>NC_081831.1:72882715-75282715 GCF_030867095.1 Alligator mississippiensis | reverse complement strand
AGGCTATTTATGACTTTCCTCACCACTCTCATGGGAGATAGATAGACCCCCATTCTCTCCAGCCCATTAATTAAACCTGCTCTGAGACGTGCGTATCCGCAGCAGACGTTTATTTGTGGAAACAAGTGGAGCATCTCAACAACTCAGGATGTCAGAGGCCTGGCTGCCAAAGGCATTTAGAGTAATTGTTACACCCCAATCCCTATCTTAGCGCTGCGACTCCTGAAGAGAAGCACATCTTGGTGTTTGACCAGCTTCATTCAGTGTGACTAGAGGTAAAACTCCAATGCAGAGGGAGATAAGGTGCTCTCCGGTGCTGTGCTGGAGAGCCGCACATGGATCTGATGGGAGGGTAGCGCACGGCAAGCAGGATAAGAGCAGAACAGCCTGCCTGCACTCCATTACCTCCTTGCAAATGAGAACTCATCAAGACTGCCCGGATACCTTAAAACTTTCTTACGCAACGCTGAACCCTATTACTTATTCTAACACAAGTACCTGTGAAATTGCATTAAGGTTCAGAACAATGATTTTATGCGATGAATTGATTTTCAAGAGACTAAACGCAGGGAATAGAGTGTGCTCAGTTAAAGTAAAAAAAAAAAAAGAGGAGGGGTGGAGAGGGAGAATAAGAATACTCAATCATCCAAATGTTGGACGGCAGCAATTAAACAGCACAGGAACACAAAATATACAAGCATCATAAATTAATGGACCTGAGAACTTAAAAAGCTGTGAACATGACCTTTCCTTTATTTAATACCCTTTTCTTGCATAAAACATTTTAAAGACTTTCCAGAGGCATTTATGAGTGGGATTTGGGAGGTATTCTTCAACCTCCATAGTCTTAGATATAAAACCAAGCTCTCTCTCTCTCTCTATATATATAGTACAAACAGGCCTGAGCCTTCAGACTTTGGGCCAACGCTTGTTGCAAGTAAAGACGGCGCTCACCTCGGTTTATGGGCTGTAATAGCGTTAACACTCTCAAAAACATGTCACCTCATTGGCCCAGAAAGTGGCTCAATGATTTACTCTACTCTCCAAACTTTAAGTGTTGCTTTCTGTTGAATCCCATCAGCATAGAGCATTGTGGTCAGTATTTATTGTCGTTTTAGAAGTATATCCGTCTGCGGCAGTTATTGCTCAAAAGTGTCACCAATTTTCCTTGAAGCATCTTAACACCCAATTTCCTCTCTCCTCACTTTTCTTACAAGGTATGCAATGAGACTTAAGAATTTCACAGGTTCATCTGCCACAGAAGGAGACAAGAAGTTGGCAGTTTTATGGTGAGTCCCATTGCAACCATGTAGAAGCCACTAAAATCCTGAAGGGGGACTTTAAAAGTACTGAATTACTTAAGCAGCTTACACAAGATCATTATTCTTGTTTTCCATTAAACTATTAAAGGATAACTAATGGATTTCTTCAGCAGCTGACTAAACATTTATTCTTCTAATTTATACTGTTATCAAGATGGGATTTTAATGCTCTTGCCCAGTGTTTTTATTTTTTTATTTTTCTCCATTTGCTTATGTTTCACAATCTAACCTTAGAACAGAAACTGCAAAATATAGATCAGCATTTTTTTTTTTATTTTTTTTTTACAGTTTATAGGTTTCATTAAGCAATGGAATTAACATAATCCTTTCCTAATTACCACAGCTACCGATGCTTATCACTTCTCTACTTGAGAATGTTTAAACTAAAGAAGGACCACGCTATGAAGTACTCCAGATCTCTGATGGAATATTTTAAGGTAATCTCTGTTCTGTTTAACTTGTGTTCACACAGAATGAGATTCACCCCAGCCTTAAGGATTCATTGCACCATTTATCCTCTTCAATGGGAGATGTGGTCAGGATGACTATAAGGAGAGGACAAAAGTTGTTTCTCTTTTTTATTTAAAAAAAAAAAAAAGTTTTCTGACCAACTAGCTCCAATCTCAGTTTCGCTCCTCCTGCCTTTGAGGAAGCCCATGCAACCTTAACGGTGTTTCTCCTGATTCAGGGCCTGATTGAAAGCTCTTGAAGTCTTTGGACATTTTTGTCTTGACTTCAATGAGCCGTTCATCTGGTCTTGCATAGGTGCAAGTCACATCAAAAAAAGTCCCAATGTTTACTGGCTCAGGATCTTCCACGAGATGCATGCCACTTACTTTGGCCTCAACCCAGGCCACTGTCTCTTTAAAGGTGGCTAGGACCGAAATCATATGACAGTTTACATTCAACTGTAGGCACTGATTTTTTAAATTTATTTCTTAAAAACAAAAAAGACTTGGGGCCTGATTCTCTTTTATGAGGAGGCCACTTTGCATGACAGTAGTTGCATTCAGGACATTTAAAATGGATGTATACATAGCAGTGTTGAGAATCAGGTCCAGATTTTGAGAAGCAGTTAAAAAAAAAAATATCGTGCTTTTTTCAGGACTTAAGATCAAATCCCACAAAAGAAACAGCTCAGGTTGTGAATGCTACTGTGTATGTAAGGAGGACTAATGTAAATTGTATACCAGAAACAGGCCTGAAGTATATGCAATTTAAATGTTCAGGATCTCTTTATCTGAAAGGTCTAGGTGAATTACATTTAAGAAAGGAAAATGTTAATGAAAATGTTAGTGTTGTACTGCTACATAGGACATAAGTGCTCTTAGTCTTCTGTATACATCAATGACAAGCCAGAATGCCAGGGCTTTCAACAGGTTAGTGCGGGGAATGTGAAGCCTTTTATAAAACGAAGGTGGATGTTAAGCAGATCTGTTGTCTACGCTGATGTTTTGCACGGTTTTCAAGGTGAAAGGCAACTTTCAAGGTCTAAAACAGAGCTGAATGGGAATTTTTTGACAGCATTTTTTTCATCTGATAACAATATTTTGGCAAAATGAACTGCAACATTTAAAACGTAAAGCAAAATATCTGGGGAGGATTTTGGAGACTTACAGTTTTTGTCCTAGGAAAAAAATCTTGGAAAGTAGCACAAGATGGAAACACTGTCTTTCACCCAGCTCCCATCTGCAGCTCCCCCGTGACAGTCAGGATTGCTAATGTCAAAGCTGCTCTTTCATGGTTTGAAGATCTTCCAGATTGCTTAAAAGATCCCTTTGCACACCCCGTCTAATGCAAACCGTTCCCTCCAGCGTTCGGTTTTTAACTGGGAAGCAACTGAACTGTGCAGAGAACATGCAGGCAAAGCCAGTGTCACCTACTAGATGGTGCAATCTGCTTTGATCCATGTGTTTTGGAAGTTATAGTTGCAGTGTAAGTCCAGAGAAAGAGTTGGCTTCTCTTTCCAGCTACCACTGGCACTCTCTATGATCTTGGGCAGGCACTTAACTTCTCTGTGCCTCGCTGAAGCACTCTTTGAGTGTAAAGCCTGTGTTAAACTAGCCAAGTGGACATGCTAATAATAACACTTCACAAGGATGTTGCAACATTTAATTGAATTATCATCATGCACTTCGAAACCTTTGCAGCAAAAGTGTTGTGCAGAGTGGTCGCTCTTAGAAACTGGCCACTTGCCTTAGATAACCAAGACCCTCATTTTATCACTTGTAAGGGGAACTGGCAGTAATTGGTACTCTCCTATCTTGAACAAGGCTGGCAAAATCTGGACCTTATCATTTGCTTGTTCTGTTTTTTGTTAGCGTAGTATCTTGTGCAAAGTGCTGTCCAAACACCAAAGGGGAGATGGATAAGAAAAGTGTGTGTGTGTGTGTGTGTGTGTGTGTGTGCGCGCGCGCGCACACACACATACACACGCATATGCACTGTATAAAAGCAAGAGGATTTGGTTACATCCCCGCAATAAGATTTTCTTTCCGTCTTTCTTTATAGGCACTTGCCTATAATATATAGGATCCCATCAACACCAAGCTTCTTTTTCTATTGAAAAACTCAACAATCCCCCTGAAGGTGAAAGGCCTGCTGCACTTTGTAGAGCTTATTTTGCAGAATACATTTTAGATAAGGATAATTAAGCCACTTCTTTATGAACTGCAACTGATTTTGCTGGAGCTGTTGTATATCTGATATTTCATCAAGTGACTTTCATGCTCCTGATTGGATCCTACCAATTATCCAGCCAACTATTTTATTATGAGACTATTATGTCGGGCTGATATTCTGTATGCACTGTGGCTTCTAAAACAAGAAGTGCCAAGTGTTGCTGTAATCAATATTAATGCACTTTAAATCAGACTCGCATCTTCTGAACAAGGAAAGAATCATCTCCTTTATTTGCTTCTTGGTTTTGTTTCTTACAGAACACTTCAAAAGCCTCGCAGGTCCCCTCCCCTTGGGGTGGCAATGGAAAGTGAGTATTTGCTGCTACCTACCTCTGCCAAGGGCATGAGTGATTAGTAGAGGGGGGAGTGTTTTGTTAACCATCAGCTCTTGGATTATGCGTCCGTCTTCCATAAGTCATGTTTCAGTCATGTAGAAAGTCTGAAAAGCTGATATGAGCTGCTACCAAATTCTCTGTTGAAGCTGAATGAGGGTGATAAAAATATCTGTTAATTAGATAGCAAGTACCATGTCATTTCAGGAAGTCAAAGTAAAGTTAACCTCCATTGCAATGATTTTTCAATGATTCGTTCAGTAACGAAAGACCAATGAATGTTTCATTGATATACAGTAAGTGTGGTTTAATAAAACTGAAGGCATAATAGTGGTGAAAATGGGAAGGCACTTAATCAACCAATTATCTGAGCCTTTATACTAATGCTAACCTCCCCCCCACACCTCAAATATAAAATCACAATAATCTAATTATTATCCTATGTTCAGTGAAGGCACGTTACCATTGCACCCTTACTGTAGCACATGATGTAATATTGTACCTGATGAGCATGCCTGCGCCTTGTCCACAGAGCTCCCGGGAGCACTGCCGGAAAGCACGGCCCACCCACCAATTCCCACGTCCCCTGAACCAGCCCTGAAAATGAGGCGACAAAGCTGCCCTGGAGGTGCTTTGCTGCACTTTCAAAATATCTATCTTTCAAAATATCTGTCTATCTATCTTCAGTGTGCCTGAGCACGTGGATGGAGCATGCTTCTCCAGGGCACTAGGACATATGTCCTTCTTGCTGCCATCCCAGTGCTACCCGTGCAAGGGCAGACAGTGCTTCTTCCTTCACCTCCTTCCCCATTTTTACTTAACATCCAGCCAAATCCAAATCATGCCCATCAGTCCATTCTGTTTCAGGTGATTCGTGAGCAGAAAGGTCCAAAGACCCAAACCCACAATCACTCAAGTCAAGGGGAAAGAAATGTAGCCTTCAGCAGGCTTTGAATCAGGCCCTAAGTAAATGCCAAATAAAAATGAACATGTTGTGCTTGTCTGTGTAAGAGGGACTCATTTTTACATAACACTCCTAGATGAGGTGCTACCACAGGGTCTTTGATGTGTACCTGTATGCTGGCTCAGACCAGTCCAAGTGGGAGCTTATTAAACACAGCTAGGGTTAGCAGATGAAAGGGAACATTCCCAGCGTTTCCAAGACTTCAGAAAGGAAAGCTGTCCATGCTGTCCTTCGAGTGTGAGTTTCTCAGAGCTGGGACCGTCCTGAAATACTTGAAAAGCCCCCAAGTATTGGATGCTGCCAAAATCAAAAGTCAAAGATATGCCCAGGCCGAACAGCAAATCAGGCTGACAGGGTTAAGGCCACCGGTTTAGAAGCACGCAAGGGAGTGATGGAGCCAGCACCGCTTCCAGCTTTTGGCCTCCCAGCCATAACAACAGGTTCCCGCATGCAGCTGAGCTGACTGGGGGACGTTATCAGTGCGAGTCCCGAACAGGGCTTGAACCATGGGCCCGTTGAGCCACAGCAAGATGCCTTGACCTGATGTCCAGCTCTCGGGTAGCTGTCACTTCTAATTTGATACTGAAGCTAGCTCCGGAGATATGTAGGCAAAAGTGCATCTGCTGCATAAGAGCCTCTTTCTTCCTTTTATTCCAAGACAGAAGCTTACCGCACGCAATAGCAATTAAGAAGAGGCAGGCAGGTATCACTGTGTGTTCACATGCTTCTGTGCTGCTCCCTGGGGGCTCCGATCCTAGGCAGGAGCTAGGCAGGTCTTTCTCTTACGCTGAGTTCAAATGAATTGGGAGCCCGCCAGAGCTGTTATGATCAGCATTAAAACTCCTTTGTCACCTGAAGTGTCGAATCCAAAGCCATGAAAACCTCCACCTGGCCTACTGGAAATTCAGGCCACGTTGGCTGACAGCATTGTCAACCTCTGCAAAGTTGGCCTGAATTCCAAGCTGGCAATGAAACAAATTTCGCCTGGTTTCATTACAGAAATTTTTTCCCACCTCTAGCTGCAATAAGCGCAAGATAGAGAGATTTAATAGACTCACCACCGTAATAATGGCAGTGCGCCTTTCCCTGCACAACAGGGTAAATCCAATGAACAGCACACTTTATTTGGCAGAAGTGCGTCAGCTTGTAAGTGGCTCTAGCAAAACACTCTCGGTCCCCTCGGATACTACAAGATTGTTAACTGCTCCCAGACCTAATCAAGTAGAGTTCAGATCTTCTGTATGTTAAAAAAACACTGCGGTGGTGTCAAATCACCAGTATGTTTGGAGACTCACAAATAAAACATTCCTGCTGCAGGATACACTTTGATAGAACATATCGGCCGGGTGAACAGCTACTAACTGCCGAAGTGATGGGGAACACTGTTTCCATGGGGCGGATATAGGGGACCCCGTTGCTGATAATGCAGCTGGAGAAGGACGCTGGGCTATTTTCATTCCATTTAGAAAATGCAGTATAATGAGTGCTGCTGTTCAACTCTTCACCCCACGCTTGTGGGGCAAAACGGCCCTCTGGCTCCAGACCTGCATAGCAGCTAGCCGGTACAGGAGATGTAATGTGTTTGCCTCGTGTCCCTGTCCCCACACACAAGTGGTGGGTGAAGTCTGTCTCTCTCTCTTTCCCTGCTTTGCCTTTAGAGGACTGATCCAGCATCTGTTAAAGCCAGTATGAGTCTTTCCATTGAGTTCCCCGAGTGTTGGATCTGGCCTCTAATGAGGCCGAACATGAGCAGAGCGATCTCTATAGCACTCCCCACAGCTGGAGCAACAATAGCTGCCTGCCTGGGGGGGAACAGGATGTGAACCCCTCTCCCAGCACAGGGTCTGGCACCTTTCCTCCATTCTGGGTGCCAGAAGCAATTTAGCCCTGGCTTTGAAGTGCATTGTGCGGCCATGCCGTGCATTTGCTTAGGGAAGTGGTTCCAAATGGGGGCGAGAGGGGAGAGTTTTGGACCCCTTAATCTTGTTCATAGAAACCAGTTTTCAAAGAGAATAGCTGCGAGGGAGCATTCAGCGCCACGTGGCTCTAAACATGTGAGATTGCAGTGGGTGACCTCCTTGCTGCCTGTAGCTGCAGGTGATTCCTAATTGCCGGTGTTAGAATTAAAAGAAAATCTATATTAGAACATTAGTGCTGCACTAAGTAGCTAACTTAAAACACTGCTCTTTATAAAGCAGTGTGCAGATGAACTGTTGGCAATTAGAAACAAATCTCCATAGCAAGTCTTAAAGAATCCTATAGAGATATTCATAATCCTACAGTACCCCGAGCTCCTAATACTGCTCTGCAGGGTGCTCTTAAGAATTGCACTTTGCTTATTGTGGTGACTGTATTTGTAGCAAACTGTCATTGTGGTTTCCACAAAATGCTTTGATAATAAGCCAATATTGCACATTGAGTGTTTTCTAACTACCATAGCAGCTTCTGGCAGCAGGTAGAAAAATCGTTACAGCTATGAGATACTTCTTTCTCTGAAAGGTTGCTATATTTTTATGATAAAGATATATATATATTTTTAAATAACAGGTTCATTTGTACGGAGAATTAAATCCCTTTTTATTTTCAATCAGCCGCAGTTTATAACCTCTCCTCTCTTGTAAAACAGGAGCTCGTAACGGCACGTCTTCTCTGGACTGGGTGCAGATTTGATTTTAAGTGTGTTCAGGAGAGAGATGAAATTATATGGGAGCGGGAGTAATTTGCCTTTCGTTCTTACAGGAGCACAGAAACTCCATCTCCCATGTCTCTCAGCCCATCCCCAGCCAGTTCTGGTGGGAGCAGCACAGGCCCCGCTGGGTCGTCCTCAGCAGGAACCATCACCATCCCCCAGCGCATCCACCATATGGCTGCCAGCCACGTCAACATCACCAACAACGTATTGCGGAGTTACGAGCACTGGGACATGGCCGACAAGCTGACTAAAGAGAACAAAGGTGCCTTGTTCACTTTCTGCTTTTCAGGAGTTTGATAAATGACTTGTGTGTGCGCGTGTTTAGTTTTCATGGGGGAACTGAACCCAGGACCACCTGAGCTAAGAGTATAACCTCTCCGGCATGAACCATCAGACTCCAAATCCACCTGCTGGCAAGTGTAGAAAACTCATCTCTTCTTTTTTAGCAAGCACAGAGGGAGGGCATGTAGCGCACACTGAACAGTGGGTTAGGAGAGCAGCTGGCAACTAATTTAACAAAGATGAGCCCCAAGTGATGACTGCCTTTGCGTCTGCACATTTATTCCCGGTTTCAGCCTCTCGTGGAGTACGGAAGTTATTTTCCAACTCCAGTTGTCATCCCGCTTAAGGCTATTAAAATGCTTGCTAAGGTAATAGGTGAATGTTGTGAGATGTTACGATTATGCAGTGAGACCGATTATAACATAGGCATGGAAAAATAGCGACCTTAGCTTGCCAGCAATCGGCCTGTGATTCAGTTTATTTATTCATAACAACATAGCATAAGTTTTTGCCATGGCTGACTCAGAGAAATGTTGGCAAGCAGTTCTTGGCTGGTCTATATTGACTGTAACGGAGGTGAACGGATGTGATTAAAGGTCAGATTTGGCTCACTGCTTGCAAGCCATTGACCGTCTCCATGATGATGCTATCTGTCAACTTCAGTCTTGCCCCTACCAAATTATTGGCAAAGCTCCCTTTGTTTTCAGTTAAACAGGGTTGTGTTCGGGATCTGTTCTTTGTCTTGGATCATGAGATCCCATAAAGCTGCATGTGCAAATTGATCCTATTCCCATTCAAATCAATAGCAAATTTCCTCTGGTTTTTGAGAGACTGAAATCAAGTCTTTGGAGTGTTTCATATTTGAATGCTAGCTAGCGAGGGCTTGTTCCTGAATCAGGGACAGCAATTGTAAATGGCACATCAAACGCCTCCCAACTATCTCTAGTCTTATTACACATTGGATAAATTAACCACAGTGTTATAGGTTTTCTTTTTTCCCCATAATCACATCCATTGTCACACTGCATTAAAGTATTCCTTTTCAAATGTACTGCAGAATTTTGCAGTGGTAATGCAGAAGGGTGCTCTGATAGGAGAATGAGATGGCGATAATCTTGTAATTAGCTCTGTGTGTTGTGGAGTTGTTAAATGTTCTGCTTGATATTGAATCAAAATAGCTCAGGCATCCAGCCAAAAGACAGAATATGTACCCAGCAAGTGCTGTTATCAGTCCCGGAGCCAGTTAGAGAAAAAAGCTGCTGAATCTCATTCTGCATTTCTTTGCCCCGCACTCTTTGTTCTTCCTTTAGTCTACATTCAAATGAGCCCAGATCTACAAAGCACGATATGTGTAATCCACATTTATATAAGGAGACACATGGACATTGGTGGGGCTTGTTGCATGCATATAGGTGATTCATGTGAGCAAGAGATTTAATGCAAGCCCCATTCCTGCATTTTACCCCTTTTTCACAGTTTGCAGCCTTCTTGCAGTGGCTTGTAGTGCTGTTTTTACTTCAGTGTTGGAAACCATTCGAGAGAGAGCTCAGGTTTTCCTGCGCTCTGTAGTAGTGTGTCCTTTCAATTCTGGTCCAAGGCACATATTTTCTAATTCAATATTAGCTTTAAAGCAAGCACTTGAACACCATTAAATGGTATCTTGAAAAAAATGTACTGGGTAGCAGAAAAAGATAATGCACCGCATTAAACTGGAAGCAACATCCATGTGCTGGGACTAATTACCCTGTCACTCACTGGAGCCAATTAGCATGCCTAAACAGATATGGCTGCACTGCTTCTAGATCAAGAGGCAACTCTTGATCTAGATCTGCTTCTGGATCTGCACTTGAGGGCACTGCTCCAGAGCCCCGGCTGGATGAGTCCCTGATTGAATTCTCAGCATCAGGAGGGAGTTAGGCCATGTTGGGCTCTTCCTGTTTAAAAACAGAAAAAGGAGGACACCCATAGCAAACGCTAGGGACACTTTCTGTCAAGCTGCATTACTTAGTCCCTGCCCCAGCTCTCATCCTGTTTCTGGTGGGTCCTTCACAGGGCAGGTTGCCAGCTGCGCTGTCAAACTCTCAGCTGACAGTTCTGGAATCAGATGTTTTTAATCTTAAGTATATGCCCTTTTAAATCCTTTGCAGTATTTTTCCCCAGATGGTGGAAGCTCATCATATCTATTTAGGGCTGCTTGGTACAGTAAATTTCAGTCTAATGTTCTCTCAGAAACAGGTTTAATTAGTTGTTTCGGTGTTTGTGGCATCCTAGATAAATGTTTTCGGACTGGGAAACTGCAATTAGGCTTTAAGTAAAGTTTCTGACGTTTGAAGCAATTATTATTATTTATTGGAACATAGAATTAAATCACTGGAGCACCAGCAAGGCTGGGTTATTTCACTCCTAATTCTATTGATTTCACATGGGAGAGGAAAAAAACATAGGAAGGAAGATTAAAGAACCTGCTGGTGGCTGTTTCTTGACATGACTGGTGCTATCCCTCAGCTTTTCTCATGTTTGCCTTAAGCCATATCACTTTATGCTGTGACACAGTCATATCTCACAAACTGACCAAGGTCAGCCTGGGTCAGTACTTGGATAGAAGACCTCGAAGCAGCATTCAGATGCTGCAGGAAGCACTGGAGGTGACTCTGCAGCCAGCAGAACCATTGCCCCAGCACAATGTTAAGTGGCCCGAAGCTGAGACGGTAGCTGTGTTAGATGAGATGAGAACGCAAGGTCTTGACCACATCTTATTGTGATTATTACATACTCATTGTCTGACTAGAGGCTCCCTACTGAGATCACAATCTCATTCTCTTAGGCAAGAATCCCATACTGAGAGAAGCTTGAAGAGCTGATGGTCTTCACCGATAAGACAGACAATAGAGGCCAGAAAAGACTGGGGGGAAATCCAGACCCACTGAAGTCCATGCAAGGATTCCTTTTGACTTTGATAGGGTCAGGATTTCATCCAGGGATTTGCAAAGTCACAGAGAGAAGCTGCCTGTTGCCCCTTGCTTGGGATAAGAGGTTTCTTGGCCTCCTGCATGCAATTACAGATGGCCAGTAAGCCCACTTTGACATTTTTGGGTGAGTGGAGAGCAGAGCAGTGACGGCCTTTGTGGGACATTTGTTACTTCTTTCTCAGCACAGTGTTGCGCTGTCTAGTCCTCCTGTATCCTTCTTGGAAAACTGCCTCTTGCCTTCCAGGGGTTTGGGTTGTAGCCGTGTTGGTCTGAGGACATGGGCAGACAAGGTTCCTTGGGTGAATTTGATATCTTTTATTAGACCAACCCAAATGGTTGGAGAATAGTTATTAAGCAAGCTTTCGGGTTCAAAAACCCTTCGTCAGGCTAAGGAAGCTTCAGCAGTTGGTGTGTGCTCTTCCCATCTCCTGAGTGCCTTCATCCTGCCACACTCCCCCTGCCCTTCCTTGTCTGGGGGCCCACAATTACCAAAGCCATTTAGATATATAGTGCACTGGTTCTTGACAGCTTTTGGTCATGGATCCTGGTTCTGGCATTGCAACCCAACCTCCAGTTGACTCGCAACTCCTCATGATCCCATGTCCTTCCACGCCCTTTTGCAGTAACTGAATTTCTCTGGGAGGGGTGAGCTGCCTTGGTTGGGCGCTGTGATCTAAGAAGTGGCTGTGGCTCGACCTTCTCCTTTCTTAGTTCTTTGCTCTGCTGCTGCTGAAGGAGGAATTGTGGGGAGCTGAACCAATGAAGGGTGCTGTGACCCCACCAAAAAAGAAACTTCTGTAGCCTCAACTGTGGCCCCTAGTGACCAGGAGACAATACTGCATGGTAATCACTGCTCGTTCCTAGCTGTTTAGGTTGTACACATATCAAACTAGGACTCTGATAATCTTTGATTTTCTGCCTTGTGAACTGAGTCAAAACAAGAGCATTGGCAAACACCTGTAGCAATATCCTGATGAACTTCCAGCCTAAGTCAGTACATGCTGTCTGTCGAAAGTGTCAATCCGTGGTTTCAGTGACACCGGCTGTTCTTCCCCTCCTGCCTTATAAACAATATAATGTTACTGGTTAGTAAGTGCTACAGTCTGACTCCAGACGTGACTGCATTTCAGCAATGAGCACAATATATTTGAGATGCCCCAGCAGAAAACCAAGATACAACTGCATTATATAATATTTAAGACAAAAATTGGTAGCTTGTAATATAATGTTTTCGTTTGCATTTATTACACAGTTTATATTTACTGGGTGATGTATAATAGCCTGCTTACAACATGTTTCAGTTTCCTTTGCTTAAATATTGTAATGTGATAACATCCAAGGGGAACACATTGCTAGCGTGCCAAAATACAATATTCTTATTTGACTGTCTATGGCCATGTGTAGACGAAACGGTGGGTTACTTCACTCTAAATTGAAGTGGTGGCTTTTTAAAAACACTACTTCAATTTCGGGTGAGGTAAACCCCCGTAACGTGTACACCCATGTCTTACCTGCCTCTCTGGTGGCAGGGAAGGGAGGATGAGCTCCCAGCAGGCGGAGCAGTCCCTGGGCAGTGGGGAAGGGCTGATGCTTCCCTTCATGGCAGCAGAGCCCCCTCCCTCCCCACCCCCAGGTACCCGGCTCGGGCCATCCCAGGTGGCACTGCAGCCACAGAGGGAAGGACTAGGTCCCCGCACAACTTGTGCAAGCAGACAGCCTCCAGGCCAGGGCAGAAATCAGGCTCACCGCTTTTTTTTTTTTCCTCCTTCAGTGGAGCCTGTCTTCCCGGGTTGCTGCCAGGCTGCCTGCATGGGCGGCCTGCACAGGCCCTGAGCTGCACAGAGCCTGGTGCTTCGCTCCACAGCTGTAGGGCAGCAAACTAAAACTCCTTGGAGGTGTTTTAGTTTGCTGCATCCCAAAGTCATTTAAGGCGCATTATGCCACCAAATGTGCTACAGCGGCTGGAATTAATGCGCAATATGCTGCCAACGCATGACAACACCATCACCATTAAAGCAGTACAAAAGCATTTAACCCACTTTGAAATGTCATACACACATGCCCCTCATTTTGTCTACACACGCCCTATGGCGTTCTAAAACCAAGTCTTTTTGTATTATTCCACTTAGTCCAGTGTCTGTCCATATGGACTGTGGAAGAGTTTGCATGATGGGTTACTAGATGTATATCATTTAACAGTGAGAATAATTCACCACTGGAATAACTTACCTAGTAGGATCTCTAGTATTTGCAGTCTCCAAGACAAGACTGGTCATCTTTCTAAAATATTTATTAATGCTTAAACAGAAGCAGCGGGCTTTACCCTGGCATTATTGGAGGAGCTTTTTTATACTATGCAGGAGGTCAGACTAGGTGACCGTAACAGTCTTTTCTGGCTTTTAAGTCTGTAGAGGGTGGTAATTTAAGAGTTGCTCTTGAAATTGCACACTCAGAGTTATGCGCTTTAAAGAGCTCACTAATAGCTTGGTAGCCAGGATGTGGTTAACATATTTTTGCGCGGTTACCCAAAACAATGACTCCCCTTTCCTGTGTTGCAGAATTCTTTGTAGACCTGGACTCAGTGATGGGACCGTTAACGCAGCACAGCAGTATGACCAACCTGGTGCGTTACGTTCGACAAGGACTTCACTGGCTCCGCACTGAGGCGCACTTGTTGTAGTGACTGCCGCCCGACTCATAACATCCCCATCGTTCTACCTCTACCAGCGCACAGACGATCACTGGTGGAACTCCACTCATTTCTGGAACTTTATTCATGTAACTTCATTTTTATTGCCTTTTTTGATATCCTATCTATTGGAAGTAGAAGTCATCATAAATGGAACTTATGACTGAAGAGCAGTATGTGTTGTACCATCTAATCATTTTCGACAGTTTTCTATGCCTTGCGTCTCCTGGATCCTGCCATCCTTATGTGCTTTATGGAATGGTACATCCCCTGCAGTATTGTTTTAAGTCCACACTGCCTTCAAGTGAAAACAAAAAAGCACTTTGAGAAGATATGGATTCCTGAGAAATAGTACAAAACGTCTTAAACATTTTAGGGTATATACAAAAAACCCCTTCTGATACAAATTGGTAGAAGTTATAGCTATTCACTCAAAATTGTCCTCCGAACTTGAACCAAGCTGTACACTGGTTAGTTCATTACCTGACACAGTTCACTGCTAAAATGTCATACTATCTGTAGGCCTGATCTCTAAAAGATAACTTTAAACTTCTTACAGGTAAGAAATTAGTGTAAGATCACCAAAGGTGTTAGGAGGTAACAGATTGGAACAATGCCTCGCTAAAGAAAGACGCCACTCTATGCAAGGAGGTTTTGATATTTCATTCTAACTTTATTGTTGGCTTAAGTAGGCAGCAAAATGCAGTTTTTAAGCAATTTCAAGCATTAGATTTCATAGTCTCTGTCACCATCCACGTACTAAATCTGTGACTTTTCTTTCCATTCTACTGTTTGATCTCAAACAAATGTTCATCCCATACTTTCCTTGGCAAAACAATCTCCTCTTGCATAGTGACTCAGCAAAAGCACATTTTAACAGGAGCGCTACACTCTAAATAAACGTTGATATTGTATGTAAAACGCATTAATGTGTATTGTAGACTCTAGATGAGATTCACTAGAAATTTACCTAACTGGCTATTGTTGAGGCATTTCTAATGCTGTGTGGCATTAATTTACACCAGCTTGGTTGATTTCAGAGCATTAGAAGCAGACAGTGAGTATGTCTACACGTGCGCATTTACTGCGCAGCAACCGAAATTACTGCACAGTATGGGCACGCATCTGTATGTGCACGCCTATACTGCACAGTAAATATGGTGACTTATACCGACTTGAGGATAAATTTGATACCTGCATCATGCATCAAATTTACATCTGATCAAATTACACCTGCATCAAATTACATCCAATTAGTTACTGCACAGTAATGCACGTGTAGATGCCTTACTGCGCAGTAACACTATGTGCGTGGACTAACTTGGGACTAACTTTAATCCCTAGTCAGACCACACACAGCGTTAATGCACTTTAACGCCTGCACATGTATATGCCAGCCTGTTCCCACTTACTGCACAGTAAATTTAAGCCAGTGTAAATGCACGTACTTCAGTCTACCAGTTCTCCAAATTGCCCCTTTTTTAAGCTCTTTTACTGTTTACCCATGCTGTTATATTTTGGACAATTCCTTTAGTGCACGCATAATCATGAGACAATTCCAATAGCATTTTAAAGCAATCGTGAATAAATTAGACCATTTCACTCACTCTCTTTTTTTTTTTTTCTTTATAAACTGCACTGTTCTTGTGGCGACACTGCGAGAAGCAATGGTGCATGAAATAAAACAAAATGAATTTATATCAATAATTCACAAGACTTTAAATGGTCTCCTATCATTTTTGATGTAATGCCTGCATACCTTACCAAGCTGTAAATTTCATTCATATAAACAAAAAGAAATGGCAATGTAAATATCATCCTATGTCACATCTCATTGAAATAACCCAATATGTGTATTAAATACCATCCAGACATTAGTTAATTGTAATTACCTTCTGATATATAATCCTTTATATCCTTTAATCTAGTGAGTTATTGGATTCCACTCACTGGGTTGTGACCAGATAAATAGAACAAATTTGCATTTAAAAGGTTCAGCCTATTACAGTTTTTAAAGCAGGTCTTGCATATTTGCAATAAGAACAGTTTTAATGATCAGGCCTAGACCCATTGTATATTAGCTCCTATTAATAAGTACCTTTTAAAAATTCTGTAACTCAGTTTCTTTCCCACAACTAGGTCTTGTCAGTGAGGCCAAAATGAGAAATACATCATTAGATAAATCATTCTGCTAGGGCAGTCTGTGAAGACATTTCCAGAACATCCACTTTCTGGATGACCCGACTGTCCCTGTTCTTACAGTAGTCAATGTACCCTTATCTGTTTTTTGAGGGTTTCAGTAACATGACTGAAACATGAATCCAATAGCATTTATCACACTGATTCTGGCCCCTTTTGCTAATGAAAAAAAAAGCCATGATAGCAAGAGCTATTCATCTGTTTCAAAGAAGGGGAATTTCAGAAAAACACTGCACTTTTACAATAGATTAGTCTGGTTGTTTCTGAGAACTCGACTGAAGTATTGATGGTCTGGTGGTGACCTGAGTTTTCCATTCTCTTTGCGAGGCCTGGCCAGTTGGATCGACTGATTGTTCTGTCTAATTAGGTGCATTATCCTCCCTTGTTAGTTTAATGTAGACTGAAACCCTAGACCACCATGAACTTATGAAGGATGGATACGTCTTGAAATACAATCTTCAGAGACAAGACTGGTCAAAGAGTTAGCTACAGTCAGTATATTATATTTCCCTATTGCTAGTAGTAAATAGACTCCTATCTCAAAATGTACCCTATATATTTGCAAATCTTTTGCCTAGACAGCTTAAAGACTTAGCCCACCTGATTGTGCATCCCATGACTTAGATTGAAATGTATGCTGAATCAATGGCACGATTATAATAAGTCCAGCAGTCAAGCCTAGGATCACAAGCCAACTTACTATTTAGCGGTCTTGTTTCAAAAGCGGCTTAGAAGTAAATTAAAAATGGAGAGTGAATTACCTTCTTATCCCTGGGGATGATGCTTCTTTTGGGTTAGTTATTAAGGATTATTGCACTTTTTACAGGCACTATATTCATCACATTTCAAATGCCAATGTGTCATCTTCATGGAATAATTCTCCTCTTTAAACTATTATTTCAAGCAGAGTTAATTGAATGAGATTCTGGGGGGGGAAACATTTTGATCCCTGAGCAATCAGAATTGGACATTTTTTTATCTAACCCTTTCAGAATTGCTACCTGCAGACATTCAAAAATCATGAATCAGGCCCTAAAAAAAAAAAAAATCATGAGCTGGCCTTCAAAAAAAAAACCATAGCTCTATTTAATATTACTTTTGAGGATTCTTTTATTTGCCATTTGTTTTCTTATCCCAGAGGCTGCGCTCAAGTCATGTCTTTGAGCTTTCCTTCATAACCATGGAAGTTACTTTTTTAATATCTCATGCAAATCTTCCGATTCCCATGACTGGGCTTTCAGACAGACACCAAATATCACGAGGCTCAGGATCAAACTACCAGGTCCGACAGCACTGCCCTCTCAGTCTGATGCTAAGTTATGTTCCACAAATTTAGAGCAATATCCAAGTTTTGTGGTTAAGGCTAATGGGCTAAAAGTGAACATTTTGGAGATCCATTAGTACAAGATAATAGTGTAGCATGTACTTGAGGAAGACCATTATGAACCACTAAATGTCAAGGGCTTCAACTGGTCCTAAATAAAACTTATGAACTGATTCAGGAGGAATGCTCCCTCTGAGAGCAGAATATAGCTGTAGCCACTGAAGGTCACAGCACTAGATGTTCTTGGGAGGAAAGCGTGGGAGACCCGTGGTATGCCTCGTACGGTCCATGTTCCCTCAATCACGAGTCTCTGAGGCAGAGCCTGTACTCCTGACTCAGACAGTCTCCCTTGGGGCTTTTTCACCTTTGTTTCTGGTTTAGCTTGTTGCTTAGTGTTGCTAGTGTTTGGGAACATTTGTCCTGATGTGTTTCTCTGTGTTTAATTTGGCTCGCAACTTGTTACGCGGCCTTGGGACCTTTAATCACTTAATAATCTCTATGTGGAAATATTGATTGTTTTATTTATAGATGTCCTCATTCAAAAGATAGGACAGGTCTGCTGCCTTGGTGCATTTCTTTAAAAAGACTTAAGGTCAAGAACTTGGGTGCCTTCTTATGAAACAAAGTAATCGGTGTCCTATTTTAGGACATGAGAAGCTAAAGGTGGACCATTAGCTAAAATCAATTTCTATGGCACTTTTCAATTCACAGATTTTATGACAGTCCTCTATTTAAACTTTCTGGGCTACTGACTTGCTTTCAGGTACTTTGAAAGGAATATTTTTGTAATTTTTGGTGCGTACCCAGTAACATTTTTTTTCTTCATTTCAGAGAATGTAACTAAAATTGCTGATAGGCTTTGTTATAAGAATAGGCTCTTCAGTGGATTAGGGCTTGAGTCCCAATCTACATATTTACTTTGAGATGGAAGACAAGCTCATCCATAAACAGTATTGTAGTGGGTGTTTGCCTGTGGGTGTTGAGACAGTCAGTTTGCTGCCGGGCAGAAAGTTGGTACGTGGTACTTCCTAGCATAGAGAAGAGAGAGGGAGTGATGCTGTTTTTATCAGGACATGAATGTGTTTGTTCTTCAGCAGTAGATGTGTGAGTTTGTGTGTGTCCAGAGAGAGAGAGAGATTCCCGTTCATATTATCTGCAGCGTCCTCTTGTCACAAGCACCGGTGCAAACAAACTGAACTGCCACAAAAAGTAATTCCATTTCTAACGGTTCGTTCGTAACCCACTGAATGGCAAAACTGTTACAAGACGGTGGCAGGCTCCGTATGAGTACTCCATCAACCCCCCTAGGAAGTATTTGCCATTCATGCTCCACCCATGACAGCCCAGTGTCTGTCCGATGGACGCTTTTAAAGATAGCAAAAAATAAAATAAAATTGCATGATAATAAAGTTATTTTGAACATATTACATTTGTATCATATAATGAAAAAGTCCTCCCTCTTGCAGGCTATGGAGGAGCTGTAGGCACAAAACTATTTGAATCCAAGGGCTAAAATGATCCTCACAGATTCCAACATATTGGACCCAAGCTCTGTGCAATAGTAGATCCTGCATCCATCCCCACCCCTTACACTTTGTTCTGTAGGCAGTAGCAGGCATGAATCCAGCTCAAAGCCACCCTCACTGCCCTCTGCTAATGGAACTATTCACCTCTTTGGCTTGCAGCTTGGGAGCTCCTGTAGGTATGGAGATGGGAGCTATTTTGGCCCTGAAAGCCTAATTCTATAGGTGTTCTGTATGTAGAACAGGGGTGGGCAAAATGGCAGCTCTGGCCAGTGGCCGGAGTCCATTTCCCAGCAGCCCCTGCCCGCGTGGCTAGGACCAGTTTTCATGGAGACCCCAGCAGCAGCTGCACTGATAGCACAAGGCCAGGGTTCCCATGGAGAATGGCCCCAGCAGCACTGGCAGGGTGCAGAGCTGCTCCAGAGTCAGGCGGGGATCTTGCAGCGGTGACGTGGTCCAGAACCAGGGCAGAGCCACGATCTGCAGCCTGCATGCTCCAGAGGCAGCGGGTCATGGCTCTACCCTGACTCCTTGCAGCGGTGACAGCACACTCCAGAGCCAGGGCGGAGCCATGATCCACTGCCTGCACGCCCCTGCCTGGAGCAGGCAGGCTGCAGATCACAGCTCTGCCCTGGCTCTGGATCATGCTGTCACTGCCACAAGATCCCAGCCCGGCTCCCCAACAGCTCCCCACCCTGCCGCATGCCCTGCCAGCAGAGAGGGGCCGGGGGGGGAGCTTGGGGGAGCTGTAACCCCTCCCAGAGGTGCCGTTGCCCACCCCATACAGGCGGCAGCTGAGCTCACCCCACTCCTGCCCGCAGCACAGGCCTCCCTTTGGCCACTCCATCAGGAAGAGGCTGGTGCCACTGCTGCCTGCCAGCACTGCTGGGGGCGGTTTCCATGGAAACCCCGGCCCTGTGCTATCTCAGCGTGGCTCCTGCTGGGGTCGCCATGGAAACCAGCCCCAGCCACACGGGCAGGGGGTGCCGGGAAATGGGAGTCCACTGCCAGCTGGATCCAGCTTGTGGGCCAGACTTTGCCAGCCCCTGATGTAGAAGCTCCATGCAATCCATTGTATCTAGAATTTCAATGACCACATTGCAATGCTGTATGGGACAAAACCTGTTTGCTTACCTCTTGCTGAGTCCCACTCATGTCAGTGGTATAAATCCTGTGAGCCGGATGGATGGGACGTGTGTGAAATGGTCAGGGACTTCGGTTCTACTGCCCTGTAAGCAGAGTCCCACTATATGTCGGTTCTCTTGGACCTGATCCCGCTCAGTCGCATCAGTTTGATTGGATTGGATTCTGTTATATAGCACTACTCCTGATTTACCCAGCATAAGTTAGAGAGATGAGTTTAACTGGGCAAACATTTAGGGAATGGTTCCTTATACATGTTCAGAATCAAGCACTGCTCTAACCCTAGGGCAACTCTACATTAACTCTGCTGTTTTCAGTGGAATTAATTGGGAGAGATTCTGTGCCCTTTTCACACTGATGTAGAGCTGGTCTTCAGTTGAGTAACACTGGGGTCGCTGAGCCCAGGTCTTGGCTCATGAGGCCTGATCCCCAACTGAGTGAAACCAATTATTTCAGTGGAATTGCACCCATTTGCATTTGGGTGAGGCTGGGCGCCACAGAGTTCAGTGAAGTTTCTCTTGATTCACACTGCTTTCTGAGATGACTTGATCTGTGAACAGACCATCCATTTATTCAGCCTTTGCTCAGGTGAAGTAACTTTTGACTTCAGTAGTACATGGCTGGGAGTAAGAGTTTCAAGGAGCTGACGCATTTATCCCTAAATTTTTCTATTGAGTTAGATAGTTGGCAACAGCAGACATCCTGTATATATGACAGGGGTAAAAAAGAAGTTCCTTGGTATAGGTCTGCTGACATTAGCAGAGTTGACCCGATATACACAGACTGAGGATCTAACCCATATACCCAAACTTTTTTTGTCCCAAATATATCTCTATGCAGATGAACTCCCAAAGCTTTATTGTAATGCCTCTTCTTTTCTGCCCAGGCAACTTAAACAATTGATGTACAGTAATCGGTATGGTAAGGGAATACTATGCTATGCAAAGTCATGGAATCTAGAGTACTTTGTAAAACTGCTTTAGACTGTGGGGTCTGGAAAAGTATCATCAGAAACAAATAGCTCTTGCTGTCCTGCACTTACCTGATGTAGAGTAAATGTTCACTCTGCACTTCCAAACTGAGATTTGTACACGTAGTGCGATTGAAAATTGTAGGGTTCTAAAAACTAGGGACCAGATCCTCTACTGGCATTCATCAGTGTTTTGCCCATTGATGTCTGTGCTGAAATACTGGTCCCATGTATCCTCAGACTGTGTTGTATGAACTAAAGCAGCTTTATAAGTATATAAACTCAAGCTCATTACTAATAGCTGAACACTTTGGATGAAGCATCCAAACTCCCTGCTAACAGAGTTGGAGGGCAATTTTTGCCTGCTTTCTAGTGTTGCATATGTCCCCTTTGTAGCTAAAAGGCATTTTGCAATTTAATTTTCTCTCATTTTAAATATTTACTGGCATCAGCATTAGCTTGCACAGAAAAACAGCATCTAAATTCCAATGTGTCATAAATGCTTTCAGTATAAAGATGGAAACTGCTACTCTTGCTCAGAGACATTGCGGAGGGCTGATGTGTATTTTCTAAGCCAAATGGTTTTTGTACTTTAAAAGTCATTGAAAATAAGTATTTGGGACCCAGTTCTGCCTCTCTCACCCTGAATGTCTTCATCTAGTTTGTCTCATTGAAATCAGTGGGACTAACTACATGCAGAGTAAATTACGGCTCAGCATACAGATGGCAGAATTGGACACTAAATAAGTTACTTGGATGCAATCAGGAGTTTAATTTTAGCCATATGTGTCATGTGAGGACACTTAGAAACAATATGTACATTTTATCCAAGCTGACAGTCCCTGCAATTCCATAGGCTATTGTATATTTTATTCCTGTGTGTATTTTGACATCTCTGGATTGCATATCTTCCACTAAATCTTAACTGTCCTCTTTCTTTCTTTCTTTTTTTTAAGTCAATGCTCAAGAGGTCTAAGACGTATCATTGCAGTGTGAAAACTGGTGTAGAGATCTGGCTATTTTTTGTTTTAATTTTCAGTTCTCCTTTGATCTGTGTTTTAGAATCACACTCCCATTCTTTTAAAGTTGCTTTTTGATTTCTGACAGCCCGGACCCGTGACATGTTTATACCAGTAACCTCCATAGTTACACTCGGCATCGGGCTCATGACACCTGGTGCAGAGTTACTCCAGGAATAAACCTCCATGGTATTTTTGCAGTATATAGGGGTGGCCGTTTGTTGAATACCCACTGACCTACTCCTCTACCAATAGTGGTGAAATGTTGTAATATCACCAACTGCAGCAGCTGTCCTGGGATAACGGTTTGTCTGTTCACTCCAGATCCTGGTGTATTTTACAACAGTATAAAAACAGCTGTAAATCACACTGGTGTAGGCCTGTTGTGTGTCCAGGCCCTGAAAAACGCAATATAATAACTAAAATAACCAGGAAAAGTAATAATAGCAAACTAAAGGGATGTTTGCTCTTTTTAGTTGTCTTGTTTTATATCTAGCGGTGTTTGGAATAGTCTAGATAAATGTGTAGTCTCTCACTTACCGTCTCCAACCGTGGCAAAAGCTTTTGTTTTGTTTTTGTTTTTTGTGTAGGAAAATAACCAAAATATCGGGAAAATTTATATATGCTTTCTTCTGGTTACTGGAAATAAAGATAATATGGTGACCTCATGGTCTTCCAACCAAAGTCGGATTTAATTTCTACGTTGATGTGCAACTTTAGCCATTGAAATTAGATTGCAGTTTACTAACTACCCCTTTAGCTTGCATTCTTACTTTTTATTTACTATTGAAGTAGCCTTTTTGTGTGTGTGTATGCAAATATCATATCCATAATCATTGCAATTCCACAAGGTGTCTTTGTTCTGAACAAGCATGTTATTCTTGTAAAGTTTTAAGTATAAGTTAAGATGTTTTGTACAGACCAAGGTAACTGTTAAAATGTCAAGCAATTACTGAAATGTTGTATAGTTAAAGGTTTGATTTCTTTTGCTTTATATGTATAAAATTGTATCCTGCCTGTTTTGCTTTGTGTTTCCAATGTGTTGCACAATTATGCATTTTGTTTACATTTTGTTCCTTCTCAAAACAAAAAAAAAACAACCCAGTAATACTTTATGTACAAACATTTTAAATGTACTTTTGTTGTTTTTAAACACAATGTCTCTGTATAAATAATATTGGTTGAACTGGTACATTTGTGTCTCTCATAGAGGGATTAATTATACTGCCAGTGCATTTGAATTATTTAAAAAAAAGTAAAATAAAATTTTTATGAAAATGTAACCCATTTTATAGCTATAAATTATTCCACATTCAGCTCATTCTCATCCCAGGGTACAATAAGGATGTTATGGTAAGTACTGTTTGTGGGAGAGTTTTCATCGGTTTTAATTTTTAACGATGCATTGGAGTCATTATGGAGAGCTAAAACAACTCAGTGTTGTGAGATTACATTTTGCTGATGCCACTCAGGAGGTGATGAGATAAAGAGTTTGTCTCATTCCCCTAGCTGTCCCCATTCGCAAGAGGAGCATGAGATCTTTGCCCAACCCCGTGCTAAACTGCTAAGAAGCCAATCTGCAAAGGAATAGCTTTGGCAACCAACCTATGACTTAAGCTAAAACCTGCTGGCCCCCTGCAAAAGGGGGGGCATTTCACAGAATCATAGAAAATGAGGGTTGGAAGGGACCTCAAGAGATCACATCTAGTCCAACCCCCTGCTCAAAGCAGGACCAGCCCCAACTAGATCATCCCAGCTGGGGCTTAAACACCTCCAAGGATGGAGCTTCCACCACCTTTCTGGGTAACCTGTTCCAGTGCTTTACTACCCTCCTCATGAGAAAGTTTTTCCTAACATCTAACCTAACCTAAACTTCCCTTGCTGCAACTTGAAACCGTTGTACTTTGTTCTGTCATTTCATTCCAGCAACTCCCTGGGGCCTAATTGAAGACAGAACCAGAAACCCGGTATTTTCCACCAACATCCCTAAACAGCTACAATTCAGCGCCAAGAATATCAGCTCCGAAGAGATGAGAAGCTCTCAAAAGATGCCTCCCTCGAAACACGAAGTCTGTGCCTCGTGCCAGAGCTGAGCACCCGCTGCAGGCCAATACAGGCAAAGTAAGGTGAGCACAGCCACCCGGAAAAGAATTACAGGGCTAAAAAAAAGTCCACGGTCCACCTGGTTTACAAGGTTAACATATCCCGCTGAAAACACAGGGCCAGATTAACCCGAATTGTCTGGTGCCTTTGTACCACCCTGGCAACACGAAGTAGGCATCAAGGCAGCTTATCCAATCAGTTCAACTGGGTTATCGGTTTATCAGCTTCATTGATCAGCTCGGTGCTGCTTGGGTATCCACACAGCATTGCCTAAACTCTGAAAGCCCTAGGCTGGCATTCGCTAGAAAAAACCTAGGATGGATTTTCTGGAATGCCACTTGCTGAGCTATGCCAAAGCTGTGGTGGAAGATCGCAAAAGGGATTTTAGTGGTAAAGATAACTGTCTGTTGGGATCATAAGTGCTGAGCGAACTGGGGAAGGAGTGTCTATTGCCTCTTATCATCCACAAAAAAAAAGTCAGCCATGATCTGTTTGGTCAGCTCAGAAATGAGCATAAGAACTGACTCTAGACTAGGCGGCTCCTGTCATTCTCTGCATGTACAGACTTGTAATTGGCTGTGAAGTGCTCTGTAATACTTGCCTATGAATGATGAATGACTCCACATCGACCTAAGTTGCATTTCATCGTCGGTGCCAGTGCACAACTCTGGCTGGGAAGGCAAGGGCCCACTAAAAAATGCAGAAGTATTCAGCCAGCTGCTACCCACATGCAGCCCAGTGATAGCAACAGATTGTGGGCCCCATCCTGAATTGGTACTGGGCCCCAGGGGGAACTCAGGACCTAGCGTAACATTTGTGTGCTGCTAAAGGAACCAGTGTACATAGAAGGGAGGGTTTCCTTCAATTAGTTTTGCATTAATTATACCAGAATTAAGAGTGCCTCTCTGCTGGTGAAGAAAACCTGGCTTGTCTTAGTCTCATATTCTAGAGCCATCGTGTATCACTAGTGCACTCACAGGGACTGATCCTAATGTCTCCGATTTCAGGGCACTTTTGGTTGGGCCTACAATGCCCAAGGATAATTGGATTACTGACTCTGCATTGAAAATGACATTTAGGCAAATTGTCATTGCCCATGGCCAACTAGTGTGTCTAATTAATCAGGGGCCTTGTCCTGAGGGCTGCGGAGCATCCAAATTCCCACTGGCTTCAATGACAGCGATGGATGTGCCACAGTGCCAGCAGTGTTGTACTTTGGTACGGTTTGGCACTTGCAGCTGGGCCCCCCACACACGTGGTGCAGACATTCCCCAAGGGCCAATTCCTGGTGTGCCCAAGTCCCACTTAAACTTCCAACTCTACCTCCGTGTCATTTGATGCAGGTTTTAAACCCTATTTCCACCCAAACAAAGCTGCTTTTGAGTTTTCAAGCATGCTTAGAAGGCTTCACTCCGGTTGTATGTGCTCTGTGTTGGGAGTAGATTCACCCAGCAAGGTGTGCAATTGTGTGCCGGTCCCTGAAAATGTAGGCAAAGTGGACAAAGAATACGACTGCTGCCTAGTGGAGCAGAAAGGCCCTTTCACCTTTGAATGGAACAAGAAACCCATGTCATAGACAGCACAGAGGGGGCTTGAACCTGCACGGTTTATTCCTAACAACGTGCCAACAACTAGGAACTGGCTGGGGTGGCCTCTGGCCTCCCTCTTAAAACTGTCCCACTGGGCAGCCATAAGGGGAAGGTAGGCAGGGATGGGAACAAAGGCAACCAGAGTATGGTTCAGACACTGATCTAACTCGTGAATGCCCTGGATTCTGTGCCTTGCCCTGCAGCTGAGGTAAAGGCTGTTCTAGCTGTAGTTATCCATTTTATCCCATGACTATTAAATGCAAGAATATACAGTGCCTTTTCACTACATGTGTAGAGCCCAGACCTCTTTTCTGCTAGCACAGCATCCAGCCCACTGAGCAACATTGTACTAGGGCCTATTCCTAGTCTATCATTTCTTCCCTTCTTCACTGCCGTGCAAACCAACTCCAAGTGGAAAGCTGGAGGGTTTTCTGGGCCTGGTCACTATAGGCATTTGCTGGGAGTGCAAGGTCAAACCCCAGCGGGGCAAGTGCCCTAACCAAGGCTCTTGGGCCAAAAGTTAGGAGGGTTGCCCTCTTCCTCTTCTGTCACAGTGGCTAACCATTGTTCCTCCTTGACCACACACTTTGCCAAACACACCTACTCCACCAGCAAGCACATGCAGTCATGATGGGGCCATCTAAGCATGCTCAACAGGGTAAGTGCAGCTGCACAGGTGGAAATAGGATTTCAAATCTGCATGAGTGACAGACAAAAAATGCCACTTGTGGATGCAGTGGCTACACTTAGATGCAGATACAGGAGTTAGACATGTAAAAGTGAAGTAGGATTTAACCCTTAGGGGCTTTGGAAGTGTGGGCTGGGCCTAACACACCCTGGCTGCCTATACACGTGCTCATTGGCATTCTAATTAAAATGCATTGGAGCAGACTCTATTAATCGAGTCTGCTCCAGACTCTAATTAGAAAGCTCCAGCATTGCTGCAGCGTCAGGTGTGTTAAGCCCCTGTGCATTTTTAAATGGCTGCAGGACACTTTATCTAAACCTTGTCAAAGGAGGTTTAGATAAAGCACCCCAAAGCCATTTTTAAACACATGGGGGCTTAATACACATGACGGTGAAGCGTTTTAATTAGAGTGGCTGCCTGGGAGCCTCTCTGATTAAAACGCCTCCCCCCCACCCACCTCCAAGCACATGTATAGGCAACCCCCAAGTTCAAACCCAGCTTAGGGATGGATTGTCAGTGAAACCTCAGGCAAGACATTCACCCACTCATGTAAAATGAGAATCCCACATTTCTACTCCACAGGGCTAACATGAGGCCAAAAGCCATGTGTAAGGTGCTCCAGTCCCAAATGGACAGAGGCATAACTCGCTATTTTGGCAGAGGTGGCCAAGCTCTTTTCACCCTGATTGTTGTTCTTGCTACCTGGGTCCCCAATGGCTACCATTCTGGTGCCCCTCCTCCCCCAAATCAGCATCGGGACCTGGTGCCCTGCTCAATCCATCCTAAGCACACTACTAGGAAGTAGCTAAAGGCTAGCTATGTCGTTAGACAGAATGAGATGCCATAATGGTTTTTCAGCCAACAAAGAAGGCTCATCTGTACATGCAAAGTCAGGGAGTTACACTTGTGACAATTTTGGCCCATTGCAAGAAGCTAGTAAAGCCAGTTGCAGCGAGTAAGGTGTGAGATACAGGCAGAGCTGCCAGTGTAATGCGCACAGCGCTTGTTGCTCACCCTGAAAGGCCCATCCTCCCCTTTCATTAACCCAAGGAGCTGGTGCATAGAAAGCATTCCTTAAATCATCTCACTAACGTGCGACTATCCTCTGTCCCCTTTGAGTGGGCTAAAAAGAAAATATGACCGTGTTAGAGCCAGGCAGTGGAGAGAAATTTCCCTTAGTCACATTTCAAAGTCCCTTTAAATATCTTTTTATCCTTTTGATTAAAAAGGAATGTGTGTGGGGATTTTTCAGTGCTGTTTCCCTCATACTGTGCTTATGACGTTGGAAGGACATTACTGTAGCTAATGTAAATGTGTCAAGCACACAGACCATGTGTGATGCTAATGTTAAATAGATGCTCAAGGTCATATGAGAAAGGTCCCAGTTGAAAACTTATATGTCAGGTCTGTAGACTGTCCTCCTCTCCCAGTTATGAGCCACGGTCTCATCTGCCTAGGGGGTGTCACAAAGCCACCCAAGTGGTACTAAGGGATGGACCTACTAGCTTAGAAGGAGAATTAGGTTGAGAAAGAAGGCAAAAAGTCCTAATGGCTTTTCCCACCTCTTGAAATCCCTGGAAAGTTCTGGCAGTAATTGTCCCATTCATTTTTCCATCTCATTCTACGTCTTTGGGAGGGGCCATTCCCCCTTTCTTCCTGCACACGTCTCAGATTTGGGTAGGCAACTGGTTTGGGATCAGCTATGACATTTCAGGATATATATTCTGCTATAAAGGTTCAAGGTTTGAGCCTAGATTCACCTGCAGCTGGTGATTTATTTTCCCGTGGGGTGAGGATGTTGGCTGCAAAGCAGTGTTTGAGTTAATTGCCAGTTTGAAATATTTCAAATTTTCCGATTTTTTTTTTTTTTTTTTTTAAAGCAGTCAGAAAATATTCTGGGGTAAAAATAATGATAGTTCTTCCCCACTTTTGTTTCCTTACCCAGTTCTGTGCCAGTCAGATTGGTGTTGAAAAGCACAAGAGAAAGTGCTTCACAAAAATCTGAAATCAGTGCTGGAGCATCCGTTAACTCTGAGTTCTTTCTAGCTTTCCACCCATTTATCCTATGGCCATTGTTGACTAGGGCCGACTACTGCTCTGTCACATCCTTAAAACTATGGAAGTTAAGGGGGTTTACTTTGCATTTCAAGCAAAATTCACTCCTTGCTATGTGCCAGCCAAAATGTCCATGAATCCATGAAGTGCCACTTATGCACTCCATTTGGGCTAAGGTGAGAGACCAAGTGCCCCCCCCTGCCCCCAGGGTGAATTTGCTTTTTGTTACGATAGTGCAAGGAAGAAAGTCTGCACCAGGTTTTGGCAACTCCATATTCTCTGCCTATCAAGCAGGAACTAAATAAAAAGGCTCTTATTGTGCTTCAAGCCGTTCATTTAACAGCAATCACCTATGTGTTCAGGATGTGCTGGCAGGGAATTATCTGCAATGGGAAGCTGCTTGCCAATGAGTGTTATAAAAGCTTGTTGGCTTTAGCTGTACCTAAAAACAGATGCACATCAATCAGCTAAGTGTAACAATCAGACCCAGGATGTGTTTACCGGTGTGGGTGTTGAGTAACCGCCACCCCCATGCAGCAACCTCGCTCCATATGGATGAGAAGCAGAGGAAATAGTTTCACTTATCACCTCCAGAGCTGAACTGCTAGAAATGTCCTGTTTCGGCACAAGTGGTGCATGGGGACCTGCCCGGGTCTTAGGCAGGTAGGTAAGTTTGAGCCGTAACACCATTGTGAGGGAAGGTAAGCTGGGCGCTCTTGCTAAAAGTCTCTACCGCTGAATGTTTGAAGGCTGGATACAAAGAGTTTTGTCTCTTGGCTGCAGAATTCAACTCCTCTACTGGTCCGTAAGAGCCAGCGTTGACCAACTTTAACAAAAGCCATACCTCTTTCCTTCACCTAATTCCTGACTGGACAGTTGGACCACATCATGGGAAAAGTGTTACCTCTATAGAAAGAAGCCAGTGCCTAACCAATAAACCTGCTAGCATCTGAGATAGACTCATTCTCATCAGTTGAGACATCAGTAGGCAAAGAGCATGCAGTTCTTTGCTCCCTGCAATGTTAGGCAAACCTCAAGCAACTGCATGGATCTGAAATTCAGTGCAAGATGGAGAATGGGTCCTAACCTGACAACGCAGCAGATGCAGGAATCCTTTCAAAGCAGGTTTCTTCAGGCCCTTGGAGCTGGAGCACTCTGATCTTCCAGCGCCAGGAGAAGTGCACTCTCCTACCCCTCTGTAAGCAAACTGGTGCTTGCCCTCGGTCGCCAGTTCCTGGAATAGTCAGGAGAGAATTTTGTTTTGATCAGGACAAAGGACTTTGTCTCTATATATGGTATTATGGAGATTGAAATGACAAAGTTAAAAAAAAAAATCCTCAGCCTTGTCAAAATGAAGTGCTTTAATAACACTGTTCAGTTATTTCCCAAACTGTTTGCTTCACCATTTTAATTTCACGAGGAATTTTTACTTTTTTCTCCTGACTTGGGTCAATGAGAAATAAATTGGCAGCATTTCCCTTAGAGCAGATATTCAGCTCTTCCTTGGGCCCTGATGATGTCATTAAGCTAGTTTTTTCAGGTCTTTCTCTAAATATTCTTTCAAGCTCCACCCGCTTACCCACTTCCTTCACAGCATCTTCATTGCTTCATCTACTTCTTCGTTCTGCATCCTTGCTCCCTACTTCCCTCTCTCTCTCTTTCAGTGCCTGTTCCTTTTCTCTTGCCAATGGCCAATCCCCTCACAACTGAACACAACCCCAATGTTACACAAAGAAAACAACCAGGCACAACACAATGGCAAACACATGGCACTGACAGGTCCCTGGCAAAGTACCACACCGCTCACTCCATTTGTGCCTTATACCTGGTCTCTTCTATACTTCCCCTGTAAACCCTTTGGCTAGGGAAAGAAAGTACGCATAAACCGGTATGAGTGATCGAAAACCGATTTAACCCTGTAACACGCCCTGAAGTTCAGAGCGCATAAGCCACTTTCAAAATGACCGAAACCAATTTAAGATAAACCTGGATGGATATACTATCAGACTTAACTGATTTAGGTTAAATCAGTTTATTGCACTTCTGTCCCAGATCCCCTCCAGATTCAAGTGGACTCACAGTCCCCCAGCATCCCAGGATGCTTTGCATCTCCCTCACAGCCCCCCCCATTTGCAGGGTGGGCAGTCTAGCCTTGGCCCAAGCTGTCTGCTCCAGCCAAGCAGGGAGACATGCTCTAGCCTGACTTGGACCACGGCAGGCACATGGCTGCATTTCTGGAATCAAAAATGAATGTCTGTTCTCTTGCTTATTAGTTCAATCTATGCAGCTTAGATTAACTTGCAAAGACGGAAACAATTCAGCCTCGGGCTTTTTGACCGTCTGTATTTAGCCTTCAGATGGAGGGCCAGTCTCTGACTCCATATGGATTCTGTGCCCATTGCAGTCAGGCTCCAATCTCTGTTAAATCTTCACTTGCTACCATAGTACAAACAGCACAGAGGAATTTGGGAAAACCCTGTGTGTTCCCATGCCTTGCACAGCCGGCGTTTGTCCCTGCAAAGCTTCTGTTTCCATTAAAAAGGATTGCAGGATATAACCAAAAGCACAGTCAGTCTCTTCAAATCTGGCCACATCAGGTTTTCCTTCCTCCTGTTTTCTCTTTCTCCCCCACTTTCACCCATGCCCGATGAAGACTTCAGCAGCTGAAAGACAGTAGTTGCTTTCTCCAACAACACTGCTTCACCCACAAGGGCGGTGTGATAAAAGCCTTTCCCTTTTAAGGGACATGCTTATGCTCATCTAAGAGTGATAGATTTGAAGCAGAAATTTCTAGGAGAAATATGATGGCACAAGGTCAGGCTAGAAGATGATAATGGTCCCTTCTGGCCTGAAAAAATAATCTATGAAAGTATCAATCTTTTCAGCTGGCCCTTCGCTGTGTCTTTGGAAGCAATGAGCCCGATTCCAGGCATGACTCTGACCTCCCTCACAACGGCAGCACTGGGCAGCCGTGCAAGCGGAAGTAAAATCCTCATTTTGGTTACACTAGCATAAAAGCAACTACTCAGGTTTTACATGGGACTAAGAAACATCTGGCTCTCATAGCATCCCGCTGGCAGCACCAGACTCCCCTGGTTCATGGAAACACAACCTCAGCCTCTCAAGGTGGCATTTTGATCACAATCACCTCTAAATCAATGGGGGTGGGAGTCAACCCTTTTATCATAAAGAACCACAGGGCTGCCCACAAATCTCCCACTGACCAGAACAGGACTCCCAAAGCATCGGCAGTCACTAGCTCAAAGCCCTGGTATCTAATCGGCAGCGCCAGGCCCATCAGCCTACAAAGTTGGCGTTCTCTTGTGTGTCTCGGCGCGTAATTTATTGCCCTGAAAATTCCTACTTTTCCTTTTTTTTTTTTATTAGTTATATTGTGTTTGTTAGCATAATCATTTCTCGGCGAGAACGTCAATAAATGCTGGAGACAGCAGCAACAACAACAACAAAAAGCCCAACTGCTAAATAATTCCTAGAATGAGTTGTCAGAAACCTTTTATTTACTGATTCCGCGCATTTCATTTATTTCTGGCAGTGAGCCAACCTTCCTGACAGCTAAGATTTATTGATTTAATTGCCTAGGGTAACCATGCAATAAAATCATCTCAAAGATAAATTTTCATGGCACTGCGCAGCATTGAAGTAATTTTTCAAGTGCTATGGCTATATTTCTGCAGGTTACAGGTGCAAAATTTGCTTAAAGCAGAAATGTCTCATTATTGTAACCCCAGTGCATCAGCACAGTCCCTTTTGTGGAAATCTTCCCTCTCGCTCTCTTTTTTAAAGAGGGACAATGCAGGTCTCTCAGAGAAGAAATGATATTTTCTTAATTGGTTCATATATTCAATGCCCAGGAGAAAGTGAAGCTTCAGTTTAATTAGGAGTGGGCTTAGAGGTTATTTACAGTGTTATACAGAATCATTTGTTTCCAGCTGCGAGATGCTTTTTAATGCTGGAGCCTCACACGGTAGATGATTGCCATTTGTGACATTATAGTTTATTGAATCTTTAGATCTTTTTATTTACACTGTTAAAGGGCTCATTATAGCTCGGAACAACGAGTAAATGAAAAACTCTGATTAATTCCCAGGTTAATGGAAACATTTCTGAAGTCAGGGATAACATAAACTTTTAACAATGAGAAATATTTTCTTATCTCTTATGATTTATTTTTCAGGAGGGGTTTTTCGTTTGTTTGGTTTTGGTTTGGGTTTTTTGCTTTGATTGCAGTATTTAATAGCTTATTACTCTTGCAGCCTAGGAACTTTGCTCTCCAGACCCAAGCATTTTATTTTTGGTTCTGATGCCATGAGATACTTCAGCTTGTGTTTCCTATCATCCGGCCAAAGAAAGGCCAAAGGTGCTATTAGTGCAGACACTAAAGCTGCAGAAGGGAGCACTGCTGTGAACTGATATGCAGACCGGAACCAGTGTAGTGCATATTAGAGCTGTGCAAACCTTTGGTAGCCAGTTTGATTTGGAGGAGATTCAGCCCAATTCGGTGGCTGAACCTCCAAAGCTGAATCAAATTGGGAGACCAGTTAAAAGGTCTGAATCAAATCAGAAGCTTCCAAATCAATTCAGAAAAGATCCGGCGCCGATTTGGAGAATCAGCCATAGACTAAGCAGGCAGCAGTCCTCACCACGCTAGACACAGCTGCCCCAGCTGGTAAGTCTGTTGTGGTGGGGGCTGGGAAGGGGCATGGGGGGGTCAGATCAACACCCCCACAGCAAGGGAGGGACTGGGGCTGGAACAAGCTGCCCAGCTGGAGCAGGGGCAGCTGGCCTCAGGGAGGGAGGCTCCCGCCACTGTGCACCGACCGCCACGTGCCACCAGTCCTGGAGGGCATGGGAGCAGGCATGTGCCCCCAGATCTGTGCAGGGCAGGCTGGGCCAGGCTGTACTCCGGGAGGCTAGCCCCAGCTGCCCGCCACCAGGCTGTACTCCATGGGACGGGTGGAGACATGGCTGCGTTGGGTGGCTAGACCCAGCCGCAGCCCAGAGTGCAGCTCTGGCTCTGCCTGCCCCACAGAGCCATAAAAATTTCCCATAGCCCCTGCTGCCAGCCCCTCCCCAATCCAGGTATATGCACCCACCGCCATGCCCTGCCACTCACTGCTCGCCCAGCTGGGGCAAAGCTGAGGCTTGTCTGGGAGGCATGGGGAGGCTGGGCGAGCAATGGGAGAGCGTAGCCCCCACTCCCAGTGCCTTCTGCCCCCGATCCAGAGCACAGCCCAACCTGCCCCGCACAGATCTGGGGGCACACACCTGCTCCCATGCCTTACCTGGACCAGTGGCACGCAGTGGCAGGATCCTTCCTCCCTGAGTCCCACACCCCCCGCCCCAGCTGGGCAGCTTGTCCCTACCCCAATCCCTCCCTCACTGTAGGGGCATTGGTCTTCCCCCCACCCATGCCCCTTCTCTCCCCCCTCCGCCCACCACAACAGACTTACCAGCTGGAGGCAGCTGTGTCCAGCATGGTGAGGACTGCTGCCTGTTTAGTCTATGGCCAAATCAGCACCGAATCTTCAGATCTGAATCAGCCAAATCGAATCGGGACAGTGATTCAAATCACCGAATCAAATCACTGTCCCTCCGAATCAGCCAAATCCAAATCCGAAGCACATCCTTGCCACTTTGCACAGGCCTAGTGCATATGTGCTATGTGGGGCAGCCAGAGACACAGAGGTGCAAGATGATTCACTGGTTTGCATGTGTGATCCCTTCTCCCACCACAGACTTATGTGATGTTTGAGGAACAATTTAGGGCTGGATCCAAAGAGGACACAAAGCACCTGAAGTGTAACTCAGATGCAATGTTGGGCTCTGTCTCGAAAGGGGCCTGATCTGTTAGACATGCTCAGAGTGTGCCTGACACACACGCACGACATCAAGTTTGGCATAAAAGGCAGCAGCCATGACCCTTTCTATTCAAAAAGACGGCCAGGGAAACTTGCTAACTACGTCCTATCCTAGTGGTCAGAGCACTTGACTAGTGACAGGAGTATAATAAAAGGGAATTTACCTCTCTACTTATCAGGAGAGAGCCCTCATCATCAGGGGCCTGGGAAGAGAAATCCATTGTAGACGATGAGATAGTAATGTGGACCTCATCAATACTCAAGACACATACAGACGGAGACTGCTAAGTTCCTGCTGAGGATACTCCCTGTCCCTACAGCAGAGTTGTCCCTTTACAGAGACCATTTTTCCCCAGCATGTTTTTCTGGGCCTGGGCCTTTAAAGTTATCAGAGCCAAGCAGCAGCAGCAGCCGTCCTGCAGGCTAATTGTACCTGGCTGCTGCTTGCTGCATCTTCCTCACCTGGCATGTACCTGTTACGCTTTCTCTTCTGGACTGCTGAAGCAGCACATGCTCACAATAATGTACTGCCTGCACTGTCTGCAATATCTAGCTGTTCCCAGGAGCCACAGCAGAAAGGAAAAAGGCTGGCTGGCATGGAGAATAAACTGCCTCAGCTTAGCCTGGGACCTGGTGGCTCCCCCAGGTCAAATTGGCAAGGGTGGCAAGGCAACATGAACTGCCAGGATTACGACATGCCTGGACACCGGCTGCATGGAGGCATCTCATCAACAAGGTGCCTTTCTGGAGCACTGCACTCCATTTTTCAAGCTGCACGTGCAAAAGCTCTGCTCTGTCATGGGTAAGCAGAACTTACTCAGCAAAAGCACCAGATTCAAGAGCCCTGGACAGAGGTGACCTTGGGTTTGCACATCAGAGTGAGTCTTGCATGATTTACTCCATGTATCCAGCACGAACAGGCTTTCTCTTAACATCACATTGGATGTCTTCATTCTTAATCTACTTATTTTTAATTAACTTATTTATTCTGATCATTGCGATAATCATTTTTTAAAAAATCGTGCCTTATTTGTCCATCTTGGCCTTACATTTATCCAGCGATTGTTTTATCTGCAATTTTGCTCACAAAGGCATTGAACTCCATCTATAATTCACCAGGAATATGCTACCTCAGACAACTTCCCCTTATCAACAAAAGGCATCACTTGTTTTCTTGGCAAATCACCAATAAGGATATACCGAATACCAACTCCTTGGCCCCTTCTATTAAATGATCTCCTTTTTGCAGAGCAGTATGTCAGTGTGACTGCTTCTGATTGTTCAACCATGTGCTGCCAAGACTAAACCCTTGCCCAATGGTTACCAGTACCTGTTTTCCATAATACTATAACAAATTGGTGTCCATGATGGAAATGTATGAATGGTCTAGTTGTTACTGTGCTGCACAGCATGGCCACTTGAAGTGTTTTGGTACCCGCATAACTAGAACACAGCTCTGACTTGCAACTAGAGGGCTGGCAAGAGGGGCATGGCTAGGAGCCAGGACACCTGGGCTCTATTCCTGCTGGAGGGGAGCTAGGAGCAATGCAGTCTGGGATGCTGAAGGATTGCAATTTGCTCATTTTACCTTTGTGGTGCAGACTGAAGTTACCCTGACATGAGCTAAGCAGCACAGCCCAGAGTTAACCCTCCCCTGAAATGACATAACTTTGGGACATAACTTTGAGACACTCAGAGGGCGCTTAGCACAAGGTAATAGCCTTTAATGTGTGGTCACTGGGATTTTAAGTGCCCTTAATATGGTCTAAATGTAAGGTGTAACTTCACCCTATGGTTCAGAAACGCAAGTGGAAGACTGTGCAAAACAAGCAACTTCTGATTCATGCTGCCATTAAAAATATGAAATTGGTTTACTAGATTATTTTCCTATTGTGAAAAACCAGCTAGAAATTGTAAATGCACTCTGATGGCATGACTGTGCCTCTGATGCAATGAAACAACGATTCCAAAGCGCAGCACCTTTGTACTTCCAATTTAACCTCTTTGACTTCTAACCCTCCCATTTCAGCCTTTCGTTCAGTGAAAACCTGAGGTGGTTTAGATGCATTTGAACAAGTATTACAGCAAAGAGAGAACCTGGAATCCAGCATGTCAGTAAAGGTAGAACTATTTATAGAGAAACAATGTCAGCAAATGATAAACCTGTGAGTAAATTGGATGAAAGCCCAGAGCTTTGTACTGGTTTGGAGAGCTTGAGCTGATCCAAACAGCAACAAACATGATAAGTAATCACAGTGCACAAAGATGGTCAGCCCTGCCAAACAGGGGCCTGAAGAGAAAGCAAAAACTGTTCCAGGGTTGGGAAGGCAGGAAAAGAGAGAGAGAGAAAAAAGGAATGTTTTCAAGTGTTATATCCAATCTTATTTAGAGGTGAAATGTAGCAATGAAGACTTGTCTATAATAATAAACAGTTCCAGCACACTAGATAATGGGCACATCTATACATGCATTAATGCACTTTTCCTAATGTGCATTAAATTGAGTACCTCTGGGAGCCTATACACAAGTGCAGAGGCTGCTCCGACACGCTGGAATTCCAGTGCATCAGAGCAGGCTTAATTCACAGAGTCTGCTGTGACATGGCAGTTGTCGTGCTCCAGCAACCTCCTGCGTCTTGTGTATCACCATATCCCGGCTTAAAAATGGTAGTGGGGGCACTTGAACTAAACCTGGTTGAACAAGCTTTAGTTGAAGCACCGCCCCACTGCTATTTTTAAGTGCAGAGCTGCTGATACAGGAAATGCAGCAGAGCTTTAATTAAAGTGGCTCATGGAGCTGCTCTAATTAAAGCCCTGCCCTGCCCCCCGGGCCTCAGAACACATGTAAAAGTGCCCTCCAATGTGAGGTACTAAATGAATGTGCACTAGGCTGCCTTAATGTGCAGTAGTGCAAGCACACACTTAGTAGGTGATCCTTAATGCGCAGTAGCCTATTTTGCTGCATATTAATGTAATAGCATGCATTTTACCTTCTGCTTTAATGCGCAGTAAAATAGGCTACTGCGCATTAAAGTGCACATGTAGACATGCCCAAAGAGACCTAGACAGAGGTTTTCATTCATAGAGCTCAGAGCTCTTTACAAAGGAAGGCAAGTATGATTGTCACCACTTTACAGAAGTTTTGCACACTAAAAAACATCAATTCCTGATAGACATTGACTAAAAAATCCTCAACAAAGCAATTTCCTCTTGGAAAATCCTATTTTTTTGGAAACCAAATTTTTTAATGAAATTGTATCAATTTCAAGGACATGCCCCAGGACAGGAAATATTTTTCTAAATGAAAACATTTTCAGAATCTCTGTTAGCTTGGTGAATTTGGAAACTATGTATTTCCATCCTGAATTGGAACAGAAGCACATTTTGAAGGACTACTTATGTAAACCTACCAGCGGTCACGTTAGTGCACTGCTAACAAGAACAACTAATGGTGTTTTGGTCCCAGTGTGGATATGTCCAGTGTGTCCTGAACACAAAGTAAACAAGAAGGAGAAAGATTTTTATATATATATAGGTCTATAAATAAATATATAGGTCTATAAACCATGTTATGACCTCAACCAATACACACTGTGTGCATATGCATTGCATAAACATCCTCAAAAAGCTCATTTTTAAACAATCAGTATTACAAACTGTTCCAAGGCACTTGTACTTTATTAACATTGAGAATGTGTCCTTCGATATAAACTCTTCTATGAATGATTCAGATGAATTAGCCCAGGAAAATCTTGCTGAGTTGGAAAGCGCTGAATTGGAAGCAGTGCAGTCAATGAATAATGAAAGTAAACCATCATTCTGAAGTATGACTAATGGTGACATGGCCTGTCTAGAAGAACAAATAACCAAAAGACATACTACTTGGCCCCAAAACCGGGCTTAACATTTCTGAAATGACTTCACTGCTGTATGAAGAATATCAACAAAACAGGAAACCCTGCCAACTTGTGGACTAGAAGTACAACTAGGAGAATTTCACTTGTCCACAAGAGAGATAGATGACTCACTTTATAAAGGAGCAGGACTTATTACTCTTAGAGGCTGTATTAATAGAGCCATCCAAAATCAGCTGTGGAACAGAGCTTTCAACAGCGCCAAAGATTCTGAATTGAAATATGGGTGGAGAAACTTGAATCTGCAATGTAAAATGCTGCTGCAAAGCGATTACATTGCAAGGCACCTAAGACACCTTTTATCAAAGCCTGACTTGACACAGCATCAAGATAGCTTAATGCTTAGGACTGAATGTCAATCCATGACTTACATTTATCATTCAGCAGGGAGGATGAGATTTAGGTAGGGGAGGAGAAAATGCTAAACTAGGGCATTTAAACGGAGTGGCTTGGGGGTGGCTGAGGGACACTTCCTGCCATCTGTGGAAGTGATGAAATAGCCCCAGCTGGGAAAAATGCCATTTTTTTGGTTTAGAGTTGTCAGTTGTAGCTTTCTTGATTATGGCTAACCAATGCCTTGACTAACAAATAGCTAACAAATGTTCAGATGCGTATTTTAGCCACAAATGACCCATGAGTTTGTGCTCCCCAGGACCGACGCTGGTAATTCTCTGACTGTAGGAAGGCAGGCAGCCATCTTAAAGCACCACATGGCACTGAACTCTGCAACCCACCTGCTTCAATATTGCAGGGTGCTGAGAGCAACATTACCCCAGTGCAATACCCTTGTCATTGGCTGCCCCTTGAATGAAGGATCCACACCTCTACGCACGAATGCTGCGTGTCCCCACCACCCATACATGCCGCTGGCAGTGGCAGCAGGAGCCAGTGGTGATCGTGGACTGCCCGCAGACACCACCAGTGGTGTCGACAGTGAAGGGGTGGGGGGTTGGCAAGCGGTGACCGCCCGCAGGTGCCCCCAGCAGTGTCAGAGGTGCCTTTTCATAGGGGGTGCACCTGCATTCACCCCCTACCTATCGCCAATGCCTCTACAGTTGTCCAGATGACTTCCCGGTTGTCTATGGGACCAACTTCCCACAACAGCCACCTCCCATGGGACAACAGAGCGCCCAGCTTCAGGGGTCCAGGTTGTAGCCGTATTGGTCTAGAGGCAAAAGCAATGAGGACTTGTGTTAGAGATGATATCTTTTATTAGACCAACTAGCTTTTTTGCAAAAATAATTCTTTACTGTAAACTTTCAGGCATAACCACCCTTCTTCAAGCACAGGAGAAAAGATTGTTAAAGTTCTCCTGGGTAGCAACGAAAAGTCATATTTCACAGGAGAGTTGAAGGTGGTAAAATCCCTTTTGGAACAGATGTACGGGCATCCGCGTCACTGAATATGGCAGCTATGACAACGATTTTTTTCTCTAATCTTGAGAACGACTGATGTAGGGCATGATATGTTGCAGCTATTCAGGATTAGACAACTCTGGAGAAACAAAAGGCCACAGAGATTCTGGGACTGCAGCTGCAGAGACATACTGGGGCTGGATTGATATTTTTCAACATATCCAAAGAAGGCAGCTTAGATCCAATTAAGGTCTGTCATTTATCGCACCTTTTCTGCCTGAACTGCAGTAAAGCAACACTGATATTTGAGTAAATGTCACTGATAAGGGGGGATTGATTTTCAATCCAGGCACACTATTTTGAAAATATAATAATGTTTTGCTTTTTGGAAGGATAGCAATTTGCATCTGTGCAGTAATACCATTAACATCTTCTTATATGTCTCTCAAGGATCCTGGAAGAAGTGGATAAGTATAATTGCCCCCGTGGTATAAATGAGGAAGCTGAAGGTCAAGCAATTTGCCAAGGGTCACATCGGGAGTCACAGACAGAGCTGGAAAAAGAGCCCAGATCAGCTAGCCCCCAACTCGGTGCCTTATTCACTGGACTCCGCTGATTGCTTGAACCAGCTGGATAATAGCAATGTTGCATTCTTCGCTTTCTGCTGTGCAGCCCTACTGAAGTGAATGAAGTTGCTTGGTAAATGGATATGGTGCTATTATTCCCCCGTTAAAAAGTGTGGAGTGCACTGGAGGTAAACAAAGCCTCGTGTTTGATCTGCCTTTCTTCTCACAACTGTCTAATTACCTCCCGAGCCCAAGGGCTGTATGAGGCAAAAGTGGGAGCTGAATGAAAGAAAACTGCTTTAAATGAGCTAAATATACCTATTAGGGTGGGAAAAAAAAGCAAATTTCCCTGAAAGGCTTGTGCATCAATTAAACCTTTCAGTAGGGAGATCTCACTTGTGCTGCAGGCATCAGTATTGGCTGTATTACATGACTCTATTTACTCCTTTAATTAATATAAATGAGCAGTTACCATAGCAATTACTACATTTTATGATGTACATAAAGTTTCTGATACAGTTTAAAGCTAGGGTCAATATTTCAAGTCAAGCTTGGCTCAGCATTTATCACACATCCCTTCCTGAAAAGGCCTGATGCAGGGAGGTTGACCCTCTATAACTTAAGCAAGTTATAGGGTGATTTGTGATGGGCCTGAGTGTTTGAACACCAGATCCTGGCTGGGCACCAGCTCTAAAGCTAAAGAAATAATGAAATGAAATGAATGGGAGAGGGATGAACGTTAGAGAAGAGGTCTAGAGGCCAGGCTCTGATCCCGTTCACACTGCTGTAAAGCCGTTGACTTCAGGGAAGTTATTCTGGGTTTATAGCGGGGGGGGGTCAGAAATCAGCCTGTCTCCCCAAAATATATTGGCTCCAAAGAGGTGCAGAGGGCTGTACATGGCTCCCACTGCAGGACTGGATTTGTATCTTCACTTCTCACCCCCTCTCCATTGTGCTGGAGGAGAGCGTGGACTTGCACAAACAAGTGGGATTGGAGGATCAGTCCCGCTATTTTATTAAATGAGCACATAAAATACAAACCCGGCTGTTTGCATCAGTTCAGCCTGTCTATTAAAAGCAAGGCATTTTCTCGTGCTCATGGTTGATTTTTAAGGCCCATCTGTGTAGTCACTTAAACTCCTTCTTCTGCCTTCCCCATCTTGATCCACTGCATAGACAGGAAAGGAGGAGATTGGCCTTTGGTCTGAAGGGTATAAAATGTTCCTTGACTTCTACTCAAGGACAGGTGTGTGTGTACTTTGTCTTTTTGCACTACTTTTACACTGAAATCCTGTGGGTTTCCTAATTCACCTCTGTGAGAAAACAAATCAACGCCATTAGTTCAAGTGTTGCGAGGTGTGCAGGGGATATAGTTTTTGCTAAACTAGGCTGTGCAAATGTTACAACAGATCACCCGACTGTGTAGCAAAATGCATTTGAAGCCCAGATTTCAGGAAACAGTCTCCAGAATTTGTAGAGATCTATCAAATCTGAATGTGCTCTTCAAAACAAGGATCTCTGGTTTCCCCCGGTGTTTTTCTTTATTTGGGGTTTGTGGGGGGTTTTGGTTCCAAAAATAATTAAAAGTGACAATACAGAAAAAGATGACGCTTTTGGCTTGATAGGTAAAATAAATATAAGGCTGGCATCAGGGTGAAGATCCCTCTCGTACAACGCAACAGGTAGCTCTACTGATAGAGAACCCTGTTCCATTATTGATTAGCTTTTAAGTTCTTGTTACATATTAGATTAGGATCACTGTATGCATCGGGAATGAATAGCCCAGTTACAGTCTAAAAGAGCTCAGCTCAGAAAGGTTTAGCATTCGGATACTATAAAGGGAAGCTTAAGGAAATTACAGGGTGTGTTAAAGCTTTAAAAATAGATATTTATATTTTTGGTGCATTTCCTATCACGATGATAGGAAAAAATTCCTCCCAAATCAAGCAGAGAGTTATTTTTAGGCCTTGTCAAATTATTTGAATCACTGGCTTTTTTTAAACTCATGAGTTAGAATTATTTTTTTTTTAGTGCCTAAAAGATACTGGGTCAGATCGCTGCTGGGGATTACAGTGGTCACCAGGTTCAATAAACACAGGCATAGGTGAGTGAGAAGAACACCACATTTTAGTCATGGAGCAGTAAGCAAACCCTGCAGACCCTATGTCTGTCTCTCATTGACTGGCTCCTTAACTGATGGACCATCTCCCAATTCCTAGCCTAAGTAAGGGAGTGTCTCCAAACTACAACTTCTGTCACCACAAGGATCCAGCCCAGTCTGAAGTTCACCACTGACTTATTCCAGTTTTAGCATACCATAACTCCCCTGATTGGCATAACATAAAGGAGGTTCGCTGTGGACTTACAGTCACCGCAGACAACTTTCAAGAGGCAGAATCCCATTGAAATAGGCAGTGGACTGATTCACAGTGCTGGATTGAATTCTCCTTTGACTGCACAGATTTATAGATTAAAGGCCAGAAGAGACATTTGCAATCACCAAGTTGACCTCCGTGTATAACACAGGCCAGGGGACTTCCCTGAATTCATTCTCATTTGAACAAGGGAGATCTTATCGATAGCCCATTGTGATCAATGGAAATTGTACACCCACAGCAGGGAGCCATCAACTCTGCATTCAAACAGAAATTGCCACCTGAAATGGCCTTTTCAAATTAATTAGATCCTATTTCCAAAGGTCTGTCCACCAGTATATCAGGCCTATGTATACCTTGCAAATGAACTCTCACTTTCTCTTCTCAAATTAGCACATAACATGCCTTTGCTGCCATTTGATAAGCACATCCTCCCATTTAAATGCCTGCTGATGAGTAATGCAATTCATATGCGGTGAAGGGAACACAAAGTTCAGTGGAATTGCTGTCAGCACATTTTAAGTCAGGCTCCCAGGCTTCCTCTGAGTGATGATGTAGGATCAGTTAGAACAAGCGTAGGTGACTGGATCAGATGTATCACAGTACACAGGCAAACAATATTTACACACAAAAACCCATGCTATTTGTAACAAAGGCTAAAGAACAACCAGGTCCCCATCAGCTGCTTTGCCCCACTCTGGCAGCTTAAATATAGCTGTGCTATGTATGGTGTGAGGAACATGATGTGCAGGGCATGAGGTACACCCTGCAAGATGCAGAGCTTAATCCTGGAGATCACATCAGAGCCAGGGTGGAAAGGAGGTACGGCTATGGCAGGCTATTGCTAGCTGGGGTAGGCACGAGCGACCCTTAGACTGCTGTACTGTTTGGCTGGGACAGCATGGACCTCAGCCCAGAATCAGATACTCCTAATTTTGTGGTCCGATCCTGTCCCCTCCCCTACCCCTTACCCCCAGCTACAGAGATGAAATTGTTGGCACAGATTACTCCCTTTAAACCCAATAGGTATTAAGTCTTTCAGTCACATGGCAGAAGCAAAGCGACTGGTGAAGTGCTTCTAAATTTATTCCCTGACTAGACGTGGAATGACATTGGTTTCATTAAAACTAATTTAAAAACCTGTGTGAACTGGGAAAGCAATTTAAACCTGCCTTATGCTGCTTTTGCTTAACTTGACTCCTTATCAAATTATACCAAGTCAGCATATACCAGGTTTCAATCAATTTAAGAGCACCCACCAAAGCATTGGCACGGGTTTAACTCTGCTAATTTAATAGTACACCCATTTCTTGAACTCATGAAGATGTGCAGGTAGACATAGCGTGGCACGGCTGATGCTATTTCTATCTAAAGACTGCAGTGCAGTGGGGAGATATCCAACCTAGATGAATAGCAGGACAAATTAGCTCACATGCAGCTGCATTCTTCTGCAGCTAGCTCCTAGTACCCAAGTCAACTCAATTATCTCACTCTCTACATTACAGTGCAGTTTTCGGGATAGAAAACTGCCCTGAGTGCAGAACTGTCCTGAGTGCAGAATTTATTCTTGGCTGATGCAGTGATCACTATGCTAGTTGAAAAGAACTAAATAAGGACTGGAGTTAGAGTGGGTTGAGCATTTCTGATGACACATTTTTGTAGGAAAATTACTTGAAACTTATTTGAAAGGGACCTGGGGGTAATAATAGACCACAATATGAACACGAGCCAGCAGTGCAACCCTGTAGCCAGCAGGGCCAACAATGCTGTGGCATGCATCAATTGGTGCATTGCCAGCAAAGGCAAGGAGGTGATTCTTCCACTCTACTCAGCACTGGTGAGACCGCAACTGGAGTACTGCATCCAGTTCTGGGCACCGCACTTTAAGAAGGACATGGACAAGGTTGAGCAAGTCCGAAGAAGAGCCAGCCACCCATATGATCAGAGTCTTACACAGCAAGCATTACGAGGAAAGACTGAGGGATCTGGGACTTTTCAACCTGAAGAAAAGAAGGCTGAGAAGGGACCTGGTAGCAACTTACTGCTACATCAGGGGCGTACATCAAGCACTCAGTGAGCAACTGGTCCCCAGGGCACCCGAGGGAAAAACTAGGAGTAATGGTCACAAACTCCTGGAAGACTGTTTCAATTTTTCCTAATGTTGAGCCTACTTCACAACTAGGGTGTCCAGACTGTGGAATAAGCTCCCTCCAGAGGTGGTGCAATCGCCTACCCTGCAAATCTTCAAGAGGAGACTGGACGGGCACCTTGCTGGGGTCAACTGACCCCCTATTATCTTTCCTGCCTGGTGCAGGGGGCTGGACCCGATGATCTTCTAAGGTCCCTTCTGGCCTTACAATCTATCGATCTATGAAACCGTCTCTTTACATGGGATTTTTTATGCAAATTTCTTGACTCAAATATTTTAAATGAAGCCATTTCAAATCATCCCAAAGTTCTGTTTAAAAGCTTTCAGAAGAACAATATTCTGAGTTTTCTTATTCAAAATGACTGCGTTTTTTTAATGTACGCCCTCTAATTATGGAGGGTTGTGAGTACATTTTAAAATGGTCAAAACTGAACACTTAGATGAATTCAAATTTATACTTTTTCAGGTTGTTTTGATTCCCTAACATTTTCAATATTTTGATTTTCACTCTCTCTTTCCTTTTCTTTTCTTTTTTTTTTTGGTATTTTAATCTGAGATAGAGAAAAATTTCAGTCTCAAAAATGTTCACATATTAGGAAGAACTATCCCCTCCCTAGCTCTAACTAGGATGAGGTTGGAACGACCAGATCTCAGACAATTTGGCATCCTGCGATATCTGTGTATAATGCAATCAGTATTGCATGTCAACACTTCCATTTCAACTAATCACCCAAGCTATTTTCATAAGAAACAAAACTGCAACTTCCTTTTGTTTCTAAACTAAAGTTGCCAGCCTCCATTAGCATATAAATTTTAAAAAAATCAATCCAACTTTCCCTCCAATTTGCCAAATTAATCATTCCTCTTTGCAAGTTGATCTCCCATATGAAGCCAGTGTTGACAACATTTCTAGCAGAGCATGAAAAAGGTCATCAGAAATAGATTTCCTGGGCCTTTAAATTGCTCTGAGGGCAGATGCTCACCATTACCTTCTCGAGTGCATAGATATGATCAAAGGCAAAATGCAGAACCAGGTGAGAGAGTAGTTTAACTCTAAAATCCTTGCCCCAAGAACCCAGGGACAAGAGTCATTAAAGAATCTAGGCGCATGATTATTTCTTCCTTTTGTAAAAAATAAATGAACTCTTCCGACAGCGCCGCCATCCTGATAAGTTCATATTCTTTGGTACTCTAGCCCACTGTTTCCCAACCTTTTCCAGCCCAACGTACACTTACATCAAGACAATTTTTTCCATGGCACACCTGTTATGGCATTCCCCATCCCCATACACACAAGCTCATGGTGTGGCAAAACACCATGGCACAGCTGTTCAGAGGCTCACGAACTGCACATCCCACAGCCAGCACATGCACAGTAGATGAATTGCTTTCTGCTTGGCGGATCCTCTCTCTCCCCCACAGCCAACACGTGCGTGAGTTTTCTGTGAATCTCATTGACGCGGCTTATTTGTCAGCGCTAGGCAGCTGGAGAACTTTCTTCTCGTTATTCCAAAATTCTTGCGACACGCCGGGGAGCTTTTCACGGCACACCAGTTGAAAAGCACTGCTCTAACTGACGGGGGGCCAGATTTCTCTCTTTCCTAAGCAATCTAACTCCCCACAAGGAAACGATTCAAATACCTCTTTTCTCCATGCCCACTTAACCAATGTAGGCTCAAAACTACATGCTCCACACCACAACCTATTTAACATCCATGGGACTTGATCCTGTAAGCCCCAAGGTACTGAGCACATGGGTCTAAATCCAATGAAGTATTTAAGTGTATGATTATCTAGGACTTGGACACATGCTTAAAGTCAGACTTGCATTTTGTTGGAGAAGGCCAGAGTGCTCCATCCCTCACAAAGCTAAGTCCATGTTAGGAGACTGTGATCACATTGATCATGGATACCTGTTCCTCCTGACCAAAAATCAATAAGGCGTCTTATCAGAACAGCAGGACAATTCACTTAATGACTGATGTGTAGATTTGGTTGTGCATGGGGAAAAAGTACAGTGCATAACTGCAGGCCTACACTAGAGATGGACATATGGACCAGCTCTCCAACACCATCAAGGTGGAAGGCTCTTGGGTCCGAAGTTTTCGTTTGCCTTGTTATAGACATAGGGTGTTTATAGATGTGCTCCTGGAGTGGGAGGTGCTTTAATTAGAGAAGCTCCAAGAATCACTAATTAAAGCGCCCAGAGCGTCACGTGTATCACTATCCTCACGCTGAAAAATGACAGCGGGGAAGCTTTAACTAAAGCAAGTCGAACAAGCTTTAGAGCTCCCCTGCTGCCATTTTCCAGCACGGGGACACTGATGCACATGACGCTGGAGTCTGCTGGAGCGCAGCAGTTACCACACTCCAGCAGACTCAATTAATCGAGTACCGGTTTTAACTAAAGCTCATTCAATTAATCAAGTCTGCTCCGATGCACTATAATTACAGAGCATCAAAGCCACTTTGCTGCATGTCTATAGGTGCCCATAGAGTGTATTTGGGGATGGAGGGGGCAAGAAAAACCCTCAGTATTGGCCTAACTCCAGCCTGTCTGTCCCAAGAGTGATGCAAAGCAGCTGGTGAGAGCCTGCGACTGGCCCATGCTTTAGCCTATGTCTCCAGAACCTGCAAAGCACACCTGCTGGTGGGATCCCACCACTTGCTCCATCATCCAGCAATTTAGTTAGTTGCTCAGGATTTTTTGAATGAAAGATGTATTTATTTAAGCTAAACAGAAGTTGATTTCTTTTAGCAAACGGAACATTTACAGGCACACAGACTGAGCTGACAAATGCATAATGGATGTTGTGTGCTCTCATTACAGCCCTGTTCCTTTGACAGCCTACATGGCCCATCATCTACATTAAATAATTTTCTTTAATTAAGCACATGCCTTATCAGGACATGCACAATACTTATCTGTCTAAGTGAGTAGTTATTAAGGAGATAGTATGTACTTTGTATCTAATTGTGCACTTTGGATCCTGTAAGTGGGACTGGAACTCTTTTGAGAGAAAAAAATAACCCTCGTTTTTTTTATTATTATCTGATACTTTAAAATGTTTCATCGCTTCTCCTCACCTTGATGAAAACAGAGCAATTACACCAGCTTTCATCCATTTCTCTGAAAGGCGCCTGGAAATATACTGCTTTCGGGAATAAAACGTTAATTGTTAAAAAAAAAAAAAATACTTCAAGGCATTTTTGAGAGGCACTCTCACATATTGCTGAAATTACATGCAATGTGCCAAAATTTGCATAACAAATGTGACAAGATGGTTACTTAAGAGACTGAAACAGAAGGAATAAAATATATATCGATACCTCAGTTCTCATTAATTATTATTCTGAATGAATAGTAAAGCCAGTAGCATGGGGGTGCCAGAGACAGTGAAAGGGAAATATATTATTGTGCATTTAAAAACCCTTAAAAGGTATAATAATAATTAAGAAATTATTACGCTACTGATCTTTTTAGTAGCAGAGCAACCACCTGTTCACTTTTTTGTTTTGTTAATCACCTATTTTTCTTCTTCCTTAGTGCAGCCATGTAAAGATCATTGAAAGGAAAGCTACAAAAATAGAAACAGTGAAAAAGAACTCGAGTTAGGCAGGGGGGAAAAAAATGCATTAAAATGCATAATTTTAATTAAGAATCACATGTGGAAAGAAAGTAATAATTTTAAGACTGGTTTATAGCTAACTATAATTTTACTTCAAACAATAGCAATGGAGACTAGTGATTATTATTATTGATTTTGTTAATTTGCTCCAAATTTATAGCCCTAGCCAGTTTTGTCTTCTCAGCGCTTCCAAAAATATTGTCGTTCTGGAAATGTATTTAAAGCAGCATGCTGTGGGGTTTGTTCAGCATTATATTCATTGGGGAACTTCGCTGCCGCAAGAGTTCTTATTTCATTTGGGCAACAGATCAATGGAAATGGCTCTACAGGCTTCAGCGGGCATTGGATCAGGCCCTGGGTGTCAGCAACACATGTCTACTGGCAGTATCCCCTTTGCCACAGTCTTACTAAGCAAGAATGCTTCAGTCTTCCCGTTTCAGGAGCTATTGCAAGTCAATATATAGTTGATGCCAGACACACATCCAACTCTTAAATTACACTGCCACGTGCACATGAGTATTGCATGACCCCCAACTGCTCTCGTCTTTTCTTGCCTGCCTCCTGATGCAAATGAAAATACACGGGTGGGTATCCTAGTGCTGGGACTGATCCCATCCACATCACTGTGGCAAGGTACAGGCCTTGATGGAGTCACTGGTTCAATTACCACCCACCCACCTCCTCCTCCATTGGTCCATGGGACTCCTACGTAGTCCCGTGGAGTTTTACCTCCACATTAACTTTTCTTTTTTTTTCCCCTTTTACTTTCTTTCCTTCAGCCCCACACGGGGGCCATGCCCCATCTGACCTCCTCTAGTTGAGTTTGGCCAAAGCACTGTGTCTTCATCTTCTGCTTATCCACTGGCTCCTCACAAACCAGAACATCTGTGTAGTCATTCTCATCCCTATTCCCATCTTTTATTTTTCTTTCTTCCCTTGTCTACATCCTTTGTCATGGACTTGCAGACCTGCCTACTTCTCTACCCCAGGTGCTGGTTTGCCTGGAGAAAGATTTTACAAATAAATAGATGCATGGCCATTTTGCCTATGTGTTCAACACTCCTAAAGCACTGGGAGAGATCAAGGGCTCTTTCTAAGAGGCAGATCCAGCTCCCACCTCAATAGAGATGGAAGGCCCTTGGCAGTGAGACTGATGTGGGATCCACAAACCCAAGGGATAGGTATCCCTCTGTGAAGCTCTCTGTTTGATGCGTGTTCCCAACAGTCTTACCAGGTGTATGTGGAGGAGGAAAAAGAGGATGAGACACCAATGGACGGAGCAAGGCAGCAATGATACATCCCCCATTGCTCCTCACAAGGGTCCTTCAACTGCAGTTTCTCTAGGAAGAGCTCAGAGCTCTGTAGCCAATTCCACAACCCATTAGGAAACATTTTTCTTCCCAGCCCTGGCCCCAGCATTTGATCCTACTTCCTGCCTAGGACCACCAGTCAGGATGTGAACAGTGCACTGGAGGAGGACTGACCACAAATGCCATTTTATTTCTCTAGAAGAACTCCATGATCCTCAGCAAAAGTTCACACCAAGTGCTGCAGTTTGCAGCACCGGGACCATGCAATCCCCCTCCCATCCCCCACAGCCCTTCCCTGGCAACAGAGCTTCATTATATCTATTCCCATGCACTGCAGGAATCCTGATGTTTAAAAAAGATCATTGAATTAAAAAAAAATCATTTTAAAAGGGGAAAATAAGGCTCTCCCTGGCGGTATTATTTCTAAGTCATGTTTTACACTGCCATTAATATACTTCTGGAATGCATGAGAGCTCTTGGCACCCAAGGCAGGTAATAATAGCCTATTAAAAGACACCATGTCTGTTTCCTAATGTTCTATCAAAGGTTCATTGAAGAAAATAGCCATCTGACTACTTTCATCAAGCTTTAAGGAATTCCATAAAAAATGAAATATGCTTTCCTCATAATTGCTTTTGTCCAGGATTTATGGCACTACGTGTAATGTCTAAACCATGTGCTTTCCGAATTAGGCTCAGATTTAAGGGCGGGGCAGCGGAACAAGGACGTGCCCCATAAGCAAGGAGAGGGAACATGGAGCTGTTGGAAGAGGTTGAAATCCCTGTGCACAAAGGGCCATGTCAACTGCTGGTGGAAAGGGCACAACCCCACTGATGGCCGTGGCCCTCCACCTGTATTCGCTAGGGGTGATTGTGGGTTGCAGAGGGCCTAAGTGACTCCCTGAGTGTGATTAAGCTGGTGATGGGGTGGTCTAGTGCACTCTACACTCCCTGCTTTTGTCCACTTCTCTGGTGTAGTGCCTATGCCAGGAGTGGGCTGATGCCAGGCAGGTCCTTCACTCTCCTAGCAGAGTAATTTAATATTAGCCCAAGACATTAGGTCACACCTCAAGCCTAGCATGAAGGGAATGGAAAGATGGCACCCATCTTTTCACATCCTTACTGTCCTGTGGAGATGCGGAACTCAGTTAAGAGTCCGGTTTCTTTATTTACCAAATGCAGACCCAATGGAGTTTAGTAAGATGTGATCCCTACCAATGCACCGAGCGCATTTGCAGCTGGGACTCGAAAAGCTGCCCAAGTTCACTTCGGATAATGTAAGCACGGGTTGCTGCAGCATCACCAGGCTTCTGGGTACATCCTTTGCTAGAGCGGGTGAGCCCTTCAGCTGCACAGTTTGCTGCCACCACCGATACTTCAGCAGGTCCTGCTGAAGGAGTTGTTCCTTCTCTGGTCCGTACACTAACTTTCCATGGTCCATGAATCCCCTTCCCCTCCCATGTTCCCCTGTGAGGATTTCTGCACCTCGTGCACAGCCCACTAGAAAGAAATTGTAAAATTCTCATTAATTATGGAGGGAGCAGAATCAGACAACACTTGATGCCACTTAACTCCTCCTTGCCAGCTCATCCACTGATGCGTATGATCCCACCTTCAGTCATTATTGTTGCTCTGCCCATTTCTTGCAAGACAAAGGCCTAGCCCCCTCAGCCTTCATTCAAAGGCATCTCTCGAGTGAAGGGAAGACTGCTGAGCCATTTCAGATCGAATTCCAGCTCTGCCACTGACTAACCGTGTGACCTTCAGGGTCCTTAACTTTGTCTGCACTTCTTTTCCTTCATTTCTAAAACCAAAATGATGGTTCCTGGCCTAGATTCATTATGGTTTATGATGGTTTATGGTTTATGATAGTACAGGGATGAACACTATTTCAATGCCTATAAATGTGCCTGGATCGTTTTATGTAATAAGACGATCAGTGTGCAGCCATAATTAACTGAAAATTAATTATCAAAACATATTTAGTGCAGTTTCATGATTATGCAATATATAAACAATCTCCAAACCCTCTAGAATATCACACATGCATGTCCTCGCACTATTAATCTTGTAACGTCAGATAGTCCAGGGTCAGGAAAAGCAAAAATAGGGATGGCTGTAGACCAGAGGCCAGGGGATGGTGACACAGCAATAAGTGTCCTGCTATTGCTCCAGAAGACACGAGTGCAAAGCCTCACTCTGAAACCTAGGCCAAAGGCCAACCCAGCCATAAATAGGTATCTTGTGATTCAGGGGGTCAAAGCTCAACCCCATCGCTCCCTTACAGGCCTGTAGGCTATAGAAACGGGTGGGTCTTAGCCATGCTAGCCTGATGAGCCATTTGGCTTGAACTGACTGCAGCGGAGGGCCGTGTGGCCCTGGTTGTGCAATTTCCCGTGGTGCACAACATGGTGTCCATCTCAGGCTGCCATCATGAGATTTGGCCTCATTGCACAAGTCCCACTCCCAAGACACAGTCCAGTCTCCTTGCTCAACCATTCCTAGATGATCTCTGCTGGCGCACCATATCTGTGCGTCTCTTCTTCCCCAACGGCACTCAATCCCAGCCTTCCTCCCTAGGCTCCTCATCCAATCCCTTTCGTCCCCGCCTTGTCTTTTTATCTCCCTCCAGTCCCCCCTCGCCCTTTATCCAGTGCGTGCAATTCTCCTGGGAAAATCTGACATTACCCCTATATTCCTGGGAACATGCTGCATTGCTCTGTGGGAAGGCTGCCTTGCCATTTTGAAGAAGTGAGGGGATGGTGGCTCTGCAATCTGGTCAGCAGTTCAAGTTATGAGAGGCTTTCAGAGTCTCACTGAGGAGGAAACCTGGGAGATTTTAGCTGCTAAAATCTAAGGAATCCTTCCTGAGCCTATACGTGAAGAACAGGATTTGTCTAAGGCTTGTCTTTGGCATATTTGGGTAGACATTTCACTGGGATGTAAAAAGAGCATTCCCCTGACTCAAAGGGCATCTGCTTGCTAAATTATAAGTCTTTGCTGCAAACAGGACTAGCAGGGTAAGAGCTATTCAAAGAAAAATCTCCAGAATGTTTTAACATGAGCATTTTCCTCATTGAAACAGCTGAAACATTTTGCCTCAAATCTCAAGGAGCAGCTTGAGGCAGGTGCCTGCCATGCATAAGTTTTAGCCCGAAAAATTGAAATTTGGCAGTGACAAGCAATTGAGAACAGGACTATATTACAGGAAGTATTGGGCCACTTTTGGACTAGGCAGAGCCCCCAGTCCCACCGGAAATATTGTGCTGATAGTGTTCATTCAGCTTCCTCTTTTTTTTTACCTAATTTTATTGAGAAGGCTTTATGTAAAGTGTTGCCATCATGTTTAAATTGAGAACTGTAAAGTTATTTCAGCCTCGGGGTTACTACAGTAAATTGTAGGCACTCACCTAATGCATTCGCTTATGCATATTTGACATGTTGGTGATTAATTAATATTAATGACAGAATCACAACAAACGTACTTTGGGCTAGAAATCATGCATAACCCGGGTTCCTATCACCGGGAAACTAAGGAAGCTTTAATTGATAACCCAGTTTTAATATCCATCAGTCACGTATTCTGTAGGAGGAACAGAGCAATGTTCCCTATAATCATCCTAGAGGAGATAGAAAGCTTGTTCTACTAAACATCAAAGAAGATTAGGCAGCAAAAACCTGGTAGTAAAGTAGCAATTATGTGCTTTTTTTTTTTTTTTTAATTCTGTGCACCTGCTTCATCAAAATAATAGGCATCTTTTAGTAAAATAACCTGAAAATTCAGTTCACTGACTTTCAATTATCTGGTGCTGAGAAATGCAGCGGGAGAAATGGTAAAAAGGTGACAGCAGACAAAGAAAAAGAGGCAGGGGAAACTGAGAAAAGACTGAAGGCCTCTGAATTGGTGGGTTATAAATACACTACACCTACGGCCGATTATGGAAAGGGGAAGCTTTTGATGAGCAAGGACTGCGTGATGGCATGACCAACTCAACATCTGGTGTAGTTCCTTTGACTGCAATCCACAGCCTACAACAAAGACAAGTATGCCCCATTGCTTTTCCCTGGACATGAGAGATCCCGTTCTGAAGTCCTTGCTCAGGCAAGATGGGGTGTCCGGACTGGGTCTCCAGCAAACACACCATTTCAAAAACTCCTTTCCGCCCGCTGTGCAAAACCCCAAACTCCAGGTGTCAGATTATTATTAGAAGTGAGCCTGGAGCCAAGCCACAGGCCTGGGCATGCCTGCACTTTGGGAGTGAGGGGCAAGGGCAAGATCAGGACTCAGTCCTCATACTGATTTGGGAGCGGGTCCTCACCTCTAAAAAGAATGGGTCCAGACACTGGGGGATGGATGGGGTTTGCAACCTGGATCGCACTTGGCTGCTTCAGCTGCTTTTTTGTAATGATGTGATTTGTCAGATGTGCTAAGTGGGTTGGTTAAACAAACAGCTGGGTGCTAAACTAACTGAATTAGGGCCAAGATCCTGTTTCCTGGGGTTTAAATAGGAGTGTTGCCATTGTCTTCAGTGAGAGCAAGAGCAGCAGGTTATTGGAGAACACTTAAAGCAGCTGGTGATGGGCTCCAACCTTTTACGATCCCTTGTTCTGACCTGTCTACAAAGCACTTCAGGGCTCTTAGCAGAGAAGAGTGGCCATGCTGTTATCAGACTCGTTACGGGGCAAAGCCCTCCCCAGGCTCTGGACAGAATCAGCGAGAGGTTTTCCTTCCACATAAGGTTTCCTGTCTTAACTGCATCACACACACTCACATACATTGCATTCCTGTCTCTATAGCACGTACTCAGCACCTCTCTGATCCAATCCTGTTGAGGGCAGTCAGAAATGATCACCATGTTTACGGGTGGATATTTTGCCTTTGATCTTCCAGTTGATTATGGTACCCCGGGTCTCTCGCGGCTTTGCCAGTCTCCTCTTATGAAAACAGAGGCAGTGTGCGCACACACCAGCCTCCCCTCCATCCTTCACACTTTTTTTCCTCCATCTGTCATCATGACTGTCTTATTTTGTGAGTTTCCACATAAAAAAAAAAATTGTCACAGATATTTTAGAGTTCTGGTCCTGGATAACTGAAATCAGTGAAAACTTTCCCCTGGACTTAATCTGGAGTGGCTTCAGCTTATATGACCTTATTTCTGACTAGGAAGGTGGTCAACCACTGGAACGGGTTACCTTGAGAGGTGATCAAATCTCCATCCTTAAGGCCCGGATAGACAAAGCCCTGGTTGGGATGATCTAGTTGGGGCTGGTCCTGCTTTAAGCAGGAGTTGGACTAGATGTGACCTCCTGAGGTCCCTGCCAACCCTCATCTTCTATGGTTCTATGATTTTCTACCAATTTATAGACCCAGTCTGACTAGTTGATAGCTAAATAGATGCAAGGGGCAAGGATTTTTTAGGGCGATATGTTTTATTGGTTGTGATAACTAGAGACAACATATCTTAACCCAGGATAAGCAAGAATCCCTAATAAGGGTTGAACCTTTCTAGTAGCACACTCCTGTATGACAAGTACAGTAAGTAGCAGCAATTCCATTGTAATTAAATAGGAATTATTGTGTTAGTTCCAAATGAACCTTTGCAATGTTACCATTAGTTACCAATACAGCCCTTATTTTACTTCATTAGGATTATTGGTAATAAATGGTAGTAATTGAATTGTAATTAAATAGGAATTAAAATATGATTTCCTAATGAACTACAGCAGAGCAATCATTACTTCAATACACATTAATGGCTGCTCATTTAGGAATACAGATGACGTATTTTTAATGAATTGATACAAATTATTATGAATACATGGCCCGAGTCGGAAAAACTTTTCATGAGAGTAGCTACTGTTGCTAGGGGTCAATGATATGAGCTAGGAGTACTCCAGAAAGTCAGAGCTTGCTGGGTGGGGCCTGAGAATATCAATTGTTAGCACCGTTGATGTCAGGGATGAGTTATACCTTTCTGTGATAAAAGTCTATTTTTAGAGATGTGCAGTTGATTGACAAGTGCCAGGCAAACTGTTGAATGGCAGGTCTACTGATAGATGGCAAGTGGCCTAGAGTCGCACAGAAATGGATGTGGTTGAGGACGCTCAGTACCCCACAGAACTGGAGCCTTAGGACACATACAGATGATTGCTGCACCTGGTCTTCATTTATGCAGCTCGCTGTAAGCCATGTGAACATAGACCAAGAATAGCGCATGCGCCTTTTGGCCAGTCCCATGAAAAATAATGCAAGAGCCAGGGTCACCCTTTTGTACTCTCTCTGCTGGCTTCCAATTAATTGAAGCAGAGGGTGGAGGCTTTTTGGGTGCCGATACACATGTTCTGATACGTTCTAATTAGAACCCGTCGGAGCAGACTCGATGAATTGAGTCCGAAGCGCTGTTCCAATTCGAATGCTCCAGCGTGCGTCACCATCACATGTATTAAGCATCCTGCATTTCAAAATGGCCACAGGAGTGATTTAACTAAAACTCATTGAATGAGCTGTAATTAAAGCACCCCCCATGGCCATTTTGAAATGTGGGACACTTAATATATGTGATACTGTTGTGTTTTAATTAGGATGGCTGTCCGGGAGCCACTCTAATTAAAATGCCTCCCACCACTCCAGAGCACATGTATACACACCCTTTGTTTCTAGATCAGCCCCAGAGTAGAGATACATTAAAGTTACCACCTGCTAGCTACCTGACTCTGCATATAGCTCCTGGTGAATAGGAACATACAACTCCCGAGCCATTGAGTCCACTCCTGCATTTGCAGGCAATCGCTGGCACAAGGATTCCCCTCAAACAGTAGCATAACTATGGGTGAGTAAGTCAGGCACCAACCATAGGAGACAATTTAGAGGGGGTGCCAGAATGGCGTTCCTCAGGAAGCCTGTGCTCATCATTAGCTCAACCATTGCTAGTGTCACTTTATTGCCAGATCTTTTAAACCCATAAAAGTGTTTCTGCTGTACTCGGTTACATGGAGTATTTTTTAAATACAGTTTCTAGGGTCATAATAGTGGACTTCTCCAGTTCTCCACACTGGTGTCAACTGGAATCTTATTCAGGTAAGTCCCAGAGGTTTGGGCCCATAACCATTTCCTTAGTACGGAGATTCCCTGAAGGAACAGCAGCCCCATCTAACAACATAGGCCCAATTCCCTTTGCCAGATGCAAAGTTCCCACAAACTTGATCATCTATGTATGGTTTTTTTTCCCTTTTTCTTTGCTCCCTAGAATCTTCTTAATTCATTTTGACTCGTATACATCATAGGCACTGTATAGTGCCACTCAATCTAATTTCTATTACCCTCAAAAAAAAAATTATATATATATATATATATAAAAAAATAAAAGTGTATGTATAAAAGTGTGTGTGTACACACACACACACACACACACACACTGTAATTCACACATCAGGCCCTTGGGAAGCCCACCTTGAACTCAACATGTGCTGCCTATGCTGAGTTACAGGGATGCAAAGGAAATTCAGAATCAAAATGTGGATAGATAATGTGGGGGTGTAGGTTGTAGCCATGTTGAGCTAAGGACCTAGGCGGACAAGGTTCCTTGGGTGAATTTGATATCTTTTATTAGACCAACCCAAATAGATAATGTGAGCACCAGAGTCACACATAGGTGCCCTCTGCTGGCTTCCAGTGAATAGGAGGAGTGGGTGTTCATGCGAGGGTGGCCTGTTTCTTGGAGGTGTTTCTTATACCAAATTTAAATCACAGAGATTGAATGGGGCAAGCAAACTCACTTTTTCAATTTTGTTACCTAATCAAAACTCCGAAACATTCTAGTGTTGGAAAGTGTTCACATATCATCCACTTTCCATATCCAATGCTGACAAAACAATAAGGCAGAAATAACATAAGTCGTGAGAAAACTAGTCTGTCTCATAAATCTTCACAGGAAAGTGGCTGCTGTTTTATGTTATTGCAGTGTGTTGTTTCCGATGAAGTGATTACTGTTAGATGTATTTTTAAATTGCTTTTGGTATTTTTAAAAATACATGACTTTGAGGGTGATAGAAATGAGGTTGAGTGGCACTAGACAGTGCCTGCGATATGATTAACTTTTTCCCAGATCATCTAGTACTGAAATTAAGGTTATTGACTAACACCGCTCTTGTCAACTTTCACCTGTTGAGAAACGACTCATTTGAGTCTGTAAAATATATGCAACCTCATGGATCTGCCTACACCTTAGTCTTGCTTCAGATGACATGGATTGGTTTTGGCATTAAGCTCTCTGATTAATAGTAGCTTGTATTATTTTCTAAATGCGTACGGATGTGTTTCGGCAATAAGGGTCTGTAATGCAGGGCATCGAGTTTCATCCTATCTTGATTCAGGAAGTCTTGTTCCCATCCTTGCGAGTAAAGGATAGCCGTGTCTGTTTACGAGTCCAACCAAGGCACGTGTGCACAGAAAGGCTGGGCTAGATTTGCTCAGCTGCAAATCCATGTTAATCTTTTCCAGGTGAGATAAAGTGCATTTGGAAGATGTTCAATGCTCTGAATGTCAGATGACAGATTTGTTGAGGACTCTACAGGACTTTTCAAGTCCAGTTCAGTTTTCTACCTGTCACAGTTTTACTAATATGCTGATGAACTCGCCTTGTCCTTTGCCTCAAAGCATTCTTATTAGTTCTAAGTGATCGATAGACGTAAAAACATCCTGGCCCCATACCACATCCTTCTTATTAGAGTGTATTGCAATGTTATTGAACTCAAGGGTTAAGTTTATTCTAGGCAGAAGCAGACTCAATAGAAGCAAAAGGAAAATGAATTAGAGAAAAATCAACAGGCAGCAAAGAAAAAACCCCCCCTAAATTATATTTCATACACACACACATGCACACACACTGATTTGGCTGGGAGGGCAGAAAACGTAGCCAAAACTAGGATGTTATTATTCTAAACAATACATCAATCCATTGATTAATTTTACACTTTTTTCCTTATGAACCTGGTCTGGGGCCATGAATACTGCTATGGAAGGAAGAATGTAGCCAAAAAGGAACTCTTAAAAAATTGGCAGTCATTTCAAGGCAATGTGTCTGGCCAGCAGGAAGGAGATGGCTCCTCCAGGGAAGTCTACAGAGCTGTAAAATCATTTGTGAACTGGCCCTGCTCAGTTTATAAGGTGTGTGACTGAGTTAAAGGGAAGTCTCTTGCACAAATTTGTGGCTTGTAAATCAAATGATAAAGGTAGTCACAAGTATCATTTTTCCAAAAGGGCATTACAAGATTGGCAAAAGAATGACTGTATTTCCTCACTAATACTGTTAGGTTCAGAAACTGTTTCCATCCATTACTGACTTGAACAGGGAGGGGGTACTGACTACAAATGGTTCTTCACCCTGTTTGGTCCAGCCATTCGGCTTTATTGTATGGAAAACAAGGGTGGCAATGAGAGGGAAGGAGGATAAAGCACCTTGGTTTAGTTTCATCCTTGGGCTAGCAGGAGCAAACTGAAAATGATGGCATTACATCCCTTTACACCAAAGCTGGTTTGTCCTGTTGCTTCAAGAAAAGGAGACAGTGCTGCTCTCTGCTTTCCTGTGAACACCTTAGCGAAGCAATAGCCAACTGCAACCCATTGAGCATGTCTACATGAGACGCTTAATGTGCAGTAGCCTAATTACACGGTGCAGTAGCCTGTCATGGCACAGACGGTGCTAAAATGCTACTATTCATTAATGTGCAATAGTTACTGCACATTACTTAGTACTTCAGTAAGAAAGTCCGAAATTAAATGCACAGTAACAATTGCACATTAATGAACATGTAGATGCGCCCATTATTTACCAGTTACCTGCTGTCTACTGCCTAAAAGGTGTTCACCAAAACGCATCTTCTCTCTGGCTTAATTCTTCTCAATTTCTGTTAAAGAAAACAGGCATTGCTTCTGCGGCTTAAAACGTTAAAGAACAACTTGAACAACGATCCAAAGATCTGCCAAAGAGGAGCTAACAACGACCTTAAGTGTAGGAGGCTCTACACAAGATTTCATGGTAGCTGGGAGGATTCTGCCTTTAACATGCAGACTCCCTCTCCACCTAACAGGTCACAGGGCTTAAATAGAAAACAGGGCTGGAAGCGGGTTCTTCTCTCTGCCGACTCAGTCAAATCAAAGTGATCCTAGTCAAACTAGTCAACTTAGGGCCTGATGTTTCAGAATGGGTGAGGATACACAACCTCAACTGACTAGCCATGAGTTTAATCAGTCCTTGGTGTAGTAAAGATTCCCCAACTCTCAGGGCTCATATCCCATTTCAGTGTTGCTAATCATTCCCAGCACCCATGACTATGAAGTGCTTTTTTTATCACTTTACCATTCAAGTCTTATTTTAAATATGGTTCAGCATCTTAGGAGCAAGGCTAGTGTGGGAGGAGGGGGCAGGGCTCTGCAGCGTGTTATAAACAAGTGACGCTTCTTTTCAAAGGACTCGCTATCGGGATAACTTCTGAGTTAATGTTTGGAAATAACTCTGAAATGATGACTTGCACAGATTTGTTTTCTTAGTGCAGCAATTAACTTCATGACTACTGCCTGGCTGCAGTACCTTCTGCCATGTCTGACACATTCAATTAATTATTCACTTTAGTTCCCAATAACTGCAGAGTTATAGCTGGGGCAATGTAGCTGCGGAGTATCTAAAATAAAATTTTAAATGGGGTTTGGGGGCTTTTACTGTTCCCTTACCAAAGAAAGGCTGTGAAATGTTAACTAGAGCTGAAAGTTTTCCTACCAATCCGCTGAGGTCAGCACCCTGCAGAGTTGGCCCCCTGCCTTGTGAAAGGTTACCTACTCCATGCTATGCCATGAAAAACTCTATAAGGTCATGAGATTTCCATAGGAAGTAGAGAGCGGAGGTGCCTACTGAATATATATTCACCTCCATCACATTAATGCTTCCATGATTCAGAACTTGGGACCCTGAGTCTATTTCTGAAATTGGATCTCTCAGGGGGCAGCAAAAAGCTGAAATTGTTTGACTCCATTCTTCCCAACCTTAAACCCATGAATATAAATAGGTCTCCTATGCAAAAGGTCTTTTCAGGGAGGGGTGGGGGGAAGAGAAAGAAACCTAATAAATACTCCATTAATTTCAAAAGTATATTATGTAAAATTTGGCATGAAATCTTTATCTTGCATAAACGTGAAGGTCACTTATTTGTTCATTAAATTCTCCTCCAACTACATCATTATGCTCATAGTTTTTCTTATACTTAATGTAGTAAGCTCCTGCCAAACTCATTAGACATCAGCTGATAAATGGATTTGAACTCACAATCTGTTAAATATCACACAGGCACATTAGAGCAATATTTCCATGGCTTAGAGACCGTATACATTTAAATCTTCCCAGAGAGCGTTTTGAGGATTTTTGATCCAGTGCAGCGGACTCAACACATAATTCAAGCACGCTTGCTGTAAAAATTTACAGGCTAAGATCTTAGTATCACTAGTCATAAATCAAAGCTGTGCACTTATAAATGTGGAAGTAGCAGAACTGTGTGTTTGTGTATAAACATAAGCTCAGACTAGTTGTCATGCAATGCTGGGATGCAGAATAACGTTGGAAGATTAAATGTTGCATATCTATTTTCTCTCCTATGTTGAAATTCACACACGTAACGACACGATGCCATTTCCAACTTGGCCACGTCTCTGTAAAAGAACATTTCTAGAGCTGGCCTGAATTCTCACCATCGTGTCAACTGCTTCAATTATGCTTTTAAATGAAACATGGACAGAAGGGAACGCGGGGCATGTTTGTGGCATATTTTATGTTTTACTTACTCGCTGCTCTTTATTGTAATTTCCCCCAACTGATGCAAAACTGCTTATAAAGCACTGGGCTGATAATTTGCAGGATCTCCTGCTGCTCTGTTTGTTATAAAGCTACTTGTGTCTCCGGGAGAGTCTTTCTTCCGTTTGGATTTATGAGCCTAATGAACCACTGTTATTCTCCATCAAAGGAGCCAGTGATGCTGTGACATTATAGCAGGAAGATTTGAAAACTTATGAGAAAGCACTTGAAACAAACTGCTGTTCTTAATAAGAACCTCTTGGCTTCGCTATGGCCTGAGGATGAGCTAAATGAGCTAACAAAAGGTGGCACAAACGGAACAAGTTGTGTCCCAAGCCAAGTCTCTAGGGTATCGCCATGGACAACTCCTCAGCTGGTGGCGATATGATGACGGCTGACACCAGCTCGGGGTATGGCTGCGTCCTACCGACAGAACTGATAGTTCTGCATTCAAGAGATAAGTTAGGGGTCTGAATTATTTTTCTCAATTATTTACCTAATTAGACTTTTTGGAAATAATAGATGCCTTAAGGCACGAAGCAACTCAACACAATTAATGACACCGTAAAAACAAAACCTCCGCAATACTGAGATCACTTCTGCAAGAACTCGACTGGCTAGCCAGACGAGAAACAGAAAACTTCCTCCATCACATATGAGGCTTTTTCCTCAGTCAGAGACTCTCTCAGGCAGGTTGCTTTGTGCCATAAACTCTTTCAGACCAAGGAGGTGGGAGGAGAGCAAGTCCCAACCCCTGCTGGGCAACACCTGCTGCGCGCACCCCCATCTGTATAAGGATCTTTGCTGACCATGCCTCTAGCAGTATGGCACAGGGAAAAATGCAGGACCTCAATAAACCACTCCAGGACTATTGAAGATTTTGTTGGTCAAGCTGACACCTTAAACTCCATCTGGAAACTAATGGACAGCCTGTGCAGATCCTGGCTTCCCAAGAGGAGGTCTGGTCACTCCATGCATCGCACGAAGGTAGAGAGAATTCAGATGAGATGTGGGCCTCACTGGGCCAGACATTATTGCATAAACTATAGTGAGAAACAGCTTCGGGATACAAAATTTACAACCCAAAACAGACAAGGCTGACAGCGGGGAGAAAAAGGAGATAGAGGTGAAGTAACTTGCTCTAAGTCACATAGCAAGTCAGTGACAGAACCAGCATGAAACCCCAAGATCCCGGAGACAGTGTCCTACTAGGTTACTCTGCCTCCCAAGTAAGGGTGCTGATGGAGGCTGCCAAAAGTTACTCAAAGGTGAGTTAAATACTAACTACACAAGGGATAAGGTTTCACAGTCTCCCAATAAATTCCTCATCATCTGACTTCTTCTGAGTGCAAACATGCCTCTTGATCTCATGACAAAGGCTACCACGACACAGTACAACACAATGGCACATGCACTACTGTGTGATGCAGTCAGGTCGACCATTTGATGCAATAATCCAGTAATAGTAGTGGGCCACGGGTGGCTACAGGCTACACACTGCTCTCAAATTCTCAAGCTTCACTTATAAAAAAAGGTATTCAAAAGTCCCAACTACAATTGGTTAAAAGCAATAAGCATGCAAATCATTTTAAAACAAACTTTAATTAATTTCAGCATATGTTTCACTTAGGCTGATTAGTCAAATCTGATTTTCTCAAAAGAAACAATAAACATCTGCTAATGATGATTTACATATTACTGCTCACATGTACTGCAGTGTGTTTGATGGCAAGGGAAGTTCCAGACAACACAGGAAACAGGTGTTTGGACGTGATATCTACCCCCCAGCCTAGTTTCATCAGGTACTGAAAGCAACACAAATAATAATAATAGAAAAGCAACACATGCTTTGCTAGACACTTTGCTAAACTGGCTAGATACGTAGTTAAAAAAATTGTATGACTGAATTGTCTTGTAAGAGCCGTGCAGTTAGTAATGGATAGCATCCAGCACTGCCGCATCTAAATGCTATGGTGATTACAGTCATGAGAAATTGAAGATTTACTAATACAAAAATCCTTTTGAACAGTTTCTATCATAACGTAGTTGAAAAATCACACAGATAGTGTAAGAGAGGAATGGCATGTCAGAGAAGAAGCTGCCCCACTAAGGCCCTTCATCCAACCTGGCAGTCACAAACCACAGATTATATGAAGTAGATGGGAAGATGCTCCCAGCAGGGGACCAAAAGTGATCCTAGCTTCTTAGTGAATCCTGGTTCACTGATCCACCAGAACTCACAAAAGCAGGAGGAAGATAATCCCCAAATATATACATTAATATTGATATTCAACTAGTCAGTTAAATTTTACAATAGCAATGTTCTCCTGTAATAATACTTGCTTATTAAAGTAAGGCTGCAAACAGACATTGCCTTTGTGCCAGCATAAAAAGTTTTTATAGCAGCACGAGACCTGAGCAAACAAGCAGCTTTGCCTCTTGTCATGCCACAAATACCCAAAAATGTGACTGCAACAATTGCTAGTAATGGTTCATGCGCCTTTTTGCAGTGGATGGATCTTCATTTATGGTGCGAGAGTTCAGGCAGCCCAGGGCTTCTCGCACTCTCCAGCTGCTCCAGGCAGACACTCGGGGGGCTTCAAGGGCCTGGGCCTATGGGACAGCAGCCTTGGATGCCTGGCTTCGAGTAGCAGCACACGTCTGCAGGCATGAAGCAGGGAGGCATGCATCCACAAGCATGGAGTTAGTCCATGGGCTTCCCCACTTCATGAACATAGATGTGCACCCCTGGTCAGACCAGGCACCCAGGCCCATCCTTCTACAGGATCAGGCACCTAAATCCCAGGAGCACCTGGCAACATCAGTCTCTGCCCATCTTTCAGACCAGCTCTGCGAGCACCACTGATCCCACCATAAAAATGATGTCTGCTTGTCACCTAAGAGCACTGCCATATCTGCTGCTCTCATCACCATAAGATCGGGCTACATCCTAGGCCACACGTGGCTAAGCATTGTGGTGCCTGTTTGGTACCTCTCCAACTACTATAGTCCACAGCCCCAGAGCTAGGCACCATGAATGGGGAAAGTTACACTGAGCAGGGAACCATGTAAGCGAGCCAACAGGAAATGCAAAGCAAGGGGATGGGTCTTAAAACCCCTCTGTGACTAACCAGGATTGATGAAGCAGGATCATCTCCCAGAGACTGGCATCTATTCAGGCCTTTCTTACAGAATGGAGGAGGACACAGCCTCACCTTTATCCAGGATAAAGAGCTCCCCTTCGTAAGAGGAATGCCCCAGGCACCAGGTGTAGGGCTCTTCACGGGTTCTTTTGAAGCTGTTCTACGTTCAACAAATGAGTGCCGTAGTCATGAAGCTCCTTCTACCTCCACGGCCCAATGAATACTTAACGATCCTGTGGCAGAAGGCCACCTTTGTTTCCCCCCAAAAACTCTGCTCTGTGACAATTTGATTAGGATGGGCCCAGCAGAGGAGACATACCTTTACCCTATCTCTTAGGTAACCTGAGCTGGGTACATTCCTGAGGGAGGGGGGGAAACCCGCTCCTTCTGCCTACCTGACTAGTATCGCACACCTGGGTGAGGGGCTTCCCTCCTGGTGGGCTAGAGTCTGCCCGGCAACTAGTGATGTATTTCAAATTGGATGGCTGACAGCCAACAGGTGCTGGCCTCCATTGGACCAGGTAAATGAGGTCACAAGGGCTATATAAGTTAAGGACTGCCCAGGAGGATGGGCAGCAGCCATGAGGGTTCCTCAGGAACAAAGAAGAGCTGGACCATCTGTAACTTGCTCTCTCTCTCAAAACTCATGATCAAGGAACCGCCTGCTTCCAGAGGGAATCTCCAACAGCCTCTGGATGACACTTGTGAGTAAGCTAACTGAGATCCAACTAGATATATAGCTTGCAGTAACTCAGATGTGTGATCAACGGCTACCCAGCCAGGGGAGTTTGCTCCATGCGATTTCTCTTGATATTGCTCTACCCTGTACCCTATTGTAACCCTACCCTGTGTAGGAGACTTATTGGGAGTGGGTCTAGATTATGCCTTGGGGTCCCCTTGGTTCGGCTGACTAAGGGAGACCACTACTTGTGCTTCTGACTGAGGGAAGCATCCCAACTTGTTGAAGGGACTCAAGTACCCTTGAGGGCTACTAGGCCTGTGTTTCCCAGGATGCACAGAGCCAGAATTAGTCCATAGCCCTGGGTGGTGGCAGTGTTAGCCCCAGGCTAGTGGGTGTGCTCCAGGAAGGGGGTCGGCCAGACGTGAGGCACCCCCAGGGAGGCACTCAGAGCCTGGAAGGTGGTGGAGCGCAGTGAGGTGGGTGGCTCAACACAGGAGCACCCCCTACTGGCCCGCCACACATCCCATGCAACCCCTAAAATGTTTCAACAAGAAAGACTGCTCCAGAAGAATCTGTAGCCTGGTGGCAGGGTGCTCTCCTTCAGGTACAAATCCCAAGCAGCAGAGGATGATTAAATGCTACATTAAGCCATTGGATAAAAGGGAACATTTCCTCTGGTCATTGTGTTTTGTATGGGGAACATCCCAGTAGATGTGATGTGCCCTTAGCTCAAGCCTCAGAGACAAAAGAAAGCTGGCTTGGTAAATCCTGATAGGGCTCAGGTCTGAGCTAAGTGCCCACCAGTTCAAGATTGGCAAAACTTGAGCCATGACTACCAAGTTTAGTGCAGGAGTGCATAGAAATAGCCAAGAGAGCTCTGGTACTTCACTGAAGTACCAGGAGCAGCGCTGTGTATACAGACAGAGGAGCCGAGTATGTGGGGGGCACCTCTCCGAGGACCCCAGCCCCCCTTGGGAAGAAGGCCATCACCTGAAATGTGTCAAACTTTCCACACATCCATCATCTTAGGCCACCCTGGCAAAAATAGCTGGCACCTACGTATACAGACATACCTTGTGGTGCTTCTGAGCTTGACTGAAGGCAACTTTAAGTAACTAAAGAACATTGGCACTGAAAATGTGTAACCCCATGGACATTAGGCACAGATGGGATCAGGTGGAAGGTTTTGAGTAACTACATTTTCAGATGGATTCATCTTCTAGCTCAGGTGCTCAAGTCCTTTTGTGGAACTTGCTCATAATGTAAAATACCAAAACCATGTAGTACTTTTCCATTAGCCAGGCTGAAAATAAAATAGGATTAATATTCTTACTGTGTCAAATCCAGATTAACATGATAATAGTCGCTCCAAGGAAATTTATTAGCACTACAAACCGATATATAATAATCCTGGATAAGAAGAAAAAATGCTTGCTAAGGCACTGTATGGTTATTGCACACCAAGGTAGCAAAAGGCTGTATTGCAAGAATCATAATATCAATGGTAGAAGACACATGGCTCCATTATGTGGCATGGGAGAAGGGAGGGGTAAAGAACGGCTTTGTCCAGGTGCTGCTTTAAATATTTTGGAGTAGTTCATAAAAGTGCTTCCAAAGTGTCAGTGTTCTTACACCCACTGTTCTTGGCACCTTTTGCTCCTGAATGCACAAGCTTGGCTCCATGAACTCCTAAATATTTTAAACAAGCTTAATCCTCCAAATAATAATGAAATGCACACTGCACTAGATGGGTGCATTTATCTGAGACTCACTTATTTACAAGCAACTAAAACATGAAATTAGCTAGTCCCACAAGGCAACTTAGTACCTCCCAGCCCTTCTGCTTTAATAAATCACACCAATCAAGAGGGTGCCACATTTATTTTCCGCATCTTCATATTTTGCATGAACAGTCATTTTCCATTTAATGCCAGTGATGATCCTCTGGAGACATCTCTGTGTGATCCTAGGATTGCCAGCTTCTGTGGGACTGAGTATATGCACGTTGGCAGGCTCTAGGAGCTTTGCAGGCTGTAATTCTGTGAATATTTCAGAAGCAGGCTGCCCTACTCAGCAATGCTTCTATTGTATGGGCATATAATATAAGTGATACCAGTAGGGTTGCCAAGTCTTCACTTATTTCCTCGATGTTAATAGTCCAACACTGCAAATAGACAGCAGAGATGGATCTGAAACACCAGCTCCTAGTGTTTATGCAGACTATGCATAGGTATAGGTTACATCAATGACCAAACAGCTAGATAGATAGTAGGGTTGTGTGGAATTCCACCGGTTGTTTTGATTCGACACTGCTTTGACTAATTTTGAGCTCGAAACAATGAGATCGAATCAAAATGAAGGGCTTCAAAACAGCCTCAAAACAAAATGAGGCTAGTTGAAACATTTTGAAATATTTCAAGTTTCAAAGCCAGCAGCGAGAGACTGGGGAGAACCAGGGCTGCGCTCCCAGCACCAACCAGAAGTGCAGCCCTGGATCTCCCCATCTCCCACTGCCAGAAGCCGATAACAGCACAGGGGAAGGAACTGAGCCTGGGCTCAGTTCCCCACCCCAACACTGCAATCTGGCAGGGGGCACTGCGATCCAGCAGGGGCAGGGCTGGAGAGTCAGCCCAACTGGGCTTATTCCCCGCAACCCCCCCCCCGCCCCCCCCCCCCCCCCGGTGCTGCGATCAGGTGCAGGTGCAGAGAGTCAGCCCAACTGGGCTCACTCCACCCCGCACCTGATCTCAGTGCAGGGGGAAGTGAACCCAGCTGGGCTGACTCTCCATTCCCCCCCCCCGCCCAATCTAGCATGGGTGATGGGAAGTCAACTCAGCTGCGCTGACTCCCCACCCCCAGCAAAACGTTGAAACAGCATCAAAACAGCCTTTCAGTTTTGATGGAACAGAACAGCCTGTTTCGAATCGAAATGAAATTCCAAACAGAACGGTGTTCCTTTGAACCATCAAAACTGAAGGCGAAATGGAACGGTGCCATTTTGCACAGCCCTAATACATAGCTATCTATCCCAGAGTCATTTCTGTGATGTTGTTCCTGGGCAAACTATCATTGCAAAATCTTGTGCTCTCAAAAATGTATTTGGTCCTCAGAAATATTTTTATTGGCCCCAGAGCTGTTACCATTGGCAAGGCAGTGCTAAGGAGACTGCCCCCAAGCCCTTCCTTCACTTTGGTGACAAAATCTTAACCGGGGACTCCCCAAGACTCCCCATCACCACATGACTGGTTTGTCCTTGACCTGGCATTCCCTCTTGGAGCACCAAGGTGTTCAGAGAGCAATCAATATTGATAGATGAGATGTCTCTGATACAATGGGACTCAGAATTATTGATGGCCTTTCTTTCTAACGCCAGCATTGCTTCCAGAAGTGGCACCAGTGTGTCAGGCAGCACTGATTAGCAAATGACATGACCCTATAAACCTTAGAAAGGGAACTACAGGGACAATGAGCGGGTAATGAATCCAGTGATGTGAGCTCAGAACTGGAAACCAGAAACTTCCAAGTTGCAAAAGCACCTTCAATACAGATTCCCTGCATGACCATGAGTCCCTCCATCTGCAAACCAGGCCTCACAGTGACCCTGTGAGGCCTTAAAGATTTTTTTTATTTTTTTTTTATGCAAAATACTCTGAGGATGATAATCAACATATGCCTTGTGTGCTAAGATCTTTTCTTTTCTGACATGGTGCTTACCATCTTTTCATATTACTTCTCTATTTTACCACTTGCCTAGAGACCTTGGTGTATTTCTGGAGACATCTGCACCTGCCCTCATATACCTCATTAGCCCCAGTCAGCTGCCATCCCCACTTCAGTCCCAGAACTACAATTTGTCTTGATTCACAGGCAATGAAAAATGATTAGTTAATTGATTTAAAACAACTTGAAGAATACAACATGATGCTCTATAATGAAATCAGTCATGGGGAAATCGAGAAGGATCTGTTTCCTCAAATGCTGTGGGAAAAAAGGGTAAATAGGTTTTAGTACATTTATTTCCCTCTTTAAGGTGCTAAGATTTAGTAAGAACAGCAGAATCCCATGGAAATATATTGGATGACAAGTTAGAAAAGCTCAAAGTAACAATTCAAACATTTTATCAGTAGTTTTTGTTTTCCAAACCAAGACCCTGCATAGTTTTCACTAAACAACGAAAATGTGCAAACCGGTTCCTTTTGTCCAATGGTATTCACTATGCCTGGCAGTATTCAACACACCTGCCTTTGGTACTAGCCCCCAAACTATGTTTTATCTCAAACAACAACTCATCCAGAAGGATATGTGAAAGGAGTGAGAAGTATTGTAGTAAGAAACTAGGAAACCACTAGCAGTGCGGATAGCAAAGCCAACACTGCCTAGTATGGGAATGGCCACCAGCATGGAAATGCACCCAAATGGTCCCAAGAATACTAGAGAAGCACACAATACTAGGTTTTAATGGCTGGCTTGTTGGAAGGAGCACATAGCATCTTCTTTCTAGAGGTGTCCTGCTCACAGTTAGTGCCGCATATCCATTCCTCCCGAACCCATAGCTCCTAACTGTAGGTGTCCAACCAATTCCTGAGCAAACATGTTGTGATGCTGCTTCTTCCATGTTTCCTGGGTGAGTACATGACCCCCAACATGTATATAACATATACATACACACACACACGCGCGCATGCGTTGAGGGTGATATACACACCCAGGAAATATGGAAGAAGCATATGTATATTATATGTGTATATATATACACATACACACACACACTATTGAGAGACTGCACTGAGAATGGAATATGCCCAGCAGCAAGTCTTTCATCACTTGCCCTAAATTACACAGTTGGTCTGCGGCATGGCAGAAAACAGAACTCCATTTTCAAGTTTCAGGGCTGTGTTTTAACCTCAAGACCATCCTTCCTCTCCTAGCTTCTTCCCCTGAAGACTTGAGTCACTTCATTGGGTTCTTTTCAGGTCAAGTACTTTCCACTCGTGTTAACCTTGATTCCTCTCTTTAAACAAAAGCCAGGATCAACGAGTACCTTATTGTGGAGTCAGTCCTTGAGAGTCACCTCCCTGACCGCATTATGTCCAGTAGAACTCCTAGAAAAACAGGTCACAAAGCATTTGTTTGGCTGTACACACACACAGTAGGAAGTAAGAAATGCTTTTAGCAACAGTTAACATTTTCAAGACAATATGTCAGCCAATGCCAACCTTTGATAAGAAGGTTGGAAGAAAGGTTACATGAAGTTAACCTAAATAGCTTAGAGAAAGAGAAAGAAGTGTTGTAGGTAATTAATACTTGAAAGGAAATAATGTAAAGGAAAGGAAAGACTTATTTGAGGTTGGCCAAGTGCAATGTACTACAAGAGGTAATGGCTTTAAATTAAAGAAGGGCAAGCTTAGATTAGATAACAGGGGGGGGAAAAAACTTCCTAACAGTAATTTAGCAATTTAACAGTGTGAGGAGAGCAATTGCAGAGGCATTATCAATGGAAAGGTTCCAAAAGATATTGGAAAGTACTTTCAAATGGCAAGTACATGGGATAAACTATGCTAGATGCTGGGGATTTAATGGCCCATAATGACCATCCCAGACCCAAAGTTTATGATCCTACGACTTAGACAGCCAGGCTTGTCACCTCTACCTCCATGTGGTTTAGTAGTTATCATTTCCTCACACATGCACATAGCTTTGTGACACGGATAGTGGATTGTAGAGTCACAGAATAGCTCTTTGAGGGACTGTGGGCTCAGTTCTCCTCTCACTTATACACCATGTATAAACCTCATAAACATAATTCCCTGTACAGTAAATTTCTGAAGAGGCGAGGGCCACACTTCAAAAGTCTAAGAAGTTGTAAAGGTCTTTTTGCAGCTGTTGACTTGACTGTGAAGCCTTTTTTGACCACAGGTCATAAACGTCTCAAAATGGGAATGACTAGACCTTCCAACAACACAGCAGCAACTACTATTTTTACGAGTATATTTGCCACAATCTTTATAATTCTGAGAGACTGAGGCATTATTTCCTTCCTCAGTTATATTTTTTTCTGCTAAGCCGACAGGATCATCTGTCAACCTATTCATTGTTTGCAAGGGCAGTGGTTGAACTGAATTTCAAAAAGGTTTGATGCCTCATAACTCCGAGCAGAGAGAAGAAAATACAAAATGGGGCACAATCTGAAGGAGGAAATGGCAAATCTGATCTATTATGCCCACCACATCAGGATTTGCAGAAGCAGTGTTTAAGTCTGATTAGGACCATATCTCCAATAGGTTTTCACAGAATCATTTGTTCTTCATAAGCATTTCACTTCCCACGCCCAGAAACCCTACAAAGAATTGTCTCAGAGAAGTAAGGGGTCTTCAACATCCCCAACTGTGAAGTGGTGACTTCCTTAAAGAAAGGTTATGTTCATACTCAGTGGATTTGCATACACCAGTGATGCTCAACCAGGGTGCTGTGGACTGCCATGAAGTATTAGCACTGTTAGGTGTGCAAACATCATCTACAAGATAAACCCAAAGATCTCAAATAGGAATTCATAGGGTTAAAAGCATTCTGACCTATTGTGGTCGGAGTTCTTGGCAACAAAGAATTGCTCTATTATTTTTCTGTAGTCAAAAATCAAGTGAAAACTAAGAGCTGACATTGTCCTTGAATCTAGTGAGGGGTACCTTGAATCTACAAAGGCTGAAAACCATTGGCACAGAAGACAAGTCAATGCAAAATCTGGTTCAGAGTGGGTTCATCCCAGGTCCTCAAACATACTAAGGTATCTAATTGCTGTGGATGTATTTGCAGGCTGGGTCTTAGCATATTAGAAAAAGGATCATGGGAGTTAGGACTTCCGGATGCCATTCCCATCTTTACCACTAAATAACTTGTACAGAGTCACACAGAGAGTTATTGAATGTTTGTAAAAATGGGGTTTATAATAATATTTACTTCACAGTAGGCACATCTACACGAGACGCTGACTGCATGTAGCTGATTAATACTGTGCAGTGGCGCGTCACAGCACCAAGAGTGCTAGCAGTACCATAGCAAGGAAGTTTGATGCCCAGGGCAAGACTGAAAAACACTGCCCCAAACTTTAATCATTTTAAAAATAATAATTTTAATTGTGTGCCAATATAAGGAAAATATTACATTTATTACCATATATACAAAAATTACAATTCAAAAACATAATTTCTGGGCTGGTTTGGGAGGCCATGTCTTTGTGGGGAGCAGGAGGTGGGTTATACCACCATTACACTGGGCTCTACTAGGCCATGAGTGGACCATACCAATGCCAGTTGCAGGGGTGGGGAGCATGGGCTTTACTAATGTGGGTGCATGACCCTACCAATGTGGAGGAGGGAGGGAGGCAGCGCCACGCAAGTGCTGCTGGGAAGCGAGCAGGTTGTACCAATGGCAAGGGTTGGGGCAGCAGGCTGTACCAAGCCAGATGCTGGGGGCGGGGGCGGCAAACCCCTCTGGGCACCCCCTAGTACGGGGCAGGGGAGAGGCATAGCAGCTTGTGAGGAGCCCTTGGCACAGGGGGAGAGGCGAGTGTCCCACACAGTGTGTGCCATGGGTGGCTTCCCCCACTGCTGCCACCTCTCCTACCCTGCCTCCCCCTCCCGCCAGGGCCCATGGGAGCTGCTGGGCCGCTCACTCCCAGCTTGCTAGCATGATATCAACTCGCACCTTGCCTGTTGGCATCCCTTCGCTTCAGCACCTGGGGCAGTCACACCACTCACCCCTCCCTTGCTATGGTACCAAGTGCCAATATGTTACTGCGCAGTATCATTAGGCTACTGTGCAGCAGTGTCACTTAAAAGGCTTTCACCGGCATTTTAGTACTTGCTTATACAAGTACTAAATAAATGTAGTAACCACCGTCTCGTGTAGACGCACCCAATAGGGTCATAAGCATAAATTAACAGACTTTGGGGGCTTGAGACAGAATTGGGATGTCTATACTGCAGAATGCAGCACAGTGTAAAGATGCCCAGGCTGCCTTAGGTACTGGAAGTAGTCCAGCTGTGGCAGCATAAAGCATCACAGGGGCTTTCTCTTGCCACCTCTCCGAAATGGTACATCTCATTTACTTTGTCACATGAGACATCTTTTTGCTGTTAGCCAGGCACAAAAACCAGGACTCCCAATGCCCACAAGTCCTCCGCTGCCTAGCGAGTAGCGGTATGGTACCATGCAAGCAAAATATGTTCTGTCCTCATGTTGTGGTTCTTGGTGTGGAACGGGAGACGGTGAGGGGGCGTTATTTTATGTGATAGCCTCAAGAGTGGCAAGAAGGTAGTGTGGACGTGCCCCGAGTTTCCATTATATTTCTTACGTGAAGGAATAACATGTTCATAAAACTAATCACTCACACCAATCTTCCAGGATATTAACTGACTTTCTGTTAATGATCTTTTTGTTATTTATTCATGCTTTTTCCAGGACTGATCCCAGATGCTAAATGCCTCAGAGCACACTAATTCCAAGGAACATTCAATAAAACATTGAATAATTGCATTTCAATCTGATTACTGCTCTGTCCCACAACAAAACCAACACACTGCTCCTCAGCAAACCCACTGGGACCATCAGCCCCCAATATATCAACCTAACTCTGCCATTAAAACACATAAACAATGATGTCATGCCTGCTTTTTCAAGGCCCGGCTCAATTCCCACTGAAGTCAAAAAGATTTTTTTCCTCTTGACAGTGTTGGGAGCTGGAACAGACCCTTCCCGCCTAGCATGAGTGTGGGAGTGGCAAAATCTGCCTTGCTACTTTGCCCGATCCTGCAATACAGTGTGTTGGGAAGGGAGGGAAGTGTCCTGGCACCTGCAATAAGTCCCAATGACTTCCACCAGAGTCCCAGTGGGTGTTGAGCGTCAGTGTGCCAGAGTGCATCATAGGGGCCTTGCAATAAAATAATCACAAATAGAGGAAAGCACAGCAACACCCTTCTCTTTAGAGGGAATTAAATGTGAATGTACACACACAGCATTACATTTTGCTCTCACAACTACACAAGACTTTGCTAACTTTACCAATTGTGGCTCCCAGGTGTCTGGGGAGCAGACCTGCTCCCAGGCTTTTGAACCATTCAGGAATCCTAACACTTTCTTTCCAGATTGGGTTTTTACAAGGCTTTTATTAATACTACACATTTCTTGGGTGACTAAAAATCACTCGGTCCCTAGCCTGCTCTTACAATACACAGGAGTATATTATTAATGGCCCAGTAAAACAATATACAGCCTGTTGTATCTTAATTCAATAGTCAGTAATGACCAACTTACAGAAATCATTTCAGACCTATGGGTTTTCTAAGACCTTTTGAAGGTAATGGCAGTAAAATATGCATATATTAATGTTAGTGGTGGAAGGCAGAATATAGTGGCAGTATAAGCAATAATACAGTACTGTATAATAAAAATTGAAAACTATTTTCCCTAAGTGTAAATATAAAATACCTCTGGGGGACATATCTAAAGGAAGAGTGTTTCTCTAACACATAGTTAAACTCCAAATTATATTTTTCAAAGCTATCCAACTATAGTCTAATAAATAACCCATAAAATAAAACAACATTTTACAAGGAAGACTCGTACTGTATTTCAAGCTTTTTGCCATTCTTAAAATCATTATTTAATGCGGACAGTTTTAGTCACAAAATTTCAAGAGTTTATTCAATATCTTTTATGCGCTTTACAAGGTTATTAGAGAATTTATTTTCTCTTTCCCTTACAGATTGGAAGGTGGGCAGTGATATATGAGCTTTCACATTTTATTTATTCACCAAACTGTTCCAGATGTGATCCCATCATTTATCCACTGACACATCAAACCTGCTGCGTGACCTTTACAGTGACCTCTTTACAACATTTGCTTTCATGCTCTTAAAGTTATAGCAGCTTAGCAGGGTTTGCTTCGGTGGGAAGACAAGAGAACTGATTTTTTTTTTTGGTTCTATAGTTTAAAAAGAATAAAAAAATAATTCCTTTCCTACAATATGAAATCTAAGTCCAGGTGGTAAACTAACCAGTGGAGTTCAGTTCCCAGAAATGACTCAATTACATGTTAGCCCAACCAGTATTTCACTCCATAGGCTTTGTATGTACTAGGTTTGTATGGGCTAAATTTAGCAGGCACTAAATCTTTCCACCATCCTTTGTGATTTGTCACAGTAATAAGCATTCTTTGGGTGATATACCTTTCATTTGTGATGTGCTGTTAAGTGGGATGAGGTTGCAGCGGGGTTTGGCCTTTGGGGGGAAAATAATACTAATAAGAATTATAGTGTATCCAAAGTTTTCAATGCATGCTTAGCTGAAAGGATTCTTCTTCATTAAAATCCTAATTTTATGCAAAAAGGAGAAATCCTCTTTCTTCGTGTCCTGGGATATCAGCTGGCAGTAGAAAAGCACAAACCTTTGCCAACTTCCTTGTTGCCCTCGTCGGCAAAGAATTCACTCTTTCAATCATAGATTGAAAGAGTGAATTCTTGCCGATCCCCAAACTGTCTTTGAGTTTCTGAAAGTCTGAATAACTTTTCCCCCAGAATTTTTCGGTTTCCTGGACTTCCTGATTTTGCCTGGTGTAGAAGCAGAGATACGCCCTTTCCATACCACACCATACTGATGGTACAAAGCACTAGACAGAATCACCACTGAGTACCAACACCAAAAAAGCCTCTTCTCATGATACTTCTAACCTAAGGCTTCAGCCCTGCAAGATGCAGAGAGGTGCTGAACCCCTTCAGACTACAGAGAACCAAATCCTCTGGTCGTCACTTCAATCTGGCTCACTGGCAAATGAGTCAGTGGGAATTTTCCTAAGTAAATAATGGGTAAAAATGGGAAAAGGCAGCATCAAAACTACAAGACTTGCCCAGCTGTTTCCAGTGGGAGCTGAGACTATTCATAATCAAGAGGTATTGCTCACCATCTCGTAAGGCCAGGTCCCAGTTTTGCAACTTCTAGAGGACAAAATAGTTCAGATACATTTTGGAAAGTCACCAGCTCTTTCAGACCCTTAGCCAAACCAAAATCCAAACTATGAAACGACTAGGAACCCTCACATTTCTCTATTTCTTCTCATCTTTCCACCCCATATCACAATGACATGATTAATAGCTGAGGGACATTGGCTCTGTTCAGGGGCCTCCAGTGCTGTTTTTGGTAGAAGAACAAAGGAAGGAGCTGAGCATCCCGCCTTACCCAGAGCTCACGGTCCCAGCTATCTTCAGAGATTTGCATCAGCCCTCAGACCTCCAAATGCCAGACGCTGCACCAGCCGATGGATCGATTTGATGCATTATCTGCGTTTACTCAAGAGGAAAGGTAACGAGACTACAGTAGGACACAAGCTCGAGTCCTATTATGATCATTCAAGGACAGCAATATCATGCAGCAAAATATGCACTCTTATGCTTAACTTTTAGCATAAAAATAAATTTCATTGACGTTAAATGGAAGCACAAACCAAAGTGCTCGACTGCCCTGGAATCTACAAGAATTATTCTCAATGCAGAAAACAAATTTAAAGTCCTGCTAAGTTTTTCTCCACAAATTTCTGAAGCCCTGAAAGCAATGACCAGATTCCAGAGCAGGTTCCAAAACAGCCTCCCAGGCTACTAGCTCATCAATAATGGAGGACAGAAGTTAAAACACAAAACAAAACACCTCACATGTTCATTGCATCAGTTTAGCTGATTAAAAACAAAAACAAAAACAAAAAAAAGCAAGTAGTTAACTTGATTTGCTTCATTCAAGGCATCACGGCCAAAGTGAAAATGGTACAAACAGCAAGTCACAAAGTGTTGGCAAGAGAAAATTATTAGAAGGTTTGGAAGTGCAGCCACAAGTGTTATGTGCTCATATAAAATGTCAGTCATATGATTCATACTCCAAGAAATAAAAGGGGTACCTAGTTTTGACCACTTCACTTGATCACAAACCTTGGCGTTTGCTGGAGCCAGAGTGTCACTAAATTAAGAACTGAAAGATTTTAACTAAATCCCATGAACAAAATGCAAGTGAGCTCCTCGGATCACTTTCCCTTGCCGATTCCTCCTGGTAGAGGAAATGCAACTGTTGTGTTTAGAAAGCCACAAATTTGCAAGGTTCTGGGCCTAAGCTGGCAGGAAGACCAGGCTCCGAGATGTTTGTAATTGAAAAGGACACGATGTAATGAAGTAATTTCCCTGTCCCTATTCTCCATGTTTATCAGAGGCCTGTCTGCTGTGGAGGAAGGCTGACAGGGTAATCTGAGCCTTAGCAGAAAACCTGCTTTTTCTCCAAAGTTATTTAGATTTCCATGAGTACTGGCAGAATTTTGGAAGGCATCCAGGCAAATGAAGGAATTGGGCTGCTCTGAAACGATCATACAGGAACTTTAAAAATTGAACTGATTTATGCTTTGTAATGTTTTCAATACTGTATAAATTAAGTTTGAGTTCCTAGACTGTTTTTTAAGAAGATATTTTATATATTATGAGCCATGGAAGGTCCAGAGAAAAATCTTATTGTATAGTAATTCTACCTCTCCCAGAAGAAGTGCTAGACTCTGCATATCTAATGCGTTCAAAGGAAGAATATGGAAAACGCATTGCTTCGGAGCATCAAAGAGCGGACGAGAATACCTTAAGGTCCTGACAGCTGTTTAGAGGTGGCTAATATCTCACTGTGCTGTAAAATATATTAGCAATAGAAAGTTTATATGTTCTGTTGACCACTGAATAGGCTGCAGAGTTGAGCGCGGGAACCCTGCAGGCATCCAAAGTTTAGCACCCAGAAAGTGAAAAGTTAAATTGGAGAGAGAGTTGTTCAAAACCACCTTTTTCAGTTTTTCAATCCGTACCCACATGCAGATGGCTAAGGCCTGATTTCTCCTACAAACGTCCTAGCTTATTGTCAATGCTAGGCAGAGATGGATGTTCTCAGCAAGTCCTCCAACATCAATAAGACGCTCTGTGCTTTTTAAGGTCTTCTGATAAACAATTAGGCTTTTAAAGTAGCAACAATTTGCACATCTGACAAACAAAAATGTTTATCCATGATGTCTTGCTCACAGCTGAAGGGAGATACAGCTGTAAGAAGCTAAATCTATTTTCCTCCCTTAGTCATCCCTGGACACAAACTCAACTGGCAATCCAAGGGCTAAGTCACAGTTGATACTTGGCTTGATTAACAACAGGCCTCCTTGGGGTTTTGAATCATGTCTCTGGTTCAAAGGCCAGCAGTGGCCAAAAGGCCATTACCATCCAGCCATCTACCTATTCCTGCTACTGGTATGCCCCAGTGCCAAAAGCAGGTCTAAGACAATGTGAGGTCTTCTGTATTTGCAGAGGTCTCTCTCTCTTTCAAAGTGCTGGACTCTGATGAGAAGTATCAGGAATCGAAGACCTAGAATTACCCTTTAGAAATATGAAAAATAGGTGCTTAGAAGAAGATTGGTTTCTACCAGAGCTCACTAAGAATAATCAGGAAATGAGCAGAAACTGATGGAGACTGAAAAGAGGCACTAGAGGCTAAGTGAAGTGTTCAAATGAAAGATATACTGACTGCTGAACCTCCCTTTGAGAATGTGGGAAAGTCACTTAGGTGAAGAGCTATTTAACAGAGATCAGGAAAAAACGAGACTCTTTTGATAAACAGAGGTGTATCTTTAGACGTAGCATCAGTTTCATTTGGCAGCTGTCGCAGGTGGGAATCAATCGCTCTTGATCCACTGCTGCAGAGTGCTGCCCTTCCTTCTTTATATTTTGCGTTGCTCGTGCCAATAATTGCAAGTATTACCATATTTTTCCTGCATAATCCATTACTTCCAGAGCCTTTGCATGCACAAAGCTATTTGCGCACACAATTGCATCCTATGCCATTCCAAATGCAAATTGAGTAATTAGATGCCCCTGTTTGACACAAGTGTCTTGTTGTGCTTGGGGGAAAAAATAATCTATGCATGTAAATTTATAGGCCAAGTTGAAATCGTGAAGCCCATTGAAGATATTTTCTTCTTTATGCTGTCTCTGTTGTGTGCCCCTCATGCTATGAAATTATCATAGGCCTTTGAGTCTTAACCATATGGCAACCCCTACCCACCTTCCTGGATATAATCCAACAATCCCACCTCTTCAAGCTACCAATGTTTTAAAAAAATACATCACCAAAACTTGCACCTCCTCCTCTCTCAAAATTTACATTTTCCCCCCTAAATGTCTAGGGCCCCAGAAAGCTAGGAATGAGTACCAAGCAAGAAGCACCTTTTCTAGTTAGGAAAATTTACAGCTTTAAAGTATAGCCCTCCTCTGGGCTCTCCAGGGCTAAAAATAGGGGTTTTAACCCATTTGAGATGGACACTTCCTAGGGGATTTTCAAAAGTCTAGAGAGGGTCCCTGCAATTTTAGCATACAGTCAAAATGACATTTTCAGCCAATACTTTCCACTGTGAAGTGTTTTTTTTTTCCATTGCAATATTCTGCATACCTTAAAGTAGCGTCCCTGTATCTTAGCACAGCAAGAGAACTTAGAGGTCTTGGGATATTACTTGAAAACGGTGCACCAAGAGGAAATTGTGCAATCAATTCCACGAGAATGCCTCCCTCAGCAATAAACACTGCCTGTGCCAAATAAATGGGTGATGTGCGTCATAAATTTCCTTTTCCTGTCAGAGCAGCCACAAGAAATGGATGAAGTTATACACATTTGTATAAAAATAAAAATGTGTTATTTGCTCTGCAGTAAACGGGACGTTCCAACCAGCGAGGAGTGCACTGCACGTCCGCTCGGGCTCCTGCAACGTAATGCCCAAGCTCAGCACCACTAACTCATTTTTCCTTTTAAATAATGTAGAAATATGCACACCTATTCAGTTTTGCTTCATAGTGATCCAATGTGAAAATTGACACTCCTAGCGTAGGTTTTCAGAAACGGTGACAGGATGCCCCATTTTTGGATGTCTCATTGCAATCATCAAAAAGAGACCTTACAAGAGCAGGTACATAGCAACTGTCTGACAAGCAAATCAATCTAATGTGTGTCAAGTCAGGTGCCCTAAAATTGAGGGCCGCAAAAAGACTAGGTACCAGGCCTGAACATTTAGGCCGGGTCTTTCTTCTGATCAAATCTTTAGCTGATATTCCCTCCTCCCTCCCCCACCTGGAAGAGTTTGTGACAAGAAGAATTATTTTGCATTTTCAGAAATGCAAAATAAAGCCAGATTTCAGAAATGCAAAATAAAGCCAGATATTTTGCATTTTTCAGAAATGCAAAATAAAGCCAGATTTCATCAATGCAACGTAAAGCCAGACTCTTCCACCCGAAGTCTCTCTGGCTTCTCCTCATCTGGGGTGAAATTGCCAAAGTGCTGACCTTGATGCATAGGCAGACAAGGTTCTTTGGGTGAATCTGATATCTTTTATTAGACCAATTTAAATAGTTGGAAAACAATTCTTAAGCAAGCTCTCAGGTTCAAAAACCCTTGAAAGGAACCCAAAAGCTTGCTTAATAATTGTTTTCCAACTATTTAAGTTGGTGTAATAAAAGATATCAGATTCACCCAAAGAACCTTGTCTGCCTATGTCCTTAGACCAACACGGCTACAGCCTACACCCCTGGAACTTGATGCAAAGACTGCAACTGAACTGTGATAATTTACCCCAGCTGAGGCCTGGGCCCACTCTAACAGTAGTGATATGCTGGAGTATCCCACTCCAAGACTGAGTCCAGTACCTCCAAGGTACCTTGGCCATTCAGTGGCTTTACTAGGGGGGTAAGGTGCTACTCAGTGCGAGGAAGATGGCACAATCTGACCTATAGGGCAGACGTATGTTACTAATTTACCTTGCCAAGAAGCATCTTGCTGAAAGAGGCTGTGCTGCTCCATGCGCTCTACTTCCTAACATTGCTGTAACCACCTTGGTAAGGAACGGCAGGCAGCCAAAGTAGGCCACTTCCCGTCTGGGAAGACACAGATGCGTGGTTCAGCTTGGTACCACCAGCGGCACTAAATTAGGGGAATAGATATGGCCAAAGCATCCAGTCACGCTAGAGGAACAGCGACCTTTGGATTTTTTTTTTGCCCATTTTTGCCACGGGCAAGAAGTTTTAGCATCTCTCCACAGGCTGTCCTGGGCATTGGCGTGGAATGACACAGAGTCTTCCTCTACGCCCATTCAGTCTCTCGTCTCACATCCACCCTCCTGAAATAACTCTTCCTTCCCAACTGCTTCCATAGGATTCCTGGCTCAATTGAAGGAAAGGGAAAAAAGGAGAGAGAGAAAGCTGTCAACACTGATATATTACAAATACAATTCAAGCAGCTGTTATTTGGGTTTTATTTTTAGGCATCTTTTTTTTTTTTTTCCCCTTCAGCCTGATCTCAGATTTCTATAATATTATTCTTTCTTCTAGGTCAAACAACAGCTGTTGTATAAAAAGGAAAATAAACTAATTTGCATTGTCAAGTTTACGTCTTCCCATTTAGATCTCGCCACAGTCATTTTGTTCTTCCCCCATAAGGAATGGTTTTGGTCCACTCTGTGCTACTCCATGGATTACAGACTCCTTAAGATGATCTTGGCATGATTTTAGAGTCAGTCACTGAGCAGGCCTTAATAAGATAAGCCCCAACAGCCACACGGCAGGGTTTACAGTGCATCATGAACCTTACAGTGCCACACCGCAAAGGGTGTAAGTTGGCAGAGCTCAGTTATCTTAATAGAGCTACAGCCGCTTACCCCAGCTAAGGATCAGGGCCTTGCTGATTGATTATGTAAGGTTTGTGGGTACTGTTAAGCAACCATCTTTCTGCCCCAAATCTTGTTAGTTTAACAGGAGGGGAAAGTAAATTAAATAGACTTAAAAAAAATAAAAAGCAATCTTAAGTTCCTATGGCTGGGCCTGATCTCTGCAGCAAAATCAAAGCCATTTAACTCAAGGCAGGCCCTCCAGTTCTTGCTCCTGGCATTGTGCCTTGCATTGTGGGTACAATTAAGCCTCTTGCTTCTTCCGCAGAGGATAGGACTAGGAAAAAAAAAAAACCAAAACAAAACAACATGTCAAGGCACAGGGCCAGATGCTCATCTGTTGTAAATCAGCGTAGCTCCATTAAAGTCAACGGAGTTATGTTGATAGATCCCTGCCAAAAAGCAGGTCTCCTGTGGCCTTTCATATAGCATACACCATTACTGCTGCCCTCTCTCCTGACGAGAGCCAGAGAGGATGGAGAAAGAGAAAGGTGTAGGAGTCATCCAGATTCATAACCATTTGTAAGCTAAGATGATGTTCTCAGGTTTGGCCTCCTCCAAGATGGCCATTGAGAGGACAGGTTCATCACAGGGAGCACTGCAGAAGGCATTGCGTTGCCCTGCTCAGCAGGACAGATGCGACAAGCAGGAATTCAATGGGTTTCTGGTCAGAGCTTATGTTTTTCTATGTTTTATATCTGATCACTGGATGCATATTTTTCTCCTTTGCCGCTGCTGCATTTCAAGCAATAAAGAGGATTAGAGCTGTAATAATTTGCCTCCACGTCTTTCATAAAAACCCGGACTTTTCTGTCAAGCTTTGCTCTAAGAAAATAACAATTACACACACAAAAGCCTGTGCTGGTACATCATAAGGTAAAAAGATGCTCTCCATATGGTCACATTTGTTTTTGGGTAAATATGCGTGTTCCCTGTAATTCTACTTAAGTGCCAGGATATGATGGATTTCCACACCAGATTTTTTTTTTCCTGTGCACAGTCTGAAAGCCTTCATGCATAGAAAAGAATGCACAATGTGAATAATGTGTACAGAACTGATTTTCCTCCCGATCTGGACTCTTGATATATTTTTAACTAGCAACAAAGAGGTTATTTCTTGATTATCAGAACACATAAATCGTTGGACAAAGGTCCATGGTTCGTTTCTACACGGAGGAAGAAACTTGAGAATGGTGCAGAGTCCTCTCTTATTTGAAAATGGCATACCATATTTCCTCATATATAACAAGCACTTTCCCCCAAAAAACAGCTGTTGGGAATTAGTGTGTATTGTATGTGAGAAATATAGTAAGAGCAGTTTCACCTGGTTACAAGGCAAAAGTAAAAGTAAAGGCTTTGTGGGAGTCACCGAACAATGAACAGGCCCGGCTCTCAGCTGCTGCTACTCAGTCATTTAGTACAAGGAAATAACCTTTTTTATTTTTTCCATATTCTGCCTTTCAAAAAAGCTGTGGGTTTTATTCCAGAGCATGTTGTATGCAAAAAAAGGGTATAATCAAGAGGACAAAACCACTCAGATGTCAGGATGCCATACTTGAGTTAACTCATTCCCCTAAACTGATGTGATCGCCTTCAATTCAAGACCAGCCAAAGGATCTTAGGGCACTTGTACACATGATGGAGGTTTAATCCCCAAGGTTTTATTCTATGTCCCCTAAATTGAAACAATGGGTTTTTAATTTTAACCCACCATTCCAATTTTTCCATCAAGTTATAGTGAGGGACCCAAGCCGTTTTTTTTTGTTTTGGGGGGGGTTTTTGGGGGGGGGGGGTTGGTGTGCGTGTCAGAGCCTGTCCATGGCAGGTGGGGTGGGGGGCACGGACTGCCGACAGGCTGAGCAGCCCCCAAGCTTCAGGGGACCCCAGTCCTTCCCTCCAAGGCAGTGGCACCCCCCGGGGCCACCCAAGCAGGCTGCCAGCAGGTTGGGGCTGCCCCAGCCAGCTTGGGGTCAGGGGAGAGTTGGATCAGGCTGCGGAAGAAGCGGGCAGACTCTGCCAAAAAAAAGATCAGGCGCTTCACCACTTCTGCCTTCATCAGGCACCTGCTGAAGGCAGAAACAGTGAGAGTCCTGATCCTTTTTTCTGCAGAGCCTGCCCAGCCCTCCCACAGCTGGGGAGGTGTGCTAACAGCTGCAATGCATTGTTGCAAACTAAACTACATCCAGATGTTTAGTTTGCAGTGATGCAAAGTCATTTAAACCCCCCAGAACTCTTGAACATGTACAGTGCAATGCCATTAAGCCACACAAAGTACATGTTCATGTACATTTTTCATGGTGTCACATATCCAAGCATCCCTAGTGCCACAGGCAGCAGCACGTCTCAAAGGATACTGTAATAGTTGCTTCTCTCAACACCGTTTGCTTTCTGAGACAAAACTGACATATTTAGGTCCGTGTTGCTTTTCACATGGAGATCCCTTCTCCCACTCCCACCCCGGAAGTGCAGAATGCCTTAATCCTTTGAACCACCTCCCCAAGGCATCGCTACCATCGGTGCAAACAATAACAGGGCATATTTCAAGGGGCAGCGCCCAGGTCCACACGGGCTGGGGGACAGCCTGACACTGATGTAGGGAGAGAGTGTTGCAAGAACAGGACTTCTTACAGCTGTTTGGCTAGTTCCCATTTCCCTCAAAAATACAACCACAAGGAGGGATGTCCCCGAGGAGTGCAAAATGGAGCACATCCTCCTAACACTAACGGTATCACTTCAGTGATATGCTCAGATTGTTTTTGCCTTTGACACGCTACTTTAAAACCCTAAATTTTGAGGCGACAAGAGCAGGTTTGGCAAGTTCAAAGACCTGGATAATTCCTCAGCAATAAGGTTTGCAATTTTTTTTTTGTTAAACAGCTCCTTGCTCATTGTGCAGAGCAGTCTTTTGATTTCCCTGTCAGCTAATAGCGACAACAAACACCATTTCAGTGAAAATTAATTGCTATGATTAATGCTGCCGAGTTACTTGTTGATGGTAATGAACCAAGTTAAAGGTGCGTAAAAATCTAAAACACTCCTGCTTTTTCCCTGGGCTTTAACTCCTCAGTCACTAGCCAACAGCACATCTGTCAAAGGCCAGGCCTGGGACTGAGGAGAGAGAGGAGCAGGAGAAGTGGGTATTGTGACAGTTTGTCACCTGCATGTCTTACCCGGCACAATCATGTATGGTGACCGTCTCAGGACAATGATTGACAAGCTTCCCGCAATCCTAGGGAAAGCTAAATGAAATGGTCTCTTGTGTGTTGCAAATGAACTCTGCTCTCAGGGACGGCAGCGCAGATTCAGAGCGACTTAATGGAGTTACTGTGCTTGCACTCGAATGAAAACAAAAAGAAGAATTTGGCCTGGTGTTTCCTTTTTAGTAAAACAATTTACTTCTGTAAGCTCTTCCGATTGTGAAAGCAAAGCCACTTCTAAGCAGTTCCTGCTGTTGGGCTTGGGAAGCATTTCGTGTCCCGTCTCCCGACTGGTGGGCTCCTTCTCGTATAAAATAATGCCTTTAGATGGATACTTTTTTTTTTTTTTTAATCCAGGTGAACCGATTGCCACACTCCTGAGGCTGCAGAGCTCAGGCATTACTGCAACTTGCCATCTACTCGCTGGGGACAGGCCTCCCCTAGCACCGAGAAGGCTCAAAGGAGACAAGGTGACCTTCGGATCTCCTCATTTCCCTTACGGGAAGGCACAGGGGGAAGTGATCCATCAGGGAAAGACGAGCCAAAAAAGGGGGAAGAGGAAAGCAGAGAAGGAAGGAGGAGAGTCTCGAAAGAAAGAAAGAAATGGTGAGGAGCACATAAGGGAGTGAGAAAAAAAAAGGGACAAACTCTAGAAGGAAAAAAAAAATAGAGCTGCCTTCAGGATTCCTAACCTCTCTCAGAGCTTAAAGCAATAGTCTTTGTGCCTCTTGGATTTCCTCTCTGTATGATGAATGAACAGAGTCGGCAGAAACCTGCAGAGGATAAACCCAGAGCTATAACCTCTGTCCACATGTTGGATTTCTTGAGGGCTGCTTTGTGTTGCCTTACGCGGCAACATGTTGCGGTACAATAGCCAACGGGGCTCACGCTATTCCAGATGGAATCTAATGCCTTTTACAGTAACAGACCCATCACTTCTTTTGTTTTATAGCCTGTCCCTCTTGCTAATGCAGCTTTGTACCCTGCTTGCCCCTTTTACAACAGCTGGGATCTGGGCCGATGGCTGCAATGATTTTTCCACCAGAACCACTCCCCCGCCCCACACACGCACACCAAATCCCTCTCTTAATCCCTCTGTTGAATGCTTGCTCTGTTTAGCACATATTCCCCAGCCAGGTTCCCTGCTCCCTGATTAATGACTTTATATTCCTCCACCCTGAACTACATTTTGCCAGCCACTTAAGGCAGGGATGTCAAACTCATCAGGCCTTGCAGGCCAGATGAATGGCGCAGGGCTGGTCCATGGGCTGGATCTTTGACCCTCCTGACCTAAAAGACCCAAGCCCTGGTGAATTATCTTGAATTGTGCCTGGTTGTTCCCTTTGTGCCGTGACCAAGGTGAATTAGCTTGAATTGTGCGTGGTCGTTCCCTTTGCGCCGTGACCAAGGTGAATTAGCTTGAATTGTGCGTGGTCATTCCCTTTGCGCCGTGACCAACCGTGAAACTGGAGGTTTGGGGCCTGATTCAGATCTCATTTATCTCAGTATAAATCTGGAGCAACTCCACCAGACTTAGAAGAATTGTTCCAGATTTTTAGCAGAAGGAACTGAAAGAAGAATCCAGCTCGCTTTGTCAGGACCCTTATTCAAGCAATAGATACAAGGCAGCAAGTGAGGCAGAGGTCCTCAAATAGCCCCTCGGACGTCTTCCCCTCCTGCATCTCTAAGATTTCCATCCATGGCTATTGTTTCATACTGCCCTTGGCTTTCAATCTAAAGCCTTCTAATCCCTCCCCTTCCTTTACCTTTTGCCTTCACTGTTAATCTCTCATGTGCAACTTTGTGCAATGCTCTTTGAAACTCTAAGCGCGCTGCTGAATTTCCCTTATCTACCCTGGCAGTAATATCTTCAAAGGACTCCTGCAGGTTAGTTAAGTATGACCTCCTCTAGCTTCAAGCTCAGCTTCCCAGAGAGCCCTTCACTGCATTGCTAGAGATGAGAGGAAGAGCATCGGGAAGACGGGGACAAGGAGCAGCATCAGTGCCATCCTGAAACCAGCAGCTGAGAGATCTGCCTGTTCAACCCTGGCAACTTCTTAAAGTTACACTTTCCAGATAGCTTCGCTGTCTTCTGATGAAGAACCTGGCTTTGTATGGATCCACGGGAAACCTTTGCCATGTCAACTGACTGCTCTGACCCAGAAAGTAGAAGTCAAAGCTTTCCAGATAGCATGGAGTTGGAGTGCAAGCTGAATGCCTTCTTGTGCCTTCGGTCATCATCCCCCCCAAAATGCATAGCTGTAGGCTGGTCATTTCTAATGCTTTGTCCCCTTCATCCATGGATTTATTTTAACTCATAGACTGTCCAAGGCAGCATCAATGAACTCTTCCACTCACCTCCCAAGTGCATCAATCATCTCCATCATTTCTCCCTGGGGCAGGAACTCCTTCTGCTCTGGATGTGTACAGCACAATAGCGGGTCCTTGGCACAATAATATAAACAGCAACGATATTGGCTGACACTCATAAGCCTTCTGGGTAAGCCCCTAGCTGCCCAGGTGGCAGGACGATATTTAAAAGGGGTATGGGTGTATCCATCGGTTTTCAGAAGCTTGTGGTTAGAACTAGTTTGGGCTCTACCTTGGTTATTACCATTGAGGACTAGCAACCAGACCTAGCAGACAACGGGCTGGGCATTGAAATTTGGTTGCACTGGTGTTCCTAAAATAGGGCCACATGTCCCATGGCTGCGATGTGGGTGTGCAGGACTGGGACATGCGGAGAGCTGGTGCGAGTGTACTTCGCCCAGACGGCAGGTGCAGTAACTGCTCCTGCAGTGCAGAGGAGCTGCACCTATGTACCCAGGGACATACCGCGGCAGGAGGAGGTGGGGCTGTGGCATAGCTCCTCTCAGGTATTTATTTTCAAAGGTGTAGCAAGCTCTTTCAGCGCCCAGGCCTGGGTGGAAGCTCAGTGAAGGCAGCTCCTACTGCTGTCACTGCTGCTGTAGCAGGGTAGGCTTGGATGGCTGCAGCCCCATGGCGCAGGATATCTGGAAGCTGCCCCTGGCGCCCCATTCTCCACTCCCCAATATGCCATTGGGTTGCAGGGCTGCACCTGCTGTAGCTCCCCAGGGTGGGGGACACACTGTTCAGCTTGCACCCTGTTCCCACATACACAGCTGGGTATGGGGCTGCATCTATGGTTGAGCAGCACAGGCCTCCCCTGCCATGACAAAGACTTCTGGGTTGGGGGGGTTACATTTTGGCACCCCCTCAAAAATCAGTGCCCAGGGCTGCCCCATTCATCCCCGCTCTGTTATGTTACTGCTTGTTTGATTGCAGTTGACATTTCCTTTAGACTCAGATTTATCTTCCCTGCTCCTAGTCAACTTGTGCTTGGAACCCAGAATCCAAACCGTGTCCCAGGCACGAATCACGAGTTCTGTGTTCCCGACCATCAGCCGGACTTGCTCGCACACCCTGGAGCCCCTCCCCACCACAGTGCATCCAGAAGCCTTTGAGATCAGTGTTACCATGTGCCAAGTCTGTATTTTAATTCCACTTCCACTTGCAAGAAGCAAAATTTCCCTTTGCTCCACACTGTCTGCTCCCTCGCAGTGCACCTTGCTGTGTTTCCATTCACACATCATATCTTGCTGGTTTCTCATTTACATCACAATGCGCCGCATTGCTGTTTACACTGAGCTGCACAAAGGTATGTTTTACATCTCACTGTGGTGTGATCATTAACATCACACTGCTGGCCCCAGGGAGCTCCATGACTGTACTCAGACCCATCTGTCCTGTGTTCCCAGCAGGGGATCCCCTCCGGGCCTGCATATTTGGCAGGAGACAATTCGAAAGGTGCAAAATACTATATGTCAGACAGAATGTGGTACCTTAAATGATGATCTATTATAGGAACCTGTCTATTGCTTTGTATATTACTTATTTAAAGAGACAGTCTATTCAGACACCAAGATGCAGGACATGTTCTGTCAGCTTGAAAGCTGGTAGCTACCCTTCAAGCCACTCTGAAGCGTTCTCAGGCAACAGAGGCAGCAAGAAAATAAGGTACACCAGCTAGAGCAATATGTTTGAATGGGCTTTGCTGTGTTCATTATAGTGATATAGGTTTGCATTTTGCAAAAATTACAAGTTCCCTCCACAGTGACTGGGTCGGCACACAGAGCACGTGGAATCGGGTGGTAAAGCCTACAGCTTAACACACAGAGCAACGCAACAAAATTACTCCAGACATTGTCCATTTTGGGGTGGAAAGGAAGGGATAACCAAACCGATTCAACAGCTGAACAACCACGTTCCACAGGCATTTCCCATGCGGGACCCGCCTTGCCCGTTCCAGGTGGGAATGGGATATGCAAGGACAGATGAACACAGACAACATTGGTACATGAATGGAAGGTTTTCTGAGGGTTCCAGTTGCTGCAGGGATGGGATTTAAGATGAAGAAAGTTAGGAATAATCTGAGTCTGACATCTGCTCTCACATTGCTATAACATGTAGGGCTAAAAGTACCAGTCCTTGGTTACAAACACACACACAGCTCTCACATATGTTATTCCTTCAGGTACATTAGACCACATTTTTCAAGCTCACATTTTATAGGTCCATCGGCTGAAATGCTAAAACCTGCAGCTCTTTGCCTCTAAGTGCAAGAGCAGAATTCAGCTTACTTTCTGCCCTCCACACATCTGCACGTGGGAGAGCGATACCTTGATCTGCACTGCTGGGAAATGCATCTCTGTCTTGCTAGTTACAGACTCATCCCCGTCACATCACACAGCAGGAGTTCAAAAGTTCAGCTTGAGCTTGAAAATTATTGGGTTCTATTAACAGGAGGCTACAAAGAGGAGAGAAAGAGGAAGAAAAATGCTAGTGGGAGAATAGATACCACATTCTGCACTTTATGATGCCCCATTTGCTACTCCCAAGCTGTACTGGGTGCAAGAACAAGACTGGATTTATCCACTGATAAATCAAGGCATTACCTGTGCCAGGCTGGCTTTGGGTAGGGTCTTCCAGGCTGTGATGTACAACACAGGCTAACCCTTAGCTGGGAAAATAAAGAATCATGGCTGTTCTTCTGATGAATTTTGGACAGGAAGAAACATAGGTATAAATTATGGACAACTGGCAGAAGAAGGTTGTTTAGGGAACCTGGCCAAGATTTTCAAAGTGACTAGTGTCTTTGGATGCCCAGCTTGAAACATGTGGCAAAGCCCGATTTCCCAAGGGTGGATGTCTACGAAGATCAGGGGGTCAAGAAGGCCAACCAGAAACTAAGCACTAGTCCCTTTTGAAAAACCTTGGCCCCTGTGAACCCTAAAACTAGGCTGTGAGCTGCAGTCTTGGCCTCAGTCACATTGGGGGTGTCTACACAAGCTGCTTACTGTGCATTGGCCTAATAACACTGCACAGTAGCGTGTCACGGCAAAAACCGTGCTAATAGCCTACTGTGCAGTGTTATTAGGCTAATGCGCAGTAAGCATCACTAAATAACTGTGCACCGGTGCTACTGTGTAGTAACGTTAGGTACTGTGCATTTAGTTAGTGCTTTATTAAGGAAGTACTAAACTAAATGCACAGTATCTAAGGCACATTAATGAACGCATAGACATGCCCAGTGTGACCCAATCACCCCTTCATGAGTCAAGTCAGGTGTCCTATGAGGAAGTAGCTCCCTAACCCCTATCACCCACCACTGGCCATGAGGTCTACAAACAGAGGCAAAAGATGCACACAACCTTCCCCCCCTTGTATCCTTTATTTCTGCATCAAAGCAGAAAAGGACAATTCCACTCTATGTCCCTTCTTCTCTGCAAGTTGAGTTAAATATCTGTGGCACCAGTTGCAATAAAAATACGGGGGAAAAAATGTAGCAACCCATGGTTAAAATAAAAATCTCTCTGGATTTTAGTCTTCAGGTCCCTTTGCCTCCTCTGCCCCTGTCCCCAGGTAACATAGCAATAGAAATCAGGACTCGTAGTAGGGACGATATCTTTTATTAGACCAACTTTTTTTGCAAAAATCTTGTTGGTCTAATAAAAGATATCATCTCTACAACAAGTCGCGATTGCTTCTTCCTCTAGACCAATACGGCTACAACCTGGATACCCGACACATAGCAACAGAACACGCACTTGTGAAGTATCCCTCATCCAAATACTTTACTACTACTGTGCATGAAATAAGTCAGTAACTGCTGCAGACAAGCGGGAAAATTAAAAGCGTGGTTCCTTGTAATCATTCTTTACATCTGCTCTATGAGCCCAATATAATGCCCGATAAAATTAATAGAAACACTCCCAGTAAATTCACTGACCACTGAATCATGTCTCAAGGGGTTTATTACATGAGTAACAGATGCATATTATTTTTTGCAGGACCAGCCTGTGAAGTCCACATTCATTACCTTAACTAGTCCTATCAACATTTGGAACATAAAAGAACAGCCATGCCCAATGGGTCCAATGGCCAGTCAGCCAGGGATTGGCAAGTAATTATTCATTTTGATCAGGTGACCTCTTATACAACAGGATGACTATGGAGTCTCCCAGTAAGAATGTAAGGACTTTAAGTACTTAATTACTTTAAGTACTTAAGTAATTCTCTTCCACAGGACTCAGAGTTTTTGCTTAATGCCATCTACATGAGCATTTATAGAACACAGCTTGGCTGGCTATGCTACCTAGAGCAATACCCTCCAGGATTATGCGGAGCAGTGGCTAACATTAGCTAAACCACTGTTCAGTTTAATATAATCATATACTGAGAGAAACATTTCCGATGGGAAATAAAAATACTGGACGCTCAAATGTTAATTTTCTAAATTCTTTGGGTTTATCTTCAAATACTGTTTAACAATTTTTTTTTTAAATGAAAACAGTATTGTTACAAGAGAAAAAAAAATCACCTCCCCCGACAGAGATTTTACCAAATCCTGTATGCAGTGTAGTCTCAGTAGAGAATCCAAGTTTAATATATGTGTAAGAAGAAAGTAAGTAATGACCAGCTATCCCAACGTTTATACTCCCCTTGTTTCCTTTATTCACCTGAGCCGTTGTGGTTAGTTATGCATATAACCATATTTCCTTCCTGGCTGTATTCCAGCGGATAGAAACACCCCGCCTGCATTCAGTGGGAACAGGATTGGACCCATAGACACTCTGGGCAGAATAGGGCCCGATGCATCCATATATTTATCCTCAGCCCCCATGACATGAATAAGCCTCACCACTGCTACCTAAGGATGCAGGTTTCCTCTTAAATCATTAAAGCTTCTCAGTTTCATCAGTGAAATGATAAAAACTGGATCCCTTTCACCAAAGCAGGCTTTTAAACGTCTCGGTATACCCATTTAGCAAATCTCTGCTCCCGGTGATTAGGACCATAGCTCAACACGACCGGCTGTCCACAGGACTGGAGCAGATTCCAGCCCTGCAGGGAAGAAGCTGTTTGCAACCAGCAGGGTTTTCCTTGCGCTGTAACATTTAGGATTTGGTCTGTATGCGAGCACTAGGAGAACCTAAGGGACCCAGGGCTGCGGGAGCGCTGTGGGTCTACCGAGGAGATGGGTGGAATTGGCAGAGGGGAGCACCATCTGCTGCCAAAATGCTGACACTGCAGCAGGTAGCATGAGCCACAATTCGAGTCAAACCTTTCTGCTCTGGGATCTGCGGGATTCCCAACTACTTTTGCATTTTATTTCCATGCAAGAGCAGATCTGATTAGTTATTTATGCTGAATTTCTGCTAGGCCTGTTTAAAGAGCCTTTAAAATCCCTTTCAAAAGTTGATCGTTAACACTGTAAATAAATAGCATCAATTACACAGTAAATGTGATATAACTAACTTAGCAGTATTAAAATGTGGATGTTCCTGTTGTTCACATAAACGCCTAATCCTTTTCTGAATCCTACTAATCTCCTGGCCTCAATTAAAGCTTGTAACAATATGCAGGCTAGGTTAATCATGTGCATTGTTTTAAAAACCCTGATGGCCTTAATCAATTTTAAATGTCTTGCCTCTCAGTCTCATTGAATGTCCCCTTGAGGAAGGGTAAACAGGAAAACCTAGTTACAAGCATTACAGAATTCATTTTTCCTACATTTTAATATTGAGCACATTCCTCTGGTCTCCTCCCTAAAACTAATCTATTCTTTGCAATTTCTTTTCACATGGAAGCATTTCCTGAAGTCTTGAATGGAGGTTTCATCCTATTGATCCCATTCTCACTACTGCTCATGAATGTAGTAACATACTTCATCCTTCCCTAGCTGAATATTTTCAATTGCAAGCCTTATGTCTCCCACATGATCTGCTTAGATGTGCAGACTTTTCTTCCTTGCATTTATCTGAGTGATGTTATCATTGTTGCACCATTACCCCAGCATCCTGTAAGCACCATTTTAAGTTTAATGCGGGGATAGTTTCTCCTTTTATGTAGTAAGAAAAATGACCTGGTTATGTTACTTTGCATGCGGTTTTTATTTGGACAGCATTAATTTGCAGCTCAACACTGACATAAAATCTAACAGTAAAGCTAATAGTTGATTATATAAGAGAAAGAAAAAAAAAAGTCCTGGAAAGGTGGCAAACAAACAGATGGATGAAGAACAGCTTGACTCATTCAGACTAGTTCTCTCAGGTTGTAGTCCACAAATCATTTGAGCAAGCCACGCAAGCTAAAAAGTCCAGATTGCTGTAAGTATCATGAGTCGTGACAGCAACTTCGCACCAGTTCTCACTCCAAAATTAGATGTCAACCTACGTGCGATGGAACTGAGACGTTTCAGACAAATAGGAAATACAGGTAGCAGTTCCAAAGACGGCTAAAGGCACCCAATTCCCTTTAAAATCGATGAAAGTCAGGAACCCATCTATCTTCACGGTGGTTTTTAGAACGGTGTAACGGATTAACACCTGGATTTTATGCAGCCAGCCTTATATGGTGAAGAGAAACAAGATGCTACGCAAAAGAAGAATAGGGATTTGAATCCTAAAGCACTACAAAATAACGCTTTCCTTTGCGTAGCTCAGGCCACAAGGATCTCATCGCCATACCAAATACCTTAAGTGCCTTCTCGCACTGCAGCAAGATGAGGTCCAAGCTGGTATGTGCTTTCACAATATAAATAAAGGTGGCACGCTGACCTCTGTTTATAGACTGGCTCACCAGCACATCTGACTTATTTGTACAGGAGCTGATTTATCCCATCTAGCACCAATTAACCCGCATGTTACATTTCCTGTTTACTTGTCTTGCCTGTACAGCTTCATGATGACACTGCATAACCCATGTACCTTCTGGAGGACCCCAGGTACATGCTGTGCCCCTAGCTGCCTACTGAATTATGCTCCTCGGGGAATTCTCTGCAAGACGCAGAAAACAAAGGAAGGAAGCTTGAAGTAATAGGAAATTACCGTCAAAAAAATCCTTGAGAAGTATTGAAAAGGGGACAGAGTAACATGTTCAAAAGTAGGGAAATGACTCTGGAGCCTCTAAGCTAGAAGACAAAAGGACTTTGGCATTTAACATGACAACTAGGTGCCTAAATCCAATTCCTGCATGTATTAACGCATTGTTACACATTCAATTTATGCAGCACTTGGAGCTCTTTTAACCAGTGCCGTAGCAAGGAAGTTTGGCACTCGGGGCAAGCCTGCAGCAGCAGCCTGCCCTCATCTCACGCACAAATCTGGGGGGCACACGCCCCACCTCATACTTGCCCAGGGTGCATGAAGTGACAGGAGCCACCCCCTTTTCCCATGCCCTGCAGGACAAGCCACTCATGGCTCCATTGCACTGCACTGGCTGAGCAGCACCTGCCTCCCCAGCCCCCTTCCTCCCTCACCAGGGGGTCTCTATCTGCTCCCCCCCAGACCCCTTCCCTCCCCAACAGACTCACCAGCCGGACACTGCTCTCCAAGCTGCTGGGCTGGCCGTGTGCACGTTGTGGCTGTGTGCATACACGCAGCATTTATCGGCCACATCAGCCAAAATTTTTAAATGTTTATAACAAAATATCAATTGACAACTCACCTGTTGGTATCCCTTCACTTTGGTGCCCAGAGCAGTTGCCCCGCTCGCCCTTCCCTTGCTACGGTACTGCTCTTAACCACTGGATTGCCCACACACGAGATGCCTGCAGACATGCGGGGACGCTACTCTGAAACACTGCAATTCCAGCATGTTGGAGCAGACTCGACAGATCGAGTCTGTTAATTAGTGCGCTCCAGCAGCCTCTGCATCCCATGTATTCAGCGTCCTAGTGCTTCAAAATGACGACAGAGGCGCTTTAACTAAACCTCATTCAATGAACTATAATTAATGTGCCACTGCTGCCATTTTGAAGTGTGGAGCACTGAGTACGCATGACGTCTGTGGGCACTTTAATTAGACTGGCTCTCAGAGCCAGTCTAATTAAAAGCCTCTCCTACCCCTGGAGCACATGTAAAGATGCCCATTAACACCTGAGACTAGTTTTACACACATTTAGGCATCTTAAAAAGTTACTCCACTCCAGGGTAGATTCCTCTCTGACCCGTGTTACCCAGTTCATGTTCTGACCCGTGTTACCCAGTTCATGCCCATTAATGTGTGGCCATTCCCCACAGATAAGCCACCTAAGTTGCAATCCTCCAGCATCCCAGGATGCACTGTCCCTTCCCCAACCCTCCTGTTCTGTGTGGACAAACTTCCCACCCCCTGAACTCTATGGCCCAGGGGGAGGTTCTGGCACCAAGCCAACTCCACTGCCCACCCCCAGGAGCGTGACCTTCCCACCCCAGGGATGCAACCCCATGCAAACAGGTCTGTAGTGGAAACTACAGCAATAGCTCCTAGTCAGGCCTAGAAGCTCCAGCACTGGACATTTTTCACTGCAGGTTAGACAAGCACTTGGCTGGGATGGGGTAGACAGCAACTTTCTTACTATCAGCCAAGGGCTGGAGTAGAAATCCCTTCCATCCCCATTTTGTATGATTCCAGCAGCTCAGGGGTACATATCACCCAAGTCCTGCCTTTGAGCAGAGCTACTTAGCTTATGCAAAGCACATGTTAACACAGCTACTCTGCTTCCAGTTTGGGCACTCGGGTGTGCAAAACTCACTCAGGTGTGTCTGTATGGTACCCTCTTGCACAGTATAGATACATGCTGAAATACTTTTAAAACTTTGCTTCTTCAATTTTTTTTAAATGTTCATCTGTAGTCATGCAAGACTCTTTGGTCTGAATAAGGAGCATAAGGTCCAGGCAGGACAACTGCACCTTGCTTTTTCTTGGTTGTGAAGAACACTTCTCACTACTCCTCCTAGGGCATCTTTGTGAGGCCCCGTTCTCAATGAAAGAGCTGCTTTCCACATGCAGAAGAGTTGCTTCCAAGCCTTTGAAGGCTCATCATTTTCTGCAGAGCACGGTCTTTTAAAACCTAGTTTGCATTTTGTTTAAGGCTCAAACCTTTGAACTTGTGAAGAAACCCCGGAGCAGATGAACCGATGCAACATTGTCTTCCTGACCCTACAGACACACAAAAAAAACCCAACAAAAAACCTTAAAAAACTTGCCCCTTCCCACAAATAATCTCCAAACTTGAAAAAGTCAAGTTCATTTTGTGCAATGACTTTACTTCACCTCACTTACCAGCTACACTACAAAACTGTCAATTAGTTTGTTTAAATCACCTACCTTTACTTAACTGGCCTCAACTAGTAGTTACTTTCTCCTAAAGAAGTCTGGCCTGTTCAGATGACATTCTTACCTGGCTCTCACCATATTCTTGAAACGTTTGAATGCTGTGTCTAGCAGCTCATGTTCTGTTAAAAAGGATGGTCTCACCAAGGACTTGAAAGACCAGGATTCACTTCCCCACTCCACAACAGACTTTCTGGAGGTAAGTCAAATAGGGCAGTGCTATTATTCTCATTTTACAAATGGAGACCTGAAGTACACAGGGGCAAAGGCCAGACTTTTACCTGTTAAGCCCCTACCTGCTTTTGAAACTCCCATCTGTTTGCACCTTTAGCCATGTCAATACGTGTAAAGTTTGGCCTTCTCTCACAGGGCAGCTAGGAGGAGAAATACATGAAAGACTGAGAACCTCAGTAACAAGGATTTCTTCACTGATATGCCTATTATTGTACATGTGGCAGTGCACTGTGTGTGCCTGCCACTTTAAGGGCCTGGAGCTGGCAGCCTCCAGGTGCCTGATTAGGGCAGCCATTTTAGAGGCAAGGGCTGCCTATATAAACAAGGCAGTTTGGCTGCAGGAGGCCAGGCAGCAACATTGCCTGGCCGAAGGGCTGCTGAGAATGACCTGGAGGAAAGGGGGAGCTGCAAGGGGATGATAAGGAGGGTCCTGGTCCTGGTCCTGGTCCTGGTCCTGGTCCTGGTCCTGGTCCTGGTCCTGGTCCTGGTCCTGGGCATGACCTGAAACTGCACCCTGCCGGGAGTGGGTGGTCTGGTGGGGCTCTCAGTGGCGCGGGAGCCCCCAGGAAATGCCAGGCCAGTTACCACCCCGGTGAAAGGCGGGTCGGGGCGCCTTAACCCCTAGCTCCCACCACCGGGTGGGTAACCCTGCGTATGTGGAGGGGCCCAGAGGATGGACCCCGAGAGAGTGAATGATTACCAGGTGTGATACTGTGGTGACCCCGGGAAAAAGGGGGTAGTAGTGCGATGAGCCCGAAGAGAGAGTGAGGGGCTAGAGACCCAGCCCAAAGGGGATAGTACCCCCGACTGGCCCATGCTGGGGCCAGGACCAGAGAGGGTCAAAAGGGCCAGGGGCCCACCGCGAGGGACACCCAAGAGCCAGGGGCCTGGGGTCCTGACTGGCCTGGAGGTGGGCCAGTGCCAGTTAGCCGAAGGTCCCCGGGGGACCACACCCGAGAGGGGAAAATGGCTTTGGGAGGGCTAGTAGCCCAGATGAAGGCGGAGAGGCCGCCTGATCAGGAGGGATCATAGAGGGGTCCTGTTTAGAAGATTCTGGGACCCAGCGTGGGGGCCAGAAGAGATGAACACCGAGATGCCATCTGCGAGGCTTGGGCTGCGGTATTAGGGGAGGCTGGAGCCGCAGAGCGCCCCCTGGCATCGGGGCATTAAAATGGGTAACCTCCCACTTAATTAACATCATAATTGAACTAATTATCATAAAAGGTGTGGCGGGCGAGATAGGCGGGCGGTTGCCCAGAAACAGGAGGGCGGGCCACGAAGAGCTCGGCCCCAGGAGGCTCCCTGTCATGGTGACAGGCGGGCAGGCCAGGAGGAGCTCGGCCCCAGGAGGCCCCCTGTCACAGTACACTACAGTCATGAAAATGAGAACTTTCATTTGCTGAAATTTAAAAACCTTCTAATGGTTGCTTTGTTGAACATATATCCCTAGCAAAGTGTGGGTTCTGAATGGGACCATTTTGCAATGGTTATTACTAAGTCCATTTTGTGGACAGAAAGAAGGATCTTCCTTTCCTCGGTTCTTCCAAAGAACAAACGACTTTCCCCATTTTCTTCAAAACACTAACACCTTTAAATGGCTACAAATTCTGCACAAGGAAATGAAGGATTTCAGTGTTCCTGGACAACTTTCAGGTGTTGCATTTACCTTAGTTTGACTCCTTTGCATTAACATTACAAGGATGCTCCCACCGATATTTAAAATTAAAATAAGTGAATGTTTCTCATTTCAAGTGTGATGCTCATCTCCCGAGGCAACCAGAATTAATACTGTTTAAAACTAGCATGCCCTTTGGAAGTGGATTTCATGCAAGTCTGAGTTAAATCAGTCACTGGGGTTCATTCCACATTCCTTGCACATCCCTTATCCCCAGACACCGGCCTGTGCTGGAGCTGTGCGGAGTGTAATGTCCCAAGGACCATCTCTGTGGCATTCAGCCATCAACGAAAAGGCTGCCCCCCAAAAATCCAGCAGGGTTTTAGACTGAACGGAGCACATTTCAGAATTATCAGCTCCACGTTGTGTCATACTTGCACACTGTACACAACAAATGAGCCAAATTAAGCTAGATTTCCAATTCTGTCTAAATGGCCAGGCAAGGGAGAAAGAAGGGATTAGAGTCCACTTTAGACCATTTTAGGAGGCGCTGGAGTTTTGGTCCAGGTATGAGCCAGCAGGGCTAGCTCCTACTTACTCCTTTCTGGGAACAAATGAGAAGAAAGCACAAAGAAAAAAGATGAAGTCCAGCTTCCACTTGCTTGAAAACATAGCCATGTTAGAACAGGACCTGGGAGTCAGCTGCAAGGGGAAAGCAGGGAGGTCTGGTCGCTCAGCAGGGGTGGATCCAGAGGGGGCGCACTCCCCGTTTCAGATTGAACCATGCCATGGGAGCTTTTGTGGACTTTTTTCAAGTCCCCAAAGCACATAAGAATCTCCCCCTATGCCCTGCTCAAAGGCATGTCCCTCCTCTCCCACACCCACCACCTGCCACGGCTTGTCTCTCCCACACTGTCCCCAGGGCAGGGGAAGGTTCAAAGTGACTCCTGTCCATTTCAGTTGGGCTGCACAGGGATTGGGCTCATCTTGAAACAGGGGACAGTGACAGCAGAGATGGGCAGGGAGGATTCCCCCTCCCTGTGCCTCTTCCCGGGGGTTCCCCCTCCCCGTGTCCCCCCAACCCCATCACTGCTGTTGCTCTTGCTGAGCTCAACCCCAACAGCCCAGCTGGAGGGGTCAGGAGCAGCTTTGAAGTTTCCCCACCCCTGGACAACAGGAAAGCAGCAGTGGCAGGTGGGAGAGTGGGGGGAAGGGGTGGGAAGGGGACATACCTTGAGCACAGGGGGAAGGCAGGGATGCTTACCTACTCTGGGGACTTGAAGAGACTCCCCCAAAGACTTCCACAGTGCACTCTGGCCACACCAGTGGGTTGTGGAAGAGGAATCTGAGAGCTCAGGTACAGACACCCCTGCAGCACGGTGGCAACTCCCACACCTCCCTTTGCCAAATCCTAAATCCAGGAAGAACACGAACCAACTACAGATGCTTCCTTAACTTGAGAAAGGGTATTTGGACTTGAAAGCTTGCAAAAAATAATTTTTCCAACTATTTCAGTTGGTCTAATAAAAGATATCAGATTTATCCAAAGAACCTTGTCCGCCTATGTCCTTAGACCAACATGGCTACAACCAATACCCCTGTCTCCAAGTCCCAGTACCTTCTGAAACCACTCCTTTGTTGTACTTAAGGCTTCAGGAACAACCCCGTAACCAGGGCCTAACCTATAGCTGGGCACAAACTACCTAGTCTGAGGCCCAGAATGTCAAAAAAGCATGGTTCTCAACCTCCCAATCTGGGTCTCAGGGCCAGGGGCTGAAAAGCCTCTCCATAACCAAGCACACAAGGCTAGGATTGAACACATAAGCAGACTGCCTGTCCCTAATGCTGAAAAACTGCATCTCAGTTGAAGGAGGCTATTTTTTTGTTAAAAAGTTAGTGCTTGGTTCAAATGCCAGATATGCCATTTGTTCTCCATCCTTGGTTTTTGTTCTGATTGGCTACGTCCTCCCGGCGCCTAGGAAAACTTCCCTGTCGCTATAAAAGGAGCAGAGCGTTTGTACACCAGCCGCGTTCCACATTGTAGGAAGGAGACAGATGTCACCACACAACAGATAAACTCATGAGGTAAGGCTCATGAAGAAGAACAATACATTCATAATACAATTATGGCAGCATGGGAAGAAGCCTGATAAGCTAAATAGCCTTAACTTGCTCCCCAAGTTCTAAGTGGTGATGTGTTCACTAGTTTAACTTTCTACCAAGATTACAGTAGTGTGACATTGGAGCCTATGAATTTAGATAGCTCATTGGTTGTGGGAGACTAAACACATACTGGTATCAAGTATGTTTTCAGATCCTTCAAACATGAGGAGAATTCAGGTAGAGTATCATATGTTACTGCCACCCGGAGTCTCTGACACATCTCTGAATTTCTATTACAGCTTTTATACATAACTTTCAGACTTCATTAATTCAGGCGGAATTATGATTCGTCTTTCACTTCTTTTTTTTTTTTTTTTAAAAGGTTATGTATGACAAAAAAATTATGCTTTCAATTTGTAAAACCAAATACCTACGTGGGACCTGTCGACACCAACATAAGCTCCAAACAATCACACTGATAGGGTTAATTGGCATTTTAAAATAAACCGCTGCCTCCAGATTGATTTGTTTTTTTTCTCTTTACACAACATTACTGCGTTTCTCTATAATTATTCAATGCTAAGTTCATGGTTTTGAAGCAGACGACCGCAGTCTTAGGAAATGGTGTTTGATTTGTTGCCATAGAAACATCTTGCTGTAGATGTACTCTAATCCCATGACAACTCTGTCTCTTAAGAACCATTTTTTCTGACATAATAAAAATCTGATCAAGGTCAGATTTAATAACAATCTCAGTTCCCAGACTTTATTTCGTATTAGGTTTAGGAGAGTTATTTTTTCTCCAAAGGGATTCTCTGGAAACTTTGTTTGTTTTCTTAGCTGGATTAGAGTTTACACCTTAAAATACATAAACCTGGCGCGGTGTCATACGAATTTACAGTGCACCTTTTGTTATCGCATAATTGCTTCATTAAAAGAAAGTTACCTATAATGGTTCATATTGTCTTGACGGATGTTAACATTTTACCGAGCATTGTTCTTGCTAATACATACATTTGGGATAGCAATAAAGCTTATCACTTTCCAACAAATGGTGTTTACAATATTAACAAATGCCAATGTAGTTTAACTTCCATTTTGTACCATCATGCTTTCCTAAACCTGTTTTCCATGCAGACGTTCAAATCAGCAAGACGGGGGTTATATGGGGATGCTTTGCATATTCCACCCAAGCAGAGCCCTTGGTTTTTATCAGAAAATCAAGTAAACCCCAAAAGGGCCACTTTACAAAGGGAACGTACCAACACCTCCAGTATGAATGCTGGGATCTGTTTTCATGCCAGCCCATGTGGGATGTACATCAATAGGAGTTGTACATCCATTAAGAGTCTGGGGAGTTTAACTACTGGGTAGGACAAGAGCCTCAGCTGATATAAATGGCCATAACTCACTTCATCTAAGGGCATTTAGGGCCAGATTTGCAAAGGTATTTAGGCACCACCTCTTGGGGATTTGTACCTTTTTCCCCCCACTTCCTGGCCATATGCTCCAACTAGAAGACTGTGAGCTTGGCATTGCCCAGGGCTCTCTAGGGTCCCTTCCACCACTGAGCCACCCCCCAACCTCTGGCTTCTTCTTCTCCTTTTGCCCCTACTTCTCTGCCTCCCACGGCTGCTCAGTGAGCTAGCTTCAAGAGTAGGGCTAGAGAGTGAACTGGACTAGGAAGCAGGAGACTGTTTTAAACCTCTCCTAAGTGAAGAGTTCCTAGAACCTAGTTCTCCTGCTCCCCGTGCAAGTGCCTTAGCCGTCTGTCACACTGTCAGACGAAAAGGTGAGATTGCCCTCTTCCTCTAGCATCAAACACCCACAACCAGGCTTTTTGTGGGACTAATGTTTTCAGACTTACCTAGTGTGCACTGGCAATTTTATTCCACCCAGGGGCCTAGGCAACAATAGGGCAGCCTACTGAGCATCCTTAGAAAGGAAGCACAGGGCGAGCGTAGCAACATGAAACCTAAACTGTGCAGAAGGACCCAAAATTTCCATTATGCAGCTCTAAGTGCCACTTTTCATGCCATGAAAAGGTGAAGAGGATTTAGTCTAATAATCACCTTGTTGCTCCAAGAGGTGGATTCATGAAGGCAAGATGGAGGCACATGAGTAAGCTACTGGGGAAGCCATGGTATAAAGAAAGCAACATTTTATATATCCAGCACTATCAGTCTGGAGCTTCATCATGAGTTCTAACTACCAAAGAATATGCGTATGGGTCTTAATACTGTCATTCTATAATTAACTCATTCTGCCAACATGAATAATGATCCTGAAATGCCTTAATACATTGCATCATAATTTGTACTACAGATACAGTAGTTGGCTATATTTCATTGCATTCCCCCAGGCATAATGTTATATAATTAAGCTTTGCATCTTGCAAACCATCCAGCAATGGACACCCCCAAAAACTGGAGACTAGACTAGCTGGAATATTGACCCATTATGGAACGGGGCTGTCACTCTCATTAACATCATCATCAGTTTGCGTTTCCATGACATTTAGATGTCTGTCATCACCGACTGTGTTAGGCCCTTTACAAAACACAGAACAAAAAGTGCCTGTCTCAAAAAGACCTTTGTCCCAGCACACCAGGAGGTTAACTATGGTCAAACTTGGGTAGGCAACACAGCGAGAGAGAATGGTGAAGGAGAACAAGCACTGCCATCATATCCACATCTAAATGAATCGTGGCAAGCATCCTCCAGCTCAAAAGAAAAGCTGCAGTGTCAGGCGCCACAACTGACAGAGCTAGAGGCAGTACGGGGTGCGTTATTCATGAGTGCAAGAAAGACACACCCAACCTATGCAGTGTAAAGCTTCTTGTGAAGAACCACAGGTGATGCATCAAAAAGCCCCCACCTGACTATAACTTCTATGAGGACTCCAGTCATGGATCTGATTGTCATTACCTTAGTCACTGCGCACACATGCACATATACATGTGTGTGTGTGTGCATGCACACACAATCAAGGTTAATCCTGCAACTAGATGTGTGTGGACAAATCCCTGCAGTTACGTGCATCCAGTATGCTTCATGCACACATCTTCATGCTCCCACAACAAACAAATAGGCTTTGCGATCAGCTCTGCCAGATGCCTAGGCCAGGCTCCAAGGAGAACCAAATTCCAGCTACAGAGAATGCTCCACCCATCCAGCTAATAGATGAGATGACTCTAGATGGGTACAAGTGCTTTGATATTTAGCGTGGAGTCTGAGGAGAGATGTTCTAGCTGTCTTAGTGTGGTATGAGAGCTCCACTGCTATTACTGATGTTGCAGTGGTGCCTACAGACCTAATTGGAGACCACAATACTGAGCGTGAAATGTCAAGTACAAACAGCAATCAAAGTCTCATCCTCAAGGAGCTCATAATATATATACTGTGAGATATAAACCCTATCTCCCCCTTCCCACCCCAATCCCACCAAAAAATGAGGTCACCTGAAGTGGACAACCTTAAAACATTATTATTTGGTCTCCTTTGGCTGAAGGCAGGGTAGATTTGCACCTCAAAGACTAACTAAATCAGAGGTGTATAGCATGAGCTTTTGTGAGCCTGAGCTCATTTTGGTCATCCTCGTATATAAGCAATGCAACATAACCGCCAACCTCACCATGTGGCATCTCTTTCTGTTGAGAGTGGTGATGCATACTTGTTGAGAAGTGTGGACCAACTATGGAATCGCCCACTATATATTTAGCACAGGCTTTGCCAAGTCCAGAAGCTGATTCTGCGTTAAGTGTAATTACAGCCTATTTTTTCCTTGTTAATTCCCCATAAAATCTTGAATCTTCCCAGTCAAACATTGTATCTTAATCTTCAAACACAAAACATAAGACACCAAGTCAAGATGTCATTGGACCATAGGCCATTACTTCCATTTTGAAGGAATCTAAATCCTTCCAAATTTTATTAAGTCATTTTTACTCACATTTAGCCACAGAAGAAGAGCATACAGAGTACCCTATGTAAGTGTATAGTCTCCGGACTGGCCAAAAGACTAAGCATTTACCAGAATGCAATGCCTGATACCATTCAAAAATGATTAGAAATAATTCTGTTTCATAGTGCATGGCTGATTTAATTCCTCATTTTTATGTTTTTAAGCATCTCTACATTGACTAGGTGGCACTAGGAAAGAGCCCCACAGGTAAGCTGCTGTCAGCATAATCCATGCAGGAGGATACCCACGGCAGAGCCCCACCTCATTGACCAAGTGTGGAGGTTTAAAATATGTTATTCAATTTGGACAAAATGTTTTAGATTCAAATTTTCAGACTCAGATATTATATATATATTGGCAGATATTAAATTTCCAAGTCCTATTCTGCTTCTCGGTAAGTCACTAACAGTATTATATCAGAAACAGAACTAACTTAATACACTAATGAAACTTCATTGTCATTTCAATTGCTCAGAGCTCTGGGATGCGCACGGAATTGCTCTCTTCATTTCACACGGTTTTGCTTCAAATTACAATTTTGGCAGGATGTTAGGATGCATGTTAACGTGATACAACACGAAAATCACCACCAGTTGCAAAAGTGGGCTCCCATACCCCTCTGATGCTTGGAAACCAAAGGAAGAGAAGTAAGTGGTAAATTTACAACTGTTATTTGTAGAGAAGTGGGGGAACAAACCAAAAAAATATGACTAACCGATAGACAGAATTTAACACTAAACCTCCTGAACTAGGTGTGTGATCACAACTCCCTCCAGTGGTTGAAGTGATGGCAGCAACCTGCTGCTTTCTCACCGCTAAGAGAGTTCTTGATTCAAGCGGAAAAACTGTGGCTTATGGCTCCATCCCAGGTGGTAACCGAGATATCTGTGTGTATGCAGGTGAGTTTTGTTACAAGTATAGTAGTACTAAGACTCATAACCAGTATGACAAGTATACAAGTATACCAGTATACAAGTATAGTAGTACTAAGACTCATGACCAGCAGGTCAACTAAGGAGTAATAGGATCATACATGCCTGATCAGGTCTGACCTTCGACATAGAAGACACTGAAGATCTCTGCACATACTGGGAGGAAGATGCTCACGCAGAATGTGTTATTATTATAGGTTATTACCAGTACAGCTACTCGTGGAGTATTTTGTTATTTTCAACAGGAATTTGTGATGCAGCTTCATTTGGCATGCCGTCAAGATGTGAATAAAAAAAGAAAACAAGATTAGAGTGGATTGGTAAAAAAGAAAGCCTTCCCTCCAGGCCATGATGCTGACTCTTTATTTTTGGAATCAAGGAAGTTTTTTGGTTTGGGGGTGGGTTGTAAAACTGAAAGTCAAGGAAAGCAGAGGTTATTGTCCAAGTTCCACTTAATCTAAACACAATCTTCCATTGGAGCAAAGGTTGGGATGGAAACATTTGAACAGCTCTAATTCAAACATAAAAAGCCAACCGGTCTAGGCTGATGTTTATTAAAATATGCAAAAATGTAACCTTGTGTTTATAATATGAAATTATAGCACTCCACCAAGAACTCTTTCCCAAGGATAGCAGGCAACTTAAGATTGTTGAGCACATTTCGTATGTGGTACAATATCGGGCTAGGTCCAGCAAACAGACTGATTTTTCTACCTGCTCACATACATAATAGAATACAAGTTCTTGCACATATTCACAATGCCATGGAAGCTTTAGTATTTCTATTTTTTTGCTCTGTAGATTTAAGATGACCTTTAAGAAGAATGGTATGTTCAGCATGTAGGCACTGGAATCTATAGATATACCCATCCAGCTTATTTCTGCTAATAGCTAAAATATATTGAATATGTGACATTTACACACAGAAGTGAAATATAGAAACTTACAACTGTACTTGCTTATGTTAACTGTGGAGAGCAAGACAAGAAGAAAGAAAAGGTTGAAATTACACACAGGCATACTTCTCACACATATACACACACACACGTGTGTGCATGCGCACACAGACACAAAGACAGCTTGCAGGACTGTGAGGTATGCCTTGCCCTACTTAGCACATTGTAAAACATTACAAAAGCTGTGAAAGGGGTTACTGAAGGTCTTACCTGAGCCATATCAATGGTGCATTTAGAGACTGTTGAAATCCCTCCAAGTCAGCATGTAGCTCATGAGAAGCTTTCGCTAGACAAGATCCCTCATTAGCCAAAGGATCTTAAACGTTCAAATGTGTCACCATGGGGCAAATGCTGACTTTACATCAGCTAAGAGTGTGGCCTGCGTGTTTTGCAATTTGATAGCGCTTCTCTTAGAACTCCCTCTTGCAAGAAAAACATTTTTTATATATGAAAATAAGTTTAAGCTGTTAAAACAGCTTTAAATCACAAAGGAGTGCTGCAGCTTTTTCTTTTACGAATGGTATTACAGAGCCGGACAATTTCTATCCTTTTTGTGCCTGTACTCAGAACAATGAGCTAGTCTCAGAAGGCTCCATGCAGATAAATGCACAAAACTTTGGGGTGAACGTATCTGTCTGAATCTATGAAACCTGCAGAAGGGAACTGGAAAACTTGGATGAGACTCATCCAATTCATGCATTTATCCGATGCGTGCATGCAAGCCCCATGGCTCACAGAGATTTTAGTGGTAGCCTTGTGCTCATTCTCCATTGGCATGGAGAACTACAGTGAGAGCAGCTCTTCGTGGCATTTGCTACACTTTCAATTCCAAAGAATGGGAAATAACAAGGAATCTTATTCCAGCATTTTGGCATTTCTATTTCTAGTCCGAGCCAAAAACTCCAAGTGGAAACAACTTTGCAGGCTGTGTTAGAACCTTATCCCTAATTCAGGTCTGGTTACCAAAAAGGGCCATGTATTTAGGAATGGCTTTATAAGTATAACAATCAAGCAAAAAGCCATCTCTAGCCTAAAGAACAAAGATGGCCCCTTGGCTTTTCATAAATAATGTGCAAGACAGAGGACTGGCAAAAACAGTTCCTTCCTCCCCACAGATGTACGCACCGGTTACACAATTGCTTTCCTCCCCCAACAGAAGTGCATTAGATTTACAGAGGGATGGTGCTAGATACCTTTGCAGGTCTCTGGTGTCCAGTGAAATGGAGACCAGGTAATCTGGAGAACAGTGGGGGATACTAGTGTTTTGGGAGGAGAAAAACGAAGAACATAGGAATCATGGGGTGACCCCCTGATTAACAAAGCCCAAATTTGCATTCAAATTCAGCTGGGGGAGAGGGAGTATTGTTGGATCCCCATATGTTGCTAGATAATTGTGCAGCAGCAGTGGCCAGAAATGCTTCGTTCCATCTGCCTCTGTGCGACAGGGAGGGTAAGTCAGAAATTGAGCAGGCAAAGTTGAAGTCTATTTTTTAAAAGAATACATAAAACACTCTAGATCATGGCACTAAATTCTGCCCATGGCTACATGGAGAAAGCCAGTTATATCAACTAGAGCTGGTCAAACCATTTCCAACAAAACCGGTGGATTCTTTAAAATAAAAAATGGCATTTTTTCAAAAAAATTAAAATAGGTTAACAGATACATATTGGAGTTCTACCATTTTTTTCATAACACTTTTTACATAAAAAAGTTATGGCTCTTGACAAACAAATGCACACGTTTATGCATGCATGTATGCACGCACGCACAGTCCTTTTGGTTCCGATTTAAGGACGGTTTCAATGCCAATTTTAATTAAAATGCAAAACACTAAAAGGGATCTATTTTGAACTTACAAAATATTTAAAATTTCCTTTTACACTTTTTTTTTTAATATTCTTCTTTTACTGGATCTGCCATCAATTGACGCAATAGGATCTTGATTAAAATGCATTCATTTTAGAGCCGTAAGAGTCTGAGTTCAATTTCTAGCCTTGCTTCTGATCTCTTGGTCCTTCAAGGGGCTCCACCTCTGTGTGCCTCAGGTCCTCTCCCTGCCAAATGGGACAAGGACGCTTCTCACACCCCTGCGTAGATACTCTGGGGTCTACAAATGAAATGCACTATCTAGTCATTGCTATCAGTCACACCCAAGTAACTGAAAGCAAATTTGGCTCATCTCCCAAATTAGAATTTGAACATACATATGTAGCAACAAACAATCAGGCAGAGAAACCTGGTTTCATCAGAATAATGTGTAATTAAAATGTGTTCATTACTCATTCATGGAATAAAATGATGATGATTAGTTGACATACATCTAACTTTTCCTCTATGGCTGTGTTTTGTTTGTCAAGTCAACTGGTCCTCTTTCTGCGACTCAGAGGAATCTTTGATAATTCGCATGTGAAATTAAAGGCATCTTATTTATTCAGTTATTTATTATTCTCTGTAAAATGAGTTAGGAATTTGTCCCTGTGAATAATGCTAGCCATAATAGTTAATTTACTCCTATTCATTGGCAGTAATAAAAATGTACAAGGGGATGCAGAAACATTATTATTTCTTGCTTGAAGTGCAATTTCATGTGGTGAGAAAAACATGCTAATATGCTGCAAAGTGCTACAGGAATTTAGTTCTCAAAGGAATGGCGGTATTAAATGTATTCTGACAAGAAGGGGCTTCGGAAGGGAAACATTTATCTTCATAAAGTCATTAAATTTACTGAGCAGCATCGCATTCTTACTGCAATCTGCTCACTCCATTAAAGGCAGAGCTGTGGAACGATCTCAGCTGTGTTAGGCGCCTCTACATTTTTGAAAATAGTAATAACAAGGGAAAGGAGGTCGGAGGAGGGGAAAATAATATATCCTTTAAAAAAAAAAAAAAACCCTCTGTGTTAAAAAGCGAAGAAGAAGAAGAATACAGTGAGCGTCACTCAAAAAGAATTAGGGTTTAGCTGCTCTCTGCCTCTGCAATGAAATGTATTAAATGGTAACTTTGGAAGATTGCACCTTGAAACAGTGAAATGAGGAATAATGGCTTTGAAGACATCGACAACATGCCGCTGACATAGCAGGGATTCACTCGAGATAGAGGACTGGGAAGAGCAGCTTTGTGCATCTCTACTTGTTCCATAACTACAGTATTATATTCAAATACATTCTGCCAAGACGGGAGTGGGACAGCAAGAAAAACTCCTGAAAATGGAGATGTTCTGGTCTCTGGGTTTCCGCCCCCCGCCCCACATAACTGATAGTACAGTCAGGGGGTCTGTTCTGTTTACATTTTTATTTTGCTTTTTACATGGTAGATGGGTTGAAAGTCAAAATGCAGAAAAGCTACAGTATATTACCTGTGCCCTATTTCACAGCCGTAAATCACATGGGGCTTGCAATGAGTTCAGTGGTGGGCTCCAGAGCAGAAGTCACAACTAGCCCATATTGGGGGCAATGACCTATGGAGAGGGGCAAGAAAAGGTGGGCAGATTCCTCCCATTAATCCCTGCAGGTGGAAGAAGGAGTTCCCTTGTTACGCCCTTTCTGAGGGTGCAGTTCACCATCCCCAGCTGTCCTGTGGTCCAGTATGGACAAAACCCTAGCAGCAATGTGGCTAGGCAAAAGGTACCTCACACCTCAGAAAGTGTATGGACCATCTTTCCACTCCAGGGAACACGAGACGTGCAACTATGCTGGGCACAGGGATATGGCGTGTACCCCCTCCTCTTGCACCCTGGCACTCAGGCAACCTCTGACCTCCTGGCGGGCACCACGCACAGGCAGAAGTCTCACTATAAATACAGATTCATACTATTTCATACCTAAAAAAAAGCCTTCCATATTGGTATTGTCCAGCTTCAGGGCAGGGCACTGCACAGAAGTGTTAGCACAAGATAAAGAGGAGTAGGACACGGAGAATGAATTATGCTGCCTGAAGACCAACACGCTCCTGCCTAGTAGGAACAGAAATAAATAGATAAAATAGACACATGCTGGTAGCCAGTTTCTCCTCCATCACCCCTACTTCTTACCATACACTTTTGAGTAAGGATCTAGTGTGAAAAGGAGCTTGAAACATTGCTCCACTCATCACAAAGCACAATGATCAGTGTCCCTGCCACTGAATACATGCACAGCTTCTGCTTTCCTGCGCCCTGCCCCACACATGGATTTGCAGCTGTCAGGATTGAGGAAGGAGTCTACATCACATGGTAAAAAGGATGGAGCTGGCAAAACCGTACTCGACACAAGTGTGCCGTGTTTCCTGGGATGCTTTGTTTGAAACCAAATCTACCGGAAGTCAATGTCAAATGAGTTACAAAGTCCTCTGGCAAGTCCATAACCTCACAAAGATTTTCTGACCTCTACTGCTGAGGGTCTTATTAACAAGCTCTGCAGACAGCGTTTAAGAGATCCCTCTTTTGCCAAGGAACTCCTAAAGAATCTGCGCTGTTCACAGACAGGCATTTTAGCGACTTGTTCCTGCGGTCAAGAGACACCAGTCTTGCAATATATGACCACCTGTGCTGAGTTTCTCTTAAAATAAGGAAGGGAGCATGGAAGACATTGGAAGCATGACAAGTATTCCTCTTTCCTGGTGCTTCTGTTGCCTCATCCACATCTTTCCCATTTGGAAAATTAATTTAGAGCATGCTTCTGCCTCAAGCGCTCTGAAAACCTTTGAACTTTCAAAAATGCAAAGCTGCCCAACTGCTTGCTAAGAGTGCCTACAATCATCGGGGTGAAAGCATCTCTAGCTGAGAGCCACAGCTATCAATCTCTTGGGCACAAAATGCCTTCTTCCCTCAGACCCACTTCAAAGAGCACCACAATTCTCAGATGCTGGTTTTCAGATGGCCAGGGATCCTGGTCCTCTCCGTTTAAAAATTGCAAATTTTCTGATTTAAAAATCTGATTTAACAAATTCACATATATATCAATAAAACATTGCATTCAGCTGGAACTGTGCCAGCCTGCAAGGGGAATCCATGGTTTCCCATATTTTTCTCTTTTCATGGATTTCCCCCTTTAAAAAGAGAAAATGCGCGTTTTAAAGGAGAAAATCCATTTTTCCACAGGAAATGGAAAACTCAGATTCCTGCAGATTACTCAAAACAGGAGATTTAAAAGACAAACAAACTGGTGACCCAAGACCTGGTGACTGATTACATCTAATGCAAGACACTGTTTCTTGCAAGAACGCTTCAGCAGCGCAAAGGAGGCGATAAGAAACTTCGCCCCCTCTTCAGGCCCCCAGACCATCAGAAACCAAACATGAGATCCAAGCACCATCCACCATGGCTACTCCTAGATTTGGTTGATCATTTCCACAGAGGAGGAGGAGCAACGTTCTTCACTGTCCTAATAATTAGAATAGAAAAGACTAATCATTACACTCGCTTTAAATTGATTTAGATGTATCATATACATGGCACTACTGGAATCGCCGAGAGATTTCCAGACGTCCGCTCATGAAGAAAGATCATCTTGTTGACTAATGTCGCGGCGCACCTCGCTGCCCCGCTCCTAGAGAGGGGAAAACTGCCAGAGGAGAAGCTCTGGCAGTGCATAAGGAGCCCTAGTGGAGATTAGGGAGTACAGGTGTGGGTTGCCAGGGCAACTAATGAGAACCAGCTGCCTGTAGGAGGCAGGGCCTGGCCCTTATAAAGCCCAGGGCTGAAGCCAGGCTAGCAGCTTCCTGCTAGCAGCCAGAGGGGCAGGAGCTCATGGAGTAGGGATGCGAGAAGCAGCGAGACTCACAAGTACACGTGAGTCTCGTGTACTTGTGTCTCTGCTTATGGCAGCTCGGGACTCTTGAGCCGTGGTGTTGAGTTATAGCCAGGTGGCTTATATTAAGTTATAGCCTAGGGGCTTGTTTTGCGTTGTTGCTGTCATGTTTGGGTGAGGCTATTAGGGGTTGGAGGAGGCCTCATCGGGGACTCACAAGGGAGTGTGAGGGCCCCGGTGCCAGTAAGGGCGCAACTTACGGGGTGCGTAGACCCCAGCCCCAGAGAGGGGCGTTTTGAGAAGCCCAGCGTGGGCACAGCCAGCCCCAGAGAGGGGGTGGCATTATTATTGGGGAGCCTGGTGCGGGCGTGTAGAGTCCCAGAGAAAGGGGGGACTATAGAGAAGCCCCAGCGCGGGCATGGTGAGCCCCGAAGAGGGGGAGCGCCTTATTGAGGAGCCCGAGACGGGCGTAGTGAGCCCAGTTGAAGGCTAGCACTGCAGAAAACCCAAGAGAAGGGCAGGGTGCTGTGGTGGACCTCAGGAAAAGGGGTTAGCAGCACGGTGCGCCCAAGAGAAGGATAGGGTGCTGCGGTGGTCCCCCAGGAAAAGGGGATAGCAGTACAGCGTCTGGAAAAGGGGAAGCAGCACGGTGGGCCTAAAAGACTGGGGGCTCGATATAGAGACCCAAAGCGGGCACGGGTCCCTAGTGGGACAACACTTTTAGAAAAGGCCCACAGTGGGCACCGGGAGCCCTAAAGAGAGGGCAGGATTAGAGGAAGAGCCCCAGTGAGGGGCAGTGTAGTATGTAAGAAGCCCGAGAGCGGGCTAGATTACAAAAGAGGCCCGGGAAGACAGGCAGGTAGTTTGGCAGTCCAACGTCAGGTACATCTGCGAGGCTTGGGGTGTGGTATTAGGGGTTGGTAGGAGCCACGCGTAGCCCATAAGGCTAGGGTGTCCCAAGGCACCCATGGGTGCAGGATAAGACCCATGAGGGGTCCAGGAGTTTACATGCCCAAGGAGACGCAAGGCAGCCTCCTGAACCTACTGAACATCAAAGAAATGGCGGGCGAGAATAGAGGGTGCCCTTGGGCCGAATTGGCACGGAGAGAGGGCCTTAAGGAGATCACGGCCCTCCTAGAGGACTCCGCCATGACAACTAACAAAAGCAAACCAAGAAATAATCAATACCTGCCTTCAAGCCCTGAAGGATGCGACAGTCCATCAGTTTTCAGTAAATGATCCCAGATGGTCTGCTGCATTCCCTTTCTGTGGAGGTATTGACAACCAAATGCCATCAGCACTGGGCATCTACTGATTTCTGTATCTAGTTGCTCTAAAATATCTTTTTTGATGCCTATAAATCACAGTTGCATCCATCTTTCTGTTAGGAGCCAAGCCAATGCTCCAGATTAATACATCTCCACATCTTGAGACAGTTTAGATTTGGGTTGGGGGTATAGGTTGCAGCCGTGTCGGTCTCAGGACATAGGCAGACAAGGTTCTTTGGGTAAATCTGATATCCTTAATTAAACTAACTCAGCTAGGTACGAAGACGATCTGTACCTGAAAGCTTGCCAAGAAGAATTTTTCCAGCTGTTTGAGTTAGTCTAATAGGAGGCACTGGATTTACCCAAAGAAACTGGTCTGGATTTGGATTGGAACTTGGTGGCTCGGTCCGACCCGAGGCGAATACCCTGGGCAGGGCTTCTCTAGCATGCTGAAGACGCGTACCATTATATCACTTCCCAATACACTTGCAGTGAGTTGCAACCTTGCTATAACACAGAAGAAGGGGGGAAAAATTTACATCAGGAAACCACAGACTTCCCTAATGGGTTACAGTGCATAATTGAGTATAAAGAATAGTTATTGCTTGAACTACAGTTGAACTGAGATTTCCAGCTTCCAAGCAAATATTCAGTGGCTGCTGTTAAGCTATAATAATAATTTCTAATTGTGTGGGTTTTAAGTGAAAACAGAAAGGAGTGTTATTTGACTGGTCATTGCAAAGTGTTCTCTGCAGTGCCAGTGGGTCAACAGAACAGCCCATGGAAATCACAGGTCTCGTACCTGAACAGTCCTCACAGAAGCTGGGAACTAATGAGCCAATGCCATAGTAGAAGCATGCTCATTACACAATTACGGAGACAGTACTCAACACCACAAGATTGTCACACACCTTGCTAATGAACCATGTTTTACACACATTTAATTAATTAATTATGGCTGAAGTCACTCACTGCTAGCCAGCAATTGCTTTGCTAGACACAAACCTGACCATCTTACAAATATAATGCTAGAGCGCTAACAAGTTATTAAGTGAGACTGCATGTTGCCAGGAATTTTAAAGGAATCAAGTAATAAGAGATCAAATATCACAAAGAGGGGATTTTAATCCCAGCAGATAATTAATTACACCTCCTGCATCACCACTTTTTCTATATACTTTGCATGGGGGGGGGAAGCTTTCTAATCGAGATAATTTGATCCTACCATAGAAAGCTTTTAAAAGTGATAATAGCACCCCTTACATATGTCAAGAATGATTAGTATTTGCGCTGTGGTTCTGCTTCAGGCTCGTGATCCAGAATAGCGTACCCATGCATTAGAAACCCCTGCACAAACCTAAAGCAAGCAACAGCCCCTTGCCCCAACCAGTTCACACTCTTCCAGTTTACAACAGAGGAGGAAGGCAGGGCACAAGGCATGAGGAAGGGAAGGTCATGCAGCAGCTTTGTAGCAGAGCCAGTTGCCCATCTCTTTCATGGGCCACGTTCATTATGAGACATGCACTGCTCTGGCAGGCTGCAGTGCCAATGGAGAAAAGGACAGTATGAAGAGCTGCCAGCACATGCTGCCAAAGGCAGGTGGAAAGGCATCCCTTTACTGGAGCTATCCCTGGACTTTGTTACTAGCACTCGAGTCACTCCATAAAGGATGGAGAAACAGAACCTCCTCCTCATGCCAGCAGTGCTGTTGATCCCAGATTTTAGTACCCATTTAGTCATTATTGTTGTCCATAGAAGAATTTAAGCTCACCTTCCCGCTTTTTTTTTTTTTTTCCAAGCATACAAAATGGAAAGTTACATTCAAAACAGCTAGGTTGAAAGAACATCACTTAGGCTGAAAAGAGTCAACCATTTGAAAATTGGGAAGTGCCAGATTTGGAATAACTCATGCAACCTTTGTTCTGCCCCTTGCACAAATGTGTCACAGCTATGACAGGTTCACATGGGGGTTTTTTCCCATGAGACCCATGTCTTGGAGATGGAAGCTCAAAGAAGCAGGTTGAAGTTTCCGTGGGCAGCTACAGGCCTGGTGTTCCCTCGCTTGATGTTGCACCCCAAGTGCCATTCTCCTAAAATAGGGCTTTTGGGGGTGTGCATAATACAAATACCTGCAACATGATGGATACACAGGTTTACTATAGTCTCAGGTAATGCAAGATGACCATAACTCCTTACACAATCCTATAAAGTATCCAAAGAAACTGGATGAAACCATACTTATCCGTATCTGAATTAAGTTTGCACTAAATTTAAAGTTTCTTATTTCATTCAAGTATTCATACCCGCATCTCCCTTACCCAATTTCTTCCATTACTTCCCAGTTTCTCCTACCCCTCTAAGCTTAGATTCTCTTAGCTTCCTACAGTCCATCATTAGTTAATTCGCACTGACTTTTAACATTTGTAAGCTACTTAATTGGTTTGTCACACACCTATTTCCTCTTCATTCTACTTCCAATTTTATTTTCCTACATTTTGACCTCCTTCCTCCAATTTATTTTCCTCCTACCTAAACTATGATTTTTATTGATGCTGAATGCAGCCCTCAGGCCAAAAATAATAGTCATCCAAAAACCAAGTGACCGCATTCCTTCAGTTTTTAACAGTTTCATTTCAGAGGAAAGCATTTCTATTTGGCTAAATTTCCTTTTCTGTATTTCTAGCTACTGAAGAAGCTGCACATACAATAAATATTTAATAGGAAATCCCCTCCAGCTGAATTCAGGCCCCATAGCATCTCATTACCGTGTCTTGGAATAGCATCCTTATTGTCACTTGCTTAATTATGCTAAGAAAGAGTTGAATTGTGTGGCTGTTGGGATCCAAAAGTGATTAAATTCACTTGGCAAGATTTTGGATATCTCATTATGATCCTCATTTAGCACTTCTAATGGAGTTAATTTTTTTTAACAATACTGATTTGGGAAAACTTGCTCAGTGTTGCAAACATTGTCCTAACTTTGAGAACTTTCTGCCATGCAAGGAAAATACAGCAAAGTTTAAAAGGCATTTCACCCACTAGCATGCCAGCTCTCTTTTTTGATCCACAGTTACCCCTTAGAGAAAATAAAACTGAAACTCCTTGGTATGTATGCATCATTTCTAATGGATTTTGGATGCACCCTGTGCACTAACACTTGCTGCATACACCTTTCAGTGCTAATGATCACAAATGACAGCTGGTTCCTAAGCAATCTTCATGACAATTGTTCTCCCACTGTTTTTGAGAGTTTGTTCCCGACACTTCAGGTGGAAGCAATGGGAAGCTAAAATGCTGTATTTTCTTGGATGGTCTGTACAGGATCCACTTTGTAGGGATGAAATTTGTGTCCTGTGCAATAAACCCGCACCAGGTCTGTGCACCACCCGAGTCCAAATTAAGACTTCAGATGAGAAATCAGGTACTCAGCTGCACAGGGAGTTAATTCTACCCTCCACGATCAGATGCAGAGATCAGATCCATTAAAAACACTGCACAGGATGCTGCCAGCACTCACGCACAGCTCGACTTAGTATAGCGAAAGCATCACAACAGCACAGTATGACAGACTCTCATGGGAAGTCTGCATGGCAGTCACAGAAACAACATGCTGTTCATACACTTTGATTTGCCCAAACCCCCCCCCCCCCCAAACCACAAACCTACACACTCCGACAGTATAATCCAATCTGCTGGCTTCTTTGGAATAAGGTACACACACACAAAAAAGTCTCTTCTCATTGAATTTACAGGGATAGTCCTAACTCAGTGCGGGGGGGGGGGGGGAATAATGATCAAATAGGTCTCCCTCACACACTTAGATATGAAAAATATATCCACAGTCTCAGATATGTTCACTAAAAAATGATCATTTTAAATGGCAGGAATAAGGAATGCACATCCCAGGTGTTCACTTACTAAAAGACCCCAGAAACAGTTCCCTATTAAACAACCTTAGCTGCCTTTATTACCAGCCAAACCACTAAGCTGCCTCCGCTTTGACTCTCAGAAATTTACCCCAAAAGGTAGGCATCTAGACAAACACTGGAGCAGTGCTGCTGTAATAGCAGTACTTCACAAGCATGAGATCCTCTCAAGGCAGGTAAATAAAATATTATACATGCAGACAACTGCAGTGGAGAGAGGCTAAATGGAAAGATATCAGCAGGCCCTGAATCAGAAATCAGGAACTTCAGACTTAAAAGCCAACACGCCTTCCTGTGAACCGCACCGTTTCTTCCGAAAGAGAATCTATACCTGATTACGTGAAGCAACACCTATAGCTCTGCTATTATAATTTGCATCCTGGTAGCTTTTACAAGCCCCAAGCGTGAAGCAAAAACCTCATTGCACCATGTGCTGGACAAAGAGAACAAAAAGAGAGTTCTTCCCCTCAAAAGGTCAATCCTCTAAATTACAAAAATCTTTGCTAACTAACTTCACACTTCTCCTATTGACCTCAATGGTAGAACCTCTAGGTATTTCTGTAGATGCAGAATCTGGGACTAAATCCCCAACTGGAAAAGCATATGACACTATAATACACTTTGCCTTCAAGTTACACCCAAATATTCACATAAAGAAGAGTCACTCTTATCTTTCCAGAAGTCAGATATCTTTTTTTACCTTCCTGTTCCTCCAGTGAGGTTTCCTTCCCTTGGAGGACTGCTGAAGTAGACATTCTTTTTCCATGTTAAAAAAACCCCCAACCCTGGGCTAAGTCCTTAGCAGGTGCAGATTGATGAAGCCCTAGTGAAGGCAGTGGAATTATGCCAATTTGCAACAGCTGAAGGTCTGGCACATTTTCTTAGAGCACTGTGATTACCATGCAAAGATTTTCCCTCGATGGTGTGTCAGGGCCAAAGGTATCCTTAGATATTGTGAGAGCTCTAGATCCTGATTATTTTTAGCATTTATACCTGGCCTTCCAAACTGTTTGCAAATTCAAATCCCCCCTCTCCTGTATGATTTCTTTAAAGTTTATTCATACAAAACCAAAATGGCACGGTAAAACTAAAAGCCTCCAAGCCGCTACCCGACCCAAGATTTGTGGTTCTCTCGAGTGTAGTTTTTTAGTGTCTCTGTTCAAGCTGGTATAGGAGATTGACTTTTAAGGTTGATGGTATTGATCCTATTCACAGCCCTATCCTCATTTATCATGATTCTTTAATCAATAGTCTAGCTACTTAAGATACTGGGAGTTTGGGTCCTTATTTATCTAGATGACATTTTGATAGTGCCTATCTCCTCAGAGGCTCCTGTCTTTTAGGTCAGCACTTCATTTCACCCAGTCTCTCCCCACGGTGCGGTAGCAATGGAAAGAAATTAGTGTCACTCCTCCAAGGGTATGTTTGGTCTCGCAGGTTTTCGTGTGCTCTGTATCAGAGGGTGAGATCAGGGCTCAGGCTCCTCAGTGGTTTTTTGTCATCATCATCAGCGCTTCTCCTCCTCAGCTGGTGAAAATCAGCATGGTTTCATTGGAGCCAGGACAATTATCAGCACCTGAGGATCTAGTCTCAGCTACCTCTCCATTTCATTGGGTCATCTCTGCCTTTTGCAGCTGCCCAGGTCCACTCAAAGGTGATCCTAAGGTTACCAGCCCCCTACACCCCTTTTCCTGACCTTTTCTGCCCTAAGAAGCAAAAGCAGCATTACAAGGTAGCGGGCATCCTCTCTTCAGCAAGAGGCCAAAACTTTCCCAAGTTAGGCAGCTTGCCCAGGGCATGCCGTTCTCTGCATGGCTTTCGAATAAATGTTCTTGAATCCTCACACTCCCTCATCCATATATTTTCAGGCAGCCAGACTACTGGAAATCCACAGCTAGGTATTTAAGCACGAATTTCTCCATCCAATGGTTCATTTTAAATAATAATTCTTGTTCACTTTAGCCCTCCATTTTAGGAAAAGGAAACCTCTAGCTGATATTTGGCTCTGTTTGTGAAATGCTTGTGTGACAGCCGACAGGTAGTAGGAGACGGCTGCATCCCAGGGTAAATGCGAACAGAGGTTAGAGCGAGGCACGCATGATGGGAAGTCTTGAACAAGATGGGTTTAGTTCAGCGTCCTGTGGCTATAAACGGCAGCAGAATCTGGCCTGAAGGTTAGCATCAGAAAGAAAGAGCCCTTCATCATCAACGCTTTGCCTCTGCCTTCCCTAATGCTGCCTAAGCAGTTCTCCCTGATTGATCTCATGTACTGCTCTGTCAGCAATGCCTGGTCCAAAGCTTTTCTTGAGGTCAGAGAGAAATAGGGCAGCCTCCTACAAAGGACCCACAGCCCTTCAAGTCCTAAATAACCCTTGAGAGTTGCAGATTTTTTTTTCCTGAGACAGAGGGCTAAATTATGGCTCGTTGAACTCAATGCAGTTGAATGCAGAGCGTAGAGAGAGCTCAGCGCTGGGCTCAGTCCTATGGCTTACAGTCAACTCTTTCTATGTGAAGTATATATAATTCTGGACATTTCCTTTGAATGAAGGAGCTGCCTAGTGTGGCTTTTAGGAATAATTATAATGTACAGGTTTCTTTTTGTTAAAGAAAGGATCGTCTATATATCCAGTCACAGCACCAAAGTCTACTTAGTGTTAGACCGACGTAAATTTGAAATATCCCATCTGATGCTGTCAAAGCCAATGGAGTTATTCAAGATTTACTTTGGTGTCGCAAGAGAAGAATTTGACTCTCTGTTTGCAGCTCCCCACAAATGCCCAGACTACAGTTCAACACAAGCAGCAAAGCCTATGATTTCTTTAGCCCTCCAACAGGCAAGTTGTGGGCTGTGCTTCGTGTGCAAACAATGATCCTGGAGAGTCATTTGGACTTGTATTAAACTGCACTAAGTAGAACTGAAGCTGCGTGAGGTGGTATGTGCAATCTAAAATGAGGGCTGTGAAAACGCACCCGTTTGTGCCTGGAGAAGACTAGGGTTTGAAGCATCTATGAAATCCTAACCGGTCCCACCAAGCCACCAGTTTTTCTACACGACATCAAAATGTCCATGTGGTGCTAGTCTGCCACGTTGCTCTCCTGCCTCTGCAGTTGCTATTTTCTGCATCTTAGGTTGCTCACTCAGTCCCCCCACTAGCTTATGTTGCACCATTCCCCTTTCCCACTCTCAGCAATTAGGGCATCTCCAGCTCACTGAATAGAGCAACATTAGCAGAGCATGGGCATGGGTAGGAGGAAATGTGGCCCATCAACCTGCATTCATCCCTAGAGCAATTTTTTTTAACTTGGTATTTTCTCCATTGCCCTACAGAAATAAGCAAATGAATCTGTTCCTAATATCCATCCTCCCTATAAAACTATCCTCCAGCCCACTGCAATCCTCTATGGGTGAAATTCATCTCTATGCATAGGCCAGGTCTAAGCATACAAACCCCTCAAGTCCACCCTCAAAGTAGGCTTAATTGTGCTTTCCATGGGCCATAGGCCCTATACTGGCCCTCAAGAGAGAAGATGGGATTTTACCCTGTCTGCTTTTCCATGCAAAGTTCTTCCAGAAACCAGAGTTAAAAACAAAGCTGCTCCCTGCCACATTAAAAAGTGTCTTGCTGTAGCTTAGATCTTGGAGGTGGCGTACGTGATGCAGTGTGACAGTTGCTTTCGTAACTGCTTTGTATTGTAGGAGTCAAGTGATGCATCTTCAACACGCGTGGGAAAGGATTTACACATTCCTTTTTTTGTTGTTGTTGTCATTTTTAATACACACATGCACACACACACACACACACATATACAATACAGCTGTGTTCAAATCTAGCCATATCTTTGTTCACCAAAATCATCTCCCTTTGGCATGGCAGCATCCTACAGGCACGCAGCTTAGAGCAGAAAAAGCTTATTAAATGATGAAGATGTGCTGTTTACAAAAATTAAGATGTGCACCATGTGTTTTGGGAGGAATTAAATTTTTTCAAGAGCCACATTGAAGTATGCTGAATAATTTTAAAATACTAAATCAAGGCCTTAATTACTATGTCTCTAATCTCATACAGTCACACTTCACTTTGAGGCAATTTGTGATTAAATAATAATACTTTAAGGCAAATAACAACACTTGGCACTTTTATAGTGCCTTTTGCCTAATTAGTTTGGGATTAGTTGGTTAACATTGGGTATGGAGCTTTGAAGATATAAAGTGCTATACAAGTGTTAAGTATCATCATTACCAAAGGATCTCAAAGCACATTACTATTAGTCAATTAAGCCACACAGCAGTGTTATGCAGGTAAATATTATTATATCTCTTTGTATACAAGTGAGCTCAGAAGAGCTAAGGACACTTCCTAAGTGGTGCCTGGATTCTGCAAACATTTATGTACACACCCCACATTGGCACTACTTTGGCCAAACTCATTGGCTAGTCACCACTGTAGGGTATGTGGTGAGCATTTGCTACGCCAATCCATGGATCCCTAAAATTGGAGGTTTATATCCAGGGTGGCTGGAATCACAGTGGAGACTAAATGAGTGGCCTGCAACAGGAGCTGATGGTGCTCAGCATTTTGGAGAATCACATCATCGTTTAGCAGAGCAGGTGTGGATGTTGGGACCCCACCACAGTTACCCCAGTTAGAAAAGAAGCACCTAAATTATTTGGCCAAATGCTTGCAGAGTGAAATTGCGGAGGAGTGAAAAGCAAACATCCTGTCTTCTTAACCCAATGGCTGTCCTGGCAAAGATGGGCACAGAACATCCTGAGACTTGACTCACTGCCATGGAGCATGCCCACCCAGCCCGCTCTTCCACCATGCTCCCAGGAGCACTGCCGTTCAACCTGCTCAGTTCCACAAACTGAGATTGTCATGACCCAAAGGGTATGATTTTGCGTGTGCTTCGGCACTGCAGAATTCTTTCCCGCCACATGGAGCTTTCTTTGCACGGTGCAATTCTCAGTTGCATAGAGAAAACCCCGGTGCAAAGGAGTTCCCGCCACCCGTATGTAAATTTGTTTCCCACTATTGGCTGTTTCTAAATTATTCCCATGTGGCGGCTAGCGATTGGCTTGCTAGCCGTATAAGAGGCTTGAGCAGTTTCCGCCCAAGGAGGAGGAGGAAAACTTCACATCCATCTCGTGAAGAACTCTAAGCGCTGTGGAGCCTAACAAACTCCGCGTGTGCCTTAAAGGAGGATACAGGGGCCTGATCAACCTCTAGCCTCTCCCTGTCACCGCCTGATCCCTCGACGTACCCTTCCCTGCGCACTTTCGGTCGGTCCACAGAGCCTAGCAAACTTCGTGTGTGTGTATCCAGAGCTCTATCCGGGTTGTTTCAAGAGGCTCGGGTTTTCTGCAGGTCTTGTTCGAGTTTTGTTTTCGTTTTGTAACTGCAACTCAAGAAAGTTTTCCTGCCTGCACCGCGACCACCTATGGTGTAAGTAAAATAATCTTTAATCAACCTCTACGCGTCAGTGCCTAATTCTAGTTCGCCATGCTGACCTTTTCCCCAGCCCACGTGCCCAGGCTGCTGGCCACAGCCCCTCGGCCCCGACAGAGATGAGCCTAGACCAGGGGTAGGCAAAATGGTAAATCCAGCTGGTGGAGACCCCAGGAGCAGTAGAGCTGTGACAGTGCGGGGCCACGGTTTCATGGAGACCGGCCCAAGTAGTGCTGGCAGGGTGTGCAGCTGGGCAGGGAGCTGCTCCAGGGCCGGGGCCAGGGCCAGGATTTGGTGGTGGTGACAGCATGGTCCAGAACAGGGGCAGAGCCTCAATCCACTGCCTGCACACCCCGCCAAGGCAGAGCCGCAATCTGCTGCCTGCATGCCTGTCACAGGCCAGCTGGGCACTGTGAGTGTATCAATTTTATCACAGGCCAACTGGGCTGTTTGATTCAGTTTTGGATCGAGGAGGCAAAAGTTGGGAGTGGAATAAAGGCAAATTTATTATAGCTTACACACACACAACAGTTAACAGAAAGATAAATGCCATAAGCAGATAAGGCAGTATAAAAGAGTTAACAGTAAAATAATAATAACAGATAATAATAACAGATAGATAGATCAATCTGTCACAGGCCAACTGGGCACTGCGAGGGTGTTAGCCACACTGGGCTGTTCAAAACAACAAATAGACGGACATGGGTTGGCAACTTATTGATAGTCCCTCAATGCCAGGTGCGGGCCAAGTGATTCCAGCAAAGTCAGGCATCTCTGATGATCGACGCTGTTAGAGGGATTACCGGGGAAGGTCCCTTGCTCAGGATCCGATCCTCACTCACACCGGGAGTCTGGGGTCCGGGTGTGGGACAGAAATGACTGTTCTGTTCCCTCCTTCCTACTGGTCATCTGATGCATGTGTTTTTTATACCTAGTCTTATGTTAATCTGTTGGCCTCAGGGCCACACACAATATTGCCCTATAGCTGTTACCGTATGGGATTGAAAGGTGTTAAAATTATCATAAAAGGTTACTACCCAGACTCAGGTTTATCCAATAAGCAAATTATGATGCAGCACCTTTAGGTTTGAAGTTGACATCGCTCCGCCTAAATCCCAACCCCTTTTAGGCTTCAGTTGAATATGCTTTCTTGGGATACGCTTTCCTGGAATGTGGTTGGGTGTGCCTAGCAGTTAGATCCAGGTTTTATCGCTAAGGCTGAACCCTGAGCAACAAACCGTTAGGCCAGCTAATCTCACAGCTACAGCTTTGCCTCTGGGGCCCAGCCAGTTCCATGAACAGTTAATTTATCAGTTTGGTTAAACTTATGACAGACAAGTTACATTTGCAGTTTACAAACTTACAAGTTTATATTAACTAATATTACCTATTTAGGCAAAATACCAAATGCCTCCAAGAAGCACACATTATTGCTTATTAATCCCTCTGGTTCTGGCTATCACACATGCCCCTGCCCCAGGCGCGCGGGCAGCGGATCGTAGCTCTGCCCCAGCTCCAGCCCACACTGCCACCACTGCAAGATTCCTACCCCAGGCCCGGGGCAGCTCCTTGCCCAGCCGCGTGCCCTGCCAGCGCTGCTTGAGCTGGTCTCCATGGAAATGCTGGCCCCACACTGTCACAGCCCTGCCGCTCCTGGGGTCTCCATGGAAACCAGCCACAGCGACACGGGCAGGGGCTGCTGGGAAATGGAGTCCACCGTGGGTCCGATCTGGCCCATAGGCCGGACTTTGCCCACCACTAGCCTAGACCATGTCTGTGGACTCAGGTGAGCAAGGTATGGGCTGGCCCCATCCAACCCAAGCCCCAGTGTTGCAGACAAGCCCAGAAAACCCCATTTCCTTTTCATTTTTTTATCAGGTTGTTCCCTACAGACAAATACAGAGAAACAGGCAAACTAGATATAAGCAGCTGTTACTAAAGCAAAGAAAGGAAACTTCTCCCCCTCTTAGCTCTTCCATTATGAAAACATAAATCAGAAAGAAGCAGCTATGGCATCTTCATTCTATTTATAATTAATATTGTACCTGAAGCAGTCACCTGCAGAAGTGAGAAGTATGAAAGGATTTCAACTTACTTTGATAATTAAGGGTATTTAGTGTCCTTTAAACATAAAGTTTAAAAAAGAGGAAATCCACAATCTGCCTGAATGTTCTTAGTTCAACAAAGTCTTTGAGTTGACAGCTAATAATTAATTAACAATGAATGGTGTCTTTCAGCCTGTCATAGTGATTGGCACTATCATCTTCTGAAAAGTGAAAGATTTGTTAATGTGGCAGACTACAGTCTGGGAAACATTAAAGCTTCACAATTCCCATTGCTTTCAGCTAAATGTTTGACATGACAGGTTAGATCACTTAAAAAGAAGAGGAGGTGAAGAGAACAGCAGCAACCTCTGCTGGCAAAAGCATTGCTTCCCACCAGAACCAGTTATTTAACAAAAGGAAGATAGAAGATGTTAGGCTCAATAGAGTTGACTCACTTCTCCTACCAGTCGTCCATGGGCACAGCTACGTGGACTTAAATGGAGTGACTCCCGATATCCATTGGCAAAATCACACCCCATACATAGAAGTGATATTCACAAACTCAACCCTGGGAGGAAGTGAAATGGTACTGGGTGATCTTTTCTCAGCTCATTGTGGCATCGTGCTAAGCATGCAGTGGCATGGTGGTGCCTACACTACTCATGGCACAGCTGCATGGTAGGTCACATCAGAAGGAAGGCATCCAGCTCCTCTCTCCGGGCCTTTCCCCTACATGTTGCTGTCACCACACTCCTGTTCATCAGTGGTTCTCTCTGATTTCAGCTCACAGCTCATTTTTTCTCTTCTTGTCTTCATTAGCTGCTTCCCCTGCCCTCAGTGGCTTCAGCTTCCATGTCGATGACCTATCGGACCCTTTCGTTGCACAGTTCCTCTGCCTCACATCTTCATTTGACCGGCAGCCCTGGTTCTACTCAGCAGCAAGACCTTTTATTTGTCGCGGTCTTCATCCTGTACTGCTTTGTCTGGGATCTCTCTGGTGCTGAGCTCCCCCAATCTAATCATCACCTGTTCCCTTTCAGAATCACCCATCCTCCAGCCCAGGGTCATGTGGTCTTTCAAGTTATATTATGACTTTGAGTACATTGGTACGAGTGACTTTCTGGCTGCTCTCTGCCCTTTCCCCTTTTTCTTCCATCCATATAGTTCTTAACCCTCCTCCATCCTCAATTTTTTTCCCTCTCTCCCACTACAAGATCTACCCAGCCGGCCCTCAGCCCATGGTCACCTCCATGTCCAAAGCCTCTGCTCATACCCTTTCACAGGACCATCTCTGGCTGATATCTTTCTTGGGACCATGCTGACTTTCTCCCATTTAAGTCTAGTCAGTCATCTCATGAGATAAATGTCTCTATTTCAACTGAATTGAATTGAATCTCACCTCTGCAGTCCCAGCCAGTTTTTCAACACCTTTGACTCAAACCTTCTCCTCTTCCTTCCCCCACTTCTCTCTTCACATAGGATCCCTCCAACTTCTTTCCCATCTCTCTCTGTTTTACCTTCCTCCCAAGCCTTCCCCTCCTACAGCTCTCCGCCTTTCCCCTGGAGTGGACATAGGAGTTTCTCTGTCCTTCTCCAACCCTTCCACCTCCCCCAGTAGCCCCATCCCATCCCCCTGTTGTCTGCTTTTATCCTCCTCAGGCTCTCACTCCTCTCTGACTCTTTCCCCTCACAATACCAGCCTCCTCTAGTCTCCCCACTCCTAAAAAAGCCACCATTGCCTATCCCGCCCGCCCACCTCCCCGTAAGTGCCCACCTCTAAACCACATGTAAATCTTGTGGGTTCTTTCTGAATAATGTGTCTAAGATATAGTTTTTCTTATTCATCCACACAGCTAAAATCCCTGTCATCTCGCATCTGGACATCCTTCTGTCTTGTCCTAACAAGTGCTACCTTGACTCATACATACCCCTTCAAAATGCTGTTGCATTATGCTAGCTCATCTCCCTGATCCCATCACCTATCTCTATACAGCTCTCTCCCTTCTCTACTACAGAAACATAAACTACTCTTCTTCACATTCGGCACCTTCATGGCCTACCCACCCTACCTGCCATCAGTCTTTCATCTTCAAGTCATCTATCCCTGCCTTGCTTGGCCCACTGCACCAGCCCCATCACCTAGAGGTTACATTTGAAACAAGTATCCTGGTGTCTTCCCTTGGGCTGCTCCTCAAGCTTGTTAGGAGTTCACAGTATCATAGTATCATAGTGCTTAGGGTCGGAAGGGACCTAAACAGATCATCAGGTCCAGCCCCCTGCCCCGGGCAGGAAGGTTTCTTGTAAAGACAAGCAGAATTGATTGGTTCTGTGCCCCCATGGGACACATCAAAGCCCTCCCATGCCAGCCAATCACCCTGACCTGTGCCCACCAAGCAGACTGGGATGTGTGTTTTGGGACCCATGGCTGGGTGCCTTCCGCAGTGCTGTCTGTCTGCAGTGAAAGCAGCTGGCCTGCGAACACTTGTCCACTGCTCAACCGGTAGGGTTTCCAGCTTCTCAAACTAAACTGCTAACCTTCCCCTGGTTCATTTGAATGCTTGCACACACTCTTAGATTATAAGTCCTTTGGGCAAGGCATTGTCTTTGGTGTGTACAGGACTAGTCCAGACCTAAGGCTCCCAGGCACTATGGTTATATAACACCTTGGAACAAGCATAGATGAAGTATGTAGAGTCCATGTCACTAAGAAGTCCTCCTGCTCTGTGACTAAACTGGCTGTGGGGTCAGACCCGGAGAGTACTAATAGATGGATCTGTGTCAGCCTGGTGGATGGTAGCCAGTGGGGTCCCCCAGGGTTTGGTACTTGGACCAGTGCTTTTCAACATCTTCATCAACAATCTGGATGCAGGAGTGAAAAGCACACTGGCAAAGTTGGCCAATGACACTAAGCTGTAGGGAAGAGCAGCCATGTATCAAGGTAGGCTGATGATCCAGGCAGACCTAGACAGATTAGTTAGATGGGCAGACCCGAAAGAAGATGCTGTTCAACACTGAGAAGTGTAAAGTGCTCCGTCTGGGGAGGAAAAATCTGCAACGAACTTACAGGCTTGGTGGTGCTACACTGCCTAGCACCACTTCCAAAAGGGACCTGGGGGTCATAATTGACCATAAAATGAATATGAGCCACCAGTGTGATACCACAGTTAGCAGAGCAAACAATACTCTGGCATGCATCAACTGATGCATCTCAAGCAAAACTAAGGAAGTGATTCTCCCGCTCTACTCAGCATTGGTGAGGCCGCAGCTGGAGGACTGCATCCAGTTCTGGGCGCTGCACTTCAAGAAGGATGTGGAGAAGCTTGAGAGAGTCCAGGGAAGAGCCACTCATATGATAAGAGGCCTGAAGAGCAAGCCATATGAGGAAAGGCTGACAGATACGGGACTGTTCAGCCTAGAAAAGAGAAGACTTCAGGGGGATTTGGTGGCAGCTTACAAATATATCAGGGGTGAGCGTCAGGGGCTAAGTGAACAACTATTCACCAAAGTGACCCAAGGGAAAACCAGGAGCAACAGTCATAAGCTCCTAGAAGAAGGTTTCAGACTGGATATAAGGAAAAACTTCTTCGTGGTTCGTGTGACCAGACTCTGGAACAGACTCCCAGCGAAGATGCTGCAGGCACCAACCCTGCAGGTCTTCAGAAGAAGACTGGACGCACACCTTGCCGGGGTGATTTGACCCCCGCAGTCTTTCCTGCCCAGAGCAGGGGGGCTGGACCTGATGATCTCACAAGGTCCCTTCCAGCCCTAAACTTCTGTGACTCTGTAAACTTAACTCAAAAAGACATTGCTTTGTATGGCTTAAGACTGGCTGGCTTAAGACAATCACAGTGATGGAAGGATTTCAGACTGTGACTTACAGGTGCATGTGGTCTAGCATCTAGGCTTTTGTGGGACTCATATAAGTAAAGACTGCTGAATAAAGGACATAATTAACATATTTTACACAAGACAATGAGATGATAACAATTATTCGCTACAGCTTTTTTCCCCCCATCCAATCCCCAGCCTTCATGCCAGCCTACGCTGCAGATAAATATTTTATTCTATAGAGCCAGAATGTTCATTATGTAAGTGACATGACAAAAAGAAAGCATCAACTGCCATCGCACAGATACTAATGTACCTGGTTAATGTAGTTATAATATGTCATTGCAAAACATCTTGCCAGCATTTTGTAATTAGAACAGAAAAGCTATTGCAGCAGCAAAGACAACGCACTGAGTAGAGACAAATCTCTCATGTAAGATAATATTTCAAAGCAAGTATAGACATTCGGGCAGTAAGTAAAGTCTTGATAACCTTGCCCAAAGTGGCTCAATACCCTTAAATGCTCTCTTTGGCTCAATAAAGTGCCCTCTTTCACTCTAAAATAGCACTATTCAGATGTTTATAAGTGACACTGGCCAATCTGAAGGGCCACATCATTTGTCAAGGGATAGAAAACAAAAAAAGAAAAACATCTCTCTCCATAGGGTCAACAGGATAGTACTTATTTCTTTGAAACAAAGAGTCTTCTAAACGGCTGAGAGATTTGTCAAACCAGGACATCATGCGATATATTAAACAACCAGAATGGGAGAACTTATTATTAGACATTAAAACAGAAAGCTGTAAGTCTACAAATAAGAAGGCGACTGTGTACTTGACTTGGTAAATTCTCAGTTAATGAGAAATCAAACATGAAAGACAAATATTTAATCTGGAGTAAATTTAGTCATTTAAATCATGACCATTCGCAGTGCTGTTGACTTACACTTCCTAATACACAGCAAAAGGGCAACTCCTGGGATATAAAAAATTGCCTGGTTAATGCTCAGAAATATGTCATGGTTATTTAAACACGAATCCTCAGAAGAACAGAAGGAATTTTTGGAATTTTTGCAAGGACTTTATATTAACTAAGGGCAGGATTACTTGTTTCCAATCTAGCCCATAACAGGCAGCCCAGTGTTAAGCAAACTTGGAAGAAAATGCAAAAAGGACCAAAGCAAGGACCAAACCCAGGCCTCCCTTCTCTCAGATGAGTGCCCTAATTGCAGGGTTAGAAACATGCCCTGTCACCCTCCATCTCCCTGGCTGTGTCTACACGAGCATCTGACTGCGCAGTTGTTATTGTGCAGTCATTTAGTACTTTCTTAAGCAAGTCCGAAATGATTGCACACTGACTGGCGTTACTCGACAGTCCCATCACTGCACGGTGATTTTTACTTGCTACGGCATTGTGGTTCGTGGCCGGCAATGCTATGTTCCCATAGCAACAAGCTACTGCACCGTAGCTCATTGCTCCGGTGATGTAGCATCTCATGCAGATGTGCCCCCATCCCTTGAATTTTGAGTTCTTGTTTGCAAGGAGCCACTTCAACAGCAAGGGTGGACAGTAACATGGTCTCTATTCCAAGACAGGTTCCAACCAGGGCACTTTCCCAAGAGGTGGGAGATGTGGGTTTTACCCTCTCCTCCCCACTTCTGTCCCCCAAAACTGCAGAGAGCAAGAAACCCCAGTTTTTTTCACATCCTGAGTGATCTATAACCCCTGAGCTACTGTACAAAACATGGGCACCTCCCTAGATAGCTCAATACCCAGTCATTTGATCCCTCTCCATCTGATTAGCAGTTCTTGTGGGCAGCTGACACAGCTGTCCCCTCATCAGGCTGCCTGTTGTGAATCCCACTCTGAGGCTCTTAACTCTGTCCAGTTAGATCCTCAGCCTAACTCGAGGTAGCTTCTGGGAGCAAGGTGCTGAAAATGAAGCAATGTCTGTTGGACATCTAGCCTTTGGTCTTTGTATCGACCATAGGACAAGGATCTCCTGAGTCCTCAAGTCTATGAAGCCCCAAGAAAAAAAAAAGCAGGTGCCTATGTCACAGATGGGAAATAAACAATAATTTGCATCGGCAAATATTGCTGAAATACTTCCTTTAAAAAAAATTGCCTTTTTAACTTATAATATATAAGGCTTTGCCAGGGTAGAACCTCCCCGAGTTCCCAAAATATCCGAAAGATTGTGTAGACAGGAGAGAGTGGGACATATTCATCTCACGAGGAGGAAACATTTGGATTTCATGCCATCTTACCATCGTTGTCCTATCAGTGTTCACCCCATCCGAAGAAACCTTGATACAGGGAAATGTCACAGGGTCAAGTCTTGCCTTGGAACCAAACAAACCCAAGAGGTAAAAAGCATGCCAAATGTATTTCTCTTTTGTACTGTTATGGGCTTTGATTTATACACGTTCCTTTGATCCAGTGTTAAAGCAACTCATCACGGCACTAAAGAACTCCAGACCTGGTCATGATCTGCAATAACTGTTCAATGTGTACTCAGAAACAAAGCTCTTTCTTCTTCTTTCTCATATGCATATGTGGCTTTACTTGGCGCTCCCGTGTTATTCCCTCTCCTCCAGTACAACTTGCTGTATATCAGTTACTGCAATCAATGTTGGTGCTAGAGGATAAAACAAAGACAAGAAAACCAGCCCCAAAACTCTAGGAGGGCTGGCTGGCGCTGTGAGCACATATTGAATAACAGTAGCAATATACTGGTATTTATTGTAACCTGCCAGTGGCTAGAACAGCTGAACAGTCCCTGCTATACGTGTATTTTTAATGTTTTATGACTTGAAGAACGAGGCTGAGGAGACTATGCAGAGGATTCCACAAGGAAAATGCAACACGGGGGCCTCCAACAAAGCATTAGGATGTGGCCGTTGGAGATATCTCCCTGCTGGGACCCCCTCCACGCTAGGTGCTTTAAACATTTCAACTGCTCTTCCTATGAGGAAGCCACTTGTTTTCTTTGCAGTTATTTTTTTTTTAATCTAACATGTAAGTGTCTCCATAGCAGCCAAAAGTTAATCTTTAATTGATGAATGCAAAAGCTTAGACAAACCACAAATGCACTATTCAGCATGTCAGCTTACTAAGGAAGTTGTGGTTCTATCAGCTTTCCACACCACATGCAGCTGCAACATTGGCTTATATTACTAATCACTTGCAGTATTTGTGTCTTGGGTTGTAACAGATGGTGTTTGTGAGACATGCAAGCGCTTCAGATAGCCAAACAGTACAGCAGCTGAGATAAGAAAAAAAAATCACTCAAAACAAAATACCCATCCTTACCACATAGGTTGAAATGTGAATGGGATGTAAATTATCCCTCCGCTCTACACAGGCATTAGATGTACAAAGTCTTCACCCTAAGTAGGAGCAGTCTCTATCTTCCATGTGTTGTTATACTACTACATCAGTGTGTGCTAATAGCCCCGGAACTAAATTCAGACAAATCACAGTGGTGGAAAGCAAAGCTTTTCGACCCCTTGGGGGTAGACTCTTCTCATTTACACTGGGGTGAGTCAGATGCAACTCTCTGTCATGACAGCATCATGGAGGTCATCAAAAGAGAGAAGGGTGCTTAGCTCCAACCTACTAAGGACCTTGAGAATCAGTTCCAGGAATTTGTTGAATGGGACTAATGAACGGATGGGACTAATGAATGAATACTCCATTCTAGTGGAGTACTTGTACTTAGGTAAGTTGTTCTGCAGCTGGGTTGCCGTGTCCTGGACAAGATGGAGATATTGACTGGCCTATGCTTTCACAGATAACCATGGCCATGCTGTCCTTCTCAGTGTGCAATCCAGCCTTTAACCACAAAAAACACTTCTGGTGCCTCTTGCTTACTGGATCTATAGCACCACTGCGGGAGGTAGGAGTTAAGTATTCTGTACCAGTTTGGTGACCAACGGGCAAACACCCCAAATGGAGAGCTCTGAGTGATACCACCTGGTCCTCCCTCTTTCTTTCCCAATACAATCAACTCCTCTGCACTAAAGATCAACATCAAACACAGGTTTTCCATCCATGTCCTGATCTTGCTTAGAGACTGGAATAATTGGGGGATGGTGCTGCTTAGTTCAGATGTGGGGGTGTGGTCTACCTCTACATACTGCTGGGATGAAGACACACGGTGACTCAGAAGCTCCCCCGATAGTCTTGCTTTTGTTCAATAAGATGATAAGAAGCTAGAGCCCTGCAGGTTTCAAGAAGCAATCAAGATTTTTTAGGGCTGCACTGAAAAGAAGGAGTAGAAATATCTGAATGATTTTCTACACCTCCCAAATCCCACCCCACCCTTCCTCACCAGGTAAGTCAACAGCATCCCAAAGTGCTGTTACATAACATGATAACACAAATATGAATAACTGTCTGATGCCTATAGTTAAAAGGAGAGCATACTGCAACAGAATTGAGGATTTGGATGAAATATGGTTTTTATCATTAAATTTCAGGGAGAGCAAAAAAAGGATTTTTATTTATTTATTTATTTATTTATTTTAGAAATAGAAATAAATTTTAGGAAAATAAATTATTTTTAACAATAAAATAAATATATCCTTTATTTTCAATTTGAACAATGAAATATGTTGGAAGTTTTGAGAAGACTTATTATTTTTAGCCATAACTCGAAATAGCAGCATTGCTATGAATTCAAAGATGTTGTGCACAGATGAGATCGCTTCTAGCTCCCCACTCCTAGTTAGCTCGAAAAAGCAGTTGGTGTTTTCTTGGTTTGTTTTTGTTTTTTTGGGGGGTTTTTCTTTTACAAACTCCTCTGCCACTGAACTAACCACTATTTTTAATTTTACAGTGATAGTCATGCTGCCTTTGCTTTTAAAGCTGTCTAGTTTTGTTGAAATTATGGTGATATTTAAACACAATACTGGCCTGAACAGCGCTCTCCAAGGGCTTACATGACCTTATCAGACAGGGTCACTGACATTTATTACAAATAGACCTTCAATGGGATTTTCTGAGTTGTCACACTACCAGACTCCATATCCTGAAAACCACGGGCATTTTGCCATTGCTGTCAAGAGGAGCATGATTGGACCCAGAGATTAAGCACGAGGAAGGCTGCGCATCAATGTGAACTTCTGTTTATTGCAGAAGATGTGGATGAAATAAAGTGAATGATTAAAGTATGACGAGGTGTGTTTTACTGGGCCAATAATAAATGGTGTGTGCACTTTGTGAGCCACAAGGCCAAAGGTATAAGACTTTCAGGCACCTACCGATATTAATGTCCTAGCAAAACATGCCTTGTCACGTCTCTGGAGTATAGTAAACCAGGACCACCTCTCCTGACAGACAACACCTGCCATTCTCTGACCTGCCCAGGGCCTTGGAGGCTGTTCTGAGCTTTTCTTCTTGAAAGAGCCATCCTCGTTTTTCTCTTCTCCCATCCACTTCCATGAGGGTTCAGGCTCTTTGCAGGCTCTCTGCAAGAGAAACTCAGTCCGCCATGGGATCAGGCTCAAAATGAAGACGTATTAAAAGCACAGCCTGTACGAAATGAAAAGGTAACAAGGGGTCAAATTCAGGTGGACCGTGCTGTCCTCTGGGCCATGCAGTCAGCTGGGACTCCACAAACCCGTATTCTCTACCAGCCTCTGCCACTGGCCTGCTGCGTAGTGTTGGGCCAGTCACTTCCCCTACTTGTACCAGTAATCCTCCCATATTTTATGCCACATATTTCTCCCTTGCGTGCCATTATTGTCATCTTATCACCTTCCTGGGACCTACCTGTCTCCTCCACAGAAGGTGATATAGCCAGCAGGCAGGGGTATGAGAAGCAGGACTCGCTCGGCCAGGCAGGCAGGGAGGCGAGCATTACGTGATGAAGTTCTGCTGGTGGCTTTAATTGTCAAGTCTCTGGTCTGTCCCCAGTATGGGGCCCTCACAATCCCTGGCCCTCTCTGCCACCCCCTGCTCCTCAGAATGATGATGATGATGATGGGCGATCACTCACGAACGAGTACGATCATCTTCCAAGGATCTTAATAGCAGGTGGCTCCATCGCCCAACTCTAGATCCACGTCTTGTCGCGGTGAGGCCAGGTGTTTCCAGGAGGGATGGGCACCGTGTTGCTGCGTTGGATGTTCGGATGTTCCTTTCGCCTGCTCCTCTTTTCCTCTTCTGACTGTCGACGAGCTGTTTCAAAGCGTTGAGGTCCCTCCCAAAGAGCCTTCCTCCATGTTGGTCGGTCCTGAGCAAGGGTCTCCCAAGCATTGATGTCGATGTTACATGTTTGCCTTCAGGGTGTCTTTGAAGCGGTTTCTTTGTCCTCCACTACTTTGTTGACCTTCTGTCACCTTGTACTCCTCAGAATACAGCAAACCCCATGTTGCAAATATATTCACCGCACATCATTCACTAACTTCCAGTCCCACTGGGCCTGGTTGAACCATCACTCTGCCTGGTTGGAGTCACACCCTACTGCATAATCTGCTACATATATTGTCTGTGATATAATAGTTTTCTCACAGGGCAACTGGGTCTGGACCACAAAGTTTTCTGCCTCTCTGCCACACAGTTATAAAACTTGCCACCTGTTTCTGTCCTTGGAGTATCTTCCATCCTTCCAGTACACAGCTCTAATCCCCTTTCACTGCCCTGTTCACTGGCTCCTGGAGGTGAAGGGGAATAAATGCAGAAAATCATGAGTTGGGCCCCAAGTTATGAGACTGGCTTTAAAGCTCCGAGGGATTTTCTTTTCTTATTAGTTACTTAATGAATGCATGTTAGGTTCTGTTTATTTGCCTCCTGCCTCCCGAGACTTCAGAGTCACTTCACATTTTAACCTTTCCACTGCAACCACGAAAGCTAAAAACTTACTTTTGTTCTTTAAATAAATCGATAAATAAAGTGGTGTTTCCCAGGATCCCTTCCACCGAGGATTTAAGACAACAGCAAATGTATCTAGACATGGTGGAATCACAGGAGTGCATTAGAAGCATGCCCATAATATTCAGCAGTTTTTGAGAAAGCCCCAAATTGTTCGTAGGAAGTTTCTCCTTCCCTGCTCCAATGGAAACATAGCCCAACTTCCACGGGAGCTCTGCATGTCCCCGAGGACAACACCTTGTCAATCAAACATGCCACCTCCTCTGCTACGATTAGCAAACAATTCAAATAGGGTGCCCCTGGCCATGGGACACGCTAACACCTGATATCTCTGCATGTGATAATGCACCCATCGCAGCTGTCAACCAGGGGATTATGGCGCAGATTGAATCTAAGGCTGCTTGGCCTAAAAACAGGACTCTCTTTCACCTCAGCTAAAGGGCTACTTTCCCAATCTGGCAACTGCAGTAGATTTATCAGTCTCTTATGTAGCCAAGCCATAGACAAAAGTTCGGTGCCATGGTTTTCACCCCTTGCGAATATTATTAAGCCATTTTGAATCTTTGAGCTTTTATTCATTTTTTAGCAAGGCAAGTTTTCCAGCAAAACTGGTTTTAGTTTTGCCCCAGTTCCAGTGAAGACAACAAGGAGCTCAGACTTAGGCTTACTATCATTTCACATTAAAAGAGAAAATTGCTTACATGCAACAGATCCACTGAAAAGCGCATGCATTCATGAGCAAGTTCTTTCTTCTCTTCCTGCCCTGATAAGTATATTGTTGATAGAAATAAAATATCAGCCTCTACTTGTACACATACCCGAGATCTTGTAAGTCATTACAACGTGTTTTTGAGATTTGCCACTTCACTGCTCTATAAAAAGCTTCCTGAAAAAGTATTAACAGATGGCCTCTTACTCTCTGAGACTGTTAGCAACACACCAGATGGCAACCTGAAAGAGAAAATCCAACTTCCATTTTCAAAACTGAAAGAAATGTGACAATATCTTCACAATAAATATACAGCATGAAGGTAGCAATACATGGTGCATTTGAAGAAAACTGGATTGCTTTATTTAAACACTGAACCTAGCCTTCATTTTGTAACACATTGCTGAATATTTCATATCAAATGCTGGAAGTAATTTCTGATGCAAGTAGAAAGTTGGTTTTAAATGAGCAACAGATTTATGAGTTGCAAGGCTAGGCTAAGAGGAAGAATATGAAACAATGGCCCGTGGGACTAATGCTTTGCCTAGTGGATCCTGTGTATCGGGGGGGGGTTCAAGGACTAGTCAGTGGAGCGCAGCATTTGGCATAATGTTACCTATATCAGACTAAAGTTCAACTGCCATGTTTTTATGATAGCAAAGTAATAACTGCTCCAACTAAGTATCTTACTAACTTTCCTGTTCACCAGCTGAATGAAAGTTTAGGCTATGTGCACCCATGGCTGGATACCTCTGCTAAGAAGAAGCAGGGCAACATTAGTGAATGCTCCATCCAGAAATCTCCATCGCAACATAGAGAAGGCAGAAGGTGTTGGCACCTTGAATCTAATGTGGAGAATATTCTTCTTGCCTAAATAGGAAGAACCAAGAGTTTACTGAGAGGTCATTAAAATAGGTCATGGCTACCTGCGTACAATGTCTCTGCTACTATCTGACTGCAGAATCTGTACACAGCTGGTCCAAGCCAACATTTTTTTGTTACTTTGCCCTTTCCCTCCCATTTCTGCCTTGGTGTCTTGATGCTCTTCGGGGTAGGGACTGTCATGTACAAGGAGCCAATTTCTGATATTCTTCTAGAGAGAAAGCAATGCAGGAAGTCCCACTGACACAACAGGACCCTGTGGAATAAGGATATCGCTGCAGTCCAAAATGAGACATTTCTGCCAAGGCCCCTATCTGCTATCACACAATAAAGGCTAAATGCCTCCAAAAATAACTCATTGTTAGGGCCCAGTCCCATTTCCAATGGCAAAACTCGCAACCACAGCTCACGGGTGACAATGCCGAGAACATCGTGCTCCTTTCTCCCGGTTAAACTCATGCTTAACTATCACATAACTTGGAGGTCTTCAAGAGGAGGATTGATAGACACCTGGCTGGGGTCATCTGACCTCGGTCCTCTTTTCTGCCAGGGGCAGGGGGTCGGACACGATGATCCTTTGTGGTCCCTTCCAACTCTACAATCGATGAATCTATGAATCTTAACTATTTAATTTCCTGTAGGCACAAGCAATCTCAGAGGGTTTCATGGGGTAAAGGTTTGCTGTGAGCTGTGTGTTGGGCATGGTACAGTTTGTGCTTGTATTTGACAAAGTATAAAGAAGACATTTAAGGGAAGGATCAATATTTTCCTACTATCTAATAACAAACTTGCACTGTGGTTCCAAGCTGATTTACCCTTCAAAAGTAGGATATTTGAAGAGCCTACAACAAACGTCTCCCTCCTGAAATCTCTACTGCTCTGTCCCTAGAGAAGCTGAATTGGCAGTGTAAATATGTACATTGCTCTCTAGTTAAAAAATCAGGGCTATGTTGTGTCATCAGGTTTTAAGCAGAATTCCCTACTCAAGTCAATACACCACGGGCAGAAAATGGCCTGTGGAACAAATGATAAAGTTACAAATTATACAATTGTTCTATCATATCCAAAAAAAGAAACTGTTGCCACAAAGTGCTATTTATTATTAATAACATCAAATATTTATAATGATGCCAGATGTATGAAAATTGTCACAGGAAGAGTTTTCCTCTCTGCTTTCTAATTGGCAGGAAGCCACATTTCACAGGCTATAAACAATAAAATAATTCTGTGGAGATAAGAGAATAATGGGACAAGCGCTGAGCCTCCAACTTTCTGCATAAGCCTAAGGTAGCAAGCAGTAAAAGTCAGACGGAGCGGTCTAAAGGAGCACACATAATCCGTTGCCCAGTGAAGTCAATGAAAAGATTCCCACTGATTTCATCTGGGCCTGCCGCAAGCCCCATTTGCTTTCCAATTCAAATCATAGTACACGTTGTAGTATCATATCTCCTCTCAGCTTTTGTCCAATCAAGTGATGGACCAGCATCATGCAGAAGTCCTAATGATTAATCCACAAAAGAGTAGGGGAAAAAGCAATGCCGTGAAGTTACCCACTGTTATACTGTTTTAAATGTTAAGTGCTTAGATCAGCGGTTCCCAATCTGTGGTCCGAGTACCACAAGTGGTACGCATTAACAGATTTATTATAATGAATTTATATGACAAAAAAATTGTTAGTGGTACTTAAGATTGTATTGCTTTAAATTGGTGATGTGCAATGTGTCAGAGTTTGGGAACTGCTGGTTTAGACGAATGGCTCCACCATAGCGTCAAGTGAGAATGTCTGAAAGAGTCTTTATGTACTTGGCAAGTAATGCCAAGTCGCAGGATACTAAACTTCTGGGAACAGGAGGAGTTTCATGTTCATTCATTTCCTACTGTTAAGGCCCTGATCTTCCTACATACTGGACTCCAGCTAAGTACTCATCACCCTCCAGAATCAATCCAGTCTGCTTGCTTTTCTGAGTAGCCATATACTAATGGCTACGCAGAACCACACTAGGGTTATCATCTTCACCCTTCTCTCTCACTCCTTGCAAACCAGATAGGACAGTTCAGCCATTTACACTACTACGAAGCAGGCAGACATCACTGAAACCCTCCTTCCATTCTTGCCATTTAAAATGCCAGTGGTCTGCATTGAACTATTTCAGAGCATTGCATGAGGGGTGTGGTCGTTCCTTGCACCCCTGGAAGAGGAAAGACAGCCATAAAGCAGCTATAAATGATAGTCACAAACTCTGAACCACAATGTAAATTGGTGCCTGTTTCATCTTCCACCCAGCAGCATCTCAGACCTATCTAGTCACATCCTGGCTAATCAGGGAATGATTATTTAAACATTGCTGATCTCTCTTGTCCTGTAAAAGCAAAAGAAAAGAAAGAATGGCCTCATTCCCTATCTGTAGAGTCAGGGGGATAATACATCTATAAACTTGCCAAGGGGGACCAGCAGGCTATGGAAGAGTCCCTGTTCCCCCAAGCACTACTGGGAGTAACGAGGAATAACAGCCATAAGTTGGTGGAGAGTAGATTCAGGCTGGACATCAGGAGGCACTACTTCACAGTCAGGGGCAGCTAGGATCTGGAACCAACTTCCAAAGGAAGTGGTCCTCGCCCCTACCCTGGGGGTCTTCAAAAGGAGGCTAGACAGACACCTAGCCGAGGTCATTTGACCCCAGCATCCTTTCCTGCCATGGCAGGGGGTCGGCGTCGCAGAGCGCTGAGGTGCCCTGCTCCTAGAGGGCAGAAACTGCTAGAGAAAGAGCCCTAGCAGGGAATAAGGAGCACAGCTGTGGGTTACCAGGGCAACTGGAGGCAGCAAACGCCCCACACCTGCCAGCGGTCAGCTGGCTGTAAGGGGCAAGGCCTGGCTCTTATAAAGCCCAGGAGCTGAGGCCAGGGTAGTTCCCTGCCAGTAGTCAGAGAGAGAGCAGCTCCTGGAGCAACGATGTGAGGAGAAGCCTGACTGCAGGTACCGCTAGCAGAGTGAAGGGGAGCAGCTCCAAGATGTCTGAGCAATGTTGTTACAGCCAGGTGGCTTATGTTTAGGTTATAGCCAAGAGGCTCAAGTTTCTGTTTGGTTTTGATGTTACACTGGTGGTTTGGGTGAGGCTATAAGGGGCTGGAGGAGGCCTCATAGGGGACCCACAGTAGCGTGGGGACCCCAACCCCAGTAAAGGCACGGCGTATGGGGTGCATAGACCCCAGCCCCAGGGGGGGCACTATTGAGAAGCCCTAGTGCGGGCGTGGCGAGCCCCAGAGGGGGGGCACTATTGAGAAGGCCCAAAGAGAGGACAGCAGTGTTGAGAAGGCCCCAGAGAAGGGGGCAACAGTACAGAGAAGGCTCCAGAGAGAGGGCAGTGCTACGAAGAGGACCCCAGAGAGTGCGAGTGTATTTGTGACAGACCAACTTCTATTCCAACTGCGAGGTTTGGGGCGTGGTATAAGGGGTGGTTGGAGCCACACACAGCCCAGAAGGCTAGGGTGCCCGGGAAGCACCCATCATACAGTGGGACCCATGAGGGGCCCGGGAGTCCACGGGGACAGAAGTCACCACGAACCGTGTCCAAGAAGACATAAGGTAGCCTCCCAAACTTATTTAAACAGCAAAAACGTGGCAGGCGAGAATTAGAGGGTGCCCTTGGGCCGACTTGTCATGGAGAGAGAGGGCCTTAAGGAGATCACGGCCCTCCGGTAGGACCCCGCCTGTGACAGTCGGACTTGATGATCTGACTAGGTCCCTTCCGACCCTACCAACTATAAAACTACGAATACCACTTCCATCTGCCTCAATCTTTTAAATGTAGGTAGGGCTGCCCCCTTATTGTATATTTGAACAATACCTGGTTTAGCAGGGCCTGGATCTCAGCTGAGGGGATCTGCAGCAGTCACTGAAATACAAATTTTATACTACTACTACTGATGATAATGATGATAATAAAGCAGGATGAAGAGTTCTCCAGTTCAAAGATATTTGTATGCCAAATAGCACATCTCAGACCAGGGTCCCTCATTCTCCAATTGAGTGAATCCATTTAGGCTATATCTATCTGTTGTCCTAATCCCATTAGCTTCAATGTAGTTGTTCCGGTGAAGAACTTGACTTCCTGTCCTCTCCTGTTGATCCCTACGGTCTTGTCCAAATTAACCCACTGCAATATTTTTGATGAAAAATGTGTAATTTTGCAAACCTATTTCTCTAAATTCCTGTTTTGTTAAAGGCTAGCGCCATTCATACGTCAAGGATAATTATCAGTTCTCTCAGATGTCCAAATTATTTTATTCTTAGAAACTGAGGATCCGAATCCCCATTCACTTATACTGATCTCAATCTGGAGAAATTCCACCGAGGTAAAACTATCCTGAGGGTAGAAAACACACCTAATATTTAAGACTCACATCAGTTGATTGTCAGAAAGTCTAGGCCTGGGTTTTTTCACATAGCAAAAATCAAGGCAAGAGGATGCTGGGAAACCAGTAATTTCCCCTTTATACAGAATGAGAGCAGAGCTCTCAAAAGTGCAGCATTCAAAATCAGAATCAGCATTTTCGCTAGAGACAAATGCACTAATCATGGTCACGAACACAGCTGAACTAGGCGTCTCAGCAAAACCACTCAGTAATGGCATTAGTCATGATAAAGGAAATGAATATTTTGGGGCTAGAAAACAATGAAGGGAATACAAACAGGATCTTTTGTGCCACACTTGTATCGAAGGATGATTCAGAGCAGAGGTCAGGACAGCTCACTTCTACAATAACAGCATAATGCCTGACAGCATGTCCACGTCTCTGGGAAAAGAACGAGCTGCTCCATTGATTGTTTTCTAATTGTCAAGATAAGCCTTTCCTCTATCATTTAACTTGGAATAATTTAGTACAATGGACATAAAAGAAACTGTGGTGCTATTAAGGAAATAATAAGGATTCTATTCTATTAAAAATAAATTGAAATAAATCTCTATTATACTCCGTAACATTCCTAAAATTATATTTTATTGGGCAATGGACAATCTATTACATACCCAGTGAAGATGTAAGGACATGACAAATTCCACTCTAAGCACATTTGTAAAGCAATCTGCTTTTAACCACCTTTGCTTCATACATGGATCTTTTTTCCAAGTGCTTTAACTGTCACTGTATAAAGATAGAAAGTGCTAATGCAACTAGAAAAATATTATCTTTATAGATTTAGCAATAAAAAGGAGGGCTTTTTTTACAAATCCATTTATTATTTTTAAACCTATATGTCATATGGAAATGTACCACTTAAGAGTTATTCAAGAACATGAAATCCATACAGTAGTAATAATCCCTCTTCTTTTTCAACATTTACAGGCAATGTTTTCATCTCGCACACCTGTGTTATAAAAAAAAAAAATAGACGGTGCAAATGCTTAGCTTCCCTTGGGCACATGCAAACGTTTCAGGGAGAATCTCCACTCCATGAATTATATAATTAATGGCAAATCAACCATATTAAAAGTCTTTACATCAGATGTGGAATAAGACTGAGATGCTTAATTGCAGCGACTATTCCTTCCTGTATCCTTCTCTCTCTGACATGTTCTTTGATGTCTTAGCGACCTCTAGTTGAGGAGCTCAGGAACTACATTATACCCATTTTACCCTGTACTCAGAAGACATTTCAAGAGTTATCACAAAAAGTTCCTAACACAGAATTGAAACACTCGGTGACTTTCATCTGCTTGCTCCTATAGCCATCGACCAAAGTCCAGAGATGCTAATCCAAGGCAGAGATAGTTAAACAAAGCACATCTCTGTTACACGTGTCTATGTGTTTTTCGCAATCTGTTCGTTTGTTTTAATGTTTTGGGCAGTCATTTCTGGGACCAAAATGAAATGAGATGTGGTGATCTCGCACTCCAGGGAAGGAGAAATATGATGAGAAAACCATAAGTGTCCTTTATCTCAGACTCATAAATGGTTTTCAAGGGTGAGGGGAAACCGTATGAAAGCCGTGAACATGGAAATTCAAAATGCAGAGATAGTCACAAACCTTTGCTTTTCTGAAGAACACCAACACAGATTTTTCCTGACTACAGCAACTCACTCGAATAATTTAAGGGAGTCCAAGTTTACAGATGTTTTACTGACGAGAAGTCTGACTTTGAATGCTTTCCTACAATGGTCAGAGAAAGTCTGACTTTGAATGCTTTCCTACAATGGTCAGAGAATCGCAGGATTGGAAGGAAGCTGGAGGTCCGTCTAGTCCAATCCCCCGAATAGATGCAGAATACTCTGTTCTTAAAACAGGCCAGACAGATGCCAATCCAACCTCTTCTTGAAAGCCTCTAGTGAAGGAGATGCACAGTTTCTCTGTTCCATTGTCCTACGATTCGTAACATTTGATCTGAATCCTCCATGGTCAAGCTGTGGCTCTAGGCACACTCCAGAGGTGTGCAGATGATGGAGCAGAATATCATTCTTAAAGGGGTTTCTACAGTGGGGTCTTATCCTGGTGCTTGTCCATGCAGAGAGCAAGCGGTGGTGGTGGTTGGGGTGGGCAGACCCTAGCTGTGGTCCCCCAGGGGAAGTGGGGGTAGAGGGGGGAATAACCCCCTTCCTGCCCCCTCTGCCACGGGGCCATGCTGGCTGGCATCTGGCTGCATCCAGCCCCGCCACTGCAGCAGTGAGGGGGGAGAGCCTGGTGATCCCAGCCTGGGTCCATGCCGGTGGGACAGAGAGGAGGGCAATAAACCCCCTCCCTGCCCAGTTCACTCCAAGCTACTGCTGGGGCTGGCCACATCCCCACTGCTGGAGAAGCCAGCAGAGACATGCAGGTCTGTGCTGGTGGGACTGGGAGGTGGGAATAAACCTCTTCCCTGCCCTCTTCCTGGGGGCCAGAGTCTGGCCAGACCCCCACCCCGCCTATCCCTGCTCAGGCAGCCATGGGGCCAGCCCTGCTGTGCTGGAGCAGGAAGCCCAGCCCAGAGAGCATGCTGGGATGCTGGAGGACACTGGTTTAACTTAAATCAGGAAGGGGTCTGGGACAGAAGTAGCATAAACCAGTTTGAGCTCAATCAGTTAAGTCAGCTACTACATTCAACCAGGCTCATCTCAAACCGGTTTTGGTCATTTTGAAACTGGTTTATGTGCACTGAACTTCTGTTCTGGTACAGGTCTAAACCAGTTTCTGATCGCTTAAACCATTTTGTATGTCACTTTATGTCCCTAGCCAGTCTGCCATGATGTCCCAGTACAGACAGATGCCTGCCCCATTGACAGTAGTGAAATGCAGACAGTGACTTGCAGGACCCTAGCTGGTTCAGGGGAACCAACTGGCAGCAGCTGAATGTTTCCACCTGGGATCCCAGACAAGAAACGCTCTAAAGGTTTTTTTTATTATTATTTAAATTGGCCCAATTTGGACTTGTGCACACTGAGGCCTGTTCTAGCCCAGGTGAATCACTTTGGTGCTGCAATTTGCTACACAGCTCTACCCTTCTCTACGATTCTTTCCATTTAAAAATTCCCAGGAGTAGACCCTTGGCATCATTCACTCCTGAAGTATCAGGCACCAGCGGGCTGGCATGGGGCGAGGTCATGTAAAATCCTCTCTCAGTTTCCCCATTTTACATCGTGGAACTTCTGAATTATTCCGGAGACAGATCAGGGCTGGACCCCCATAGCACCAGTGAGAGCTTACCAGAGCTGTTACGGTTTGGCAGAGTACTTATGTTAGAGCATAAATACAGAGGAGTGTACTGTTTTCAGGAACAAGCCACCCCCAAAACAGACAAGGTTTATCAAATTATTTAAATGCAAAGATAATTTTTAAACACATCTTCTCAGTGCAAACTTTCCCTTCTCCAAAACAAATAGCTTTAATCTGTGCTAATCGTATTTCCGCAAAGAGAAATTAAAGGCAGCAAGGAGAAAATGATTATACTATCAGGTTTAATCAGCCAATCTATTTGTTTTTAACACCCCTGACCTTGATGTTGTTTAGTAAAACAAGGTATCCGAATTTTCCAGCAGAGCACATAAAAGGCAAGCGCGAGTATCCCAGGGCTGCATGTAATAAGAGCTCCTGAAGCAATGGGTCACATCCTTCTTGCTGTGAAAGATGTGAGAGAGGGCTTGAGCAAAGGAAATCATTTCCTGCAGCAGCAGATCAAACTAACTTTGAAAAAAAAAAAAAAAAGGAGAGTATTAGGATAAAACATAAGATTAGTCAGGGAAAGGTATTACACCTTATACCTGCCAAATATTGTCTTTCGGGAATTAACTGTCCTCATTTCATTACTGGGGGAATATTTCTGCTCAGGCGCTCTTCTTGAAGGCAGGAACAGCAGAAGCAGAGATCAAAACCAACTTTTTTAAGGCATGTGATTAATACTTTCCCTTTTATTAGGCAATTTGTTGGGAGAATAAGCACTGCTCAGAATTCACAGCAGCTCTCCTGGCTCTCACAGTCAGAGGGAGCATTTCTTTGACTCAGCAGGGGTTGCGTAGCCCTGCTTTTCAGGGCCGAGGAAAGGAAGTATCATTAGAATAGCAGCATCAGGGGTGAGCCTCCAGGGCAGAGCAACAAAGCATGACAGGGGGTGGAGAAGAAAAGCTTACTGCTCTATTTTCAGAGAAGACGACTCATTGTCTGCCTGTCTTTTTTTTTTTTCAATTGGGCCTCAGTTCTGTACGGTTCAGCATCGGCTCTACAGAGGCTTGTATCTCTTGTTATGTAGGAAGCTCATTCCCAGAGCTTCGGCCGAGGGAGGACACGCTGGCAGTCAGCGCGCCGAAATTGGAATCAGTTTTCTGTTCGCTTCCAGCCTCTACACACAATTTCTGGGTGAGCTTGAGCACATCCCTCACCCTCACTTGGTCTTAACTCCCTACCGGGAAAATGAGGACATGAATGTTCCCTGCTTCCCAATTTTTGTCCATTTATGTCAGTGAGCCCTTCGAGGCAGGGATTGCTCAGACACAACCTAGCAGTTCAGTTGCAACCCCTTGTAATATAAATAATAATTAATAGATCTGGTCAGCCTATGGCATTTTCCTTCCAGGGAAAATCCCAATGGCTTGACACTCCTTTTCACCCTAACTTAAGGAGGGGGAGGGTCAACATGTTAAAGTTTTGCACAGAAAGAAAATTATGAAAAAATATTGTTTCGGAAATGTTGAACTGACCCGCTGGAAAAGGTTTCGTTTCATTCTGAAGGCACAACAGCTTTGTTTGATAAAGGTCAATGATTTTTTATTTTTTTACTTTATCGTTTTGATAAGTAATTGCACTATAATTTAGAATGCCTATAAAACATGGTAATTAAAAAGTATAGAAAAGTATAAAAATGAAATGATACAAAAATAAACTGTGCAAGCTTTTAGATATTTCCTCAACATTTCTAGCAAGATTGCACAATTTTCTTTTTTATCACATCTTCTTTTTCTGACATGAAACTGTTCCTCAGTCAGCTCTAATACTCTGTACATAAAATATACAGGCCTCTTTCTTTAGATTTGCAGACAAGCTCTGCTGTCAGTCACCCTCCCAAGCCTACTTCAAAGATGAACTGGGGAAGTCTGGGCCAAATTCTGCTCCCTTTTATGCTGCACGCTACCCAACTAGGTCTAGTGGGGGTGCACGGTACATGAGGGAGGAAACCAGATGACAAAAAAGCTTTGAACCCTCTGCCACCAAGCATGGAGTTTCCCCCTACACATCAAGTATGTTTGAACTACAAAAATCAAATATTACATTTCCACCACTGGTGCTGATGCATCGGATATAGCTAATTTATTTGCACTTACATAAGGCATAAAGTGGGTGCTTTCAACCCAGTATACAAGAAGCAGAAGTTAACGGTTCTCTCTCTTTTAAAACAGCATCAAGTCAGACCAAAAGCAGAGCAAGAATTTCCAATGCAACAATAATGGTGAATTTAACATAATCAGGGTACAACTAATCCAGAGGTACATTTTCAGCATTGCATCAAAGGTGAATTCGGGAAACTTGTGTACTCAGTGGCTATCCATCTCTTGAGCAGTTGGCAAGACACACAGGACTGAAAAAAGAGAGATAAGGACAAGTATAGGGAAACTTGATTCCTTACTGCTTTGTGTCTGGTCTACACCTAGCTATACTGAGTATCTCCCTTTCCAGTCTTGCTCTCTTCAGATTTCTTTGTATTTTCTTGCTGGATCCTAACCCTTTATATGATGACTTTATAATGGCGTCCTTTGTTCATTGCATCTTGCTGTTCCTTTTCTCTTTGCTGCTGGGTTCTAACTATTATCCCCTACCTGTGCACAACAGCATGTGCAAAAATATCATAAACTTTGCTATTTCCTCTTGCCTACTCAAAGCTTCGTTACAGTTCATCTTGGAACCACCATACACAGTTGGATAAAAATGCTCTGCTACTACTAGGCATTGAACCCCGTGCTAATGATTGAGGGCAGACTCCTCATATGGTGGATCTTGACACTGGCAGTCTATCTTCTTTCATAAGCAGAACTCCCATTGGCTTCAAAGAGAGATCCGTGCATGTAGGGAGAGTAGGATGCTGGAGTCAAGATCCACCAGGCAGATCTAAGAATAGAAGAATTTCCATGAGCTTGGAAACTGGCTCAGATATGCATGTAGAAAGTTTTGATCCTTCACTCAGAGTTATCTTAATGTGGTTACAAGTTTCTGATGCAAAAAGTAAGAAGAACTATATTCTAGAAAACCCTGGGCATCAGGAAACCCGGCTACTGAGAAGGACATTTTATTCTTTACTTAACAGTCGCATTTAAGTGCAGTGGTAAATCCCTTAAAGGACGGGATTACATTATATGGATGTATATGGATTATATGGATTACTAGCTGTGCCCCAAAGAGCAGAGGTATGAACTGAGATCCTTGTGCAAGTGCTGACCTCAGCCATTATTCAGTGGCTTTAGTCAAGAGGACACTGCCCAACCAGAAAGATGAGAAGTTACAGATCAGGAGGAAAGAAACTCTGCCTTTTATACACAGCAGATCTAGGCAGTGGGTCTCTGCTGTAGAGAAAGCATTCTAGTACGGGGCTCCGCTCAGCAAATATAGCAGAATAATATATGGTGGCTTCCCAGCCACACATAAGGTGCATAAGTTAACGTACAAGGCAGCATCCAACTGAAATCTGGGCCTGCAGCTGCCTCTGCCAATTCATCTACTAAATGCCATGAAGTCTGCAATGCCCATGAATAAGCAGTAACTCAAAAGATACCCACATACACAACAAAAAACACAGCAATAATCCAAAAGAGGGATTCTGCACTGCTGTGAGGCACTGCATGTGGCCTGGGTTCAAATTATACTCTTTGAGGGGGTCTGTAAAAAAGAAATTGGGCTGTCCATCACAATGGCCTAATAAAATCTGAGGACCCCCTCCTCCAAGTTATGATTTTCAAATCTTACAGGGGGGCTCTTATCTCTTATGGGGGGTCTCAGCCCCCCAACCTCCCCCATAATTTGAACCCTGCATGTGGCAGCAGCATTTCAATCTGCTCCAGTGTGCACAGCACGTCCAAAATGAGACCTAACCCAGCTTTTTGCAAGCTGTGAACATCCAAACAGGACAGTGCAAAGGCCCAAATCCACAGCCACCTCCACTCCTTCAGTAGTCTAGGTCAGTGTTTCTCAACCCATGGGTCGCGACCCAAAAGTGAGTTGTAAGAATATAGGAAAATGAACATTTAAAAATGGATCAACAAACTTTTAAAATGCATTCTCCTTTAAAGGAGAAAAATGTGGGAAACCCTGTGTTTTCCCTTGCAGGCTGGCAGAGTCCAAGCTGGCATGGGGCTGTTTGAGGCCCCCCCATTCCCCCCCACACTGGGGCCTGGGGGCAGCAGGTCGGGAGTGAGGTGCACTGGGTTGGGACTGGCTATCGATGTTTGCAAATGGGTCCTGGTCCAAAAAAGGTTGAGAACCACTGGTCTAGATATCGTACCTCTCTGCACTAGAAACAATGTCATGAATTACGACCGACTGAAGAATGGCTGCTTAGGGACCCTGGTTTTAATCCCATCGTCTAATCTTTCCCCTACATTAGCTTATTAACTGAGGCCTGTTTATTGACTCTGCTGCGTGCCAAGTGCTTACAGCGGCTACTCCAAGGTCCCCAGCGTAGCCTCTCCATACATGTAGCACAGGTAACAAATTCCTGCTGATGCAGCAGCATGCTGCTCTTCCAGCTGTTCTGGTGCCACCGTGAAAAAAGGGTCAGCATTGGCATCTCATTTATTTTGTGATGCTTGGCTTGCATCCTCTCTCCCTCTCAAGAGAATGGAGCTGTTTGCAGGAGTACTTTATTTTTATTGCTCATGTTAAGTTCTTTTGTTCTTCAGTGGAGGCAGATTGACCGCACACAGCCCACACTTCCAGGGCAGCAACATTTCTGCCTGCCATGGGAAATCTGCTCTGAAAATTTCTTAACAAAATTGAATCTCACAACAGCACAAAAGCTGGTCGCTAGTGCAGCATATTGTTGATTGGTTGAGATGTCCTAGCAGGAGCCACTGTACCTACTCTGTTACAAGCATAGCACATTGATTGCCGTGTTTCCCTGTAGCTTCAGCGACATCTCAGCGTTCAAGAATGTGCTTCAGTAAGCATGGGGGTGGTGGCCTTGATTCAAAGGCTGTGAAGGGCAGTTGTGTTTTGTCTCTCCTGAAAGCACTGCTAGGCTTTGATTAAAGGAGGCTAGGGGTAGGACATAGCCAGTCTCTCTCTCTCTCAAACAAATGGAAGGGCTTTTTCAAAAGTCTCACCACCCATTACCATCACACTAGGCTCTAGTCTACGTGTGTGAAATGCAACTACCCAAAGGCCCTCCACCAGAAGTCGGCAACCTCTTTTGGTTCGAATGGCCCACCCCGGGCAGAGACAGATGAAGGCAGGCACTAGGACTCTGCTGCAGCTGCTATTTGTCCCCATGGGTGCATGGGGAAAGCAGCTGCAGACAGCACTTGTCCACAGAAGGTTCCCCCACCACTCGAGTCCCACGTCTGTGGATGAGATCCAAAGGTCCTGCGAGCTGGATCCAGCCCATGAGCCATAGCTTGCCAACCCCTGCCCTAGATAGTCTGAAGATCATTTTGTATCTTGACACTGAAGTACCTCCAGTCTGCAATTGTTACCCACCCCTAAGCATGTGTCATAGGCCCCGACCTTGAAAGACTGGAGTTGAACAGTGCCAACTCTGCATATTATGTATAACCTCAACACACCCACTTCCGTTGTGCAACCCATTGCATTGGTAGCATTGCAACATCTCCCAGAATGCATTACTCCAGAAAGGCAAACTGGGAATCGCGGGAACTGAAATAATTTAGAGCAGCAGATGGGTAGACAAAAGACAAACCAACCAGCTCAGCAGGCAGACAGAGCAACTGGTTTGTCCTGAACAGACTGCTTGCCTGGTTCAGTTACCCGCAGCTCAGTCCTTTGCCACCTGCGAGGCCAAGCTGCAGAGCCCTCCCTTCCTGCTGACTCCAGTGGCAGCCCCGGCCCAAAGCACCTCACAGCACCTGAAGGGATCAAGCCCCAAATGGCATCCTTGTGCCCCAGCCCTGGTTATAACCACTGCCAAGGGAGAGATATGGTGGCATCAACTGGAACCTGCTATTGCTAAACAAAGGGAGCAAGGTCCAGGAAAAGTCTCCCATCTTTACACTCTTCCCAGGACCACTTGCCTTCCCTTTCAGGTGCTCGAGGATCCAGGGCAGAGGGCACAATACCAGGATTAGAGTCCTCCCCACTCCTCTGAACCTCCATGAGGTTGATCTACACAACTCGCCATCTCCTCCTTTCTCAGCAACCTTCCCCACTGACCTCTTCTACACAGAGCGACCCCGGGGGTAGCCAACAACCACCCCCTAAGGCCCATACAAGCATGCAAGAAGCTGCTGGTACATCACACCTCCAAAGAGCTGCTCTGTCCTTCACTAGCGTGAGGATGGGACCATGCACGACGGAAAGGAGAGGGGTTTCAAAGAGAATCTAAAAAGGAGAAGGTCCCATAAGCTGAGTCACTGAAGGGTAAAGTGCGCAGGTCATTCAGCGTTAAAGTGACTACCAGGGATCTGGGTTTTCCATTTGCCATGGCAAAATGTGGATTTTCTCATCTTAAGGAGGAAAAACGTAGATTTTCTCCTTTAAAGGAGAAAAACATGGGAAACGGTGGGTTTCCCCTTGCAGGCTGGCAGAGCTCCAGCCTGCAAAGGGCTGGGGGGGGGGGGAAGGGGGGCTTGGGACCTGGGGCTGGCATGCGTGGCCACAGGGCCCAGGCGGGGAGGGGGACAGAGCCACGGGCAGCTTGTAGAGAGAGTGAGGGCCAGGGGCTGGCTCCCCGCCACTGCATGCACTCCTGGGGGGAGAATGGAGGAGCATGTGCCACCCAGATTTGTGCACGGGGTAGGGGTGGGGATGGGCTGCCCACTGCAGGCTTGGGCTCCTCACCCTGATGCCCTTCCCTGGGGCCTCTGCAGCCCAGCAGGTGGGACCTGGCGCAGCATGGCAGAGCGGGGCAGGGAAGCTCAATGTTGCTGCCACTAGGAGCCCCATGCCACCATGCCCATGCACTTGCACTACCCACCCACGTGGCAGTGGGGGGGGTGGCAGCATGGTAGCTACCCCCACCTCGCCCAAGGCCACAGCAGGCAGCCTGCACCCACCTCCCCCATGGGCTCTGCTCCGGCCATGCCAACCATGGGAGAGGCGGAGCTGGGCTCCATGCTCTGCTCCAACACAGCAGCCGCCACCTCCCACAGGTGGCAGCCAGGGCTCAGGCGCTGCTGTGGGGGGCAGGGGGCTGCAGACCCGGGTCCCTGGCCCCGTAGCCCTGGCAGCTGGGGGGCCCCTCTGGCAGGGCTGGGAGGGGCAGAGGGCTGTGGGTGGGGAGTGAGGGCACCAGCAGGGCTGGGGGACTTTGGGTCATGAGTGAGGGGCAATGGCATGGGCACAGCCAGGGTACCAGCATATCAGGGCTGCTCGCTTAGTGCAAAAAAAAAAAAAAAAAGAAAGAAAGAAAGAAAAATCACTTTCCCAGTATTAGATTTTTCGTTAGAGGAAATCCTGTCAGAGATGCAATTAGTCCCACATACAGGCTAACAGTCTGCCCGAGCCGTTCGGAATTAAACAGCTCCTCAGCTGGTGTGTAAATTGGCATGTCTACATTGAAGTCTAAGCAGCCACATCAGTTTACACAAGGTGAGGCTGTAGCTCTACATGCATAAATGAAAGGCAAGTATTTTTACATCAGGAACAAGACTGAAGCAGCAGAGCGCACAGAGCAGATGCAGGAAGCTGAAACAAGTGACAAGGGTTTAATACGAGAAACTTATTCTCCTAATTGCGGCGTTTCTTTGAGTCATGAAATAACTGCTGTTCTCTAATGGAGAACAAAATTTGAGAGGGGGGTATTTCCACCTGATTTGGACTTAAAATGATACATGGATTTCCAGTGAAACATGCCAATAGGTTCTCTCTCATATTAAAGTCAATCAGCCTATGAGGAACGCCGGCTCAGACAGCGCGAACCAGCTCCAACAGCCTTGACACCCGTCTGTCATGGGATAACTCACTTAGGAAGGGGGCGAGGATCTAGCACTAAGATTTACTCTACCCTGCACAGCTCTTGCTGCTTTAACCATGATGGCAGAGCTACAGAGGCAGAAACCCTAGCATACACACAGCTCCGACACAGAAACCCCAGCGTATACACAATTTGTCAGCTACTCTGAATGACAGAAACTGTGCTGGCAAAAGCCTTTGTCTGCCAGCAAGTGTCCCTGCTAGCAGAGACATGCCAGTACTTTGACTATGGGGTGTCTGATCGCTTCCCACCCTAGCCAACTTATTTCTGCCACCTGAACTTTGTAGTGAATGGTCCTCTAGGTTGATCACCTGTCGGGAGCATCCCTTATTTACCGGAGAGCAGCAGAATAAAAGCTAATGCCCTCCGGCACAGAACTGGGATCTTCCAAGTTCAGGCTGCTATTCGGTGCAGTCTGTTAGAAGCACATAACTCAAATTACCACCGTCGCATTCACACGCTGACTGAAGTGCATCTCGTAGCTGTTATCTCACAGTACAGATAAGTCTAGACATAATTCACAGTGGAACAGTGCCTCTCAGAGGAACAGCAGACGCTTTCAACAACATTGACCTCCGTCTATTTAGCAATATGAAAACGCTCGTATCACTGCGATTCAAGGCAGCTCCTGCCACTCCAATATCTTTGGGTTACTGTGCACCGCACAGGACTAAACCAAAGGCAGCAATACCCACAAGTGCCAGCGTCAAAACTCCCATTAGTGCCTAACTGGGGGCTCTACATGCCTGCCACTAGGCATGTGCACATCTCCACAAGTCCTGTGCTGAGCTGCTCAGCACCCACACACCCCAGCAGGATTCACGGATTAGGCATTCCTCCACCCACCTCATCTTTGGGGCCATACACTCCTGCCAGATCAGCCTCACACACAACCCACACAGGAGGTGGTGACTAGAGGCCGATACTGCTGAGCAGGGGGGGTAGAGTAGAGCATCCCCATCTCGCACCCCTTCAGAGACGGCTTTGCTCCCTCCCCACACCACCGGAGACAGCCGTCCAGTGTGTGGCAGGGCACTGGGTGTGCCTGCCACTTTAAGGGCCTGGAGCTGGCAGCCACCAGGTGCCTGACGAGGGCAGCCATTTTGGAGGCAAGGGCTGCCTATATAAACAGGGCAGTTTGGCTGCTGGAGGCCAGGCAGCAACATTGCCTGGCCGGAGGGCTGCTGAGAACAACCCGGAGGGAAGGGAGGAGCTGCAGGGGATGGTCAGGAGGCTCCTGGTCCTGGGCATGACCTAAAACTGCACCCTGCCGGGAGTGGGTGGCCTGGTGGGGCTCTCAGTGGCGTGGGAGCCCCCAGGAAATGCCAGGCCAGTGACCACCCCGGTGAAAGGCGGGTTGGGGCGCCTTAACCCCTTGCCCCCACCACTGGGTGGGTAACCCTGTTTGTTTGAGGGGCCCAGAGGGCAGACCCTGGGAGAGAGTGAGGGGCTAGAGACCGAGCCCGAACAACAGAGCACCCTCGACTGGCCCATGCTGGGGCCAGGACCAGGAGGGTCAAAAGGGCCAGGGGCCCACCGCAAGGGAGGCCCAAGAGCCGGGGGCCTGGGGTCCCGACTGGCCTGGAGGTGGGCCAGGGCTAGTAGCCGAAGGTCCCGAGGGGACCGAGAGGGGAAAATGGCTTCGGGGGGCTAGGTAGCCCGGATGAAGGCGGAGAGGCCGCCTGATTGGAGAGATCATGAGGGGTCCTGGTTGGATGATTCTGGGGCCCAGTGTGCGGGCCGGAGAGGATATGAACACCAAGATGTCATCTGCGAGGCTTGGGCTGCGGTACTGGGGAGGATAGGAGCTTCAGAGAGCACCCCCTGGCATCGGGGCACTAAAATGGGCAACCTCCTGCTTGAGTGACATCTGTTAATGAATCAATTTACATCAAGGCATGGCGGACGAGAAGGCGGGCGGTTGGTCCAAGGACAGGTGGGCGGGCCACGGAGATCAGCCCCGAGGAGGCCCCCCCGTTACACAGTGGTTAGAGCATCACACAGAGGACCCTTCCTGCTGCCTGATTTGGAACTGAGGCTTGAACCAACATCCCTCCCAGGAGAGTACCCCAATCATCAGGTATAGGCTATTCTGCAGTAAAACTCTGCTGTTGAAGACCTGCCACTTTTATAAAATAGCCATTGGAGCAGGGACTGAAATCCACATCTCCCCAGGTGAGCACCAGAGTCTCAACTCTCATCACATGGCTGCTTTGTGTAAGGAAGAACTCACCTGTCTTCGGCCCCCAACTGCAGAGGCCATGGTTGTTAATCTGAAACAGTGGGAAATACTCAGCTCCTAATGAGGATGGAGTTTCGGCCTGGCCCAACCCTCAACTTAACATCTCCTACCTGACTGCTGTGGACAGCTCCTTGCTCAGTTTGCTGGCTTTCGAGAATGCCAGTCGTGAGCATCCTGTTCCTTGTGCACATTTATGCAGGGTGCGGACTTATTTCTGGGCTATGGATTCCACACAGGGTGCCTGTGACCAAGGTGTTGCAGCACTGAACCTAATTCCCCTTTGTGGCTTTAGTCTTTGGGCCTCTATAAAGTAGGCAAAGGCCTATGTCAAATGACAACAATAGTTTTGAAGATGTGCAGTTTCCAGAGCTGTAGCAACAAGACAAAAAAAAAAAAATCAACAGCACAAGGATAACCTGCAGCCTTTGCCAGCATGCAGAAGCATGTGTGAGAGACTGAGGCAGGCAAATTATATTTAAGATCTGTTGATATCTTCTCTTCCTAAATATAGTTACTTATCCTTGGGCTAATGCTGCCCTAAGCCTTCTCTAGATTGGCACCGTCTACCTCAGTGAAAGCCAACATTTCTGGCAGGGTTGTTGGTTATAGCCGTGTCTAAGGACGTAGGAAGGCAAGTTTCTTTGGGTAGATGTGGTATCTTTTATTAGACCAACTAAATAGTTGGAAAAAACTTTTTGGGCAGGCAGGTCACAAATTAGCCCCATACCTTCCAAGTGCCACTTTGATCTCCTTCCTCTGCCCAGTCTGCTGCTCTGCTTTCTGCTCCCTGCCTGACCTCCACTCTGCTTCCTGCTTCCTGCCCTATTGGCTACTGTGCTGCCTGTCCCCTCCCCAGTCTGCCAGGTGCCACAGCCAGATGCTGTCTATGCCACTTGTACCATAGGTCGGCCACCCCTGGTTTAGCTAATCTAACAGCCTTTTCTGCCCAAGGAAGCAGGTATGGGAAAAAGATAGGGGGAGTAAAGGATAAAAGGGCATGCTCAGTGGTGCTCAACCAGCCCCCAGGCCAGATTTGGCCTACAAGGCTATATCATCCAGCCCATGGGTCCAGAACGTCAAGTGGTGGAGCCGGGACAGCATTAATTTTCTGCTCCCCTGCCACCCAATTTCCAGACTCGCCCAGATCTGGTGCGCAAGACCAAGCCAGTACACTGGATCATGCCTACAGACCAACCCTTTGCTCCAACTCTATGCTGGATCAATCTTGTGAACCAATCCCACATGCAGGAAGAAGTCTGAGAATCACTCAGCTATGTCATACACTCTTGAAAACCCCCAGATAGGAAAATGGTGGGATTTCTTTGAGAATAACTACCATCTCCCTTTCTCCACCACGAGAGAGCCCCTGTGGCAATTTTTGGCATTGAAGGGGAATAACAAAGCAGAGTTGAGGAAAAGGGGGGGCTGGTCTCTGCTGTACCCCCGTGCAGCGATCTGGAGGGACTTGTTGTGCAAGGTAAGAATGCCGAGGTGGATCTCTCTAAACAACTTTCAGTGCAAAGTTTGACGAAGGTACCAGAGAGGACCACCAATACTCTTGGTGCTCTGCTGGTATGAGGGATGTGGGTATAATCCAAAATCTTCAAGAGTCAAAATTAAAGCCCTCCCATCCTCAGTCATATTTTCATCATTTCCAACTCACATGGAAACACATTTGCCCTGGAGGCATCCAGAGACAGCAAAACAAACAAGCCAAGAGCTAGCATCTTCAATGGTGCCCAAGTGATGTGGGATCCTATATGTATCTGAAAGCTAGTGGAGCTTTGAGCCTAAGTCACTTTGCAAAATAATCCAGCGGGGCTTCAAAAGTCATTTACATTAAAACATGTCCTGGACTTTTTAAAAGGAGATGTTTTATAATTACATTAGCAACAAAAAGTATGACATACAATGCAATGACCTTTTCGTTCTGGGGAATTAGTCTACAAGCAGGTGAACTACACTCCATAACTTCTCGCTACACTCTTGGTAGGTTAACTGCTACGCCTCAAGTTTGTTCCCATGTAAAAACAGAGACTACTTATAAGATCTGGCTTTATTTCTGATTTTACACAAGTCCTCCAAGCTCATTTGTACACACAAGTATTTGTTCTGCTACATTTCAAGCCACCCCTTTTGACAAGACCATCTGCCTTTCTTTTTCATGTGGGACAGTGTCAGACAGCACTTCTGAGGGTTATACATGCACCACACTATGTACTTGCTCACCGTTGTACAGCTCTCATTTGAAAAGCACTATGTATGTGCATGCATATATATGCTGCTTGTTGCACCAACTTTTCTGAACCCAGGCAGTTCAGAAGTCCCAGAATGCTGTAAGAAGACAACAGCAACAGCTCCTGGTTTGGTACAGATTGGGTTTTAATGCATTCAGTTGCTTTGTGTACAATAAAGTTTTATATAAAGAAAACACTGTTACTTCAGCAACAAAAGCATGCACATAGCAGCACTCTTAGATCTAGCGCCTCAAGAATGCCAGAATTTTTTTCAAGACGTTACTGTGAAGGCTATTGTTATATATGTTATGGTCCTCACCGGGATCAGTACCCACCATGTACAGCTCTCTGGCATGGATATCCTGAAAGTTGGCCCTAAAAGTACTGGGATTAAACCCCACCCACACAGTGTACCGATAGTCAACCGTCCGCATGGAATACCCCATTATTTTTATGTCTTTTAGCTTTGGTTTATCAGAGTTCCACTGAGGGGTGTCTGCAGGTCGTGGATACTGGCAGAAAGCAATGGGCTCTTCCTGGTCATCTTGGTAATAGTCAGAGTCATCGCCACCATAGTCACCCTTCTCTTCCATGGGAGCAAAATAGCGAACAATGCTTTTCCCCTCAGAACAGAGGGCAACATCAAATGAAGTTTCAGGGCACAAAGGGGGAATCCGCAGGCCTGCAAGTTCAGCGAGCGTTGGGAAAAGAGACACTAGCTCAACTATTTTTTTGGTTCGCCCTAAAAACAAAAACATCAGAAGGACAAAGTTAGAAAATCATACAGGCCAAAAAGATATGGGCAAAACATCTTCGAAGCGTATCCTGATGAGCTGCTATACTCTCTCAATTTTACTTTTGCATTTGATTCGCAGGATGACAAGGCTGGAGCTATTTCAATTCATGCAGATAATTCAGAGGAACTACGTCCACATAGCAGCCTGTATCATACAGCATCAGGAAGACACTAGGTTTTGATCCTTCTGTTCCTCAAATGCTCCACGCCTTCCAGATTTGATCATTCACTCCTCTGAGAAAGAACAAAGCAACTGCGATGTCAACTGCTTCACTGCACTGAACTGAACAAATTTTGCTTTTGTTGCCATCACACTAGGTATCAGCACAACTGCAAGAAGAATGGCAGCCACCACTGCTGCAGAACCAACACAGGCCATTCATTATAAGAGGTAGGTGTTTAACAGGACACCTGACCTAAACAATACAAAAAAGAAGCTCCCGTTGTACTGATGCAGATCTTTATCCATTTCCACCAAATCAGATCTGAGGCCAAGACTGGTGTTCACAATTTAATTTTATATCAGCATTACCTGCAAGCACCGCTGCCATCAAGGCAGACCTCAAAGCACTCTCTAAAGCCAAACAGAAGATGGGAGAGTCATTGCAGTTTGACTCAGATCTGCAGTGCAAACATATTCACACCAGCAATTCCCCCTGCTCTCTGGATCCTAGACTTGGCCAGCAGAGCCGGATGTGTGTTTTGCAACAGAAAACAACCTCTGATGCACCCTGCTGTGCACAGAAGACAGCATGAGCAATGCTGATGCCTGGGCATTAACGTCTACATTAGATTTTCCTAGTCACTGAAGACTAAGCTGAGAACATAGGTCAGGTTCATGCCTGTCTCTAGCACTGCAAGCTAAAAAAATTGTAAGGAACCCTCCAGCTTCTGAGTATCAGCACCTGGGCTTAGCCATACTTCAGCAAGAGGTAGCCTCTAGCAGGGCTGCTCCCAAGAAGCCTCAAGCCTGCTGATCCCATCAGTCAATGGCAAGTGTGGTCTTTCAATTAAGATCACAGCAATGCAGAGCTTGAAGTGGCCCCTGGAGAACGTTTACTCCAAGCCCCTGCACTAAGGAAGGTCGAAGGATGCCTCGACCATGTTTATCAAGCTTGTTTTCTAAAAATCTCCAATTTAGGCAATTCCTCTACATCCCTAGGTTAGGCTGTCCAAAAAGCACCCTGGTTCTGCAATGGATGGGATTGAAACTCAGGTCACCTACGTGAGAAGCATGGATTCTACCACTAAATTACCAACGCTCATGTTATGGGACTGCAGTGAACAAGGTTATACAAAGGTTAAAAATTTACCTTGAGGTATCAAGTTTGAAACATGAGTGAAGGGATCAAGATAAGGGAACTGTCTCCCTCCAGGGTTAGCAAAGGAAGATGTCTTTCCTGGTACATAAAACATCAATGGCACCTGGGTAGCAACATCAAAGTTGCTGTACTTCGCCCATTCACCATGTTCGCCAAGAGACCATCCTAGACAGCAGAAAAAAGATTGAATGAAGATAACATCTTAGTGATTATTTCCTTTAACAATCAGTTAAGTGGCCAGATTTACCCACAGTGCTTAAGGTCACTAGTACATTGTTAAGTTAAAATTAACTATTAAATACCAGTGTTGTTATGGATAAATGCAGATGTCTCTAAACTACAAATGCTCTTCCTTTCCTTACTCCCCCCAGCCCCCAAGTAGAATCAAGAAGTGGGCATTCAAGTGTCAAACAAAGCACAGCGCAGGAATTCGGGCACATCAACTTGCATGCACAAGTCTCCACACCGCTCCTTTTAGGCATTACACAGCTGGCCACTTTGGAAGTCCAACACGTCGGCGCAAACTTGATTCATCGAGTCTTGTGTTTTGCGTACCAGCATCCCCGCACTTAAAAATGCTGTCAGGTGCACCTGAACTAAAGCTAGTCGAACGAGCTTTACTGCAACCACTCTCACCATTGTTTTAAAGTGCACGGATGCTGAGACATGGTAACGCTAATTAGAGCAGTTCTCGGAGCTGCTCCAATTAAAGCGCCTCCCTCCCACCCCCACATCACATGTAAAAGTGCCCATTAATTCCAAATACATGCATTTACATAGGGGTTTAATACCCACTTTAGCAATTCATTCAGATTAGCTGTCTCAAATGTCTCTAAACAAGCCCTTCCCATGCCAGTTAACCGAGGTACGATATTCTCCTATAGGAAGGCCCCTTGGACCATTTTGCTTGTTACTATAGATGCAAGAGGCAGGTTTCAGTGAAACCATACTGGGTCAGACCAGTGGTCCATCTAGCTCAGTAGCCAGAGCAGATGCTTCAGAGGGCAAGCATGAGGAGGGTGTATCTAGAGTGATCTATCCCCTGTTCATTACTCTCTCTGGCATCTACCATCCTTGGTTTAAAGACGTCAGAGGACTCTTCTGTTTAAAAGCTATTAATAGATCTACCATCTATGAATGTGTCTAGTCCCTTTTTTTGAATCTGGCTCTATCAGCCTCAAGCAAACTGCAAACAGTTAAATGGTTCTCTCCCTATGCCTCCGAGGTATTTTTCCTCACTGACACAAATTAAAGTGACACCCATAGCACCACCAGCTACTGTGGGCATGGGCCCTGCAACATGGATTGCAGCCACATTGCTGAAACGCTGGCTTCAACATTTTGTAGGCAACCACCACAAGCATAGGAGTTTCTCCTTTCTCCATTCCTGAAGCCTGTCAGCAGAGCTCCATGTTACACAACTGTGGAAGTGACTCATGTCCGACTGCGCAACTCAGAAAAGAGGAGTTTGCACTTTGCCCAAGAAACACTTGATTACTTACCATGATCAGCAGTAAATACCACAATCGTTTTCCTAGAGAGCTTAAGATCATCCAAAGCATTCAACAGCAGGCCAACCTGTGTATCTAGATAAGAAACTGCTGCAAAATAGCTCTGACGTATCAGCCGCTGCAAGTTATATGAAACAAGGAAAAGCAGGTCATTTCAACTGTCGTGGCACCCCTTGGGTCTGTCCTAATCAAAAAGGTGTGCAGCCTTTTCAGAGGAAAGGTTTATTGTCAAGCATCTGCCCATAATCCAGGCTCCAAACTGAATGTAACCTAGGAGGCCACCTAGAAATGGCTCAGCATGCTAGCGGGAGCTCTGTAGAAGTCCAATGCCAGTTTTGCCAGAAGGTACCCTACACCTGGTCCTAAAAGAGGCAGGGCTGATGACAAAAGGCAGAACAGTTTGCTGCCAAGAGGTGTCTATATTTTTTGTTAAGTACTGAATGCACCTCCACTGTGTTTCACAGCCCAAACCATGATACTAACAGGAAAAAAAATAACAGGCCACACATTGTCCAGCACCCAACAGTGATGGCATCTGACAGATTTCATGATTTTGTTCTAGCTGAGGCTGGCCTAGACGTCTTGTGGTGGCAGTGCAAGCTAGTCAGGCAAGGCATACAGACTGCCAAAGGTACTGCGCACTGAAAGCATCCAAAACCTTTAAGAACTGCCTAGTGCTACTTTGCATGTAATCTCCCGAGGGAAGCGCCATTTCAATGAGTTGCATCAGCTGCTTACCTGAAAGTCTTCTGGAACTGGCCCATAAGGGAAGCTTATGTTTAATGCCTGGACATCCTCCCTTTCCCTGATGTCTGTCCAAGGGTTATATGCCACAGGTGGTAATTCTTCAGGCACCCATGGGTCTGGGGCTAAAGTGATATTTTCCAGGGGGTACAACTTGAGAAATTCCTTCACAAAGCAAAGCAAACATACAAAGAAAATGAAGGAGAATGGCACCTTGAACACCAGAGCTGATTGTAAAGGTACAGCCTGTAATGCAGTAATAACACTCTCAGTATTATGGCATTTTTCTATTTCTATATTTTCTATTTTTCTATTGCGATTTCTATAACCAAATGGACCACCTCTAGTTTGCTTTTATAGCACCCTGGGTGTAGAGGGCTCGCTCCTTAAAAACGTTATTGTTACCTGTATTACTAGAGCAGGTAGGAGTGAGCTATGATCCAGGACCCCAAGCTTTATTTTCAATTCAGGGTCACTTAAAATGAAAACCAAGAGTTATGCCCTTTTTGGCTTCTCCAGACTTAACACACACACACACACCCAACAAAAAATCCCTGATTTTTTCCCTACAAGTAGTGGTCCATTTTTGCCTTAGTTAATTTGCTTTAAGCCTGAAGTCTTTCTATTCCTGCTTTTCTTTGAAGACTCCAAGTGCCCATAAAGAACTGGTAGGATTACAGGCGATATTGTGAAAACAAAACCCAATTAGTGGAGAAGAGAGCTAGTAGTTTTTATTTAAGCTGTTTTAAACTTTATCACTACTATCGTTGCAACTCAGAATGCCTGAGAAAGCTCTAAGAAAGCCACACTTTTGTTGAAAGAGTCATTAAAGGATGAAAGAAAGCTCAGAATCAACGTGAGACAAGACAGCCATCCCTCTGCCTCCAAGACCTTCTTCACATTATGCATCATGATACAGCTGCCACTTCGCCTCCCCACATCTCCATCAGGTTTATTACTGATGAAGACAACCTCCTTAGTGTAAAGCTACCCGGGGTAAAGATTTTAACGTGCACTAATGTATTTCCTGTTAAAGTCTGAAGATATGATGTTGTACTAAGCTCTTTGGTATAGCACAGATTACACTATGCAAAATCAAATTGGAAAACAGAGCCTTCTGGCATAGGTAATGAAGCCAAATTTTCTCAAAATACTAGGGCCCAATTCCTCTCTCTCTGAGATCAGTAGAAATGTTGACATCAACACACACAGGGTGGGAAGATCAGGGTCACAGTCAAAAGGCTCTCTATCTGCCCACGTCAAATCAGGCTCACTGCACAATACCGTTCAGTGGATACACATTGACTACAGGTAGTTAAACCAAACCCTTCATCTGGCACTTCAAAATGTTCTGGGCTTTGACTCTAGTTACTGGTAGCAGCAGCAGCTCTCGGCTTCACAGTAAAAGGATGTTTTTCACATCACTTTACAGTAACAGTATAACCATGATATTTGTAGTAGTTTTTAAAGCTGACGAATTCAGATTTAAAATCCCATCCCCCATAAATCCCAGTGACCCTGTTTAATCCAAGCATTCTTACTTGAGGATATCTCAGTGGGATGTGTGGTTTGTGATAACCAACAGCCAGGAAAAATTTGCGTTTCTTTTTTTTCATGACGTTCAATAAGCGAACGGCCTCTTCAGTGCTCTGGATATCAGGCAAGGTGCCCTCAGGTACTTCTGCCACATCCACAGGGCAAACTAAGTTGGCATGAAGCTTTCCATCTTTCCCTTTGCAAGTCTGGAAAAAGAAGAAAGATTTAAACTGCTTTTTTTTTTACACAGGTCACAGAAGATCAATTCATTTCTGATTCTACCCACAGCCTAAACTGCAAATTGAATTCAATGTGGAAATTAGCAGTTTGTAATAGAAATATAAAAGTTTTGCGTTGTTCTAGGTGAGCTGATCAAGACCACTTAGAAAAACAGGCAACTCTTCTCCCCACTGAGAAGCAGAATTTCATCTCTAGAGCGGGTCTGAAAATGTAGTATAGTCATATGCACAATCACATGATTTCTAGGACAAACAGGTGCTCTGTTATTTTTTTGGCCCATTTGCTCCCTCCAAGCCCAAGAACCCCTAGAGAGGCACGCTGGAAGCAACTGCATGACTTGCTAGTGCCTGGGCAAGTACTAGTACTGATTACAATAAGGGGTTCAGAAGAGAAAGCAGGCTTGGCAGGTCTTTTGCACATACACTAAATGGGTGTTAGGAGAAGCAAGTGGCAGCAGCAAGTCCCGAATGCCCTTCAAGCCAATATTTTGGCAAAATAAATTGCAGAATAGAACAGAAAAGGGATGGATGTTACCAAATGGTTACTGCAAATACTACCGTGTTGGACATATTTATAAAATATTATACTGATTTTTTTGTTCCACACTTAACAGAACTGTAACATCCTCAGAAGTTGAATGAGATGGAAAATTCTGATACTGAGATGATCTAAATTTAATTATCATGGTTACATTGGGTTTCAGCCTTTCAATTTTGTGCCAGCTGACTGAGGAAGCAAAAGGGTCTAAGATCCAGACACCAACATTAGTTTTACACTATGGGCCAGAATTTGAACACAAACATATCCGTAACCATCCTGCCCCGCGAGCCGCATAAATAAAACCCACCATGCAACAAGTGACAGGTTCTGAAATCAAGACGCTTTAGGATTCGTATCCAGTAGAGTAGTCTCAAGCCAGCTGATCACATTTTTTACCACCTAGAGAACTGGCTAAGGAAACTGCAGGATCCAACAGCGGTAGTTTTGAGAGAAAGGATTCCATAGCCAACAAAAATTAAGAACCCCACTCTGATAAGAATTCAGGCCTCTCGGAAATCCCACAAATTCACATATTTGCAGGATTAATTATAGTAACTTTCCTTAATCAAAAAAATCCTTTCGGGAGGGAGTCAACAAGAAGCGAGTTGGAGCAATGATTTTCCTTTCCACCGCTCTGATCCACTACATTATGTTCTTAATGAATCTGAGTCACATTAGCAAGAGTGTATATTGCTAAAAAAAAGTCCACAAAACACAACTTAATTATAGACATAATGCAGTGAAACTGCTCATTTACCTTAGTGTTTTCATATTTTTCAGTAGAGGGATGAAAAGGGGGGATGGACCAACTGTATGGATAGTCATCATTATAATTGGATGAAATCCCTAGAAAAAAAGAAGTATGGGCAAAGCATCAGAAATGTCCCTGTACACCGCTCTAGCAGGAGACACAGGTGCTTGAACTGTTTTGCTAAAAAAAACCACGCACTTCCATTAAAATTGCCAGTTTATGGGACTAAGAGAGTGAGCGTTCAAAAACTAAAGGGTCAAACTATCCAATTTAGGTAATAATCCTCAAATATGCCTTGCTACAGGGAAAGAGAAACTCAGAAATTTTAAGCAGAACTATGAACAACAGCAGTCAACATATATATATATATATATATATATATATATATAATTAAATGTACTAACACCAGGATCTGAATTAAAATGCCAAATCAAATACCGTTTTGTGGTTAAGTGCAAACAGTATCACAAACAATCTTGTATTTCTACTGCATTATCTTCTACTCCTTAGTATTCTTTAGTCAACTGTTTTCCTTGGTAGCTTGAGGACTTTACTGAAACACACAATACTCCTGTCCCTATACAGTTCACATGCTGTTATATATTGAATGTGTATTAAAAATTATTACAGAACACACTGTACCGGGATGGAAAACTTTTCCTACAGACATGGTTGTGTAGCCATTCTGCTTAAAATACTGGGGTATTGTGGAGTAGTTTCCTGCATGCACTCTCCAATAAGAATAGAAGTCATAAAGCCTGGTGGTGTCAGGTCTGCGCCCAGTAAGAAAGGACACTCTGCTCGGAGCACATACGGCTTGCTAGAAAGGGAGAGAGAGAGAGAGAAAGAGAGAAGATGAATCAATGCTTATTACAAAGCTGAGCACATCTGCAGTGCTCTCAAGCCACTTCTGAAGTGCAATCAAGCCATTTTGGTGTGATTAGACAAAATATTCAGGGACTGGTAGAATCAGACTGAAAATGCTTAACATTGCTCCTAGGTGAGAGCCTGGGAACATTACTTTGCCTATCACTTAGACATTTCTGCTCTCCAATGGCAAGCGATGCATACTTTTTTCTTGATCTCAAACTAACAGAATCCTGAAAAGAAGCCGGAGCTTTGGTTGTGCAGATAATAATGCAAACTGTGTGACGTTAAACGAATGCAGTTCATTTGAAAACTGACAATATGCAGTTGCAGAGTTAGACACCGGTGGCAAATGGGTTCAGCTGACATAACCATCAAATCAAGCTGATCTGGGTACAAAGGACACATTAATGGAGGAGTCCAAAGACCCGACCAATTCTGTCTCATTTTTCAGAGTCTCATTTAGCTCCATTTCAATGCCCAAATTACCCAGTCAACACTGGGTTTCTGACCTCCTGGAGAAGTCAGGACAGGGAATGCAGCCATTGGGCATCTATACCCATGCTCCAGGGTGGGGGGGCACTTTAAATAGAGCGGCCCAAAGCACCCACAGCATCATGTGTGTTCAGCATCCTGCACTTCAAAATGGCAGTGGGGGCACTTTAACGAAAGCTCGTTCAACAAGCTTGCAAGTGCCCCCGCTGCCATTTTGAAATGTGGGGACACTCAATACATGCAAGACACAGAGGCCGCTGGAGCACGCTAATTAGCACACTCCAGCAGGCTCGCAGCAGGCTCGATTATAATCTACATAATTGACTGGACCCAATGATCTACAAGGTCCCTTCCAGCCCCTAACAATCTATGAATCTATGAATAATCTATGATGAATTGAACCTGCTTCAATGCGTGCTAATTACTATGTATTGGAGACCAAAGGTCCATCCTGTGTGGCCCAAAGTGCTAAAGAATAATCCCAGTAAAAAGGAAGCACTAGACTTCAAAATACTCAAGAATAAGAGCCGCAAGCTATGTCGTCCTCTGCTAAAAGTGAGCTGGACAATGGAACAGATTTACAAGGACAGGATAGGACTCTGCTCATAAGATGAAAAAAATATAAATACAAGATAAGCTTTTACAAAATACTTTTGTAGTGGAAAGCAGAGAACTACTGCTGGACGCAATGGCTTTTAACAGCATATCATTGCTGATAATGAAATGGTCTAGGTAATATTACATTATCCTGAGCACTGTTGAATTAATTGCACATTCAGCAGGACCCATCCTCATTCCTGTCCTTATCCTAGCAAAGAAAAACCATGCACTATATAGTTCATCCCAGCTAACCTTTCAATCCTCAAAGCACTTTAAAATGTCATAAGTGGCTGTTATTTCAATATTTTCCCCTCCATTTTCCATAATCAAATCAGGAAATATTTTCCACATATATAATCCCTACTTTTTTTTTTATTTACTTCAATTACGTACTTGTGCGTAAGCATTTTGGAACACAACGCTTTGAAAGGCAAGCTGATCGATGTTTGGAGATTTTACAAGGTTGTCTCCATAACAGCCTAAAGTGGGACGCAGATCATCCACCACTATGAAGAGGACGTTCTTGCCACCTACGCGGAAGAGAGAATTACCAGGCATTAATTTAAGCACTGATAAATAAAAGCTAAGGGGAGACTGGAACTTCTCTATATAGACTATGAATGGGCTAAAACAGAACAAAACAGGAGTCTCCAACATCTTTGGAGGATAACTTTTTTTTTTGGTGTTAATCCTTTGAAGATCTAAGAATTCCCAGGCTCCAGTTGCAGTCTAGCCGCAACCCCATCAGAGATCATAAATAGGCATGTTTTAGGTACCCGAAAGGACCTTTATCAAAAGGCTCCAGGAAATAACCTATAAAACAAAAAAAAGGGGAAGGGCTCAAGTGTTAAATAAGAGCAGAGACGATCCGGTTTCACCAGCAGAGATGTGGGTTTTCCAGGAAATTTTGAATTGGAAAATTTGCCAGAAAATTTTCCAATGCCCTAAATAGAGCATAATCTGATTTAGCATGGTTACTCAACTGATATTTAGTAAACCAAACTAAAAAAGTACTACCATGTTAATTTTATGTCCCAAAGCCACAAGTATTGGAACTGAAATATTTGATTAGGGAAAAAATAAATACAGCACACATAACGTGGTTTAAATGTTATATTCAAACAAATTCAAAGCTTTATGTAGAAAGAAATTATTTTTATTGCAATACTTGTAAAAATGTAGAGACAATACACAATAGCATGTACGTCCCTTACATTATTTGTTTAAATATAAGGGGAAAAAAAAAACAAAGGCACTGAAAACTGTTGACACTAATTTTAGCACGCCCAAAGGCCTGGGCGTGCATGATATACTGTGCTTTGGTTTTGATTTGACCTGCACAGCCAATTAGGTGAATTCCTAACTTGATTTTTGGTTTGGATTATTATAGGAGTGTATTTACCCTTCTGTTTACAAACCAATAAAACATAGATGTACTCTCTCACACACTTCCTAGGGATAATCACCTGAAAAACATTCATTACAACTTTGAAACTGCCAAGTTTGCCTAATATTGTGTTGGCATCCATTCATGATTACTATTGGACCCCTTTTCTCTTCCCACCCCCCACAGCCGGTCTCTCACCCACTGACTCCTCGATTTATATCTTCACTGACTGCCTGTCCTGCATGCAGACCAGCCCAGCCTCTGGCTTCTTTACTACTCCTTCCATCCAGGAAGAGCACACACCAACTGCAGAGACTTTCTCAGCCTGATGAAGGGTTTTTAAACCCGAAAGCTTGCTAAAACATTTTTTTCCAACTATTTAAGATGGTCTTATAAAAGATACCAGATTCACCCAAAGAACCTTGCCCTACTATAGTATCGGCACCCCTTCCCCATCACTATCATACCGGCACCCCTTCCCGATCACTATTGTTCCGGCACCCCTTCTCGATCACTATCATACCGGCACCCCTTCCCCAATCACTGTAGCATTGGCACCCCTTCCCTGATCACTATAGCATCGGCACCCCTTCCCCAATCATTATCGTACCGGCACCCCTTCACAATCACTATAGCATTGGCACCCCTTCCCCTATCACTATCGTTCTGGCATCCCTTCCCGATCACTATAGCATTGGCATCCCTTCCCGATCACAATATCACTAGCACCCCTTCCCCAATCACTATACTACCATTACTAATGAATGTCATGAAACAATGAATTTGTAGAAACGGAAAACTCCCCACGGAAAAACAAAGCGCTGGAAAAGTTTCCATTTTGGAAAATATCCCACAGAAAATGTTCCACCCCACCTCTCTGCCAGCGCAGCGCAGCGCAGCGCAGCGCGGGTACCGCCCCCGCTATCTAACCCCATCCGCAAGGCACCTTTAAAACTACAAAACAAGGCGTTAAAAAACAAGAATTAGAAAACAAGAATAAAAAAAAAAACAAGACTAAAGACTAAAAAAACAGCAGTAGAAAACAAGAATTAGAAAACAATAAAAAACAGGACTAAAGACTAAAAAAACAAAGCAGTAGAAAACAAGAATTAGAAAACAATAAAAAAAACAAGACTAAAGACTAAAAAAAAGCAGTAGAAAACAAGAATTAGAAAACAATAAAAAACAGGACTAAAGACTAAAAAAACAAAGCAGTAGAAAACAAGAATTAGAAAACAATAAAAAAACAAGACTAAAGACTAAAAAAACAAAGCAGTAGAAAACAAGAATTAGAAAACAATAAAAAAACAAGACTAAAGACTAAAAAAACAAAGCAGTAGAAAACAAGAATTAGAAAACAATAAAAAAACAAGACTAAAGACTAAAAAAACAGCAGTAGAAAACAAGAATTAGAAAACAATAAAAAAACAAGACTAAAGACTAAAAAAAAAAGCAGTAGAAAACAAGAATTAGAAAACAATAAAAAACAGGACTAAAGACTAAAAAAACAAAGCAGTAGAAAACAAGAATTAGAAAACAATAAAAAACAGGACTAAAGACTAAAAAAACAAAGCAGTAGAAAACAAGAATTAGAAAACAATGAAAAAAAACAAGACTAAAGACTAAAAAAAGAAGACTAAAAAAAAAAACAAGCATTAGAAAACAAGGCATTTAAAATTAAAAAATCCTTTTTTTTTAGGGGGGGAAAGAGAAGAACTAGCTAAGTTCTGGAACTAGCTATTTGCACGGCCGAGGGCAGCCTCGCTGCGGGCCCCAGCTTTGCACGCAGCATTTGAATGCGGCCCGGGCAGGGGTGGGAGGCCGCCGGGCCCTGGATGCAGCGGCGCGGGCGCCGGGGCCATTCGCGGCGCGGGTGCGGGTGCGGGCTCCGCTCCGCTCCGCGCCTTGCCGCGCCCCGCGCGGGTTCCCGGGCTGCAGACACGGAAGGCCCTGCTCCGCTCCGCTCCGCTCTGCCCGGCCTGGCCCGGCCCTGCCCTGCCCAGCCCGACAAGAAGCGGCGAGCCGCGCCCATCCCCTTTGCCGGCGAGCCGAGGCGGTGCGTGCCCGGCCCTCTCGCCCCGCACCTCGCAGCGCGCCCAGCAGCAGCGCGGCGCAGCACAGCCCGAGCCAGCGCCCGCACCGCATCGCACCGCATCGGGGGAGGAGCCGCGGCGGCTGCAGGATGCCTTAAAGGGCCCCGGGGGATGCCCTCAGCACCAGGGCACCCTGGACAGCCCCCTCGCAGCGCCCAGGGCTTGTCTTCCACCGCACCAAACCCTGGGAGCGGGCAGGGTGCGGGGGGCAACCAGGACACCCGGCTCGCTCGCCTGAATGCGCCTACGCCGCCGCGCCGTGATGGCAAAATGTGGCCTAGGGGAATCGCTGACATAAATAAACACCGCGCAGAGTTTAAAGCAACCAGGAGGTCCTAGTAGAGGTGGCGACATCTGGAAAAATCTTTCTGGCACAAAAATCTTGTTGGTTTAATAAAAGATATCGCCTCTACTAGGAGCCCCGGTTGCTTTTTCCCCTAGACCGATACGGCTTAAGGCCTGCGTGGAAAGCCGGGCCCCAGTTCAGGCTGCCCACATCCGAGAAGTCCCTTCGGATGCATGTGCCCTGCAAATGCATGTTGGCAGAGCGCGCGGTCTCTTTGGGCTCGAAGGAAAGCTGGATACCAGAGTTGTCAGGCTCTCACTTTATAGCTGGTTGGCTCTTTTTAGAGCTGGGCAGGCTTTTTTATCCCGTGATAATGACTTTGCACGGGTCCCGTCTAAACTGATCGTGCGATTAACCAGTTAACCAGTTCATTGTGAGATAATGGCTTTCCACATGCAGCCGGTCTTTGCACCTGTAGCTGGTCGAAATTTATTGTGCGATTCACCAGTTAATTGCATACCATATCTAATGTGTAGTAGAGGTCTTGTACTTCCCACATCATGAAATCCCAGTTGACCAGGAAGGAGTTTCACAGTGGGATCTGGCGCTTGGAAACATCCTACAGAGTCACAACACAGAGCTAAGGATATCAGCACTGCTTCCAAGAAGCCCCGAGGCTTCACCTGCCACGGCACAGTCCCAAGGTGCCACCCCTTTGGACAAAAAATTCATCTAACAAATTGTGCTTGCTTCCTGTTGCTTAGCAGTCCTGGCTGAAATACTTCCTTATTCACAAACGTACAGCTGACATAGTGCAAGCATTGCAAAATGCAGGTGTCCAACCAAGCAACAAATCAGCTTGAATCAAATGAGATCTCATGAAGCTGCAGCAAATCCAGGAGGAATCTGCACCTGGCTGCTTGCTTTGAGAGAGATTTGGCAGGCTCAGATAGGCAAGCAAAACAGCCCAGGTTGGTTTTGCTGCTGCTTGGTTTGATTTAGCAAAACTATATTACTGCAGACAGGTTTGCATCTGGGTCCTGTTTCACATAAGCACCCAAGCCCATGCAGGGTTTGACTGGGTGGTTGTGGTTTGGGCCAATCTTTTGGAAAAGAAAAACTGGTCCAATTCACTCCTGCTGCCAGAGCTCAGGCTATGAGGCTCCAAGAGTGGGAAATCTGCCCCCAAGGGAAGGCTGCAGTGACATTGGCTGTGCGCTGCTCCGCTCGCAGGATGAGGATGTGGAGGATACTAGCACCTTTCAGCTCCCTTGGGTGTTTTTTTCTTCAGCGTAATTGCAACTGCAAGGGAAGAAATAAGCCCAGGCTGCAAAATACACACTTCTGAGTGGGAACTCTTATGCTAGGACAGGGGTGGACAAAATTACATTGTACCAAGCCATTGTACCCAGCCCGCAGGGCCCCTAAAAAATTTAGAAGACTAATATTTATCTGCCTTGGGCTGCCTGTCATGCAGCCCTCGATGGCTTGCCAAACTTAATAAATGGCCCTCTGCCCAAAATAATTGTCCACCCCTGTGCTAGGACCATGGTCTTCTTAACAAGGGTGCTAGAGGCACAGCTTTGCCTTCTCTTACCCATGCCTATCACAAGATGGCACTCTTGCCCTGAGAAGGCTCCTCTGAGACTGGATTAATTTATAACCTGCTGCTGGTAGGTGCAAGGTTCCTCCAATAATGTAATCCAATGCACCTAAGAAAGGCTTGGGTTTGCTTATTAATCCTCAGATGTTGCTTCTTGGGTTGCACATGTGCTTGCCCTCAACAGTAAAGTTCTCCACCCAACCAAAGAACAATAATTGCTTCTGAAAGAAGCCAAAATCCAGCCTTCCCTGACTGGAGTAATAACGGGTAAATCAGGAAGCAAAAATAGGAAGCCATCAGGTAGGTCTCTTATGGGACAAGGTAGAGCAGCAAGTCTCCACCAGGGTGTTGGAGCACCCTGGGGTGCTACAGGAAGTGAGAGAAGATAAGCAGATAAAGGCAGGCTCGGGCTCAGGCTCCAGGCATGAGAAGAGAAGCAGGTAAAGGTCCTTCCCGCCCAGCCATTCCCTTACCCCGGCTGCCTATCAAAGGAAGCCACTATAATGAATACCTTTGTTACTGAAGTGGGGTGTTGCCTACTTTACAAAAGTTATGGTGCAAATCTATCCTACCTTCTAAGTAGGATGAGTCATAGGGCTACTTCCTTAGTCTGCTTGATGAGGTTACTATATGGTTTTCAAGGGATAAATTTACCCTGGATTTTAGGGTAAGTAGCAGCAGGGCTGTATGGCAAGCGCCAGCTTCATTTTGAGCAGACAGCGAAGTCAATTTGATCTTAGGCAAATAGTAAACCTGTTGTGTGTCTACATGCCTAGTCTGCTCAGGGAAAGGGCAGGGGCAGAAAGGCGCTTGTGTGGAGGTAGAGGTCAAGGGCTGGAGTAGACGCCTCTAGAAAGAGGGGTTTTGCAGGAAAAGGCTTCCCTAGGTAGGGTCCAATGCAAGGCCCTATTGCCCCAGGGAGCAGTGTATTCCCAGCACAAACAGCAACAGGATGTGATGAAGGAGCAATACCTATCTTTATAGTGTGAGTAGATCTGGACCCTAGCCAGTCTTAATTCACCCAGCATTCTCCAGCCTTTTACAGCAACGCTTCAGTGGGAGAGGGAATATTTAATGTTATTCTGACAATTATTTCCTCCTCACGCAAATGGAAACCTTGGGGAATGAGGAACTCAAGTGCATTAAAATTAATATTTAAAGAAGCTGTCTTGGAGGCATATTTCATTTTAATCTAAGATTTTTTAATAAGGGCTACAGCCAGTTAACATTTACATTAGAGTTTTTAAACATAAATACACATTTCTGGGTCACTTTGACAGCCAGCAAGTCTGAGCTTGATGAAAGTTGTTAGCCAGAACGCACGTTGTGTGTGGCAGGCAGCGTGCAAGGTTGTATTATCAGCCAGAGCTTTTTAATGCTTACCACATAATTTCTGCCTGGGTCCTCTGAGAGACAGGAACTGAACTGTTTGGGTTAGCTCAGTCATTTGACTACGCCTAGGCTATTTTCTAATGCGCGTGTTTGGAAGCTGATCTCTCTTTCTAACTTGGTGCGTTTTATGCAAGGAATTTTTCCCCTGGCATTTAAGCATTTGATAGCGATTAACTGTTTAACCAACAGGGTTGTATTTGAAGCTGGACCCTAGCAAAGCCACAAGTCTGTGGAAAACTAGAGGGCTGATAAAAATGGCCAGCAGAGGTCACAGAAGTTCTGCTAATTTTCTAACAATCTCTTTAAGTTGGTACAACTTTTGCTTTAAAAACAGGAAGGTTGGATGGAACCGACAACAGGAAGTGTGGCGTACGTTTACTTGTAGGGAGTTTACATTTACCATTTGCATTCCTGTACAACATACAAGGTCGTATTATTTATACCACTAGGCTTGATTGTTTTTAGAACCAGACTTCAGAAAATGTCAGCTAGGGGACAGATCTGTATCTGCATGAAATGGATCAGTTATCTGAACAGATTTTCCATTTGTACCATCTATGACCATGATTTTAGTCCTTCTCTGCTAACAGATCTCATTTACATCAATACATTCTAGCTTATACAATTAAAGTGGTAACAGTGCCGTTTTGAATATTAGGCCAAAGTACATACCTGGTATAATTTACATTGTTTTTCACAGTAATGAATTGCACCAGGGTTCAGAGCAGACAGATGAGCAACTATCCCAGGGCAGCTGCATGCAGTAGGCTCCGTCACTGTGACTTCCTACTAAGCTGCAAGAGGGCAGGAAAGAAGATCCTGTTTGCTTGGAATAAGATGCAGACACACACCACCACGCTGGTATAACTTCTGACAGCAGCATCTGCTCCCTGATTTTTCCTGGGGTAATTCTACACCAGCCCTGTGTCACTTATACTGGCGTAGGGTGGCATATAGTATTATGCCACCTCCTTTTTTACACCACTGTAATGACCAATTACAATAGTATCAACATGTCAAGTACCCAGAATCTTTTTTCTCCAACCCATAATGCAAAAGCCTTCCATTAATTTATAGGAGTTTTGCAGTAAGACCATGTGGCATTTGAAAAGCAAATGAATATCTTGCTCTGAAATGTGCAGTGACCGCAGAGAATGCTTGACAAGAGGATGGCACATATTCTGAACTCTGCTCCTTATGAATTGTGAGACTCATAATATTTCTGATACTCCATACAAGAGATGAGTGGTGCATGGAGTAATAGCCTTATAAATCACAAAGGGACCAATGATCTGCTCAGGTCCCTTCCGACCCTACCAACTATGAAACTATGAATACCACCACTCCCTGAGGTTTTTATTTCCTTCATGAAGGGATATGTATATCAGTGCACAAAATTAGCATTATAAGACTCTGTTTTTCAGTTTTTTCTTCCCATCTAAGTGGCTACTCCGGTAGTTATGCAAACTGATTCAGATTTTTTATCTAAAAGTTTTAGCATGGAAAATAGCTAACTTGCTGAAATGAGGCATCTTGTGAACATTTCTTTTAATCCCCCATTCTAAAAAGAAAAAAAAAAACATAAAAAAAATCAGCCATAGTTCACCTGACAGAAATATTTCAGGGTTTGGTTGCACAGAACTAAAAGGTTTTTTAAAAAGTTTAGGAAATAATGTGACAAACTGAAATGATCTCTTTTTTGCATTACATTTTCACCGACACGGGAAACTGGGAGGTTGTTTTTTATTGAGCTGTTATTGCTTGCCTTTTTATTTTATAAACCAGGATATGAACAAACAAACCTGGAAACTATCCTAAAACTGTGAAAACATGTATGCATGTGCTTTTCAGTGAGTTCATGGCTGCTATCAGAACCTCTTGCTAAAGAACTTGATGCCCTGGGATTGTTCTCTGGGATGTACAATTTAAAAAAAAAGACTATCTGAACCAATGCATATATTTTTCCTTCTAAATTCTTACTTACAGTAATCCTGTTTTTCCTCTTTGTGTGTATTACTGCTTTGGAATTATCTGATTGAAAATGTAAGTGTCCTAGAAAGATGATATCTTACACAGGCCACATCAGGCACTAGTCATTTATGGACATAATTCACTATTTGATCAGTTTTAAGCTAATTATTATTTTCTCCACCAGTACAGCTCACTGGTAGTAGCAACAGACATAGTGTAAATAAGTTGCCATTATTGCAAGGAAATGGGGGAAGCACGCAAGCAATACATTCTCAAATGAAATTTTCTCTCATTTTCATCTAGAGTTTTGATGGAGAATTATTCTACTGAACATGCATCTAATTAACTACCATAGAGCTTGATTCTCATGAATGCAAATGTGTTAAGTGGTGCTTGTTATGGATTTCCCAGTTTGCCTAATATGATTATATCAAAGAGTATTTAGCAATCAACTGCAGTTCAATCCACTACAAGAACAAATTATCTGGCTACTGGAACTCTTTAACAGAGCGGTTCTGATGCTCGAGTAGGAATGGAATGATGCGGCCTATTGATTGCAGATGCTGCAATCAACAGAGACCTGCCCACAGGTTATTCCATCCTCGGAGAGTGGAAGCGGACTACAAAATTACAGCCAGCATTCATTTTACCCTAGGTGCATAAGAATGTAAAAACTGTTCTTTACTGGGTCACAGACTATAGGTTCATTTACTCAGTATCTTGAGTAATGGCAGAGAGAGTATATGCCAAAGGGGAGGGTAAAAGGAGCACACCCAGAATTTTCCACCCCATGATCCTCTCCCATTGTAATTTCCAGTGTTCAGAGGTTTAGGATGATCTGACATACAGAAGCTGCACCCCTCCCTATCTGACATGTTCAATCCTTTTCTTCAATCCTCTTGTGAACTGGTTTAAGCCACCAGTTTCCCCAGCATCTCCTGGCAATGAGTTCCATAAATTAATTACAAGCTATCAAATCTGAATAGGGGACTTTTCAATTATCATATTCCACTCATTTCTTTTTTTTCTAATGATGTGAAACTAAAGCATGTGATGAAGTGAGCTGTGACTCATGAAAGCTTATAAATCTCTGATTTAGTTTGTCTTTTAAGATATACATCTACCCTGACTCTAGAGTAACATGGCTAACTAGTACTCTCTTAAAGCTCCTGAGAAGCTTTGGCTTGACTGTACTGATGCCAAAAGTTTTCTATGGGTATGTCCATGCTACAATCACTGTGAGCATAGATATACCCAAGCTGGCTTTAAACTGGAAAAGCAAGACAAGTATTCAAGCAGCTAGCTCACACTAAATCCTACACCAGTGGTTCTCAACCTTTTTAAACTCAAGACACCCCTTAGAAAATGTCAGCTCTTACTTTCACTTCTTTTTTGACCATGGAAAAATAATAGTGCAATTCTTCTCTTGAAAAACACTCAATTTGACCTGCTGTGTTTGTTTTTGACACTGTAAATGAAATCTCTCAGAGTTTATCTTGTGGATCATGTGTAGGTATTTTCTCATCGAATTGTTAGTATTACATGGCACCCTTAAAGGATCTCATGGGACACAAAGTGCTGCTGATTGAGAATTACAGCCCTGTGCACTTGGGTAGATTACTTAAAGGCTAGTTTAGCTAGGTCTACACTACAATGTGATTGCAAGTTACTACAGTATAGATGAAGCCCAAAACCACAGAGCAGATGCAGCATAGATAACTGTAATATAAGCTTCTTCTGGATGTGTTTCTAGTGTGCCTCATCCCTTCCAGTTCTGCACTGGAGGATCAACTTATGAGTGGGGAAAGCGTATAGTTTTCCTTGTTCCTAAAGGGCCTAAATCCAAAGTCCATTGTAGCCTGGTTTAGAGACGGCCAATGAAGGCACTGTGGGGTGTTGGGATTTTATAACAATAAGAGCGATACACCTGCAATTGGCCTGAAAACCAAATCATTTCAGAAAGCCCAACATCAACTCCACAAAATAAGTCTATGCTGGCAGGAACCAAGCTCAAATCTAACCCTTGCCTGCACGACGGACTTTTTGTAAAAGCAACCTTCCCATCATAGCTCGGTTAACATCGCTGCAAGCCCTAGTGTAAATAAAGCTCCGATAGGCACCAAACTTTTTTTAAAGACATCCTGGGGAAGCTTGTACTATAGTTACATATGCTGTACTTGCTCTGTGGTTTTGGGGCTTGACTCCCCTGAGAAGATTTCCATATCATGTTGTCGAAGACTCCAACGGGGCCATGCCTCCACTAGCAGTCTCACATTTATTAACACCAAAGAAGCCTCCCCTATGCTAGCAATGGCTGCCCAGCACCAATAAGCTCACAGACTACAAAACACTAACACGAGCCACAGCCAAAACCATTAAATAAGTACTTTCCTAGCCAGGAGAGTGGTCACATGCACACTTCCTACAGAGACTATTCTCAAATAGCCATTGGCAGTCATGGGAATTAACTAGCTAAAAAGTTAAAGAAATGGCTAACTTTTAACTCAAGCTAGTTACATTTTTCAGCTGTCAACTTTTAACTTTAACTAGTTAAAAAAAGCTTAACTTTAACTTTTTTTAAAGTATAACTTAAAAGTAAAAAAATAAATGAAATCCGGCTTTCCCAGATTTTTTCCTGACACAGCCACTCTCTAGGCCTTACATGGAACAACATTTCTTTATTGAAACTCTAGGACTTCTTGTTTGAGAGACAGGGAGTAGTGTGCCTTCCTATGAGATATGGTCTCTTAAGGACTACAAGTCCCAGAGTTCCTTGGTTCATGCTGGCATTTTCTGTGCATTTGCAGAAGTTGGCTGGAGGAGAGGGAACAAGCACAAGCAAGCAGAGACATTGATCCCAGTAAGAATGGGAGCAAGTAGTGAGGGTGAAGATCAGCAGATCAGTCAGCAGATGCTGACTTTTTAAATTTTAATGAAGATCCAAACCAGGGCCCAAGAAGTTGAGCCATGAACGGCGCATACCCCCAGCGGCCGGAGAGGCACGGCTGTGCCGGTGGGAGCACGCTGGCGGTGGCAGGAGTCCAGTGGCAGTGAGCAGGGAGCTCCCACAGATGCCACCAGCACTGTCGGCAGCAGGGGGGTGACAACCACCCACAGGCGCTGCTGGCAGCATCGGTGGTGGCCAGGAGCGATCGTGGACCACCTGCAGATGCTGCTGGCAGTGCCAGCAGTGGCAGGGTGGCAAGTGGCAACCACCCACAGGCACCGCTGACAGTGTTGGCGACGCCTTTTTGCAGGGGGTGCACCGCCATGCGTACGGGGTGCACACGCACCCATGTGCATCCCCTACATGTCGCCCCTGAATTGAGCATAACTTCTCATCTGCGAGAAACTTACCTGAGATGTCACCTACTATGAAAGGACTATTCATCTGTTGAAACACAAGCATTCCCTCATCTGCTCATGTAGAGCGATAATTCAGTAATGGGGGCTTAGTTTTGCAAGACAGAAGAGGAAAATGGAAATGCAGCTTTTGCTGAAGTTCACTACACATGTTTAAACCGTTTCTGCTATGCAACTAAACATTCGTTTTCTCATTTAAACTGATTTTCTCATTTCAGTCTAATTTTGATTTTCAGACACTTTCATTATTTCTAATTCAGATGCATTTCATACCCTTTTGTTACCTTTTGAGCAATAAAAATTGTAACAACAGAGGTTTTCTGTGGAAACAGCTTTCATTTGTCACCTGGCTATGAATATCTCTGTTATTCTGGTATACCTATATGATGCATTGACTTTTACAAAGTACTTCACATGGAGAGGGTGAGGAGGATCTAACAGTACATAGGTACTGGTAAATTGTTACTGGGAAAACTGTATGACAAGTCTAACATTGTTTTCAGGTAAAGCGGGGTGAGTTCTGAGTAAATTAGTGTGCTTCTCTGGGCTTTCGGAAAAGAAACCCACTCACTGCATTTGAAAATGAAAAATGATGCTAAGAGGCAGTTGGCTGTGTTTCACGCATTTCTCACGAATCAACTTAACTTTGAACTAGTTACTTTCTTTTTAACTTACCTTTTAACTAGTTGAAAGTGGAAATATTTAACTTTTAACTTAAATCAAAATAATTTTAAAGGCTGCTAACTTTTAACTTTAACTAGTTACATTTTTTCATAAACTTTTCCCATGACTGGCAGTTGGGAAGCTGCACTTTCTAATGTTCACCAGAATAAATTGCACTTGGTTTAGAATAAAAAAGTAATGAATTCCTGCATATATATTCATATGTATGGGTATGTATACATGCACATAACTTTTATTTTAGTCAAATACAATGGGAAGGTTCTGGATACAATGCACACCATTTTTGTTGTGTCTGGAAGACTTTCTTCTTCCAACCAAGGGTTTTTATCCCTTGTATGCTACAACTTCATTCTGCATGGGTCCACTGCACTTCCATCCCAGACCCTTACATGGAGATCCCAGCCGCACAGTCCAGTTTTTTGTGAGCAAGAAAGATTAGACTGTGTACCAATATATTGTGCCCCCGACCATGGCACCCACTGGCTTCAATACAAGCTGTGTTCACCTTGAAGCAATAACTCCACACAGCACATCTGGCAAATCTAAAGAATAGAGAGGGCATGTTTCCACAAGCAACTGGCTGGCACTGTGGATCAGTTCCCTTAGCAGTTCTCAAAGAAGCATGTTGTAATGACCCATTTGAAAAAACTTGTCATAGCTGCATGGTCTTGGTCATCACTGATTTCTCCAAAAAGGCAGAACCAAAGCAAGAAAAATGATCTAAACTGCTGCTATCAAGAGCTGCCACTTGGCAGGAATCTCTTAAGTTCAGCTGATACAAAGAGCAGCCTGTTTTTTCCTTTTCGATTTACAGACTCAAAATTTGCATGCCACGAAAAAAGCTGAGTGCAGAGTGATAAACAGGAAAGAAACCCTTGTACGCCACCTCAGCACTCCGAACTTCATCCTTCTCTGGTCCGTTTGGTGATAAGCTCAAAAGCGTGTTATGGATTCAAGCAGGTCTGTACAGTTGCTTATTTAAAGGCACAGAAAAACTATGTCCTTTTCAAGACGAAATGTGTATGGGCTGCATCTAACCTTGCCAAAAGATACACTCAGACCAGAAAGGCAGTAGGTGTAGAATTGGCTAAAGGAAATGCTCCCACGTGCAGCCAGCGTGGTGTCAACGTGTGGGGTGCGCTGCTCTGGCTGGATTTTTCCAGAGGACTACACTGGAAATGTATAGCCATTAATAGAGCCAGCACACGAACAAGCCAAAATAAGAACATAACTCATGTGATGCAAGCTTCAGGTAATAAGCAAATCGCCAGCTGGCCATTGGAGGGAATTCCTGTCAATTCTGCAAATGTCTTGGAGCCACATCTTGCAGGGCTGAAATGAAGAAGAACTTTGCTCCTTCAAAAGCTGCAGGTCAAGCCTTCTGTGGGGTCTGGCGATGGAGCCACCATGCTCTGAAGCAGATGCTGAGCAACACCGGAGGCCAGGGAAGAGCCCGGTTAGGAAGTGTGTGAGCTGTTATATTTTAGATTGTGAGGAGCACAACCTGCAAACGGCAGAGCAGCCTTGGTAATGAGATACATTACCTTCTACCAGGCATAACTGAGCTCCCTAGAAATGTAGCATAAAAAACAAATTGGCGGTACTGAGCAGCAAGTGTCCAGTCCTTTCTTTTCTACTTCAAAGCTAGTGTCCGTCAGAAAATGCAAGTGGGGTCTTCCATCTGTAAGAGCTGACGAGTAGTTTTTATACTCTAAGTGTATCAAAGCTTGGCAGGACTGTCCACCTTATTAAGTTTAGCTCTCTAGCAGATACCAAAAGCACCACATCAGTTATATTTGCACATATCTGCTCTTTGTCATTAGCTTTCTTATAATAAAATGATATGATACTATGGCAACTGCCTTCCCATAACACAAAAGTTCCCCAGGAACTAAACACTAAAAAATAAGCGTAGGCTTTAGACAGCATATTCCTAATTCAAAGACACTCATTTTAGCATCTCCTGTAGTCATGGCTAAATCGAATCTCACAGGGTTGATCTCTGTAATCCCTCTCTCGTTATTCTAAGCAAACTGCCTCCTAGAACGAGCTTGTCAAGCCATGTTTGTCACCAGAGTTGTTTCTAAAGAAATGAAATGATAGATGGTGACTTCAGAGCCCTGGGCAAGGGACGGACTACTGTTTGCCCCACCAGAAAAGCAGTATGACTCAAAGGAACACCCCACAATTTCTCCCCGGCTTCGTGGCTCCTCCCTGGGCATTAGCTATGATAAATTAGACACTTCCAGCACCAGCTCAGCTGGGCTGTACTGAGCAGGGAGGGGGTGGATTGTGAAACCAAAGCTCCTCCTGTTCCTACATCCACCTGTTCCACGAAAGGAGTAAATACATGTCTGCAGACTGGGTAACCCACACCGAGATCTCATTTTTTTCTGCTTCTCCCCTGTGAAAGCCATGCTACACACTAAGCCTGTAAACGGCTCGATAGTCTTATGAATGAAAGCGCTGAGATTGTCAGTGTAACACAAACAGTAAACTTTACAGGGTACATTAAATAGACTGACTCTGCGACTGGAACAAACTGTGTCACCTTGCCTTACTGAATTCTTTAATGCAGGTCACTAGTACGAGCCACCAGAATATTTAAATAGTCACCAACTTGTAGCTCTCTCATTTTATTTTCTGGTTTCATAACCCCTGCCAATTCTGGGGCATATTTGGACCAGAATATTCATTGCACTGCAGCTGCAACCCCCCCCCCGCCCAAAACTTGACCTCCATTTATTGGTAGCAGTGAAATCTACATGACCCTACATTGCTCTCGTTACAGCTGCCTCAGCAGAAGGAAGCATAAGCTCATCAGTATTCAAGCATTGCTAACCAAGAGGTCACTTTTCCCTCTGTTAAGCAAGTCTCCATTTCAAACATTAAAACCTTCCAATTAGGAATTTATGACAAGGACACTGAAGTACACAAGACTGGTTTGTTCAGGTGAAGGCAATGTCTTCTGCAGTGGCACTCTCCCCACGAAGCACGAGAAGAGTCATTCTCAGGAAAAAAGCCAATTCTCTCTCTGCAAATCTGACATGCAAAATAACTACCATGGGGCAGATAAAAACTTTGCCCGAGCAGGACAGATTAACAACTGCCCAAAATAGCAGGGCTTGGCCTAATGGAAATTTCTAGGGCCTGTTATGCTTAAACATTGTTTAGTAAAACTTGTAATCACATCTGATTAGAGGGTGCAGCAATGAAGCTAATGAAGGGGTTGGAACAGGAACCGAAATGGTGAACTTTGCCTCTTTCCTGCCCCCATGTTTTCTCTGGTGGAGAAATTCTCCTAGTGGCTGATATTTTCCTGCACAGCTGTACCAGCTCAAACTATTAACGGCCCAAGCAATGACTGCACACACCAATAATATCTTAAATCAAGGCCACCTTGCAAAACTCAAAACCTCATAACATATCAAGGATAGCGCTATAATACAATCCAGGAGACATTCAGAAACTGGCAACATCTCTCTCGGATGATTGTACAATGCAATAATTTGCACGAGGCCTAGCTGAGGAAAGAGAAGTTTTTAAGTTACTACTGTGCATGGAGGTACAACTCCGAAAAGGGTTCCTTTCCTGTCTAATCTTCATACTCTGCCTCTTATAACAGTGATAGGCAGCATTCAGGGCTGAGTGCTTTGTGCTGAACTCGCTCAGCTCTCACAGCTGAGGCAGCCGGGTAAGATCCTGCAAGACCGTGAATGCCATCAGTTCCTGTTGAGACGAGACACTCGGCAAGGCTCTGGTAAGGTGCTTGGCAGTGCCATGCAGAATTGGATTGGGTGAATTAATTGGATTGGATTAAAGCAATCATTCCTTTTCAGCCATCCTACTCCCAGAAATTGTCTTAGGCGCATAGCCCAATAGGTTTGTATAATAAACTGCATATTTGTTCTCTTCTGTGTCAGTGTACCCAATACCCCTTTACTGGGATCAAGCAGGGTATGATGGGGCAACTAGTCCTAGATGGGGCGTAACCAGTATTGCCCAGGCAAAGAGAGGGAGACATGGATGTGGGGGTGGGAAAGCATCTTGAGTTTGGATGACGAGGGAAAATGGGAACCAGTAGGGAAAAGAAGTGTGAGGGTGACTGGAGATCTAGGTGTGGGAAGGGACAGAGAGCCAGATCAGATATGGAACCATGAAGAAAGGAGCTAGGACTAGCAGGGCAAGGGTATGAGAAGTTGGTGTGAAAAGCCTGAGGAGTGGAGACTGGGACTAGCGCAGTGAAGCAAATAGGACTGAGACAGAGAGCCAAGCATGGGGAAGGAGCATAACAGGGCTAGGCTGGAGGGGAATGGGAAGAAAAGTGTATCCAGGAGAGCACAGGCCACTCCATAGCCTGAAATCCAAGATTTCTGCGTCTCGCCACTCCTCTGCTGTCAATAAATGACTGTCAAACCCACTGGCAGGTGGCCCGCAAAGACGATGACCATCTGCTGTTCTTATCACTCTATCAGCTCGAGGAACAGAGGTCCATGCAGCGGATGGTATTGCATGAGGAAATGTCTGCCTTTTCCAGTCTGAGCTATTCAAAACCTAGCTCCCCCACAAAAATATGGTATAAAGATGCTAAGGTCGTGAAGCCAGATGCTGAAAAGTTAAGAAATACCAAAATTAAAGCTGCCTGTGCAGATTCATTATGATAGTCTGTAATTACATGATCCAATATTGGTTTTCCCGAGGATTCCTCCTTTAGTCCATTCTACATAGTCTTCAAGCCCTGCTCTTCTGAGCTTTTCTCTGGGGGTTTCAACTTTGGAGTCCAAGTGCTCCAAACTACACTTGGCAACAAGTACATATTATTTTATAGATTTTCACCTACCCCATGAGATGAGAGGTATTGTTACACCCATTTACAGTTGGGAAACTAAGGCACACAGAGATCAAGATGAAGAGAACTACTAAATGTGGGTGTCCAATTTGAGGCCCCCAAAGTATGTACCCTTATATTGTGCTTTTTATGTTCAACGGTCAGCTCCTGTTGGTATGGGCTGCAGTTATGAGCACTTGGCCCATCTGCAAATCAGACCCAGGATTTCAAACAAGGTTAACCAGAATGTGGGGGACCCCACAGTAAGAGACCATCGAGGCAGGTTTGGCTTAAGTGGTCGGCCCAGCATCAAAGAGACTCTGTAGCAGATGGAGGGATAGAGTTAAGTTCCCTAGGGAGAGGTTGGTGATATTTTCTAGTAGCAGGCCACAATGACCCAGCTTGGATCTGAGGTAGGCTGGTGCTACAACCTGGCCACTGCCACCGCTCATCCACACACTGCTATTCCTCATGACCTGAAGCCCCCAACTCCATGGGCTGTAGGTTGCTGCCCCCTACCCTAGGGCAACATTCAGCTGCCTCAAGCTTGGGACTTTCTTTCCTTACATTTCCACCTCATTCACAATACACCTTTCAACTTGTGGGAGAGAGGAAATGGGTGCTTTAGAGCAAGTATCCTTCACTGCACAATCTTAATTGACTGAAGCTGGGGTCCTGTGGAAGAAATAGCATATGACCACGGAAGTGCAGAGCTTATCATAATGCTTGTGCACGAGGGGACAAACTAAGGTTGCCTTTCTGTTTCCTAATTTTGAGTGCTTGAATTTGCACCAGTAATATTGTTCTTATAACGCAGGCATTGTGTGGGCATACACATGGGAACACACATCACATATTGGATCAAAACCCCGCATGTCGGCTGTTGCTTTGGAAAGCTGACAGCTCAGAACAGCCACATGCACATGATCAGCATTCTTGGTCGCCTGCAGTGCTAGAACTTGGCAATACGGCACTCCTTTCTGGATCGCAGGTGAAAGCTTTCTGCCTCCTTGTCACTCACTTTAAACAAGCAATTTCTGTAAGATCTGCAAACGGATAGTGCTCCCGACTGAAACATAGATAAAACACCTCATCTTGAATTGCATTTTAGAAGTCTCGTGTGCTTTTGTCCCTTCACTCTCCTATTCAGTTTGGTTAACAATTGGCTTCACATTTCACCTGTGCATTGGTAAAAGTGTCATGCTTCACTCTAACACCCAGACAACATCCTTTTCTAGCAACAAGGTTTAAGCCATGTTTCCCTCTTAAAGGATGCCATGTAGCAGACAAACAGTTAATATCTTGACTCTGTTCCTGGAATATACTGCGGGAAGGGCTCCCATACAATTATGCCATAACTAGGGACCTACTGAACTCAAGGTGGCCAATTTCACAGGGAAAAGGAGGGCCTGGAAGCCATTTTTGTGGATGGAACACAATGGGCGCCCCATGCTTTTGATTGACCTGGTGGCCCTGCCCCTCACCGCTAATTGGCTGCAAGGGCTGTCCATCATATGGCTCCGCCCATTACTGCTGATTGGCTGTGAAGGCTGTCTGTCATGTGGCCCCAACCCCCACCACCAATTGGCAGAGGCGGCAGTCATCTTGGGCACCCATCATGCAAGCACCCCCCCTACCCCCTCCCCCCAATCTAGTGGGCTGCACAGCTGGGCCACAACACAGTGCAGACTGCTGGCTCCCTCTGGGGAGCCAGTGTTTAATTTTCAGTAAGTTTTCTTCTTTTTTTTTCCCCCACAGATTTTGCAGGGAATGTCGGATTTTGCAAAATCGGTGAAATTGCAATTTTGGTAGATCCCTAGCCATAACGCCCAATTCCTCACTGCCTTGCATCTTGGGGTCATTTAAATGCGACCATTACAGAATGCTGGTGCTTTAAGTACGTTCTGAACTGATGCACTAGACTGTAGTGAAAACATTATTTAAAGTCATCAGAATAATATTTGTGTAGCTCCATATTAAAAAGCGAGAGAGAAGAGGTTGTTGTTGGATTTGGTAACATACCAGCAGTGACTTTAGCTCTGAAGAACGTGAAGGTTTGAAATAATGAATTGGACATTTCTGAACAGCGTAAGATTGCATTAAGTATCTAAGACTTAGACAGCAATGAGAGTGCCATTTAAAAGACAGTAGAAATTTACAACAATCATATCCAAATGTAAATTGCAATACAAGCATAAATGGTACTGTAATTGAACTGGATACTAAACTGACTGTTAATGACTCCTATATATCAGTGAGGAAAACATCAATCATACAAATAATCTCTTTGCTTTGAGCTAAAGGGATTGTCGTGTTAATAAATCCAAGGGTGAATTTTACAGCAGAAACATTCTAATCTCATTTTTATACTCGCTATTTTATCTGTACAGTCAGTCTAAGATGCAGCAATTAAAGAAGAATAATGACTCAGATCTGCAGTATTTTTATTATTTATACCACTCAATGCTGTTTGTTTTCCTTGTATTAGATTGCCACTAGCAAGCTTTATATGGTTTGACATTAGAGGCTACAATTAAGATTTTTTTTCCTATTTAGAAACATGCCACTTCTGTTGCAAACTAATATTTTCTGAAGAGAAACATCAATAATTTCTTAAACACCAAACAGCTTGTGGCGTTTTGCCATTTCAGAAGCCATTCTCATTTAGCTCTAGTCACTGAAAAACAAACTTAACAACAAGACAGAAAATCTGCACGTGGGTTATCCTGTGTTCAGAATTTAGGTGATTATTTCTTTGGGCAATTAATTAAATTACAATAAAAGTGTGTAGAAAGAAAAAAAATTAAATCAACACTGAACTAACTTTAGCAGCCAGAGTCTTTAAGAAATCTGATACACAAGCAGATTACAAGAAGCCACAAAAGTGAGCTAGGATAAAATCTCATGTAGTTCTAGGATTTTCTTAAATGCTTGGGGTTTTTTAAATGACCCAGTAAATTCCACCTGAAATATTTATCTTTAGACTGTGACCCAAACTGGCCAATTAAGACTGACCTGCATCATCCAATCAATGGGACTGGGACTGAATCTTGATCTCACTAAGGTCAATGAGGATATTGTCTTTGATGGGTGGGATCAGTATTGGGCCTTCTGCCTCCAAATGAACATAAAGCATTGATACAAAGCAATCTTAAAGCTAGTCTGATCAGCCAGCTGGGGAATCCTCTGGTCGGCCGAAATCTCCCAGAGAGCTAGTGTTATCTGTCCAGAATGTTACGGCCACCCCAAATATTACAGCACTATCTCAGATGGATGCTGATTCAACTCACGTAGGGAGATGGCCCAAGTCTTGAACCAGCATTTGAGCTGCTTTACAGGTTAGGCAACTGGAAGTAAGAGCAATGTTATGGACTGAGTTTTACTGCCTGTGCTTCCAGATTGGATTGTATATACAAGGGACCTAATTTGATGCTCCCCTTTCCGATGCCATTTTAACTACAGTGCTTCCAGATGACCCCGAGGGAAGTTGTAGTCTCCCTAATGGACTGCTGTATCAAATAAATGTTGGGCTATTGTCATAATATTTTATATATAGCCATTGAGAGAGTGTGTCTAGTGCCCTCACCTCCAGCTCCCCTCCATACAGTTCACAAGAATTTGCAGTTTACCTGCAACAGAAAAAAGTAGGAGGAAATGTAGATAGGATACTGGGGGCAGACGTTTTGGACAGGTGTTCAGGTGCACCAGGTTTTCATTCTTAGGTCATGGCTGAGCCAGAAGAAAGAGGTTCTTCACCTGCATGGCATTACTGGCAAAGTCTCTGTTAACTGCTTTCATCTGGGTGATGAACCAAATCCCTCATATTACAAGGTGGTATCTGATAAGCAACAAAGAAAACTGGTGGAAGGTTAAAAAAAAATTGAAGCCCCTCTAATAAACTGGATACTGAGACATCTTGCCAGATGAGTAACTCGTACATTCTCTAGACACCACTCGGCAGAAGAGTCTTTGGGATTTGTGGTACTTCCTTTCCACTGTATAATATGATCCATATCACAAATTACAAAGACTGCATTTCAGTTTCTTCATTATAAACTAATATTTATTTAGTGCTCTAATATTGAAATCTTACTTCATAACCCAGCCTTAATATAGACAAAAACTTGCACTGAAGTGCTACAGTAATACAAGCACGGAAAATTCACAGCTGGTCTGTGCAGATTTAGCTACACAGCTCTCCATGCATTACATGGAGTGCTAAATACTACAAAAATCAAATACTGCATTGCACAAAGTATTGGAATCCTTATTATAATTTACAGCCAGATTTCAAACTTGATGAAATGCAAGTGTCACCTGTGAGAGAGCCTTATATGTGCACACAAGTATCTTATTTATATGGGTAAAATTACAGGCCAGATTAAAAATTTAGCACTAAATCCTTTAGGTGATACAAGTTCTTTCCTGTATTGCCTGGTCTCTTAAAAAATTACTCATCAGTGCCTCAGCATCTGCATTAAAGCCTCCTCTATTTCAATGTCAAACCCTGAAAAACCTGACTTCTTTTACTGGTTTGGTGTTTTTTTCCTTTTGCCCTGTCATATATCAAATATTACATGCCTAGACACACAGCCTTCATGACTATACTGTCTATCATGCACAACAGCCAATTATTACTCACACATTTTCCTGCCATTATTATTGCTTAAATATGCAGTAGGTTTCAGCCACCCAACAATGACGTGCCATTCAGAAAATCTATCAAACAGACAGCCTAGATTTTAGGGCGTTTAAGAATGTACAAATGCTGCCTATATCCAAAGAAAAGTAACTTTAGTAAATCAGAAGCCTATCCTATTGGCACCGTCCGTCTTTGCCTTTGCATATTTCATTCAATCCAAGATGAAGCACATTTGAGCTTAAAACAGAGTAAGGACAAAACTAGATCACTTACAGGATGAACAATTAGGCACTGAGCATTATGCTGGTCCAGTACTCGGTGCACATTTCAAAGTCTACCACCAGGCTTGAAAGTCCCAAGAGAACCCAAAGAATTGGGTGGACATAAGGCAGAGCTGCTTAACCCTACCCTAGATTCTCTTTGCCATTTAAGAAGTGGATCTCAAATTTTTATACATCAGAGAAAGGATCCCACCATTCTATAAATCTAAACTATAGCTAGACAGCCCTGCTTATTTATGACCATACAACCTTATATTCAGGTGACTTCAACTGTCAACATCAAGATTGGGGATACTACGTTAACAGTAGCAACCGAGACAATCTTTGTCTCTGCGCAAGCCTGAATGATATAAACTTCATATGTGAACCAAAGGAGCCACCTACTTTCCATTCTTGACATTGGAACATTCAGACAAACCCAGATCTTGCTTGGCAAAGGGTGACTCAAGTAAAATACCGAAAAGAAAAGTACTTGACAAGTTTCCATCATCTCAGCACAAACCCTCACTCATCAGCACTGGCAACATGATTTTTCAGCCCACACTATCCGGACCAGCTCCAAAATGGAAGTTTTGGAAGGCAGATTGTCAGAAATACCCAACACTGACCAGCATGAGAGCAAACTAGTTAGAGGATCCATCAGAAACCAACATTCATCAAGGCTACGATATAGTTACAAACTGCCTTATTAAAATAGCCGAAGGCTATAGAAGCTATAGAAGCCATGAGGTGCTATGCTGGTACAAGCAGTGCAAACAGCTCTTTAACATCATCAAGTAATGCAATGAACCTGCAACCATAAAAAGAAGTACAGAACAGCTGGCTACCACACTGAACAATATCAAAAAGGAGAGATGGCTTATTGCTGTAGAAGAATTGGATATAACCCACTTGAGCAGATAAGCATGATGCACCATTAACCACTTTACAGGCAAAGGCACCAGAAAATGATATTACCTTGTGTCAGCAAACTCCATCCCCAAAATACTGTGCAACAACAGCCAAGCAAGCAACGCACAGAAATGATTAGACACTTGACTTGTAAACAACTTAAATCACACTGCCCCCACCTTAATTTAATGAACCCCATATCTGACAATGAATTCGACACACCTATTAAAGTGATCAAGACTGGCCAGGCTGCTGGACCAGATATCAAATTCTGGGAATATTTTACTAAGCTCAGAACCACAATAAAAAGATGGCTTCGGAAATTCATGTATAAATGTCTAGAAAGTGACAGACTTCCAAAAATCTGGAGAAAAGCTGATGTCATTGCTACCCTGAAACCCAATAAACTACCAGAAGATCCAAAGAGCTACTGACCCCGCTCGCTACTCTGTGTACATACGAACTAATGGGATGCATCCAGACGAGCATGCACGTGCCTCTTGCAGCATCTCAAAGCAGTTTCAGATGCCACAAGAGGCACACTGGGAACAAAAAAAGTTCCCTGCGCTGCATATTTGCAGTGCAGGCTCAAAATTTGATACCTGGAAATCCAGGTATCAAAAAAAAACCCTTACAGAAAAATGTGGGGCAAAGCAACTGGGAAGCCGGTCCTCCATGCTGAACGGACCCAAACTGGCCCAGCCTAGTAACGCATGGCTTTGGACAGGACCAGGAGATCTGTGTGCTAGTGAACCAGGCTGGGTCCGTTCAGCACAGAGCCCGTCAAGTAACACCGGCCTGCAGCCAGGCCACGGCACAGCTGGCTGCTGCAGCCAGCACTGCCAGGGGTGGGTAGGAGAGCTGAACAGACTGAGATCTGAGATCTGAACACTTCATAAGATGCACATCTTGGACAGATCGCTGTGTGAATACGGTGTCCAGCAAGCAGCACAGCACTGAATTGAAAGCAGCAATCTTTACAAATGCCCAGACGGGATGGAGGGAATGCACACATTTAGTGCTAATACCAGACAGTGGCTCACAGATTTGGAAGCTGATATTTGATGCCATACAAAAGAGAGTCGGACACAAGAACCATCTTATTTGTGCCCCAGGTCTCCCTATAACATTCCCCTCACAGCTGTAATACCCAGATATGGCACCTGTGGGACGTAGACACACCACCACCAGAAGAGTTGAGAAGGTCTTAGAAATCCCTGTCTTCCAGACAAAGGTATTGCACAGAGATTGTACTACCTTCTCCCCATTAAGGCTAGGTTGAAACGATGTCCAAAAATTTAGACTACAACTGCCTTTGCTGCATCTGCTGATGGTTAAGGTAGCTAATCATGGGTTTCCAAAACCACAATAGGTAAAGACGAATAAAACATACCAGGACATTAGAAGAGGCAGTCATGAAGTGCACAGGCTGGCAGAGTAACAAACAATTATCAGCACATTCTCTCTTGGCAGCAATTCATTTTCCCTTTGGGCTCTCTGTGTTGAAGGTAAAATATGTGTCATCCCCTACAGGAAACATCTCTTGATTATTTCACTTTAAAAACCATATTTTTGAAAGCTAGGAAAACAGAATAAGTATTGCCCCCCGGCCTCAAAACAAATGTACACTGAAAAGATAAAAGGAGGTTGCTTTAACAATAGAGCATATCCTGAATAAACCCGAGTGGTTCCATTAGCTCAGAATACAGTTGTTACCAAGATAACAGCACTGAAGTTGTTACTATTAAACCAGAGTGTTTAACGAGCCCATATAAATCTGGGCTGTAAATGTTAGCTGTATTTCACCTGCATCCCAGGCACCCCTGGTTTCCTCTTGCACAAGGAGAAACTCTGTGCCCACTGTCTCAGCTCCTCATTGCAATCGATGGCAATTTTTCATTGGGAAACTAAAACAAAGATAGTCCCAGGGGCTGAAAGGCTGCCATTTTTTTTTACCAAGATGACACCTTTGTTCTGGGCAAATATGGAGAATGGTAAGGAAGCAAAGTAGCGACTGGAAATGGAGCTCAATCCTACTTCTACAAGGTAATGAACTCCACCTGACTCTGGAAGGAGTAGGACTGTAGCTGGAGTCAGAAACCATACAGCATCCATGTGTTCTCACTGGTTCGAACCAATCTATTTTAGCATAATCTTACCCCCATAAGCCCCTCTTCCCCATTTATGTTAATGCTCACATCACCCCGAAAGCAGGAGTCCTTGCTTCTTGGCATATTAGAAGAACCATTGATTTTTCTAAAATATACATGCATCAGCCGTGAGCCATGTTTCAGATCTAAAACTGACATTTGATAAATCTCTTCCCCCACCAGTAAATCAAAGAAACAAACCAAGGGAAGCCTGGAATTGGTTTTTGCAGTCCTTGCCCTAGCCTCTCCCCTCTCTCTTTCCCCATCTTTGGTAGAAGATGAAGAGGAAGGGAGAATGGCCAGTCTCAACCTTGAAACTTGTATTTCTAGCTCTGTTCCCAACATAACCCTTCTCCACACCTCATATTGTATCCTGTGGTAATAATACTCCCCAAAGGAGACAGCTGTATCCTTCTGCTCCAGAGCACCTCATGTGAGAGACAGCTTTTAAAAAATATATATTTATCATCTTGCAGTTATAGTGGTGGTAAATATCTGGATGAGAATCATTTGCAGAGATCCTCAGTGAGAAAACACTTGCAAATTTATTCCATATGCATTTTAACGCCAAAACAATAGTTCAGTTCAAAACTAGTTGTCCTTCACCTAGAGGACCTCACCTGTAAGGGTCAGCCCTTCCAGGGCCTTTCCTCGCCTTAGTTTGTAATGCGGGGCCTACTGCTGCTGCTTTAACCAGTGCTATGGGGTCCAATAAGCCCCCTTCCTGCCCCCTCAGGGGACCATGCCAGGCTGGCATCTGGCCATGATGCCAACCCTGCTCCCACTAGGCCATGATGCCAGCCCTGCTCTCTAGATCAGACAGCACAACCCAGGCCAGGGCTGCAGAGCATGCTGGGATGCTGGGGGACTCTGATTTAACTTAAACCAGGAAGGGATCTGGGACAGAAGTTCCATAAACCAGTTTGAACTCGATCTGTTAAGTCTGATACTATATTCAACCAGGTTTATCTTAAACCAGTTTCAGCCATTTCAAAACTGGTTTAAGTGCACTGGACTTCTGTTACAGGTTTAAACCAGTTTCTGGTCACTTAAACTGGTTTATGTGCAACTTCTGCCCCAGCCTTAAGGGTGCAAGCAGCCTGTAGGGTGGCTTGCAGGTGGCAGAGGGGGGCTATTGAAGGACTCACCTGGCCAGAAGGGCTCAGGCTTGAGCTATATGAGCCCAGAGCCGGCACCAGTCAGTTAGTATCTCCCCAGCATCCATGAAGTCAGGAGCTCCTGAAGGGACCTGGATTATGCTGAATGACCCTGCAGGCCTGGGAATTGAGGCTCAATAAGGAGTCCAGCAGCTTAGGAAAGGCTGAGACCTGGACCAGAGAGTCCACAAGCCCCGAGAGGGCTAAGCCAGACTAGAGGGTCCAAGAGCCTGGAACAGGGGCTGGATGTGGGACCAAGGGGTCCAAGAGCTGGGAGGGAAACTATGTAGGTGACAAGGGGGCCCGAGGGAGCCATGTGTACAAATAGTTAACCTTGAAGAGAGAGAACACCCATGAGGCTTGGGACATGGTATAGGGGAGGAAATGGAGCCATGCACTGAGCCCTTAAGGCTACAGATGCATTGGAGGGACATAGATAGGTGTGTAGCCCTTGAAGCTACAGGCCAGCTGAGAGGGGCTACTGAGCTTAAGGCTTGAATCAAGATGGCTGAGGGTCCAGGAGGGACCCAGGAATACTACAAGTGGACTAAGGTTCACTCTAAGGCCTCCCTTAGTTAATCTATAATAAGAACAAGATGAGGCAGGACAGCAATTAAGAGAGGGCCATAGTGAAGACTGAGCTGGCCAGGGGGCATCACGGCCGCCCCTGTGGCTCAAGCCTGCTACAGATATATCAAGAAGACAGAGTATGACTGCACAAACAGGCTGCTTGTATGTTAACATTTTGGTAGTGAGAACAGTATTTTGGGACATTTGTGCTTCAGCCACCTTCATCTTGAGATGAAGAAGAAACCATGGGGTCCAGACTAGACATCAGGAGGCGCTACTTCACAATCAGGGCAGCTAGGATCTGGAACCAACTTCCAAGAGAAGTAGTGCTGGCTCCTACCCTGGGGGTCTTTAAGAGGAGGTTAGATGAACACCTGGCTGGGGTCATTTGACCCCAGTACTTTTTCCTGCCATGGCAGGGGGTCGGACTTGATGATCTGCTCCGATCCCTTCCAACCCTACCAACTATGAAACTATGAAAAATGTATGAATATTCCCAATTCACGCTGCAATTTTCACCTTGTCGCAGGGCACCTCGGTGCTCTGCTCCTAGAGGGGAGAAACTGCCAGGGAGCGAGAGAGAGAGCCCTGGCATGTCATAACGAGCCCAGCTGAGGGCTGCCAGGGTAACAAGCACAGCTGCAGGTTGCCGGAGCAACTAAGGGGAGCCAGCTGCCTGTAGGGGGCAGGGCCTGGCCCTTATAAAGCCCAGGGCTGAGGCCAGGCTGGCAGTTCTCTGCCAGCAGCCGGAGAGGCAGGAGCTCCCTCGGCCGAGAGATGGGTAGAAGCCCAATGGCCAGTACAGCTCATGAGAGCTCCGAAGGTTGGAGTAATGGTGCTATGTTATAGCCAGGCGGCTTACTTTGTAGTGGCTAGGTGCCATAGGTTTTAGTTGTAGCCAGGAGGCTTGCAGTATGTTTTGTGGTTGTTTATTACACCGGAGGCTTGGGTGAGGCTGTAGGGGTTGGAGGAAACCTCATAGGGACCCCAGAGGGGTGGGGCCCCAGCGCCTGAGTGAGGGCGCAGTACTTTAAGGGGGAACCCCAGTGGTATGGGGACCCCAGCGCCAGTGAGGGCGCAGCGCCAGTGCAGGTGCAACTTACAGTAAGGAGCGCAACCAGTGGGTTGTGGGCGGGGAATAGAGACCCTGGGTTGTGTGCGGGGTACGTAGACCCCAACCCCAGAGTGGGGCAGCATTGAGAAGCCCAAGGTGGGCACGGCGAGCCCCAAAGAGGGGGAGCGCCATGTTGGACTATTGAGAAGCTCAAGGTGGGCACGGTGAGTCCCAAAGAGGGGGAGCGCCATATTGGACTATTGAGAAGCCCAAGGTGGGCACGGTGAGCCCCAAGGACGGGGAGAGCCACATTGGACTATTGAGAAGCCCTAGCGTGGGCACGGTGAGCCCCGAAGGGGGGGAGCGCCATATTAGGAAGCCCAGGACGGGCGCAGCAGACGCCAGCAAGGGCATCACTTGCAGGGTGCATAGACCCCCAGCCCCCAAGGAGGGGCGATTACTGAGGAGCCCGAGAGGGGTGTAGTAGACTCGGGTGAAGGCTTGCACTGCAGGAAAACCCAGGACTAGGGCAAGGTGCTGCAGTTGTCCCCGGCAAAAGGGGATAGCAGCGTGGTGAGCCCGTACCAGAGAGGGTAGTACTTTCGGGTGGGCCCGAAAGACCGGTGTCTTGACAGGAAGTCCCAGAGTGGACAGGAGTCCCAGTGAGGGACATCGTGTTAGAGAGAGCCCAGGAAGGGGCACTAGTGTAGACACATACGGGGAAGGCCCACGAGTGGGCTAGATTATAGAAGAAGGGCCCGGGAAGCGGGTGTGTAGACACACCAACATCTACTACATCAGCGAGGCTTGGGGCGTGGTATTAGGGGTGGTAGGAGCCACACGCAGCCCATAAGGCTAGGGTGCCTGGGGAGCACCTGTCATACCAGGAGACCACAGGAGTCCAGGAACACATGGGGACAGAGGTCCTGAGTAGCCGTGCCCAGGGAGTCGTAGGCAGCCTCCCGAACCTACTGAACATCAAAGATGTGGCGGGAGAGAATAAGAGGGTGCCTTGGGCCGGCCTTGACACGGAGCGAGGGACCTCGAGGAGATCACGGCCCTCCTAGAGGACTCTGCCATGACACACCTCCTTAAATGTCCCCCCCTAAATTCCCTACAGTCATACAGTTAGGGCACCCAGCATGCTTTCATGAATAAGAACGTAGCCCAGTGTAATGTAATGCTAAAGATACAAATGCATCAATAATTCATAGTTTCATAGCTTCATAGATGTAAGGTAAGAAAGAACCTAAGTAGATCATCAAGTCCGACTCCCTGTCCTGGGCAGGAATGAATACTGGGCTCACATGACCCCTGGTAGGTTTGAGCTCATATGACCCCAGCTAAGTCATTATCAAGCCTCCTCTTAAAGACCCCCAAGGTAGAAGCCAGCACCACTTCCCTTGGAAGTTGGTTCCAAGTTGGTTAATTATCTTAACACATCCAATTAAACAGAACAGCAGCTTCCTCCAAACAAGGTTGAATGGAGTAGGAATCTCACACTAGGCTCTATTCACTCTTCTCCATTCTTCCTTTCTCAGTTCCAGCTTTACTTCCCCTGGAAGTATTTGACACTCTGTTTTATCACCCATAAAAAGAGTCCTTGGGGCTCTTTCCATATCCATTCAAACAATTATTATGGTTTTCTTAACAACAATGCAATTGATGTCTTCCCCTCTGAAACCTGGCAATCTCCTCTTTGCGATGGTCCACAACTCAAGTGACTTCCGCACAATATGGCAGCAGACTGAACTCAGTCAAAACAATAAGGTTAGCATTAGGGACATTTAAACCCATTCCATCCTACTTATGCTAACTGTCTGACTCAGTCTAGCATGTTTTCTTCCTGAAACTGAGATTCCCTAAAGCAGCTAAAGTGAATTTTGCCCTTTTTTCCTACTTTCTTTTACCAAGGTCCAAGCATTTATTTACTAGATTGATACCCCCCCCTATCCAAAAAGCTTAGAGTGGCTTACACTGAGTAAATGGTCATATAGATCCAGTTTCACCTACCTCTTTCAGAAGTCACGTCTACTTGGAATGGGCCAAAAACATACATGAAAGTTCAGTGACTTCAGATCAGAACTTATTCATTGAACCATAAAAGGCAAAACTGAAATTACTTATGATGGATACACAGAAATAGTATATCAGGCCCTCAGTTTCTTCTGTTTTAGATTTTTGAAAGATTTCCGTAGCAATGTGAACATGACATTTTTTGTCACCTCCAAACTAGATAGCTCTATCAGATGGTCCTTGTGGAACTAAAACAAATCTAGATCATTCAGAAACTACAGCTACAGCAGACCACAGCTGCTCAATTGCTCTGACACCGCATTTTCTCATGAGAAAGAGACACGCATGCACCTGTCTGGACCATTTCCAGGTCTATCTGGAGCAGTTATTTTAAGTTACAAACCCCTAAACAAATTAAGTCTTCAGTTTCTCTAAAACTTCACTCACCTGCAGTGTTTTGGCAACTGAGAGCCACTGAGATGCCCATGGTGACAGCCCCTTGATACATCCTGCCAGTGGGCTCCAATCTAGCACATAAGCAAGTGAATAACCCAACTGATATTTACCATGTACTTCTGATTAGCGACAAAAGAGGCCTTAAACCTGTTGCACCATTTTTGGTCTTACTCCAGTATAACCTCTAAAATGGCACTTCTCAACCTTGTGGGTTGTGACCCAAAAGTGGGTTGCAAGATAATATGAAAGAGCTGCGAACAAACTTTAAAAATGGAACAACAACATTTTAAAGGAGAAAAATATGGGAAACCTGCTTTTCCCTTGAAGGCCGGCAGAGATCCAGCCTGTGAGGGGCTGCTGGGGGTGGGCGGGGGCCATGCCCCACACACCCACTCCCAACCCCACAACACACTGCAAGGGGCAGCAGGTCGGGATTGAGGGGCACTGGGTCAGGACTGGCCATCGATGTTTACAAATGGGTCCTGGTCCAAAAAAGTTTGAGAACCACTGCACCTTTATAGAAAATGGTTGGAGGGATAATACATCATAGCAATGATGGGGAAATCTAGCATATGGAAAACCAAGAGTACAGCAATGTACTCCATTCACACAATCAGCAAGGACCATTAGATGCAGGTGTGACTACACCTGTCAGCAGAACCCAACACGCCTGGCTACTACTGAGCATTGCTAGAAAGCTTTTTAGAGCAGCAAGAAAAATGACAGGCTCAAAATACAGGTTAAGGAAAAAAGAGCGCTCAGGATTTAACCATTACTCCCCAGAGTAACTCCTTGCTGTCTCCCATCACCCAGGAAAGGAACAGCTCCCAGAGCAAAAAAAAAAAAAATAGAGGACCTGGGCTGGGAAAAGCAAAGCCACTACTTAAATTTAACTCTTCCTGTCTTGGAAGTGAAGATAACTACTCACAGTGTGCAAATATTACTGAAATGCAGTTTCGATGCAGAGCAGAGGAGGGTCTGGGCAGGGAGCAGCCCTGGGCAGGGAGCTGCGAGCATCCCCGGGGACGCACCCGGGTCTCACCAGGCTCTGCTCCCTTCTGCCCCAACCCCTGCCCCTCACCTGGCCAGCCGGGGCTCTCCACCCGCATCACAGGTAGTCGTGGTCCACATCCCTGCAGATGTACCAGAGGGTCACATAGAGGATGAGTGCGATGGCAAAGAGGAACAGAGCCACAAAGACAGCTTTGGCTATGGGAGACACTGGAGCCTGCATCTCCCTGGGCGCTCCCTGAGCATCCTTGGGGCAAAACTTGCAGGGAGCCCAAAATCAGCCGGCCCCTGCCCCAGGAGCAAGCTTGCAGGGAGCCTGAAAGCAGGCAGCACCTGTGCAGCCCCCCAGAGCCACCTGCAAGCCAGGGTCTGCCCAGCTCCATCCTGGGCTGCTGCAGCCCTCCCTCCTGTTCTCTCCTGCAGCGGCTGCCTCTGCTGCTCACCCAGGGATCGGAGGCGTTTTGCAAGCATAGAAAATCCCAGCACTCGTGTTCTCAGCCAGGCTGGCCCCCCTGCTCCCGAAGGGTGCTGCAGCTCCCTGGGAAAAAGGAGGGGGGTGCTGGTGTCTGTGTTCAGATCCATGCTCTTCCCAGATTCAGAGCCTGAGGGCCAAAGCCTGGGCTAGACAGATGAAGGTGGCAAGGCTGGCTAGCAGCTTCCTTTCCTGAGCTCTGTTTCTAGCACGTTTTCTGCATCTTGCCACTTCTTTTCAAACAACCTATCTCTCGTGGGGACTCCTCACCTCATGGGCAGGTGGCCGAGTGTTATGAGTGCAGAAGATGTCTCTCCTGCTTCATTCTTTGAGCCTTTCGTGAATAGTCTCAGGTGCAGGGAGGCCCTTACATTATTCACAGTTCTCCAGTTCGAATCATTCCTGGTGAATGTTACCTTGGCTTTGGTTTCTGATAGGACCTGTGGGCATGTCCTCAGTAAACTCTGTGCTGCCAGGTTGCTTTGTGCTTTGCCATAGAGCTTTTCATTTCATTTTGTCTTGCCCCACTGTCTTGTGCATGACCCAGCTCCTTCCAACAGCTGGAACACACTACTTCTGCAAAAGCATGTGACATTTCCAGTCGTTTTTACTTAATACCTTAATACTTAATACCTTCCCCTTTAGATCAAACCTGATCTTGGCGTGTGTTCACGCACCTTTGGAAACAGGCACAGACACTGTCTCATTAACAATGGTGGTCAACCTCAGCTCCCCCTTCTCCCAACCTGTTGCTTTCTTGGGTTTCTCCCTCTGCTGTTGTTGCTCTTTGCATCCCAATTTCCCCATCTTTTCTTTCCCCTTGTGTTCCACTGTTTTTCCATTCTCCTTTTCCACATTCTTTTTCTGTCTTGCTCACTTGCATATCCTGTCACACACCAGACTAACCTGTCCCTGTCTCACCTCTTCCATCAAGGCTGTTCTCATTTTCTCTATCTGCTTCATTTTCTCCAGACACATTCTGTTTCCTGTCTGCACTGACTGACATCATCCAAGTTGACTAGATACTGCAGAAATCCAGACCTCCTGATGTGTGGTTGAATGTCTTGGCAATAGCATTAATCCATGTCAACAACAGGTGTAAGGAGGACAGAGTAATGGATGGCATCTGCAATTTTCCTGTATATGATACAACATCTTTAAGCAAATCCATATTAGGTGATGAATGCTGTCAATAGCTACATACACTTATGGCTTTCAGTGACATTAAATCATAACAACGCACCATCACAGCATCCTGAAGATAGATCCTTTGCTGGTGCTAATTAGCTTACTCATTAACAACACCTGAAGATTGGGGTGAGAGTGATTTTTTTCCCCTCTGTCACTTGCAACAAATGACAGTTTAAAATAGGAACGTACTTTTAAATTACTTATACTGTAATCATGGTTAGTAGGGCTGTGCAAAATTTTGACCACCGTTTTGTTTCAACGCTGTTTTGACTCATTTTGAGGTCAAAACAGCAAAATTGAAATGAAACAAAGGCCATTGAAATAGCCTCGAAACAAAACAAGGCTAGTCAAAACATTTCGAAAGTCAAAACATTTTGACCACAGCGCTGGGGATGGGAAGTCAGTCCAGCTGGGCTGACTTCCCATCCCCAGTGCAGGATCCGGCAGGGGGCCATCCCCCGTGCTAGATTGCAGGCCTCGCTAGATTGCAGGGGGGTGGGAAAGCTGCTTTCCCACCCCCCTGCGATCTACCACTGGGGATGGAGAGCCAACCCAGCTGGGCTGCTTTCCTGCTCCCTGTGATCTAGTGCCGGGGATGGAGAGGCAGCCCAAATGGTATGCTTTCCTGACCCCCATGATCTAGCACAGGGGATGACGAGGCAGCCCACCTGGGCTGCATCCCCGCCCTTCCCCCCCCCCTCCCCGCTTGAGATCTAGCAGCTGGGCTGTCTCCTTGCCCTAGGCGCAATCTGGGGTGTCAGCCCCACTGGGCTGACTTCCCACCCACGCCTGGTGTTGGGAAGTCAGCCCAGCTGGGCTGAGTTCCTTTCCCCAGCCCCATGGTCCCATGAAGCTGTCAAAACAGGGTCAAAACCGCCTCACTGTTTCAACGAAGCGAAACAGCGAGGCTGTATTGACTCAAAATTATATTTGATACAAAACACTGTTCCATCCAGACCTCGAAACCAAAGCTGGAACAGAATAGTGCCATTTCGCACAGCCCTAATGGTTAGCTAGGAGCCATGGAAAGTGCTCAGAGCTTTTAAGGCCAGACAGAGATCTTATATCCTCTGGTCTGGCCTCCTGCAAAACAAACTAAAGAATTTTGTCCAGTCACTTCTGCATTGAGCCTTTTAACTTGTGTTTAATGATGAAAGGATATTTTCCAAAAAACTTCCAGTCTTGAGTTTAGAAAATACATAACATCCCTTGATAATTTGTTCCAGTGGTTAATCCCTCTCACTCTGAATTCTAAATTGAATTTGTCTGGCTTTAACTTCCAGCCATGGATTCTGGTTATGCCTTTCTCTGGTAGGATACAGCCTGATAGTACCTACTATTTCCTTTCTGGAAAAGTATTTATACAAGATCAGCAAGAGACTTGGTCACCTTCTATGACATACAAAACAGACCAAACTATTTATATCTTTCACTGTCAGGTATGTTTTCCAGCCTTTCAATCACTTATATGAGGCCTCTCCCATACGCACCTTCTCCAGTCCTTTCTTTTTTTTTTAAATATAGCACCAGACCTAGATTTTAGGTTTGATCTGACTAACATCTTTTATGAAGGTAAAATCATCTACTTAATTATAACTGCAGATCACCTTAATGATACATCCAAGTTTCACAATAGGAATTGACATTCCATTGTTGTCTATGGTGACCCCTCCTTAAAACTAACACAAATAACTATGTCTCTCTCCTTCCTTCTCTCCTTGCTGCTCATAAGGTCCCCATTCTATAGGTATAGCCAACACTATTCCTAAACTTTGCATTTGGCTGTATAAAAAGTAAACTGTTTTTGAATGGACTCAATTAAACAAGCAAGCCAGGTCACTCTCTTGAACTCTCTAATATTCATTTTGGCCCAGTGAAGGGAGTGCATGGGTTGCAACTTTAACTTATTAGCTAATGGTTTTTGCATTGAATTATCCTGTGTTGGCTTCAATAGAAGCTGCTAGTTATTTAAAACTTTTGAAAAGCAAGTGACTTTATTTTGGTATCCTGATACAGATTTCAGATACTAACTTAAGGCATTTGGTTTTGAAGAGTCGTGTTCCATGACTGATTACGGCGTATTTCTATAGCTCCTTAGTGGGAAAATCATGGAATTTTGGAAGTCAGTAGGAAAGCAACTGTAAAACGATATCCATGTAGCTAGGTAACATCAATATTGTGCAGTTACATTGACCATTGCTCCATAGATTATATGCAAAGTTGAACCTAGTAGTTCATACTTAGGAAAAACACACAACAAATAATGAATGACAACAATTTATTTCCCCAAAGTGGGTTAGATATGTCTTAAGGACTATTCATCTTTTAATCATGGGTACACACAGATTTAAGTCATTCACCACAGGAAAAAATTATGATGAGCAAATTGAAGTATAAAGAACTTATTTGAACACCTATGAACTTTTAACTCTTCCTTTGGGACAGTGGGTAGTTAAACCAGCACGTACAGGCTCCTCCAAGGCTCCACATCAAGAGACACTTATTGAATGGAAGGACCATAGCAGTCATGTATGAGTGAATTGCTCCAGGAACAAAATGCTCAAACTGCAGTTCTCAGCCTTTTTAGACTAGAGGAACCTCCAGATGGACTTGAGGCACCCCTCAGAAAATGCCAGCTCTTAATTTTCACTCTTCTTCTGCCTACAGAAAAATAATACAGCAGTTTTTCTGTTGCAAATAATTCAGAAAGAAGAAAGACCACCAGTATAGATTTCTATTTGAATCTCTAGGTTTATTGTGTGCATCGTGCCCTGCCATGCTCGTAGAGAATCACTTGCCTTTATGCTCTTAGGGCCTGCTTTCACTGGTAAGTCTGCCTGATGGTAAGAAATGCTTGCAGGTTCAGGCCCATGCACAGTATAAAAAATGCAATGCAAGCTCAACACAATGCATGCTGAACTCTGCCATCAAGGACCTGAAGAGTTAAGGAATGTAAAAATTAACTGACAATGAATACTGCATTCTAACAAACTTCTAATTGATCACATGGGACAACATCTTCAGAAAAGCCCAGGACCAGATTTGCAAGTGTTCGGTACACACAACTGGGACCGGATTTTCAAAGAGCTTAGCATCAGCAAACCAAGCTTTTCAAGAATCTGTTTGCTTTTCTTCTCTAACTGGTAACTGAGTTCTTTTGAAAATCCAGCCCCCCGGCACAGAGCACAACATTGTCTCAGTAGTGTTTGCGTGCCTAAAAGTGCATGTGCACACACACAGTGTTTATTATTACTTTTAAAAAAGCACAACAGAGGAACTAGACTGGTTGGTTCATTTATAAGATCTGATCTTAAATGTACAAGAAAATATTCCGAGTCTAAAATAAACATTCTTGACACAGCCCCGACCGACATTAAAAGGCAAGAAAGCTTTTCTTTCTCTCTCTGCTGCAGTAAGGCTCTTGACAGACATATTTGCATCTGAACAGCCAGCTTTCGCCCGCCAGCTATTTTGAGGAAGCCAGCCATGCACAAATGTTTAAGCTTGCAAAAGAATCAGACAGAGACCTCAAGACTTGAAGGCCCTGCTATACGTTCAAATGAAAGCTGGATAGAAACCAGCTATAGAGTTGTTACACAGTTCCCAGCACTAACTTTACAGCTAGCGGACTCTTCTTATAGCTGGAGAGTCATTTTTATCCTGTAATAATGACTTTGCATACATGGCTGGTCTAAATTTATTGCATGACTATTATTTATTGCATAACCAGTTCATTGTGCAATGATCACTTTGCATTTGCGACCCCTATTTGCACCTGTGGCTGGTCTACATTTATTGCACAATTCACCAGTCAATTGCATAATATACGCAATGTGTAGCAAGGATCTCAAGAGGAGCAGATTGCATCCTGCACCACATTTTCCTTTCATAAAAGTAGCTTGATAAACCCCAGGCCCTCAGCACCGGCTGGAAGAGCCTGGACCGATTCCCAAGCACCTGCAAACAGCTTCTGCAAATACTTTTTTTGAGTTTTTGGCAAAAAATGTCAGTTTTTTGTTTAGTTATCGTCCACGTTATAGTTATCTTCCATGTCTCGGGGGTGCAGGTTGTAGCCGCGTTGATCTAAGGACATAGGCAGACAAGGCTTTGGGTAAATCCAATATCTTTTCTTAGAGCGACTGAAATAGTTGGAAAAATTCATATTTTTTAAAATTAGACTTTTCCCAACTATGTCAGTTGGATAAGAAAAGACACCGGATTTACCCAAAGACCCTTGCCTGCCAGGTTTAGTTAACAAGGCCAGGCTGAACCTCACTAACACTGAGGCCACTAGGCGAGGCCCACAGGAGGTGCATGGTGCACGGCTCTCTCTGGCCCCCGCACCACGCATGCGCAACTCCCTTTCCGCGCAACTCCCTTCCAACCCCACCCCGTCAGGGCACAAGCCTTCAGCGCGCATGCGCCTCGCGCGCCTGGGTTGTTTACCCCGCCAGTGGGCGGGCCTGGCAGCGAGAGCGGTTGGATGACGACACTTCCGGACATGCGCTGTGGGCCCGCGGCGGTGTGGGGCGGAGGAGCGCGGGTGGCTGCGCTATGCATGCCCTGTAGCGAGCGGCGGGGCGTGGGGTCGGGCCGCCATGAACCTGCGGGGCTTGTTCCAGGATTTCAATCCCAGGTGAGGCGGCGCGGCGCAGCCCAGCCCGGCCCGGCCCGGCCGGGGGGAGGGGGCGGGTGGATGACGGGAGCTTCCGGTTCCTTCCCCCTCTCCCACCCCCTCACGGCTCCTGGGGGGGGGCTTCGCGCCAGCTTCTGCGGTGGGGGGACACAGTCCTTTCAAGCAGAGAGCGGCACCCAGACTGGTGGCAGAGGTCTCTATGAACCCAGCTAGACATTTGCAACAACAAAAATTTGCAAATAATTTTTTTTTTTTTTTTGCAAAGTCTAATTTTCTGTATTTGCAAGTTTTTGGGGGTTTTTTGCAAATATCTACAGGCAACCCCTGCTTAGCGCTGTTTCGCTATACCGCTCGTTTTACGTTGGTACCCGATTCCACTTGGCGCTTGGCAAGGTTCGTTATGGCGCTCGCCGCCGTGGGTCATCCCAAACTTGCAGGTTTGCTTCACACTCGGTTTATCAGGACCCAACTGCGAGCGCTAAGCGGGGGTGCGCTTGGTAGCCGTGTTGGTCAGAGACAAGAAAACCTGCAAATAACTAGAACCGCTGGTTGCACAATGATACCTTTTATTTGACCAACTGGGAAACAGCAAGAAAATTGTCCTTTTCTGCAAGCTTTCGGGATCAAAGTCCCTTAGTCAGGGTCTGGGAAAAGTATAGGTGGTACAAGGTGGTAAAAAAGTCCCCATAGGTAGGAAATAAACTTCATTTCTGCACAGAGGGAGGTGGAGATGGAAGGGCATCTGTGAGTGTCTTTGTGAGCTGTGCTGGATAGCTCTTGGATGTGTAGATCGGGGACGGTTTCTTCCCTGGAGGTGTCAGATGGCAGGCAGGGAGGGAGAAAACCTTTCTTGTTGTTCTGCAATGAAGTTTAAAATCCAAAATTGGCTAAAATTTGGCATCTTCCATGGTTTGCTTAGCGCTATTTTGCTCTAACGCTCGTTTTAAACTGATACCTGATTTCACTTAGCGCTCAGCAAGTTTCACTATAACGCTCGCGGTCACCATCTTGGGTTGTCCAATACTTGAGGTTTCGTTTAACGCTCATTACGCTTAACGCTCGGTTTTTCAGGAACCAATTAAGAGCGCGAAGTGGGGGTTGCCTGTAGTTGGTGTAATAAAAGATATCGCCTCTGCTGAGAGTTTTTGCTTCCTTTTGCCTCTAGATCAGTGGTTCCTAATCTTCTTAGACCGCGGACCAACACACTGCAGACCAGAAGTGACCGGCATGTGGCAGACTGGCAGCCAGCCCTTTTTTATACTTAGCATTAGACAAGGTTGGCATGCCGGTCACTTCTGGACTTCTATTCGGGCAGCCAACCCTTTGTGGCCTGGTACCAGAACCTCTGTTTTAGACCAGTATGGCTACAACCTGGGAACCTGACAAAATAGAGGGAGAGATTTCAGGTCGGTATCCATAGTGTCAAAAACCATTGTGAGCTACTGGAGTCTTTCTTAGTTCTTTGCAGCAGGAGAATTGTTCTGTTGTTTTTCTGTCATCAAAAAAGCGGTGAAAACGTAAGGGCTGGCGTTTCTGAGGGGTGCCTTAAGCCTAAGAAGATTGAGAACCACTGCTGTAGACCTTTTCCTCACTATTTGAGGATTCGTAGGCTCTAGACTTAGTAGATGATCTGGCCTGATTTTTCTGTACAATCCAATGCATAGAATTTTACTCGGATATCCCTGGATGTATGCAACTAAAGCATGCCTTGCAGACAGACAGACAGCAGTCTGGAAAATATTTTTCTTCCCTTTTTAAAGAAAGCTTCTTTTTATTCTTTGAAACCTAGACTATCTTGTTGGCACCTGGTAATATTCAACTGCTTTACAGTTCAGGGAGTTTGGGGGAGAGATCTCCGCCCCCTCCCCCCCCCCACTCTGCCCCCAAAAAGGCCAAATGTCAAATTTAAATAACTTCTCCTTTCTGGTCTGAGGTTTAAGCTAGAAAAAAGACTATCCTGAACATTTTAGCACATGTTAAATGTACCAAATGTTAAAGGCAATACCTCGAGCATGAGACGCTTCTGAAGTGTTAAAATCTAGTAGCATTATACCGTTTAAATCGTGGAGGAGACCAAGTGTGAGTGAGAGTCCACTCGAGATAATTGGCGGTGCGCAATCTGTCAGAGTTTGGGAACTGCTGCTCTAGAGTGTAGCCCCAGTGTGGGTGCGGGATTTCTGCAGCATCGGCCCCTGAGGTAGGAATTATTAGACGAAGCAGGAGAGTGAGGTGAATAGTTTCACCTTTGCCCTGTGTTCCTGGATTTGCTATTGCTGGATGTCTTAAGGCAGTTTGGTCAAAGTCATATAGGACAGGACGGCATCCTGGAAGTTCTGAAGAACAGGGTTTATTAAGAATGGCTAATCACAGGCTTTAATTGATTACAGTCATACTTTTAACAAACTGTACTTGATTGCCTAGAAAAAAAATAATGCAAAATGATAAATGCTTCAGGCAGTATACTCCTGCAAAGAGGCTAAAACAAATTAACTGCAGATGCACTATGTCAAATGCTGCTGAGACAGGAAAAGAGCTTTTATGCAGTTTGAGTTGTTTTGTGGTAGAGGGTTTTTTTGGTGAAACATAATTTGAAGCATAATTGAAAGTAGCCTAACTAAGCAATTTAGGAGTTCAGGTTGCCACTTTGTATGCTTCCCACCCTAAATGTTTTGATCTTCTGATAAACCTTTGTCACCCCTGCATGGTAGTGTTTTGTTTATTTTTTAACTGGGGAGAGGGGAAATGTATCTGGAAGTAACCTGTAAATATTTTTAATAACATACGTTTAGAAAGTCATACCTGGACTTTTTAGTCAGCATCATAATGTATTTTGGTACCTTCAGGTAGCCTCAGCAAATATACCACAGAACACTGACACAGTCAAATTGTTTTCTGCTATTAAAAATGAACTGAGGCATTTGTGCTGAGGAGAGACAAAACAGCATTGTTACCTAAACCAGGAGGTGCTGATCTTGTGAATGTTTCTTTTATTAGGATATTATGATAATGAAGAAGGGTGGCTTATTAGGTTATTTTGTATAACTACATTGTGACTTCACTGCTGGACTAGTCATTTAATCTCTGTTCTTTAGTTTACCAAGCTGTAAAATACATATAATCATTTACTCATAGAGGTGGTGTTGAAGCCTAATTATGTGTTACAGAGCACCTTGAGATCCTGAGGTGAAAAGTGCTTTCAGTACACATTATTTTTGTCTTTTGTACAGTAGCAAATGAATTCTTTGTGTCATTATTTTGCCTGTCTTATAGTATAATGACAGATTGCTGTGTCATTGTATTCTAAGCACGTGAGAATAGCTTTAGCTTGAATAGTTCATAAAATGTGCTGGCAAAACGATTTTTAAAATTCAAGGTACCATTGTATTTATTTTACATTAAAATCTTTAAAAATAATTGGGACTGCAATATCCTTGCATGATTAGTGAGTAACATTCAAGGTTCTGTATATGGATTACAATGAGGAGTTCACAGATAAAGATTTTCTTGGTTGGTACTAGTAGCTGATGATTAACCTACCATATTGGCTGATGCCAATCCAATAACCAATATTTAGTAATAGTGCAAGGCATTTTAAACTGCTGACATAAACCATTTTTTTTGTTTGCTTTGCATTTGTAACATACACGCCTCCTGCCTGCTCCAGCCCTTGATGAGGAACAGTGACTGCCTTACTCCCGCGCACGTTGCCCCCTTGCCCATGGCTCCTACCCACAGCCCCACTCCCCGTGCACCCACGCTGCTGTCTTGGGCAAACAGGGCAGACCCTCATGTGGACAGCTGTACTGGGTGCATTTGGAGCCCTAGAGCAGCCGAGCTTCTGCAGATACTGGGGAGAAGCCACTTTTGCAAAGGTGCCTGGTGCCTGGCAGAGCACAGTGCCCCTCGTGTGGCACCTTACCTCACCCATGTGCAGCCTGACGTCTGCAGCAGCCCTGGCGCACAGGCCCCTGCTGTGTATGTGGCATTGCCGTGGCAGGAGTAGCAGGAGCCAGTAACAGCCCCTTTGTTGCTGAGCGTGATGCCCTGTGACCACTCCCCAGCGCCCCCTCCCGCCGCTCACCAGGACCTGTAGTCTGCCATGGGCTCGGGTGGGCAGCAGGACACAGGGACCGGACTGTACTTACCAGGCTGCTTCGTGCACACAGCTGTAATTATCGGCTGCAACGAGGGAAAAAATCCAATAGCCAATAACATCATAGTTTCATAGTAGCTAGGGTCAGGAGGGACCTGAACAGATCATCTAAACTGACCCCCTGCCACAGGCAGGAATGAATGCTGGGCTCACAAGACCCCAAACAGGTGATCATCCAACCTCCTCTTGAATTTGCCCAAGGTAGGGGCGAGGACCACTTACTTCCCTGGGAAGTTGGTTCCAGATTTTGGCCACCCTAACTGTAAAATATTGCCTTCTGATCTCTAACCTAAACCTATTCTCCATCAGCTTACAACTGTTGTTCCTTGTCACCCCAGGTGGTGCTGGGGAGAAAAGGGCTCTGCCTGTTTGCTGTTGATCCCCCTGATGAGCTTGTAGGCAGCCACCAGGTCCCCCCTCAGCCTCCTCTTGCTGAGGCTGAACAGGTTCAGGTCCTTCAGTCTCTCCTCATATTTCTCCTTTTATTGGTACCAATCCAATAACAAAACCAGTATATTAATGCACTCCTAATTACAATTATTACTTCTTGATTTATACTGTACATGGTGTATTTTCCAAAAATGTAATTTGTTGAATTTCAGAACATTGTCTATTTAAGTAGGGTATATTCAAGAGCTATATTGCAGGAGAAGTACATTTGTATCCTGGACATTTGCCTTACAAACATGCTTTTGATGGATTCCTTTGAAGCAATGGCTTTAGTGATGGGTGAGGTGGCATAGAGTAATGCATTTCAAGATAAATAAATCTCATCATGAAAAGTGATTTGACTGTTTATAGGCTGTTGGTTGTAGCTGTGTTGGTCTAAGGACGTAGGCAGACACAGTTCTTTGGGTAGATGTAATGTCTTTTATTAGACTAACTAAATAAATTGAAAGAAATGTAACAGCCATAGTTTTTTGCTGTGTTAAGCAACAGTCTGATTCAAAATTGCTATGTACAGTGCAAACAAAGCAAGTGTTGACTAAACTGGGTGTCCTTTGCTTGACAAACATTTTGGTAAAGAATCTACCTTAACTTCTGAGTTGTTTATCTTTCTCTTTTTTAATAGCAAATTCCTTATCTATGCCTGTCTGCTGCTATTCTCAGTTTTGCTTTCACTCCGTTTGGATGACAAAATACAATGGAGTTACTGGGCCGTCTTTGCTCCGATATGGCTATGGAAGCTAATGGTTATAGTTGGTGCCTCAGTAGGAACTGGGGTATGGGCACGAAACCCACAGTATCGGTAAGTTTAGAACTCTTATTTTCCAAGTAAAATAAAGAAATGCCTATCCTTATTGAATGAGCCTCTTAAGCACTTTTTGATAACTTATTAAATTAGTTATATTAAAAACATAGCCTGCTTGGTGCTGTTTAAAAGTAATCACTTTAGTACACAGGTCTTGGAAACACAGCTTTTGCCTCCCTGAACACTTTCATTCTCAATAACAATTTCCTGCAAACTGCAGAGATACTATCTAGACACATTAGATTAAAACCTCGTGGGTTTATCTCTAGCTTTTGTACTTATTTCAGTATAATGATTTTTAAAATTTATTCCAGTTAAACAAGTGCATCCTTCTCCTGTGGACCCAGTAATAGCTCTAAAGGTGCTTATTGCAGCATAATTTATTTCTGTATAATCCAGGGGTGTCAGATTTATTTGGCCTGTGGGCCAGATCTGGCCCGTAGGGCTCCTTTACAGGCCAGATTTGGACACACCTCTGGCAGTGAGGTGAGCAGTGGCAGCGTAACACACCTGGCTGTCTGAGCCACTGTCTTGGCTCAGAGAGCCACAGGGGTTAACACCACTGTTGCTTGTCCTGCCAAAATGAATCCCGCACGGTAGGAATCCATACCTGGGATGGACTTGTTACAGTCACCGAAACAACAAGTCCCTGGTGGGAATCCATACCTGGGATTTTGGCAGCAGGGCAAGCAATGGCCTCTGTGTCAGGTCAGGAACCTATGAGGGTTAATGTTGCCACTTGCCATTGCTGAAATCCTACGCCTCCCAGGCTCAAGCAACCTATTTTGACATCCTGGTATATCCTAACATAAGCATCCCTGTAAATATTATGGGGTTACACATGTTTAACTGGATTTCATTTTCTATTTATTTCAGTAAATTGATTTAGAAAAATTCTTCTTGCCTAGGGGTGTCAGACTTACTGGTCCATGCCCTGACCAGCATGGGGCTGATCTGTCATGTATGGCACGCAAGTCCAGGGGTAGTTCCATGGACTGGGTCTGGCCCTTGGGCCATATCTTTGACACCCATTCTAGATCATGCTTAAGTATGTCTGCTGTCCTTGGAAGAAGCTCAGCTGGATGAGTACGTGCCTTTGCTTGTTGTTTTCAAACGTCAGTTGTCAAGTACCAGATTTCCTGTTTTATTAAAAGATGAAAAGGTAGAATTTGTCTAAATTGAGATCTTGATCTTGCAGATGGCAGTAGATAGGCTAACCATTTTAGCATCACCCAGCCTGTTGATCTCCATTGACTCGGCACAGGTTGTGCATGCCTACAATTTAAGATTGAGACCCATGTATTGTGTAAGGTTCCCCCTAGATAAAGAAAGTTGTCAACGCAAAAAAAGGTTTTCTTCCTTCCTACAGTGCTGCCTAACTAAACTTTCTCCCTTGGTGTTGATACCACCCTAGTTTGTTAAAAGTTAATGAATTGTAATTGCATGTATTGATAAAATGCAACCAGTTGTTTTGAAAAGCCTCGAGTAATAAACTAGTTGCTTTCAATATGGTTCCTCTAATACCAAAGTAATACACATAATATTACTAGTATAGCGCTGAAAGGACTGTATAGGAATATATTTGTAAGTAGTTTTGTGTTTTTTTTTTTGTTTTGGAGTACTAAACTTTCTAATATAAAAAATATTCTTATATTGCAGCCCTACTTGTGAATGTCATAAACCATATTAATTCAGATGTGTGTTTTCATGAGAAGCACTCCTACCTTGATATCTTAAGCACTCCTACCTTGATATCTTAAATGTGAACTATTACAAGCAAACCAGTAGATTCACAATAACAAATTTTCATTTCATTACTTTTAAGCCAGGCTCACAGTTATCTTTGTCACATTTTCCAAATTGATCTTCAGGACTCATAAAGCCGAGAATAAGACCAAAGACAATAATTTGTATTTATTCCTTTAATGTGGTGCCAGTTAGAGGATATGAGAAAAAAATTGAGTGCCATTATGCCAATATAACAGTAATTTGCAGACATCATTTTACTTAATATGTATAATAGTGAAAATGATTGCTATCTCTCTGGCATATAAAGATCACATTGTGTGGGACTGTATAATTTGATTTATATCTGTGTCTTTTTATCTAATTTAAGAAAACATGTCCCTAATTTTTTCATAACACCTTTTGATCTTGAAATATAATTGAATGAATTATTTCTATGTTGAAAATGTGTTATGTAAGTTCAAGATGATCTCACTGAGACCAGAAGTAGTCAGTATACCAATAGTTCATACATTTAGAAACCATCCTGTCAAGGAGTAGTTCTATCTGTAAAAGAGAAAATGCATATTTTATTATTTAAAAAAAAAAAAGTGCAATAGCCCACTCCTTATTCTGCTAAGAGAGGTTTGGGGCTGGTCAAAAACAGAGTGTGTTTTTTTTCTTGGAGGATGCTGATTTAACAGACACGGCACACTCCATAAGAACTTACTGATTCAGTTGGAAGCTTTGATAAAAACCAGGCAGGCGGGCTGGCCTGCATGCTTTCCTGCCAGCCCATCCTCCTGCAAACTGTCCAGGGAGCAAGCTGAAAAAATCTGTCTTGGTTCTCTGAAAAGTGTGTCAAGAATTTGCTCTTGTGGAAATTTTTGAATTTGTGTTTTGATTTGGCTTTAAAGGTTTTTTGTTTGTTTTGTTTTATTTGAAGTTTCAAAAGAGAGCACTTCTGTTCCAAAAAATGATATCGAAATGTTGGCCATCATTTTGTATAATATCAAGTGTCTACATGGCGTGGGATAGACTCAGATTATTTTAAAAATGTTTTGGAATGTTTGCATGAGTGTGTTTGTTATACAGCTGTGTGGATTTTGATTGCTCTCATATCCCTCTTTAGAGCAGAAGGAGAAACGTGTGTGGAGTTCAAAGCTATGTTAATTGCGGTAGGCATCCACCTGCTGCTGCTGATGTTTGAAGTTCTGGTGTGTGACAGGATCGAGAGAGGAACTCATTTCTGGCTTCTGGTCTTCATGCCATTATTCTTTGTATCTCCAGTGTCAGTTGCAGCATGTGTCTGGGGCTTCCGACATGACAGATCTCTCGAGGTAATACTGTATATTCATAGTAGCATTTATTGACTCTGTATGGTAGAAAACTTTTTTTTCTATACTGAGCACTCTGAAGAGTGATTTATCTGTCAGAGTCCATTGATGACCAGTGTTGAAAACCCAGGGATAGAAATCCTTTCAACGTCAATTTTTCCTAATTAAGTTATCTTTGACTAAGAATGTATTAAATTGTGTCATGTTCTAAACCTGTCATTATCCTTAACTATCCTAAAAAGCAGTGCACTACAGAAGGGTTTGACTTAAGAACTAATTTTGGACACTTAAAGTGAGTTTAGTGCCTACCTGTTTTCAGAAGATTGATAACAATTGGTAGGCATGTTATGATATTTAAAACACTATTGTTAGATGAGGTGCCTAGGCATTTTGTAATGTGCGGGTATACTGAGTTCAGCACATTCCGGAGAAGCAAGAATGGTATGGAAGTGTCTGTCTGGGTAACTTATGAATTATAATTTTGGATGCCTAGAAAACTGCTGATATTAAAACATTTTCAAATGGAGTTTGTCTGATTTCTGTTTCTAGCACTTCTTAACATGCAGTCTGTGTGGAAGTAATTCTTTTCTAGCAGGTACTTGATTACCAGATGATTTACAAGACAGTAGCACAGCCAATAAATATTAGTAAAGAAAAAATGTAATCCCCTCACTCCTAAAAGGGCACAGATCTCTCTCTCAAAGGGAACATAAGTTACACGTCTAGACCTCCAACTCATTTTTCCACTCCTTCTTGCTTTTTTCATGCTGTTTTGCTTTCCTTCCATTTTCCCTCAAGTTTTACCTTTTCTGTTTGCCCTCATTAAATGAAGTTCTTCACGTGCAGATCACACTTCGTATGTCTTTACTGCAGCAACTTTTGTAATGTTGACTAAAATACAAGAGTTGTTTAACTGTAGTTATTATAAAATAGATACTTTGTGAGTAGTCTAAGCCAATATGAAATAGCATATATTGTCTAATCTCTGGGCAATACTGACATCTCAAAGGTACTTTAGATATTTGCATCTTAATTTTAAAAGAGAAAATTATTTCCTTTATTTTTTATTTTCCTTCTTAAATGCCAGGGTTCTCACTGCGTCAGAGTTAATTTTTCTGGTCCCCTAAACTTCTAGCTGCTGTGGTAGGTCAGTAAACTTTGGGAAATAATGTTGCTAACTCAGATGACATTTCATTTTTTACCCCTTTTTTTAGCTAATCACAGCTGTGTTAATTTTCAGTACCACTTAGTGTTAATTTTAAAATACAAATTTTATTTCTGCTGAAGGCTGAAATAGTGGTGAATGGAAAGCTAAAAAGCTCTCATTGATTTTTATTTTTTTTTTAAATGCAACTAGTATTTATTATATTTGTGTGGCATGTTGAAGATGTCATTATTTTAATTACACAACAAACTGTATATAACATGTGAATATCCAGTCTACTCAGTGCTGCTTATACCATTTCATTTTATATAGGACTGTGATTCAGGGCAGACCTACTTAGTTTCAGTTTCACGTTCTGGCTGCCCTGCACTAGCAAAATGTAATGTTTGACCGACAGTTAAGTACTAAAGGGAATGTCATAGTGAAAAAAAAGGCAAAAACAAACTTTAATTAAAAGTAGTTGTTGAAAGCATAAACTTATAAATATAATTAAATAAATAAAATAAAATTATATTTCTAATCTGATAAAATAGTGTTCTTCTGACTTCCAGTGTTCAAAACTGCTAATATTTTTAACTGAGAGGGAGTAAAAATGATTAAATACAAAGACATACAATCCATTTTGATTTTTTTCCCCGTCTTCAGTTTATAACAGTTAAAACTAAAATAGGTATTGTATAATAGGAAGGACAGATGACTAATATTATATAGCTGTATGCTAGACTAAGTTGTGTTCACCGTTTAAGCACTATATGCTGAGCCATAAGTGTTCTGTCTTATATTTTGGGCTGTGTGTTTATTAATAGTGCTCAGAGGTGACTAATGTATCTGTTTTATTTCTAGCTGGAAATCTTGTGCTCTGTCAATATTCTCCAATTCATATTTATTGCACTCAGGCTAGACGAGATCATCAGATGGCCATGGCTTGTACGTAAATTTAATTTTATTTTATATCATCACTTTTAAATGTGGAGTCTTTATGGAAACCTTGAATGTGCTCAGCTCAGGTGTGATCTCATTTCTGTTGATTTGCTTATCCCATAATTTTTCACCAAATGGCTAGTTCAGGAAACCTACGGAGATAGTTTACTTTCGTCAGAGGACAACTTTTCAGTCAAGGGGAGTAAGATGGTGTTGTCACCATGTACAGTCAATCTCTGATCAAATGTTAAGGAAATAACATAGAAGGAAAATTGCTGATCAGATAGTAAGACCATGACATGGATGGGAAATGCTTGTATAGAAACAGTATTGTAGTAAATACTGGGAGATTTTTGCTTTCTCAGCTAGTATCCACAAAAATCAAGTTACTCTATAGAGTTAATCTTAAAATATACTGAAGTCTGAAACTTCAAAATGGCCCTAAAGGATACAAAATCTATTTTTTATATGTGGACTTAGTGTGAATAGATGTCAAAGTTAATGTGGTAGTATGGCCACGTGCCCTTCTTGCTCTGGACCTAGACTCAAGAATGAACCTGAAAAGGATTAAGAACCTTGTTTAGCAAAGGGATCTTGCAGAGAGCCCCCATTCATAGTGTCTAGTCCCTTTTTGTTGAAACGGAATTAGTTTGAAGTGATTTTAAATTGTTTCAGCTAATTTTGTTAAAGATCCAGTCTAGATCGGTTTTAAGAAGCTTATCTGCTAAACAAAGAAATGTGATACAGTACTTAGTATGGTGCATGGTTCATGAAGCTTTCTTATTAAAGAAGTAATATTAAAGGCAAAGTATTGCAGACCTGCAACAAATTGCTTGAATCCACTTGGCAGTCTTGCTAAAAATTGCCCCCAAACTAATACAATAATTTACCCAGGAGGAAAAATAGTTCAGACCTTCTTTCTCTTACAGGTTGTCTGCGTTCCTCTGTGGATCTTGATGTCGTTTCTATGTCTGGTCGTGCTCTATTACATTGTTTGGTCTGTCCTGTTCTTGCGGTCAATGGATGTGATTGCTGAGCAAAGGCGAACGCACATAACGATGGCAATCAGTTGGATGACAATCGTTGTTCCATTACTCACGTTTGAAGTAGGCAAATATTTTATCTCCTATGTTTGAATTACAGTGAGAAATTGAAGTTGCTTTATTAATCAGTTTCCTACATTTGCCCATTTTTTTATGTAATTAAAGATGCTTTTTAACTTTATAGAGGGAGAGAGAGATTTTAAGAAATATGGATTTTTGTTAGGTAAAAAGACATCATAATTCACACAGGCATTGGAAAGATCTTCTATTTCATATCTAGGCTATGAATAATGTACTTGTAGAAGTGTACTTAACAGATAAATTGTGTTAAAGGTCTGAGATGAGAGGAGCTCTGCATAGGTGCAACGGTCTACTTGTACAAACTAACTGAGTAAATTGAGACTCGGAGTTTAAGATTATGTTTGTATTGCAATCAAATTGATATCACTCTTTTCCCATTAGATTTTACTTGTGCACAGACTGGATGGACATAATGCATTTTCATTTATACCCATATTTGTCCCACTTTGGCTGTCTTTGATAACATTAATGGCAACAACCTTTGGACAGAAAGGAGGAAATCACTGTAAGTATCCAAAAATATGCAGTATTAGATTTTTAAAAGCTTATACTATCCTCAAATGTTGAACATCAGAATGTAGTGCATTTCTGGAAAGGCTCAGTAAAAATACTTGTTATACAAATACTTCTAGAAAGAAAAAGGACTAGAAAAAAGGTAGAATGTTTAAAACAGTTTTAAGTACTCTATTCTGAAAATTTTGCAGTAGGGATTTTATGTAGGGGCCTTTCAGTGGAGTGTAAGGTGGTATGCCTTGCACTTGTGTTGGAGGTATTTTGCAGCATTTATTTGTACTATGTGTTTATAGACTATGAACACTGTGGGCTCTTTCATGTTGAAAGGAACCAAATGCAGTGTTTTATTATAGTAAAATTCTGCCTAGCCGTGAATACATTAATAGTTGTTTTTAGATTGCAGGCAGCTTTCATGTTCAGCTGTCATACAGGACATGTCTTTGCTGCAACTGCAGAAGAAATAGCACTAAGAAATTTTCAGTGCTTAAATGATCTTTTCACTATCATTGATGGTTAAACCCAATTTAGCTCCACTACAAGGAATATCTTAGCTTCATGGTGTCTTCCAATGTGTATGAAGCAGGCCTTATTAGGCTTTACACATGAAAACCTTGAAGCGTGCAACAACCTGATGGTGTATTTGGGGGCAGCTGCAACATTGATTGAAGTCACCAGAACTTAAGGCAGGGTGGTGCTATGGAGACTGAACCAGTTAGTTTCTTTCGTGCCACACTGCTCTGTCTTCCTTGGTTTCAACCTAACATGGCTAACTACCTTCCTGCTGATTAAAGTGCAGCAGTATCTGACTCTTTAATAAGGCTGTATGCTGTTGCTGCACATTCATGTTCTGCAGCGCCTAATGAAGGTGAACGAATATGACATGATACTGTACCATTCAACCCAGATAGTTCCAATAGGTTTAAGTTAAATGCATCCTTGAAATATGGCCGCTGAACACCATATGTGATATCACCCTTCAAGAATAACATAGGGTCTCCAATAGCCAGCAGGCAGGATTTTAGCTTAATATAAAGGAGGGGAGGCTTCAGTGGAAGCATTGCCTCACACTAGGTTTTGGCATTATTAGTTCATGGAAGAGTGTCATGCATTGGCTAACCAACACCAGTTACTTGAACAATTTAAAATGTTGTATACCTGTGCATTAAAATATGTGATTGTAGATGAGGTGGATATACCTCTGGTAGCTACATTAACAGTGAAGATACTAGACTCTGCTTTCAGCATTCACTGTTGTTGCTAGCTTAAGTCTTTTGAAGACCATCAGTACCTGTTTTGCCAACCTGGGCTGAAACCTGTGCTATTGCATGTGTGCTGCTATTGTTGTCTATGTTGTGAGATTTAACGTAGCAGTATATTTCCACCTCTGATCTAAGTGCACCTTAAATGCTGAACAGCTATGCCTTTTTGGCTCCCTCTCACTCCACATACTGATCTAGCCTGACCCTTTATAACCTATATTATCTGATGGGATCTTGCTTCATGGTACTATGGCTGCAAGCTAATAATACAACTTGAATTTGCAGTACTATGCATTATACATACTATATCATGTAAGCAACCTTTTGTAAAGCAGCGCTTATTGTTATTTATTTATAGGAAAGCATTCTGTATGAATATTTAAATATAATTTAATGAGAGCTTAATTAAAAGAAGAGATTGCTTAATGGTATTATTTGATAAAAAATTTGCTATCCTTCAGGAGTGAAATCTAAACCTCTTACAACTTTTCAGGGTGGTTTGGAATTCGCAAAGACTTCTGTCAATTCCTGCTTGAAATTTTCCCATTCTTAAGAGAGTATGGAAATATTTCTTATGATCTGCATCATGAAGATAATGAGGAAGCAGAAGAAACACCTGTTCCAGAGCCTCCAAAAATTGCACCAATGTTTCGGAAAAAGACTGGAGTGGTCATCACCCAGAGTCCTGGGAAATACGTTATTCCACCTCCCAAGATAAACATTGACATGCCAGATTAAGGTCATTTCAAAGGTGAATTGATACCACCCCCATGAAACTGGAACTGGGAATCAGCAGCCAAACATATTTCATCTCATGCCTTGTTTGAATTTCTTTTAAGGATAGATATTTGTGGATTAGTAGCTTGTACTAAAGCGATTGAAGATTTTTTTTAAATATTGTTTTGAAAGCTTTTCATGTTTGCTCAAAATCTCGTGGAAGTTAATCAAAATGGGAACAGTAATTGCAGTAAGGTTAACAGAAGGAAACAATCTTTGTCTAAAAATGCACCTATGAAGTCATTACTGAAGATACAACCCCCAATTCAGAAATGGGGAAAGCAAATGTAGCAAAATGGGCATTGAAAACTTGTAATTCCGTGGTCTGATCTCTCGTAAGTCGCATTCAGACTTTCCTACCCTCATTTAAGGCTTCTAAACATTGGGTTCCCAGTGTTATGGTGGGTTTTGAATGTGTTGTTGTTTTGTTTTTTTAATCCATGAAGATAGGTGATTGTCTAAATTGTGAACCTTTTTATTGGATTGGTTACAAACCTGCCTGTATAGTATTTATATAAACACTTTAGCTTTGTAATATATTTGGTTCAAAGTCTAGTTCTGTACAGTATAAATATTATGTAAAAATATTTTTTTAAAAAGCCTGTATGAACTGCATATGCTAATACAGAAGATTGTCTTTCAAGTCTTAAATGTACACTTGGCTTCATTTCTGTTGACGTACAGTAGGCATGCAGTAGAACATTATTAGCATGTCTTTACCTTTCATTACATATTCAGACAAGATCACTATCTAACACCACAGGCACAGGAGTGTGGCACTTCTTACACAAGACTTGAAGGCTTTTGTTTTATATAGAAATGTGTAACAGCTTATGTTATTTTGAGTTAGTAATGTAAATTATTATGTAAATAACCAGAACTTTTGCACTGGCTTGGGGGTAAATGTTAACATTGTGTTGCTTTTCTAGTTCTGTATTCAAATTTTACTGTTAAGCAGCACATTTTTTCATCATTCTCCCCTTCAGCTGTTCAATAAAATATTTTCTTCTGCATTTTGTGCCAAACTATACTTTGTTTAAGCATTCAGCATTTGTTGGTTATACCCACACCCATTGGGTTAGCTGTCGTAAATATATCCGTGCCAAGTTGCCAAAACTGTTTTATGCCCTGTGGGGGAGTAGTGACTTATCCCTGAATGGTTTTTTTTTTTCTTTCTTTCTTCATTATGGGGATTTTGTTTGGTTTTTTGTTTTTGTTGGGGTTTCGTTTTTGGTTTTTGTTGGGTTTATTTGGGGTGGGAGGAGGGGAATATGGAAGTAACCAGTTCAATATGATTCTCTTTTCCTATTATCTAAATGGGGTTGTAAGGCACTGCCTAGGCCCCATACTATACAAACTATTCTACTCTCATCCTACCTGCGACTTGTGATGAGGCACCACTTATTTTTCTCGAACACTTTCTACTTTGAGAAGAAGCTGCAATGAAAGCAGCTCCTGCTTCTACTCCACAGGAGCAGAGCAACAGACTGGAGGAGTGAAAAGCAGACTGAATTACTTCATTCCCCAGGAGAGAGAATGGATCAGAAGTCCATGATGCAGTAGGCAGCATCCATGCCTTTTGCTTTCGCTGGGAGAAGTGCTGAGATGTAGTTCTACCATCAAGCTGTGCCTCTCCCTAACAGTCCCCAGCATTTTACACAGACCAACTTGTTAAGGAGCAAAAATCTGCTCCTGCCAGAGAGCCCTGGGGGGGTGGTTTTGGCCGCTGTTTTACAGGAACTTGCAAAGTGTCGCATCGGATTGTTTAAATGTGAGTGAAATCCTTAATTTCTTGGAGTCAGCATCCGATTAGCGTAAAAGGCACTGGTGGGTGATTCTAAAGACTTGGCAATTGAACTTCTACCTTTGTTTCCAACAGCAGCAGCACTGCAAGCTTTTTTCCTTCCTGTTATAGAGTGACTGCTTCTGGAGGATGACTAAATGCCAAACGCTGTCCTATTACTTCATGTTTCAGCTGCACTGAAACAAAGACTTGTAGATCTAAAAGCACTATGCATTTAATAACTTGTCTGGCCATTATCGGCTCATTTTGCTAGGAAACTGTCATTGTTTTATGATGTCACAGCCATACATGTTGTTATCATTATGATGTTCTAGAACTTTTCTTTGAAGTTCATTGACAGCTAGCATCACTTTTATATACTTGCTGTCTAGCAGCATGAAGCTGAACTGATACTATGGAAAAAAGTAGTCTAAGCGAGAAGGGAGGATTTGAAATGGACTTTTCTATAGCAGAAACTGCATATGTTTTGGCTCAGGATGAAAAGGTCAATTCCGCAATCTCTGTTTCTTCTGCCACTCCACTGTGCATTAAAACCGCAGCTGGTGACTCTCCTTTGAGGTCTATATTAGAAGAAAATACTTTTCAAGCTTTGAATGATGGGCCATGGATAAAAAGACAGCGTCTTAATGTCTGTGACGACGGCCCCACTGAAGATAATGATTTTTTATCCCTCACCTTTCCAAACAAACTCTGGAAAATTGTTGAGAGTGATCAGTTTAAATCAATTTGGTGGGATCATGGTGGAAATTGTGTTGTGATTGATGAAGAGCTCTTTAAAAAGGAGGTGCTAGAAAGGAGAGGACCTTTGCGAATTTTTGAAACTGATTGCATGAAAAGTTTCATTCGTCAGCTTAATCTCTATGGATTTAGCAAAATGCGGCAAGATTTTCAAAGGTCTGCATCACTTGCTGAATTTCTAGCAGAAGAAAAAGCAGCTTCTGCCTTAAGCAAGGTAAAGTATGAATATAGTTTGTCCAAGCCACAGATGTCCCTTGCTTCTAAAATAATCAAATGGGTTTTGCATGTCAAAATAAAAGGCTTTGTTCTAAGTTAATCATCGTGATGCAAAGAATCAAGGATGCGGATGTGATGGACGCTCTGATTTTATCCATCATTCATTTCACAAATTATTCTGTATCAGAGTTCTCAAATTAATGACTGTTATTCACTTTAACACAAAAATGATCTTTTAGTTTGCTTTTGCTCTTCCTTAAGCCATGGCAACAAAAATATCCTCTCGCTTCATTCTTACTTCCACTTATTACCAGATCTAACTGCTTTTGCTTTCTTGTGCCCTGGGAAATGTATGTGGCCAAAAAGTTTCTTAAGGAAAAATGACTTTCATATGTTAATCACTGAAAATTAATGGGATTTTCACTCCTAGTGCACTTCGATGTTTATAGTTAAAATAGTCTTGAAGTTAGACCTGTAAAAGGAATATTACATTAAAGGTTCTTTTATGTTCCTAATAATCCTTAAATTCAGTACAACTGAGTGTTTTTTAAAATACCTTTTACCTTTTCCACTTTGCATTTTATTTGGCTTCTATAATCCAGGTTTTCTGGTTTTGTCTGCAACGTTGAATTTAGTCCTTGGAGTGTTTTAAAGTTAGGGAACTTTCACTTTTGAGTTCTACTTCCAATTGTTTTGTACAATCTTTTATGCAGCCTTCATGTAGGATCTAAAAACCATGCCAGTGTCCTTTGTAATATTATTGTCTATCTCATAATGCGATTGACTTGTGTTTTCCTTACTTCCTTGCAGGGCGGTAATTAAATCTTTCTCCTTGCTTTTATCTAGTTACAGTTCTACCATAACCCAAATTTTAAGAGAGGCTTTCCAAATCTGTTGGTAAGGTGCAAGAGAAGAGTTGGCATTAGAAATACACCAGCAGTTGCTTTTTCATTGGATCAAGAGTTCAATGAGACCTGCTTTAGGAACGAGGGAACAAGTCCAGATGTTATGTCCGCCTTGGGAAGTGCTGCCATGGAGGAGAATGACTTGCTTGCACCTGCTCCAAAGGAAGCCATGCAGGTACCTGTGTTAAGGAAGTCTACATCAAATAAAGGACTTGTCAGAGCAACTACCCAACTCAAAAGTGGATTCACTTCTTCAGCTGCAGCTTCACTGAGGCCGTCCGAACATGCTACATCAGAAGACGGTGATAAGTTAAATCAGTTGGCTCCGTTCCATTTATTGCAACACAACAGCCATAGCCAAACCAGCAGCCAGGATATGGATTCCACTGCAACCACATCTGCTACTTCTTTATATCATGTCATACCTCCTGTCCCAAACAGTCCTTTTGGACCTTTTAGAGGGCCTCCTGGTTTCCCAACCACATATCCAGATTTATCAGCGATGCAGGCTCACTGGGCTAGTTTGCTACCATTTTGTAACCCATGGTTCTCAATGCCCATGATTGCAGCAGCCTCCGCTCTTCCAATGTCAAGATCTTCTCATCACCGTGCTCCATCATACCATCACTGCCCTAACTGCAACTGCACATCTAATAATGCACCTCCTGGCAAAGGGACTGGACCCAAGCCTACTGATTATACAGGATATCACCGCTAAAGCAATGATTTTAACATTTCATATTCCAGGGGAATAAAGTCTGAAAAATCTGCAGTGCAATTACCTGAAGAATAAATCTTCTCCATTTCTCCTATCTTGTTTATCTAATGTAATTCCAAATTTATTTTGTATTTTATCAACCAGGAACTATTTAACCAAAAGTTATTGGTCTGCTTTAGGGATTTCTAATAATTAGCAAGCTTGGATTTTTAAGGAAGAGAGCATAACAGTGGGTAACGGTCTTTCTAAAGATGCTTTGTATGCTCATCCCTCACCTCTTGCTAGTGGGGAGAAGGGGTATGTTCAACGAAGCTCAGGAGGGCTATATCTCTCTTCTGTTAAGGAGGTGTTGTTATATGAAGGGCTGTGTGAGTGTGGGTGCGTGAGATGTGTACATGCTATATGGAAGAAAGTTTCCTTCACCTTGTTACTGAGGCAATGATCTGTGATAAGATCATTCACTAAGGCTTCATTCAGAGACCAAGGCTTTGACCTGAGGATTTAAGCTAGACCTCAGCCACATGATACCCTTCCTTCTCACAGTGTAATAACTCATTATTTTGCAATAGCAGATTTGTAACACATGCTCTGTTGGATGACCCACATTTTCAAGTGATTCATGTTAACTATCATAAGACTATAAACTTCATGCTAAGCATGTATTATTACTACAGAGTCTGGTACGGTCTCTGAGAGCACGCCTAAATCAGATCCAAGAGAAGGGAACTATAAATTCAACAGACCAAAACCAGAAAAGATTGGTCACATTCATTTTCACTGAGCAGCAGGTGAGTGCTTGTTAAGAGGGAAAGAACATAATGGGGAAAAATTTAGGAATGACTTAACCACATGATATCACCTTCACTCAGGTCATTTTGAAAAGATGCTGCTGTTCACGGATTCTTTGGTGAGGAGAACCACATTTTCAGTTAAGTATTACAGTACTTGAATTCCTTCGTATTTCGATTTGGAATATTTGATGTTAACTAGGGGCCATTTTGTTCCGGTTTTTTGGAAAGATTGTGACCATGGGGCCTGTGCCCATTGCAATTAATGTTGGAAGTTTGTGCCCCAATTGACTAGAGAGAGATTAAATTATGTTTAAAGGAATATTTATTAAAAACCTTCAAGAAGCAGAGTGGAATGATTATTGGAGTTTAGCAGGGCCATCTTGATATGCTAATGGTGGTTCTTTTCCTTGTTACGCAGGAAACTAGGTTTTACTTCCCTGTCCTGGTCACGCAGTCTGTAGCCCAAATGTGCATTAAACTGCTGTAGCATTAAACAAGGATTCCTCAGCATTTGGGGAGATCTAAAGGGAATTGTTGAATGCAAACAAATTTCATATGCTGATTATAGGTTTTTGTAATATGCATCACTGGTACCTAAATGCTTACCAGGGACATTTGGTTAAGTCTTCCTATCTTCCAATTTAGTTGTGGTCCAGTCGATCAGTCTTTTCTCAGACAATCACCATGGTCCTCCACAACAGGGTCACTTGCATCAGCTGCACAGAATTGGTCCATTTGCATGCAATGCCTGTTAAAAAAACAAAATCCCTCTGTGGTGTGCAGTGTCTTGTAAAACAGATTAGAGCTGGAAGAGATTTTGTGCTGTGGGCAGCACATGAATGCAGCTGTGTGGCAGTCGACATGCTTAATCATACAGGAGATGATTGTAGTCAACTTGAATATTTACATTTTATATGAAATGACAAACTACCATGACATTAAGGAATGTGAAATACCTTGCAATTGTATAGGCAATTTAATCAAAGAATAAGCACACAATTGCTCGTTAAGTCCTATGTCCAGCAGTTTTCAGTCATAGACAAGTGCCTGCTGGCATTTATATTTACAATTTCTGTGAGTGTCTTTTCTGAGTATCATTGTGTGTATATAATTCACTTAGTCTTCCAATGGGACTAGTTATCTGGAGCTTTTCTGCAGCACAAACCTAAGTAAATCTGTCCTAGAAGCCTATCTCCTCCTGTTTCTTTCCCAAAATGTGAATTACAACTCAAGAATAATGAGGTTCACCTGAGAGTCCCATGCTTAGGTAAATGAGAAGTCAATCAAAGATGCAGCTGTAATGGGTTTTTACCAGCTGGGGGATAGACTTGTAAAAATGGTTGTGGGCTGTGTACACATTGGTAGCCTTGGTGCAGGTTTTAGCCTATAGAAAAAATTAAGAACAGAGTTTGGGTCTATTTGAGACCTCTTCAAGGAGTAAATATCTATAGATCTTTTCCTTGGCTGAATACCTGGCACATATATCAACAATTCATGCTGAGAATGCAGCATTAATTACTGGTATAATGGTTACAAACATTAACAAAAATGAGGGGATCTTCCAATGAAATGGAAATGTTCAAAAAGCAGCAAACAGGGCTTTGAGATGGTCTTCAAAGGAGTCTTCTACCTTATTTCCAAAATGGTTCAATCTAGGCAGTTTTCTTTTGTAAAGGACAAGGGCAATTTGACTGTCCTTGAGGCAAATTCTTGGCCTCCTTGATAAGACAGCCAGTATCTTAACTGTCTATGTCATAAGGATTCCTGCAAGTTGGAGTAAGATGCTCAAACTCATTGCATAGGCCAATAAAGAGCTACTCAGTGCTACTCTGTTGCTACCATCTGTCATAGTAATGCTAACAAGCAGTTAGCATTACTATGCTAAATCCTTTAGCTCTGCTTATATCACAGCTGTGTGTGTGTATACAGCTCAAGACGGGGGTTACTTTATTATAATTGTGTTCATTTTATGCTGTTATATTTTTGAAAGGGATCCTCTTGTGATGTAATGCCAATGTTATGTGCTCGCTATTGTGATGGTTTTGAATGCTTATACAAATCATAGCATAGTACCCAGGGGTGTTTTAACTTTCATGATCTAAGAAAGGTTTATAGATATGTGACAGTCAAATGTAGGTAAGAAATTTGTGCTAAGGAACAGTGTTTGAAAAAAATTAAATAATTAAAAATATTGCCAGTCATCTGATTGCTGTACTGCCTTGAAGTCCTTCACCAGTATTTCAAGTTTGGCTTGTAATTTTGCTGTAAAATAGGTATTTCTATCCATTAAATTAAATTGTTTTCCCCATTTCAATTTTAAAGAGTGATGAGTATCATCTCCAGGGAAATAAAAATGATGAGGGATAGTCTGATGAAGTCATTCTAAAGTAAATGCTGGTACCAGCACACAATTTATTTATTTTAGAGAAGGTGAAAATATGGTCTCTGAAATCCTGTGTGTATGTAAAGGTTTTTACTAATCAACTGAAACTGAATTTCTTGTCAGGATCATGTTTGCTAGATCCAGCTGTATTTCTGGTAGATACAGAAGGGACCTCTGTTGGGTGATGTTTTGCTATGACATTCCAGTATGCAAAATAAACTCATTAAGTTTCTATTCCTTTTTAATAAAATGGATGTAGTTTCTGGGCCTGATCCTGTGATGCCTCGAGACCCTCATGTTCTCCGTGGATTTTGTTAGGTGTGGGCAGCACCAGCACCTCTCAGTCCCTCACATCAGCCTAATGCTAGCAGCAGCCGCCAGATACTTTTGAAAATCCAATTCACCAAACGACTTAGGAGTGAGAAGGGGCATTCTACCTCTTTTTCTGCAGTACTGCTTCCTAGAGCACTAGGAGATTGGGCATTTCACCCATTCCCAAAGCTTCTTGGGAAGATAAGAGGCATCTCCCATTATTCTCCTCTTCCCCAGAACATCTGGTTTGTGCAAGAGTGGAGGTGTCTGGAAATCTAAAGCCTGCAGGCACCCCAGGATCCCTTTCTGCAGTCCTTTTGTCCCTGCCTCTCTGCCATTCCCACTATTCCTACGTAGCAGCAACACCTTTATGCACATTTGAGCATCCTGCAACCTACTGAATAGCAGCAGTGAACATGATCACACTCAGGAATGTTTTTGACAAAGCTAGAAGCAACACCAAAGGTAGTCGAGATATTTGGCTACAGATATGGGAAGATGCTGCTGCACCTGTTTACTTTGTGCTGGCATTTGAAAGACTTTTTTTTTCCTTCAACTTGTAAAACAAAAAGCTTAGAAATGCATAAATTGATAGTTCAAGCTTCTGCATTTGCCAGGTTTCCAGGAAGGTATAATGAATGCAGGTATAAGGTAAGTAACAGAGAGTGATTCAAGTGTCGTTAACATAAATGGGAATCATATACAGACACCAAACAGAACTTAAAAGGATGCTGAGATTGGAAAAGATGTTCATTAAAATACAGCTATTCTGGTACTGATATACTTTTAAACAATTTGTTTCTTCTGTTACAGTTTATCATCAAGTATTTGGAGCCTTTTTATTTAGTTGCTGATAATGAGTAGAAAGGTCCAAGCCACATAGATTCATAGATGTTAGGGTCGGAAGGGACCTCAATAGATCATCGAGTCCGACCCCCTGCATAGGCAGGAAAGAGTGCTGGGTCTAGATGACCCCAGCCAGATGCATATCCAACCTCCTCTTGAAGACCCCCAGGGTAGGGGAGAGCACCACCTCCCTTGGGAGCCCGTTCCAGACCTTGGCCACTAACTGTGAAGAAGTTCTTCCTAATGTCCAATCTAAATCTCCTCTCTGCTAGCTTGTGGCCATTATTTCTTATAACCCCCAGGGGCACCTTGGTGAATAAATACTCACCGATTCCCTTCTGTGCCCCCGTGATGAACTTATAGGCAGCCACAAGGTTGCCTCTCCTCTTTCTCTTGCGGAGGCTGAAAAGGTCCAGTTTCTCCAGTCTCTCCTCGTAGGCCTTGGTCTGCAGGCCCTTGACCATACGAGTGGCCCTTCTCTGGACCCTCTCCAGGTTATCCGCATCCCTCTTGAAGTGCGGCGCCCAGAATTGCACGCAGTACTCCAACTGCGGTCTGACCAGCGCCCGATAGAGGGGAAGTATCACCTCCTTGGACCTATTCGTCATGCATCTGCTGATGCACGATAGTGCCATTGGCTTTTTTGATGGCTTCGTCACACTGCCGGCTCATGTTCATCTTGGAGTCCACTAGGACTCCAAGATCCCTTTCCACTTCTGTTCCACCCAGCAGGTCATTCCCTAGGCTGTAGGTGTGCTGGACATTTTTCCTCCCTAGGTGCAGCACTTTGCATTTCTCCTTGTTGAACTGCATTCTGTTGTTTTCTGCCCACTTGTCTAACCTGTCCAGGTCTGCTTGCAGACATGTTTTACTGTAGATCAAGAGCTCAACATCCCTGACATAAAAGCCATGGATATACCACACACTCTGCAATGTGCATCAATGTGTTACACTGCTGCCATGCCAACTGATTTGCCTTCCTGTCCCCAGCAACACAGTTCACAAAAGTTTTCCATTTTGCAGGAACTGAGAGCAAGCCCCTGCCAAGTAAAAACTCACCTAGCGGCCTTGATGGGAAGAAAATCACAAGAAAGAAAAATAATGGACTTTGAAGCCATGACCAGCTGCTGTGTTCATATAAACAAACTTGACATCCTATTTCCTGGACCTTCCCAGAAATGGGAAGCTGATAGCAAATTAAAAGATCACCCAGTGGTCATAGCAGGAGAAGTTTAAAAAAACCAAAAGGTTAAGAACTGTGAAGTCAAGAAGGGCAAGATGCATCGTCTTCATCCGTACAAACATGCTAGTTGTCACCTAGAGAAGAGCAATGATATTGGTCCCAATGTTGCACTGAGTTATCATCATCTCTTGACTCCCAATCCCATGCAAAGATTACCTCTCATAACTGGGATGTCTGGTGGTCAGGACACACACCCACATTTAGCAGCAATGAATGCCTACCAGTTTGCCCTACTGCTGTTCTCTCATCCATGGTTTCCTATGCCATCACCATTTGCCCTTTCTATGCCTGGGAATGTCATTCACCACCACAACACATCCCCATGTTATCATTACTGCCAGTGTTTTTGCTGCCTTAGGAGCTGGAGATGCTCAAAATGAAATTTAAACTAAGATCTTTGATGTATGAAAAAAAAATTGCAGGGACACATGCAATAAATCCTCTTAATACACATTTCCACTGTGTATCATTTGGGATACTGCTAAAAATGTAAGTCTCCAGACATTTAACTTTCTCAGGTTTTTCTTCCTCCCCCTTACCTTTCCATTTCTTTTGTTCTGTGACCTTTTAATTAAATATAGTACTCTGAAAATGGGTCTGTTGGTTCCGGCACTGTCCAAAAAAAGAGCAAACAGCTAGCTCTGTCCTTCATTAAAGTGTATTGATGAAATACGTTACACTAAATTATACCAAAGCTACACAAATGGGCTTTTTGAATAGCTTTAAACTGAAAGGAGTTAAAGATTTGAACATTTGCCTTTTTTGGATAGTAAAGTCATGCTGTCCTCATATAAATATTTTACCATCGTTTTGTCAAACAATTCCCTGAGAAAAACCCTTAGTAAGATATTGAGTATGCAATATAGTAGATTAGTTACCACTTACTTGCAAGCCAGTTTCCTTTCCAAGCACAGAAGAGAGCTTAGGTGTAAAATACTGACCATCGGCATATGGGCTCTAAACCTAACTCGAGCAAGGGCTTGTTGTGTGGCTTTGGCAAGTCTCTCTCTCCTCCACTTAATTTTTGCATGAGTTAAAATTAAACTAACGATACCTCTCTCTCAGTGTGGGAGTGACACTTAATTAATAATGTTTTACAAACATGTTGAGATCCTTTGAGGAACAAGATGCAATAAAGACTATGGATTGTGAGCTGGTAGGATTCAAAGGTTATTACAGACAGATTGAAATTAAATGTGGTGCAGCTCTGCTAATGAAAGATTTCATCGTAAGTGTTATAGGAAAAAAAAAACAATGTATGTGCTGACCAGAGGATCATCTTGCCTCCGATTGAGGATGCTATGGATATGCTGAGATGCTAGACACAGCTATTCTATCTTATTCGGTGAAACAAGTGAATCTCCTGCTGAAGCACAAATAACTTTATCATAGATGACCACTGAATAAACCATGGCACACATGGATTATTGACAGTGATGTATGATGGCTTTTTGATGACTTCTAGTGAGATGTAAAAAGATTGCTAAATATATCATTTAACAAAGGCAAGGGTTTCTTTTATTGGACCAACTGCATAGCTGGGATAGTTAGACAAGCTTTTGAAGGTAAGGCATTGTTCATTAGTTTCAACATGCCTTCTGGAGGCACACACGGGACAGATCTATCTGGTGGCAGTGGCATCTGCCTCCAGGCTGCCACCGTGGTGGAATCAAGCTGCTCAGCATACACCTGTTTTCTGGAGGCACGTTGGATCCAAACTGAGAAGACCTGAGAAGCGGTGCACCTAGTTGCATAATGTAAATGCAGACGGGTGCAATTTTCTCCAGCTTTCTCAGTTTAATCCTGACACAACTCCTGAGAAGAGGCATGAACAGAGTAGTTCCACATGCCCTGCGCACCTCTGTGTCTGAGTGACACCATGCAGGGTTGGACCAGCAAGGGCCGTGGCAAGAGCACACACTCCTACCACAACTTTCTGATCTGCAGGAGGTGTGAGGCTCAGTTCCACCTGGCCATGGGAGCAGTAGCAGTGAGGTGAATATAATGTAATTATAATGATCTAATCAGTTCATAACATATTTGCATTAGATTTAAAATGGAGTGCTGCTGAATTTTGAAAAGTTTTGGAGGAGTGCCTTGAGTCTAAAAAGGCTGAGAAACGTTAGTCTGAGAAAATATAATTCACACCCATATGCATTCCCCTTCTGAACATGGCCAGGCTACCACATCTGGGATTACAGGAGACAACCAAAGCGGTGGAAATCCATAGGGGGTGCATGTTGTGGTGGGAGAAACCTCCCTAAGGTCCGTTGTCTAGCTGTAATTTGATTAACAGACAACGCGGGTAAAGAAAAACAGCTGTTTATTTGCTCGAGCAAAGACCATAAAGCCAGCAAAAGGCAAAATGGCCCCCCCTCAAGGGTGAGGCGATCTTTTATACTTCTTACAACAAAGCAAGACTATATGGTTAACAAAAAGCAATACTTGGGGCGGTGCTCTACAAATCTTTGTAACAGCATATTTCTATTAAGCTGAACTAGCACTTTTTAAAAGCTAAAAGTTAAGTAACAGTAACATTATGTTAGCAAAACCTTACACAGTAGAAGATACTTCTCAAGGACACAACCAGTAAGCTCAAACAATGGTTTCTCTGTCTTATCTTACTTCTAGCTGTAGCTGATTTTTTTTAGCGCACAGACACAGATTCACTTTTTAACTCAGAAAATGCTTGGTGCAGTTAAAATGATTACTTGACACAAGCAAAGGCCTAGCTATCATTCTGCCTTGTGGTCAGCTGCATTACTAGGCCACAGGTCATGCCTTGTATTCAGCTGTAAAGCTAATACTTCTTAATAATCCAAATTATTGTAAACCTAACAGTATGCTATCAGAAAACTATTCTATTTCAGGGTAATAACAAACTTGCGCACTACAATGTGCACCCCCTGAGAGCGCTGGTGCACCCCCTGACAGGCCACACTCCCCGCTTAGGCGACGAGCAGGGGGGAGGTACAAGTGCCGGTGCCCCCCCCCGTGAGTGCCAGCCAGGGGGTGGGAGCACCAGAGGAAGCACCATGGCCTCTTCTGGGAGTGCTGCGGCCGCTTCCCAGTTGGAGAGATCGGCCACGGAGGACCTCCCCCATCGCTGACTGGTCACTGGGGGGGCACATGCCCCCCCTGACTAAGGTGGCACCAGTTGCCCAAGAACCAAAGTATAACCCCTTCAGCATGCAAGGGAGCTGCCAGTAAAGCATGCTTTCTGAAGTGCCCTGGGCTCTGATAGTAATTCCCCCTCAGATCCATAATAGCCCTAGTTTGTGGACCCCCTGGGCACACCAGAAAGCAGAACTATTGGCACAGATTGGTCTGTGGTGTTAGGTCTATGTGGGAGGAGGGGAGTTGGATGGTTGGCAAGCTGTTTGATCATATTTTGCTGGTATAATTTAAGGCAGGATTCTCCCAAGCCTTGGGTAAACACCTTATTTGTACAAATCTAAAGAAACAGTAATACATCGGGCTCTATACATTTTATTTTTTACTGAGTAGGTAATTTATCCTGCTGTAATACCAAGCGACTATAGAATCGATGGCATCACTGCAATAACAAACGCCATGTATGTCATAGGCAAGACGTCGCTTCACGGCTCCAGCGGTCCACAATTCCCACATGTGTCGTAATGGGGGCTTTAGCTGTCTTTAAGAACTGCTGAACTGAGTGCCTGAACATTATACTTCCAGGTTTGACTTGCTCCTATATATCATTTAAATTCCTATTACAAAAAAAAATGTGCAATGGCAGTAGCTCTGATTTCTGCTGATAAAAAATGTTTGGTCCTGAAAAATCTAATAAAAGGTTTTCATCGTTTCCTTTAATCCTGGATCAGAAGGCATTACAAGAGGACTTCTTAGAAGACTTCTTAGAAGACCCTGCTTATGAACCAGAGCAAGGAGAACTCAGCTCCCTCAAAAAGCTTCATTTCCACAGCTACAAAAAAAGCATGGCAGCAACAGGAGAAAAGAATGAGCTGCTTTCGTTCTCATTTCCTACAAAACTGCGGCGGATAGTGGAAAGTGATGAGGTCAAGTCCATTATTTGGAACGATAATGGAGACCGTATCATTATCAATGAAGCATGCTTTCAAAGACAGATTCTGAACAGAACAGGTGTCTTGGAGATTTTTGAGACTAATAGCACGAAAAGCTTCATCCGACAGCTCTACCCTTGTGGATTCAGCAAAATACATAAAGACATCACTTGCCATCATTCTCAAGCACAGAAAAACAGAGCTAGAGGAAGAATACTGGTAACAAAAATCAAAATCTATTTAAAATAATTTCCTTGCTTTACATAAAGGACCAGATCCTCAGGCCTTGGCCGTTTGGCTGCCATGCTTTCAGCTCTCTCTGCTCTCTCCCAATGCTTGTTGTCTCAGGCATTGAGTCGTATAACATAACACAGAGATACACAAAGACGGCTCTGCACGATTATGAATTATCCATGAAGAGCTGTTTCAGTAGCCTGGGGTGCAGGGAGATCAAAGCCACACCATTTCCCTGGCTATATCCCTCGTGCCTGACAAGGAAAAGGGGCTAGTACATAGTGTGGCACTGGAGCCACGTCACTGGCTTTGCACCGCACAAGGATTCCCAGACGGGGGACATCTCAGGAGTGTCCTGAAGCAGAATTTACAGCTGCTTTTTACTGCAGAAGCGGTGTTGCGGATCTCAGCCCAAATATCTTCTGTAACAGCGATAAGTACCAAGTGATTTAAAGGCCTCTTCAAGGAAGGATGTTTAAGAGGAGTGTATTTACAATAAACTCCTCTAGAAAAATCAAAAGGTAAATGTAATTACTCAATGGACCCATTGATTGTTTCATCTGAAAGAGAGAACTCAAGTCAGCCTTTGCCAGAAAAGGCTTATTAGGAAGGATGTAAAGACCTAAAAAGCTAAAAGAACCAAAATCTAAAAGGAATGATTGTGTATGTGGAGCAGAAAGAGCATAACCATCTTCAAGACACAACAATACATAGATAACAAACACGGCAGACAATTATTTGTAGAGTAAAATTAGGAGCAATAGGATTGCTGAGGGAACAAAGCATTTGTAGTGAGATTGGGAAATGGCATTCATCTAACTGCTTGGGACATGTCAAATTGAACTGAGAAATACTCTAGCAAAAGTACTGTATAGAAAACCCTGCACTGCTTCAGGAAGATGGACTTCGATGCATCATTAGGTCTTTTCCTTCGCCAGCTACTCCAACTTAATTTACATGTTTAAAAATGACGACTCAGCGAAATAAACTAGAAAAACCCTCCAACTCTTACAAGGTGACAACAGTATATACATATCTTAATATTCTTTACTTAAGCCAAACTCCTATTAACGTCAATGGGAGTTTGATTCAAGTAGGAAACATAGCATCAAGCCAATAGTTCTTTTTTATGAGAGCGAGAAAATGTAAGGCTTAGCACGACAGAGTTCAGGCAACAAAACATTTTATGACAAGGTACCTCCCATTTTTTTTTCACAAAATAAAAAATTCTATCTTTTTTTTGTATGTGAAGATAAAAAAAAATGCTTGGGATTTTGTTGCACTTGTACCACAACTCGTATTTCAGGAGAGGCTACCCTTCCCTCACTCAGAGAATGAAGAGAAAAGCCACCATCAAAAGTAATAAGAAGCCCAGTCCTGTCAATGGTAATTTGAAGAGAAGAAAGCCTCCAAAGAAATATATTGTTTTTCAGGATTCAGAAGACAGACCCAACCACTTACCAACACCTTTGCTACAAGAAACAACAAGTAGCGAACTGCAGATGGAGTCAATCAATATTAAAAATAGCAAGCTACCACATTTCTACCCAGTACCTGAATGATGGCCTTTGGGAAATGTGGCTGAGAACTCAACACAAAACGGCGTTTGTAGACAGCAAATAAATCTGCCTGTGGATCCTAGATCTGCCAGCTCATGTTATCCTTTCTTTCCTCTGACTTCAGAAAGTGGACTCGAACCCTCAGTGGGACACCAGCATTTACCTTCTACTCATCAAGACTCTGCATTCATGAATGCTCAGGTTACTACTTCAATGTCTTGTTGGAGCCCCTGGTTTTCATGACAGCTTCAACTGTCCCTTTGACAGAAGCTGTCAAGCAACGTTTTCCTTCACCAGGTCAGCCAAGCCCTTTTGATAGGGTAGCTTGTCATATTTTATGCTTTAAAGTTGCACCTGTTTATAGAGCGGTGAATTATAGCATTGTTTACAGTTTTCTTTTATATTCAGCCTAAAGTTCTGTATAGCCTCATTGTTATCTGCACTTTTCATTTTGCTGGTGTTTGCAGTATCAGCTGGCCTTGTTTCTTGCAAGCGGCTTGTGGCCTTGAGTTTGCTCGCATGATGTTTCTTTCCTTTGTCTATCACTGTGAGACGTTTTTTCTAACACAACATAGTAATAGTTTTGTTACTAGCTCAGATTAACTGAATTTGGCACTAGCCAGTTGAATCAGAGGGTTGAAATGATTGGATATGTTAATAAAAGGTGATAAAGGAGACCAATGAACAATGCTTAACACCCTTTGCTTCAGGAACTGAGTGTTCATCATTTCTGTGAAGCAAAGTAATATCTGGGATTGGGTGAGATCATTGTACTAAGTGTTTTTCTGTCTCTGAATATAGAAACTGCTGAGATAATACTTGTTGTACTAATAAAGTTAGACTTTGATTTTAGGACACTGAGTTATCTGTGTTCATATTTCACGTTCCATTTAAGGGTTAATTGTGCTTTAACGATTCCCAAGCACTATCTGCTGGTCGGTGGTGCAAACACTTTGTGCAACTGGTATGGTGACTCTGGGCCTCCTCTCAAGAGTGTAGGAGCTCAAATTGTGCCAAGCCCCTGTGCCTGATGATTCCCATTTCAGACTGATCCAGATCACGGTGTCTTAAAATATACCATTTACTGGGGAAAATATCTGAGGAACTGGAATATTTCTTTATTCTTTTGCTTTATGTTTTTTAAGCAGGCAGCGTAAGTAAGGCCGAGCCAGAGGTGCTTAAAAACCCACCCACCAAATGTAAAACTGAGTCAAGCAGTAGCATTTTAACAACTGTTTAAGGCAAAAATATATATATATAAGCCTCAATTCTAGCACTCAGCACCTTGTGATTGGGTCCCATCTCTATAAATCCCATCCTGCAGTCTGAGTTGCAATAAAATGTCATCTAATTACCTGGATTATTTTACAGTCACTAGAGCTGTACAACTATTCTAAAATAACCATGGAGCATTTCAGAATGAGTTCCTTTTTTAATTCTGTATTCACACCAGTAATTTTCCAGTAAGTCTGCTCCCAGGGTAATATTTTCAGTTCACTTAAGTACCAGAACAGATATTGAGAAAGTGAATTGAGTTCAGGAAAGAGAAACAAGTGTGATTAACTGCTGCGGGGGTTGACTGATCTGGAGCTATAAAAGACTTGTATCAAAAGTGTACTAAGCAAAAACAGAAGGGAAGGAGGAAAGGATAATGTTTGAAGGATGTAAAATTCTAGGATGGAGAATTATTTAATGAGAATCTAGGAGGGAAATTAGAATAGGATGAAGTTTAAAACAGGGCATATGTAAACTGAATATCAGGGGAAAAAAATCTGAAAGGGAGACAGCTGCAACAGTTTTCCAGCTGAGTCAGCGAGAACCCTGTAGCTTTGGACACATGAAACTCTGGATAAATATTAAAAAATGAACTCTAGGCAAGAGTGGCCTGGCCACTGAGATGATCAGCTGGATATATAAATCAGTCATTTTAATGATAAAAAAATTAATAGTATGCACCTATATCTAAAAGGTTTACATCAGTAGAGATCCAAATTGTGTTGCAAAACAGTCAGTATTATTACCCCCGCTTTACAGATGAAGACATTTAGACCCAGGCAGGGAAATGACTTGTCGAGAGTCACCAAGCAGGCCACTGATGCAACTGGAAATAGAGCCAATGTCTTCTGAGTCCCCATCCACCTTTCCAAAGCTTCATTGGGAATTGTATGGTAATGGGATGCTCCCCAAGCTTTCTCTTGTCTTCAGATGTACTTAAAATTTCACAGAGGTGATAGGAACTACATTTAGTCTGTAATTCTGTCATGTGAAGTATCCCCATTTGTATTCACTGTTAATTTCCCCCACTTTATAAAAAATTTAAGTAAAAGCTGCTCCTGTTAAGTGGCAGATAAAAATCCTTGAAAAATGGGCTTGTCTGCATTGTACTTTACTCAAATGCTCAATTGTTCTGCTGCAAACTGTGGGAAAAAGTGTTTAAAGCTGTGAGGTGGGCTTGACCCCTTTATTTTTTCAACATCTTCATCAATAACCTGAAAGATGGGATAGAGTGTGCCCTCAGCAAGTCTGCAGATGACACCAAACTTGGGGTAGTAGATACACTTGGGGAAGGCTAGAATTTGGAGGGTGCATCTACAAATGCATTCATGCGGTGTTGTTACGGCACATTAAATTTAGTACCTCTAATATGGGGTACTAACTACATGCGCAGTAGCAACAGCCCGTGGTCTTTTTGTGACGCTTAACGCACAGTAGAATTCTACTGCGCATTAGCAGTTTTTGCTGTGATGCGCCAATGCGCAATAGAATTAGTCCACTGTGCATTAAGCATCTCATGTAGACGCACCCAGAGAGACCATGACAAATTAAAGGATTAGCTCAAAAGAAATCTCATGAGGTTCAACAAGGACAAGTGCAAAGTCCTGCACTTAGGACAGAACAATCCCATGCACCGGTACAGGCTGGGGGCTGACTGGCTGGGCAGCAGCTCTGCAGAAAAGGACCTGGGGGTTACAATGGACAATAAGACGGATATGAGATAACAGTGTGCCCTTGTTGGGAAGAAGGCTAACAGCATCCTGGGCTGCATTGGTAGAAGCATTGCCAGCAAATTGAGAGAAGAAATTATTCTCCTCTATTCAGCACTGGTGAGGCCACATCTGGAGTAGTGTGTCCAGTTTTGGGCCCCCCACTACAGAAAGGATGTGGACAAATTGGAGAGTCCAGCAGAGAGCAATGAAAATGATTCGGGGGCTGGGGGGACACGATTTCTGAGATAAGGCTGAGGGAACTGGACTTATTTAGCCTGCAAAAGAGAGGACAGGGGTGGGGAGTGTTAATAGCAGCCTTCAATGAATTGATGAGAGAACAAGGAGCAATGGGCACCAGTTGCAACAAGGGAAGTTTAGATTACATATTAGGAAAATATTTATCACTAGGAGGGTGGTGAAGCACTGGAACAGGTTACCCAGAGAGGTTGCAGAATCTCCATCCTTGGAGGTTTTTATGATCCAGCTAGACCTAGCCTTGGCTGGGATGATGCGGTTGGGAATGTTCCTGCTTTGAGCAGGGGGCTGGACTAGATGCGACCTCCTGAGGTCCCTTCCAACCCTCATTTTCTATGATTTGTGGCGGTGACTTCTGCAATATCTGAATGGGATGTCATCTGAACTAAGGTAGAACTGGCCAGTTCTGCACCCTCAGTGGTAGTAGTGCAGAGGCAGCAGTCAGCAGAAACAGGGCAAGGCAGCCACAGGTTTGCTGCTACAGGGGAAGGTTTAAGAGGCAAAAAAAGGAGGTGACATGCCAAAAACTGATTTTGGGGGGGCAAAAGAAAGGAGGTAAGAGGATTAACCCTCTCTGACACCTTCCACCTGTAGCATCCTGTTACTATGGCTGCTGCCCCCAACCCTATCACCCCTGCTCTTCTGTCCCTGCTGCCAGAGCTGGAGCTACTGCATGGAAGGTGCAGGATATGTGTGCACCAGGGTGAGGGCACCCCCAGCTCCACTCCAGAGCCTTTGCCAAGCAAATCACACACCCATTGTTATGCTACTGCATTTGAATAATTTGAACAGCAATTTCTGTGGAGCATAGATCAAATGACATCACCAAACTGCCCTCCAAAATTCTCTTCCTACGCCTATTAATAGTGTATAAAGTCATGCAAAAGAGAACACAATCTTTTTAGTCTCAAGGTGGCTCTGCTTCCTAGTAAGTGAGATTCAGGATTTTAGCGTGCAGTCTTCATCTTCAAAGACTTTTGAAAGCACGAGGAGCAGAGCCTATGGGACCAGATGACCATGAGGGCTTGACCCGCGGGTACATTTTTAAGCCCTGACCCTTCATTATCTATGCTTTGTTCTCTGTCCATTCTGGTAGTACCAGGCACCACTGACAGCAGTTATCATAACTGTACCCAAAACAACAGGAGTTCAAGGGTTTGAAGCAGGTGATGAGATTGCTCAAAACACTATCAGAGCAGTAACGCTATGTCTGGTGACTTAGCGCGAGAGGCTGATCCTGTTCCTGTAATGCAAGTAGAGCTTCCACAGACTTTATTAAGAGTTTTGTCAAGGCAAAGAACCTGCAGGAGAAACCTCCTAATAGTTACCCAGAAAACAATACAGCAAAAAACATGAAGGGACAGCTGATTAGAAGAAGCCAGTGAGAGGGGAGTTGTTTTTTATTTTTAACGTTCTAAAACCTTGGATACAACTAAAGTAGAGCAGAGATCCAAAAATCAGAATGCCAAAATAGGCTCATTTAACACAGCAGGAGAGCCTAATGGCTCCAGTGGAGCATAATCAGAGCCCCACAAGCTTCATGCCAGCAATAGTGATGGGGGGCGTGTAATAATAATGCAGGAAACCATTAAGTTATGGATGAAGAGTGAGATAATCATGCTGTATGATGAAGTTTAGCATCGCAAGACAGGTGTGTAACTCTTAAGCTCCCGCTGGAACATCCTAAAGCATGATACTGAAATCTGTTCAATCTGGTCCCAAACTGACAAAAAGACAAGTAGTTGGCTAAAAACAACTTTCAGTAGTGTAGAGACGTCTTTAAAATTATTGGCATAAGGAGATCACAGGTAAGGAGGAAAGTTTTGATGAGCACAGAAGGAGCGAAACATGACTGGGTCCATGGTACGTAACAACTTCTTAATTAGAGCTAAATAAAGGACTACCAAAAGATGCAGATTGAGCATCTATGCCTTTCTAGCGATGGAGCTGTGAACCGTTCATGTACAAAAGACCTTACCACAACAGCCAAACATTTGCGATTGCAGCCAAGATACGTTTGACACAAACAGCAGCAAACTATTGGCATTCATTTCACTCTTACAAGCTCAGTCCAGCTGGCTGCCCTCCTTTCCTCTCTCACAAGACACAAATCCTCAGCAATTTGCTAGAGATTTCGGGGCATCTTCTCTGCTACTGCTTACAAAGTTGTAAACAAACAAAAAAATAAAGAAAGGAAAAAAAAATGGCAGTTGTGCTCCATTACGGTGGGAGTATGTTACTGTACCAAGGTAAGACATCACTGGAAAACAAAACATATTATTTGCAGCTATTGCCTTGGTGTATAGATTTTACCATCAGTTCTTATGAGCTATGGGAATAGTAATGGTTGAGCATTTGGTATAGCTACATCTTACTTTAAAGGACTGGTCACAGTCAGACAGGATTAAATGGGTCAGTGTTCTAAAGCAGTACGGCAATCTTTATTTTTAGGGAAAGTCCTGACCCTAAACAAACTCAACTAGCTAAATATCAAAGTGTCACCCAAAAGGCACGCTTAAGATTTCTGAATGGTAACAGCCACTTGACAAATGGATCCAACGGTATCTTACATAGCCTCCCTTTCGTGGCGGGGCACTACTGTTGGAGCCACAAAACTGCAAATCATCCAATCAGTCTCTTGCCAGCCTGCCCCCATGTACCTCCTATGCACCTGGAGACAGAGGACCTATATGTTTTACGATGACCAGGGGCAGCAGATGCCATTGTGCAGGCTCCACAGTTCAATTTAACTGATGAGGTTCTGCTCATCCCCAACACAGCGGTAAGAATAGGATAGGATTTGCCTCTTTGCTAATAAAATCTTAGTCTTTTAGGTTAGTCATAAGTTTTTACACTCACTTTAAAATTTATTTTAAAAATTACATTCCCATAATTTACTAATGTTTTCCATGTGTAATTTAAAAGCTTATACCTCTTTTATTATATTTTATACACACATCTCTAATGCCAAGCCTGTTCTCACCCTCCAAAGCACCTCTGTCATGTTATAAAGCAGGGGTGGGCAATTATTTGGGCCTGTGGGCCACACAGGGTGGCCCGCCCCCCGCCCCCTCCCAGCACAACAACTTACCAAAACTCTTTATGTGGGATGGCCGTGGGCAGGCGGGACCAATGTTTGGGAGCGGGACAGGCAGACGAGCCCAGGATTGCAGAGCTGGGTCGGGGGGTGGTAACAGTGCGGGGCCAGGGAAGAGCTGCAATCCACTGCCTGCACACCCCTGCGATGGGTGCTGGTTCTGTGGGCAGGGGCATACAGGGAGCAGATTGGGGCTCTGCCTCAGCCCCGTCCCCACACTGTCACTGCCCCAAGATCACAGATGCAGCCCCGGACACGGCTCCCCACAGAGCCACGAACCCATCCTGGCAGCCTGGCTGCACAGCCCCCCGCTGGTCTCCACAGAGACCCTGGGATGGAGGGACAGTGACACTGCGGGGCTGGGGCAAGCCCCGAGGCAGAGCTGCGATCCACCGCCTGCACGGCCCTGCTACAGAACTGGGGCTCTGTCCCAGTTCCGAGCTATTGCCGCCCTGCAATCCCAGGCTCTCCATGGAGGTTGGCCAGGACACACAGCCAGGCAGGAAGGATTGGTCAGGGGCCAGGTGGGGACCTGTGTCCAGCACTGGGGTCTTGGGACAGTGATAGAGCAGGGGTGGGGCAGAGCTGTGATCTGCTCCCTGCACCCCCCTGCTTGCCCATCACAGGGACATGTGGGCAGATCAGGGCTCTGTCCCAGGCCCCAGCCCCGCACTGTCACCATCCTAAGATCCCAGCATCTCCCCAGCCCCTCCTGCCTGTCTCACTCCTCACCGAGTTACAGCCCCATCCCAGCCACCCAGGAGAATACCCTGCCCTGTGGGTCATGCCACAGCCCAAGCTACCCCGTACAACTGTGCCAGGTGGGACTGCGGGATGTGCTGCAGGCTGGACAAAATCCCTCAGTAGGCCTGATCCAGCCCACAGGCTGTACTTTGCCCACTCCTGCTATAAACAGAAAATAAAACTATTATACTGCAAAGATGCATTTGATTATTACCCAAGTATTCCATTTCTACAGCCCTCCTGATTCCCATGAATGCAAGGCCTTTTATATTGTATTGCCCCACTAATGAAATGCAACCGTCATAAAGTTTTAGCACCATGAAGCACCACACAACCGTTTAGGACAAGAACTGAAAGAATACAATATAACAAACTGTAATGGGAATCTGAGTAAACTGGGATATGTAATTCAAACTAGATTTAAGCTAACTATAGCCAGAGGCTGTGCTATGTGAGTGTATTTGTGGTTTCTTGGTGCGTATGCTTACAACCAGTTGAGCAGAAACTTGTAATTTCAAAATGAGATTCACATCCTACAATAATAGTATCTTATTCTGAAACAGGCATCCTGAATTTTGAATTGGCCTTACTTAGATGCAAACACATACACGTGTGCTTTATTTACATGAGTCGTTCCACTGTAATAAAAAATGGATGCGAGTCAATGGAACTACTTGCATGCATAAATCTTTGTAGGACTAACAGGTAAATTTAAACAAACATGTTCAATGGCAGTGTCATTCTTCACCCTGAGTTTGTGTGTGTGGATTAGGACAGATACGTATCAAATCCAGAATGTCGGAAAATCATGTGCATTTACAATGATCAGGGTATGTGTAGACATACACAGTTAGTAAACAACAGACATTTTTGGTACTGGTCCTTATGCCGATTTCATTATTTTGCAGAAAAATAACAATTCCACACATTTTCTCTCTACTTCAACTAACTGCTTGGGAAGGGTTAAAGAAGTACCCTAAATCAGTCCCGTATACCCATGAAAAGCAGAATTGGTGAGGTTTGATACTGCAGTTTTATGCTCAGGAATCAACACACGTAGCCTAGGACAACTCCTTGTGTCCCAAAGGGAGTAGCTCCTCGGGGATGTCCACTTGCCACACGTCTTTGCCTCCTCGAGCAGGAATTGGTTCCAACAGCCATCTGGGATTTGAAATCACAGTCAGGTATTTCTGTTGCAGGTTAATCAGCACAGCTTTCTTTTCCATCTCCAAAGTCTCTTCAGGAGATGAGTTTTCAGGATACTTTGTTGTCTCTCCAATATCTACTAGCCCTGCATTATAAAAGCAAAGATGTGGTTGGTTTTCCTTCCAAAACCAAAGTTTTCCAACATAAATGCTCAACCAAATGAGCTTTAGTTAAAGCACCCCGCTGCCGTTTTGAAACACAGGATGCTGAATACACAAGACGCTCCAGGCATTTTAATTAGAGCGGCTCCTGAGAACCTCTCTAATTAAAACACCCTTTCCCCTTACCCCGCAGCACATGTAAAAAATGTCCTGTATTATTAAAACATCAACAAAAAGTAAAATGGTTACTAGATAGAAGATATTTTCATTGTTTTCAGGGGCTAAAAAGTATATATAAAAAGCCAAATAAGCTTTCATCTTCATCTCTTTTCACAATTTAGCATCTGACTTATGCTGGGGTTACAAATCCACATATCACCAAGTCCCTAAAAAATGTAGGCCCTTTTTGCTGTATGTGATAACAATTGCTTGTTTTTCAGGAAATAACTTTGAATATTCTAGAGATAACTGATGTGACAAAAGAATTGATTTAAACAAGAAGGTATTGCAGAATAGAAGTTAAATAAAAACTCCATGCACTTGGAATGTATCTACATGGAAAAAAATTAGCACCCCCTTTCTGCGTTACATTTGTGGCACATGCAATACATATGTGGACAAATCTCTGAATCAGCTTCTTGTCCCAGTGATTTTAGTGGGGGGTCTGCCACGTGCAACACATTACAGAATAGAGGAACAACTCCCAACTCTGCCTGCAAAACCTTACAGATGTGCATATAACCTAACTCACACAAACAACAGTCTTAAAATAAAAGGGACAAGCATAAAATCTTAATAGAACGAGGACCAACCTTTCTACTTGAGTTAGCTTTAAAATCAGTTCCAGTTTGGAAGAGTAAGCTGAATATTATTCTGTTTCTAGCAACATCATATTTGCCACGTAACTTTTAGTTGTTTAACTGATTTGACTGGTTGGTAGTAATGCAGAAAGATGACAAATGGATCTGAATATTAATAATACTAGCAGGTTGCACAGGCAGCACAGTTTTCTAGCAGCTGGAAAAACTGTTTTGACTTGAGTATATACGAGTAGAAAGAAACACAAGATTCTAGACTTCTATCTTTACTTAGTTTTCTATGTTAAATGCTTTTGTAAGCTCTGCAGTGCTTCACCAAAAATGATAAAGCTGTGAAATAACTGTCTAGAGACATGTTAAAAATGTATGCTTGAGAAAGTGTTTACAAATTGAAAACCTGCTTGAGGCTTCATAGAAAAAAAATGAACTCAAGACTGCTTACCCGCAATAACTCCTCTGCCAAATTTCTCCCCTTTATCTAACAACTCTGCAACTTGTGTAGGTGTCATATCAAGTCTATTCAAAAGGACCTCTTTCCATGTTTCATCCTCCCAGTCTTTAAAAGCTATGTGAATAGCAACAGTGCGGTTCTTGTAGTCTGCCAGCAATGGACGCCAACGAGTCTCTATTGTTTTGACTTTGTTCAAAACCAACCCAGCATAGGGTTGCCGGAAAGAAAGGCAGCCAAATCTCATCTTTCTTCAGTGCTGCACCTTTCACCTTGCATTGCTGTGACAACCTGATTAGTTAGGAAAAGAAAAATAATTAACACATCCTGATGTTGGGGGCTTGCCAAATCTACCTGTCAGTGGACACAGCAAGCTCCCTGCACAAGTGCCTTGAAAATGTTACAAAATGTTCCCGTTATTCAAACACCTGTATCTCTGAAATTCCTGATTTTCTGGATGGCAGCAGTGAATTTTTAAGCAATACTCAATTTGTCTTGAAACCCTGTGACCCAGGTTATGATCCAGAAGCTCTAAAGAAAATCAGGGCCTTGTTGTAAAGGCTCCTGTATTGAATGAGGGGCATCCTTGCCCTAAGAGATGGACAATCTCAACATTTACTGTGGAACAGATGAATGCAAGAAGCTAGATTTTTGGGGGGTGATATATTTTTGGGGGGGGACCAACTGTATAGCTGGGATAAAGCCAGAGAAACTTCTGGAGACAAAGCTTTCTTCTTCAGGTCATTCTGAGTGCAAAGCATTCTTCTTCAGGAAGAGAGGAATTACACAAATGAAAGTCTGCAGCTGAGCTAAGCACTGAACCCTAAGCACCTAAATCCTAGGTGAATGTTTTAAGCCTAAATTCCTCTCTAAATCTGATGTTATGCTAAGGCAAGTCTAGTCTACAACCTTTGGCTGGCACAGATGCTTCAGTGTCTGATGAAGTTGATTCGAGCTCATGAAAGCTTGTAATACATATATTACAACCTACACCTGTAATACATATATACATACATATGCAGAGAGAGAGAGCATGTGTGCAGGAGTCTGAGCAAGGCTCCCACTCCGTGTGTATGCATACTGTATACACTATACAGACTAAATATGATTTAGCCAGGCAGAAGCAGCCCTGGGCTAGCAATCTGACCCCGGGGCGCCCTGCCAGCTGGGGCTGCTCCAACCTGCCTCAACATACTGCGGTCCCAGCCGCACGTTCAAACAACATGCCTGGGAGCAATAAACTCTGGTGTGACAGGCACCGGAGTTTACTGTTTTGCATGGACGGCACGTGTAGACGTGCGCAGCATTGCCAGCACAGCTGCATCCAGCATTTTGCACAGGAGTTTTGTGGTTGATCAGAGGTTAATCACACCCCTGAGTGACAGCTGTAAGGCAGGGTTACATGTGCACACCTTTATAGACTAATTAAATAACAATATATCTATCTATCCGTCTAGATCTATCTTTCTATCTAGACACAGAGATAGATCGAGATGCACAGACGGACAGACAGACCTAGACGGATAATCTAGATAGGCAGACAGACCTAGACATCTACACACAGACACATACATACACACACAGGCCCCTATGCATGCGCGTGTGTATACGTACATGTGTGTACATACACACACACATACATGTGTATACATACACGTGTATATACACACACATATACATGTGTATATACACATGCGTACATACATACACACATGCGTACATACATACACACACACGCATGCGTATACATACACGTGTACATACACACACATGCATGCGTATACATACACACGTATACATACACACACACATATACATGTGTATACATACACGTGTACATACATGTGTATATATACACATGTATACACATGTATATGTGTATATATATAACCCATCGCTACACGATGCACTAGATAAGCTGAGATCACCTTAGTTGGCTACTACACGGTCTGACCTACCCGTATATAAAGCGCACATCCGTGCACTTACCCACAACCTACCGCCCGGCCCAGCACAGCTCGCTGCCTTGTTGTCTGCGCAGCCGCACCCGGTGACCCCGCCCCCCCGGACCGGGCCCCGCCCCCCGCGCGCTCGGGTGAGCCCCGCCCCCGCCCGACGCGCACTCGAGCGAAGCCCCGCCCCCGCCCCTTCCAGTACTTGGTCGAAGCCCCGTCCCCGCACTCGGTTGAAGCCCCGCCCCCGTCCAACGGGCGCTCGGGCGAAGCCCCGCCCCCTCCAACGGCCGTTTTTAGGCCGCGTCTCCCGGCCGCTTCTCCCCCGCTTGAGGCGAGGCGGGGCGGGGCGGGGCGGGGCGCGGGCGGCGGTGTCTGCGCTGGTCCCTCGCGGGGCGGCACCTGAGCAGGTGCGGCCGGGCGGGTGGCTGCGGAAGCGCACAACGAGCGCAGCCGGGTCCTGATCGCACCGCAGAAATGTCTCTCCAGCTATACAAAAAAAAAAAAAAAGAGCCAGTTTGCTCGGAAGCTCGTGCTTGGAAACGTGTCACCACTGAGGAGACGGGAGGGCTGAGGGGGTCGGAGCAGCAGGGGTTGCGAAGGGGATGGAGCTGGGCCGTGCTGGGGGGCGGGTGACGGGGCGAGGAGCAATGGGCTCCGGTTGCAGCGCGGGAGGTTAGGTTGGACGGCAGGAAAAACCCTCTCACCGGGAGGCTGGTGAACAAGGGGGTTCTGCAGAGAGGGGCTGCAGTCTCCATCCTTGGAGGCGTCTACACCCTGGGTAGACCAAGCTTTAGCCGGGATGATGGAGGTGTGGGCCGGTCCTGCTCAGAGCAAGGCGGGTTGGACAAAATGAGCTCCCTTCTGACCCTCATCTTCCATCACTGTCCGTTTGAACGCGTTGGGAGGCTCGAAGGAAAGCGAGGCAGGAGCAATCCTGCCCCGCCGGCTTCGAGGGCAGTGGGTAAAGGCAGGCCGCCGCTGGCCAAGGAGCAAACAACGGTCGTCTTAGTCTTGGTGATGAGAGAACGTGGGCTGGGAGAGGTAGCAAGGGTTGGGGACCCTTCAGTCTTCCCCCTGAGGGGGAAAAAAGAAAGAAAACCCCAAAGCATTTATTTATTTATATATTTATTTTGTTGCTCCAGGAGAGGAAGAGGGAAGGGTCAACAGACCACTGAGGGGTAGGACAAGAAAGGGAGCCCAAGGACCCCGCTCCGCATTCGGATGAAAGCTGGCTAGAAACCAGCCAGAGATGCGACACGCTTTCAAGCACAACCTCTGTAGCTGGAAACCCTCTTTTTTTAATCGCAGGGTCGCAACTTTGCACATGTGCAAACCTGAATGTATTGCACGATTAACCAGTCGGTTGTGTAATGTACATAACATGTAGTAGGGGCTATTGACACAGAAAATGGAAAATAATAAGGAAACGTGGAGCTGTTAGGTTCAGTGAAATTTAATTTCATTTGATCTTCCCTTTCATTGCGGTTGGCATGCATCTTGCAGCCGTGTCAAAGGCACGTTGTTGCAGGATGATATTGAGGTGAAATGCAAATACAGATATTCAGAAATAAGGTTTGGGAATTGTGCTGAATGTCCCTCGGAAGTAGGGTAGGTGGGAAGCACCCAGCATGTTTGTGAGTCTAAGGTGTGGTGAACTTTTCCCCTCCCTCTGGTCACCTGCTTTTGCTCTAAATGACACCTGTGTGTGCACTGGCCTGAAAGCTATTGGAAACCTCCGGGCATACTGTTGCCAAGTGTATTTGGTGCATATCTCTTTTGCAATAAAATAAAAATTTGGGAACAACTCAGCATAGTTTTAAAAAACAAAAATGTTATGGATAGTTTTGATTATCTAGTGTAGTCCAACGATAAGCTTGTAGTCCGCAATGTAAGAGATACACTGGGAGGTCTCACAGAATGGAAGTTGCTGAGTTACAGTAAATAGTAATTTGCAACCTGCACAAGGAGGGGAAAGTTTAAATAAATGCATGACACACCATATTTATTCTGTTCAACTGGGGCATGTAGCACATGTTTCTAAGACGTGTACTTTTTTTTTAGATGATGTGCCCTACACTTGGATGAAACATTGTCCTGCTCCTCCTCTGAGGAAGAGAAGTTAAAAGCAAAATAAAATTAAGGAGATCTTTCCAAGTTTTACTTAGTGCTGAAAAAGAAGAGAATGAAAGTGATCTGTCTATGCAAAGAGTTTGGGTTCAATCCAGTTCCTCTGATATATACAAAAGGAAATTAAAGAAGTGAGTGTCACTTTCTCTGTGTAGACAGACCCATGAATAAAAGGTAAGGTGTAGATAGTAACTAAATAATATTGGACAGCTTTTCTCTGCAAGCTCTTTGTGGAGCCTAGGAAGAGGAAGAAGAAAGGAATAAAAGTAACCATCATGAAAAATTAATGACTGTTTGCAAGCAAAAATAGAAGAGGGGAAAAGAAGGAAATAAAGGCAAGAAAAGAAGAAGAAGAAAGTGGCAAATGAGGGGAGAGAGAGAGAGAGAAGGAACCTAAAGTTATAGAGGCAAAATAAGGAGACATACACTACCATTATCATCATCTCTTGTGATTTCAGTTCCAAACTTCAGCCTTAGGAATTTCGCACATCCTGAAATTTCAAGATCATGTCTGAAACCTGTGACATTTCAAAGAAACTCTTAAAAATTACAACCAATTAGAGATTGCGGGGAGGGGAAGTACATTTGCTGGAAGTCAGATGAAGAGGAGCTGTCCTCCAATTATTTGAAGAAAAAAAAAAACAAACTCCTCCAGAAAGGCAGAGAAGTTCTAGACAGCAAAGGTAAGACCCTTGTGTTTTTGCAGACACTAGCTTCTCGCACTGCTCTAAATGATGCTGTTTGTTGTTGGCTACTACAAACAGTTCTTTCAGCGTTGTGGGCAGGTGGTGGCATCCTCTTGCTTTTCTGATGTAAGCTCTTCCGGTGGTTTTGTAGCAACTGCCTTTGCTATACATCTCAATACACTTGTAGTAGATTCTTTCATTCTAATTTAAGATAAACTACCCTGTAAAGTTTTAATTACTAAGACTACGTACTTATTTTCCCTCTTACCATTTTCTGGGTCTTGTACTGTTCTTCACTATCTGTTCTTTCTAGATATTTCTAGTGCTGTCCACAGTATTCCAAAAAGGAGAAAGTAATAGGTGACACAAAAATAAAAGTCACTGAGATTTTTAGAGGTTTATTATTTTAACTGTCCAGTGGCTTTAGTTTATGTCAGTCTTACATGGATAGTACAAAGGCCTGTTTAAATTTTATTACTTTACTTCTATTTGCTTCTGATATTTTTTTATTCCACTGTATAACAACTGCTGTTTACGTTTGGCTTGTCTCTGGCAGACTATGGCCCAAATGCTTTTCTTTGCTACATGAGCATAAATCTGAATTAATCCCTGCATAATTTACAGTGGGATTTGGTTTATGTATCATTTGTGTTTGTTTGCAGAAATATATTGCCTTGTTCCTGATATGGGCGGAGATTTTTCAAAGGTTTGAAGAAAAATTAGGTGCCAAACACCTACTGTCAAACAATTTTGAATACATGTTCAAATTTTAAGTAAAGACCTGGTTACAGCCATATACATTCTGTAAATATAACATAGAAATTGTCAGATCATTTTATCTAGCCTGGAGACTGTCTGATGGAAGACTGAAAAGTAATTCCACAATATGTATGCAATTAAATTTTTCACTGAGTTGTCTTGAGTAGGATTACTTGGTAGGTGCTAGTTTGTGAATCAGTTCAGGGTCAGGCCTTACTTGTGCAATGTTGATTATGGGAGAGGAAATTCTTTCTGGCCCTGGCAAACTATCAGTTTATACCTAGGAGCATGAGGTCAGATAATGCATATAATCATCTTGGCCACTATGGTAACTAAACATTAACGATAATCACAAAATTAGCTAATGCTTTTGTCTATCTTGACATAGCATCTGTCTTGATGACCTGCTGCAGCAGTGAATTCTGCAAATTGACTGTATACTGCATAAAGAAGTATATTTAATTGACTCTGGTTTTTTCCTTTCGAATGTCAACTTATCCTAATGTTATGGCAGAAGAGAAAAACAGAAAATACAATCACGCAGTAATTCTAGAATATATTGAAATAGAGCCTTCTGTGGAGCCAAAAGAGGTTGGTATATCATTTATAAGGTTCAGATATAATCTCAGCTAGATTGGCAGGTATTGCTTTGTTCCTTGTTGAATCTGCCTAGTAGAGATTTTACTGATTCAGTTCACATCAATACGTACGGGGCTATCTGAGGTCAAAATCAGGTCATACTTGGTAATTTATGCTTTTGATTTCAGAACTGGGTAAAGATGTACAGCAGGATGTGCCAGTGTGTGCAGTCAAAGTTGGGCTTTTAGTTGTTAACAAAAAAAAAATCATGAACACTCATTTTACCCAGTAGTCATCACATAAGATTAAGCATTTACCAGTTACCACAACAGTTTTCTAAGATTACATACTCTTTTCCCAGTGTTTATAATAGGAAATAATAATGACATCTGAATTACCTGGGTGGCATTACTCAGTATTCATTTTTCAGATAGTGATTTTTTCCAAAAAAGAAGCTGAAGTGGGGATTGTAAAAATCAGCAATTGACTTTTTAATGGAAATTCCTGTGTTAACACGTTTTAATGAACTTGTTTAAAATTTCAAAAATATCTACATAATTTAGGAGCCAGAGTCTCATTTTAGAAGTTGTTCAAGCTTACACCCACTGAAAGTTACCAGACACTTCTGAAGATTTTGCTTGTAGTTTTGGACTCTGTTCAAGAAAGCATTTAATCATGTTTAACTTTTAAACATTTGCATATGTGCCACTGACTTCATGTTGAAATTCTGTCCCAAATGGGCATTGTGTTCCTGAGTCAGTGTCTTGGAGAGAGGAGCTAGCTTTCAGGTGTCATTAAGCTCTTTTTTTTTAATCACGTGCTTATAACTCTTTTGTTGCCTTGCTGTGGTCCTGCCTTTATGTCTGTCCCCCAGCTCACATTTGACCGAAGCTGCAGGCTAGGTTCTATGGCTTGAATCAAATGATGCTGCTATTTGTAAAACGTAGTTTGTTATAGAAATAAGAAGACTTTACGCCGGCAAGTTCAGTATCCTCTTCAGTGCACTGAAAGGACAATTCAACAGGGAAATGGAAGGCCTGCTGCTATATGCAGCTGTCATAAGACATGGTCTTTTTTTCTATCCTAAACCTTGCAGTCAAACATTTCTAAATTCCTCTTCTAAATCTTGCATGTTTCACGTTTAAAAGTCATACTGGTGAAATCTCTAAATGAAGGTAGGCAAGTGTCATTTGAGATATGCAGCTTGCTGAAACTGGTTTCATCCAAAGGAGATTCCTTGTGCTTACATCACAGGAATTTGGGCTCTTATCAACTGAAGCAGTTAAAAAATTCTCTAGCATTTTACAGTGAAACCCTTCTTAAGCACCCAATCCAGGGACCAATTAAAATCATCTGCTACATTAATGTATTGTAAATAGCAAACATATTGATTTGGAAGGACTTCTTTGAAGTGACTTTGCTGGACTTTTTGATGGGCTCGTGGCTGGACTTTTTGAAGGGTTCTTGGCTGGAGTCTTCTGAGGAGTCTTGGCTGCAGGTTTTTCTGGAGTTCTTGTCTGCTTTTTTAAAGAAAGTGTCCAAGGAAGTTTGGACAGATGTTCTCCAGGGAGATGAGCGACGCAGCAAACTTGTTCGCTGGCACAGCATTGCATCGGATCAAGTGGTGTAAGTCAAAACTGGTGTTGTAAAGTTGAAACTCGTGTCAATTTGTAAACGTAAGTGCGAAATGTTGTAACTCGAAATGTTGTAAGTCGAGGACTGCCTGTATAAACTCTTCACAGAGCCTCTCAGGATTTTTCTGAAAATAAAAATATAGCACTAAAGCATGGTGTTTAAAAACTAAACTGGATCATGCAGAACTGCATTTCTTTAATTCACACATTTTATGAGAAATAATGTCTTATAATCAGTCTCAGGTCATGCCTTTTGTTTCTGTGAACAATTGTAACATTTCTACATTTTTGTTGGTGCAGGACAAACGTCAGAATATTTGACTGCTCCATTGCTCCTGGACTACTACTTTACAACATGCCCTCATGGTTTTTTTGTGTTTATTGTCCAATTTTTATCCAAGGATTTATTTTCTGTGTGTTGATACAATAAACGATGGTAGTTATCTCTGTATAAACTTGTACCTTTAGATCATGAACGGGAAGAGTTGTGTTTTGCTTCTTTTTTTTCCAAATGAGTAATGTGCAAGTTAAAGGAAGAATGTTAGTGTCAGCAGTTTTATATCTCCTTTCACTCAGTTTACTTCCTTTTTTAGGCTTAACATTAATTTGCCAGTACTACTCTTAATTTAATCAATCTAACATCACTTTGTATTGTATTTGTCTATATTCTGCACATTTTCATTAGATAATTTTCACTTAAGTGTTTTAACTTGTGCATCAGTATTAGTGTGGGTGGTGTCATTTGAAGATCAGTATTCTATAGTTATTTAATGAAATCGTACTTCCTGGTTTAGAATTAGCTCCATAATTCAAGTCAGAATATGTTATCACTCAATGGTGTTCCATCCAAAACAAAACAAATTATTACAGGGTGAATACTGCTTACATTTAAAAATAAATAGTTTGCTTTTGCTATTTAGGACCCCTCTTTGTGTTGCTTTCGTCTGATATTCAAGCAATTGTGTCTCACTTGCATAAAAGCCCACTGAGAATGGATTTTACACATTAAATTTGCTCTGGAAATGCTTGCGCATGCATATTTTTCCAAAAAAAATCCCCCCAAAAACCCCAGCTTTGTAGACGTAGCAGTGTGGAAGCAAGTATGGAACAGAAGAAGTATTCAAGGAATTAATGAAAGACCAGGCCAGTTGAATACAGGTTTGGTCATGCAGCAGCAGCCCCAGCATACCTCGTCTGACATATATTTGGCTTTTAATCTGATCATGTTAGCCCATTTGCTTTTCAAGATTGTATACATATTTAGTTAGGCACTGGAACATATGTCTGGGTATCTGTCTAGTCTACATCCACCCCACAGGTTATTTGGCTTGACAGCACATACAGCAGGAAAGAAAGAAAAACAGTACCACTGATGACATCTTCCAAGGAAGGGATTCAGATATGGCAGGGGTCAAACATATGGTTTGCAGGCCAGATCCAGTGTACAGAGCCACTCTGAGTGGCATGCCAGGCTACCAGCAGGCCACTGGAAGCTGCGGGGCATGGCCTGCTGCAGAATTTGGGGCCCTTTGGCCCTGCTAGCCATGGCCACTGGTGACAAGTTTGGCTTGCCACTGGTGACAAGTTTGGCTCACCACTGCCTCTTGCCACCTCCAGCCCTGCTGTGACTGCCACCTCTGAACCCACTATTGCCATACGCCGGGGTGGGCAAAATGTGGCCCATGGGCTGGATGCAGCCTGCCAGGCCATTCTATCTAGCCTGTGGGGCCCTAAAAAAATTAAGAAAATTAATATTTATCTGCCCCTGGCTGCCTGTCATGCAGCCCTTGATGGCTTGCCAAAACTCAGCAAGTGGCCCTCCACCCGAAATAATTGCCTGCCCCTGCCATATGCTTTGCTGCTTCCAGCCTACTCGCTGCTGTGGGGCCTCCCCCCACTGCCACTGCCAATGTATTGACCACAATGGCTGCCTTTGTGCTCTGGCTGGGGACAGCTGGGATCTAGTCTGTGAGACCAGGTAAGTTTAACACCCCTGAGCTATGGCAAACAAAACAGCACTAGAAAGGTCATTGGGCCTGTTTGTGCATGGGAGTGAGAATCCTAAATGTTTACTGTAGTCATTATGCTTTCTGTTACTTCTTTACAAATAATGAGTTCCACTGTAGTATCCTCATTCATCTCAGAATAACCTGGAAAAGCCTCATCCCCCCCAGTGAATCCCGTAATCCCTTCAACGTTACTTTGATATCAGAAACCTCATGCACCAGTTTGGTTGGACAACCTTCAGTGTATCTGCTGGGATAAAAAATGCCACTAATTGTCTGTCTTTCCCAGTCAGGTGAGAAAAACAGATTAGTAATTCTGTGTAGCAGCTCACTGTGGTCTGGGAATGGCAGAAATGCCAGGTTTTGATGAAGCTGTGCTAATGCTGATGTTACGATTTGCTTCTTGCATCTGCCTGGGGTCTCAACATGCCTTGTAGTCAAATTTCTGTTTTTTTGAAGCAGTGGCCATTGCTTTTTGTTGTGTAAAGCCAGTTAATGTGTTTTATTAGGAGGCAGTGCCTAACACAGGAAAGCAGTGTTCTCAGGTACTGTCACCAGAATCCTGGTAGGAAGCTAATTAAAGTGAGAGAAACATCTGACTGCACCTGACACGGTAAGGGCTGTGTGTATGTTCAAGTTGTCATTGTTTGTTTGCATCCAGAAGCATTTACAATGTGCTAGGTACTGTACAGATATAAAAGGAGGCGTGGTCTCTACTTAAGTGACTTTTTAATCTGAGAATTAATTAAAGAAAACTGTCATTCTTACAGACTTTCTTTTCTCTTCTAGAAGGTAAAGTCAAGCATTTTTTTCTCTGTAAATTACATGGTGAGGTTTCATGCAGTTAGGTATCTCTGATGCCACTACCCTATTCTTCCTCGGAGAGTTGTTTGTAGGACATCATGTGAGGTAAAAGAATGAACAAGAAAAGGTGGAAGGAAAAGGAGCCAAGCCAAGGTTAGGATTTTTGAAAATGACAGAGGATTTTGTATACCCAGCTGGAGTTATGCTAAAGTCCTAGGCACAATTTTCAGAAAGTGCTTCTCAGTCACCCCCTCTAAATCTCTGGCATTCAGAGGCTACCATGCTGAATGGTGCTATAAAAACCTAACAGAGAAAATGAGATTCCTAGTACCCAAAGCTGTCTTTGGTGGGAATCCTCTCTCACTAATTACCTTTGACATCTTGATGTCGTTATTTGTAACTACTGCAAGTATATTTTCCTGGCCAGAACTTTCATACTGGTTTATTTTATTAGCAAGCAGATAGAGAAGAAAAAGTTGTTCTGATTAAAGATGATCACAAAGCCAAACCTGTACTCTATGCCCTTAAACTCCAGTAACATTTGAATCTGGTTGTGACCAATGGTTTGGTAGTCTGCTGATGGTAAGTTAACTGAATTGATTTTGAAATTTGTATAGTCACTTCAAACAACTATGTTTCTTCATAAGTAGGAAATGCAAGGCAAATTTCTCTCTCACCCGCCCTACAGATCTACACATCTAGTATTTCTTCTCCTGCATACCACTGATAGCATTGCAGATCAACAGGGATAGCAAAATATTAAAGCTAAGATCCGCTAAAGGTAGATCTAAAAGCATTTTTAAATAATAGTAAGCAGTAAAAACTGTCATGAACCATTAATATTAGGGAAAATATATTTAACAGGATAGAAGATTTATGATAGACAGACTTTTGGATTTTGAGAATCTAAGTGTATCCACAGTATCTTAGATGCTACTTGTAGTTTTAACAGACCTGTGAAAGACAGGAAGCTAGTTAACATGTTGCCTTGCATTCCAATATATGAAAGCATCACCTTGATTGTTTTTGAGTTACCATATGTTTCACTAATACAGAATTAAAGATGGCACTGTAGTAAGTGTATGTTAACTTTCTCTGCTCAGTGGTTCAGTTCTGTACTTTTAGGGTGCTATAACAGAGAGTTCCTGTTTCTGAAGGTCAGAGGAAGGTCATAGAAACAGGCTGCAGACTAAGCTAGCTGATTTAGAAACAACTTGTGTAGCTCTCAGTAGCAATCTTTTTTTTTTTTTTTTTTTTGGTTGAGATACGTGGTTTCATGCTGAGGTAATCTGCAGGGGAAGGAGAGCTCATTACCATGAGCTCTCCTTCCCCTGCTGATTATTATGTCCTATTCCACAGACAAGTCTGAATGCAGTCTGCAGCTGCATAAGGTATTTTTAAAGATAAGGATGGATTAAGTCCCCTGCATGGCCATGGATCCACAGCCGGGGTTGATGACCTCTAAAATATTGAAAACTTGTTTTTTAATGTCTTTGAACTCCTGCCGTGGAGGGAGTAGTCTTACCACATCTAATTGATGCCCTCCCTCCTCCTCCTCAATTATTTTACCCTTCTTCAGCTGTCTTCTACTGCAAGGTGTTTCAGGAAGTGTTGAGAATGCAGCTGGAGCCATTTCTAATTACTGTAACGCTTCCAATAACTTCTAATAACTTCTCTAGCCTTAACATGAGCGCCCAAGTATATTATCATAATAGTGTCTACCATGTATGAAACTTGCTATCATTTTGGGTTTCCCCACTGACTTTTACTAGAATTGGCTCTGCACTTTTTGATTCAGCCACAATAGATGGCACCTAATGAAAGGGAAAATGTTTGAATTGCTTCAGTATCTTTGAACTAATTACAAAAAGAGAGACCTAATGAGGATTACAGGGAAAAAGATCAGAAGGCTCATATGACCCCATTCTGTACATTTTGAAGCTATCCCTGTATGGCCTTGGATGTTTCTAGTGCTACTTTTAATCTCACAACAAATACAACTTTGCAACAAAGTGGAAACAGAGATGTTACCTCTGCTGAATTCAATAGGAAATGTGCAAGCTCTTGCTCTTGCACTGCCTTTTCGGTGATTAGTCCTGTGCTAACTGGTTCTTTTTCTACAATATCAGCATGTTCTGTGTTAACGAAGGCAGCAAGACACTAGAGTATTTATATATAGGGAAGACGTCCATCAAGACCATGGGAATGTTGCCTTAGGAAAAGATTGTAGTTTGTAACTGACCAGGGCTGCTTATTTTACTCTTCAGCATCTAAAAAGTTCTGAAATGAAATGCAAGAGGCAATGACTTTTGTGGGTGCTATCTTTTACTGGACCAAATGCATGGTTGGGATAAAGTTAGACAAGATTTCAGATGCAAGGCATTCTTCATCTGGTCTCAGATGAAGACCCGATGAAGCATGCCTTTCATTTAAAACCTTTTCTAACTTTATCCTAGCCAGGCAGTTGGTCCAATAAAATATAGCACCCACAAAAATCCTTACCTGTCACATAAGTCCTGGCCATCCTGGCTATGAGATCAGTTTAGCACTACTGAAATGAAATAGGCATTTATACAACAAATTTCCATTTGTTTTCTTATAAATGTGACCTATGTGTTTAAAATTGTAATAAGTTGACTTAATGGTAAAAGTTAAGCTTATTACTGGTGGATTGCCTAATTGGTGACAAAGACTTTCTTCAATATCAGCTTTTTAAAACAAAATGCTTACCTCATTTCTATCTTGCTTATTCTAGTAAGAGTATATGTATTGTTCTTCTGTCTAATGCATTGGTTTAAATTTTACTCATTATTATATATAAATGTTCATAGTCTCACCATACATGGGGCTTTTTGTTTTTGTTTTTGTTTTTTTACATAGAATTCTATTAAAATCTCATAATGTTTTTAAGCACATTACCTCATTTTGTGCCTCCTTTTATTCTCAGACATCTATCATGTGTATATATACACGTGCACCATTCCAGGCAGGAATGATGGCTCCTACCGTGTTACTCACTCTTTGCAAATGCTCTGCACACACGTGTTTGTGATGAGGCAAAGTGACTAACATCATACTATACACTAGGGCTGTGCGAAGCTTCAGTCCCTGATTCGATTTGGCAGAGATTCAGCCTGATTCAGTGGCTGAATCTTGGAATCCTAATCGAATCAGAGGATCCTTTAATCTCTCCAAATCAATTCGGAGATTTGGAAAGATTCAGAGATTTGGACATAGAGACAGCTTTAAATGTTTTTTCTACATACCTTTGGTAGCAGGGGCTCGTGAGTGCTGCAACGGTGGGGTGCATGGAGTGCCCCACAGAAGCATGGGGGGCTCCCCAGTGCTTCAGCAGCAGACCCAGAAGTGGGCCAGAAGCACTTCCGGTCTGCCGGGTCTGCCAGGGAGCATGCAGGGGAGGGACCCCCCAGCTGAGTGACTGGTGCCTCCTGTGTCTGGGGGGAGGCGGTGCCCGGGGTCCCCCTATGGCTGATCGCCAAGCCGGAGAGGCATGGGGGGGCCTCCCAGCGTGCTCCCCAGCAAACCCAGAAGTGGACCGGAAGTACTTCTGGTCCACTTCCAAGTTCACTGCTGAGCACATGGAGGGCCCCCCCCTCCTGTGGTGTGCTCCATGTACCCCACCATCACAGCAATCATGAGCTGTGCCTGCTACTTCAAGGTATGTAGAAAAAAATTTTTAAAGCTGTGTCTGTCCAAATAGCTGATTCTATGAATCAGTATCATATCTTCAGATTTGGATTTGGCCAAATGGAATCAGGGACAGTGATCCAAATCAACGAATCAAATCACTACCCCTGATTTGGGCCGCATCCAAATCCGAACCGAATATGGCCCACTTCACACACCCCTGCTATACACATAATAGGTGTGTAATAGCAGGTGCTTCCATAAGTTGTTTTTTCCCCTTAAATTTATGCCATAATGTTCTATATTTTGCTAGGCATTCCTTTTACAAGATGCTCACTCACATTAGTGTAATCATAGGAAAGTAGGGCTGAAAGGAACCTCACAAGATTATCTAATCCAACCTTCTGCTCAAGGTAGGATCATCCCTGACTAAACCATTCCAGCCAAGTATCTGTCTTGCTCTTGAAAATTCCTAAGGATGGAGATTCCACAATTCCTTTAGGTAGCCTGTTCCAGTGCTTGACTGCCCTCCAAGTCCGAAAGTTCCTCCTAATATCCAACCTAAATTTCTCCTGCTGAAGCTTGAGGCTAGTGCTCCTGTCCTGTCCCCTACAGCCACAGCGAAAAACCCATCTCCATTCTCTCTGTAATTGCCCCCCTCTCTCTGAGTCTTGATAACAGCCTTCAAATACCTGAGGGGAAATTAACAATAATCAACAAACAGATTAAAACAAAATAATCCCCCAGTTTTGCATAAGAACCTGGACATTATTTTAGTTATCAAAGAGGCAATATTTTGGGTTGAGGCCTTATATCCTCTTTGTTGTGGATTTTCTTTATTAAAAGACCCTCTCTTTCCTGGTGTCAAAGGACTGAAACATAGCTCGTAGCTCCAAATCTTTCTGTGTGTATTTTTTTATTTCCCTCCAAACCTTCATATGTATTAAACAGTATTTTTATTAATTTATTTATACCATTGACCCAAAGTCTCAGTTTCATCAGTGCAGCCCCACTGACTTTTTCATTATGGTCTTCTCTTCAGGCTTCCCCTAGGTGGCACCAGGACATGTAGAACAAGACATGTAAACTTCTGAACAAGCCACTGCTAGTTAGTGGTAGTTGTATGTAGCTGATATGGGCATATTGAGTCATTTCTGCCCCTTGCATTCTCTTCTCCACCAAAGCCATTTTGTAAATGATCAAGTTTTTAACTGTGAATCAAGACAGAACTGGGATTCCCCAGTTAGATCAGAAGTGTCAGTGAAGTACATATCATCATTAGAATTACAAGCTAGTTAATTTATAATTAAGTACTTAGGTTTTCTATATAAATCCGCAAGGTAGCTAACATATTGTACTTGCTGCTTTGAACACACGGGAAAGAGGGCTTGGAAGCTATTACTGAGTTTGGGAAATAGCAAGCCAGCACCAGTTTATTTTACCAACCTAATAAAGCATCCTTGTAAATTTTCCTGCTGCCTTAGGTTATACCATTGTAGACAAGCATGTATGTATGTATTTATGCAATTTGTGTGCCACTTTTTCCAACAAAGATTTAGGGCAGCTCACAGTAAGAGGTCAGAATAATTGATAAAACAGGAAATCAATGAGAAAAATGGGCAACAAGAGAACAAAACTTTTTAAAAGCAGAACTAGAATAGTAGTGAAGAAAAATAGATCCCCCAATACCCATTCTGCTCCCTGAGTCCTGCCTCACTACGTGTCCAATTATATTGGCAGTGCATACCAATTTTTTTATAGCTGCTACATGTCACACTGATCTATATCTTCCTAATTCCATCAGCTAATTCATTTCCAGTTGCATGGGATGTATTTATTATTATTTATTAAGGTATTCCTACCTCTAGCCTTAACCACACAAAGATCAGGAGTCAACAAGTCACTTCAGCATCTCTTTACACAGGTCATAGTTATTAACCTTTTTTGGGAGGACTTCCTTTGATATATTCTAGCGGTTGCTTGCTTAGTTGGCAAAACCAAGGTAATGTAAATACAGGCAGTGCTGCCCCTACCCTTTGGAGCAGGGAGCCAGACACTCAACCCCTGCTCACAGCTGCTGATCAGGCAGCCAGTGATTGAGCATCTGTAATTTTTCTGCTGAGTGGACCTTTCCTGAGCTGTCTGTACATCCAGTAAAGGTGGGATCTAGAAAATGGAGCTTAACAGTCCCCCCGTAGCTGAAGGAAGCATGAAGGATTCCTTTGTTTGAAAATAATTGTTTCACTTGTATTGTGCACTCGTGCTGCAAGGCTGGAACAGCATGGTCATCTTCATAATCCTAAAACAGCAAACATCTGCAATGGCTCTGTTTTTTCCTTTTAAAAGGATATATAGAGAAGTCTGCAGCAAAGGAGACAATGTCTAGTGAGCCACCTTATATGTACTTTGAATGATATAAAGTTTCCTTTCACTTCTGTGTTGGTAAAACATGGAATAAAAAGGGAAATAGTCCTGAGAAAGTCTGTTTGCAGCCTTTCGTATCTGAATGCATGTGTCAGATAGTATAGAAAGTTACTGTCACTGTCTAGACATTATGAAACAAGAGACAGACACCACTGGGAATAGATCGTGATCAAGCCAACACCTCAATCAGTGTATTACCAAGAAGTGACATGCTGTTTTTTTAGGGTTTTAAATAGGAAATGCTGTTTGTCTGTAGCAGTTACTGTCCTTTCATGCTTCCCTATGGGACAGTGCAGAAGCCTACTTCAGAGGCAGTAATGCATCTGTTTTCTAAGAAATTTGGCATCAGAATAACAGCAGATGTTTTAGATAAAGACAGAAGAACTGCACTGCAATAATATGATTGTTTTCTTGCTGGGACTTGTACTGGCTGAGAGGCTGTCATAGCCACTCCCCAACAGCACAGATTTCTCAAGAATTTCCCTGTGCTATAATAGGAAGGATCAGATAATCACTATGCAATTTGCTTTTTGTAAACCTTCTGTAAAAGTGGCTCTTCTGTGCCAGATAAAGATTGGAAACACAACTGTGGCCTGATTCTTACCAGTTATCCTTGTAGAGTAAATCAGGAGTAATTCTACTGAAATCAACAGTTACCAGAACAACACATCAGAACTGGGTCCCAGAGCTCTGTACAGGAAGCACATCAGTGGAGCACTCAGATTTAATCTGACTATAACAGAAGTTTTCTATATAGGCAGTTTATTTTTTGCAATTTTTGCTAAGTAAAAATATGACTTGGTAATGGAAATATGACTTGGTAATGGAAACACGACACAAACAATGGAATAAGTATCAGCATTAAGACTCTAAACCTGTAGTTGAGCTGAGAACATGTGGACTGTCCTTGGTTTTAATAGGGCTCCTTGTGGAGTCCCATTAACTCAGCAGGAAGGCAGTGGTTTCTTTTTGGCTCATTTCCATATTCTGTAGTCCATTCCATTGTATCTAGCATAAAGGAGAACAAGACCAGTAATTTCTAATAAGTAGGGACCAACTGAATTCATGATTTTTGTGGATTTCACAGATTCTGTGAAATCTGGCATTGCCCTTGGGGAAAAAAAAAGCAAGCTTATGGAAAATAAAATGCTGGATCCCCAGACAGAGCCAGTAGCCCTTAGGGTGTTGTGGCAACCCACCTGGGCAGGGAAGGGGGAAATGGGGCTGCCAACTTCAAAGGCTATCAGCAAGATGGCTGCCACCCCACCCCTCACTGCTGATTGGCTGCAAGGGCTGCCTGTCATGTGGTCCTGCCCCTCTCTGCCAATTGTCAGCAAGGGGTGGGGCTGCATGTATAGGAGCCAACTTTGGTTTTTGTTGGTGGATGCTTGAAGACATTAACTCCCCCCCCACCCCAAAAAATGGTGCTATACTTTAAACTCAGCATGTTCCTGCACCAACCCCCGCACATACCAAGAAGAGGCAGCGCATTACTTCAACCAAGCTCTGCAGAATCTGTATAGATCGGGTGCTTTAAGGGGACTTTTTTGGCACTTTTATCTAATAGCCAATTGAATCAGATTAAATCAACTAAAAAGCTCTGCTGAAGTGCCTGATCTTTACAAATGCTGCAGAGCCAGGTATAAGTAATGGGCTACTTCTGGTAAAGTGCTTTTTCTTGGGATTTTTAATGTCTTGGTTATGGCTTGTGGGTGCTGAGCACCTGCTGTTCTTTTCTTGGTGGGTGCTTGAGCCCCGGAGAACCCACAGAGTTGATGCCCTTGCATCAATCATTGGCAAGGGGTGGGGTGCGTGACAGGCAGGCAGCCCTTGCAGCCAATCAGAAACAAGGGGTGGGGGCACTGGGGAGCCTCGGCCAATCAGAGGTATTGGGGGGGGAATCTGTTGCACTCCACCCATAAAATGGGCCCATGTTCTGTCCATGAAATCAGGGAGCAGCCCCTTTGAATTCAGTAAGTCCCTACTAATAAGCAATAGCATTCATGCAACTTTAGGTATATCTTGCATTCTTTTGAAAGGCAGTAGATCCTGGGCATGTCTACACGTGCAATTTATGCGACGCAATAAACTCCAGAGTTTATTGCTGTTTGAACATGCACCTGGGACTGCAGCACGCTGATCTGAGTCAGAGCAGCCCTGACTGGCAGAGGCCCTGTGGGGGTCAGCCTTCCAACTCAGTGCTCTTCCCCCTTGCTCTGTGCTGTGGAGGGTGTGGCTAGGGCACAAGGGTGCTTCAGTGCGGGGCCAGCCAGCGGGCAGCCTCCACACTGAAGCACCCTCATGCCCCAGCCAGCTGGAGCAGAGTCTACACATGTGCTGCTGCAGAGTTTTTTATTTTACAGAAGGACAGTACTTTATATTTGCAAGTACCATCCTGCTGTGGAGTAAATCAGTTTACTTCAGCCTAATAAGGGCGCATGTGTGGACACTGAGATGTTTACTGCACAGCTAATTAGTCTACTGAGCAGTAAAGTCTCATGTTGGCGTGCCCCTAGATTGTCTTTGTTACCCTTTGGGAAAAGTAGAAGACCAGTCCCACACTAGACGCATCCTTACTGCCTCTCTACTGTACTTAGGTTCCAATTGTCAGGGATAGAAAATGCCTGCTCAGCATCACATTCAGGTTCTCTTTCATGGCAGCATATAGCTTTGCTCTCCATTTAATAGTGTTTCTTAAACAGCAGATTTATACAATTGCCTGGCAAAGCAAACTCTTACCAAGTTACTTTCCTTCTCTGTTTTCCAAAAACATTATTCCTTAAGTTGAAATCCATTTTCAGAATGACAGTATTCTGCTCAAGCTGAAGTGTGAGGTTGCTTGCTGCTGTGGATCAGCATTCTGCTGGCTGGAAATGCATTGCTTACAGGCCATCTTTTATCATACTTCTAGTTTTATGAAGTTGGAGTAGGTCCTAAAAATGGGAAAAGTATGGCTCACTTTGTGTCCTTCTGGCTGCTAATGTGCTACGACAGGAGTTGGTAAATTATATTATTTTTTAAATGCAATTACATATTTCCAAGAGTAGAAGGGAGAATGGTTAACTGTGGTGGGAACATTTGAAGAGTAGGGGCTGAGTAGTGGGTGAGGAGGGGATTTAAAGGAACTGTCTCCTGTTACACTGGAGTCCTTACATTTAATGCAGAAAACTGCTGTCTGACACTGGCTGGGCAGGTGTTGAGTTGTAATCCTTGCTACTGCTAGTGGCTCTGCACACAGTTGTCTGTTCTAAAACAGCCTATTCTTTCATGTGTCCTCTCCCCCAGTCCCCACCTCTTGGTTACTTTTATGTTTATGGCTTGTCTCTCAGACTGACTGTCCCTAAATATCTTATCTTTACTGTGCATAAAGTGCCTTTTTCAATGGCCCTCCAGATTGTTTGAGAGCTTTAAGTGCTGCCTTAGTATAAATAATGCTGTTATGAAGGACCAGCAATATGTTTGTTTCAAAGTAAAGAGGAAGTAGGGGCTACTTGGCAAACAGACAATTCCAGAATGGGTTGGTCAAGGTCTCCTTTTTTAACTCAGAATTTGAACAGTGGAATTAAGCTGCTGGTATCTAGAGTTTCAGCTATTTATATTGCACTACAATGGTAACTGTTAAGTTTTCCATAAAATGTAAATTTGTGCACTACCAAAACTAATAAACTCAATTCTGCTGTTTCCTTTGCCTGCTGCCTATATCCCATCCGCACTTAGGCAGCTCATTTCATTTTTCAATGTTCCCATTTTTCTTACATTATCCTGTTATTTCTTCAATTCCATTGGTTTCCTGTAAGATTGAAAATGTTATTTTTTATGCCTAGGGTTATCAAAAGTTTGATTTCTTTTTATTCAAGGGAATTGATTCATGTGTATAAACCAGTGGGAGCCTTATATTTAATCTGTGATTTAACATTAACCCTTCTTTATACTACACGAATACCCGCCTTATGTTGCCTTTTTCAGTCATTCTTACTCTTATCTTTGTTTACCCAATAGAGAAATCTTTATTATCCGAAGTATTGAATATTTATGCAGTCAGCCTGTCTGAGGGAATTACCTACCCTTGGATATTAGCACAGCTGAGCCTAGTTTGAAGCCTGAACTTAAGTATCATTTATGATTTTGGTTTGTTACTATTAGTTTTACATTTTAGTACTTGTGTAACAATTTGCACTGGTACAGCACTTTTCCCTAAGGATACTGCTGTGCCTTTTGCAAATGTTAATAACTTAACATGTATCTACCTGCTAAAGATATTACCAGACTTATCTACAAGGTCCTTTCCAACCCTAGAAATCTATGACATCTATATTAGTGGATCTGTCTTACTGATGGGTGATCTAAATAGAAAGTGATCAAGGTTGCCATTTTAACTTGGATGTCCAAGTTTAGTCTGTCGGGAAGAAATTGAAGAGTGAGGGTACTTTAGCTTGCTTCATAGTGTTAGAGTGATGTGTTGCAGCCGTGACGGTGCAGAAATTATGTGACAGGCAAGGATTTCTGTGAGCAATATATTTTATTGGATCAACTGCATGGTTGGAGTAAAGTTAGACAAGATTTTGAATACATAATTCAAATGCATAAGCTGGCTGGGCAGTAATAAGAACCAAGGACTGAACACCAATATTGGTTTTTTTGTCACTATAAAAGATCTGATTCCTGATTTTTTTCCCCTTATACACAACAGGTATGAATGACTCCCCTTCCTTTTGATAGGTCTTGATCTCCCAAAATCAGCTGCTTTTCTTTTGCTTATTGTTTGTCTGCTATCCTTGGGAATATTCCTCCCTTCTCCATTTTCACAGCTCTACTTTAAGCTCTTTATATTCCCTGGGTTTGCTTGCTTGCCTCCTCAGACATGATGAAGAATGTCTTGCATTTGAAAGCTTGTCTAACTTTTATTCCAGCCATACAGTTGGCCCTATAAAAGATATCACCTACAAAAAACCTTGGCTTGCTTGAAAATCTGGATACCTTCATTTAGGTGCTTAACTTTGGAAATTTTTGTCTAAGTAACTTCCACAACAGTAATGACAGAGCCAGGACGAGAACCCAGAAGTCTTCATTCCCTGCCCACAATGCTAATTGCATGTTACCTCTTAATGAAATGTATTTTGTTTCCTTCATTGTTAGGCAGCACAAGGAGTGGTGCTACTTGAATAAATAAATAATAATAATCCTCTATGGCATTTGTACATCTGGCATACTTGAGTCTACAGGAGTGCATATAAAAATTATCAGTTAAATCTAAATTCAGTTAAATCTGTTTGGAGTCTGAATACTGAGATTCTATATATAAATAATTGAAACAACTTGAAGCCTGATATATCAATGTTGGCAGTGTTGAAGACAGTATAGGACTACAAGTACTGTTTAGTGCTTGTAGAAATGGCACAGTGCAAATGGAATTTAACAAAGCTTTGCAGCTCTGTATTCCCATATGTAATATATTTCCTTACTCAGTATTTAAATTATAAAGCCACAATGTTTCTTAATCCCTGGGGGCGGCAGAACCACAGTGGCTTGGAGGACTTGAGGGATGTGTTGGGTCTACAAAATTTACCTATATGCTGCTCATTTTATTCTTTCTTGCCACTCTGAAACTGCAGTGCATCTATCACAAGCTACTGAAAACACTGATAGGTGCCCTCTATGTGGTACAGACCTGGTTAAAGAAGCTCAATCTTCCTAGTATGCTACCTGCTGGGGTTGAACTCTGTTTATTTTGTTAAAAATGGCTTTTTCAGGTTTGGTAATATAACATTTTATTCTAATTTAAAATTTTTTGCCTGTAATTGCCAGTTACCACAGGCAGGTGGTAATTTTCTGTGCGGTTTCAAGAACAAAGGAATAAACAAATAGTTGCTAAGTACTGGTGTGTTTTCATTTACATGCTTCCCCACATCCAAACTGTAATTCTATAACACCACAATTTTCAGCCAAATTAGAAGCACAACAAACCATTGATTCTTTAATTTCCTTTTTAATTGTACTGCTGCAGGCATGTATATATCCTTTTTGGAATTGTGCTTTTTTACAGTAACAGAAAAACTATTAATAAATCTAATCATGCTACTAATACAAGGCATTATTACCTTTGTTCTCTTCAAAATCACTGGCAAAATTCCCTCTGATTTCTGTGGTGTATAGATCCATTAGTTTTTCTATTTCCTTACTCAAGAGTGGTTATTTAATTATTCATCTGAGCTGGTCTTAACATCCTTGTTAAGCAGAAGTTGAAATATGACCTAGGCTAGGTATAGCTATTACACATAAAACAGTAAAGGTGATCAGAACCCAGTCTAAACCTGTAACAGAACAAAAATTCAGTGCACATAGACCAGTTTAAAAAATGGCAGAACCCAGTCTAAGTTAGACCTTGATGGATGTAGTATGAGATTTAATTGGTTTAGGTTAGATTGGTCTATTGAACTTATGTATCATATCCCCTCCCGACTCAAGTTAGGTTTCAGTCCCCTGGCATCTCAGGTGCCTTTGTGGCTGCCCCGCTAACCCCTTTTCATAGGGTGGGTGGTCTAGACTCAGCCCACGCTCATCTGCTCCAGCCAGCCACCAAGCCAGCCCTGCCCTTGGACTGTCATAAAGCTGAGGCAGCAAAGCCTCTGCTCCCCAGCCCTGCATCCTGCCTGCACCTGTCAGCCGGGCTGGGTAATTGGGAGGGGAGCAGAGGCCCCTGCCTCAGCCCCATCCCCCCAGACAGAACAGCTTGTGGGGACTTCTCCTCTTCCTTACTGCTTGACCAGCACAGCTCCTCTCCACAGCCCTCCCCTTACTCGCCCCAGCTCTCCCTGGTAGAGGAAAGGAGAGGGGAAAACAGAGTCCCCTGCCCCTCCTCAGCCCCCTGCTGAGCCAGCACAGCTGGGGGGAGGGAGGGGGGAGGAGCTGCACAGCAGGGGTGTCCCTATTCCTTGCTGCCTGTTTCAGCATGGCAGGGAGCAGGGCTGTGGAGAGAAGCCATGCTTGCTAGACAGACCAGGCAGCGAGGAAGAGGGGAAGCCCCTGCTGCACAGGCCCATCCGTAACAAAATACACCCCTTGTACATCATGTGAGGTCTGAATTTCTTCACTTGTTTCCATATAAAATGCCAGAAAGGAAAAGTAAGTGCATACAAATATATTGTACTATGAAAAAAAACCCAATCCCAATAGCCTAAAAGTGCTGATGGCATTTTTGACACAAAGCAGCTATTCATATCCAAGTCAATCGTCTTATCACCGTGTTAAGGCAATGTAACAGACAGGAAACGTTAATTTTGCTCAAGAAATTCAAGTTATTAAATAGAACAGTAAGTAGCACGTATAGTTTGAAAGGACATCTCTGAACAAGAAAAGGAAAGAGGCTTGGGGTGCTAGAAGTCTCAGTGCAGTCGTGGCCATCTATACTAGCACTTCTCATTACTCAGGATTTTTAACAAGGAATACAACTGAAGTGGCTGATCCGAACACTGGGTTTTTGATTTAGCCTCTTTGCCTTAATGGGGGAAGAAAAAGTAATGAGAGTTGTCTTCTTTGGTAAAATTATTTGTTAAAACACTTAGATAAGAAGTGGTTTAGAAGTGGTTAAGCCTTATAATTCAGAGGTATTTATACCACAGTAGCTTGGTAGCGTAACTTTTCTGCTCTAGACTTAGGGTACTTGACAGGCTAATTTTCTCTGGAATTAGCTTGCTGATCTTGGCATGCACACATGGTCCTATCTTGAAGACCCACAGCATGGTAGATATTGTGAGATTTTTACAAAGGGGGTTAAACAAGTTACTGCTTATGGCCTAGTCATCATCATCAGCATTCCTTCACAACTGAGGATGATTGTCTTCCATGATTACCTTATCTGTGGGTCTGAAGCTGGCTGACAAAGCCAATCCGGATTCCACTGCAACTTGGGCATGTGTTTCCATGTGAGGCAGTTGGCTCTGGATTCTTGGTTTGGCTCATGACTTGCTGTTTCTGCCACTCCTGCTTTTCTGTTGCCTGTTGTCGTTGTGACGTTTCAAAGTACTGAGATGCTTGCAGCAGACTCTTACTCCATTTGGGGCGGTCCTGGGCAATAGTCTCTCATGAGTTGTTGACGTTGCATTCTTTCAAGTTGGCCTTGCGGACATCTTTGAAATGCTTTCTCTGTCCTCCTCTTGAGTGTATGTCTTAACTGAACTGGGAAAATAAAACTTGCTTTGAGAGTCTGGAGTGAGACAGCTGGATGATGTGGCCAGCCCAGCAAAGTTGATATTGGATGATCATCGCCTTGATGCTCATGGGGTTTGTTTGCAAGAGGACGCTAATGTTTGGTGCATCTGTCTTCCCAATGGATTTGAAGGATCTTCCACAGGCAGTGTTTGTGGTACTTCTCCAGTAACTTGAGATGTCTCCTGTACATTATCCATGTCTCAACCCTGTACAGTAAGGTAGGGATCATGACCACTTGATAAACCACGAGCTTGGTTTTTAATCTGATGTTGCGATCTTTCAACACCTATTTCCTCAGGCATCCAAATGCTGCACTTGCACATTTGAGGCAATGTTGGATGTCAGCATTCTGCAAGAGATGGTTTCCCAGGTAGGGGAAATACTTAGCTTTCTTCAGAGTCTTACATAAATCTGAATTACTGGAGTTGGGGACTGCTCATTAAGAGCTTGCTGATGGAGGACTTTAGCCTTCTGAATATTAAGCATCGGTCCCATTTTCTTGTATGCCTCAGTAAAGACATCAACAACTGCCTGAAGATCTACTTCTGAGTGAGCACACACTACAGCATCATCAGCATCCTGGAGCTTGTTGATTGAAGTTGAGGTAATGTTGGTTTTGGATCAGAATTAGCTGAGATTTAATAGCTTACTATCCACTCTGTAGGTTAGCTCCACTCCAACTGGAAGCTTGTTGGTGGCCAGATGTAGGATTGCAGTAAGGTATATTGAGAAGTGTTGGAGTGATGACACAGCCTTGCTTAACTCCCATCTTAACCTCAAAGGAATCTGTGATAAATCCATTACTGAGGACCATCCCTTGTATATTGACATGGAACAGGCAAAGAATGGTAACAAATTTTGGTGGGCATCCACGCCTCAGAAGGATTCTCCACAGTGCTTCTTGGTTGACAAAGTTGAAGGCTTTTGTGACATAAAAGAAGACCATATAGAGAGGTTAATGTCATTTCTGGCACTTTTCCTGCAGCTGGCGAGCAGTGAAGATCATGTCAGTTGTGCCTCTTGGTGACCTGAACCCATACAGAGATTCTAGGAGGAGCTCTTCAGCAAGTGGAAGGAGATGGTTCAGCAAGGTTCTTGGAATGAGCTTTCCTGTGGTGGACAGCAAGGTGATCCCTTTGCAATTTCTAGTCAAAATTGTCTCTTTTCTTGAAGATTGTTATGATGATGGTGTCCCTGATATCATCTGGAATTTTCTCATCATTCCACATCCTTAAGATGAGGGAATGGAGTGGTGATATAAGCTTCTCTCTCCCCTGCTTGACGACTTCAGCCTGGATTCCATCTGCTCCAAAAGCCTTCATCATCTGCTTGACGGCTTTCCTTACCTTGTCAAGAGTTGGAGGGATTTTGAGATCATTTCTGACTGGGTGTTGCAGGATGGATCAAGAACTCTCTCTTCAACAATACAGTCACAAATTGAGAAGGTCTTCAAAGTGCTCCTTCTAGTGGGTGTTGGTGGGCCCCCCTTTCCTTGATCAGGTCTCTTCCATTCTTAGTTCTCAAGAGGGTTGGTCCCCGAGTGCTCAGACTGTAAAGCTGCACATATCGTGGATGTCAGCAAGATGTTGAATCTCCTTCGCCTTGCCTTCCCATCTGTTCTTCATATTGTGGTTCCTCCTTTGGGCCTCTGCCTTGACTTGTTGGTGATTCTAGATGGCCTGATAATGACCGTTGCACATGCTGACCTGGTATCTTTTTAAAAGCTTAGTGCATGTTTCAAGATCAAAGGTAACATTGCCCAAAGTCTTTTATCATATACACCTGAAAGAATGGCAGGTAAGTAAAAAAAATAATTCCTGGGAAAACATCAGAAATCCCAGTCTGTGTTGAGCCAGATAAACAGTTAGATTCCATATGACATCTTTGCCCTCCTAAAAAGGAGAGAGACTACTGTTACACATGATACGTACACTTGCGGGCAACCAGAAGTTTAAAGGGCCACATTTTGACATGGGATAAACATACCTGTAGGTTCTGCAAACTGACAAGAGGCAGGCACATGACCTTCTAAATACAATGTAAAAAGAAAAATGCTTTAGAAACATACCAGAAAAGGGCAATGTATGTGGGGCTATTCCTCATCAACATGCATAACTCAGAGTGATATAACAGCAGCCTCCCAAACTGACAGCAGTGTGTTCAAAGGCTCTTAGTATTGTGAAGATTTCATGGCTAAGTGTTTTGTGGTGTTTAATTTTAGTTCAATTAAGTGAACCATGACAAGTAAGACCTGAAAAGAAACAGCCAAACCCCAAAACGTGCCTGGGGCAACTCAAAGGGAAGTATTATCAACACAAAGGGAAGCATTATTTTTTGTGTTCTTTTTACCTTTTATCTCCTTAGTATGCACCTGTGATGAACATCACAATGAACTTTCAGTAAATGCTAGAAACTGAATATACACATATTTTGTGTAATAACTTTGTGGTTTATTCCCTGGCTTATCACATCATTAATTGAATGAACGCGAGGCCAGGCCAGTGCTTAAGATGTGCTTCACCAATTAATCATGCCTGAAGTGTAATGTCTGTCAGGGCCCTGATAAGAAGAATTTAGAAGCCATGTTATGCAAAGAAAGTGGTACTGGGGGTTGGGAACTAAAGCACATAGATGAAATGGTTTTACCCGAGTCACAGGAAAAGCTAGTGCAGTATCATAACCTTAAACCCATCCTGGCTCATCGCTAGTTTGTGTGCAAACTTGTCATTTCTCATAGCTGCCTTAGTTTTATTCAGAAGACTACCTTTATCATGATTAATCTGATCTTCAGCAGGGTGTTTCTAAGCAAATAAGTTTGCTGTAAGATGTTGTCCAGGCCTGTGACTAAACTTTTACTACTTTCTCAGGATTTTCTATCACTCATCATGTCAATCCTTAGCTAGAACTGTTGTTTCTAAAAAACTGGGCTCTCTCTTGTTTGTAGGATGAACGTTATGAAACAAACGGCACGTGACTGTTGTAAATGTATTCATGTCAATGAAATATCCAAGAGGATGCTATATTGGAGATATGGATGTAATTTCCCCCTCTCACATTTACATCACTCAGTTGTTCTTAACAGACTTACTTTTGATTTATACCCTTGTAAGTTAGGGAAGAAACAGGTCCATAAAGGATAGGTCTTCAAGTCAAGTTATGTTATCTGTAACTATTACAGTCTGTTCCCTCCGAGATTGTTGGGCCAAATACTTGGATACAGTGCATGATCCATAATTGTTATCCAGTGTCTTTTCTGAAGTGAAGCTCTCAAATGGTATTCTCCAAGACATCAGACTGCTAACAGTCAAGATATATTGTTAAAATATGAACACTGTACTTTTTAAGATGATTTTCTTCTAGTCTATTGAGAAATTGACTCTGTAGAGTGAAATATCATCTGGAGAAATTCAGACCTGCTGTATGTCATCTGAAAATATCTTAGATGAATCCAACAAAAGGATTATTGCCACTTTTGCAGAAAGCTGTTAGGGAAAATTATTGATTACATTCCAAGAACCATCTAACTTTATCACAAGATACAGTGCTTGTTAAAAACATACTGTCAAGTTTTTTATAGCTTTCATTTTTTCTTTTTAATCTCCCCCTTTGAAGTTTCAAAATACAATTTTTTTCATTACTAATGTTGTCCTTTGCCATTTAATAAACACAGATTCTTCTCCATTTTTAATGCAACTGGAATTTTTAGCATGTGCACACCTGTCAGTGTTGTTGGCATAACCTGCAATTGTTTTATTTCTTAATTGGGGTTTCCACTGATGTCTTGCCAAGGTAACCCTTTCTTAATGTTTTTCCTGATGTCATCTGCCTTGACAGATACCAACAAAGACCTACAGAGTCGCAAAGACTACACTATGTAGTATATATTATTCACTAGTGCTAATTAATCTAATAAATTCTTTGTCTTAGTCAGAGAAAGGCACTAACAGATACTGTAGTCTGGCTGATTTTTACTTATGGAATAAGGTTGCTTATGGCTTTGTACTCATAAGGTGTTTGGTGGTAGTTTGTTGAGATACTATAGTGGAGTTTTTGGAAAAATATTTGCATGTGGATGCATATTACTTATTAGCCCAAGAAGCCACTTCCAGTCCTATGTTCCCATAATGCAGTTTTGAAGTTCCTCTCAGATAAAATACATTAAATGAAGATGCAGTTCTGAAAAAAATGCAGATACCCAAGCAGGAAAGAGCCAAATCTTCTATTGTAGTGATCTGGACTGGCTTTGTGCTGGCCACCTAGGGTGGCTATCAGCCACTCATTAAAATTACTTAACCTAGCTCTGACTTTAGTATGTGGATCTTGAAATCTTCTGATCAAGTTATATGAAATAAAGATAAAAAAATAATGCCTTTAGAACAAACAGTGTGAAAATTTGCCACAGCACATACTATTGCCCATTTATTCAGCTAAAGTTAGGAGCTAATGTGTAGTTGGCAGTGTCAATAATCATAGTCTTTATATTACCAACATAATCCCCCAAAATGTGCCATTTTGTCCTTCTTTATATTTGTACAACTGTTTGGCTTAATGAAATTTGTAACTTTGCAGTTGCCGTTAGGTATCTAAAGGTGTCATAAGAAAGTATGGTAAGAACAAAAGGGAAAAAAAAACCAGCCAGTCACCAGAAGAAGTGATACTGTTACTTCAGAAAAAATTCTGTCTTCCCAAGAATTTCTTGGTGTATTTTTGCCTATATTAGTGTTATATTCTCCATAAAACTGTGTAGAACATTGTATTGAGTGCACAGCCTACTGATGACATCTGCCCCTGACTTGAATTCAGCTGTTTACCTATACTTCAAGATTAAGCAAGCATTCACTGGGAAATTTAAAATTAAAATTTCTTGCAATTTATTAATATGGAAGAAGATAGGAATCCTCTTCAGAGATGTGCATTTCTCTGAAGGAAGAAGGAAACTGCAAAAATAAGGGGGGGGGGGGGGGGGGGGGAAGAGAAGCTGCCTAAAAGGAAACAACCACAATAACTTTGCCAGAGTTCAAACTCTCACGCCCACCCAACCAGCAACCTCACCCTTCCTCTTGCTTATTATATTCTACCTAAGAAGGCGTATGATAATGACCTTGATATAATTATGCTTGAAACTTCAGAATATCAAAGGAGCAGGAAGGAAGTAAATGAAACCTTGTTCCTGTTTTGTAATGAATTGTATACGTTCTAATTAGGAAGAGTGATTGATTTTTGTATACTGTGTAAAGTAAGTCTTGTTCTAGAACAAAACCAGGATGTCCATTCAGGTCAATAATCATTCTGATGCTCAACACTCCTAGCTAGCTATTTGTGAATTAATCACAACCTTGAAAGTCTAAGAGTCTTACAGTGAACTGAATGAAAAGCATATTAATTGACCAGTTCTTTCTAATTGCATCTGGATGAGCTCCACAACTTGACACTAGCAATTTGGAATGATGAAAAAGGTCCCTTTTAGAATGACCATTGGAGAACTAAATGTTATGGCTACAACATTGCGTCTGTTTAATTCTCAAGGAGAGCTCTTGCAGAAAGTCCAGCCGATTGCATATGACTAGGACAGAAGTGCCTCCAAGTTCTCTCTACTATGCAAACCACTTTGTCCTAGGGCAATGTTTGGCAACCTTTTCAGATTAGAGGCTGGTATGACCCAGCTTGGGTCAGAGGTAGGCAGGAGGAAGCTAGGATCCAGGTACCACCGTTGTTTCTCCCTGTGGGAGAAAACATAGGGAAAACTCTCACGGCCAAAATCCCTTATTGCCAAAGCCCCATATCCACAGGTCAGACCAAATGACTCCATAGGCCAGATCCAACCTGCAGACCATAGATTGCCAACCTGTGTTCTAGGGTATTTCTTCAATACTGTGCCTGAGTGCATGTGACAGGGGGCCATCCTGAGGCCAGTCTAATCATTGGCCCAGCTACCTGTCTAGGGCAGTCTGCTCACATGCTTCACCTTTGATGCAACTTTGGAAGTAGTTTATAGGAGGAAGGCTGCCCATTTAATGCCTGATGCCAAGGATGTAATACACAGCTTTGTAACATCCCTACACAGTGTCCCATGCCTTGCAGATGTCATCACTATATGGCTCCAACCCCACAATAGGCCTCACTATGTAATCGCTCTACTTAGGCCATCCTATGCGCAGCCCTTCAGGCAAACCCATGCAGACCCTACTCTACATGGCCCACGTACAGTCCTTCAGGCCTGCCCCTATGGGCCCTACTCTATGCAGCCTACTCACTCTCACACACCCCCTCACTAGGGCAACTAGGCCTTACACCCCTTGGGCCTGATGACATGCCTTGACCCTTGGCCTGTCTCCTCTACGGGGTAACCTACCAGGTCATCAGAGGTGAGGCTATACAGCGCCCCATACTTGCCTTTCACTAGGGAGGCAGTGGTGTGGCATTTCCTGAGGACCACCCTGCCACAGGCAGCCCCACAACACCATTCTAGCCTAGCAAGCTGTCATTTTAGGTCATTCCTCAGGACCAAGAACCACTACCATCCCTATAGTTTCTACCCTTGACCTCCAGGTGTTCTGGGAGAAACAGCTCCAGATGGGTAATGTTATTCCAGTGGCATCCCTATAGCAACTGCCCACTCAGCTCTGAGGGCCTGGGTTTATACTGAGGCTGCTTAGCCCCATCCTGCCATCCATTTGCCTTCTTGCAGTCCTGTGACCACCTTGTTAGGCCACACTACACCTGCTGGCTACTTCACAGCCTGCTTAAGCCTCTTTAAGTGGCAGGCATCAAAGGTGTTCTATCACAGTGTATAATAAAATGTAGCATGTCATTTTGTGTGCAATCTTTCCCTGTTTAAAGTTCTTCTGAGGTAATTAGCCCCATTTCTACAATGTACAGATCACTTTGTCCAAAGTTTTGAATGCCGTTGGTTCCTGTTGATGTTAGTAGCAGCTGAGGTTGCTCAGTACTTTGCAAGACCTGGTCTTGAAACTACTTTTATTAATACAATAATATAAAATGTATGTTCCTTATTTCTGACCATCTTTTTTGTGGAGGAATCAGTAGTTTGGCGATTTCCTCCCCTCTGCAAGGTAAAACACAACATTAAACAGTTTCCACTAATAAGGTTTTGTCAGGCCTCTGCACCAGGGCAAATTTCACTTGAAGATGAAGATTGAAAAATCTGCTTGCCAGATTGGGACACCAAGTTCTCATTAGTTTTAATAGGGCTTGAGCAATCTGTGTCTCAGGTAGTTTTAAACAACCAATATAAGACAGCAAGGTAGTATGTGTAAGCATAGTAATAAACTTAGCTTTTTCACAGTTGGATAGGTAAAAAATTGACTGATGGGGCGCACCCAGAGAGTAGTGGTGGACAGATCGTACTCAACCTGGCGAGATGGGAGCAGTGGGGTCCCCCAGGGCTCAGTCCTCAGGCCCGCACTGTTTAACATCTTCATCAGCGACTTGGACAAAGGGTTTGAAAGCACATTGTCCAAGTTTGCTGATGACACTAAGATGTGGGGCGAGGTGGGCACACTTGAAGGGAGAGAGAGGCTGCAACTAGATTTAGACAGACTACAGAAGTGGGCAGATGAGAATAAGACGGGATTCAACATAGACAAATGCAGCGTGCTGCACCTTGGGAGAAGGAATCCACAGCATACATACAGGCTGGGGAGTTCCCCTCTTGAAAGCACAGAGACGGAAAGGGATCCTGGAGTCATTATTGACTCCAGGATGAACATGAGCTTCCAATGCCAGACCGCAGCCAGCAAGGCCAGCCATACCTGTCATGCATCCAAAGGTGCATCTCAAGCCGGTCCAGAGAGGTGATGCTCCCCCTCTATGCGACTTTGGTCAGGCTGCAGTTGGAGTACTGTGTCCAGTACTGGGCACCGCACTTCAAAAGGAATGTGGCTAGCCTGGACAGGGTTCAGAGGAGGGCCACCTGCTTGGTGAAAGGGCAGCAGGACAGGTCCTATGAAGAGAGACTGAAGGACCTGAACCTATTTGGCCTCAGCAAAAGGAAGCTGAGGGAGGACCTGGTGGCTGCCTACAAGCTCATCAGCAAAAAGGAAGAGACCTATTCTCCCCAGCACCACCTGGGGTGATGAGGAACAATGGTAATAAGCTGATGGAGAATAGGTTTAGGTTAGAGATCAGAAGGCAATATTTTACAGTTAGGCTGGCTAGAATCTGTAACCAACTTCCCAGGGAAGTGGTCCTCACCCCTACCTTGGGTAAATTCAAAAAGAGGTTGGATGATCACCTGTTTGGGGTCTTGTGAACCCAGCATTCATTCCTGCCTGTGGCAGGAGGTCAAGTTAGATGATCCGTTTAGGTCCCTCCTGACCCTAGCTAGTATGAAACTATCGTTCATGCGAAAGAGAGTTGTATCTGTAAGTCTGATGTATCAAGCCGAACTGTGCATGGGGCAGGTCTCACACCAACTTATTTACCATACAGTCTCATTTAAGTGTAGCAAAATGACACACAGAAGTAAAAAAGGTTAGGATCTTACTCATAAGAATTTATTGTTTAGAAACTTAATATGACAAGCTCAGGCCCCACAGGTACCTGTCCCACCCTGCCTTTTTCTTTTACCTGCAATGCCTTTTATGGAAGTATTTATTCATTGTAGAAGGGAGGCTGCCCAGGGCCCCAGGTGAGCCTAGTCCTACTCAGCCTTGTCCTTTAGAGACACTCACCTATGCCCATTCTAGCTTCACTAGTACCCCTGGGCACCTGACACCTTATGGGCTATTCACAGCCTCCATCCATCCCTACAGCCATGTCTGTACTTCAGCAGTGTTATTCTAGATCCACGTGTCAGGTTGCACAGGCTTCAGCCCACTGGTTACTCTTTGCTGTAGACTGCCAGCCTAGGTCCACTTCCTCTGCCCAAGCTTTTGAGTCTCAGCCTTATCAGGCCTGTGATCCATCTCACGTGGCTTGGGCCCCCGTCTCTTGCTCTGGCCACTCCTTGGCCCTCAGGGTCCCTGATCCTGGGCCTGGCTTTTTACTTCTTGAACTTTCAGCCCCCTGTTCTTTGACCCCTAGGTAGGCTGCCCAAAGCAGAGTGCACTACCAGGCATCTCTTCATGGCCTTCAGACCTCCCCCAGTAGCCCATTCAGTTCTCTGGTTTAAGCCTTAAATCAAAACATAAGGCCACTGGCTACAACTAAAGTTTTCCCACACTGGGTCCAGACAAACTCCAGCTCAGTGGCTGTACCACAAGCTTCCCCCACACTGAATCATACTTCTTAGTGAACTATAAGCCCCTCACTTGCAGTTCACCAGGGCAGCTCAGTTATCAACCCATCCGTGTCCTACAACCATCTTACTCAGGAACCCTTCCTCCTGCTTCCTACAATACTAGACTACCTGCCTGATCTCAGGCACTGGCTTTATGTGCCTCCTAAGCCCTGCCCCTTCTGGTCAGGTGACTCTACAGCTGTACCCAGGGGGTTCCATTCTAGGCCTAATGACCAACCTGCCTGCCCTTGCTGCTGCTTAGCTGTGCTGTTTGCAGTTTTTTGCACCTGAGTAGCCTAAATGGCTGATCCCTGTGCATCTTTGCTGGCAGCTGGCATAAGTGCCTGGTCACTAGCTAGGCTACAACCTAAACCCCTGCCTGGTCACTAGCAGTTAGTCTCCCTTCTAGCCACCAGCCCTCCCTGAGCTAGCTCAGCCTGCTACAGTTTCTTTTTACAGTAACAGAAGCCCTTTGGCTCCCTGTTGCACAAACTTTGCCTCTGTCATTTAAGAACTTCATGCATGGGGTAGACATAGGCTGTTCAGTGACAGAACTGCAAGTGAAATGATTATCACGCTTGGAGACAGCAGGTTTGCTGGAAGCTTGTACTTTATCAACAGTCCCTTGGCTACAAATTTCTGGTTGTCCATGGTGTCAAAGAGACCATCAATGTTCTACTTAAAGAACTACAAGTACTTCAGGAAAAAAGCACTGCAGTTCCTGCTGAAGGGTAAGAACAGGAAGAGAATGAAATATTTTGTTTGTCCCTAAACTAGGGACCATATATCAAAGAAGAGTAGGAGGAAAAATTCGTCTGTGTTTGTTTGATCAATTTAGCATAGCTACATCAGTTCAAGAGCAACGTTGAGAAATATCTGCTATATTTTCCTTTCATTTGAATAGTTTTCTGTTAGACCCTCAAACATGTCCCTTTTCTAAATTGAAAGTTTAAACTCTAAACTGTCATTTCCATAGTAAAGCTCTGATGAACGCTGCCAACACAACATTAAGAAAATCGCACAGGAGGGATAACAGTTTTCAAAATCAATGTGTTTTGACCATATTTTATATCAGTAACTGAAGGTTAGGTTGGTTTTTTTTTCCAACATTGGTGAAAAAGGTATAGTAGTATCATGGTTTTATTCATTCCAATCACAGTATATTTTGCTGATGCTCTAATTCAGTTTAAGTTGCTGTTTCTGTTATAAACATGTACCTTAAAGATTTGTTTAGATGTTAAAATAAATTATTGGTTTATTGTTAGTGATTCCCAAAAGAAGTAGTTTCTGGAATCTTTAATGACAATCTCAGTACCTCAAGACATTTTAATTTTTTTTATTCTGTGAACAAAACTTGCATGCTAATTACTCCATAATGTGCATTAATTGATTGCTGAATGCCAAGCACAACTATTTTGTGTTTAATCTATATGCAAGGCTCAAAGTGCATTTAATAGTGTTAATTTATCAGGTAGCTGTTATGAGCTATTCCTTCAAAGGTGTACCAGAAATGCGGCCTTTGATAGAAACCATTTGATGAATATGCAAGAGGAATTCTCGCATTTTAATAGTCATAGATTCTTTGTGCAATGACTGATAAAGATGCATGATAACTACAGATTGGCCCAAGTTGCATTGTTTGGCGATGTTGAGTGTACAGTTTTTATTTTTCTCTTCTTTTTTTGTTTGCACTCATCACTTTATAATCTGTGTGCCTCCCAAGAGCATGTACGTATGTGTCTTTGCAAGTTTAAATATATGTATAGTCAATAATCTCGCTCTCATTTTGCAGCAGGTAGCAAAAAATGCTGAAGTACAATAAAGAGTGTATATGTGTGAGAAGAATTGATTATGAGAAAGTTAGGTCTAAGGAATGTGTTTTGCATTTACTACTTTTGATTGTGTTGAGTTTGGTCAATTTTAATCCTTTTGGCAGTGAGTTTTAAGTGTAGGTCCTGCAACAGCACAAGTGTTATTTTCTGTGTTTATAAATATTCCCAGCAGTTGCATAAGAATTTAATTTTTTATAATTGCAGGTTGGAGGTCAGAAGTATAGGTTTCACTGTGAGTACCTCTGTGACTGATAGGGTAGGGCATAGCTTTTTGGCTGTCTCAGCTATATGATCATTCAGTAACAATAAAGAGTCCAAAAATATGCACAAGCTATGAACCAGCATATTGAAAACAAATACCCAGTATAGTATTAGGAGCCAAATGCAGTACACAGAGTTGATTTGATAATAGCTGTGTACCTTACGCTGTCAGTAAAATTAATATCACGTCTCATAGGCTAGGGACCAAAATAACACATTAACTGGTATAAATGATTGGAAGCCAGTTCAAATCTGTAACACAACAGAAGTGCAATGCACATGAGCTGTTTTCAAATTGAATGAAACCTGTTTAAGACAAACCAGGATGGATATAGTATCAGTCTTAACTGATTTAGGTGAAATTAGTTTATTGAACTTCTGTTCCAGATCCCCTCCAAATTCATGTTAATTTACAGTCCCCCAGCATCCCAGGATGTTTTGCATCTCCCCCACATCTCCCCATGCCTTGCATGGTGGGCAGGCTAGCATTGGCCCAAGGAGGTGTGCTCTAGTGCCCCCCTCTGGCTTCTGACCTGAGCCACTGCAGGCTTGTGGCTGCATTTCTGGAATCAAAAGTTAATGTCTTTTCACTTGCTAATCAGTTCAATCTATGCAGCTTAGACTAACTTTCAGGCTCAGGCTTTTTCACTGCCTGTACTCGGTCATAATGCTGCTATGGACGATGTTGTAGAAGTGCAAAGTAGCAGTAGTAACAAATTTCCAAACACCTAACATTTGACAAAACAATTTAATATTAACCTCTTATCTGTCCTCAACCTTTCTCAAGGTGTTCTTTATATTATTGGAGGGAGCAGGGCTGTTTTGATTTATTTTTAATTGTAGGAAGTTTATTTTTGGGGGGGCCCTCTGCAAAAATTGCTATCAATATTTTTATGGAGATGGGTGTAATATGTTCATAGCTTTGAAATAAAATACAGGGGATTCCTATTTACTAAAATGCAAGCTGCTCTATTATATATAGAAAGTGCTTCTGTACATCAGAGAAACAAGAAGACCTTCAGTGGGCTGTTGTGCTGAACATTTAATAGATATTAAGAAGCATAGCACCAGCACTTCTGCCACATCACCCGTCGTTAAACAATAAATCATCTCGCTATGGCTGTCTAATGGGACATGCAGCAATGCTGATGGCGGCAGTCTGCGCCAGCACTGAAGTGGATTTGTCCAAAACGTATACCTACTATGGTGGCAGTTAGCAGTGATCAGCAGGAAATGATCAGGGTTGAGACCCAAGTTGACTACACAGAAGAGAGAAAGTACAAGACATTAGAACCGAATTTGGAAATGATAACGAGCTGCTTGTCTAGTTTCTTAAGTAGTCCCCATCATCTTGTTATCTGAATTCGACACAAACGTTAAATGGACATATTCTTGACCACCCAGTCTGTGAAAAAATATTATCCCAATTTTACAGAGAGCCAACTGAGGCATGGAGATATAACGTGCCTAACTTTCAGAAATGTTGAGAACCAGCAGTTGCCATTAAATTCAAAGGAGCTGTGGGTGCTCAAGAGCTTTGGAAAATTGGGCTGTTAATTACTTGGCAAGGTCAGATAGGAGCAGAACTAGAAATTAAACTCCAGTTTCTTGAATCCTAGAATAATGCCTTAAATCATGAGATTGTCCTTCCTCTCTTGTAACCAAAACCAGCCAAAAAAAAATGCAAAATAAAATATATATCTTGCATTTTGCTCCAAATTATTACAGGCTTGGGTTTTGGATGCTTTCCCTTTGCCAATCCTAGACAGTCTAGTTTCTGGAACTGAAAGGTAGAGCAACCCATGCAGATTATGAGTACCTGATGACAGAAGGGCTGCCTGTCCCCTCTGTAGTGCAACCTTGTGGGGCCAGCCACAATAGTTTGACCCACTATGTATAAAATTGAATAGCGCAGAAAAGCTGTATTAACTATTTAACAACAGAAGCACTCTTAGCATCTGTAACCCAAAATGCTTTACAGAGTTACTGAGAACAACTGAATGGCTTTCAAAGTGAGTAAAATATTCTGACAACTGAAGGAGGAGTCCAACAGTAAAAAACCAAGGAACCAAAAACTATTGTTCTGTCTGTGAGACTTGTGTAGCTTGTCCTATGTAGGAATCCACTTAAATGTGCAAATGTTGAATTTGTGAAGCTAATTAGCACATAAAAATCCAGCTGTAATAGTAATCAAAACTTGCTGGTTCAACAGACTATGGGATTTTTTTGAGTATTAACACATCCTGCACATATGGCCCCCAGTTGAGGATCTGGAGCTGCTCATATCAGCAAGTTAATACCAGGGGATTTAGCAGCAAGTTTTTATTGGTGCCAGTTGTGGAGCTGATATGTGGTCTGACTCTGACTAGCTCTTGCAAGGTTACTTGCCTCTGCAAGGAAGGCAAGACTCTGATGGGTGTTGCACCTATTATCCTTAGACAGAAACAAAGGCAGCTGTTTTAATAGACTGCTTGGCAGGGTTTGCGACTGGAGAAGCCTACAGCTGCTCAGTTCTGCCCTTATTAGATTGCTATAACTATAGCAACAAGAAAATTTTGCAATTTTAAGATGGCAGCTTAATTTACTACTGATATAGACTAATTGGTATTTATTCAATAGCAGCGTATCTTTCAATCATTTTCTTTATATTCTTGAGTAGAAAAGGCTAATTAGCCATATTAGCTTAAAGTTAGGTAGAATGCAGGACAGTGTGGCACTGTTTAGACTACCTCTTTAGAAAGGCATGGGCCTTCAGGGGCTAAAGCCTACTTTGATACCACACACCTCAAACCAGCCGGACTTAGACCCTGTTCTGACCTGCTACAAGATCAACCATGTGACAAGGATAACAGAATCCCATTTGTTGTAACCTATAGCCCTCAGCATGAACACTTTGGGCATGTTATTAATTACTTCTACCCCCTCCTGGAAAATGACATCATCCCCAGGTAGCCTTGCAGGCATGCCTGTCCTGGCTTACAGGCAGCCCCCCAAACTCAAACAACATCTCTCCAGCAACAGATTACCTAACTCCTGTTCTCACCAAGGCACTGCAAATCAGGTTGCACATTAACTCACTGAAAATGGTAGGGCACCAAATAAACAACCCAAGGTTTGAATCAAGAGGGGGGAAAAAAAGACAAGGAGGTTCACCACTTTGGGGGACATTGTACAACCGCTGAATTAACAACCACAGTAAACACTCTTAAAGACACCAAAGCTGCCAGCTTTGATGTTTGATATTCTCATAGAATAAATAAAATGCTTTGGAGCAATGACAAGGGCCTAGCTACTCCAACTCCAGTGGTACAATATGAATGTAACTACATATAAGTACCTAATATATAGCAGAGGCGATGGCAAAAACAAAGGATGCCCTACCTCAAAGGAGCATACTGGCACTTATACCATTTAACATCTATACCAATGATCAACCAATTTAGCCCAGGCACAAGAAGTTTTATTTATGCAGACGATTTGTGTACCATTGCCCAAACTTACCTACTCTGTGGCCTCAGAGTAGCTATTTGTAAACAGCAAAACTTAAAAAACTGACTTGAATGCAAAATTGTGGAACAGGAAATCACCGACACACAGGTTGGATTATGTTAAGTATGGTCTCAGCAAAGACTCTGGATTCTTATCCCATTGCCTGGACTAGCTTTTATAACCCCTTTGTCTCAGTAGGCTTTGTTTATTCTTTTTGATCCTGTCTATGCATCTTTCCCTGACTCAGCAGTACCCTCTCCTTCCCCCCCTTTTCCTATGCTATGTATTTAAATAACCATATTTCTCTCTGTTTAGTACCCCTGATCTCTGTAAGTCCATTCATGGCATCTGATGAAGTAGGCTGTAGCCTATGAAAGCTCATGCCTCTGTGAATGAGTTAGTCTCTCAGGTGCCACATTGCACTGCCTTCTTTATGTTCTTGTTTGTGTCAGGCTGAAAGCCAACATTAGGAGAAAGATTTTAGTATTTACTCTTTTAAAATGTACAAAACACTTTTTATTTAAGTTGTCTCCCAAGTAAAAACAGGGTATTCTGTAGGATTTATCCTATTAAGTGCCTTTTGCTGTGCCTTTTCTTTCATGATTTTAAAATCACAAGTTGCTTGTATCTTGGACCTGAAGATCAAAATAAATTATTTCAGTCATTATCACAAAGATCTCTTATTCTAATGTGGCTTCTTCTGGCTTGAAGTCTGAGGTCATCTTTCCTACTTCTGATGATCCCCTCTACATGATTGCTTGGAGCCACCTGCATAATTGGTATGTCAGGATGTGGCCAGGGTTGTGAATGGAGTCACGGGTGTTATCTAATGAGTGCATGGCACTTTGGTGGCCCCTTTGCAGAGGTTGCAGCTAGTGGAATTTAGAGAGCTCTGGTTTTAATTTAAGTTGCCTCTGTGGTCTAACCAGCATTGAGCAGGCAGGGATCATGTAAAAGCAAAAGTAACTTCCTCATTGCTGTAAATTCTGATAGTACAAGTTTTGAATCTTTCCAGTTCATTACCAGCATCTAACTAAGTAAGCTCATGCCTCTCTGAACCAGTCAGTCTCTAAGGTGACACCCTGCTCAAAGGTCTCTAAAATGTCACTTTTGCCTTGCTAACCAGAGCCAGTAAAAGGTAAGACCTCTGTGAAGGTAGCACCTTCTGTTTCTAGTAGACTATACAGAATGAGGAAAAGGAATATAAAACTACTTCCTATTCTGTTGGCCAGGATTGAGGCACGTGAATTTGATTGTTCAGAAAAGGAAGTAGAACTTCTGTGGTCAAATTAACAGAAAGAAGTAAGGATTTGAGATTTTAATTTTAGGTGTCCTTATTTGGAGATGTTGGTATTAACTTTAAGAATCCCTTTGGCAATCTGGAGCACATCTATTAGTTGTTCTTTAAAGATATACCTTTTTTGCTGGAGACAAGATAAAGTCCTCACCCTTTTCTTAATATTAGACCATGGAATTGTGTCAAATATACACCTGTCTTATGCTGCCATTCTCACCAAGCGTCCAAGAATTAATACGTGATCCGGGACACTAGAGAATATTAGTCAGTCAGTTCCCTCTGAAGTGAAATAATCATTCCTTCTGATTTGTGTTCTCACTCTCTGTTGGTGTATCTGAGTATCCTGTTAACTTTTTGTAATGCAGCCATATGATAGGCTAATGATTTCAAGGATTTTTTATAACCTCTAAATCCCTTCTCTTTTCAGAATTCCCTTTAATAATGGTTCCATATTTTGGGTTATTATTCCCAGACTTATTTTGCATTTTTATACTACATGCATTTTCTATTAATTGACCAGAAAGATCCAGGGATGAATAAAATTGTAGGGCAACTTATTATTTGCCATATCTTATATTTAAGGACCACCAGCCCATTTGGATAGAGCACTTTTTAACTCTGCTTGGACAATGGCTAAGTATACTCCTAACATGAATCATAAGCAGCCTCATGAATCACTCCCAAGCCACCTTGGTTAGCCTAAAACATCTCCCATGCATGCGACTCCTAACAAGTACCTTTGTAATCCTTTATTATTACTTTTATCCCAAAGTATATTATTGATATAGTGCCAAAAATGTGTGTGCCTGGGTGTTTTGTAATTATCATTTTTCTTCCAACAGGTAAGAAATTTTCCCTACCATAACATAATTTCATCCTTATTCTTTTTCCAGTTGAGAGAACACCTCGTTGCTGCCCTCTGTATACAGGACTTTCATGTTTTGTAGGCTATAGGTATGACCATGGTTTCTCCTCATTTTCTAATCTAGACTAATACACTTTCCTCATATTATTTTACTTGCTGCATTTCTTGAGATTCACTCCTTGAAGTTGTTAAAAAACGTGGCTGTTTGTGAATGGAGGAGAATTACAGTATTTGTCTTTCACCTATTGCTGTGATTCTGTGGTGCTGTAAACTCCCAGATGGCATTTTTTTGTGGCCATTGTACATGTATGTTAGTGTTTGTGGCCATTGTACATGTATGTGTTTCAGTGTTGTTGGCTAGATGTGTGTTGTTGCCTAGCCAGTATTTCTCTAGTTCTTCCTTTCTGTAGCTACTGGATTGGTCCTCACATCACTGAGGCATCCCTACACAGATGTTAATTTAGTTATGCATTTTATGTTCAATACTTTGCATTTACTATTTCTATATTTTAACAGCCACATACTCTATTTTAGTCCCATCTCTCTTATCCAAATCTTGTCTCATCCAGAAATTTAAGCAGTGTATAGGAGTGTTTCTTCTGTCTTCTATGTTAATGGAATTTACTGCACAGCTTTATGACTCCTTTTTGGATTATTTAGCCATTGGCTCTTTTCATCATTAATATAGTTTAACATGGGAGTGAGTAAGGATCCATTCACTTTGGTCAGAACAAACTTCAGCTCAGGAGCGTTGAAAGAACATGGTGGAAAGCTCAGTTGCAGGATTGCAGAGTGTTGTTAGAAAGACTAGTAAAAACAAAACTGTTAGTAAAATTTCTGAAACATACCCTCAGAGTCTTACAGAGCTCTGGTGTTTCTTCTTTATTGTTCTGCCTTATATTTTTCCATATGAGCCTTTGAGACATTAAGCTGTGACCGTTTCTCCTACTGAATATACTTTATGTTGAAAAATACAGGCTTGCTAACTGGTAGCTTCTGCACACCTGTTAAATATTCTATTGTAGCCCCAAGGTTTTTACAGAGATCCCTTATATGGGTTTTGCTGCACATGTACAGCATGATTGCCTTACAAGATGTTTGGATAGGTGGAGAAATGCTTAAAATCTATTTCAGGTCGTCTTAGTTATATAGCATAGTATAGCAGTTAACGACTTATAGCTTGCTAATAATGCATTTGTGCCTGAATGATTCCAGGTTTCACTTAATGTATAATATATTGGTTTTTGGCATGACATGGCTACCTTTGATCTTTGTAAATGACCCACAGTTAATTGTTTAACATATGAAACTGAACAGTAGGACGTCTCAAGGAGAGGACTAGATGTGATGTTACCTTGAAAAACCTGTAGAGCATTAACAGAGTTTATGTTTTGATGGGAATCTGTCCAAGGCACTGCATGGTATGTAGGCTATGTATTGATGGGAGTACATATAATGAAGAGCTGTTCTTCAAACATGGCAGGGAAATTACTACTTTCACAGTGAATAAAGCAGCCTAGACTCAATGAATAATATGCTGATGTTGCGCTCCTTTCTCTTCCAGTTTCATTTCAAAGTGGTAAGAATGGATTTTATGAATATTTTTAAGCAGTTAACTTGTTTGAAAGAGTTTTTGTACTCCCTGTATGAAGTATTTAATTATAAATGACAAGAAGTTTAATTATACAAAATGTATTTCAAATGCTTAATATGACTGAAAAGAGCTGATTTATTTGTGTTATTTCAGCAATAAAATGTGCACATATTTACTAGAAAGTACAACTTCTAATGGTTTATTTTGTAATGAAAATAGTGAATAAAAATAAGCTGAGGAAGAAATTAACTTAATTTGTTGGCAGTATAGTACATGTGTACAGTCTACCACACGAAACAGGATTATATGTTAATATACAGCTAAATCTGTCCTTGGATGAATATCGGTTCTGTACTTTAACCTCCAACATACGGTTGTTCTGATTTCACAATTTTGTATATTCAGCATATTCATGCAGGGGTTGCTGTTCTCTCAAGGTTTTCTTTTGTTTCCTCTAACTGCCAGCAACCTGGGGGCTGTGGAAACCTTCTGTAGTTTTTGAACTGAAACTTTCTGAGAACTCTGCTTAGCAGAAAACTAGACATGGTCTTAAGAAAGGTGCCCTGGACCAGGTCTTAGCAATTTCTAGAATTAGCATGCTGTCTGAAGAAACAAATGAGAATAAAGCAAGCAAGCAAACCTCAAGCTGGATTCATAAGGCTGCTGCTTCTGTTTAAATGTTTTGTTGTACTCATTCTGAAAATCAACATTATGAGACAACTATGAGACGTCTTTGGTCCTTACCTGTACTGTTTCAGGAAGAATAAGTAATTTTTGCTAGGATAAACCCAGCTCTCAGCATTGAGTATAAAACTGGTGAAGTGTGCAGCAAGACTAAAGAGTATTTTGTATTTTAAAAGGGTTTTCCCCTTCTGGCATTTAATCAAACCACAGTCATTATGTAAATTTAATCACCTTGCAACACAGTAATAATTTTATTATCTTCTTATTTGACAGTGTTTATAGATAGCTTTAAAATGACTTTTCTAGGATAGACTTGAGTTAGAATATTCAAGTTAAATATTAGATTGCCTTCCTGCTCTGTTTCCTGTAGGTGCTATATAGGTGTGCAGATAATGGGCCAAATTCACCTTGACTGACTCATGCCAGAAATTTTAATGAGCAAGCTGTAAGAGCATTGGGTCTAATATTAGGCAGATTTTTAAATATATGTATGTATGTATGTATGTATGTATGTATTATTGTGAGTCCCTTGTAGTTGACCATGACAGTGTTGTGGTACGGGTGGTCGAGGACAGTGGGTATGCACGTGACTCCATGAGAAGCACACTTTATGAATAATTTGAATGTGTACATTGGTTTGCTGTTATTGCTGCAGTTTTTGCTTTGTGTGGGTTTCTTTTTACCCAAAAGCACACTATTGTCAAAGTGGTTTATACCTTTGCACATCTTGGTGCTCTGCTGCACTGCTGCCTGTTTTCTGTCTGTTTGCCCAAAGAAGTTAATTAAAGGCACAGGCTCAAATGTGCCTTTATGATGTTTTAAAATCACTTCCTCCTTTGTTCTTACTTGCCTCTCCTACGTGTGGCATTGTTGGAATGTGGAACCGACAATGTTTCTGAGCAAGGTTGACTAGCATCCAAGTTCCTGGCAACAGAAGTGGAAGGACCCTGGGTGTGTCTCTGTGTGTCTGGATACAAAAAGAGTGTGAGACTTACAAAAAAAAATCGAATACAAAATATCCTTTTAGAAATTTGAAAATATTTTTCTGATGTTATTAGAGACACCTGGCCCAAGTGTTCCCAAAATCTGCAGCCAAGGCCTTGATCTACCAAGACTTTTACTAAACATTTAAGTATATGAATAATCTCTTTGCAGATAAATGGGAGTACTACTCTGATTAAGACAGAGTGCTTTAATGCTTTGCTAGTCAGGACCTAAGTCCCTATGTCCACTTGACAGCCACGTGGTACAGTCAGAATAACACTTGGGTCTTATAGCACTTGTCATCAGTAGAGTTTATGTGCTTTTGTGGCATCAGTTTAAACAGAAAAACAGCAGGCATATCAATTTTCACCTTTGAGTTTTATCCTTGTTGTAGCAGATAACTAGGGACCTACCTAAATCATGGCTGAAGTTCACAACACAGCAGTGCCCTGAATCTTGCTCTTTTTGCCATGTGCCCCACTTGCTGCTGAGTGACTGAGAGGAAATTAATGCTGTGCATTTTGCCTCTCGGCCACTCAGCGCTGGAGGAGGGATGCGCAGCAAAAAGAGCAAGATTAAAGGCGCCACTATGCGGCAAACTTCCACTGTGATTTAGATAGTCTCTACATATAACATTATGCCATTCATGCATTTTCATACCATTATTCAAGTTGCCAGTATCAGAAAACTGAGAAAATTTGATGGTTATTTAGCCATTAGCTCCTGTAGACATTCCTGCATTAATGAACAAGATGATAGCTGGTAGAGACATATTCGCATTTCATAGTTGCATTTATTTGAAAAAAATCCCTTTAAAATATTACCAAAGTAAGGAGTGCAGCTGGGAGGGTGAAGGCCATTAGCTCTTGGAATAAGTTATGTCTTTAAAAATAAGCAATGTTTCCCAACATTTATTTACCAACAAGCATGGAGAACCAGATTTGTTTCAGTACCTGTTTTCTAGATACCAAATAGTTTTCTCTTTTTTCCAAAAGTCTGTCTGTGGTATATGTATCTTGGAGAGAATAACCTAAGGAAGTTCAGCAGTCTAAGCACATCTGTAGTCACACACTTATGCGATGACTCTTGCTTGACCTGAATCGGAGAATTTGGGACATGAATTGTGGACATCATCCCAAAGGAATATCAATTAAGCCTTCTTATTGCACCACAATACTGTGTTTTCTATATGTACAGTGCTTTTAAGAAAACTTCCTTCAAGATGCTTACAAAATATTTTAGAGACAGTATCAATAATATATTTCATAACCCTCATTTGTGCTAGGGACAGAAGTTACATATAAATTGGTTTAAGTGATCAGAAACTGGTTTAAATCTGTAACAGAACAGAAGTTCAGTGCATATAAACCAGTTTCAAAATTGAAACTAGTTTAAGATAAACTTGGTTGAAAGTAGTATCAGACTTATCTGATTTAGGTCAAACCGGTTTATGAAACTTACGTCCCAGACCCCTTCCTGGTTTAAGTTAAATCAGAGTCCCCCAGCATCCCAGCATGCTTTTCAGCTCTGGGCTGGGCTGTGCTATCTGCTCCAGAGAGCAGGTCTGACCCTACCCCTCTGCTCCCTAGTGGGGGCAGTGAGGCCTGGCTCACTGCTCCCCCTGCCCAGGCAAAACCCAGCTGGGGTCTGAGGCAGGGAAAAGGGTTAAACTTCCCTTCACCTGAGTACAGAGCTGTCCTGCCCTGCTGGCTTGCTTACTGCTGGCTGCAACTGTGGACTACAATCCCAGAGGCACTTGGAAACAGGAAGAGGAAGTGATGAGCAAACCTGCAGAGTCCTGCTGTTGTGATTGTGAACTGCAAATCCCAGAGACCTCAGGGGCAGCAGGAAGAGGAAGTGAACACAGAGCCCATGCTGGCTATGTGCCAGACAGCTGTGCTTTAGTGCTCCTCAGCTTCTGGCTTGAGCCACTGCAGGCATGTGGCTGCATTTCCTGAATCACAAGTGAATGTCTGTTCATTTGCATATTGGTCTTACTGGTTCAACCTTTTCAGGTTAGACTAACCTGCAAAGAGTGAATCAATTCAGCCTTGGGCTTTTTGACTGTCTGTACTTAGCTTCGAAGAGACAGGTTGCGTTAGTACCATGAATTAAACTTGCATATCTTAAAAAGGAAAATTCTCTCTCATGTGCGTTAGAAAATTCTTGAAATTTTCTTAAAATAGCTTTCCTTATGCTAATTGTGCGGGCCAGGAGCGATCCGGGCCCTTTTGTGCACGCGGGCCGTGGCCAGCAGCCCGGGCACGCGGGGTCAGAGAAGACCGGGGGCGAGCTAGAATTAGTCACGGACGAGTAGTGGTTGATTTAAAGATTGTTTACTTACACCAAAGATGGTCGTGGTGTAGGCTGGACAGTTTCCAGGCACAGGTCCTCTTAAATCCTCATTAGAGGACTACGACAAGTTCGTTCTTTCCCACGGAGTTGTTGAAGCTCCGTGGGTTCGGTAGTTTCTCGTGCAGGAAGGGATACGTCTAGGAATCTATCGGCGACGGGGAGAGGCTAGAGGCTGTTCAGGCCTCTGTTGCCTTTTATGAAATGCGTTGGGTCCGTAAGGATCCGCAGCGCTTAGAGATCTTCACGCGAGGCGAAGGTTTTCTTTCTCTCTCTCACTCCGACTTGGGCGGAAACCACCCAAGCTCTTTATACGGCTAGCAAGCCAATCGCTAGCCGCCACATGTGCATATGTTAGAACTAGCCAATAATGTGGCACGAATTCTCATACAAATGGCGGGAACTCCTTGCACCGAGCATTTCTTAGATGCAAAAAGAAATGCACCGTGCAAAGAAAGCTTCAAATTGGCGGGAAATTCTTCGTTGCACTGGGGTTCTCTTCTGCAGCAGAAAACTCCACCGTGCAAAGAAGCTGCAATTTAGCAGGAAAATAATTTAGCAGTGCCGAAGCGGACACAAACAAAAAATCACAACTTTAGGTTGTGACACTAATAATGTAAGTTATCAAGTCATTACTACCTGTGGGCTAAATACAGGCGCTTCACCCCATTGGAAAAAGGAGATTCCAGGATTCTTTCCAGTTGTATTTAGCATATATTTTGGGCTGGGCAGTTTTTGAAAGATAGATCTCAAAGCCAGTGTATGAAGAACTATTGCCATACATGTGTTTCATACATATCGGATAAAATGTGTATGTCTTGAGTAAAATGCAAAAACTGCATTATGCTAGATAAGTGCTTCTCAACCTTTCTAGACTCAAGGCATTCCTCATTAGATTCAAGGCACTCAAAAAATGCCAGCTCTTGTTTCACTCAGTTTTTTACTATGGAAAAAAAATGGAGCAATTTTTCTGTTTCAAAGAAAGTGGATCATAACAAGGCAGAATGTTTTTAATGCTATGGATTTTTATTTGAAATCTCTGAATTTATTTTATGAATTTTGCTTGCACCCCTAAGTGTGTAGAACCATGTGGCACCCTTGAAGAGATCTCAAGGCACTCCAGGGGACTGCAACACCCTGGTTGAGAATCACTGTACTAGATTATGTAATTGATTAATGTAATCTGGTTCATCACGATAGCCTGTATTCTAGGTGATTTAAAAGAGCGGTTGGCTGAAAAGAAAAGGGTTATCTTTTTTCCTTATCCTAAGCCATTTTAACTAAGCCTTCATATTTTTAAGTTTACCACATATAATAAATCCATGGATGCTCTTCTTATTCATAAAAATGTCTCTATTATTACCCTGTATAAAATAATATATGAATTATAATCACACACACACACGTATATATGTATAATATGTCAGAACATATACATATGTTAGAACAAGGCAGGCGTAATTGAGAAGTTCAGCTTGATGTGCCACTTCCATTTATCCCTTCTTTCTGTCAATGTTAACAGGAGTTGGGAAGAATACAGATACAGGGTATTGGGCAGCAGAGATTCAGTATGATTAAAACATCACCAAATTAGCCATTTCTCTCAAGCATTTACTTACTTGAGAGCTATTAGGAAAAAATGTATCATTAAACCAATTCTTGTAGCAGAGACATACTGCATAGAAAGAGTAGATGTCAGTGATATTAAGGACTGTTTTTGAAGAGGGTCTCCTCCAAATCTTCTTGATCAGAGAAGGGTGTTTGCATCCCAGGGTAGCATGGTTAAAGAGGAGTAACATTTGGGGTCCACCAGGGTTCCAGTTGTGATGCAGAGTTTATCCAAGTAAAGCGAGGAGAAGGGAGCTAAGTGGCATTATGGCTCAGGATGTAGCACTACCCATCTCTTTCAGAAACTTGTGGATATGAGTTCTAGATCAGGATTTGGCCAATACCAAGTGACGATGTTGGTACGGTGCAGTACCAGTTGCCATTGTTTTGATCTGATTATTTATGAGCTCCCTTCTATCTGTGTCTAGTGGCTGTTGTGGTGAACGTGGAAAGTCGCAGGAATATTCATAAAGAGACTATTTCTGATGTCCCATAAAACATTTGCTCTTCCAGAAACACAAGTGGAATACCCAAAACTGTGTGTTCTTAAATGCTTGTTTTGCTTATACAGTTCCTGCACCCACAGTATTTGTCATAAAGTTTATTAGGAGAGTGAAATGCACTATAAAAATTCTCTTCTGATAAATATATGTCTTTCTCTCAGGTGTAGACTATAGAATGAGTTGCAGTTTTTAACATCAAGGTGCCTGCCCCTCACCTTTACCTTTAGAGGCATTGTTGTTTCTACTCTGTTTGGCTTGCCTCTGGGAACAAAGAAATGCCACCCAACCAGCATGCTATTTATATTGTTCTTCACATTGAGATGCATAATTATGTTCTCAAAAGTTCGTTGTTATTTAACCTTCAAAATGTTCAGAATCTAATTTAAACATTAATGTAAAAATTGCTTTAAATAACATTTAAACAGCCCAAATTTTGTTTTCTATGCATTGCCTTTTTGACATGCATTACATGCTTCATTAGTTTAAATATGTAATCTATATTAGCATCCTTAGGAATAATATCTTCAGGTATAAATTTACAACACCCACTCATATTTATTTATCAGAAAATGCCAGTTTATCACAAAGTGAAATTTTCTTCGGGAAAGTCTGTCCCAGGTTTGACAAGAAGGGAGTTTCTGATTAAAATAAGAGTGAAACCATGACCCACTCCAAAATAGCTGATTGCCTGGTGGTTATTTACCTGGATGTGGGAGATCAGTGTCTGCCTGTGTTAGACCAGTTTTTTATGTCTCAGGGGAATGCCTGGATTAATAGGGTATTCGGCTGTTCTGGAGCTATCTCTCTCCTATTGGGGCCATTCCACTGTGTAAATAATATAAAATAATCTTCGGAGCAGCATCTTAAACTTTGTTCCCCCTTTATCCAGGTGACTGTCCAAATCAGGGGTGTCAAACATACTGTTTGTGAGCTGGCTCCAGCCCTTAGAACTCCACAGTCCGGGCACCAGTGCTGCCCCATTGACCCACATGCTGCACTGGACCAGTCCTGTAGTGTTCACTGGGGGGCCAGGTCCCAGGCTGCACCACCTGCAGCACTCACCGCTGGAGTTGGGTCCCAGACCAGCTTGGGCAGGTGCTGCATGCACTGGATCAGGCATGCAGGCAGGGGGTCAGTGGGCCTGGTCCAGCCCATAGACTGACCCTTTGCTACTCATCTGACCCATGGAGCCAGATGAGTTTGAGACCCCAGTCCAAACCATTGGGCTGTTTAGTATTCTGGGGCGTAAGAACATGAAAGCTACTACTTTTGGGGGAGAAAAATCTGGGGTCAGTGTCCCAGAGGTTTCGCAGACTTCTGGAACTGGAAGTCATTTATACATGTTCTGATTCTGGCTAGTGGAACTCTCCTTGGACATGCTGGCCAGCCTGAAATCTGGGACTGTCCCGGAAAATTAGGGATAGATGGTCCTTTCCATAAAAATCTCTCGAGGGACTTTTCAGGATTCTTTCTGATGAAACTAGGACCTTTTTTGGAAATCTTGAAACCCTTCTTGGAAGAAGAAATCTGTTTGACATCAGCTTTAAACACCCGATCGTAGGCAATAAGATCCAGCCGTCACATGAAAAAGAATTACTCAGCGCTTTCTGTTTTGTTAGGCTGGGGTAAATGGGTTAAATTGCAATACACTTCAGCCCTTCTCTTTCTCAGTAAGGATTTTCAGGTTGTAGCTGTCTTTGGTACTTTACTACTTACCAGCATACAGTGAAAAAGTTTCCAGATGTAGGTATAACATGAAGGTAAAAAAAGACAAAATTACTTTTCAAGGCAGAATCCAGCAACACTGGACATTAGTGTCCTACAGAATTGGAGCAGGGTCATGATTACTAAAATGTCTGTTGTGTGCTTTGGAAAATGAGGGAGAACAGGACATAAGTATTATATATTTCTTTAAAAAATAATGGTCACATTAAAGTAACATCTGTTTGTTTTCCAGTTGTTGAAAGTACTTGGTTAATTTATATCACCACATAGTAAAATGTATTGCAGAGCACCAGACCATGTCTCCTGTATTAACTCTGACTTACTGACTGTCTGTCTAGAGTAATTGAACATTTATCATTTTACCCCCGAAATATTAAAGAACAGGTTATTATTTCTTGCTTAACTTAAATTAATAATTTACTCGGGTTTTACATTACCTAGTTATTTTAATACACCTGTGTAGTTACCGTTTCACTGACCAGCAATTCATGAAGTTTAAAACTTCCAGAGTCATTTTTCACCAAAATTCCTATTTTAATCTCTCAGTAAATATTCCCAAACCGTGAATAAAAAAAATGCAATAATCCAAATGCCTCTTTTCTCTAAATTGTTAATGCCCTTCCACAGAACTAGTAAAAAATCTCTCCCTTCGTCCTTGTTCACTGAGGCATTTATTTTTTTCTATGCTGTGACTGCATAATGAGGGCCTGCTGAGACAGTATGCGTAATGCATACTTGTATGCATCAAAACCACGGGAGCTTAGACTTTAATCATAGGGCTCTGTTTACAGAGGAAAAAGGAGTTATATGGGTGTTTCCACAGTTTTATTGTGGAATTTTCCTTGGAAGCTGGGATATGCATTGCATATCTTTATTTAAAAAAATCCCCGTGGAACCTGGTTTTGCTGCATAATAGCATGACTGGCTATGAACAAATAAAATAAAAACACCTAAAATGTAAATATGATTTTGGAGGAAAAGGACAATAACCTTTTTGCAGGAAAGTATCAAGTATATATTTCAAGAAACCATTTGTTCTTCATTGATTATTTAGCTGTGTGTACTCACTGTTTAGCTTTAATAGTTTGCATTGAATGGGCATTTAGCACCTTGCACTACTTGGATTCTTCGGCCCCAATATTAACCATCCTCTTCAGAGGCAGAGCTGCTGACATGGCAGAATCTTTGTGGGTGCATTAAGCTTTGGGTTGGTTGCCAGGAGATTTCCAGGCAGCCCATTCAGCCATGAAACTCCACTCCTTTCGTGAGTCCACACTAATGCTGTTTTGGTAGGGAGACCTAACTGGGCTCCCTGGTACTTATCTTGCTGATGTGAGGTGCAAGGACTGGAGAAGCAGAGCCCAGTTCAGGGTTCACAGGCAGATGAGAAGACACCCTCTTCACCTTTTTACTATGGCAGTTCTGAGGAGGTAGGCAAGTTATTTAGGGTTGAACAGGCATTGGAGGTAAGGGTTAATCTTTCCCCATATATTACAGCGGTCAATTGGTGAACAGCATCAAAAAGAGCCCCTCAGCTTGGGATTTAGCCCTATTTGTAAGTTTGTCACAATAGAAGCCTTAATTCATCCTTCTTTCCCCTTGATTTTTTTTACCTTGTTTTCTTTTCAGCCAGATCTCGTTAATGCTTTAGAGCAAGTTGTGCATATATGCATTAAAACATAATTAAGATTTCATTAAGATGCCAAAGGATGCTTACTCTTTGTAACTGTAAACATCAGCTTATTCATAGATGCTAGGGTCGCAAGGGATCTCAATAGATCATCGAGTCCGACCCCCTGCATAGGCAGGAAAGAGTGCTGGGTCTAGATGACCCCAGCTAGATGCTTATCTAACCTCCTCTTGAAGACCCCCAGGGTAGGGGAGAGCACCACCTCCCTTGGGAGCCCGTTCCAGACTTTGGCCACTCTAACTGTGAAGAAGTTCTTCCTAATGTCCAGTCTAATTCTGCTCTCTGCTAGCTTGTGGCCATTATTTCTTGTAACCCACGGGGGCGCCTTGGTGAATAAAACCTCACCAATTCCCTTCTGTGCCCCAGTGATGAAGTTATAGGCAGCCACAAGGTCGCCTCTCAACCTTCTCTTGCAGAGGCTGAAGAGGTCCAGGTGCCCCAGTCTCTCCTCATAGGGCTTGGACTGCAAGCCCTTAACCATACGAGTGGCCCTTCTCTGGACCTGCTCCAGGTTATCCACATCCCTCTTGAAGTGTGGCGCCCAAAACTGCACACAGTATTCCACCTGCGGTCTGACCAGCGCCCGATAGAGGGGAAGTATCACCTCCTTGGATCTGTTCGTCACGCATCTGCTGATACACGATAAAGTGCCAAAGTGCCAAATGCTGGACATTTTTCCTCCCTCGGTGCAGCACTTTGCATTTCTCCTTGTTGAATGGCATTCTGTCGTTTTCCGCCATATGTCCAACCTGTCCAGGTCTGCTTGTAGTTGTTCCCTGCCCTCCGGCGTGTCCACTTCTCCCCACAGTTTTGTGTCATCTGCAAACTTGGACAGAGTACACTTCACTCCCTCATCCAAGTCGCTGATGAAGATATTGAAGAATATCGGTCCAAGGACCGAGCCCTGCGGGACCCCAATGCCCACACCCTTCCAGGTCGATACTGACCCATCCACTATGACTCTCTGGGTGTGACCCTCTAGCCAATTGGCCAAGTCACAGCCTCTTAACTTGTTCACCAGTAGGGTGTGGGATACCGTTTCAAAGGCCTTCCTGAAGTCTAAGTATACGACATCAACCCCTACTCCTGCATCCAGGCGTTTTGTAACCTGGTCATAAAAAGAGACTAGATTAGTCAGGCATGATGCTATTAACCTGTGCTGGTTTCCCCTCAGCATAATTTGTCCTGCCGGGCTCTCGCAAATGTGAGCCTCGATAATTTTTTTGAAGACTTTGCCTAGGATGGAGGTTAGACTGACTGGCCTATAGTTGCCTGGGTCCTCCTTCCTCCCTTCTTGAAAATGGGGACCACATTGGCCTTTTTCCAGTCCTTTGGGACCTGGCCTGTGCGCCATGAGTGTTCAAATATTCCCGCCAGTGGCTGCGCAATGACGTCAGCCAGTGCCTTCAGTACCCTCGGATGGAGCTCATCCGGGCCTGCCGACTTAAAGGCATCCAGTTCCTCCAAGTGACTCTGCACCATCTCAGGGTCTGTGCATGGAAGTCTGGCGCCTTGCTGCTGCCTCTCTACAATCCCAGTGAGAGCCTTGTCCTGCCCCTCACTTAGGAACACTGAGGCAAAGAACTTGTTGAGGAGTTCAGCCTTGTCCCCCCCGTCCATCACCAATTGCTTCTGCCCATTTAGTAGGGGTCCTATTCCACCCTGGGCCTTCCTTTTACTCCCTATATATCTAAAAAACAATTTTTTGTTATCCTTTACTTGGGATGCTATCCTCAGCTCCATGGTAGCTTTGGCCTGTCTCACTGCCTCCCTACAAGCGCGAGCAGAGGAGGTAGACTCCTCTTTGGTAATCCCTCCCTGTTTCCACTTTTTATATGCTCCCCTTTTAGTCTGCAGGCTGCCCTGGATTTCTCTGGTCAGCCAAGGAAGCCTCCTGGCCCCTTTCCCTCTTTTTCCTCGCATCGGGATTGTCTCCCTCTGTGCCCGAAGGATCATTTCCTTAAGGTACAGCCACCCTTCTTGGGCTCCCATCTCTTCAAAACTCCTACTCTGCAGTGCGTCCTTGACTAATCGCCTGAGTTCATTGAAATCAGCTTTCCTAAAGTCTAGCACTTTCACCCTACTAGTTACCTTACCCACTTGACATCTTATGATGAATTCTATTATTTGGTGATCACTGTCCCCCAGGTGACTACCAATCTGTAGGTCCCCTACCATATCATCCCCTGTTGCCAATACCAGGTCCAGTAAGGCATTTCCCCTAGTGGGACCGTGTACCTCCTGTGTCAGGTGGAGGTCCTGTACGCAGGATAGGAACGCGCATGAACGGTGGGACTTTGCTGTCTGCATCTCCCAGCAGATGTCTGGGTAGTTTAGGCCCCCCATGACTACCGCCTCCTTAGTTTTTATGGTCTCTGAGAGCTGCCTCAGGAGCTCCAAATCTAGTTCTTCCCCTTGGTGTGGGGTTCTGTAGCAGAGCCCTACCACCAAATCCCTTTCTCCTTGCCCCCCATGTAACTTAACCCACAATCCTTCTACTTTCTCCTCCTTCGATTCTGTCTTGATGAGGGTCGAAGTATATTGCTCATTGACATAGAGCGCAACCCCTCCCCCTTTCTTCCCCACCCTGTCCTTTCTGTACAGCCTATAACCTTCAATATGTACTGCCCAGTTGTGGGAAGAATCCCACCAGGTTTCAGATAGCCCTACTAAGTCGTAGGTGTTTTCTGCAAGCAGGAGTGCTAGTTCATCCTGCTTGTTCCCCATGCTCCTAGCATTATTATATAGGCACTTGAGCCCTGTGACTGGTGCTTTTTTTGCCCCCCAGCTCCGATTCCCAAAGGGCCCCTATTTGTTTACCTGCTTATTGCTTACCTGTGCTGTATTGCTGGCCGCCCCATGGATTGCAGGTTCCCGATGTTCTCCTTCTTCAGGCTGGGTTGTCCTTGTGGGTGCCACATGGTTTGGTGGTCCACAGCTCCCCCCGCCCTCATCTTCCCCTCCCCTTGACAAGCCTAGTTTAAAGCCTGCCGGAGGAGATCCGCCAACCTAGAAGAGAACACACGCTTACCTTTGGGGGAGAGGTGAAGCCAATCCCAACTGAGCATGTCCCTCATCGTGATGTGCGGGTCATTGTCCAGGAAGTCGAAGCCTGCCTTGAGACACCATTGCCGAAGCCGCCAGTTGGTCTCTTGTAAAGATCCTGGAAGATGAGTGCACCTTCATATCATTGCTGCAATTTACAGGCTTCTGGATCTCCCTGAATTTGTAGGTGTATAAAATCTACATTATTTAAAAAAAACCCAAAACCCCACCATGATGCCAAAATATTACCTTATTTCACATATTTATATATTCCAAGATGTGGACTCTGCATTGTTCCAAAGCTCTTGTACCAGTGCACGTTAATCCTGATAAGTGCACCTGTTTCTGAATGCATATATCCAATGTTTGCTATCTGAAGAGCTGAATATCATATCATGTCTGCAGGAAAATAATTCCATGAATCATCCAGCCACAGCAACAAGACTTTATTTTAGCTTTTGTAAAGTCTTTTGAGCTCTGACAGAACAAGGAGCAATCATCTCAAGTTGCAGCAAGGGAAGTTTAGATTAGATGTTAGGAAGGATTTTCTCACTAGGAGGGAGACACTGGAACAGGTTATCCAGAGAGGTGGTGGAAGCTCCATCCTTGGATGTTTTCAAAACCCAGCTAGAAAAAGCCTTGGCTGGGATGATCTAGTTGGGGTGGTCACGCTTGGAGCAGGGGGTTGGACTAGATGGCCTCTTGAGGTCCCTTTCAGCCCTAACTTTCTATGATTCTGCCAAGAGCTAAACTCCACACCCCCCATGCCCAATTACTCTAAAGCAGTTTGTCTAATTAAGCTTGGGGCAACTGGTACAGTTTTTCAGCCATTTCCCTAAATACAATATAGATTTCCTGCCTTTTGAAAAAGATATTACTGGGGCATTTAATTAGGATAGACCTGGAACACAGTCCGTGACTACTTCCTGTACAGATGAGACAAGTTATAGAATTAAATCTCTAGGGTCATCTAGACTAACCCCCTGCACAAACACAGGAGCTAGTCCTGTATAACCCCAGACAGATGCCCCCATCCAGCCTTATCTGGAAAACCTCCAGTGAAGGAGACTCCATAACTTCCCAGGGCAACTTATTGCAGTTTCCTACTCTTTTGACAGTAAGAAAGTTTTTCTTTTTATGTAATCTAAATCTGCTTTGCTGCATTTTAAGCCCATTTCTTTGTGTCCTGTTTCCTGTAGCAAGGGCAAGACATATTTTTCCTTCTTTATGGCAGTCTTTCAAATGTTTGAAAACTGCTATCATGTCCCCCTTTAGTCCCCCTTAGCCTTTTCATGGAATAACCATAAAGAGGCCATTTTGAGCTGATAATGTCAAAGATAATTATTTCTATTTAAGGCCTGGATCACTGTAATAAATTCATTTTCCCCCTCTTGGATGACAGCCATATTGCCTACAAAGTTCAAAATGTAAAATAAATAACTAAAGAAATAATCAAAATTAAAAGTGTTTTCAATTTGCATGCTCACCCTAGCATGGAGAGATGACAGCTTGTGACAGAGTTTGTGTGTGTGCAAATTTAAATGCAGTTAAACAACAAAGACTTTTTAGGAATGGGGTTTTTTTCCCCCTAAAAATATACAGTGAATGTATTAAATAGTAACATCAGACTATTTCAGTCAAATCAGCCTTGACAATCAGAGCCATTTTGACAAGTACTGTATTTTTTTTTCTTCTGACATATATTATAGATTGCCAAAGCAGTACTCTAACTCAAAACAAATCAGAGAGGCATACATTTGCTACTAAGTGGCCCAGACCATCACCAATTAGACTCATACTGGCACTGGTACTGTATAAAATCTGGGTATAATCACAAGGGAATGTGGGTATAAACTTTTTGTTTCAGACATCCAGCATTAATGATATTTAAAAGAATTTAGTGCCTTTGCTTATATTATTTCACAATTAACATGTTTGTTGCATTAAAATAAAGCCTAACACACTATCCAAGTACCCTGTTCACTCCATGTCTTTGTAGGGGAAAGGGCTGGGTGGGGGGGAATCTTGTTCATTGCTTGACTGTAAGGTACAGCTTTTAAGGAAGCCACATACTAAACTTTTGAATGGAAAAATTGACCCAAGTCAAATTGTTCAAGCCCTGACTTTTTCCTAATTAATAATGTACCAGATTCATTAAGGCTTACTTATTCTGTGTCTAAAGGTTTAACAAATTAATGTTAATGTTGCTATGAAACCATAATCATTTGAATCCCTGAAGTAATTTCTATTGCTCCATGGTATTACTTGAGCTGTCAGTTTAATAACAAGAGTGCTGCAGTGGATGCCAGCTGAAAACTTTTGCAGCTGAATAACAGCTCCAATTGTTTGTTTAATCAAATGACTGCCTAAGCTCTCAGCCCGTGTCTTTTAGAGCAGTTGGTTTCCATTAGCCTGTTTCATATCTCTGAGGTTCTTGTATAACTTCAGTTGAAAACAAGTTACAAATGCCGCTGTTTTTGGAGGCTAGGAAATAGTTATTTTATATGAAAAGAGGCCTCACATAGATTGAGAGGATAAAAGCATGAATGTTCACAGAGATATACTGCTGGGAGCAGAGCAGTAATAAAAACTGCAGTGATAGCATTCCAACAATGTAAAAATAAAAGAAACAATTCTTGAACACCTTTAAGATGTATTTGACTCTGCTTTGCTTTAGGGATTAAAGAGACATCCTCGTGATTTGTGCACAGTCCTGTGTTCACTGTATAAAAGCTTTCTCTGTAATTTATGCACTGTGGTTTTGCAAGGAACACCCAGTGGAGCAGCATTGCACAAATGTGTTTTGATTACTTTTTGAAGAAAAAAAACATGGAAAAATGGATCTCACAATCATATTTTTTATGTAAATTAATCACCCCTGGAGATGCCTCTTTGAATTTTTAATAATTTTAATATAAAATCCTTTTCATGGTTACTATAATGGATGAATGAACCCATTGTCAAATACTGCATTCAGTGATAATTTGATGTCCATTAAATGTGTGTGTCATCACATAACATGAAATGCAAAAAGCTAATGTATCTATTTAGCACTCAAGCATACTGTCCAAGGATGACATTTTTATTTGCATGGAAACAAAGTTTGAGAACTGACCACTTATGCTGTGCCTTCCTGTGCTTGTAAAACACTCTTTAATAAGGAAAGAGCATGTGGAATTTGGCAGCCTCTCCCTAAACCATGTGATAAAGCTTGTACATAAACAACAATATCCTGTGGTCCTTAGGATCACATTAGCTGACTTTTATACTGCCACTGGATAGAAATGCACAATCTGGCTGCTTTTCAGAGCTCATGTTTGAGATTCCAGGAATATTGTAGTAGACCACTTCAAAGGTTATTATTCATCATCAGCAAAACTTTTGACTATTTACTCACTCTTGATCTTCACTCTTTTCTACCTTGACAAATGCTTTCAAATCACAGAAGAGTGTACGCCCTCTAAAGAAGGAATTCTGTGCTCAAAGCACAGGTTCATTAAAGAAACCAGCCTTCTGCAACTGGGAGTTGTGGTTCTTCTTGGGGTAACACAGAACGCAGAGGGAGGCACTTGCTGACTCTTGGCAAGGAGGGATTATATTAATATTACATATCTATGCCTCTGGGCCTGTGCCTTTGGGTTCTGTTATCATATCATGGTAATTATTCCTGAAGTATCATATCTGCAGGATTAGATTGACTGTTTATAATATTACTTAGCATATATGTAGTAATTTATAAATATTAACTAATTGACAGACACCTCTGTAAGAGGTGTATATATGTCTTTAAGCCTATCATATTGATGGGGAAATTGAGGCACAGAGAGGTGAAGTGATTTGTCCAAAGCTACCCAGCAGTAGTGCCAGTGTTCAATCCTTCAGCCCACATTTCTTCCCACACTGGGAATTCAACAGCTGCATTGCTTATTTCACCCTATGTTCCCATCCTCTTCCTGTGTTCTTGCCTGACTCTGGCTGTAGCTATTGTTCAGAAGCAGAGTAGCTATGCACCTTTATAGACTAACACACACACACACACATACACACACCCCTCTATATATAATACTATATATGGGCTAACAAAAGATATCACAAAAGAACCCTTGCTTTGTGTGTATGCATGTTGGTGTGTGCTTATGTGTGCAGAAATGAGATAGCTGACCTTAAATGGAAAGAAAGTTGTGCAGGGCACATGTTCACAATGCTTTGCCTATCCTACTGGATAGTTGCTTCTGGATTACAATGTAGATGGGGGACGATGATATGTGTTTATAGCTGGATGACGATATGTAGAATCCTCGCACCTCTTTGACCCTAATTAGTCAGCATATAGGGTATACATTGTGCAAATTACTTGCCCGGAGGTGGACTGAGATGAAGATCTCAGTGTCAAAGGAATGTTGGCTGTCCCCAGTACCACTGGTTAGTATTCCTGTTGCAGTGTAACAGAAGGATGGTCCTACATGGAGATAGGTGAAGTTGTTCTTGAGTGGTTGCACTCCATTCCTGTTGAGAGATCTGAGAGGTGCATGCTGGGCAGTTTCTTACTTGCAGCTGTAATTGGCAGAAACACTTGAGTTGATATTCCCATAGGTTAAAGGCGGAATGACACCACTCACTTTTCCGTTTGGCATAATGAAGACTTAATTTATTATCTTTAAGGGTTCATTGCAAGGCTCATATATTATCTCATGTTTTTCAGGTCACAGACTGTGGGCTTGTGGCTAAGAGGTGACAATGTTCATGTTGGGTTCTGTTGGAGTAACTCTTCCTTTTCTTTTCTTTTTTGTTAACTAGTGTATAGCATGCAGTGAGCTGAATGATATGACTCCTTTGCATTAAGGATATTTTACCTCGTTGCATTTATATTTTACAGTGTTGTTTAGATCTTCAGTATTAGTGGTTAATTCATTAAAAAATAAATAATAGTGCTCAACAGGCAGTTGCAGGTGACACATGTTTAAATGGTGGATGGTTAAAACAGTGAGGATGACATTCTTACTGACCTGAATTTTTATCCCCAAACTCAAATTGTGTTTCTTTTGTTTTTAAGGTTTGAAAATGTTACTGTACCTGTTTTGTATGTAATTTTATGTTACTGGCTGGGGAGGAGGGATTATGAGAGAGAGAGAGTAAAGAAGAGAATGCCAAAAAAAATACAAGAGCAGTTGAAAAGTTTGTTACAACTTTTTATACATTATTTTTTACTGAAGCCTGGAAAGACTGGATATTTTCTAGCCTGAATTTGGCTTCAGAAAGGTTTGAAGAAACTCAAAAGGCTCAAACCATTATCCCAGTGATGTCAATTCTAGTTTGCACATTTATTGACACCCTTGGATGTTTATAGAAATCAAACTACTGAACTATTTGGTGTTTGTCCAGCACTGGTCTCAGTGGGCACTGACAGAAGTGACATTTGTTACTCAACTGGCTTCTTGAAAGCGCTGTACAACCATGCCCTGACAGAAGTTCACAGCTGCAGAGTGCTTTAACAGTGCCCAATCACATGACAAATTAACCTTCATGTAATGAGGGTTCAGATGAAGGTGCTCCAAAATGGAGTGTCTTCATTAACCTCTCTGTCTGTCTTTGCATGCGATCAGGGCTGGGCTGATACAGGCTAGCCCCATCCCTAGTGCTATCCGCAGGAAGGGAGGGAGTTCTGCCCTCCCCACCTCCTCCTCCTGCTCAGGCTGGGTAAATCTCAGCCTGGAGCTCCCTCCTCTCTCTTCTTCCCCCTCCCATCCTGCAGACAGCACCAGAGCTGGGGAGGGGGCAGGACTAGGGGAGAGTGGCTGCAGACAGGCAGCTCCTTCTGGATTGACTCCAAAGTCGAACTCAATCCCCCACCCCCTCAACCCAACAGCAAACAACTTTTGGGTTGGGGGGAGTCACTCTAACTCACGACGCTTTTTGTGAGTTAGTGAGGAGCTGCACTTTTGTCAGTGCCCAGTATCAGCTGGCACAGCTGTCCTTGCATAATGAACTAGTTTTGAAATGTACTGTGCCTTTAAATAATGTCAGAGAATATTCTGAGTATATGCAGTATCTCAAGCTACTTTACAGCCATTAAAATATACAGTATTTTCAGAGGTGAAATGCTATAGTTATTAACAGCAGCGTGCCCAGAACCTGCAAAACAGTTTAGGTCAGGAAAAGAAGTATATACCATATCCCATTGAAAATGTCCCGAGAAATTAGGTAGGCATATTGTAGGAACCTGAGTTGGAATTCTTTCAGGGCATCAAAGTTAATACTGCTGCTTTTACAAAAATTGCCTTGGAATCTTCTGACAACTTTTCTATAAAGTCTAGTTCTTCAGTTAGATAGTCAGCATTAAGTTTTGAAAGAGCTGTAATCTCTGTCAAAGAAAGTAGTTCTCATATTAATATACAGTTAACAAGGCACTCAATTTTAATGGAATCTCCATTAGCAGTTTTGTGGATATCATGTTAATTCCATTTACATGGCAAGACAAAGTAATTGTTAAATGCAAAAAGGATATTATCTTTCTGTTGCTTACAGTTCTTCACATGGTAGTGTTGCAGGTTGTGTGTAAAGATTTAAACAAATAAATGGTGCTTTTTCTTGCTTTCAAGCCTATGTACCCTGTTACACATTTAATATGAATCATGAACAGAATTGCTAATTAATATACAATAGAATATTGAAAAGTGAAGATACTTTACCTATTTGAAATATAGCTAATCATAATGCTTAATAAGAGGTTTAATTTCCTTTTTTACTTTTAGGCGGTGTTTTGGCAGCATTCTTCATATTATTCTGTTTGAACTAAAGAAAATTACAATAAATTGTGCACTTATAACAGCACTTATTTCATTCTGCTTTTTCCTTTCACTCTCTTTAGAGCAGGACATGTTTTTTGCTTGCTTTCATTTTTCACATGAAGAGCAGATGTTTCTAAATTAGATCTAATTCATTGTCTTAAACCTTGAAAGCTGGGTATTTCTACTGAAGGCCCCTTATCATCAAAGGCTTATTATAAAATGTAGGAGGGATGGCAGTTAATCTCCCCATTTATAGACTTATTTGTCTATTACATTCTCTATTTCTTTCTACTACTTTGATCATGTCCTGCTTGGTTAGTTCTAAGATAAAGGAGGAACAGATATTCTTACCACAGTTCTCCATCTCTAGAAAGCCTTTTCTCAGTTACCCACTTGTGAACAACCCCTCTTACTTAATTCAATTTTTAGAGGCTCTATTCTGAGAATTGGTCTTTTTTTTTTTTTTTTTTACATCAGTTTTATATATTTTTCCAGCTATGAATTAACTTGCATAAACATGCAAGTGTATCCCTTACATAGTTTACATGAAAAACATGACGTGAAAAATGTACTAGTATGGTTGTTTCGCTATAGACTTGAGTATGGATTCCTCACGTAGGGAGCATCTCTCTCTCTCAGAAGCATGTATTAAATCTGTGTGCACACTTTTTTGGTGTTTGAAAACAAAGTGGTGTCCCTCTCCACATCTGAGGGTTTTGGTATAGGATGAGAAGTAGTTCTTAAGCAGTAGTTTCTGCTATTTTATGGGCCTAAAGTGCTGTTGATTTTTGTGTTCTCTGGGGCATAAGGATTTTCATATATTTCATAGACATTAGGACTGGAAGGGACCTCAGAAGATCTTCAGGTCCAGCCCCTGCCCCAGGGGCAGGAAGTCAGCTAGGGTCAAAGGATCCCACCAAGAGAAGTATCCAAACATTTCTTAAAAGAGTCCAGAGTAGGTGCTTGCACCACCTCTGGAGGCAGTCTATTCCAGGCCTTGGGGACTTAAACAGTAAAGAAGTTTTTCATAGATTTCATAGACGTGAAGGCTGGAAGGGACCTTGAAGATCATCAAGTCCAGTCCCCTGCCCCAAGGGCAGGAAGTCAGCTAGGGTCAAAGGATCCCAGCAAGATGAGTATCCAAGTGATTCTTGAATGAGTCCAGAGTAAGTGCCTGCACCACTTCTGGAAGGAGTCTATTCCAGGCCTTGGGGGCTTGGACAGTAAAGACATTTTTTCTTATGTCCAGCCTAAAACGGTCTTGGAGGAGTTTATGACCATTGGTTCTTGTTTTTCCTTGGGGTGCTCTGGTGAACAGACGTTCTCCCAGGTCCTGATGTACACCCCTTATATACTTATAAGCAGCCACCAGGTCCCCACTGAGCCTGTGCTTTTCCCGGCTGAAGAGTCCCATGGCTCTCAACCTTTCTTCATAAGGCCTGTTTTCCTGCCCTCTGATTAATCAAGCTGACTTGCTAAGATGCAATCAAGGAATGACAAGAGCTCTAAACAAAAGTGTTGGTGCAGGCAGGGTTTGAATTGTCGCCGGGGGGGAGGGGGGGTCTCAAGTCCCCCATAAGAGATGAGAGCCCCCTCCCCCCACTGCAATCTGATCAGCACCCCTTCCCAACCCCCCCACCTCCCTACAACAGCCCAGACCCCATGCACCACCAGACACAGCCCCTGGTCCAGTGTTCCCTCTAAGCTGTGCATATGTGCAGCCACACACAAGTAAAAGTATTGCCATGCACAAACTTTTTAAGGCCACGCACCCTCCGAGATAGGAGCTAGGCTGCGGTGTGGGACAGTTACTGAAGATAAGATCCACCCGGGGGCAGGGTGGGGATGGGTGACTGGGGTGGGCTCCGGGGAACTCCTCCGCTCCGCTCCCCTGCATTGCCTTGGGAAGCGAGGAGGCACATGGCGTTAGGGCTGGAGAGTGGAACAGTTCCCCAGAGCCAGCGGATCCCATGGAGCAGTTCCCTGGAGTCTGCCCCAGCCCCCACCTCCAGCCCCATCTCTGTCCCTGTCCCCATCCTTGCCTCACCTCAGGTAGGAGCCACTACCTGCTCCAGGTGAGGAGTGAGGAGCTTACCTTCGGTAAGTGTCCCATGATGGCCCTGGTGCCTCCCTTCAGTTCTGTTAATTGATGGCTGGGCCACAGCACTCCACTGCGCTGCTCTGGGCAGCTGTCAGCATGGAGAAGCGTGGCAGCTGAACCCTGCCCGCTCCTACCCAGACTCTTACTTTGGGACACTTACCGGTGGACTGCACCACGCTGAAAGGGGGAGGTGGGACCGAAGTGGCATGCTCACGGACCGCTACTCCTTAGAGGGAACATTGCCCTGGTCCATCTCGTGTTTTTTTAAGCAGCCCAGGTGGAAGCAGCTCCTTCCAGTTGCCACTTGCACTGGCCCTAGCCCTGCAGCACTGGCAGGGACCCGTGTGCACAGCCCCGACCCCATCCATTTTTTTTTTTTTTGCAAAGCCCCCCAAGAGTCAAAGTATAGTTTGAACCCTGGGTGCACATGCTCTAATCCTAACAAAAGGAGATCAGTGTGCATAACTACCCTTACCTCAATCTGTAGGCTCAGATCCCATAACAGAGAGAGACAAAAAGTACACCTTGGTGTGCTAGGCCAGAAGTGCCATTGACAAAAATAAGATATATGAATAATATGAAGTATATATACATACCTGTATATAAACCTTGTTTAGCATTGGACATCTATCTGCTATAGTATACCACAGTAGAGAACTTTTTAAAAAACATTTTCTCCTGAATTGTTCCCTCTCTGTCTCCTGCCATGGCTCGTAAGACATTCAAATTAGTACATCAAGACTGGCACTGAGTAGGCACTTAAGTATTTTCAAAAATTCTACATTTTGTTTTTTAATGTTTTGCATTAAAAATGAGCTGCAAAGAGGAAGAATTAAGGAATCTGTTTGCTTTTCTGGCTTATAAAATATGATAAGTGTATGCAAAATTCAGATTTTTGTAGCTCCTGTGCCCCTTATTCAGTCTGAGCACCAAACATTGTTTCTGATATTCTGATATTAGGCCCAAGCAGACAATGACAGGACTGGCAGAGTGGTGCTTTTAAGATGAAAAATAATTTTTCACACCTTTTTACTTTAAGTAAACACAAATAGATCGAAGTTCAATATTTCAAAAATTCTTTGTAGGGCTTTTTAAATTCAACTTAAATGCCTCCTGCTTTTTCTTCACCATGTTGTAAATCTGGCTTTGGCTATGCTGTCCTGGGCAGCCCCACTAGTATGGTGCATTATATGTTTCTGTTTCTCTCCTGATCTTTCAGCTGCCCTCTCTAGCCTCCAAACACCATCTGTGCAGAGATGATGTGGTCAGAGCAGTAGGTCATTAAAAAAAACCAAACCACCTACCCTCTCTAGGACACCCAGACTCCAGCATAAACATAAGGAAATTTGATCTCCTCAACCACCTGGGAACCAGCAAGCCTGAGTTGATCATCAGCGGGCAAACTTTTTTTCTCAGGCCAATCTTTATACAGGGATTGGCTGCTATTGTCTAATTGAAGTTCCCCTTTCCACCAACAAGTTTATTCTCTTCCTTGCCCAACCGCTAGTCCTTTTTCAGGTCCTCTATAGAAACTTGATGCCCACCATATCTGTTATCACAGGGCAATGTTAATTAGGGCCCTGCTACGCATTCAGATTTAAAGGTGGGTAGAAACAAGCTATAGAGTTTTTGCACATTTTCAAGCACTAACTTTATATCTGGTTGGCTCTTTTATAATCGGATAGTCACTTTAATCATATGATAATTATTTTACACATATGGCTTGTCTAAATTTATTGCACAATTAACCAGTTAATTGTGTGAAAATTACTTTGCATTTGTGGAAGTTTTACTTTACACATGGAGCTGGTCTAAATTTATTGTGCAATTAACCAGTTAATTGTGTAATATATGTAACGTAGCAGGGTCCTCAACCTATTAACTCTTTCCTAACTTGTGTGATGGGATGCACAAACCCTGCATTATGTCATTGCAAAATTATACCATTGAGTGCCAAAGAAAGTGAATATTATGAAAAACAGTTTAATAACCTTCTGCCCATTCCACTGGAATCTCACACTCCCAATCATCCTTGCACAATCTGCATAATCACCTATGTACAAGTATAATGAATATATCCCACTGAAGTCTAACTTAGAGAAGTCCATCTAGGAATGAGACCTTTGCTTCATATAAACAAAGGCTTGAAAACAAACTCCACAGAGATGCATTCAAGCTTCTGTAAATACATTTTCACTATCTCCAAATTAACTTCATCATGGTGTCTAGGTTTGCCTTTTCTCTAAAATTTCCTCTTTTGCTGCTACTGGCAGAAGTGAACTGGTAGGAAATTTGGAGCATAAAGGGGTAAAAGACTCAGATTATGTGGTCCTGTTGTTATGTATCCAAAGGATATCAGAATTGTCTAATATATTGTCCTGTCCCCGTACAGTCGCATGTGATTGAAATGAGGGATATTATAGCCCCCGGTCCAGAGACTCTCCAATTGAATACAAAGCAAATACCACCTTGTTTGTTGCTTACTGCACTGCCTTTAGAATTATACACAGTTAGAATAAATCATTCTAACTGTCCCTAATCAAAATAATTAAAATGCACAAGTGTAACATTTTTGTGGAGCCTATAATTTTATCTTTTCTCATTTCTGTTAAAAATCTGAATGATCAGAGTCCAGTCGTGGTTCAGATGCGCAAGGGCAGCTACAAAAGTGCTCTTCTGCTAAATTACAGTTTCTTGCGTTTTAGATTTCTAACCATGTCAGCCTGACCTCTGGGGATCTCTGTGTAACACCTGGACTGCATTTGGGTTGTGTGGATCATGGGATAACTGTAAAGGGCAATGTACTGCCCTGTGAGTCGGTTGTGCTTGACTCACTGAAGTAGTCTATTCTTAATGTGACAAAGGCAAGAGTACCTGTGGCAAGAGCTTGGAGGCATAGGGAGAGCGAGAGATAAAGATAACAGAGAAGAAAAGAATAGAAGTATCCAGGGATAGCAAGCAGCATGTTAGAGGGAAAGAATTCAAAATCAGAGACAACTGCCAAAGGGGAGAGGTAGGAGGCTGTCATGGAAATGCTAGAATTCTCCTCTGCCATATATCATTAGTCATGTTTTTGGGGAGTGGACAAGACCCTCAGAGGGGATTGTAGCAGAGGAGGGTAAAGGAAGAGATTTTAAAGGAGAATTGATAGTAAAAAAGCGTTATGTGGGATTGGCTGCGATTCAGAATCTGCATTTTATTACAAACTGAGATTAATGAGCCATTATTAGCAGTATCTATTTCTCAAGATATGATTATATTAACTAGCTCTCTCTCTTTTCTTCAAAGGTAGGTGTTTGAAAAATAAAACAGCTATTGCAACACTGGAGTTTTTCACTATAGTTTTGTCTCTCCTCCATGCAGATTAAATACAAATTTGGAAAAAATATAATAATTATGTACTAGATTGGGCAGTTAATAGTCAGGAAACACTGAAAGGAAATACCTATAATTTTATTTTTAATGTGGTAATTATATTTAATTTGGCTGCATCTACAAAAATGCAAATACAAGAGTCTGACTCTGTAAAAAGGAACTCCTGCCCCTGTTGCCAAGAGGGCTTGAGTAGGTAAAGGACCGGGGATCAGGCAGCTAATTAGGAAATTAATGGCACCTGGCCCTGGGGAAAGAAGGGCAAAAAGGGCCAATCAGGTCCTGGTAGGGGGCTAGGCTGGGGAATATAAGCCCCATCCCTGAGCTGGAAAGGGCAGTCTGGCACTGTTGGCCACAGGGAAAAGAGCTCCTGCATAAGTCTGCCGCAGGAGGGCTGGCAGGCAGTCAGGTAGTTTCAGAGCACTGAGAAGGAGTCAAAGGGAGTCATAAGCCTAGAGGAAAATATTAACCCAGAGTTGGGAGGATTTTGTTTCACAGCCATTGTGCTCGCATTTATGTTCAGTTTCAAGACCAGAGGATCGAATTGTGGATGTAGGGGAGGCGGCCATGGACAGGGGTGCTTTTGTGCATTTCCCTTGAAGCAAATGCTAAGGGTCTCAGCCCTAAGGCAGAGGAGCAGAGGCAATTGAGGTGTAAGTGGACCCTCCCCCAAAGGGGGAGATTGCCATCAAAGCAAGGCTGAACCCCAAGACTGAGTTCTTGAACAACAGGCCCATGCAGAGGGTATAGCCAGAGAGGAAAAGGGGGCTGAGGCTGTGGTAGCCAAGACCCTGACAAGTGTCTCTCAAACCTATGACTATATCTCATTAAAGGGGAAGTATTGTGAGAAGACAAAAAGGCCCCAGGTGTGGCTAGTCAGGTTGGACCGAGTAGTGTACCCCTCAAAGTGACTACTACCCCCCCCCCCAAGGACCTCTCCCCAGCAGTGAGTAACAGCAAAGGTGTGGCAGACAAGTGACTGGAGGTAAAGTGGGGGTTGGGAAGGACCTGGCAAGTGGATACACCCTTGTGGGTATTACAGACTCCATTTGTGAAAAGTATTGTTGTTGTTACTACTACTACTACCCTGTAGAGGTAAGGATGATAGTCATTTCACCACCCAAAGCACCCAATGTCACATTAGCATTGGAAAAAATTATAAGAGACTTCTGGCAGACTCAAAGAGCATCAGCTTACCAGAAAAAAGGGTGCTTTTAGATTTGTAGGCATTTTAATGTTACAGATGCACATAATAGTTACTCCCTGTCTACTTACTTACTTATTGCCTCCCAGAGTGGTTTTGAAGACTGGTGTGAATGTTCTGTTCTACTTTTTTCTTTCAAATAATAGTTTTATTACAAAGAAGAAGAGAGAGGGCTTCTATGAAGAAAAAGGTGATGTTCAGTCAAACTTATTACATACTGAAGATAGCTTCAGAAACTTAGGGTCTTATGGGCTCCCATAATCTTTAGTAGTTAGGTGCAAAATGTTTATAAAGCAAATATATTTCTTTTTGCAATGAGGTAAGTATACATATTACATCCCTGTTACCACAGTTCCTGATGATGACTTTTACATGTTAGTAAGTATTACAACGCTGAATATATTAGTGGTTTCTAAATTGCCACTTATTTTTTTTGTGCAGTTTAGTAAAACTTTGATACAGCTTTGCTAAATATTGGCTTCATATAACATAAAGTCACCAGAGCTGGGGTATCTGAACTGCAATTTCCACTGTCAACCTGTTTTACTTTCACTTGAATGCAGGCATAACACTTTATTTTGGAGTCTAATGCAAAACCTGTGGGGGAAAAAGTTTCCTATCATATTTTTATTGGGTGATGCTAATTGAAAATTATTAAATCAATATCTCAAATGTATGTGCTCCTTTAACTCCAGTCTAAGGAGTTTCCAGAGTGGGGAGTCTGAACTGTTGAGTTTGGATTGCAAACATATTTCTATGTTGTTGAAGATTCCAACTTTGTGAATATAGTGATTATTATTAAATCCATATATTTAGTGTCTACATAATCCAGTTTATTGGTGTTAGTGCCCCATTGTATTGTCAAAGATGTCTACAGTCATCCCATTTCATAAAGAACTGCTTATTCTCAGCAAGCAGATTAACTGAAATATTGGAGACCCTTTAGTATAGTACATATAATTTCACAGTGATCATCTTCACAGAATATTGCTCAATTTTTTTTCCTTGTCACATAGTGTGTACATTTTTCACTTAACCTGCTAGTTGAATTAAACATTAATATAAATAAGGTTGGCAAGCTGGTCAATTGACCAGTCTAATGCTGTCAATTGACTGGTTAATTGATTGCATATTTTTGACCAATCATAGATTATAGCAATTTTACCAACAAAAAAATCCCTATTTTTGTGCAGTTTTCTTGACATAATTGTGATTTTTTTAAATTGTTTTATGACACATTTCTTAATGGAAAAATAGTGTTTTTTCAGTGTATTATTTGGACCTGTTGGCAATTTTTTACAATTGTTGACCAATATTTGATCAGTCTATTGGCCAAACTTTATTTGACCGGTCAAATACCCAACTTGAAATATGACACAGATGTGTTTGACTTATTTATCATGTATTTTTCTTCTTTTCTTCAAAATTCCTTCACTACAAGAGTCAAACTGTTGTTGTTGTTATTGCTTCCAAACACACAGAATCTTTCTGAGACCTATCACACTTTTAACAATATAAATTGATTAAGACTTCCTGCATCACTCTCTCTTTCTCTTATTGAATGCTTTTCCCTAGCAAGTAATCACAAATGGCTTGTTAAGAGATGTATATAAATAGCTAGCTTTCTCCAATGGTTTGTCCAGAAGCAGAGATATTGCTGCTTCTCTACAGACATGGAGAAAAGCCTTCTCCATCCTCTCTAAAATTTCCCTTCAGATATTTGAAGACTGTTACCAAATTTTTCCCTCAGTCTTCTCCAGACTAAATAACCCTAGCTCTTTCAGCCTTTCCTCATAAGACATGCTTTCCAAGTCTCTAACAATTTTTGTTGGTGACCACTGGAGTTTTTTGAATCTGTCTGCATCCTTCTTGAAGGGTGAAACCCAAAACTGGACACAGCACTTCAGGTGAGGTTTAGAGGCCTCCAGCTTGACGACTGGTGCCTCTTGGATCTGGGGGGCACCCACAGCCAATTGCCGAGCAGGGAGGGCCAAAGGGTGGGGTGGATCCTCAGCGCGCTTGGCAGCGGACCTGGAAATGGACCGGAACTACTTCCGGTCCACTTCTGGGTCCACCACTGAGCACACAGAGGGGGCCCCCACGCTCCTGTGGGATGCTTCATCTGCCCCACCATCTCGGCATTCACAAGCCACACCTGGTACCTCAAGATATGTAGAAAAAACATATAAAGCTGTGTCTATGGCCAAATCGCTGAATCTCCGAATCAAAATCGAATCTTCAGATTTGGATTTGGCCGAATCAAATTGGGACAGTGATCTGAATCAGTGAATCAAATCACTTTCCCCTGAATTGGGCTGAATCCGAATCTGAATCCAGACGGAAGATGGCCCACTTCGCACATCCCTAGTAGACATGGGATTGATAAACACATGTGAAACCTTTCAACTTCCATGTCTTCACTATAAAGTTAACTCAAGTTATCTACTCTTAAGTTAATGTGAAGTTACACTTAGACCATACTAAGGGCACTTAAAACGTGAGCATCAGTGTGTTACAGCTTGGTAACTGCTCTCTGACCATCTCAAAGTCACGCTGTTTCAGGTGAGGGTTAACTCTGGGCCACGCTACCTAGCTCATGTTAGGGTAATACAAGTCTGCTCCATGGAGATAAAATGAGCAGTTTGCTCTGGGATAATCTAGTTTATTTGTCTAGCATCCCAGGATGCTTCCAGCTCCCCACCCACCCAGAGCAGGAATAGAGCCTTGGTATCCTGGCTCCTAGCCACTCTGCTGCTTGTCAGCCCTCTTGCAGCAAGTCAGATCTGTGCAGGTGAGAAACAGTATTAATTCTCATCTGCGGCCGCTCACAGCATTTTCTTACTTTAATACCGCTTAACATTCTACAATATCAGTATGGTCTTAGTGTAACATGTAACTTTACCCTTAACTTGTCTCAAGTTACTCTAGCCTGAGTGAAAGCAGCCACCCTGCAAAACAGTCCTTGATTTGCTTAGCAATTGGATGAGCAGTAAAGAGATGGTGGTGTTAGCAGCTGACATTGTGCTAACTCAAGCTGTAGCCTATACACTCAATAGGCAGTATGACTTGAATTCAGAACAACGCTATACTTAATTTAAGGTATGGATGAGACTCTAAAGGCAATATTCAAGTCAGAATAGGAGCTAATTATGCATTTAATACAGGCCATAGGAAATTAATGGCTGAATATCATTGCTGGTTAGTAAAATCAAACAAAATGTCAATTTCAATCCAGGTCCTAGTCCAAACCACTGAACTACAATTGACTATAATTGATATTGTCATGTTTGTTGAAATAGTATGACTGAAATCTGATGTTTTGTTACCCAGAAAGTAAGGCCAAAAGCCAGGCGTTCAAGGATGGGTAAGGACTTGCTTTTTCATTGCAGTGTTGAGTGGTACAAGGTGAACTGTCATGAAAGGAAAATATGGAGAATTGTATATGATGCTGCACTGCCAGCATTGTACATATTCTGGAGATAGAGTCTACTTCCTGTAACAATACAAGAGTCACATGGTTACAGAGTCAAATGGCTGCTAGAGAGTTTATAATATTGGCCAGTGACATACATGCTATACAAAATATGCAGGGACAAAAGTGAGGAGAGCTTCAGAAAAGTGATGAATTTGTGGATGAGAAAGAGAGGAGGACAGAGATACATGCATGAGTGTTGTCAGAGGAGCACCTTACAGCAGTAAAAGGAGGGAGCATATGTATTAGCGATCAAGAAACAGTATAGGAATCAAGCATTTCTGTGTGGTGGGGGGATTATCAAAACTGCTCAGACATTAATCAGATTGTACATTTGTCAAGATCAAAGATCCACCTGAGTAACAGCCTGGTTAGGGATAGAAGTTACACATAAACTGGTTTAAGTGATCAAAAACTGGTTTAAACCTGTAACAACAGTTCAGTTCATATAAACCACGTTCAAAATGACTGAAACTGGTTTAAAATAAACCTGGTTGAATGTAGTATCAGACATAACTGATTTAGGTCAAACTGGTCTATGAAACTTCTGTCCCAGATCCCTTCCTGGTTCAAGGTAAACCAGAGTCACCCAGCATCCCAGCATTTTGGGCTGGGCTGGGCTGGGCTGGGCTGTCTGCTCCAGAGAGCAGGGCTGGCCCTGCCCCTCTACTCCCTAGCCAGAGCAGTGAGGGCTGTCTCACTGCCACCCCCCTCCCCCGCTCCGGCAAATCCCTGCTGGGCTCTGGTGCCAGGAAGGGGGGGGGTAAACTTTCTGAGTATTGAGCTGCCCTGCCCTGCTTACTTAGTGCTGGCTGTGATTGTGGACTACAAATCCCCAAGGCACTTAGAATCAGGAAGAGGAAGTGATGAGCAACCTTGCAGAGTCCTGCTGCTCTGAGTCTGGACTGCAAATCCCAGAGACCTTGGAGGCACAGGAAGAGGAAGCAAACACACAGCCCAGGCTGGTTACATGCCAGAGAGCCATGCTTTAGTGCTCCCTGGCTTCTGGCTTAAGCTACTGCAGGCATGTGGTTGCATTTCCTGAACCACAAGTGAGTGTCTGTTCATTTGCTTATTGGTTCAATCTTTGCAGCTTAGACTTACCTGCAAAGACTGAATCAATTTAGCCTCCGGCTTTTTGACTGTCTGTACTTGGCCCCTGTGATTAAGGCCATCATTTTTGTATCTAATGGCACACAAGGATGTGATGGGGCCAGTATCATTTCTGGCTACCTTCTGACTCTCCAACTCAAATGAACAAATACCACACTAGATAGAATGAGGGTCAGCTTTTGCTATGAGTTCACAGCACGGCCCAAACTCACCCCTTTGAATATACAGAGAGATACCTCAACCGCTCTGCCATTGGTCCCTCATGTCTATTTGTGCCCAGAGAAAAAAAATCTTTCCTAAAGAAAGCAAACAAAAAAGTGTTATCATTTGCATAGTGAGTTTAAAACAAGGCAATCAATATGCTTTACAAACTTTAATTCATTAAACTTCAAAATCAGCTCTATGAGGCAGGCACCTTGCTTTTCTTTGGCTGTGTAATGCTGCGCCTGTAAAGAACATACTGTTACAATCATTTTAAGGATAACTAAAATGAGGACCGGAGCAGCTGAGTCATGTGCCATGAGGTCACACAGCAAGTCAGGAGAAAGCTGGGAATAGTACTCAGAAGTGCTAACTCATGGTAACCTGTCTTAACTACTGGACTACAATTTCCCTTAAACATGAACTGTGATTTAGAATGCAAAACAGGCTTGCATTTTTCTGTCTATGCTTAGCACTTAAATAGGATGTGACATGATTTCCAGAAAACTTGGAGGCATGCATTATCCACTCCACTCTGCAAGTTATATTATTTGCAAACCAGGTGATTCAACCTCCTGATGAAGATTGCCCAGTCAGACAGACTTAATTTGTGCAGAAAGGAAAATGTGTCATTTTCAGAAAGGCCTGTCCTCTGCGATCACCCTTGATGGATGAATGAAGGGAATAGGAAGAATTTTATTAAAGGCACATCTCAAAGCCAGTTGCAAAGCAGATAGATCTGGAAGTTCTTCCATCAAAAGCATGAGAATATGTAGATTTTCTGAATCAGTATTTGAATTCTGTTTTTATTAGCATACAAATGCAATGTATTTGTAATTGGCTTTGGTAATTCATACTAGCACTATAGTTATTAATTCTTTTATTCCTTATTTATACAGAAAATATAGAATACATTTGATAGTCATAACTAAACACAATTACCCTAAAAGCAAGTTTGCCTTCAGTCTCATCCTTTTCCCTTAACCTCTAATAGAAACCCTGCCTCTTACAACTAAGTATTAGACACATCCACCACCCAAGAACTACCCAAGTGTAGGAAACCATCCTCTTTTCCCTTGTAGAAGAGGTGAGTTGACCAGCAGTCAATGCTGCTGCTACTAGCTTGTTCCTGATACACCGTGACTGTCCTTTCATCTGTGATCTGTGTCATGCCCCCAGGTCCTAGACTAAAAGAGGGTCTAAAAGAGAAAAGTTGGTAATAATAGGGTGTTGGGAATGCAAGCCAGAAACGAAGACTAGAGTTTGGTGTGCTGGCATGGGAAAACAGGAAAACTTCTGACCTGTTTCAGGTTTGTTTTTTTTTCTCTTCTACCTTTCTGTGGCAGGCTTAGAAATTCACTGGAAATTATTCATGTAGTTGATGTTGGTTTTCAATCCTCTCCCCCTCCATCGCACCATTATCTTAGCCAGGATACAGTACCTGTTACCTGAACACTGAAGAGAAAGGGAAGATAAAGATAATTAATTAGTGGCGTGGAATCACTAGTGTCTGCTCATGCTCACTGTGGGGGAAAAAGTATACGGTTATAAAGAATTAAATGTGCTAGAGCAGGTAGACAGAGAACCCGTAGAGAAGAGAAACAAGACCATGTCCGTTGGATGTTCTTGCAGTGAGCAGAACCAAAGAAGATGGCTTAACACGTGCACTTTCCACATACTTTTTTGTTGCTATACCTCAACAGAGACCTGCTGAAGCCCTCTCCTATTTCTCTGCTGAGTTACCCATACTGCTGTACCAGTGCACCACACATGATCTGCACCTCTTTAGAGAGAGAGAAAAAAATCATGTAAGACTAAACATTTTTGTATGCTGCAGTTCAAACAAGGAAAAAGTAATCTTCATTACTGGATGTTAGTTGTAGCAAGAAAAATAATGCATGCGCGCATGATGCACAACTTTCATTAAGCAAAGCAGAAGAGCACTACCTCCTCTCCCAATGGCTCACTGCTGCTCCCACCCGCTGCTCCCGCATCCCTCCCAATGGCTCACAGTTGCTCCCCCATCTCTCTTCCCCCCTCTTTAGGTTGTAGGTTGCTAGAAATTAAGATGCATTAGTAACATTCTCCTCCAGAAACTCTTGATCTATCTATATAAGCTACCTGTTTCATTGTAGGGAAGCCAGAGTCTCACTTGGTTGTTTCCCTTTGTAAAATCAGCACTGTGACTAAATAGCTGCCTGGTGGCCTATGCTAACATCAAGCATCTACAGCACAAAACCCACCACCACAGTTGATGCTATTTGACTTTTTGCTAATCAGAGCAATGACAAAGTAAAAGGGCACAGAGTCTGAACTTACACAGTGCGGGTGTGAAAGGAACACTTCAACGTTAATGGGACAACATGGAGAAACGTGCCTGCCTATGCTGAACCTTGTCTAGGTGAAGTACGTTATTCTCCAGGGTGGCCAGATGAGAACTTGGCTTTAATTCCAGACACTCCCACAACATTAACAGGTCACATGCAGGAATACTCTAACATTTTTAGCCATTTTTAGAAGAGAGGCACTCTAGAGATCGCTTGGGGAGTGAATGATTCCAGTAATTCAAATGGAGAACCTCAAAACTAAACTCTTTGAAAAGGAAAGTAAAAGTGATAGCATTAAAATCAACAAAACGTTGTACAGACAATAGAGGTGCTCTAAGGCTTGCCAAACTACCTTCAAACATGACAACCTTTCAGTAAAAAACAGAAGGTTGAACACCAAAGAAAATAAATTGCTGTTTCTTTATACAGAAGCTAGTTAATCCATGGAAAAAAATACCCTGGGTAGTGATGGGAGAAAACAGTATGAATAGCTTTTAACAAATAATTAGATAAGATTTTGGAGACAAATTATACTGGGAATATAAACCTGGCTCAGAGCAGGCAATGGCTCTCAGTAGACCTCCTGGCCTCTTTCCATTCTTAAAATGTCCTATATTTCCCACACAAAATAAGAACAAAGCACTCACTTTTCCCCTTGCCTCAAACTTCCCCTCCCCCATCCTTTGTTCTATTTACCTAAAGCCAATGTAAAAAAAGCTTTAGTTAGACTTTAGTATGATCTCTAGACTATTGCCCTTTACTCTTTGAGATGTTCTTCCATCTCAACTGTCAGTTTGCATTTCCTCAATTCTCTTGTCTCTTATTGCCCAAACACATGTCCCATGACAGTCTCTGCTTATTTGTTGATAGAACCAGAAGTAACAATATGATGATGCCCGTGTTCTCTAAAGAAACTTACCTTCTGCACACAGATCTTCCAACTGGAAAAGATGTGTCCTAGCTGCCCCAGGCTGTTGCTTTTGTTTCCTGCTCCTACAACCAACTTGTAAACAAGAACGTAGACTTAAATATTGCCATGAGGCTTTTATAGTCAAGTTGCAAGAATCTGAGAACTTATGTGGACTTTTAAAGATGCCATAGAGATGAGAAATTATATTTTTAAAAAGAGTTTCTTGTCAGTTGTTTTTTTTCTTCATAAGCAGTTGCCCTTTTAAAGTCTGCTTTTTACTAACTTGTTTTATAATGTAATCATATACATGACATTATTACTCGTGTTAAATTTAGGCAATCTCCCATGTAGGAAGGATAGTCAAGCACTGAGTTTTTTCCTGTGTTGTTCACTGGTCTTAGTATAATCCACTTGACAACTAAGCGTGATCACAACTCTAAAAGTGTCTGACCCAGCAACAATAAAAGCTTCCTGCTGTTTCGCGACAAAGGAGCTCTCCTTCAGCTCAGATACTGAAGGCTGTTGCTTTCTGGAAATTAGGCAAACATACAGTTGCATTCACCTCAATTGTACCTTAAATGGAACTATATTTGGGATCCAGTTTCAACCTGGCTGTCCCAAAATATGTTTACAGGTTCTCTTTTATGGTTTGAATAAGACTTGATTCATATTTTAAGTCATATGAAAGCATGGACAGTGCAGAGTCACAGCAAGTCAATCCTGAGGCCACTGTGACCGTTGGAGCACCTTAGATGCTGGAATAACCCTAAGTTAGTTGAGTTGCTTTGCATCATTGGTGATTCTTTGGGCAGAGGGGCCTCGTGGCACCCATCTCCTCTCCAGGTATGGATGGTCATTGGCTTGCAGGAAGCTCATCTACGCCTGACAGGCCTTGTTTTTAGTCCTGCTGGGTGTCTACACGCCCTCCTCACCCAGGCTAGCCCAGGTGTGAGCGCTGGTTTAGGCATCGACAACCCAACCGTGAAACAGGCTGTTCTGGTTTACATGATACCAGATAGCAGACCAAGAGAGGCCTGGCTGGACAAACTGCCAAGAGACTCTTTCTTGTTTCATGTTTTGTTCACAAAAAGAAAGCTGGTCAGCAAATACTTTTGCATACATGGTGTAAATGGGACCTAAGAAATGGTGATTATAAAAAGGACTGATTAGATGTGCAGGAGTGCAGAATCTGTAAAAACTTTTTTGCAAGAAGTAGCAGCTAACAGCCACTTTTTGGTCTATTTCCCTAAAAGCAATAAAAGAGAAAGCACAGGACACATCTAATACTCAGATATATTTGTTACCACTTCCATTGCTGTCCTCGTTCTTTGTCCTTCAGTTGTTTCCTTTGTTGTGGAACCATTTTATCTTTTGAAAACCATTTTTACCACTAGAGAGCAACTTAAGTGCCATACAAGTTTGTCTTGCATGTTTTGCTATTTTTCCTAAATATAGAAGGTTGCCTTTGCAGGTGAAAAAGTCTGAGGATTATACCAGCTGTGATTATTCTGTCATGATTTATTCATTTTCATTATGTTTAGCTTGTCTCTAGGGCCATTAAATTTGGTCTAGTTCCGGAGTTAAGAGTTTCAGGTTGTTCACTCCATTGCTAGTCTTCTATATTGTACTAAATATTCAACTTCTATTGCATCTACCTGAGAAAGATGCACTTACTGTAACACTCCTTCTCCCTTTTCATGCTTTCTTAGGTATTTTTATTTAAATTTAGAAGACTGGGTGACTTGTGGGACTGGTGAACAGATTTTGAGCTTCCCTCCCACCTCTAGGTACCTTATTTGGAACTAGCTCAGATGGCTAATCATCTAAACAGTAGCCAGTTGCTTTCAGTCTAGGCTTAGATGCCCAAACACAGATGCTGCCTGTGTTTATCTGTTCTACAGGTCATCACTCTGGCACTGTTAATGAGCACAGGCTTACTAACTACTTGAAATTCACTTTCTTCATCTTCTCTTCCCCTGTAGTTATCCAAGCATGCTTTCAATTTGCAAAGAGAAGTGTAGAGTAACTAAAACATAGAGGTGGAATGATGCAAGCTGCCTGGCTGCCATCAGTTTACAACTGTTAGTGATTTGCATGTATTTCCTGCCTTTTATTTAAGGACCTCAAAGTGCCTGACAAAGAAGGACAAGTAGTAGTAGTAGCTTTTACTATGGGAAAACAGGGACAGCGAGGGTAAGCAAATTGTAGAAGTTGCAAATCAGTTAAAGAGAGTAGAAGGCAAGAAAAAGCCTCTTGACTACTGGGCCCATATTCCTGTACTGGACAACAGCTCTTATTTATTGTAAGTGAATTATGTATGTCTCCCCCTAAAAGGCAGTACTTATGTAAGTGATGATGACAGTGATGCCCATCACATATCACTTGATAGTTTTGAAACAGTTCATAAATATAAACTGATACTTTGATGTCAAAAGTTTGGCCTGTTGTATATGGCAGTACATACTACTGTTTATTAAATTAATTTTTACCTCATCCACTGGCATAATGCAATATGGCATATCACAGGCACAACACTAGACCTCAATGGGAGTTTTCTAATACGCTTTATGTTGGGAAATGTCAAATTGTCAGAAGTGAAATATTGCCCAGTAATGTGTCAATTTCAGCAAATCTTCTAAAGCAGACCAGGGAACTGTTTCCTGCCAGCTTGTTTGTTCTCCTACAAGGCTTATAGGCAGCTCTGAAAAGTATAGCCAATACCCAGTGCTTAGAGCAGTCACCTGGCACATGGAATATCTAGGTTCAAGTCCTTGCTCTGGCAGTTCAAAGAAGGGACTCATACTTTGTTAGCACCCTAACCACTAGGCTGTAGCATCCATCTGTTAACTACTTTTGTTGGAGTGATTCATAGAATCATAGAAAATTAGGGTTGGAGGGGACCTCAGGAGGTCACATCTAGTCCAACCCCTTGCTCAAAGCACAACCATCCCTAGCTAGATCATCCCAGCCAAAGCTTTGTCTAGCCAGGTTTTGAAAACCTCCAAGGATGGAGCTTCCAGAACCTTTCTGGGTAACCTGTTTCAGTATTTTACTACCCTCCTAGTGAGAAAATTCTTCCTAATATCTAACGTAAACTTTCCTTGCTGCAACTTGAAACCATAGCTCCTTGTTCTGTCATCAGCCACCACTGAGAACAGTCCAGCTTCATCCTCTTTCAAACCCCAGTTCAGGCAGTTGAAGTCCCCTATTAAGTCCCCTCTCAGTCTCCTGTTCTCTAGACTAAATAAGCCCAGTTCCCTCTGTCTTTCCTTATAAGTCATGTCCCCCACCCCCCTCACCGTTTTTGTTGCCCTCTCCTGGACTCTCTCCAATTTGTCCTCATCCTTTCTGCAGTGGGGGACCCAAAACTAAACACAGTACTCCAGATGTGGCCTCACTGTTTTATATTAATTCCAATTTATATAAATAATATTCTCTGGGCTTGTGAGAAAAAGACTGAAATTAACTTTACAGCTTGGTATGGAGGCCCATTCATCCAGTTGGTGGGAGATACTGATTCAATTCCCTGCTGTAAATTGGATACAGTAGGTACTGGACCCTGGGTCTCCCCTGTCCTAACCCACAGTAGTTTTCTAAGCTGGGTCTTTTGTTTAGGCCAGAATTTCCCTTCTGTGCCCAAGACACCTTTTAATCCAAAAGACTCATTTCAGTTGGGACAAATTCCTCATGTTCCAAATAAATTAACAAGTTTTTCACTCCATATAGATAAACTCTTCATTCTAAATAAATGTAATCTCACTGGACAAACCCTACAGTAATACTATTTCTAGAGTTATGTTTGTTCTAAGGTCTTGCACTTCAAACTTCAATAAATCTTTAAGGCCACTGTAAGCATGTTAAGTATAAGAGGTAGTTAGCTGTGTTAGTCTGAAGTCTAGCAGAAGACAGGATAAACATGCATCTTATTTTATTCATTTTGTTTATAAGAGTATATGCAGACATCCTGCTTGCAATCACATGACTTATTTTAAGCTGTGTGATCATAAATTGGGAGCAGTATATGTAGACGTTTACCAGTGCCAGGAGCCACGCTGGGAAACCAGTGTAAGTAACTTGACGTGCGGGGAAGGGCTGCTGGGATCAGTGAGCCTGTTGGGGGACTAATAATGACCCAGTCTTGATGCAGGGAGGGGTAGGAAATTCATAGCCCTAGGACTGGAGCAAGCAGCTAGGCTTTCCAGCTCTTGGGCTGCACTTCAAACATGAGCAGACATTCACTAGATTGGGTCCACCCTCCTCAGAAATAAGTTAGATTCTACCCACCACTTTTAGCCCAATTGAGCCTCCCCAAACATCTGCACAGACTGGCATTTAGATCAACTTAAGCCTAGTTTAATTTCCTATTATAGTGCATCCTGACACCCAGAAGCTGTGTAACTGGCTAGTAGGGTATAATGAAATGGAAGCAGGAGTGGAATTAAGGGGTTCTGACTGCCCCCTTCTCTTCATCTGACCTGTAAATTATGCTATCTAAAACTTTATTAGATGTTAAAAACAGATCTAAAACTTTATTAGAAGATGTTAAAAATTGTAGTTATTACATGGCTTTGTAGAGTTCGAAAAGAATATAGAACCTGATGCATAGTGGCTACCTGTGTGGTGATGCAGTCTAGGATCATGCCGCCTACATTAGTCTGGGGTAAAGTAGGTAGGGATTTTTAATGCAACACAATAGAAAGAAAAGCAACATCCTGCACATGGTAACCATATTGATGCAGAGTTGTCAGGTTATAAGACATTCTCAGACAATGCTCTTAGCATGGGGTATACAACTGCTGAGCTGCGGAATCTTCAGGGGCATTAAACAGTCTTTGTGAGTCTGGAGTGTGGGTGTGGGTATGTGTGTATGCATATGTGTATGTGTATGTGAGTGGGGTTTCAGTCCATCCCCTTCATCTTGCTTCTAGCAGGTGGTCTTGGCCAGCTTTCTTCATATTGGCAGTGGCCCAGGATGTGCTCAACCTAGATGTCTCTTGACCATCAAGATGGTATTGGGTATGATGAAGTGCCTCATCAGTTTTGAGTAGTGGCAGGGAACCCTGTAGATTCCCAGGCTGCTCTCATTGCTCAGGTCCCACACTCTCTCTACATGCTCCAAGGATCAGCACCATTGTATCATGAACAAGCAAACAAAGCAAGAACTGAACATTTTAAATTATACAAAGTTATGTTCCTCTGCAGAAATGATTTGCATGTGAGATGCAGCATTATTCTTTATTAATGATACATTTCCGCAAGTTGGGGTTTTCTTGGGCTAAGAATGAGTAAAAAGCAAGTTTCAAACTATGTGTAGTGTGCTGTTTATATACACACAGCCAGTCTGAGTGATTTTATATAAGTAAAATCTCAGAGCTAAAATATGTGTTTCTGGTATAAAAAATATTTAGAATTTTCCATTAGTAAATGGTTACTAGTTACAAATCTGAGTTTGAATTGTAAATATGATATCCTCTGTATTCTTATGACTGCTATCTGCCAGGAAAAAAAGGTGGTCGAAAGAAGAGCCATTATATATGGGCAGCTCTTATGTCCACAAACTATTTTTTTCAATTTCCAAATCTTGCAGTTAAAACAATAACCATTAGATGGTGCCATTTTGTAACCAGAATTTTCTCTGTGCGGGCTTAAAACCAACCATATGTTATATCTAGCATGATCTTAAATGACTAAACCTATTCTTCTAGTGCACTGACTTGTATTGGTCAGCCTTAGTCATTATGCGCAAAACCCAGGCAATAAATTAGACCTGTAGAATTTTTTTATTTGTTTCAATGAGAAGACTGCACCATCCTGAAAATTCAACAAAAGAGTAGGCAGTGGCAGAGCAGATTTACTGCCCCCTTTTTAGTCGAAAGCAGTGTGCAATCTAAATGATTTACTTGTTTGCTAGCCCGGCATGGTGCTGTCTCCTGGGTTATCATTCACCTAAATGGCCAATGTAGTACAATGAAAATGATAGTCTGGTTACAAATTCACAGCAATTTACTGGTTAGAAACTGAAACTGGTAAATTATTTAATTTCCATTTTTCAGTTACCATTCAAGGTTGAAAACTTGGACATGGTATGTTAAAAAATAGAAAAGAATTTAGCAGCTATGAAAACCCAGGCCATACCACTATGATAAAAGGGTAGGCTTTATTGTATATGTAAATATAATATACTTAGCATTTATAAGGCATTTGACTTCCACTGCATGACATTTCTATTAAAGAATTAGTACTATACAGTATCAATAAGGCACATGTTAAATGGATTAAGATCTAGCTAAGTGACAGATCTCAGAAAGGAGTCATCAGTGAGGAATAGGAGGGGGCATTTCTAGTATGGTTCTGCAGGGCTCTATATTGGGCCTGACTCTATTCAACATTTTCATTACTGATCTGCTGCTGATAATACCTGTGGATGACATGCAGATTGGTGGAATAGTAAATAAGGATGACGTCAAGGCAATCACATAGAGCAATCTGGATCACTTTGTGTAAAGTGGCCCTTTCAAACACAAATGCAATTAAGACTATTATACATCTAAAAGCAGGGAATACAGACCATGTCTTCAGAGTGGGGGACTGTGTCCTTGAAAACAGTGATTCTGAAAGGGATCTAGAAGTCATAAGGAGTAAACAGCTTAATGTAAGCTCTCAGATGATCTTTGGTGAGTAGGAGCTGGGACGTGATTTTTTTCCCCTCTGCGTGTGGTATTGGTGGGACCAGTTGTAGGAAGTGTGTACAGGTCTGCTGTCTGCATTTTAAAAAAGGGTATTGAAGACCTGGAGGTGGTGCAGAAAGGAGCCACAGAAATGATTCAAGGGCCTGGCAGTGACAGATTTAAAGAGCTCAATTATGCCGGCTTATCTAAAAAGAAGACTGAGAGGTAACCTCATTATCGCTTGTAAGTACCTTTACAGGAAGAATGTACTGGGTGGAAAAGGGCTTTTTAATGCAGAGAAGAAAGGAATAACAAGAACTAAAGCCTACAAGCTGAAGCCAGAAAAATTCAAATCGGAAACAAGACAATTTTTTTTTTACAAGAGAAGGTGATTATCCATTAGAACATGCTACTTATGGAATGGTATATTCTCCATCTCTTGTTGCCCTCCTATCAAGACTGGCTGCCTGTCTGGCAGTTATGCCACAGCCAGACACAAGTTACACTGGAACTCAGCACTCCCCATACTAGAAATCAGTCTAAAATAGGGGTGTCAAGGATCTGGCCCACAGGCTGGATCCAGCCTGTGGAGCCTTATCATTCGGCTCATGGTGCTGCCTGTGTATCTTGGACCAGACCTGTGTGCTGCATGCAGCGAAAGCTGGCCCTGGCCCCAGGCCCAGCCCCATAACTACATGCAGCGCACAGAGCCAGTCTGGTGTGCACTGCACATGGTGCATGCAGCTGAACCCAGCAGCCCAAGGGACCGGATGAGTTTGACACCCCTGGTCTAGATGATCTATTGGTCTTTTTAGTTCTTAAATTCTAACAATCCAGGAATATATGAATATATGAATCCAGAGATATATGAATTATTCTTTTCTCCACTAGGTTTCTGACCCACTTCCTGTTGCTCTCAGTGGGAAGACTCCCATTGACATCAAAGTCTTTGGATCAAGCCCAAAGTGTAGCTGAGACTGGCAGAACTTGTTATTCTTGTTCCTCTTTTCCTGCTTTAACTAAGGAAATTTTGCCTAACCTTTCCAGTCCTATGTTGAATAATCTATTTGTTAAGGTGTGAACAGCCTATTTATCATGAGCCTATTTAACCTTTACTTTAGATTTCTTTCCATAGTGCTTTTCCTTAGATTTCCATTGAGACAGTGGTGTTGAAAGTTATTGGTCTTTTTTCTTTCCTGTTAATTCATATCTCATGGAGGTGAGAGGTACTGCCAGATTATATCATTAGGTTTGGTTTCCCTAAAGCATTGTAATGAGTAAAGTTTATGATAAACGAATCTTAAATCTCTTGTAGAAAGACATGTCTATTGTTGTATGGGGGTCCTGTCCCTTCTAGTGACATTTACAGAACAACTTCCATATCTAAGTCATTGCTTTTCAACATTCATAACTTTCTTATTTTGGGGGCTGAAATTGTCTTTGCTTGATGGCTGCATGTGTTTAACTCTTTTTATCTAGTGTTTCTTTTTTTTATAAACTTTGAGCAAAATTCAGTCTGCTGGTTTTGGCTATGGAAGAGTAGAAATAAGTTGGTCTAATTGTGAACAAAAATTCTCATCACCATTTTTTCCATGAGGCTTCAGTAAAAACCATTCCTATGTGCCGTATGGTGTGGACACAGCTCTGAATGAGTGTATGCTTTACTTGGTTTGAGGAGAAAAATTCATAAAAAGATCATGGGAAGTTATCATTTCTTAATACTGCAAGTTTCAAATGAAATCTTAGCAGAGTATTATTAAGCTTTGTTTTCCACTTATCTTTTTCCCCTGCTCCATTTTGTAACATTTACTCTCTGTTCTTTGCCAAGCCTGGTGAGACAAATTTAGCTAGGGTAATTGTAAAGGTCTCATTGAAATCTTTATCGCCCAACCATGCCTTCCCACCTCACCAAAAAAAAAAAAAAAAAAGGGAGGGGATGGGGAGGTTAAAAAAAAATGTATTCTGGTTTTTGCCTACAAAATTATGGCTGCATTTTTCAGTAGTAGTCAGACTCTGAGTCCTTTTTCTTAAATTCAAGTAGTTGCTTTCCTTGCAGAGATACAGCGATATACATCAACTGCTGCCATCTTTTACCTAGGTCTTTTCAGCCTTACAGAAATCTATGTCAGGCCGAAGCCAGGGTAGAAGGCATGGGCCAGGGCTGGATTTTTACCATCCATTCGTATTTGTAGCAATAAATTATTAACTTCATCATCTAGTCTGGGTCCCTGTAAATACTACTATCATTAATCACAGGATATTTTGTTTCTTTTTTTCTTTCTTTTCAGGGAATTAAATAGAAAAATCCACATCAAGTGTGTAATTTAGACTATTTACCAAGGCAGAAGAATAAAGAGAAGAAAATCCCACCACTACTAGAACTGGGAGATTTTTCTTCTACAGGCAGTAAATTTGCCTAAAAATTGAAATTTAGGGGGACCCAAAGTATTAGTTATTCAGATTTACTACGGCCAAAAGTTTCAGAGAAAAATAAGGGAAAGCTTTCAGGAAACAAACAGAAAATCATGTCTACATCTTTTACATCAACTGTTTTATTTCAAAATGTTTTGTATCAGTAGTTTTCTAAATGAAACATTTTGACTTTCGTTTCAAAATGGCGTTTTAATGTAAATATTAAAGAAGATAAAAGTGTTTAAAAGGGTTAAATAACCTGACCATGAAACTTCAGAACATGAAACAAAATAGTTTGAGTTTAATGAAGCATTTTGGCCTATACCAAACTTTTTTTTTTTCCAAACCCATAACGGAACAGAAGTTCGGCGCACAAAAGCAAGTCTATACCTGTAATAGAACAGAAGTTTGGCACACACAGACGGGTTTAAAAATGGCAGAACCTGATCTAAAATTCTGCTTTCCCCTACACCAAAGGGCAAATGTATATTCTGTTTACTACCAATCTAAACTTCACTGCTTACAGAAAACCATGTAACTTAGACCGATTATGCCTCAGGCTTTTTTAATTTACCTAGCCAACATCTAGAGCACATTAATGCCCTAGTGGTGGGTGTTGCATTTTGGTACATTCATAGATCAATAGCAACTCACTATATACAGATGCGCCTACACAATTTGGAGCATTTGGCACTCCTGGGCCGTGCCCAGACACAGACGTGTGGTAGGTAGTTCTGCAGATCCATATGTAGTGCTACACACTACACATGCAGGTGTTCCCCATGCTGCTACGTTGGGGGGAGGGGAGGGGAGGGAGATGACCCTGGTAGACCCTGGGGACAAAAAAACTTACACCAAAAAAAAAGGCAGGGCAGTGCCATCCAAAACCAGAGCCTAGTCAGCCAGAGCCACACTCTGGCTGCTAACCAGTCGCCCAGCTTCAGGTGCACGGTGGCTGCAGCTCCCTGAGGCCGTGGTAAGGCTGCTAGGGCCAGCACAGTTGCTTATCCCAGCTTCCCTTATCCCACCCTGGATAACCTGCTGTATGCCAGAGCACACATGGCACAGGCGTTTCCCAGGGACAAGTAGCAGCAACACAAGGTGTGAGGCTGCTACTTGTTCCTGGGGAAACAAACATCAGCACTTGTCTGGATGAGGCCCTGATGACTTTCCTGAATAGCATAGACCATCACGATCACAATCCTGTACTGAGCACTCTGCCGATAGCCCTGACTTCGTTGGCTTCAGGTGGGCACAGGAGTCTTCTTGCACAGCCTCAGTTGAGAATCAGGTTGAAAGTATTGAAAGTATCCAGTATGACTGGAGGGCATATGCAAATACTTAAATAGTCAGATATGTGTGATGCAGAGGCAAATAATGAATGCTGAATACATATACAGGGGTGCAGGTTGTAGCTATGTTGATCTAAGGACATAGGCAGACAGAGGTCTTTGGGTGAATCTGATATATATCTGATATCTAAAGAACCTTGTCTGAATACATATACACTAAGGTGAATCAACAATTTGCAGGTGGAAAAAATAAAGACCTATTTTATGGAGGAGCCATAGGAAGGTGTATTCCCAATTTAATGAAAGCTCAAATATTAGAAACAGAAATCCTAGAATATAGCAGGGAAAGAGCTTTCCTTGAAAAGAAAGAGAAGGAAAGGGGGACTGAGGTGTTGCAGTGAGTGTATTAACTCACAACTTTTCACCTCTAACGACCTCACTTCACAAACAATTTAGGTCAGGTGAAATGAGCTTGGTTCTCCGAATCTGGTTCCTAGAGGACATTTGTCCAAACTACAAAACCAGCACAGAGTCTGGCACAATATTCCATGATTGGCAGTCTCTGCTCAGGAGACGTTCAATAGCAAAACAGCAGGGACACCGGAGGTCAGGACTAAGCTGCATTGGCAGAGCTGTAGGGGGTGGGAGGGAGCTTTCATTGAGTTAGGGAAGCCTCTCTGAAGCTGGCAGGTTGGGCTCTTTCTTTGTTTCAACCAAAGCTGCCAAAGAGTGTTAAGAGCTGACAGCCTTTTTTCAGAACATTGACTTCTGTTCCTTTATGTAACTGGCCAACTAGCAGTGGAGACGCTGAAAGACTGACTCTAGTGTACGGAATTTGTGCTGTTTCAGGCCATAGAACATGTGGTGTGGACGATTATTTAAGGCAGATTTTTGTTTTTATCACTGGATTGTTAGGATGTTCAGTGTGTGACCATCAAATTAGTCCTTGTTGGATTCAGCTTTAGATCCTGACACACTAAATGAAATCAGTGGCCTTGCATGCAGGGTGTCTGATACTTCCACACCAGTTTTAACTGGTATCATTCCATTTCCTTTACTGGAGTCACCCTTGATTTTTATCCCTGACTGCACAGATTGTACAGATGTAGCAGCACACATCCTACGGATAAGGACCCAGTCAAGAAAACTGAGTCACAAGTTCTTGGCCTCACTGTAGTTTTCAAGATCTTGAAAGTGAAGAATGAGGAGAAGAGTGTAGTTGAATGCCCATGTTCTATGATTATTCTAACAAACATTTGTTTGTGACATGGCTGTCTTCTCTACTCAGGCTCTGCTCGCCTAGTACAATAGCTCAGCATCTGCTAGACACTGCAAAATCCTATGAAAAAGACAGGAAGGCTATGTAGAGTGACACTGAGCAATCAATGGAGCAGATGCTGCAGGAACCAAGAGGCAAATTTTATTTTATCTTATATTCACATTTTTTTACATTTCTTTTTATGGGCATAGGAGTTGACACATGAGTCCTGAGAGAATAAAGAAATGCTGGACTTTTTGTCAGCAATTATTCTGTAAACCAGGTCTCTGTTTTATATATTGCCCAACTATTCTTTATTCATTGCAAATTGCGTTGACTGACATTATTTAGGGTGTTTTGACAGCATGCAACACCTCTCTCCTAAGTCATCCTAAACAGGGTGACCAATTACTGGTCAGAGCTCCAGATCAATTAGAATTATTTTGTACACAATTTATTTTACTCTTGATGTTAGGTTAAAAATGGCATGATTCTTGTAGAATTTTTAAATGGAATATAAAGTAGGGATATAAAGTATTTTTGTATTTTTAGAACACACGAAACAAAATTTCAAAGCTGGCAGTAATGGATTTTATATGGAGTATGGAATCAGAGGACTATCTTTGCAATGTGAACTCTAGTAGTAATTACATGTTACCGAAATCTTCACAGAAGACACACTGAGCAGTGATGTTTATGAATTATGACATATGAAGCTGCATCAGATGCCGCCACTGCTGCAATGATGCCCTACAAGTGGAAATGGAAAATACACATCAAATTATACACAGCCCGGTTCACTGTATGCTACTCCAGCCACTTCTTCACCACTATCTTTCAAAATAATAGTCGTCAGTAACAAAACTAGGATTCCATGCGACTTTCAGGAGAATGATGGCTACCCTTTCACTCATCTGCCATGGACTTTTTCTATTCTTGTTTATGGGGATTTCCAGTATATTGCTGCACTGCTTCTGCAGTTATCTGAAAAGAGTAGCAGCAGTAGAGTAACTAGGGGCAGGGCAACCAGGGCAGGCACTCTATACGCTGACCTGGAAGGGGAGGCAAGGCGGAGGAGAAGGGGAGGGGAGAAAAATACCAGCTACTGCTGCATCTGCACAATCACAGTGATGGCCAGAGGTTGCTGCTGCACACCGGGCTGCTTTGTTACGCCTATGAGAAGCAGCTAGTGTAAAAGCAAAACAAGGTACTTAATACCAGTTAAGAAGGCAGGCCTGTTGTGTCATTGTATCTCTGCAGTCTTTGTAGTGAAATGATCATGTTTTGCTCTTGGTAGCTGCAATGGTGGAATTAAAATCAGAGACAACAGATGCCTCTGACTCAGGTACAATATGGCAAATGAAGTTGTCTTCATAGTTGCAAAAACTGCTCAGCAGAAGACACTGGACCTAGTGCTGGTATTCTGAGTGTAAATAAGAAAAGGGAGGAAAACAGGAGACTCCAGCACCTTGATGAGCTAGAGTTAAAGATGTGACGTTAGAGAAGGAGCTGGGCTGTCTCCCAAAAGACAGGAAGGTTCTGACTACAGCAGAAGGCTGAACAACCACGCTCCTGCCAACCGCACGTCTAGTCAACCACGTGCTGCCATGCTTTCTTTCTGCAGTGCAGTTTCTCTCCTTCTTTTATAGCTCTGTAAAGAGATCTCACTTCTCCATAATCAGAAAATCTCTTCTTATCTATGAGAAACTGAAAAAAACCTTTCTAAATCCCATTACTTTAAAATGCAGCCTCTTTTTCCATTGTGTATGTTGAGACATGTCTTGGGAGGTTACTAATCACACGCGCAGAGATCGGTCCCAGTTACTACAGTTGTTCAGTGTTGTGATACACCAGCTAGTTCTTAACAGACTGATAGCAACATGTTTGCCTCTTGTTAAGTCTTAAGTGCTTCTCACATTGAAAGAACATGTTGGTTGCTTCAAATATACATTTGATATAATTCCTAATTGATGCTAATTATTTTATATGAGCAACATGAACAGAAGTTGGAACCCTGCTTGGCAAATAAGGCTAGTAATTAAGTTAGTCTTCGGTAAATTTAGAGTTAACCTCATATCAGGTTCACCCTCTCTGGAGAAATCCAGGGCAGCCTAAGGGCCAAAAGGGGAGCACATAAAAAGTGGAAACAGGGTGAGATCACTAAAGATGAATATACCTCCTCTGCTCGTGCTTGTAGGGAGGCAGTTAGGCGGGCCAAAGCTACCATGGAGCTGAGGATGGCAACCCAAGTAAAGGACAACAAGAAATTGTTTTTTAGATATATTGGGAGTAAAAGGAAGGCCCAGGGAGGAATAGGACCGCTGCTAAATGGGCAGAAACAATTGGTGACAGATAGGGGGGACAAGGCTGAACTCCTCAACGAGTTCTTTGCCTCAGTGTTCCTAAGTGAGGGGCACGACAAGTCTCTCACTGGGGTTGTAGAGAGGCAGCAGCAAGGCGCCAGACTTCCATGCGTAGATCCTGAGGTGGTACAGAGTCACTTGGAAGAACTGGATGCCTTTAAGTCGGCAGGCCCGGATGGGCTCCATCCGAGGGTGCTGAAGGCACTGGCCGACATCATTGCAGAGCCACTGGCAGGAATATTCGAATGCTCGTGGCGCACGGGCCAAGTCCCGGAGGACTGGAAAAGGGCTAACGTGGTCCCCATTTTCAAAAAGGGGAGGAAGGAGGACCCGGGCAACTATAGGCCGGTGAGTCTCACCTCCATCCTTGGTAAAGTCTTTGAAAAAATTATCAAGGCTCACATTCGTGAGAGCCCGGCAGGGCAAATTATGCTGAGGGGAAACCAGCACGAGTTTGTGGCGGGCAGATCGTGCCTGACCAACCTAGTCTCTTTCTATGACCAGGTTACGAAACGCCTGGACACAGGAGGAGGGGTGGATGTCATATACTTAGACTTCAGGAAGGCCTTCGATACGGTATCCCACCCCATACTGGTGAACAAGTTAAGAGGCTGTGATGTGGATGACTGCACAGTCCGGTGGGTGGCGAATTGGCTAGAGGGTCACACCCAAAGAGTCGTGGTGGATGGGTCGGTCTCGACCTGGAAGGGTGTGGGCAGAGGGGTCCCGCAGGGTTCGGTCCTTGGACCGATACTCTTTAATGACTTCATCAGCAACTTGGACGAGGGAGTGAAATGTACTCTGTCCAAGTTTGCAGATGACACAAAGCTATGGGGAGAAGTGGACACGCCGGAGGGCAGGGAACAGCTGCAGGCAGACCTGGATAGGTTGGACAAGTGGGCAGAAAACAACAGGATGCAGTTCAACAAGGAGAAATGCAAAGTGCTGCACTTAGGGAGGAAAAATGTCCAGCACACCTACAGCCTAGGTAATGACCTGCTGGGTGGCACAGAGGTGGAAAGGGATCTTGGAGTCCTAGTGGACTCCAAGATGAACATGAGCCGGCAGGGTGACGAAGCCATCAGAAAAGCCAATGGCACTTTATCGTGCATCAGCAGATGCATGACAAATAGGTCCAGGGAGGTGATACTTCCCCTCTATCGGGCGCTGGTCAGACCGCAGTTGGAGTACTGCGTGCAATTCTGGGCGCCACACTTCAAGAAGAATGCGGATAACCTGGAGAGGGTACAGCGAAGGGCAACTCGTATGGTTAAGGGCCTGCAGACCAAGCCCTACGAGGAGAGACTAGAGAAACTGGACCTTTTCAGCCTCCGCTAGAGAAGGTTGAGAGGCGACCTTGTGGCTGCCTATAAGTTCATCACGGGGGCACAGAAGGGAATTGGTGAGGATTTATTCACCAAGGCGCCCCCGGGGGTTACAAGAAACAATGGCCACAAGCTAGTAGAGAGCAGATTTAGACTGGACATAAGGAAGAACTTCTTCGCAGTTCGAGTGGCCAAGGTCTGGAACGGGCTCCCAAGGGAGGTGGTGCTCTCCCCTACCCTGGGGGTCTTCAAGAGGAGGTTAGACGAGTATCTAGATGGGGTCATCTAGACCCAGCACTCTTTCCTGCTTATGCAGGGGGTCGGACTTGATGATCTATTGAGGTCCCTTCCGACCCTAACATCTATGAATTTATGAATCTCTCTTGACAGGTGCAGTCAGCGGAAGGACTGTATGTAGGTGGTTGGGAATGTGCCAATGGGAAGGTGGACCTCTGTGGTCTGGGGGTATCTGTCCTAACACCTTGCTTGCCTATGCTTGATTCTTCTGATCGCAAACTTTCTTTGAAGAAAGCACTTGATTACTGCCTCTGTTTTCTTTCTGCTGGTGCCGTCAGCTTGTCGACTTCTGCAAGGCTAAATAGATAATCCAATGAAAGATTCCAGCAAATGTCTGTTTAGAAAAATTAAGAAAGTAAGTTTGGAGAGAGATGTCCAAACTGAAGTGGGGGCCTTAAAAAGAATGAGCTGGCTGTGCTATTAATGAAGTTCCAGATTAAGGTGGTGGGACTACACTAAAACCGGAGTATGGCCACAGAAGATTCTGAGTAATGCAAAGAGCAAATAAATATAATCAAGCAGAGCATGGTGACGTGTGCCCATGGGGCAGGCGTCAGAGTTCAATGAGATAATACTCAAAGTTTAGAACCGATCTGTGGGTGTGTTTATGGAACCTTATGTAAGCAAGTCTGTTTGCAAAATGTTCCACGAAAATGTCACTGGCGTGTGTTCATAGTGAATGAATCCTGTGGATCTAGCAGCCGGAGTTCACTAATCCAAATCACAGAACTCAGCTGGCATAAGCAATAAGTATTGGGAAATCCCTGGCACTAGGGGTTCAATGATGCACATTTCCTAAACCTTCTTCCAATTATGTATTATGTTCCAAGATGCGTGTAGGAGAGGACTCGCTAGCTTCTTTCTCTTTCCAGCCCCAAGTTTGCATCCCCAAAAGAAAACTGCATATGATCTAATTCCTTTCTTAATAAACTTCAGCTGTTGTTTTCCAGTGGCTATTTGACCGTGTTCACTTTTAAAAATATGTTTGCTCTCTTGATGCTATACACTATAGTTGTTGAAAACAAACAGAAGGCATTTCCAGCAACAGTTAGGTGCTGAAAAGTTGCAACTGAGTTAAACAAATTCTCTGGACTTTAAAGAAAGGCTAGTGAGGAAGTTAAGAGACAGTGCGTTACTCAGTAGTTGCGTGTGCATGAGGAGACTGTCATGGCAGTTTCTCTTTGAAGCTTAGAGAACTACAATAGACATCAGTATGTCTGGGTCATGGTAAGTGTAGAAAGAGATGTGGACATAAACAAACAGGTGTTGGAATGATTTGATACATGCTGAAGACGATTACATGGTATAAAGAACCTGGGTATTTTTATGGTACAGCTGGTTATCTGCAGTGGTTCGGAAACATATAAGCTACAGCATATGGTCCATTGCTGTCATTCTTGATTTTTCAGACAGCCTTAATCTAATGTCTGTAATTTGTTAATGTTTGCTGCTGCTTATCAGAAAAAAGTTAGCATGTTGCCTGACAAAGGAACTTTTTGCATGTGTTTGTGCAGCTGGAAAATAAGAAGCAACCCCAGAAAAGACTCACTGTCTACCCAAAATAGCATACAAAGACACAATACTCCGAACTACAGCACTCTTGCCAGCTAGGCTTCCCTCTCAACAGAGGAGCACTTTGAAAGATATTCCTCTTCTACAGAATACTGCAAGTGTCCTATATATAAAATCCCCGAGGGCCTTGTTTTTCCTTTGCATGCGGTAAAAGGATTTTTTTTTACAGGGTGTGTAGATTAGCCAGTCGTATAGGAGGCAGATGGCCACAGTGGTCACACTCCCTCCTTTATAGCTGGCACTTTGTTTTGGCATGCTAATGATTCCTTGGTTCCCAAAAATAGCTTTACAGACAGGGTCAATTATATTTTTGGACTGTGTAGTGTTATAGCAATTAGTTAGTTGCACAAGGCAGTTGGTTTATAATGTAATACACCCCTTCTTCATAATTGGCACCTTTCTGATATCCATCTATAATGGAGGGGGCTGTCTTTACAAACAGAACCTTGTATTAGCATGCAAATTCACTGGCTCCCCGAAATAGTTTTACACACAGTCAATTATATTTTTGCATTGCGGGATGTGTGGACTAATTAGCTATAGCTAAATGGGGCACTTGGTTCTCAGATTTCAAGATTTTTACAGCACTAAGTGATTTTGAGAGACTTTCAAGGTCAGACTAGTAAGTAAAATTACAACAAGAGATTGTGCTGGCTCATCTCTCTGACTTTCATTTGAATGCAGAATAAGACATTTTATAGTTATGTTGTTTCATTATACTCCACTGGCTAGATCACAATGAAGTGAGTAGGGTCAGGTGCCATACACAATGCTCTACATAGCTTGATTGGAAAACTAAGCATGTGGTTTCTGTTCAGTTCGAAAGAATCCTAGAACCGGTATGGGAAGGAGTACAGTCTGCATAGCTCAGATTGTTATGTCCCTGTTTTCAGTAACATTAGCAGAAAAGCTCTTTGATTCACCAGGATTTTCATATGGCTCTAACCACTGTTGCTAAACTACAGGCTCAGGAGATCTCATTTTTGCCCTACAGTATTCTGAATTTTTTTTTCCAAGAAAGCCAAGAAATGAAAAAGAGACATCTTGAGCTGGATATGAAGCAATACTTGTGCTTTAAATATTACAAATTCACTTCCAGTACTTCTAATGAGTTGGGGGAGGGGGGTGTATTTATAGCTGTTTGGGCTGAATGTAAAAAATACACACAATAACTGCACACAACAATAAGAAAGGCTGGAAATGAAGCAGTGGAGCAGGAGGGAATTGATGCAATCTTGTCCAGGGTATCAGAGGATAGAGTCATCACCTTTAAAATGGCCGTAGATACCTGGAAGCTGCTACATTTACTTCCTATTTTAAGTTCATTGAAAAACTATGGTATCTAAGATACTACCATGTGGGAATTGGCAAATGTCTTTTTCTTTTTTTTTTTAATGGCAACCACTGCAGGGAGAATTGTTCTTTTTTTTTCCTTAATACTCTTTATACATGTTATTGAGAGGAGATAAGAAAGGCACATTGCCACCAGGAAACCTTTGGAAAATACCTATTTGAACCTGTCCTAACAGGTAGGGTCTTGACTTTAGCTTGTATTATAGGTTTAGAGGCTAAATGATTGTATGTTCTTTTCGTGCCAAGAAGGAAAATCGCACTTGTTCTTGATATCTAATAATGATACCACATGGTATGCACAGCCTGAGATCAAGCAGAGAAGAGAGATAGGTTTCCTGCTGCCCAAGGCAACTGTTTCTAGCAGTGCTATTTGTGAACATATCAGAAACATCCTTAGAAATGGATTTAAATGCAGGAATCATTTTTAGGATACGTCAGGTAAAATGCTTCTTCAGACCTGGTAAAAAGCTTTCACTGTCATTGAGGCATTGTTTACATTGCTTATAGTTCAGAATGTGGCTACTTGCATATCATAATCATGATTTTTTAAAGTTTTGTATTTCTTCAATTAAAAAAATGTTCTACTTGTGTAATCATATTAACTTGTGCCTGGGAGAGAGAGTTTAATAAAAATGGGCTAAAAAATTACTATGGCACTTACATGTATTGTAATCGTTGATAATGCTTGTATACAACACCTAGCTTTTAGCCAAGCCGTTTATATCTGTTGTTTAACACGCACAATGGTCGGTTATACGAATTGTAAATTGGTTAACTTAGACTGTGGATGGACATAACAATATTCTATGTTCAAAGGGTAAATGACTACTGCATGAGGGTGCATCAGCTGAACCAATGCAAATGTTTCATCAGTCCATTCCTATAGCAGTGTAACTGGGCTAAAACATTGTAATTTTAAACTTGAATTAAATAGGCTTAAATGTACAGTGGCTTAGCTCCATTTAAACCAGTATAGTAGTAAAGGGGGAGGGGGACCCAGATGCATCTGTAATAAACCAGCATCATGGAAAACCAGTTTGATTGTTTCATCTGTCCATGCCCTGAAAGCTCCAGGAGTAAGTCAGTGACAGAACTGGGAATGGATTTAGGAGTCTTTGGTTCCAGCCCTCCATTCTGTCGTCTTGATAACATTACCCCTCTTTTAGGAGCAGATTATGGTTAGCCTATGTGGCTACAAGAGGGTACAATTAGGAATTAACTTCTCTTTGCTCCTAGGTATCTTCTTTGTCCTGCAGGTTCAGGCATTGGAAGAGTAAATGATTACTACATGCTCAATATATTCTCTCCATACCCCTCCCTTCAAAGCAAGGGTGCCGAACGATGGGAAGGACAGGAAATAGATGAAATCTTGGCTTTGAACAATGCTCTGGGCATCTCCGCTGAGTTGGCACAGGGGTAGTAATCTTCAACTGGCCTTTAATAGTGGCAAATTATAATCCCCCTGGAACAAGATGGAGCAAGGAAGGAATTTCTGGGTCATGATCTCTTCTGTGTGCTGCTCCTTTGAACAGGGCAGAAACCACCCAAAGTCTTTCCTTTAGAATTGCAGTTTGGTGCATTGCTCCCTGTCAGCTGAAATGTAAATATCTTTTATATGTGCACTGCCACTTGTCACCAAATGATTCCTATAATCTACAGAAGACAGGCCTTTTGCTATTGTCATTGATAGCCAAAGCTCAGAACTAATTTATAATTTGTTATAAAGTACTGAGTATGCCTTTAAACAAGTACACAATTGGGAAAGCGACACACCTTTACTTACTACATTGTGCTTCTGCGAACCCAAATAAATATTTATACAATCCTAAAAATATGCTTTCTTGCAAGCCAGGATGGCTCCTCTACACTAATGTACTTTTTATAAACTTCTGAAAAATGTGTCTTGTTTTGCTTTTTCCTTGACAACAGACAGGAAATGTACAAGTAAGTTTTTATAATATGCTGGCTTTTGTCTGCTCGTGTGACAAACTAACTCCAAAGTTTAAACTTGCATGAGTTTTTGGCCAGATGAATTCCATTGTTATGTGAGAGAATTCTTTGAAAACTGAAGTTAAATGCTCTATCAATAATAACTTGAGGCAGGCTTCGTTCTTGTGATATCTGTATCCTGGGCTACTTATAATCTGAGAGTGATTGCTGTATTAGTATGGGATCATTTATTAGCAAATTATCAGGAAGCACCTTTAAACTGTTAGCAATATTATCCTAAAGGGGAATGTACCTCTTTTCTGTCCTGACCCCTGAACTGCTACCTTAAGTTTTTCCCATTTGGCTACTGCTTTCAGATTTCCAATATGTCAGCAATAAATTGGCCACATAAGCTTATTGCCTCATCCCTCTCATGCAAATTGAGTCTTCTCAGTGTCTTCCCTCAGTTCTTACTACCTCAGTGGGGAAGGCTCTGTCCCATTTTTTAAATCAAACAAGAAGAGTGGAATTATGAGGAGCAGTCAGCAGAGAAGATGGCCATGTGACTGCATACATTAAATGGACTTTCAGGAATAGCAAATCAGAGTAGAAAGATTTTCATATTAATTTGAAATAATCTTACAACAATTATGCAAATGTTTCCACTCTGGCTAATAATAGTCATAAACCAATCAGAGAATTGGCATTAGCATAGTAGAAAGTTACTGAGAAACAACTGAATAATCAACATGTAAATAAAATGTCCCCAGCCATTTTGGGAGCCATAAATTATATACCTGAACAGTAGGGTCGAACTTCTAAGTAAGGAATAGTAGAGTGTCTCTAGATTCTGATTGGCCAAGGGCATGCTTTCTGAATAAAATTTCATTAAGTCAGGGGTTCAGTTATGAGAGCATGCCTACTTTATATATAATAATATAGCGTTTAATAGAACATTAGCAGTATTATGACTCAAAGAGGTGATTTTCATGTCCAGAGTAACTAATGTGAAATGTTATATGTCTATATTTGTGGAGGGGCTGCAAATACAAAAATTTATGCAGGAAAAAGAAGCACAGATCTTCTCTAAAATTCTGGATAAAAAACTCTTTACAGGCAGGTCACTTAGCTGCACATAGCTTAGAGAATTGCATGTGAAATTAAAATAAATAGTCTTATGTCATTGTCCAGAGTTACTTGGAAGAACATGCAAATCTGAGGGTAAGTACCTTGAGGGAGGCAAATTATCAGTTCTTGGTAGCAATGGTGCAAATGTACATGCTGGTTATTTTTAGTGACATACAGAAAAGCAGGTTCTCAAGAGTAAAGATGCACCCAGGGACAGTGAGGGTGTGAAGCAGAAAGAAGTATTTATCATGCACCACTCTCTTGTACATACAGCATTAATAAATTTGTTAACATGAGCCAAAATATGTGAACAAGAACATGAACGTAGAGCCAAAGATAAGACACACTGACAAATGTCCAGCAGTACAGGAGCAGTATCTTCCCAGATGTGGGCGTAACTTATTGCTCCTCATATTCACCTAAAACATTCATTAGTATCACTACTCCATCCCCTACCGCAAAGCATCCCTCTCCATAAGAGCTGTCAGTCCCACCATATAGACAATAGAATCCTAAGGCCTTTTCCATAACAAATTAATACCAAACTCTGGGGCTTTGTTGTTTGCTGCAATGTTTATGCCATTATTTTATTCCCCAGTGTCCAACATACTCATTAATTCCCTCCACCCTGTGTTTCCCCAGGGACATGAGAGAGAGTGTGCTCTGTATGTGCACTCAGATTTCTTTATTTAGCCTGGCACCTGCCCCCTTTCCTCTAGATATTAGTATCAGTGTTGCCCATTTGCACCTCCCCACAGCAGAACAGTCTCATATTCTCTCCTCCTCTGTGCATGAAAGATGTATTTTTGCACTACAAACCATCCTATGTATGGCAGGCTAGGTGGTGTTTTATCACCTTATTATGCATGTTGTGTAATCTGAGAAAAACGCAGGCATCCTGGATATGCATGGTTGTTCTCAGCATTAAGGTTTTGATCCAAAGCCCGCTGAAGTCAGAGGAATCCTGAACCAGGCCGTACCCATGTACAATAAAATATTAAGGCAGAAATTTCCAAAGTAGGTTTAAGAAACAATGGTATTTATTTCGGAGTATCTCAGTTGTAGATCAGAATGGAGTTCTTCCTCTTAATGACTCACTGATTAAGGATCTTGTCATCTTGCCACAAAAGAGAGTGTTACAGTAGAGACATAAGCAAGATCTTTTGCCCAGAACTAATTCACATGTGAGAAGGCAGATACTACAGTGCCTCATTGCAGATGAAACAGCCAAAGAACACCAGGCACCCATTGCTCTCCCTGTTGCTCTAATCATGTGTCCATGCAAAGTGTAAGAGTTACAGCAATCGCCTATTAAAATATAATTAAAAAGTGATTAAGTAAGAGATAAAATATGATTCTAGGGCCAAAATTTATTCTCTGCCGTACCAAGGTAATTGAGTGCAGAATTTGGCCCATCATCTTTTATTCAACTAAAAGGAAAAACATATGGCAGACTTACAGCACAATCAATACAAATGAAAAAAAGCAAGGATATTAGCAGCAGCTCGGCTGAAAGCAAAAGAATTGCAAATAGCATAATTGTATAACTGGGCACTGCAGCCATAAAATTTGACAATCTATCTACTTCACTGGCTCCAAATGTAATTCATTATTACTAGAAATAATTCCCCCACCAACTGCTTTTCTGTTGCTAAGATAAACAAAAGCAAAGAGTTAGGTGTGAAATTCAGAGAAAGGCAATGGGTTAATAGATTTCAGCAATAAAACAGCGAGGGAATCTAAACTTAGGTTGCTATATGGTAATATCCTTCAAAGAGTCTGAATCAGCTCCCTGCCCCAGTCAGACTCTCTTCCCAGCACTAGTTGCGGCCACTTTTTGTCCACATTGCTTAGGTACTACCTCTTCTCTGCCAAGCCTTGTCTGTCCATGTATCCTAATGATTTTGTGTCTCCATGTATTCTAATGATGTGTACTAGATCACTCAACATAATATTTAGATCTACCCTGGCTCATAATGAATTTGTATAATAAATGAGAAGATCACATATCTTAATTCATTCTGAAATCTTACGTGTAAGGACATATCTGGCAACCAACTAGGGAATTGCAGCCTAGTCCCTTGTAATTTTATGTTGTTGTATAGTAGAAGTATTTTTTTCTAGATGTGCTAAAATTTACCACACCGATACATTTCCTCAAGAGGTGCCAGTGTAGATAAGCATGACTTTAGCAGGTACAGAAAGAGCTATTTTTCATTTTAACAGATCTGTAGAGAGGAGTTGAATCACCCATTTCTGACTGATCAATATGGACAACAGCATAAGTGTGTTGGAGAGAACTGTAACATTTAGTTTAAAACTCAATTTTAGGTTGCAGCTGTCCAGGAGAAGTGGCATTACCCCATCATCGTTTGTATTGGTGGCAGTGGTCAGCACACTTGAACAGACCCAATATGCCAAGCATGGGGTGGGGCGAAGGAAAGGGCCCTTTTTCTCCTCTTGGTATGTGTTCGTTTTTTCTCATAAATTAAATAAAAAATGTCACAGTCCCAGGCACAGCCTGTTTCTTCCCTTTAGTAGCTCTCAAACACATGGCAAAAGCAAACACAGAAAATGAGCAGTTTAAATATAATCTGAGCAGGATAGCATGAAGTTTCTACTCCAGGTTTCTGAGTTACAGGAGCAAGAAATGCTTTCTCACATCTTCCCTTACCATTCCAAGCTAATCTTTAGCTAAAGCTTTGTCCTGGTTTAAGACAATATGGGACTTTGCACATGCCTATGCATTTTTAAGGGCAAGCCCACTCTACCCAAGTTTGAACATATAACTATCATGGTCTCATATAAGGTAATGAGGAAATTAGGTCTGACTTGCTTAATCAGTCATGTGAAAAGTGTGTAGTCTTGAACGTGTAGTCTTGGGAGGAAGAAGAGAAGCCTTCCTTTTCATACTGATTTTGGTAGTAGCTTTTCTTTTAATTTGGTGATAACGTGTGCTTAATTGATGATGATTTTTTTTAACTAATGAAGTCCAGGCAATTGAGTATGAAACTTATCACGGACTAGATGGCCTGAGAGATGGGGAAAATGATGTTGCTGAGGTAATGGGGTGGCACTTGAGAGATCTGTGTTTGATTCCCAGCTTCTGCTGCCTCAGACTTCTTCTGTGACTATAGTCTAATCATGTAAACTTTTTATACCTCGTTGCCCCATCTCTTTAAAAAAAATGATGCTACTAATATGATTTTTCTACTCTTCGTATCAGCTATTTAGACTGTAAAATCTTCTTGGCAGGGCCTCTGTCTTTCTCCTGTTTGTACAGTGCCTAAGCACAGTGGATGTCCAGTCCCTGCTGTGGGTTTTGAGACACTACTGAAATATTTCTGCTTATGAGAGCTAAAAGAACCCTTTCTGTGGCAAAAACATAAAGAGGGGACTTTGCTTTTGCAATCCCACAATCTTTGGTGCACTTTATTGATTCCAAATAGCTTCATCCTGCAAGCAAAGATCAATACACAGATCTGCCCCAAGTATAAGGTCTCCAAAGACAGAAAGAAAACAGTTGTTCTGTTTCCAAAGTGCAGTCTGAGATCTCTTCTCCAGTGTAAAAGCCCATTGCCCCTAATGACTCAGGGCAATCTACATATGCAGGCTAATTGAATCTGATTCTCGGCTAGGTTTTGCAGCCTGACTTACTTCTGTTGTGTCACAGTTAGGCTGCTGCTAAGACCTGAGCTAGCTAATTTAAAATTAGCATGGGTGTCTGTTCACTCTGTTGCAAGGAAATTGCTCCTTCTTGCTAAAGCAAAATAAACCCCTTTTATAAAGTACCAGAAACCCAAGATCTGCCACTCTGTTCCAAATAGGCCTTGGATACCTGATGCATTTATGATGTTCATTATCACTTTTATACTGTGGCCTTCCATTATAGCCATATAATGGTTTCTTTGCAAGGACTGGTGAAAAAAAGGGTATGATATTTAAATGAGAAGCTATGTTCTGCATCCAGCTGGGAAAACAAAGCACCAGCTGTTAAGAGAGTTCCATTTGACAGGGCACCAGGATGGGAGCAGCTTCCTCCCATTCCTATTCAGGGGCCCTGCTGCTGCCACTTACTGTTAAGATGGGACACTCGATTATCAGGTTCTGAGGTAGAATATGAGCATTTCACCTGATTCCTTCAATCTATTCTGCAGAATGATATTCTTTCTCAGGAGGCACACGCTCTGGGTCCTACCGAACCTGACATATGGGGTTGTCAACCTGATGCTTAGCTAGCATTGATCTTTCAGCATTGTTAATGGGGACTGTGTATCTCTGCTCACGGTCCTCTCTTCTCTTTATAACCAGCTCAGTCTGTGAAATCCATATCTGGTGCAAACACAGGGGCAGTATTTAGTATTCTATGTTATTTTTCATCATAAGAATAAAGAAGAGCTTGTTACTGTGCTTTGCCACCAAAGACAGGCCCTGTTATTCTGTGCTGCTCATTCTCAGATCTAATGTAAAGATATGTTTGCTGTTGACCTCATTTAAAAGCCCTCTAGAGGAGGAATCTGAAAAGGTTGATATAGTTTGGCATGGTTATTCATTATGAATAGGAAGTGCATTGCCTTTATTTTCATTAATTTTACATAGAAATGAGATACAACACAACATGCTTCTCTCATTTTTTAAAGAGCTGTGCAAAGTCATGTGTTTTGTGTGCAGGGCCAGGGATGAAAAGGCAAATCCAAAAACAAACTATCTTCTCCTGCTTGCCAAATGCATAATATTTAAAGAGATTGTGTGTTAAGAGCTGGTATTCTATTTATATTTCTGGCTAAATGTTTTGGTCAGAGGGCAAGTTATGCAAAGTAGTGTGGCACTAACAAAAATATTCTAGGTGTGCCAAAAGAATTCGTCCTCTGGTACATCACAGGGAATAATAATTAGCCATCAGGATATGGAAATTCATGCTGCACAAACAAAAGCCATGTTGCTGAAGCATAAAACTGAAGTTTCAACCCTGTCCCCTGGTACCTCCGATGGTCTAAAGGGTGCCTCTTGAGGGTGAAAGGTTGCTGCTTGCATAAGCATGACTTGCTGAGAAACTGCTACTCATAGTGAGGGATCCTGTACAGTACCACTTCCTGAGAAAGCATCACCCAGTTTTCTTCTGAGTAATCTGAATGATAATTAGCAGCCACCAGCCAGAATTTTTACTAGCTAAATCCCAGAGTGGCACATGGTAGCATTGCTTGTTTGTTGAGATGCATATTAACACTGTAACTACAACCTTCCCAGCTCTTGGCCCTCTTCATAATTACAAACTCTTCATACATAAAACTACTTACTGTATTTACTCAAATAGAAGATGACCCTGATTATAAGAGGATCCCCCCCCAATAATTGCATTCTATATGTGGAAAATGTATAAATTTATTAAAATATTCTAGGTATAGAATCTAATTGTTGGGGTTTGCCTTGAATTTGTCCCCTGCTCACTGCTACAGCAGGGGAAAGTAGCTTGCCTTTGGATTATTTGCCTTTTCATCCCTGGTCCTGCGCGCACAGTAGGATTTGCCAAAGGTTCATGATTTAGTATATCATTCATTGGGCTGGTCTTCACCAGAGTCAACAGTATTTCAAGCCATAGTGAGCCCACAACACTGGTCAATATGTACGTGTACTCTAAATACTCCCCCACCACAAAAAATCCATGTGCTAATTACCCTGCCCCCCCAATCATGACTGTCATGACTCCTGGGATGCTCCAAAAATGTATATGTAGATGAGGTTCAGGGCACCCTGATCTGGCTTCACCTCAGGGAGGGTAGGGCCACACTCATCGTATACACCTGCGCGAGACACAGGGAGACAGAGGGATTCTGGGTGAACTGTTTGAGGCCCCATTTGGCAATGTTTGCCAGGCATGTAACGCTGGTGAAGAAACAGGAATCATTGGAAATAGGAAGGAAAGGCACAGCTCAGCAAAAAAGTCAAAATGTATGCAATGTAGTGGCTCACCGTGAACGGAAAAAAGAGTCAGCAGTGAGGAGGACTGTACTTTATGGGCCCTATCATATATCTTATTTGATGGGTTGCACTAACCTAACCTTGTGGTCGGTTCCCATCTGCAAGTTTGCCCAGTATTGGCCATGTACTTGCCCAGTGTTAGCTGCATTTAATCAACTTCATAGTTCATTTCCATTGCTTTTGGCAACAGTTTAGTGATAGACAATGTATTTAGTGATTTCTTTGTATGTGATTATAAGATGAGTGGCTTTTTCCCCATGCCAATTCGGGGGGAGAGACCTCATTTTGTATCTGAGTAAATACAGTAACTCTCTGCTGACTGAAAGCATTATTGACTGGACCACGAATACAGGAGTCTCCCCCCCCCCAGAAAAAAATAAAAAAGCAGCACCAAAATGACTCTTCTCCTTGCAGCCCAGAGAGAAAAGACCAGCAATACAGTGTGTCCAAAAGGTTAACAAACTCCATCTGTTACTGATCAAGGAAGGAAGGAAGTTCCAAAGACACAGGACCCTAAAAGTGCTCACTGTGCTGGCAGTTACCCCTATGAAATATCATCTTTGGCACTTCTGCTGAGCACAACTGCAACAGTGCCAAGACAGAACACCTAAATATGTTAGAGATAAGGGATAGATTTGCATGAAAGATCAAATTCACTTGCACTGAGCCCAGCTACAATTCCATGAATTTGGGAAAGGTATCACTAAACCCCATGCAAACACTTTCTACCTTCCTTCCTCTGCATTGGCTATTCCTCTTACCTGGCCAGCCCATTGCTTCAATCCCTGCTCATTTCAAATCCTGCAGATTTTAACTGCTCAGAATCACTCTTCTCTTTCTTCATACTTGGAGTGTTGGTGTAGCTGTGATGGTCCAGGAGATACGTAAGAGGAAAGAATTATCACAGTTGTTCCACTTAAAGATGTCACCCACAAAAAATCTTACCACTTCCCTTTCCGTGAGGTGGAGCCCACAGGAGACCAGGCAGAACAATTGTCATGGTTCCTTCTGGCCTTAAATTATGAATCACTATTTAGGGGTCTGATCATAGATCTGGGAGTCAGAATCTCTCTAGCTCTAATCCTTTATCTGCCACCTTCATGTTCTGTCCCCTGAGACAAGTCACTTAACTTGTTTGTGTGTCATTTTTTTTGTGTGAATTACGGAAATAATACTACTGGCTGCCTCTCAGAGGTTTGATGAGGAGTACTTAGTTAATGCCTGTGGAAATGAAAAGCACTGAGTTTGGAAAGAACTAAATACTATTGTAGTAGGGGCCCCAACATGTGCTTTGTATTGTGTAGAACATGATAAATGTCCGTGGGGTTTTTTTACTATATTCTTTTCACTGGAGTAGTAAGGGTTGGGTTTTTTTTGGTGATATCTTTTATTGAACCATCTATATAGTTGGGAGAGATGTTAGACAAGCTTTCAGGCACAAAAGGCCTTTCTTTAGGTCAGACCTGAAATAGGGCACGTTGTGCCTGAAAGTTTATCTAACAACTATCCTAAATACACAGCTGGTCCGATAAAAGATATCACCAAACTAGCTTTGCTTCTTGCTTATTTCCTGAACCATCACAGCTAGAACAGCACTTCCAGCCCTACTTTCACTCGTGTGTCAAATGTTCTCAGATGAAATTTGAATGTATTTAAGCCTTTCTGAACTCAACATGCAAGGCAAGATTCTGCTATTACTCCCCAAAGCCCTCTTGGGCACATCTAGACAAGTGCACGCGTGTGCTTTCTGGTGCCTCAAAGGCTTTTGAGGTGCTGCAAAACACACACAGTGCACATAAAAAGTTTCTCTGTGGAGACAAAATCAGATACTTGGAAATCCTAATTATCTAAAAAAATGGTCTAAAAAAAAAGTGGGGCAGCGCACATGGCGGCAGCGTGCACCGCCTGAAACAAGAGCCTAGCTAGTCAGAGCCATATTCTGGCTGCTGGCCAGGCTCCACATGCCTGGATTGCTGCTACTGCAGCCCCAAGAGGCCCCGAGGACCCCAGGTAAGGCTTCTGGAGCCAGCCCAGGGGCTGACCCCAGCCTCCCTTACCCCACCTGGGGCAGTTTGTTGTGCTTCAGAGCGCACGTGAAAGGGCATTCCCCAGGAACAAGTAGCAGTGGCGCAACTATGCGCTGCTGCTGTTTGTCCCTGGGGAAATGCACATGCACACTCATCTGGATGTACCCCTTGATTTTATTATAGTTAACTTGGAGCATAAATTAGGGCAGTTTCGCCCCCATATGTCCACTACAAGCTTAATGTGGGATTTTACATGAACACAGATTTCCATGCAAGCCTTCATTCTCCCAGCTCAAAGAAAAAAGCACACTTAAAGTCAGGCTGTGAACTGCTAACTAACTAACACAGCAAATGCTCTTTAAACAAGGAAGGTGCACAGTAAAAAAGAGAGAACAGGAAGTCTTATGAATAACTTTATTTGCTATTTAATTAATATTTAATTCAAGGTAAATGTTATTTGATCCTTCCCTCACCATCGTAGCTCCTTTTTTACTTAATCAGCCAAAAGCTAGCCAAAACACAGAATTTTCCATGGGACATCCCAGAAGGAAAATGAAGAGGAGGCAGGGATATTTCTTTCACTGTTCCAGGCACATTGCTCTTCACAGCCCATCGTGGTCATGGGTGATGTTCTTTTTCCTTCATAAATAATCTAGCTCAGATCTAGATTAGCAATGGCATATCCTTCTTTGTCAAAGTGAAAACTCAGGACAGACAGCAACGTAAATATTCCCAGCTGAGAATCCTACACTCAGCATATATGTATCATATACATAGTCTCTTGGCTTCCCAGACCTCTGCCCATCTGATAGGCTCATGCCCACTTGTTCCATTCACTGGCCATTTCCACCAAGGCAGCAGTACTTAATCAAACCTAATGAAGGTGGGCAGTTGGCATAAGACTACTGCTTCTGCAAGCAGGTCTTTCTTTTCTGCTGGTGCTGAAGTGTTTGTGTAATCCTGGGGTGGGCAAAATCTGGCCTGTGGGCCTAATTCGGCCCACCAAGGGATTTTAGCTGACCCGCAGTGTCAGGTCCCTCAGCCCTGCCCAGCCCAGGTGCAGCAGGCAGCCCGGGCTGTGACACATCCAGCCAGTCCTGCCACTCCCGGGTTTGCAACAGGAATGGGGCGGCACAGTGGCTAGATTCAGCTTCCTGCCAACCCCAGTGGTGGCAGCTCCTTCTGGACAAGTGGGCAGGGCCAGGGCCGCAATTGTGGACCAGTGACAGAGCAGGCCCTGGCCCTGGCCCTGAGCTGTCATTGCCTCACAATCCTAGCCCTACCCACCTCTCCTGTTCCTGGACACTGCTCTCTGCGCACCCGTGGCTCCATCCCATCCACCCAGCTGAGCACTCCCTGCCTACAGGGGTCCTGGGCTAGTTTCCATGAAAACTTTTCATGCCCACCCGTTCCATCCAGTGCCCCTGGCAATGGGTGTGGGGCAGACAGGCCCAGGCCAGATAGGATCAATGCCCCCTTCCCCCGCCCCTCCACCATGCTGAGTCAGCACCACCCCGGCCCGCAACAGCTCACCAAAGCTCCCTAAATGGCCCTCCAGCCCAAATAATTGCCCACCATGGATGTAATCCTAATCCACATTTGTAGTGATGTATGGGCTAAATCCTAGTTTAAATCAATGGGTGTTGTGTCATTGACTTCAGTGGGACCAGGATTTGAAGTATTAGATAATATTCAACACTTCCTCTGCACTGGAAGAAAGAATACAGAATGAGTGAGTCTGACTGCTGCGCCTTTCCCTCTGAGGGGCAAAACACCTTACGGAAGATGTCAAAGCAGGCCTGCAGTCAATGCCAGAGCTGTGGCAGCTCAAGCAACAAGGAGAGACTGAGCCTCAAAAGAATGAGCCCAGCTGAGCTCAAAACATTCATTCGCTCAACATTTTCTTTATTCCTGTTTATAAAACTGCTTGGTGTGTCCTGCCAACTCCCTATGATCTCCTGCCTCTTTGATGCCTGCCAACTTGCACTCAGCTTCTTGTCTCACATTGCACGGGACCTCAGTGCACACATCCCAAGCAATGTATATGTGCCTACTCTGCAGGGGCAGGAAATTCCAAGTGCAGTTACCAGGAAGTTAAGAGTGTGAGAGTTTTCACCATGTCCTCTTATTTGGTGCCCTCAGGCTGATCTGTCAGAGGTACAGGAATCCATGATAGAGATCTCACATCAAGTGCCAAGGAGTCAGGGGCAGCCAGGTGCTCTGTTTCGGTTTTTGAAAAAATTGATCTGAAATATTTCCATTTTTCTGAAATCAAAAAGAAAGCAGCTTTCCTGTGCCACAGTGATGGTGAAAAATCTATTTTGTTTTGTTCCAAATCTGTACAGAACTTTTTTTTCTTTTTCTTTTTCTTTTTTAAATGTCAGATTTTCCCACAGAATGGAAATGTCGAAGTTTCGGTCAGCTCTTGTCAAAATTTTTCTGTTTAAATGCTGCCAAGTTATATTTTTCCTTGAAGAGGGTATAGAAAGATAGAAAGAGATAGAATAGAGGGTCTTGCAAGTGGTCAAGAGGACAGGGTGTTAGGCTGGGAGTCTGAAGAACTGTTCTCTTGCCTGTTTTATGACTTCATCCCTTAATGAGATGCTTTCTTCTTTACAATATGTAGTTAGATTGTAAGGTTTTCATGATAGAGACTGTCTCTATCTGTGTTAGTACAGCACCTTGCACAGTGAGGTCCTGATCCTCATTTGGGCTTCCATGTACTCCTGTAATACAAATAAAGCAGTAACAATATCTGATTATTTTTGCTCAGCTGAACTGATTTTCACTTTTCTTGTTAGGTGCCCACCATCTGGTTTACTCAGATAAAAATAATGAGGAATCTATGAGCAATAGATAACATATTGAGAGAGATCAAACATCTTGTATTATCGCTCATTTGTTTATACTCTGTTCAGTATTAAAATAGGAGCTATATTTTAGAAAAGAGACTTTTAAATAAATATGTAACGAATAACACAGTGGAAAGCAGAAAAATGTAATTTATCCAACATAACTTCTGAAGTCTCACATCTACCAGAGAAAAAGAGCCCTCTCCTTTTTGCATTTCATCTTGTGTTAAATTTAAAGGATCTGTTTTGTACTTGTTTGTGACTAAACATTTAACTTGTTCAATTTGCATTGCTGAACACATGCATGTTCTGGGGAGACTCAATGTGAGATAGCCTAAACACAGACATTCCATTAGATAAAATGGGTAAAAAAGCAACATCTATTCTTTTTGGTAAGTGCGGGCCAGTTTTTATAGAGGAAAGTAGTTTTGTGCTTGTGATTCACTCTGCTTGACAATCCCATGTGCTCTATATCCTCTAAATAAATCGTTCTACTTTCACAGTTTCTTAATCTAGTGTTCAGTTTATTGTACTTGCAGCAATTTAGCTGTACAATATGTCTGAGTTGCTTACAGTACATGTCTTTCCTTCTGCAGTTAGGCTGTTTGTCATGTATCTGCTTTTTGGGATTCAGAATTTAGCAGTTGGAATGGTTTCTGTGAGGTGCTCGGCATCCTTTTGAAAATAATGTTTATGCTGGGAAACTTTCTGATTCCAAATGCTCTTTATTAATATGAATAGGAAATTAAGTGAAGCAAAGGAAAGAGATTAGGACTCTAATGTATCTTGATATCAGAAGCTATAGACTCACGTTTCACAGATCTTGTAAATATGAAGATTTTTTAATGAAAAAATAAGCAATTTGTAAATGAACTTGGGTAGATCAGATTCTGTTTTAAAATCAAGAATTTGTCTGTAAAATTATTAGCTACTGTTTTCAAGATTTTATTTTTCCTCGTGGAGGGGAGGCATCTAAGACTGAACTGGGACGAGATTTCAACCTAGTGGCATTTGTAGCAAAACTTCCCATTTACAATTTGTGACCCTTCATCCTTTCATATTTTATTAAAGCACTTCATGAGATTTGGGTCCTGTTAGTTCAGATAACTTCTCCCTTTCTGAAACTTTTCTGTTTTTCACATGAAACCAGATTTTGAAAGCAGACTTGGGAGTTTTTAGTCCCTGAGGCAGGAGGGGCTGAGCTCAGATGGTGGCATAATAGATATTTCCCTTTCTCCTCCCCTCATGACCACCCAAGGAGCAGCCAATTGTTGTGACTTCCCAGAGTACAAGAAATTGTTGTACATATGTATTGCATATATGTTTGTAGTGCATGGTGTGTATTTAAATATATATAGAGAGAAAAATATATAGAGGTAACTATATATAAATGATGCCCAAGGGAGGTGCTTGACTTAAATGAGCAGGATAGAAAAATGTACATCCCAGAAGGGCAAGAGGGATAAAAATCTTCCTCTTCTTGAGGAAAATGAGTTGTTAAATGTGCAGAAAATAAAGAATGTAAGAGAAGCTCACACAATGGCTCCAAAAGGGAAAACAGACTTATTGGATTGGATAATTTAACTAACAATCGTAGGATGTCGAGAATTAAAGAGTTCTTTGGAGAAACATTGCAGAGTCTTTCAGCTTCCACACTTGAGAGAGAATCAAATTAACCATTTACATTAAATTGCAATATACATGCTTATGAATTAGAGTGCTCCAGAATCCATTGTTATGCAATTAGTGCAGCTACTGCAGTTCTGCCCCCAGACTGCTCGTACCTATGAAATCTGAGCACATACAGTTTTCGACAGAATCCTTCAGTCTCCAGCCTGAAAATATGTATGCTCAGCCACATTTTTGTGAGATAGCAAGAGCAAGTGTCTACTCCTGTGACGGGCCAAGATTATTGTTTTGTAGATCAAAGATTTGTTATTCATATTTTAAAGGGAGAGATCCTGGGGTTCAGGCTCTGATTCAAATCAGCATATTGGTGACTATTTCAAGTTAGTTATAAAAATGAAGATCTGCTCTGATTATGTATATAAACTGCCAGTGTAGATACTACTGAAGTGTTTTAAACTACAGTCTTTGCTGCGAAGCCCCAACTTTCACACTGTGTTAACATACTGAAGCTGCTGTGACATTCAGGGAGCATACTGTGTACTACTTGTTTTAGAAATGTCTTGCTAACAGTTGGGAACTTGGAGATACAGAGTCAATTCTGGGAAGCATTAGGGAGACGCTTAGAAACTTAAATAAACTAGATTCATCCCCTTTGATGGGCCCCCTTTTAAAAGGTTATACAAAAGAACTGTTTTGTTTGAGTGAATTGCCTGCTACTTTGTGAAAATCATATATAAATGAGTCCCAAATCAATACTCTTGAGGCTGCAAAAGAAAAAATATATATATAAAAGATAGATCAGGAGCTATATTTTAGCAAAAATGTCTCTTAAGTGCCGTTGTCTGACACTATGAACTCCAATCAATGTGTCAGTATTTTGGAATTTGAAAGGAAATAGGGATCAGACCTGACAATCCAGAGCTGAAATTTGATGCTCTGGTCTTTTTGATAAACTGACAGGCAGTGAAAATTGCACACGTCTGCAGGGAATCAGGAGAAAAAGAGAGACAGTTTTGTAGAAAGTCTGCTTATGATTCACAAAGGCATGTGCTTTATCAAAATGGATTGCTTTTGCACTGTGTGGCAGGTTGCTTTCCTTTCTGAATGGAGGCTTTTGCAGCTTGTAAACGGCTGGGTTTTGTACACATCTATAGTACACTATGACTTTTATTGGTTTCCAATTTCATTGCTTTCTCATTCTTGCAAATAAAGCAAAATGGTTAAGAAAAGGATAACCAAAAAGGGATTAGGAACTTTGTTCAGAAAGGTTATTAAAAAAAAAAATGCCTCTTCAAATTCAATACAAAGGCTTTAAAAACTAACCTGCCGATAGCTTTAGGTAACTGAAAAGGATTGTTCACATTTCATGATCCTAAACATCTAATCCATTGAATTTATAGAGTGCTTTTTATTTGAGTCTTTCAAAGCACTTTGCAAACATGAAGTCTTAGAATATCCCGGGTAAGTAGGCAAATATTATTATATCCGTGTTACAGACTGGTAAATTTAAGGGCTATGCTGTTAGGTGACCTCCACAAGGTCACAGAACAAGTATGTGAAAGCCGGGAGGAGAGCTGAGGAGCCCTGACTTTCCCCTAGCCCCCACCGCCAGGGCCTGTTCTAACCACTAGAAAAACTTTTTGCTTTATTAAAATCTTAGAACCAAATCCTGAACCCTGCCCCACTATGGCTAAGCGGGCTTTGCATATGGGACAAAAGAATTGCCATGCTGGATCAGACCGTAGGTCTATGGAGTTCAGTATCCCATGTCTGGGAGCAGCCAGTGCCTTCGATGGTTCAGAAAAGAAAGCCTGCAGTGAAGGTAGCTAAGGGATCATTTGTTCCTGAAAAAGTATCCTCCCTACCCCTAAAACTCCTTAAGTCTGGTTTATGCCCTGTTACATATGGATTGCTCTCCCTTCCAGTGATCTTGGGGTGGGGGGTGTTGTTTTGTTTTTAAATACAGTGTCATCATCACTCTGTAGTCCTTTAAGCCCTATAAACAGCTTGTTATGGGAACAAGCAGCATGCAGGGAGAGTGGAAACCCTCAGTATGGCTTCTCCCCTTCTGGGATATTTTAGTTTTGCTACTTCTTTTTATCTGCATAAAGTCTTATACCATAGGTGTTGCTGGTATCTGAGTGCCTTTAGGGTTAGCATATTTCCAGTTCCAAAAATGAGGACACCTGTCGTGCAGGGGAGAGGGGTGTATGATAGTGGAGGGCAGTGATATGCTGATGCCCTGCCCCTCACTCCCAAGCCACAGACCCCCCTCCCCCAGCCCTGCTGTTGTCCCTCAGTCCCAACCCACAGACCACTGGCCTTGCCAGTGAGGGCAGTCCCAACCCACAGTACATTGTCCCCCTGGGCCATGCTGGTGCCCCTCACTCCCGACCCGCAGTCCCCTGGCACTGCCAGTGCCCTGCACACCTGACCCACAGTCCCCCACCCCCCCAGTGCCCCTCACTCCCAAGCCACAGCTCCCCTAGCCCTTCTGGTGCCTCTCATACCCAACCTGCAGCCCCCTGCTCCCTCCAACCCTGCAGCATCTCCCAGCTGCCCCACCTCTGCAAGCAAGGCCGTCGGCCCCGGTGCCACCGGCCCAGCCATGCAGCTCCCTGGTGCTCCTGAAGGGCTCCCCCAACCCCTTCCCCTGATGGAGGGGCAGGTGCCTTCGCCACATCCCCCATCCTGCTGTAGCTCTGGCACCCAGACAGCTTCCCCCAGCACCGGCAGGCACCCACCCCCCCACACACCCATCCCCTCCACACACCCCTGCCACACGCGCGCACAGTCCCCACCCCCCACAGACTTACCCGCATCCAACTGCAGGGGCTGCTCCCACCACCCTGCCTGGCTGCATGCTGGCCACATGTGTATGTGCCCTGCTTCCAATTGCCCTCCCCTGGCTCCCCCTAGCCCCAAGCCAGGAAAAACTTTGAAGGTGAGCCGACCAAAATCCCAGACATTTGGTCATATTTAAAAAAAAGCCACCCAAACGGAGATTGGAGGATCCAAAAAGAGGACATGTCCAGGAAAACCTGGACGTATGGTAACCCGATGCCTTCTACAGTTCTTGTACAGGTTTACAGGAATTGACCCATTGTGTTATGCCCAATTGACTATAGCCTTTGAGAGCTGAATGGTTCAAATGCCAGGACTTTTATTCCCATATGCCACATCAGAACAGTATTCTTACGTGGTTTCCTACATAAGGAATGCCCTTTGAAACGCTGTATAAATGGTCAGCTGCTTCCCTGTGGTGTCAGGGACATTAAGCAGTCTTGGAGAAGATTGTCCCCTCTGTAAAGACAGGTCAACAGGACACATAAAACTGGAATAGCTGGATAGAAACACTAGAAGTTTGGCTTCGTGATTTTATTGAGCATCTTTGAAAATAGGGTGCTAAATCATTTACTGAGCTTAATGCAGCTGCCAGGGCAAAGGGTGGGACAGAACGCAATGGAATGTGGAAGGGATAAGGTCCTTAATGGGTTACAGAGTGAGAAAACTCATGCCATTCAAATCCACTTCAGTCCAAATAAAGCTGAAGTTACGTTCACTTCACTGGCTTGCATCTCTCAGAACCTAAAAACCCTTCCACTCTCTTTGTTGCTGGGAAAGGAGGTTAGGTTGCCGTATATTTTGGTACCAAAGAAGTGGAAAAAATGACCAACATGTCTTAAAAGGAGGGACTAACATGTATAACACCAAGGGAAAACATGAAATCTTGGGCTGTAACTGTTTTACCATCCATTAGCCTGCCTTCACGTAGCGATGGCATTATATACAGTAAGTCTAAGAATCTCAAATTCATACCAAGCTTTATATTCATGGATCCACTACACGAATCATGTGAAGTCGTGTCTGAAATAATTTTCTGCCAAGGCTAATACAGCTGTTTCATCCTTATATCATATCAGGCAGTAAGCGGGGCATGATTGTTTATGCAGCTGGGGACCTTTTGCTTACTGGGTTCATTCTGCCTCTAACACTACAGAGCATAATCTAAGCAACCTGTTATGTTCTATACAGCCACTTATGTGGAAGAATCGATAATGAAAAAGTAAGTATTGTATTATCGAATGGGAAGGATTGTCATTTTGGCTACTCAAATACTGTTACATTCTGTGCTGATGTTTCACCAGAGATAAAATCCCCCTACACATATTGCAAGCAAGCACAAAGGCTCTACCTTTAAAAAAAATAACTGGAAGGTTGTCTAGTCTGGTGTCTTTCCCTCTTAATGTATATTTTCACCTTGGGGAATGGCTGCCTGTTATTGATTTATCTAGGAAAAAATATAAGCCAGAATATATTAAACATGGTAGATCCTATTTGAACTGGCAGCGCGTGTAAATTTTTAGCTCTTTAGTGGAGGCTAAAGCCTCAGCCACTCTCAGTTTTCTTTTTATGGATAGATTTCTTAAAAAAAGAAGACATTGTTATACGACTATTGATTTCCCAGTGTGCTTGTAGTTGTACCCATGCCGTGTCTTGTTCCAGCTTTGAGAACATCTTTAACGGGGATGCAGAAATGTAGCCCCTAGTATCTGCAACTGAAGAGATACATTTTTTAATTAAGTAAGTTCCAAGCATGTTTGTGAATCCCGCTTTCTCCTGTGGACGATTTAACCCACAGGATCTGCACGAGATGACTTGTCACACTAATGCGGCTGTTGCTTCAATTTTGGCCAGGCTGACAAGTGAAAAATAGATGTCTGTCATGCGACAGGCTTCTGAGTATAAATCCTGTTAGCATTTGCTCCTGAGAGAGAGAAGGGGTGATGGCAGAAGGGGAAAGAGAAGGGAGGGGAAGGGAGAGGCAGCTGAAGAAGGAGTGTTAACTGCTATTAAACCTGAAGGAAGCCTGCCTGAAGCCAAGGAAGACAATGCTAGGAGGTATAGTGGGAGCTAACAGTTTAGTCTGTTCTGTCTTCAGCAGTAGATGTCACTATATGCACCTGCTGAAATGAATAAAAAGAATAAGTCAATAAATGGATACACAGACACATGTACGGGGCAATAGTCAGGGGACATTTTCAGAGCTGTTTGATCCATACGAGGCATTTATTTACCCTGGAATTTTGAAGAAAATTATAGGAGAGATTTAACTTAAAAAATCTCCACAAACCACCAGGGACTGAGTGAGCTCATCCAGTGTATGCTCGGGGGCTGGCAGCACTTTCTATTTATTTTTTGCAATCTAGATGGCACCTGTGTTAGTCACAGAGCACAGAGGCGAGCTTCATCTAATTTCTGAATCATCCACTATTAATATTGCTATTGAAAGTTTGTCTCCTGGCATTGTTACTTTGTGTTAAGCTAGCAAAAGGCATTAGACTAAACCTGTTTCTTTATAGAGCAGACCTCTAGCTTTAGTGGGTTTATTTTGCAGAGTTGGTTTGCACATCTCAAAAGCAGAGCTTGCAAATGTTTGAAAGGCTTCCTGGAAGCAGGAGAGGTTTTGATTCCCTCTGGCAAAAAAAAAAAAAAAGAAAGAAAGTATGAGGAATGCTAAACTTACACTCGCCTGAAGAAGATGTTCAGTGTTTCAGAGTATTTTAGTCTGCTGCCAATATGTTGACATTAAATTCACAACAGTGGCAATAAAAGTGGAACAGCTTGGTGTGTCTTTCTCAAGCATCATGCACTGTATAAAAACCCACTCAGTTAAGAAAGGCAAGTCCAACAAAAAAAATCTTTTAACCTCATCAATCCAAAGAAATCTATTAAAGGCCAGGCCCTTCTCAGGTTTCAGTCTAAGGGTATGAAGGTTGAGGACAGTACGCAGAGGTCTACTTCAGTGCTCTCTCTGTGATTGCCATCATCTGTTGTGGTTTCCAGACTTGTCCAATGAGATTTGCTAATACTGTTATGTGTATGTCATGCCATTTCACTGAATGCAGATATATGGAGCATGTTACATCCAATATAATTCACCCTAAGGGAAAAATCCTGTTGCTACATTTCCCTTTATATAGCCCAGGATGCATTGTGGAGATAATACTGCCATAAATACTCACATAAAGCAGAGACAGAACTTGCTCATTGATTCTGCATTAGAAGTGGAACTGGAAAGATCAGAACTTGAAACTTCCACTAACCTTGGATCCAAGAAAAACCTTTAGATGTGGGTTTCTCATGGACCAAAAGCAATTTTGAAAATGATTTAATAGGGGTGTTTTTCTGATCACTGAGTTACACTTAAACTTTACTAATTCTGTGGAATGTTAAATGGTTTCAAGTTAGAAAGTGCTGTGGGTAGTTGCATGTTAAGGGTCAATACCACTTCTTGCCTGAACAGCTCTGACTTGCCACCCCTGATGGAGCAGGGGAGTGGCTAGGAGCCAGGACACATGGGCTTTATAGGTGCAGACAGAAATTACATTTGTCACATGATCATCCCCTTGAAGGTGCTCTATAGCCATGCCCTAACAGAAGAGCACAGCTGCAGAGTGCTCTGATCACATGACAAATTAACTCTCATTGAATGAGGGTTCAGATGAAAGCGCTTCAAAGCAGAGCACCTTCATTAACTTGTGTCTGCTCTGGTGGTTGGGCTGCTGCAGCCCAGTTCTGCCCCGCCCCCCCTGCCCCCCCAATGTTGTCTCAGGATGGGAAGGGGGAAAAAGAGAGAGGAAGGAGCTCGGACTGGTATTTGATCACCCTGTGCTAGAGTGGGGGCAGGTGGATGGAAGCTGGGGCAGGGGAGTTGGAGGGGGAGGGAGGAAGGGGGTAGGGCTGTAGGGAAGAGGCTGCTGACGCACAGCCTCTCTCACTAGATCGGCTCCAAATTCATGCTCAGTCCTCCACCCTCCCAGCCCAGCAGTTAATGTCTGCTGGCTCAGGAGGATTGGTCTAACTCATGATGTTTTCTGTGTAGCATAATGATTCAGACTGGGGAGCTGCACTACTGTCTGCGCCTTATATCTGTTCTAGGTGATGAGGGGGGAAGCTGGAAGTGGTCCTTTCTGGCATGCTGAAGGACTGTAGATTGCTCATTTTATCTTCACAGAGCAGACTGAAGTTACCCTAACATGAGCTAGCATGGCCTGGAGCTAACTCTTGCCTAAAGTGACATAACTTTGAGACGCTCAGAGAATGCTTAATGTGGGTTAACTAGCATCAACATTTTGGTTTTAAATGCCCTTAATATGGTCTGAGTGCAACACACAACTTTACCTTGATTTTCTGCATTTTTGATCCATGTGAATAGGTGGAGTAACAAAGCAGTCTCTCAAGAAGATGAAGTCTGCAGTAAGCAAGTCTGCATAACCCCAGTTTACATAAACATTAAAATACCTTTAGCTTCAAAGCTCTAACAGCCAGAATTGGAAAAGTAGAGGCTGTGAGTAAAAAAGTGATTTTTGGTATAGTTCCTGCTTCTGTCCTGGTTCACTTACCAGTAGATAACTGATAGGATTAGCATGCAAACAATAATGCTGCTCGGCATCACAAAATTCCTTGGCCAGTGCTGCAGTACCATTGAGACCATCAGGTGTTCAGAAGTAGGAGGCCAGGCGAGCTTGGCATCCAAAGGAGTGGGATCTGACTGTGTAACTCTACCACACTTGCCTCTGCTAACAATTCATAGAAACACATTAATTTCAGCTGCTCTAATTCACAGTATCACTATCATGATGGAAGATAATAGATGAAGCTACAGTACATTTAGGAGGGAGTAAGCTCTGCAGACTTTGCTCCATTCTATTTGTTCCTGATGCTAGTTCTGAAAAATTCAGTTTCTAAATAACAATGTATATTCCACAGGGTAAAAGCAAGTCCCTCAGCATTTTTCATATGACTGGTCACATCCATTTACTAGACACTCAGGGGGTGATGCGTATGGTACAAAAACGGGGGGAGAGGGGGGCGTTTCCATATGAAAGACTCAATTTTTTCTGATTTTCCTACTTCCTTCTCTACCAAATCTTGTCTTACATAGCTGAAAGTAAAGTACACTTGACATCAGAAATGGACCAGAAACATTTATCCAAACATGAGGACATGCGTCTACCAGACTTTGTAGAACACACTGCACATGGTGAACATAACTACTTTTGTCCCTTTCTAGTTGGCTCCACAAAACAGATACATCCCTTGCAATGTGTCAGTGCCTCCTGGGGGGTGTAAGTTGTAGCCATGTCGATTTAAGGACGTAGGCAGACAAGGTTCTTTGGGTAGATTTGATACCTTTTATTAAACCAACTCAAATAGTTGGACCCTGCTGAAGGGTGTTTGTGCCCAAAAGCTTGCAAAGAAAATTTTTTTCAACTATTTGAGTTGATCAAATAAAAGATATCAGATTTACCCAAAGGACCTTGTCTGCCTTGTTGTGCCTTTTGGGGCACTATCATCTGCACAGAGCTGTCTTAATTGAGGCACCAGCAAAAGCATTTGAGTTTCATGTGGACTTTACCCCTCTGTCACAGCATAGTCATTGCTGTTCTCAAGACTGCAGCTGAAAAGCAAGCCCTGCTGCTCAGATTCACCACACACTAAAAAAGTGTGGCTGTTTTTGAAGTGTCCCTGGGAATGCTTCAGGGAGCTCAGTCTTAAGTATGGTCTGAGAGCAGTGCTGGACACGCTCTGGCACTACTCTAATGGCAGTTACATGGCATTTTTTCAGTACTCAGTGTGCACTGACTAGGAATGAGTGGCCAGGGCTCGTTTCTTTGTGACAGTCTTGGGACTGCCACAGAGACAGTTCATATGCATGTTAGGCACCAACAGGGGCACAGACAGAGAGGAAACAGAAGTGATTACCTTAGCCTGCTCTTTGCTTGGGGGCTGCAGAATACCCCTCCAACAGGACACATCCCCTATGGCAGGGAACCCCTGTGTACAGGGGATAAGTGAGGGCCCACATGATTCTTCTCCACTGCCCCAAAACATTCCTATGGTCCTGTGTGGCAGGAGCTTTACCATGTCTCAGAGAAGCATCAGATCTGTCATCAACTAACACTAGGATTTCATTAGCCCATAATAATCCTTTTGGACTCAGAAAGCGTGTTCACCTGTAATGCACCCACAGCAGTGATCAAACTGCATTTGATCTGCCTACTTCTGTGCAGCCTAGCTCATTCTTAGCCTTACTTGTGCCCTGGACCTGAGTTGAATCCCTGGGACTTGACCTTCTCTCTCTTCCTTTTTTATTCTTTGTATCCAAGTGCCTAGCCTTCCAACTCCTTCTAAATAAACCATCTCTTGAGCACTTAGCAGAAGAAGAGCCTTTATGCAACTGGCCCAGAACTCAGATAACCTGGGACTTGACATGATCTGCTTATGGGACTGTGTTGATTGCAAATGTTGTGCAGTCCAGTCCACACCTGGGGAAGCGAAAGCTCTATGTCTTTTCCCTCTACACCACTTACCCATGCCAAAACAAGGCAGAGCTGGCCAATGGTTGTTGGAGGTAGTGGTAGCCCTTCCGACTCCCAAATTCTTGTTTAGACACTGGGGGGCCAAGAGGTGAAAATAACTGGAGAGGCCTCTTGAGATCTATGGTGAGAGAAAGGCTAGTAAATCAATACGTGCCATGGAATAGCATAGAATCTGAGGCTGCATGATAATGGCAGCGGCTGAACTTCATATTGATGCAGCAGGGAATGATTTTTGCTATGGTAATGATTGTTAAGAGTGGGGAGTGAGCTGGATGATATATTTCTATATAGGTATATCTGGAAGTTAGATAGATAGATAGATAGATAGATAGATAGATAGATAGATAGATAGATAGATAGATTTTAAACCCAGAGAGGTCTTGTTCATTTGAAATTGTGAATTATTTATCCCAAGGTAGTTACATAGTGGGCATAAATATTTACCAAATTGATAACTCGAACATTTGGGTTAAAAAAGTAGTCCTACCGTCCATATAGTAAGGTCAATGAGCTGTTTAATAATTGTATTTTAGTTGCACCTGGAAATACTGAAGAAAATCATCCAATCCATTCAGTCTTACCAGTTAAATATACTTTAGAAGGTAAAGTATCTTTTAGCCTCTTTAAAATAATAGCTGTGATTATGGCACACTCTATACTACATAACATGTTATGAATAGCATGCTGAGTGTTTTTTTTAGTATATGTAAATTACATAGAAGCAGAAGGGATACATCTCTGAACTGTTTTTGTAGAGCTGATTATAGGTCTAACTACTATAGGAGGAGTCTGAAAGAGCTTTGTTGAGAGGCATTGATTGATTAATAAAGAGCACAGCAGCAACAGACAAAACATCGCAGTTATAGATTTTCCATACTTTATCTTCAGGGCTCTTAAGGATACAGTGGTGATCAAATAATGGGGTTTTCTTTCACCTTGCAGTAACTTGCAACAAATCAAGGCATTCTGCAGTGCCACAGAATGGCTTTCTGCAGAACACGGAGGTAAAAGGAAAACTCCTCCACAATCACGACTTTGCAGTGAGACACAGCCCTTTTCCCTTCCACTCTCTGTTAGTGAGAGATGTTTCTAACAATATTTTAAAGTAGTGTCCCAAATTTAGAAGGAAAGTGGGAACCGTACAGTCAAACACTCAAGCATTCTATTTTTATAGCATCCAAAATGTAAGTGGAAAGTCACATGCAAAGCATGTGTGCATTTTAGTGCTGATAATAGAAATAGAAGACTTGTTAAGATCAGTTGTTAGATTCAAAATTAAGCACCCAGGGCTTCTAGTTAAAAAGGCATTTGTTACAAGACTATAGCATTATGTACCTGATTAACAAAGAGACTGAAGAGATAAACAGACCCAGAGTAGCATGTAAGCAGGGAAGAGCTGACTTTGTATTTTCTTGTGAAACTCCTTGCTAGGAAATCCTGGTTAGGAAAATACCCAGTTTCACTCACTGAAGGACAGATCACGCCTCGATTTCTGGAAATAATGTGGATCCTTATTAATTTCTCTTCCATTAGCTGACGTTTTGCTGCACCCCTGCAACAAACATCTAAATACAAGCAGAGGGAAGAAGTGCCACATCAGACCAATGCTGCCTCTACCACAGAACTTCTTCTTAAAGAGATACACACATTTGAATGTGGGCTGTTGGTGTTTCCCAGCTATTAAAAGCAAATTCTTTTCACATTGTACATTTTCTAGCCAATACACATTTGAAGATGCTCAAGCAACTTGAAATTTGTTCTGCTTTAAAAAAAAAAAAAGAGTTGAAAGAAGATTCATCTCTTCCTCTTGCCCCTAAGTCCTCTGGCCTTTTCTGGGGTTTCAACATCTTCTTTTTCTATTTAAAATTTTTTTTTTCTCCCCGCTAAGAGACTCATATACAAGCACCAGGGGACATGGGCTATACACAAAGTGCCATCGAATGGACAAAATAAACAAACAGAAGGGAAAAGGAGGAAATGCAACAGCAATGGGCAGAGTTAAACATTTTGCAGACAGTAGTGTGTTTTTTTTGTAATAGATCATATCCTTTTAATGTTTCCATTGCTTTTTAAATCTTTGGATTTGATTTTAAAACACCCTTTTCATGTATCTTCATTGTAAAGCAACGAAAGGAACAGAGTAGTTCTGTGTCACAAGCAGCATTTCTATATATGTATTTTTTTTTATTAGGTTTTGTGAATTTTATATGAAGATGATTCAAGGATTTCTTCTGGGAATTATTTCCATAAATATTTCCTCAGTTTCCAGCTGCAGTTTCAGTTAGCTTGGATATTTATTTCCTGCCGGTGCCCTAAACTATACTTCACAAGACTGTATGTTAGTATTGGCCAAAGTGATATGTATACAAACCTTTGAATAGCATTAACAAGCACTCCCTCGTGTCTGTGTCTTGGGAGGGACTGGACCCCTCTTCTCTGTTTTTTGTAAAAGTTGTCTCTGAAGAAGATCTCATAGTCAGAACATCATTACTAATGATAGTTTCCATTTTCAGCATGTATTGAAGAAAACCCTTTTGTTCCACATGCAGCCCACACAATGACGCAGCACTCCCTCCTTTTTTGATTCTGATGTTGAAGTGTTATGCAGGTTTAAATTAGACATTTTTAAAAAGTGGGCCACTTCATCAGCGGGTGTAAATTAGCATAGCCGTGTGGCAGCAAATGGCACTGTGCCAATTCCACCAGCTAAGCATCTGGCTTCTGCTTTTAAACTTTATTTAATAGGCTGGAAGTGTAATACAATAAAGGTCATTCATGACATGAGTGTGGATGGTCTTAGTCCAGTTCCCAGTTGTCCAGGTGTCTGCATTGACAAATAGCTGCTCGTGCTGAACGTTTTCTGGGTATTAAAACAAAGAACCTTGGTGCTGACAGTCTTATTACCTTACAGGAGCACCACGCTCATACAACCTTGTCCCCGCTTCCCCCGCCCCAAATGCTATGTCAGGAGCTGCCTTTGTGATAATCAATAAGAAACATAAACACATGCAGACTTAATGCATGCCAGACTCTGAATGAGGTTTAGCCAGCAGCAGGTCTCAGATACAAGCAGAGAAAATCCCTTCCTATTGACCCAGCCAGAAACCAGTTCAAACCTTAACATTGTTTGCCTTCTGTATACACCTGCTCCTAATCTTCATTTGTTTGAGCACATCTCTTGAAGATGAGAACATAGCACATTATCCTTCCGTGTTCTCTCTCATCTGAATATCCCAACCTTTAGTTAATTTAAGGTGTACATTGTTCCTGGGTAAGAAGTCTGCGTGGATCACCTCACTTACTCTTTACATACAGCTGCCTCTGTGATGGAAAGCAGAAGTTATTGAACGGTACGTGGGCACACTGCACAACAGATCAGGGCGAGAAAATCATGCTCACCTGTGCATCCAGGAGAAGCTGTCAAGCAACATTTTAACCAGATTGTTATTAGCAGGAATTTGGTCCAAGTTAATGTGGGATAGATTGTGCATGCAGCAGCATGGTGCCCCTAGCACCATCTGGGCATTGTGTCAGTACTGACTCATAGGGCAGGGTGCCACCTACTGACTCACTGCACCATCTTTGTGTCCTGGTAGGAGATGAGGGGCCAGTGCCTCGTGGCCTATGCTGAACCTTACTCATGCCAGGTGCTCTGGGCCACTGGAACCTTAACAAGGAGTACAAATAAACAGGGATTGCTGTAAAGCAGATCCAGTAGGGTTGCCTCACTGCCCTGGTATATAGGAGAGAAAGACAGACCGGTCCAAGAAGGATGGAAGAGAGCAATCATTTGTTTGCCTTGGCCACAATACATACGTTTGCACAATGTGCATGTGTATGCGTGTGTGTGTGAAAGGAAGAAAAAGAGGAGGGAGGAAAAAATAAAGCCCGTGTCTGATAGGCCTGAACCATGTTTGTATCTTAATACATGGCAGAACTGCACAAGAAAAGCTTTGCTTCACTAAAATATTACTCCTGTAGCGGTGCCAAGGTCAGTTTTGCTCCATATGAATGCTGACCACGTTGCTTGGAGCTGTCTGGGGTGGGAAGGAGGAGGCTTGAACACCCAGTTCTGCTTTTCAGAGCAGTATCCTTTGCTCTGATACACTCAATCCATTGCTTCTGCTCTTTCTTTCCCATTCTCCTTAAACCCCTCACCTGGGCTGAGTGCTCATATTCATGGAGCCCCTCTCCAGTCTGATTTTAATTCTCATCTGCTCCTAGTAGATTTTATTTTGATGTAAATAAAAGCATAAAAGTAAAACAAGTTGCTTTCTGCCCCCTTCCTGAGACACCAACTTGCATGGCAAGGTGAATGGCTGATGGCACTTACCTCATCCTACCGCACTGGCTCTCTCTCTTGCTTTACTTTCATCTCATACTGCTGGGAGGGAGGCAGCACAGCAGAGACTGGCTTGTAGAACTGAGCAAGAAAAGGATGGGAAAATAGATGGCATCCAGATAAGCATCTGTAAGGAAGCTAGGACAGCAGGTTGCCTTCATTGTGCTTATAACACTGTGGTGGCAAAGAGCTGTTAGCATGGTGTTCATAAGCTTGATGATTCTTAATCGGCTCTGCCTTTTGGAGTTGTCTGGCCTCCAGTCAATTTTTAGGGGCAGTTGAAGGGTGCTAGTTTTAGTCTCTAATGCTCACGTGGTTTGAAATCAGGCTCTAACACAGCCGCTGAAATCAGCTGGGACTGTCCCTAGATTTGTTCCTCTCATAGTATAGAAGGGCTCTTGACTCTAAAATTTTCTGCTCCAGCAGTACCAAATTTTTTCTGACCTTCTGGGACCTCAGTGAGGCCACTTATTCATTCAGGTTAGAAAAGTTGTATGAGAGGGGTAAATTATTGGGGCATTGTGTGTTTGTGTACGCACGCAAGCGGATGTGTGTGGTGGTGGGGGGAGAGGGCATTCAGTGTGACATTGGGGCATTTTTAGCTCTCAGTTCCTAAAGACACAGGGTCCAAGGAATTAGATTTTCTATTTTCTTATGCAGTTGTGGTGCCAACATACACATCAGATAAATTGAAAAGGGCTGAAGTATGGAGTAGTCGTTCCTGTCCAGCCACTGGGCCAGGATGCCTGCTTCTGCTCAGAGGCTCCAAACCCAGAAATCCTCTATTGAGAATCCTCTAGAGTTGTATCCAAGGGTCACTCTCAAGCACACCAGAGACTGAGGTCTCGAGTGCAGCACGAGAGGAACAGCATGGAGCTGCGTCACTGCTGTGAGCGTGTGAGCAGGAACTAGTGGGTAGGAGATGCTGCTGCCCCAGTGCAGACCTGTGCCCTGCATATTCTCCCACTGCAGGCAGAGGTCCTGCTGTTGCCAGATACCATTGCTGAGCATTTTATACAGAAGGTGACCCATAGAGGCTGATTTTCCTGTGCAAACTTTAATGAAAATAAAGAGAAAGCAACTCATAACTCAGCCGTGAACAGCAGCCAAAGGGGATTTTGTTTTTCACTGCATCTATATGATTTTGAGCCTCTCTGTCTTTAATGATTTTACTTCTCTGAAAAGGTTTCAGAACTGCATATGCAGAGGTTTTTCTATTGGAGTGCCACCAAAAAGTCTATGTAAGCACAATATGTGGGGAAAAAACATGTCTCAAAAATATTATCTAGTGTAAGAGGAGTCTGTGCATTGGCAAGAGGTTTCTGCCCTCTCCCAGAGTCCTGACACAAAAAAAATCAAAGCTACCCTAAGGTTTGAAAGCCTGATTTATATTTTTCTCAAGGGGTGGAGAGGGGTCTGTATAATAAACAGGCAGCTGCATAGAAACAGAATGGAAGAACTGTGTGATTAAAACAGCCTGGAAAAAATTACTAAAATTGTTTCTACTCTGTACTTAGTTCATACCTCCTCTGTTGTCTCAATGTGCTACTTTGGAGCCAGTGCTGAAATCCCACATTTCATATAAGGCCCTTCTTATTATAGCAAAGATAAAGACATTTCAGCCTGAGAAGACTGAATTATGCAGTGGCACTAGATTTGTGCTCTCTTTTGCCCAGCCCCTGTTAGCCAAAGCTGCTTGGTAATGCATTAAATGATGCAACACAAAGGATCTAACAGCATCTGCAATGGCTTGGGTTCTTAGAAACATGTAAAACTCACCATAAAATGAATATTGCCAAAGCTCTCTCCCATTTCCATATTCCCTCCACATTGTGTTCATGTATAATAGGCTTCCAGGAATGTTCATGACCTTACAGCTGTCCCTTTTGTTTACAGTCCAGTGCTCTGTCCTTGAGATATGTTGCATACAGACATGAAGACAAAATCATGGCTTTAGGCCTCTGCCTACCTCGCTGGAAAAAAATATAGCTTCTATTGGAGATGCTCACCACTCAGTACTGTTGCAATTGCACACATGTAATTAAAATTGGGTGAAACAATTAGAGGTAACAATAAAAGAATGGAAGCTCATGTCACACCATAGGAACACAACTGTTTGCTGCAGAGATTGTGGTAAAAAAAAAACCTGTTCATGTTTTGGGAGGGGTTGGGGGGAGAGGGATGGAAACCTTTTCTCTTTCCTGCCTAGAGAAGAATGCTCCAGTGCATTTCCTATGGCTTGATTCTATTTTTTAAATGATTTTCTTGTCTCTAGAGGAGAGATGGTATGTTACTCACATGGAGGCTGCCCGTGTTTCTTACTCACTGTCAGTGTCAGCACACAATCAATGCACATTTATGCTGTTACTTCACCACTTTGATGTTGATGATGTTTGGTATATTTTTGCTGTCCATGCAAATATAAATCTTTCCAAATGAATACATTTTCCTGCAAATAATTTGCTTCCTGACTGGTGCTCAAAATAGCCTTGTCCTGGTCTTTACCTGATGTCTGAGAGGCAGTGTGAAACTTTCATTCAGACCACAGACTCGATACTTCTCTGAGAAAACAGGACATGTATAAGTTTTAGATATTCAGCTTCTCATCCTTGTTTGTACTTTCTATAAGCATTGGGGTGCTTTATTTATGATGCAACACTGTGTTTATGGACCATCCAGAGTTGAATTTGACCTGTTCCAGTTATACCTAAAACGTAACACTGAATTCAGGGTTGCATAGAGTTACTGAAGGTAGCTCCAGTCCCAGAAACGCCATAGCCATGGTAGCATGGTGCTCTACTCAAGCTTTTTAGATCTCCTGTGACACGCTGTAGTGTATTTAATTAACAGCTCCATGCGTGGGGCCTGGCCGAGAGGAATGTGAATGTTGCTGTAGACACTAGCAGCTGTGAGATACTACTGAGGAGTATGCTGGCTACACGATGAACGGATGGCTGTTTAGAACTCTAAATATTTCTCCAACTTTTCTGTCTGCAGTAGAAAAGGTCAACCATTATGTTAAAGAAATCTGAGTGAATGATCGCTGCTTCTTCAGTAGGCAGTGGAATTTGAATTGGTGGTCTCTGAATTGATGATGAGCATTCACAAATTTGAGATATTTGGAGTTTGGGTCCACACTCATCTCAGTAGTAGTCTTATAGCTGGAGACCTGCACAAGCTCTGAAGTTCAGATCCCAGTTCAGATTTCCCTGAAGGCTGGAGGTGTTTGGATCCATCACCATCACATTATTAAAGAGGCTATCCTTAATGGACTGGCCGATGCCAACATCCTGAGGGATAGCCAGCATGGGTTTGTTGCGGGTAGGTCTTGCTTGACCAATCTCATTTCCTTCTACAACCAGGTGACCTATCACCTGGACAAGGGAGAGGAGATTGATGTCATATATCTTGACTTCAAAAAAGCCTTTGATCTGGTATCCCGTGATCACCTCTTGGTGAAACTGGCCAATTGTGGCCTTGGGTCCACCACGATCCGCTGGCTGGGAAATTGGCTCCATGGTCAGACCCAGAGAGTAGTAATTGACGGAAGTCAATCATCATGGTGCCCTGTGACCAGTGGGGTCTCCCAAGGCTCTGTCCTTGGACCCATACTGTTCAACATCTTCGTTAATGATGTGGACATTGGAGTCAAAAGCGGACTGGCCAAGTTCGCCGATGACACCAAACTTTGGGGCAAAGCATCCACACCAGCAGACAGGCGGGTGATCCAGGCTGACCTGGACAGGCTCAGCAAATGGACAGATGAGAACCTGATGGTGTTTAACACTGAAAAATGCAAGGTTCTCTACCTTGGGAGGAAAAACATGCAGCATCCTTATAGGCTTGGCAGTGCTACACTGGCTAGCACTACGGAAGAAAGAGACTTGGGGGTCATCATTGACCACAAGATGAACATGAGCCTGCAACGCGATGCTGCAGCTAGTAAAGCAACCAAAATGCTGGCTTGCATCCATAGATGCTTCTCAAGCAAATCCCGGGACGTCATTCTCCCCCTGTACTCGGCCTTGGTGAGGCCACAGCTGGAGTACTGCATCCAGTTTTGGGCTCCACAATTCAAAAAGGATGTGGAGAAGCTTGAGAGAGTCCAGAGAAGAGCCATGCGCATGATCAGAGGTCAGGAAAACAGACCTTACGACGACAGGCTGAGAGCCCTGGGGCTCTTTAGCCTGGAAAAGCGCAGGCTCAGGGGTGATCTGATGGCCACCTATAAGTTTATCGGGGTGACCACCAGTATCTGGGGGAACATTCATTCACCAGAGTGCCCCAAGGGATGACGAGGTTAAACTGTTATAAACTACTGCAAAACTGTTTCAGGCTGGACGTAAGGGAGAATTTCTTTACTGTCCGAGCCCCCAAGGTCTGGAACAGCCTGCCACCGGAGGTGGTTCAAGCACCTACACTGAACACCTTCAAGAGTAAATTGGATGCTTATCTTGCTGGGATCCTATGACCCCAGCTGACTTCCTGCCCTTCGGGCGGGGGGCTGGACTCGATGATCTTCCGAGGTCCCTTCCAGCCCTAATGTCTACAAAATCTATGAAAACATTTTCATTCAACCCTGTTACTTTGATAGCGAGGCTTCAATCATGAAATTTAGATCCCAGAGCTAGATATGGATTGAACTCTCCAAAGTTGTGGGGCAATGTGATTGCAGAGCCACTGGTCATCATCTTTGAAAACTCATGGTGATCAGGAAAGGTCCTGGACGATTGGAAAAAGGCAAATACAGCGCCCATATTTAAGACAGGGAAGAAGGAAGATCCAGGGAACTACAGACCAGTCAACCTCCCCTCAGTGCCTGGAAAAATCATGGAGCAGATCCTCAAGGAATCTGTTTCTAAGCACTTGGAGGAGAAGAAGGTGATTAGGAACAGGCAGCATGGATTCACCAGCGTGAGTTCATACCTGACCAACCTGATGACATGACTAGCTCTGTGCATGTAGGAAAACCAGTGGATGTGTTACACCTTGACTTTAACAAGGCTTTTGATATGGTCTCCCACAACATTCTTGCAGACAAGCTAAGAAAGTACGAGCTAGACGAACAGACTGCAAGGTGGTTAGAAAACTGGCTGGATCATCAGGCTCAGAGGGTAGTAATCAATGGCTCGATGTCTACTTGGCAGCCGGTATCAAGTGGAGTGCCCCAGGGGTCGGTTCTGGGGCCGGTTTTGTTCAATATCTTCATCAATGACCTGGAAGATGGCATAGAGTGCACCCTCAGCAAGGTTGCAGATGATACCAAGCTGGGGGGAGTAGTAGATATGCTGGAGGGTAGGGTTAGGATTCAGAGAGTCCTAGACAAAAGGATTGGATTGGGCCAAAAGAAATCTCATGAGGTTCAACAAGGACAAGTGCAAAGTCCTGCACTTAGGACAGAACAATCTCATGCACTGGTACAGGCTGGGGGCCGACTGGCTGGGCAGCAACTCTGCAGAAAAGGACCTGGGAATTACAGTTTACAATAAGCTGCATATGAGCCAATGGAGGGGGGCTGGGTGCTTTAATTATAGTGGCTCCTAATTGAAGTGGGCAGAGCATCAGATGTATCAGCGCCCCCACACTGCCACACTGAAAAATGGCAGCGGTGCTTTAACTACAGTTTGTCAAATAAGCTTTATTTAAAGCACCCCTGCTGCCACTTTTCAGCACATGGATGCTGATACAGATGACACTGGAGTCTGCTGGAGCGCGGTAATTACATTTAATTAATCGAGTCTGCTCTGATACACTGTAATTACATCATGTCGGAGCAACCTCAATGCACGTGTATAGACATCCATTTAATCTAGAGAAGAGGAGACTGAAGGGGGATTTAATAGCAGCCTGCAACTACCTGAAGGGGAGTTACAAAGAGGATGGAGCTGAACTGTTCTCAGTGGTGACAGATGATGGAACAGGGAGCAATGGTCTCAAGCTGTAGCAAGGGAAGTTCAGGTTAGATATTAGGAAAAACTTTCTCATGAGGAAGGTAGTAAAGCACTGGAACAGGTTACCCAGAGAGGTTGTGGAATCTCCTTAGAGGTTTTTAAGACTCAGGTAGACAAACCTTGGCTGGGATGATCTAGCTGGGGTCCTGCTTTAAGCAGGGAGTTGGACTAAATGACTTTCTGAGGTCCCTTCCAACCCTAACTTTCTATGGTTTTATGGTTCTATGATCTCTGATGTGATGGTTTGGGGCAATCATTACTTTGCTAAGTTCAGTGGCTGGATAGCAGCTGTCATGTATTCATGTGCTCATACATGTTAGCAAAGGCCTGTGCCACAGCCCTGGTCGGCTTTGGGTGCTGAATGTTCCCCTTGCTGCTAGGTCTCATGATAGCTCCATATGCTTTTGAAGCTCCCCCTGGTTACCAGCAACCCTGGTTTGGGCACATTTTTTTAGCACCAGCTCTCTGGTTGATACCCCTCCTTGAAATTGAACCGTGCAGTCCCCCTGACCTGAGTCCCCCAGGGCTCATGGTTACTCTTCAGTATCTTAGGCAAATCTTGCCCTGGTGGACTTTGTGGGTCCACTGGATTGGCCCTTCAGGGAGACACGAGAGCTGAAGCAAATAGATGTGGACTCTTCAGGGTGAAGGATTGCTATAAAGAATCACTGTTTGCTTTAGCCAGTGCCAGAGATAACCAGATCCAGGTAAAACAATAAGCTCCCACACAACATTTCCTGCCTCTGCTCCCTCACTCTTCTTCTGTGGGATTTGGGTCAGCATCCTTTCATGTTTGCAAGTCCCCTTACTTGGACCACAACCCACCAGCTCCAGGCTTCTCTCAGGTCATAGAGTATCTCTTGACTACCCCTGCCATCAGATCCATGAGCTCTATCTAGTCCAGCAGCCAAAAACCAATCTTCCTCATTCAGGAAAAAAGTCCTTTTTCAGTTCCTCTCTGAGTCCTCCCTCAAGTTACTTCCTAAGTTTGGGGATCATTGGTTTTTATAGTTATTGTCTTTATATAAATGTTATAAACAGCATTACTGAAAGGGCCACTACTTGGTAATGTTCAGTAAAAGAGCAGTGTTTTCTGATACACAACATCATCAGTCATCTTTTTTTGTTAGCAATACTATCTCTAATTTTGAGCCTCTTCCTTTAATATATTAGCTCAATCTTTGGGTTTTTATTATGTGCCTCTGTCAACAAAGGCAGGAACTTTTGCCTTTTTCTACAACAGTGTCTGAAAATAATAAAAGAAAAGGTATATGAACTCCAAAGGAATCGCCCTTGAAGTGAGGCGAGCTCTGGAAAATTTCAGGATGGGTGTCAGGGCAGATAAGTGGACTGGGAATTAGCATCACATGAGGTATAGTGCTTTAACACACTACTTTATGAAGAAAGTGTGGTGGCTGGCAAACCAGATTCTAATAGCTGATACCAAACTGCTAACACTGAGGGGAAAACACTGAAAGGAAAAAAAATCTAGCACAAAGGAAACTATCTTGGACAAAGAGCCAACATCAAAGCAGGCACACTTCACATCCTAACTGTCATTTAAGGGGCTTAAGCCAGCAGATTTGAATTCAGCAGATTTGGGGGGCATGTTTCTCCCTTTCTACTGGAAACCTTGCGTTAGGTCCCTGAGTCTCAACTCCACCCCTTGACCACCCACCACTCAACCAAGCGAGATCCCAGACCTAACAAATGCCTCAGTGAGAGCTGAATGCAGGATTCTGTGAAACAGCGATGCTGGCAATGTGATGCTCATCTCATTCAGATAGCAACTACTTGCAGTGTAATGGGCCTTGTCGTGAATGACTGAACATTTATTACAGGGGCCCTAAGCTGTGATCCAGATATAGCCTAGTGGCAGTGTCTAGTCATCTGCTGAGGAAGATGCAAATTGATACTAGACATGTAAAAAATTATTTTGCATAAGATATGTATCTGTATTTATTGACAAAGTGGGGGCTCGTTTCTAGCAGCTGCAAGGCGAGCACCCCACCTCCTATTGTGCACTCAATGGCATGTAAGACCATTCAGCAGCAGAAAAGATCATCTGGCCTTTTGTGAAACCCAGCGACTCCTGCTAAGTTTACACAAGGCCTAAGGGTTTTGAATCTCTTGCTAAGACAAAATCCTACCTTTGTGGCCCTGACTCAGTCCGAGAGGAGTATTTGAATGGAGGGTCCAGGAGCCATTCTGCTGCTACAAGTATGTGTTAGGGAATGGTCCAGGAGCAATATACTGTAAAGCATTTTACACTTGCTCTAGAAGGAGCAAAATGTGCCCCTGGTTTGTAGGGAGTTGGGGGCCTAGCATCATCCACATGCCAGAGGACTAATGCTCCCTTGCAGGCCTGGGGCACCAGCCTGTCTGTTAGCTGGACCCTTCTGACCAGCACTCAAGGGAATGGCATTGTGGAATCCTTTCTCTTTTCACAATAGGTGCTCCACTCAGGTAGAGACACGCTGTAGTCTCTTCTTCTCATCTCCAACAAAGTGGTCCTCCCACTACAGAAAGGATGTGGACAAACTGGAGAGTCCAGCAGACGGGAACAAAAATAGTTCAGGGGCTGCAGGACATGACTGATGAGAGAAGACCAAGGGAACTAGGCTTATTTAGTCTGGAGAAGAGGATACTGAAAGGGGATTTAATAGCAGCCCCCCTTCAACTACCTGAAAAGGGGTTCAAAAGAGGATGGAGCTGGACTGTTCTCTGTGGCGGCAGATGACAGAACAAGGAGCAATGGGCTCAAGTTGCAGCGAGGGAAGTTTAAGTTGGATATTAAGAGAAACTTTCTCACTAGGAGGGTAGTAAAACACTGAAACAGGTTACCCAGAGAAGTAGTGGAGTCTCCATCCTTGGAGGATTTCAAAACCCAGCTAGACCAAGCCTTGGCTAGGATGATCTAGTTGGGACGGGTCCTGCTTTGAGCAGGGGATTGGTCTAGATGTGACCTCCTGAGGTCCCTTTCAGGGCTGGATACAGTCATGGGCACACTGGGCAGCTGCCCGGACAGAGCGGGGGCCCAAAAATGGTAATTTTTTCCCCGTTGTCCGATTATTATTATTTCTGGCAAAGTGGGGCCCGATACTAAAAGTTTGCCCACGGCCACCAGGAGTCTAGGTACAGTACTGGCCCCTTCCAACCTGGATTTTCTCTGATTCTATGATTAAGCTGCATACAGAAAGGGGTTGCCCTTAGATAAGCGAAAACAGCTAGAGTTCACTCACATAAATTCTGTCAGCTTCACTGTTACATCCCAGCAACGCTTTAAGAGGGCTGAAAACACAAAGTTTATTCATCTATTCAAAGCGTCACTGGGGTGCTGTGAAGGCGTTGTGAACTCTCGAGCAACTCAGAATTGCACAGAAACTGTGCATACTCCTTGTGTTCAGTGAGAAAATGGAAAGTAGAAAATGGCAGTTTTTTTCTGTGGCCAGCCTTTAAGAAACCAAGGATACTGGAAGGGAAAGAAAGAGAATATTGGAAGCACTTGTCATAGCTGGAACATAGATGTCCTGAGTGTAACATGACTAAGGTAAACAAACAAGATCAAACAAGAGCTGAGCAGGCTTGTGTGTAACCGAACGCCCCACAAAGCACGGGAGCTGAATTCTGTGCAAGGGGAAATGAGACGGAGGAGACAAGAAAGGCAATGACTTTCTGATGACACTGGAGATTGCACTAGCTGTTTTGGCAGCAGATCTGGTGTTTTCCCCACTTGGAACAAGCTGGGAAAGGGCCTCTCTTGCTCCTTTGGTGACAGAGTCTGCAGATTACCAAGAAACTTTTTTAAGCTAGAAACAGCTGATGTCATTTTCATCATGCACAATGACTCGTACTGGCGTGGAAACAAGGAGTATTGAGGGCTTGATAAACTTAATTTTCAGTGCAAAATATATCAAAGTTGTAGTTTCGTCCTGTTTTAGGTGAATTAATCTGCTCCTTCCATGATTTTATTTTTTTATTTGTGTTCTAGGACTTTCCTTCAAGGGGAACTTACTGCACAGTAAGCCAGGGTGTGAATTTGCAGTGCATGTGCGACTCCACACTAACACCCAGTAGGGACACTGTTTGCATACACTAAAACACCTGTGTGAGAAGTAGCTTACAGCATTTGGAAGTGAAGTAAGGCACCTTGCATTAGGGCTTGTCTGTGGGTAGAGGTAGAAATAAAAGTGCATAAGCAAGGGGATGACTTTACAGTGCATTAGCTAACCTATACTAACTCTCTATGTAGGCACTCTCTCTGGTGTGAGGTAGCTTATTCAACTTAAGGTGAGATTCCCTCCTTACTATACTAGTTCTCCTAAATCAGGTTCCTCATGGCAGCAGGACCATAAACCCCAGGGGCCAGGTCTGAGGGCAAAGATGTAAAACATGTAGGATCTCTACCAGCTACTCTTGCTGGCCTATCATCCACAGTCCACATGTTGTGTGGGTCCTTTTGTGGTCATTGAAGGGATTTTTGTGCTTTACCTGCTTTGCCAATACCCTTCCAAATACTATTATAACCCATCACACGTTGTTCCTGGTTATTCCAAGGGGTGCCCTGGTAAACAGAGCATCTCCTATTCCCTGCTGTCCTCCCCCACCCCCCCAGTGAGTTTGTATACTGCCACAAGATCCCTCCTCAGCCTTCTCTTGCTGAGGCTGAAAAGGTCCAGGTCCCTTAGCTTTTCCTCATAAGGTCTTCCCTGCAGGCCTCTAACCATATGAGTGGCCTTCCTCTGGGCCCTCTCAAGGTTGTTCACATCCCTCTTGAAGTGCGGCGCCCAGAACTGGATGCAATACTCCAGCTGCAGCCTGACCAGTGCTGCACAGAGGGGAAGCATCACCTCCCTGGACCAGTTCACGATGCACCTACTAATGCATGACAAAGTGCGGTTAGCTCTGCTAATTACTTTGTCACATTAAGGACTCATATTCATCTTGGAATCGACAACGACTCTGAGATCTCTTTCCACTGCTGTGCTGCTGAGAAGGTCATCCCCCAGCCTATAGGTGTGCTGATGATTCCTTCTCCCTAGGGGCAGCGTCTTGCGCTTGCCCTTGTTGAACTGCATCCTATTGTGCCCTGCCCACTTCTCTAACCTGTCCAGGTCCACCTGGATTCGGTTTCTTCCCATCAGTGTGTTTACTTTGCCCCATAGTTTTGTGTCATCAGCGAATTTGGACAGAGTGCTTTCCACACCCTCATCCAGGTCGCTGATGAAGATATCGAACAGCACGGGCCCAAGGACCGAGCCTTGGGGGACCCCACTGCTCACATCTTTCCAGGTCAATACCGACCCATCCACCACCACTCTCTGGGTATGACCCTTAAGCTAATTTGCCACCCACATGACTATGTAATCGTCTATGGCACAGCCGTTCAATTTGTTTATGAGAATAAATATGGATGGGCCATTGTACTGCTGAAACAACCCTGTAAGCCAGAGGAGCTGCTTAACTGCATGCCTTGCTCCTTTGCTACCTTTAAAGTCACAGGCTAAATGTTGTCTGTGTAGGTCATCATGGTGTCTTCACAGTATTCAACTTCATAGCAGGTTACAGCTGCTAATATTTTTCTGGCTCTTATCTCTAATGTTCCAGTCAGGAGATGGTGTTTCTGTGGAAGAAAGATCCATCAATCAGATTTAAATATCATCCTAGCAGAAGGCAGTCAAAACAAAGCCTACTGGAAGCTGCCTTCCAGGAACCACAGTAGGTAAAAATGGTGACACAAAATCCTCTCCTTTGGTACCTTTGTGCTAGATTTGCAGCTTTGTAGAATATATTCGCTTCCACTCAGCTCAGCAGTGCAGCCATGTATCCTGACAGCTGACTAATGTTCTGCTCACATCTTCCCTTGTAAAATGAAAAAAGTAGATAATTTAATACAGATGTGGCAAGTACAAGATACATTTTCACCCAGCACAGAGTACCATGGAAAGCGCCGGGTGGAAAACCTCCTTTAAAGGTAATAAGATTCTTAAATTCCCCCCGTACCCTCCAAATTTTTTTTAAAAAACCAATAAAAAGAAAACGTTAGCCAGAAAACTGAGTTTATTCTTTGATCATTTTCCTGGAACAAACTCCCTTTTTATGTCCATTGTTCCATAAATAAACCAGAGTCTTTCATTTCTATAAGAAGGATTTATTTCAAGGAGTGCTAGGTAGGATCTTTGCCTTGGTTTCAAAGCAAAAAAAAAAAAAAAAGTGTGTCCTCTCTGGTCAATTCACCATTTCTGTTCCGCTTCACCGTGAACTTGCAGTATTCCCTGAATCATACTAGGTAAGTGCTACTTCTTGCAGCCATCAGGAAGGGATCACTCATCAGAGGCCAGAGTTTATTTCCTTCAAAGCCACAGTGTGCCAAATAGCTTGTGGCTCAACCTTTCATCCAAATTACAGTTCCCAGCAAAGCCAAGTATGCAACCCAAGTGGCAACTCCCCCTCTCCCCTTTTAAAGTGGTTGAAAGTAAACTGATGGGACCATTTTTGTCTACCACTTGTGCATGCCAGGTTCTTTTTGATGTCTGGAGATTCAGTGCATGTCTGTCTAGTGGCAGAATTTGGGCCTATAGGTTGGGAGTTTTAAAAGCACTCAGTAGCACTTTGCTACTCTTCAAGTTAATGGGAGCTTCACCATTGGCCTCGGTAGGCATAGAGCTAGGCCAAGGTGGATCATTTCTGAAAATCACTTCTATTGTTCCTAGTCATTGTCATGACTCAGTCCAGCCTCTAAGTTTGAGCCTGCAGTTTTTCACACTCAGTCACCTGTGGCTGCCTTCCATTTTGCTCATATATGCGTGCTTTGCCTGCACTCAATCTGTCTGACAGGCTCAGAAGTTCAGGCTCCCATGAGAAAGGATGGAAATTCCAAGGGGGTTTTGTTGAAAATGTGGTTCTTAATGTTTGTACTAATTTCCTTCTTAGAAATGAGCCTCAAACCCTGTCATTTAAGGGACAAATGAGACTTTTTATAGGAAGAGGTGCATGTTAATGTATTTTTTGATGAAGGCGTAAGAATGTTTTAACAGTTTTACTAAAAAATTCATAACTATTGACTCGTTGCCCAAACTGCAGCCTTACACTATTGACTCTGAGTTCAGTCCTGCATGGATATAACTCCCTTTCACTTTGATGGGAGATTTGCCTGAGGCAGGACTGCAGACCTGATGCCTAACACATTCACTAAATATACAGTCAGTTGGACAAGAACTAGCTGGTTGAGTCATAAGGACAGATCTTTCTAGCTTACCTAAGTAATATTTCTACTGTATAATTAAACCACTAAAAACTGACATCAAAGTAATGATAAGGGTCTAATAAAATGCACAAAACCATGGAAGTTTGGGCCAACATTCCAGCCTTTGATCACCCCACAAGGCATAACTATTGTGTATAACATGTGGGGCTAGATGCTCCCTGTCTCGAGCCGTGGTGCGGGGGAGCTAAGGCGGGTGGAACTGTGTTGGACCACGTTATAGGGAGGATGAGTCTCACAGCACAAGCCTGCAGAAACTCTTCTGCAATGAGAATGGTGGGAGGGAGCTCCTTGATTAGGAGATGGTTCAGAGGTGGGAAGCAGAAAACCCAGGGGATCAGCTGCTAGGCATTACCTGCATGCCTCTTGCTGGTGGATTTCCAAGCAGAAATGAACCTGGTTCTTCATGCTGTTGCAAACAGGACTCCATTCCCCCTCCTCTCCTCTGTTCCTTGAACTGTGGAAGAGTCAAGTACAGGCAAGAGGATAATATCCAATGGCAGAACAACCCCTGGAAGTCAGGAGAGGACAGCACCCATGGATATGTGAGGACACCACTTCCCCCTTGACAGAAATCTTGCAAGGGGAGTAACAGGCAGGTTTACCGCCATCCCTTGGGCTCTTTCAGGTCACCTTGGTCACCCCCATATATGTTGCATTGTTGTTGGGTTTTTTAGATGCATTTTGTAGGGAAAAAAATAACCTAAATTCCCTTTTAATATCTTTTGTGGTGCTTCACTTCCTCAGATGAAATAGTGATACCAGTGTTACAAATGAGAACAGCCATCCTGATTTCAAACCCCATCTGTTACTGGCCATAAAAGATATTCATGGTCAATTTGTGAACCATTGTTACTCCAGCACTGATGGAGAACACTGATCATGAGTGGCAGTTGCTCTCAATGCTTTTTGCCCAGTTTTGGCTCAGGAGGTAGGTTACCCTCTATCAGCCCCAGCCCCTACCTAGGTTAGAGCAGCCTGGGGCCACAACAGTTCCCAGCGCTTGCATTGTGTGATGCGGACATCTGTCTACTGAGAACATTGCTGAAGCCACAATCCCATTCTGTAAAGGCCATCAGGCAGTGGTGACAGTACTGATTGTTGCAACTTGACATTTGAAGTAGGATGGGAGATGTATCAAGAGCACTGCTGAAGCATCAGCAATTCTGCCAGCATATAAGAGGCACTGTGTGCCCTCTCTTCCTTGCTTGTTGGTCAGTGCAGAAAAAGTGCTGGAGCTATTGACCTGCCTTTCCTCTGGCTTTTCTTTGCCCTGTCATTGAACTGAGTGTCACCATGAGTAGTGGCAAAGGCAGGTAGTTAGTCCATGTGTAAAACTGGACCTGAATAAGTCACTCTTCTGCCCTTGCACATCTGACAGTGCCAAGCTCTGTGTTGGCCAGAGGAGATGTTAAGAGACTTGAACAAGGCTGCAAAGGAAAATCAATGGTAGAGACTAGGCTTAAACCTCAGGCTGCCTGGATTCCAAAGACCCATACTTGGACCAGTAGGCCTTGCTGCCTCTTAACTATTGAAATGGTATTGTGAGTAGTGGGTGGCCCAGGAGCAGCCCTGAGCAGCTCAAAGTGGACTTCGGTGTTCTCTTACCTGATACTTTGCTTGGACTCTCCTGAGACAGCCTGAACACGGCCAAGGGGGGCCCACAGCCAAAGCTGTTCCCAATGCCTCTTCAACTCAGAACATCCTAAGAACCTTGTCTGCCTACGTCCTTAGACCAACACGGCTACAACCTACACGCCTCTTCAACTTAGAACGCTTATGAACTCATCCAGTTATTCCAGTGGCTTGCTTCTTGCCAAACAATGGCTTTGGTGCCTTTATGGACAAATGTCTGGTGAGTGCATATCAAGATCAGTGTAGAATCAGAACATCTTTTTAAAAAACATGTTTTTGGTAGTGAACACCGAGTGACCATCCCAATGTTGCCATGGCTGCACAGATGGCCATTATGTTTTCTGCAACCACCAGCCATGCCTTTTCAGCTAGAATGACCTTCCTTCTGGATTAAGGGAATAACCTGGAAAGGACAAGGTGTGTGCCTTTCCTCTGAAACAATCTTTGGTAAATTGAGCAAAAAATGGTTGCCTGCCCTTGGAGATGGCTGCTCTTAAAGACTGAAAAGTCCTATTCACATAAGTTATATGAGACCATAGCACAAGTGGGGACTCCATGCTAATCATGGCCCGAAGACTGCATGCAGCTTCCTGCCTCTTCTTCTGTTTAAAACACTTGGCCCAGCAAGAGGCAGAGAAAACTTGCTCCAGTGCTTCCTACCTACTGTCAAGTGTCTGTTTCCACAGCAGAATTAGTGCGTTTCCTTCTGCGCAGGTCTCTGCTGATGAGGAGGAAAATAGGGCTGTATTCTAGCCTGTAGGACCAGATCATCAGCTCATGTAAAGCACTCTGGTCTTTTTGAAGGAGACAGAGATGGGCTAGCATACAACAGCTGAAAATCTGGCTCTGTATCTGCAGAGAACTTGCAGCTATAAAGAAATCTGAGCCAGCATACCTGATTCAGTCCTCATGAGACAGCAAGCCTGAAAACCCTATCCAGCAGCTTGTGTGGGAACCTGTCCAAGGAGCACCAGGGATGTCTATTCCATAAAAGAGCCTTCTCCAACTTGCTCAGTAATGTAAGAGGGCTGCTGCAGTGGCAGCTGCCACTGGGAGTGTAAGAGTGGGAGCAGTAGGAACACATTCCGGGAAGGTGTGCTGATAATTCAAGGTTGCCATCTTTTGAAATAGGAATGGTTTATTGATATGACACAACCTTAAATACTGAACAGCTGTAACTCTGAACATCTGAAAGCTAATGGAATAAAATATAGGCATATTTTCTGGTCCCAAAGGAAACATTTTGGTTTTCTGTATGCATGCTAAAACTGGTTTTATTTTCTTGGATATGGCAAAGAGGTTATATTTAATTTAATACAGAGAACCTGCAGGCCAGGTGTGGCCTTTTATGCTTATTTTTGTATGCATTCTTTCATTTCCTATGCTGTTAGCATTCTGAAAACCACAAACGATGGTACTCTAGCAATAGTACAGCATCGCTGAAGTTAAATCAATGTTTCGTTTATAAATCTTGATTGTTGCGATTTCATGTATCTGCCATTCCAAATCAATCAGGCTGCCAGAAGTGATTTAAATTCATTAAGCCATGTCTGATTTATGGAGAATAGACTTAACCATGGTTAGAGGTAAAAGCTATCACTTGCACTGGTTTCCTACAGGGCTAACTGATTGGGATAAAATAAGAACTGACCTAACCCTTTATCCCACAAATTGAACTAAAATGTTTCATGAGGTTTGCAAAGCATTTGGCTAACTCTTCTGTTTGTGTACCGCATGCACATGCCTCTGCTTTTTGTGGTTTGGATTTTCCTTTTGCACATACAAGTGCCAATTGGAAGCAATTCTATCCAAGTTGATGGAGCTAGACTGGTGTTACACAAGTGACATGAAGTGTGAATCTCCTTGTTTCTAGCCAGGATACCAAGACAGAGGCTGTTTGTGTGATAACTGGGATCTAAATGGATTTTGGAAGTAGCAGAAGCCTTGTACAGAAATCTGTTCTCAGTGACTTTGGTCCTGTTTCACAGTTCAGAAAAGTTTTCAAATGAGTGTCACAACTGCACCAAACCATGAAAAAATCCTTTTATTTATTTTTTCTATTCAAAGGCAGGGAAACTGCTTCCCCTGAGTATCAGAGGACACACAGGGCACCTATACACATGCAGCAAGGCTGCTCTGATGTGCTGTAATTACACTGTGTTGGAGCAGACTTTATTAATTGAGTCTCCTGGAGCATGGTAATTACCGTACACCAGCAGACTCCAGCATCTCATGTATTCGTGTCCCTTCACTGAAAAATGGTGGTGGGGGCACTTAACTAAAGCTTGTTCGACAAGGTTTATTAAAGCACCCCCACGTATTTTTCAGTGCAGAGATGCTGATACACGAAATGCTCTGGGTGCTTTAATTAGAGGCTTTCAGAGCTGCTCAAATTAAAGCACCTCCCCACACACTCCCAGAGCACGTGTATAGACACTCAAAGAGCTGTGCAAGTTTCTCTGACACTGCCCTTCTCTCTGGACTTCAGCCTGAACCTCACAGCTAGGGACAGAAATTACACATAAACTGGCATAGGTGATCAGAAACTGGTTCAAATCTGTAACACAACAGAAGTTTAGTGCACATAAACTGCTTTCAAAATAGCCAAAACTGTTTTACAGTAAACCCAGATGCATGTAGCACCAGACTTAACTGATTTAGGTTATATCAATTTTTTGAACTTCCTTCCCAGATCCCCTCCAGATTCAATGTGTCTACTGCGGCTGAGCAGGGAAGTATGCTCTAGCACCCCTCCGCTTCTGGCCTGGGCCACTGCAGGCATGTGGCTGCATTTCTGGAATCAGAAGTGAATGTCTGATCACTTGCTTATTGGTTCAATCTACACAGTTTAAACTAACCTGTGAAGATTGAATTGATTCAGCCTCAGGCTTTTTGACTGTCTGTACTTAGCCCACAGGAACACTGAAATAGCTGGGGACAGCTTAATCTCCAGAGCCGCTCCTTTACTGATCACCAGTGAGACTCCTAATTGTGGTTGTGGCTTCTTTACGGCACTGTCACTCTAGCCATGTGGACTAGGAGAACTAAAGGGAAACAACATTCAAGAACAGCCAGCCTCTGGACTGCATTAAAACTAGCAACTTAAGGGCAAAAGCTTCTACATTCCTGTACAAATGTCCTAAGCAAATCATTTCCATTAGTCAGTCTCTGGAGTTCCTCTGTAGGTTTTAGAGGCTTTATTGCCACCCCATCAACCAGAATCAACATATTTTCACCAGTGCACCAGTAGTATTTGAGTTTTGATCTTAACATGGCTATATTTGTTTAAGTAAGAAGACTCACATACAAAATAGCATATTGGCAGTAGTAGAAGTAATAGAAATAATACTAATTCTACCTAGACTGAGTGCTTATTGTATTAGGCACTGCATGATAAATATAGAGAGAGTAGGAGGGAGGTATTATTGTTTCCCCTCTAGAAACAATGGTGGATGCCAGGGAGACTAACAGATACTGGAGGATGCCAGGGAGAGTAGTGATCCAAGGATAGACCACTTTAGATATACTGGTTCAATGTGCATCCACTCCTGCCACTGTCAGGGCCAGGTTTGTTTGATATGCCACAGGGTCATGGGCCTTGGCCCACCACAGAAAACTAAAAGCCTCCCGTAAGAAGGGAGCCCACTGAGGACACATCAAGTGAATGCTTGGCACAACAAAAAGAAAACAGGAATGGGAGTGAGGTCACAGGTTAATAACAAGGGATTCAGAAAGGGACACTGAGCACTGTCAGAACTAGGATACTGAACCAGATGGACCATTCGTTGGACCCAGTATGGCACTTCTTATGGTCCAGTTTTGTATATTTGATGACTGAGGATCAGAGAGATGATAGGACTTGACCAAAGTCACACAGCAAATCTGGAACAGAGGTGAGAACTAAACCTAGATTTCCTGAACTTAGATATAGCAATCCCTTGTCAGCACATTTAAGAGAGTGTATTGAAGAGTACTGTGTATTCAGTTCCAAACTTCTGCAAAGTTGTCTCTATCATAACACTTACTAGCATTAAAGGTAGGTAAGGGTAACTAAGGTCATATCTTCAGACAGAAAGCTGTCTGTCTTTACCCATTTTGTTGTCCCATAATATTTAGTTTGTCCACCAACCTTTAATTCTCTTTGGATCTTTGGTGTTTATTACTGGTTGTCTCAACAATTTTTTAGAGATTACTTATACCTGAACACATTCAGACATTTTCCCAATACTCTCAGTATAATGCTGCAAGAAGAGCAAAATGACAGAATTTCAGCAGGTGTCCATCAAATCCCAGCTTTCTGGGCTCTGCTCAGTCTTCAGTAAGCTCTGAAAATACTTTTTCTATACTATCTTAAGCTTAAAGTCTAGCATTTTTATTAGCATTGTGTCAAATAACTTCCCACTTTGTCATGTCTGTTTGATTCTGTTTCAGATCATCTTTAATCTTACTTTGAAGCATTTAGAAAGGTTTAGCTCAAAGCATTATGCATGTAACTGTCTAACTCATAGTGGTGGATGGATGGACACATGGATAGATAATGTGTATATGTGCCAGACACTGGGCATGTCGCCACGTTCATTAATACATTGTAATTGTAGCACATTAAGTTTAATACCTGTATACTAACTTAATGCACCATAATTGGCGCTACTGCGCAGTAGTGCTGACACATGCTTTTTTGTGACTCCAGTAGACAGTAGACTAATTCTACTGTGCCTTTAGCATCTCATGTAGATGCGCCCACTAACTTTTTTACATATAAACTTAAAAAATCCCTAGGTTACATAAAAGAGTTCAGAAAACCAAATCATGGACAGTTACAAAGGAATTTTGTTCAATCTATTTCAGGTTAGTTAACATACTAGACCAATACTTACAACCTGCAAATATTGCTAGCATTGATTCCTTCATGGGCTGAGTTTCAGTGATCTGGGGGAAGGAAAGCAGAGAACTGCCATTAAATAGTGGTTTGTGCTCTTTGTTTGTCAAGCATATATTTTTATTTTTAGAGCCAGCCTCTCTCATTTTAATAATAGAATTAGGAGGTGGAAAAGACTGGGAAACTGATGTATGGAGAATTTAAATATCTTGCCCCATGTCATGCAGGAAGATGATACTTAAGCTGGGAAAACAGATCCCAGATCTTTTGAATCCTACTTTGGCCAGTCTTCATTCTAATAGTCCAATTGTTTATCTACATTGGAGACTAAATTGCTTCATTTCTCTTACTTCTCCTATTCTGATCTCATATATTTCAATAGGCGTTGTTAATTTTTGCTGTTCCAGAGGTAAAACCCATCTACCCATTATCGTCTGTAGTCATGAGAATCACAAATAGGTTTCTATCAAGCCCCTGGCACATGTCTTTATTCTGGTGTGATTAAGGTGTTAATCACACCAGAAATAACAACCGGCAACATGTTCAAAGAATTGATGATGCTGGAATCCTGGGGCAGCACACTCTGTGGTGGTTTCCAGAGCCGCTCAGCTGGTAGATTGGGGGGGGGGGGGGGGGGGGGGGGCCTGCAGCTTGAACCCCAGGGCTGTTTCAATCAGCTGATCATTAGCTGGTAGGGACCATCCCAAGGCTGGAACCCTGGGGTAATGCCTACCAGCTGATTGCAGATTGGGACTGCCCCGGGACTCAAGGCCACAAGGTAAGTCCTCATCTGCCAATGATCAGGTAATAGTTGGCTGGGTTTGGGGACCACTGGGGAGGCTCAAATGGCCGCAGGGATTCCTGAAGCCAGCTAGCAATTAGCTGAATGTCAAGCACCCAATCTGGCAAAGAAGAGGGAGCCCAGGATCATGATCCTGGGCTCCCCCTGCACCAGCAATATGGTGTGATTGGGATTTGATGCTGGATTCCATAGTTGCGCCTCCTGCCATGCGCGCATGGCATAGCAGGAAGTGTGATTGTACTGATCGTACATCAGATCCTATCATGCCTTTAATTGCATTGTTCAGTTCCAGCAACTTAACTGGTTTTCTTTACCATCCTCCATTTCTGTTTGGACTTCCTCCTTTGCTAACTGTCTAAAATTGAAGACAAACTTTGAACAGGAGTCCAGGATCCCTTCTGTTTTAGAGTAATTATTCATTTCACTCCTCTCCTCATGAGGAGTGACTCACTGAAAGATTCCCATTAACTTCATGGAAGCTGTATTAGATTTTGTTAATAGACCTGCTTTCTCCCTAATATGTCTACAAAAGTTTTATTTTGCAGGCCCCTTTTCCCAGCACATATTCAATATGTTTTTTATGTAGGAAGATATTAATAAAAAATGGTTCGAACAATGTGATCCATGTTTTCCTTGTGTGTTTCATTGTATGAAGCAATGGAAACTTTTTATTATAGCATTGACAGTTTAGACCCTGAAACAGGGTATTGCAGCAGCACATTCTTGTCACAGAACCCAAACTAGCATTAATTCAGAGGTTTCATTTTTCCCCCAAATAGGTTTTTTTCTGGATAATGGCTGCAAGGTAGCAGTTGTTCCTTAAAGATTTCAGTCCCCTCATTTTCAATTTGGACAAGAATGTCACTTGATGTAAATCATCATAACTCTTTTGGCATCAGTGAAGCTATGCTGATTTTATAGCTGAGGATCTGACTTACCAATTGTAATCGTATACAGTTTTCCTAATCATGAAGGAGCTTACCTTTCTTTAATAACAACCGAAGATTTCTATCATCAAAGCCTTAAGATTATGCATTATCTTTGGAAGAACATTTATATATTGCTTGCTTCCATTCATAAGGAAAAGTGTAACTGATCCTATCTACCCAGCTCATTTTTAATTAGGTAAATACCTAGATCTCTATTCATTATGACCAAATCTTTAAGTTTATGAGGGTGATATGATCTTAAGAGACAGGGTCTTGCTCAATATAACTTTTCTTTTCTTTTCTTGGAAGCTCATGTGATTCAAAACTGAGCTGTGTCTGTCACTGTGTGTCATTCATGTGGAAAACTCCCCCATTACTGTAATATGAATAGCTTGTCCATGGTGCTAATCCATGATGCCAGAATTTCATATATGTTATGTCTCTTCCTGCCCACTTAAAATTGCTTTCAGAAACCTGCGTTGACCAGTGAGCCACTTAATAGCGCTTTTTCCTTTGACCTGTTCCACTTCTGCGGGTTGACATTCTTCACCTTACTGCACGAGCTGTCCATTGCCATCAGTAGGAAGGTTCTACTGAACATAGGTTAGGAGAGCAAAATCTGACTCGTGATCATAATTTCCTACCTGAATACTTTGCTAAAATCAATGTCAATGAAGTGGAAATTTCAGAGATAGTAGTACTTGTTTCTGCTACGAAGAGCTACATGAGACTCACTGACTGCAGCTCACTGGGTTTGTACCAAACCAACTCTGCAGTAGTTATGGGGATCACATTTGATTTATCATAGTCCTTTGAGCGCATGTAGCATTTCTCTTCTTTGTTCTTGGCCTCATGCCCTTGGTCAACATTTTTTTAAAAAGTGATACCTGTATGATTTAAGATGCTACATGGCTCATTAACTGCAGTGTAGCTGACGATCAGTCTTGGGGTTTTGCTACTATCGCTTTTTTAGCTAGCTGTGGTTTGGCACACCTCCTACCCCAGACATGGGAAGGGATAATAGAATGGCAGCACATTTTTGCTCCTATTCTTGGCAACTACTTCCCTGAAGATGCCTGCCCTGCGGATTTGGAGGAACATTAGTAGAGGAGACTGAGAAGACTGCAGGTGTGAGGAGCTACCCTTCCAGCTGCCCCTAAACATGTTAGGATGAAGAAGGAAGTGTATGGGTTGTAGGGAGATGCCAAAGTGAAAGTGAGGCTTGTTAGCTAAGACCTTCTACTGGGCCACTGGCAATGTTGGAGTTTGTACAACTGTGAACAGAACTAGAAGCTGAGTAAAGCAAACCTGCTGACTTAGGTTTTGCAAAACCCACGTAAACCAAAACCAAAGAGTTGCACACAACTTTAATAAGGACCCATTGAAGACAGGAGATGAGGTCACTTTGAAAAGAAAATATATTTCAATGGACTTGTGCCTGCTAGGACAGAGGAGCCAACTACCCAAACTGAGTTTCCTATTTGCAGCTGGCTTGACTTGGAAAATTTAATTCCCCATTTGTGGGCTTTCTTAACTCCAGGCAAGTCACTGTAGTAAAGAGACTCATATTCACAAAGAACAAATGCCCTCAGAGCCAAGGGGAAAATGGCTTTTGTGGCAGGCCATGCGAGGTTGTGCTTAACTACCAGGTCAGGCAAAAAAAAAAACTATGATCTGTGACTTTTTCTGTGAACTTTTGTAAGACAGAAAGTCTTGTGTATTTCCTACTGAATGGATCTTTAAGTGAAGTAACATTACCTACAGTAAAGTGTCTGGCTATAAATAGCATGTGTCAATCAATTTTGATCCATAGTGACAGCCTTAATCTCATGACAACATTCTCTTTCTTTGATTCCTTTACTCAAGTGTATGTGCAGAAGTGACTCTAAACAGACACATAAACATGTTAAGGTATTAAGCAGGAATGATACTAACACAGACAACCTAATAAATGGTAGAACCACCCCAGATACACACCCAAGTACAGCAGATGCTGAGAATTGCCATACACTTGTTTCAACTGCAGTTTTGTTACCTAAGTTGTTACAGTGATGCTTGACTTCTTGGGTTCTTGCATATTAAACGAATGAGGGCAAATCCACTCTGTTGGTGAACAGTTGAATCCCTAACTGTTTGCCTTTTTTTATAACATGATAAACTTGAACAGTCTATTGTCGTCCTGGGCCAAACTATGTGAACATATAGTAAAAAGACACTCCATGGGCTTCAGTTCAGTAAGATAGTTAAGCCCATAACCCAAATTTCAGTACTTAGAATCATAGAAAATTAGGGCTGGAAGGGACCTCAGGAGGTCACATCTAGTTCAACCCCCTGCAGGACCAGCCCCAACTAGATCATCCCAGCCATGGCTTTGTCTAGCCATGTCTTAAAAACCTCCAAGGATGGAAACTCCACCACCTCTCTGGGTAAACTGTTCCCATGTTTTACTACCCTCCTAGTGACAACGTTTTTTCTAATATCTAATCTCAACTTCCCTTACTGCAACTTGAGCCCATTGCTCCTTGTTCTGTCATCTGTCACCACTGAGAACAGCCCAGCTTCATTCTCTTTGGAGCTACCCTTCAGGTAGTTGAAGGCTGTTATTAAATCCCCTCTCAGTCTTCACTTCTGCAGACTGAATAAGTCCAGTTCCCTCAGCCTCTCCTCACAAGTCATGTGCCCCAGTCCCTGAACCGTTTTTGTTACCCTCCACTGGACTCTCTGCAATTTGTCCACATCCTTCCTGTAGTGTGTATGCGTGAGTGGGTGAGTATATATAGATGAGTATTCCCATTTAAGTGCTGAAGCACCTTGCTGGTTACCTGTTCAGCAGCCATCTTAAACAGCCTGTTTGATAAGGGTACCTGAGTTCACCAGGTATGTGCATCGTACTGAAAATGCAGGAGAGGGGGGTGGAAAGAGAAGGAAAATGGGCATCTCTGCCATCCAAACACTGCTGGGCTCAGGAAAGCCTTCCGCCCCTGGATTTCCTACTTTGATGTGTGTGTCCTTTTGGGCAGCATGGAAACAAACCTGATACTGTAAATGTAGAGGGGAGGTATTAGAACTAGTAATTTATGAAGCTCTAGGAGGCCTTGTCAACTGATTTCCTCCACCTCGCCCCCCACCCTTTACTTCAGCAACAATAAAGCCTGCTGATACATTTGGCCCTTCTAACACAGTCTGGAAAAAAGGCTTTCTGTAGTGTGAATGGAGCAGCTGCTGCCTATCAGGGAGGGAAATCGATGACTCAGCACTCATCCGAAGCATCCTGCTGGTCACCACTGCCAAGTGCCGAGTCATCGATTTTCTTCCCTGCCAGGCATAAATTGCTCTATTTTCTTTCCAGCAAGCTTGTAAATGTTTCTGAGGTACAGCACATAGCTGACAGCTCTCATCAGTTGAGCTCAGGAGAAACACCCCGAAAAAATCTCTGTTGGGGTTCAGGGCAATAAATCGGGAATTCTCTCAATTCTGATTTTTCAAGGCACTCGAAACTCATCCTTGCCTGTTTCCCATGTCTGAAATTACAAATCAAACTATGTAACAGCTTAAATGAGGACATTCCTTCTTGATTTACAGCTTTCATTTTCTGTAAACTTCTTTAAAGGGGGTGTGTGTGTGTGTGTGTGTGTGTCTGTGTGTGTGTGTGATTTCCTTCTAAAGTGGCGGACAGAACACCACTATATATGCCACACAGATTCACTGCCATTGAAACTAATCCAGCAGCATGCAGTTGTCATCAGGAAAGATGTCTAGGAAAACTACCATAGTCATGCAGTCTCAGCACAGCACAGCATGCTAGTACCAACCAGTTCTTCAAAATTCAGACAAAGAGCTTGCCATACATAATGCACATTAGAAGGACTACTCTTTCATTTCGGTTTTAAAAAATCGTCCTTGCAAGTGTGAGCTGCTGTTTCTGTTTCACAAATATCTTCATTGTTCAAAGAGGTCCTGGAATTAAAAAATCAGTCTCAGAAAGGGGTCTTTTCCTGCCAGTGTTAGAATTTTGTGAGTCATATTTTCCCAAACCCTTCACAAAATTTAGTCAGAATTTGACTCACAGCTTGAACTTCAAGAATATTTTGAAGGTGACTAAACGCTTTTATACCATTTACAATTTGGAAAGCTAATTCAGGCTGGGGGACTGATATATTTGCAGTTGCAGTTAAAAGGAGCAACTAAAATTAAGAGAGATGTATAATAAACCTTGAAAGCTTTCAGTTCTATTTCATTTTCAAAATGCAAATGAAGCAAGTTATTAAACCTACAAACCAACCCCAACTCACAGATTATATCTAAGAAATAGCAAACTTCAAATTGGTACCTCACTATATTACAATTACGGAGGCTTCCAAATAGACCCAGAACATTGTCATTCTTTTCAGAAACAAGAAAATATGCAAATATATTGTTATTTATAATAGCTCCAGCTTGCTATGTTTGTAAAATAATTATATTTGCCAGTTAATTGACCTTATACATGCAGTAGGGACCAAAAATGAAATGTTGCATGAAAATTCAGAGTAACATTGGATTGGTTTTGAAAAATATATTAGATGTTAATTTAAATGTTAATTTTTAAAAATGGTAAGCAATTAAGTGCTACTCTAACAAACATTTCTAGTTTACTTTGGCAACCATACGGTGTTAGCACAATGTACTGAGTGTCAAGGCGAAACACATGATTGCGGTGTTTACACTGTAATAAGTGTGCTTTTGGTTTAATTTCCAATTCTCATCCCAAATGATCTTGCAGAAATGCATAATACTGTCCTATTTGTTGGTCTCATTAAAATCTTTATCATGTGAATGCCAGCAAACATGGTAACACCTAATAAATTATGTAAAGTATTGCAGCATGTTGTACTTGTATGACCATTTCAATATACTGTAATTGTTTTCCAGCACTTCCCCCACAGGTTAGTCTGGCTTCCAACAGAGGGAGAAGTGAATAACAAGCCAATCAACATGCAAAATATTGAATGGAGTATAAGGCCATCCACAGAAATGAGATTAACATATGGATATAGTCAGGCTAGCCACCCTGCTCACTTGGGTTTCTCAGCACTATACACCTCTGCTCCCTGTTCTGAATCATACCTGTTTAGTTTACTGGTCCAAACAAGTTGTTAGTAATGTCAGCATTGTCAGGCTGCAGAAATGCAGGCTGGAGTCTGTTCTGTGCATCATCAATGCACATTACCAGTGCTCCTGCTGGAGTTTCACTGTTGACTTTGCTGGATGCCAGTATTGGCCTCATTTTTTTAATTCTAATATCTTTTATTGTGGGTGATGGACAAGTCAGCACAAATGCCACTTGTTTATACCAAGATGAGCTTGCGATGCTTGGCATTTGTGAAACTCTGGTTTGATATGCAAATAAATGTGATGGGAGTATCATTGAGGGAGGTTGATTATGGGTTACATCATGTGATCCTGTCCCATTGAAGTCAATGACTATATTCCCTTTGATGGATGAGCTTGTTGGAGGCCCTTTTCTGACCACCAAACACACTTTAAAGTTCTCTGTGGCAGACAAAACCGGAAAACATGTTTGATATCCCTGACTTTTTTTGCTCGCAGGGCCCATTCTTAGTCACCCTGTTCACTGAATCCCTAGCCTTGTTAATCAGGCTACCACTTAAGGGCAGTTCACGATGATTTTCCTAATGAAAAGAGCTTCCCAATAGAAACCGAATTGAGGCTGCCAACTGTCTTCACATAGGTCACTCTGTACAAATGTTAGACAGTAGTATATTTCAGTCCCTACCGGACTTGGGTGGATTTACCTAGCATTTAGAAGTGAAAGTCTCTGTACTATACCACCAATCCCCTAAGGCATCCAGCATCCAGCACTTTTTTTCTGTGTCATTTTCTGTGCCCCTGTTCACTATTGTAAGAGTGAATGGTTAACTGCCCTTAAATTGGCTCAGTTCTCAACTGTTGAGAAGCATTAACTTTTGCATGTGTGGCTCAATGCCTCACTGTGAAGCATATGAGCTATGTTCGCTGTACCTTTTCCAAAATGGAATATTTTACAGTGTGGCTCCACTGCAAGCACACCCTTATAAAAGGAGCTAATCTTTGCTAATGATTGTGTAAGATTAAGAAAAGAAAACAGGAACTTCTCTTTTCTGAATTTATGGCATTACAGTCCTTCCCATGGCAACACAGATAGTTAGATAGCAAAGTACAAGCAGAAGAAAAAGGCAAACAAAGAAGGGGAAAGTGCCTGTTTCTGTGAGAATTTAAGAATTAATAGGTATAAGAGAAGCCTTGTAAATAGAACTGTCTACTTGTGAGGAATATCTTTCAATATGTGCTCATTTTTTTCTATTAGACGAGCTTGTCTAAAATGTATACAGAAAACCCTTTAATATCCCATTATACTGTATACTAAAGCATTCAGGTCTAATACTATTACTGATAAAGAAACCAAAAGCATATTTACAGAGACTGAATGTCTATAAAGAGCAGATCAAGCAAGTCCCTTGAGAAAATAAAGACCCATATCAGATTATGTTGTGAAAAGAATGAAAATAGTGTGCTCAGTTCAATTATAGCACCAATTGTTGTTTTTTTTTAAAAAGGAAGTCCTTCTGGTTTTATATCATAAAATCATTTTCTTAAGCTAATAAACATTGAATAAATTAAAAAATAATATAAGATTTATTTGGAGAAAAGCTACAGATGAAAAACTCCAGCTAACAATTAGGGAGAATTTAATAGCAAAACTGGTAAATGCCAATACATATGAAGGGGTAAGGATTTTACCTTTTGTCCTCACATGGTTGCTTATACAAGCTAAGCCGCACAAATCTTTCATCCGTGCACCTATGAAAGTGTGCAATAGAATACACCTTAACTATGATTCCTTTAGGTATCTTGTCTATAAACTATGCTTTTGAATTGCACTGTTTTCAGGAACCAAATAAAAGTTCTGTATTAATAGTGCCACTAGAGATATACATGGTGAAATTTCTGCTCTCTCTATCATTTGAAGTAGCTGAACAGATTTTTTGTCTTGTCTGTGGGTTGTGGGGGATCCAAGTTTTCCTATTTAAAATATGGAGGTAGATCAAAACTCCATTGAAGTCAGTACCATCCTTGCCACTGATTATAATGGGCTTTGCCTCATGCCCAGGAGGTTTATCATGCCTGGTCATGAAGATCCTGGTCATGAGCACAAGGATTATTTCTTAAGCCTGCTGGTGAATGGATATAATGGGCCAAAGGTAAGGTAACCTAAGTTGGACTCTCTTAGAATAATGTATTGCAATGTGGGAGTGTATGGGAGTGTGAGCTACTGTAATTTCCATAGTGAGAAACGCCAAGGGCAAGTTGAAGGTGAATGGCTTATTGTATGACTTATAAGCCCACCTGTTCTCTAGATAGTTGTTTTTCTTACTCTCCCTTTCTTCTGACAGCCCTGCAGGGTGAACTACACAAATGCAGACTGCCTCTGCTTCATTTGCACACATTTAGTGGCCAAATTCAGGCAGTGTTTTAAGTGTATTTGTTGCAGGCTGATAACAGGGTCAAAGTCTCAAGGGAACTGAATGGGAGCCTAGAGGTACAGACAAACATACATATTAGCTGCTTTGAAAAGGAAGAGGGTCCAGCTGCTCAAAAGCACATAGCAACTGTTACAACCTGTTACATTTAAATGATCCTGTAACAATCCGAGGGTCTAAATCGCCTCAACTTTCACCCCGAATGAAGCAGGGATACAGTTGGAGCAGTTTTGTCATGCTTATATCACTACAGAATCATACATACAGATGTAAATGTTGCAGCATAACAGCTTGTCACAGTATCTGATATTAAAGCAACTGATACCTCTGTCTGTCCCCTAAGTCAACCTACTGCGTGTGTCTGTGGCGTAAACCGATGGAATTTCAAGTGATGTTGCCTTGGACTGCCTCTGACTTTGCTTGCTTGGCTCACATCCGAATTTGAGAGCTGCCTATTCATTCTTCACAACAAGATGTTAACTCTGACACTTGAGCAAATGTTACTGTCCAAGTTTGCACCTGGATCCAGACTGAAATGTCACAACTCAACCAAATTTCACAACTCAGCTGTTGCTTCTCTTCCATGGTGAAATGCTCTTCCACAGTCCATGTATTTGGGCCAAAGCATACCCCTAGTGACCCAATGGGCCAGTGAGGCTTGTGTGTGGACAACACCGGATGCACATTTCAAGCTATGTTTTGGAGTAGGAGGCAGCACTGAAGCAGTTAAGGAAAAAGTGGCACAAGGAAAATATAATAAATATAACAATATATCAGCAGAATTGTCTCTGAAACAAATGTTTTCCATGAGGTGTCAGCAGCTCTTTAAGAAGCAACAGCTTCTATCAGGGAGTTTTCTATCGAGAGGGTGGAGTGCACGCATGCATATGAAAAATAAGAGATCAAGTTCCCTATACTCAAACTGCCTCTGAGAAACAAAAAGGAAAGTTAAAAACTGTCGACAGATTGACAGTGCTACCACTTCCACAGGCAGTTCTCAGCTGTCATAAAAGCCTGCAGTGGAGCTTGCGACAGCCACAAAAAATACAGTTCCTAGTAGCTCTGCTGGAAAAACACATTGTGCATCTGCCAAGCACACCACATGAAAGACTAACAATCCTAGTGCCTTTGTGGGGAAGAGTGAAAGAAAGCAAAACAAAAACAAAGAGAATTGAGAGGGCATAATATGTACAGTGTCTGACAAAAAAGTTAGCACTTAAGTACTTACATAATTGCACGCATTACATTTGTGGAAGTGTCTCATTGCTGCGGTGCTGCTATTAAAATGCAAAGCAAGTGCAAGCATGTTATGTTTAGTAAACCATTAAAAAATGTTCAGACAGCATTATGACTTAGGCTTCAAAACCCAAGAAATAGGGGGGAAAAATCTGAAACCTGATTCTTAATTTACTCTGCTGTGCCTGGCTAGGGCAAATTACCCATGCCTTGGAGACTTCTGCTCTTATCATTCTCATCCAACATTTTAGAATAAATGATCTCCAAGTGCTTTGCAAATGCAACAACTTTATATTCAAATTCTGCTCAAGATCACTTTCCATTTTACTGAAATGCAGGTATGCTGGGGCTTTGTGGGAAAACACATCTGCTGCTCCACAACTCACAGGAAAGGAAGAATACTCCTACCCCACCCCCCAACTTCCATAGGAACTCCAGAGGAAATTTAGGCATTAAGAATATAATTACCCAAGCTGAAATTAGGCCAGTTCATCATGGTTAATTTTCTGCCTTTATGAAAGTGCCACAGAATCTTTTATGCCAAAAATGGTTAAACTCTTGAGTTGTATTTCACATCCTAAGGTTGCAGCTTCAGTCACTTCCCTAACATGATGCCAGTATACCATGCCCCATTGCTGTGCCTATAGATCTCATTCTTGCTCTCCCTAAGTTTCCAGCTGTGGTTTCTCCCCTATTTCAGAGGAGTGGATGCTATTAAAATCACCAGTCCCACTGTCAGTAACACCTGGGTCTCTCAAGGCTGAACCACTCTAATGCTGACTAGCTTGTGTGATCTGGAAAGATCACTGTACGGTATGGCTTGTAGCTATTGAGCTGTGCTCCTGGCAGATAGTTCTGAACTACCAGAACAGCTTTTTTTGAAACAGATATTTAGAAATAATAGGAAAAAAAATCTGCTCAGGTTTGCTCATTTGTTCCAATCTTATTCTAAGGGCTATGTACGGTAGGTAGCTGGAGACATTCATTAAAGCTATAGCCTGACATTAGCACCAAAAGTACATTCTACTGTAATAATAAGCAGCAGCCACAACAGCAATAGTGAGCTCTTCTGACTTCCCAGTGAACTCTGTCTCCAAGTCCTGGAGACGTTTTTAACTGTCTAACTTATTTAGTATCTGGATATTGGCTAGAGAGCCGATAGCAGCGGGCCTGCTTATTGTTCCTTTCGCTATCTCCTATAAACCCATGTATTAATTAGCTGCTCATTCCATTGTTAATGCACCTTGGTGGGTAAGTTACATTTCTGTTCTTTCCCCTTTTGTTTCATCAGTCTTTGCCTAATCTGGTTTAGTCAGATCTGCCTAAATTGCAGGCTTTTATCCTGAAAATCTGCATTTCTGCCTTTTCGTTTGCTTCAAAGCTCTTAGCCATTTTGCAACATCCTGAATTATCTCTCCTGACATCATCAAATAAAAATAGGCTCTTTGGAATGGAGCATAGGGTTAACTCTGTACTCATCTCCAAACCCGACGTTCCACCAGAGCTCCATTTCACGTGTGCTTTTTGAATCACCATGTAAGCAAATGATCCATACTGAAAGATCTTTTAAAGCGGTGTTAAAAGTTAGACAGTCAAGTTTTCCTCTCCTTTAAAGCATCTCTTTGTAACAAAAAAAGTCTATTCTGTTGAGGGTAGAGCTGATAGATCTGGCCAGTTCAGCCATCAGTGTGGTCCCCCAGAGAAATTTCATTTAGTTTTCTGAATTTATCCAATGTTACTCCTAGGTAAGTTCCTTAAGATCAGGAGGAGGATGTTGCCTCTCCTTTCAAACTGCTGTCATTGTGAAGGGTACTGGCAGTAAGTCACATGCAGGAACAGGGAGAAGTTCGTTGTACATTTGCCCTTTTGCAAAGATTCTGGTAGATTCTTGCCCTGAGAGAAAAGTAAGATGTCTGTAGCTTTGATCCATTGAAGTTTTGGGTTCTCCAAGATAAGCCTTCCCTTAGCTTTATGCATGGAGATTTAAAAGAGTCTCAATCATTGTAACAGAACACAGGGTGCTATAATTGGGCTATAAAGATGATGAGGCTGGGTGTTAGGCCAAGAAATATCTATGGGGTATGGTACACATTGAGGGGAGGTCAGAGCATGTACAGAGGCCCTTGTCACCAGGGCAGGTAAAGGGCCTGATTAACATCAGATGATCAGAACATCAAGGTGTGGCAGAAGAGATGGGCTGGTGGTTAGCCTGGAAACAAGTGGGTGGGCCTATATTGAGATCAGCACCCCGACGCCAGCTTGTTACAATCATCCAATGGACTTTCCAGGAAATAGAAACAGCTAAGGGTTAATTAAATTCCTTGGGTGAGGTTAAATCTGTTTATTTGTCAGGGAAAGAATCTACTATAAAACGTATACCATTTGTCTTTTTCTTATAAAAGACAATCGGTATGAATTTAAGGCAGGAAACAATCTCTTCACATATGTGATCTCCTTGATAGAAACTGGAGCTGAAAAAGACCTTAGGATGATTGAATATATCCTCTTGCCAGGGCTAAGTGGAGTCATCTGGCAAGATAACTCGGCTATTACCCCTCTGTCCTAGTTCAGTTTCTTTCCTTGCGTTGCCAGGCAAGCTCTAAGTCCTGCTCTTTCTGGATGGAGATAGTTCAAACCATGTAGCAAGGCTCAGTGCCTGAAAGCAGACATTGCCTTTGTGCCACAATACAAATTTTTATGGAGGCACAAAGCCAAAGCAAACAGACATCCATGCTCCTTGTCATACCATAGATGCCCAAAATTGTGGCTGCAACAATAGGCAGTAAAAATGTGTTCCCCCTTTTTTGTGTTTGCTTTATGGTGGGAGCCACCATCAGACAGGTGCTCCCAATCCTGCAGAGAGCACCTGCCTGGGTTTCCCCTCTTGCAGGTTCTCCCAGCACACGTATCGTGCTGCCATGCCTGAGAGTCCCCAGGCATGCGTATCATACTCATGTGCCCTGACTGGGAGTGCAACTCTGCAACTGGGGGAATTCTGGGGTTCTCCCAGTTGCAGAGGTGCACCATAAGATGGGGTGTTTGCCTGCCCAGGAAATCCCTCCCAGGGCCTGCCTCTGCAAACAGGGAATCCAGGGTTCCTCTCTTTGCAATTGTCCTGCAGGATCAGGTCTCTGAAGCCGCACAAGCCATAGGGTCTCAGCTCTGCAGGAAAATGGGTGATGTGTCACCCAGTGAAGTGGACCGGGTGTTCCGGGATACATCCCAGCAGAGATGATCCTGCTCCAAGGACATCTGTTGATAGCCTGCATGTGTCTGTAAAAAGGGACCTCTGCTTCAGCACTAGCAGCACAGCTTCACTGCTTGGAGACTAGATCCAAGTGTTTTAAGCCTGCCTGGGGGGATAATAAAAGAACCTGTGCCGTTTGCTCTACAACTTCCACCATAGATATCAGCAGTGGAACTGCACTAGAAATTACATCCATGCTACTGGAGATAGTCTTTAGAACATATGTGATCCAAATATTAACCTCTGTATTGATTTGTTCATTATGAGCCTTTTTTCCAAAGGACTAGCTAATTCATTTCTGTATTTACTGGACAATAGGTTGTATCCTGGTAACTTAGCTGTCTCTGTTGTCAGCTTGTAGCCTTTCCTATTCCGCCTGTACAGCAAAAGACATTTTTAAATTCATAATCATAAGTATCCAGCATTTGGACTTGCTAATGTTGTTGTCCTTTGCCTGTAGTGCTTCTAGTGTCTGTGAGTTGGTTTTTTTGTGACAGCTTAAGGACAGATGTAGACCCAATGTGTTCTTTGTTGGATCCCTGAAAGGAGGCGAGCACTATTTCAATTTTTATTACACTCAGATGATTCAAGGATTTTTTAGGCTAAAATTAAGAAGACTAAAGTCACCCCTCCACAGGCACAGTATTATCTCTATTTGCTTTCCTAATGTCATTGTGCAATATTCCATTTTCCTCTCTCTACTTGTCCTCGGGGTCTGTAACAAACCCCTGCTGGACCTTTTATCCACCCACTAAATCCAGATTAATTTATTATACTCCATAGAGTTTTTGAACTGTTCCTTCTAAATGTGTGATGGGGCTTAGAGTTCTGCAAAAGGTATTCATGGATAAAGGGAAAAAACATCTTCTTCCTCTGGCTTACAGTGAAAGGTTGAGTAATAGTATGAATACCTCTGTTATTATTATGCATGGCCATGGAAGATGATGCAGGAGGAATGACTGATTAGAGCTCATATTTAGCTAAATTAACATCTCAAGTCCATTTTTATGTATAAATCGGAGTTCATCATAATCTGAAAGCAAATATTTGCCTTTAATATCTCTGATTTATGCATAGAATACAGTGTACTGTTCATTTCCCTCTTAATTATTATTATTTTTTGGAAACGGCTTCCAGGCAGAAAGTCAAAGCCTGCTGTGTTTTATATTATACACTGCAACTCATTTTCCTGTTTTTTTTAATAAAACATCTAATTAATCCATGTAATCTGAATACTTTCTGTTTAAACTCTGTGTGCTCATAAAAAAGAACTGAATGAAAATGTAGCTTATTTCTTGTATATAAGAAAATGGTGGCTAAGGAAAAAATTGTTCCTGAATACCTCATCATATTTATGGCTGTCAGATTGGAGATACACAAAAGAAGAGTATGAGGGATACTCTGGTTGGAAAATGTTTGATGAGGTTCCTAAATAACAATGGAAGATGGTAGCAGAAATAATTTTACTAATGCCACTTGGTTTTTTAAATGTTTTGCCTTGCAACGAAATAGGTGTGATGGCCTAAATTCACACACCAAAACTCCCATTTCTTTCTTGTTTTGGGGTCAAGCTTTAAGTGGGCAGGGGACGTACGCAACAGGCTTCTTGACCAAGCTTTTTTTGGAACATACTAGTGATTGTGAGAGCTCCCTTTATGGGGAGGCCAAGGTGAGACAACTGATTAGGGCCTGATTTTCAGAAAGCACTGAGCAGTTTGCCCTTTGAATATCAGGCCTCTTACATGGTCTCACATTAAACACTGAACATTACTAGAAGGCCTTTGTTTCTTAAGGCTTTATGTGCTTTTCCTATATCTCCCAGCCACCCTCAAGTCAGCATCATCTCATGGTGACAGTGTAGACATATCCAAGGCCGCTTTGATATCCCAGCTTGTTCAAGCAAGGAATAACCCGTTGGAGCCAATGAAGTCTTTAAGTAAATAACAAAAAATTGACCTTTATGTGAGAGGGAGTAACAAAGGGAAAAGAATTACAGTACCCACAATGATGAATTGAATGAGCTGGAGGGAAGGTTTGGATGGAAGGTTTGTCAGAGTTTGCAGGAGGCAGCTGCAGATCTTTAATGCTTGTAAAAATGATTATTTAGACAGTTTGTTGTAACAGAGAAGCTGAAAAATCAATGTAAAAAATATTACCATAGTAAGAGTAAACAGATTCCTCGAACGGGTACCAGAAAACCTCACAGGGGAAAGTTTATTTGACTATGAAGTTTTCCCAGTAGGCAAGGTTTGTAATATTTCTAAGTCACAAAATGAATGAGAAAAGAAAAGTAATTATCAAGCTCAAGTTTAGAACCCATTGCGGTATCAAGGGCTTGGCTGAGATGGATCCAAGATGAGTATGTTTATTAAGCATGCTCAGCGGGAGCACAGTGTGTCTTAGTACTCAGGTGGAAGGTTATGTTTTTTTTATTTTAAATGTCCTAGGCCCAGTTTTCCTCTTGGCTCCACACACGTGACTCTGATGACATAATTGGAAACACCCCCTTCCCCCCATACACAGATGTGTGGTGAGGCATGTGGCAAAACACACCAGCTTTTCCTATGTTCTCCCAACATGTTCCATCAGTTCTGCAGTTTGGTCTGGCATGGACCCACTTTTGCAGTTGAGCAGACAACAGAAACCAAGTTAGGGCAAATAGCTTCCCTGTGCTCTCAAAGTTGATCATTTAACCCAAGGGTGAAATGTTGGCCAGGAGCCTGCTAGTCTCCTTGACTTGCAAATATAATACACTTCAGCTGCATTTGGCAGTGACAGTTTGTACTGCAAATACAAATGGATACATTTTTAGAAAGTATTTCAATTTCCCAAGCATCAGTCAGATAAGCTGATGTATATATTTGTTACATCTCATTTGGAATTCAGATCGCTATTACAAATATTGTGTATATTACAATATTGCTTAGCAACCCCAACCAAGGATCAGAGCTCTATTGTGCTAGATGCTGTACAGAGAAGCAACAAGAAGACAGTCTCCAGCCAGAGGGTTCATAATCCCCGTGTTGGGCAGGATGTAACAGATGGAGGAAACAGACAAACAGAGTGGGGGGTGGTTTGGTGAGATGAGGTAACAATAAAACAGAGCGGAGCAGGGAGACAGAAGTCGATTTCTCTCAAAAACTGTATCTTAGACTATAATCTCTGGGGCACAGACACATTTTTTTCCTTTGTGGCTACAGTGCATAGTACAATGAGGCCCTGACCATTATTGAGTTATCTGTGCAATGCAGCAATGCACATAACAACAACAACAGTGTCAACCAAGGAAATTAATACACGTGTGTGTTTATATATTACTGCTGATCGCTTATAATTCTATACTCTTGGCTGAAGGAGTGATCAACACCTTACAAAAGCAGTGGATCACTTACTGTGCATGCTCAAATGCATCATACTTCCAAGTGAACCCTGACATGGCTGATGGCATCCTCTCTGTATAGCCCACTTTAAAGGAGCGTGTTTTAAAAAGCAGCAAAAAGAAAAGAAACTTTTTGATGATTTTAACTTTTACGTTCCCAGCTAGCATATTTGGATTTTCCTGATCTGTGTAATGTAAGAGCTTTGCCTGTGTAGAGGGAGTAAAATAAACTTCGTTTGCATGGATTTAGTCTTTTTTCACCCCCATATTATTTTACCATGAGCTGTTAGTTGCATTTTTCTTGCCACATAACGTGGCAGAAATCTTACACACCATGTGTCACACCAGATCTGTCATGTTCAGTGTGCATCAGAATTTGGAGTGTGTTGCGTTAAAAACCAACTGCTGCTTTAATACGTTCACACTTGTGATTTCAGGGTAGTTCTATCTAGTCTATCATCGTGACATAAAATAGCAGCAAAAGCAAACAGCATCAGTGTGCTTTGCTCCATATTCTCTGTAGCACATGGCAGGCTGCAAGTAGCGAGATGTGGAGTGAGGGCTCTGCCCTTGTGAATGCAAAGTACCTAAATACATATGCAAATTTTCTGATCAGTTGTAGTTTAATTGCTTCTAAGGAACCCAGATTAAATGCAGGGAGTAACCTAAAAGAAAATGCTTGCCTCCACCCTTCCAACAGGTTCTGCCTCATTCTTCAGACCACAAACCACAGCTCTTAGCCTACATTTTCAAGGAGCAGCCCTTTGCCCCCTTGTTTGATAATCTGGTCCTTCTTTTCCCATTCAGAGAACATTTTTTATACTGGATTCATACCCTTGCACCTGATCTGGTATTTTACTTCAGGGGCAAATGAGAATTGTAAAAATAAAAAGAAATGGGAACAACCAACCACTACTACTTACCTGGGCTTCTATATAGATGGTGTTATGTTGAGTTTGGGACAGATTCAGGTGTCAGAATGAGCAGCCTTGATCAGGAGGATATTTTGTGAACCAGCTATGATGGGGAGGGCGAATAGCAGGACAGAAGTTGATCCAAAATTAGGAGGTGGCAATATCTCCATCACTTTCCAAGATGGCTCTGTACATGGCCTCCAGAAAAGGCCACAGATGGCACCAGACCTATCTTTTAAGAGGTTCAGATTTTAATTCACATACAGGCAGAGGAGTGGTAATGTTTACAAATTCAGCTGTGCTCTGTATCTGTCTGAGACAAAGTCACATTGCACAGAGGTGGTGTTACATTGCTTGATTCAGGTAATTTCTGAGTTTCTATTTCTCTCTACTTAACATACCCTGTTATAAATCAAACCTCTAACCAAACAGTTTTGACTTTGGGTTTTTTCTAAACAGTCCACAAAATCAAATGTGTGTGAAAGAGATCCCTCATCTTCATGAATAAGCAGTGATTCTGCTGTTGCCATGCCCATATGTGCATTTCAGAATGAGGGGGGCAGTTTGAAGTAAGATGTCTCTCAGTGTAAGATCAGTATATTCTACCATGTCCCACAATCCCAATCTCTGGGGCAGTTTTTAGGGTTGTTCTTTGTTTACCTTCTTTAAACGTTAGAGCCACAGCTTTGCGTTTTGTTCCACTGCACAGTTGGATTTTACCTTTTTTGTGGGGGGAAGGTAGGGGTATGGCAAGGTGAGACTAGAGTTCTCGAAGTGAGATTTCACAGAATCATAGAATCATAGAAGTAGGGTCGGAAGGGACCTTGTAGATCTTCAAGTCCGACCCCCTGCCTGGGCAAGAGGAAAACTGGGCTCAAATGACCCCAGCTAGGTAGGCATCAAGCCGCTTCTTAAAGACCCCCAGGGTAGGAGCCAGCACCACTTCCCTTGGAAGTTTGTTCCAGATCCTAGCCGCCCTGACAGTGAAGTAGTTCTTATGGATGTCTAATCTAAACCTACTCTCTGACAACTTGTGGCCGTTATTTCTTGTTATCCCGGGGGGCGCTAGGGGAAACAAGGTCTCCCCCAAACCCTTCTGGTCCCCCCTAGTGAGTTTATAGACGGTCACCAGGTCCCCCCTCAGCCTTCTCTTGTGAAGGCTGAACAGGTTCAGGTCCCGTAGCCTCTCATTGTAGAGTCTGCCCTGCTGTCCCCACATCATGCGGGTGGCCCTCCCCTGGACCCTCTCAATGTTGTCCACATCCCTCTTGAAGTGGGGCACCCAGAACTGGACACAGTACTCCAGCTGTGGCCTGACCAGTGTCACGTAGAGGGGGAGGATCACCTCCTTGGACCTACTTGAGATGCACCTGTGGATGCACGATAAGGTCCAGTTAGCCCTGCCGACTGTGACCTCGCATTGTCGGCCCATGTTCATCTTGGAGTAATTACTGACTCCAAGATCCCTTTCTGCCTCTGTGCTCTCAAAAAGGGAGTTTCGCATCTTAGAAGTGTGCTGCTGGTTACTACTGCCCAAGTGCAGCACCCTGCACTTGTCGGTATTGAAGTGCATCCTGTTTTTGTTAGCCCACCCCTGCAACATATCCAGGTCTTGCTGCAGTCTTTCCCTCCCTACTAGCATGCCCACTTCATCCCAAATTTTGGTATCATCAGCAAATTTGAACAGGTTGCTTTTCACCCTGTCATCCAAATCGCTGATAAAGAAATTGAACAGTGCGGGCCCAAGGACCAAGCCCCGGGGGACTCCACTGCCCACTTCCCCCCAGGTCAAATATGACCCATCCACCACCACCCTCTGAGTACGACCCTTCAGCCAATTGACAATCCATCTGACTGTGTAGGCATCAATGCCACAGTCACCTTGTTTTTTAATGAGAATGGGGTGAGTGACAGTGTCAAAGGCCTTGCTGAAGTCCAGAAAGACTAAATCCACGGTGACACCTGCATCCAGTGCTTTTGTGCCCTGATTGTAAAAGGCAATCAGGTTGGTCTGACATGACCTGCCCCTAATGAAACCGTGCTGGTTGCCCTTGAGCATCATCCCCGATGCCGGCCCATCGCAGATGTGCTCCTTGATGATCTTCTCAAAGAGTTTCCCCAGGATTGAGGTAAGACTGATGGGCCTATAGTTGCCCGGGTCCTCCCTCCTCCCTTTTTTAAAGATGGGGACCACATTGGCTATCTTCCAATCATCTGGCACCTGGCCTAAGCACCACGAGCGCTTGTGCCAACGGCCCTGCAATAACCCCTGTTAGCTCCCTCAACACCCTGGGGTGGAGAGCATCTGGACCTGCTGATTTGAACACATCCAGCCCCTCCAGAAACACTCTAACCCGGTCCTCCTCAACCTTAGGTCTGGAGGTGTTCCCCTCGAGTTCCTCTTGAAACATGGTGGGGGAGTCCCTGTCCCTGCACAAGAAAATGGAGGTGAAGAATTTGTTAAAGATGGCTGCTTTCTCCTCTGGTGCAACCACCAGATTGCCCAGCATATCTTGCAGGGGCCCCACGTTTCCTGGCGCCTTCTTCATCCTCCCTATATATTTGAAAAAGGACTTTTTATTATCTTTGATCTTGGACACTAGTCCTAGCTCTATGTCCATCTTAGCTTTCCTAACAGCCCCCCTACAGGCCCGAGCAGTGGAGGTATACTCCTCTTTGGAGATAGCCCTCCCCTTCCACCGGGTATACGCCGCCTTTTTGGCAACCAGGCATTCCTGGACATCCTTGGTGAGCCAGGGGGGCTATTGGGCACTCTTTCCTCCCTTGCTTCTTGTTGAGATCATCACCCCTTGGGCCCTGAGTATCGTCTCCTTAAGGAATGACCACTCATTTTGGGCACTGAGTTCCCCTGCCCTCAAGAACCCCAGATTTAGTGAGTTTGATTCACAGGAAGCTGTACATGTGTCTTCTTCTCTTTTGAGCTGGGTGGATTTAGCACAAAGTACAAATGCTACTTTGGGCTCAAGTCACTGTATTTCTCCAGGCCTCAGGAGGATTGTTTGAAGAGGTATTGTTCCAGTTGAGTTCAGGCTCAAGTTTAGGGTTTAATCAGAGACGGAGGCTGGGGGTGGATCCAGAGGGAGTGCAGTGGCACATACACACCCCCTTTCAGTTGACCATGTTACAGGAACAGCAGCCGGGAACTTTGTTTTAAATCTCAGAAGCAAATAAGAATCTCTCTCTCCCTTCCCCACCATGCCCCCAGCCCCCTTCCCTCTATCTGGTCCCCCTGGGTGTTCCCTGCCAGCGTGGGAACCCGGCCTTGCTGCTGCTGTCCCCAGCTGAGCTTGACACCATGTGCAGCAAGGCAGGAGCAGCTCTGGAGCCTCCCCTGGCTGTGGGTCAGCCAGGCTGAAGTGTAGCCACGGGAAGGGGAGCATGCTGCTGAGCACAAAGGGAAATGGTAGGGAGAGGAAAGATTCTTGCCTGCTTGAGGGACTTAAAAAAATAAATCTTCTGCTTCTACTCCTGTGGCCTGCCCACTCTGGTGTGGGGCAGGGGGTGGGAGCAAGGGGTGCAGCCACCCCTGCAGGGCAGGTTGCTGCTCCCTCACCTGCCTTCCTGAAATCCTGGATTTGCCCATGACTAAGGTTGTTAATTTTGACAAGATTCAGCCCCAGTTCACTCAGAATTCAGCTGATGGTTGCTGAAGGGGCTTGTAAAGCTTAGCCGTTTTTTATTAGGATGCTCTGTCTTCCAAATTGTTAATGACAGCAGGTGAGATCTCGGTTAAATGATTGCAGTTTGTGTGTAGACAAGCACTTAAACAGCTATAAGTTTGTAGTCTATGAGTTTTGAAGACATTCAGGGAGGTAAATGTGTGTGTCAAATGGACAGGAGGAAGATTAGACTAAGTCATATGTATTGGATCTAAAACTAGTTGAAACCCAGCCCTCCAACCCCTTCATAGGTGAAATTCTTATTGAAGGTGATGGGAGTTGCACATAAGGAAAGCTTTCAGGGTTCAGTACATGACTAGCTGGTTGCTATCGGGAAGGATTCCTGAGGTTGGCGGTGTGGTGCTGGGGACAAGCCATGGCTCCAATGGCTGCTTCACACTAATCAGGAAATGGCTTGCTCCAACCCCTCTCCATACTTTGTTCTTTGGAGATGTGTCATCTTTCCTAAGAAAAGAAATGAGTCAGATACTGAACTTAATTGCTGAAAATTGCTTTTGCCATGTTTCTGTCAAAATATAAATGCGTGTGTACACTTTTGGATTGTATATATTCTCTTACAAATATTTGTACTTTGAAAGCTGTATCTCTATTTTCAGGAGCTTTCTAGAAAACACATTTCTAGTAAAAGTAATGTAAAATAACACTTCCATAAAGCATTAGCTGTTTACTCATAAGATATATTCTAGGTAAAATTGTTTCAAATGCCGCTTTATAGTTATCTGTTGGATTGCTTTTCAGAAACCCATTACAAATTATATTCTAACCATTTAAGGGCAAATGTTAAAGTATCTTAAATTTAGAGTGTGAGGAGGCAATTCCCTTTCTTTGGCAAGGAGAGGGAATCTGTTTTTTTCATGTGCCATATAAAAAAATGAATTTAAAAATGATACTTTGCAGTTTAGTGGTAGCTGGCCTCTGAGGATCTCCAGTTGCTTCACATACAGTACTCAATTTAGCCTCAGAATAGTCCTCTCAATGTTGTTATCTCCATTTTACAGGCAAGGAGACTGAGGATAAAAAAAATAGCTTATTTAAGGTCCCCAGGAAATCAGAAGTAAAAGTTAGGAATAGAATTTTTTTATCTGTAGACTCCACGTCCTATGATTTTTACTTCAGACCTATTCAGATTAAAACAGATGCTCAGCCCTTTCAGATTATCATTTTGCTGAGTAACCTTCAGTGCATCAAGACTCAAGAGTCCTAAACTAATTAAATCTCTAGAGCTTTTCAAACTCACAAATGGTCTCTACCTCAACTTTCTATTAGGTTCTATGACCTCTAGATATCTGATCATGAAGTGACAGCAAAGAAGTGCAGACAAGTGTGGACTATCTTTGTATGAAAAAATACCATAGGTTTGTGGGGGGGCAGATCTAAATCAGCCTTGTAGATGCTCTGTTTTAGACTTCAGCGTGTCTAAAAAAGAGGCACCTTATCATTGGAGAGTGCCATAAACCCAGTTAGACACCTCCAGAGGGCAACCCAAAGTACTGAGCAAGAAAGCACCCAGAAGTAGCCAGTAGGAAACATGAGACACTGGGGATCAGCGTGGCTCAACTTCTGCCCTGTCCTGGAGCCTAGATATGTGACTCATCACCACATATTAGGCACCTCTGTTGCTGCCAGGGATATTTCTGTTCGTTAAACAAAGACTCTTGAATGCAAAATGGATATACAATCCTAGGAACAACAACCACAACCCAGAGCTGTCCTCTGTCTGGTGGGCGCCCTCATCACTGGGTCACAAAATCACTCTTTTGCTTCCTTGCTGTCCTTCTGCTCCCATGAGTCCTGCATTCCCCATGATTCAGCTTCAACAGGAAAGGTGAAGGGTGCCCCCACTGAGACTATTTCATAGTTAGGTAGGTAGGTCCCTCTCCTGGATGGTAGCAAAGTGGATTTAAATCCCTTCAGGCTGAGGAAGGCCCAGAATCCACTCACTTCCTAGGCATGTGCATTTTGCTATTCTGCAAAAGATTGGCACCACCATCATTACCAGAAGTTCTCTCAAGTGAGAGTTGCCATGGTGCTGACTTTTTACTGAACTCTGTGTTTTCAGTGTAAGTTCAGGAATAAAAAAAGAAGCATTCTCCTCGGGGCATAAGGCAGGTTAAGACTTCGCAAGGTCCTATCTGCATTGCAACAGAATTTAAGCAGGAGTTAAGCCCTTATCCGATTAATCTGGATCACTCCTGAGTGTAGAAGCCATAGTTCAGGTGCTCAAAGATCTTTTCAAGCCAAAGGGGGAGGTAGTGAATGAATTTGCATGCCTAAGCACTTTTGTGTCACTGGAATGGGGTTTATGTGCATCAGTTTTTGTGGCAAAGGCTAGGGACAGAAGTTACGTATAAACCAGTTTAAGTAATCAGAAACTGGTTTAAACCTGTAACAGAACAGAAGCTCAGTGCACATAAACCAGTTTCAGAGTGGCTGAAACTGGCTTAAAATAAACCTGGTTGATAGATTTCACTGATTTGGATCAAACTGTTTTATAAAATTTCTGTCCCAGACCCCTTCCTGGGCCAAGTTAAATCAGAGTCCCCCAGCATGCTTTCAAGCCCTGGGTTGGGCTGTGCTGTCTGCTCCAGAAAGCAAGGGTAGCCCTGCCCCTCTGTTCCCTAGCTGGAGCAGTGAGGGCTGGCTGACAAAGGGATGGGGGAGATGCAGCCCAGTCTATTGGGGTGTGGGGCACTGCCCCCCAGACAAACCTCAGCTGAGGTCTGGGGCCAGGGAGGGGTGTTAAACACCCCTTCCCCTGCTCAAACTTACTGCTGGCTGCAACTGTGGACTACAAAGCCCAGAGGCACCTAGAAACAGGAAGAGAAAGTGATGAGCAACCCTGCAGAGTGCTGCTGTTGTAATTTTGGATTGCAAATCCCAGAGACCTTGGGGGCAGCAGGAAGAGAAAGTGAACACACAGCCAGAGAGCTGGTGCCCCCCAGCTTCTGGCCTGAGCTGCTGCAGGCATGTGACTGCATTTCCTGAATCAAGGGTAAAATGTCTGTTCACTTCTGTTTCGATTTAATCTGTGCTGTTTAGACTAACCTACAAAGATTGAATCGATTCAGCCTCGAGCTTTTTGACTGTCTGTACTTAGCCTTAGGGGTCTGAATTCTGACTAAGTCCTGTTTAGGAGCCTTTTTGACCATTTTGAATATTACCCATACTCTGAAGCATTTGCATAAGTTTTCTAGGCTTCTTATTCTTCCTAAGCACTGTGCACAGAAGTGTCCAAAAGGAACTGCTGTCAGGTTAATTAATCCTAAAAACTGGCACATTAAACATTGTTCCTCATTGCAGTCCTTTGCTTTCACACCCACTGATTAAAGTAGATAATTTGGTTTCTCCTTTTAAATCCCGACCTTTGCAGCAACTTCAGATTAGAAACCAATCTATTCACCATGTATGTCATATGAACACAAGCAGGTATCTTCAGCCACATCATTAAACAAATAGAGAAGGATGTGAGCCATTTTGTTTGGCTATGGATGCAAACCTCCCCAGAGTTGAAAGTGGGGTTATGGTTTGGGTTCATTTAATCTCTGATTACATCACGGGCTATGTAGACATTCTAATTATTTCTACTTTCCTACCAATGGGAAGATCAGTTTTAAGAGGAAACACATCAGGGGAATGGGAACCTAAAACTTGTAACAAGGAGCAGTTTTGTGGAAGGTCAGTTTTTCTGCCCAATTAGCATCACAATATTTCTCTAATGATTAGCCATCAGCATAAAGTATGTTTCAAACAGCCAGGAGGAAAGATGTAAAAATAGTTTTCATTAAATCATGATGTCCTTAGAATTCTTAGTAGACAATGGCTTCTCCTTTCACTCCACCAAAGGTAATGTGTTGAGTTTATATTTTACTTCATTGGTAAAGTATGTTCTAAGTAGTGATGGTATACTATCAGCAATCTGCCCATACTCTTGATAGACATATTCACAAAATATAGAGACCTAGTATTATCTCTCAAACTCTTTTGTTCATTCATCTATTTATCTGTTAATACAAAATAAACAATTTTTGTACAGAACTGAAACAAGTTTGGGGGAGCATAAGCATCCGTGGTCTCTGACACTGTGAATCAATATTTAATTGTGACATTGCCTGTGGAGGAGATCCTTTAGGGAGCAGAAACAAAGTTTATTTCTCTCTTTAAAAAATCTATGCATCGTGTCAATGTCAAGAATATAGCAATGAGGTAGTTTTACAATATTAATAGAGCTGAAGCTATGAAGCATTAAGTAGTAGTATAGTGTTCGTAAAGCAATGCAGCTAATACTTGAACTTGTTTGACATTGGAGTCTTCTTACTGCTAATATTCCATCATATTTACAAATTGAGAAGAGGCTTGTTGAATCTTGTTTCACGATAGACTTCTAAAGTATTCAGGCTGGTAGTTTTCAATTACTTCATCTTGGCTGCAATTCAAAGTAGGCCAGTGCAAGGGGAGGAAAGGCATAGAGCTTGACCAGCTGAAGCAAAAAAAAAGGATATACATATTCTTAAAGAGGAAGAACCCAACAACTGAGTTCTTCCTGACATGCATCATTAACTATTAATAGAGATTCATTATTTTGTGGATTTGTCACAATTGGCTCCTATGACTGGGTGTCTGCGTGCCTTACTAATTATCTCTAACCTGCTTGGAGGCACATTTGTGAGTGCCAATCATTTATTGCCAATTTGCATACTCAGAGGGGTGGGGGCTGTTGATAATGTGGAACCACTTTAGAGGTGTAATGCATTAGCATTTCCCTCAAGATCATCCTGTGCGATGACTTGACAAGTCCTTCTCCATCCTAAATAAACCCTAACCTCTTGCAACCCTTGCAAGCAGCAGGAAGACTGAACAGTTTCCTTTAGGGTACTTGAATTCCTTGGAATAATGTGAATCATGTTGCACTTTAGAATAGTTTTTAAAGTATAAAATGATACACATAGCAAAGCGCTGATTTGCCTGTATGCTGCTATATTTCAGTGCTTCCTTCTTTGCCTCACCCATTTTACAAAAAGCTCAGGAGGCATTTTACAGTACTAAGGGCACATAAATCCCTCTGTTTGAATACCTGTGAGAGCTAGAGCCTTTGACTAGAAGTTTGCAATGACTTATTTTGATGATGCACAGAGCAGCCAAAGCTCAGCCATGGGGTGTGGTGGTTGTCGTGTTTCCCACCACATACCAAATCTGAGAGGTCGGGCCTGCCTGTGTTGCACCATCACCACTGAGGTGTCAGTGCTGTGTCATCATGAAGTGGACAGCTCTGTTGGAAGGCATTCTGGCTGATGAATCAATGAAAGCATCGATGTGGATTTTCTAGATGGGAAAATACCATGCCTGCTTTCCTGTCTTTCCCCCACCCTTTTCTTCCTGTTGCTTTGATGTACTGCAGTAGGTCTTTATGGAAATCAAAGGCTTTAATTGTAAGAGCTAACACTTGGTGGAGAACACACAAGGTTTTTTCAGTGCTGAGCGGCCTGAGATCACTCCATCTGACACTCTTCTTTTTTTCCTCCTCTGCCCTACCAGACAGACTTTAATATGTAAACAAATAGCACATTATGAAGCAGGCAAGTGTCACCATCTCAGTGAGTTAAGCAAGCTGTTTGAAAACCCCATGCGTCTATCGTATTCCATTATGTACAGGGCGGGGTTCTACAGTCAGCCAAGGCAAAGCAGCCTTGCAGCAGGCAGAAAACTCTCCAACAGCACAAAGCTGGTTCTAGCATGAGGCAGAGGAGAGAAATTCCATTATCCCTGGTTTCGTACTCAAATATGGTCCCAGAAGACATTCAGGCTGCTCCTTTGCAGCTACAACTTGTTCTAGGACTGGATAGATGGACATCAGGAGGCTGCAACCATCTTCCTGCAACTGCTACTGCATTTAGACTCTGCTTGGGCACAACTGGAGAATCCACCCTCTCTCTTTTTACCCTTCTGGCACTGCAGAGGAAGCAAAAGCTCAGTGGAATCCTCCTACCTCTGGAAGACCCCAGTGAACGTACTGCTATCAAAGTTGGTCCCTGCTAGGGTTGCCAACCCTCCCAGATCGGCCAGGAGTCTACCGGAATCAGCATCGATCTACTGGTGACTATTGAAAGCAGTCCAGGAGACTGATATTGTGAACAGGTTGAACAGTACAATCAATGACATTATGTCATGTTGGGATGGGGAGGGGAATCCCGAAATAGCTTCAGTCAGAGTTGGCAACCCTAGTCACTGCACCAGGGAGAGAAAGCATCCACAGAGAGAGCTATTGAAAATATAGGTAGAGTTTTTGGAATTTGTAGCTAACTGGAATATTTCAAAGCAATCCTCAAGCTGTTCTAATGTGGGCCAGAACTAGGACCTGCACGAGAGCTGGCACCAAGAAGGAAGAACTGTAATCTGTGTCCTTTGTTCTGTCCTCCTTCAGCAGTGGCCAAAAGGAGCTTGAGATTCTGACTTACTGTGTGGGTTTTGTATCGTGTGGGTTAAGTGTGCACATTCATAGATTCATAGATTGGAAGGGGCTGGAAGGGACCTCGCAGATCATTGGGGCCAGCCCCCCTGCTCTAGGCAGGAAGACAGCTGGGGTCAAGTGACCCCAGCGAGGTGACTGCCCAGTCTCCTCTTAGAAACCTCCAGGGTAGGTGACTGCACCACCTCTGGAGGGAGTTTATTCCACAGTCTGGACACCCTGACTGTGAAGGAGGTTTTCCTGGTATTAAGCCTGAAGCGGCCTTCCAATATATAATCATGTTTCACCAAAAGAGAGACAACGGAGAAAGATTTTTCTGGCTACCAGGCAGCTTGTTCAACTTCCACAAGCCAAGGGGAAGTTGGAGTGAGGGCATTCTGGAGGCTTGGCCATTCAGGAGAGTCACCAAGGTGCACTGTATTCCAGCAGCCAACATCTGCCTTTTTGGTGACATTCAGAGTCATTGTCCCTATAGCTGTGCAACATAAAGTGATTGCTACCTAGCACAGGCCAATCTCAGGGTCACTATGAGGGTTTTTCAGTCCCCAGATACCACATGATCCTAGGGCATGTGAGCTCTTTTCACGGCACACCTCCCATGTTGATCCATCCTTATAGTGGGGAACCTGAGTATTTGGCTGAATCCACAGTTAGCAGAGGACACAGAGGGCCAAGTTCTACCTGCAGTTATGCCCTGCGGTTACATTTGTACTGCTTACCTTAGTGGGTTTGTCTCTGTAGATATGAAGGCCCATCAGGTTTGCAGCTTCTAAATATCCAACCTAACCATGAGAATTATTTATTCTATTAATGTATAAAATGGCCTCTTTTCAAAGGGGAAGAAGGAGGGAGGGATGCAGCTTTGAACGTAGTGGTAAATGCATGCTGTGTATGCATGACAATATAGGTCTCCAAGGCTTAGTGAATCTGGAATGCCATTTGTTTCATACTAATTGAACCATGTGTCTACAAGTGTGCAACATTAAGACGCAGAATAGATGGAGATCATAAAGTATGGGCACCACATGTCCTAGTCTTATAATCAGGCAGGCAGTCACTTGCTCAAGACCTGAAAATGTATGTCTTGTGTAACAACAATTTTCTGCTATTTTCCTCTGTGTGTGTATTTTGCTAATGGGATTTATTTGTATTAAACAAGCCTGAGACATGGTGCAGTCATTTACTACTTGTCTGAATCCTTGCTGTATGTCTTCTGTGTTTGTGAACAGTGCCAGACGTTTAGAACTGGTTTTTAAATAGTGGATCCAAGAATAAGAATATATACTTTGGATTCTAAGGTTCTTATGTTAGGCAACAAGACATCTCCGAGACAAAGTATTGCATCTTATGTACTGTTAAGCTTAATTAGTTCATGCATAGAGGACTCTGAGTACTATGTTTACATATTGCATAGTTTAAGCTACAGCTGGTAAATTGAGGTTGATAGTCTTGGTCACAGTCCAAAACATACTGAATAGGAACAGAGTCAGAAAGAATATTTCTGTACCTGGTGGAGGTATTCAGGAAAAGATGCATGTTCAGGGGATTCTTCTACACAAGAAGTAGGTTAATGCAATAAGTCAGGAGCTTTTCTAAAATGAGTGTATTTGCATATTTCTACATTATCACTAAAAATGACAGGATATCTGTTGTTTCAAGAAAAAGCAATTAATAGATTTTTTTTTTTCATTTGAGGCTTGATTCTACAGCATTCAGATTAAAAGGACCCATGCCATTGCCCTCAGACCAGGCCATTATTGAGTTTTTATCATCTGGGGATTTAAACTCTTCTTTTATTGACTCCAAAATTATCATCATTGTGACTATTGTACAGCTAACATGTATTGTGCTATGCTGTGAGGAGAAAAACAATGAGAAACTAAGCTATGTTTTGCTAAACTCAAACCATTAATAGAAAGAATACATTGGCTGCATGGCTGGTCTCTGCAAATCACTGAGGCATCCATGCTGGGTAAAAAAAGGAGAGACAAAAAGAGAAAAGAAAAGATTTTTTTTGTATTCACATGCTTCAGCGCATAACAAGTAGAGTGTACTTTTAGACATGATTCAGACAGAAAACTCGAGTGCAAGTGGCAGGGGTGTGGGGAGATCCTGTTCATGTAAAGCCAGTGCCGAATCGACGCAGAAAATAGGGAATCTTTTTTTTTTTTTTTTATTTCAGTAAATAATGTCAAATGAAAAGAGACTCCAACACAGAGCAGTCTGGGAAGCACTTACAAGAAAAGTTTAGCCAAAAGATAAAGCAAAAGTAGGTAACCTAACAGCTCCAAAGTCAAAATTAACCCTGACTGAAGAGTTAACCCAGATCCCAGCATGGGAGAGATGACAAAAGTGTAAAGAAAATAGAGATTAGTTTTTATACTACTATAATTATAGTTTTATAATTATTTAATAATAATTAGTTTTTATGATAGATTTTTTTTTTTTTTTGCAGTGTATGTACTATTATGAAAACAAGGGCCTGGAATTGCTATGAAATTGCCTGATACAAGCATGAGTTATGGCAATGGGCTGCTGGACTTCAACCTTCCCAGTAACATATTTCAGTTGGGCGGACAGTCCCTTTGTGCCCTGTCCTTAACCCAGTTTAGTAAGAGCTTGCTCTGCTCCCTGAGAATGGTAGAGAAACAGTCTAATTTCTCCATATCGTGACCCAAGTGAGTGAAGAGTCTTGGTTCTAGTCCAAAAGCCAGTTCAGTACTAGCTTATAAGGTAGTTTGTCCTCCATTTTTGGGAGCAAGGGAGCAGAGGAAGGGCTCTGTAAAGAACCAGAAACCAAATTTTTATTATTATTTTTGGTGTCTGACCTTAGTGAGAGTTTTATGGTGAGAGATGAAGAGAAAAGCAGACTCCAATGGCTAAAGACAATCTCCCTACTCCGTCCTGCAGTCATTTCCACAGCCTCTGTCCACATGCTACCCTTCATAGCAATTCTCAAACAAGATGATAAATATCACAAAACAGAAGGGATTTTCACTTGGCAGAGGCACTGACTAAATATGTTGGACCAGATCTGACGCTTGTGTGAATCAAGATACCTCCTGGATTTCCCCCAGCTGAGGATCTGGCCTGCTGTTCAAAGCTATTAGTGTTTGTCAGACTATTATGTTTGTCACAAGCGTATTAGGTAATGGTGCCAGGAGATCTGTCAACAGGACTTCTTCCCTCTGCAGCAATCTCAATAGTTGCAGGTTACTGTTCTGAAGTTCCCTGAAGGGGTCCCTTCAACTGTTGCTCTACTTTTCCTTTCTTTTTTTGGCCATGTGGAGGACGACAGAGCATTTTCTTTTTCCCGCATCCATGAATGAGGTACAGGAGCTGGGATATGTTGAAGACTTGTGGTGTCATTGACCACCAATGGTTGTTAATACCATCTTGCTAATCTGGTCCTTTATTAGTACATGTAACACCTGGTGTAGGTTATTTTGCTGTTGTGGTCTCTATACCAGTTTAGGTTTGGCTTTCTGAGCTTGCACGGGAAAAATTGCCCATAAAAGACTGGCTGGCAAACAAACTACTCTTCTGGTTCAATATTATCCCTGGTCTTCTAAAGCTAGTAGCAAGAATGTATTGCTATGGTGTTTTTAAATGCCATTCTTCAAATGGATATGAAATTTGTCACAAGCCCCTACTAGTTTTTATTGGTTGATGGATGGAGCAGAAAGAGTCCCTGAAAGTTGGTACATGATCAGTTATTCTGTGAATTTTCTGTCTTGTTTTGTCATAGTTTTGAAATTATACTTATTTCAAATTAGTAAGATGTGTCTACAGGTAAAAGGGAAGGCTTTGTGCACAGCAACCTGTTGTCAAACACTAGGGATAGGGGCAGAAGTTACACATAAACCAGTTTAAGTGATCAGGAACTGGTTTAAACCTGTAACAGAACAGAAGCTCAGTGCACATAAACCAGCTTCAAAATGGCTGAAACTGGTTTAAGTTAAACCTGGTTGAATGTAGTATCATACTTAACTGATTTGGGTCAGACCGGTTTATGAAATTTGTCCCAGATCAAAGAGCCAGGTGTGGCATCAGTGTAGCCCCACTGAAGTCAGATGAATTTGAGCTGTCATGTATGAAAATCGAAGAGACCAGGTAGTGAGGGTAATTTGTTTTTTAGATAACTTGTTGTACAAGGTTGAAATACAGCAGCAAGGATGAGAGCAAGGTGTAAGAAGATGAAAAAAAGCATAGACAGTGGAAGAGAGGAAGAAGAGAGAGAAAATCTAAATGAATTAACAAGGAACAAATTGACATAGGAATTACATAGGGGGTTACAAGAAACAATGGCCACAAGCTAGCAGAGAGCAGATTTAGATTGGACACTAGGAAGAACTTCTTCACAGTTCGAGTGGCCAAGGTCTGGAACGGGCTCCCTAGGGAGGTGGTGCTCTCCCCTACCCTGGGGGTCTTCAAGAGGAGGTTAGATGAGTATCTGGCTGTGGTCATCTAGACCCAGCACTCTTTCCTGCTTATGCAGGGGGTCGGACTCAATGATCTATTGAGGTCCCTTCTGACCCTAACATCTATGAATCTGTGAATCTGTGAAGAGCAATGCAGGGGAAAGTGGGACATTAAACTACTAGGCAACAACTGTGCTGATCTTAGCCAACAGACTCCATTCTGAGTACATGGGAAAGCCTCTTTTCTAAATGCAGACAAAATCCTTTTTCCCCCTGTGAGTTGCCAGTGGTGTACTGAAGCTTCTCATATTTTTCTCTCTTTTTGCCTGCATCAGACCACTGATACCAGGCATTATGGCTACTGTCCTGGAAAGTGAGCAACTGGATAGAGTTCTCTTCAGGTTTCAAGGAAGATTCTCCTTAAGTGGCAGGAGAGCAGTGTCACAGTTCAGTTCACATCGGGGAAAGCTTCACCTGAAAACCATACAACATGCGCCAAAAACAAATTGCCATTTTTTTCCTTCCCATGAAAGCTGATGATTTTTTAGCCTTTGGGACAAAGTACCCAGGGGGTTGGATTCAGCCAGATGGCTATGCATTGAGTAGCCCTCTTCTAAGTCATTCCTGAAAAGCACCTGTATTAAAAGAGTAGAAAATTGAAAATTCTTGTTGGCGCCACAGGGGATGGCTTGTGTTTGGTCTTGATGGAGTGGAATATCTTTGACTATTGCTGGTTGTGAAAGGGCTTACTACTGGCAAGGGAGTAGAAGAAGCAAAGTATTCCATTTTCTATTTTTTTTTGCATTCACCTCGAGAGCTTTAGCTTGGAAAATAGTGTGCTAGAATGTCAAAGAAATGATTGGGCAGTTTGTTCTTTTGCTTTAATCTTCCTTTATAAGAAACCTTGGTCACAGAAGAGACAGTCTTTTTCTTTAATAAGATTGTTTCCTGTACAAAGCTAGTACCAGGCCAGTACAGTACTCTCATTAAAACATCTTCTCTGTAACACACAAATGTGTGAAATGTTTTCTCTTAAATAAATAGCTTTCAATAGAGTGTGTGAACTGCAGCTGGTTATTAGACTGCATTGTCAAGTCACTTTGAAAGTATATCTTCTCTGTTTTAAATACCAGTCAACAAAGTCTAACCAGGTAATAAAGCAGCTTAATATGGTGCCCTTGATCTGGCCAGATGGTATGAACAAAAGTAAAGTCAACAGTTAGCATAAGTAAAGAAATGCACGTTCAGGTCGTGCTTTCAGACTTTTCTCTGTAACCGTACGGGCCAGGGTCTTACAGGTTTGTTTTAAATGAAAGCTGAGACAGATTAAATCTGATTTCAGGATCTAGGACTTGAATAAAACACCAGCTGCAGCTAGATCCATGATAAAATTATGCAAGTGTTCAGTAACCAGGCATTGAACCTGGACACGTCCAGACGAGCTTGCATGTGTTTCCCTGAGGACAAATAGCAGCAGCATGTAGTTGTGCCACTGTTACTTGTCCCCGGGGAATGCCCATGCACGCGCACGCTGGCACATGGCAAGTTGCCCTGGGTGAGGTAGGAGGGGCTGAGGCCAGCACCTGGGCAGGTCTTCTGGGGCTTCAGCAGCAGCGGTCCAGGAGCACAGAGCCTGGCCAGTAGCCGAAGCATGGCTCCAGCCAACCAGGCTCCAGTTTTGGGCGGCACATGTGCCGCCCTGTTTTTTCTGCCACAGGGATTTCCTGGTGTCAAAAAACTCCACCACGCTGCCAATTCGGTGGAAAAACTCCACCATGCTGCCATACATGTGCAGTATAGTGCGTGCTGTTTGAGGCAACTCAGACAGGTCTGCAGTGCCACAAACCACATGTGCATGCTCGTCTGGACGCACCCAGAGAGTTGAAAATTAAGATCTCTAGAAGGCAGAAGGAACAGAAACCACATCCAATATAGAGCACAGTTCATTTTAAATAGGCATTAAAAACTCAGGTCCAGATTCTCAGCCACTTTTAATTGTCGTGGAGCAACATAGATTTCAGTGCCTGAGCCTCTGGCCCATTGATCACCAAACTGCTTCTGACCAATTGAGTGAAAGTTAAATATCATTTCCATTTTATAGAGAAAGTCCCAGAGACATGAGGGTGTCCTATGCTGAGCTCTGTAGACTAGGGCATTGTAGGAAGGAAAAAAACCCATTCAGGTAGTGTTGTAGAGAGGGTTCTTTGGTACCTAATTTAAAATTAATACCTCCTTCAAGTTATGCCTCCTCTTTGGACAAGCGGAGTGAGCCAAATAAACACTACACAAGAAACATATTTTCACAGTTCCCCATTCTAATTCATGAGCCATATGTCGCACCTCTTAGTGATAAGCTTTGATGACCACATCATAAAATATGACTCCCTGCAGACATAGCGAGATCCCTTCCAAATTACAGAACAGAGCATCAAGACTGCGCTTTCTGCTCTGAGCTGGTTAAAGAGAAGCAGGAGGCAGATTAGGAAGTGGGGGAAGGGTTGACTCCTTCAGGGGGCCAAATCTTCAGCTGGTGTAAATTAAAGTAGACTCACTGACTTCATTAAATCTAAGCCAAATGTCACAGCTAAGAAACCAGTCAGGAAACGAAACACCTTGTGAAACAAAGATGGGGAGCCTTATAAAGTATTCTGATGTGCTGAAATTTTTAAGCCGATATCCCTGAAAGGAAGTAAGAGGTGACTGTTTACCCACTTCAAAACCTACTGTCACACAAGAGTAATGTTTGTGGCAAATATTTGCAGGCAGTTATATTCTTAAATTCAATTACACTGGTGGCTTCCATTCAGATCCTTGTGGACAATCACCCACATCATAAAATGTGCAGGTCATTTGACACAACTGAGCAAAACTGTCATTTTCTGCCTAAAAGAAGCTGGGGCTAAGCTAACACAGAGAATAAATCCTCTGTGACTCGTAAAGAGAGCGCTTTTTTAGGTCAGGTCAAGAACAAAGACATTGGCAGTGCAATGCTGAGAGGCTTATAGTAGTATGTCCCCAAGGGTGACTCCCCACAATGATAGGAATTTTTTTCTGGGATGGTGTGAGTGGGATGTGAATTGATGGATAAATGCCCTTAAAAACAATCGGTTAATTCAATTAGCAGAATCTTCTTTAAAATGGAAAGGCTTTGCATCAAACATGCTGCTTCATCTCAGTAATGGAAAAAGAAGAGCTAGTTTTCAGAACACCGAAGAGTAAATGCTCTGGAGAGTGGAGGCTGGGAGCAAACCTCAGCATTGCCCTCTCCCTCCTCCTCTCTCTCTCTCTCTCTCTCTCTCTCTCTCTCTCTCTCTCTCTCTCTCTCTCTCTCACACACACACACACACACACACACACACACACACACACACACACACACACACACACACACACACACACACACACACACACACACACAGGTACGTTACTACATTTTCAGCTCCTTCGGTATTATTAGAGCTTGGGAGGGAAGAGATTTTCTCCCCCCAAGTTAAGACTGAATTTGCTGTATTTAATAAAGTAAAATATAGTTTTGCCTCCAAATGCTGGTTCTGATGTCAGTCCAGTTGCTTTTGTAAGTTCCTATAGGCAGGGAAGGTCTAGAATCTAATAAAACAACATTAATGTCCAAAGCAAATCTGCCCCATTTTACAGCTACAGCAGAAACGCTGCACAAAAAAATTCATCCTTGTGTTCCCCCTCTAACCACACAGTGGGGCTTTACAAATGCTCATGGGATATTTTCCCTGGGCAAATGCATTTTTTTAAAAAACTCACTCGAGAACTACCGAAGATGAGGTTACGGGTAGAGTGAAGCTTCCCGAAGTGAGAGGAGGGGGAAGGAGTGTCGGAGAGCACAGCCCACGTGGTTGTTTTGGCCCGTTCCGAGCCCTGCTTGGGCCAAGATTCAGATTCAGTCGCACCTCCAAGCCTTAATTCTGTGTTAGAAAATTAATTAACTTAATTAACAGAGAGAAAACAGGCTTTGTTCCTCCCATCTATTTAATTTATTTTCTTTCCAAGCCAGTCATATGCACTAATGTATAAGGCCCTCTTCTTGGCAGGGTGGGGAGTCAACACATTCAGTGCTGCCTGGTACATGTCAGAGGGGGCAGTGTGGCTTCCCTGGCACACTTCCCTTTCCACCTGATCCTACAGAAGCTGTTCTGCATGAATGCTCTCCGGTAAACTGTGCTGAATGCTCCCATTTGAACCCAAAGCATTTTCTTCCAGCAAATGGACTGCTATGAGTAGTATTAGCTTAAGCCCTTCACTCTGAGCCCCACAGGGGAGAGAGTCACAAAGTCTAGCACTGTCAAGGAGTCTGCTTGCAGCAGGGCTCCTTACTGAATTTTGCTGCCTGGGAAAAGGACCAAGGGCTGCTCTTCCACATAGCTACCCCAGTATCAGAACTGGGTGTCCAGACTGCAGGCTACCTAAGCCTCATCTCTTCTCCTCGGCCACAAACACCTCCTCTCAGGCAGAGCAACATGGCGAACGAGCAGCAGGACCTTTATGGAGTTGGACCCCGTTGAATACCTCCCTGGGTTTCTTCTGCAGACAAGAACTGGGCGCTAAATGTCACAAGCTAGCGGCAGTGTGGTTGTCCGTCCCATCCTGCAAAGCGCGCAGCTCCCCCTGTTAGAAGCCAGGGCCGTGCAAGTCAACAGCACTCAGCACCTACTCACAGGAGGAGGCTGGTACTTCAGACAGGCTGGGACCATACAAAGCTTCTTTTGTGTACTGGTAAACTTTTGATGCAATCAGATATTTTTTTCTGGCATTGTGAAACTATTTGGTAAATCTCCAAAGGCAGCCTGGCTTAACATCTGCAGAGGTTCCTGCTGGAGATGGGTCAGGTGATTTAGCTTGCATATGATCTGGCCCAAACTTTAAATCAAGCTTCAGACCAAAATGAACTTGAGCCTTTTGGAGGTTCTGAGATAAACTTCTGAAAAGCATTCCATGTGCTCAGACAGGCAGAAGAAATGCAGAAATACACTGGAAAAAAACGGCTTTTTCAGTTTCCAATCTAGGCTGAACCAAGATGCACTGGAAATCTCATCATTAAGTCCCTTCTGTGGGATTTCTAGCCTAATTTTTAGAGTCAAGAATTTCGGGGATAAGCAGCCAAACTTTTGGATTCTGCTCTGATCTGAATTTTTAACATTGCACAGGCTCATCCATAATTAGCTCCTGCCACATCAGCCCATCCCTGTAGAAACAGTGTAAGCATATACAACACACATACACGCATGTTCTTCTGTGACTAATAATCAAAACAACGCTCTTTGTCTGCACAGCCTCATTATACTCAGTACCTTTAGGGATTACTTTCTACTGCTACCTACTGCTAGCAGGTTAAGAAATGAGATTCATCATCTTCATAGTGCAAATGTGTTAAAAGCATCACCTAGATACACTGTATTCCCTGAACGCACTTTTTGCTTTAACCATTGTTCCTACTAGGAGTGTATAGCTTGTCTAGAGAGGCAAATTCTCTCCTGGTGTAAACTGATGCAGCTCCGTCGTACAGAGAAATTGGCCCCATGGTTTCTCATGGTCTACACAAGTTATTCTTATGAGAGATTGAGTTGTTATTTTTATCATCATGGCATCCAACACACTTAGTAACAAGGCATTTTATGCAGCATTATTCTGACAAGGTTATTTTCACTGAAGAAAAAAATCTCTGATTTTTCTTGTGCGAGCATGAATTTAAACAGCTCTTTGTCAAATGCTTTTGCTCTTCTGCACTTATAAATGAACTAATTTTATTTGGATTGTAAATGTTTATCTTCTATAAATTAATGTGGAACCAGAATTTATTAGGTTGAAAAATCAGAATTGCAGTTCAACAGCACAGTTAAATACTAAATAACAAATTAGAAGGATAATTTTGCTCGGTTACTGTGTGCAGGTGGAAGCCGCCCGGTGTAAACCTCAAGATATGGTCTCCTTGTTCTCAGCTGTCATTAAGCACAAGCCTCTTTTGACAAGTTTTTGACACATTGCTCTTCCATCAGGTTCCTTACTTTCGATTGTGGAATGACAAGTCTATTTTGTGGCGGTGTGAAATGAACCATGTACTGCTACCGCTGTCTCATGTCTCATAATGGAAGGTTCACAGCATGGACAATTGGGAATTTCTCCAGGCAGGAGAAAAGCACTTATTTTCAACCCCTAGCTTTAATCAATCAAGGAGAAACTGAAAATTGCTGGAAAGTAATGAATGTCAATTTATGTACATACTATTGATTTTAGAAATTTAATGCTCTGTTTCCCTATTTTGTGTTGACCTTATGAAGCTTTAAGATGAATACAGAAGATGAATATTAGTGAGACAATGAGAACCGGTTTTGCGTTGGAGAGATGAGCAGGAGATATTTTACTTCCTGTGCATGAAACAAACTAGAGAGGGGGTCATCTGGAATTTAAGTCCAAGGGCTGTACTGAATCAATTGATTAGGGGAGAGGGGTCTTATTAAATCCATTTATCGTAAGGAGGGCAAAATCATTTTTACAAGACAAAATCCAGTTATCTTCTTCCAGACTTAATGGAGGCTGTTTTTAAACATCTGCTTCGTTTGAATGCAGCTTTTATCTAGCATTAGTTATTTTTCATTTCAAGTGTGAAGGTATTGTGTTTCATATCCTCCACTATCTTTCTCCCGTGTATTTTGCATGCCTTGTGCTCCTTCATAACATTCTGACAGAGAGCAAGAGAGAGATTAGTAAACACGACCCCAGCAGACCTCTGTAAGTGCCTGTCTAGCATAACTTATTGGCTTCACTTTCTCTGCTCTGAGAATTGTTAGCTTCCCTGGATACATTACATGCAAGTTTCACTATTGCTTATCTCTCCAAATTTTATATCTCTCCTTCTTTATTCACAGATAAGAAACCAAGCCATTGTCAGTGACATACTCTCAGAAACTTTCCATAGCCCCTTTAGGTGCGGAAAATCAGTGATTTCAGAGATTACATATTTTGCATCAGGGGGGAAAAGACCTATCATCATAATGTTGCTTTTTTAATTCTTTATGAACACACAAATCATTCAAATCAGAAACTGCAAGCTATGCCGCTGCTTTAATCAGTCAACATGTTCTGCTGCTGCAGAAGAAGTAAGAAAACACATACAGAATGTTTTGTTCACTCTGAGGATTTCTTGTTGCTCTCCACTGTATATTTGTACAAAAGATCTCCAGGGAATTCTCATGTTACTTCCCTGAATACACAGTACCAGGGTTGTACAGGAAGAGCATGGTAATAACAGCATACTCTTAAACAGCGTATCCTTCTACTAGCCTGACTAGTGCAAAAATCGGAGCAGTTAGGAAAAGCAGGGTTTTTGCCCCTCCTTCCAGTAGAGTTTTATAAATGAAATCACAATACTCCCTGAAATTACTAGCGCACTTGACTCTGCAATCAATTCACTCCATTTTCTATATAGACTTTGACAAGAAGGATTTGTTTATGCTGTCACATGAATCAGTCTCAGTAAATTAGACCTGTCAAAGTTACTTTTGCAGCACAATGCAGTTTGCTATATTTTTGACACCTGTGCAGCTGGGAGGACTATTGTAAATAGTTTGAAAACTTCAGAGTTACAAGGTGACATAACTAACTGCCCAATCTTTAGGTCCTATCCTGTGTGCCACACATGTATCTTGGAGGGGGAAGGAGGTACTAACTGCATTTGGAGTTAGTAACAATGGTAAATAAATATTATTGAAAATAGAGAGTTTTAAAAAATAGCGGATGTCTAGATTGTTATACATACACTGTGGAATAGATGGGGAGTTGCGTGTGCATGTGTGTATCTGCAGAGAGATGTCACACTACCATCACAATAGGCATGTGACTTCCATGTGAAACTGTACTCCCTTTTTCACACTGGTTGTTGCGGTTTGCTACCTGTTGTACCTTGGCAAACACTTAGGGTGGATTATGTCCTGAGGCACAGCTACACCACCCCTGGAGTAGCCCCAGGCAGCCTTGTGCCACAGAGACACCTTTTCGAGGCACAGTTTCTTCCCTCCTCTCCCTTTGCTCCAAGGGAATTTGTAAGCTCCTGCTGGCCTTGAAGAGCAACAAATTAGTGCCCTCCCTATGAGGATTTAGCTGTACTACACCTACTCCTTTCCTATCCATCCTTGTGGCATCGCACTTGCTTATTTCTGTGTCCAAACCCAGAAGGGTTTTCTGCTCCCTCTTATAGCCCTGTACAGGTGTGCAAACCAGGGTGAACCTTGGCCCTTAGACTGTAACCTTCCTTGGACATTTTTCAGTGCTGGAGAATATATGATCATTATTATCCCTGGAGATAAGTTTTATTTTATGGTCACTCCTTTATGCAGATCAGCTTCACCAGACAGCATTATTATGTAAAAAATTCAAACCCCTCATCTGTCGTCATGAGAAATTTGCAGCAATTTGCCTTAGTTTTTTTTCTTCTGATGCACCTCTCTGTATTGACACTTCAGTGTAAAAGTGACTTTCAAGTTAGCTTATAATGATTCCTAATCAACTGAAGCTAAACAAAAAGAAGCCTGGTTTCAATCACAGTAAGAGCATCCCAACAGCCTTGTGCACTGATTTAATTAAACCAGTTTAAAATCAACCTTTCTTTAAATTGGAACCTGGTGTGAACAAGCCCCTACATACTGAAAGTGGTCTTGTTAAATTAGTGGAGTTGTACCCACTGATTCCAGGCCTGAATTGTGATTGTGCCTACAACAAAACCTCCCATATGGAAAATGGGCTGCAAAATGTAAAAATATTAAAATAAATTAATATTGACAACTGCTGAGGAAAAGCTATGCAGGGTGCAATGCTACTAATTATCACTGTACGTTCCGTTCAGACCCGAATCAATTTTGCCCTCGACTTCCTCCTTGCGGAAGCCCACCTACCTCTTTCCAATTTGAATGTTCTGCTAGAAAGTAGATGGCATTCAGTGCTTAACAGACCTTCATGATAGAGTTCATTTGATCAAGGCAGGCCCAATTTATAGCTACTTCTCCCCAGAGCCTATTTACTTTGCTAGGATTATGATTTGCTGTTGTAATATTGGGACGTCAGCAGAAGAAGCCAAAGAAAAATGCTGTTGATTGATGGTGCCCTATGTTTCTCCAAGAAGAATGCTTTATCAACATCATAAAGGATCTTATCCTTTCCAGCAACCGGGTCATTTGTGTGGCCCTGACGGACAGAAAAGATTTTTAACATTAACCTTCTAAGCATTTTTGTAATCAGACACTTTTTTGTATCTCTGAACAATTCTTAATGTTTACTTGAACAGTATTTTTTATTTAAAATAGTACTGTGACGGCATAAAGTGAAATCAGGTTTTAAGGTAAATAATTTTTTAAATACCATTTTCAAGTCTAAACTATTCAAGTAAAAAAAATTTACAGATTTCCCCTTTTTAGCCATGATAATTGTTAAGTTGAACTTAATTGTGTCTCTCTTGGGTGATAGAAATCTGTCTCCATAATAGGTCACCAGTCTTGCAAATCATTGCTGATGTGAGTTGGCATTACTTGTAAATGCAGTCCCATTGACTTTCTTGGGGAATGGATATTTTGAGCATTTGCAGGATTAGACCATTCTTGACAATGACTTCAAGAATCTTTTTTTTTCTAGGAGAAAGAAAGATTTGTTTGTTAGTACCTTTCTTTTTCTCTCATTTAACTCAACATTACATGGAACTGGCTTGGTAGTAAACAGAAGCTGCATCCAGCAGCCCCTGACCCACATGAGTAGCCTTTACTTGCTTGTGCCCCACTGGCTTAGAGGGAGGACGACTCCTCAGAGCTAGGCTTTGCCATATCAAATCCTGTCTCTTGGTGTTTTGATGCAATCTTCTGTTGACATTGCAGCTTAAGTAAAACACGGGGGTTTTGGAAGATTTGATAGAAATTGTGTGCTAACAGCCACAGTATATGTCTTTGGGTGGCCTATAACATGCAAATCTACCCTGCCTTCTACCCTCAATAATAATTAGGGAGTTGCTTTGTAAGAACTATTTTCATCTGATTTTCACATGCCAAGGGAGATCCAGAGAAGGGGGACATTGTATTAATTTTGGAGACGTCCATCTCTTTCTAAAATGTCATTTTTCCTAAGAACAGATTGCAATCATCTTTTTCACACAGAAAGGGCAGCTCTTGTCCTTTCCCGCTTTGAGATGCTGTTCCCATTCTCTGTCTAAAAGGATGCACCATTCACACAGAGCTTTCAATATGGGTCTGATTGTAAAGTTTTTGCTCCAGCAGAATTCTCACTGAGTTGCTTTAATGTATGTTGAACAGGGGCCCAATTCTTACATCAGTTACATCTGACTCGCACACAACTAAGTGAGATCAGAATCATCTTCCAGCGTACAAAAATCCAGTTAGCATGAACACTAGAACCCAAGCCTCCAGTGTAAACTTGCTTATTAGTGGATGTTTTGGACTGGGGTAACTGCATGGCTGTCGATCCCTAGTAAAGGCATGATCATTGCTGTAAACAGTGATTTATGCTGGTGTAGTTTACCCAGTTTGGAATCAGTGTAATAAATAATTTCTGGGCTGAGTTGCTTTTTTACACCTGAATATTGTATCTAGAGTTCATGTTGGGGTAGCTACAACAGTCCAAAACGACCAAGGTTGGTTTTATTCTTAACCTAGTTAGTAAATGTCTATGAATTAGAAAATAGGTTGGAGTGGTTGTGATGTTTATCATTTCTGGCAGCTGTCAGATACTGATATTCAGGTTGGTTTTTCCAAGGGATGGAGATATCTAACTTCTCCTGCCAGGCACTGGGCACCTTTTGTGAGGTTCTGAGCATCCTCCAACTCATCAAAGTCCAGGCAAGTTGGAGCCTCTCAGCACCTTGCAGGATTAAACCCATGGTGAGACTAATCAACATGAGGTTAGCAGCTGCGAGTCTGGACCTGGCTGTAGCTACCTGAGAGGTAACTAAGACGGGTCCCCAGATAGAAACATCTTCTTTCCTGTTACTTTAACAGTTTTAGAAATTATATTCAAAGAGATTGGTACTTCATTACGCCTGCAATGTTCCAAGGACAAAAATGTATCCACCAATACATAGAAATGGGCTTGTTTATTGCAAATACATTTTAGAGCGAATGTTTTCTTTCTAAACTCATTCCACTATAATTTTGAAATGATGGCTTTTTTCCCCCTTTACAAGTAACAATTTCAGGATCCTTTTCTTTGCAAGTGTTTGATCTAACCACAGTTGATGTTTAGCCATGGTAACAGTTAGGATCTCTTTTTAATGCCTGTTGCTTTTTTTCCCCCACTGGGAGTGATTGATTTGGAAACTAGCCAAGTTCTCTCAGGAGTGGTATCAAATTCATTGCATTCCCTCCACGACTGACCCATTCTGGCTGCCTTTAAATGCAAGGCCCAGTTCTGATGAGCAAAACCAAATAAGCAAATCTCATTACATTTTATCCCTTGCTGGTAGGGGTGGCTGGTGTGGCGCTGGGGCTTACTTAGATCCATAATAGATTGTGTTAGAATGGAAATTACCAATCAAGCTTCCTTTTCATATCCCATCATATTCAAGAAAAAAAATAAATGTAAGCGTTTTTCAAACAGCTACGCTGAGGCATCCACCATTCTCCGGAAGCAACCCCTCTAGCCTTTTCTTCATGGAATAATGAAAACAAACCTTTCTTGTATTCACACTTCTAAACACACTGTGATGCATTTCAGTCTGATCTTGCATGTAATAATCAAACAAATTCCCTAGCTAATAGCTACACACACATTTGTGAGTCAGTTCTTTAAATACCTGACCTTTGGGAAATAGGCCCAGGGTTAGAGCTCTCGCTGCTCCGGCTGAGCATACAATGAGTTTAAATGGAATAAGCTAATTTGTCTCTGTTTTGTTATGATTGAATATATGTGTTTAGAATAAAATTTAATTTAAATCCAATTTGTAACATCTCTGTGGGTGGGACTACAAGAAACGCAAAGGATAAATTAGTTGGATCCTTCACTGCGAACGTAATGGGACTTTGAATTTTAATGTTCAATTTTTAAAAAGCCCTGTATGTTGGTATTACTGTTTGCAGGAGTGGGCTTGGGGGAGATTTCTGCTTAAAAACTGTACAGCCCTCTTTTTGTCACTGGTTCCCACACAATCTACCTGAGCCATCTGTTCTTCTTTAAAAAATGTGGTCACAGTGGTATCAGCAGATAAAAGGAACATTTTTATCAAGCCATTTGCCTCAATTGCCCAGTTTTTGAATTCAGAAAATGGAGACAAATTGGTCTAACGGGCTGTTGTGCTTTGACATGAACCAGAAGAATCAAAGTGGAATAAACCAGTGTGGCCTTGTGGGGGCTGATTAGTTGCGTGCGGCGAGGCCTCCTTGGAGTGAGCCCGGCTCAGCCAGCTCTCCCTTTTGCCATAGAGGCATTGGCCACATCTACACACCAAGTCTACATCACCACGTGGAGCAATGACAAAGCTCATTTTGTTTGAGGGCTACAAAGGATTATCTTCAAAACCTGGGGAGATGAGCTTCATTTCTACTTCTCCCCATCCTCTTGCCCCAACGAGGCATCAGGGTGAGGGACAAGAGAAACAGCTGAAAGAAAAGTAACGTTTCTCTGTTGATTTGGTTTAGTCACTGGTCTCCAGACTTGGGTTGGTCAGAAGCTTCACTGGTTTAAAGCAACATTATGCTTCTGACCTTAATGAAGTGGCACCAGATCTCACAGCTGAGCACCTAGACCATTCTTTTTATTTTTTATTTTTCAACTTTCCTTGGTGTGTTCAGACTCTCCGGTGCCCAGCTGTTCTTCTAAATAACGTCCTGGCTTTGACACTGTCACCAATAAAGAGGCAGGAAATGTAAAGTTTGAGGCAGTCGTCTCCATCCTTCATCCTGCAGGAAAAGTGGTGCAAGCGAAGGGAGGCACTTTGAACTGGATTGTATTGGTTGATGTCAGTTTGTCACCACCTTTGCTTCAGCCCAACTTGGAGAGCTGTACGTCAGATCCCCCTTGTACAGTTCCTGTTCATGGATGGTTATGGAAATGCACACCTACGGGAGATATAACTAAAAACGCTGTTGCTTTTTCTTCTGCCTGTTGTTTACTCTGTAAGTCCGGAAGGGGTTATGACAAGCTCTCAAGCAGACATGTCTTAGTAAGGTGTTAATACTAATCTTGAAAGCACAAATTAGCACCATGCAGATGGTAACAGGTACCTTAGGGGCTGTTAGAGGCCACCTTGTAAAGTCTTTCTTAGTTCATGGATTATTAACCTGTAGGCAACAATAGTTCCTCTGAAGGCATTGCATGCTATTGTGTCAGGCTTGATGCCAAACATGAGCACTGAAGGATGGATCCAACCCCCATGTAAATTTGATTTGGGAGTTATGCCAGGTGTCAGATCCAGTCCCTCGTGGATTCAGTGGGAGTTGGACTGTACCTGGTGAATGTGTGTGTCTATGGGAACGGTATGTTTCTATGAAATTACATTTCCATCATTTTAAAGTCCTTGAATTCTTTGAACTACTTGGTTGACTTTTAGGACAAATAGATCAAGACATGTCCTGTTATAAAGCAAAGCAAGTTTTATTTTACAGGACAAAAAACCTTCTGAAATTACCTTTTAAAATGCCTCTCACTCAAAAAAAAAAAAACCAAACTGAGGGGGTATTGTTCATTCAGGCTTATTCTTTAAGAAGGGTCCTGACTGAAATCCTGTACGTATCATGTTTTGACCCAGATATAAGCATACATTCACATTCTAACCTTCACAAATGATTTCTGTAAAGGACTAAGTGATGCCATGATAAGCACATCTTAACTGCAGTGAGAAACAGGACAGAATAGGTACAGAATGTCTGGTTATTTCATATACATTTACAAAGGATTTTACAGCTCTATTTCTGTATTAAGCTGGTATTTTCTTACATCTTGGGATAAGTGGATTTACCTCCCATATGTGTTAATATTTGACCACCAATAAAGACTATATTATCTTAGTCCTAAGTAGATAATGAATTATGTCTACTGCAGCCATTATCTACACAACCGACGCAGCACCCTAGTTTAACAAACACCTAATATTGCCTGCCTGCACAAAACTCCCATTCAGGTCCGAGTCAAAAAGTGTATGGTCCGGTTCACAGATGGACATAGTTCACATTTATGAGGCTGACCCCAAAATGTGAGTGACTGAGGAGACCAAGTTGTACTCATTAATATAAAGGGAACAATAGCAGGGTTTTAAAAATACTCATTTAAGTGAAATGGCACAATTGAGTGCTCTCTAAAACAACCTGCAAAATATCAGATTATTTCAGGTCTTGCTTTGAATATTGATGCCTATCGGCCTTTTTTATTTGAATTGTGGATTAGCAGCTATTTCCAGGGACAAGAAATGCCATCTTACATTGATGGACTGTATACAGCATCTTCAGGCATAATCTCTATAAGGCATGAATGTTCCTTCATTTTCATCTTCTTCCCTCCTTATTTACACTGTCAGATTAGTGTTCTCAGTAGTACAAAAGAGTCAGGGCTATAGATAGTCCAACTTTCATTATGCTGAAGCCCACTGATGCAGGGGTATGTTTCAGTTCATCATGGGAGAGTTACTGTAATTGTCTCAGAGCTTCATTAGCTGTCAGTCCTCCCCTCTGTGCCTGACATGTCAAAACCTAGAGACAAGCCGCTAATTTCTTGTTGAAAGCAGCCAGTCTCTGGAGCTCTAAGAGATCTACGATCTCCCTCCTTTTAGACTAACATACCTGGCCCTGACAGGTTCTTGAGCTCCCCCCACCCACTGAAAGCTGAATTCATTAGGAGTCTGGGCACTCCGAGCCTTGCAAAAGGCCCCTGTGTGGAAAGAGAGCATGGTGGGGAGGGGGTGAACTGGGTCAGAGGAGTCTTGGCTCCAGTTCCAGCTCTGCTGTCTTTGGGCAAGCCATTTAATTTGTCTGTGCCTCCTCTCCCCACCTCTAAGGTGGGGACAAGAGCTTTTCCCTAGGCTAAGGGGAGTGGCTGAGAGTGAAATCATGAATGTTTGTAGGGTATTTGAATATTGCAAATGATGGAGACTGTATCTTGGTACATAGCATTGCACAAGTTTGGGCCCTTTCAGACTAAAGGGAAGACTGTGTTGTATTTCTAAGGCACAACATGGACTTTCCAGCTGTAGGAGAAGGCGGCGTAATATACTTTGCAGTCAACTTCTCAGCCTCCTGACTCTGGGTTTCTCTGGGGTCTGGAGCAGCCCTCAGTATTGTTTAAGAAGCACTGGAAGGCCTTTTCAGTTGCAACATCTAGTCCCTGCAGATGCCACAGCCTGATGTGCCCCACCTACCATGCCACCTACCCATGCCAGGGCTAGTAAAATTGTGCAGTTGTCCTCAGTATTTCCTACACTGGAAGAGTTTCCTTCCCTTCCCCCACTCAGAGTGAGGCTCTCACAGTGGGCCCTGAAGGGTTAAATCCTGAGGGATGCTGAACACCCACCACTTCAGTGAGTTCCTGGTGACCAGTAGCTCTCGGGACCAAAACCAAAATAAAGGCAAGACAAGGAGTTATCCTTTTAAGGAAGTATGACACATCCTCACATCTTGCATAAAAAACAGTGTTTTGGTTCCTCCTTATAGGCAGTGCTGGCTAGAATTCCTTTTGACCAACAGCAGAGGTTGCACAGGCTTGACTCTGGTGGTTTTCGGTATTCCTTTGATTTGCTGTTTTTAGCTCTTCATTTCAGTGGCAGGGCCTTTGGGTATCAGTATTCAGTGGGCTAGTTCCACAAGCATGCATGTGTCTTTCCCTGGGGACAAAGAACAATGGCACATAGTTGTGCCAGTGGTACTTGTCCCCAGGGAACACCCATGCATGTATGCTCTGGCACGTGGCAGGTTGCCCTGAGTGGGGTAGGGGAGGCTGGGGCCAGCACCTGGGCTGGCCCCAGCAGCTTCACCTGGGGTTCAGGGGGCCTCCCAGGGCTCAAGCAGCAGCAATCTGGTAGCAGGGAGCCTGGAGGACGGCTCTGGCCAGGCAGGCTCCAGTTTTGGGCAGCATACACTGCCACCATTTGTGCCACCCTACTTTTTTCTAGCATGGGTTTTTTTGACACCGGAATGTCCTGGTGTCAAAAAAACCCTTGCACTACAGATTGGCAGCGCAGGAAATGCCTGCGTGTGCATCCGCAGTGCTGCATACCGCATGTGTGCACTTGTCTGGACACACCCAGCGTGTCCTGATTTACCCAATAGTACAGCAGAAGGAAAAAAGGGGGAAGTAGCCCCCTTGGTATGTACCATTACTGTAAGAGGAACAGGGACATTAGTGGTGATTCGTGGAGGAGTACAGGCTATAAGAAGTTACAAAGTGCTGTAGCTTTTCAGTAGAAGACAAAGCTCCAGGGGACACAGACAACCTTTTAGTGCTCGCTGTTGCCATTCAAGGCAAGCAAAACAGTAAATACCAAGCAAAGAATGCTAATCTGTATGCACAGTAATTGTCAGACTGAAAATCAGTTCAAGCCCAGTGACACTTGCCAGCCCTTATTAGCGCTATCTGTATAAGTATGTAGAGCAGGTAAATAATGTTTGTAATCTAACTTCAAATCCAGGTTATTAAAAAAATTGATAATTAGACTGATGAACAAGATTGTTCTCTCTTCCAACAACTGCTATGGGGGATAGAAAGCTGTCATGAAGATGGTGATCCAGTAGTGTGGCTTGACCGATGGCATTGCCTTATGCTAGAGGGACGTTGGGTATCTAGCGAGATGCCTCCACTGGAGGTCCACTGCCCAAGGAGATTGCTTTTAAGTAATACGGGAATCTATGGCAGAGCACCGTACAAAACCAAACCAGCATTGTATATGAGAATGTAAATACAAGTCTGTGCATTAATAAAACAATAAATGAAATGAATTATTTACTAGTGCCTGCTTTTTTTTCAGTGCTGGAAGGATATTTCCATTCAAACTGAACTGGAGTGAAATTACTTCTTACACAGATAGGCTGTGTTCAGAAGAGTGGCATACTTTCCCTACAAAGCTAACTGCAATCCCAATTAACACTCCTCAAAACTGAATTTAGTTTTTTCCCCCCTACTTCCTAATGAGGTTTTTTCCTCCCTGCTGTCTTGATACAAAGCTTTATGCCGTATGAGTGTGTTCATATGGTGCTTGAGTGCGTTATCTGACCTTGATTGGTGTTTTGGGAGCCAGTTAAATAGATTACATAGAGGTTACCTTGACAACTGTCTTTGCTGATTTAGCAATGCAGTTCATTCTTGGGCACAAGACTCTCAGCAACTGTGGAATTCCACTGACTTCATATTAATCATTAACACAATGTTCTAGGAAGGCTCTGCCAAGCCAGCAATAAGGACTGTATTGAAATTATTTTTTTTACTGGGTAAATGTTATAGACCAAGATATGTTTACAGTATGAAATGTTGTTCGCAGTCATAAAATGAAAATATATGTTCCTGTTTATTTTCTCTCTCTCCTAGTTTCAACAAGAATATTGGAATAGTAAATCTCCTATCATGTCTGATGGGAAAGGATGGTCTCTTAAATGAAATTCTCTCCTTAACATTGATCTTACATTGTACCTTCTCTTAGGTCGGCGTTGTAACCTCAAAGACATGGCAGATAGTTAAATTCAGTACGCGAAGGCCTACAGGCCTTCCATTAACTTCAGCAAGGTAAGGCCAGATGGACGGCCGTGTTAAATGAGATCAGAATCCGGCCCTGTGCCTACAGGTGTTTTAGACTGAGCCCATCCATTTCTTTTTCAAAGGTGCTGCAGAAAATGTAAAACTTGCTTAAGAGATCTCCAAAGAATAAAAAAAGGTATATAATGGGAGGGTAATTGGAATTGGGCTCCATACCCTCTACAGCAAGCTGGAACTAAACATTGCAGCAAAGTGCCTGGATTCTGGGGCAGTCTTCTGCAGGGGGCTGGAAATTCTGTAGCAGCCTCATTTAAATTAAAAGATGGAGATTTTTATGAATTAAATATGAAAATGAATAATGTAGTCAGGACAGGGGCCACTGTATTATTTCTTCAGATATTGAATTCAGTTTATCTTAGAATGTCCCCCACATTTTCCATTCCCAGTGTTCTGCAGAGTGGTGGATTGGAAATGCTAACTATGCATCATCTCTTGTCAGGGGTGAAGTTAGAGGTTTGGACCTGTGGGGAGCAGTAATTGTGACTCCAAGCACCTGTGGAGTTGAGGGGATGACAGAATGGAGTTTGGCGATAAATGCATTAGCTGGACAGTCTGCAAAATTGATTGGCCAAGGAAATACTGAACATTTTTACATTTAAATTGTCATCTTTAGGTTTCTGAGTCAATCTCTCAAACTGAATGGAGTATCTTTCACTTCCCAGAGCTACTGTTTGAGGCTGTCTGCAGATTCAGGAAAGCATCCTTCCATCAGTTTGTATTTCTCACGTTCTCTTCTGAACAATAAGGGCTAGAAATATTTTCTTTGCGAGAGAGCTTGATCTTCCTCTGGTTCATTCTCAACAGAGGCTCCATATGCCAGACTCTGAGTAATGAAATCACCTATGTTTATTGCTTTGGGTGACTTCAGTGTCCATGCAACGATAGCGGTTATGTTATTTATTTAGGTGAGATGGCTCTGAAACTCTCACAGAAGGCATGGTAGATTTACACCTTATAAGATAACTAACTCAGAGATGCATACGTTTCTATAAGAAGTAGCTTATTTCATCAGATGTTATGAAGGGACTACAGCAAGCAGAACTTCTAAATAGAAAGCCATGATTAAAATACAAGGAGTGAGGAGGGAAAAGAAGGGAGCAGTGCTAGGAGAGATAAGGTGGGTAGGAGAGAGAAAAACAAAGCCATTAACCCACTGAGCAACATAGGGGTTGTAAAAGCTGATCCACATAGTTGAATAAGTATCCAGAGTCTTGGTTTAGACCATACCTAAGGCAGCCCAGTCTTTGGATGATTTCCTGTTCTCCAATTCCCTGTTCAAGTTCATTTTTAAAGTTTTACTATCTGGAACTCCTGGCTGCCATGCCTACTCTGAGACTGCCCCAAGTGTTTTCTGCATAGAAAATGAAAAACATGATGGATTTTATCTTTGACTTTAGTCTGATATTTGTCATGAACTCATAGTTCCCTCATGTAGTTTGAAGTCAGGCAGAGGAGTAATTCTGCCAGTCCATGCAAAGAGAATGATGCACTTAAGTAGATTAGAAGGCAGGTAGATTTACACCTTCAGGCCAGAGGATTTCAAACTGTGATCCATGGACCACCACTGGTCCGCAAGGTCCATTCAGGTGGTCCGAAGAAAGGTTGCAGAACAATCAAACATATCTGTACTTGGCCCTGCACTTGATTTATTTGTATTTCTATTAGTTTATTAAGTGATCCGCGCTGAGACCCTCAGCAATTTTCAAGTGGCCCCTGAAAAAAAAAGTTTGAGAACCACTAGACTAATCAAAGTAGAGTGTGTATATAGATAGATATAGTACAAGCTTTCATGACCTGAAGCTCACTTCATCAGCTGCTGATACCTAAGTATACTGCAGACTTCCCCAAGGAAGTATACCTATCAGCAGTCCCTGAGGGTCCCGGTGAACAGGATGGTTGAAGGCAGGGCGGATTTCTAAACCAGAGATGTGTAGCATAAGCTTTCATAAACAGTAGGCTTACTTAATCCAATACTGTGACAAACATGATGGTTGCTTTTCATCCTCTGTTGTTGATTCAGTGTGTCCTAAGTGACAAGTCAGGTTGCCTTGGCATATAGATAACCTAAGACAAATAAGACGCTTGAGTCAATGGTGTGAGAGCCACTGTTAAGAATCACACTCTGCCTGACTGGCTGCACCAGGGAACAATCTGAGGCCCTTTTTCCAGGATCCCTGAAGTTTTACCCAGAAGGACTCTTCTGGGTTGTGACTTCTTGGGTATCCCTTAGAAAACAGAATGGTATATAGGGTTTCCAAGGACTTGCACCCAGTAATTCATCTGGCACAGAAATAACAATGACACATCCTACATAGGCCACACATCATTTTCAAACACATAACCTTTTTTTATCTTTAGGCTCTGAGAAACCTACTGAGTAGCTCAGATATTGAAAAACTCCAGAAATAATTGTATTTCTAATCAGCTGTAACAGGGTTTTTAAAAATCTTTTTGGGAACATACAAGCAACTTTTAAAAATCTCACTCATACAGCGCCCCATTAACAACATTAAGATCTAGGGTCAGTATACTTCACATAAAAATTAGGAGACATTATTTCTGCTGATCTGTAGGGTGTAGGAGGAAGAAGGAGGTAATGGAGCAGTGCCAGCGAGCGAGTTCTCAGTACTCTCTGATTTGTTCTTAATATTAACCCTTATGAAATACATAATCTCACCTCGGCTTCAGTTCCCCTCCGAGTGAAGTCAGCGTTGGCTTACTGGAAGCAAGTTGGAGATACTGACCTGTTGTAGACAGTCCATCTCCAAACAAGAGCAAGCACCAGTTCAAGTCAGAAATCACTTCATACGTTTGCCCAGTATTTCATGACCTTTTCAGCTTGGCAACCCATTACTTGAAGGAAAAACGTTAATGTTCCCTTACACATATTATAAAACCAAGAGTGAAAAATGCACAGTACCACTATATTGGAACTTTGAATGCTGGAAGGTTTGAGCTGCCCCAAAGTTATTCTGAAAATTGTATTTTCTTTACCATAGACTCATAAAATTTTCAAACCTTGCAACCCCCAGTTGTGTTTCATGACCCCACTAGCCCCTTAAGGTCACAACCCTGTGTTTGAGAAACACTGCAAAGAGCATATATCTAGTTATCTGTTTCATCAGAGACTGGCACAATATAATGTAGCCGTATTTTGTCTAAGGTGTGGCTTTGATAGAAACTGACCCAAGCTGCTCAACAGAGTTTAATAGTATAATTGCATAGAGATATATAAAATCAGTGATGGAGAAATTAAGAGGTATAGTCAGGGAGAAAGATGAATTTTCATCTGAGAAATTAGATCTGATGGGAGGCTGAGAAAGCAGTTTGATACTGGGAAAGGGCTGTAGCAAGCAGGGGTTACGGAGAAGAATCCTGTGCCAAGACTTTATCATATGGCAGGACAGCGAAGAAACCATTGTTACAGTTACAGGGAGAAAAGAGAGAGAAGAGGAACCTCATTCTGGTCTTGCAGCAAAGTAACCCTGATTTCTCTGGATTTACTTCTGTTTGTCACTGCTACAAACAAGAGATGAATAGTCTCAAAGGCCATGAAGCAGGCTGGAGTAGCTGTATGGAAGATTTTACGAACAATGCTGTCAGTTTTGAACCTGATCCTGAGTTGAAGGTGGGGCTGGGGGAATTGTTTGAGGACTGGAGTGAGTAAAACTTTGTTACCAGGGATCTTAATCTGTCACTTCAAGGGATAGTGAAGTGTTTTCAATATACACTCCAGGGTGTCTCAGTTGGCAGAGCTGATTTGCTTTGGAGACAGGTAACCCTGAAAGAATTCAAAATTAGCACACTTGGGACCTCTGATCTTGAATTACAGAGTACAGATGATACAGGCTTCCTTGACACAGTTTCTCTTTTACTTAAAATATCTTAGTTTGCATATTGAGCACATTTGCACTCAGGTGCATGTTGCAACTGAACGTGTACTGGGTTATTCTGGAAAATATCATCATTTGCTCAGGGAAGTGATGGCTTTCAGTGGAAGGTGAGCACTCAAAGCTAAGCCCCTTTGAAAATCTGCAACTCTCTCAAAGCTCCAGGCTAGGGCAGAACTTCCTTGAGTCTAAGTCTAGCCATTGCTTGTGCACTGGTCCAATGCCCATGGTCCCCAACGTGAAAGTAGTCAGAACCAGGCCTCCTAATCTCATTCTAGAGTTTAATATTTTCTACTAAGTTTGATTTCATCCCTGTTCTCACATCACAGGGGAACTAGGGAGATATTTCTTGCGGATTTTCACAGAGAGATGTCATTCCTACTTGTTCCTTTTTGGAAGCCTTGTGTAGAAGTGATAGCCAGGCTCCTCCAGTAATAATCACCGCATTTCAATATTTATAAGAAACAATCATGTCATAAATATCAAATTGTGCTATTTCTACCCTATATGCCAGTTTTAACATAATGAAGTTTGGTGCCAGCTTTCTCTGAACATCAAAGTTTAATGACTGGAAATGCCATTTATCTGCTTCCTCGTGCACTGCAACATATATCCAAAAATTAAGCATTAATGACTACAGTCAAGCATTTCAGGGCCCAATTGATGCTTTTTCAGACCAAAGTGAGTCTTTCCCCTTGAGTTTCGTGAAAATTATCTGGTGTCCTAGATCTCCTTTTTTGGGTTTAATTGAATGATACTGGCCAATAAATACCTTTGAAATGCTGACATAAATTAGTCCTAGGCTCAGAATATCATTGGATCTGCTAACTGGTGCTAGGGGAGAATAAGTTTCACTAGGTACCTGGAAAAAGTTCTTAGATGCAGGGTAATTGGTCAGTATAGTATCCTCCCAAAGGGGGTATTCAAAACATCATTACTGCAGGTACACAAAAACAGGTTAAATAAGGCGGTGGCTCTGGGATCCCTGAACTCCCTTTCCAGACAAGACTCCCTGATGGAGGTGGGTTGGCTACGAGAGATGATATTAAGGACTGGAACGAAGGGATTGTTCAAATACCTATACAGAAAGCTCCTGGATTAGCCTGGCAAATAGTCAGCCTAGGAGCAGAGCAGCTGTTCACCTTTGGACCTCATCTCCTGAGCAGCACTTTGCCCTTCCTGGCCATGTCCCAGGTCCAGAAAGTTAAAATACTAGAGTAGTTACTCAGCCTGCTGCTGCTCCACACGCACACACACGTAGAGTGGAAAAAGAAGGGATTTTAGATCTTTTAGACATTTATTTTTTAAATCAGTGTTTCTCAACGTGTGGGTCATAACTCAAAAGTGGGTCACAAGAATATATGAAAGGGCCACAAATAAACTTTAAAAATGGAAGCTCCTTTAAAAGAGAACAACGTGGGAAACTGTGCATTTTGCCTTTCAGGCTGGCAGAGATCTAGCCTGCAAGGGGCTTCTTGGGGACTTCCTTCTTCCCCATACACACCCTGCAAATATACCCACAAATATACCCCTTGCTCCACACCCTGGGGGGCTGGGACCTGGGGGCAGGGGGCAGTGAGTCAGGAGTGAGGGGCACTGGGTCAGGACTGGCCATCAATGTTTACAAATGGGTCCTGGTACAAAAAAGGTTGAGAACCACCAATTTAAATGACAACACAATTTAGGCTTGTGCATTATTTTTTCTGACAGGACATGCCCTGTGTAGACTCTTTCAGTTAATTTTTTTTCTGTACAATTCCTTAATGAAACAAATGAGTTTCATCCCTGTCTCATTGCTCAAGTTAAGGGGTAAATTTTCCATTGAATGCGCAGGGAGATGGGCGCATGTGTTCTGTCGATATTAAAGTGAGATGCACGTCTAATACCTTACATGTCACCCTGAAAAATGACCCCTTCGTCATGTAATTAGCACTGCTGCTCTCTGATGGAGATTCTGCCCTTCTGAAATTCCAGCTATGCCCTGACAGCAAGTTTGGTCTCAGATCAGCTCCAGTCATCCGTAATAGCCCAGTACAGAAAGCTCCTGAACTCCCCCGTTGGTATTGATAACTGAAGTCTCTATTCAGGAGAGATGTAGTCTGGTTAGTATACAAAATTACCTCTCTCGCTTTCCTTTCTTTTGGGCAGAGGTCAAGGTGGAGGTCTTTGTAACACAGAACAGCAAAGCTTGACTGTGATAATCTACATAGCACCTGGCCTGAGTATAAATAAGCAGTTCACGTTCTAGTGCTTTAAGTATGCAAGGCTGGCTTGCATGGGCAAAATATCGCTTTGAACATCCTAAGAAAGGAAAGGGAAAATAGAAATCTTCAGAGCTAACAAAGCAGTGCTTTGTATCCTGTGATAGATTTTCTGTTTGACAATAGCTGCTGCATACAGGTAAAATGGATTGAATCCATTGTGTCGTTAACCATATGGTAAAATTAGAGAGGGGAAGCTGCGGAAAGCCCTGAAAGTGCTCACCAAAAAATTCATGTGATAGTGGGATTCATCACTGACGTACTGCTTTTAGTTGGAAGCATGCCACTCACTTCTTCAAGCAGGGCCTGCTTTTAGTAATTTACAGTCTTTATCTTCCAAGTAAATGATTCCAAATCCTGCTCATCGCTAATTAGCTCATACTGTTATTGCTATTCCTGAAACACTTGTAACTGCTCACTATTCCTGTGCTGACCACTTGAGTACCACTGTGTTCTGAAATCTGTAATTGTCACCAGGCTGATTGCCTCCGCTTTACTAAGAGTTAATTGAACAAGACTGATATTAACAGCCTGCCTGATTCTCTTCCACCTGGCTTCCCTGTAAGGACAGCACTTCCCTAAGGAAGCTGGCCCTCTCTTTATTTCCAGCACTCTCCCCTGCACTTCCAAATCCCCATTGCTGGAGCAGGCAAATTCCCTCTCTGTTGTTCTGCCACTTTCTGTGACACACCTCATATTACCAAATGCAACATAACAGAGCACGCACAGACTGTGATTGTCTTCTGCTTTCTAACTGCGACCTTTGCCAAACCATAGCTAGCATGTACAGGACAAGTAACATATATCCTAAATGCATAGTAGGTCTGTTGAAGGCTGATTGCCCCACTGTCATGTATGTAGTTCCTATTGCTTTCCTGTGGAATTTGACCTCTTGGTTACAGTAAACGTGACTTCAGTGAGGCTTCAGCAGAAGGCTTATATGATCTTTGCCCTATGTGTGATATACCGTATAACCTTTGTGCAAAACACTGTTTGGGGTAATCCATCATGGAGCAATCTTCTGGATTAATGGCTGTGACCCTGGTCTCCTAACACAAACATACAGTAAATGTGCTTCTGATAATGTTCGTTTCACTTGGGATGATATTCTGTATACACGGAGGTGAAGTGGGACTGAGGAGAGAGAGAGGTCACTTTGACAGCTAGAGAAGGAACCATTAACCAAGAGCAGATGCTTAATTCTAACTCTAGATAGGGGGTTAGATATTGGTTGAATGCTGACTGTGTAGGGGAGCTCATGTCTGAAAACCTCAGCCACCGCCACGCCAGTGGCAACCAGGAGGAAGTAGAATGAACTTGCCTTCCACAGCCTTGCTGTTAGGTACATTCTGATTGATTGCAGTCGGGCCCTATCCTGCTTGCATGGAAATGTCTAGCAAAACCCCCACTGGTGTCCATTGAAGCAGGCTTGGGCCCACTTTAGGCATGCCAAGTGGGTATATCTGGTAACCCTGGGAACAATAGACAGTCAGTGTGTCCATAATCCACATTTCCTCATGGAACTACATTCTTCCTCTGGGTTTTGTCATCTTCTCTGAAATCTAACCTGCAAGTGAGACACTTCCCCTGTCCAGCTGTACTGCTGTTAGCATTGCCATGAACCCTAGTGTAGACCAGGTATCTGCAGCCACTGGGAATCTCAAAGCAGCCACTGGGAATCTCAAACTAGCCACCTAAAATGGTTCACCTTCAAGGTTGGTGTACTCTTGAGGATCCAACTGTTTTTTTACAGCCTTCCCTGTGTCATAGTGATCTTGAGAGCTGAAATCTGAGCCCCTCTCAGCAAGAAGAAATTCTGCCGAGTTCTGCAAATTGCAGGAGGCCTGGTGAGGAACTCTCTGCATGCCAACAGTTCCCACAGATTTCTGTTGTCTCTACTTATGGCATGTAACCCAAGCAATTCACTCTAAAGAACTGTATCCTCCCTGCACCTCCTGCCTGGCTAACCATCCAATTCTAGTTTATGACTTTTTGTCTTCTCATTCAACATAACTTACTCCCAAGTTAGAAAATACAACCATTCCCTGAGGAACAGCTAGCCTTCGTTATCTTTGTTTGCAGATTAGTTTAGAGAATGATCACCTAGCAGTGTAGAAAGCCTCTATTAGATCTGCTAAGATCTCTTCCTGTTTTAATTGGATTTTTGCAACTCCTCTTGATATTTATTTGGAAAGAAATATTGTTCACCCCCTTCACAAAAAGATAGTCGGGGCTGCTCAGTACTTCCATGAACCTCGGACAGTGTTTATACAGTGTCTGTTCAAAACACGCCAGCTATTTCTTACCACCTACGCACACATTCCCTATCCACAAGCTGGGCTTCTGCTTTATCAGCTCCATCATTTCACCATCCCATGTTTACCTGGAGTTTTTTGGGGTTTTTTATTCTACCTTGTTTATAATTCATCATTTTCCAAACTAACTAAGCAAATATCATTGTGTAGAAGCAGGAAAGGAAAAAGGGAACCATGAGGAGAAATTCCCCAGAAACAGGTTCCTGTGCCTCAGCTCTTCTTCCAAGTAACTGCTCCTCCCAGACCTCGGCTTTGGATACTCCCACGCAGCTCCTCCCAAAACCCACTGCTGCCCTGTCTGCTTTCCTAAATGCCAGCGTCTGGATACATCACTGTGGAGCCTGTGAACGAGTCACTGTGACAAGTCACTGTGGGTTATTGCCATTTATATCCAAAGCTCCAGTAAGGTTCAGTTCAGAGTCCTCCCTACTCTCACACACAATGTATTTCTGAATGCAGTTCCTTCTGGTGTCACAGTAAAAGCACACTGTTGAAATGATTGTCACAGGATAGGAACAAGTTTTAATTAGAAAGTTGTTCTCCCTGTGGGGATTCTGGCTTCCAATGGGGACCTTTCCCACTGAATTTCTTTTTTAGGGTTAGTCTACGATACTGGGGGTGCGTCTACATGAGACATTTACTGTGGAGCTGCCTAATTAGCTCCACAGTAAAGTCTCTATGTCTACATGTGCAGCTCTATTAGGCTACAGTAAACTAATTAACTCTGCCGTAGGTTAATACTTGTAAATATAAGTAGTATCCTGCAGTGCTCTTGACTGTGCAGCAACGCACATGTAAACACTGATGGGGCTGGCTGGCACATGACTGCTTCAGTGTGGCGGCTGCCTGCCGGCTAGCCTTGCACTGGAGCACCCTTGTGCCCCAGTCAGCCCCTCCGCAGCACGCTGAGCCAGGTCGGAGCAGCCCTGAGCTGGCAGGCTGGCTCACTAGGCCCCTGCCAGCCAGGGCTTCTTGAACCCAGCTCAATATGCTACAGTCCTGGGCACGTATGTGGATGCGGCACCCGGGAGCAATAAACTCCAGCATGATATGCACTGGAGTTTATTACTTTGCATTAATTTCATGTGTAGAAACACCCTAGGGGAGGGTCTGTGGATGGAGCTTTACAGCTGGGAAAGTCACCTAGTGGAGATGCTTCTTATACCAGTAAAAAGGGTCCTTGGTTACCCCAGTCCCCAAATGCCATATACTGTCTTGGCAAAAGGATTCTTCTGCTGGTAGAAGTTGGGTCTGCACAGCAGGTCTGCAGGCAGAGAGGTATCATTTTTGCATATTCCTAGTGAGCACAGCCACGCTGGCAGAACTGTGTAGCACAGACCTGGCCTTCCTGGCAGTTCTGATCCAGCTCAGTTTCTTCTGTTGCTCAATAGACATGTCAGTGAAAATCTAACGTTGGCCAGGCTGCAGCCCTTTGCTTAATCTAGGGCAAGGAGGGTTGGAAGGGAAGCATCTCTCCTGAATTTAAATCCTAGACACTACAGACAAGAGAGACCTGTTAGACCTCTCTTAATATGTCTAAATTACCAAGATATCTTAGATTATTTTTCCATAGCCACCATGTCCACTGTACCCAACTACTGGTGGTATTTAAGGGCCTTGTTACACATTCATTTTATGTGCCTCCTGGAGCTCTTACCCCCTGGATTGTCCACACATTAACACCTGAGACTAGTTTTAAGCACACTTTAGGTAGCTTAAAGTTATGCCACTCCAGGGCAGGTTTATCTCTAATCCATGTTATTCAGTTCACGTTCCATTAATGTGTGGCCATTTCCCACAAATGCAGTCCTCCAGCACAGCAGGATGCAATGGCCCCTCCCCATCCTGTTGATCTGTGTGGACAAACTTTCCACCCCCTGAACTCTATTGCCCAGGGGGATGTTCTGGCACCAAGCGAACTCCCCTTTTACTCTTGGAGGTGTGACCTTCCCACCCCCAGGGGTGCAACCCCATGGAAACAGCAGAGTATATGCCAGCTAACCAGGTCACAGAGCATGGACAGGTCCAGGCATGGGAATTAGGGGGTGGGGAAGTGGGGAACAAGGTAGAGGGCTGGATCAGGTCTCCATGAGCTGGGGCTTCCTACCCAGGGCAGAGGAGGGAGCTCCCCCAAAAGTACCTTCTCTCACCACTCCCACATCCCATGAAAGCACGACCAGCACCCCACCCCCCTCCACCCCACAGTCCCAGATCCCAATTTATTAAAACTTGAGACCTTCTTTAATTTACTTCCTTTCTATTTCTGTTTAAATTATTTTTTCACTTCTTTTTATTTTATCTTTCCGTGGCCAACTTAATTTCACCACCCTTCCCCCACCCCCTTTTCCTTTCCACCTCTCATTTCATTACCCACCCCCATTCCATTAACTGTCTACCACCCAGCTTCATGTTTCCACCCTCCCAACCCATCTCTCACACAATCCCTCCCACCTAGAGGAGGACTAGTAGCCTGCCCTGGCTCACCAGCCCTATAGTGGCAACCCACAGTTGCATCTCCTAGTCCAGCCCCTGCTTGCCAGCCCTACAGTGGCAAGTCCCAGCTGTGCAGGTAGGGGACAGTCAGAGAAGGTTTTTCACCTTAAGGTGTGACTGCTGCAAACTGTAGCTAAAACTAACACTGGTCAACATTTGAGTAGCTCAAAGTGTAACTCAAAGGCCCTAAGAGTCTCTTGGTGCCCATCATAGAAGAGACATGTTCAGCATTTGTTCATGCTGGGACACTTGGAAGCTTTTGGACCGTGTTCTCAGCTACCATAAATGAGCACTGTTCCACTGCAGCTGGACCAGCTGAGGATCTGTTCCACAAGCCACAATGCAAGTACTAACAGTCATTTGCCATTGATTGTATTTGCTGGACTAACAACAGAAGTGGCATTGAGACACAGGCCTGTTTGCTCCTGCTTGAAGGTTTTGTCCTGAGGAATACCTTTTACAACCCCATTTTTTGTTAATGTTTCGTTAATAAGATCAGCACATTGGTAGTCTCAGAAGCTTATTATTTTGTCTATCTCTCAATTTCTTTAGCTTTATTAATCACCACTGTACTTGGACCTGTTTGCATGAAAAATGCACTAAAAGAATAAATAATCATTATTATCAAAGTGCTTTCATAAAAACAATCTGTAGGATTAAATCCTTATTAGCAGCATTATTATTAGTCATGATTATTATTATTACATGTTAATTAGTAGTACTGAAGTAATGCAATTAACATAGACTTTCAATATGATCTCTTCAGAAGTCAGTTAAATTTGAAGCGTGAAAACATTAGTAGGTTTAGTGGTTAGAGCAGCAGACTAGGAATATTACTTATAATGTATTATCTAGCATACAGCCTGCCCTAGAATATAATATGCACCTTCTTTTTGAAAGGCAGAATAAAGAAAATAAGATTTTTCCAGTCATAGCTGCATAGAGCAAGGGACACAGCCTAATCTGTAGCTGACTCACCCTCCCTTTCAGCTGACTCACCCTCCCTTTCAGCTGACTCACCCTCCCTAGCTTCTGCTAAAGGCAGATCCTTGATTTTGAAAAGAGGTAAAAAGTCCCCAGGACTGTGAACTAGGAGGAGAGGGACCAGAAGCAGTTAGCAGACAGCAAAATTGCTCCAACAAAGGTTAGCTTGATTAGTGGAACGTCAAGAGCACTAAGAAGGAGAGATGTGGAGTGAAAAATAATAAGCCACTGAGTGGATTAGCTCTCTCAGCTGCCTGAATAATAATGTCACATTTGTTATACTGTGGGGTATCTGTCCTGAGCAGAAAATCAGTTACCCTTGCTTAATACACACACCTCACTGTTGGGGGGGAAAGATGTGTGTTGTATACAAGAAAAATTTGCTATACTTAATATATGTAAAGAGTTGCCAACATCCTCCATGCTGTATAAAGAGAGAGTTCCCAACCTGCAGAGTTTACAACCTGAAGCTCATACCTTACAACAAGGGCTGGCAACCTACAGCCCACTGTCCATATCTGATCCATGGAATCACTTGATCCAGGCTGCAGACGAGGGGGACTTCAGTGGCTGGAGCTTTGCCCAGCTGGTGGTGATCTATAACTGAGCATCCAGGAGAAGTGGTAATGCTGGTGGCCAGGTCCTAGTACCAGCCCACTTTGGACCTGAGCTGTGTCATTCTGACCTGCTGCCACAAAAAGATTGTCAACTGCTGCATTGGAAGATACAGAGGACGAAGTTATGTAACAAAGGGTTTTCCTTCTTCATCCTGAGAACCAGGATTTCTGGGTTGTCTATCTCTCTGCCACTTACTGTTTGTGTGATCCTGTACTCGAACACTTACCTGTTCTCTGCTTCACCTTATCCATGTGTGAAAATACACACTATAAGGCACTTTGAATGATAGGGACCATATAACCATGATATTTTATCAGACCTCATGCCTGTGTAAAAGCTCCAATTGGTACGTTTGCTGTTTTATATGGCTGGGTATTTTTCCCCAGTACCTTATCTTGCCATTTAATATGATTTTGAAGTGATATGATAGGCAGATTGTGTACTATATACTTCTCTTTCCTCTTTTAAGTGAAACAATATGATTACTCTGCCCCTTTGATGCCGTAACCTAGTCAAGCTTTAAGAAAGGGGCATCATAAAGGAAAAGGCTTACAAATAAAGGATTGTTATGGCAGATGTTATGAGGTGGAGCAGTTCCATATAATCTTCCAAGCTTTTTTTTTTTTCTATGTGAGCAAATGTTCCGTCTGGGGATGACATGCTGTGTTTTTGTTAGATTTGTTGTGCAAGGTTCTGAGTAAGAGAGCTATGTGAACAGCAAGAGAATTTGCTCTCTGCCTTGGTCTGTAGTTGGAGTCAATTCTTAAGTGGCTCCCTGGGCATTGTTGTCAGACTAATAGAAGTGATTGTCCTTCTGCTTCCCACCCTGTTGCAAGACTGGTACTTATGTGTAAGTAACATAAGTTATACCTAGAACATCCCCAGACTCTGTCACTGGTTTCCTTTTCATTATAGAACTGACCTAGAAGGCCTCAGACATCTGGTTCCACCCCATAGAGGGGTTACCATATGTATGAAGAATGCATTTCGTATCTTCTTTCACGATTCAACGTTTAACAGATCAAGACATAGCAGTTAAAATTATTTGCCACCGAGGCCCTTATCTTGAAACTGGATCTGCATAGAAGGGCCCCTCCACCTTTTCAGAGTCCCTTTCACTGGGGCTCTGTATGGATCCACTCTTGCAGTTCCAGTTAGACCCATGCCTGCATCTGCACAGGAGCAATGTGGGTTTGAATTTATCATGGAACCTTTGCATAGTTGTTGGGGTGGGGATGATCATTGAGGAGGTTCTGTAACCTGCCATAGGATAACCCCAAATGTAGGACACAAGTGCTCCTGAAGGTTGATGCCACTCAGTTGTGTATGAAATAATCTGAAATGGGATCAAAACCACATGACCCCTTATACATCTCCCTCTCTTACCTTCCTCATTAAGGTGGTAAACGGGCAAAGGGGTTCAAGGAGTACTTAAAAAAGAAAAAGGAGGCTTGCGGATAGTGGAAACAAGGGGTAGTCACCAAGGATAAATACACAAGTATAACCCATATTTGTAGGGAGAGGATAAGGAAGACAAGGGCAGTGACCGAAATCAGGTTGGTGAAGGAAATCAAGGACAATAAGAAGTCCTTCTTTAGGTATATAGGGAGCAGGAGGAAGACGAAGGGAAAATATGGGGCCCTTGCAGAATGGGAAGGGACAGCTGGTAACAGACAGTCAGGAGAAAGCTAAACTCTTTAATGAATACTTTGCATTGGTGTTCAAATGGTGGTTGCCTGCCTGGTTGGATACTGGACAGATGCAGGGGTGGGGGAAGAGGAGGAATCGCCAACCAATGGTCAGTGTCGAGTTGGTGCGGGAGCACTTAGAGTGGCTGAATATCTTCAAGTCAGCAGAACCAGATGAACTACACCTGAGAGTGCTGATGAAATTGTTTGGAGTCATTGCAGGACTGTTGGCAAAGGTATCTGAAGACTCTTGGTGAGTTCCCAGAAGATTGGAAAAGGACCAATGTGATGCCACTCTTTAAGAGGATGGGGAGGGAGGATCTGGGAAACTATAGGCCAGTCAGTTTGACCTTAATACAGAGTAGATTTTTGGAAAAAAATTATAAAGAAGTCCATTTGTGAAAGACTGGCAGAAGACATGATGTTGAAGGATAGCCAACATGGTTTAATTGTGGGCAGGTCATGCCTGGCCAACGTTGCTTAGATGTGGGAGACGCGGTTGATGTCATATACTTGGATTTTAAAAAGCCTTCAATATCGTCTCCCATAATGCTCTTATAAAAAAAACTGGGGGATTGCGGGCTGTCAGAGTCCATGGTCAGGTGGGTTGGGAACTGGCTAAGGGGTCGAACCCAGAGAGTGTTAGTGAACGGGTCTGTATCATCTTGACAGGAGGTGGCCAGTGGTGTCCCGCAGGGTTCAGTTCTTGGCCCTGTGCTGTTCAACATCTTTGTCAATGATTTAGGTTTGTGGATGATACTAAGTTATGGGGAAAAGCGTCCCTACTAGGGGATAGGATGTGGATCCAAGCAGACCTGACAAGGTGGAAAGGTGGGCGGAGCAGAACTGGATGCAGTTCAATAAGGATAAATGCAGAGTACTTCATCTGGGGAGAAGTAACCAGCAACATGAATATAGGTTAGGAGGAGAGGTCCTGGCCAGTACGATGGCTCAAAGGGACCTTGGGGTTATGGCTGATCACAGGATGAACATGAGCTGCCAGTGTGATGCTGTAGTCAACAGAGCTAATAGCAGAGCTAATAGCCTGCATTGCAAGCAGGGCTAAGGAAGTGATACTTCCTCTCTACTCTGCACTGGTGAGACCCCAGTTGGAGTACAGTGTCCAGTTCTGGGCACCACACTTCAAAAAATGTGTGGAGAATCTTGAAAGGGTCCAGAGGAGGGCTATATGAATGATGAAGAGCCTGGAGGACAAACCTTATGAAGAAAGATTAAGGGATCTGAGACTGTTCAGCCTGGGGAAGAAAAGACTGAGAGGAGGAGTTGGTGGCCATCTATAGGTATGTAAGGGGTGAATATCTGGAATTGGGGAAAAAACTGTTCACTAGGGTGCCCCAGGGAAGGACAAGGAGCAGTGGCCATAAACTGTTAGAGGGTGGTTTCAGCTTGGATGTAAGGAAGAACTTCTTTACAGTAAGGGTGACCAGAATCTGCAGTAGATTTCCCAAGGAGGTGGTGCAGTCCTCAACCTTGGAAGTCTTCAAAAGGAGACTGGACAGACACCTTGCTGAGATCATTTGATCTCAGCAGTATTCCTGCCCAGAGCAAGAGGTACTCGATGATCTTTCGAGGTCCCTTTCAGCCCTTAATTTCTATTGTTCTATGATTCCCCCTCTCACCTCAACCATATACAGAATGCAGTTCCCACATCTGTCTGCAGCAGGAGTGGGCAATTATTTCGACTGGCGGGCCACTTAACAAGTTTTGATGAGCTGTCAAGGGCTGCACATACGCAATCTTTCAGAAGATATAATTTTAACAAATTATAGATAAAAACAAATCATATATTCAAACCTCTACTATATAAAATATGTTAATTTTATTTTTTTTTTAAATTTGTCCTGATTTATTTGTTTTTGAGTAGTGTATATAGAGGCGATTGCATAATAGCTCAAAATAAAGTCTTACTCTCATATATTTTCGGGGAGGGGGCTGCCCATTCACTAGGTCCCAGAAACCAGAGAGGAATGAGGGGGGGAGATGAAGGAGGCAGAGGCCCCATACAGCAGAGTTTGCCTGGGTGGTGCATGTCAGTGGCATGTCTACAGCACCTCTGACTACTACAGAGGGCTACATATTCCCACTCCACATGCCAGAAAAATGTAACATAGCTGCTGCTTATCGTGCACCCAGCATATGCCCAGCTCCACTCTGAAGCTCTCTGGGTATTCTGACTGGTGCAATAGTGGCTACATTCCAGTGCCAGCTTTACATTTTTAGACACTTGGTGTGTAGGAGCATGAGCGAATGGGTGGGGTATAGTCTTTCTGGCACAGTCAGAGGTGACAAAGACAGCCGTAAACATTTTCCCCGGTACCTCAGAGACATTTAGATGCTGAAGTCCCTTTATGTATCTTGTGTCTGTGTCCTCATCTATAATGTTCTGTATGAAAAGCCTGCACATTTTGGGGGCATAGTGAAAACACTAAATAATAACAGCATCCATTACAGGCCCCAGAGCCTCATTGAAGTCAATAGCATTTTTGAGTATGCAAGGAATGCAACATCAGACTTCTGAGAACGATAGCCAGTCATCTGATCAGTCTGAACTTTTTGCTTGGCTACACTATTTAAAATGGGTACCGGGGGGCAGGAGATTGGCATCTGATGTTGGATAGGAAAAAACCCACACTTACACGATACAGTAGCAAAGTGATTTTTGTAAATCCCTGGAATTAATAACTACAGCTATTTTGGAAGAGAAACAGTATCATTCATACTGAAAAATATTCTCTTCCCTCCCACAGGGGATGCCTGTGTAGGTGTGGAGCTGTAGTCTGGGAAATTAAAAAATGCAAATTAAAAAATGCAAATGTAAAAGAGAGGCATTGCTTGCTGCGGTGCTCTAAGGGTTTTCTTGAATAGCAGCAAATTAAAGAAATGCTTTGTAATCAAAGTTTATATCAAGCCTTAAGAAAGAAAAGCACCATTATCTCTAAATATAGTGATAGTGCTGTCTACTCCTGATCTCTTACATTGTGTACGTATTAGTGGTAAATTACAAATAGAGTGTATGATATTTGCAACAAGACCTTGAAGAAAATACACATTACCTTGTCCCAGCCACTTTTCCAACTGTAAATGAACAGGTTACGGTTAGTAGGGAAATAGCATTTTACTGCAGGTTTTGTTTTAACCTAGATGTATCCTTCATTCATCCCAGTGCCAACAGAGGTTCCCCAGTTGCAGCTGCCCCCAGCTATTGCAGTCAATGGGGTTACATAGATTGCAGTCATATCCCCTCACCAAGAGGTAATATATCCAGCCCATTTCCACATCAGCTCTTAGTTTGTCCTTCTCTAGTTTTTCATGCCTTACTTTTCCCAACTCCCTGCCCCATTTCTGGGTTAGTTACTGTTCCTAGTAAAAAACAAGCTGCCACCAAGTAATCTCCCAGAATTCAAAGTAAGCTTTATACAGCATGAAAAGGAAGGCCTTGGGCCCTAATATTATAGCATTAGGTGTATCAGCATAGGTCAGATGGTTTCCTGGGCCTGGCATTCTAAGGCCACAGAAGTTCCTGAAGCCAGCAACACACGTTCTCTAGCCTAAATGCTCTGCCACCTATTTACAGTATGGGCCCTAACAGGCAGTCAAGTTTAGACTAATTGCCCAGTTGGGCTTTAAGGAGCAGTCCCACCCCAGCCAATGAACCAGTTGGCCCCTGTTAGGGACTCCTGATTAGCTGCTGTGGGTTGGCAGCCACCCCAACTAACTCTACCGCAACTAACTTCACCTGGTTCAGCAGGCTGCAGGTCAACCAACAGTAGCACTGGAGGTTGGCCATGGTAAGCCTCTCTGGATCTTGTGCTCCTTGGTTTTCTGGCTTCTGCCCCTGCTTGTCTCTCTTCTGGACTCTGGCTTTTGGGAGCTCCACTTGGCCTTAGTAACTTGGTCCCTGAATCGGGCTGTGGCTTGCAGTCTGCCTCTGGAATCCCCCCTCAGATTCAGTAGCTTGGACTCTAACTCATGCCCCTGCCCTGTTTGCTCTGAGACCTCCAGCTCCTGTCTCTAACCCTCCCCTTGGTGTCCTTCCCACCAGGCCATATTGCCTACGATCTGGTCCTTATAGGAACAGCATTTGGAGTGACTGCTCATGCTCACATCTCTGCAACAGAACAAGGTTCCTTGGCCATTCCAGCCCCATGCCCATGGGGGTAAAAATACCTGTTATCAATACAGGTGCTAGTATATAACTCTAGCAAAAAAGGTTACTAAAAATTCACCCCATACTTATAAATAATAGCAGACACTGAGCCCTCTTCTCACTGCTTCAATCTTACTTTCAATGCAATTGGCTACTTAGGGATTTTCCTTTTTCTGAATTCTAGATATGAGGAACATGAGCTTGAGAAAAGGAACATGGGAGCACAATCTGGGCATTGCCATGCTCCTGCAGATAGCACACTGATCTCCAAAGCCATAGGCAGCTGAAGAGCTATGCAACTTCTGTAAACTACTGTTGGGCCTAGGCTGGTATAGAACAGGCCTTTGATATAGAGCTCCGAGCAGCTCCCCTCTCCTAGGTGAAAAACTGGGCCATAGCTTTATCATCAGTTGCAAACCACACATCAGCTGTGAGAGAGAGAGGGATATTTTAATGATATAAAAGCCATGATCCTCCTGTAAGGCAGGATCAACACAACTTCCCCCGCTGTGAAATCAGCAGCTCTGAGACTTGCACAGGCATGCAGAGCCATCATTTCACACAGCACTCACTGACACATTCCCATGGTCCTGGTCACCTCTCATAGAGGAGCACACACCATCACTCTGGAGGCCCTGCAACGTTTGGGTGAGGTCCTGTTGCTTCTGGTGTCATGGTGGCAGCCACAGGTGAGGCTGAGATGTGGCTGGACCTGTGTACAGACAGAGACTGCAAATTGTACATGGTTCCCATGTTTGCAGATGGGTCATATGCTTTACTCTTCAGGTGGAGTCTTCAGTGGACACTTGAGTGGTTTGCAAAATAAAGTCAAATGTGCCTGTTATACAGGCATTAAAGATCATTTCTGCTGTCTGAGCCTTAATTAAAACATGGAGAACTGTCCTGTTGTGACGTTGCTTTAGTTTACAACCTTCCTTCATTTTCCTTAGTCAAAGCAAATAAATCAGCAAGAGGTGTTAGCAAAGGCTCCTGGATTAAGAGCTAAAACCCACACAACATTAACCATACACATGGTCAATAAGACCAGAGTTAATAAAATTCCCCAAATATCCATATGGATGAAATATGCTGAGGGGCTTTGAAAACTGTTCTTAACCATAGTTGTAAACCGTACATATATTTAATCTAATAATGTAAAATCAAACATGCTATTTACCTTTATCGCTCATTAGGCAGGAGGGATTTGAATGAATTTCTGGCTTGGATTGAGACATCAGAGTTGGACAGATTCGTTCTGGAATCCACAGCAGCTGGAGCACCATGATACGGTTAGATGAGCAGAGCAATGGCTAGCTGCTTACAGAGTAGCATCCTGAACAGGTTCTCGGTGACTTTCTGTTTCTCTCACTGGACTGTGGAATAAAGGACTGTTATAGACAGCTATCTGGGAGAAAGTCACCTGGTGGTGAAGGGTCTGTGTAAGGCCTCTGCAGCTTCTGAATGTGGTGGGGAATTGAGCTCCACTGACCCCAGACAAGTACAAAGGGGCACATGGGGATATGGGTGACTGGTGCCACCTAAGCCGGGGGGGCATATGCCCCCCAAGCAATCTCGGGGGACAGTCTTGCCAACTGGTGGGGGGGGGGGCATCCCCCACAGCTGATCGCACTGACTGGGAAGTGGCTGTAGCGCTCCCAGAAGTGGCTGTGGTGCTTCCCACTCCCCAGCCAGCCCTCGCAGTGGGGCACCAGTGCTTCCGCCTGTCCCCCCTGCTTGTCACCTAAGCAGCCTGTCAGGGGATGCACCAGCAGTCTCAGGAGGTGCAGGTGCACCCCCTACGCGTCGCCACTGCATGGGGGCCCTGGCCAGTGGATTTCTGCTCACAGCGTGGTTTTGTTTCCAGTGTGGGCAGGGTGCTGGATTAAAAGAGCTCATCAAGTATCTGGGCAATCAGTATTCCAAACACTTGTTATGACATGTAAAATGCAGGTCTAGCTCTCCTCTGACATTTTATTGCTAAATTGAGATGGCCATTCAAATTTTACAATAGCCTGATACCTCTCTACGATGAATACTTTGCAGGCTTGAAACAGTTCCAAATTGTCTGGCTTTAGCTGCTTTAACAGAAGAGTCCATTACTCTTCAATTCAAATGCTATCATAAAAGCTTCAGCCAGTTAAACACCAAAGATCTTCTACAAACCTGCTGGTCTGTTTAACCTAACATTATCACAGTCATGCTACTATACATTTACATTCTATTTCTCAATTTAGTACCTACATGTCTAAATTTTAATAGCATTAATACAATGTTTTCAATACAATAATGATATCATAAGAACAGGCAATTTTCTCAAGGTCTTAAGAAGCTCAGTGTATCTTTCCGGGGAGGTGTTTTCATCAACAGGTCTCCTCTCTGAAGCCAGAACCAGAATGAAGTTCTGCTGGTTTGGGTTCCCTTTGTTAATTTGCTAGAGGTTCTAGTTCTTTCTGGCATTGGCAGTAGCTGTTTTGTGAACACCTCCAAAGAGGCGTCTGAAAACTATGGCCATTTCCATTTGGCAACCTGGGCAAGATGAGCCAGTAGTTTCAGTTTGGTTCATTTAGAAACACGCTCATCACATCTGAATCCCACTGATACCACTGGGCATTACCCACGTGTTTCAGGCTTGGCATGTATTTTAGTTCCTTGTTGAACTGGGGCCTTAGCCATCTAGGTTGTCTTTGCATGGCAGAGAGGCCACAGAGTAACTGGACAAAGAGAATGAAGACTACGTTCTCCTTTTTAAAGGGGGTATCTCCAGGTCCTGGCTAAAGAACATTGGCAGATCAGTGAGAAGTAGGGTGGCCATCGCACCTGGTTTATACCGGACCATCCTGTTTTTAAACCCTTTGTCCCCCGTCCATTTCTAAATGAGGAACAGACTGCAAAAACTCCTTTTTTCCAATTCATTGATGGAAACACATGTCAATCATTTGATTCTGTTGGCTGTGCCTAGAAGTAGGGAGGTGCACAGCTAGGAGGAGCAGGGGTCGGAGACAGCCAGGGAGGGAGGTAGCCTTTTTATAGCGGCTCCACCCTTTGCTGCTGATTGGACAAGGGGCCAGTGGCCCTGCCTGTCACTGCTGATTGGCCAAGGGGGTCGATGTTTCCCCCCCCCGCCCCTCCCGTCACCAAGGGGATGTCCTGCATTCTGGGGATGTATCAATGGCTAACCTAGTGGGGAAGAGGCCTGTAGTCCCACGTTAGTGAACAGTTTGAAGGCACTTGCCCACAGGGCTATTTATCTTGTAACTTTCCAACATCAGTAATATATTGAAAAGTTAAATTGTTCATAAAGGAACAGAGGGGTGTCAGTACAAGGAAAAGCATTTCCTGGGATATAGAGAAATGTATTTATTTATTTGATGTGGGGGTGGCCTGCATCAAAAATATTATGAGCATCTCTAGCATGAAGCAAGGACCCCTGTGGGTAAAAAAAATCTGTGTCATAAAGTGACAAGACAAGCGTAAGAGAAAGACAGATAGATATAAACTTGGAGAAAGCAGGGCTCTTAGAAATGATGAAATAATTGTATGCAAATAGTAGCTAGAAGAGCTAGACTACAATGAATAACCTTTTCCCTCAAATGCGGATTGAAATCTTTCCAAATATCAATTAATCCTTAATCTACCATGCATTTCATAGTTGCTTCCTGTGCATTATTAATGGGCTGGTCACCCTGAGATGAAGGTGGGAAGTAAAAGCAATTAAATTCCTCTCCCACCCCTGCAGATACAATTGACCTAGAGAATCCAACTAAAAGTTAAAAAAAGGAAAAGCTCCAAAAAATAATAAACATGCCCTTCTTGTGTGAACCAGACTGCATAGGCTTAGCCACAGCAGCAGCCTCCACAACAGCAACCCTCCCTGCAGATCCAAGCAACAAATTCTTCAGATCTAGGGCCGATAAAAGAAATCTCCAGGTGTCCATCCTCCACTGATTCTCCTGGCTCCTGTATGCTGTTCTCTAGTTCCATCTGCCTTGAGAGGTGTTGTGATCCCGTTTGAATTCAAGGGAATCATTTTTAACCTTATGTTTTAGACTTCAGTCAAAGCTTCTGACTGTACAACATAATTACCTCCACCCGAAGAGAGACGCAGTCATTCTTGCCTGCAATTACTCTAGTGACCAGTCAGGAAGTGCAGTGAGTAAAGGTCTGTGGCTAATATCTCCTTTTGAACAAAAAAAGTGTTTATTTATATCATGCTGTAGCTCTGAGGCAAAATTCTTTTCCTTTTGATCTATCAAGCACCATTGGCAATAACTGTATGGAGATATTACATAAGTACTTTTTCTTCTTTGGCCCCTGATAAGCCTGTCAAATAGGAAAATTCCCCAGTATGATATTTGACCAAGCCCTAGGGGTATGTGAAGGACAAAGTGGTTTGGTGAAGGACTAACAGTCTAACTTTCCACTGCCTTGCCCAGTTCACATTATGAAACCAACGAGGAAGAGAAGTTAATTTTACTGCCGCAGATCTGGCTTTCAAATGTTTGGGAAAGGCTCAACTAGGTTAACTGCTTTCACAAAGCTGAGAGAGTAGCAAGCCATTTCACCACTCTTTTCTTACCGATCAAGATCTTGGGTCCAGTTCTGCTGAACTGCAAAGTCCCCAGCAGAATGTTAATCCAATGGGAGAAGATGGGAAGCCATTTGAGCTTGACATCTTGTTCAGCTTGGGATGTGATTAATCATTTGGGTTTTCTTAGTACAGAGTATACCTTTGTCCCATAGTCTTTATCATCCTTCGATATGAGTTGCATCTAACACTAGTTCTAGGGTGACTAGATCACACTAATTTCCTAGGCTAAAAAATCTCATCTTGCAGATGATAGCTTTGGTTTGGTTTAAGCTTTGAACTCAAAGTGTTTCCACACAGCGAGGTCTGTGGTATAGCCACACAAAAAGTCTACCTGAGATGGGATCATCCAAACTGGAGGGCTGGGGAGGTGAATCTAGGATTTGTCGAGGTGAGAGATGTTGGCAGTGGCCACCCTAGTCACTGACCTTGGGGGTAGGCAGGAAAAAATGGTTGCTGCTGCAGCTGCATGATCGCGCCGGCAGTCACCACTGCCCATGTGTGTGGCGGCTACCCCAGGTGCCTAACCACATCATTACGCCTCTGGGTATAAAGAGACGGTCTAGATGGAACAAAACTTCTGGCAACTGTGTCAAGAGGAAGGTGAAGAGGCTGATGTCCATGGTGGTATCACAGGGCAGGGGTAAGATACTGGGCAAGATGGACAAGTGTCTCAATTAGGACTCAAGCAACCCACAAATGCTGGTGCTGCTAGCTTTACTATTTCTGTGTCAGTGCAAACCTGCTAGGAGGAGAGCACTCACCATGACTTCCTTTTACATATCATTTCCATTTGCTTGTTGGGCTTACATGTATTTCTTCAGAGGACTTGAATTGATGACAAAGAGCTGATTTTCATGGACAAATTATTTTTGTGTGTGCAAAAAGCAGCTGCATGGCGTTGTTTCATAGTACTCTGCTAGAATATTCAAAAGCTCTTTGGGGGTGTTACAGAGTCTTTGAGGTTAAAATAGGCATTTAGTAATTCAAATTTGACTTTTCTTTATACCAGTGAAATATGATAAAATCACTTGGGTTATATGAAGGTAAATGAGAACTGAATTGGGCTGAGAATATGACCTGGGCTATCAATGCAATCCAGTTTCCCATGGCTGGGATGACAAGTAATAGATGCTTTTTTTGCCTTATAACTAAGAATGACGCTGGAAATAAGGAGCACAGATAGTTGGGCTTATAGCTAAGACTGGAGTGCCCATAAAACAGCAAGTACAATGCAAAAGGATGCTGTCATAAAACACTCAAACTGAAAAATATTAAGTAGTAAAAACTTCTGATTAAGTAACAGTAAGTTGCAGTAAGAATTGACAAAAGCCAAGAAATTCAGAGTTGTGTGTAACTCAAATGATTGTTCCTTTTCTCCATGATCGCATACATTAAAGACAGACTGCCATCCTTAACTTTGAGATTCCTCAGATTTGTCAATTTGAGTTTCAACTGATTTTTTTGGTCTGTTACTTTTAAATTACTTGAAACAGTGAGATCATGTTATGTTCTAATAAGTTGCCAGATTTCATTTTTGAAATCAAAGCTGTTTTAAAGTTCAAGAACCTTTTTATGCATATATAATAAGGTGCTGTTTTACTCTTGTATGATTTAAAACTGATTTTATTAATATTAGTAAAAATGTGCTCACAGCCAGACTGAGCTCTTATGCTGTAACTCAAATCCCAGTTAATTATGGCTCAGTTAGAAGTTATAAACCTCTGAAAAACAAGGTTTATAAGAGAAGTATTGACACAGTCTTAACTATAGCGATCTGAATGGAGCCACTGTAATATTGTTTAGAAATAGTGTTCTAAAAGGGAATCTTTTATGAAAAGAGATGCCAGCTGTTCTGTTTGGAAACGTGTATTTCACTGGCTCATGATAAAACTGACTGTGGAAGAAATTAGTCTGTAATACATCTACTTCTTAAATTCATTACAGTCTGAAATTGTGAGGAAAGGCATGCATCCTAGGAGCTGGAAAGGATTTTGGTTGTCTCTCTTATTTGTAATGGTTACAGAGAAATACATGTAATTTTGCACACAAAAAAAATCCTCATCGTCTGTAATTTTACATTTTGATACAAAGCGTCTCTGTTATAAAAGCAATGAGAAGCATTTGCTGAAGGGAGCTGCTTTTTGTTTTGGCAATAAACCAACCAAGAAAAATGGCAAATTCCACTAACTTCACACTATTACTACAACATCACCAGAGGACCTGATTGTACTGATCACAGTAGAAAGCCACAGGAAGAGATGTTACCTGCTGCTAAGAGCTCACAATCTAAATAACCATGAGAGAAGTAGAAGAAGAAGAAGTAGACAAAAAAGTGGATGTCTCTTGCCTAAGGTCCAACAGAAGCTGAGCCAGGAATAGCACCCACACTTCTGCTATGTTATCTCTCTGTGCTCTGTCCATTGGACTGCACAGCCTACCAACATCATTAGGAGTCAGGGCAGTCTGCAGTACTGTAGATCACTTTTACATGAAGGCTTGCACCAATGTACTTTCATCAGCAGCTGAAATAAAGGAAATGCCGGGAGCCTTGTAAAGGGTTCTGCAACTCCTGCTGACCCAGAATCCCAGGAGAGTGGATTCAGCCTGAGTAGGTTCCTTTTCAGGATCATGGCCCCCAAAAGGGCGGGGGAGCAATAGAAATTCAACAGTGGAAAAAGTAAGCAAACATTCTCATTAAATCAGGAAACCATCTGGTATCAGCCAACTTGCTACAGGATGCAACAGCCCTGTGTTTGTTAGTGCATCCTTTCTGATTGTCCTGTGCACATGTTCAGTGTTGTCTCTCATACTGAGCTGGGGGTTTCTTAGGAAGGCATGGTATTCTTGTTCTGCATTTGTTGATGAGGGGGTCCTGGTCCCTAGCTGGTTCTCCAAGGAACCATAGTAATAATGATTGAGTAAGTTGCCCTCTTGATGTGCATATGACCTATTGTCTCCCTGCCCTAGCATGTTTCTTTGAGTGAAGTAGTAAGGGGTGTTGAGAGTCAGTACTCTTGGATTCCATTTTCAGCTCCACCACAGACTGTGTGACTTTAAGCAAGACCCTTCCCCCTCTCCATGCCTAGCTGAAAGGCACACTGCGAATCCAATTCTGAATTTCATAGATTCACGGATGTTAGGGCTGGAAGGGACCTCGAAGATCATGAAGTCCAGCCCTCCGCCCCAGGGGCAGGAAGTCAGCTACGGTCAAAGGACCCCAGCAAGATAAGCATCTAAGTGTTTCTTGAATAAGTCCAGAGCAGGTGCTTGCCTCATCTCTGGAGGAAGTCTATTCCAGGTCTTGGGGGCTTGGATAGTAAAGACATTTTTTCTTATGTCTAGCCTAAAATGGTCTTGTAGGAGTTTATGACTGTTTGTCCTTGTTTTTGCTTGGGGGCGCTCTGGTGAGTGTTTGGAGACTATCGCCAATGTTGGGGAAATGGCTGACTACATTTTGCTCCAATGATGCAAGATGGCAGGAGTGGCTCTTAAGGGAACTGCTCTCCAGAAGTACAAATCAGAACAGTTATGCTGTATTCAGTTCGTCTCCCAATGACATCCCCAGGAATGGGGAAGAGGAGTGGAGTAAAAGAAAGCCTTCCTTCCCAACCAGTGCCTGCTGAACACAGCTCAGATACACCTGGAGAGCAAGGCTAGAAACTGCCAAGTGGTACTATAGTAATGAACACTGACAGCTGAGTGGTGCAGAGGCTTTCTGCATGGCTAGAATGGGGTTGCATCCTTGCAGTCTTCCAAGTCTCCCCTATGGGGAGATGTGGACACGCCGGAGGGCAGGGAACAGCTGCAAGCAGATCTGGACAGGTTGGACAAGTGGGCAGAAAACAACAGAATGCAGTTCAACAAGGAGAAATGCAAAGTGCTGCATCTAGGGAGGAAAAATGTCCAGCACACCTACAGCCTAGGGAATGACCTGCTTGGTGGAACAGAAGTGGAAAGGGATCTTGGAGTCCTAGTGGACTCCAAGATGAACATGAGTCGGCAGTGTGACGAAGCCATCAGAAAAGCCAATGGCACTTTATCGTGCATCAGCAGATGCATGACGAATAGGTCCAAGGAGGTGATACTTCCCCTCTATCGGGCGCTGGTCAGACCGCAGTTGGAGTACTGCGTGCAATTCTGGGCGCCGCACTTCAAGAGGGATGCGGATAACCTGGAGAGGGTCCAGAGAAGGGCCACTTGTATGGTTAAGGGCCTGCAGACCAAGCCCTACGAGGAGAGACTAGAGAAACTGGATCTTTTCAGCCTCCGCAAGAGAAGGTTGAGAGGCGACCTTGTGGCTGTCTATAAGTTCATCACGGGGGCACAGAAGGGAATTGGTGAGGTTTTATTCACCAAGGTGCCGCCGGGGGTTACAAGAAATAATGGCCACAAGCTAGCAGAGAGCAGATTTAGATTGGACATTAGGAGGAACTTCTTCACAGTTAGAGTGGCCAGGGTCTGGAACGGGCTCCCAAGGGAGGTGGTGCTCTCCCCTACCCTGGGGGTCTTCAAGAGGAGGTTAGATGAGCATCTAGCTGGGGTCATCTAGACCCAGCACTCTTTCCTGCTTATGCAGGGGGTCGGACTCGATGATCTATTGAGGTCCCTTCCGACCCTAACATCTATGAATCTATCTGAGACCTTTTATAATATGACAAGTGCAGCCCTAAGACACAAATTGGACATTTTTTCCTTGCTGCTATGTCTTGATGTCTGTGGCAGGTGTCCACTCTGCCCCAAGCTGACTTGTCTGCCACAACTTATGGGAGATGTACTTGGTTCTCTTGAGTGATATGAAGATCTTCCTGCTTGCTCGGGCTCCCCTCTAGCATCTTCTGTGGGGCTCCTTCTCCCCTACACCCCACCCCTTTCCTCTCAGGTGTTATGATTAATCACAGGCTGCATTTGAGTATGCAACGTGATCAATTGGAGTGCAGCATTCTGCTGTCCCTTCTGCAGTTGCTGGCCGTGCGGTACTGTAGGATGGAAAGACTAACACAAATGAAAATGAACAACTAAACATCCCTCAGCATGGCTGGAGCAGGGCTCTGGTACCTTGCGTTGAGCTACTCACTCCTAAGCATGAGAGTTCAGGGGGTTTCCAACTTCACCCCCTTTTCTCCTCCCTCCTTTGGTGCCCTTGTCCTAAGGGGCTCTCCGCTGGTGTGCTTTGTGCACAGGTTCTGAATATGGGTCTGCTGGAGTGCTATGATGCACCCCCAGTGAGGTCGTTCCCAGTTGGCTCTTCCATATGAGGACTTGCCTATGCTCACATGAGGTTCAGCTGGGCAGTGGTTGCCCAATCTGGGAACTCCATGCCACACTGGGGCCAGAGTCCAGCCAGCCACTCACTCTGGCTTGCCCCTGGCCCTATGGGCTGGGGCCGGCTTCCCACTTACGGGCCGGTTGCAGCATCCGTGGTGACAACTGTGGCAGCAATGGCAACGGCAGCGGTGTCTACAGCAGCAGCGGCATCAGTGGCAGCAGAGGTTGCAGCCACAGCAGAACCAAAAAGCCTCCGGTGCCGTGGGTGGTGTCTGGTCCTGGCTTGGGTGCCTGGTGTTCTCTGCATCAGCCCTGGCTCCTGGGCAGTCTTTTATGGTGCGGCCACTGTACCGTGCCCCAATCCAGGCCTGGCTTATTAGCCTGCATGGTGGCAGCTGTGCTGTGCGTGGCCTGACCACCTGTGCCATGGGGATCAGGTAGATCAGGCTGGATTTGAACAGTCCGTGTTTCACTGGATGAATTTCCTATGCTGGCCAGTTTCTGTTGTTATTATTATTGGCTACGTTTTCTGTCACCTGCCACATCATCGAACTTCTCCGGCCATCAGATGCAGTACCAATGACCATTTTGGTGAAAGGAAAAGTCCTATCATGTACTTTATAGAAGGACTCAAGACTGTTATATAACTGACCATTCCCATAAGGGTAATTTAGCCACAATATATCAGCGTACTGAGAAATATTCTTTGTCTCGGGTCATGTAACCAATGTGGCTGCTAAATGTTTTAAAAGCAGTTATATAACTGGCATTTAAAATGTTTTATTGAAAAACCTTAATGCTGCTGTAACCGAAATGACCTTAAACCTAGTAAAATGTGTCCCATCCTGAAATGGAATTTGGTTGGAAATATCAAATGATGCTATGATGTCATCACAGCTATATTTGCACCCTCCTCATGTACCAAACTCAACAGGATGATAAGACTCAGACACTAGCCACTGCCCTTTAGCTTTTCAGAGCTGTGTTCAGTTTAGCTTTGTAACATGCACTGCCTTTGAGGGGAGCTGTAGCCATGACTTTTTTTTAATATCCAATGTAGCATTTGCAAATATGTGGCTTATGGACAATGTATAACCACTCCTGCTGGTGATCACATGGTGTCTTCTAACACAGAGATTCCCACACTGCTCTGAGTACTACTGGTTGTTTCAGGAGCGTGGTGACACCTGGCTGGTCCCAGGATACTGGCTTGCCCCTTTTCCCATCCAGCTCCTAGGTTGCACTTCAGATACCTTTCTGTATGCGTAAGTAAGGTTGCCAAATGGTTGCCATGTGGGAGCAGAGGGGATCTCTTGTGTTACAGGAAGAAGAGTTTACCATGAGTCTCCCCCTCTGTTAGGAGGTGGCCTACACTGAGAACCTCAAACCACCCATTAAATTACATGACATGTTCCTGAGCAGGGAGTGACATGTGCAATCCTTCTCCATCCTGCTAAAAAAACCCTTTAAACTATCCACTTGTGTAACTTATTTGCATTTTAGCCTGTGGAATAAGTGGTGAGAAGGAAGACCACCCACGCTTTGTGCTAATGGCTTTTCAGGAACTTGAGCAGTGTGAAGTAGAATCACACTTAGAGACTTAGGGCTTCTCTGCATCCTGTGCAAGATCTGAGCAAGGACAGGAGAGACGACAGAGCAACGGACACAAGTCACTCGACCCACTCCAGACCAGAAGTGTCCAGAGCCTGCGCTTCGGACCTCAATCTCCAGCATGTTCAAAAGCGGGCACCAGGGGTGAGCCTAAAGCAGCCTCACTAGCAAAAGTGAGTAGGCAGGGCATACTCAGCCCCATCCTCACAGGCACCTAATAGATGGCATAAAGTCTGGCCCTGCTTGCCTAGAGTACTTAAACACAAAGTGGCTGGATGGCGAATCATGTAACCAGTTTTGTGTTATGAGAGTAGGTAACAAAACTGTAAGAAGGATACATCTCTAAGGGTGCAAAATGATTTGGAAAATACTGCATAAAAACGACATGAAAATACTGCAGCCAAAAATTGCCTTCTCTGCAGCACTGTAGCGCACTGACAAGATCTACACCCCCAAATGTTGTCAAGTACTCGTAAAGGGCTGGGTTGGAAATTTGAATCAAACTCATCTGCAGAAATGATCTTTCTTTCTTTCTTTGGGTGAATATACAGATATGTCTCCTTGACCACCCTTCAACAAGGGAAATTATTATTCTCCCCACTTTATAGATGGGAAGTCAAGTCACAGAGATTAAGTCATGTGTCCAAAACCACAGGAGAAGTGTGTGGCAGAACCAGGCATTGAAGCCAGAACTCCTAAGTCTCAAAAAGTGACTTAATCACCTGCCAGTACTTTTGCAGATACCTTGCCTTCCCATCTTGTGTTTGCTGTACTTTCAGGGTGAATGAGACATGAAAAATAGCCATTTTAGTTAGGATTCTCTGGAGTAAGATTCAGGACCTTGGGGATTAATTTGCTGTCTGAACACTGACACTAGCTCCGTATGGGTGAGTGTGTTCATATGCACGTAACCCTGACTTTAGTTGGAGTGTAGTGCCACTGAAGAACACCTTGTCTGCGTTGATAATGAAACCACAGGTCTGATAGTAGAGACTGACTGGAGGGAGATGCCAAACAAAGGTTTAGCTCCCCAGATTTGAATTAGGAAGCCAGCTGGGCATCATGAGATCAGAAGGGGAGATATTTTCAGAAACGCTTGCAATACCCACCACTCTATCTGCTAAGCCTTCAAATACTTACCATTTAGCCACAAACTCCTTCTAAATCATCAGGCCAAAATCATCCCAGCTCTGACTCCATTAATTCCACAATCCAGGTTTAATTTAACTTTGCATGGCTAAATCCCTTGCAAAACTTTGCAGAGCCTTGCAAGATGAGGCAGAGTCAGAATGTGAATAGTGCTGAAGAGCTGGCATACCTGGGAGGGCTTCTGTTTCTTGAGCCATGGGGGAGCCTTTGGAAAATGTTTCCCAGTGGCAGGAAACAAAGAGTCCTATCAAACAGGTTTAAAGAAAAACACCCCACAACTAAAATCAAAGAAGCTCCAGTGTTGGATGGGCATCGTACAGGAATTCTGCAAGAAACAGCCAGCTCAATTCAAGAACAGATGTCAGAGAAATTCCTACTGTTTAGAAAGGAAAGACTGGTACCACAGAGTGAAAACCCAGTAAATTATAGACTTCAGAACCTGTCTTCCTGATGGAAGGATATTTAATTGATAAGGGGGGAAATAGAAACAGATAACATGAGCAGATGCCGCTTGTTTAACAACAACAAACACAACAGTACAAAGAGTAGGACATGCTTAAGAAACTCGATTGCACCTTTGAAGTATGGATGATGAGATAGAGATAGAGAGATATTTGGGCTTTGAGGAGGCTTTTGTTACACACAGACTGCTACTTTCTAAGGCTAGGAGGCCTGTTGTTGCTTGTGGAATTCTAAACTGGATTTTAAAAATTGGCTTAATAACTAAAGGCAGATTTGTGGTGCTGTATATGAAGATATGTTAGATACCAGCAGAGGCAGATAACACAAGGAGTGCTGTGGGGATTGGTACTGTGGCGGAGTGCTGTTGGGATTAGTATTACTAGCACATTGCAATGAGTAATCTGGAGGAAAGCTGTGTGAGTGGAAGGACCTTATTGATCAGCACAAGTGTTCAGTCCAAAAGTCCTGGGACTTGTCTGCCAGACAGTTCAAATTATTTACCATGCACAAATGCAAAGTAAGGGCAATGTGATCAAACATGCCAAAAGTAATTAAGCTTTAGAAGGACATGCACTGCAAGATACTACCTGAGGAAACAATCCAGAGCCAGGAAAGGAGGACTAATGGACTGAAATTTTAAACCAGTTACTCACATTTGAAAACAAAAGGAAAACATAGATTTCCCACTAGAGAATGAAAAACCAAATCGTCGAGATCACCACTGCCTGGAATGAAGAGATGCCAAGTCTGTGACTGGGGTAGCAGCAGGCACAGTGGTGGGAGCTGCATTACATAACAAGGCAGATGCTGATGGGCTAGGGAAAGCATGTAGGAGGGGACCTGGATGCGGAGAGTTAAGCCACCTGCTTGTGTGATGTTCATCATTTCAGGGTCTTTTTTATCGTGTGTGTAACAGCAACAAAAGTGGAACAGAATTTCTTTGTGAAACGGCCCTGTGGAGCTGGTAGGAACTTCTTCTAAGTGGAAAACACGGGACGAGCCAAAGAATGGTGATGTCCATGAAACGTTTATGTACCAAATCTCACTCTTTCATGTGCAGCTTAGTCTCCTTTCACTACACGGCTCTTGGGTGGAGCCTGCCACGTGTTTATGATTGCTTAGGAGTAGGTCACCATCCAAGGGGCTCTGCATATGACCACTGCCTTCCCATCTGGCAAGATGGGAAGGCAGTGCACTGGTAATAGAGGAAGTGCCAGTGCATAAAGCAGTAGCCTCATGACTTGGGGGCAGACCATCCACATCCCTCTGACAATTTCCAATTCAATAAATAAAGCTAAACCAAGTTACCTAACAACCCCGTTGAGCTGTGATTACAGCTGGCAGCACAATGCAACTGTGACAACTGGGTGGTGGGAGAAGAGAACCAGGGGAAAAGATAGGAAAATTCATGTATACCATTGACCTTATTTACAGAAGGGTGCTAAGAGAGCGAGTCCCCTATTTCAAATATTAAGAGAGTGTAAACTACAGCCCTTTTTGATTGCTCCCTCTGAAGACTAAAAATCCTCCACTACAGAGGACGGTGCATTGTCCCAGCAAACTGCAGCTTTTCCACGCCCACTTGCTTCTTTTCCTGTATTCTCCGAGTACAAGTAAAGAACCTGGAGGCATGGCTAACCTGTAGTCTAACCACCAGCATAGAATATTACACTGCAACATTAACATGCTCAAATTTACCATAGCAACCTTTGCATCACATTTAACACACAGACATCCCTACTCTTGCCTGTTTAAAGAGCCCTTGTTAAGTGGTTTTGCTGAATTTTAGATGCCAAGGTGTCGGCAAGATTGATGGAAGGGTGCAACAATCACACTTGCCAGGAGTGCCTAGCATCTAGCTCATTATGTCGAGGAATTAGCACGGCCGTTCTTTTGACATGACAGTCCATTATGGCAGCTGTCAATCATACCTTTGCATGTGCTTTTTTTTTGTCATCCTCAGTGAGTTAAAAAAAAAAAAGGGTCGTTCCATTTCGGCTCATCAATGAAGCAGAGTGTTGATCCTTTGTGTGCACATGCAGTAGCTGTTACAGATACAGATGACTTGTGTGCTCTCAGTAATTACCATTCATTGTGCACATATTCTAAAGCACGCATATATAACCCATGTTAGTACACTGCTGTTCTTTTCCTCGCATTATGTATAGCTGGCGTTTGAGTTTGCTAATAAACCTGGCCCTCTTGCTCAGATAGCAGGGGTTTATGCTTTAGGTCCAGATGTCCTGGGTTCTCTTCCCAGAGAAAACTCTTCTGGGAATACTGTCATCTCAGTATGCAAGGTGGATCCCCATCTTAACATGGGGAAGAACTTTTAAAACTGAGGAGTGTCCCAAGGAGAGGCAATGGCACCAACCATAATAACAATGTGCATTTCTTCGTGCACTTTTTACCAAGCACCTGACAGACTTCAATGTATTAAGTCTGTGACATAGGTCAGAGTTCTGACACCCATTGCATAAATGGGGAAATGGAGGCATAAAGAGGCAAAGTTATTTGTCCAGGGTCTTAGGAATAGAAATTCAAGCTCTTGTCTTCAGGTTAGTAGTTTCCCCGAGGCCTTCTACAGTTGAGCCATCCTCAGGTGCTTCAGCGGGAAAGAGTCAGAGCAGAAAGTAGATAGGTAAGGAAAGCACTTTTTCTGTCCCCAAGAGAGAGACTGGGCTGGGCAATGGCAGACTGTGTCTGAGAGGAGGAGGGACTCTTGTGCAGCCATGTGCTGACTGAATGATGTGACAACTGGCAGCAGTCCCTACCAGGGAGGCTAGAAAGCAAATGCAAGCTGTCCACAACCCCGCCAGATCGTATTTGCAAACAAACACCAGGCAATTGTGTCGGATTTGTGCACCTTTCCACTTTTCAGTAGAGGGACTCTACATGAGAAGGAACCTTTAGGAAGCTCTGTGCCTGGGTTGCATTCAGTTAAGCACCACGGACTATGCTCATTCTTTACAACTAATGCTTTTCAAGTTTGACACAGTCAAGTGAAGAACACGGTATCATAAGCATGGAGTGTCTCTCCTGCATACTTGGCTTTCTGGCTTTTCTTCTTTCTGTGGATCTTTCTTTCTTTTCTCCCCAGGGTGCTACCCGAATCCTCTGGGATAGCATGAAAAACAGCCACACGCACAAAAAACCTACTGATGGGAAGGAGGTGGCAGAGATATTCTAGTAAACAGGGGAGTTTGAAAGGAGAGCTACCAGGGAGAAATAGGTTTCAGTGCAGGAGCCTGTTTACCCATGATGTACTCTTTAAGTAGAAATTAAGATAAACAGGAGGATGGCGCTTTAAGAATTGAGATTTCAATGAATTATTTTGTTTCCTAAAATAAACCTTTTCCATGGAAAATGCCATTAAAAATAAGAGATTTCCTTAGGCAAATCTCCCATTAATTTTAATAGGAGCTTTGCCTAGATGAGGAGTGCTTGATCAAGCTCAGTGATCAGTGAATTCTTTTTCAAAGAGTGCTTACTGTTATTTAACTAATACATGAGTTTGCCATAATATCACTCTTGTTTGTCATTTGTTAGTGCCTGGTCAGGATCTGAGCCCATTGTGCTGTGCGCTGAGCAATACAGTGAGCAAGGCCTCTCTGCCGCAGGGACTTTACATACCAAAGCTCCCATCCTGTGTCTTGCAGGATGGAGGCAAATCCCCGCAGCTCCCCAGTCACTCCTATGGTCTCTGCGCAGACCCAGGAGTCCACATAGAATTAATGCCAGGATCAGGGCCCCAACAATGCCCTTGGTCCTTCAAGCATCCCCAAACCCATCTGAACAGTCTCACTGACTTCATTGGTACTGTTGCCATGTGAAAGCACTCCAGTGTGCAATTCTTGCTGTGAGACTACTTCTCCATTGACCAGAATATTCAGATTTTACCGAATTATCAAACAAGCCCAAGTCCCCTTACCCTGTCCTGGCTGACTGAAACCCATGTCTCTGCCCCCATGCTGATCTACCCAGGCTGGTGCATCTAATTCCCTGCATCCTTCAGAAAACACTTCTGCTCAGTGTTCTTTCAAAGCAAATGAACTTGTTAAACAGCCTCAAGGATATTTTCTTCCATTGTTGGATCCTAAAACTCTGTGACAACACACCTGATCCAAAACCCACTGCAATCAAGGGGAGACTTTGCATTCAGTTCAATGGGCTTCTGGTCAGACTGTCACTGGGAAATCAAATGTAAGTAGAGCAGCCTTTGTGATATCGATTACAATAGCACAGTCTGGCCCCAATCCTGCGCACCGCACCGAGGGAAAGATCCCAGTGATTTCAATAGGAGCTTTCCCTGCCTACTCTCTTCACAACCAGGTAATGAGAAGCAATGAGCATACACTGCCCTCTCTATTAGATCCTGTAGTCAGACTACCTCTGATATGCTTCTGTAAAGTGATTGTCTGTGGCAATCTGTGCTTGCAGCAGCACCTGCTCTGTTACTCTCACAATGCTTCACTTAACAAAACAGCTTGACACTGCAGGTGAAAGATTCTGAAACGTTTTAATTAACTAGCGAAAGCACCATTTGATTTTATCTCCCTAGATGTCTCCGAAATTCTGAAATGCTTGTTTCCTGCTCTGCCATCAAATAAAACTCAGATGCCTGAAACAGGTTTACACTAGGAGCAAATCCTGAATTTATATTGGAGAGCTTGTATCAGGCAGCTGTAAACAGTGGGCTCATGCAGCTCTCATTGTATCAGGAGACTTGACAGGCAATATTTCTCAGTCAGAAAGAACAGGTTGAGATTTAATTGAATAAAGTCTATGACATCATATGTTGCATTCTCGCTGTTTGCACTTATTCTGGACAAATTACAGGGCAACTCTTGAAGCTCTTGTTTAGGCAAGGTTCCTGTTGACTTAGAATTTGGGGCCATCTAGGATTTTAAAAAAAATGGAATTCTGAGAAAAAAGGGTAAAAGAAGAAAGGCAAAACACCTGGAGGTTTTTTAACTATTCATTTTTCAGGTTATATAAGAACAGGCATTTCAATGGCCTGCCATCACACAGAGGCAATCAGAGCTCTGAGTCATGAAAGAATCTCAGTCATACAATGAAATAATTACTGAGATATCCTAGCCATATTAACGTAACTTGGCTTAGTGGGTCAAGCTGTGCACCAGCCATCATACAAAAGGGGCACAGAACAGAGCTATAAAATGCAGTGCCAAAGATCTCTCCAGAAAGGGTGTCAGAGACCTGCAGACCACCAGGTCCTTTCAGCTCCCTGCATGCCCTGTTCCCTGTGGCATGGCAGTGCTGGTGGTAAGGGACCATCTGAGCAGAGAGGGGCAATGTGTCTTAAAAAGGATTGTTAAGGGGCCTCAAGACTGACCAGATGATTGCTCTTTTGCAGAAGTCTGATTTGTTTGCATGGAAGATCCTGTGTAAGCCATTACATTAACTGGCAGTGGGATCTGACGCAAGGCTGCAGGGAGTGTAGCACAGCATCAGCAGAGCTGTGGGGGAAGGAAGAGAAGCAGTGAGGTGCTGAGAGCAACAGCCAGCATGGATCCATCCAGCAGAAGGGACTGGTACAAGTCAGCAGAGTCCAGCTGGGGCTGGAGTGGGTACTTGAGGACATACCTGCCAGGCACAGGAAAGTGCTCACGAACTAGCATCCTAACAATGGATCTACCTGGTGCCCTGCTCCCCATCAAAGACCCCGCAGAGATGCATCCAAGCAGCTCCTAGTATGGCACTGGCATGCATGCTGGGCTACACAGCAGGATGCTGCCTTCACACGCTGCCTTTTCTAAACACACACTAAGCACTGCCAAGCCCAAGCATTTCAAATCACAGCATCACGAGATTGGCCTAAAAGGCTTGCGGTGTCTTTAAAAACATGTGTTTTTTGGATTTGGCTTTTTGTCCCTGAGCCTTTTGAGTGTCCTTGGTTCACGTTTTCAGGCTGTTTTCTGCAACAAATTTATCTTTAAAAAAAAACATCAGAGCTCAAATTCCCCCATAATAACTTGTCTCCACAATCTGAGGCTTTAAGAAAAGCACCAAATATCGCCACTCTCATCAAAGGATGGAAGCATAACAGTTTTATCAGTGTTACAATGTGCTCTCACTTTATCCGGGATTTGAGCATGGCTTAGTTTATATGGAATGAGCTGGACATGCTCAACACATGGTATGAGATCGCAGCTGTCAACCAATCTGTAGTAACCAGTGCAATTGCTGCTGAAAAGGCTAGGATTTTTCCTAGGGTTATTTATTTATTTATTTTTTAATCATGGACAAAAAGATACAGAGATCTTTACAGCGTTAGTAATGCTATTATTCCTACTGAGTTTTAAACCACAGGTATTATAGTCCCTGAACCATCTGTCATGTCGAACACAGTCAGCTACCTGAAGTGCTCTCTACCCTGTCATGTGTGCCTGTTCACAGCCTCTGAACAAGAGCCAGTTTAAATAGTTAAAATCCTTTTTTACTAGGAACCTGTTTCATACACCCAGTGCCGCAGAGCCTATTTGTCTTTCTGAACTTGCGCGAGTGCTCCCTACATTAGCAGGTGAATCAGATTTGTTAATGAATAATGTTGCACTTTGAAAGTCTTGCTTACGCACGGCCGGGATATATTTGTGGAGTTGCCATGAGCACTTGGGAACAACAGTGCATGCTGCTTCTGCCTGCAGAGCAGACCAAGGACTCCAAGTCCCCATTCAGTCCCTTGTATCCCCTTTGTGCCAGAGGGTAGGTAATTTATAATGGCCTTCCCTGGCCATTGTCATTTCCCTGGCACAGAGCATTTCCCCTGTGGGCTACTCAGTGAAATTGGGTACTTGGTGTTTGTGGGGGAGGAGATGATACCACAGCTCCACCAACTTCCTATCACTGCCTGTCCCCTTTCCCACTCACCTGGGGTAGCAGACAGGGAGAAGTCGCTCTCCTTCCTGTCCATGACCCACCAGGTGGGTAGGTCACCAGCAAAGAAAGGTAAGGGTGTGGAGGGGCTGAAGGCAAGCCACAGTCTCACCCAGAAGCTTCACTTCCTGCATCCCAGGATGTTTTCATGTCTGCTGCTTTCAGCATTTGGGGTTTTGCTTCCACAAATGGGGTCAGTATTATAAAATTACCCCTACAAAATCCATGCTTTAGGGTTGGTGGTTGTAGCCATATTGGTCTAAGGACATAGGGAGACAAGGTTCTTTGGGTAGATGTGACACCTTTTATTAGACCAAATAAATAGTTGGAACAGTTGTTCTGTGAGAGCTTTCAGGCACAAATGCCTTTCTTCAGCCATAGGGCAAGTCTGTACAGTTTGTGCCCAAAAGCTTGCAAAGAACAATTTTTCCAACTATTTAGGTAGTCTAATAAAAGATATTGGGCACAAACACCCTTCTTCAGTGTCTACAGGGAGCGGGCCACGGAGAGCCTGTACACTACAGGGAGTCTGTACAGACTTGCCCTATGCCTGAAGAAGGGCATTTGTGCCTGAAAGCTCACAAAAAACATTTTTTCCAACTATTTAGTTGGTCTAATAAAAGGTATCACATCTACCCAAAGACCTTGTCTGCCCACAAAATCCAGGCTTTCCCTAGATCTGGGGGCCCAATCCTTGCGTCATGTCACCAGTCTGGCACTGTCGAGACCAAGTGTTTCCTCACGTCTGGCTCTGACCTTTTCATCCCAGAGAAAAGCTGTACTTTTACTGCTTGCTAAGTTGTTCTGAACAAACTAAATATAGCAGAATTGGTTTACAGAGAGGCTTGATAGTTTTATGAACTGGGCGGTCTCTCTCAGCCAACATGTGTGCTACTTGTTTTCCTAGCGTCTGACTAATAACAACTCATCATATTACAGTTGCAACCACTCATTTTGTTGCAAAGTGGAGAAGTGGGGCAGAACTGCAGAGCAAGGTTGTATTTTATTTCCCTTAAAAGCAGGAGACTTCACTTCTCATTTTCTTATCACGTTTTCGGTTTCAGGTGCATAATCATTTGAAATACAGCAATTAAATAACACCCTGATTTGCACTACGTGGTAGAAAACTCTGCGCGGTACTTTTTTTTTAAGAGCCTGGAAATAGTTATGAATGCGAGCTCTCTCGCTTTATTTCTAGCTACGTGCTTTCTTGAAAATAAACCAGAATATTAAATCAGTCTAGAACACGCTCTTAATTTTTCCCTCTTCAGGCTTATGTGATTGGGAATTTGTTTCATGAAAGGGTGAAATCTAGATTTTATCAGACGGACAGCACTGTCCTAAATCTCTGGCAGGAATGTAATACCAGAGTGGCAGTTTTGCTAATGCTGTCATTTGTTCCACAGACGTAATCATACGAATCATAATGAGCAATCCTGGCCACAACTCTGATCTCTCACCTTTTGCTTTACATTTTCAAGACCTAGATTATTACATGTATTAGGCTCAGATTCAGCAAGGTACCTGAGAAGAGTGAGACCACTGCAGCAGTTGAAGTTATGCCCCTGCTTAAGTACCTCACTAATCTGGGCTTTAGTGAGCATTTCTTCTGTGCCACTGAAGACAGTCATTCCTCCTGCTTCTTAGGAAAATTGTCCTCAAGGATTTCCTGATCCCAAAAGACTACTCGGATCTGAGTTTAGGTTCTGACTGCTTTCTTGATGCCATCTCTGTAAAAAAGTTACTTCTGCTTTGTGCAAAACACTCTTGGTTTGGGTCATCTTGAGATTCTGCTGATTTGGAAGAAGTCACAGGCGTGTGTCTAGGCTCAGTCATTCCATATTTATCAATGTCACTCTTGAGAGGTGTTGACAAGTTTGCTATTCAGCTAAGGGTATCTACTTTCCTGGTTTCTTACTGGATTTATGTTCCATGTCATGAACCTGAGCTGAATCTTGGCTCTAAGTCAGGGGTAGGCAGAATAAAGCCTGCAGGCCAGATCTGGCCCGCTAGCTGGTTGTATCCACCCTGCAGGTGGGTGGCTGCCAACTCATGGGATCTGGCCTACGCATGGCCAGTGACTATGGTTCCTGCCACATGTGATACCAGGTGAGAGGGTAGGGCCGTTTCTGTCGCACTGGGTGGGAGGGCGGGACTGCTTCCACCTAGTGCTCACACAGTGGTGTCAGCTGTGGACCAGGGCAGATGCCCTGATCCCTACTCGCAACCTGCCAGCTGTGTCTACAGCTGATGCTGGTGCCCTCCAGGGGCTGCTTCCCCCCCGCTGGACAGTGAGTGGCATAAGCTGCAGATGGGGCCAGCATGTTCCAGGTCTGGGATGGGGATCAAGGAGTGCTACAGCTCTGGGCTGGGGTGCGGAGATAGAGAGCATGCTGCAGCTCCGGAGAGGGAGGGAAAGAGAGAGAGAGGATTGAGGCATGCTACAGCTCTGGGTGGGAGAAGAAGAGAGAGAGAGACTGGGGATCCCAGCATGCTACCACTCTGGGGACAGAGAGAGAGAAAGAGAGAGGCAGAGAGAGATGTGGCCCTCAAGAGGACACCAAAACTCATTAATTATTTTGCTCCAGCCAAAATAATTGTCTAATCTACCCTGATATAAATTGTATTGGGACCCTCTCATTTGAGGAACCACGGAAGAGTTGTTCTGGCCTCAGCACAGTTTCAAGCAGCCCCAAAGCTACTATAGACTACAGCTAATGGGGTCCAGCTGCTGTCACGGGTAGCTGGAGCATAAGAGGCTTTGACCTCCCCAATGTACCAGAGAAGTCGGAGGAGTGTGGCGCAGAGCTGGATTACACCCACAGCAGGGTTGGGTGGACTCTCAGGGAGTTTGATAACATCAGCACAAAGCAGCCAGCTCGGGACTGAGGATCTGGCTTTGCATCTTCGCAGTGCTAGGATGGTGTTGTGGCTTCTGAGTGCTGTTATAAGGATGACCATCATTTTCATAAGTCGCAGTTGTGACCAGTTTCTCCATGAGTGCTTTTCTTCTCAGATGTGTATGTACCAGTGCATTTTACCAGTATCTCCTGTTCACACCGGGCCTTGTTTCGATGGGATTTCTATGCAAATGAAACTGCTGTTCCCTCTAATCTCTCTCAGGCTTTTATTTATTTATTTGGCACCCATCAGTGTGCCAAATCCTTTTTATCTTCTCCCTCATCCCTTGCAAATACATTATATACTTGCCATGTCTCAGAGCCCACCACATGGAGAATTGCCATAGCCTGCCCTCCAAGTGATTTCTCTGCAGCCCCCCTGGCAGTGAGGAATATTTCAAAGTGTTGCTAAACTGACATGGTTTTTCTGCAGGGTTCCCTCGTAAATCCAGCAGGCTTGGAGGAAGTAATTGCTCCATCTCTGGCTGGAGATAACTTCTGACACCCTGTAATGTTTTATAAGTGCTCAGGAGGCAGGTTTGTCAGGGAGGAAAGCGCAATACCTTTTATGAACTGGATGAGCAGTCAGCTCAGCCAGAGTTGACTCAGGGATGTGGGAACTTCCCGCGAGTTTTACCTTGGTAGGCCAGGTTTTCGCTCATCCTGCTCAGAGCCTTCATGCAGATATTAGCTGACTCCTGCTTTTACTAAAATCACAGCTCTTGTGCCCTAGTCATGCTCATGCTTGCAGCTGGAACCTTTACAGATGCTAGCAAGTGAACGCTCTCTGCTTACACGCCATCTTAACTACTCTTTTTGGGACCCAGTTCTGAAACTGTTGGGAGAACCTAAATCTATACCACACTCTGCTACCAGGATATATAGGCTGTGCAAGAAGAACAGATTGGTAGTTTATGTATTTTGAATTCCACTGTTAAGAAGGGAGACAAATTCTGATTGAACATGCACAGAGCTGAGAAAATATCTACCTTTTAATGAAGAGAAAGGAACTTGGGGTAGCAACCCCAGAGAACAGAGATGAGGTGTAGTACTACAGCCAGAAGATTTCATGCATTACATGGGACAGCATTGTGCAGTGGAACCTGTATAAATAAAAGATCCAAGTCATGAGCATACTGTTGTACAAATAAGGTTTTACAACCTGTCTCTCGAGCCAGGGTGTGGGACAGAGCAATTAAAGTGTCTTGCTACAGCTCCAGAGGCAGCATGGGCCCGAAGCTAGCTCTAGTTAACTTGGCTGTAAGATGGGTACCTGGTCATTGAAAGCCAAACATGATGTTGGGGGGGCAGTGCAGAACAAGGGGTGTCCTTCTTTGGGACCCAGAGTGGCACCGAGAGAAGGAGAGAGGCTCCCACTGAGTTCTTCCCCACTTTGGGGGCACTTTGCCAGGGTGGTGCAGTAGGTACAGCATGCCTCTGGCCTCTCGTTTGCCGGAGCAAGTGTAACTGTGCCCCTGCAAGGGTGTCAGAGGCTCTGGTCCCTGATGCCATGTCAGGGTGGGAGGGAGGCAGGGCAGAATGCCATGTTGGAGTGGGGGGCAGCTTCTTCCTTCCCCATGGTGTGAGCTCTGGGCTAGTAGCATGTTTAACCCTAAGTATTCAGTGAAAAAAACTCCTTAGAGCACCTGTCAGTGTCCTTGACTAGCCCTTTGCCTCTGTATTATGATGGGGATGGGGAGGAGCTCTGTTGTACTTTTCTGCTATTCTTTATTTTATAAACCTAGCTCTTGTCTTCTCTGATCTGATCTGAAATTTCTAAATGATGCCATCCTCACAAAACCACTGTCTTCTTATTAAGGTCTCTGGTACATAGTATAGTAGTTTGCAAACTTTTTTGGGTTGCACTCTCCTTTTTAACTAATGGAACTCACTGCTACATGTTATTTGTGAGGCCTTTGGTAGCATTATAAAAGGCTCTGAGACAGATTGTGAGATTATCCCCAGTAATATCTGACAGGATAGAAAAACCATCAGAGATGTAAACCCTCCTGCTTCCGAGCATAAGCAAGCACAGGACCAAGGGGTTAGGAAAACACTTTCCCTTAGGGCAGGCATTTCCATAATTGACCATTATGGCACCATTTCCTCTGCTATGGGATCAGAGGCAGGATACCAAGCTAGAGGGACAGCTGGACTGATCTGTAATGGCAGTTCCCATGTTCCTGTATAGTCAGAGCAGCCTTCTATAATCCATGAGACATGCGTAGGTCTATTGCAGAGCATGCTGTCCTTTGTTTCGCAGCATGAGAAGAGGTTTCTTTTTCCATTTTCTCCCTCTTGCTTCCTTTAATCCCGGGCCTTTTCTTGGACTTGTAACTGCATTAGAAACAGCTCTAATTGGTTCTTGCTTGTGCCATGCTGATGTCTAATGTTGCACGCAAGAGTGCCAGCCATCCCTCCATTACACAGATGGGTGCATTGACTTGTCTGAGTAAAGACCAGTCATGTGTATAAGCGGAGAATCGGGCAGTGGGTAGCAGCCAGGTGGATTCGATACCGTGCAGTAGCCCAGGTAGACAGGCGCTGCCTATGTTATAATTGCAGGGGGAGCTGCTGATTGGACAAAGCAGGGTCTTGACTGGGTTGTGAAATGATTGTTCTTACTAAGTTCACGGCCTATTGTGAGAAGAGACTTTATGCTCTGCCTGTCTTGTAACCTCTTGCTCTGATTCCAGCAGACACTGCAGGTGGGCTACTAGCAATGCAGGTGTGAAATTAAACTGGTAGGGCCCTGTAAGATTGGCAATAAAACATGTCATTGTCAGCCCACACACCGCGTGAAGCTGCCCAAAGAGGGACAGAAATCCCTTGTCATCCTTTAGTGTAATAAGACAGCAGACTGCTTCCTCTGTGCTACTAGAACAATGCACAGGTGCATTTGTAGATGGATGATGGAGTCCCCAGAAAGAGCCAGCCGTGTAGCTAAGCACTGGGTGTGGGTGCATACATTTGATACATCTAAAGAGCAGCTTAATGCACTCTTAGATAGATCAACATCCAGAGCGCTAATGTGATCCATAACAAGAGTTCAGCATCATGAGGGCATTGCAACTTAAAATCTACTCCCTTCTCTGTTGATAGATCTTTCTGAGCCTCCCACTGGAAATATTGAAGTCTGCAGTTAAAATGGAAATACGTTCAAGAAGTGTACTTTTGTCTTTATTTTTCTTGGCTAGCAGCTCAAGTGAGTACAGTGTGTAGCTGTGATGCAATAGAGCAGGCTTCAAGACAGAAAAGAACACTAGATGTTTATGTCTAGATGTAAATACTACTAACGGAGCCTGCTGCAAAATAAATTGAAGGGGTCATAATGGGTTTCTGTCAAGCTGTTGCATAATGGCTGGAAAGGCTGTGCACAGTTCAGATTCACAGCAAAGGTCTGGGAATGGCAGTACACGAAGGACTATTGATCTATATCAATGAAATTAAAAAAATAAAAGAAAGGACTGAGCTACTTGCATACAAAAGGAACAGCCTCCATCTGGTTACAATTACTTTCTGCTACTGTTTTTTTCTGGGCGAACTCTAGCAAGTGGCGCCCATGTTTGGATCAGTGACCTGCGTCATCAAGCAGAGCAGGCTGAATTCTGCATTTGGTCAGCTTGTAAAAGGCAGAGGAGCTCTGAATGCAGGGAGGTCACTCTGGATTCCCACACCTGCATAACTGAAGGCAAGATTTCACCCTTACTGCAAACAGAACCATATGTTCTTGTTCTCTCTTCTGCACCACATTCTGCCCAGCCTACTGGAGGTATCAGAGCTAGTTGCAATCCCTGATTTTGGGAATGAGTCTACGCTGCTGTGCTAGGAGAGGCCCTTTGACTCCAGGAAGCTGGAGCAGAACCCGTCTGCAGCCCTCTCCCATAACCCTTCCTTCCCTGCCATCCCCCACCCTGCTGCAGGAAGGAGAGGCAGCTGGCAAGGAGCCGCATCTACCAGCACTGTGCCCACAGGGAGTTCCCCTCCAGCCAGAGAATTCTCTGCTGGCTGCTTCAGCCACCCCCTGCACCTGTGCACCACCTGGGCCCTCTGCAGTGGGTTTCCATACATCACCTGCGAGCGCAAGAGCTAAGCACTGAACAATGACAGTGAGCAGAATCACTTGCAGAGCAGACACCAGATTTCTCTGGTCCTCATAGTACTTGTTTGGTCTCTCCCTTAATCTTCCACTCTAACTCTGTGGGAGAAGATGCTGACCTGGTGGAAAGCCAGGTTTGATATGTAGATCTGGATTAGATCAGGTGCCTGTTCAGTTAGATCTCCTCTGGGAGTGGAGCTGGCTGCCACAGAGTATGCTACCCCCTGTTTCTGACAGTTCGAACAGGGCTGCAGCCTTCTTTAGCCGCAACTTTTCTGCGGAGTGCAGAGAGGTCTTGACAAGTCAAGCGCAGATAGGAAGTCTTGAAGTACCTTAGTCCTGAACCAGTAAACATCATATAGATTGGGATTTGGACTTTATATCTGATCAAGAAATTATTTGGGAGCCAGTAGTGTGCGAGCATGCTGATGTGTGAAGCACCACATTTTCTCAGCCTTTGCCATTCAGTATATGCATTGCATCGGTGGTAACTTTGTACAAAGGCCAGGGTGAGCTAGTTGCAATTGCCTGTCTTGGAGGGGAAGAATCCACTGATCACAGTGGCAAGATCTTTTTCTGAGTGTCCCCTGGTCAGTGACAGGTGACAGGAAGTGCTTCTCACCAGCACTGTCATCTCTGTCTGGAGCAGTAGGACCCAGCATCTCAGGGTAACTGTTATGTCTTCCCCCAGTCTTGCTTTTTCCCCTTTAGGTAAAATGTTGTCCTTAGTGTGGCTCAGCTGAACAAACCATCCAAGCTGACTGCAGCATACAACCTCTTACTTAGTGGGTGGAGCTGGCATGGCAGCACTTGTAACCTCAGAAGTCTGAATAACCCAGTTCCTAAAATCATCAGACTTGCCAGTCTGTCTGCAAGACATATAATTAGAGCAGCCCAAGCTATTTCTAGGGAAGCAGCCCTTGCAGCTTCTTGTTAGCTCTGATAACAAGGGCTGTTGCTGCTTCTGCACTAATTGCCCTAATGATCTTTGTGGAGCCCAGTCCTGCAGCCATTACACACATACTGCTCCTGCTGAACAGGTTCCTCCCAAAAGCAGAGGAAGACTGGTTTGGGCTAGGGGAAGGTGCAGTGCCGCAGATGTGCAGCAAGGTTCCCTCCCTTCCACTGGGCTCATGAAGGACTAGAAGGTGATCTTTGAAATTATTGCTGCTGGTGGTCTGACACCGGTCTAACCCAGAGGTAAACATCCGAGTATCCTCTTGAGGACTAACACGCCTAACTCTCATGAATGCTCATAAGCTCAGCTGTGGCCTTGAAGAACAGCCTTTCTCACCTTGCCCCACAGAGCTCACCTCTATTCAAAGGGAACATATCTTCTGTTACACCCCTTTTGGTGGGGATACCAAGGATCTCCTCTTTGTTGAGGGTGATGGGGAGGGAGAGTCCTGGGCCTACATCTTCTCTGTATTACATGCCAGACGTGCCAAAGTCCTTGCACTTCAGTATGAAGTAGGGCTGTGGCTGAACCTCCTCCTCATTATATACCCCAGGAGCAACAGGACACGATGTGGCCTCTACCAAGATCACTACTTCGATGAGTGCACCCTAAGGGGAGGCCACGCCTTGTGAGCAGACTTGTTTTCTTGGCAATGTGGTTTTGGCTCAACACTCAACCTATTCAGTATACCTGCATGCTCCTGAGGAGGGCCTGGACTAAGAATGGACACCCGGTTTGTATAACTGATGTTGTTAGGCTACAAGGGCATGTCTGCACTGTGTCTGGACCATGCTAGGGAACATGCCAGTGAAGCATGCTCCATGTACACAACACCCCAAAACAGTGTTGCATGTGCCAATCAGGCATGCCTAGCATGGTCCAGAGCTGGTGCAAACACACCCCAGTATGCAAGCATGGTCTCCATAGGGCCATATTTGAAACACTTCACCACAAACTCATCCAGCATTGCTTTGAGGGACTTTGTCTTGTGTCATGCTGCAGTCATCTGGATATTTTAACACAGTTCCAATAGACTTGCATCAAAATCATTTTGCCATCATCTTGACATAGTAATGTAGTCTCTAGTGACTGCAGTGACATTATTTTGCCATCATCTCACTATCATATATTACAGCAATGTGGTCCCCTTACACTGGCATTGCTGAGTGCTCTGCTTCATCATACCGTTTTCATAAGTGTGCATGGGAATTAGTATGAGAACTGTGATTTTCAGTTCCAGAGATGAGCAGAGGAGGCATTCCTAAAAACTCAGGAAACAGACTTTCTCACTAGACTGAAAAGCATTTTGGAGGGTCTGAAATGCTTCAGATTTTTCAAAATTTCCCTTTAAATGACCAAAATGTTTAATTCAGATATAACTGCCAGGAAAATGTTCACTCAGAAGGTAAATTATGTTTTAGACAGAGCTTGGCAGAAGCATTCCAAGCTAGTTCCAAATTATGTGTTCAACGCTCCATAATTAAAGGCAACATAAACTTCTCAAAAAATCCTTTCTCGGGGGCGTGTGGGAGGAAACATTGTTTATTGCATCTCAACTCAACATAGTTTGAAACAGCCGCAATATTAAGGTCTCGTGTCCAGGATTAAATAAACAGCTCATTTTGAATGGTACCAGCTCTGCCCGTAATAGTCTGTGTTTTAGGTCCCAATTGCACAACCTCACGTATATAACCTTACACATATGAATAGTCCTGTTGGGTTGTCCTGAGGAGGAAAAGGCTAGAATTTAAATCAGATTTATAGTCTATGTTAGCTAAACCCAAATTAAACTCAACCACTTTTCTTGGCCAAGGCTAACACAAGACTTCAATGGAGCTACTCACGTGAGTATTAAATAGGTGCATAAGTGCCTGAAAGATACAGGGGCCTTAGAGCCACATCTAAAGCCCACAGAAGTCAACCAGAGTCTTTGCACAGACTTTAGTGGGCTTTAGATCAGACCCTTAATGCCTGTAAAAACAGGAGGAGCCTTTAAGCTTGGTGTGTTAGTCAACGAGCGGCAGTAAGCTCCTGGCAATCCTATAATGCCATTTGGAACTTGAAAGAAGAAGGTAATGTCTGCTGTGCTTTGGCTTTCTTGAAACCTTAGAAACTCATTAAATGAGAAGAGCAGGGAGCTACTTCACTGATACAACTGGAGAGTCAAGTGGCACTGCAGCTTCTGCTGAACAGCAGTTCATTTTTGCAATTGCAGTTAGCTTTATACAGGTTGTTATAACCCAGGGAGGAGCTGGGCCCTTCACTTCCAATGCCTTGGCTTCCTTGTTTCTGTATTGCAACTGTCCCTCTCTGGCCTTTCTTAATACAAGTAAATCAGATTCTGAAAAAACCCCCACAGATTGAAATTAAGCCTCTGAAGGCATTAATAATCCTCTAACGTGCTTTCCGAGGAGGCCATCAGATTATAAGAATATAGTTGAAATTAAAATTGGTTTTGTTTGTATTTTTTTCTTAATCAAAGAAGTGACACTCAACTTGCTTTATTTCTGCTACTGATGTTACATATTTCACATGAGACTTGGAGTGGGTTTTTAAACTTTTGAGAATTAAAATATAATAATACATAATATTAAAACATTGATCTTTGCAAGGTTCTGTACCTGGATTGGCTGTCTGGTCTGTTTCTCATCACACACAGTTTTCTCTCTAGCTCTTTGACAATGCACCAATTTGAATCTGATTTACTGAAATATAAAATAATTCTACAGCGGTCATTTGAACATTCATCTGAGCCATTGCTCTATTCAGAAACTATCTCAGGAACAACAACAAACACACAGAGTAGCGTCAGTGTTTTAAAAAAAGTTTGACAGGGAGCAAGGTCATAGTGAATCATTTTTTGTTTGAAACTCAAGATTATCTCATGGTCCTTCTATTAGGCCATATGAAATTTTCATTCACACCCAGATAGCACAGAAATCAATCAGGCCATTCATACCTCAACATCTGCTGAGCTTGCACATGAATAAAACGTTGTGCTTCTCCCTCCAGTTCACTGTATTGGCAAACAAATAATGATTTTCTCTCTCTGCTTTATTCATACACTCACACACTGAACCAAACCCCAGTGCCAGTACATGCCATAGCAAATTGCCCATTGACTCTAATTGAATCAGGACTGGGCCCATGTATATGAAGCCTGTTGAGTCAGCCGTGTCAAAACCTGGCAAGTAACCATATTGACATGTCCTCCCTCATAATGTGTTCTAGGTTTTGTGGGGGTCTGGTGAGTCCCACCCATGCACTTGGAAAAGAGCAGCTGAGAGTAGTAGCCACTGCCACCAACATGAGAAACCAGCCACTTCTCTTGGCAGCCACTGTTGTTGGCAGTAGTGGGAACAGGTCTTAAGTTCATGAAACAATCACCAGGGAAAGGGAGAATTACTCTAAGGGAAACAGCCTCAGAGCTATTACCCTGAGCTGAATGAGAGAGGCAGGAGGCAGGGAAGATTCCCCGGATTTGTGGTGCTGCTCTGGAGAGAGGAAAGAGTTGAATACAAAATGTGAGTTTCCTGGTAAACTGAGGATGTTCAGGGCAGAGGAAAGGGGATCAGTGGGAAACAGAGAGCAAGTACTAGGGACGAAGTAGAAGAGGGGACAAGAAGGAGCAGGGGCAGGGAAAAAGTCAAGAGGTTAACAAAGGTGAGTGGCATATGCTAAGTGTCCATTATCAAGTCAACAAGAAACACTAATGGGATGATAAAGCTAACAAACTACGTCTAGAAAGACCTGTGACAAACCATCCCTGGTGAGAGGACAGAGAGGCTGCAAAGAGAAGTGTCCCCTTCTTTTGTGGAAGGTCCATGAAAGAGGAGGGAAGACATATCGCCAGGGCATGATTGCTTAAGTGGAGGGCATGCTTCGGAGAGAGGACCTGGTGTCAATGTTACCCTTCATCCTGAGATAACTTTCCTGGTGTATCTAGAGGGGGGTCATCATTTCACTCCAAGGGGGTCGTGCCAAATTGCTCTCTCACCAGTGAGCAATTCTGTGCAAGAGTGCTTATGCCAGGGGTCTGCAACCTGCAGCACTCATGCCCGATCGTGGCATGTAAAGGTATTTTGCTTTCCATGTGCACCTCAGAGCAGACGGTGGCGAAGGGTCAGGGCTGTGCTGCCAGAACAAGGATCAGGCCCCTCACAGCTTCCCTACCATCTTCCCTGAGGCACGTATGCACCCACTGCCAGAAACGAGCTGGGCCGGGGCTCCACAGCTGTTTGCAGCCTCCCTGCTGCAAGCAGCCTGGGCTCTGTGTGAGGTGGCAGGGGCCTGCCCAGAGCCCTGGCTGGCCGTGGCAGGCAGCTGGGAGATGCAGGCCACAGTACCAACCTCTGCAGAGCCCCGGCCTGGCTCATTGCTGGTGGCAGGTGTATGCATGCCTCAGGATGGACGGCAGGGGAGCTGTGAGGGATCCAATCCTCGTTGTGCCAGTGGAGCCCTGGCCCCTCCTTGCTGTCTGCCCTGAGGCACATGTGCACCTACCGCCAGAAACAATCCAGGCCAGGGTTCCACAGAACTCAGTGCAGCAGCTTGCAGCCTCCCAGCCCCCTGCCACAGCCAGCCCAGACTCTGGGCCCGTCCCTACCTCCCCCTTCTCCCCCCACCCCATTTCCTGGGCTGCCGGGAGCAGACAGCGGAGGGGCTGCAAGCCACGGCACCGAGTTCTGCGGGGCCCTGGCCCAGCTTGTTGCTGGCAGTGGGTGCACACGTGCCTCGGGGCAGGCGGCGGGGAAGGGGCCGGGGCTGCACTGCCACGTGAAGGAGCGGGCCTCTCACAGCTCCCCCACCATCCATCCCTGGCACACCAACATCTTATAAATGGAGGTCGGGGTGTTTTTGGCACTCCGGCCAAAAACGTTACCAACCCCTGGTTTACGCTGAAGTCAGTGGTGGCTACATGTATGAGGAACGGCTCAGCGGTAGGAGAAAGCAGTATCAGCATGGCCCTCAGCTGAAGCTGAGGGCAGTATATTTGGAATGCCGTGGCCAGGTTTCCCTCACATCCTTCATTGAAAAGCAATTAATGTTGCTATTTTTAATTAATTTTAGGATTCTTGGAGCTGGCAAATCATGAGTGCTGCCCCTCCTCTGCCTGGATTAATACAGCCAGGTCTCTCAGTTTTTCCATGAGCTGTCGCTGCTGCCACTACTGCTGTTGTTCTGAATCCTGCAGCACCAGCGAAGTCAATCAATCACCACAATCAGCGCTGGCATTGGGACACAAAATAACACAGGGGGAAAAAAGCAGTGGAACACAGCGAAGGGCTGGGTGGCACTGAGAAATCAAGAGCAGACACATCCTGCCAGTGGCTACATCAGCTCATTGTTCCTTGCTCCGTGTGTGTGTGTGTTTTCTTTATTACCATGAATCTGAGAAACGGGGCCAGAGGAGCTGGAAAAATCACTGACTGCAACAGCAAAATATTTGGTGCACCCTCTCCATCTCTTAAATGCAGCCTGGACCCACGTGGAGGGCAAGTCTGTAGTGGGAGTTGGGGAGGAGGTTCTGATATATGCAATTAAAGGGACTAACATGTAGTATATTAATATATATTGACTATTATGTAATTTAGTGTTATTAATTGAATGCAACAGATTATGTCATTAAATGCCTCTTCTCTGAAGATTTCTCTCAAAGGGAAGAGAAGCTTGGGTGTAGAGGGGGAGTACAAAGGAGCCTGTTCATTTTTTTCTGCAGGCTTAGCTTGACTGTGAGCACAGCAGGTTTCATTATTATTACAGTGAGGTCCATTTACATAGCATAAACTGGAATTCATTAGTGTTTCAACCTGTGAGAAGCAGTGGTCCTCTGACCCCTTGGAGCTTCCAAGGATGGAAGATGAAGCAAATTTAGTTTGCTGGTTAAGGCCCAGATCTACAAAGGCCCACAACTTTAAGCATAATACCTTTGAGGTATTTAGATGCATAGCCTAAGTATCTGGGACTCCAAACCCACAGCGAGTGGAAAGCTTAGGCAAATAGATGCGTCTTCCCATATGTTGTAAGTGTGGCCAGATTTCGTCTATGGCAGAAATAGTTCCTGACTGGCTAGTTTCTGGTAACAGGTGGCATGCTGGTTTGGCGAGGGGATAGCCAAGCGTGGAGGTACTCTGAATCTGGGTAATTTATGGTTTCATAAGTAGTGCTCAGTAGGTTCAGTGGAAAGTTCTCTTCTGCAGTAATGAAGAGTATAGTACTAATGAATATGGATTGCAGCATGAAGGATAGAGCATGAATCCTGCATTGATGAAGACTGAAGCCACCAAATGGCCTTCAAACTCAATTCCAGGCCAGCACATTGCCAAAGTCAAGTCTAGAGATGATAACAATATAGACCATTCTGTTGGGACGTGTGTCAGCCATAGAGAAAAAGGCAACTGGTTTGTTCCCTGATTCAGCAAATCTCTTGAACCACTGGTTTTCAACCTTATTAGACTTAAGGCAGCCCTTGGAAAATACAAGTTTTGTTTGTTTCTTTACTACAGAAAAATGATAGAGCAATTCTTCTTTTGCAAAGAACGCAGAAAAGACCACAGCAGGTCAGAGCACTTTCTTATTTGAATGGATTCCTATTTGAAATCTTGGGGCTTATCATGTGAATCATGTGTAGGTGTTTGCAGCACCCCTAAAAGGAACTCATGGCACCCCAGAGTGCTAGAGGACCCTGGTTGAGGATCACTGTCTTAAACACATACTTTAAGCATGAGTCATTTCATAGATTCCAGCAGGACCGCTCATATGTTAAGCATTGCACAAGTGCTTTGTTGAACTGGAGCCTTGTTATGAGTAAAGGAGCTGAGATGACTGTTAGATTGTTAGATCGCAAAATATTTTGCCAGATGTCAAGCAGATATCCTCCACCAAAGGGCTGGTTAAAACCTTCATGGGCAGTTCTTCTCTCAGTTCCACCAGTGTAAAGTGGGAGTAACTTGGGAAACTTAATGGGCGCATCTACACATGCAATTAATGCGAAACAATAAACTCCGGAGCTGTTTGTGCCAGAGCAGACTGCTCCTGGATGCAGCATCTACGTGAGTGCCTGGGACAGCAGCAATTTGAGCTGAGGTGGAGCAGGCCTGTGCTGGCGGCAGGAATGGGGGATCAGCCCCAGGCTCCAAGTGGTGGCGTTCAGCAGCAGGAGTCTGGCCCCCATCTGGCTGGGCTGACCGGGCATAATTTGCAGCTGTGTTCACCATCCACACGTGGGTTTGATCACAGGTAATTACTCTGCCATAAGATAGTACTGTCCCCAACAATACTATCTTATGATGGAGTTCATTAGTTTACCGCTCCCTAATACCAGTGTACATATAGATGGTGATGCTTTACTGCGGAGCTAATTAGTCTGCTCTCCAGTAAAGCACATGTGTAGATGCACCCAATAGGTCAGAGTATGATTCCATTTATGCAAGCATCAATCCAAATAAAAACCACATTGCTGTGTGGAATTACTCCATATTTACATTCATACAGATGAGAGAAGAATTTAGCCCTATGACATTAACCCTTTTAAGTGAGAGGAGAATCAGGATCTTTGTTGTTCTGGTTGCCAAACTTGTGAAGCCAACATTAAGCAGTATAATACGGTCTCTGCCCTTACAGTATTTCATCACTGAGGTTTTTGGACCCTTTAATTGTACTCCTCTTGTTATATGAAAAGGTTTAATTAGATACAGGTTTTTATCATTTCTTCTGCAAAAATAAAATAAAAATATTCTCCAGTGAAATCTAAACTCAGCTGTTGCCAGCACATAGGCAGGCTGGACCATGCATTTGTGCCACAGCAAGCCAGCAGAATGTAAGGTAGGAAAAGTCGTCTTTTGAGGTTTTATTACTTTTTGCTTTGTGATGACTGGCTTCGAGCCCACACATTTCTTGAATACACAATGGGGAGTTGGGCAAGACTGCAGAAATAAATTTTATTAACGCACAATCACTGCAGCACCAGACAGAATAATCTCCTTTCGTCTCCTCTGGCTGGCAGAGTCTTCTTTGTACCAGGTCAAGTCAATTAGCAGTATAATGTACAACAGGTTTTATTTAAAAAGGGTTTAATTAAAGTTTTGATACAATGCTCATACAAACTAACAATCTGTCTTTTACGGATATGTATTATCTAGAAATTGATTTTAACTTACACACTAATTAATGGACTGTCCCCTTTAATAAGCATAATTCCTCAGAAGATATTGGAGTCCCCCTCCCCAAATAATTTAAGCTGTGATTCAGCAAAGTGCGTAAATGCCAGTGACTTCAATGAGACCACTCATGCGTTTAATGTTACGTGCGAGCTTAAATGTTTTGCTGAATCGGGGCCATGCTGCATGAGAAATGCTGTGTGAAAAATGCAGAGGTTGTGAGCACAGTGCAGTTCAGTTTTGTCCCTCTCTAATGTCAAATGCATTTTTTTAAATACATTGCCCAGTCTTTAAATATTGATTATGAACTCTCAGAGCTCTGCTCAAGTCTGACTTGCACAGGAAATATTGGAGATGGTCACCTGTTTATAAAACCATTCTCACAATATGGGTATTGTCAGGTTTTTTCTCGTTACACACAAGAGGCCAGTTCCTCAGTTGGTAGAACCGAGTCTAGCACTGTTGATGTCAGTGGCGCCTCCTCACTTCCTATGAGCAGAGGGTTTGGCCCAAGGAGCTTATAGGAACGATGCTGAGACCACAGCCCCAGAGCTGCAAGTAGCTCTTCAGCTGATCACCTGAGGCACTGTGCAGAAAACATTAGCCATATTTTTCCTACTGCATGCAGGGGTGGGCCAGCCTGCAGTCAGCAATAATCCAATATGTGCAACCATCCTTGTGCAGCACACTTCTGAACTGGAGTGCACTTGCCACCATTCATCTCAGCATGCGTTTGACTTTGGGGTTCTTTGGTTAATGCTGACTGCCCATGTGGCTCCTACAGAAGTCAGGGCTGTGTCACTCACTGAAGTACTGTGGATGCTGGACAACGTGCTCTATTGCTCAAACTCTTCTATGTCCTTCAGCAGTCGCTAGCCAGTAAATACATACAGTATTAAATGCTTGTTCTAGACTTTGTCTAGCGTAAGGGTATTCATCATTATAATAAGTCATCATTCGAAGGTAGTATTTATGTCATTTTATAATTCACACAGTTCCTGCATAGTTTAGAATGGAAAATGGGTGGATAGAAAGGAGTTTTGATGTAGACAAGATTCCAGGGGAGGTACTTGGAGGGTTTTGAGCAATGTGGGTAGATGACACCAGACTCTTAGAAAAATTAAATGGCTTGGTGGGGAGGCAGGTGAGCAAACACGGTTCCATCTGCAGCTTCAGCACGACAAGGAGGCACTCCAGACCTTCCAAGCAAACTTATACTGGACACGGGTGCTAAGGAAGACAGGACCTGACAGTGGAACGGAGATGGTAGGCCAGAAACAAACCTCAAAATCCACAGTGGTAAGCAGCTTCTGAGAAGGAACCTGCAGTGCCCAATTCATAGTTTATATCCCTGGACTCAGATCAGTGGCTGAGGTCAACGAGATTCAATCTTCTTTCCATGGTATCTTTGTGCAAGCTGTAGTTGTTCGTTTTAACATTTACTACCAGAGCAGAACTCCGTACTTTTCAACTTCTACTGTACTTGAAATAGAAGGCCTTTGATTTGTGCCCCCCTCTGTGGGTTCCCCCAGATGGTGTAAAACCCAGGCAGAATTTGGCTCAGAAAGTACTATAAAACTTAATATGGGCTCGTCAACACTGAAACGTTCAAACCCTAAGCAGCAGGAGAAAGGCAAGCTCCTGTTGCCTAATTCTAGGATCATTTCAACAGTGTGATGGGGCCTGTATTCCACTGCGAAGAGCCTGACAGAGGACTTGGAAATGGGCAGAGAAGAGAGTGAAGATCTGGTGCAAAAAAAACCCCAAACCAGGAGGAAACCAAATGGAGGTCAAAGCAGAAAGTACAACAACAAGCAATCATGTGAGGGAGCAGAGACAAGCATGTTCAATGGGCCAGGTCCTCAAATGGCGTAAAATATCACAGCCCCATTGACTCACAATACACCTATGAGAATTTACATCAACACAGGTTCTTCTCCACTGGAGACATTGAGCAAAAGGACCTCACCTTTGCTAGCAAAGTTTCTGGGAGGGGTTGTCTGTCTTGAATGTACAATTTCAGTTGTTTTTTAGCTAGGAAGTCAGGCTTGGTTGTTTGTTATAGATTGAATCAGGCTTTGAGAAAGTCACTGGCTTAAATTTAAAGGCAGGGTGGGTATATGGAAAGAAAGAGTTTTGCAACCCCTGCCCTGCCAATAATTCACAAACTCTATGAGTGTCCCCAACCTGGTCCCCAGCCCTGTTGCCAACCCTGTGCTTGGAGCTGGAGCCAGATGTAAAGCATTTCATAACAGGCAGCGGAGCTTCTGATTGTGCCGTAAGCCGCAGTCGACAATGGAGCGTGTGGTTCTTCTAAACTACCCCCAGCTCAGGTGTGCTGTGAAACACAGGGCATCGCCTGTACTTGTAACTGAGGTTGCGAGACGATGGAAGTGCTGGCCCAGGCAATTAAACTGACATATTTTCATTCATTGGAATTCTTACCAGCCCATCCAGAAGCAGTTTGCTACTTGCCGTTTTACAAGAATAAATCTATGTATGACCGCATTGTTCACAGTGCTCGGGATTAGGAGAGAGGCTGAATGGAAGCGAGTATCAAGGATACTTTTCAAGTTCCCTTTCTTCCTGGCATGTGTGTGCGCGTGTGAGTGTAGACTCTTGCAAGCATTAGCAGGGAAGGAGAGGAAGAAGGCTGATAGCATTGGCCAAGCCTAGTAAAGTGTATCTAGGCTGATTGTGGTGTAAACTGGAGTTTGATTTTGCAAGATATTGAACGCTCCAGCCCAGTCTAGCAAAGCTCTTAAACACAGAGTTAATTTTATAGTCACATTGATTACGAGGAGACTTCTCCCAGGTTTCAAGTTAAACGTGGTTAAATGCTTGGGGAGGAGGGCTTGGGAGCTGTGGGGTTCAGCACCTGGCAGGATGGAGTCCTAAGGGAGATTTAGTGCAGGTGTATATTAACCTGCTGCACCATGCACCCTTTCCTTCCCTCCTGATGCTCCCACCCACCAATTAAAACACAGGTCCCACCCCATTTTTACAGCATCCGTGTGGAAAATAGGAACTCGACTGCACTCTGGCTTCACAAAAGATTCCATTTAACGTCAAAAGGTTCCCACAGGGCTCCCAACTCCCCTTTCAGTGGTTGTAGCCCTGTGGTATCACACACAAACAACACAATGGCTAAAAAGAAAAAAAAGTAAAGAAACCACAAAGAGAATTATTGTAAGGAGAATTACAATAGTTGCAGACAAGTTGAGCTAGTGTCCACCGTCCATTAGCATTTCATCTGATCAGCCCCTGAAAAACACGAATTGAGGTCAACATACAAACTTCCTCTGCTTCCTGGAATTCTTGCATTTTTTCACTATGATAACATGAGTTGTGCGTGTGTGTAAATGCAGTGGGAGAGGCTGCCGAGCACTGCCTGGGAGTCCCCTCCCCCATCCAGTCCTGGGAGAATGCCTAAAGCATGAGCTCAGCTGTTCAGACTCCATGCATGGTGTCATACACTTCCACAAGCAAATTCGCAGTGACATTAAGGGGGGAAAAAAGATACAGGGGCCTGATCTGCACAGGGTTTGGAGTGGCCACAGGAATATTCCTAAAGAAATGGGGGTTTGTTTCCAGATTAGATAATTGATCCTCACTGAGAGGGCTGAAATTATGCATGAAATCCTGGGGTTTTCTTTGGTACACACACAAATTTGTTTGCTTTTCCATTAGCCCTCTCTAATAATACCCCCGTCCCTTACCCATCCATTGGCCCCCTCCCATGTACACTTACTGGAAAAAAAATTAGCCACACTTGACTATTAATTAAGTTCTTTAATGGCTTAAAAATGAAGTTCAGGGAGGTTTAGAAACAGACTTTCTGCACAGAGCCTGTTTGTGTGATACGGCCTACTCAGAAGCGGATTTTAAATGATTTGCATATGGTCACCTAAATATTTCATGTTTTTGCCATTTAGGAAAGCAGGTTTGGGACCAGGCTGTGTGGGCAGTCTATGAGCTTGTTCGCCTCAGCTGCCTTTCTTGGGCCAGCCTGTGTTGTGTAGCAGGATGAGAGCCCAATCCTGCATTTCTTACAGATTTGGGAGCATTGGCGATACATAGGGGATGCACGCGGGTGCACCTGCATCCCCTGAGATTGGGCATGCCCCCCTCTTCAGAGAAGCGCTGCAGGCACTTCTGATTTTGCCACCAGCACTTTTTGCCGGTGGCAGTGATCACCTGCTGGGGAACCCCCTCGCCCCCAGTTCAGACAATCAGCCACTGGTGCTCCCCCCCCCCGCCCCCCGTATTAGGAGGCACCAGTCGCCCATGGTTGGGAGCACTCAGGTGCTCTCAGAATGGAGGCCCTCAGGCTGGTGTTTTATTGATGAAAAATAGAGACTTATAAATGCATCAGAGTTCCTCCAGCTCTCCAAGGTTCAAGCTCCACTAATCAAAACCCAAGAAGGTTGCTCTCTGACAACGAGTTTCATACCAAAATTGTCCTCAGGCTCCAGCTGCCTCACAACTGCTTCTTTCTTTCCTTTTACCCCATCCCCCAGCGAGAGCTCACTGTGTACTTGCTCCCAAACTCAGCTAAGCATTTCATGAGTGTGCAGGGCTGAATGCACATTCACAGGAAACAAAACCGTGAGATACTTTCAAAAATGCAGGCACACAAAACGCTTCTAGACAGCTACAGGCAGGTGCAGAGCCCTGGCCTCACAGCATTGTCCAGGTCACAAGCACGAGGACGTGGATGTTGTTCTGAGAAGACTTTTCTGGAGGATTGCAGTCAAAGATTAACTGGAAGGAGAAAAGGCAATGAGAGGAGCAGGTCTTCCCAGAGGAACTGGGACTTTCGTGCCTCTTTACATTCTTTTCAGCATGTTCAGTGCATTGAAGCAGCCATCGGAAGCTGGCCATTTGCATTTCGCTAGCTTGGGGAACGGGGAAAGAGGTTTGAGCACCTGAAGTTGGCTCAGAAGCTGAATCCTGCCCTGTTGCACTCTTTGAAATAATTGCTGCTCTTGTCCCCCTCTGCAAATGGAATTTCTCTAGAACTATGTATAGATGCTGCTTTTCTCCCCAGATCATGCACGCACAGCTACGTAGCGGGCATCTGAAAGCGCTTCACTGGTTGATTACAAACTACTGCCTGTTGGGAGCTGGGGCTTATTGTCCTGGAAGCAAGGGTTTAGAGACCCAGTCTTGAAAGATGCTGGCCACCCTTAATTCCTCCTGACATCACTGGGAGTTGTGGGTATTTCACCCTCTCTCCTATATATGGATTGCTTCATTCATCACTCAACAACAGCCATGTCTGGACTGGAAGACAGCAACCTTTCAGGAGCAACACTTCACAGCCATTAAGTGACTAATATTTTATGCATCTGTATCACAATCGACTCCAAAACCAACCTTGGCAAGTGTCTGAGGATTTCTCCAGAGAACATTTTTTATCTGTTTATGCTACTTTTCTATTTAAGGTGTTCAGAGCAAATAGCTGTTTCCTTGATCCTTTTTTATTACATGTAATTGAATAGTTTTTGAGGTCTGATCATTGTTAGGCTAAGCCCTCTTGTTAATAATCCATTATAACTATGAATAATCAGTCACAAGATACAGAGACATAAAAAAGATAAGTTATTATTAACTAACACTCAAAACATCTTCAAATTGCTTTCCAAGCATTAACTAATTAGGGTTTTTTATAAATAGTTGTACTAGCTACATATTCTTATCTACAACTCCACATGGCAGCGCAGACAGACTCCTGAACTTTCCCTGGTCACCTGGAAGTCCTTCTCCAATACCATTTTACCTCTGTGATCATCTCTCAAGCAGCTTTCTTTACCTAGGGAATAAATTCCCTTCCAATGCTATCACAGGATGTTCCAAGGTAATGCATGCCCTTTCCTGGAGGCTTCCTAGATAGTCCCAGTTCTTCCCACTCCAAATCCTTTCATCAACCGCGTGGAGGTGGGTCTCATCCTCTGCCCAAAGCTGATCTCCAGTTGAACCCAGCCAGTGCTAAAAGACCCCAACTTGCATGTCTGGTTATTCCAGTAATGATGTGATGTCACCATTCCTATCCTCAGCTGCAGCTAAAAGGCCTTGGGAGGCAATTTGGGCAAGAGAACAAGAAGCCACATACCATGGGGACAAGCGCAGTATAAATAGCTAGAGAGCCAGGAACTCTTGCTTTCTAGGACCAGCTTGGTTAGACTGAAAGAGGGAAATTCTGTAACCTACCCCCTGCAAACCCGTAGTGCACCATGCCTCAGCACCTCCATCCTTCCCAAATGGCAGCGTACTCCCAGGAGAGTGGCTAAGCCATAGGAATGCAGACATGTTTAAAATGGCAGAGAAGCAGGACTTCTTCCTTTTTTAAGTAACACCTAAAATGCAATGCATTGCCTCTAAACACAGAAGAATGTTGTGGCAAGAAATAGCCTGGCTGGATGTTAAAGCCACAGCAGGTACACCACATTGATCTCTCAGCCCACACGCCAGAGTAGCACCTAATTAGAATGCCGCTCTTTGCTAGCTGCAGTCCCATTTCATTGTCACTGCCCTTACTGCAGCTACCTTGCATCTACGTACCCAAAACCCCAGCAGCAACCTTCCAGGGGACGGAAAGAGTCGGAGCTAAACATTCAGCCTTGACTCCATTGAGAAAAGGCCTTGGGAATATAGCAGGCTCCAGGGGAGACATGGAAATCAATTGTCCACCACGCTTCTACTGTCTCCCAGAAGGCCGTTCCAAATGGGAGCTGTGCAAGGATCTGGGGGCAGGTATCCAGAAGGCAGAATAATCCAGCTGCATGTTCGGGGCAGCTGCACAGGCTGGTTGTGGGACACATTGTGGGGCAACCCCACCAGTTTATTTAACAATAGTCCCTTTCTCTAGCATGGACCTAACTTTCGACTACGGTTTTCTATGTGTAAAATTAGTTACTGTTAATTAGTTAATATTCAAATATGTTAATATAACCTGCGCTAACACCCCTCTCCTGGAAGTAGTTTATTGTCTGCTTCTAAGCTAGCAGTTGGGGTCTTTCACTCAATCAGAAGAGCCGTCTGTGCTTTTAGATCCAGCTTTCCTAGAGTCTAGCCATGACCTGACCAGGGACAGCAAAGCATTACTTATCCTTATTCAACTACCAAGCACTGATACCAACTGCAGCTCCTGAATTCAGGTGGGGCTGAGTTTGCAATACCTGTTGTTGGTAACAGAAGTTGCATTTAGCATATCTGTTAGGGCAGAATGTGGCCTCCTAAAACAACTCTTTTCTGGTGTTTAGCCAGGACGTTATGACTAAAACTTGTGCAAAAAACACGCAGCAGGAAGATGCTTATCTTACCCACACTTCTGCATTTAAGAAGCTCTCCTGCCTTGCTGCTGCAAAATGCACTCACTCAAGTCATTCAGAAAATTATTATTTTCCCCCTTTTGTGTGATTCTCCATGATTCTAGAAGCCACTCTCTTTTCCTGGCTTTTCCCAGCAACGTTCCCATGGTAAAAGAGGATATGCTTGAATTAATTTAATTGCCAAATGTTTTGTTCAATAGCTGTGGCAGACATAACTTTTAGTAGCCAGGTTAAAAAGCCCCCTTCACTGCAGCAGTTAACACTTATTGTTGCTGGCAGACCCCTCTGCATTGATTTGGGATCATACAGCTATTCGCTTTGAAGTGGCTTAGGAAATTTCAGTGCTTTCTTTTCTCTTTTTTTTCCCTCCTATGAGAGCAAGAACTTGTTGGGAAGCTGGGAACAAATTGCTCTAAAACTCTTAAGAAGAGCTCGAGCTCTCGCTCAGAACGTACAGGTTCAACTCCAGGCCAGTTGCAAATTGTATTACAAACAACGACCCAAATTCCCCACTCGTGCAAATCAGCCTAGCTCTACTCTAGAGTGTGGTGATACCGTGTTGGATATCAGCTAATGTCTCCAGCATCTGGACATCCTCCGTCCTTCTCTAGGGATCAGACTCCTTTGTCCAAATGCAGGAAGTTAGCATTTCTCATTTCCAGTCTCTAGGAAAGTCCTAGGGCTGTGCTGGGGTTTTTAAGCCACAGATCATGTTGGGACAACATTGAGAGCAGGCTGCGAGCAGTGCAAGAAGACACCTGCAGGTGAGAGTCTCTACTCTGAATATTTTGTGAGTATATCTTCTTCTTGTGTCTCTACACCACATTTGACCATTTTGTTACATATGCTTGTGCTCGTTTATTGTACTTTGCAAGATCTTTCATTGTACCAGTGCCTTCAAGCAAAGGGCATTGCAGCAGGTGTTGCATAGTCTGAGGCTCTGTGCCACAGTCACAGGTGGTCGGACCAATGCTACAGCCCCACTTCTTCATTAGTTCCTTGGACCGTGATTGAGACATAGGCGATTGAGACATCGCCACCTTTGCCATGATTTATCAGCCCCTGGTGGTAGGGAGTCAGCTGCTGGAATGTACATTTTTTCCCTGTCAGGTATCTTCTTCAGCCTTTTGCTCCACATCTGTAGTTGTATCTCCTTAGGTGTGGCATTGAGAGGTTGGGTGCTGGTGAGAAAGCTCCTGCATGACTTCAAACATTTGTGTGCTGGGGGATGGTCATACAGTGTCTGACATCTTCAGTTTGGCTCGATCACTTTATCCTGCTGGCCACTTCTGATGTCCGGTGGAGTAGTGCCAGCCAGCAGGTACATACTGTTTAGGCTGGTAGGCTTCAGACATCCTGTGATGCATTGGCAGCTGTCATTCAGGATGGAGTTGAGGCACTTAGTACGTACGGCTCTGTCCCATATAGGGTGTGCGTACCCAGCAGAGAAGCTGAGAGCTAGAGCAGTGGTTCAGATGGTTGAGGGGCTAGCTCCCCATTTCAAATTGGTGAGCTAGAGGTGTGCTAGATTTGGACACTGGGATAGTGGGGTCCCAGACGATGTAATGTTGAGCTGGCGGCTGGCCTCATGTTTTTCAGAAGGCGTATACTTGTGTTTTCACTGGGTTGGCACGTAATTGGTTTTCAGTGTAATATGAGGCTAGGCCAGTTATTGCCTCTCTCAGGGATTTTTTTACATGATGAAAACCAGTGTTTTGGTCTGTTATGCACAGGTTGTCTGCATAGATGAAACATTTTGTTTCCAAATCAGTTGGTTGGTCATCCATGTAGATGTTATATAACAGCAGTGGAAGAATACTTTTTGGGGGGAGGCCATTAATTTGTTGCCTCTATCTGCTTCCCATCCAGTTTGACAAAAAAAGGTTTGTTTTTGAGATTTTGTAAGTATATGAGTCAGATGAAAGCATGACATGCCAGAGGGGACACCATTAGCCTGGGAACTTGGGAGCTGACAGTTGTTTCAGTGTTGTTTGCTCTTGTGATGCCCCTTTTTTTGGATTGAAAACTGCTTTTCCTGCCATTTGGCTGACTCCAGCAAATGCAAGTTTCTGCAGAATATAAGGCTCAGAGAAGAGGCCTCTCACATATACAGACAGATGTGGGCATGCATTTCCAGAATGCACGTAAGACTTTTTTTTAAGCCTCTTACATGACTCTAGTGGTAAAATATATGCTCTTCTAAGCCCTTCCAACCCACTGACCTTCACCAGCATACCTTTCATAAGAAAGGTCAAGAGCCAAGCAACAGGCACCTGGCGGCACCCGCTCAGCAGTCATGTAAGAAGCACATGTCAAGAAGCGCAGTGAAGAAGGAAAATGTTGGTGCATAAATCAGAACAGAGGGAAGCCATTAATTAGGAAATGTTTCACTGTATTGTTGTTGCTAACAACACAGCTATTAAATGTGATGGTACCATTCACTTGCAACAGCTTTTATTTTTTAATGGAAAATCTTATTAGCCGCAAGAGAATTAGAATTGAAATGGCGGTGACTCCTCCACAAAGACATTTAAATATCTGTCAATCATAATTCAGTCTTTCCTTGGAATATTTTGCCTTTGAAGAAGGCGCGTAGAGGATTTGATATTCTTTCTACCACTGCTGCTTAACCTCAGCCATGTCATTAATCTGAACTCCAAACTTCCCATGACTTGAATTGGGGTCCTTCTCATGAAGCGATTGCAAAAATGCATAAGAAGAGGGTGAATTAACTTGGAGCTAAATTTGGCAGGTGAAATTTCACCAAAGTTAAAAAGATCCTCTGCCTGGGTCAAGGCAGCTGGATTTTGCTCGGTGAATAATTTTGATTGGATTTCACAAGTTTTCATTATTAAGATACTTGAGGAAACTTCCCGTGAATTCAGGGGAGCCAAAATTCCAAATCCAGGTAAGCAGGTTTGGATCACTAAGGTGGGGATCCTATTAATACTTAAACACGTGCTCCACTTCAAGCACTTGAGTCATTCTATCAACTTCTGTAACTAACATTAAGCATGTGCTTAAAGGTTTGCAGGATCCAATCAATTATAAAAAATCAACTGATTTTTCTCTAAAAACAAGATTAAAATAGCTTCCTCTGGAACAAGTATTTGGCAACCAGGCAGTAATTAACAACCTGAATTTAATCTATACAGTTAGAAGCAGCACACTTTGTACCAGGCATTATTTCACTGAAAATGTCTTTTGTAAGAGAAAAACTAATGGCCAGTCATATCACCATCGCTTTTTGCTCTAAAACACACGGGTGTGGGTTAGACCAGTGTACAGAATAGCATTTGCTTTGATTTATATAATTCCTTAAACCAGTTTACACATCCCTTTTAACAGGCAGCAGCACATCAATCCATTCTTTGATGACTTTACCTATGCCACTCTTGTACTGACATTCATGTTAAATAATGATCTGCAGAGGGAAAAATTGACTTGTATCAACTGTGTTCTTGTTTCATGTCCAAATCAATGAAGACCATTCTGAAACTCTTTAATTAACTGCTTTCTAATGAAGGCTTTTTTTTTTTTTTTTTTGCTTAAAGTCTCCTATTTTTCTAAATGTGGTCATTCTCAAGAAAGTTAGAATCAATCTATTATCAATTTCACATGCTTTTCCAGTCCATTTTACAAAACTACTGACTGTCACAAGTATTCTTGAGAGAACTAACACTATGTATGGATGCAAGTAAAACAATAACATTAATTCCAGATTTCTACTGTGTACTTTAACTAAGGAAAAAGACACCCAGTTAAACAAATTTGCATACTTAGCCTGTGGAGCACACTACCAGCATGTTCTTGATTGGAAGGGTTTTATCAGGTTACAGAAAGGGATTGATATTTTGTGTGGATTAGGAAATGCATCCACAAGGATGTAGATAGGGTAAAACGTACACAGGATAGAAACCCTTTTGCTTCACAGCATCAGCCAATTATTAATTGTCTGATTGTTGGAAGAATCTTGCTCTAAGGACAGTTCATTCCTTATTTGTTCACTGAAGAGTTCCTTGCACCTTTTTCTGAAGCGTGGCTTCTGGGCAGTATCAGAGATCCCAGGTTAGATGGAACATGGGTCTGATTAATGTATGGAAAGCCTGTGTCCAAAACCATCTGTATTCCCCAGATCTGACTTGGGTGGTTTCCTTTAATCTTTCATTGCAGGAGTCCTTTAACCCCAGTTTTCTCTCTGTCTCATACTTCTGGTCCCTGTTCATGCCATGCCTTGTAACCACTAGCCTCACATGTCTCTGCCATGGGAAGGAGTTATCTGAGCTTCCGTGTGAGCACCAAGCTATCCTGCTGAAGGTTTGTCCCCACTTCAGTTATGTCTAGAAATGGCAAAAACTCAAAGAGTTTTGCTTTGCAAGGACTCATGCAAATCTGTTTCAGTTCATGTAATTTCACTCCCCTCGAGCTTAGCTTTGAGTCTGGGATTCTGACAAACACAACCTCGAATACTGCATCTCAGCTGAAACCTGTTTTGAGTTTCATCCGATTTCAGGTCAAAAACAAGCAGAACCACCAAGCTTCACAGGGTTTCCATCTATTTGGTCAGGATCACTGAGAAGTGTGCGAATGTTTCAGTGAACCTTGCCTAAGTTTCAGTTTTGTAAGCAAGCCAAGCGTCACAGCTTAGCTGTGGCGAACTTCCCTCCAGTCACTGACAGGAGAAAGTTCTCTTCAGTCCATCTGTGCTGCTCAGAGCACTTGCTGTTTCTTTTCCAGACACTCCTTCCCCCCTGCTAGGACCTCTGCTGTCTTCAGGAACAACACACCCAGGCTGGGTGCTGAAGGTGATGCTCCCACCTGGGAGCATTGAGCCCTGTTGCTCCTGCTCAGCTGGTTCTCACCTTCAGTGCACTCGGTTTGCACCTTTTTGAGATATTGTCGGTCCTGGCCCCTTCCTTGGGCCATGCCTGCTGTTCATAAAAGTCCACGAGTCTGTCCCAGGCGGGTTTTCAGTTCAGTAACATGGGCAGTCATTTAGCACAACACAGAAGGTTTGCTGTTCATAATTGCTCTCGCGTCAGCATATGTGAGAGGGTATCAGCTTTTCAAAAATCGGTGGAGCACAGTGTCAGAACTGACTGGTTTTAGTTATTTCCAACTGATGACTAATCCCTAACACATTGCAATGCACTTCCTCTCTCTTCTGTTTGATTGCTATATTTAATATATATATATATATATATATATTTATCCTAACTGCACATGTCCCAGACTCCAGGTTTTGCGTCTGACATCTCAATCTGTCACTACCAAGGGACTTTGGTTTTGTAAAACAAATGTAACAAGTTGCACATTTTCCGGCACATGGGGGATAAAAGATGCTACAGGAAATGCGACGAGCCCTCGTAAATCCGCGCACAAAAGAGATTATTTCTCACTGAGCAGAACTGTACTCGGTGCTCATCTCAGGAACGCTCATTGTCCTATCCCCGTGGACACAGAGAACGTTTCTGTATTTGATGTTAGATCATCACTGGGTAAAATCATCATGTTAGATCATCATTGGGTAAAATAGCTGCAGGAGCCTGAGACCTGCTCTCTTGGGCGAGGAAGATACAGCATCAAGCGCCCTTACTCAGGATACCCCGAGCCTATACTCTATTCTTGTACTACAGCTCTCTCCTGAGAGGCAAGACACGTGGGCATGAACTTCCTCAGGCTGCAAAGGGAACTCAGTGTGGGTGTCGCTCTTCCTGGGAAGGTGCTCTAACCACTAGGATATCAGATAAAGTGAAGGCACTTTATGCCACACCACCGCTGCTGCCTCCTCCTCCTGTGCATTGGGTGTAGGTCCTTCAGAAGGAGGTTCACGGCCATGGACCCTGAGGGGAAGTGGTACCTCCCTGCCGCCCTGATTATGAGGCCGGAGGAGCAGGGTTTCAGACACACCCATCCTCAGTGTTTCTTATCAGGTCCCTGCTGAGCACACTAACTTGAGTGGCTCCCTGATCACTGTGCTGCCTATTCTGGGTCCCATTTTGAAGCATGGATCTTTCTCCCTGCACCATATCGGGAGTCTAGCGGTGCCTATCCATCAACATTATGTGCTCCAGTGCGTAATTCCAGCACATCGGACCAGATGCGATGCATCGAATCTGGTGGAGCTTCGCAATTGCTGCACTCCCGCAGCCTCCGGCATCTCATGTACCAGCATCCCCACACATCAAAATGGCAACAGGGGCGTTTTATCTAAAGCTCGTTCAACAAGCTTTAGATAAACACCCCCCATGGCCATTTTGAAGTGTGGGGATGCTGATACATGAGCTGCTTCAGGTGCTTTAATTAGAGCGGGTCTTGGAAGCGCTCTAATTAAAGCACTCCCTACTCCCCCCTGGAGCACGTGTATAATAAATGCCACAGGTGCTCAACAAGGGTTCTCAAATTGACTTTGGGCCTGGTGGTACTCTGCCTAACTTTTAGTCACTTTTTATTGCATCTGATCCCCAGAGTCTTTGTTCTTCAGAGCTATGAATCTAGGACCTTCAGCAGCCCCCCTGTTTGTTACTCCATGACTTGACTTTCAAAGATGCACAAGGCAAGGCAACAAAAATTCTCCCAGCCTAATAGGTTGTTTCCAAACAAGAAATAAAAGAAGGCGTTTAGAGCTGTGGGTTCATCCTGGTACCTACTGACCCTTAGCAAAGGGGAAAGAGCATGTTCTTCATTCCCATCCCACAATTTACAGATGGTTAAGACCATTTCTGCATCTTCAGTGATGCTCCTCAAATTGTTTTGTTCCACATTATAGCTGTACAGGTGAACAAAGAGTGATTGTGAACTCAGAGAAGGCTGGCTGACCCTGGGCTCACTGCTGTGTTGGAGGATGTATAAGGAACCTGGCTCCTGGTATTTCTTTGGGTGCCGTTGTTCTTGGGTTTTGCTCAGAGCACTTTCTCCCTCACTGTAAGGGCAGGCATCTCTTAACGACCATGATTTACTAAGATGACCATTTCCAGTAGAAGTGATAAAAAATACAGTTTCCCAGAAACACTGCTCCTGCCTTTCCACGTCTCCTCCATTAGGGCAGTGAATCAAAACAGGGTTTCTGGAGTTCCTGAGGACAGGGACATGCATCCTGCAGATTTTGGGAGGTGTGGAGGGGAGATGGGGCCAGGGACATGCATCCTAGTGATTTTGGGAAGTGCCTAAAGGACATGGGGATGGGGACATGCATCCTGGTGATTTTGGGAGGCGTGGAAAAGACATGGGGACAGGAACATGCATCCTGGTGATTTTGGGAGGTGCCTAAAGGACATGGGGGTGGGGACATGAATCTCGGTGATTTTGGGAGGTGCGGAAAAGACATGGGGACAGGGACATGGATCCTGGTGATTTTGGGAAGTGTGGAAAGGAGATGGGGACCGGGACATGCATCCCAGTGATTTTGGGGAGGTGCCAAAAGGACATGGGGACAGGGACATGCATCCTGGTGATTTTGGGAACTGCGGAAAGGAGATGGGGACCAGGACATGCATCCCAGTGATTTTGGGGAGGTGCCGAAAGGACATGGGGACAGGGACATGCATCCTGGTGATTTTGGGAACTGCGGAAAGGAGATGGGGACCAGGACATGCATCCCAGCGATTTGGGGAGGTGTGGAAAGGAGCTGGGGATCGGGACATGCATCCCAGTGATTTAGGGAGTTGCGGAAAGGAGATGGGGGCTGGGATACGCATCTCAATGATTTTGAGAGGTGCAGAAAAGAGATGGGAACCGAGACATGCATCCCAGTGATTTGGGGAGGTGCGGAAATGACATGGGGCTGGGGACATGCATCCCGGTGATTTTGGGAGGGGTGGAAAGGAGATGGGCACTGGGACACACATCCCGGCGATTTCGGGGAGGTGCAGAAAGGAGATGGGGCTCCCTGGACCAGCCGTCCTGCCCTTTGCGAGGACATCCCCGCGGCCCCTCCGCTTCAGCGTGCCACCTGCTGACACGAGCCGCTACAAATCAGGGTTTCGTCCCCAGCAGAGAAGCCTCCGGACCTTGTATTTCCATTTCTTCTTCCGGCAGCTCCAGCTCTTGCTCCATCACCAACGTGGGAGGCCTGAGGACTAACCCCCCCCGGCTCACCTTGCTGGAAGGCACCTGAGACAGCTGGGCTCTGAAGGGGACACAAGCCCTGCAAGAGGGCAGGGACTTTCGCCAAAAGAAAGCCCCCCCCAGGGCTTTGCACCCTCTTCAAGGGGGATTAAAGAAGCAGGGGCCTTAAAAGGAGGCGGGCGGGAGCTGCAGAGGAGGAGCGAGGGCGGCTTCGCTGTGCAGCCCGCGTGTGCTTGCGTGCATGTGGCCGTGTCTCCTCCCCCGTGACACGGCTCGGGCTGTGCCTATCCGTGCCCGAGCCCGCAAACCCCACCTCCCTGGGCGGCCGGCCGGGTAGGAGCGCGGCGAGCCGCCCGTGCAGCATTGCCTGCCGCGCCGCCGGCATGAACTTGCCCGGGAGCTAGCGCGCCCCGCGCCCGCCGCCCCGCACCGCCCCGCACCGCCCTGGATGTAGGAGCCGCCGCGCCGCGCTCCAAGATGCTGCTGGTTTCCCAGCGGGTTGAAGCACCACGCATGGAGCCGCATCTACCGGTGAGCCGCCCGGGACGGGCACGGGCACGGGGACGGGGAACAAAGCCCCGCGGGGCCGCTCCCCCCCCAGCCTCCAAGCCACCGTCTGGCCGGGGGGAGGCAGGAGGCGGCTCCTGGGCTGCCCCGCACGTCTGCACGCGGGGGAAAGCGGGTCGGGGGGAAGCGCTCCGGGCGGCGGGGGGAGAGGCGAGGAAATTCCATGTTGGGCAAGGCTCGGGGAGGGCGACGGCTCATGTTTTCCTGCCACTGACGTTGACAGTGACACAGAGGCGTGGGTTGCAGCTGGAGCGTCAACCCGACCAGGAAATAGTCTGTTGCTCAGGGAGGAAGAAACAAAAAAATCAGACGAGAAACAAATGCCGTGTGTCTCCAGGCAGGTGAGAGGCTCTTTTGCAGCCTGGGTTCAGCCAACAGCTCTCCGTGCCCAGCTAGGGTGGGCGCCACGCCGGCCCACCGAGTGTTTGAGATCCAGCAGGCAAATATCACCTGGAGGCTTGCCCTGCCAAGTCTCTCGGGCTGGTGGGGATTGAGAGCTGCTCCTCCTTGGGGGAGAGTTGGGATATGAGCAACAGTTGCATTTTCGTGGCGTCTCAGCTCGCTCCGCATTCAGGATGCCGGTGCCGTACGACTGGTTTTTCTTACTGCTCCGTTGGCTCTAAGAACGAGCAGGAACGGTGCTGGTTTAAGACGTGTAGCGTGTCGGTGGTGCCGACTCCAGGATAAGGGCCCCTTGTGTCAGGTGCTGCCTGAACCCGGAGGACGAGCCAGGCACTGCCTGAAAGAGCTGACGATTGAAGGTCCCAGTCCTGCAGTCAGACCTTTGTAGGCACCCGAGTCAACTTGCCGGCATCTAATCTCAAAATTGGGACTTAAAACTAGTGGCAATGATAAATGAAGGGGGCAGAGGGTGAAGCAGGGCGAGGAGAAGAGGAATAACATCACAGGGTCACCTCGGCTGTGTTGAGCACAGATTTCTGGTTCCCCGTCACTTAGTAAAAGTCCTGTGCTCCTTAAGTAAAAGCTACCTTAAGATAACCCTTTAGAAGCAGACAGCTACAGGATGCTACGTTAACTCTTGCACAGGGCACGGCAGTTAGACACAAGCAAACCAGGGGAAGAGGAGGGAGCAGGAAAAGGTGGTCAGAAGGAAATGCTAAACCTGAAGGAAATGCAAAATCCCCAAGTTTGCATTGTTCCCTTCCGGTGGCCAGTTGCAAGTTGTCAGCCTTGGGACACGTTTCAAGGAAGGTGCCAGTAAGTTATGATTCATTAGTAATTGCTCTGGTGTCCAAATAAAGATCGTTAAATTGGTTGAAATGATGATGGCGCGTTTCCAAAGAACCCTCTTTCTATCTGACACTTTTGCTATTCGCTTATTTAAGGAATGATTAATTTTATACACTGCTATTTCCCCCCCCCTTACAGGGAGAACAGCATTTTAACTCATTAGCCAGGCTTCTTATCCAGTCTTCCAGCCTGACTTGCCATTTAAAAAAAAGTGTATTTCAAAGTGAAGGGAGCAGAAGACGCACCAAAGCCTGGTGCTGAACTGTTTTATATCAATATTGATTTTTTTTTTAAGGGGGTTTAGGTTATAAAGAGGGAGCTTTTATCCCCATGAGCTCTTTGGCAATTATCTTGCTGCCATAAATGTTGATACGCACATAATGGATGTAACTAAAAAATCTCCTTATCCAAGCAGAAAAGGCTGACTGTTTGTTGGAGCAGATAGAATGCTGAGAGTGTGAATAGACAAACCCATATGTCGCTGGTGAGAGAGATAAATGATGGACGAACAGGAGTTGGTTACTATGGATCAGCACAATAAACCAATTCCCATCATACACCTCTCTTAATAATATACCAGTTTCAATGCCACTGATGGGTAACCTAGGTAGCACCAGTCAACTGTAAGTTTTTCAACTGTTCTTTTATACATCTCGAAGAACAGTTGGGACTGCTCTAATTTTTTCAGATGTTGAGTCTTACAATTATGCAGAACTTCCTTTCCTGCCAGTAATTGTGGAGGGGAACTTCAGAAAATTGCCATAGGCTGCCAAATGGAGAAGGCAGTTTAGTTCAGTCATTAAGAGATTTATCTTGTTCTCCGTGTAGGAGGGGATGCTGTAAAAGACCAGTGCTTCAAGTAAACAATCCGGCATCTTGTACTGTGCTTCTCACTCGGCTATCTGAGCGAGAACGTTACTTGGTTTTGAATTGGAGAGAGCAAAAGTACGTGGTTTTGTGTTCTTGGGTTTGGTTTTATAAATAAAAACCAGCAAGGGTAAATCATTGAACTGTGCTGACTTCACCCTGCTTAAGGGAAACTGCAAAACAATCTGTGTCTGTATCCCCTGCTGTATTTGTTTTCCTTCTCTTTTCTATTGTGAACACTTTGCATGGAAAATCAAAATCTTTCTCCCTTAATTGTTTTGTCTCCTCTCCTTGGCTTCTCTTGGCTAGTTCTGACCTGCAGTTCACTGGGTGCATCTACATGGGCAACTAATGCTATTTGGCATACATAGGTAATAAATTCACTGCTCAGTAGGCTAATTTACTGTGCAGGAAGCACCTGCACGTGTAGATGGCGATGCTTTACTGTGCAATAGATTAGTCTATTGTACAATAAAGCATCTTGTGCAGACACAGCCACTGGGGCTCAGACTTTGCTGCCGTTAAACAGGATTAAAGGACATCTCAGTGTAATAGTTGATTTAGGGCCCAGTTCTCTATGTACAGCCTCGCTATTGTCAAAGTGACCAGTTGTGCCATCATAGAAAGTGTGATGCAGTTGGAGAGATGAGACTCTGCCAACGCAGATGAGCTCCTAACCCGTGAAGACTTCTCAGTGCACTCAATAGTAACATTTAAAAAAATGGAGAGAAAGGAAATGAAGCATGGCCTACAAAGTAGGTTGTTGTGTGTCGAGTTTCAATGTAGTGTTGTAGCTGCTCTTACAATGTTTTAGGTGGTGCTTGTCAGCTGAGATGGGTGGTGTTGATTGTGCTGTTTCGGAGGAGGGAGCTGAAGAGTGCTGTCACTTTTGGGGGCCAGTTTTGGCCAGCCCTTACATGAAGGAGCCATTGTGGTTGAGGCATAAGGGACTTCACCCCATGCAGCCTGCGGCAGCCCAGATGGAAGTGCAGCCCTGTGCACTGAGTAGCACAGCCCGACTGCTGAACCGGCGGTGCCCCGGGGGGGCTGGAAGAGACTGGGCTGTGGATCTGTGCACTTGCTCCACTGCCAGGCATCAACTGGCACTTTGTTTGCCCTGCACAGCCATTCTCTGTGATCCTCCCAGGGCTGCAGCTTCTGCACCTCCTAGGACTCCTCTTGGGGCCGCGGGACTTCCACTGCCCTGTCCTCTGAGCTCTGGCTAATCTGTCCAATAAGCCATTGATGAGCATTGACCTGATTAAAGGGCTGCCACTAACAGGAGGCCGAGGTACTCTCAGGGCTTAAAGAGGGGGCAGGCAGAGCTGAGCAGAGCAGCAGCCTCCAGAAGCAGGTGGGTGAGGGGAAAAACCAGACGCTGACTTAACGAGCTGTCCGCTCCCTGAAATTTTTTTACCAACTACTGAATTTTGGACACAGGGCAAATGACAGACCTGGTCCTTCTGGGGACCTTGTCAACCCTTTGCTTCTTTCCTTGCCTTCGTACCTCAGAGGCATCCCATGGGGGCCGTATCGATAAGGACGTGTCATGCATCTACCTCGGCAGGGATGGCCGAGCTGGTTAATTATTGACAGCCTGATATTTCAGCACTGCTCAGCGTAGCTGGTGTGCTCTCAGCACCCCTGTAATCGCTGAAAGACTCTCGTTCACCTTTATTTGAATTGAAATGTGGATTTGTGTGTGTGTGTGTGTATGGTGAATCTACCTGGTGAGCCAGCCGCGGCGGCCTATTGTGCTCTCCAGTTCAGGAGCAGCCAGCTGGGGACTCAGTCTGTTGCAGGCGTGATATGGATTACCTCTGCAGGGGAGGGTGTTAACTGTGCTATTGTTTCACCTCATGTCAGGCAATCTATTGAGTGGCATCCGTGTTTGCTCTGGGGGAATCTAGTTCTTTGCACCTTCTATCTTCAGAGGGAACGCGAAGCCAGGCAGGACAGAAGAGGGGGAGGAAGCAGGGGTGTATGGGATCATCTGCAAGGGGAAGCTATTGCAACAAGGAGTAGGCTTTTTTGCAATGTATACTTCTCTGTTTCTCCTTTTCTGGTAAGAAACCTATTGTGTATGGAGTTAAATGGTGGTTAACTGGACATTTTTGCATCGGTTGTGAAGGCTGGCAAAATATTCGCTTGCACTTGACGTGTACTTACTGGCGCATACAGAGAAGTGGAGATCATGAAAGTTGCGTGGCCACATCTCTTACTTGGCACTGTGGAGTCCCACTGACGGCTGTTCACGTCACAAATGAAAGAGCACTAACAGGCCAAGAAACGTAGCTCTCCCAAATCACACCCATTTACATTTTTCAGAATAATGCAGCACATTCATGGCTTTTTTTCCTGAAGATTGGGAGGAGTGTGATATTCAGGGCTCACATTGACATCACGCCCGGAATGGCAGCTCACTAGTTACGCCATGAAATAAAATACCAATACACTCTTTTATTACCATTTAGATGTCAGCTCTCCTTTGGTTATAGGTCTGTAGCGCATGGAAAGGTCTCTCTTTCATGTCAGGTTGTTGATCCTGATCAGTCCGTCGGGACATCTGCAACAGCAGTTGCATTGAGCTCTGAATCACATTTTTCAGCAGATTTGTGTGTTACCGTTGGCTATTTGAAGACTTTCTGTGACTTTTGAATGTTGCCCATTTTGGTTGGACTGCAGTTGTAGCACACTTGCCAATCTCGCATGTTCTTTGTGCTTAATTCTGAAAGACTGGCAAGCTTTATGTGATGTTTTCTGAAGAGGACCCAGCTTTACTAAGCTGCTTGTCTGTCAGGGATTAATTTAACCTCTAATTACTACATTTTCTTCACAGTTTGCTGCACATGAGCATGTTCTAACAAAAGCACAAAGAAGAATGCCATTTTATTTAGCCACTACTCTGAAATTAATTTAGGGGATATAGAGTCAAATCTGACACACTCAGTGTTAAAATAATTGTGCTGGCATTAGAATTAAAGGACATAATCTTGTTGTTTCTAATGATACAACAGTACTAGTGTAAATAGTGTTGGTAACTTGTTAGTCATAGTCTCAGTAATAGAAGTGGTTGAAAGCCAGGGAAAAATAATCAATACCATTTCAGGAAAAGTTTCTGCATCCCCCAGTACTACACAGTGCTGCTTTCATTCTGCCAACCATTTTTGATGGAGGTACAACATGCAAGGGTATTTTGTCTTAATTGCAACAAACACACATTTAATATGGCTTGGGTTTCTCCAGGATTGGGATTTTTTTTTTTTTTAATGCAGAACCTCTCTGGAACAGCAGAAAAGGCAGAATAGTTCTCCTGGGCCCGTCTGTGAAACTCATGCTGACATCAGGAGTGCTTCTTGCCCTGAGACCAATCCTCCCCTGACAAAGGGAATGTGTCTGCTTTGGGATGAATCACATTATGAACTCCTTTTCATAGATTGTGTTCTTTGATGTTTACTAGGAAGCTTATATTTTCACTGGCATTGGGAGAGTCTGGATATCTCACCAGAAATGCAGCACGTCTGAAGTCTTAGTAAAATTCTTGCTAAAAGTCTATGCTGACCACCTCTAAGTAGGCCTGTTGAAACTACTTTGGAAATGTCATGTATAACATGTGGCTGGATCTGGAAAATAACAGGTTGTGCATGGCTGATTTCCTTCTCGGACACACAAAATGTGTGTGTTTATTTGGGGTGAGACAGGTTGGGCAGTAAGGGCATTTTTACACATGCACGTGTTGCAGAGCAGGGCACTTTGAAAAGCCCCATCGCTGCAACATATACAGTTGTATAAGTGGCGAAATGCACGTGAGTGCTGAGAAAATGGCGGTGCACCTTTGAACTAAAACACCTTGGAGGTTCTTTAGTTCAAAAGTGCACCGCCGCTGTTTCTGCGCACTGATGCGCATTTCACCGCTTATACACCTGCATGCAGTGCAGCGCAGTTCGCCTCAGCTCGCGTGCAGGGCAGACTTGATAATCGAGTCTGCTCTGAAGCAGTGGATCTCCAGCTTGTCGCTGGAAAAAAGTATGTGTAATAAATGCCATAAGAGCTGTGTTCAGCAGTCTTCATCCAGGCAAACCTCTAAGTGAATGTTATAGGACTCTTTCCCCAAACACGGGCAGAGTAGAGACTACAGGACTGGATTCTGAAACTGCGTCCATACCACGTGCATGAATTAGTGTGGCGCCTTTATCCCGGGTTGTGATGGGATTGCCAGGAGAACTAAGTGAAATGGTGATTGATCCTCTTTGAACACATTAGAAATTGGCTTGTTTCTAGGAATGCCTTCCCCCCAGTACTGTAACTATTTACTATAACAAGCTGTAACGAAGGGTCCATTGAACATAATTTTTATCAGTCGGTGATTCCATGACCTGGTAGAAGGTATGAAACCATCGACAGTGCAGAAGTCACTAGGTGCGTGGTCCTCCTCCAGTTATCAGAGGGCCTATATTTTCACATGGCATTGGCATTTTTCCCAGTGAAAAATAACAAGGAGTGAACTATGTTTTTGAAAAGCAGATGCTCATTTAGGTTGCCTTCTGGGTTCCCATTTGGGAGACATGTGGGGCCTGGTGTTTAGATCTGCTGGATGTCTGCAACTCCAGCAACTTTTGGAGCCAAGTGCAAATGCTCTGGACATGGGTGTCTGGCCCCCAAAGATGGAGGCAAGCAAATTAGCAGACTGGCTAGGGAAAGCAGGTCTTAGCTTCTTGCCTATCTGTGACATGAGACTCTTATATGAAGGTTTACTAGAAAAGTGCTTACTGGGAATGGAGATCTTTGTTTTCCAGCACCAGCATCCTGGCCCCTTTCACAAGCTTGAAGTTTCTATTTGCAAACTAATTGAAGTACAAGTTCTCAAAGCCCTACTGAATATTGAAACCCAGCTATGTGTAGTGCATTTAACATTTGGAAAAGTTTGACAACTTCTGCCCTCAAATAGAATATCCTCCTTACCCTTTTGCTCACCCAGCATAACTAAGCTGAACATTTTTTTTTTACTGGACATGCTTCTTCCTTTCTGAGAGAAGCTGGGTTGTTTGACACTGCATGAAATAAATGTTGTTTGCAGGGGGCAGGAAATGGCACTTAATTTTACCTTGATAATATGTAACACACATATTCACCATGCGAGATCTGTACAGGTGAGATTTCCCAGAGGTGATTATGTGAACTTGTTAAATGCACATCCAGGTCTAGCACAGTAGAGCTCAACCTTCAGCCTGCAGACCAAATCCAGCCCACAGAGCCATGTCATCTGGCCTGGGGGGCGCTCTCCACAGGTCCAGAGATTTGGGGGTGGGGAAGCAGTAGCAACATTAATCGCCACTCCCCTGCTACCAAATTTCCAAACCTGTGGGGAGCCCCGTGGGCTGCATGACGTGGCGTTGTGTACTAGCTCACTGTGGTGGCTGGATCCGGCACGCCGGGTCTGACCAGCGTCTGGGGTTGGCCCAGCGTGCAAAGTCGGGCTGGTGCACCAGCCTCGCACCACCCGTCCAGCCCACAGGGCCGGAAGGCCAAGTGCCTCTGTTCCAATATTTTCCCAGTACAGTCAGACCAGAGTTTCAAAATAACTGTCAAATGCTCAGCTGGTATGGTTAAGAGCAAGATACAGAATAGATACTGAATTTAATTTCATTTTGATATGAACAGCTGCTTCTGCTTTGCTGGAGGTTTCAGAACTCAGGGTTTCTTATATGGAAGTAATCCCTGCATTTGTCTGGTATTCCAGTAACCAGGAGATCCTGTTTGTAGGACTTCTGACTTTTTTTTTTAAGGACTTTGGGTTGTGGCTGCTCCTTTTGGGATACTTATTTTCTTAATTAACTCTGTTGATTTTTAAAAGAGAAATCACACAAGCTGCAAAAACAACTATGTACAGTACTCCAGTCAGGAATACAGGCAAAAGGTTTTGATCTCTGACTGCCAAACGGTGACTCATTAGAAAGGAATTTTTGTTCCTCCCTTTTCAAAGAGTTACTCACTACCAAGCAGCAAATAGCTAGTTTTGATGCTACTGCAGTGAAATGCCTGACATTGTTGGTGTACTGAGAACTAATTCTTTATTTGATCGCAGCCTGCTCTGAGGTTTTTATTCCCCATAACTTTGAATTTGAAGAAACCTGATAACGGTGACTCCTATTATCTAGACTCAACCTGAGATGCAAAAGTTTTAAATTTGAAATAAAATGTATTTCTTTATAATAAAGGTAGAGAGTCCTTTGAGTGCTTTAACTGTGGTTTGCTTGTGTTGTTTGAAACACGTGGGACTATTTAAGCACTAATTAATTCTTTCTTTTTGCAGCGAGTAACATTATATGGTGACGGTGGAGTTTGTCTGGCATGGCTGGCTCTTTCACCGTGGGGGTAGTGTACTCTCAGCATATTCCAGGGTTGCATCACATCACACTATCAGCAAGCTGTATATAAGAATCACAGCCAAAACTCACCCAAGAAATGTCAATTCCCATATTATTCTGGCCTCTCTCAACCTTTTTCCCCCCTTTCCTGCCTGTCCTTGTCTATTTGGAAGATTTGATGTGGGGTGGGTGTGGGGCATAGGAACACTCTCCCTGTCTCCTCTCCTGTTCCTCATGCTCATGGGCTAGCTGGTTTGAAACCTCCTACATCCCCAAATGGAAGTTTTCTTGGTCACAGCAACACTCATGCTTGACATGAAGCAGAAAGGGAGTGCTAAAGCCTTTCAGTATTTATTGGAAGTGAATCTTGGCCCCCAGTCCCAGAAGGTAGATCAGCCTTAATTTCAAGTGAAAGTCCTGAGTCCTTAAATAACTTCTCATGTCAGTTTAAGTTCAATATTCTCAAATTCCATGGATGTAGATGAGTGGAATCTAAAGTTTAGGGCAAGCATGAAGGATACAAGAGGAAAATTGGATGTTGTTCTTCCCTTGCCTCTTATGCCCCCACTCCCCCACCCCCTGGGGCTCCTAAAGTCAGTCAGCTGTAATGGAGTGATTTGATTACTTTGTAGTGTTAAACTAAAAGGATAAATCCAAGCGCTTTGGGAATGGGGAACCAATCCAACAATCAGAAGGCAAACAAGTTAATAAATGTGAAGTGCTTGTGCCCTGAGCTGCTAGAAAAGATGTGATTTCCAGAAGGGCTTGGAGACACTTGGACTGTTGCACTGATCTGTTAGTGTAAGGATACTCAGTATGCTCAGGTACTGTTAACTGGATGCGGTGGGGTGTTCTTGGCGGTGTAAGAGGAAAAGTGCTTGGCTTCTGCTCTGTTAAGTTCTTGCAGGTTAGAGACAGATCTGCAGTGGACCCCACCTCGCTTCTCAGTCTCCTGAACATATGTACTTCACACCTGGCAAGAGTTAGACTCAGGCAGGCTTGTTTGTCTCCCTTCATGTCAGTCCTTTTGGCTGCAAACATCTCCTACTGACTCCTTCTTTCTCATGACAGCTCGCTCTGTCTTCCCTCCACTCTCAAATCTGGCCAGCTACACGGCATTTGAATGAATCTCCATAGAGACAGTTTGAAATCAAAATTAGCCACTCTAAATCATTTCTGATGCTCACATGGCCAAAACACATACAGTCCAAATTCATTTGTAAGGCTAGCACGCATAAAAATATTGTGAGCTACTGTAATACAGAACACGAAGAGCTGTTGTGCAAGAAAGCCGGTAGTACTTGCCTGCATGCGACTGATTTTTTGGATGTTGTTACTTTGTGAAGATAAGGCATGAATTAATTATCAGAAGTCTTATGTAAGCCACTGGCTTTAATTTTATCTTAGCTAAGAATGGCAGCAGAGGCAAACTACAAGGTAAATGACTGGTACTGGCCACCTGCCAGCCCTCCTTTCAACATGCCTATTTAGGTAACTGCATTTCTAATGGTTCATCATTTAAAATGGTCACCAGAGTAGCCCGGCACCTACACCCAGGCTCAGCCTAACCCCGAGAGCATCCCCTTTGTTAGCATTCATGCTGTGAACAGAAATAGTTGTAGACCGTCGCACAGGGGTTGTGGAAAATTGTACCGCTGAATAGTCTACCATCTGCCACATGAGTGCGGTGAACAAACTGTTACACTTCTTAGGAGCGAAGGCCTGATGCATGTTCCGCGTGCTTGTATTGTTTGTACGATGAATAAAGAAGCAGTTCCTAGGTGTTCGTGGGCTCTAGGTAGAAAATAGAGAAGCAGGAATACTGTTGTTTTCCTTTAAGGCCCCCGGTCGGGATCTGCAGGTAGAGCCTATGTGTGTCTATATATGACATATATACATGCCAGAAAGCCAGCTAGAGCCAGCCTGCTCCTCTTGTTGTCATTGCAGATTCCCTGCCCCAGCCCCCCCGGGTAGGATCATTAGCATTTCTTGTGGACACTTGCTGTCCAGTCCCTCAGCACTGGCCTTAAAGTTTTCCTTTGCATTTTGTAAACTCGCCTCTATTCTTTCCTTCCTTCATTTCCTACCTTTTGTTTTTAACTTATTCTGCAAGTGTAATGAGAATCGTTCTTCCCCTGGAGAGGAGTGGTGTGCTGTACAACTATCCCTGCCCTCGGCACACACACCGACTTCTCACTTGAACCTTTTCTTCCATCTGTCTCCTTGGGTACCACTCTCATTGTCTTGTGTCCTTCTAAACTTTACGTCTTCAAAGGATTTTTCTGCAAGCAAGCTCCCACTGATCTAAATCCCACCTAGCAGAGGGTTGACCAAAGCCTGCCTCTCTCCGTTCAAACATTAGCACAGAGCTGCAATATGTAGTTTTTGGCTTTGAGCCAGTGGTCATTCTGGGTCACAAGTCTAACTGTGGCTATATCTACACTGCAATCACTGCTGTGCTGCTTAAAGCTACTTCTTTCACGTCAACATGGGCTGCTGTCACAGCAGTGGCTGCAGAGTAGGTATACTCTATAAAGCAGGCCCACCGAGATGGCTCTGAAGATCAAGTGCGTTGCAAATGAAGCCATTGCCTAAATCTCCTTTCCAACCAAGGCTTATGAGCGGCTTGATGCACTGCAGAAAGAGAGAATCGTTCTGCCCAGGAGTTCAGAGAGATGGCATTCAGAGCAATGCTCCTCTCAGTTATACTGGACTGTTTTCAGATCGGCTCTGCAAGAATTCATCCTGATGCTGCGGGTTCTAGAGGCAAATGTTGCTCCTCAAATGAAAGGATTGGTAACTAAATTAGTGTAAAGGCAGAAGGGAATGAAAGAGTCTTCTCTGGTTCTCCCCACATGCTTTCTCCGTATATGGAAGGAAACGCAGACACCCAGGAATGAGAGCTGCTGTACAGTAATGTATGCTCCGTGGTGGACGAGCAGATGAATTCCTATCATTGCCTTCATGACTGCAGACACCAAGCTATAGGTGACATACCACCAGTTTGCAGTAATACAGTCTGAGACTTTACCTTGTTTTCTGAAACGAAAATATCATCTTTCCTATGGCCATCTCATAACTAGAGCACTCTGGATTAGTAGTATTTTAGCTGCACTCCGTTCCAGGAAGGTATTGGTCCTGAATTGGCTGGCTAGAGGAAACTGCTGTTTCTTCCTGTGTCTTGATACACTGACTTAGTCAACAGACTGGAGACCCTTTTAGTTGGACGTGGTAACTACACTTACTGCTAATATGACAAGCAAGTTTTCATTTCCAAAATGCTTTACAGTTGTCAAGCAGTTAATCCTCACAACGTGCCCATGAATTGGGTAAACTCTGTGTTATGGTCTTTGTCTTACAAATGAAGTTAAGGAACAGAATTTGATTAAAGTGCTTTTCCCAAGGCTACAAAAGAGAGACAAAGTTAGAAGCTGAGCCCTTGGCTTCTCTTCCCATGCCCAAGCTAATATATCTTCCTTGAGGGGAGAAAACGGGGGGGAGTTTTTGAAGCACAGCCTTGAAGCAAGTCCTCAGGCAATTGGCTGAGGCCATTGGCAGGAGGGTCAAAGTCTTATCACAGTTGAAGTAAGTTAAGATTTTGCGCCTGCAAATAGATGTCACCTTTTGGGGTCTGGAGCAGATGATCTCATGAGGTCCCTTCCAGCCCTAATGTCTAACGTATATGAAACCTCTGTGCCGCCATAAACTTTTTTTTTTATGGTGGCACAAAGCGAAAAGAAATGGATGTCTGTGCCCTTTGCCTCACCACAAAAGCCCAAATTTGTGGCCGTGACAAAAGGTGGCAGAAATCTGTGCTGCTGTTTTGCGGTGAGGTCTGTTTTGCTTGAAGGCAGGAGAGTGCGGGCTGCTCGTGCTCTCCAGCTGCCTTGGGCAGGCACTCCTGGGGCTTCGTGGGCCTGGTCCTGGGTGCCCCAGGAATACCAGGGCAGGGAGTTCCTGGGACATACAGGAAGTCCTGGGCGCAGCAGAGGCCTGACCTGTTTTGACAACAACTGGCACAGTTGATCTGCTTCGTCTGGCAACATCTGTTTGCAGCCTGGTCTCAGCGTTATGGAGCCCTTCTTGTTAGGGTTTGCTCTGCCTGGTTACTGGCAGGTCTGGTTAAGCCTCACGTACTCGAAGGTCTGGGTGCACTGAGAGATCTGTGGTGGTTTCAGGAATTCCCCCTCAAGTAAAGATGATCATCCAACCTGCTAAATCTGGTTGCCTCTTCACTCAGCCCTGGGATTTCTTGAGATTATTCTTTTGGCCCTGATTAGCAGGTGCTTAAGTGGTTTGCTAGAACTGTAAGGGTTCGAGTGGTCTTGCTCCCTGCTGCAAATACCCACTCACATCGGTGGAGCTGCTGGGTTGCTGGCAGCTCAGCACGTGCTTCAACATCCCCAATTCGGACTGAAAAGTTCTGGGTTTGGTTTCTCTTGTATTGCCTCCGCTGCCTGACTCGGCCTTCTCTTTGTTCAGGGGCCCTTCTTTCTGGGCTCAGGCGCCCTGAACAGGCTTAGGGTTTGAGAGCAGAGGTTGTAGAAATAACATTGTTTTATCTGGATTTGGCTACAAATTTCATATCCAATTCCATGTTCTGCTGTACTTGAGCTGGCCACTTGTATCGGGAGCATTCTACTGCGAGGTATCATTCACACGACGGGAGGATGACAGTGAAGCAATGCTGCCTTGCACTGGTGGGCCACGGTTCAAAATGCTTAATTAGCTGCTTGGAAGCACATGTTCTTTGAGAAAAAGGAATGACGTAGCAGCAGAAGCTGCCTGGGCTGCTATGGCGAATCAATTCCACAGGAATCCATTTATTAAAACTTTTAGTATTTAATTTTAGAAGCCCTTTCTGCACGTTCCCATGCTCTCGTTCATGAGCCAATATTTTTTCCATGCTATTGCTTAGGGGTTTGTTCTGCAGAGAGCAAAGTGACCAGAATATACCACTCTAAAACTGCTTTTAAATGTGATTGAAGCAGAGCTGGAGATAATGGGGCTAAAAGAATGGCTGGTTAATGGCATTATTAATAGCAAAAGAATATAGGCAGGATTATGAAAAAGTAAATTTTTATTAAGAGTGGAGGATCTAGAAGAATGGACTGATTGCCCTCAGCCCTCTGAGCCCTCCAAAGCAATCAATTCCCCTTTCTAGTATTCAGTTACTTGCTAATTGTATTGATTTTTATCAAATACGTGTACAAATCAATTTTATATTTTAGTGCTGTTAAAAGCTTCCTTCCTTCCTTACAGGCATTGGTGTCTGTCTTTCTCTCTCTCTCTTTTTTTTAAAGCTCTTATCTAGCTGCCTATTTTCTTCAGATTGCAACTTTATTTAGGCATTTAATTGGCATGGGATTATATGGAGATGCTGTGGGTCAGATCAAATAGACCTCACTGAAGCAAAATCTCCCCGAAGTCACTAGGATAGTTTGCCTAAAGGGGTCCTCACATCTGATGGTGGGATGAATAGGAACAGCCCCAGTGGAAGCAGCAGATTCATGGGTCTGCACGCACCTCAGTAAATGGAGACTAAGACTGGGTCAACACTGATCAAGATGTATGATTATTGAATACATATACGTACTGAATCAAGGTGACAAAAAGTTACCTTTTTAAAATACTGCCAGTCCAGGCTTTGCCGTTGCTGGAAATTGAAGGGTTCATGCGCTTAAAATAAAGTAGTTGACTGAGATGTCTGTACGTGAAGGAAATGTATTGAGCACAGAGCAAAATAAAACAACATTCTCCATTTGTGTTTGTTTATGCCCATGGCAGTTGAAATTGTTCCTGTCAGCCTTACCTATTTTCCAAGATCTCTCTTTCTTTTCTTTTTTTTTTTTTTAAATTTAAGTTACACAGCTACAACTCGGGGAAATATCTCTAGTTTTAAAGTAAGCCAGAGAAATTGACTCATATATTTGAACTGGTCGGTTTGCGTACGCGCCTGTCAGATGCTGTATGATAGACTTTGAACTTTTAATGGTGCGAGCAGTAGTCATGAGAACAAGGAGAGTCGGGACTCTGCTATTTCACTTGCCTTTAACTTAATGCTATGCTGCCAATTTTATGGTACTTTGCTTTCTGCTCTCATTGCCAAGGCAGTCTTGTGAGGAAGGGAGAGTTGTATAAACAACTGGCCAAATGTATGGGAATATTGAATAAAAAATAAATCTCCTCCTTTCTGATATGATGAGCAAAAACTAGAGGGAGGTCATATTGTGAGGTTATGAGATTATTATTTTTTTTTGTTCTCTACCCTGGTCCTGCTGCCGTTTCTTCAAAACAGAGCAGTCCCTGCTGAGAAATCCAGGAAAACCCACAGACTTCTTTGCCTGTCCTGTCTGCCAGTAATTGCTCCCAAAGACAGCAGTGCTACGGTGCAGGCAGGCATTTTCCAACCTCTTCTGTGTGCTGCGATCTGCATCGCCCAATGGACATGGCATCAAAGACTCCTTCCTTTTTTTAGGAGCCAGGAAGTCACTGGTTATTTTTATTTCCACTTCAGAGAGAATTGGCATCCATTTGCACATTGTAGCACTGTGTTGCCACACTGATGGGCTGCCATAACAGCTTCTCTTGCTACTAAATCTTGGCTATTTTGAGATTCCCACATAGACACGTCAAGCATATTCATAGATAGATTATACATAGATAGATTACACACACACACACACACACACACACACACTATTGAAAAAGCTGGTTAAGAGCAACCTGTCGTCTTCCTCCGTGATCTATGCTCACCGCAGGATGCCTAGCTGCCTGACGAGTTGCGGTGAGGGTGGACATATTCTGCTTGTATTAATAGCTAACTGCCCATAGAAACTGGCATGCAGTGTACCCTGAAGGGGAAGGGCTCTGTGGGAAGGGAGGCTGCGCTGCTGTTGCCGCTGGCTTTGCATAATCTTGCAGCCTGCAAGTTTGTTTTTGTCATTAGGTTTGTGCAGCACCTCTGGTATTAGGAATTGCAAACGGGATAAACTAGAGGAGGGGTCATTATAACACAGAGAAGATAAATGTACCGGTGCTGCTGGAGGCTGTCCTCAGGCTGTTTGTTATGTGTCTCTAGCACTGTCACCACATCACACACTTCCTCGATCTCCGTATTACCCTACAAGCCTGTCTAATGGGATCCTCTGTCGCTGATTCCAGCTTACCCTGACCTACTTCTTTCTTGTGTCCCAGCAAGCTGTCAGGAGCTATCAGAGCATTGGGAGCTGAAATAAACACTCACTGAGGGGAAAAGCAAGTCTGTCTCGAGTGAATTTAATTAGCTTTGTTTAACTGGCTTGTTTGCTTTGTAAATCACGTTGTTTTTAGTCAAATTTAAAGCCTAAAAAAAATTGTAATTAAAATCAAAGGCTCCAATGATGCACGACCTTCTTACGAGTCCCGGGCTTGGGAATTTCGGCGCGAAAGGCGGTTGAGGTCATGACATGTCTGCCCAGTGGCTTTTTTGGGGGGAAGAGGAATTAATCAAGGATGCATCTCCTGAAGAGTCGTTCGTGATTTCAGTCATCATCTTCGGTCTTTACTTTTCCGTGAAGCTGAAAAACGGTTGGTTCAGAATTGAGGCTTGGGTCTCCGCATCAAGGGCTGTATGCTCGCAGGATGTGGTTTCAGCCTAAAAGGAGGCTCTGTTTTAATTCCTGTACCAGGATCTAAGCATGTCATAGGAATCCATAGATATCCACAGCTATTGCCTGCTGCTGCTACAGGCCCTGGTTTAAACTATGCCTGCCTTCTGCAAGGCTGCTGCCATTTGAGCACGAGCCATTTTGCACTTTGTCTGTGCTGAATAAAGAGAGGACTGGCTTAGCTGCCCTTCACTGGGCTAAGCTCGACTGCAAGACGAACCCAGGAGCGCTCTCCAAGTGTGTGGGATGTAGTTATTCGCATAGAGAATGTAATTTTGCCTGTAATGAGTATTCATTTTGAAAATTGACACTAGTCCTTGTCAACATAAAACCTAATCCTTTGACCAAAGATGCAGCTCCTGGCTTCTTCAGAAGCATTATGGGTTCCTATACACATGCAGGGAGGCTGCCCCGACCCACTGTAATTACAGCACATCGGAGCAGACTCTATGAATCGGTAATAAGCAGACTCCATTATCACATGTATCAGTGTCCCTGGGGCACTGAAAAGTGGTGAACTAAAGCTGGTTTGACAAACTTTAGTTCAAAGCACCCCACCACCGTTTTTCAGCATGGGGATGCTGATACACGTGACACCCTGGGCACTTTTAATTAGTGTGGCTTTCAGAGCTGCGCTAATTAAAGTGCTCCCCCACCCCTAAGCACGTGTATAAATGCCTTATGTTCTCACACCTACTCGTAGTCCCGTAACCAAATCCCTATTAGAAAGACGGGCATCCGGGCCAAGATGGGATAAGGGTCTGCTGAAATGGATCATTCAGAAAGAAATGAGCAGGTTTGGTTTGCAGTGCACAAGTTAAAGCATGCGGGAGAAATTTCTCTGAACTGAACTGTCTTAGAGGGGCAGTATTTCCTCCAGGCCTTTGGAAAGAGTGCTACTCAGCCAACGTGACTGTCCTGAGATGTATTTATGGTACTTTGATTTGAGAAATGTAGCAAGCAGCCTGTTGGCTTTAGGACTCCTGTTGGCTTTCTATGACTCCCAAAAACCCTGGACAAACAAAATGTTTACCAGTGTAAGCAGCTTTACTGGTGCAAAAAAGTGGTAGACAGATGATGCAAATACCTACACTCAGTTAACTTTACCCAGCCTGGAGGAGAATTACCCCTGAAAGGCTCACAGGTAAAACTCCACCACCGGGGTAAGATACGTCGGTTTGTGTTTCATCTGTCTGCGTCCATCCCAAAGCAGCCGTTAAAGCAGACAGGCTATTACCAGCGTCCATCTCACAGTGCTGAGCTACAGTGATAGCTACCCCAGGGGTAGCTACATGTCTGTCCATTCCTGATCATGGTATATTGATGCATATCAGTATGCAAAAGCCACATACCTCTCACCAGGATAGTCATGAATGTATACCAGTGTGCATTATACCACGGTCAGGAATGGCCAGACATGCATCTATCCCTGGGTAGCTCATACAAGCGAGGGCCTAACACACTTGTTACTGGTTTATTAAAACAGAAATGAGAAAGAGATGATGTTACTTAGGTGGTTATGTGGTGGACCTCGCTTGGCCCCACTGGTCTGTGGGGGATGCTGCCAAAATCCTTTGTCCTAGAGGTAAGGTAGGAGAATATGTAGAATTCGAACAAAAAGGAACAGATTGCAACATTGAAGGCTTATTATCAGTATTAATTATTTATATCAAAACCTAAACTGCTAGGTGACAGGCTGGGGTAAATCTCCATAGCTCTACTGAAGTCTGTTGAGCCACAGTGATTTACTGCTCTGGGAGCATCCAGCCGGCAAACTGGGACCTTGTAATTTAAAGTTCTGCAAGCCCTGAGTGCCCACCCGGTGGAGGACACTGGAGGGACATTACCACATTTTGGACCCTTTTGTTCACGTTTCAGTTACGTGCAGGCTCCAGCTCCTTCTTCGTGGGGTAGCATTAAGGCCTCCGTTTCAGCAAGTGATAATGGTCTTAGGAGTCAGGTGTGCTGACGCCTGCAGCAGAGATGTGCAGAGTAGAGGGAGTAATGGTCAACTCAGAGATGAATTTTAGCAGGCCTGGAGACCATGGGGCGGCTTGGTGGATGGGTGCTCTGGTGCAGTGGAACAGCGTGGTGTGTACAGAGCCTGCGTGAAGAAGTAAGTGAACCATTCGGTGATCCCTGGACTATAGGGGGAAGGCGGGCAGGGAAAGGGGAGGGTAGCGTCTTCAATGAGGAACATGGGACTAATAGGTTACACGCATCTCATTGCCCAGACCACTTTGCTTAAACGGTACATCTCTCCCCTCCCACGTTCCCCCTGTGGGGATGAACTCATTCACATACCAGGACATGCTTTCCTCTTGGTCTAAACCTGTGGTGATGCCACCAACATCATGTGGCCCCACATCTGCTCCTGCTTAAAAAGCGCCTGTCACCCATTAGGCACTACTGCGATCTGCATAATAAACGGTTAATACTGGGCTGCTCTTCCTATGTCTGGGGCTGTTTTATGAAGTGAAACTTCACTTAGAGGACACAGAAAGGGGCACTATTCAGTGAGACTCCAGTCATTTAACTTAAATCAACCTCCTCCTACCCACTATTGACATATCAAGCGAACCAATGAGGCATGTTTAATTACACATGCACAGCGTTTACAATTAGGCTGCAACCACTGACATTTCTTTTTTCTTTTGACGCAGCAAGGAGAGCTCAGATCCTGTGAGAGGTCTTATTAGCCTTAATGTGAGCAATTTTATCATTTTCAATGTAAGTGGAGGGTTTTTAGCTTCTAGGTCAAGTGATTTAATCCGATGCTCTAATGTTACAGGGTTTAGCAGCCTTCTGTTTCCCTTCAGCTTGTAATAAGTGACAAAAGTATGGCTTGTTGCTTGATAAATGGGTTAACAGTATTCACAAGGCAGGTAATAGAAATCCATATTAATAGGTGGAAATTGGCTCTTGATGCCAGGCAGGAGAGTCTAATGAAAGTATTATTGTTAGGTTTAGCTTCCAGCTCCTTTGGAAGCTGAAAGCTAAATGCCTGTATTACATTCTTATTACCTATTTATCACATCGTATAGCTGAGTGGATGTTTATTAAATTACATTCATGTTTAATGCCTGTTTGTATACTTTTCACTGAACGTGTTCTCAAAGGAAATTTTCTGGAAGCATTTCAGAAATGCACAGCTATTTTCCCATTCTCTTTATAAACTGGAGCCACTGTTGCCAACTGTCGATATACAAATGGTTTGGAAATTAAATTGTTTCCTGCTAAGCTGTTAGGAGCAGCTAAACCTATTCTATTTAATTTAGGAAATAATGTTTAAAAAATCTGCAAAAGGCCTTGTGTTTCCAGGTAGGGCGGAATTTATTCTAGTTACAAAAACAAGATCCAGATAGCCTCACTCACCTAGTTTCAGACGTAATTTAGCATTAAGTTGCTTCCTCAGGTTTTTTTATATATATCCTTCTAAACACTGGCGGTCCCCTTGGGACTACGTAGGAGAGCACTGAGTACCATCAAAGGTAGGCAATTAGGTATTTGGATCACCTATTTCTATAAATTCTCTTTTTCTCGCTCTTTCTGTCTAGACCAGCGTTTTTTAAATGAAATCTTTCTAGACTGGTGGGATTAGTTAGGCCACGAGAAGCACGTGCTCTCCCCCCCATCTGCCACCTCCCTCCTGTACCTGGGGAGCATCAGACCCACCCAGGGGCACTGCACATTCCCAGGCAAGGGCAGCTCCCATGCATCTCCCTTCACGTCCTCAGGCCCCAGCTTTTGTACTGATCGCTGCTTCTCCAAAGGTCAGGCTGGCCAGGCAACTTGGAACGTGACTTGCCTCTGGGCTGCAGAGCAAGTCGGTGTGAGCAGAGGCACTGGCCCTCATCTCACGGAGCCCTTCAGGAGCTGGAAGATGTCATACGAGAGACCAAGAAGATTTAGTTAGCTGGATTTAAGTCCCAGCCCGCGGCTAAAAACTTGTACCCGTTGAGATTTGACGTAAGCAACTCCAGGCAGGAAGTGGCTTCCAGTCGCATATGCTGAGGAGTCTGCAGGGCGGAGAGGATCACGCTCCACTCCGAAACACCTGATGCCTGGGGTACTGGGCAGCCCTGGGGCACACGGGAAGGAAGACTGGGATCCAGACCATGTCAGCGCACGCCTGCAACCCCTGGGCCCACACGGAGCCCCGCTGGCTTCAGTCACGTTCTGCTCTGGTGTCACGTCCACTGAAATCATTGGGCTCGTGGGTGGCTGGTGCTCTGCCCTGACTGTGATGTCCTTTCATAGGTGTGGATTCACATTATTGCCTGTCTGCTCCAGGTTTGGAGGTGGTAGCATTGCACTGATATACATGTACTGCCTTTCAGATACTGGGCCCTCAACAATACTTGTTTGCTTGATATTTTTTTTTTAATGCATCCTAAGATGCTGCTTTTGGTTCAGTCCCTTCTTGTGCACACAGAGCCATACAGATACCTTGCTGTTTAGTAACCAGGGCTGCTCCTTGACAATTTTTGCTCCTTTTCTTGCAAGCCAGTAACTTGCCACTCTTGTTTGTTCTTTAAAGAGCTAGTGCTGTATCAGTAACTGGTGTGTACAAAGAGTGCTTTTAAATTGTAGATATTGAAAATTATTCATCTATAGAAATAACATTGCACCCATGCTTGAGACGGATTCGTATGACGCTTTCTCAAGGCAACTCAGTGCACAGTTGTAACAATTTAGTGCAAAGCTGCCATTTTTGGACAGCGGAGGGGGAAGGTATAAAATGAACAATTGATCGCCTAGGCTTCTGGAGTAGGTGCAGCGCATCAGATGCAGTATTTGAGCCAAATTCCAGCAGCCTGGATTGTTTGTTATAATGCAGGCTATTTTACATGTAGTACCTATAACCATCTTAAGGGGTTCTGTCAGCTTGAATCGTTTGGTTTTGGGGGTTTTTTTTTTAAGTCACTCTATTAGAAAGACCCCTCCAGCTGTCTGGGAGGAGGGACTTGACATGAACATTTTTTTCAGTTTTAATAATCCAAGTTCCTTTTCTGCGCGCAAGCTGGTGGTTTTACCTTTTGTGTTCACTCACTGTGGTCGCAGAGATAAGCTAATCAGTTTCACTTCTGCTTCGAGTTCGTCTCTGATCATTTACGCCGTTTTTAGCTCCTTATACATTAGCTCAAGGCTGCAGTATTCTTTTGCTGTCAATGCGACAAAGAAAACCTCTCACTTTTTTCCCCCTCTGTAACTGTAAATAGTAGAGTGCTTGATTTTTTTTTTCTGAGCAGCGTTAATCTTTTTTTTCTTTTTAATTTGGGTCAAATTTGAGTAGAAATCTCCTCCCCCTCCCCCCCCCCTTTTTCTAGGTCCAAAAATGCAGTTTTTGCCCTAAGTTATACATGAATCGAGTGGTATAATAAAGTATTTATTTATGGAGCTCATACCAATCACATGGCTTTCATAGCAAGGTCACCATTTTGTTTTCTCTTGCTTTCATTCTTGATCGTGGGGAGTGACATGGGAGAATGCCTCCCCTATAATAAAGAGCCGTCAGGTGATGCTCAAATAGTATGTTGATGTTTTGGTAAATCTTGTGTAATCTGATACATCTCGGGATTTTTAACACAGTTTAACCGGTCGGTGCTGGCTTCAGTTGCCTGAACCTGCCTTCTCTGTCCCTCAGAAATGACTCTAAGTACTGTAGCTAGAGGTAGGTAGTTAGCCTTCTCAGGCAGAAGGCAGGGTAAAGATGCACCTTACAGACTAACAAAAACCAGAGATGCATAAGCTTTCTTGAGCCCGAGCTCACTTCATCAGATGCTGTTCTAGCAACGAGCGGAGATTTTATAGGGTGTAAAAGCAGTTTGTGTGACCGCCTCCAGCCGCAGAAGCACTTACAGGTTTCTGGTTGGTGATGGGACTGCACAGCAAGAAAACAGTGATTGCACACGGGCTCACAGCGTTGTCTGCTGTTCCACTGGCACACAGAGAAGGGTCCTAGGGAAAGTTCAGTTAGAGCAGCAGGCCCATGGCACTGGAGAGAGACAAACCTTTGCTTGGAAGACTTCTGTTGAGATAGTTTTTAAGTTGTTTATTGATTGCGCAGGTCATTGGTGAAAGGTCAACAGCTCTGCTGTGTCGGCAGATAAAGACAGAGGAATGGCATGTTGAGGTCACATTGTAAAGGAATGCAGTCTCGCTAAAGGAAGAGCATTTGAAACCTTTATTTATTTCAAAAGGGCTGCATGGCGTTGAGTCTGCACATTTACAACCCTTGACTACTGAGTGAAAAAGCCTTATTCCTAGCCTACTGCTTTTTTCTGGTTTTCTTTTTCTTTCCCTTTAATAATCTGTTTTTAAAGCTGAACTATTTATCGGCTCGCTGCTGTAATTACTTATCTGTGATTTTTGTTTCTGGTAGAGCACTGCAAAAAGAATTTTTATGCGCAATGAGATAGGTAATTTATTATGAATTACCGACCCCTGAACACGCTGTGATTTACCCAATTTGTCTGTTTATTTTTCAATTTTGTTTAGAGAGACTGAACCGTGTATAAAGATATGTACAATGTCCATAAATGTCATAGTGGCTATAAAATGTTTTTAACCTCTATCCTGTAATGTACCATAAAACAGAGTCGAGATTTAACGTTCTTCAGGGTTCTGAGCTTGTTTTAGCCCATCCAGGTCAGCATGGAAACCTCATGGAAATCGGCAGAACTTAAGAAAGTTACCCTGGTTTAACTATAGGCACGAATGTCAAGTAAGCTGAAGTAAACCAATGCAGAAGGCTATGCAGATGCACTTGTTAGGGGCTTGTTCATGCTAGTTGAGAATCAATTTAAGCTTAAACCTGCAAGAGAGGGCTCCTGTCCTAAAAATAGTGTAAATTGGGGGTGGGCAAAATGTGGCCCACCAGGCCACTGTATCCGGCCCGCAGGGCCCCTTAAAAAAAATTTAGAAAATTAATATTTATCTGCCCTGCATGTGGCCCTTGATGGCTTGCCAAAACTCAGTAAACGGCCCTCTGCCCAAAATAATTGCCTGCCCCTCGTGTAAATGCATGCCTCTGGTTTAAACTGATACTGTTGTGCACAGAAGAGACGTTTAGCATGGGTTTAAATGCTTCCCAGAATTTGAGGCTTCCATGCCTAGCCCAAATAGTGCATTTGAAATGTGTCCAAATATAAGGCCTTCTCCATGTCTTCTCAACTACTGAGCCCCATTGAGCCTCTATTGCCAGGCGAGGCCAGAAACAATGTGGAGGGCCACATGCAGAATCTCTTATTGGGGTCACCATCACCGGGAACGTAGAGTGTGTTTAAGGGTAAGAAATCTTTTTGCATGCCCGTAACTACATCAGGGACTCCCTCCCTGTACCAGTGGCTCAGAACAGATTTGCAAGCAGAAATTTGCCTTGACAGAGGAAAGTGGGGGGAAAAACAATGGTATGCTGGGGACAAGGATTAGTTTTGACTGATCAGTTTAATATTATCGCTTACTTGGGCTTTATGAGCTTCAAAATTACACTTTTTGTAAGTTCTTTTCTCCTTCTCCACCGATTTGAAGCCCATTTTGCTGTGAGTTTATGAGCTGAGTACGTATTTAGTATTAAAAATCATAAATCACACCTGCTAACTGTTTTTCGTCAGGGTTTTTTTTCCCCTCAACACGAAGCCCCAATTCCTCTGATGGAGGATGTCTGAATGCTGCTCCTTTGGAGCCACTCATGGCTGCTGTGGAGCACATGGAGAACATATTTCCAAGGGTCGATCAGACCTGCCTCCCAGCCACGACAACTGGGAGGCAGGACTGAGCTCTTATCTTGAATTCGTATCTCGCTGCACGGGTTCTGGCCAGCCAAGAGGTTGCTGCTTTCCCAGCTCCACGGGTTCATCTTTTCAGGTGCAGCCAGTTACCTTCCATCTCCCACGGCAAGCACATCCTAGAATAAGCTCAAGCCCGAGTCTTCCTAGTTCCCCATGTGCTTCACAGCCCACTCCTTGTTCTTCCCCAGCAGTCAGGTTGTGTCTGTGGCGGGAGGTGAAGGTGTTCCTCCAAGCCCAGCGCACTAAATAAACTCCATCCATCCACTCAAGATGCCACTTGTGATCCATTTCTGAAAGATGTCTTCCAACAGCAAGGAAAGGGTGGGCAGCCAGGTTCAGGTGTTGCTATCATTCAACCTCTAGAGTTCAAGGAGCGTTTTGAGGAGGTGGGCAAGTGCAGACTGGGTTTACTCAACCAATCTACACGTGATCCCAGAGGTGCCTTCTAAATAATACGTATTTCAAGGATGCGTGTCCAGCCAAGACACTGCTCCAGAGGGGAAGAATAGCATACGCTAGGGTCAGACAAAGCTGGACACACCACAGGGAAAGTCGTATTGAAAGTTTCTATAGTCTGGTTAAAAAAAGGGTGGAGGGACCAAATGGGTCAATGACTGGATGTGAAAGCCAAAAACATCTGTCTCCAAGTTGCCACTCAGATCTTCTCCAGATCAGCGGTAACCATAAGTTGTTACTATCAATCAGCTCTTCATGTTCAGTGAACTGATGAAGTAAGTCCAGTGACTTGCTGAAAAGTGTCTTCGTTTATTAAAAAAACAAAACCACAGGGGGTGGGAGGGGCGGAGGAGAGAGAACCGCTATTGCAACAGGCAGTTGCAGCCATGCTCGCAGCTGAAACGGTGGATCACTGGAAAGGAAAAGGGGGAAAAGCATCATAGATGCAACCTGGGAGACCTTGCAAAGAAGCCGCCCTGTCATAAATAGAGATTAGAAATTCAGTGCTTGAACGTTTTGAGTGTGCTTGAAAGTTTAACAAATAAAAAAATAGCTGGGAAAATTAGCGCGTGATCCTCGCAAGGTCGAGATGTAGAGTTGTTTCCCGTTGCATTTGCCCTGAAGTCTGGAAGCCAGGGGTCGAGCCTGTGCTGTACCGTCTTTAAACTACTGGAAAAGTAACTCCCTACTGCCGTGCCCAAAATACCCCGGCTGTGTTTACTAGTGTGCGCGCCCTCCCGCTACAGAGAATACAGCCTTTGTTTAAAGCACCCTTTTCTTTTTTCTAAAGTTTGCTACTGGAGGCTCAGGCAGGCAGGCGGGGGAGAGGGGGTTGTCTGTAAAAGATGAAGCAGCTTGTGAAAAGAAAGCTGCTGAATAGGCAAATTGTTTTATCTTGATGGGCTTTGTATTCCCGGGTCTGTATTCCAAGGAAGGTCCAGTGAAAACTGTTCTGCCTCCTAGATCTCTGTTCCAGGCAGGAGCTCTGTCTGCTTCCAGCTAATGGGAACACTCAAAATATCTCCTTGGATTTTGAGAGAGAAGCCCCAGACAGCTTGCGTGTGTTATCTTTCTTCCCCTCTCTCCTCTCTCGAGAAACCCATTCAGCGCCAATGATATTTTCTATTTGGTAGCAGCCGTGTTTACAGACTGCCGAAAAACGTGAGCTGGCCTAAAGTATTTTCCTGCGTTGTGCGCCCCCACAAAGCGGTATTTCCTCCATCGGGCGACTCCCAAAAGATCCGGCGTTTCTAGGCCGGTTTGCCTAACAGTCTGGAAAGGACGCTGGGAAGTTTAAGGATAAGGATCAATCATTGCCCAGCGGCGAACCCAGCCTCAGAGCAGGGATCCTTCATTTTCTAATGCCTCCTCCGCTTCCCCTGCCCATCCCTCCGAACAATTTAAAACCCAGTCAGACATTGATGGACTGGTGGGTGACTGCCGTGTTTATAATCCTGAGCTGGAGCATAAAATGTAGTGTTAGGCTTTTAAAAAGAAGAGCCGATAGCCTTTGTATTATTAAAGGTTACCAGGCATCTTTTACAAGCTGAAGGGATTTTGTGTTGTGAAGAAGAAAGGCCAGTATATATTTATATATTTCTTTCCCTTTTCTTTAAAGCGAGAATTTGACGGTAAGAATAGGAGTCGGGAAACCTTGCATCAGTTTTATCTCGGTGGCCGGGGACAGGAAGGCAAGGCAGGAATGTCCAGAGAAGGCTCCTCGTTGAAATAAGCCCTCTACGCCCAGGGAATTTCTTAAACATCATTCCTCGTTTGCTATCACGGGGCTTTCTTCCTCTTGAGCTGCATGGCTGAAATCTTGTCCCGGGGGTGGGATACTTGTTTCTTAAGGGCTGTCATCGTGGCATTTAAAAGGGGTGGAGGGGGAACTGGAGCTACCTGAAGTTTTCTGGCTTTTCGTCTGAGCAGAAAGTGCCATGGCACCCACCTCTCAAATGAAAAAAAAAAAAACAGTAGGAGCCTCCACAGACACAATGGCTCTATCTTGCTCTATTATGCCATGAAGGAGTGGCTTGCTTAATCTCCGAAATTAATAGAGCAGAGAGGAAACAGCTCTTAAAGAGATGTGTGTCTGCTTCCTTCCTGTTCATAGAATTGGGAGCCTGGGGCTGTGAGGTAATGTCATTTCACATAACTAGAGGGCTCTTCTTATAAAGGACAATTACAGTAAATGTAGCGAGCCTGGAATTTTTGACTTTTAAATGTTGCTGGCTGTTTGTCCTCCTGCCGCGGTGGTGGGGAATTTTTATTCTGTGTTTGAAATTGGACATTTCTTTTCTGGCAAAAGCTGACATCATGATCGGCAGAGTGTGTCCCAGGTTTGTGTACGAGGGATCTTCATTTTATCAGAGAGCTGTTGCATTAGTCATCCGATACAGCCTGGTCTGCTTCTCACCGCGTCCTGCTCAAGTTCGGTTTGACCCACTCTCCTTAGCTCAACTAGACTGGCAGAGCATGTTTTCGTGGCAAACAGCAGTGGCCCATTTCTAGCACTTTTTTGGTGCAGGGCCAAAACAACTGATAAGCAACAGGCTGGGGTTTCCTACATGGCTCCTTCCAACTCCTTTAAGTAAGACCTCTTCCTAAAGCTACCAGCTGTACAGCTGAGCTGTGCACCACGCCTAACCAGCATTGGTCCAAAAGGCAGCTGAGGGAGAGAATAGACCAGTCCGCATGCCAAGAAACCTTCAGTGCTCTGAAATTATGGGGAGGAAGCAGGAGGGACCTGGGAGGAGGTACAGTACAGAACTGTCTAGCCCTGGTACTGGCAGTGGGGCCCATGCTGGGACACGCTGAGCGCTTCGGCGCCCACTGACTCGGGCGCGAGCTGCAGGTACTCAGCACAGCGCAGGATTGGACGGTCCACGACACTGGTTTTGCTTTCAGTTCCTCCACTTCTCGTTAGTCATGTTCACGGGGGACACTGCAGCAGAAACGTAGCACGGCTTTTTGAACCACTGCCTCGGCTGACACGCTGCTGCCCCGCCAGGCTGTATCACTTGATCATTTGTTTAAAAAACAAACAAAAAATAGCTATCCATTTTGTGCGTGTTTGTTTCCTGAGTCACGATCAGAAAGGACCTGTAATAAATTGACTATCTGCAAAATGCAGGAAGGGCTCCTTCTCAAAACAGCAGCAGCACGACGTACTTTACATATGAACAATGGGGACGACGCGTTGCAGAAAATGTGTTTTTGATATAAAGATTACCCCTGCTGCCACCCCTCTTCCCTCGTTTATTATCGCATTCATCGCAGGCAAAATTGCAGGCTCGGCGTGCCTTCTCGGCATTCATTCGTCTGTATGATTTGTAATGACTGTTGTGATCCGAAGAAAAGAGGAAGTTTAAATTTCTAGCAGTTGTGCATCTATCCATGGTTAACGAGGCATCTAATTTCTGTGCAAATTCAATCCGGCATTGCCGTGCAGACTCAAGTGCACTGTGGGATTTTTCAATTTGTATCCCTGCCTTTGCTGCTGAACGAGGCTTTGCACACACACGGCTCACCTTTGTGTTTGTTTATTTTATGTTTTAAGACAAGATAAAGAATTGGCTTTGGATCCGTGTAGCTCACCCTGAGGTTTGGCAGCCTTTTGACTGCCCAACTCTACGCTGTGTGGCACAGAGGTGAAAGGGAACACCGTTTGGGACTCCATGAAAATTGCATTACTGCAGGACATCTTTCACCTAACGAGCTCACAAACATTCACTAATGTATGTCCCAAAATGCAGCAGCCTTTGAGGGTGCAGTGGAGCGTGACATAAGGCAAGGGGTTCGGGAAGGGGAAGGGGGGAAATGATGTATGCCAGTGAAGCATCACGGGGATTTTTAATTGGATGTGGTGGAATTTGGCACAGGAGCTCATGGCCTCCCACGTTTCGTTCAAAAGATGGTACCTCTGGTAGCTTGGAGCTCTCTACCTCCATTGCAAATCAGTCAGCAGAGTGCCCCTCCACATCCTGCACCGCTGCTGTGGTGCTCAAAGAACTGCCATTTGCACATTTGTCCTAGCTCCATTTGAGGGACATTGCAAGCTCTCCCTGTTTTGCTTCTGCGTGTGTACCGCTCCTGGCACAGTGACTGGGGGCCTGCTAGGCACCGTTGCAATGCAAATAATACATACCAGCGATGGATAACAACATAAAATGGCATTTCTGTAGTTTGGATGTATGATGGCACAATGTGCAGTTATAATTTTACACCAGCATTGAAACTAATTATTATACCATTAGACTAACCTCTCTGATAGACTTTGCTAGTTTAATTGGATGTCACCATCTCAACGGGGATATTTTTTAGCTATTGTAGCAACAGCCTTCATATCTCTGAAATGTGCTCAAGGGCAAGGCTCACATCTGCAGGAAATTTTAATAACTCTGCTGTAAACATTTTCTTTGGGCTGGGACTCTGGTCCTGCAATGCACAGCATGGAGTGGTGCTTACTTCATTTACTGTCCCATGCCTACACACACATACAAGTTCAAGCATGACCCTGCAAACCTGGCTACCCAGACACGTAGGTGTGCAGCTCCACCTGACACATTTGCATGCGTTTCCAAAGTAAAAGACTAACCGTGTCACTCCCAACCCCATGCAGGAATTACTAGGTCATAACACAGCCTTGTCAGAAGAGAAGCCTTCCTGCTGAGGCTCTCAAGTGTTTCCTTGGAGTTTCCATGTCAAGCATGAGCCATTCTTAGAAAACTTTAATTTCTGGTTCATCTCCTGCAGAGCAAGGAGGTGGTCTCCTCTGCAGCACTCCCACCTCTCTCCTCCCCAGGCCCAGTTAGCAGTGGTACAGAGCAGTGTTGGTGGGCAGCCCAGCTGCATGGTAATAATGCTCAGGATGCATCTATCCCAGTCCTGTCCATATTTTGCATTTTGGCAATCCTGCTGGCTTTCAGCATGCTGGACTCCTCGAGTCACTCATTAGATCACTTGCTTAAAGACCTCTTCCTTGTAATTGGAGTGAATCCGATGGGGAAAAAGTGTGTAGTGAGAAGCGTGACAAGCACGGCGCTTCCAACATGGCTGGGCGGTTGCTACAGCCTCGGGCCAGTCCTTGCTGATCAGTTATTTTCTGTCTTACCTGTGGCGCGAGTTAGAGGGGAAAGCAGTAGTAGGGTCTTTAGGGACCCTTGCTGAACATGGTAACAACATGTTTGGGCCCTTAAGATGTCATTGCCATGGACTGCGTTATTTTTGCCATCTTAAAAGAGAAGTTGGCATTTATTTTAAATGCAGCAATTATGAGCAGTACAGTTCATTTCATGGTAGTGTTGGAGTTTCCATATAACGTACTCCTCAAGGCACAGCAAAGCCACTTTCACTGTAGAGGAAGTGAAGTTGTGGTGAGAGAGATGCTCATGTCATCCTCACTGCTGTCTGGAGATCTCTACCTCTAAGCCTGTAAACAAGAGACATGTGCCTGCTTGTTCCCATGCGGTGGCATCATTTGTACTGTGCTCTAACAGCAAGTGGGACTTTGCTGCTGGTAGAAGAGAAAACCAAATCGCTGTGCTGACAATCTGACACTGTACATGCGCTGGTGTGAGGAAGTAAGAGTGTTGTGACTCAGGACAGAAAAACACCCGGTGAGACTTTAAGCAATGTCTGTCATATTGCAGTGAACGTCTGAATACAGTCTGGAATGAGCTGCAAACGGCCTTGCAGTTTGAGCAGTGGAAGTGCAATTCATGCAGCTGGTAGTAGCAGGGGCAAGGTGGAGCAAAGAAAGCATTTAGTGGGGCAGAAAGGGCAACCCTGCTCTGAAGAAGCAGCTCATAAAAGCACTGAAATCCCAGGGCAGAAATGGGACACGCAGAGTGACGCAGAACATGGAGCAGGTGAAATCTGCCTCCTGGAAACTTAAGGGAAAGGGGGCCTGGGAGGAGTGCAAGCAGAGGAGCTGGGGAGATGAGCGTGGCTGAGCAGAGGAAAACCAGATCTTCTTCCTGTACGTGTATCAGGAGTTGGGATAGGAGGGGCCAAAGAGAACCCTTTGCAGCATGGCAGAGTAAAACAGCACGGTAATAGCACGGTCTTCCTTTATTATAGGGACGTTCAGTGCTGGAAGACAGTGACTCTTCCCAGGCTCATACCATTGCTACGTAGCAGATAGTCCTTCTGGTTAATGCTCATGATGGGTTGGTATTTAGTATTAAGTATTTAGTTGCATGTCTGGCAGCAGAAATCCCTGTTTTTATGACAAAGTACCTCCCGCACGGTTCACAGGAAATTAATGGTAATTAGTTGGTAAAGGAAATGCACATCAGCAGCATCCCTCTGAGAGTCTGCAGAGATGTAGGAAAGAGTTAACTCTCTTTCAGAGCCCCAAAATTACATGGCTTGCTCATGGGCCATGTTGGAGGAAGCACTGACTTCCTTTCGCTACCCCACTTTGGCACAATGAATCAGCAATCGTGATTCCTTCGTTGCTTGTCTGTCTACAATATGAGTGCATTGATGGGCGCTGCCAAAGTATCAAAAACAGCCTCTGCAGCCAGCATGGGACTCCTGGATGTTTCACACGTATTTGAAATCTTCTCTCCATCGCCGTTAGCTCAGGGTTGATTTTTCCAGATCGGAAATCTGATGCTGTAAATAAGAAACAGTTTATTTTGAGGGCTTGCTCATACTGACACTTCAAATTTCATCCTTTTCCTGTTATGCAATGGGTGCATAGTTTCATCTGGCAAAAACCAGGAAATGCCGTGGAAAGGAACGCAACATGAGATGCCAGCAGAGAGAGCTGCCTTCGGCGAAGAGCCCCTCCATGATGTCATCACATTTCTTTCCCGGGAGTTCCTTTTTGTGTCGTATTGAAACGTCTCGGCACACGGTATTTCCAGTTGGGTTCAGGGTTGCAAATGAATTCTTACACAAACAGAAAATAAACACAGTAAAAGGTCTTAATTCAAACGATGATCAGTAACATAAATAAAATTAGGAAGACGCTAGGTAATTCGTTAGTGCCAAGGCTCTTTTCATGAGGAGGAGGAGGCAAAAAGGTAATACACAAGGATTATAGTAAAGAAATAATCCAGCAAGAAGTTGATTTTATTACAAGGAATGGAAGAGAGAGTAAAAGATGAATTACAGTGTGCCTTGCATGTTATGGTCAAATGTAATACGTCTTTTTTCCTCCTCATTTTTCTTCATTTATTGAATTTTAATGGAAATAAGCAAATTTTATCTGAACATTGTGTGTGTGTGTGTAGGAGAGGAAGGAGGGTAGTTCCAGGAAAGAAATATGTGTTGCTTCTGATTCCACTGCCACGCACCTCTTGTCATTTTACATCTTCGTGGAGTAGATATACAATGTCCTGAGACCAAAAAGTAGAAGATTACACCCACTGAGGAAATGATGGGGCAAGGAAGCGAGTGGGGAATTAGGCCTATTTTTCTTTCTTGGATTTTGGAATGGAGGGAAAGTGAATTTTAAAAAATCACTTGAAACCTCTTAACCAGTGTGTTTAATCATTAGTGTCTTTGCAACAGCATCCAGATTATGCAGGCAAGTTCTGGGAATTGCATTTCTTTCTTGAACTCTTTCTGCACGTGGAATGGAGTGTATGTAAAATGCTGTACTAGTTTAGGTAGATCTTGGAAAAATCATTGTAAAAGTAACGATTTCGGTTTGGATGCGAGTACAAGCAGGCTTGAAAATTGGTTTAATCCTTCTCCATCTAAAATGCTTAGGAAACAAATTGATGACATGATTTTTCCTTGGGTCCAAGGGCGACTCGCGTCTCAAGATGAGAATCCAAAGCTCAGACCTTTGTGAGTTTCTCAGATCTAAGATGCTTCTCTTCCCTTTTCCAATCTTTCTGCTTCGTTCCTGGCTAACCTGGGGGGCTGAACCATACGAAGTCAGCTAACCTGTCCCTGCAGCCATTGAGAGAGTCTTTTACTGCAACCAGCTTTCTTATTGCACGTGCTGTTCCCACCATCTATCTCAGGGCTGCCACGGGTGCCCAACTACCAGGCTGGCTTCTACGATACCACTGTGAATCAGATGTAACTCCACTGAAAAAATTGCTTCATCTTTACAATGTTCCAACTGAGAGGAGTTCGCGATCCCCAGTCTGAAAATCGGGAGCTTTTGGAAATCTTTGTCAGTGCTTACGAAGTTCCACTAGGCCATAATTTTGTCAGGGACCTTCCCTAGGCAGGAATAAGACTTGCACAGCAGTTAGGGTGGAGGAAGGGAGTGAAAAACCCCTTTTGATTAGCAATGAGAAAACTGAGAGGAGCTGACCTCACCCAGTTAAGGAGGAGGTGGTTGTCTTTGCCTTCTCTAAATTTACTTGTAAGTAGAAATATCAAAACGTATGTACTGTTTCTGGCTAATGTTCCAGATAAATAGATTCAGAATTTTTTTTCTCCCAACGTTTTAGGCTCTAGGCTCTTTATTTAGGCTCTTAATTTGCTACCCAGTCCAAATGAATCCTACCATCGAAGATGACAATGTTTCCCTTCTTGGTTTCTTTAATACCATTTTTACCAGATCACTTAGCTGTGACCCTAAAAGTGATATCCCTTGGGTCGAATGAAGAGTTGCATGTTCTTCTCCCTGTATTTTATGTTTTGTTTCCTTCATGTCCAGGCTGAGTCCTGACCTCCAACATGTGCCAGCCATGGGCTGTGAACCTCTGAAAATCAGGCAGTACATGGGCTTGCTTGATCTCCCTTCCTGCAAGACACATGGCACTTCCTAACATGCATATCAGACAGCAGGTTAAGGCCTTTGTGAAGAAATGGCTGTATTCTTGATGAATTGGCAGATTTGCTGACAGCTGTGATAAGTTAATATAGGAAAAAAATGTATTAGTATTTTACCTTCATCGCTTTCTGCCACTGGGAGTAAAATGAGTTCTTGGACTGGAAGGCTTTCCAGGGAGGTGGACTGATTCCTCTGGGTAAACTGGCATGTCATAATGAAGAGACAAAAGCAAGTTTGTTTGGTTTGGTTTTTCATCCTAACCGAAGTCTGTTCTCACCTTTCAGCAGTGTGCTGCTTGCTCTGCTCCCGGCATAATCTCCGTATTAGAAAATGAAGGAGGTGGGGATTTGTTGGGGGTGCTCACAGCTTCAGTGATATCAGCATCTTTCATTTTCTTGTTTCCAAGCCAGGGGCCACTGCTATGACCCATTTGCTCGGCTGGGAATTGCCCCAGTTCAAAGCAAGGGCCCTCTCCCAGCCTACACTGGTGTTCAGCTGTATGTCATCCTGGCTGAGAAAAAGCCTTTGACTTCTATAAAGTGAAAGACTGTAGAAAAGGGCTTTGGAAAGTCCAGAGTGTCTGTGGTTTTCTCTTTCCTCCCCTTGCTCTGATACTGCTGTTACATAATCTGAATATGCCAAATGTAGAACTGAATTATCCTGGATGGAACATGCGCTGTTCCTAAAAGGGAAAATGACTCTGATAGAAAACCTCAAGCATACTGTACATTGATCTCCAGCAATCATCGTGCTTAGGTGTCCCTCCGACCTGCATCTTGACCTGGTCCTGACCCATTTTGTGGCGATATCCCCAAAAGCTTTCCCTTTATACCCCCTGCCCTTGCTCCCACCTTCTTGCAGCTGGAGGGAAGAGGAGCCTTCTAAAGGTCAGAAATGTGTTTATTTGCAGACATCATTAGCATTTCAACAATTAAACAACAGGTCAATGGATAGTGAAACAAGGGGAAGGCTTAACTCAGCTCTTTAATGCTTGTAAATGGGGAAAGTGGGCTTGTGAAGGGGCTGTGGTTTCCTTGGGAGGATGAGGGCACTGAACTGCCGTTTGCTGCAATTTGGGGCCTGAGTGAAGCAGCCAACTCTTGTAGGCTCTTTTGAAAATCCCAGCTAAGAGTCTGAATGAATCAAAGTGGTCCCTTTTTGCATACTTCCCCTCCCCCTAGCCATTAACATGATGCATGGATTGCATGAACACTTCCTCAGTAAATCAAGGTGGCACAGACTATTGTCTCCCTATGCAGCCCGAGCCCTGAGTGGAAAGCAGTTTGGTTTTTTGAAGGTGCCGAGATCAATCATCATCTGCTGAACTCAGGGCCTCATGTGGCTATTTCATTCTTTCTTTGTGGTAAACCTGTAGTTTTGAAATACTGTAAACGCATGATGCTCAGATGTTCTTTATTACATCAAGGCTGCATTGGGGTTAGAAAGGCTGGAGCCATTTTTAAAGCCACCCCCATGAAAGAAAAAAGTGAGAAGTGGGGGGGTCCATCTGGGGGCCTCTCTTGAGATGCCTTGGTCTTATTGAGTTGATGGAGCCCCATCAGCTTTAAGTGCCAAGCCTTCCTTTCCCCTTCCAACCCAGCTCCTACCGTGGAGTTTTAAAAGGACCCCGACCATCTGGAGCAATCCTGAGCAGAACAACATGCTTTAGTCTGTGTATTCTAAACTACCTCTTCTATTATGACAGATAACTGCAGTCTGGCTGCAAATCCAGTAATGGGGATTGGTATCTCTCCAGGATGATACTTGGCACTCAAGAGTGAACACATGTTTTTGTTGCATGAGCATGAGACCAATCAAATGGCTCACTGGTTTAAGAAGCATCTTTGTGAGAACAAGATGCAGTGGGATCTAGAAAAAATACTAATTGTCCAGTGTGATTTTTAGCATATCCTGAAAGGTGGGGCACGGTTAAGTTTTATCAGCAACTTTACATGAGCCCAAGGGGACCCAGGTGCGGAAATCCTCGCCAGTGCTCCCTGTTTTGTCTATATTCTGTATAGCAAAGATGACAGAACATGGCTGCACTTCCCATGGAGGAGAATGCAACTGCCGCCTTCAATGTGCTGCTCCCTATCACTCCTTCGGTAGCTTGTCCATCTCTTCAGTCCAAAGCTGGGGTATGCAATAACCAAGGCAGACTCTGACCGCCCGCGCCTGGCATGGCCCTTTCCTTTGCTGTGTTTTGAGAGAAAAAACGTACCATAGCAATGAGACTGAGCTCTGCTAGCTATGCAGTATCCTCTGGGATTGTGTTTGAAACCACAATAGCTGAAGCTACAAGAGCCCTATAGAGATGCCAGAAGAAGGTCTGACTCAGCAGTTCTTATTTAGCATGCTGATTGCAAGGTTGGCCCTGTGTGAACAAAAAGAAGATGCAAGCTTGCAGTCTGAACTTGCGAATGAACCCGTGAACTTGCAAACACCTAATCCCATGCTGCAGTCCAAAGAAACTTCTCGTGTTCAAGAGAAATGTTTGCAAGACCATTGGTTTACTCATTCAGCTAGGTACTGTACTGCGTGGGCAGAGTCGGTGTCAGGAACAGGTGGTGCAGAGATGATATTTTAAAAGATGATAACAGCACTTTGAGTGGATTAAAGTCAGAATTTTTTATGATTACTCCAAGTATTAGCACTTCTAATGCATTGTCTAATTAGACCTCTCTAATTAACAGAGTTTGTTGCAAACAGCTTCTTATATACGTCTGGGTATGGCGGTTAGTGAGCAGGATTCTAATATCAGTGGAAACACATGCTACGCTTAACAGCTTTCAACTGTGTGACCTTTTTAAATGCAGAACAAAGGTTTAAAGAATGAGGTTTTACATAAAACCGGGAAGTGTAGAAAGCTTGAAGGGATGTCTTACTCACTTCAGTAACAAGAATATCATTTTCTCAGACACGCTTTACAGAAGTCAGCATTTGCATTGTCAGTTTATAGCAATGAATTGTGATTAAAAGAGTATAGGATGGACAGGAATCTATCTAGGAAGAGCTGAGAGAGATGCTACGGTTAAAATCTGAGGAGCTTTAAATGTTAAATTTTCTGATCAAGAAAATCCTTCCAATCTTTAAATGTTGAGTTGTTTTTTTTTAACTTCTTTTGGTCCATGGTAATAAAATGAATATTCAGTGAAATTCTGCTTGTCAATAATTGAAGTCCACGTCAAAGTTCTTGACTTGATTTGCATCCAGGATGTCAATCACAGAAAAAATGTGGTGAATAGCTTCTCTTTTAAATGTTACTGTTTTGTAGAAGGGTTTGGTGACTGAGCTGTTATCTTCAGTTCAAGTCTCACCCCATACTGGTGCTAACGGCTGCCCCCAGTTGACCAGCCATATGGGACAGGACTAGGAACAATGACCTTGAGCTGCAGCAGGGGAAATTTTAGGCTGGAGGTTAGGAGCAACTTTCTGACTGAGGGCGCTCAGCGGCATTGGAACAGGCTACCTGGAGAAGGTGTGGGATCTCCATGCTTAGAAACTTTCGAGAGGAGGTTAGACAGACACTTGGCTGGGGTGGTTTAGTCAGGGATGATCCTGCCTTGAGCAAGGGGCTGGTCTAGATGACCTTGTGAGATCCCTTCCAGGCCTACTTTCCTATGATTTCTGTGATCCAGAGCAAACGTCCATCAATCCAGGGCCAGTTGTGCAAGGAGGAGGAATAAAAAGAAAGGCAGTCAAGCTACCTGTGTCTCGGTTCCAGTTACCATATAGGGAAGATAGTGCCTGTGCGGTGTGATAAAGGATGTAACTGGTGGCATGGAAAGTGGTAGACAGATGAGTGAAACATTTACACCAGACCATAAACCATGCAGGTTGCCTTGCTTCTTGGCTTGTTACAAATTCTTCACCTAGTCCAAGTTCAGCAAGGGCTCTGTAAAGGCCCGTGCTCCTTTCCATTGACCCTGGACTTGTTCCACAGGTCTGTATCAAAACTGTGCACTGCTTATATTTTCACTTCACATTTCTGGACTTGTTCAGGCTTTCAAAAGCAGAGCAACTGGTGGGTCACAACATGTTGGATGAGCCAGCAACAAGGTGATGGCATGTGTGGGGTTAGAGGTGTTCAACTTGCTTTCTTCTGGCTTTTGTACTTTGGTTTCAGTCTGGATGGAAGCACTAACAGATGGTGTTTGGGACTCAATTTCCAAATTAAAGGTTTATCCTAACTCTGAACCCTGCAGAAAATCATCCAGACTTGGAAAGGAGGGAAGCCTCTTCAACTGCACCTCTTTACACTTTGCCCCAGTGCTAACTCTGGTGCTGAGCTTCCATATTACATTGATGTATTATTTTCTTGGTATAGTGAACAGGTAGAAAGCCACATAATAATCCATTTTAAGGCCCAGCAGACTTAATCAACCAAACGTGTAAAGTCGGAGGCATTACCAGGTCCTGCAGGGAAGTGTAACTATTTCGGACATTGAGATAAAAACACCTCGTTTTCTCTGTTTTCTAACATCTCTTATGGGTGCTGGGACATTGAAGAGACTTGGGCCACAAATTTGACCCAGCCAGAGGCTTAGCCTCCAAGCTGTTAACTGCCCACTGTAGCTTCTTGAACAAACGCACCCCTCAGTATGATAAAATGGCAGGAGTGAGTCTGTTAGTTTTAAAAGAAATTTTACCTTCAAACAGAAAAGTGTCCTAAACAGGGTTTGCTTGGTCACCCAGTAAAGGATGAGCCTAGATCTTTATTCATGGCCTTCCGTAGTTCATCACTGGTTAGTTCTTGTTAGCTTATGATCATCATGTAATTGTGTCAGGATTAGTGGCTAGAAGAGAGGAAATAAAAAGTAGCTTTAAAAACCCAATAGACCTAAATAGCAAAAACATCACTTTTTGCTCAGTGGAGAGTATCTGCAATTCTCCATCCCAGCGATCATCACGAGAAATTAATGTAGTCTAAGAAATTACTGTAAAGGGTTCCATAGGACTTAGAAATTAATGGACTATAAAGAACATAAAACAATACTACGGGTATTAAAACCAAGGTAAGATGAGGTAATAGTGATGGAAAGGCACTGAGTCTGAGATGGAGCTTGATTTACAGATGGATATGAGAGAAATGCTCTTGTACTGCAGCTTAACCGAAAGCCAGAGAACAACTTCTTTCTTCAGTTGTCTAGTTAATAACACTTGCCATTAACGGGAGCGTGAAAGTTACAGCCAAACAATATGCAGGATGTGATTGCTGTAAGTCTTCAGATGACTAATTAAGAGGCATCTGTACAGAAATCTCCTGCTAGCAGAACAACACAGGAGCCAGCAGTAATGTCCTGCTCTTGCAGATACATTTGTCAGATGCTAATTTTCTTGAAGAAAATGCCCCTGTTTGACAACAGTTGCACAGAAAGTAGATGCACTGCTAAGGAAGGCGGGGTGGGAAGGATCCGTGCATCTCTTGATGGAGCAGGATTGCTGCTCTTTGGGAGTGGCAGTGCCTCTTAACACATGGCCAGTAATTAAAACAAGGTTACTAAATAATAGCACAGCCAGCTGATATTACCTCCTTCTTCCTCCCTTCAGTGGAGCATGAGGTCACGCATGAAAAGAAAGGTGTGGGGTGGAGAAATGGGTACATACTGGGCAAGAATCACCTCTTCCTGACGCTGGTAATACTTTGGCATTGCTACACTGGCCTTGGTGACATTTATTCCTAATTTTATGTCGGTATAAATGAAAAGAGCAATCAAGGGGAACAGTTTCCACAAGTGGCTCACAGAGCTGCTGGATGAAAACAGGGAGTAATATGACTATACATGCCTCCAAGTGTGATTTCACTGCATGCTAGTACATGAGCATGGAAAAGTCAGTCCCTTCCCTAAGAGTCTGGGTATTTTTTTTTTTCTTTTAATTTTTGGTCAGGATTTCAGAGTTTATGCACAAAAGCTTATTTAAGGTACAATGTAAAGCTCATTGTGCTAAAGTTGATATTTCTTGGCAGCCCATGCTGAATTTCCAGTTGGTTTAGGTGGTTGAAGTTTATTCTGAGGTTACATCTTTCTGTTTTTGCCCAGCCAATCATGTCAGACTTCTGGGTTTACCAGCTGAAACCTGTAGTTGTAAGTATTCTCAGCTGGGATTACATTTTGGGCCATATGGCTGCACGGGGAAGAAGATCAATTAGATGAGGAAGTGACAGAACAACAGTAATCATTTAAGAATGCATCTGTAATTAAAAGGAAAAGAGGTAGCATATTCTGTGTTGCTCTGGCATGATGGAGGGAAGGAAAATGGTGATGGTCCCAGGTGTTCAGGAGGCTCCTTTAATAGGCATTTACATTGGAAAGGAGATCTCTATATGCAGACAGGTAAATTATGAGCTGAAAGGGTAAATCTGATTAGACGTTTTTCACAGGTGCGTTAAAATTGTCACTGTATTCTTGTTAAAAATGCTTGGAGCAATAAAAATGATAGTGCGCCAGTGATGGAAAAATAGCTTTAAAAGAACAGTTCCGTTCTCTTTTAAGCAGAGGTCTGGATCCCTCCGGTTGACACAGGACTAGGCAGCGGTTCCTGCAGAGGGGGAGTGTTCTGAAAATGAAATTATGACTGATGTTAAAAGGAGGGCGAGGAAGATCTGACTGTGCCCCACTAAAGTCATCGAGTGCTTTGCCACTGATTTCAGTAGGCAGGGGTCTGGATCCCAAGAAGGCAGGAGTTGCACCTGGGAATTATGTGACCTGTGTATTGTAGATCTCAACAGAAGCATGCTGCTTTGGAGGATTGTTTCATACTTCCTTTGTCAGTTAATTGGGAGCAGGTTGCGTACACAAGTAACCAAAACTCCAGATAACGTGTACATCCTGTGTAATAGTCCCCAACCTTTGATGATAAAGCATGGCATAGGAGTTGTATCTTGTACAAGATGAATTTTTTATCCATTCTCCCCATACCTGCCCTTCCACTGGACACCTCTGCGGCAGACACTTGTCTCCAATTTTCTCAGTCCTTCTTTTTCACTCTCCTCCTCTTCCCTCACACTCCTTTGACTAGGTCCACCATCTACAGCCTCACGAGGTGTCTAGGTGGCACCTTCAGTGAGAAATCAGGAATTTTTATTGTTGTTTTTCAAAGCAAAATATAAGACTCCCGGGAAAGCCTAGAGTCTGACTGTATTGGCCCTCATAATAGTTAGCACACAAATATGAGGCTGGCTCTTACTGATCTATCTTGAAAGCTTCAAAGATCTGATGCAGCCCAAAATTGTTTCTCACTGGTTCATCTACAGCAAGGGGAAAAAGAGCATATATTTAGCCTGTGTTAAAAACTTTGGGCAGATAAGTCAGGTTGCAGTTCCAATAAACGTGAGCTGGTCAGGGTGAACCCTCTTTTTGGACTTATCTTGCCTGGCTAGCACAGTTTAAAATTACATTTGGCCTAGGGTTTGAAATGGGTAAAAACATGCCTCCTTTTCTTCTTGTATTCAGGAAAAAGTCCTTTTTGGGATCTAGCCAGGCAGTGTCAACGTCTGCTGCCAGATTGCAGTCAGGCCCATAGGACCCAACTGGTATTTGAGGATGTGCTAAGCATGCTGACCTCTTAATGTGCTGACAGGTTTTCCCTAGCCGATCAACATGGGCTCCTTACTCCCTGCGCGTTTTCACTGCCCATGTGCAAGCCAACTTTCCACTGAAGACTCTGCCTCTATCTGAGCAGGACATTAAGTTACTGCTGCTGTTTAAGAACTGTGGCTGTATAGTCTATCCACCCCACAATCATTGTGGTCTGTCATCCTGTCCCAGGGAATTCTTACCTGTGTATTTCATGGAGCGTCTTCAAGGTTTACTAGATCATCAAACTCCTACTGGTTCAGAGAGAAGTGAGTCACTGCAAAGTGAGAGTCCTCCCTATTTGTACATTCACAGCCGGTTCCAGAGTTTTGTGAAGTTTGTCTGTTGTAAATGGAAAACTGCCAGCTTCGTTTTCTCATTACGTGACTGCTTTTGTCAGAACAGATAGAAGCATTTTGGGCTGATGTGCAGATAGCTCGCTGAAGCCACAGAGACTGAAGTCTTGATGGCTGAGTGCTGCAAACAGTTTGCCTCTGGCAACCACTTCTAGTTATGACAATGTCTAGCATTTAAGAGAGAGAGAGCTACCTGCTCTGGTCAGCTCATATAAGCAAATCTTAGACTCTGATTTCATATAGGACAGAGACAGTGGTACAATGGGCACTGAGCAGCTGGGAAGGAGGGAGGGTGTAGTAACTTGTACTTCCTTGTGCCAGAACGTAGCCATTTGACTTCCCATAGCCTGAGTTGGGGTTGTTCCACTTCGCTCGTCCCCTTGAGAGTTAAGTGCATTCCCCTGAGCATCATTCAGACACGTTAAGTCTTCAGCAGACGATTGGTGACGTGCATCCCCCCAGTTATCTGAAGGCTTTGCATAAAGCTCTCCGAGTGCTGGGGGTTCCCGAAGGCAACTTAGAGAACATAACCTCCTTCCTGGTCCTCTCTCATGCTCTTGTAGCCAGGCCATCTCCTGCCTTTAACCAAAGGCACATCAGTGCCTAGGGTTTTCAGAGAGGCATAAGAGCGATTAGTACTTTAGGTGAGAGTAGGATGACAGATTCCTTTGGGCCCCTTGGAGTACCCCAGCCAGCGCAGTCAGTACGTGCATTGCCAATAAGTCAATTGAGGAGAGTCTTGTTCTACTATGACGCATACTGAGAGCAGACAGATTGTGATAAAAGGCAGCGACATGTCTGTCAAACAGTGGTGCTGGGCGGACTGTGCTGAGGCTGCACTTGGAAGTGGCAGTCTCCTTCCAGGCGCTGCGCCTGCCATGTGCCTGTGGGGTCCACCGAAGGAGGTGGGATCACCCAGTGGCAATCGATGGCTTGTTTCTGCAGACTTGCCTGTTTGTACATTTTATTGTAACAAATCTGTGGCCAATTAAAAGTTGGCTCATGTCCTTCAGCTCCATGTGCTGAATAAGCACCACTTTGTGGCTGGAAGAAGGGATGAAGCGCTGTGGGAGGACCATGACACAAAGGGCAACGGTGCTGTTGCCAGCCAGGAGGCGGCAATGGTGCGCACACACACGGGGGTTGTTCTGTTCAGCAGAGGGGCCTGAGGAAGAAAACAAAAGGCTGGTTTTTGGAGGTTTGGGGAGCGTTCTGGAGAGAGAGTGGTCATGTATCCTTTGGGAGCTGAGCCGTAATGCCAGTTTTCCATCCAAAATGACCTTTTGGGTGAGGAGGTGAGCCTGGATAAGAGGTGTCCAGCACGCTAAGGTGAGCATGGCACTAACTGAGCAAAAGAAGTCGTTGTGCAGGCTCAGCCCAGTGGAGAGGGTGTGAGGACTGATGAATCCCCGGGTGTTAATCATTCACTGAAAAGAGGGATCAGATGCAAAGGTTGCACTCAGCAGTGCTTGTATTTCCCTGGCACAGCCTCATCAAATGTCTGGAACAACTTTGTTACGCACATGGGGCTGCTTCCTTCTACTCTGTGAACCTGCCGGTCCCAGAGGCAGTGACCACTGCCCTTCCTCCTGCAACATTATGGTTATGTAGTGAGCTTATACCCTGTGTCTTCACCTCTTTGCAGGGGCCCACAACTGAGCTTTGTACAGGATCCCCAGAAGGTAAATCCCACCTCTGGCCGGCTCTGTAGCTCCACCTCTGATGTGAGAGTGCAGGTGTTTCATGCTTCTCTAGCCTAGGTTTCTAGGGGGAGACCTAGCATGCCGGGAAAGCCAGGCTGTCTTACCCAACAGGAGGCTTCACGTTCTCTTCTCTCCCATTACCAACACTGCCAAACGCTGACCCAAATTAGGAACATCTCATTGCTGTTGTGATAGATCCAGTCTGTCAATGGTGGAAGGAGAGATATGCTGGCAGCAGCGGTGGGATGCCCCGCCAAGTGGCAGCTGTCTCCTTCCAGAGCCCAGGCGAGTAGAGGAACCAGTGGCAGGGGGTTAATGTTGGCTGGCAGTAGGGGACGGACAGTTTAAGTCACGTGGCAAGCTAGAACCATGACTGAGGACAGCTTATGTTTTAAAGAAAGAAAGGAAGTTGAATGCCCAGGCAGCAAGCCACTAAGGGAGCTTGCTCCAGTGAATATCTGTTTGTAAAAAAAAAAAAAAATAAAAATGGAACCAGCACTGTGCTTTCCATCCCTTATCCACCTGATCGCTGCTACAGTTTTCACACTTCTATCCTTGGCCCCTCTGTGCCTGTCTAGATGGTTAAGCTTCTCAGGAAGGAGGCCTTGTCTTGAAAAGTGCCTAATGCACCATGGCTGCTCCTGTAATGGGACTACAAGCCACCTCGAGTGCAGTCCAGGGAGACTTCAGGCCCCACCGTGCCAACCTCCCACCCCAGGTGCCAGCAGCTTCCGTCTAGAGATCAGCCTCAGTCTGCTCTCTGGTCAGGTGAATTAGGTGCAGCCACAAGCCAGGGCGCTGGCTCCAAGAGGCCTGCAGAACCACAATCTGATCAGAGCCAAGTGGCTTAATTTAGAGGTAGTGCGCAAAGGGTCTGGCTATAGCTCATGGAGCCTGCCCTCTATTCCTTGCCCAGCAGAGAAGAGTGCAGGCACACATGCAGGGAACTGCATCTCTGCGTGGAGGTAGTGTGTGACAAATGAGATGTTTGTAACCACAGCTGTACAGCTTCCTTGGAAGGAGGAGTGTAAACAGTTATTATTTATTCTCGTTACACTACCATTATGAGCCAGCAGTACTTCTCATTGGCAGCTCGGGCCTTTCCCAGAAATGCAGCCTTTTCATTCTGAGATAAAAGTAGAACTGGGAGCGCGTCATTCTCACTCTTAAAAGCAGACCAGAGATAATGGGAGACCTCGGAGTTCAATTCCCCCCAAATCAGAAGGCCTGCCTTTGTTTCCCAACTTGCACTCAAAAGAAGCTATCATGTGCACTTGAACGCATTTTAATGAATTTTCACCAGGTCACATGAGAGCACACTGGTTGCTTGTCTGTTTTAGTCCTTGTTTGTGCATATGAATGAAGCTTTTACAGACATAGCCACGTACAGCAGCAGTCCATTGGTGCAACTGTATTTGTGGGCACACGCGGGCACACAGAGATGCATTCATTCCTAACCAGAGTGTGGCAGCATGGTAAGCAACACAGAAAGAGGCAGAGTGTGTTTCCATTGCTGTTCTTGTTTCTTTTTTTTTTGCCAAGTAATGGCAAATGATAGCAGATGCTGAACGGGGGAGAGAACTGGAGTGAAACAGCCCCTCTTCCTAGGGGGAGCCAGTTCGAGGCAAGGGGGTGGCACAAGTACATGCGGTAGAAGGAGTCAAATCGTACACAAGCAAGATGTTTATGGGCTAGAGGTGCCCATGAGCAACTGGAATGATGAGGACCTTCAGTACGCAGTGTATTGGATGGGTTAGCTGCGAGCACCCCGCTATTTCTAGAAATCTTAGCCCAGCAGTGATCATCCTCTGCCATTGCGAGCAGATTATCTCAACTAGCGCATGTCTCCGTAACACACAGCTGCATTTCTCTCCCATCTACTTGTCAGAATTGCCACAGTGGCATGTTAATGTACTACATTTTCCACTGAAAGCATTCAAATGGGATTTAGGGAGTTGGGGAGAAAAATCTAGCAGGCTCCTAACAGAGATAGCAAGGCTGAACACTGCACTGTAAATGAGTAATGAATCATGTGTGCTTGAGCATGAAATACTTAGGCAAGCCTTTTAACAAAAACCAGTTCTCTAATTCAATGAGAGATTTCCACACCTAGCTGCTGCCTGATGCAATGCTGCCGTCTCTCCTTTTCCTGGGATGCTTTAAAGGTGGTGTCCTAACCTTCCGGGTGCCGCGGCTGTATCCCACCTTGTCAGAAGCGAAGGCAGGCTTGCTAAATTCAGTGGCATTACCCCTGCTTCTCCCACTGCAATTTGTGGACACTATCTGCAGTTGCCATAAAAATGAAATGCCAAGATCTTTTGCTTTAAAAAATTGTAGAGATTTTATTAAATGTAAAAAGGAAATGCTTCTAAAAGCCAGCGTGTTACTGAACACCCTGAGACAGGCGCTTTTAAGAGCGTCAGTTTGGGACTGATTTTTTTTTTTTTTTTTTTCTTCAAAGCTGATCGGCTCTGGTTAGGCACCTAAATAAGAGCTGACTTTCAGGACAGCTCAGCACCCCACCAATCCTGCTGTAGCACATATGGCCTGGCCAGACTGGTTTAAAGGGCTTTGCATGCTCCAGCCCTCAGCTGGAGAGGCTGAGCCCTTCTGAGAATCCTGATCTTCCACCCAGACCGGTTTTCTAGTAATATCCAGGAGAAAATTGACTTTCCTCTTCTTGTTTACTCTCCAGCATAACTCTAAAAATATTTTTCTGCTCATTCTGGAAGCCCAGATTTCTATGCAGTAAACTCAGAGCAAAGGAATGTCTCATGGCATGAGAGGCATTGGCAGGGACTGGTGTGCCAGCACTTCTGCTGGCCAAGTATGGCAAGTGCCCCACAGTTTCCAGCCTTAGCTTTCCCAGCGTGCCGCTTAGGAACATGCAGTGCTTGTTCTGGAGATGGGAGGGGACCTGTGCAAGCTCCCTATGTGGATGTGCTTAGATTGAAGGTGTGCCCTGTTACCATGGCTTGGAGCGCATGGGCAGGGTATGCTTAAGTATACAACTTTAGCCCCATTTTATGAAAGCAAAGAATAGGGATGCTCCTGAAGAACATGAAGCACAGGCTGTCTGGCATCAGGTAAACACCTGAAAGAAGGCCTGAGCCTCATGTCAAGACCAGCAAATTTTGGCCTTGTCAGGCCTCTGGATTAAATGAAAGACAGTCTGTAACCTTCCGCTGACAGCAACCTGCCAGGATCCCCCAGATGCTTTGAGCTAAACACAAAATGCTTTTGGTCCCTGTGGCCACAGCAGTGAGGAGAGCGAGGTACTCTCGCACAGGAAGGACCCAAGCTACATCTAGTGCCCCCGACTAGCGACAGAAGACAACAGGAATCCAGTACAGCTGTCAAACGCCCAGCGTGTGTTCCTTGTAACCAGCACCGCTTGACAGGCGAGCGCCCACGTCCTGCACCAGCTGCAAATTGCAAGTGTGTTTCAAGTGCGGCCCACGTTGAGCACAAAGCTGGCCTCTCGGGGCCCACCTGCAAACTGTGCAAGAAGAGTGGCCAAACACCATGTAAAGCCTGAGCAGAAGCTACCTTTACCATACCCCCGGGCTCACCTCTCGACCCCCAACCCACAAACCATCACTGTCAGACTGATCCTCTGCCTTCCCTCCGTACCTGCCTTGCCCTGTCTAAACACTACCCATAGATCAGTGATCCCACAGGCCCAACCACACAATCCTCCTTTCCCAGCCCCGGAAAGTAAGCGGTGGCAAAACAGAGGCAGTGGGGGGAGACAGGCTGTTGCGTAAGACCTGTTCTCCCAGTCCTCCTTGAGAAAATGAAAATTTAGCTTTTGCTTGTGCAATTAGAGGCGATGTCTTTGGGGCAGGCCAAGTTTGCTCTGTGTCTGTAAAGTGCCCAGCACAATGGGTCCTGATCTCGGGCTCCCCAGGGGCAGCAGAATGCAAATAAGACATTGTAAGCTACTGCACAGTAGGTGAATTAGTTGATAAACCTGGTTTAGGTCAGAGCACTTGGCTGAGTGCCTTTATTCTTGCAAACGTGCCATGGGATCTTTTAAATAACCACAAATCTCTCCCAAAAGGAAAGGAGCTGGTGTAGAGGCTTTATCTGCCGTTGCTCTCTGTACACATTAGAAATTGAGTATTAGGGACAGTGGGAGAAGCTGTATAGATTACGAGCTACAGTAGTGAATACTATCTACACTAGAAAGGGTCTGCAGAAAACTACATCAGTATATCTCTACCAGCAAACCCTTCTAGTAGAGGGACAGCTTATAATGGCAAGCTTTTATACTAGTTTCCTGACTTGAATAGGCTACCCCACAGGCTAGCCCAAAGAAGGTCTCTTTTCCATTGTAACTGGAGATTCACTAGGCTACTGCCAGCAAAGCCACATCTGTTGTGGGGGTGATATTTTTGTTTTCCACACTCCTCTAAATGGCAAAGTTGGCAAAAATTTTAATTGGAGGCCAGGCTTGGGAGAAGCGTACAAGTGTTTGTTTTATCCTAAACACATTTAAGGGGATATAATGACCCTCTCTGATTTGCCTGTTGGTATTTAGGTAATTTTCTAAATGCAGTCTCTCCCTACTGATAAATAAGAACATAATTTTAATGCCCTTAACTTGAAGCAGCAGCATTAATGTCTGATTAATCCTATGACACACAGGTCATGGTTATTAAAATGAGGACTACAGATAATTATATTTAGAAAAGATTGGCACATCTTGTTGAGTGTGTGTTGGAATCATTGTTTTCAGTTTAACTATCTTTACATACAGTAAAAAAAAAATGGTGATTTTTTTTTTTTCCTTAAAGATTTCTGGATTTGTGATTCACCCATTTAGTGAGGAACACAAGTTATCTATGCCTTTATTATATTTGAAAACACATCAGTTTTTGTCAATGAGTTGCAATCCTTCAACTGAACAAAGCCTATGCTGTTGCTGATTCATAAGAACAAACAAAAATGAGATTTTTAGGTGTTTTGTGAAGGCTGAAACATTTGTGCTTAAGGAGCTTGGAAGCTGAAACTCTATTTGGGTAGCTGAGATGGTTTTTTGTTTTGCTTTGTTTAGACGGTATGCCAATTATTTCAGATGCCCCGTGTATGACGTGTATGACAAATGTAAAATAGTTTAGCTGTCTCAGGTCTAAATTTAATATCATTCATTGGCAGTGGGTCACCCAACTTTATTCTATGATTTCATTCAAATCTGCCATTGTTTAGACTAAAAAATTTTTCCATAAAATTGTTGGCATGTTTGTTATGCAGGGAGTATAAAGTCCTAATTGAAATGGTACCAGAAACTGTTTAAAAAAGAAAAAAAAAACCCTCTTATTGTTCACAAAGGCAGCCAGTATTTTACAGCTTTAGCATCTGTCTGAAGACCAGCATGTCAAGTCTAGTCTTTGCCTGACTCTGGCTTCAGTAAAGTTGCACATGCTGAAATCCTGGCCGAAAGGGTTCTCATGGGTTAATGTTTTGTTTTAAACTAAGGTTTCTCAGTGTCTCAGGTTTGCACTTTGCAGCTGTAGAATGTGTTATTAAAAGGTCAATAACAGCTTCTTTTCTTGCAGTTACAGGGATCCATTAAGAGAAAACTGGAAGATGATAGCTCTCCTGCCTCCGGTGGCGTGCCTGATGTCATATTCCCAAGTGACAATAAGAGACTCTGCCTTGATGATGTAACTCTTTCCATGGGCCAAGGCACCAATCCCAATGTGTCATGTCCAGATATGCAGAACTCTCCATTCTCCACCAATCACGGCACTTCTTCTCTAGGAGTGGCTGGTCATCCAGTGCTACTTGAAAACAATCACATGAATGGCAGTGGCATTGGTTCTCCGTTTTCTGTACCACCCAACACCGAGATAGGTCAGAAAGGATCAATAGGTGGACAAAATAATATCGTTCACTATGACGAGAAAGGAAACAGCATGCAGTCTGTGGACCAGGAGCTGCAGGACCTGTTGGAAGAGCTGACAAAAATGCCCGATCCGTCTCCAAATGAGCTGGACCTCGAGAAGATCTTGGGAAGCAAAGCTGAGGAGCCGCTGAGCCTGAGTCACTCCCAGCCGAGCATAAGCACCACTCCAAAGCCCTCTCCCCAGACGTCTCACCTGGAGAACCATGTTACTAACAAAGACTTTTCTCCAGGTTGCAATCCAACCAGTGGAGGATCCCCACAGATGAGGCCTCCGTCTGCTGGGGCAAATTATCCTGTTCCTCCTCCAAATAAAGCGGCTGCATCGCCCATCTCTACGGCTGCACAGAATAAGAGTCAGCCACCGTCAATCCTCCCAGTACCCTTGTCCAACATGCCTGGCTCTAACTGGCATGCACAACAGCTAAAGCAGCTGGCAGCAAGCAAGCAAGTATCTACGCCTAAGCCACAGGCTCCCAGCTGGCCAACCATGTCCCCTCCAGGACTTTCTCCACCATACAGGCCAGGATCATCCCCTCACCATCAACCTTTCAGCCCTCAAAATGTTATGGTCTCTGGCATGACCTCTAATAGTTTACCAGGAAACAGCATTCAGAGTCCTCAAAACACTCTGCTTTCAAGCATGGCTTCCAATAGCAACCCATCTAGTGGACCCTCCCCTCAATATGGGTCTGAGAAGCTTTCCAGCCCAGCTCTTAATCAGCAGCCTTTCAGCCCTCAGAGCTCCATGCTGCCTGGCATGACTTCCACCAGCATCCCTGCCAACAATATTAAGAGTCCACCGAACAACTTGGTTTCTAACATGGCCTCCACGAGCACGGGGCCCTCCCCACCGTACAGGCCAGAAAAATTGTCAAGCCCGGCTCTCCACCAGCAACCCTTTAGTCCTCAGAGCACGTTAATCCCCAACATTACACCCCCTAGCAATTCCCCCAGCATGCAGAACCCGCTTTTCAAATCGATGACGACCAGCCAGACCAAAAACATGAACCTCATTATGCAGCAGCCATCCAATGGCTTGCAGCCAGGACTGGTGAGCGAGAATCCGGTCAGCCAAGACCAATTTTCTTTCAATAACACCAAACCACTGTCTCATTTTACATCTGAGTCAACGGCTCAAAAGATGCCCCCCATGACTGCAGGACAGGGGCAGCAGTCCCTCATACATTATCTCCAGCAACAGCAGCAGCAAGCTCCAACCACGCAGCAGGCTCTGCAGCAGGCAAGCAACTCGCAGTTTATCCAGCAGCAACTTCGACAACTGATGCAGCCACCTCGCTTGCAGAGACCAATGCAGCCTACACTGCCATCTCAACCCAGACAGGTGAGAACCCTCTATATTACAGGGTTATGGGAAAACACTGATTGTGGTTTGTTTGCCTCACTTTAGCATTTCATCGATAGCGTCCCTAAGTCTTTTGGATACATGCTTAGATAACTTGATAACAGCATCCTGGGGTCCTTCGGAGTAATTCTGTTTATTTTTGCAACTAAAATGCAATGCAATTCCATCACATGCCTCCCCAGTTCTTTCCTCTCACTGTGCGGGTAACTTCACACTGTTATACAAGGAGTGTCTCAAGCCATGCAAATTGGTTCTTTTTAAACATAGCCTTTTAGCTTATTTTGTTAGCAGCCGAGATGTGTTCCCTTGCCACTTTTTTTTTTAAATGCATATTTTTTTAATAGGCAGAACTGAATCCAGCTCCATATTATACCTCTGAAGCCAGGTAGAAACAGGAGGGATGAAAATACAGCCAGAGTATGTTCAACAGATCAGATGAAGCAGAATTTGACTGGCAAAAAGGCAGTCTTGAAATCCCTTTTGCCAGCACTTACCAGAAGTGACCTGCATTGGCTGTGTGCCATGCTCTGCCTTAGAATCATGCATGTGGATAAACCAGGGAACACAGCTAGTGTCGGGGGAATGCCATTTGGTCTCTTGAATAACTCCCAATGGGAGATAGGAGGAGTTGCATCTACTGCCATTCTGCTGGAGAGAGATTCATTGTGACAACAAGCCCTTAAGGAGAGAACTTAAGGGGTGGCATTTGTTGTATGGACTTGGGAGTGAGGGAAAAACGTCTATATCTTAGGTGCTGGAAAACCTTTCAAAATAGAGATTAAAATGCAACCTCTCAGCCACAGCAAAATGCATTGCTAGCCAGAAGCAAAACTCTGGCAGTAGACTCCACATGGCGACTGCATTGTGCACATGTGATTCTTGCCACTAAGTGGCATGGAGTCCCATCATGTTGCCACTGGTTAGGATCTTTAATGCCTGTAAAAGGCGAATATCTGTGGTTCTCTTGGGCTGTCCTCAGATGATTGGGGAATAAAGGACAGAATCCTGGGTTTCTTCGTTCTTCTTTGCTGTAGAGTGGTCAGCTTTTTAAAATGCCAGCTCCCACACTGTGGTTTCTTAGATACTGCAGCCTGTTCCTATGCTAAGAATAAGAAAAAGGTAAATGTTGGTAAATGTCAGCTTCTTAATGGTAACTGCCTCTGGCTTATTTCCAGGGTGCCATTTCAGGGGTGACTCACCTTTTTTTCCAAATGGCCTGTGCTCAATAGTCCCTTATGATGAGGCAGCTACTTAAAAAATGGCTGGTAGGGAAGGCTGCGCCTCACTGCTGCATAGCTGGACGTAGACATGTGGGCGCAGAGCACTTGAGGGGTTGATTAGGGACTGCAAGGCCCTGAGTCAGCAAAGCACTTAAGCATGTGCCAAACTTTCAAGCATTGTCTTTAACGGGACTAGTCCTAGGTTGCATTGGTGTCTAAGGTGGTGCATTTTTTTCCCTGCGCCCCCTCCCCGCGACGGGGTTGAGTTGTCTCACCCTTGTTGGATTGCTGAGATCCTCTCTGAAGAGTCTCTTTCACTGGTGGAAACAGCTCCCCTTCGGGGAACTTCCCAACTGCCCGGCCTATGCTGTACCTCTAGCCTTCGCCTCCAGCCAGAGAGAGGGTGTAATTTGAGGACTATCGGTAAAGATCAAGGAGAGTCAAAGCAGTAATTACCAGTGACGAGCAAGTATTTCAGTTTCAGACCACTTAGGTAAGCGCACGGAGCCTCACTGATTTTACAAGCTAAAACTTATTACATTAATTATACAGTAAATGACACTGCTGCTCCAGATTTTATAGCCTGTTAAGCTGCCTATGAAAGATGGCAAGTGCTCGGCATCAGAACATGTATCAGAGTTTCATAATGTTACCACAGTTTCTTACGGAAAAAGCAGATCATCTTTTTTCCAGGAAAAAAATTATAACCGGTGCAAAATTATAAGAAAGCTTTGGAAAATGTTCTAGATACAGGAAGCTTCAGGCTTCAAGAATATTTGCTGCATTTCTTGGAATGTTATATTCAGTCTTATTTGCAAACAACTGGTTGCACCGGTGGGTCAAAAGGCACTGCGGTTGAGGTTTTAGACCTCATCTCACTTGTACCAGCTTCAGTCCTGCATAACTTGGGGGCGTTTTAACTTACAGCAGCGGAGCTGAGAGTAGAATCGGGGTCTTTTATATTTCATTCCTGTTCCTACTCCATCAAGGCTCACAGCGAATTGAACTTTTCAAACAGCTTTAGATTATTTCAGAAGTTAAAGATTCGGAAATGTAGAGTCAGGGGGTGGAAACTTCTGCTTCTTGAAAACTTGTAACTGTTGAGGGAAGACTCCGCTTTTATCCCTGCTGACAAGGAAGTTCACACTGTACCAGGGACATTGTTTGGTTTTTAAAAGTCATCCACTTCCTGCAAGTATGTGCGTGTTTGTAAATGTGCCTGAAATCTCTAAGAAGACCCAGCACTCTCCGCTTTAGAGTGAGAGGTGCAGCTTTGTGGAGGAGAAGAATGTGGACGGTGTCCAGTTGGAGGGTGAACAATAAAGCATGAAATCTGATCCTTGTAGCAGGCAGAGCGACATGGGGAAGGGAGCAGCTGCTATGACACAAACCCAGAGAGCAAGTCTTTTCTGTTGCTGTTTTAGCGCATGCTGAAAAGACAGCTCTGCATTCCCAAGGCGAAGTAACCCGCCGGTCTCATACTGTGTCAAAGGTTTTTGTACTAAACGTTATATTTTTGCAGCTTAGTCCAGTCTCTTTCCAGAATCCCATATCGCCTGGAAAATTGGTAAATCTGATAATGTCTAATCTTTGCACATCTGAAGCGCTGTGTCTTTATTGTAGAGCATTGACAGATATTGATTTAGCCACTGACAGTTTGCATTGTGCGATATTATAAAGCTGGGCGTTGTTAGCCTTAGTCTGTGCCTACTATCAAGTTTTCATTTGGCTCATTTCATACTTATAACTTGCGGAGTGAAATGACACAAGAAGGTCTGGATTCCAACAGCCACAATAACGGGACGGGCCTTAGGTGCCAAAGAGTCAAAAGGGGTCTCCAAAAGTATGCAGTGTGCCACAGATGCATTTTTGGCTGCCTGCCTTCCTGGGGTCAGCATGTGGAAAGCTGGATGCACTAGAGATTTGCCCAGGCAGACCGCATGGTTGGACATCTCCTTGCTTTGCATGCATAAATGCAGTTTGAATGTGCAAATCTGGAGTTCTGTCCAATCAAAACTCCACAGCCTGTTGGTTACACTGTTAACATGTCAGTGTTTCAGGGAAGTTGCCTTGGATTCCTGTCAATGGAAGAAGACCTAAGGTCCCCAAAAGACTAGAGATGGGACAAGTGAGCCTGTAGTTATAGCAGTTGAATTCCAGTTGTGATTAAACGACTGGATTGGGGCGCTTCCAGGTTTCGAAAAGCAAAATGTGACTTCTGTAATCTGGTGGGGGAGTGTCATTTGGATTGTGTAAATATGATTAAGAGCAAAAGACTGGTTTGCAGCTTGTTTGGTGGAGGGCATAAATAATACAGTGCCATCTTTTGGGTGTGATGCGCTCCGCGTTTCTGTGCACCACTTGTCTCCAGCGACCGAGCCGGCTATACTTAGAGCCCTGCACATTCCTGTTGACACCCAGCCCAGAGTTGTGCGGAGAGCAGTCAACAAAAGGTATTTTGGCCTCAGCTCTGTTGCCAAAAGTCACAGGAGGGGAAAGCTAGAGAGGGGCAGAACTAGAGGGGCAGTGATATTATTAATAGTATTAATAGGCTGTATGTTGCTATTGAGCAGTACATGGCAAATGGCAGGATGGTGAAGGGGATGCTAAAGAATGAAAAAACACACTGACAAAGGGACTTGACAATGTTTCTTTAACTGTGGTGAAAGCTAGTAATACTGTATCTGAGTTGGCAGAGTAAATTAGAGGTTGCATAGAAAAACCAAAACCCAAGCTAGATTTTTACATTTTTTTTCTTTGTACATTTAAACTAATTTTTTTTGTGTTTCTGAATACGAGTGCTTTACATCTAGAAAGAAATCTGAAGGAGAATTTGGTAATCATAAGTGCAAACTGACCCTGGTGCCTAGTTAAATACCATAATGTGATACAGGCTATGGCTATTATCTATGTGGATATAAACATGTTAATACTATGTGCCTAGTTCTTCATTGCCTTGAAACATGCGAAATCATTTGCAGTGGCGGAAAGTCAGAGCACAGCGGGTGTAAAGTAATACTATTCTGGCGCGGTAGCATTTTATACTCATCTGCTGTGATAGAGATGGATAACTAATTCTGAGAGGCAGTGGAGAGTTGGGGGCATTGAAGCTAAGTAGACCCAATCCTGTTGTGACTTCAGGGGAAAGCACAGGGTTTTAAGCAGGATTTCCTGGGCGTTGCATGAAAACTTGCCTGACTTAGAGAATGCATCTATTTTCATACATTAATAATCTCCTGTTTATTAGATCAAAAATTCTGGACAGATTTTATTGGTTACTTCTGTCTACTTTTTTCTTTTAAAGTCTCAGACTTGTCTTCAGAGGCACTTTGCAAGAGGCTTGGTATTCTCCTTATCCCTTCTCTATTTTTCTTTTTTTCCATGGGGGGAGGAGGGAAGGAGGGACTGTTGTTAGAAAAGTTTGTAAAATATTACTCTTTTACTAACACAGCGCAGAAGAAAAACAGATTTGATTTCAAAGGGTAGTGCTAGCACAATGCCAGAGCTGAGGCCTTCGAGGGAGTGGAGAGCTTTTGAAGGCAAAGCAACAAGCCCTTCAGCTAATTAAGTGCCTTTGAATAGGCGAATAAAGAATGCCGGTGATGAATCAGGATTACAGAAAGCAATAAGTCTGAACCTGGAGTTTGACCTCTCCACATCTTTCCCCACAGATGTGAAAACATCTTCTTGACTGGTCATTTCTGCTTTTATATTTATTTGTGCAATTGGAACTGTTTTTCTCCAAGTTACAGAGAATTTCCCCCCCCTTCTTTCAACAGAGTCTCAAAGGAGCCGGCACAAAAGTGTTATAGAGTGGTCATTGTCTCTGCCCCCCAGTAAATAATGTTTAAATATGTTTTAGAAGCGGGAGTTAATGCTGAAAAAGCTCTGGTGAGTTTGGTCACATCATAACCTCAAAACACAGGCTTTAACTGTTAAATTACAGAGGGGACTTTTAATTCATGGCTGACTTTTTGACATTAGTATGGTATTTTCCTTAATTTGTTTCTTCCTCCCTCTGATTCTGGATCTGAATGCGTAACCCCATGGTATAATGGATCTCTGTGATTAAATCTCAGCCTCTGAGCTTCTTCAGCCCATATTTTGGGATGTGTTAAGAAGGTATTGAGGTTTCCAGTAGCTCTGCTTTATGCATGCGTCAGATCTTCTAGTTCAGCCATCTATGTGTTCTGCTAAAAGCAAGAGTTTGTAGAGCTGGAGATGTCTAAAAGCTCTTCATAGTGCATCAACCTCAGAGGAATAATTGGCAGGGAAGTAGTAATAACCCACCTCCTGTTGTAAATTGACTTGAGCCGTTGGTATTTCATTTACAATCCCGTCCCTGCCATCACCACCCTTATGTCTTCGGAGCATTGCAAAGATGCTGTGTCAGAGGTGAAACGCTTTCCCTAGTCCATCATGCTTTCACTGCCTTAAATTTATTCTTAACAAGATGGAAACAGTCCAGGCCAACAGTTCACTCTTACGATATGAGCAACCCCACAGAAATAAGCTAGCATATTCACTCATGCTGCAGGACTAAAAATCTATCCGGGAAGAAAACACGAGGCCAAGAATTGGTTTTAAAGAACAGGGTACAGACAAGAAGGTGATGTATGCACGTTCATACACACTGCTGATTAAAATGCTTGGTGGAGATGAAAGGGAAGGCGAGAGAAGGCACATTTATGTGCTGCATGTTTGGGTGGAAACCCAAGGCAGTAATGCCAAAAAACCCCAAAATAAGCCTGGAATTTCATCCTGATGCTCCGTTTTAATTAACTTCCTGGTCATTAGGAATGGCAGCACATCATGGGACATGCTGCAAGTGGTCCTAGACCTCAGGGACAGTGAGCTGAGGAGAGTGTGCCACCACTTCACGCTCTCTGCCTTAACTCTGAAAAAAATCTTTGTTTTTGTGGTTTTAAGTGTGTCCCTGTGTTGCTTTAAGTAACAGACTCTTGTTTCCTTTTTTCTTTAATAGTAGTAGAAAAGAAGAAAAGCCTGCCTCAAACGTGTCAGGAAAGTCATACGAGTGTGCTAAGGAGCGCGTGTCTGACTTAGCGTGACCACCCTGTCCACCTTTCCCTCGTACTGGGCAGTAGCCAGCCGTACGGCTTTACTGGGGCTGCCCCTCCAGTAAGGAATTACCCAGAGGGAGTCGGGGAATCAGAATTTGGCCCGTGGTGCATTTGAAAAAGATCTTACCACAAAAAGGCTCTTGCAGATGAAAATCCTCTAAACCTGGCAGCACAGCCTCCCTCCCAGCCGCCCCATTGAGTTTGATTGCTAAAGGCTCAAGTAAAGTTATCCTGATTTGCCTGATCAGGCCCTAACTACTAGCTAGGATTTAAAAAATGAACCCCCTTGATTTTCATTGACACAAAAAGCATCCAAAGGGCTGAACAAAGGCTTTCGCTGGTTGGGGTTCCCCCTTTCCCCTTCCCTGCCCTGGGTCTTTACAGGCTAAGAAACTATAAACGCTGAAGATTTTGAGTTGTCAGTGGGAACAATGGGAGGGCTTTCCCATTATGTCACAGTTTGCCTGAGCATCATTTTTATACAAGAATACTAAAAACAGCGATTTGGTCAAGGGATGCAACTTGTATCCCCCCATAGAAGGTCATGCAGCCGTAGCACTTTCTTGGCTTGGGAATTGCAGAATATATTCCTGAATGACAGCAAGTGAATATTGTCCAAGGGCCCTGTTTTGGGTGCCTTTGACACTGAAAACTTCTTTTGACTTCCACATGTCTTGCTCCTATTTTGGCCGCATTTGTAGGAAGTGTTTCTATCCAAGGAGTTTTAGCAGCCAAACTTGGGACCTAACTTGACATTAACAAAGCAGCAAGCACTCGCATCATAAAAATAATTTGCCAAGATATTTTGAAGACTCGATTTGTATCTCGTGTCTCTGGTCTTACTATCGTACGTTATTCGAAAACTGTGTATATTTTACAAAGCAGAAATCATTTGAGTTAAGGGTAAAAAACTAATGTAACAGCGAAGGGAAAACTCCTAATTGGCGTCAGACATTAATCGAGCAATTATTCAACAGTTTGGAGGCTGGGGGAAATACATTTGGCTACTTTATCCTTGTGGGTAGGCTATTTCTGTAGTTTTCTGTCTGAGCAAAGTAAAACCTGTATGCACACAAAAAATACAAGTGCAAACATGTTGTGTTTCAAGTGCAGTACCTAGAAATAACTTTCCTGGTAAAATGAACTCAGTGTCTTTTTCTTTTTCTCTGGGCATTTTGGAGAAATTTCACTGTGTGGGTGGGGGAAAACAAAGACGTGGCTGTAAACAGGAACTGATATTGTCTCTGGGCCTGAATGGAGAGAGAAACTGAACTAGCTTCATTGGTTCTCTCATGCATCTGTGAGTCTGGAAACACTGGGATGATTCACAGTTTTCTGATTAATACAGGAGCAAGCAAAATGGTGCAAATTAACTGCCATTACGGATCTGCTCTGTATGGCAAATATGCCTCTAGAACAAATGGTGTTGCATGAAGACAGCTTAGAGAAGAAGGTAATGGGTCTTAAAAACAAATTAGCAGCAGTCCCTTCAAAGCTGTTAACATTAAGGGTTGAAAGTGAAACACTGTTACAAGCTGTCTTCAAAACCTAGTCCCATTTAAGTAGCATATCAGCCTGCTCCTTTTGGCTTTGCAGTGTTTCTGTATTAAGCGCTTAGGGCTGTTTCAAGTATCACTCAGTAATCATTGGTAGAAAGTCAGTGGGAATGTAGCTGTCTCTTAGGGCTTTGAAGGCTAATCACTCCGTTACATGCACGTTCTGAAGTCTAATTTTTTTATGCTGGATTTAGGGGGAATGTTATCATTTTGCGATGTCATTCTCAGAAACCCTTCTGGTTGTTGGGGGGTAAAAGTCAGCCTTGTCCTACCATTTAAGCCCCCAATAAAAATAGGTAGAAAATGAATCTCTTTAGCATAAGCATTATTATCCATATAAACTCATCATCACAGGCTGCATCTACATGTGCACTTTACTGTGGAGTAGATTTATTAGGTTCAGAGCAACATGTCACCTTCTACGTGTGCCACAGTATTAGGCCTCAGTAAACTAATTAACACCACTGTAAGATAGCACTGTCAGGGACAGTGCTATCTCATGGTGGAGTAATTAACTGCGATTAAATACACATGTAGATGCTGACCGTGGGTGTAAACTGCCCAGCCAGCAAGGGGCCAGACACCTGCCTGCTGCCTAATCACACAGCTCCACACTTTCAGTGCTCATGCCCCAGCCAGCTCCTCCGTCACCCAGTGCCGCTGCCCAGGGCAGAGCAGGGCAGGAGCAGCCCTGATGTAAACTGCTCTTCCCCAGCTCAAATTGCTGCTGTCCCAGGCACAGGTGTAGACGTGCCTGAGAGTAGTTTACTCCAACTCAAACTGCTCTAGCATTTATTGGTTTGAATTAATTACATGTGTACGTTCACTCACCATGTAACGTTTCTGCTGCAACATTAGCAAAGATGAAAGTGAGATCCCCAAAGCCAGGGTGGTCCAGAGACAAACTTGAACATAAGGCAAGGTGATGCATATCTATGAGGAATGCTGTTATGACATTCCCCCGGAAGACTAGGACAGGAGTGGGAGTTCATGTTGCAGATGGCTCTGTGCAAACATCCCACCTGGATAATTTAGAGTCAGAGGCCCTGGTCCTGAAAGAGTAGTGCACTCTGAGGGTCATCCTGCTTGTATGTGTGAGGGTAACCCCATATGCAAGTCTCTGGGATCAAGGCCTACTCTGATAGGACAGATAAACGTGGGGGAAAGAGGTTGGCATAGGAGCAGAGAGAGAGCTGGGAAATGGCATGTGGCTCTTTTTGACAGAGAACTTGGATGTCGCAGGGGACTGCAGCTCCAACTTGCATTGGAATTAACTGCCCCTGTTCCACGCCAGTTTAATATCTGCGATCTGTGGGTTTCCTCAATGTGGAGCGCATTCACAGCATTGTCTGTTACACTGGTTACTTGATCTCCATCGGGGCTTGGTTTTATGGGAGATCAGGAATAGCAGAAGCAAAACCTGCCCCTTGCAAGGAAATAAACAAAAAACCTAAACCATCTGCTATTTCGTGCACAGCAGTGACAAGAAGAAACCCTTAGAAGGCTCTTTTTGGAATTTCAGCCTTCTAATGTTGATCTTTTCCTTCCCTTTCCAGAGAGATTAGGCCATACTATCCTGGGACAACTCTAATATTCCCAACACAAACAAGTTAATTTCAATTGGTACTTAAAGACTGGGGCCTGCTGGAAGCCTCCCCTTGCATACCGAATGTGTCTCACTCGTATTTCCTCTCGACTAGCGCGTTATTAAGCACATGCTCTCGCTCTGTCTGGATTGAAGTGTAATTTACAAGCCACTTGTATTTGGATAGGCTCTCTTCCCTCTGCCATTGCTAAAAGGGTTTGTTTAAACAAGGAATGATCTTAAATCTATTCTTTTTTATTTTCCACACCTCTTTTTCTGCTCCGTTCTTTGTTAAATCAGCACATGCCCCTTTTGAAACTGCTCCCTTTTGTTTTCTATATGGAAACATAGGGGGTTTTAACAGAATAATTGCATAACAAGGATGAGTTACTTTTTTTCTTTTTTTTTTTTTTTGGTCTCTTTTCCCAAGAGATGTCCCGTGACTTCCTCTGTTACTCTATTAATCGCTGTAGCTCAAAATTCATTCTGATCAAAGAAGCAGAATGAGGTTGAAAAGTGCAGATTCTGGCAATTGACTTGACTGTTTAGATTCCCTGCTGAGCTCATTCAGATCTGGATTTAAGCTGTTCCTGCTGTATTTTTCCTTCTCCACTTACTGGCAAAAGAACATTTTCCAGCCCCACACTCACCAGGGGCAATGCTGAATGCAGAGCAGTAACCATGGGCTGACCAAGCATCCAGGCTGCTTCAGCTGAGATTGGGAATGAGAACGTTTCTCCAGGATCTACAGAACTAATGTTCTGCTCGAATATTAGGAGGCAGTGATACATGTGTCTGCCTGGATCTCATTTATTCCATTATGGAAGATGTACAGAACCTAAGAGCAAAACTGTGGCTTAGGAGAACCTGGAGTAAATAATGACATTTCTGTGTTCTGGTTTTTTGGGGTTTGTTGTTTTAACGTAAGAACTGTGCTTTTTCCCCCTTCTGCATCTATACCTGGATTATTACAGCTCTTCCAAGTGGGAAGGAAATTGTTTTAATGTACTTAAGGAAGAAAATTGTAAACCCCTTGAAATCTCTGGTGAAAGCTTTACTTTACAGTAAAATGACTCAGTTTAAAGATGCAATTGGTTTTAATGTCTGCTTCAAGCTAAAGTCCCAGCACTGTGAAATGTTCTTGGATTTCTGAAGCAATTTAAAAATCTTGGAGTTTAGTAACAATACCTGCTGTTAGGAAGTAGTGCTGCGTGTGTTCTCTCAATTACAACCATTCGGGGTTTTAGGCTATCTCTTAAAGAAGAAGTGCCAAGTCTATATACCTGGGTTTCCTTTTGCACGTTCGGTCCTGGTCTTGCAGACTTCACGAACCCGAACTCCACGTTAACATCAGTGGGAATTCTGAATTCTCAACAAATATAGTGTGGGGCTTTGGTGTCAAGATTACTTATATACAGCCCTCCAAAATGTGTTAGACAGTTCACAACTATAGATGGATACATCCTGAACTCCAAATGGGGACTCTAATAGCACTGAACTGAACAGTTGCAGTTGAAATGTGAATGGCGTTCCATTTTCCGATAATATTATTTATTTACTGATTTAAGAGCACTTAAGATTAGCAGAAACAGAAAGTGATACAGGACGGCATCGCGGTGTACTAACTAAAGGTCTGAAAATTTGTGAGTAGAGCCAGTCAAAGTTTTTTCACCCAAATATTTGTTAAGGAAAGATGTGTTCCCATTATTAATTCCAAGTTCTCTATAATCTATTTGAAACTGAATTTTCCATTTTGGTGTTTTTTAATGACTGTCTTGGCATTTTTTTTAAATCTAAATTTAATTTTTGTCAAATGTTTTGCATGGGAATGGGGGGAATCCATTCCACAACCCACTCAGCCTGGTGACTTCATTTGTGATATGCAGCCGAAGGGCCCAGTGTCTTAATTTAAAAGTGAACTGTGTCCAGAATGAGATTCCCTGCATGAAACGAAGTCTGTAGGTGATCTCAATGCATTAAGCGTGCGCATACCACCTTTGTGCCGGTGTGCAAAACTTTCAGCTTTCATTTGCTGGAATCTCCCCAGATTTTGCAGACATTTTAAATGCACAAATATTTATGGACAGTGACTAAACTCTCAGTGTGATTTCTTGTTTTGTTTAATTATAAGTGTGAACATTGCGGAGCCTTCTGAAACAATAGCAGTGTGCACATGCCGTTGTAAAGAAGATCTTGCCTCTGGAGTACAAATCTTTGGCATCTCTCTCTCTCTCAAGAGAAAACATTTGAGGGAATTAAACCACTGCTGTCTAAGTTACTGTGAGGTTATTTTGTACTGTCTTCTTTTGACAAAGCCTGCATTTTCCTTCTAACTGGGAGTAGGCATTTAAAAAACTGAATCTGACCACTACACTAAAAGTTTCCAAGCTGGACTTTCTTTGCCTGCAGTCCACGTTCTCAAGTAATATGGAAATAAGAATTTCCCAGCACAACTGTGAGGAGTCCTTTTGTGCCATAGCTGTAACATAGGAGTTTTAGGAAAAAGGAAAGATATCAAGTAATTCGCTGTATTAGACCCACGAAAAATTGGGTGACCTTCTACAAATACCCTGCATGTGTTTCTAACCCAGTTAAACTGCATCCTCTTGTAGCACTGTTCTTCCACACCTTTTATATAGAGAAGACATCTGGGAAACTCCTACACATGTTGTAAATATTACAGGCTTCAATATGTTACATTTTTAACAGTAGTTGGCAATTGGGAGGATGGGAAGGAAATTTTCAGAAAACATCCCATTCTATCTCTCTCTCAAATCTTGCTTGTGAAAGATACAGTTACCATAATAATGATCAGTCACTAATTGATTCATCGTGCTTCCAGACAAGTGCTGAACAGAGGAGCCAGGCAGGTCATTTTCTTGTTCCAGCTCCTCTTTGGGTTGTTTGCTGAGGAAGGGCAGGAGAGGGTTATAAAGCTGCTGCCACTACATCCAGTGCGTGTTTTTCTCAGAAGAGAAGAGACACTGTGAGCCAAAAGCTCTTTCCTTTGGAAATCATGGCTGGGAAGGGCCCCTTTGGCTTGCAAGACGAAGTGGGCAGTCAGACAGACCCTTTCCTGAATCCTAGGCAGGCACCAGACGGCTGAAGGAAGAGAGGCACCAGGCTGAATTAGATTGACTGACTGCCTTGGACAGTGAGGCAGTCGGCCTTAATTGGTTTGCAGCTGTTCATTTTTTTTTTTTTTTCCTTCTCCCCTCCCCCGCCCCGTTTCTTTTTCCCCTTCTCCCATCTGACCCCCCAGGCCCACCACCCCTCTAGCAAGAACGGAAACCTTGCCAAGTTGGGGAAGAAGCATCTAAACTAGCTTTACTAATTTTTTAGCAGCTTTTAAATCCCGAAGAGCAGCAGCAAATTGGGAAACAGCAGCAAGCATTTAAAAAAAAAAAAAAAAAAAAGAAAAACTAAACCTAGTAATTTTAGGTGCTTATTCGTGGTGGGAGGTGCGCGCGTGATTGTCCGTCACCTGCTATAACCTGTAGGCAAGACTCTCCACAGTGCCTGGTGGCTGAGGTTGCTTGGGCACTGCCTTCGAGAAGGACCTTTCCTGGAAGCCTCCGTTTCGAAGGTACTGAGATATAGTGCTTCTTGGGATGCAGGTCTGTGTCAACGGTCTCAAGTTGGGCACCTAAAATGGGGTCAGTCATTTTTGGAAATTCAGGCCTTAAATCAAAATGTGTAGGTTGTGTATACTAGACTGGGAGCAAAGCATGGGAGTTTCGCGCGTCTGTGTAGTTTAGTTTAATATCTGCAGGGTTGCTTTCTCCAAGCTGCTTTGACTACGGGGTTCTGATCTTCTCCCATTAGAAATGGGCAAGTGTTGCTGTCCTCCTGTTCTCTGTCCTATTGCTTTCTCTCACTTCCTGCAATCTCTGACTCTTCTGTGTTCCCAGAGGACTAAGAGTCACCCGTGGGGAAATTCCTGATTTAATGTGATCCTCTTTGCCAGCGACCTTGAAGGTTGGAGGCCAAATTTTCTTTGGGAGGATGATCATTGTGGCCACTTCCTCAGGAAGAGGAGATGAATAGCAATCTCCAACCCTTCTGGATCCACTTTCCTTCACTGTTGTCAGTCCATGGGCAGCCACATGGCTTCTAATGGTATCCCTTGAATTGGAGTCAGAAACAACCAAGCCAAAAGAGCTCCTGGGTCCATCACAGAAGCTGACCCTGTGAAAAGAACAGTTTGATCTGCACCATAGGAAATTATTAGTACTGCTTTCAGGAGAGATTTCATCCCCAGGGCCATATGACTTCCTCCTGTGAAGTAGGCCTAGTTCAGCTCCAAATTTTGGTATTTCTGACTAGGGTTTTATTCAGGAGCTTATTTGCTGGATGCTGTAGCTTAAATCAGCCTAAAATGTTCTCAGTGTAATCAAGTGCTCCCTGAACCCCTAGCAGACTTTGAGGGTCACTCCTCAGGTGCACACTACCTGTTTACATACGTCTGCAGGATCAAGCCATCAAGGTCTGATTAGGCAGCCCCTAAAAATAGTGTCTCTCGTGACACCAAACATGCCTGAACCTGTTGTCTGCACAAGGAACCAGCTTCTGTTGATGCTTTTGCTTGTAAGGATCTGCACAGTGCCCTAGTGATGGAGCTCCAGTTATCCACCTAGGAGGATGAGTGCTGCATTTCAGAGGGCCATAACGCTGCTGGTAGCTACACAGCAGCTTGCCGTTCTGGCTCCATTCACCTCCACCAACAATGCCAAGCTAACCCAGTTTTGCAGCTCGCACCCAGTGCCAGAGGCATCCTTTGTGGATGTCTCTAATTCCTGGACTTGTGGACTCCAGTGTCTGTTTTTCCTTCTGTTCTACTGATTCTTTTGGTCTTTGGTGCCAGAGATGGAGCATGAGAAGAGGTTAGAAGCCAAGCCACATATACTCCTGGGGTACAGCCAGTTGAGCCTTTTCCCCTCTCACTCTAACCAGCTATCAGTTTGTCTTCTCAGCTCGTTACACTGATGTCCCCCAAATGAGTAACCCCAAGTGTCACCTGCATGTCCTCCTCCAGGTCACTTGGCCTTCAGTGTCTCAGTGTCGGCACTAGGAAGTAAGACTACATCAGTAGAGTAGGACCATTGTGCAGTGCATATATTCTCATGCGGCTTTGAAGCAAGCAGGATCTAAAGGCATGCTAATCTGTTTGGGTAAGACATACTTGCCGAGAGCTTATTTTTATAACGTCTGTTTTAGCAGAAGCCAGAACTTGAAGTGGGCACCAACACAAGATTTCAGCACAATTCTCTTATTCCACCGCTGTGCAGCAGGCCTGGGAGGTTTGAGGAACAGGGGGGTCCAGCAGCTGTAGGCTGTGAGGGTCAGGAGGATTTGGGTCTGGAAGGACACTGAATGAGAAGGAAGGGACAGTGCTGTATTGGCAACTTCGCGACTCTTTTTAATCTATTCAGCTTGCAGCCTCTGGGAGCTCTGGCTGAGAGAGAGGAATTAAAACCTGCTCCATGAGCTGCAATGGCTCTGCACCTCCTTGCTGGGACCGGAAATCCATTGTGGCGTCCTGATTAGTGCTAGTGAAATCGGAAACCTCTCTTCAGACAGATAAGGATCTTGTGAATGAAAATCAAACCTGTTCATCCTGAATTTTCACAGGGCTGGGTTATATAACCACAGGCCAGATCCAGGGCCGATCCCCTCTTTGTGTCACCTCGTGAAAAAGTGAGCCGTTCGCCCCCTTTACAGCTTCTCCCCAAACCGCTGAGCTTTCCTTTTGCCAGCTCCTTTGGGGAGGCAGCCGCTGGGGGCCAAGGGCCATTCAGGGCAGGGCACTCGCTGTTTGGGGTGGTGCAGGCCCTCTGCCTCCCTCCTGCCGTCTCCAGCCCCTGTCTGAAGGTTGCACAGGGGACCCGCATTTCATGCTCCTTCACATGCTAGTCTCCAGCCTAACTCAAAGGAACTCCAGTGGGGCCATCCACGAGCATCTCAAATCCCATAATAGTCCCTTAATGACTAGGTGAAGTAGGCTGTGTTTTGTCCTACGTTAATAACAAGTTCCTGGTTAAAAATAACCCTACAATTAAAACAAAACGCCTAATGATTTAGGGTTTGAAGCTGCAGCTCTCACAGCCTTCCTAAGCTCAGGAGGCACAAGACTGGCTCCTCCTCTGATGATTTTATAATTGCTCTACAGAAGGGCCCTGGATGCACCCGTCCTTCTGGCACCGGGAAGCCGAGAGCAGCCTGGGGCAGAGCTCTGACTTCAGGGGCACAGAATTAGTGTTTGGCTACCTCCAAGTACTGACCTTTGGGGCTTGAAGCCATATGAACCAACAGTAGAGACTGCTTTATTTTAGGACCTATTAACTCCTTCAGAGACTTCCCAGCACCTGTTCATAAAAGCAGCCCCAGCGTGTGGCTTGGTAGCTGTGTTCCTTCGGGCAGCTCTGCCCTGACGGTGCATTTAGAAACTCCTGCATGCCCAGGCAGTCTGTGCCTTGGTGTTGCATATCAAGCCAACTCATATCCTTTGGATGAGTTTGGTCATACCTGGGAACAGCCTGGGAGCTCTGAGCGCACCGTCCCAGGGGAAGGTGGAAAGGGGAAAAAGGAAGGAGGGCCCCTCTGCTGTTTTCCCCACCCGCACTGTTCTCACTCATGTTAGACAGACAGACTAGCTAACGGAGAGGTGCAACTGCATTCCCAGTTAGTGAAAGATGTGTGTGGGATGCGGGTGAGTGTCCCCAGCTCCAGCCAATGACCACCCCAGTGGAATGACAAGCCATCGCAACGTTCAACCTCCGGACTGAGCTGCTTAAATCTGGCAGGATGGATCTGCCTAAAATGTAAAAAATAAAAATCATGCTATTTTAGTGCTCTGGAATCAGGGATTATAAATAGCCCAGCCGGTGTGTTACTTCTGGCTGCGTGCGTCGTTCGTAAGACATCACTGCATCCGTCATTTACCTTTGGAATAGGCTGTCTGCTAATTAACGTGGCAACTGCAGTCTCCCCTGCGTTTGCATCTTGTGATGATGCTTGCAGGTGAGTGAGAAGATGCCTTCAGGACACAAGCCCTCCTCACCTAAGCACTCAAGTTCAGCACCCAGTCTTGCAGATACCATTTCAGTAACTGTACATGTGGACAACGAGCGAGCAAATGCTGTCATTTTGGAGTTGTATGGTGAGTGCTAGTCATGAAGCAGGACTGTACAGTGCCTCTGACTTGAGACCTGGCTTCAGATTCCAGCTTTGTCACAGACTTCCTGTGTGATTCAGGGCAAGCCACTTAACTTCTATGTCTCACTTCCCCAGCTCTGGCTCAGGCAGCAGTAACAGCACTGCCCTACCTCACTTTAAGGATTATTACACTGAGGCAAGCTGTTGAAGCACCCTACATAGGGTGCTGACTTCCTCTTTTGCTTTGGAAAGTCACTTTCCTGCTTTCTCTCAGTTTTTCCATCTGTAACTTAGAGGCAGAATCCACCATACCAGCTTGTTGGGAGGAATAAGTGGGACAACTGTCGTTGCACTGGTAACGTGTTATGTTGGAAAATCAAATTATACCATCTCTCTGCTTATGCACCAGTGTCTGCTCCTCGGTCAAATTAGGGTAGGCTGGGCCCGTGATGTGGCCAGTGTTCCCTGCTAGCACTTTGGCTGACTCAGACAGTGGGGACGCTACATTTGCAGTGTGTTACTCAGCCACTGGCCCCTCTTTGTTCTAGCAGAATAGTCTGGTAAGCAAGAAGAGACAAAGTTGGGACTCAGACTCTGAGAAGGCCTGCTGGTGACTCAGAAAACGACCCTTCATACAATGACCGGTCGCTGTTTGGAGTGTGATTCTTCATCTCGTGAGAGGAGCACATGCTGGAGCAGTGCAGCAGGCATTGGGGGTTGCTCCTCATTGACTTTGCCTAGTAAAGTAGAGGAGAGGGCACCAGCTCTTTGTTGAGCAGACTCTGGCCAACCAGTGGGCAGGGGTATAACAGAGGGGAGGCAGCTGGCCCTCCCCTTCTCATGCACCTGAATGGGGTCTGGCCATAATCTCAGGATAGGATGTTGTGGGTGTGTCATCCTAATCTGTGTTACTCTAACCCAAAGGAGTCTTTCTTGGAGCCTTTCACAGCCTATAAAAACAAGCTGAGTCTAGCTTCTCGACTGGAAGCAAAATGCAAATTCACCTTACTGTCCGAAGGTTCCCGAGAGCTTCCCGTTGGCCTCCATCACCCATAGTCTCGTTATTCTGTTTGTGAAGCGTAAGAGAAGCTCCAGCAGGAGGAGGCATCTGTATTCATCAACAGGCCAAAAGTTCCTTAAGGTCAAAAACGGGTGTTTATAGTTTGGGGGGATGGAGGGGACCCTTGTAACACCTCACCAGCAGCTGAGAAGGGAGCACTAGCAAATGAATGTCTGGTGACTTCAAAACCCAAGGAAAAACTTAAGCCTTATGATTTTAAATCTAGATGCCTAAAATTGAACTCCTCATTCCATCAGCAGCTTGATTTTACACTGGTATCAAGCACCTGCTTCTCCTGCTGGCTTCAGTGGCACTTCCAGGCCTTTTGGACTTCTGAGCCCTCGGGGCCCTTGTGTTTGTGCCCGAGCGTGGCACTGGGAGGTTAGCCTGGGGCACCCACATTTGATGAGAGAGGTCTTTGGCTGCCGACAGAAGGGACTCATCACTACCTCCAGTCTGAAACCAAGAACGCTTCCCCTTCCCTGCAGTGGTTGGAGTTGCTCGGGCCAGACTTATTTAAATGCACAGTGTATTTGTCTTTTATGCTGAACTCTTAATTATGCCTGCATTTCACTGCAGATTAGCAGCACAGAGTTCTGAGACCTCTTGCGGGACAGCATGTGCACAGATATTATCTTCCCCGACCCTGGTAGTTGTTTACAGAAGAGGACTGGAGGACTGCATGTGCATGCGCACGCACACACACACACGAACCCTTACAGATGTGAAGCTCAGCCTGCCTCTTTTTGAACATTGCAAAACAGGAACAAATGAGTGTGTCACTTTAAACCATGAAACCACTTTGTCCATAAAGACAGATTTGGCGTCTTTGTGTTTCCAGGGACAGTCCAGAATTCCATAGTGATCCCACTGTTCTCTCTCTGCCCCTCGCCCCCGCTCCCTCCCCCACCTCCTCTTGAGATTTGCTTAGTGTTTGCCTGGCTCTGTTTTTGTGGTTGGTAACCAGCAAAAGAATGGAATGGATTTAATGATTTGTTGGCTACAGTGCCAGTATGATTAAGTCAATAAAGCTGCAAGCTGAAAACAGACAGTGTAGTTACAGTATATGACTTTAACCTTGTTAATGCATGTTTACGTCCTCCTGCGTGCTGCACAGCCGTACGTTGCGTAAAGAAGACCTGACCAATCTTTAACCCATTAAATAATTCATAAAGCGAGAGCAGACATCAGCTACTTGCAAAGCGGATCAGTAACCACGGGGTCAGCAATAACTTTGGCTCCTTGGACCCTATCCAGCATGATTAAACTATGATGATGTCACCATGCAAGCTTCTAACCTTAATCATTTGGATGTGAACAAAGGGAAGTTAACCGCTGGTGTTCTGGGGCTCTGTGAAAGAAATGCTTGCAAGTGGCCCTGACTCAAATGGAAGTTGGAAATAGCACCCACCTTCTAGTTCCCTTGAGTGATTCCTTGTCTAGCTATAAAAGCTCAGCATACCAAGGGAAGAATTTTCCAAGGCATCTAAGTCCCACAGACTTCCCGTGAGATCGAGCATCTGAAGGACCAAAATCACTTTTGAAAGTAGGACCTGGGAGCCTAAGGCACTTAGGCCACATCTAGACTGCAAACTTTCTGTTCCCTTAAGCACCCACTCGTCTGTGCTGGCTGTCTCAGCTGGAAGCCTGGTGGTTGTGGCTGTGCGGTGCTGCAGGTGGGCTAATTGGCACTGTTCCCCAGCTGCCTTAATTGGCCCACCTGCATCTGCACTGCTTCAGGCTGAGGAGCAGCACGGCATGTCTGAGGACAGAGCTGCTGGCCATAGTGTGCGCTCCAGTCATAGCTGGACTGTGTCTGAAGATGTTACCCCAGATAATTAACTTCTGACTCAGGAAAAGGAGATCTCTTGCCTTGTGAGTGAGCCTGGAGGATGGGGAGGTACCAGGACTGAATCATCTTTGCAGTCAGCCTGAAGCAGGCCCTCTGCCTTTTCAGTCTACCTTTCTGCTGTAGCCATGAGAGCAACACTGCTGTAACTCTTGAGACTTTGTGGGTGGACCGTGAAGGGACGACAGAAGCTGGAGTCGCAAGCCAAATGCCTGAGGTTAGGCAGGTTTGCCCCATCCTGGAATATCTTGCATCCCGGGAGTTTGCTCAGTGTCTGTTCCATGGCTGCCTTTTCTGTAAACTGTCTGAAGGAAGGATGGTGTCATGGTTAACCAAGGTAACTGGAGTAGGGCTCAGTAGGCTGAGTCCTTTCCCAACCCTGCCACAGACTCCTTTTCTGACCTTGAACAAGTCACTTAGTTACTCTGTTATTTCTGTTTGCCCCACAAGAATATAATCCTTCCCTACCGAACAGGGGTGAGGGAAGGCCAGATCATGTGCGTGTGCACCTGTATGGCACTGACATGCTACAGAAACGGGGACATACCCATATTGATTGATTGTAGCTTCAAATTCCCAACGCACTGCAGTTGCCCTTCGTATCTTGGGCATGAGGCCTGACCCCTTTTCATATGAATTTTGTTCCTGTTTTCTCTCCTCATCCCTTCTTTTCAGATCCTGGGGCCAGCTGTGGCTGGTTCCAACTCACGGCTATTCTAAACTACGCCAAATTTTAATGATCCCCTCTGGGCCTGTAAGTTATCTCTAGAGCGCTGGAGCGCAGCACGCTATGACCACAAACCTAGCAAGCTCCCTCACTCATTCCTTATGCGGCAGTTACAAGAGCCAAGTGCAGCAGGTAGGACTTCCCCACACCTGTGCCATTTTCCAAGGCATCGAAGTCCATCAGTTTTGCCACGACATGGAGGCTCTGAAGCACCAAAATCACTTTGAAACACCAAAACCATTTGGGCAGCTCTGAGTCCCCTTAGCACTTTGGGGTCAGTACAAAGATGGGCTTACACAAGGAGAAGTGAGCCCTGTGCTTAGATTTAGGGAAAAAAAAAAAAGACATGTCTTGACCTGGGGTTGCCAAGGGTCACCTAAGGCAGGCAGGATCCACTGCCCAAAGAGCTTGAATGGCATGTAAGTAATTAGATCCATTTGAAAACCCCCAGACCTTGCATAGTTCAACTTCATGGGGCAGATTTTTAAACCTGTCCGTGGCCATTACATGCACATACGTTTGTATGAGCTAATCCCCCATTTGTGTGTTCAAAGGGATATTTGCATGTACAGATTTGCTTGTACACAGAAATGGGGAGCTTACGTGCCAAGGTAACTGCAGACCAAACTTTGAGATCAAGCCTCTGCAACATGCACATGTTTATAGGCAGGGCTCTGTGGTGTAAAAAGCCATGCAGGTAAAATGCATCAAAATGATATTAGTGACCACGATTCCTGCGCATATCAGAGCACATCGTAGAATCTACTACATGAGCCAAGGACTGAATTTTCCAGATACAGAGATAGACGCCTCCAGCTGGAGATTAGAATCTGGACCCGCTGTCCGTTGCTGTCAGCGTATGCAATCAGGAGCTAGAAATGAAGAACTGACCCCCAAAGCTAACGCTGATGCTTCCCTATGATTTAATTACTCTCTGTCGCCTTCTGATTTGAACTGATTGAGACTTGTAAATTAATTTGCCCTGTGGTTTCTTTTCTTTTTTTATATATAAATAATCTGGAGTGGCAGTCTCTTCAGAAGGAGATGCCCCCAAAACTGATGACAAATTGGATATGGTTGGAGTAAAAATCCCATGTAAATGCCCTATTTGTTTTTAGCTTGGGATTCTGCATGACACATCTGAAGATCGTTTCTTACCACTCTGCTGATTTCTACAAGCAAGCGTGTATACATGCAGGTTTATGAGCACTGCACCCACCATAGGGGGGTATATTTTGCAGCTGGTAATTTTTGTGCATGGGCTGCAGTTTTTTTCTGGTTGATGGCATCCGGAGGTGCTCCAAGCGTATGTTAGCACTGAACAGTGGGTCCCAATTCCTGACCCATAGCTAATATCCTACAAGCCACATGAAGCTACCAAGGATTCCTCCGCTAGAGCTTGAAATGCTTCAGTTATCTACAAATAAACACCATTAATTGCTTTTAGAAGGTGTCATGCAGTGGTTAAATAATGAGAGCCTTATTAATGTGTTTGGACATCAGCCTTTTTTGAGGGGAAAAAAAGATGTCTGAAGTGGTAAAATTATTTAAAATTAGTGGGGACATTTACAGGAAGGCATAAAGAACTGTCAGTTGTGGAAAGCGGCATTTTATGTTCTTGTCCCAGATGACCTTGCTCCAAGGACAAATCAGAGCTTGATGAAATGAAGCTGCAGATGGCTAGTGATCTCAACTCTGTAATAATGAAATGACACAAGAAAAAATGAGCCCTCTACAGTTTGTAAATACAATCTGAATGGAACAAGGAGGGAGGGAAGGAAGGCATTTTTAAGGGCAGATGGAGTTGACTTGGTTATAGCATTTCAGCATTGGGGGTTTAAATAAATATTTTTCATTAAAAAACAAAACAGAATGGCACCACGTACCTCACGGACAAAATCGACTTTATTTTCTCCCTGCCTCTCCCCTTTTCTCATATATTAGCATCTTGGCTATAAAAAATTGAATTCAAGAGCTACTTAGCAGAGAAGGTCACTGATTATTTATCTAATCAGTTATTTTAGACCATTTTTTTTTTTTAAGTTGTTACAACATCTAATTGGGTGGTTTGTACAATCTGGGAGTTTTCGGTTCCCGGTCTTGGCAAGAAAATATGGGAACAGGTGAAAGAATGAACATGGAAAGAGTGATTTCTGTTCATGAGCATGGTCGGCTCCATGCTCGACACCCAGCATTTGTGTGCTGTGCTTGGAGGGGCTGGGGATTACATGACAGCACCTTTCCAGATAGGAACTGGGTACCCACCTATCGCCAGTCAGTGAGACCGGGGCCCCTGTCTTTGAAAATCTCACCTTCAAATTGAAAAGAAAAAGAAAAGAAATTCTCAAAAATGAAAGCTACAGTTTATTTAAAACCGGGCAGTTCTACAACTCCTCCTGTGGTTACCCTGCTGGAGGCCAGGCATGTAAAACTCACCCAGCTTCTCAAAATTGGCAGTTGTAGGACTGAACTCTTTCAGCAACACTAAGTTTTGTCCTTTACCTCATGTCTGAAGCAAACCTAACTCTGTTGCTCAATCAGATCCTTTTTCTCTGGTTTTAATACATGAAATCCACGTTGGGCTGTCACTTTTCTTCTGCTTCCATTGCACGTTCAGCTACACCAGCTCTTCTGAACCTCATCAGCGCCTCTGCTAGAGAGCGTGCCTTGACATAATGCATGGATTACTTGAGTCAAACTGTGCTTTATAGATGCCAGACACTGTAGTTTGTCATTGGGACCAGGGCAACCTTGGAGAGTCAGGCAGAAGGACTACCAGCTGAAACTGGACGAGATAAATACAGTTTTAGATGATCTCACTGAATTTATAGGCGCACTGCCCTCCGTGGGAACAGGAGTACAGTGTCAAGGACTGGAGAATCGGTGACAGCTGGAACAAGCCAAATATAAACATTCTGCTCTTTGCAGAGAATTCAATTTTGGATTTCAACACCATGGAATATAGATCAGCAAGAAACACCCACCTCAGGAAGTGTGGGTGGGCGTGTATATGGGTGAGAACTAAGGCAGATGACACATTAGAAAGGACAAGGGATCAAAAGAGCCCGGTCAGAATGAACACACATCTCAGAATTCAAGCCTGATACAGATCTGCCTTGTGTGCAATATGTAGGACACTGGTGGATCCCTCCCTGCCCTCCTGACTTCCTGGCTGCTTCCAAGGGGGAATCTGTGATCCCACCTCTGCCCATGTCAGCGCTTACCTCTCAGGGTGATGGAGTGAAGCATGTTCTCCTGCCATTAATGATGCCTGGGCAATCTGCCGGCAAAGGATGCTCGAACCAAAGGTGCAGTCTGCAGCCTCCTCCAGCCGAAGGCAAGGGAGTCGCATCTGATGTAGACACTACCACTATGACTCGAAGGCTAAGAACGAATGCTGTTCAGGGCACCCAGTGAATCAGTGAGTGTGCTATTGTGCCCAGGGCTCAGAGGAGGGTGCTCAAACCAGTTGCCCGTGTCTCTTCCTCCTGCCAGTCTGGTACTGGTTTTAACACCCTAAGTAGCCTGACCTCAGCTAGACCTGATGAAGCATGCACTTTCCTTCATATAAAGTAAAACAACACATGCAATAACTCGCCATAGATTTTACATGCTTTTTTCTTTTTCCTTTTTCATTCCAAGGTTTATTTTGTTGAATAAAACCATCTGTGGCAAACAGAACAATGCAACAAACTCCTTCTATAAAAGTTAAACTAATTTGACGAATTGTTTTTGGAAAGAGGAGCTGGACTCACTTTCCATCCTATTAAAAGCCTGAAAGTATTTGTAAATAGAATTGCGGCTATTTTTCTTTCTTTTGAACAGCGCACACTATAAGAACAGCTGGAAAGAGATTGGTATGTCTTCTATTTTACTTGACCAAAGGAGTCCCTTGTATAATTGTCAGCCAGGTGTAGCGATCTTGTCATTTTGCCTCCATCAAAGAAGGAGGTTACCTTTGTGTGAGGCTGAGCATGCCAATGCTGTAAGAACAGAAGAAAAAAAGAACTTAAAAGAACTTTTTTCTTTTTTTTACAAAACCATATACCCATGGATCACTTACAGTCTTCAAACAAAGCCTTTTCCTGACTGACAGCCCCTGAGATAAGCTTAGAAACTTGAGTCTGATAGTATTTCACATAGTTGTATATCAAGTAAATGGGTGAAAGATGGGGAAAAAGCGACCCATTGAGCCACACAGTTTGTTTTATCAATGTTCAGACATTGTTCTAAGACAAACAAACACAAAAATAAAACGGTTCAAAAGATTTCTGAGCTGAAAGAATCAATTTTATCTTGTCGAGCATCTCAGGGCTGAAAGCAGAATCCGGAGGGAGGTGGGGACAGAGAAAGGAAGAAATCTCCCAAAGAGAAAATATAAAGTCATATTGGAGGCAGCAAATAAAGGTCATAGTCTGTGCATGCTGCCCATGTGATCTTGCTGCAATGTAAATGATCACAGCATGTTACAAGCTTCACTTCAGTTTTAAGTGGAGAGCCTTGACAATTCTGCCAGCTCACAGTTCTGTGTTGTGCATATCGGCTTTGTACGGAGGAAGGAAGTCCCGGCTCAACCTAAATGGTTTCAGATTTTAATATCCACTTACCAGCTGCACAGTAAAGGCTGTGCTCAGCTTTTCCTCTTGAATATAGGGGTGTCTTGACCTATCCCTGCGTGGAGGTACAGGTGGAGGCAACACGTGTGGGGATTCTTTATTGACCTTTACATTGACCTGAACACAAAGCTCCTGTGACAGGTATGAACATTACCACCAATGTTTGTATTGTGAGAGTGCCGAAGAGCTGTACAGCCATGGGCCGGACCCTGAAAAGAAAAACAGAACAGAAAGCCAGCCCCTGCCTGAAGAGCTTGCAGCCCAAACATGGGCATGACTCCACTAACACTAAGAGTTGATCTTGAAGGCATCCTGACCAGCCTAAACCACAAGCCGTACTGTGTAGCCCAGGCCCAAGCTGTCCACACTGAGTAGAGCCCTGTTAGGAATCAGCGTGCCGATTGCTTCTCTCTTTTTTGTGAGCAGTCGGCAGAGTACGCGTGGGGTATGGGAGGGCCATGAGTCAGGAACCAGGGATATTGGCACACTTCCTGTGCCTGAGGTCTGTATTCATGAGTATGCTCCAAAAGCACTGCAGAAAGCTGCAGGCTTGGAGGAAAGCAGCAGTGGGGTCAACATCAGAACTGGGGTTCAGTAGCATCCAATGTTGGGATGATGGGTTTACTGTGTAGAGCATCAGTTGGCATGGGCTTGAGGATGACGTTGAAGTCAGCAGTGCAGACACAGCCTATTAAGCCCAAGACTACAGGTGTGATTGCACAGAACTGGGGAAACAAGGAAACCAAGAGATAATATTTTCAGACTAAGGATCTGCAACCCCCCAGCAGCGAGCAGAAAACTCTTATGTGGAACTTTCCACCCCTCCAAATGCTATACAGCTTGACAGCAACCCGCCAGGGTATTGTTGCCATTTTAAAACACGTATGCTGAATTCAACACCGCATGTTGGATGATGAGTCTAAGGCCACCCAGTGAGCCAGTAGCAGAGCCAGAAACAGCATTTCTTCTGTTCCAGATTTCTAGCATACAGCTGATTTGAAATTATTTCACAGTTAAATGCCTTTGGCTCAGAAAGATAACTGAGATTACTGAGATTTTTTTCTAACCCCTGTGTTTAAATTGCAAACAAGGCTGATGGCCGCTGTCTGTTTACCTTTGTATTTTGTCTTTTATTTTCTAGTACCATGGTTGCATTGAAACATTTCTTCTGTTTTAAGATGTGAAATTATTGGATTCAGTTGCATTCCCTGTCGAAAGTAATGGGAGTATTACTTATCTTTCAAAATGGAAGAAACTTGCTAAATGCAGTGACTGTATGCATTTTTAATTAGCAGCTGTTTAGCTTTTCTACTGTTTATTAATACTTTCATTGGTGAACCCCTCTCTTCTTTGCAAAGTTAAGTCTCTCTCTCCTAGTAACCTTGCTTTGACCTGGTTATTTGTTAGAACCACAAAAAAAAAATCAGTTTCCAATTAGTCCATCTGTTAACTGTTCAAATTCATGACTTAGCTTTATTTGTGTGGGTCCGTGATGTAATGCTCGATGGTCTCACCTGGCAACTCATGTCTTGAACACAAAAATATGCTTTTCCCAGAGCCATTTTGGTACAGATACTGTGTTTCTGATGTTAGATAAATGACCTTTGTCCAGCAGCTTGCAGTCTCCCCTTCACTCCCTTACTGAAATACTGCGGAGATCTCCCATAGCTCTAGGCCTAAATCAGTACGTTTGAGCATTTGAGCTGCTTTATACTATATTTTTCTGAGTTCCACCTTAAGAGCAGATGGGAAAGTTTTGGAATGATGAATGAGTCCACTGTTTCAACTAGTTGTAAAAAAACCCAAACAAAACCAGGGAATACTTTGGACTAAGGGGAATGGTGGGATTCTTTCCTGTACATCAAGGGTGACTAGATCCCCGAATGTGATCTCAGGGAAGTCACGGTTTATACGGTCTTGGATGGCCTTGAGGAATTAGGGATTGCACACGTCTGGGTTCTCACTCAAATGAGCAAGTGTGTGATTACCAGATCAATCACTGATCAGCGCAGGCTGGACTTTCAGAAACATAGCCACACGGGCGGCACAGCTGATGTGCACGGGTGCTTAGTGCAGTTGCGGGCCAGGTTTTTAGTGGGTACGTGTATACTTTCAAACCATGGTGCGGCTCCAGGTAAGCACATGCTTTTCTGCAACTGCAGGACCCCCCTATTGAAATTCTAATTTCAAATCGCAATTTATGCATCTACGTGTGTCTAGCGGTCTATCCTTGCACACCAAATGAGCTGTTTGTGATGCGAATGGCAAGTGAGGTGTCCAAGGGGTATGAAAAGACTGATGCAAGCCCAGCTCCCGAGCAGGGAGTATAAACATACACGTTCCTGAAAACTCTGACTAATTGTTGCCTGCTTGCTCCTGGCAGCTGCATGCGACGCCGGGTTTGTACCCGGTGATTCAAAGCAGTGAAGTTAGCACCAATCCCAGCTCAAACAAAAAATTGCCAAATTGCAAAGCCCACGGAGTTCTGTAGGAGAGCTGAACCGGCTGGGTGACAATTTGCCTAGCAACAGAAACACGTGCTCTTAACAGCGAGCTCTTCCTAGCAGGCTGTTTGGGAAGGATACTGTCGGGGTGATGTTTGAGTTTGAGTTCGGGAGAGAAAAAGAGAAAAGCTGGGAGCTACTCTCAAAAAACCAAGCTGAATTCTTTGAATCCGCAGCAGGCATCAGTGCCATTGTCTGGAACCCGCAAGTATTCAGGTCCCGCCGCCCTGAATGTGCGAACACCCTCAGCTATGGTTTCTGGCCTTCAAATTAAAATCTTACTCAGTCTGCTCTCTTCCTGAAATTTAAAATGGGATGGTGCAAAGTACGGGCCAGTTTAGACTGTGGCTTGTTTGGCTTGGCCTTAGCATGGAAAGGAAAGTGATTTTTTTTCTTCTTGGGGAGTGATGAAAAGGAAAAATGTTTAAAGTTCATTAACCTTTGGTACAGATAGCAGGTCCCTTAGACCACATGCAGGAGCTATTCTTAGTTATGACACTAACATGGTTATTTTCTACTGTAAGAGAAGACAGTAGTTCCCACTAGTGGCGAGAAGAAAGAACTTTTCTTTCTTTTACCTTGCTTTTTTTTTTTCCTGTATCCAAAATGCGAACTGTAAAATGAAAGACACTGAATGCATTCCTTGCGTTCTCATCTGTGCCATTTTGTCCTAATTTCCTCAAAAGCAAAAATTAGATCTATATATTGCTTTCTTTAGTAGCTAATTAAATGTTAGCCAAATTTCCTCCAAAAACGTAGTAAGCCATTCTGTGCATTTGCCAATGAACTTGGCTGAATGTTGTTATTGCTATAGGGTGCTTGCAAAAACATCCTGTATAATTAAGCCGTTCTCCTGCTGCAGTACAAGAGCCGCAATTAGTAACGTGATTTACACTTCTTTACCATTAATAATATGGAAAAATCAACATTATTTTCCTAATGATGTTTAGGGAAAATTAGAATGAGCCGGACATGATTAGTAAAAGAGACTTTAATGTTCTGACTTGTTAATGCAATAGCCCTGAGCTAAACATCACAATGATTGTCCTTGCACTAAACTCATTTGCTTCAGTAAGCACAGACCCTCTGCACACAACAAGACAAGTTGGGAGGAAATTGGCTCGATGGCAGGGATTTTGGTGGTATGAACATTTCAGTGTCTTTCATGTGCCGTGTACACAAACTGAATCCCTGCTCTTTCAAATATTCCCCTGGAGGCAATTTGTATTATTCAAAGCTTAACTATGGCTGCAGAATAATATCTGACATGAAAGCAGAACACTAGCTGCACATGAACTTTCATATTTACATCAGGAGTAAATCACATTTCCTCCCTCCCTCCCTCCCCCTTTCTCCTACTGTGGGAGGGAGGAAGGGATGTGGGAGGAGGCACAGTGTCCAGCAGGATTGTAAGCAAAGCAGCAGTAATAATGTCTGGTCTTATGAGACTGCCCATGAATAGGAATGATAATGAGACCCGTGATGAGCTGCAGGTTTGTGTCTTTTGGTAAATTATCTCGCAGGCATTTACATTTCATCAATTGTGGTTTTGCATAATAGACCTAAGTGCTGCAACAAAAAGAGGTGCCATAAAAGTGAGTAATTTCAGTGACCTTCCCGGTAATCCTATAAAAAAAAATCTTGGAATGACTTGGGTCATTCTTCGTGGCAGACCCACGGTGGAAGACGTCCCAGCTCGGAGAGCCTGCCTCAACAAACATCACCTGATGTTTCCTTCTGGTCTCTCCAAAATATGGCTCGTATCCTGTTTTCTCCAGTTTAGCCTGATTCTAATTGTCAGATGTCAAAAAGGCAACGACCGTTTTCTTCTTGCTTATCTTCTGATAACATTGATTTTCAAACAAAGGATGTGGGCTTCCATTCTGAAAACAAAGGAAGCACGCCCTAGTTAAGGATGCTGGGTATAATGTACATACTTCTGTCTGCCAATAATAACAAAACGTCATAAATAATGTAATAGCTGGATGTTAAAGTGGAGAGTGGGGAGTTATACTGGGAGCTGTTTATGGACCTTGCTGGAGTGTCTCCTTCTCTTTTGCTTTAAGGATGCAGTTTTTTCACTTACTTTTCCCCCTTGGTTTCCACCTATGATGGTTTTGTCTTCAGTGGTGGATGGTGGTTTGGTTTGGTTTGGTTTAGTTTTGTTAGATTCTCTTTCCCCCTTAAGCTGTCTTAGCAATGCTGGAGGGATTAATGGCTTCTTGAATCCTTCCCTTCTGTCCACACCTCCATTCGCATGGTGCAGAACCACCGTTGATGTAAACAGATGCGTCTGTTGTTGGCTGCTCTGGAGCCATGTCAGTTTTTACCAGCTGTGGATCAGTCCCACGTACACCCGCCAAGACTTTGGTCCTGTATTTCTGCAAACTCTTCTTTCCTTTTTGCATTCAGCTTCTTGCCAGGTTTCTCAGATCATTCAGACCAGCCACTTACCACTCTGATCCTGGTCCTCATAGTTTCCGATCTCTCTAAGAACATGGCTCTCCTCTTTCTATTCCCCTCACCCTCATTTTGTTTGCTGGGCATTTTTATTCCATTACCTCTATCCAACAGCTAGCTGCTTCTTTAGTGCAACTTCTTTTCTTTATGTCTATCAATGTAACAGTCAGGGAACTGGTGGAAAACCTAGGGTTTGACTTGCATCCCTTCACCCAGGGAGATGCCCACGGGTTGCAGTGGCCCATGGCCTTGGGCCAGTACCAGAGGATTTTGAATTAGCCTTTGCTCCTCTGAGTTCCTCCCATGTTGATATACCCTAATGTCCAAGTGCTCTGCTGCTCCAAGAGTAATGACATGTGCCATTTTGTGTTGCAGGCACCTAAGCCAGCAAGTGGTTCAAGATGGGATAGAAACTGGAGTTGGGGAGGAGGCCCTGATGAATGTGATAATGGCATCTGTTGTTATCTCCCCGGGGAAGTTGACTTCTTCTATTTTTTTATCTTTCTTGGCAGGATCAAAACCCAGGCATTGTTGCCAGACTTCAGGAGCCAGGCACTATACCAGCTGCAGGCTCAGTGCCCACGGCAGCCACAGTGAATGGATATACAATGAGGAACCATTTACTGAAGCAACAAATCATGAGACGACAGCTGCTGCAGGTAGGGTATGCCGTGTCTACAGAGCCCTTTTAGTGTAGCTGAGAGTGAAACAAGAAGTGGTACGTAAGAAGTGGGATGTTGTGGGGTCCTGCTGAAGATGAGGGGGGCAGAGATTAACCAGTCAGGAGACACGGTTAGGAGCACAGCAGGTGCACCAGGGGAAACGCCAGGACCCTGGGCAGGACGAGTTCGAGAAGACCGAAAGGTTCCTGCACCAGGTGAAGACCAAATCAAAGCCCGCTCTGGGTGAAGGAAAGATCGCCCATTGGCTCCAGTGAGCTTTAGATCAGGCCCCTACTATAAAGAAACAAAGGGAGAAGGCTGGGAGTAGAAACACCCAAAATGTCTTGGGCTTCTCCTAGAGCAGAGAAAACACAGTAGTCCAATGTCATCCCAAACATGGAGCTTCCCATCCAGCATATGCTGAGGATGCCCTTGCTTGGTGCTATTTAGAGGACGGTTTTGAAGACACGGTTAAGTTCCAGACTCAACTGAAGTGTCTAGTCTGAGAATAAAGAATCTGGGTTTGTGTGTGTGCGTGTGTACGTGCGCGCCAAATAGGTCGTTAGATTTGATAGCAGCCATACTTAAGGGCCCACTGTTATTTTTTGTTCCTCAAGAGGCTGCCTCTTGACTGTTAGTCCTCTTGTTTTCCAGGAGAAGCAGAGACAAAACATGCTGGCAGTAACGTCTGAGCAGAGGAGTTCGTTTGTGGCCCAGCAGGTGAATCAGTTTCAAGGTAAGGCGCAAAGGGCTCGCAGTTAAAAAGCACAAGCTGCTGGGGCTCGCAGACTCTGAATAAATATGGGCCTCTTAACAATTCTTTGTGCTGAAATAAAAGCATCCCATGTTTTATGGCATAATACGGGATTTGCCCATTTAGTAGTAACTCTGTTAGAAGGAATGCTGCGGAGAGGCCCGTGTAATGAAAGAGATAAATTAAGGAGAAGCAGCCTATTAAGAATCTGCCACGTTTCAGGAATGAATGTGTATTTAATGCTTAACGTACCTCTTTACATACAGCAGTACAGCAGCCAATTCCCACCGACTGCAGTCAGTCCATGCCAAATCCTCCACCAAACCACCGCATGATGCCATCCAACCCAGGGATGCTCCAGAACACCTTGGGCTCCGGAATCACTCCAGCCACCGCCAGCCAGAACAGCGGGACCATGGTAATGATTCCACACAACGCTAACAAACAGCAGGGGATTTTCCCCCCCAGTTCAGACTTTAACATCCCACTGCGGCCAAGCCAAAACTCGCTGGGTATGAACTCCGGCTGCCAACCGGTTCACAGCCACGCTGCAGTCCAGCCAGGAATGACAATGCCAGTCTTCAGCTCTAGTTCCTTGGCGAACCCCTCTGCGACTCAACAACACTTACGGCAGGCGAGTATGCCAAGACTTCCTAATGTCTACCCAACCCCGTCTACCCAGATGTGGACGTCGACCGGGGTTCCACGAATGCCAAACCAAAGCCAGATGGATACCAGCATGCAGCAGTTCTCCGGTAACCCTCTCTTCTCCAAACAAAACGTGAGACCAAATTTACCAGGCCAACAGTTTTCCCATCAGGCTGTCGTGCCGCCCAATCAGATTGCTCCTGGAGTCCAGGTCAGACAGATGCAAAAACTAACCTTGGGGCAGTCTGGCCAGAGCCTGAGCCCAATGAATAATCAGAACCTAAGACACAATTTAACCAGAGGACCATTGCCAGCCATGAATGTTATGAAATCGATGCCACAAGGCGTGTCCAGTTTTAACCAGCTCAATCCTGCTCAAGGACTTGGGCTGCCAAGTTACTCCTCCGCCGGCCAGCCGGCTGGAACGTTCAACAGAATGAGCACCGCTTCTGAGCTGCCCCACTATGACTTTGTGCCACAGCAAAGTAATTCGATCTTGCCCGGCAACTGCAGCGACACTGACTTCATTGACTCTCTCATGAAGAACAGCAGCAGTAGCAACGACGAAGAGTGGTTGCACAATTTGACAATGATAGACGACATTTTGGGACAGCATGCGCAAAGCTCCGGACACGTTTAGCTCAGAGGGCAGCAGACTGCTTTGTAAATAACAGGAGCGTGACTTTTCAGCACAGAAGCAAATCTGCAAAAGCCGCCGCCTCTTTCAGTACACAATGACTGAACTCGGCCAATTCTTTGCTTGCATCAAAGGTTAATATTGGCAGTTTTTCAGATGACTGTATATATTTGAATATTTTGTAAATTATGTTTTCCTAAACATTAAATATAGAAGTATTTATACTTCTTTGCTGGACTGTTTGTAAATAAATCTATAGCATAATTTTTTTGTTTTATTATAGGAATTTCATTATACCTTGTTATAAATATGCAAATAACATTGTTAGTTTCAGTAATACTGTGTATTACAGCATAAAATACTTATGTTTTTGACATAACTTAACACACGAACTAGGGGTGTCCAGGCAAACTGGCTAAACAGGAAGCAAATGTAGTCATGTATCTCCCCTACCAGAAAACAAAATTGAAGAGTTGCATTAAAAAAAAAAACAAAAAAACCCTCAACTCATTCATAACCCCACTCCTGAAATAATCCTTACTGGAAGATCCCAGCAGGGATCCACGCATGCATAGAGATCTGCCGACGGAGATCCATTTGCAGGATCCCAGCAGAGTTGTCAGTCAGGATACACTCCTATACATTGATTAGGACATTAAATACATAAATTGTCTTGCACTGAGTAGATGCTTGTGATGTTACAACTTCTGACACAGAGTTTGTAACTCTTGATTGCAAACTCATTGAGGACTTACCCTGTGTGAAATGAGCTACACCTGAAGAGCAAATCCTATCCAGGGATTGCAGAGTTCCCTTGTGACTGTATCATATAATGAAAAGATAGCTCTGGTTTGCACACCTCTGCCATGGATATTTGTAGTGTACAGGTGATTTTGTTCCTGGTTTTAAGGCTTTTCATAATTTCTGTTTTGATGTGAGACTTTTTTTCAGGGGAAAAGTCTATAAACATTAATAGTTAATTTTTGATGTTTTCTGTCAGCTCCTATTGTCCTATGTATATTTAAGAGTCTGTTTATAAAAGATTCACTGTACTGTAAACTTCTTAAAATGTTCATACTTTGTGTAATCATATTTTAATAGTCACGTCATACTTCACAAAACATTTGTAATATAACGTCAGCTTCAAGCACAGAATGTTTTTTTTTTCTTCATACCATAATAAACTGCCAGGAGAAAATTGCATATATTTTATGTTTTCATTTCCTACAAGAAGCCTTTCATACTTGCAAATATTGGATCTGATTTAATTCACTGTGTTCAGGATGTTACAACATCAATCTAAAACCATGTACAAATGTAGATGTGCTATTACCAGAAGAAATGGGTGAGAGGAAGAAGTGAAGCAGGCTAGAATTTCAATCTGGGATGAGATTTTCTGTGCCCGCTTTACCTGTTCTTTTCAATTGCAATTAGAAATGAATCCACACCAGAAATCTATCCGTTGTTTTAGAGACTGTTATCCAAGAAGTATAAATGACTCTTGATTTTTCAACTATTGCTTTAACAGCTATAAATATCTTTTGGCCTCTCTGGAAGACACGGCTGTTTCTCTTCAACATCAGGAAGTACAGGGTGATTGTGCAGAAGCTGTCTTCCTAGTGCCATGCCATATCATCTCAATAGACAGAGGTACCTGTGTTCAATATACTTGGTGTTCAATATAGATGTGCGTTGCCCTCACACAACGGCTCTGGATAAGTGCCTCCTTGTAGGGGCTGGGAATTAAAGGAAAAGGGGGGAGGGTTTCTAAATGGATCTTAAAAATATACAGATCTCCTGTTAAATCCACTGTGTTTAAACAAAGTCAGAAAGCACTATGCATCCTTCAGGGACATAAAATTGGTGCTGGTCGAGAAGAAATTCATAAATCCCTTGCTGAGAGATGGATTTCCCCACCACAATCTGGGAAGCCTACAGAAAAGAGGGGACAGCATGCGCACAGGGGGAGAGGAAACTCCAGGAGGCCTCCTCTATGGGACGCCTCCCAGGGAGTCCAAGCTTGGAATGAGGAGGAGGAAGAGGAGGAGGCAGCGATACGCCCTGTGGTAGAGCAGGGAGAACCCCCCGATTCCTGGGATCTGCCCAAGCATCTGCATGGCCCAGTGCCTCTCCCCAGACTCAGGGGCTGTTTCCCCACTCCCTGCCAGTGGGAGAGCAGTGGAGCCTTGCTCCTTCCTGGCATGGGAATGAGAAGTGAACACAGCCACCACTGCCCGGTTCAGGGTGGGTTTGCTGCTGGTATTCAGGTGAGGGTGATGCACGTGTCTCTCTTCACATGCATCCTTGGGGTCTAGAGAAGGCCCCTGTGGAAATAAGTGGGGTCAGGATGATGGAGGTGACAGAGTCCTGCTCACGAAAGATCTGCACGTGGGGAATGATCCCTGCTGGGCCTGTTCCTAGGAGGCAACTCCCCACCACTGTCGGGATGAGAGGGAAAGAAACCACAATGCAAAGCACAAGAAGCTGCAGGTGCTCAACCCTCTGCTGAAGCAGGTCCATAAACACGGGCTCATCTCTGTCCAGAACAAGCAGGACGGCAAGCTCCTCTCTACATCTACGGGGAGTTTGTTTGGCTGCAAACGTCACCAAAGCTTCTGCCTCATTTCTGCTGTCAGATGTGCTCTGCCAAAGCAAGGCAGCGGATCCAGCAGGAAAGCTGGACAACTGGTCTCCCTTGAGCAAAGGTGTGGTGTCAGCGTGCTCTGCCCCCTCACCAAGTCCCGATCCCCAGTCAGCGTTGTGTCCCGTGGAAACAAACATGTTCCTTCACCCTCCACTACCTTCCTGGCCATTGAGATGACCAAATCATTTTTAAAATCCAGTTGGTTTTCTTCCTTTCCTCCCTTTTGCTTTCTCGTTCAGGATGATGAAAATCAGTGGCATCCATTAGCCTTTTTGGATTTTTGGCACCCAATATTCGAGTTACACAAGGTTCGCTCACCCGCCTCCGCGGGATCCCGAGACTGGTGCCAAGGAGCAAGCCCTGCCCACTCGCTCCCAGCCTCGCGCACTGTCAGAGCAGTGCCAGGCACGCGGCGCCACACCGGGGAGCACGCTGGAGCTGGAACCCTGGAGGCGTTCCTGGGCCCGTGCCAAAAGTGCTTACACAGCATTTTTTGGCACACAGGCCAAGTGGAAAGTATTGAGTGGGGCATGTCAGAGGCCGAGCTACCTGGATGCACTAAAAACCACTGTTCCTTCTGGAGTTTAAGGAAAGTCACTTCTCTTGGTCTTACGTGACATGAACACCCCCTCCCCTCATGTTCTCACTATTTTAAGTGCTACGCTAGGTTGAGTTGAATGTGTGCTCTTCATGGCTCTGTACTTCAGCTTTCCCATCTGTCAAATGGGGAGGGTAATACTTTCCTTTTTCACAGGGGTGTTGTGAGGAGTCATGCTTGTAAAAGGTTTTGAATGGGAAGAGCACCAGATGCAATTACTCGTATTACTTATATCTTCTTTTTGCTATTCCTCATATTACTCATATGACTCGCTATTACTCGTATTACCTAGCGTCCGTGCTTCTGAACACTCACTTTCCAATGTGCTTCTTTGGAGATTCACCCACAAACAAAATGTCAAGTGCTCCACTGGGGGTATGCTCAGAGAGCTGGACTTCTGCCTCTTCCCACCCATCATCATGCCAACAGGTCCCCACTGAACGGAGCACGCAATGCGTGACTCACCATACAGAGACAAGGGCATGATGAATGGTGGGCAACGTCTCAGTAATTGGAGCGCTACTGCTGCAGTTCGGGCAACTGCCTGTGTCAGAATATGGTGTCGATTTTATTCTACCAGAAGTTTCCCCCCATATTTGTATCGCAGCTTTCTGTGTTCGTGTGTGCGCAGGAGATTGTAACAGCATCACAGAGGCGTGAGGAGAGGATGGGACTGTATAAACATGTGTCTACACCATGCAGCATGCACTGGAACGACAGAGTCCACCACAAGATGCAAGCAGGATTGTAGTGTGAGTTGAGTCCTGTTTCAAATCTTGCAAGTGCAGACATGGAACATTTCTACTGAAGGCAGTGAAGTTGCTCTGGATCTACCCACGTAAAAGTGACAGCAGGATCTGGTCTGACATAAGCATGAAATGAAGTAAGATGTCTGAAATAGCTTTGAGAAGCCAGCCGTCTAACAGCACTTGATGACCCAAGCTGCTATTAGGGATCAAAATAACTGGCTCGATGGGAGCTACTCTACTGCCATCAAAACAGGAATCAGTTAATGAGCTTTTTCCTCCTGTACTTCAATAAGCAATACTTTAAATCATTGTCAGACAATGACCACAAAGGCCAGAAACTCCGGAGTCTTGAACTCAATAAGGACTTTCTATATGATGGACGAGGGTATTCTAGCAGAAAGGGGGTGTGAATTTAAAGTGCTGGAACAATTGCAGAATAGCTTCCCATAGGGATGCTCCTATTCCAGAATAGACAATTTTGGATTAAGCTAAACCAGCAAAAAGCAGCTGTATTCCAGAATAAGCGTGTCTGCACTCAGAATAACTGGAGGAGTGGGAGGGTTATACTGGCCACTTTCCCCATGCCAGCAAGTCCTGTGCAGTGTCACGGTTGGCTCTGCTGCTCTGTGGCTCTCTAAGATTCATTGCTGAAGATGCTTTCAGCAAAGGAAGCTGCCTCAGGTTAGATTCTGCTCTTAAGTAGGTCACTGCAAAAGTGAACATCTCTGCTGACTCCAACTGTTATCCCTGACTTGATGCCTGTCTGCAAGCGAGTGCTCATGAACAAATTGTAGCACTCCCTCCATGTGATTCTGCTGCATGTGGCTGCAGTGAATGAAGGGAAGGGAGGTTGCTGCAGATGTGCAGCTTTTGCAGTGAAGCCCTGTTCTGCACTGGCTCCCACTGCAGCACGATGCAGGGCAGGAAGGACCGGGCGACGTTCCAATGTTGTCTTGGCTCCTTCACAAGGATAGGCAGGAGCCTGAGTTTTGGTTTTCTGTATCATGGGGCTAAGCTGAGTCTGGTGTGTGGATGGGATGTAGGACACCTGGAGCAGCAGGAGAAGAGCACAAGGAGGTAAATGTCTTTCTTTTCACTTCCTGAGAGGAAGGGGTCCTGGGGCACCAGCCCGAAGCCAAAGTGGAAGTCTCTGCACTTTCTTTGCAGATGTGATGGCTGGGATTTCTGGTCCCTGTTTAAGAGCTTTATATAGCTATCAGACAGCTTTCTCTGTTTTGTGCTGGCTTTAGGCAGGTGGTGCCAACCAGTACCCAACTATCTTTAGCACCCTTCTGCCCAGAAGTACTTATAGGATTCCCGTTAATGTATCCTGTTGTAGAGCCTTACAGTGCTTGTGTCTTCACAGTGCCCTCGGGAGGGAAGAGGTGCTATCAGCCCCTTTCCTCCATATGGAGGATCTAATGCACACAGATGCAAAGGGCCAGAATTTCAAAATCACCTGAGCAGATACATCCCATTGGCTCTATTGGAGTTAAGTGCTTCACTTACCTGCCCATAATATTGGGCAAGTGCTGACCTCATAGAGACACTTTGAGGATTAATTGGTTAATGATGGTAAAGTGCTTTGAGCCCATCACACAGTAGAAGTGCCCAGGATTATTATTATTCCCATGTCTTGGCCTTACCATGTCAATCAGAAATTATGGCATGACGGCACATGCTTGCTGTATTCTCTTCTCACGCAGTGCAGGCCATGCAAAACCGATTAGTCTGCAGCAGGCCTTTTCAGGCAATAGGCAGGCCAGTCTCTGTTGCCTGCAGTGGATAGCTGGGTATCTAAAGAAAAATCCAGTCCAACATTAGTAAATGTTGTACTACAAGAGACCGAAGTTTGCTGGTGGAGTCCCCAGGCACCCAAGAGATGAATTTCTGCACAAAGATTTATTGGCCAGAATCTAAACCTGCTTAGTACATCTGTATCTCATTGGATACACAACTGAATACGTACACTGAGGAATGGGGTGCGTGTCCTACGCTATCCCTAATGCCATTCACGCATACAAGTTCTTCGTGGACGTGTCTGTAACTTACACCTTTAGTCCCATGTGACACCTCTTAATCAAAAGTGTGCTAACTAACAGCACTCTAGCATCTAGCAGAGCCAGGAGCCAAGTGCCGTTAGCTGGTGGTGTTGGGTTAAAATCTTTCACGTCCTGGGGTAGACTTGTGTTTTGTCTGCACTAGAATGGCAGGTTACGGAAGTTAACGCACGATGAAACAGGACTGAAAGTACAAGAGCTTACACACTGGATCACACACGGTGCCCCCTGACATACCGTGGCTCAAGGGAAAGCAGGCCCACTTCACTGCTCCTCCAGAAGTTTCAGGGTACAGCCACCAGCACGACTGGTTGGTACAGACGGCCAAAGCCTTCTGGGTGGCTACTGTACCCAGTCTGCTAGCAGATGCTGTCTTCAATTGTGGTCAGGACTGCATAGACTCGGGACAGGGGGCTCATTGCACTTTCCCCCTTGCCCAGACACCCTTTGGTATCATAGGAATTGCCCGTGAGTAGGAACTGTCACTCCTGGCATAAGGAAGGCCATGCTACACTCGAGGTGGCATGCTGCCTGGCACGGCTACCGTGCTAGGAGCCCATTGTACCCACCTGTTGTCTATATGAAACCTAAGCTATTCTGGGCAGGGAATGTGCTTGCATCTACAGCCTGGCACAATGGGGACCTGGTCTCTAGGCACTACCGTAATATTCCTAATAAATAATAACTCAACAATGAGATTAACGCTGTCGCACAGAGACTTTCAGATTTGGTACATTAACTCCCCATTCTCTTCACGCTGTGAGTGTAAGCTATAACTGAAGATGCAAAGTGCTGTGAAGATTACTGTAAGTACTCTGATCTTCTGAACCCTGAACGGAGGTCATTCTTGTATAATAAATTGCATTAAAATATAAATGAAAAGAAATCATGTACAATTTTTTCCAGCCAGAATTATTCACAAGGAGCTTCATGGAAGAAATGATGGTGTTAACTTCAGTAAAAGCCAATATTTCTTTTATGTGGCTGCTCAGAGCATTGTTAATTGCCTGGAGAATCCTATTTCACTGTCCTAGGTGAGACCCAGAGTTTCTGAAAGGCCCGCTGGTCTCCAGGACGTCACTGGATGGTGAAAGCTTTTCTCTTTTGCTCCTCAAAATGATGTGCTAAATTCTACTCCATAATGAAATGGCTCCGAGCACAGAGACAATGTGGCCTCCTGACCCAGAGCTGGGGGCCTATTTAAATACTGTGAGGGCACATCTTGTTTCCCATGGATGTCAATGGAACGACTTCAACGGGAGCTGGACCAGACCCTCAGAGGCCTTAGGATGCCATTAGCACTCAGTTACCAGGGCACAGATTATATGCAGTGCTAGTAACAACGTCTGTTATTAAGTCTGCCTGACACTTGCCTGACCCTCCTGCTATGAGAGCTGGTTTTCAATGGCACTTTGAAATGTAACTTTGCCAATGTTTAGTCATTCGGGTTGTATTTTTCATGCCTCAGCTGAGATTTCGGGGGAAATTTCGGCCAAAACGGTTCAGCTGTTTCCAAGAATGGAACTGGGGAAAAAAAATCTCATGTTAAAATTCTGAAGACTTTTTGTCTGGTGTCCCCTTTCCCTCGCACCCCATGCTTTGGACTAAGTTCTTGAAGAACAAGACTTCATGCCTGCACTGCAGAGACGTGTGCCAGAGGAGAGGTAAGGAGCAGCGTGGGACAAGGAGACTGGAACAGGACGGGGGAGAGCGGCACCGGTTAGGCAAGGAGACTGCGAGGCAGGGAGTTCAGGTTGGGATTGGGAGCTCAGGATGGGGGATCGCGCCTGGAATAGGGTTGGAGAGTCTGTGGCTTGGAAACCTGTCGGGAGGTGTTGGAGGCAGCAGGCAGGAGTGGCAGATCTGGCGAGGAGCGGGGCAGGAGGAGGAGAATCGACATGGCCTGGGCATGGAGACCAGAACTGGGTGTGTCATGAAGAAAAGGCTGTGCAGGGGAAGATATCCACTAGATATAATGCTTGAAGAGTGGAGATAGACTAAATAGGCAAAGCATTCTAGGGGCAACACTACATTCGGCCTTTTTTCAGGTGGCGTACGTATTATGCTGCACTCCAGGAGGGGTGACTGGGAAGTTATAAAGTTTTAACTGAACAGATTCACCTTGATGCCACAGGTGACATTAAAAGCTACAGCAAATGCAGTTTTTCATCTGACTCAACCCTACGCCCCCGTCCTCTGACTGTTGCCGCACTCTTCATGTTTACTGCTTGCTCTCTCGCACTAGTGCACGCGAATGCACAGAAACTACCAATGGATCGCAATGGCACCTTTCCTCGAGTAGTCCTGCTACCACCACCTTACTGCAGGTTAGGAAAGGACAGCACGGATTCTCCCTTCTCTCCATTACATCTATGTAATGGAGCTAATCATGTTCAATAGAAGTATATGGGAGAAATCAGGATGCCAGGAGCAGGTGTATTTTCCCTAAAAAAAAAAAAAAGAAAAGAAAATGGATGTAATGTAGCTTACAGGAAATGTGATTACAAAGGAATCAATCCAGCCTGGGAACTCAAGAGGAGCCACGTTTGAGGTTCACAACTGGGCCGGGGAGGGGGATTCCCTCCTGGAAAGGCCTGGATCCCAGTTGCGCTGGGAGTGCAGTCCCTGAGCTCCCCGTCAATAATTGCCAGCACAGGGGCTTTCTGCAGCGTGAAGAGGACAGCTGGCGCCTCTCAGGGAGAGAATGTGATGATGCTGCAGCGGGCAGCAGTGACCAGAGCAGCCTGCCAAGTCATTGATTTCCCTCCCTTGATAAGCTGCAGCTGCTCCATTCATTTTGAAGGGAGCCTTCTCTGCAGACAGAGCCGGTGGCACAACAAATGCTATCGCGGCAAGCCAGTCAAAAGGTATTTGAACTGAAAGGAAGCACTCTCCTATTGTGGAAAGGCTGGTGGAGGCTCAGCTTCCCTCCCCCACTCCTGTATTCCTGGATGTCATCCTTTTTGCCTATTTCTGTGATGAATGCTCAGGAGCCTTGATGTCAGTGACCATGGTTGGGGGCCTGGGCCATCCCATATCTGTATTTTAAGGGTGGGGGGTAGCAGCGAGTCTTTGAAATAGCAAAGATCCCTCTGTAAGTTGTGCCTGCTGTTGGGAATGGCCTTTCTCACTGTCAGTCCCGGATTGTCACATGGAGCTGCTTTTGAGCTATTAAATACAGGACCATTCAAACTACAGCACCTATCACCGCATCGAGTTGCCCATCGGTGCATTATCTGAGCACCTGGTTTAGCATAAATGTTATAATGACTTCTTATTTGATTTAACGAGTTATAATTTCAGTTGTACATGAAAGGACAGGGTTTTAACAAGAAAGAAAATGAGATAATTTCCAATACAACAGAAGCCTTTTAACCATCTGAAAAGTCAAAGGCTATTCTTTTACCAGGTCTGGTCTTTAAGCAGTTCATTGCTGCCATCTTTGCTTGCCCCAGGTGCTGGCGTTGTCGCTGTGGTCCTGTTGTGATTGGAAAGGTCTGTCTGCACTTCAGCGAACTCGCTGCAGCACAGATCGTGGCAAAGCACATGACAAGTACTGGTCTGAGCAGGTTCTGCTGTTTTATGACCTGTAGTTACATATTTAACAGGACACTTTCTATAACACATTTTACATTCCAGTGCAGTGAAAGTTAATCTACTGATCTTACTTTTAAATTGAGCTTTCCCTTTAATTCTGTTAGGTTGCTGTTTTTTGGGGGGGGGGAGGGAGTTGTTCTGATGCATTTAATAGTTGTTTTAATAGTCCTGGTCATTGAAGGTGTAATTTTTTTTATCATGTATTTACCGAGTTCCCTTCATCCAAATACATCCTGCTTTGCCCATCTCTGAAATGCAGTCCCTTCTGAAGTAGATTAGAACATTTTATTTGTTATATTTGCATTAAGAAAGGTATGTTCCTGTTTACCGAGTAAAGGAATAACTCAACTGATGCCTGATGCATTTCCTTTTAGGACTGTATAAGCTACTCTGGTAGGAGAAAATGTCAGCAAACTAACAGTTCCTGTTTTTAAAGTCCCCCGCTTCCCCACAGCCTCTATATATGCTGTTGCATGTTTGCTTTGGAGGGCCTGTACTAATGTGTGTGCAAATATTTGGCACCTGGAAACACGTGCATGGTTAGATGCACAATCACAAGTTACACATTCAGGAGGCGTTTTTGAAAATGCACACCCCAAAATGCTGTTGCTATTTCTAGCCACTATTATCCTGAGAGAATACAAGAAGCTCCTTATGCAACCCACCTGATTACTACTGTGGAACAAGCAGCAGATGTATTTATTTATAAAAGAGTTATTTTACGGTTTGTAACAATTTTTTTTGGTAATTGGTTACTCGATAAAGAAATGATTATACAAATCAAGGAAAAGGCTACATAGAAATAATTTAGAGAGGTCCCAAAGTATGTTTATGGGGCTTAAATCTGGGCAGCCTTTATTTATCAGAGTCAAAACCAGACATTACATTAGCATACAGAAACTACAGTAACACAACTTTAATGACATGTCTGGCACAAAGAGAGGACAACAGTTATCCTGGATAAAAACAAGGGAACACAGTTAAATGGGCAAAATACCACATCTTATGCCTAGTAATAAGAAAACTGTTGTGCTAAGAATGCACAGCTCAAAGACTAAATTCTGAGAGACTATAAGGGGTTTACTTTTCATCCTTTTTTAACAGTACTATTTCCTTGCGTTGACTGTGTTATTTCCAGAAACTATAACCGCCAGATAGATTAGAGAAATGGAAATTAACTTGACCTGCTAAATTTTGTAGAAATTACAAGTCACCTTGCCTTTATTATGATTTCTCGTCCCCTCTAACAGCTGGTGCGCTAGAGCAGGGGTTGGCAACCTCTCACTAACAGTGGGCCAAATTAACACACCTCAGTCCTAAGGTGCGTAGAGGGCATGGTTGTTAAATATTCTGCCAGCAGATGACAGTAGCAGATACTTGTACAAAATTTAGTAATGGCAGAATATATATATATATATATATATATATATATAAATGGATGTGTGTGTGTGTGTGTGTGTGTGTGTGTGTGTGTGTGTGTGTATATATATATATATACATGCACACACACACTTGTTGCACTTGGTAGGACAGATAAATTCTCTTCCTGGACTATAACCAGCTCTGTAAATTGCTGACCCCTGCACCAGAGGTCAGCAACCTAAATATTACTGCCAGCAAACGATATGCATCCAGCTTGCCCTAATTTATCACAAGTGTCACAATATTCAGCGCTAAGTTTCAGTGTCAGTGCTACGTTTCAGCTCCCAAACTCATTTTATTACTTATTATTCATATTGCCTTAGAATTAGGAGCTGTAGTTATGGAGTGAGATCCCGTTGTATTACGTACTGTACATACACAGAACAAAAAGATGGTCTGTGTCCCAAAAAGTCTATAAATGAAGAGCCTGCCAACACTGCAGGCTTATGGTGCCAGGTGTCAGCATGCTGTGCTGCTCTGCCTGCCCAACATAGGGGATGCATGGGGGGGGGGCACGTGCCCCCCTGCCCTGAGATTGGCCACCACCAAAGCCGAAGGCAGCTTCTGCAGGAGGTTGCCGCTTGCCACCTGCCCCCCCGACCGCCACCAGCAGCGTCTGCTGGTGGTCCCCACTCGCTGCTCGCCACCAAGTACAAATGGTTGCTGCCCAGTCTCGGGAGGCACCAGTTGTTCATGATGCACAACCTTCCCAAGCAGCATTTGGGCAGTGCTAAAGACTACTTACTAATCAGCAGGGCTGAGGATCTAGTCCTCATGGTTATAGTGAGAAACCTGCAAATATGACCTGATCAAACACTAAAGCCTGAAAAACCCAGCAGCAGAAAGAAGAAACTAAAATATATTAAAAAAAAAATGCATCTTTTTTTTATTAGTGGTGAATGCTTTTTAATGCTTACGGTCAGCTTTGCCCAGTGGAGTTACTTCACGAGCTCAAACATGAGAGGTCTCTACGTCATTACTGGAAGTCCAGGGTACAAAGCCTTGGATGGCTCATGCAGGGGAATATTATCCAGACAAAACACAGGTATGCTGAGATAAGTCACTTTGCATCACCAGTGTGTGCAACTTCCAGGAAAGAGTTAAGCCAATCCTCCTTTTTCTGCATACACTCCACCTCCTCACATCAGCTGTGGGTAAGAGGATTTAAACCAGTTGGACTAGTGATAAAATGTACTGGTGTGCATATTCCACACCAGAGGGGATGTCCACACGAGCAAACACGTCTGTGGCAGCATCTCAAAGCAGTTTGAGACGCCGCAGGAGGCACAGCAGCGCAGACTCTTGAGTTTGAGACCAGGGAATCCCAGGATCAAATGAAAACACGCTGGAAAAAAGCGGCGCAGGACACGTTCCTAGAGTGTTCCCCAAAGCAACTGGAAGCTGGGTCCTCCAAGGAGATGCTCTAGCACCCAGCCAGAGCATCCTTATGTTTGCCACATGCCCCCGCTGCACCAGCACGCTGCACGCCGCCCCAGGGTGCTGGAGGAAATAGGAGTGGGGCATGGCTGGCAGCAGGGGTTCAGACCCAGGCTCTGTCCCTGGTAAGCAGGGATGTAGGAGTGGGGGGACTGTGTGGGAGGGGTGGGCCCGTCCCCCCCAGTATACAGCCTGGCTCCAGCCTCTAGCTTCCCCTGGCTGAAGATCTGGGATCCGATCCCTATTTTAATGTACGCAGATGGCACTGTTATACTGTCAAGAACTCATATTGGATTACAGAGAGCAATTACAACTTTTGAGCATCTTTGTGGACAAAATAGCAAAGATAAATTATGATAAATCCAAAATAATGTATTGGGGAAGTTGTTTGATGAAATATCCATGGAATATGGGGGGAACCAAACTTGCAGTTGTCAAAACCTATCTGGTATTTGGGTGTTATTCACAGCTTCTCCATCATGGAAACATCATGTTCAGTCAGTTAAAACTAAGGCAGCCCAATTGGCTGTGGCTCTAAAGAAAGGTTGTGAAACCACAGCAAGACGATCAGTGCGAGCTCCTAGATCAGCATACAAAGCCAAAGTTACCTCTCAGATCTTATATGGCGCTGAAGTATGGGGTTATGCTGCTAGTAATGATGTAGACATACCTCAGAACAAGTTTCTTGGGGCTCTTCCAACTCCTGCATCTTTTCTGAGATTAGAGACAGGAACGGATTCTACTTTAACTAATATTATTATTAGAATGGCGGGATTTTGGTTTAAAATCCTGCCCCTTTTACCAGATCATCTGCTTACATTATGCTGCATAGAAGATATTAATAATCTCCCTCCTCTCCAATCACCCTGGTTAGCTTTTCTTTCCCATACTTTTGCACTTTCTGGGATGGGATACTATATCAAAGATAATGAAAGATTTTTCTCCCCCATAGAAAAGGTTCGGGTTTTCCAGAGGATACGAGATATTGCCAGGCAGAATGATTTTTCGGTGGCTAGGGCTACTCCTATTGCCCCTTTATATACTCTCTGGAAATTATTTGTTGGGGGGGAGGTATTTACAGTTGGATCTCAATAACAAATAGCCATCCTCCTTGACTAGACTCAGGACCGAACAGATGCCCACATCTGTTCTGGCTGGACATAGATTTTCTACTCCAAGGGCTAAAAGATGTTGCCCAGTCCATCTAGGACTTGTGGAAGATACTGTCTGCTATGTTTTAGAATATTCTTTATATAATGACATAAGGAGAACCTATTTATTACTGTTCTTGCAGAAATTGATACTTTTTCAAACAGAGAGAAATTAATCTGGCTTTTACAGCAAACATCCAAATTTAGTAAACTGTCTTGCAATTTTTGCTTATCAGTCTGAGGCGATTAGCGTTAAATATCCTTTATTACTGATATGACTGATACATTTTAACATTAGATTTGATTTTATTGTCTCAGTTGTGGATCTCTGTACAACAATATTATAGGTTCATGTCTTGATTTACTACTATATTTATATTAATAATATTTTTAAGTGCTGGGCTCTAGTTTGGTTACATTGTTTGAACTTATTTATATTATGGTCGTATGTGTGTTATGTCATTTTTGAGAGCATGGCATTTAGCCAGAATCCTTAATGAATTGAATAAATTGAATTGGAGATCTGGGAGGAGTTGGGCAGGGTGCTTCGCTCCAAGTGGCACAATTTGCCCCACACCAAAGTGCACGTTCAGGCACATGTGCTGAGGCACCAATCTCCGGCACAAATTTGTGCCGCTGCTACTTCAGCTGCTGCAAGTGCACGTGCCTGCATGTGTGGACGCATCCAGAGGCACCATATTTTCATGCCTTACCCTACATGTGGCTAATGAATTGAGCCAAGTGCTTCTAGATCTGTACCTCAAAACAATTCAATAGATACTGTAGCAGTGATTTTCCTAACAAGCCTTTTGTTGAAAGACAATAAAATGAGAAGCAAGCAGACAGGATTATTTGGACAAGGGGCATAAGAATAATATGGTTGTCATCTCTCCCTGGCTCAGTGCTTACTATTTATTACAATAAAACACACAATTCTACATTTGTTATAGAAAATGTTCTTCACCTTAGAAACAATTTTCTCCATCATAATAGGCACCGACCCAGTGTGTGAGTGCGTGTGTGTGCGTGTGTTTAAAAGGGGTTGCACTTTAACTTGGGTTTTTGGAATTCCATCTGTAAATTGTCGACAGTAAAGGAGACACTACAAGGAACGGCTAACACTAATTTTAAAAAACAATTGTCTCATGACGTCCTCTAAAAGTACATCTTATCTGGAACTATTGAATGCTTCTCCTCAAAATGGACTTGAAGACTATGGGCCAGATCTTTACATGATACAACTTGATTTAGCTTCACTGAGAATAAGCAAATTAAATAATTACATTCAATAGTGATTTCCAAGGAAAATCTATGAAAAAAAATGGATTTGGTGATGCAGAAGGTTTCATTCTTCTTTCTAAGAAATGATTGAGTCTACGTGTTATCGTACGTAGTGCTAATATGGGGACTGGGATATTGAAGGTACCTTCTCTTGGGTTACATGAAAAGCAAGTTTGTGATCACCAGGGATCCTGGTTTTCTCCGATTTAAAAAAAAAAATCCCCAATTTTCAGATTTAAAGAAGTAACCCAAAATCCAGTGTTCCGGGATTAAAATGAAACACCACTATATATATACTTGTACTTGTCTATAGATATCCATATATTGTGATGTTTCATTTTAATCATGAAACACTGTGGATTTTGGGTTACCCTTTTAATCCAAAAATTGAGGATTTTTGTTTTTTATCAGAGAAAACCAGGAACCCTGGTGATGACTTGTGATCATGAAAGATCCCATCACTTTCCCTGGTTCCAGTTTGGATAACGACAAGTTGCTTACTTGAAATATAATAGAGAATACTCTCTGCCACCTAAACCCTCAAGTCCATTTTTCTTTTAGAAATTGTAGCTGTACATGAACATATAGCTTACTTAATGGTGAGTTTCCAAGTTATCATTTTATGCTGTCTAGGTTTATATAATCATTTTACACTAGTTATATGGTATCTGGCTGAGCAAATATCATTACCAGGCCATGAATCTTTCCATTTTTATCTCAAATTCACAACCCCCCCATATCTTCCACTGAGAACTGCTTTTCTATTATTAATAGTTATTTTCTTATTTGTATAGTGGTATCATCCAAAGGTCTGAAGTTGGGGGTGGGGTGGTATTGTGCTAGGTATTATATAAATGCTGTGGGCCAGCAGTTGGCAATGTATGGCCCACAGTTTGGCTCCAGCCCACCAATGTTTTGTAAGAGGGTCACCAAGCTCCAGGACCTGGCAGAGTGCAAGGAGTATCCTGAAGTCCAGTGTACTTTTGGATGTGCGGACAAGCTGTGGCTGCAGCATGGTTTGTTCTGCACCAGGCACAGGCAGCAGCTGCACCAGTACGGACTGGGACAGAAGGCATCAGCATGTCCCTGATCAGCCAGGTGCATGGTGCAAGACAGAGCTTCGGGATGCACAGAGGAACCACAGCCGTAGCCCAATGGTTGGCGCATGCTGAGCTGGCTAGGGACATGCTGATACCTCTAATGCAGTCTCTCTCTGCTGCTGCAGCTGCTACCTGGAGCACGGTGCAGAATGGACTACCTGAAAGCACGCTGTGCTCCGGGACCCTCCTTGCAGTCTGCTGGGTCCTGAAGCGTGGTGGGCCATGTGCTGGGGCGCAGTTGTGACAGCAGGGGCTGGAAGGGGCTCTGGCACGTTCCTGACCAGATGGATTGGTGGAGCCGTCAGTCGGGCAATGATCCACGTGAGGCCGTGATCGCTATGTTGCAGCGGTGGGGATGTTCTGTGTCTAGGGACATTTTGGTGCCTTCAATCAGTGTGTGAACAAGTGCTGCCTGTCCCCAACTCCCTTTGGTTGTGTGCAGGGCTGGGGACTGTCTCACCCTAGGGTTGGCAGGGGGATAGGATTTGCTCTGTTGAGTGCTCCATCAGTCCTTTCCCCTGCTGAGACACTGCAGTGAATCCAGTGTACATATGATTTGAGACAGAGCCACGCACTGTTGCCATGCTGTGGGAGATCAACCCCATAATAAATGATATATTCCAGCCTCCCTCAAGACTGAGCTGTGTTAATTCAGCCCGCTGTTACTGACAGGCTGCCAACCTGAGCTGTAGACAAAATGCTTGTCCCCCAAAACTGCAATATAAAGGACAGGACATATAAGCAGAAGAGCACCAAACAAACGTGATGTTGGAAGTGATGTTAGAATTGTATCTTGTTAATGATTTTTCAATGTTGCCAGCCTCAAATGTTTGAAAGTCAGGAGTTGGGCCTCAAAAGGAGTTGTCAAACTGGTTCAGAACGAGTTGTGGTTGTATATATGAGTTGTGGTTAAACTTGTATATAATCTATATCCGTATATCAAAGCTGAGATTGTATCTGTATCACTTGACTCCATGAGCCTGGCAACAGAAGAATGGGAAATACTGTCTTTTTAAGTCCTGGCCTAATTACTAATTTTAATTTCTTTTTAAACTTTGTCTACTGCCCAAACTGTGCCTTTCCTTATCTCTTTCCTTATTTCTTTGCTTTATTTTATTTAGGTGCAACCATCATGTTTTATGTGTACTAACGTGTATAAATTCTTACAACTGTATGGACTGCCATTAGCTTTAACGGGACTCTGCATGGGACAGCAGGCTCCTATACAAGGTCGACACTGGTATGTGTAAAAGTGCTGTGTAAATTAAGAGTGCTGTATACAGGGTCTTTATTAAAATAATATTTAACAAGTAACATTTTGAGATAGTATCCATAGGTCACATGAACTTTGAAAATTTGCTGTATGCTGAAATCGGACGCACCGTCTCATCCCAGGAATAAATTATTTAAAACCAGATTTAATAATAAAAAAACAAACAAACCTGGTCACCTTTTCCAGTTATTTCTGAGATGCATTGTTAGATTTGTATAGCTGGGAGAGTTCAAGACAGGTCTGTATTACATCCCTAGTTGCTTAGTCCATGGATATTACTCTGTACAGATAACTTCTTTATTTAAAGGTGTTGGAAAAAAAGCAAAGTTCCCAAAAGATCTCACTTTAAAAATAACAACTGGCTCCACTGCTGTTTACATGCAAAATTCCTAGTTGATAATATAAGCAAATGAAAGGTCACCTGCAAAGGATATTTGTAAAATTGATTTTAAGAGAGTTAGATATTTTCTCCTTTTCAATATAATCCTTCCTCTCTTACACACTTACACACACTCCCTCCACCTCCCCCCCCCCCCGCAACAACGGTCAGGGCTCTCTATAATTTGTTAGTGCAACACCAGGATGCTAGGATAGACTTTTCCCACCATGTGAACTGGATGAGGATACTGGCCCGAGTCCAACATGCACTGTTTTTTTTTTTCACATCACTGCTTGACGCTGGCAAAGGTGCTTCCACACTCGGCTGATGCAGGAGCAGATTTTTCGGATGCATCTTACAGACTCGAACCGGCAAACTCCAGGACATGTGAGTAACTTATGCCACGCGTGCAATCTCATGATTGTCTATGTAAGTAAAATTATCTGTACGCTTGTAAAATGGTGCCCTAAATTAAAAACAAGGCAGCAGGAAGAAATTGAGATAAAAAAACCGAGGAAAAGATCATGCTGTTACCGGAGTGAGAAGTGCACGAGGAGCCTTGGGCATCACACCTGTTTATTTGCCTCACTTGTTTGAAGGAGATTTCCTTGCTTTGGATAGCTTCCTGCTAGTGAAGAAATGAATGTCTGGGTGAACATTTAAATTCCCACTGTGTTAGTTTTAAGCCAACATTGTCTGAGTTGTCACAGCCCTGATACTATCAAGGCGCAGCACTGTTCATAAATATTTGTTGAATGGTCTCTGAAATAGCTTTGTCAGACAGTAAAAAACCGAACGATTCAACAAAGCCAGCAGTGACGGACGACTCGCTTGCAGATATACTGTGTATATCTTATTCAGTCTCTCTCGACCTGGGAGTAGCACCTTTGTAGTGCCACAAAACGCCACATCCAGTTTGCTGATCTGGTGTCAGTCCACAGACTTTGCTTTAAAAGAGGAAGGCAGAGAAGTGGCTTTGAACTGGAGGAAGGAAACAGGAGTGACATTAAATCAGCCAAGTTGAAAGACGCGCCGAGCGGCCACAGCAGTGAAGGGTAACTAGTGCACGTATGCTACTGTGCTAAGTGTGTCGCGCGTTCGGCTCTTTAAAGCACGACCTTGCCTGTAAAACTGCCATGCCAAAGAGAAGAGAAAGGAAGCGGCCATGGGGAAAACGAGGCAGCTGGTCTGGGAGGGGGGCATTCGCTACACAACGCTGGCCGGGGACGGACTTCATTTCTGCCTCAGCTCAGCACAGCCTTCATCCGGACACCTTCCTTCGCCAGCGCTGCTCCTGCCCTGACAGCCCGGCTGTGCAAAACTCACGAGCTTCCTCCTCCCCGGCCTAGGGCACACCTTTTCAGTCCCAAACTTGCCGCCTCCCCCCCACTTTCCCTGCTCTCCTCTCCTCTCCTCTCCTCCTCGTCCCTCTTCCCTCTTCCCGGTTCAGCTCAGGTCGTATCGCGGGGCCAGGCAGGGGAAAGGGACGAAACCGCTCCGCACGTCGCTGCCCGCGCCGGGGGTCCGCGGCGGGGCTGGGGCTTGACCCTGTCACCTGGCTTTTCCCCCCCACCCCGCCAAGATTTGGAGGCCGATCGCTACGTGGGAACGCGGCCTCCGTCCTTTCTCACCTGCCCCAGCAGGGCACGTCGTGACAGAGGCCTCTGCCCCGGCTGGGGCGGGGGGAGTCTGTTGGGGAAGGGGCTTGTGTTGGTGCAAGAGGCAAGGGGGATCGTGCTGGTGCAAGGGGGGGTTATGTTGGTGGAAGGGGGCTTGTGTTGGTGCAAGGGGGAAGGGGGCAGGCTGCCTCGCGGTGACGACACCGCCCCCTGCCGCCGGCGCTCACGGGCCCACCCCGCCCACGTGACTCAGGCCGCCAGGACCACATCTCCCAGCATGCCCCGCAACCCTCCCTCCGACTCCACTCCCCCGCGCGGCGGCGGATTCCATCTCCCGTCGTGCCCAGCGCGGCGGCGGACTCCATCTCCCGTCGTGCCTCAGGATGCGCGGACTCCATGTCCCGCCGTGCCCCGCGCGGCGGCGGACTCCATGTCCCGCCGTGCCCCGCGGCGGCCCAGCCCTGGCACCGGGAGGGGGCGCGGCGCGTCCCGGCCCGTCACGTGACCGGCGAAGTTGGCCGTGAGGGGAGCGGCGGCGGCCCCACAGCGCGGTGAGTCCGGCCCGGCCCCCCCCCCCGGGCCCGGCCCCGGCCCCCCCGTCCTGCCCCCGTGCACAGCGCTGCCGGGTCTGAGCCGTGCCGTGACCGCGCTGGCACCTCGCAATGACCGTTTTGGGGGAAAACGGTCGCACGCTTAAAAATATGCAAATCAGTCTGTAAATAAGTCTTCCCGTGACTCGATATTGCTCCCTCGAAGCCGCTAACGAGGGACCGGGGTCCGGGCTGCACGAGTCGGCGCGTGTCTTTACTTCGAGGCCGGCCGTCGCAAGGAAGCGCAGCCAGCCAACCTCGAAATTGGGTTAAACCCCGCGAGCGACTTGGGTTTTGCATCTGTCGGCAGCCGCCAAAACTATCGCACGTTTCGAACGCTTTCGCCGTAACAGAGCAAGGTTTGAAACCATGATGGTGCGAATACGGCGGCTCTCGTTAGCAATGGGCGTCCAGCCACAACAACGTGGAGGCGGGCACGAGCGCTGACGTGCGGCGGGCGCGTATCCGGCTCTTCGGCGCGGCCTTCCTCCTCCTCGTCTAGACGATGCGACGTCTGGGACGGTCGGGGTAGGGGTCTGGCCGAGGCGACCTCTCGCCGGCCCCGCCGCTCTCTACTTCGTTAGGTAGCAAGTCCTCTCTCCTCTTTCGTATAGCATCAGGTATCGACGGCCGCTATGTGGTATTACCGCTCAACGCGTGCGTTTCATCTACGGGTTTGTAAAGAGTCACAGCGTTCGATTCGGAGCCGTGCTGTTTGGGCGCCGCCGCATTGCCACGGGGGCTGTCCAAGAAGGTCACTTGATGAAGTGCGGTCTCGAGGTGCCCACATCCAGGTTTCGCTCTGTTCGGCTCTTGGACGACTGGTGCCTCTCGAGTGTGGGGGGCACCAGCTCGCCGACAGCGGGGGTCCCAGATCGGCCAAACCTTAAGTGCGCGTCTGCCGGCACTTCAGCCGTGCACCCCCAGCCGCAAAACCAGATCTCAGGGTGCACGTGCACCCTGTGTGCGTTGCCGATGGTTCAGCTTGAGCCGCACTTCTCAGTCAAGGTTGTACCTGATGGGGACCTCGTTAGTGTTGTTATAAAACGCTGTAGGGATAGATCTGACTGTTCCCAGTGGTCGGCCTGCTGCATTGCTGTCTGTCAGTTTGGTTCAGTATCCCCAATTTCTTCCAGGAGCTTGTGGATGTCATGTACAAACCATTTATGACTTTTGAGCCTCTTAAGCCTCCATCTGTCTTCAGTTAACAGGTGATGTGGAGCAGGTGATTTTCGTCATCTCTTGCCTGTATTGCCAGGAGTGAAGTTGTTACTCCTGACGGTGCGAGTGTGTAGGACTCTGTATGCTGCTTTTTCTTAAAGAACCCAAATTCTGCTTCTTCAGGTTTTTTCCACACACTAGGCTACTTGACTTCAGAGGGGCAGAATTGCAGAGAAGGGACCTCCAAAGGCCATGTAGTGCAGCCCTCTGCTTCTGAGGCAGGACCATCCCTATCTAAACCATCCAAGAGAAACCATAATCTTAGATAATGCCTTCCCTACCAGACTTGTAACGGTGTGGGGCTTGTTTGTTTTTTTTGTTCTTGGTTTGGTCTGAAGTTTCTCAAAACAGTTTGCTGCATGCACTTCTGGAGAAAAAGCGCATGACAGATGTAGGTCATCTTGGAGTTGTTGTTTTTTTTGCGCTCTTGTGCTTAGATACGTAGCATTACTGTGAATGTAGTATACAGTATACATTTTATTTTCTAATATTCTAATAGAAAATAGATGCTAATGTTCTAATAGAAAATAGATTATATAATGTATACCACGTTCAGTATATACAACACAATTTAGAATTGTCCATCCTGGAGCTCCAGGTTGGAAGATGCTTCATCTTCCCATATAGACGTTGTTCTCCAGTAACACTTTGGTTTCTTATCGTACATTAACGTGTCTACCACTTTCAGTCTGCTCTTCCTCTGATGCTTCTCATCTTGACATTTTTATAATATTAACTAGGGCATATTTTGGCAGCAGTAACAATGTATGCCTTTCCCTACCTCTTGTATTCTAGTCTAGACCCAATTATAGTACAAAAGGCAAATGCTTCTGACATGGAAAGAATGGAACATATATTACATGAAATACATGTTGTAAAACTAAACATGTCTTGGCAGAAGCCAAAGACTACCTGAGTCTTAAGGTGCAGCAACTGGTGAAGTTTCTCCATCAAATTTGTTGGTCCTCTTATAGCCAGTCTCATTGGGTAAGACTTCAGTTTTAGAAGATAATCTAGCCAGTTGTGCCTCCTCTCAGTCATAACACTTGCCCCTGCTGACAGGATTTGTATTGGAGGAGCTGGGTATAGCATTACAAAGAAGGCGAAGTGAAGGAATTCTGTATCCAAGTGACTGCATTTCATTGGAAGGCAAGATTAAATTTCCCTTTCCATCTTACCCTAGTCCTTCAGTGAGTGTTTTTTAAATAGGGGGTATAACTCATGGAAATCATAGAGAAGTAGGATTGAAAGGGACCTCCGGAGGTAATCTAGTCCAATCATCATAAACAAATCCATTGTCTAACCCAGTGGTTCTCAACCTTTTAAGATTCGAGACACCTCCTGGATAGACTTGAGGCATCACTTGGAGACTGTCAGCTTAGTTTTCACTCATTTTTCCATAGATAAAAAAATACAGCAATTTTTCTACTACAAAGAACTCAGAAAGACAACAACTGTAGATTTCTGTTGGAGATTGAGTCTATTGGGTTTGTATTGTGGATCACGTTTGCAAATCTAAGAGTGCTAAAATTATGTGGTACCCTGGTTGACAATCACTGGTCTAACCTATTAGCAAAACTACACAGTTAGCTCTGATGCAACTGCAAAACAACACCCTAACCTGCTTCAGGTAAAGCAGGCAGCCAACTTCTGTCTGCAAGTAAGGTTGTTAAAATATGCTTGGGAGATCCAAGGAAGAGGCCCACAGCCCCCACTACAGAGGAAAGACCCCTCCCCCCCAGTCCATACCAATCTGACTGGGAGATAAAATTCCTTTCTGACCCCAGGTGCAGCTATCGTGTGACTGCGAGGAGGGACAAGACCCTTTAGCTAGGAATCTCCAGGTTCTAGTCCCAGCCAGAGCATTGGCATGCCCCAGTCAAAATCCCCAGCCTTGGCTGCAGCCAACCCCAATATTTCTGAGGAAAGCAAACACCATCCCCCTCTGATTCCTAATGCAGGTAGTGGCAAGAGGGAGAAAAAAATCCTTCCTGGCTTCATATGGCAGCCAGGAAACCCAGAAGCATGGGGAATACCCGTAGTAGAACATAGGCATACCAACTACTCCTAGATCACTGCTTATCCAACCTCTTCTTGAACACCTCCATCGGTGGCTAATTCCACAACTTCCCTAGGCAGTCGATTTCACTACCTCACTCTTGCAACAGGGAAGAGATATTTCCTGATATTTAATCTAAACTTACTTTGCTGCAACTTCAAGCTCTTGGTCAGCTCTCTGCAGCAAGAGAGAAACAGCATTTTCTCTCTTTATAGATTCCTGCAGATTTTTGAACACTGCTACCATATCCCCTAAAGTGCCGTTTCTGCAAGCTGAACATGCCTGTTTCCTTCAGTCTGTCCTCATATGACTTACCTTCCAAACTCTTCATCATTTTTTGTCACCTACCTCTGGAACCTCTTCAATTTCTCCATGTCCTTTTTAAAAGGTGGTACCCAAAACTGCACATGGCACTGGTGAGGTCTCACCTGAAGTATTAAGTAATCTAAATCTAAAATAGTGCTGTGCTTGTGCTGGCCTGTCTGATCTTCCAAAATATACCAAAAATGCTAGTGAAGAGCAGGGAAATAAAATGGGGTGATCCTAATGTATGAGTTCTTAGAGCTTCAATTTCCATTTTCAAATAGAATCATCAATTAAATCTTTAGTAATAAAGTGGTGGTGGCCTGAGGAGGAGAACAAGCCAGAGAGATGCCGAAGATTGTTGTAAATTAAACCTTGAAGCAATATCTGGTGGCCCTCAGACAATCCATAATATCTGTGTCATTTGACAACGTGGGAGGTACAGACTACTTCAAGGGGCACAGGGTGAAGAAAAGGATCTGTGGAGGTTTGGAAGACCATGGATTAACCATGTAGATGTGCTGATGAGTCTATAGGTTAAATAAGTGTTTTTTGGAAATCACTGCATTTCTCCACTGTTTCTTTTGTGCGTCCTAATGCTGCAGGGCATTTTGTGTGTGTATGTGGAATTGTTGCCTCAGATATGGGATGTTAAGTAACAGGCTCCTATTTTGCTCATATTGCACCTGTCCCGGCCTGCAGGGCACTGAAGGATGCTTTTTCATCTCAGCAATGTGTAATTTTATTGCAAGGGGGAATGGGGATCAGAGTTAGAAAGGAGGAGAGGCATGTAGGAGGTGAATAAGGAAGAAGTCAGAAAATGCAAAAGCAGCAAAAAAGAGGACGAGGAAAGAAGTGCATGAGAAAATGGATGGAAAAAAGTAGGAGCAGAAATTGTCAGGATGTGGTACCAGGGGCATCTGCCAGAGTAGGTGCCAGAGTAGATGCTGGTCTCCCTTGGTGTCCAATGTGAAAGCAAAAGAAATATCAAGATAGCAGGTCAGGATCCATCTTCAAAAACTTACTTTATCAACATTTCTTATGCACACATTCCCGTGGACTCCCTAATCTGTCTTTGGAGATGTCTCTTTAACAACAATTCTGTTGTTGAAAGACATCCCTCATTCTTACCACAAATGCCACTCTATAGTATATAGAAAAAAAAATCATTTAATTTGAAATGGGGAAGTAGGTAAACAGTTAGACTGTAATGCTGTGATCAAAGAACAAGAATAGTTTATACCTCCATCAGAGCTGCACAAAAAGGCTAATAACTTTTTGCAAATGAGGTTCACCTGAAATTCAAATGAGAATTAGAGATATTGTACATTAGGTGCAGGCTACAAAGGAAAGCCAAAAAACGGGGAAAGGAGGAAAATTCAGGAGAAAAAGATCCCTTTTATTTAATAGTTTAAGATCTTTTTAAATCTTGTTGTGTGTGTGTTTGTTTTTTTTTTAATGAGTTTCATTCACTTTTCACTTGGATTCCAGCAGCAAACTGCAGGGTCTTGGTGTATTTGTTTTTTATTTTTAAACACAGATGAAGAAGCATCTTTTAGGGGTTCTGGGTGGCATTGTGAGAGTACTTGGTCAAGTTTTCCAACAAGCACTTTTATATTCCCTTCCATGCTGCCCCTTAGGCATAGGAGCCCCTGTAAAGAAATAAACAGGACACACACAAAAACAGTACTTGCTTTTCCTTCAAATCTCTCTAAATCGGAATGTGCTGTCATGCCTGTAAATGCAAAAAAGTGGTTAGGTAGTTGATATGCTGTGACTGCTGCTTATTACATTAATCATAACCATCTTGCTGTTGTTCAGTCTCTGTTTTTATTCTTCTGTTTTCTCATTTAGTTCAGTTCTATTATAAGCTGTTTTGAGCAGGGGTCATTGTCTTGTACATGTGTGGTACATGTGAGGGAATTATAGAGACTTGAGTTGGAACCCCTGCCAAAAAATGAACATAAAGCTTAATATTCTCCCTCAAATGATCCAGCTTCTCATTCATCATTTCACAGAGAACTGGCAGTACAAGAAGTATTACTGTACAGTCTTCCTAAAAGAAGCCTGTAAAGATAATCCAGTCTGAGAGAAAAGTTTGCTGTCTAGCTACATCAGCTAGAAAGGTCCCCAAATGTTCTGGAGCTAGGATAACGTTGTGGTATAGAATATGCTCAAGGATTAGTGTGCATACTCTGTGAGTTTGAGTGTCCATCCATGTTGATTTATATGAGTAAAGATAAATGGATATGAACAATATTAAAATGTTCTGTAGATAGTACGTGCACATTTTCAGTCAAGGCCCGTGCACTTAGAGAGCTTTCAGCGTGAGGGAAGTCCGACTTAACAGGCCACTTCATGCATATTGATCACGGCCTGAATCAAAAAGTCTACTTTAAAAAACCTAAGAGACTTGGAGCTCCAAAAGTAGAACCACTTACTGAACAGAGATGAGGCCCATTTTGCCAGTAGCGACAGGCACATGATTTGATTAATATGTAGGCACTCATTTATTTTTCGCAGACCACTGATCAGCAGGTCCATTCAGACAGGTTGTGATGATTCAGACGAGAAGGGGAGAGAGATTATCAGTGGTACAGGTTCAGTCTGCACTGAAAAGCTATGGCATACAGAGAAGTGGAAAAAATAATTCCTGGTTGATATAGCAATGCAGGCAAAACCCCTGGTGTGGGTGTAGGTATGCTGCTGGAAAAATACTTCTGTTGGCTTAGTTGTGTCAGTTGGGGAGGTTGTATATCTACACTGACACCAAAAATGCCTGTCAGCATATGCTGCTTCTGCACTGGCTCTGCCAACATAGCTGTGGATGCAGAGGCTCTGTCATGCTCAGATAAGACAGCCATGATTTTGTGACCTAGTTAACATGCTTCCATTTCCTAAATCTGTTAGTTTAGGGTCCTTTTTTTGGCTTGCAAGTTCTGAAACTTGAGCTTAACTGTAGCAATTGACCAAAGTCTGAGGAAGATGTGTACGTACAAAGTGACAAAAAACTATAGTGAATCTGCTAGTTTTTAAAGTAGGGACTGTGGATTTGAGCTCTTGTATACCCCTAGAAGGGGAACTTATGAAAATATGTATTTGGCTTGTTTTAGGAGGGGAATGAAGAGAAAACAGCCTCTTAAACTCCTTTTTGAGAGGATGTAGGAAAAACAAGCAGAAGACTGGCATGTGCTATCCACAGGAAGGCAAGGGAAATGTGAGCCAGTAAGTGGCACAGAAGCTCATTCAGAGTAGGGATGTTGTGAGAGGAAGAGGAGTAGCAGATGTTACCACAATAGAGGCAGGAGTGGCAGCATATAGTTTGGAGGTGAGGGTGACGTCAAGAAGGCTGTGGAGTCTGCAATAAGAAGGTCTGCCGACAGAACTATTGGCTCTGGGTGTAAAAGGATGTTTGCAGAGCTCTTGATCTGGATGCAGCTTCTGCCAACAGATTTTCTGTGGCTCTGGGAGAGCTGGTGTATTTTTGGTTTTAGAAAAACTCTTGTGCTGCAGGATACACTCTACTAGCAAATCTTGCATAGTAGAAAGTAGGGATGTGAACAGTTAATGTGATTGGTCATATTTAACCGATAAGCCCAGTGGTAACAGGTTGTAGCTTAGTGTAGGGTGGGGTGCAGCCTGGGGGAAGGGAAGCCACATGGTGCCCCAGGAGGAATCAGAAGGTGGCAGGGCAGGAGTGAGGATGGGGAGAGGATTTAATACCTATAGTTTGACTTCATGGAGCTGCTTGCAGCCTCCCTGCCAGGAGGTTCATGGAGGTTAGCCCCCCCCCCCCCCCCCCCCCCCCCCCTCCCCCTGGGTTGCCATACCGATTAATTGTTTAACATTGTAATTACAACAGGATAGTTTTAAATCTCTATTTACATCCCTAGTAGAAACAAATGGGGGAACTTATGAATTGAGAATGCTGACCTGCCTGTTTCCAACCATACAGTTTAACTGGAAGATGTCCACCTGCCTGACCCTACTATCAAAGAGGCAGTAAACCATTAAGATTTGCTTTTAAAATGTGTGAATGCATAGGAGCTACGCAGTAGGGCTGTGCAAAATGGCCCTGTTCCATTTCGCCCTGAGTTTCGATGGAACAGCGTTATGTTTCGAATTTCATTTAGATCTGTTTTGAATTTCATTTAGATTTGGAACAGCTGTTCTGTTTTGCGTCGAAACAGTGAGGCTGTTTCAGTGCTGTTCCAATGTTTCACTAGATCGGGCCAGGGCGGGTAGTCAGCCCAGCTGGACTGACTTCCCATCCCCAGCACTATGGTTGAAATGTTTCAACTGGCCTTGTTTTGTTTTGAGGCTATTTCAAACCCCTTTGTTTCATTTTGATTTTGCTGTTTTGACTTCAAAATGAGTCAAAACAAAATAGCCAGTGAAATTTTGCACAGCTCTACTACGCAGGCAGGGGGAGGAGTGGAATCGGTCTCTCCCAGGCCAGATGAAATTTTGTAGCTGGACTTAGGTGGAAGCTATGAAGCCCACAAAGAAAAGGATGAATTTTAGCTGAAACCAAGGTTGCAAATAGTCTATCTGCTTGCTGTTCACCTTTGGACAAATAATACATTTGTTATGAAGTAGATGTTTTGATTCTTCCTAATCAGTTGCTGGTAACTGGCTTGCAGAAGAAAGTGTCAAATCCATTTTTCCTATTGTGAGAATGTGGTTGGACATGAGGGCTGTTGCCCCAGTCTGGTAGAGGACCGGGCTGGGTTTTGTTTGGAGAAGCGAAGGTGCTGTGTAATCTGTCATCTGAAGCGTACGCTAAGAGGGGGTGTAAAACATTGCTCATCCCTTTACAGCTTGATGGGAATAGAGGGGTTTGTGGCTGGGTAATCCAGTCCAAAGGACAGGGAATTGTGGAGCTGTACTCTGGGGAAAAGTGCAGGTAAGTGCTTCCCTCTTGAAAAGCATGTCCTCTGACAAACGAGAGATACCTCACTCCTAAATTTTGACAGAAGGGATCTCAAGTTTACTGAGCTGCTCTAAGAATTGATTTAAATGTTTCTTTTACTTGCTTAAAGATATTGTTGCTGTGTACCTACCAGACCCGTTCGTTCACTTAGTGTTGAGTTTTTTCTTTTTCATTTGTCATTCGCTTGCTAACATATAGCAGGTAAGGGCTGGTAGCCTCTAGCAGGTGAGCATATTTGTAATGTGCCATAACTCACTGCACAAACTTTAATTGTTCTGTGTTTGTATGATTTTATTTTTTCAAACATGAAAAACTTGAAATTGAACATCATTAATCTTCAACTGTGTTGCTTCCAACAGCATTGAAAAAACGTTTAGACAATATTTAGTTTGTGTGTATATGCATATAACCCAGATTCACAGTTTAACCTCTTAATGTGGTTTCATATTTTGTGTTTGGGTGTTTTTTTCCGCTTCCTTTCCTTTTGAAATGCATGTTAACAGAGTGACTTGTACTTCTGGCAGCAACTTCATTTTGCTGTTCTATTTTATGCTATACAAGTGAGTCTGCTTATTTTTCTGCAGCTTCTTTTAAACTTTTTGGTGACGTGTTTTGAAATTTAGCTACCTTATTAGGTGGTGCTTTTTTGAAATTATGGTATGGCTGGCTGTATTGGCATCTGTATTGAGAAATACTTGTGGATTTGTTAAAATCATAGATAAAATGGTTTTCTATTTCTCCTTCCTTATTTATGTATTGCTGGATTCTGCTTTCTAGTACTTTATGAATGAGGCTTGTCTGAGGTTTTGGGAAAGTGCTTTCCTTACAGAAAAAGTAGAATTTAATCTGCCGTTTGACCTCATTTTGTATCCCTTGTTATGTTTAAATCGAGTTCTAAAGTATTTGATTAAGTTGCCTCATCTGATAATTGATTGGGGGAATGCTTGTAGATAACCCAGACTCGCATAGCACTCTTACATGTATTGATGCTGCTTGCTTTAGTAATCTTCCCAAATATCTTGCTCTATGAAGATGAGCCTGTTTGCCTTTTAAACCTGACTTCAGTATACATTTTTTTTCTTCAGTAAAAGGTTCATATTGATTGTGCGGGCCGGGAGTGGTCCGAGGCTTTCGGGGGCGCGCGGCGGGCTGTGGCCAGCAGCCCTGGCACGTGGATCGGGGAATTCGGCACAGCGGACTAGAATTAGGCACGGACGCGTAGCAGTTGATTAAAGATTATTTTACTTACACCGTAGATGGTCGCGGTGCAGGCAGGAAAGCTTTGCTTAAGTTGCAGTTACAAACGAAAAGAAAACTCTCACGAACAAGACCCGTAGAAAACTCGAGCCTCTTAAACCCGGAAAGAGCTCTGGATACCACGCTGAGAGTCCAAAAGGTGACTCTCCACGAGCGCGCGGGGAAGGGTACGTCGAGGGATCAGGCAGCGACGGGGAGAGGCTAGAGGTTGATCAGGCCCCTATATCCTTCTTAAGGCACACGCTGGGTTCGTTAAGCTCCACAGCGCTTAGAGTTCTTCACGAGATATGAAGTCCTCCTTCTCCTCCTCCACGAGATGGTTGTGGAGTTGTCCTCCAACTTGGGCGGAAACCACTCAAGCCTTTTATACGGCTAGCAAGCCAATAGCTAGCCACCACGTGGGAATAATTTAGAAACAGCCAATAGTGGGGCACAAATTTGCATGTGAATGGCGGGAACTCCTTTGCACCGGGGTTTTCTCTATGCAACTGAGAATTGCACCGTGCAAAGAAAGCTCCTCGTGGCGGGAAATAATTCTGCAGTGCCGAACGAAGCGCACACACAGTCATACCCTTTGGGTCATGACATTGATCAGTCAATAAAATGGGGAATTTGTGGAATTTTTTCACTTGCTTTTTCTTGTTTTAGTTTAAATAAATCAAATATTTTCTCCATGTAACTGAGCACACTCAATCTTTGCTCCACTGCACATAGAATTTATAGATTTTTTATTTTTTTTTAGTCCAACATTTAAAAAGAATCTCTTGCCAGATGTGCTGACTTTTAACTTTATGTAGGGGGCAGGAAAGCATGATTTTCCTTACTGCATCTGCAGGTTGTTACAAGGGTTGCAACCATATTTATATAATATAGCAACTCTAAAAGATTATTACATGAAACTGGCAAGGATTTTTGTGGGTTATCTTTTATCAGACCAACTGCACAGTTGGGATAGGCATAAAGGAGCTTGTTGGAGTTGAGTGTCATAGATTTCATAGACATTAGGGGCTGGAAGGGACCTCTTGAGAGTTGATTGTCAGTGATATTGTAACTGTGATGGCCCAGCGAATATTTGAAAGCAAAGATTTTTGTGGGTGGTATCTTTTACTGGACCAATTGCATGAATGCACACTAACAAGTGCTGCCTTTGCACCCGTGCTGCTAATCATTTCCCTTCTGATGTTCTTTGTCCTCTCATTTATTTTATAATTAATCTGCATTTGCCAATTATAAACTCAGTGACAAATTACCTAAATTTCTCTGGCTTCATTGTTTGGAGTGTTTTCTAACTGCAAGCAACGTGCAACAAGAAAATCTTGATTTAGGTAGACAGAGCAGTGGATCCAGTGGAAATCTTAAATAAGTAACCTGATAGTGTGGGAAATATGGCTTCTTTCTTCAGAGTTGGGTTAATTCTTTTGCATGCCTCCAGTTCTGATGAAGTAGTCACGTTTTCTACAAGTGTCAGCAGATCATTCACTATAATCTCTAAGCTCTTGACACTGGTCACAGAAAGAATGAGAGGTCTTCAGCTATTGTGTTCTTCTGTACAAGATGTGATTATGGAATATATGGAGAGATCATTTCTTTTCATTCCTTGTTCAAAAAAGAAAAGAGTAACTACATCAAATGACAACTTGAAATGGCTTTTGCAAAGTAGTTTTCTTGTTTGAATTTATTCATTGGTGGTGGCTTAAAAATATGATTTAGTACCTATAAGAGAGTGTATGTTATCAACAACAATTAACTTTATTCTCAGAACATTTGTAGTATGCTTATGTTAATGTAGCTTGGATTAATTTTAAATTGATGTTGTAGATATAAACTATCTTTAATTGTGTCCACATAAGAGTTTGCACCAATGTAACTTAATCAATTAAATATAAGATTTAATTTAATTTGTGCAACCCTTTAGTGGGTTATCAGTGTCATACGAACCATAACTTGTTCCTGGACCTCAAATAAACTCCAATAATTTAAATTTGATTCATAAATGTCTTTGGAATATTCTTTCCCAGCCTTGTAGGTTCAAAGGAAGTAGGAGTGCTCACTGAAATTCCTACACTTCTGAGCTAATAAGCTTTGTAAAGGAAGTGATGAGGCTTATGTGGAAAGGTGAATACCCTGTGCTTTCCTTCATCCTAATAGATTTCTCCAAGTCTTTAGGGAGGATAGAAAGAAACGGGAGGGCAGGATGGAATTTTTCTCCCTTTTGTTGACTTTTTTTTTTTTTTTTTTTTTTTAAACAACGTGAGGGAAGCCCTGGGAGACTTGGGCCTCGTACAGACATTCACTTTCTCTTGGGAGAGTTGCATCTCTCTCGGGAGAAACTGAGAGTGTACAGTTGTTCAGGCTTTTCCTCTCGGAGTAAAACTGACCACTGTAGGAGGTGGGAATAACTAGGGTTAAATCGCTCCCAGGAGACTTCCTCCTGGGAGAGCAAATGTCTGTACATGCTGTGGCTTCTCTCAGAAGAGATCATAGTCCTCCTGCATTTCTCCCGACCTAGTCACCTACAGCCCATGAGTTTTGAGTGGGCTTCTCAAGTCCACTCTTTTGAGAGCCCAAGAAAGCTGTGGACAGAAGTTTAAAGGTACTTAAGTGCCTAGAGTTGGTGTGTGTTTGTGTTAAAAGACCTAGGCACTTAAATTGTATTTAAAAATCTGTTCTTTTTTGTCTATACATACAGGTCATTAGGAAACTTATTGAGATCCTATTTCCACGAGACTTTGGACCAGCTAGTATAAGTGCAGTGATTCCCCCCCCCCCCCCTTAATGAAAGATTAAGTTCTGAGCGGTGTTTGTTTAAATCAGGGGTGGGCAATTATTTCAGGCGGAGGGCCGCTTACTGAGTTTTGGCAAGCCATCGAGGGCCACGTGGCAGGCAACCAGGGGGAGATAAATATTAATTTTCTGAATTTTTACAGGCTCCACGGGCCAGATAGAATGGCCTGGCAGGTTGCATCTGGCCCGCGAGCCGCATTTTGCCCACCCCTGGTTTAAATGCTTTAGTAAGATCGTCAGAACAGTGCTCAAACTGTTTAACTTCTCCGTACTTGGAAAGTCTTAATTTGGTAATTCTCATCTGATTAATTTAAAATTCTGAAATAAAACAAGTCTAGTTACCATTTTTTTTAACGTTATTTTTCATGGATTTGTTTTGAGTGCATATGTTCAGGTGACACGAGTAATAAAGTCGCTCTTATGCTGGGAAAGTATTTTGCAAACTTCTTCCTATGGAGTGGCTGCTATTGCTCCATAATAATTAGAAACTGTTCTCTAATAGTTCAGTAGTTACTGAAACTATTTTAAGACTGATGAAATAAACTCTACAGCAATATTACTTTGGCGGTTTGCCAGAACCAATGCTTTGGTGTTCTGACAGAAAAAAGAAATCGGTGTTTTAAAAGGAAATGTTTAATGATGGATTAAAAAAACCCCAACCCTTTACTGACAACGAGTTGGCTATTCCAGTGTTAGAAAAGAACATACAGAGTGCTTCCTGCACTGGCAGGTACTGTCATTGAGAACTTGATCTTCTCAACCACTTCCTGTAGATCGTAATTTAGAATTTTGTTTGTTGCCTTATTACTCCATTAAGTCTCAAGTAAAGTTTAATTACTTGACTCGAGTTTCCTTATAAAGCAAGGGAAATAACAGGTGTGCATTATATGTTTGTCTTCCCTGGATAAGCTAAAAAAACCAACTTGGTTGACTTCCAACACAAAAGTTGGGTGGTAAGAAAAGGACTTTGCCAGGTAGTACTTTGGATGTTTTAATGATGTATGTGAGAGCTGTCCAGCTTCTAAGTAGCTAGGGGTTGCATGCCCCGTGGGTTATCCCAGTGGGAGTCATGGGCCCTTAGGCCATATGCTCTGTGGACTCTGCCACCCTCCCTCCCTCCCTCCCTCCACTCCTGTTGTACCATGTACCCAGAGACCCCCTCCCCATGCCCAGTGTTGCAGCACATACCTGCATGGGAGCCCCCCACATCCAGCAGTGCACATCTTGTGGCCCAAGCCTCACCCCAAGCAGCCCATGCCATACCATGCTGTGCCACACTGTTCCCTGCATTGAGCTCAGAAAGTAGAAGCTAGAGGAGGGAGGGGGAGCCCAGAGACTGGCTACCATTGGAGATGGGCTCCTACCCGGCCACCACTCCAGAAATTGCAACGTAACCTGTTCTAGGCTGCACGCATCCCATGGATCGCCAGTTAGACAGCCTGATGTATGTGGTAGCTTCCCCCGAAAAATAAAAAAGACTACAACATTGAACTGAACTCTTTTTGACAGTGAATTCTTATTGTGGAAGAAATGGCACAAACTGAATTTATAACAGTAGGAAACCTGATAGCAGGGATCCTGGTTTTCTCCATTTAAAAATCACAAATTCTCTGATTTAAAACCCCCCAAATGCCTCACTCCCCAACCACAGCCCCACCCTGGACCTTGCCAGTGCCCCTCACTTTCCACCCACAGCCCCCTGAGCCCTGCTAGTGCCCCTCACTCATCACCCACACCTCCCTGTCCCCCAGCCCTGCTGGTGGGGGCCAGGGACCTGGATGCACCCCCAGCCGCCAGCAGTGCCTGAGCCTTGGCTGCTGCCTGCGGGAGGTGATGGCTGCTTCCCCCTCCCTCATAGGCAGCATGACTGGAGCGGAGCCCATGCTGTGGGGGAGGCAGGTGCAGGCTGTGAACTTGGGCTCCCCACCCTGTTGCTCTCTACCCAGGACCTCTGTGGCCCAGTGGGTGGGACCCAGTGTAACAGGGCAGAGCGGGGTGGGGAAACTTAATGCCACCACTGCACGCCCTACGCTGCCATGGCAGAACTCCCCAGGGGCGCTGCGTAGGGGGTGCATGTGGATGCATGTGCACCCCCTGAGCGTGGCAGTGCACCCCCTCCTCTGAGCTGTGGAGGCCTCTGGGAGAGGGCAGCAGGGCAGAGAGCCCTGAGCCCACAGTGGGCAGTCTACACTTGCCCCATGTACGAATCTAGAGGACACGTGCCCCCCATTGCCCTCTTCTGTTCCCCCCCCCCTCCCAGAAGTGCTCGCCACAGGAGCAGGGAGCCAGGCCTCCCCCAGCTCAGACAAGCTGCCCGTGGCTCTGTTCCGCTCCCTGCCTGGGCCCTGTGGCCATACATTCTTGCTCCGGTCCTGGGCCCCAAACCCTATGCCCCACCCGGGCTGAGCAGCATCCCAGCTTCAGCCCTGCCCAACTCCCTCTCTTCCTCCCTCACTATGGGAGTCTCAATTTTCACCCCCCGCCCCAATAGACTTGCCTGTAAGAGCTGTTCTCCCACCTGCCTGGCAGCCATGTGCGTGCGTACATGCGCACATGGTGCCCCCTGCCTGAGCACTTTCCTCTTGCTCCCCCCAGCCCCTTGCAGGCTGGAACTCTGCCAGCCTGCAAGGGGAAATCCATTTCCCACATTTTTTCTCTTTAAAATGAGAAGATCTGGGTTTTACCATGTTTTTCCATGGCGAAAGTAAAACCCAGATCCCTGCTGATGAGACATTCCAATTCTGTTGTGTAATTCTTAGAACACTTTTCCTTGTTTTTATATCTTCTGAAATATAGGACGTTCAGGCAAAAGGATTTGTTCCTATCATAATTAAGATGTCTAGAGAAATGAGGCTAATGACGTACTGAGGAGCACACTTCCTGAAGTGCTTGTGCAGTGTATTTTTTACTTTTTAGCCAACAAATTAGATTTTTAGAGCACCCTATAATAGAGCAAAAATAAATGACAGGTGCTTGATGGGATAAAAACAGAATGTTATTTTGCATTGCTGTCTATCCAAGCTTTAAAAACAAAGGTAGGTTGCAAGTTCTATGGATTTCTTTCCGTTAAATTGAACCTTTGCATAAATATTCCGTACAATTTTAGTCGGTACTTCCTGTATGTTCTGCAACTCAGATGACTGGGTTTGGGCCCTGTATCCTGACCTGTACAACTACAACCTGATCAATATTCAGAAACTATGTGACATGGGGTGGGGGCGGGGGTGGAGAATATATTCTATCCAAAGAAGGCAATTCAACAGTTTAGGATTCCTTTATTCAGTTATAGCTGTGCCACTGGCTCGGGTCATACCAGTAGTGCAGTTAGAGGTGTGATTGCAGCACCTATAGCCCACATACCCAAGCAACCTTTCATTTTGCAGCTTGGGTACAATAGTCATCAAGCCAGAGTGACCTGCACCTTGTTATGGGCTAGGACGGGGGGGGGGGGTGTGAAACACAGACCGTGGGCTGGATGTGGCCCACGGTGAGTCTCTCATTCCCCTGGCCCAGGCACCATCTGGCCGTGGCACACCCTGCTGCACACAGTCCATGCAGCGGGGCTGGGGTGGCTCTGCAGCTGGACTTCCTTTCTCGGCAGCCCAGGTGGCCGTGCCTCCTTCTGGCTGCCACTGCCTCTGCTGGCCCCAGCCCCGTGGTACTGGCAGGGACCCGTGCTGCACAGCCCTGACCCCATGTGCTTGTGCCTGTTCTGGGCTCACTGGCCCGGGCTCAGCAGCAGTGGCGCCAGCCAGAAGCTGTTCAGTGCAGGGGGGCGGGTGAAGCAGCCCCTCCCCCTCCAGCTATTGTCAGGACCCCACTGCAGCATCTTGGAGCCCACACAGGGCTGCCCTGCATCTCCACAGCTGTCCCCACCACCTCTGGGCTGCCGCACAGAGCAGCAGTGGCAGCACAGAGCAGACGCACAGCAGTCTGGCGCAGGCTCTAGGTGCCTGCAGTAGGGAACTGGTGGCAGCAGCAGGAGAGGCTGCTTTTTCCCTGTGCTGAACAACAGCTTCTGTCTAGTGCCGCCACTGCTGAGCCTGGGCCGGTGAACCTGGAGCAGGTACAGGGTCAGGGCTGTGCAGCACAGGTCCTTGCCAGTACTGTGGGGCTGAGAGCAGTGGAAGCCAGGAGCCATGGCCACCTGGGGTGCCTAGAAAGGCAGTCCAGCTGCCAGTCATAGCCGCCCCAGCCCTGCTGCATACCCAGAGTGCAGCAGGACGCATGGTGGGTGGGTGGTGCAGAGCAGGCTGGGTCGGGTCTGCACGTGGGTTCCAGCTGATTCGCGCTGGCAGGGGTGAGTCCACACATCCCACAAACACTGCCCCCACTCGAACCCTCCCCAACACCTCCACATGTACCTCCCCACCACACATCTGCATGCCTCTGGGGGGAGCCCTGCTCACTATGCACCCCCGCCCATGCACACCCCTATCTACCCTTTCCCTCCACACACCCCACAAACCCCATATCCACCCAGCCACACCCCCATGCACCCTCCCCCACACACACACACACACATCCACACACATACCTCCACCCCTCTACACTCCCCTACAATATACAAGAGTAAGACTTGCAATCACCTCTATATATACCCCACAAACGCACAAATCGGGACAAAACTATTTTTAAAAATAAATTTAAAATACATGATTGTCCGTGTTTCATTTTTAGTGTATAATTTGGGTTTTTTTTCCAGTTACAAGATGGCAAAACCCATCCCAAAAAGAGTACTTCTGGGGGCAAGGGGAGGGACTTTTGGTGGCAAAGGTCAGGGATTAGGGGGTGGAACTTCCAGTCTCAAGATGTTGACCAGGGGGCGGGGCACCTGTCAAGGGCAGGCCTTGAGGCCTTTGACAGCTTGCCAAAACTCACTAAGCAGCCCTCCACTCTGGGCTAGGGAGGTACTTGGGATCCTGGTGATCTTGTACAGCCTATACCGCAGCCCATTCCACTGTGGCTTGACTGCTGTTGATACCTGGACGATATAGTTCTCATTTTGCTAGTATGTCCAACATATGCTGCACTCGCATCCTCATGTGCAGAGTACACATGATCCATTTTTTGTAACTCTATTCTCCATTCTACTAGGGCATTTATTTTTATTTTTTAAAAATGTGTTTCCACAAAAGGATATTTAAAAAAAAATGAATATTTCAGTAAATATACCGGAATATTAATGAATAATGAATACTTTCACATTATTATAATTAAAACAGAACTCAAACCAAGAACAAATACAAAAAGCTCTTCAACATAAAGGACAGCTTCAGCATTCAAAGAAATGAATTCTTCAACCACTTGAATATTTGGTGTTCAAATACATACAGGTGACACAAGTTAGCATTACAACTAAGGAAAACATTACATTTGTTCAGAATTTCCTGTACTCTGAAAGATGTAGCGGAAAAATTGTGAAACGTGTTTTTCGTCTGAACCTATAAAATTGATAAAACTAGATTCCCCCTTGTTATGTGTAGAGGATCCTTTTAATATAGGTAGAAGAAGGGGGATACCACAATTAAAGTGACTGCATATGAAATATGGCAAAAGCACTATTTCGTGTTTGGGACTCCATGAGTTGTGTTTTAAAGCAAAGCAGTTTCTTGAGTGCAAAAATAAGGATTATTTTTTTTAATTCTAGTGAAAATCAAAGCTACATTCAGCTAGCTGAGCTCAACTCCTAAGCTGCAATAAAGGTGAATTTTTGGAGAAAGTTGAGCCTGAAAAAGATCTAGACAGGAAATTATGCTTCAGTATGACGGTCATCCTAGCAACTTAATGTGCTGCATCACAGATTCTTTATTGCTCATGTTTCCAGCTGGAATATAAATAGATTTGTGCTGTTCTCTAAAGGGGTGTTTCTGCTTTCTGCTATATTTGCTAAGCTGGGTCATGGCAGGATATCAGAAGTAGACTTAAGTAAACTGAATATCGGGCTACTCACATTTGCCTTGCTGTTATGCACTCATTACACAGACCAACTACAAAATAGAAATTATAAAAAAAACTCCCTAACAGTGAAACACTTCCTTGAACAACCCAGGGGTTTCAAAGCAAGTTTGTTTCACAGTTCAAGATGGTTGTTAGTACTGCTGTCTGTTCATACTGTTGTGCAGGAGCAAAGGTAGACTCGCCACTTGGTACATTGTATAAAGAGAGATTTACAAAATTCTGAAGGGAAAGGGCAACGGTGCTTATTTCTAAATGTAGTCTTTTCAGTTAGGATTGCAGTAAGAAAGATCTTGCACTTCTTGTTGGTTTAAATCAAATGGCACCACAGAACTTTTCACAGGGCTGCTGCAAATCAGTAAGTGAGCTGGATGAAGAGTGCCCTGCTAATGAAAGGGAAGTATAACTGGCAGTCATTTCTGAAAAATAGACTTGTGCCTCTGCTCATAAAGCAAAATCAGCAAACGGACTGAAGCTTGCTTGCTTGCTAATCCGGAATGGTGTAGTTCAGTATTTAATCAAAAGCAGCTTTTTGAACTTGAAATTAAAAAAATCTGCCTCTTCATTTCAATGCGTCAAGGCTATAGAGATCAAGAAAGTGGTGGCAAACTCCCTCTGCTGTTGGGTTCATTGAAGTTTCATTGTTTAACTCTTGAAAGTGCTTATAAACTCAGATTCTTTCCCCCGTCTTCCCACTGTTTCTCTTAGCTTCCCTAAAACTGTTCTGAGTACACTAATGTTAGTGTCACAAGCTGTAATTCCTTTTAATTTTGTCACCATTTTGCCTAAATGAAAGTTTTGGGTTTTTTAATGTAAATAAATATTCTAAGTAAACTGGGTTCCTAGGCTGTGTCTGTATGTGGCAGAAATCATTATTTTAAGTATTATGACTTTTGTTGATTCCAAAACTCCATAGGATTTTAAACACAAAACTTAACATGAAGAATCCCAGTTTGTGAATTGAAGGGGGAGGGGGAGGAATAGCTGGGATTGAGACCTGTTGTACTCGGTTGCTTTAAAAATATGATTATCTGAGTAGAGGTGCTGTTCTTCAGTTCCTTCACAGCATCTGATGAAGTAAGCCACTGTTTATGAATGCTAAAATTTCTCTGACTTAGTTAGTCTGCAAAGTACAAATCTACCCTGCCTTCTAATTGTTTAAAAGCATTTGATTTTTAGGCATTTCAAAATCTTAACTCCCATTTTTGAAAATTGGAGAGCTGTGTTCTGATGCATCCAATCTAACTGAAATTTGTCTCCAATACCTGCTTTCTCATCAGATCCCCAGTATGGCTTCATCATCGACACCTAAATATAATTCCAACTCCCTGGAAAGCTCCTCAGTTAAAAGGGTGAGTGCCATTTATTTTTTCACTTTTAAATCACGTGTCTCAGGGGCATTAGCTTTTCATGTTCTTGAGCCCAAAACTGTATTTATATTGAGTTATACAGTCAAGAAGAAAATTTAATTACTTCTATTGTCATAATTTAAATACAATCCATTGTTCAGAGTTGTAAGACTGTGTTCACATGTTGGTGGATCAAAAGATTTTATCTCAAGGGTTTTGTTTGTTTGGTTTGGTTTGGTTTTTTTAATCTAGTACCTTACAGTCCTTCCTGGTGTATGGTTACATAATTATTCACTTCTTCTAATATTGGAAAATGCTATTTTGTTACTGTTTAGCTGTTTTTTAAGAAGAAAAATTCCTAGCATAATCAAACAAGTTACATCTAGCTGCATATAGCTGGCTCAGTTTGAGAGAGAAATCCCAACTCCACTTTTCAGTTACAAGTTAAGGGCTATATACGTACACACATACACACCTTGCTCTGTCTTGGTGCTATAGAAATTTATATTCAGATTAAATGTGAAGATTATTTTTAATGTTTCTTTAGTAACACATGTAGCCAAAAAACCTTTACTTTTGTCCTTCTTTCCTTGCTTTTTTTTTTTTTTTTTTTATAAATTCCTGCCCTTAAAATCCTTTCTTCATTTACTGACTCCTATATTTTTATGAAAGTTTGCACCAGTATGATTTGAAGTGATGGTGCCCAGTGAAGAGCCTTCCAGTTTTGATGCAATTTTTTCTTTAGACCCCAAAAGATGGAACTAACTGGGAACAAAATGAGGAAATACCTCGTCTACCAGGAGAAACCAGAATTACAGGTATAAGGTTATCATTGAACCATCTAAAATACTGCATGTTAAAGGAGATGCCTGCCCACCTATGTGTAGATTTACCCCTACAGTGTTGCATAATTGGGTTTGGCTACTGGGGAAAGCTTATTTATGGGAAAAATCACTAATTTTTTCTTAAAGCCAATCAGTGTTATGTAACGTTTAATCCAAGGCAGACTCACGTACAAGGAAATGCCCCATTAAGAGTTGCTTATTAATCATAATTTACTGCACATATAGCACATGTCTGGTGACAAGACTCCCCAGTTTGCTTATGCTTCCAGTAGATAATGAAACATACTGCACATAACACATCAATCTCTCCTATAGTAATGTGCTACCTTGGCAACACTAACAAGTCAGGATTAGTAAGAGCACACTGGTTAAGTGTGTGGTGTTGTGTTAGAGAAATAGGAGACTTAGTTTTGTGTCCCAGTATGAGGAAGATTAATGTATTGTGTGCAGGGCTGCCTTATCTGTTGGAGACAGACGGCTGCTCTGTGTGGAGTCTGCTGCTGTCAGTGGAAATGTGCTACGTGGGTGTTCAGGTGCACATAAGAGGTCTTTCTAGTTTGATGTTCTTTGCTTCAAGGGATGCATTGGATGGGCATTGCATATGAGCAACCTTAGCTTTTTTTTAAACAAAGCTGTTGTTTATGGGGGATTTCCTGGGTTTCTTAATATGGGCAAGTGAAGTCTGCTGGAGGGGCAACAAGCATGGTCCTCCTCACTTTCCCTATATGGAGGGTACTGTGGAAGGAGTAGGGATACTGGATGGGGGTAATGGATCAGGACTTAAGGGCAGAGGAATAAGTAGGGAGAAAAGTATAACTGGATCTTTTGAATGGAAACAGTTATAACAGCTAAAGTAAAACTTCAGAAAAGTTTTACAGTAGAATCTTTTTAAGAGCAGTTTGCTATATCTGTGGTCTTTTTATGATGTAGATCAAGGCTTATTAGGGTTGGTACTGCTGTGTTTTAGAGTGTGTTTTGGGGTCTAGCTACTTGCATTACAGTCTGATTTATGACCAGGGTGGGCTTTGTTTTTTAGTTTTGTTCCGGTGAGTGGAACCAAATGGGGTTTGTTAGTGGAACTCATTAATGAGTCTCCTTCCAACCTTACAAGAGATCTAGATTTGAACTTGGAAGAAGGCAGACTGTTGAAAGATAAACCAGTTAATATTTAAGAATGTTTTCACTGTGAAACTTAAAAGTAGAGCAATTCAGTAGCCATAAGAAAGAATTAAAAGTCAGTCACTTCTCATGTAGCCCCAAGAAATTTAAAACACAAATGTAAGCATAATTCAGTGGAAATCAACTAGTGGAATTGGGGCAAATATGGAGTCTGAAACTTTTCATGGTTTTTTTCTGCCCTAGAAGATTGGATTTCAAATGGACAGTGTTTTAAATTTATGTGACTAAAGTTTTTCCTGCCTGCCAGTCTCTCTTCTTATGAGAATAGTTGCTCTTATCTTGCTGTTTACTAATATTGCCCTTTATCTTAAATATTAATTAGAAGTTAATACTGTGTTTCTTTTATAGATAAAGAAGTTATCTACATGTGTCCATTCAATGGTCCCATTAAAGGAAGAGTGTACATCACAAACTATAGGCTGTACCTAAGAAGTGTGGAAAAAGTGAGTAATTGTGAAAGTGTTTACACACACATCCGCTCTGCATAACTGGGGATGGCAGTGAGATACAGTTGTCTGTCACCTGGCTACAATCCTGCATAGCTCTATGGAGTTGCTAATCGGTGGTTGCCTAATTGGCTTACATGAAACAAATTGTTTTCAAAGTAGTCACAAAGGCAAATCTTAACCAAAATAAACCCCATAAAAAAATAAACCCAACTGCATTTGGTTCCAAGTTTGGTCACTTTTTCTTATTTCACTCTGTTCAACTTTGGCCCCCTGCCCCACAGAGAGGCATTGATGGAACTGCATGGGAGACTTCAAAGCAGTGTGTAATAATTGAAACAATAATTGCCTTCTCTACCACTAAGTAATCCTCCAAAAGTAAAAGTTATTCATTTTAACTATAATAAACACATAAGTAAATGCACTGAATTTCAGTGACTGGCTTATACTTCTCAGTATTTTTTAGGGTGTGGATAGTAACATAACATGATGCAACAACACTTCCCATTGTTACTCTTGTGATTGAAACAGTTACAATTTTCTACAAAAACAAGATTTTCCTTGTAACTACAATTAGGAAGAGATAAATAGTATGAAAATGGAATGATTTGAAGACTAGTAACATTTAAGCATAATTAGAATTATCTTGCCCTATTGAATATCAGTGGCTGTTATAGAACAGTGGGGGGGGCAGTCTTTTTGGCAGGCATGCACAGGGTAAGCAGTACCACTCTGATTCCCCTGCCCTTGTCTGATCCATTGCTATGATTTCTCCTATCTGCCACTGTTCTTCCTGCTCCCTGCTATGTCAAACAAGACTGTTGCATGTGGCACTTGTGCTGCAGATTGCCCACCCTTGTTGCAGAAAATATAGGTGGGTGAAGCAGTATAAAATTCATAGGCTGCTCTTTTGCATAACTTGTTATCAAATTTAAGGTTTTAAGTTCCTAAACAGAGGTTGTGATCTTACCTGTTTGATTTGATGGTGAAAGCTTGGCAATATTTAGATACAAAAATGGTGGGTGTATCGCTCCGCTATGTTAATCTATAAAACAGTATTTTTTAAACTGTGAATAGAGGAGTAACTTATTTCTTTAGAGGATTTAATGAAAAGATATTGTTATTCTTATATTATAAAGATTGTGTTTTAGCCTAGAGTGGTGTTCAGTTAATATAGCTAAACAGTTCTAGAGTTTAATAATTATGTGATTTAATTGTAAAAATCTTAATAAATAAAGCTCTACCACTGTCAGGTGAAGTTCCCTCAGTTTGTGCTTGTTTATGCCTCTGTAAGATGAAAACTATATGTTAGTTTTACTTTTCTCAAGTATCTGCCCAGCTGTTTATTTTAAAGATTAGAATAATTGAGCTGCTATGTAGCTTTTTAGTTAACTCATATAGGATATACACCTCTGTTAACGTATCTGATAATCTCATTTCACTTTCCTAGTGAATTGCTGTCTGACATGTTCAGGAACAAAATTTGGTGAATAGTCTTTCGATAACAGTAACTATAGTACACCTGGACAAATGAAAAACATTTTCCTGATTAAACATCTTGAGAAGTTAGTTTCTTAGTTTGTGATTGATATGCACTGACGTAGTGATACTGGAGAAGGGAGGATGTCATCAAGTCAGTGTGGGCTTTACATTGAAAGGTTAAAGCAAGAAACACCTTTTCTTGTTTTACTTTTAATCGCAACTGAAATCTGTGTGAAACTAAGGTACAAAATTTTCATATTTATTTCTTCCCTACAGGAGTCAGTTGTGATATTGGATGTTCCTTTGGGTGTAATTTCAAGGATTGAAAAAATGGGAGGAGCTTCAAGTAGAGGCGAGAATTCCTATGGACTAGATATAACTTGTAAAGTAAGACTTGCAAGAATTCAATAAAGGGAGAAGTCCTACTTCTCACTTATGCCCTTCATTTATATTTTCTAGAATTAGGCACAACTGCATTAGATCCAAGAGTTTTTTTTCTTTTTGCTGCTTGCTTGCCTGAATCTGTAGTAGTACAGACTAAATGTACTTAAGGCCCAAATTGCCTTATTTGCTCATTATTCTGCAAGAAGAATCTTACAGGCAGCTTTTTTGGATTGTCCAAGAAAATAATGTACATAAAAGGGTTCTTCTGTTGTGTCCAAATGAGTTGAATAGTGTTATGTAACATTAGGCAAAAGATTTTGTATTTTGTATAGTTTGGGGCTGTTTGGGCTTTAATCACTCCTTGTACCTATAATTATTTTATTTTATGGACCCTAAAAGTCAGTTGTCTGTTATTGTGTACTTTTTAAAAGACCCATCAAGTACCTTTTAAAAAGGGTCACATAGTTACTGTATTCACTTTCATTGCCAGTAAAAGGGTCTTATCTTTAGAGGCATATAACTGACTTGCAAAACGTTTTTTTCCTCTTAAGAATGTTGGCTATACAGAATGCTACAGAAAACGTGGGTTTAGGAGGATTTTTTTTTTGGTAATCCAAGACCCTTGTGTAAGCCTGGACTGGAATATCTATGCCACAGACTTTGTTCTCAGCAGTTACATGTACAGATTTCTTAATTTCAATGTTAGTCAAGAGAAAATGGCTGGGGACAATGTAGTCTAGACAGATTGTTGGCAGAGTATTCGCATTGGAAGCACAGAGTAACTCCCAACCCACACGTATTCAGTAACCCATGAGACTTGCTAGTGAATCAAAAACTGTCACTTCTTATGGCTTACAGCCAAAGTAGAGGAAGAGCAGCAGTATGTATTTGGGTAAAACTCTTCTTTCCTATTATATGTTAGCTATCATCTTATAAAATTTCTTATTTACAAATAAAGAATTCCTAACCCATAGTATAAGGTGGAGGGCCTAAACTGAATGGTTTTGTATCTTTTTTGCATATGTTATGTAGAAAGTATTCAGAATGTACTTGCAAAGTACCTTAAGGATTTTTAAAAAGTAATTTTTCTCATTTTAGGATATGAGAAATCTACGGTTTGCACTGAAACAAGAAGGTCATAGTAGAAGAGATATATTTGAAGTCCTTACAAAATATGCTTTTCCTCAGTCTCACAACTTGGTAAGTTAGCTTAACTTTACTCTTTAGGACACTTAATTGCATAATTATTTTTATATTTCTCTGTTAATTACTGGACCTGGTGTAAGAAACCATGACTCCTAAAAAGAATCATTGCCATGACCCCATGTTTAAAATAGACTGTACAGAAAAATCACATTATTTAGGATTCATTTATCCCAAGAGCTTATGCCTTTTCCTTTCTTTAAAATAATTAACTTTCAAGTATATAAAAAGTTGCCAAATCTTTGTACTCTAATTATTAACAGTTTCAAATTTCCTATGACCCATACAATTCATTTCATGTAAACCTGAGATTTATCAGTTACATCTCTCCTGATCAGGTTTATATGGTAGCACGTACGTTATCTTATTTCTTGAAAACATTGAATTATCGTGCAGTCTCAAAAGCAGTCAAAGTGAGGCTCTTGACAATTGCCATTTAAGAGAAGTAGGGATAGTAAGCAAGGTAATCAGATGATAATACAGCACTGAATTTGTAAAGGATTGCTACAAATGACATTTCATTAAAAAGTTCGGAAACACTGAAGCTAGCGAACCAGGGTTTTTTTCTCTAAGTTCAAGAATCTTCATGGCATGTTTAGCAGATCAGTTTGACATATTTCAATAAATGTTTCATGTTGTCTGGTGTGAAGTTTAGTTAAACTTTTCTTTATTTTGTTTGGATTAAGTGTATAAGCAATATTAAAAGGGTTGTAGGATTGGGTTTAAGGTGTTAGATCTTAAGGAACTTTTCTCAAGCAATTTTCTTAACTATTTGGTGTACACAAAATCCCACAGAGAAACTGATTGCATATCTTGATTTTGGTTGTGGATTATAATTATGATTTTTAAATTTGCAGACGATGATTTCATATTGCATTAGGACAAATGTGCCAATTTACATACTTTTTGCATGTAACTAAGCCTGCCAGTTGTCTCTCTTGCTGATTACATATAATTATGGGAATAGTATTAAAGTACAATAAATTGCCTTTTATTAAAATCAGCCTTTGAACTTTAACTCTTCAAGTTAAATGTTGGGCACATATTACAGGAAAATATAATGTGTTGAGACAAATTGCATGTCTACAAGTATACTTGCATCCGTTACTGCATTCTGGGCGCTGATGGATGTGGGGGAACAAAAAAACCCCCAAAAACATGCCTTACCGGAAGCAGCGAGTTACTTTAACGCAGCTCCACAGTGCCTGTATAAATCAGGCACTTCAGCAGGCCTTTTTGGTGCTTTTATCTAAAGCTGATTCAATTAGCTGTTAGGTAAAAGTACCAAGAAAACCCCATTAAAACACCCAGTCTATACACATTGGGAAAGCCGGGTGCAGCTAACACACTGCCTCTTCTGGGCATGCGCTGGGCTTGGCGTGGGAGTATGCCGAGTTTGAAGTAAAGCGACATTTTTTGTTTTTATTTTTTTCATGTCTGCAAGCAGCCTTTCTTATGCTTAGTGTCGTTACTCTTTCCATTCTAAACAGCCGTCTGTCACATACTGAGGCCTTTCTTCTTGTATATATATTTCTATAATTAAAATTTGAGTTGGCCCCTTCTTGGATTCCTTAGTATTTTGGCTGCTTTGTTTGCCTGTGTGACCAAAAAAACCCCTTGGAACCTTTTTGAGTTAGGATATCCCTTTTCCATGTATCCTGTGGTTGAGTCTGAATGCAAATGAATCCATATTATTTATCTATTAAAGCTACTGATTCTGAGATGTACCTTATGCAAACAAAGTATATCAAGCGATGACACTGTCACTTTATTTACAAGACATAAACTGCACAGCATATATAAAAATGGAAAAGGAAATATAATCCCATTACCAATATTATACATGCTATTAGAAAACTTTTCTCCAAGAAAAGAGAAGGGAAAAATTCAAAGAAATGTAATACAGATTCATAGTAGTCAGAGATTAACAGGTGGCTTGAGTTGCCTGTATTAATGCAAGTATTAGGCTGTTATGTGAGTGTGAATAACCACTGTATGGTATAGACCTAATTATTGTGTTCTGTGCCTCTTAAGTTAGAAGTTCAATGATCGTTTATCTGACTATTGTAAAGGTTCAGTCTGCTGTAGTACCTGTTTGTCCCCTCTGTTCTGTAAAAATCTGCCTGGCCACTTTGTGAATTTTTACTACATTCATCTATAGATACACAAACCTGTAATTTTAGAGCAAGGGTCAGCAGTCTTTTTTGCTGGCACAGGCTAGAGCTTACAACACAGCTGTTGCTGCGAGACAGAAGCTCCTGCCCCATCCTTCCCTTCTGAGTGGCTGGTTGCCTGATTCCCAGCCCCTCTGCAGCAAGGGTAAGCTCAAACACTGCAGAGCCTGCTTTGCAGTGGAAGAGAGCACTGCAGGGCAGAGGCGCAGCATGGTGCAGCTTCTTGAAACAGATCTCTGCAGGCCGGATCTGACCTCTTTGTGGGCCAGACTTGGTCACTGGGGCTTCCTATACACATTCTTGTTCATGTTCTAATTAGAACGGTTCAGTGTTGTTCCACCGTTACATGTATTTAAGCCCCTGTATATCTTAAAATGGCCAGGGGGGTGCATTACCTAAACCTTGTCAAAGTGAGGTTTAGATGAAGCATCCTGCAGCTGTTTTTAAACATGTGGGGGCTTAATACATGTGACCAGTGAGCCATTTTAATTACAGCAGCTCTCTGAGAACTGCTTTAAGTAAAATATACCCCCCCCCCCACCCCTCAGTGTGCCTCCCCTCACCCCTGAGCATGTGTATAGGCAGCCTGGGTGTTTACTTACTGAATCCAGGACATACACAGTCCAGTTTTCTAGTAGTGACCGCAGGCATAACAGGCCATTACCGCATCATAAAAAGTGCCTCTCCCCCTTCTCTGAACCCCGGCACTCTGCACCTTCCCATTTCCTAGCTCTGGTATCAGGGAGGGCAGAGCAGTGGAAGCAGTGTAGGAGGTGCTGGAGGCTCACTGCTCCTGAAGGAGATGTTGCATCCTCTTCTTTTTTTATGCTATTGGTAATGCCTAGTCATTTAAGGGTTCTATCTTCCTGGTGTGTAGTCATTTATTAATTGCATTTTTACATGCTTTTCCAGAGAAGGTTCAACTATGGCTAATTTAGGACCTTTTGTGCTTCTTGGTTGAAGTCCTCATGGAGATTTTACTGAAACAGTTTCAGCCCTTTGACCAATTAATTTCCTCGAAAGAGGGTTAATTGAAAATTCACCTCTTTAGAAGTTTAGTTCCAAATTACTGGCCTTTACTTGAGTTCTCATAGGAAATAATGTAAGGAAATTAAATGGAAAATGCAGTGCATCAAACACTGTATTGAGTATGGTCAATAATTGCCTGTTTTATGGGAGCAGTGAAAAAACTTACCTGGATTGTGTTTCCACAGTTGTAACATCTGAGACAGAGCAGCTCCCTTCCCTTCATTGGTTTTAATGACCTGCTTGCTATTACAAATGGCATATTGAATCTGAAGATCAATTCTTACTCTTTGAATTTTTACTTATTTCTAATTTTAGAAATAAATACTTAGCTTGGTTGATTTGAGGCTTTATTTGTGTGTGTGTGTGTGTGTGTAAGGGGGCAGGTGTTATATACACACTTGAGTTTCATAAATGCCCCATGGTTTATCACGGGCACTGGGTGCCCATTGGACATGTTTCATATATTCTATTTAATCAACCAAGTATGCACACACCTTGTTCATCTGTTGCAATTTTTTGTCTTGTTGAAGTATTTTAATGATGTTAGCAAACTAGCTGCTTTTACTTGTTTGTCATGCATTAAAATTTATAGATGGTAGTCAAAGCAGTGTGTTGAACCTGAGGAATAAAGAGGATATTTGGCTAACCTTCAGTAAGCATAATCTCTTCATGGACACATTTTCACAGCTATTGCTGTAGGGCTTTTATAACCAACATAGCAGAAAAGGCTGTTTCCCAGTTGGAAAAAATCTTAATTTATTACTTAAGTTTTAGGACTTGCTGTTCTGTGTATGTTGGCAGCCTATAGTATCAGAGGGGGTCTCTGCTGCGAAGAAAGGAACTGAGCACAATTGAGAAAGTAGGTCACCTGCTTGCTTTGGCAGGTCTTGACATTATTGGTGTGGGTTTCAGATTCCCTGCTTTGGGCCAGCTATTGCGTAGAAAGCACACAGACGTGTCATCTTAGCTCACCAGTTACTCCTTGGGGCTTGCATGTTTTCCTAGGGTTAAAAAGCTGTAAGAGGGAAAACTGGGTTGCTTCCAATATGCAGTGGTTTTGGTTGGTTTAGTGTCAAACACAGAATTGGGCTTGAAGTGACTAAGGGATCAGAAGAGAATGAATGGGTAATGTTTCAAAAATCAAAACTGTGTATAAGATCTTAACACAGAGACCAGATTTCCGTGTCTCAGGGGGACTAAGTGGGGAAATATCAGTCCAGTGATTACATTGGCAAGGAGGACAGCATGCCTTCTTCTGTGTTGCATCTTTTTGGCCTGTTCATGCTCTGCTGCAGAGAGGGACTTGTGACAAGTACAGGTGCGGGGTCTAAATCCTAGCATAGAAAAGCAGTTTATGATACCATAGGGGAACAGTTTCTCTAATATCAAAAGAAGAAAAATGGAAAACTGAAAGATGTCTTGCCTTATGTTGCTGTCTGTGCTCTCCCTTAGTGTCATCTCTCTGTCTCTCTCCATAAGCATGTCTGTATATATATATTTTTACTGGCGTGACCATTTTCTAAATTTTGCGTTTTACACTTTTCTTTCTCCAAAAAGCAACGAGGCCAATGCGTTCTGTTTTTCTTCAAACTAAAGGTAACATTTGAACTGCACCTAGGTGAGTACAGGTAAGGTTCAAAGACTTTGCCTGTCCCTGTGAGCTACCCAGCTCCATGTGAAAACTGACAGGTTGGGAGTCCTTTTGCTACTCCAGGAAGTGTAGAAAAACTGTCTCCTAAAAGCAAAGGTGTGATAGCTCAGGCAAATCCACATGAGCAGTGAACTTTAAGCTAGTAAGCTTGGGGATTGCTGGCATAGCCTGGGCTAGAAGCCCCAGTAATTAATTACCCAAGGTCATGGGCTGGCTTTGCAACTTGCTGTTGGACTCTAGGCTGGCTAGTTTGGGAGTGTTTAAATGAGCTTCAGTCACACCTCTGACGGCAGCATAGACATGCTGAGTTCAGCACGGCCTGTGGGAGAAGCTATGAAATCAAGGAGACAGTTGGGCGAAGAGGGTTGTTGTGCAGGGTGTGGAGGAGAGGGATTGGTAATGGGTTCTGCAGGGTCTTCTCTTGATTGCTGAGTAACTGGGCAGTTCTCTCTCTAATTGGGATCCTGAGTTTGAGTGTTTCTTTCCTGGTTGGCAGCAGCATAGAATCAAAGAAAAGCATGCTGGAAGGGACCTCTTGCGGTCATCTGGTTCAACCCCCTGCTTTTGGAATGACTTACAGTGCTAGTTATACAAATTAAATTATATAAAATCATTATATCAAAGTGCAAATGTCCTTATTATAGCTGGGGTGTATTAGCCTTCAGCCACGAAACTACTTTCCTTCCTGACAGTAGCAGAATTAGCTGGGGTTGGAAGCTAATTCAGTACACTATGCTACTTGGGCCTAGAGTAGCTATGTATTTAATGCTTACGGGACCTTGTCTAGTCATGCCTAAAGGCCAGTGCCTCCTCTTCTCTTATAAATTGAGTGGCAGATAAAATTGTTTTTCCTTGACTAATCAGGCTTGTAAAGGCTCGTATTATTTGCCTATCTTAGTTGGCACTACAGCATTTCTGATTTCAAGTCTCCCCAAATCTCTGAGTTAATATGAATGCTTGCAGGAAGTCATGAGAGTTTCTGTATCAAGGTGAATTCTATAGCCCACATTTTGGGCTTTACCATATACAAAGTTCATCTCTGTGGCAACTTTTGGCACACCTGCTAAACTTTAAATTTTGCATAAATCCTATAAAAGCACTCTAAGCCCTTTCTGTTGAGGACTCTTACTGACTGACTAGTAATTTTGATGCGTAATAATTTAACCAGTTTAGGACTTCAGTCATTATATAGACTGCTGTATCGGAAACCTTGCACACCTCTGTAAGAATGGATGAGGGATGCAAATCTGTTTTGGATCATTACCCCCCATAACCATAGTATCTGTGCTGAGTACCTCTCTCTATAATGTATTTTTATTTATATTGCACATGTGGTGAAGAACAGTGCTATTGTCACAATTTTATATGGTGTACCAAAGTACAGAGGGGCTAAATGATTTGTCCAGGCAGGGGTGGATTCAGGTGAAGTGTAGCAGCATGGTCTTCAACCCCCCTCCCCTTAGCTGTGTGCTGCATGTCCTGTGAGCTTTACGAGCTTACCAGCTGCTATGCCCAGGGTCCCTGCTTTCAAGCACCTCTGAAGCCTGCTGCTGTTTTTGCTCTTCTCTTCCTCACTTTCCCCATCCAGAGCTGCAGTCCTTCCTTCCTACTCCCCTCTTTCCATTCCACTACATTGGTGGGGTAGGAAGAGGGCAGGAGCGAGGGAAGAGGAAAGAGTGGTAGGGCAGTTCCTGTCCTGAAATGCTCTGGCCAGATCCTGTGCCTGTAAGCTTTGAAGCTCACAGCACATGTGGAGCTCTGGCAGAGCGGTGCTGACAGGGGTGGGAAAAGTCCAGCTGGCAGGCTGCATCCAGCCTGTGGCAGACTCCATTTCCCAACAGCCCTGCCATTGCTAGACCCAGCCCTGCTGCCTGGGCACCCCAGTGCACCCACCGTGAGGGGCAGGATCTGTGGCTGGGTCTCCCCTGGGGTGGGGGAGGTGGGGCTGAGGAGACCTTGGGATTTTGAGGTGGTGATAGTGCAGGGCTGGGGCAGAGCCATGATGCATTGCCCACGCCCCTGCGATGAACATGGGTTCCTAGGGCCGGGACACAGGAGCAGATCGTGGTGGTCCCATGCTGTCACTGCCCCAAGATCCCAGTTCCGGCCCCAAAGCAGCTCCCTGCCCAGCCACATGCCTTGCCCGCATGGCTTCTGGCCAGTCTCCACGGGGACCCTGGGAGCAGCAGGGCTGTGAGGGTGTGGGACTGCAGAACCAGGACTTGGCATCAGCCCCACGCTGTCACGGCCCCACTGCTCTTGGGATCTCCACGGAGACTGGCCCAAAGCTGCACAGGCAGGAGCTGCTGGGAAATGGAGTCTGGCCACGACCCAGGTATGCCATTTTCCCCACATCTGGTCTAAGAGCTCACTGGCATCCAGGATCACAGCAAGAGGTTGCAGCCACCCACTCCCTTCACCGACCGGTGTGGCACATGCACAAAGCGCTGCGCATGTGCCACACAGGTGAAGGAATTGTGGCTGCACTCCCCTCTCCGCAAACTGGGATCCACCTGTCCAGAGTCGCAGAGGTTGTGGGGCAGAGCAAGAGTTGAACTTATTCTCCATGGTCCAAGTCTGCTTCTCTCCTGTATCGCAGTTGAAAATTATCTCCCTTATAAAGATACTGAGGTGCTTGCCTTCAGTAACTTTTATGCTGTAGCTGTTCTTTCAAAGCACCTGTTTTTAACAGTGCCTGCTAATATTTCTGTGCTTCATGGGTGGGGGGAGGAGAGTTATTTGCCATTACACCTCACTTTCAAGTCTTTTATAAATGAGAAATCTAATTGTTGAGAAATAAACTGGGATGTGAAGAGAACTATTCAGTTTTTGACACTAAGATTTCAGGGTTGAATTTCCCTGACACCTCCACTCTCCAGCAGTAAAACATCAATTACATATTTAGGATATCACAATACTGATATACTTCTAGTAGAGCTGAGAAGTCTGTAGGTACACTAATATTTGTAGGAAGTCACTGATGTGGACTGAAAGTTACTTACATAACATAAAGAACCATGATTTAAAATCAGTTTAAGATCTGTGATAGTATTGAGGGGATTTCATGACATGATCTGTAAACCATTTTGACTTCATTTGCTTTAAAAAACTTTCCACCAATTTTAGTACAACAACAGTGTAAGGGTATTTAATTTTCAGGAACAGTTAGGTTTTAATTAGTATGCAAAATGTCTGATCTTTATTTTGCAAGTGAAAAACAGAAAAGGAATTCATGATAGGCGAAGTGGCAACTTTGTTTTCAGCATTTGTTATGAAAGTGGCAGGCTTTTCGTTGAACAACAGGTTGGTGATGTATAGCATATAGAAAGGATGAAGCCAACAAGTTAAAAACAGAAAAAGCTTTGTGAGCAAGGATTGGCACTGTTTCCAGGTGCATTTTCAATACTCCAGTTTGTTTTGCATATCTGCTGCTATCCTCTTTCTACTTTTGACTATAAGAAAGAGTGGTAAAACATTCCCTAAATATGACTAAATTGAGACATCTTACAGTCCTTTTATGAAGTTTCATCTATATGTCTAAACTTTTTACTGATGTCATGTTATATCATTAGTTAATTCTCAGAGCAATGATAAAGGTGGATGTTGAAGTTCAGTGTAAGCCTGTGGGGGCTTTGAGAGGGAAAAGGCAAAGTGTATATTTGACTGTACCTGGATCTATAGATTCTGAATGGATATACCAAGTATGAAACTTACCTCTCAAAATTGACACTTTTTGGAAACATTTTTTCTGTAAAATGCTCTGTTTTTTCATATTCCCTCCCTGCCCGTAAATCTTATGATGGGCAGTGCTTAAGTTCATCTGCCTGTACCTGGTGGTTTTAATTGAGAGAGATCTCAATTAAATATAAAATTATCATTTAGCTTTTAGCTCTTTGGGGGAGGTGCAGGAACCATCTTACATAATAACCTTTTTTTTTGTAAATAAAAATTATGGAGTCTCTTTCAGCGTGTATTAAAACTACTGAAATAGACTACTACAGCAGAACTTCAGGTGTCCTAGAAATCAGCCCTAGCTCCGGCATTTGTCCAGTGTTTTCACTTCTGCTCCATGTCACGAGTAACAGTGGCAGCTACAGTTATTGAGGAGTTTAAGGGTAGCTATTTGCTTATGGTTGAATCTGAAACTACTGGAAATAAACTAGACTTTGAAGTAGCTAAAGAAATCTTCACCTGGCTTGGCTTAAACATTAAACAGTTGTTACCACTTTCACTCGCCTCGTTTTCACTTGTTTTGCGTCCTGAATGTTGAAAATGTGATTTAAAACTCAATTGTCATATTTATTCTAAGTTTTTTATTAAAGGCTTTGAAAAACCAGATTACAAGTTCTGTGTATTGCATTTTGTTACACTCTGGCTCAACTTTGAATGGATCATGAAATGGTGTGGCAACTTGAACTGATCCAGTTTTATTTGGTACATGAGTTTTCTTCATAAACAAATTTGGTTAGAATTGTGTGATTACTTTTTTTTTTTTCTTACAGCCTTTTTTTGCATTTGTAAATGAAGAGAAGTTTTCTGAAAATGGTTGGATGGTTTATAACCCAATGTCCGAATACAGGAGACAAGTGAGTTACTGTTGCTATTTTATAGTGCTTCTGTTATCTGAGACTTACTGTTTTGAAACGCATACAAAAAATTAAAATCCATTTATCAACTTTCTTCTGGGCTACGATGTAGAGCAGGGACTAGAGGAGAAATGTGATTAAACATTAAGATAGATGCTTCAATGTGTTGTTTATTTTAACACTTAAACAGAACTGAGTAGTAAGGTGGCTCTGTACTTTGAAGACAAATTTATAATATAAACATTATAACTTACTTTAATAAACTTACTGAAGAATTAGCTGCTCTGTTATAGTCATTGAATGTAAAATAAAGATGACACTAGAAGTTTGTCTCCATTACAAACCTTTGAAATGCAAGGTTTATAAAATCAGCTGTAAAAGTTTTGAGATCAGCTGAAATCCCTACCTGCAATGAGATCTGTATAAACCAGATTAAAAAAAAAAATCCTTAAATGTTCTCACTAGGATTCTAACTGGATATTTAGAGCCCTGTCCTAAAAGCTGTGGGGGTGATGAACATGCACTTAAAATAATTATACAAATTTGATCCATTCTGGTACTTCCAAAAGGTTAAAAATCTGTTTTTCATGGCTACTGTATACTTTCTTTCAGTAGTTATTTATTTTCAGCTCGGTATTTGAATTGCTCTTTGTAGCATGAAAAAAAAATAATGGCCACAAAAGAAAGGATATGGTGTATTTAATTAAAAATGCACGCTTATAAGTTAGGTAAACGCCCTCTCAAGATGGCTCCAGAGATTCTTTTATGGTATGGTGTACATGTAAGTGCTAAGTACATTGTTTTTAAATCATGTTTACCCAACAAGCCATAACAACTGTCTTGGATTTTTTTCCTTGTAATTTTTCTGATGGGCTAAGGAGTATCCAGATTCATGCAGCATCTGTTTGGTCCAAGGTTTAGAGGCCCAGGCCTAAAGAAAAGGTAAAAACTCAGACACCCACACAAACCCCACTCTGAGTGTGTATGTGTGGATGGGGAGCTTGTCAGCCCCTCTCAGTTCCCTGGTGGACTACTTGGGCTGTGCTGTGATACGGTGATCCATCAGCAGTCTGCTCAGCTGAGAGGTAGTTTGTGTTTCCTATCTAAGCAGGAGCCTCAGCAAATGTTTTTATTTGTTTTAAATGAGTATAAGGCTTAAGAGGGGTGGGGGTTCAAAGCAGGCTTTCCTCTTTTTTGGAGCTATGCTTTTTATAACTTTTCCCTCCTAGGCCAGGTGCAAAGGCACTTTTCTAGAGGGGAGTGGGGGAGATGTTTTCTTTCCCTCCTGCACCTTAATTATTTAAATATTTTTAAAATGGTTTTCTGCTCATTTGACTGTTAGAGTTGTAGAAATTGCAATTTGGTGTGGAAATTAGGGCTATATGTTTGAGAGCCTGTTTTTTAACTATATTGTTTAAAACCATCAGGAGAGTCCTGTTCTGTGTGGTCCTGTGAACTTCTAAGCTTCCGTTGCCACCATGTGGCTGAAATAGCTTGTAAAAGTACAAGTACAAAGAGCAGTTTATAGAGACCTGAAATACTAGAGTAACGTGTACTCTTATCTGTGTGTTTTTAAGGGCTTGCCCAGTGACCGGTGGAGAGTAACTTTTATCAATGAACATTACAGCCTGTGTGACACATATCCATCACTTTTGGTAGTCCCATATCATGCTACAGAAGACGATCTTAAGAAGGTTGCTGCATTTAGGTCCCGAAATAGAATTCCAGTAAGTATTGTAGACAGCAGAGCTTGCCTTAAAGAGTAATTGCCACTAAGCATACACATAAATGTGACCTGTGGCATGAGGGGCTCTGTTTTTCTTTCAGTTGGAGTAAAGTAACTTAAATGGATTGGATTACTTAAGTGCAAGCCTGCTTGCTAGGTCCACCACAGAAATATTTCCCATCCCAATTTTGTTTCAGTTTCCCTTTTCAAGAAACAACTGTCACCTTTGCACATTCCCTTTTCTTGATAGAGCATGAGCCTTGGGCCACCATCTGTACTGTTTTGTGAACCGACTATTGTTGGATGCACTTAAGAATTGATGACAAATGTTACCCTTCTCATTTGCATGGAAACCACCTGGCAGTTGAACACAAGTCTCAAGGTCACTCCTCCTAAAGCCAAATCTCCTGCATGGTGTCCAGATTGAATTGCCAGGCTTTTTGTAGCTTTACAAAATTGTCAGCTCAGAAAATTCAAATAAAAATAAAGTAATCCTATTTTGACCTATTTGGGTGCATTTTCTAAAGTTAAACTGCTTTGTGAAGAAGAACATCTTTAAATATTAACTGGCAATCACAGAATAAATAAACTGTAGCTGTATATTGGGGCATTAAACTTCTATTTCAGTATGTACCATTTTGACTAATCCCTGTGGGGTGTTTTTTTTTACTTCCCTTTTTATAATTTAAATGTGCATCCATGCACATGCAGTCATGTTAAAAAGAAATGCTAGACCAGGCTTAGTGATATGCTGAAGTTACCAAATTGACTCACTGTTAGGTTCCCTCCCCTATCTTCCAACTTTAACTGGGTTAATCCTAGTGCTAGGCTGTATGGTCTTCCATGAAATTTGATCCTTTGGGCAGGGAGTCTTAATTTTATTTTTCTGCTATGAAATAGCTCTTCTTTCCCATCTCCATGCAGTGTAGCTCATTGATATAGAATTGAGGATTATGTTTATTTTTGACGGTGGGTTATGCTGTTTTCCTGGGGGCCTGACTCTATTCCTTAGCCTGTAATATTGTCAAGGTGACTGAGAATTCTCTACCTCATTGGTTTTTAGGGCAAGGTGAGAAATGTTATACCTAGTTTCAAAGGTTTATCTTACTGGTTTCTCAGACCTTGAAAACAGTTCACCTCACCATCCTCTTTATTGCCCCCTTCCTAGCATGTTTGGCTTCGTGGAATAGTGAAGGAGATGTACTCTGTACTGCAGTTAACTCCCACATGCAGAGAGGATTGAGAAATGGAAGGCATCTGTAGCAAGGGGAAACCCCCCCACAAAATGTCAGACTTATGACTGCAGCATAAATTCTTAAAATCATGGAAAAATGCCAGGCTGTGAAGCTGCAGAGTCCTGGGGCCCTAATTGAAATGTATGGGAATAATTCATGATCCTGAATTACCGTTTTGAGCCCTTGGATAATTCATTTGGGCATCGCTGCATTTGTTTATAATCAGGATTATTTATGCAACCTCACATGGTAGAAATAAACAAAGCAGAATTTCTTCATATATAAATTGGAATGAGATATATATGTGTATAGTCATTAATAGATTTTGTAATGTCTTTGCTTCTAATAATAGGAGTTGATAACTCTTAAAATTACAACCATACACACCCTAAACTTTTAAGAATTTATTTCACGTTAATGAGGTCCAAACATGTGAACCTTCATATTAACTAGTGTGCTTTAATTTGTGACACTCAACCATGTAGATTGCTTGCTAATATTTTTTGGGGCATGTGACTAGGTGCTGTCATGGATTCATCCAGAAAATCAAGCTGTTATTATGCGCTGCAGTCAGCCTCTCGTAGGTATGGGTGGTAAACGGAATAAGGATGATGAAAAGTATCTTGATATCATCAGGGAAGCAAATGGACAAATATCAAAACTAACCATCTATGATGCAAGGCCCAATGTAAATGCAGTAGCTAACAAGGTAAGTAGACATCTTAATTCTGTTTCCAGTACAAAAAACAGGCAATTTCCCCAAGTGCACTGCTTCTAGCTATGGAGCTTCTATAAATACTTAATCATTGTGTTGTTGTTAGTTTAACGTGGCATCAAAACCAAGGCCAAAATCCACAAAAGGATTTAGGTGGAGTTTGGGTGGTAAGTGAGAATATGATCCACAGAAACCTCATCTCAGCCCATAGTTGCCCGAGTGTTCGCCAAGTTCCCCGGGTGCTTTGAATTCTGTCTAGGTGGGTATGGAGTATCTGTGCGCTTATCTGATAGGGGACCCTGATCAGGGTCCACAAACTAAACATCTTTGCACCTAGATCCCATGAGGGGTCTGGTTCTTTATGTAGTGATGTTAGTGCACCCAACAGGCTGACAGCAGAACGCAACAGCTACGGCCACTTTCACTCAAACATGGCTGAAAGAAGGATACAGGGGCGGTCCACTCATCTTGGAAGTGGTAGACCTGGGTTCTTGGCATGAGTAAATTCAAACCCACATCTCCCACCTCCCATGAGACTGCCTGAACCATTAACCTACAGACATACCTATAACTCCACCACTCCTGTTGAAATTGTGCCCTGGGACAGGGCAGGGACAGGGAGAATGCACATGATTCTGTAGCCCGTGAGAAAGGAGACCTGGTTTCTAATCCCTGCTCCAAACACTATTTTATATTTTGCATTAGTCCTTGGATAAAATGCAGAAGCTGTTCTGCAAGCAGGGACTAGCAGTCAGAACTTTCCTCTAGCAGATGAGCGAAGTGCTAAAGTTGGAGAATTGTGAGATTTCAGATACACCCCTCTCTTCAACATTTCTTAATGCTTATCTTTGGTGTTCTCCTATTCAACGTGCTGGCCATCATGAATCTCATTTGGAGGCATTTAACCCTTTTCCATGCATTATATTGGGAGCTATGGCTGTTCATTCCACTCTAAGTCAGGTGTTTAGAAAATAGATGGGTGATGGGTACTTGGCCTCCCCTGCCCCCCCCCCCCCCCCCCCCCCCCCCCAAAAAAAAAAACAGGCATCCATCTAGCACGGGGTGGGGGGGGCAGCCTTTTGCTGATCTAGGCGAGAGCTTGCATCCTGGGCTTCTGTTGTGGGCTTCCCCCTCTTCACCACCTTCCAGTGTCAAAGTAGCCTACACTTACTGTCAGGTATCCAGCCCACCTCGGGGAAGATAAGCATCACGGGCACAAGAGAGTAGAAGAGAATGCTGTGAAGTGGATGGGTGGCTCAGAGGTGCAGCTGTCTTAACCTGATTTTCCCCAACAACACAAAACCTAGATTAATGGGGTTGATTTGGATTTGGTGCATCACGTACCTTGTTAAAAAGCATAGCTTTGGAGCCAGTCACCTATGCAAATATAGGTTTATGGGAATTTTTTAATACTTCTTACAGCATGCATCTAAATGCCTAAAGAAAGAAACCAAAAAAAGCCAAGGCAAAATAGTGTTTATCTAATGTAGTCACCTGTCAAATTGTCTGCTAAAATGTTTTGCATGGTGTAGACTCTAAAACCTCTCTTCATATTAAAGTATTGTTCTAATACAGTATACATGACTATTCAAACTAAATTTTAAAATTGTTTGCTTTTTAGGCAACTGGGGGAGGATATGAAAGTGAAGATGCATATCCCAATGCAGAACTTTTTTTCTTAGATATTCATAATATCCATGTCATGAGGGAATCTTTAAAAAAGCTGAAGGACATTGTTTATCCTAACGTAGAAGAATCTCACTGGTTGTCAAGTCTGGAATCAACTCATTGGCTAGAACATATCAAAGTGAGTTTTTTGGGGTTTTGTATTTTTAATGAACAGTTTCTCTAGAGTAGATTTGTCACAATTTATTTTGTATAAGATTTTTCTTTTTATTTCATTTTTAGAGAATTAAACTGCATTAATATGCTATATTTTCCATAACTGCACTGAAGAACATTATTGTAGTTGCAGAATTGCAGTGTCATAAAAGCATCCTGATTTGCTCGTTGGAAGTTATGCAAAACTGTTTTTGAAGTATCAGAGTTGCTGTCTCAGATCCTACTTCCTGAAAGAGATGATAGTTTTAATGAAGAGCATTATTTATATATGCCACACAATGTGGAGTACATCTTATTGACATACATGGCTTTGCAGTCTGACTAATATCTAATAACTTGTAGCTAGTCGTAAGTGTCTCATGCTAGTGGCATTGTTTTAGCAATCATAAGTGAAATGTATTGCTTTGAATGTTAATATACCTTGCTTTTTGACAGGAGGAAGATAGTGCCCCCAGGTAACTGCCTTTTAATCTGTTCAATAGTCACTTGTTTAATAAACTATCAGATAGATATATCCTGGGTTGCAACAGAAAATACAGAGAGAAAACTGTAGCATTTGTCTACAAGTTGAGCATGGTAATTCTAATTGGACAGAACTTTTAATTTGATTTCCTTTCAAAAGTATAAGGGACGTACTTCCCTTTGTAATGGAATTGAAATAGGTGTGTATTAATGATCATGCTTCTGGCTGTATTTTAGTACCCTTTATATTTGTAGATTAAATATGAGCTTGAAGAAAGTATGTGTTCCTATAGTAATTACTCCTTAAATAGAATTTCTAATTTCAGCAAATAGTTGCAAAAATAGGAATATCAAAAGGATGCAAGCCATAGAGATCGAACTGAGTCATTTGAAACATATAACTTTTTAAAGTAGGCACATCCCATTGTAGATCATAGTGTCTTCCTCTCTGAAGATACAGCTTTCAGTCCAGATTTATTTTTTTAGCTACTTATTGTGAGATGAGTTAGGTCCCCTTGTCTGTTAGTAAAATCAATGTAGTCTAGTCTGGTTTTCCATATTTATAGAATATTTTTTTCCTCTGCTTCCAATTAAAAAACAAACAAAAGATCCCTTCTCCCACTTGCTCTTCCTCAACTCTGGTTAACCAAAATTATAAGAAATCATGTGTGTTGGCTGGGATAACAGCACTGATCTCTTACATTGTCTGACATTTGTTTCCTTTTCCAGCTTGTCCTGACAGGAGCTATTCAAGTGGCAGATAAGGTGTCCTCAGGGAAGAGCTCTGTGCTGGTACATTGTAGTGATGGTTGGGACCGAACAGCACAACTAACGTCTCTGGCCATGTTGATGTTGGACAGCTACTACAGAACAGTTGTGGGTTTTGAAGTTCTGGTACAAAAGGAGTGGATCTCTTTTGGACACAAATTTGCATCGGTGAGAGTTAGGAAAAAATAATAGCAGGACTGATGCTTTATGAACATTACAGGAAGTGTTTTCAACCTTCCAGTTGCCCAGTATTTCAAGGTTTGAACAATTCTTCAAACAGCCTGAAGTGATGAAAAATAAATTAGCCACACCTGAGCAGAATGATCCGCTTTTGAAGCCATTCCATAGCAAGTTTTCACTTCAGCAAGACCCATAGTTTGTCACCTTCTTGTTTCCTGTTTCAGGTATGGAATGGCTACTGTTATAGTGCTTTTAGGGGGTAACGACGCAAAAAAATAGAAAAAGTCCTCCAGGGATTCAGCCTTCTGACTACAGCTAGTGGACTCGCATTTGTCACAAAAATTGCCAAGGTGCTTCAAAATGATCCCCATAACCGAGGTACTTCTTTGAAGTGCTTCCTTTTGGAATGCTTCAAATTACTGTACTCGCCTGAGTCCAAGACAACTTCAAATTTAAGACAACCCTCCAATGATTTAAATTCTACACATGGAAAAAATATAAAGTTGTTATAATTTTCCCATGTATAGAATCTAATTATTGGAGGATTGTCTTAAATTTGACCCTCCTTCCCCCTGCTCCTCCCCCCTCCACTGCTGTGACAGGATGAGTATTGGCAGGGGGGCAGGCAGTCAAGCAACTTTCCCTCTGTTGCCTGTCCCCTCCAACATTTGCCCCCCAGCCTCGGCAGTGCCTGGATCCCCTGGCACCTACCCCTTCCTGCATGGTGCCTGCCTACTTAGGAAGTTCAGTAATTAATAGGCCATCATCCCATATCAAAGCTTTCTAATTGCTGAAGTCTCAAGCAAAGCTATTCTATAGCTATTAGCACACTAAAGATAGAATATTAGGGCAGGAATTCCAAAAAGTTCTTGGTTTTTTGAACTAATGCTTTGGTTCTGGATCTCTACCATTCATAAATACTTACTGCTCCTCTCCCATCAACAAAGCAGTTTGACTGGAGCAAGTTTGTAGTATCACTCCTCACCCAGGTCTGCATTATGGATTTAAAATCGCTGCATTATATTCATGTTAAACCTGTATTTTGACTTCTATTTTAATGGAATTTGCTTTTTGACTAATACAAGATTTGCATTGTTGCATTTCAGAGAATAGGCCATGGCGATAAAAACCATGCTGATGCTGATAGATCACCTATCTTTTTGCAGTTCATTGATTGTGTCTGGCAAATGTCTAAACAGGTAGGTTGTATTTCTCTCTCAAAGGTGGTTAAAATCCAGCAAATCAATATTATTTTAAAATAATCTTTAATTAAGAGCCCAAATCCTCAAAGTATACTACAAGTGTTCTCTGATCCGGTAGCAGAAAGTAACACAGTTGCATTGTGTTCAAAGTTAACCCTCTCCTTTTTTTTCCTTTTTTAAATAACTAAAAATTAATCTGCTGGCTTATACTCTTGATCATTAACTAATTATTCATGCATAAAAGCATTGTCCTTTGTCATATCTTGAATGGGTGCTTCCTTAGGAATATTTGGAATAGCGGCAGATTGTTGCATTTATTTTGGTCTTATTTTAGAGTTAGTTTTTATTAATTTAATCAGTCCATTAAACTCTTCCCCAAGCCGTTCATAGAAACGCAGCTCCCTTACATGAGGACAAAATAATTAGAAGCACTTTAATGTCAACGTACATAGAAAAAACTTTTCTTGTTTCTTTCTTGTCTCTCTTTTTTTATCCCCCACTGGTAATCCTTTAAGAGCGCTGAGACTGATTTCCTGTCTCCATTTTAAATTCAAACGGAATACCCCTTCAGTGCCGTCCAGATTATGGAAGCTCCTCACTGCTGCTACCCCTAATGTGATGCTGTCAATTTTTAAGTTACAAAACTAAGTGCATTATCTCTGTGGCAAAGCTTCTTTCATGTAGCAAAGCTATTCAGAATTTAATTTCCTGAGGTAGCAGTGCAAAGTAGTGTTTCTTGTTGACACTTTATAGACTTGTAATTTTTTCACAAACTTTACTGCAGGTGAACTAACAGGTTTTTTTCTTCTGTTTCATTACTGATGAAGTGACTTCAGTTGACTCTTAAGAACTGTAGTTGTACTAGAGAGCTAATGATTCATAAAAGTATAGAGTTTGAATTTATTCTGTAGACTCCCATCATCTTCCTGCTACAGATATGTTTTTATTCAGGTTTTTATAGAAACCTATTGTCCCATTTTGAGAGAGGCCTTGAAGGTAAAAAGTTACTTAGTGTTAACAGTACTGTGCAGCTAACTAAGTACTGCAGGCGCCCATAGCCTAGTACAGACCTCAAGCCTTATCTGCCTGCACCTTGTTTCGATAAATACTTTTCTAATATTAAGTTACATCTGGCAGAGAAGCCTCAACAGTTTCCTCATAAATAGCAGTGGTTCTTTACCTATCACCTCCAAATTCCTTCTTTTAGTTCAGTCTTAATCTTCTTTTGGACCCAAAGGCAAAAACAAAATGAAACAAACCAAAAAAGCACCTGATTTTACCAGGGAATCCAGTCTCGTGTTAGATGAAGTGTTATTTCGTCCATCTTGAAGTGGCATTCTGTTTTAGATGTAAAGTTTCTCTTTAGATGAAGAGATGTACTGTCTGGTGATAAGAATGCATAGGGATTTTCATCTTTTTCTATTTGTTGTGTAGTAATCAGTAATTCATCACATTTTATAGTACTGGTTTTGTCACGGGAAACTCGTTTTTGGTAGACCAAGTGACAGACTTTCTAAATGGCTTTTATAGCTTAGCAGCTCAGACTGAGTGTGGGCATGCACAAGCACATATGTATAAACAAATCTCTAACTCTTGACTTTGTTGCTAGTTTCCTACAGCTTTTGAATTCAATGAACAATTCTTGATTACGATTCTGGATCACTTGTACAGCTGCCGATTTGGTACTTTTTTGTACAGCTGTGAGTCTGCCAGAGACAGAGAGGTAGGTAAAACTGATGATCTGTAAAGTTCTGTATAGTTTTGAAACTGTCATCCTAATCGTTGTAAACAGCTTAATTATAGCCAAGAAAGGAACACAAAAACATACTTGAACTGGTACTAGCAAGTTTGTTTTTATGTATTCAAAAGACTACATGCAAATTTTAGGGTACATTGTCAGTTTGAGTTAGTGTACATATATATTTTACTGTAGTGATTTGTAAATGTGACACTTCATCTACCGTGCTTCTGTTGTAGTTGGAAGAGTGTAACCAGAGTTACCATAACAGACTTGTACTGTATAAATAGTTGAAATTCTTACTATTTCATTTCAGAAAGTGGCTGAAAAAACATTGTCATTATGGTCATTGATAAACAGTGAAAAGGCCAAGTACATCAATCCTTTTTATACTAAAGAACTGAATCGAGCACTTTATCCAGTAGCCAGCATGCGTCACCTGGAACTTTGGGTCAATTATTACATTAGGTGGAACCCAAGGATTCGGCAACAAGTAAGTCGGTTCTTTTCCAGGTTCTGGGAAATGCTTCTAGAGAGACTGTACAGTGTAGACTATCGTTTTTGCTTTTACTTGTTTAAATCCAATGCTCTTGGCCTATGCACAGCTCTGCTTTAGAGGTTAAGATTATTTTACTGCTCTGTATCATCAGTCATACTTCCCCAAAACTTGTCTGTCTTTTTTTTTTTTTAAAGTATTTGCTTGTGAAAGGTGGTGATGAACAACCCTTCAGAACAAAGTACAGTACTCTGTCCTAGACTGGGTAGAATACTGGCACCAGAGGTCAGCTTTCTCACACTGCCCTGTTCATGCGGAAGTGGAAAGGGATCTTGGAGTCCTAGTGGACTCCAAGATGAACTTGAGTCAGCAGTGTGACGAAGCCATCAGAAAACCTAATGGCACTTTATCGTGCATCAGCAGATGCATGACAAATAGATCCAAAGAGGTGATACTTCCCCTCTATCGGGTGCTGGTCAGACTGCAGTTGGAGTACTGCGTGCAATTCTGGGTGCCGCACTTCAAGAGGGATGCGGATAACCTGGAGCGGGTCCAGAGAAGGGCCACTCGTATGGTTAAGGGCTTGCAGACCAAGCCCTACAAGGAGAGACTAGAGAACCTGGACCTTTTTAGCCTCTGCAAGAGAAAGTTGAGAGGCAACCTTGTGGCTGCCTATAAGTTCATCACGGGGGCACAAAAGGGAATTGGTGAGGTTTTACTCACCAAGGCGCCCCCGGGGGGTTACAGGAAATAATGGCCACAAGCTAGCAGAGAGCAGATTTAGACTGGACATTAGGAAGAACTTCTTCGCAGTTCGAGTGGCCAAGGTCTGGAACGGGCTCCCAAGGGAGGTGGTGCTCTCCCCTACCCTGGGGGTCTTCAAGAGGAGGTTAGATAGGCATCTAGCTGGGGTCATCTAGACCCAGCACTCTTTCCTGCCTATGCAGGGGGTCGGACTCGACGATCTATTGAGGTCTCTTCTGACCCTAACATCTATGAATCGGTGTCTCAGTCCAGGCTTGGAGGGACGGACTGTTTTTATGGTTCAGGATTAATTACTTTGCCTCTTCTGAGGCTACCAGCTTGAGTTCCAATTATTCTGGTAGTTTTATGTGGCTATTTGTTTGGTGGGTCTTTTCAGCTAAGACCATCAAAAATAGCTTATTGGGTACCTGTTATGTGGCAGCTTTGTTTTATCACTGCAAGCCAGGGTCAGCTCACAGAAGCAGTCTTTATCTAAGCACTGGAGAAGAGTAGGAGTTTTTTAAGGCAGCACAGCTTCTCTTCAGCTGTTGATCTCCTGAATTTACAGAATGCTGGAGCCTAGAAGACACTAAACAGCGTACTGTATTTTTTTACAAGTATGTTGCCAGTTTTAATTTGTTCTCATTTCAAAGTTTTTGCTCTTTGCAGTGACAGTCTAGTTAATTAAGGGGAGCTACAGACGAGACACTTTTTGGAAAGCTAACAATTTTGGGACATAAAATTGGCCAGTTCCTTTTAAATGTTTCAGTCCTGGTGCCCATTGTCATTACTGATCTGATTTTTTGGCACTGGAATTCTGTAAGTGTAGATGGAAAAAGCATATAGGTGATTCTGTGACTGCTGGCAACAAGCAATTAAAAAATATCAGTGAGTTTTAACATATTCTGAAGTTGTCAACAGTCTTACAGATATATCTGTGCCATTTAAATCCTCTTTCCACTAGGAAACTGACTTACAATTGACATGTTTCATTGAGCCTGTGTTGCTGGGACAAGACCCTTTTCAGTGCTATTTCAAACTGACACTCATCTACAATAGCCAGTGCTGTATCCCTTTGCTAGCCTAATATTAAGTGCTCTCCTTGTAGTTCTACTGCTGATTCTAGGTAGTGACTGCACCATAGATGTTGATTTTGTGCGGTTGTTGTGACATGATACTTCTCTCACCTTACCTCCTGCTAATGTTTAAAGAAATAGATGAAGCTTCAGGAATTTCATTTATTAACCCTTTATGGAGTGTGGCACTTGTTTGGTCTTGTAGAGATTGGGAAATTGAGTACTGAGATGGATGGTCCCTATTGGATTATTTCTGAAGTTAGTGGCAAATATCTGTAAAGCCACAGTATGCAACTCCTTGAGATGCATGCATCTAAGGGAAGCTAAAGACTATGTGCCTCAGTTTGGTGCATGCAGCATCTTTCTTCTATTTAATTAGTCTTTTCTTTATCACAGAGATTAAAATGATGAAACTGCTCAGATGGATCATGGTTTTCTCTACTCCTTTCCCTCCCCCTTTTAACAAGCTGCTCATAATATGTATATTTTTTGCCCTGAAGTTTAAGATTTCAGAAGACAGATATTCAGGGTTTTGTTACAGAGTTAACCAAAACAGTCCTTTTCTATTTGTTAAGGAGTGTTCACTCTTTTGGTCACTTTAATTCTGAGGATGCCAACATATTACTGGTTTGATTTTTGTTTTTGCATCCTGATGACTTGGCCCTCTTAAACAAGATATCTGCTGTTTGGAGTCTTGCTTTAATGCTTCATTTCTAAGCTGTGAAAGGCTAGGTGTGCTTATATCCTGTGTAGAATGGGAACAAACAGCAGTAAACGTGGCTGGTTGTTACTGAAGTTGCATGAACTTATTTTTGTAGTAAGCTAAATCTGGATGTTTTGCTACAGATAAACCTTTTGAGCAAAGAGGGTTCTTATAGATACAGAAATGGAAACTTTGGGTCTTCCTTTCAGAAATACCCACTGTTAAGGAGCTGCAGCATGCAAATATCAAAAGCTGCCAGGCACCTGTTGGGTTGATTCGGAGCAACTTTAGGGCATTCAAGTGCAAGTAAAATCAAGTTGTAAAAATGTTTTGTTGCATCTCTTTCTAGCAGCCAAATCCAGTGGAGCAGCGTTACATGGAGTTGTTAGCTTTACGTGATGACTACGTGAGGAGACTCGAAGAGCTGCAGATCACAAATAATACTAAGATCTCCAGTTCATCAACCTCATCAGCATCTCCGTCGCAGATGGTGTCCCATGTGCAAACACATTTATGAAGGAAGAATGTGGTTTGCTTTCTTCAGAACACTGAAACCACGAGCGGTGCTTAACACAGAGCTGTAGTACAAAAAGGAGTATATGAATGCCTTAGTTTGGACCTCTACCTAACTCCACATATTAGACCTTCTCTGTAGTAGGAAGACTGAAAGAGAAATTTTCAATTCATTACGTGCCTTTCAAAACCTGTGGACTGGGAATATGTTAACCAATCTGCAGTTAGCTGGGGTGCTTTAGACTTTTGAAGAAAACTGATAAAATTACAAATACTTTTTTTTTCATTAGTACATATGTATTTATTATGTTTAGGCCATCACCCTGTGAAAACTTAAGCATATGCTGAATCTTGTACACTATGTCTATAGTGCCTTTGACTTCAAAGGGACTATTCATAGTGCATAAACCCAAGTATGTGCATAAGTCTGCAGGATAAGGACTTTCAACTTCCTGAGAGAACTTCCTTGAGCTTTCAAAAGCCAGATACTCAGGAATAGAATTTTCCTGGTTAACTGAAAACTACTTCAGCTTTCTGTTCAAAATAATTGAAAAAGAGGAACTTTTTGGTAATTTAAACTTGTGATAATTCAACTTGCTCTGTATATATCAAAGAAGACATGTAAAAAAAAAAAAAGGCTAATTTTTATACTGTAAGTGAAGATTTTTAGAATGAATAGATTAGGATTTTGATGGCTTGGGGGGGGAAATGATTTTTTTGGTAACTATGGAACACTACATATTTTTGAATTATCAATTATGTAGGTGAAACTTTCTGGATTTTGATTTTGTTGATTTGCCTAAATTGTAGTTTTCAAGGAAAAAAAACTAGAATTCTTTAAAGACATTGCTTTGAAGTCCAGTATTAGCAATACGGTTTGTGTTTGTTTGCATTTCCTAAAATAAAATGTGCCTATTCAGAGCAACTTCTATACCAAAGTAGGTTAAAAATTTTAAGATTATGATTAATTAGTTGGTAACCTCTTAAATTGTACAGCCCAGCACATTTAGTGGATATTTAACCTATTTGTTTAACAAGTTTATTCTTTATAAAGTATTTATAGGGATTTCAGTATACAAGATTTGCAAATAGTACGTCCACATTGAAATAGTCTTTTGATGAACTGTTTTGAGGCCATTAATTAAGAGGCTTCTCTTGTTAAATTTATAATTTGCTCCTTTCAGGCATTTTTTATTATTATTTACAAGTATTTCTTGAGACAGCACAGACCTTGCCACTTGATGTTTTAATTCATATTTTGCATACACTTGGAAGTTTTAATGATGTTCAATTTAGTATGTTTTGCAGTATAGGTTTTGTAAAGGACTTTGTAGCTAAAATGGTTATTTTAAATGAAGTGTGTGTTGACATTTGAAACTTCTACTGTTGTAAATTATTGTAAATGTGATAAGTTTGATCTACAAAATGTAACAACAGAATTAAATAGGATTATGTATAAATTAAGTTTGTATAATTATATTGAAATATGGTTTATTAGAACTTCTCCTCCAAGGCTTGTAGAATGTAAATATTTTGCATACAGAAGGAAAACTTAAAGCATATGGTTCCATAAAAAAAACTAGAAGTCATAGTTTAGAGGATGCTGGAATGTTTTAGAAATAACGTTGTTCATAGCACAAAAAAAAAAGCAGCACCTCTTAATTTGATAGTTAGTACTATACTAAAATAATTGCACTATTTTTTCAGGGAAATGCAGAGTACTGCTTGTGTGTTCTAAATACACGTGGTTAATGTCCACTTATATTTTTTCTCCTCTGAATTTTTCTTGTTCATCTTTTCAGTGCATATATGTGGAGCTGCAACTTTCAGTTCCCCTCCAGGATCTTGGCATTGTTTTAAGATAGATTGGATGCTTCACAGCAGATGACCAAGGAAGCTTAATTCAACCCAACAATTTATCCTTATGGCATTGAATAGCATAACTTTGCAGATTTAAAACTATGCAGACTGGCTTGTTTGCCTCCTATTTGCGTGTGGTTTATAAAACAGTTAGGTTTTTTCATCGGGATTTTTAAGAGTATTGTACAATTTGGATCAAGTGCTTCATATAATCTGTTTTATCAGCAGTGTCGAGGAGTTAAGAAAATTGAGTAGTCTATTTTGTAAATATTGTGTAATAAACTTGCATTTCAGAATGTGTAACATGATGAAAAGGATTATATGCACTTGCTGTTTCATTACATGTATACAGTACACTTATATTGCCAAAATTGTTGACACTTCATTTTTATGTAGTTGGAACCGAAGTTTGTTCTTTAAAAGCCTATAACTTGGTTACATGTTCACTCAGATTTCTTTGTTGAGTCGGTGACTTAAAATAAAACATTGCTATTTTAATAGAATTAAAAACAAATCCTGTAAAATAAAAAACCCCTGAAACATTCTAATTTATTAATCTCTTCATTTCTGGGATATTGCCTTATTTTTGAAGAACATTTTAGTGTGATAACGAATATAGGTATGTACAATGGTTGCTGTTTTCAGTATACAGTTTCCTTCTGTTGTTAATTTGAGCAATTCACTGTATGCAAATATACTGCTGTGCTATATACAACCCCAGTGTTGTCAGGTAGTGTCCCATGAGGACATGGCAAATGTAAGGCCTAATCTAGCATTTCATAACAGTTGGCTCTTGCCTGTTATGTTTGACCACAAAAGCTTCTGTGAACACTGCCAAAACCTGTTCAGGAAGAGTGCACAAGAAGACTGCTCAAGCATTCCCAGGAGTAATATTGGGTGCCTATTAGTATATTTAGTTTTAAATATTCCAGGGTACTGATGCACATGCAACTGGAATAAATCTTCCCTCTACTACTTATTTCACTTGTGGCCTCTGATTAAAGACACCGCCCCTTTCTCCCCCCCCCCCCCCACATACATATCTGATATAAGTTTAACAATTGGACATACCGAACATTTGATTAACCAATGCCAGCCTCAAAATGTTGTATGGAGGGAGCTGTGTCCTCCCACTCCCATGTTCAAGACCTGGAATGACCACCTAGTTATTGCATTGAGCCCCAACTTCTTACTTGGTTGTCTTCTGAAAATTCACTTGTTACAGAGTGCTTACCTTTGGTCTCCACCCAAATGTTACACTTACAGGTAAGCTAAATGAGAGAAAGTTAAATCCCTTAGTGTTGTTTTCTCTGAACCTGCATTTTAGATCGTAATGTTTCTTTCAAGGTAGAATTTGTCTTTGTTATGTATAACACTAAGCATACTGTTAATGCTAAAGGAAATACTGATAATTAAAAGATTAGAACTAGAACTCTTGAGAGTGCAATTCTAGCTGCTCTTCACATGTTCTGTTAGTTCACAGGCACAAAACTGGGTCTCTAGTTCCCTACCATTACTTGTGAAAGAGCATAAAATCCAGCTGCATAAGTAGAGGGAAGAAAGCAATACAAAGTTAAATCTGATACAGGTTTTCAAACTCGCTTTCATTAGGGGGATTTTTTGCTGCCAGAAATCATTAAAATATGAATTCAAATTCATATTTAACTAAATATCTCTGAATCATCTTTGCCTATCATTTTCCCCCATGTTTGGTATCCAAATACTATCACTTTTGATAATTGGTAGAGCTGTTATTGTTCCAAAAAAGTATACTACTTCGAAATGCTTCTATAAAATGTATCTGGGACTGTCAAACTCCAGTCAGTGTAGCATGTAAGTTTTTGTGGCTGTTTGTGGAGCACCTTCCATAATCAGACCGCCGGGAGATGCTGTAGTCTTCTGGCTTTTAAATGGCATCTACCATCCCGGACGGTGACAGTCCTAGGTCTTCTTCACAAGAATTGCTTCCTGCTCTGGCGACGTATTGTAATCTGGAAATGAAAGCGATCAGGGGCATCTGTTTAAAAGAACAAGAAGTCAATATTAGAACTTCCTACTCCTGCAGAATTGCTGTATGATGAAAAGTATCCATTATAAAAGAAATACCTGATTCTCAGTCAGAGGAGGGCGATTAGCTTATCAACCTTTTTCCTTATCCTTACTGTTTGGTTGTGTTATCTGACATCAGAGCGCGAGGGAAAAGGTTCTTGTCGGGTAGATTTTTCCTCCTCTTCATCAATCCTTTGATTCGAAGGTGACCTCGTACCACCGCTCGCTGATACGCAGGCTGGGATGAGAGTGGCCAACTCTTGTGTTTTGAATCTCTCCCAGGTTTCCGAAACGCCAGCGCGCTCGTGACGCAACGCAGACGTGCTCACGCGTGTCGGCTGCGGATGACGGTGCGTAGGCGTCGCGTAAGGAAGGCGGACGCACATTGCTACTACGTTTAAAACGTAGGCCTCCTGCACTCAGATTCTACATTTAATGTTTGTTTAAATGAATGTCCTGCGTCCCGCGCTCGTCTGACTCCTGGAGCCTCCAGGGCCGTCCCGCAGGGTGGCGGCAGCGCTCCTCTTCCTTCCCCCGCTCTCTTCTTGCTTCCAGGGTGACCTGTGTCCCCGAAACGGGCCGCCACCCAGTTGCGTTCGCGGCCGGCTCCAGGCGTCGAATTGCACCGTGGTGCGTGGGGGCATCTGCAAAAACAACCCCCCAATGGGCCGGGGTCGGGGCTGTGCGTGGGGCTAGGACTAGACGGTGGCTGTGCTCTGGGCGCTCGTCCTTCGCACCTTGTCCCTCCAGCCACTTCCTTGAGGTCGGCCTTCAACGTGTCCTCGTCCCCTTGGGCCGGGCCTGCACACAGCCCTCCTTTGCGGCCTCTTCAGCCCCGCGCCAGGGGCAGGGCGTGTTGGGTCCGCCCGCGGCCGCCGCCGGCAGGGGGCGCTCTGCGCTGCTGGGAACCGGAAGGCGGCTGTGGCCGGTCGCAGCCACTTCCGCCTCGCGGGGTCCCATGAGGCTGCGCGCGGGCCCAACTCCACCCCCCCCGCCGCGAGGGCCGCTGGGTAGCGCGGCCGCCAGGTGTAGGGGGGGGCGGCGGCGCCATGGAGCGGGCCGCGGCAGCCGAGGGCGGCGGGACGCGCCGGGCGGCCAGGCCGGGCTCCCGGCAGCCCAGCACCGAGGCGCTGGACAGGTGAGCGCGGGCCGCTCCGCCCCTCCCCCTGCACCCGCCCCGCCCCTCGGAAACTTCCCGCCTCGCCGGCCGTGAGGGGAGAGCGTTTAAGGAAAAAAAAAAAAAGCTGCCCCTCCCCCACGATTCAGGATGTGCCCCCCAAAATAAACGGGCCCTCCCTCCTCGGCGCGCGGCGTGGGTCACCGAGCCGGGTGGCGTGGGCACGGTCCCGAGCCGCCGGCAGATTTCGGGAGGGGGAGACGTGTGCCACCTGGTCAGGATCGCGTTTCGTGACTTTAAAGCCCCCCGGCTAACTTCTGTCACGTAAGGTTGAGCTGCACGCGTTTGCTGGCGGCGGCACGTTTTAAATCGGGGGCGCGCAACGTGTCGGGGGTCGCTGGAGCGGCGCGTGCCAGCGTTTGCCTTGCTGCTTTAACCGCCCCGAGACCGTTCCTGGTGTCAGGGCAGGTAAAGCAGCCAAAACGTTATGGTGAAGACCACGTTTAAAAAGAGAAGCCCCTAACGACCGGAGATTGGGGAACGACACGGCTTTAAAAACGCATGGAAACGTGGGAGGACAGGCAGGTTGCTCTCGCTTCCTTCTCCATCTTTCACGCTCCCTTTGGGTTTCTGGTGTGCGTCCCACCGGCGTGCAAAGGGAGAAGTACAGCGGCGCGCAGGGCAGCGAGTTAGCATCCCTCCGCTTTCTCGGGACCGCAAAACGCAGGTAGAGATTTTGCGGCGACCACCTTTCGGTCCGTGCCGAGTGATGATTAGAGGAAGTCCTGGCGCATAGGACGTGGTGCTGTGCAGTTCGTGCACAAGTGAAAGCCGGGATGGAAATGTCAGTGAGACCGTCACGAACTACCTTCTTCTCCAGGCAGCGACTCTTAGAGCCCTTAATTTGTCTTCTGGTCTTGTCACAGGGCCGTTGAGCCTCTCATGAAGCGATGACGGGTCCCCTGTGACACCCTCTCGAATCCCAGTTTAGCACGTTTGCGCTCTGCACTGGGTGGTTTATGAATCATTCGTTTTAACCTTGTGGGATCCACCCAATGTTGGCCTGTGTCTGTTTGCCGTCTGATGTTTTTAAATTGATTTTTCTTTTCAGTATCTGACTTCTTACTAAGTAGAAAACATACAGAAACACAATTACACTCGATAATTACAGTTTCTCTAAGCATATACTGTGATTATGCATATCACTGGGTTTGGGATAGGATAGAGCTCCCGGTTACCCCTGACTTGGTACTCTTGAAAATCCTGAGGCAGACATCGGGTTGGTGTCGGGTTCAGGTAGTTCCTTCCCATGCTCAGTATTTGCTGTCCTGCAGACTTCCCGAATCTAGATGGCCCCTCCCAAAGGCATCAGTTCAGATCAGTGACATCTGCTTTCCCTAGGCTGAGGCAATGTCTTGGGGGTCCTTGTGTACCCATTTAACTGCACAGTTCAGCAGTGAGAAATGTTTCTGCCTCTCCCTTAGAGCAGAATCACAGCTCTTTCATCTGTTCTGAACACAGATGCAGCAATAGTTGAAGATGCCATTGGGGAAGTTTTTGAGACAATTGCTGAGAATACTTCTATTTCCTTGATATGCTACTGCTGGAGGAGCATGGCTTTGACTAGCAATCTTGACAGATATGTGGAGTTCTTGAAAGCACTTGTGTATCTTGTGCTCAAAATACATTCTGTTTGAAGGCCTTAAAGACAAATATATGAATATTATTAAAATGGTATTGGATAAAGAGACTGAAAATGTTGCAAGTCTGCAGGGCCATAACCATATTTGCTGATTTATTAACGGCTCTATATCAGAACTATAATTTGTGTTTTCCTGTAATGCCAGTGCTGCTTGTTTGTGGTGTTTGCAAGTTGTGTTAACGTGGGGTGTAATGAAATAGTCTCAATGCTTCAGTATAAAGTAGTAGTAGTTGCTGTTCTTGTTGTTTAGCAAACTGAAATATTTATTCTTTTCTTGTAGCCCTACAGGGTCACATGTTGAGTGGTGTAAACAGCTCATAGCTGCTACCATTTCTAGTCAGATTTCAGGGTCGGTGCCATCAGAGAGCGTATCCAGAGATTACAGGGTAAGTGGTGTTTACCATTTGAGGAATTTAAATTTCAGTGTTGAAGTGGTTGGTCAAGAAACCATTTGCTGCTCCGATCCTTGACTATTTGAGACTCAAATCTTACTCCCTAGTGAGTAGACGTGCACAGGTTCCCTTTGTGTTTTATCCCAGAGGTTCTCAAACTGTGGTCTGCGGACCACCACTGGTCTGCAAGCTCCATTCAGGTGGTCTGCAGCAGTCTCGCAGAACAATCGAGAATATCTGTACTTTTAAGATAAGACGACTGATATTAAAATATGAGTTGTGTGCTTTGATTTGTAGAACAAAAAAAAATTTATTAAGTGGTCTGCTGAGACCCTCAGCAATTTTCAACTGGTCCACGGAAAAAAAAGTTTGAGAACCACTGTTTTATCCTACTTAGACTAATGGCCCTCAATTCTACAGTACAAGATTAAGTGGAGAAAAGAGAAGGGAGTCCTAATGTGATGTCGTACAGCAAAGTTGTTTAAATAAAGATTATTACCCAGAAATGAGTATTACCCAAATACTTTCTGAAAATTAGTTCAATTTATAGTTGTAGGGCTAAAATACCTTTCCCAGCTTGTACCTTGCATTCTAATTACATAATTCCATTATTTGGATTTCACAAAAAAATAAATCATAATGCCTGCACCACTTCCAAAGAATGTTTATCAGTTATACTGTTCTTCCATGGTTTTGATGTCTGTTTAATTTAGGGGTTTTTTGGTTTGTTTTGGGGTTTTTTGAGGGGGGATGGGGGGCGGTGTTGGGTTACCTATGGTAGAGTTTCTTACAATCGAAACAGCCTTCTTTCCTGTCTCCCAACAGCAAAAAAGTTGTTGAGGCAGTGATTGTGCAGTGTGGTTAGCCTGTTTGGAATCACTGAGGTTTTTCCCCATCATTTTTCATGCTCTCTTCACTTCCTTTTTCTATATATGCAGCCAGTCTTTACAGCCGACCAGATCATTTTGTGTTTTCTCTCTCTCTCTCCTGTTAGTAATAAAAATGTAATCTCTGACCTTATTAATATTCCAGAATTTCTATTTAACTTTGGTCTTTTGCATACACCCTCCTCTTCATTCCTTGAATTTAAAAGACAGAATTGTGTTCTGCATGCAAAATGGCCAGATAAAGATTGGATCTTGTTTGCTTTACAGTGGAGTTAAATTAACTTTCCTAGGCTCTTTGTGTTTAAAAGGAGCTAGATGCTGTCTAGAAATAGTATATTCCTTTAACTTCTGTCACTGTGGGTCAGATTCAGCTTGAGCTTGAAGATGAATCCACTAAATGTATTTGATCCTAGTCTATTTAAAAATTCACCTCACAGAATTTGTTACTTATATTGGCGCAGTCAGCAGCTTGTACTCAGAAAAAGCTTAGCTCTTCTAGAGTATGGCAGCTGAATTGCAAATTCTCACGTCAGGTCAAGGCTGATGTCTTTGATAAAACATTGTGGGAAACCTTGCATTACAGCTGTCTATGTTGTGTTTGCCCTGTAGATCAAGGACTTCATTTTATCATGATCCAAGTCTGGGAACTTGGTGTTCAATTTACTGTTTCAGTTATAATGCATTCCTCCAGAGTAGAAGGAGCTTTTTATTCTAAATAGTCTGGTGTTCTCTCCTTTTCTCTCTTCCCAGACAGATCTTTGACTTGACTTCCAGAAAGAGAAATCTTTTGTGGCCTAATTAGTAGCATTTAACTCTAGTTCATTCCCTAGTCTTTCAGAAATCAAAGGAAAAAGAAGGTCAAACCTTTCTGTATTTGGAAGACTAGTTTGTTTATGAATTATATTTAACATATTTTCATTGCTATGATTTAAGCCACTGTGTTTGCAAGTAACACTGCAAAGTTTCCAATTGTAAGATATCTTTTACCCTTTCTGACTACAAATACGTAGCTTTTTAAAAAGATGGGAACGGTGTTGTATTGTGTCTCCTGGTGCTGCTTTGGAAAAGGGTCCCTTCCGCTTCTTACCAGAAGACTGGCTGTACTTTACTACCTCTTGACTGTCACTTAACATACTGGATTTTATATATTTCCAGAAAATCAACTGAAACAGCACATGCAATACTTCTAGGGTTTTTTAAAAATATATAGTCAGCTTGAAGCATGTGTAAGTAACAAACTCTAGTAGCACTGACTACAATCAAAAGCAAAGTGAGCAAGCATACAGCCTTTCCCACAAAGCTGCCAAAACAGCCAAATCTTGATTCATACAATGTTCCTAAACCTTTTTTTTTTTGGCTTTGGCTTTGGCTGAGGGTAAAATCAACACACTTGCTTTTTTCTGCGATCCAGGTAACCTATCCAGGAATATCTAGCATCTCCTTCACATTTTTGTATGCATCTATATTAGTATTTTTCATTTTGAAATTGGATGCACTGACCTTATAACAAATGGAAAGAATAAATTAATTTCATACAATAGATTATTTACATAATGCATTGTATTGGTTGTGAAGTAATGATTTGGGAGGTAGACTGTTCCTTTAAAAGTAAGGTATCCCCTTTGACTGCATCTAGAAATTATTTTTGAAGAGTTAACTGGCCGGTTCAAATTTCATTTTCCTTTAAGAGGTTATTCTATCCTTAGTCTCATTGCTCTGCTTGAATTTACAGGTAGAGGGATGTCCAAACACTCTTTTATTTTTATAGGTGACTATGGATTGCGACCTTCCCACGTCTGAGGCAGACGTCAGTGTGTTTATCTGTGCCGTAGGCACCTTTGGTTTGCAGTGCTGAAAACGCTATCCTCTGAAAACGATTCAGATATTTCAGTTAGAAAAGAAGGTCTCAGCCTACTCCGTGAATGGGCCAGGCTGAAAAGAGTAGATAATTTTTAAAAACCCTCCAAATGTTTCTTATTTTTTGGCCTTCAGCTGGGTTTTCTGTCAGTTTCTGCAGTTCATAGGAGTAGTTTTACTCCTGTTAACTTGTGCCATTCCCTGTGTCCCTGAATGTACACGTAGGTATTGTAAAAACTCTGAGGATCCCAGAGGCCTCCCTGATGCACCAGAATGCTGCAAAAATGTAAAGGTCGTGAAGGACCACATTTTGCTGCAAAGGGAAAGGTCAGGTTTGGAGGGTGGAGAACCAGCTTTCCTTCCTAGCTTCACAGTTATTTGCCTTGCATAGAGTTCGAGTTGCTCCAAAACTCTGAGTTCGTGGTATCTCCCTTGATTGGGTAAACCCCTTAGGGCCTCCTTGGATAAGCGGGTGTTTGGGTGGAAAGTGCTGGTGATACTAGCTGGCTAGAAAACTTTGAATGCAAGTTGGCGGAAAGGTTGGATGTACCCACGTGCAGACATTTGACTCAAAGCTACGGGTCCATTAGATTTCATACCTGTTATTGTAGGCTTACTATATGCTGCCCAGAAAGATTGCTAACCTGTTCCATGTTTCGGTGTAGCATGTTGTCATTGAATAAAAGGCTGCCCAGAACCAGTTTCTCAAAAGATCTTGACTCCCATTCAGACACTAAAATAAAAAGCCTGGATTTTGTTAGTAACATTCTGTATTTTAACTAACAGGTATACAGGAGGCCTGATCTACGGGTAAGAATACCTTTGACTACCAGCAAATGGCCTCCTATCTGTGTCTTCTGTGCTGTGTTGAGAGCTCAGTGTGTCAAGTGTTCTTCTTTTCTTCATTAATGTTTTTTTTATGGATAAGTTGGACCATTTTGCTATGCAGTGCAACAGCTTGTTTGTCATAGAAATGCTTTATATACATTACAGTGTTTTCATGAGCCATAAAAGCCAATGTGTGAGAGGGCAGTATATTTAAGTTATGTTACCAATATGCGGTACTAACTTCAGTTTTATTACGTTAATTTTGACAAAATGGATGCTCACAACTGATGCTTACATGCTTTGGACTACAGAGTACTGTATTAGCAGCTTTAATGTGTTATCTATGCTAAAGAATTTCAGTGTTAGCTTATGAAAAAGCAGTAAGTCTTTGTCTGTCCTATTTAAATAAGATTTCAATTCATGCTTGCGTTTGTACATGTTTTACCGTAATTGCTTCAGCCCTAGAGCAGAAGTGAAAGTTAGGATTGAAATTAGACACTAATGCAATGACCTGCATCTTTTTGATGATTTTAGAGGCTAGGTTTTATCCAGTGTTCTTTAAGGATAACAAAAGTGTGTGCCTGGTTTTCTCTTCCCTCTTGCTTTGGAATGCTAATCGAGTGAGAAAAGATATGGCTAATAGAATGACACTGCTCTCAAAATATTCCTAACCGTTTCATTCAAACAAGGCTTTTAGCTTATAATAGGGAATAATTTAAGCTTTGTAGCATGGTAAGATACTAATCAGTTGCTTCCATATCCAAAACCCACTTGGATGTGTATAACAGCTGTAGTATACAAAGGTCAGTATTTTCAATTCTTGAAGTGGTTGGAATGGGTTACGATAATAAAATCCATTTTTCCTTGGTCAACTTTATTTGTAAAGGCTTCTGTGGTCCATGAGTGGTCTGCAGTGCCTCTATTTACTTCCTTTAATTCCTGGCTTAAAATTCCACTGCCCTTCTTCCTGTTTTTCTTTTTTTCATGAGGTTTTAGCATCTACCTTCTTGGACTTCACTTCTAGAAGTAGTCTTCACTCAGTTTCTGTGACCTAAATATAAATAATTGCCATATTTTCCCCTAAGATCTACCTGTTGGGAACCCTTCATCATGTGCAAGGTTTTAGGTTCAGTAGATTTCACATGCACCTAAATTCTCTAAATATGTAAGACATTCCTTTAATTTTTTGTTTTGTTTTAGAGTTTCATAGAAACAATGCGAAAACTCAGTTTTATCATTAGATTCTACAAGGAGTACTGGCTGTTAAATGAGAAATTTTTGTGTTCCTGAATTGGTGCTGTTCTGGAAAAATAAATCATCTCTGACAGAAGATGGTAATTTCACTCCGGTTAGCATTGTAAGAAAAGTGAAGAACAACTGACTGGATGTAGCTAATAACTTGTGTTGCTGTTTTTTTCTGTTCCTACCTAAAATGCAGAGAGAACTTATACTTATTAAAAGGATTTAATGTATATAGTAAGAGTTTTCCCAATTAAACACTAAAATGGGAATGAACAGAGATGTGAACCATTTGAATATTATGCTATTAAGGGTAATTTAGATACATTTTCTAATAGACGGTTTTGACAGCAGGATTGGAGTAACTAGGAAAATTGTATCAAACTATAAAATACTTACACTATGGTCTGTACAGTACAACAATTCTTTAAGTTATCTGAATGCTTCTAATGGATATTGAAAATATATTTTGTCCTGAAAAGACTGCGTGAATTTTCCCTTACTGCTACCATATCAAGCTCTACTCAGTCTCTTCTATTATTGAGCATGTGGCATATTCTTCATTATCTTGCTGTCAGATTGCTTGTTTTTAAAAGACAGTACATACTTTGTGTTCTTGGATGCCTGCATTAATTGTTTTATGAAAATGTGGATGAGTATTCCACTTTGCATTTTACCAAATGGCTTAAGTTGCTGGGCCTAATAACTTTGAACGTTTTATAGGTGAAGTAGCTCATGCAGAATAGAAAATATTGAAAAGAAAGGTTGACATTAAAGTATCTACTGTCTCTTTAAAAAAATATGATTCTGTCCTTTCACCTGTTGTCTGCATGTTTTTTTCCTATTACCTTTCTTGCCCTACTGCTGGCTCATGCAATGCAGGAGATTCAGGATGGACACAATGGCTATCATTCTGAAGCAGAAGCTGATCAGGTGGCAAGTCTTACTCCTCTTTTGTTCATTACCTATGTAGAAGTTGCTGCTTAATCATATATGAACAGTGTATAGAATCTTCCTTTGTCAGGAAACTGTAGAAGAATTTCAGAGTAGTCATTGTCTATTAAGACTATCTCCCTTTTTACTCTTAGCCCCTACTAGTAAAACAAAAATAAAACCAAAATTTGTAACCCAAGAGGAGATGTTATCATCTCCTTTTTATCCCCAAAAAGGAGGTGAAACAGGGTCTCTGTAGAGGCTCAGATGTTCAGGCACCTCAATATTTATAGGAATATCTGGTATTTTCAAAACATCAAAATAGATAAATATCAATGTTTGCACTGATGTGAAAGAAAAGAACTTCATATTAATTAAATTTTGCTGGTACCTTAATTTAACAAGATTAACGGATAACTTTTTAAAGAAGAGTTTTCTAATAGAACAGGGGTAGGCAACCTCCGGCACGGGTGCCAGAGTGTGGCAAGCAAAGGATTTTGTTTGGCGCGCGCACCTCGGGGCAGACGGTAGGGAAGGGGCCGGGGTTGCCACAACAAGGATTGGGCCCCTCACAGCCCCCCCGCTGTCTGCCTCTGGCACGCCAACATCTTATAAGTCAAGGTTGTGGGTGTTTTTGGCAGACTGCCTGAAAACGCTGCTGACCCCTGTAATAGAATATTTTTAAGAAGGAATATAGATAGTAGAGAAGATGAATTTAAAGCAATGACAGCATTGCACAAAAAGGCTAGATGAGTAGTTTATATACTTATATACGTTGTTAAGAAAAGATCTACTGCTGAAAATAATTCCTGATTCTAAATGTTTCTAAAAAATTAAATTAGGGGTGCACCTATAAAGATTTTCTTGGCCAATACAGATAGCTCATTATTAACCTGCCATATCGGCCAATACCGATCTGATAACCGATTTACAGGAATGTAATTCGGCAGCTTGGAGAACAGCATTTGGCCGATAAGTCTGTGGAGGGGCGGGCAGATACAGGCCTCCACGGTGAGGGAAGAAGTGGGAAGGGGGTTGGGGCTGGGGCAGGCACTGCCCAGCCAGGACAGTGAATGGGACCCCGGGAGTGGGATGGAGCTGTGGGCAGCGCATCCAGGAGGTGCCGAGAGGTAGGGAGGAGGGGCAGCTCTCATCCACTGCATGTAACCCCAGGGGAGGAAGGGGAGTATGTGCCCCCCCTGCCAGATTTGTGTGCGGGGCGAGGGCAGGCTTCGGGCCAGGGGTGTGCCAGCCTCTTCCCAACAGGGGGCCTGGGCTCAGGGCAGGCTCGGTTGTGTGGGGCGGGCAGTGGCGGCGCTGGGAGGGGTGGCAACGGGGGGGGCTATGGTGAATTTTAGGGTGGCTACAGTCCCCCAAAACTCCCTAGCGTTGCCCCTGCTCAGGGCACTCTGCTGTGTTGCCTTTCGATTGGGAGCGCTATGCTGTGGGGTGGGCAGGGGATGCGCGGCCAGTGCAGGGTTCCCAAGGGAAAAGCAGCAGAGCAGAGTACCCCAAGCAGGGGAAGCACTAGGGGGATTTTGGGGGAGCTATAGTGACCCCAAAATTCCCCACAGGCCCCCATAACCACCCCTCCCAGTGTCACTATTGCCGTCACCTGCCCTGTGCAGATGAGCTCGCTCTGAGCCCAGCCCCTGGCCTTAAGCCCGCAGCAGGCAGCCTGCTCTCACCCTGTGCACAAATCCAGGGGGCACATGCCCTCCATGCCTCCCCCAAGTTTGCATGCAGCAGCAGGGAGCCACCCCTTCTTCCCCTCCCCTGCATCGCCTGGATGAGCTGCCCATAGCTCTGCCCAATCCTGGCCCTGGGGTCCCATTTACTGCCCTGGCTGGGCAGTGCCTGCCCCTGCACCTTCCCCACTCCTCCCTTCGCTGTGGGAGACTTGATCTGTCCCTTCCGTCCCTGCAGACCTACCAGCCGGGATGCTGCTCTTCAAGCTGCCTGGCTGCACACATGCATGCAGCATTTATTGGTGACATCAGCTACACCAGCCAAAAAAGGCCGATATTGTTAATTTTCCTTTTATCGGTGCCAGTCTGATATGTGACCGGTATATTGGTGCACCTCTAAATTAAATACCCTCTTGCATACCCTAGGAAATTTAATTTTCCATGGTGTAAGATGCATTTTTCCTGGAAAAGGTGGTCTAAAATTAAGGGCATCTTATACACCAGAACTACATAATGAAAATTAATTGAAATCATTATGGTAAAAGTTGATCAAAATTCAATCAAATATAATTTCAATTAAAATTTTTTTCCTCTCAACTTCTGTCCTTTTGATGTAGATGGAATGCATCTTATGCACTAAAAAAAGGTAACGTTCAGAGGGAAAAATCCCATCTTAAAATGTAGAATTTCTAAATTAAAAGCAAAATACAGTGCACTGTTGCTAAAACACTACCAGATTGTGTATGAAATGATACATTGAAGTTCTTGTAAACATTTGACGAAAAATTTCTAACTGCATCTGCATACCATTTGTGGTGTATAATTCCTCCCTGATTGATTAAGGGTTTTTTTGCAGACTTTCTGCACTTTTAGAAAAAAGTGGCCATGTGTAGGAGGGAGGAATTGTATTCACAGTATATTAAAACTTTCTTTTTCTTTCCAAATACATGTATGGGACTCTGTGCTATACAGAACACATTGTGTACTGATGTGTCTAAATATGTGTAACTATTCCCAAATGCATACTGGTTCCTCCCTTTAGTTCACTGCTGGGTACATATCTTGTATAATAATTTTGTTTTGAAGACTGATCAATTATTACTCATCTGAGGCAAAAGTAAACTCCGTGTTCTTCAAATGTTGAATTTTTTCTTCAAGTTGAACTTATCAACCATCACATTAAGTTTGTCTGAGATGTAAGGGCTCCATCTCTGAGACCAGCATATCAGGAATTTTTTAAACATGACAACAGCGCATCTAACAAAGGATTGGCATGTCCTGAATTATTGCCCGGTTACATCAAATGAACAATATTAATTTTCAAAAAATATATTGATGTAACTTTTTTAAATTACCAGTTTTTTTACAACAGAGGAGGAGGCATGGTATATCTGCTTCAGGAAGGAAGCCCTACTCAGTGCTTCTTGCCACTTGCATACAAAGTCATGGGATATAAATTCTAGCATTGCACTTAAGCCCTGACCAACAAGGGCACATGTTTACCTTCAGACACATCCATAATCTCTGTGACTGCTAATCTACACTGCACCTTCATCTATGGTAGAACTAGAAGTGTAAAATTATGTTACTGAAGATCATCAAACAAAAAAAGCTATAACCTTATACTGAGTAATATTTAATGATAAATTTTTCTTTTTAAAAAGAGAAGATACCCTGAATCCTGTTCCACACTGTGTAAATCAGAATAAGGGAGATTACCTGTGCCTAAATCTGTCTGTATTCCCTTTCTTAATAGCTCTCTAATTTAAAATGTTCTAACTTGCACATGAGATTGGTTCAAAACATTTAAAATGGAAATCTTAAATTCTCAGCAAGCATCCTGAGTAATATCAGCTTCTTGTATGATCGTTAAAATCCTGCAAGCCCTGCACTAAAATCTTTAGTAGGTGACAGACCTCAGCTGTAAATAAGGGCCAAGTTGGACTTAATGTTGAATCAGCGAGGGGAATGAAACCACTCACTTAAGTAAAAGCTTTAAGATGACGCCCTTGATTTAAAACGACCAGTCTTTCTGTGTCTCTCTGTTCTCAATCTGAACTTCTAGGTCTAAAATCTCTATAAAGTGCCTCTAACTTTATGGCATGTACAGCAATATCTTGTCAAGTAGGGTATGGTAGTTTCGGACTATTTCTGGTTTGTTTTTTGTATTTTTTTTTTTGATAGAATGATAGCCTTTAAATGTTTTATGTTAAATAAATAAATAAATACTGTAAATTTTTGCTGTACAGTTCTTTGAAATTAAAGTATTCACAGTTTTAATTAAATTGTTAAGAATAGAAACACTTTTATATAAAAAAAAAACCAACTTGAACATATTCCTTAATAGATAAAAATGCCCCAAATGCAAACTTTCTTCTATAAAAGGCTAACCTTTTTTTTTTTTTTTTTTTTTTTTTTTACTATTTTGGGCTGGTGTTACTGCTTGCATTTTGGTGTGTTATATATGTAGCTAGCCATGTTAAAATTAATAGTTGTCTTAATGCTTTGTTACTAATAGTTAAATGCTTGCATAATAAATAGCTACCCAAGCTGTATGGGTTTTTTAATACTTTACTGTTTAATGTGATTGTGCTCTGGAAAAAAAGATAAGTGTCCTGTAACCTCATAGCAGAGGCATTTTGTATCAAAATGTATCACTGCTACGCAGATGGGAAGTGAGATTTACTTGTGGCTTTGGATTTCTGCCAGGCACTGAGAGATGGGAACAAGCTGGCACAGATGGAAGAGGCACCACTTTTTCCTGGAGAATCCATCAAAGTTATTGGTAAGTGTAGCATTGAGCACTGCACTGAGTAGCATTAAATCATTACTTTATTTATGCATAAACATAAAGTGAAGTTATTTCCTGGTGTACTGTCTTTTTTTATTCTATAATTTTATACTGAATTATCAAATTAGTTGTTGATTTTTCTCAGTCATTTGATGCTAAATGCAGGGCTAGGAGTAAATTAAAGGGTAAGTTGTTGTGTGAGCTGCTTTTTGTAAGCAGCTGATTCACATAGATAAGTTAGGTGAGAGCATTTGTGCTCAAAATCTAGTTTTTTCCTTAGTTTCAACAATTCAGAATTGTGCCAGTAAAGAAATGAAAATGTAATGACTCCTGCCCAACTTCAGTACAAGGTTTTTCAGTCTAATGATCTGTAGTGGCAAGTTGTAGTGGAGTTACTATAGGGGTAAATATTTTTGTAGTGACCACAAAACAAGCCACTAATTCAGCTGAGATTTAAATTCCATCTCTAGAAGCAAAAGATAGCACAGTAGCTCACTGTGTATTCAAGGCCAAATTTTCAAAACTCTTCCCTTTTTTTGTATGCACAATAGCTGTATACCTACCTATTCCATTTAAGCGGCCCAACAGCAGTGCTATTAGTGTCAATTTGTATATAAGGTAGTTTGAGGTTTAGATGCTTGTTTTTTACTGGCTTCATACAGTTATGTGAAACAAGATTATGTAGTGGTTGGTGTACGTCAATGAATGGAAATTTTTTTTTTTAATTAGTTTGTGCTGTAACGTATACAGTTCACATTTGAGTGATCCTGTTGTGAAATTTTACTTAAGCAACTTGCCCAAGGTTCGGCAATAGGTCAACTGATGCTTGTGAGCCTTTCCATATGACTGAAGTATGGTGCTACAAAGGATTATGCATTAGCTCAGAAAATACTGCTCACAGCTGTGAAAGTCTGAAAAGGGTAGAAATGGGACAGTCTGGGGTTTTTTTGTTTGTTTTTTTTGTGAAAGGAAGAATCCTTGACAATTGAGAAACCCTCAGTTCTGATTAGAAGTGGATGAGATATGGACCAAAGTGATAGGAGATTATAGGAAATTTCACCAAATGACCTGTGTTCTGTGCCACTTAGGTTTTCTTATATGCAAGATACCACAAGTTAATTTTGGCCCTTTAGAAATGCTGAACTTTAAAAAAAATGTGCCTGTCATTTCATTAGCACCCAGCAAAAATGCTTTGTGTGATGTGGGAACAATGCATGAGGCCATATCCTCATTCTTTTCAGTAGGCTTATTCTGCATGTATTGTGCAGGACTTGGGCATTTGATTATTATCTTTGTGGGTAGGAATGCAGAAGACTTTTTCTATTAAATCAAAGCTGTAGGGGTAGCAGGTCAGTTGTACTTTTGAAACGACTTCATTTGTAAGGTGTTATATCAGCCTTTTAGCCAAATTAAAGCTGCAGGAAGCTATTATATAAAATAGATGATCATAGCACAAATATCTACCGTAACAAAATATTTTTGATTTGTGCATTTTTTTTCTAGCTAAAGATGTCATGTATATCTGTCCATTTATGGGAGCAGTCAGTGGTACGCTGACAGTAACGGACTACAGGCTGTATATCAAAAGCATTGAGAGGGTGAGACTTTAAGATCTATATGCATATTTCTTCTAGCTAGAATCTTTTCTATGCTGACAAGCAGCGACAGACTTGGTTTAAATTTCAAATGTAAAGTTCCACAGCCGTCAATCCAAATGGCAGTATAAATTACTGTGGCAGAACACACATTTTGTTGTGCAATGTACTGGATTTTGTAATTAATTTATTATTATTTGAAATTAATATTTATTTTTTTATCCAAATTCCAGGATCCACCTTTTGTTCTTGATGTTCCCCTTGGAGTAATAAGTAGAGTTGAAAAGATTGGGGCACAGAGCCATGGAGACAACTCCTTTGGGATAGAAATTGTGTGCAAGGTACATACAGACTTAGTTCCTAGGAAATACATTTTATTGCTTAAGGGTTTTTTTGATTGGTTTTTTTTTTTGACAGGCATCTGCATTATAACTTCCATTGCATGTGGGAGAAAACACAAACCACCATGAAATATTTAGGTGCTGTAGGAAGTAGGAGAACCTGTTCTCAGCACTGAGCTAGTGCCACAGCATAACAGTAGTTTGCTTGAGGTACCAGTTTTGAATGAGGCTTAACAGAGAATTAAATGCCAAGGTTTTCAAACAACCCCATAGCACTCTTCATTAAATTAGGAATTCATAGATTAGTACAAAAGGACCTCAAGAGATCATCTAGTCGAACCAAGGATTGAATCTGCGACCTTGGTGTTATTAGCACCACGCTCCAACCAACTGAGCTAAATGGCCACTAATTGTACCGTTCATACCTAAATTCCTCCTTCAGATTCAGTGAATGATGTATTTCACTTCCTGCACTGTTAAACACTGCATTTCACCACAGTGCTGAATTCATGGGAAAAATGCTTATTTGTACAGCATAGTGGGACCTTCCTGAGGTCCCCAGTATTTTCATTCTAGGACAGAACTTTGTTAATGTGTGCATCTAGATTGGAAACTGACTTGTCGTGATGCTAGTAGCCAGTGTACTTGATTTCAGTCATGTTTATAACATCTGCTATTTTTAATGCATCAAACTGTAGAAAGTAAGATGTGTTTTCTGACAGGATATGAGAAACTTGAGGCTTGCCTACAAACAGGAAGAACAAAGCAGACTGGAGATTTTTGAGAACCTTGTAACGCGTGCGTTTCCTGTCTCTAATGGGCTGGTAAGTACTAAAATGGGTAGAGGTGGCCCATGTCTGTCTGTCAGTGTTGGCTTAGGAAGCGTAGGTGGAAGGAAAGCAAATACTTCATAACAAATACATGAAGCTCTTGGTCTGATATATCATGAAGCAGACAGATTACCTTGGCTTGATTTCCTTACTGCAGTCTTAAAAAACTGCGAGCTGGCTTCTGCTACCTGGGAAATCTGTGGCACTAATGGCTGGGAGGTGAAGCTTTCTCCCACATCTTGTATAATAAAAAAAAATGTTCAGACTGGTTTGTTTAAGCCGGGTGTTAAGATTTGCCTACTAGAGCTGATGAAGGAGCAGCTTTGTTGACTACTATAGTAAGCATTTTTCTCTAACATGCAGAATATCAGAATATCAAAATTAAGATCAGGTGCCTTCCTGAATCCACTGCCCAGCAAACATCTCTTGAGCACAAGTGGCTTTACAGTTTGAGATGGTGTACCATATCAGTCTGGTCTTGTGCATAGAGATCTGGACTGGGAATTGGGAGACCTGGCTTCGATTCCTGACTTTGTCAGTGGCTAGTTGTTAGACTTTGGGCAAGTCACTTCACCTCTATGGGGAGGGACTGCCTTTTATTTTGTTAGATATTCTCCCCCCACAGTGCTAGATATTATTTAGTCCTGATTGGGACCTCTGGGCCTGCTGTGAAAATAGTACAAGATTCTTTGTTGGAAATGACCCAGATCTGGACTTCTGACTTCTGTCTTCCAAGGCAGTTACGCTTTAGCCTATTAAAACAGAGTGTAATTTTTGTTTTTGTCGCTGTTGTTTCCAGCCACTTTTTGCATTCAGCTATAAAGAAAAATTTCCTATCAATGGCTGGAAAGTTTATGATCCAATGGCAGAATATAAGAGGCAGGTAAGTTATCCAGATGTTAACTCCTTTATTTTTATTCTTATAATCTTTTAAACCTAATTTTTAAATTTTTCTTAGAAAATGTTGCAGACATATGGGCACCTGGGTACTTAAACTTAGTCTTTTGAATTCCTGTTTAACCGTCCAAAAGCTGATTTTGTTAGAGTGGCAAACACCCATAAACATTGAAATATGTAGTGTTAGAAATGTTAATTACTTGAACTATTTTTATTTACGTGTCTAAATACATATATGGAGTCTTAACTCTTCATAGCTGTTTCAGAAAACAAATACTAGTACACATATTTACTATTAAATAAGCACTAGTTATACAGATGCGTATGAGAGAAGTATAAGAGGGTCTGATATCAATCTCTGATTTTTTTGGAAGAAAATAACTTTTTTTTATTTCACACTAGTCTAATATTTACTTTAGTAATGACCCATATAATGATGACTGCTTTTTAAATGAACTGTGGGCCTTATTTAGCCATACTGTCCCACAATCTTAAAAAATATATATTGGAAAATACCTCGGTGCCTTTGAAGCAGTAAACTATGCAAAACAGCGTGCATAGCATTTCTCTTAAAGCATGTAATGATGCTTTTTTTTTTTTGTCGCCAAACAGAGACATGCAAAGATCTAGCATTTAAAAAAGAAAAATCTGAAAATATCTTGCTTCTGCACAGGGTTTGCCCAACGAGAGTTGGAAAATATCCAGAATTAACAGCACTTTTGAACTCTGTGATACTTATCCTGCCATCCTTGTTGTGCCAACCAGTGTGAAGGATGACGACCTCTCAAAAGTGGCAGCGTTTAGAACCAAAGGAAGAGTTCCAGTGAGTAAAACTTGTACAGTTAGACATGCGTTCACTCTGCATTTGTTACCTGGCTTATAGAAGTGAGCTGAGGTACCTTTAGGGTTTGTTTTTTTTAAAAGGCTTTTTAAGACAGTAATCGAGCTCTTTTCTAAAACAATAATCCAGCTCTTTCTTAAGTCACGTAAAATATGAAGGGATGCGTGAAAGTACAAGTGCTGGTTTTGGTGCTGCAAGGAAAAGGTTTTCTGTTTGGTTGGGGGGGGGTTGGTTTGTTTTTTGTTTTAATGTGGGAGGTTCTCCAGGGTGAGTTGAATCACCTTGTGGTTAATGAGCACCACTGCACTGTAGTACATTTGGGAATAGAAGTAATATGTTCTCCCCTTCTAGAATAGGGACACGTTTGGAGGTAGGATACGATGTGTGCTGTATTTCCCTAAGGCCAGGTGGTAGATTTCTAAGAGGCTGTTATTCATGGAGGAGACTTTATCCCTTTCAGATGCCCGTATTAAAATGGGAAGGAGATGTTTACAGAGAAAATGGCAATTGCACGAGGGGGAGAAAGGTTGGGAAATTTAACTTGATGTGCTGCAAGAAGTGAGTTGCAGTAGTTTTAGCTGGGGGCAGGATATCACAAGGTAGACCTGTATTTGAGTGCATAAATCTCCACATTCAAGTAGTTTCCCTTTCCAACCTTTAGAAAACCCTATTACTGTACTTAAAACACTTTACTATTTTAGTTAGAAGGTAAAAATTAAAACTGTTACTGAATGTACAAGGCATAAAATCATAGTTTAGATTCTAAACTTTAGAATTCATTTTGAGCTAACTGAATTTTGGAAGCAGTTATGACTTCAGTAGCATGTTATATATTTTTGATCCCGTGTATGGTATAAATTATTGTTACTGAAGATTTTATTTGTCATTTTACTGGGGAGTTGGACTGTGGGATTAGGCTGACTGAAAAGCTGCTCTCAGAACCCATGTTTTTCAGGTGGTACAGTGTCCTGACACCAACTCTTTTAAATCTAGGTGTTATCGTGGATTCATCCCGAGAGCCAGGCAACCATAACACGCTGCAGCCAGCCTCTGATAGGACCAAATGACAAACATTGCAAAGAAGATGAAAAATACTTACAAACCATAATGGATGCCAATGCCCAGTCGCACAAGCTTATCATCTTTGATGCCAGGCAAAATAGTGTTGCTGATGCAAACAAAGTAGGTGATGTAATGTAATACTAAAATTGTACTATTTCTGTCCTAGTGTGTAGAAGCCCTGGTCTTAGACTGGACTCCATTGTGCCTGACAGAGATTACATTGCTCCTGTATTAAAAAGTAGCGTATACTTCCAATGGATGATCATTTCTAGCAATAAAGCAATGCTTAGGGAAGCCCTTCAATATCAAAGCATTCAGTCAATTTAACTAATCCTTATGATACTCATAAGAGCTATTTCTATCCCCTGATCAAAAATGCCTCAACACAGAGGCAGAAAGGGTGAGTTGTTTGTAGTTGTACGAGTCATGGTTTGCACTTATCAATTTTCCAGCTCCCCGTCTTGTACTTGTACTGCAAGACCATCTGCTTGTCTAAATAACTACATCTTGCAGAAGTACTGGAATGCCTTTTGGCATGGGCCAGTTGAATCCAAAGCCATCTAAAATAGAAATTTTAGTCAGTGGTGTCAATAAAAGAAAGCTCAGGGAGTTGAAGAGATGGGTCAATACTTGTGCTGTGCAGGTGGAGCAGGGAGATATTTCAGTGGAGTCCATAACATCTGAAGATGCTGCAGTGGGTTTCTTATTTATTGGGCCTGCTGTAGTGTCAGCACACTGAACTAGAACAGAAACATGCTCTCGTTTGTTTGATAAACATTTGGAAAAAGGTTTTGTGTTTTGCGCAGGGTTCAGACTAGATAGATAGCAAGGATGCAAGAGGGGATTAAGGCAGGTCAGAAAGGAATTGGATGCAATAGGCCAAATGGAAGAACAGTAGTTTGTTAACAAGGTCTTGTTAACACCGGAAAACAGGTGTGTTTTTTGGGAGATGTAACATTGAGGTTGTTTTATTTTTAACTAGTTCCCATTTGTGCTAAGAAAAGCTTAAAACGTGGAAAAGTTGATAACGTTATACTAGACCCATGCACTTATTTATTTTTAAATGACAGGTAAAAGGTGGAGGCTATGAAAATGAAAGTTCCTATCCTAATGTTGAACTGGTTTTTTTGGAAATTCATAACATTCATGTGATGAGAGAATCACTGCGCAAACTGAAAGAAATAGTTTATCCTGCTATTGATGAGGCTCGGTGGTTGTCCAACATAGATTCAACACACTGGTTGGACTACATAAGGGTAAGATGCATGAGATGTGACGTCAATATGTTCTTGGCGTTTTAAAGCAGGATATGTGCGTTTCTGAGTACAGAATAAAAATATAATTTATTATTGAGTCTTTTATCATCGGCTAAAAAGTTTATTAACGCTTAGTTTTATTGTGAGTACAGATAGATATTGCATGTTTTGTATTTCATCTTGTAGGCATTGGGAAATACTGAGTTAAAGCTCAGTGAAGTGTAGGATCAAGGTTGTTGCTAGCCAGTGTTTATTTTTGCTCCTTAGCCAGGATACCAGGGTTATCCTTTCTTTTGGAAAACTGCAGTGAGAATTTCAAATTCTCCTTGGTCATCTGCCAGAGAGACATCATTTTGAACTATTGCAGCCATTCTTATTCTTCTACCCCGGTAATGCAGCATCAGCGTTTTTACTCTGGACATTCATTTATTTTCATGACCCAAACTCCAATTGGAAAACAACTGGACTGCAATTTACTTTTATTATTTAGCATGCTATTAAAATAACGCAAGATCATGTTAAACTTGACTACCTGTTTTAGCCAGCCTCTGCAAAGTTTGCTTTAAGAAGTTTCCTCCCACTTTGGTATCAAATACTGAAGAAATAGATTTTAAAGTGAAATTGGTTTCCGTGCAGTTTCAGCTCAGATGTCACTCATGCAAAGTATTTTTGATGTGCTTACCTGCATTACCCATTTTGGCCTAGCTCTGGTAGTGCTGCTTGTTAATTGCTGCAGAAGAGCCAGCAGAGGGAGCAAATACTTAGATTTCTCTGAAAAATCTATTAATTTGGGGGGAGCTTAATTTTTTGTCAGAACTGGAATATTTTAAACCAGATTTAAGTATTCAGAACCAGTAGCTTTTTCCATCCAAGTTTATCAATTCTTAAATATGACTGTCCATTTAAAAAAAAAAAAAAAAGATATTCATTTATAGGCCTAGTATTTGCATTTCACTCCTGCTTTTAATTCAGTGAGGCTTCTTTGTGATACTATGTCAGGCTTGGACTGTGAAATCTCTTGGTTTCATAGTTAAGGTTGGAGTAGCCTGAGACGTGAAGTCTGTCTGGATGCACCTTGTGGAGTGATTCTGACAGTTTCAGATGGTTTGGTATTGACAGCTCAAACTGTGACTTCATCTAGTGTTGTTTAGAAACTCTAGTATTAGGTACATTTAGAATTAGCTGGAAGGATTATTAACACACAAGTTATTCTATAAAATAAAAGTATTTGTTTTAGTTTCTTAGAAATATTCACAGATGAAAAGTTTGTCTGAAGTGGAACAAAATGCTTCACCTCCTTCCATTGAGTTGCTGAATTAATGTGTTAGCTGTCTTTTTTCCCCATTTTCTGTTCACTGCATGTATCTACTCTTTCCTCCTTCTGTAGTTTTTACACTAGTGATAGGTTGGCATCTGTATCATTATTAGTGATTTTTCTAGGACAGTATAGAGAATGCTGCTTTACTTATAAAGGAATCGCTTTTCCTGTTGCTATCATAAACCCAACAAAGAGATGTTTGCAATGCTTACATGTTTTCGGTGCAGTATACGTCGTCTGTGACTTACGCACATGAGTTTTACAGCTAACCAGCTCAAATTGCAGGCCCTGTAATTTCCTAATACAGGCTCTAACCTTATTTGCTAACAGTTCTCTCCTGGCATCCTTCAGTTTAACCGTAAAAGAGCAAATGCAATGAATCTTTGTCTCTAAAGCCTGAATGGCTTTCAAGGCTGAGCTTGTGAAAGCACAGCTGCTGCAACAGATACAGGCTTTCCTGTTTCCAAGAAATGTTTTAGCTTGCCTTGGAAAGGAAGGATGCCAAATGTCTCATGAGATCCCTTATTCTGATGTCAGTGGTCCTGCTTCCAGCTGTTTCTCATGTATATCTCAGTGCCACATGGAGTCACGTTACAGAGACACATCTGCGTAGGAGAAAAGATGACCTGAAGTTTAAACATGCAAAGAGCAGCCCAAACAACTTCCAAAGAGAAGGAGACTGTTGAAATCAACAGTGAGATTTCATGGGAATAAGAATTACTTGAGCGGCCACCATGTTTTGCCCCCTGACTTCTGAACCCAGACATTAATAGTAAAAATAAAGGCCCATTCCCAAGATGAACATAACATGTGCTCTGTCTACCAGTAAGTCAGTACAGGGAACTCAGAAGCCAGACAGCTCAACCCACGTGTACGTTTGGGTTGCCCAGAACTACTGTTTTGGCCTTGATTAGCTGGAAGTATTCTCCTTCTGCCCTGGCTCAAAACTAAATTCTGAGGAGGAGGAATAATAGTTCACGAGAGAACTGATTTTCTTGGAAAAAAAATTGAACTCTATTTGATAGTTTCCTGAATGGTCTGCACTGCCTTATTCATGTTTTCATTATAGTCCAGAATTTAGAGAGACTCTAATTTTAAGTTAAAATATTGCTTTGGTCGCACAGAAATGTGTGTTGCGTTCTTAGTTTACAATACGGTATTCTAGGACTGTGGAATAGGGCTTTGGGCTAAAGTCGTGTATAACATGCTACTTTTTTGGGTTTTTTGTTTTTAAAAGATGCTTCTTGCTGGAGCAGTCAGAATTGCTGATAAAATCGAATCTGGTAAAACATCGGTGGTGGTACACTGCAGTGATGGCTGGGATCGAACTGCCCAGCTGACTTCATTAGCCATGCTTATGTTGGACAGCTATTATCGAACTATCAAAGGATTTGAAACTCTTATAGAAAAAGAGTGGATAAGTTTTGGACATCGGTTTGCCATGGTAAGTTAAAAGAATTAATACAAAATAATCTCCTGCAGATCTTTTTATTTTTTTGCCACTTGACTTGTTGATGTTTTGCAGCATTTAGATTAATATTCCCTGTGCCTTGCTGTGTGCCAACAGTCTGAGCGGTCTCGGAGAAATCGGACCAATTCACCTCTAATAGAAAAAAAGCTGTACTTATGTGAAACGTTAATTTATTAACTTGTGCACAACATAATTTACAAGAAGGACAAATTTGAAGTCAGTAATAAAGGACAAATGTCTAGATATTACTGGAAGAGTAGAAGATTATGAAGCATGATGAAAGAACTTAGTGAAGAAATAATAAAAAGGGAAAATATTAGGGAAAGGATATGGCTATCACGTAGGTAAAAAATAAATAAATATTGGTACAGTCTTTGTCTTAAAGCAAGCATAGTGTATGTGCGCTAGCACATAGTGTGTGTATGAACTAGCAAAGAGGTAAATTATAAAACCTTGTGCAGCATACATGACCTCTGTAGGCTTAGGTGCAATAACATGTGGGTATGGAGAATAATCCTAGTTTCAGTACAGTCTCAGTAACTGTTGCAGGTAGTTTATCCAGTATGATAAAATGCCAGATTCACTGAATCCGTACTTGTGTGGAAGTGAGGTGGGGAACATGGATTCCCAACTATTTATTCTGTTCATATAAGCAAGGCAGCAGTCCTTATGTGGAAACTCTGAATTGACAAGGGAATTTTGGGGCTTAGTCAGTGTTCATCTTATTTTTAAGGTGAGCGTTTTAAATTGTGTTCATGTGGTTGGCATTCCTGTCTCCTAGAAGGCAGGATCACAAACATGAATCAAGTCAGGATTTGGGGGGAGTGGAAAGATGGAATTTGTCACCAGGTGAACTGTATTTGTCACATTCTTCTGAGAGCTGACCTCAGTTGACTCTTTGGTATTAATGGTGTGGGTGCTGCTTTGGATGGATGCAATTGAAATGAAACGTTGCTCATTCTGACTTTCAGCGAGTAGGCCATGGAGATGATGATCATGCTGGTGCTGACAGATCTCCCATTTTCCTTCAGTTCATTGATTGTGTTTGGCAAATGACAAGGCAGGTAAGAAATCCTGGCAGTGCATTTATATTGATATCTTCAGCTTTTATACTGGAAATGTAATCCATGTGGAAGGTCATATTTCCTTTAAATTAGTATAATAATGTATTTTGATTGAGAAATTTAATACATTATTAAATGCATAATTACTGCATCTCTTTTACCCAGCGTGATGAGCAATGAAGTACTAGCATGAGGCCAATAAGTAGGCATCTCTCGTTTGGAGTAGACTGACTTGCATTTCTGCATGTTGAAGTATGAAATTATCTCAAAACATTTTTACACTTAAAATTTGCGTGATCTGATTTTTTTGCTCTTTTAAACCTATGCTCTTTAGGGCTTTTTTTTTCTTTTTTTTTTTTTTCAATAGAAACTCAAGTGACCTTGGTGTACTGGGCAAAGTATAGCAAAGGAAGCATTCAGTTTTAGTATGCCTAGATACCTTCTTTTTTTTTTAATTTCATGATGTTTCAGTCATGAACATGGAGCATATTCCAGTCCTGGTCATTTTTTAAAGGTTTCTTTATACGTTCGTGGGTGTCATAGTTTCAAAAACTTTTTATTTAAACCAATTGCTTTCGATGTTATGAAAATCTTTTGCGGGGCCTGGTATAAAGTCCACTGCAGACTTTTCCAGTCTTTGTATGCATGTGTATTTCAGTGTCGACATGCTGTTCAGTACAGCCAAAAACATTTTAAAAAATCTGTTTCTGAGAGAAGTCTCTGTTACTGAGAATAGTAACTAGCTGCCCAGAAGAGAAACAGTTATAAACATCTGGAAGGATCAAAAATCCATTAGAGAGCAATTTAATTCAGAACAGCCTCCTTCTGTTTTTGTGATCTCCCTTCCCTCCTCCTACTTCTTGCCTTATAAACTGTTTAGTTCCCTGCTAGTAAAAGAAGGATGAAACATTTTGCTGATGCCACATCTGTGCAAAATCTGGATCCAAATAGTGTTCTGAAATTCATAAATAGGAATGGCATTGAGAAACTGTAAGGCTCTAATGGGAAGGAAATGAACACGTCGTCTTAAGATGATCTTATCCACTTATTTTTCCTTGTTTTAACTCACTTCTGCATGTTTTAAGTCAAGGCAGCCATGTTATGGATTTGGGGACAACTATGGTCCTATTTTAGCTATATGTAGGTAAGTAGCTTATAAAATGAGCTGACCTAAGATCCATATTAGACAAATGTGGAATAGTCCAGAACTACATCATGTGATAAGTGTTTGTAAAGGCTGTAGGAAAGGTTTTCTTTTTGTCAAAATGTTTCACTTTCTGAGAACATAGGTTCAGTAAAATGAAAAATCTTCCAATTGGCCGTGAAAATTTAAAATCCTGGAGAACATTTTCAAAATTACAAACCTCAATCTTCAGCAACTTTGTATTTTTCCAAATTTTCCAAGCCTTGATAGTACTTGGACAATAAGGAAAACTTGAGAGAAATGATGTGATGCTGGGCCTTAGAAAAGAATAGATGCTTTAAGTGGTTTCTTTATTAATAAATTATGATACTAGCGACTGATGAACTTAAAACCAGGAAAGCCTATGTGCAGCTGGTTGTAGTTCAAGGGAGATCAACACTGTCCCTTAAATCTTCTTGGGATTATTACACTTCAAGCAATATCTTGCCACATCTAATATTCATCATCTTAGATATAAGCAAAATATGTTCAATTGGGCATGAAGTTAATGTCACTCTATCTGGTAACAGCCAGGACTTGTCCCTAGGCAGAGATGTACATGTCATTAGTTACAACAGTGTGCTCTCCTGGGGTGCTAGTACTCATGCACGTTGACTTAGTCCACTTCCATGAGTGTGAGAGCCATATCGACAAGCGTTGCAGTTTAAAGTATTATTGTAGCAGGGTAGTCCTGTTAAATTACAAGATTCAGCAGGAAACTTTTATTACTGTTCTGAGCCAAATTCAGCTTGGCAGCATCAGTCGTCTTCAACTGACAATCTCTCTGTAGTTGTCTTCAAATGACCAAAATGACCTCCATGACCAAAATAAGCCTAATATCACAGGTGACAGCTTTTAATGCAGGGGTGGGCAAAATACAGCCCACAGGCTGGATCTGACCCATGGAGGGGCTTTGTCCAGTCTGTGGCAGGTCCCTTGATACTGCCTGGCCCAGGTGCTGCTCGGCCTGGCGCATCCTGCTATCCCGAGCATGCATCGGGGCTGGGGTGGCTCCTTCCAGGTGCCGCCGCCGCTGGCCCCAGCCCTGCGGTACTAGTGGGGACCTGCACACGCAGCCCTGACACGGTGTGTCCAGGCTTGACAGCAGCAGTGACACTGGGCAGAAACTGTTGCTCAGCATGGGGGAAAAGTGGCCTCTCCCCATTGCTGCTGTTGGGAAGGTCTTGCTGCAGGTGCCCAGAGCCTATGCCACGCCAGGCTGCCTTGTGTCTCTGTCACTGCCACCTTTGGGCTGCCTGCGGCTGCCCTGAACTATCACTGATGCTCTTCAGGGCAGCCCAGAGGCGGTGATGATGGAGATGCAAGCAACCTGGTGCGATGCAGGCTCCCGGCAACTGCAGTGAGAACTGCCTGGCAGCAGCGATGGGGAGGGGCTGCTTTTCCTCTGCATCGAGCAACAGTTTCTGCCCGGTGCCACCGTGGCTGCCACTGCTGAGCCTGGACAGGTGAGTCCGGAGCAGGTGCAGGGTGCACCAAGTCGGGGCTGTGCACACAGATTCCTGCTGTGTGCCCATTTTCTATGATTCTGCGGTCCCTCACCCCTGCTGTGTGCTCATTGCTATCATGCAATCTTGTCTGCATACACAATGCGAATGTATACAAATCAGGGCAAAAATATATATATTTTTAAAATAAAATATATTGTTGTAGATGTTTGATTTTCAGTATGAAAGGTTAGGGGTGGGACTTCCAGTCCCAAGATGCTGACCAGGGGTTGGGGTGCTTATCAAGGTGCAGGGCCACCCTTGCGGCCCTCAGCAGCTCGCCAAAACCTACTAAGCGTCCCTCCAGCCAAAATAGTTGCCCACCCTTCTTTTAAGAATGTATATTTACTCGTTATTGGATTGGGAGAAAATGAAAGTTTCATATGTGAGTTTTTGTTCCATCTAAATCCTCGAATAGATGCTAATGTGCTTGGAACCTGAGAGGAAAAACATTTTAGGTCAGTGATTATTTTTTCAGCTCTAGTAATAGTATCCTTATAGTCTAGATCAGTGATTCTCAACCAGGGTGCTGGGGTACCTTGGGGTGCTGCCAGATCCTTTGAAGGCTGCCGAGAGGTGTGAGGAGATAAACCAGGCTTAGGACTCTCCAGGTTGTTAAGACCCAGGGAGACAAAGCCTTGGCGGGGATCATCTAGTTGGGGATGGTCCTCCTTTGAGCAGGGGGCTGGACTAGATGTGACCTCCTGAGGTCCCCTCCAGCCCTCATTGTCTATGATCCCCCACCCCTGCTGCCTAGCCCTTGTCTAGGAAGGGAAATACTGTAATACTTAAATTAATTTTTTTAATTGAGTGCCACTCAGTTCACAAAAGTTATAGAGGGGTGCCTTAAGCCCAGTGAAGGTTACCTCGGGTTCAAAAAGGTTGAGAACCGCTGGTCTAGGTGCACCATTTTTCCAGAAAAATAACTGTTATATCTAAAGATAAGGTTTTGATACGCTGGTGTATGGGATTTGGAATGTGCTCCAGAGGATCGGACTAGCTGCCATGTCAGTGTTCATCTGATTAATGCAGGCCCAGCACAGCGTCAAACCCAGATGGGACGAGCGCTCGTTAAATGAAAGAGAATCCCTTCAGGAGAGGCTCTTACAGATAATTTCCAAATTGCACTTTGAACCTTTGCCACATCAGTTTTGATCTTCTGTGTCAGATTGCTACTGTGCAAAGGTGGAGACTGAGTGAGTTCAAGGATCTAGTGGATTTTTTCTACATGCAGGTTTTTTGTCATGATTTTGAATCTAACTATATTGTGAACACGGATACTTGGGAAAAGGGTTGACATTGAATCTCTTCCGAGGCCATTTCTTAAACAGAGAAAGCCCTTTATTTATTTATTTTTTATAAACAAATATTCCGTGTCATCCAACTCCTTAACTTCAATACAAGTAACATTTGCCCTTCATAAATTGTAGATAAGACTGAAAAAGACTTTCTGGGTCACTTAGTTCATCCTCAGGCAGGATTGCTGGGTTAGTCCTCTAAGCAACAGTTAAGTGTTTCATTTAAACCCTCTCTCAAGGCACTCTGAGCAGAGGTGTAAAACCTTCTCCTTAGGCACATAAAGGACAAAGAACATGAAATGTTGATTTCTCCATGTCAAATATTCATACTTACCTACAGAAGATTAATTCATTACCAGTCTGTACAGTTGATGTTTAGACCTCTGCAAAAACTTCTCATTATGGAAGTGCTGCAGTTTTTGGTAGAAGAATGCCTTTGTATTTTGAGTCTATCACCATACTAATTAGATGCAGAGTTATTTTTCCTTCTGGAAGTGGCATTGGTAGACAGTCTAGTACAATATGACTTGGTTATTGATGGAGAACCCTTCCTCACTTGAATGGGTAACAGGACTTGCAGTTTAACTTGCTTCTTTCAATTTTCAGAGCTCCTAAACTTGCAGGTATGTCTTGGATTTCACTTCTATAAATGTCACATTTTCTACAAATTTACCAATATTTTGTCTCTGGTACTTTAAAACCTCCATGAATAAAATACATAATGGTGAACGGTGACAATGCTTCTTTCATTTCAGATGTAAGGGATTTACTTTCTAAATGAAATAGAAGAAGGATTAAAGGATTATTGTACATAGTTGATGATAAAACTCAAGGGGAGAAATGGGGAAAAATGTGAATTGGTTTGGTGGAAAGAAAGAAGTGTTTAAGTATATATTAAACACATCACGTGTGCAATAATCTTCACTATCTTATTCATTACATATTAGCTTAGAAAATAAAACCCTTAATGCTTAACTCTTAAACTTTTTTTTTTAAGAGCATGTCCTTTAACAAAGAAATAATACCTCTCGAGGAAATGTTGTTTGTGGGTTAGAACAGGATGCTCCCAGGCAGGGCTTGGATCCATTGCCGTGTGTCAGGGAACGGTTAACTTAGGAGTTTATTTACTGATCTGCGTCTGTTTTCTTTGCATGCCGGATATAATGCTTGGTTCTCAAGCTAAAGTATGCAACTCTTCAGATGAAAAGTGTGAAGTACAATAATATTGAAACTGCTAAGCATTTGTTATGATACTCTGTAGACACAAAACACAGTTTTTAAAAATTCTTCTCATATCTTTTTAGTTATTACACAAGGAAGTTTTTCTTTATTTTGCACACTGAAGTCTTAATATTTTAACAATCTATTTTTTTTTTCCAGTTTCCTGCAGCTTTTGAATTCAATGAACTTTTTTTGGTCACCATTTTGGATCATCTTTATAGCTGCCTCTTTGGGACTTTTTTATTCAACTGTGAACAAGAGCGCGTGAAAGAAGTAAGTGGTATGCTGCTTCACATTTGACATGTTGTTTTTATGCAGACATGCTTTGACCGTGAGATAGAAGAAGCATTTTGAGCATTTGTGTGAAGCATTATCTTGTCATCTGAGTCACAAGAGGTGGTCTGGGGAAAAAAAAATAAGTATAGCCATATGAGAAATATGTACTATATCCCCTGATCACACTGAGGGCTGCTTAGCCACATGCCACATCATCATTTGTTGAAAGAAAATGTTTCCCTCTCTTTTTTTTAGGTACCACAACTTCCACCGTTTCAGAGGCTGTTAACTAATGTTCTAGATAGTGTCCCATTCAGAGCACCCACCCCAAAATACCCCAAGCATAGCCCTTTACCAACACAGTTTTGATCATCTCTAGCAGAGCTCTCTACCTGTTATGCTTTTTCCAGTGCAGTACCTACTGGGGCATAATTTGAAGCAGAAATTGAGCATGGATGATCAAATGTAGAATTGCAAGATGGGAGAGATTTCTTTATATAATAGTGACGTTAGCACTATCAGTACTTCTGTGGAGCAATTTGAGACTAAATAAAGTGTGCCATAGAAGGTGGAAAGTATTCTTAGTAAAACTCAAAATAACTGTCCATTAGTATATATAGCTTTGTTTTTTCTGGTTTGACTGACTGGTGTAGTAGAAAAATTTGCATGTGTATACCACAAGATGGAGCTAAATAATATATTCTTGGCAAATAAATGGTTATCAGACAGCTTGCTTTCACAAATGAAAAATCTGATGCAGCTCCCTTTCTAAAAAAAAAATGCAATTTAAGACACAACTGTAGTGGAAACAGCTGCTTTATAGCACTGAAGGAATGTAAAATGGCACTGGAAAGCTGATAAGAATTCCAATTTTGAAACTTAAATGGAATTGCTTTATTCATGTATTTTGTTACATAGGTTTGAAAATACAAACAAAGCTAAAGGTGGACAATTAAAAGCACGCCATTTAGACGGATCTAAGCAAACAGTGGAAAAAATATTGTTTTGGTTATTGCAAACTATCTAAAAATTAGCAAAAATACAATAATTTTTTTGTTATATTTTGGGTTGGCCAGTGGTTAGATCTGGATGTAACTGGCTATAGATACTGCTCCAGTATAGAGGTGAGGAGGATGTTTTTTACCCTCTCTTCCTCAAGTGTTATAGGTAGTGCAACAGCTTTCCAGTCACAACTAAATAACCAAATCAAATACACTTGAACTTCCATCCTGTTCCTGACTGACCTTAAGGGAATAGATATTCCAGCAACTTTGGATACCACAGATATTGAAAAGCTCTGAACACTTGGTTTATTGTAGTAAATAGGTAGCTACTGTGCTTCCTTGTTAAATTACTGCACTAAATGGTGTGAATTTTTTTATTTTTTCTCTTCCCATGATCACAGATGGAAAATATATTTCAGAGTTGTAAAACCATGACAAATTCAATGCGTGTCCTAACATAGGTGTAATGTATTGAATAATTAATAGAGCAAAAGAATAGTTTCAACTGTTCAACCGTACTTTCAACTGTTGTGCAAAAATGTAAAGATTTTGAAATGCATATCCTAAAATACCACTCTTTGTATTTACTCAGGAAATAAGCACAAAGACTGTATCGTTATGGTCCTATGTTAATAGTCAACTAGATGAATTTACAAACCCTTTCTATGTAAACTATGAACACCATGTCCTGTATCCAGTTGCCAGTCTGAACCACTTGGAGTTATGGGTAAACTATTATGTCAGATGGAATCCACGAATGCGGCCACAGGTACGGGTTGTCTGCGTTTGGTTTTTGTTTCTAATTAGCTACTTATGTCTGTCAGTAAAAATAAACGGAACCAACAGACTTTGCCTTTGTTTTGTCCAAATATGTAAGTAAACTATTCCATTAAACTCCTCCGTGTGGAAAAGTTCTCCAAACATTTAGAATGATAAAAAGAGGTGATGCTCTAAAACAAGAGCTGGTGATGTGCTAAAATCGTACCATAATGTTGTCTTCATTAAAGTTGCAAACAAGGAATGTATGAAAGAAAAGTACTCAAAGTGTTCTTATTCTACTCTGGTTGTGAAAGACAAGAGATTAACACTGTTATCAGCACAACACTTTTATAAACCAGGAACAGGCAATATCCATTTATTGACACTTCCTCAACCCTGTTGTGGGGGGATCGCCTTTACAGGTGAGCATTACTGTTCAGTCTCTGCTCATTCAGCTTTTCCCACTTGCTGAGCCTGCTGAAATAATGTAAATTGTAATAGTAATTTCTGTTGAAACTGGACTGACTTCAGTTAGTTTCAAGGACTGTCTTAACTTTCTGTAAGCTGATAACAATTTTTAGCTGTCCTTCAGCTGTTCGATGACAATCAATTTGGATATAAGTTACCTCCCTAGAAATGAAAAGTTTTACGTACATGCTGTTTGATTCATCCAGTATTCGGTTTTTTCTGTAATGGATTTGGGAGTACTTGAATGAACATCTTGCAACACTAATATGGTCTCTGCTTCCTAACTGTGAACCTCCAAGGGGAGGGAACACTTCATTTGTGTCACAGCCATAATCTGCCTGAAGGTGCGACACGTTTCTTGTTAATGTAACACCCTAAGGTATTCCCAAACACGTTTGGTAAGTTATCGGTGTTAACGGTATTGCTTGCAAGCATCTTTCTTCTCCTAGCAGCTGGAAGGAAGAGTGAGTTTTGTAGGACGCCCGTTACCCAGAGGCTGTTGTGAAAGATGAGCTCTTAAGTGAGTTCCAGGGACAACCTTCATTGATGGAAATCCAGGCACCCTGGCCCTTTGCCTCAGCTGGGGGTACCTGGACTACTGGATTTCTCACCTGGACGCTTTGTCCTTCTTCTCAGTTGTTATACCTGCGTTTTAGGAGGCTTAGGGCCTAAGCTGTCATTTGTCTATTAAATTTATCAAATCCTAGAATAAGAAGGATTTTAATCTTTTGTGGAGCTCTCTTTGGTTTATCTAACAGTGCACATCCCTTGAGAGAGCAGATTTTGCACTCTGTTTGAGCAGCCAGTTAATACATTTTAGAGTAATTAAGGTTGGCCTACAAGCATATCAGCTCATTGTACTTGTTGAAATAAGGCCTACAGGTACCAATCACAGATGAGAAGTTGGATGAGCTACAGGCTCCAAGAACATGCAGAAAGGTGGTCCCTGTCCCAAAGAGGTTGGAACATGAAGAAGGGGGTTGAAGTAAAAAAAAAAAATTATCATACAGTCAATAATAGGGTACCAGTAACCAGATTATCAGACAGTTAGAATGGTTTCTGCTTCCTGACTGGCTACAGTTACCTGAGAGTACTTTTGCGGGCATCTTGGTTTAAACCAGGGACCTCAAGCTCACCTGTGCCTCCAGGCCAGCTCCATGCCGCAGGGAGCCTCCCAGGCTGGATCCGGACCTGGTAGCAGAGCAGGGTGAGGGTTAATGTCACTGCTGCTTGTCCCCTCTCTGCTGCTGACGCATGTGCCCACTGGGGCTTTGGTGCTAGACCCCTCCCTGAATCCGCAGCTCCCACTGGAGCCCCACACACTGTCTGTCTGACACCTCTGGCTGAAGTGAATGGTAACAGAATCAGCACAGCTGTCTGCAGGAAGATGTACCTGATCAGCAAAACCAGCATGATTTTTGAGTCCTTCCCAGGTCTAAAGCTCTATTTTATCAAAGGCAAGCAAATCTGAGGGCTGCAGTAGTTGCCATAGCATCAACAATATTGCTGCTAAAGAACTGCGGCTGCTAACTGAATATTGGCTCAAGTTTGTAATTTCCCTCCTATTCCAGTGCTGCCCTGCGTGCCAAACATCTTGAGATTTCATTTGATTTGGATATAATGCCCAGAAGCTTATTGCCAAAACCCCGTGTAGTTTCCAGCGTCGTTATCAAAGCCCACACCCCTGCAACTCCTCAGACTAGCAATTCAGCAAGTTCACCTTCTCTATATTTGTACTGTCTAGTTTCAGATCCTGCTAGCCTGTGCAGCGTCAGTTGGAAGCACCATTACCATTTTTATTCAACAGATCTTTCAGATTCAGAGAAAAAAAGTTCTTGGGTAATCAGTGACTATATTAAAAGAATGGGCCTTTCAACATACTGATAAAAATCGCTTTGCTTTGCAGCTTTTAATGTGATCCCTTTTCTTTGTCTTGCTTTGTGCTGGAATAAAGGAAAATAAAATATTTAACAGAAAGCCCTCTGAGGAGCAGAAGTACAAGGCAACTTCACACGCTGCTTTATCAAGCTGCAAAAAAACAAAAATACAAAACCCCCAAAAACCTTCTCTAGGCTACTGGGAGACACTTGTAGTTTCCTGAAAGTCCACTGAAAAGAGAAATGATCCAATACATGGATTTAATTGAGGATTAAGGCCAGCCCTTTAGTGTGGGGTGAGGGTAGGTATTTGAACCCAATCTGAACTAATCTGCTTTGCTGATGGGAGGAGAGCCTCACAGGAACAAAAAGGCAGCGTCTAAATTCGGTCAGTATGTTGCTTCTCTATCTTTTAGCTTTCTGAATCATGGGGGCTTGTTTTTTTTAAATAGGCCCAATGGTGTTAAGCACCCATGTCTGACTTTTAATGAGAATTAGCAACCCAACTCCCTTGAAAATCACAGCCTGACTCTTAACACAAGATACTATCATTTTATAAGCATTATCTTTTTGCTCCGCTCTGCTCACTCTCTGGGCATATCTGCTTTTCTCTGCTTGGATCTACCAGGATTCCTGCAAGTCTGAATGCATTGCAGGACGATGCGTGTCGAGAAACCACAATTCACCAGGCTATTTAGAGTCAATAGAGATGCTTATGTTCTGTGAAGAAGAGACTGCTTTAACAATAGGCAGTGGCTCAGTGCATCATGGATTTGGGAAAGGCTGGATTGATGGTTTTATTGTTGGTATTCTAGTACTCCCAAGGACTCCGGTTTCAGGATTATGACCCTATTGTATTGTATTCAGGTGATGGTCTGTCAACTTCTCTTTCCTGCCTGGTGCAGGGGGCTGGATCTGATGATGATCTTTTGAGGTCCCTTCCAGCCTTACAATCTATGAATCTTTGAAGCTGGGAGTGCACTGCAGGTGGAGGATAAAAGCACCAGGGGGAAGAAATGTTTTGCTGGGATCCACCTCAGTACCACATACTCCTTGTACTTCGCTATCCCTAGTGGATCAGGCAGGTTTTAGGACCGTACTGCTGATCTCAGAACACTGCATCTACTTATGAAAAGACTTGCATTATCCGTGCCATGCTTTCATCCTGGAATTGTAAAAATGCATGTTTGTTCTTGCTAGATACATTTTCAGGACTCTGCTTTCCAGGCTGATCTGCTACCTTTCATGTCCAGTCTAGAGTGGATGTGACAATACAGCTTTTTGGCAGGAGCTTTTGGAGTTCTTCAAGTGTTATCAGGTCTCTTGTTTTCCTTATTCTGTAGCACTTGAGCCAGGTAGCCTCTGCTTTAGCTTGCCTGATGGAGAATTTGTGGCATTTAGACGTCTGTAAGCATCCTTTGGGATCTTTTTTGGAACACACGACAAATCCTTCCAACCAACCTTTCCTCCTGGAGCATGGCTTCTGCAAACATCGTATTTTGAAACTTCGTCCATGTTGTCTGCAGGTCATGATTTAAAGCCTTTGAGCTGAAAGCCTTAGTGCCGTGTAGAAAAGACGACAAGAATTCCAGTATTTGCTTGGCTCTGTACCCAGCAGAAGACGGCATGCTCTTTTGCTGACCTAAGGAGCTTTGTATTAAAGGCAAAGCCTATAGTTAGGATTGCCCAACACTTCCGTTGTATGACCCTATTTCAGTTCCTGTATACTTTTATCAGAGTTCAGATGTTTGGGCTGAAATGTTGATGTGCTGTCTGAATTTTTTCTCTATGCAGTCCTTTTGTCTGTGCAGTCTTAAGATGCCTCACTTATGCTTTGTATGTCTTAGCTCTGTCACCACATACTGTTATTTCCCACCCCAGCCCTGCCCCATTCAGTGCACAGCATGGCAACTGGGGATAACCTGCCTGTGCAGCAGACAAGTGTCTTGTCCATAAGATTTGTGCCTTCTTTTTGCAGAACTTGAGAAGTACGCAGTGAATGAGACGGGGGATTTTAGAAGCAGCAGCTCTGGTCTTAAAATAGTTCGGGTGGTTAAATGTTGCCTTGATTCCATCCCTGTCTCTTCCGTAGAGATCCTCTGTGGGGCTGGACAAATCACCCAAGTTCACACTTTGCCCGCTGGGCGTGAAAAGTGGGTGCTCCTCTTCTTACAGGGGCCCGTGGATTTACACCTGTGTAGGTGTCGCGTCTGTATCCGATCCTGTTCCCCACCACCTACGAGAGAGGTGCAGAAATAGCAGCCTTCTGCCTGCAGCTGCCCTGGACACGTGCTTGCCTGCCTGCCGCTCCGGATCACCGGGGTCATTTACATTGTTTTGAGCACTGATGTGAGTTGCACAGAGTGAACGTGTCCTGTGCCCAGGGCCTTAGCCTTGACTGAGTTCCCATTCCTTCTTTTCTTTATGCTTGCTCTATTCCCTTAAACTCACTACTCTTTCTTGGGCATTGTCATCCATAGCTTTTTAAACTACCCAGTACTTTGCAGTATACATATGCCAGTTCACACAATAAGATTCCTATTCTTCAGTTCCTAGTAACTGCTTTTCATGATGGTCTTTAGTTTAGCTGGCCTTTCAGTGGCATGCCTTTATAATAGGTACTTAAGTGTTGATTGCTATTGAAAAATACTGCTCTCGTCATGGGAGATGGACTTTCCATGTAAGTACATTGTTAACAAGGGTTTTAAAAGCAGCTCTGTTAGACTTCCAGCTCTTCGTAAAGAGGAACAAATAACTCCACTGAAAGACATTGTCTTTTTTGCAGCACAAAGAGTATGTTTTTGAAAAAACGGCTTGACAAAGTCTAGATCAAGCAATGAATTTAAAATAGTCATTTTTCTCTGCAGCCTTTCTTCCCTGTTGCTAAAATAGATAACATATACCCCCAGAACAAGACGAAATGTATTCACTGCTGAACAATTTTCAAGTGAATGACTGTCCTTGAGCTAGTACAGTAATACACAGTAGATATCCATCCAATTAAGAATTGGCAGTACTGTAAGTGAGTAGCTATTATGATTTCTTTTATATCTAGCTTGGGTGTTTACCAATTTTGTTATCCAAACCTACTTCACAATACAGGGTTGAAAAATGAAAATCAATAAAGAAGATGGACAAGTGTAATTTATGGATACCAGTTTGACTTTTCGCAGAAACAGAGCATGCGCTCTCTCACGTGTGCTCGCGTGCCCTCTCTCTCTCTCCGTCTCTCCAAGCTTGTTTTAATGCCTAAATGGCTGCTCCCATTAGTTGCACTGTCCTTGTTAAAGCCTTTTTAGTTGGGGTGTAGATAATGTGGCAAGAAAGAACTGCTTCACATTGCAGACTGATTTCCGTTACATTTTGTGGTGGTGTTCCACCAGGGGGTTTTTTTGTTGCTGCGGGCAGTATAGTTTACTTGCAGCTGGTACCTGCCGTGCCTTCTACCTTTGGGAAAACGCAACATCTGAGGGGGTGAGTGCATGGAGGAGGGGCAGTGGGAGTCCCATGGCCAAGGGGATGCCGTTCTCAATGCCAAGACATTATAGCATGTGTCTACAAACAATTGTAGCCAATTTCTGAGGCGCAGGATGATTTGGGAGATTCCCTGGACCACTTTTTATGGAGGCTGATGCTCAAGCAGGGTCTAAGGGCCAGAATCTGTGGTGCCGTGGCAATATATACGTACCCCCACTGAGTACCTGGCCCTATGTCTCCACTGCTCAGCACTGCTGGCAAACCCCCGAACATGGCTTTACTCAGCTTAACCCTGAAATAACTGGGAAGGTGTCAGGTTTTTGTTTTTGCGGGGGGGGTTTCGGGGGGGGGGGGTTATGAATTTCTAACCTGCTTTTAATTGGAGTACAGAATAATTAGTGAAATCTGCTTTTATTTCTCATAAATAGTCAAATGAAAATAATTCTTTGATTTGTTTAACACACTGAAGTGTGCTAATATGTATTACGGTAACCTTGGTATCTTTTAATTTCACGTTCTGTAAAATATTTTGATAAATAATGGAAGCAAAATGGGGAGTGATTGTTTTTCATCACTTGAGGTATTTATTGGTGCTAATGGCTTAGATGTACCTGAAGCTTAATTAATATTAAAAAATGCTGACAGACCTGGTGAGAAATGAGCTAATCAATTTTCCAGTTATGCTAGTGCAATCGTGATTTTTTTGTGTGTGTGTGTGAAACTATTAGCTTGGACATCATTTTGACTAATGTTTTAATACACCTCTTAGTTTCTTTCCACGTAGGCACCTAAAATACAGCAGAGATGGCTGCATGTCTGGAGAGTAGATGGAAATAGTTGGGAAGTGATACCAGTTGCCAAGTGTTGCCTAGCAGCACAGCTTAGGTGCTGCACAGGGATGCTGGTGTTGCAAATAGAAGGATGCACACCTCCTTCAGAAATCCAGCATGGAGACAGTGGAGCAAGAGCTCAAAAATGGCTCGAACGGGAGTCATGGAGGGGCCCAGGATTCCTCTCCATGTTTCCATTCCTCCCTCTTGAGAAGCAGGCTGAAAGGGTAGAAAGCTTTGTCTGCTGCTGCCACACTCTTTGGTGACAGCATGGTTATGTCATCAACTTGATTTTTCTAACCAGAACATAAGGGGAGATTTATGTGGAGACTGCATGTTTGTGCTGTGAGAATAGATATCTAGACCTGATACGATTGCCTGCTTTTTGCATCTCCTTCCTGCTTCCGCTCCCCCCAGCGGTGGCATCCTCCTGTTCCTTGCAAAGCTCTGACGATTCCCTTCCCTCTTAGCCTGAGCACCTAGAGACTGGAAAGGGAACCCAGATCACATGCATGCCCGTACAAGCATTATTTCTAGATTATTGGGCCACACTTCTCTCCAAAGGCTACTTATTTATAAGAGGGGACACTGGCCTAGTCTTTTTGCACCGATATATATATATATATATATATATATATATATATATATATATATATATATATATATATATATATATATATATATATATATATATAAACAGTAGGGGCATAATTTTATAGTATTAGCTCTAAGTAGTTACACAAGCAAGATATAATGAGAAATCCAAGCAATGATCAGAAATACCTAGCAATGGGCCTTTGGGAAATTGCATGTGAAGTCTGTGTCTTTGTCACAGCAGATGACTTCTTTTTTCATTCCCCTCCCCAAAGGTACAGCACGCTCCGCAGTCCTCTTCTGTCTGCATGGTTTTTCCAGAACTCTTTGTTTTAAATGTAGGGTTTGATATGCAGCCTTGGGTTTGTTTGTTTTTCCATCCAGCACTGTCAAGTGAAAGTTGTTTGTCTTCTGAAGATTGAATTTGCTGCAGTAATTCTCTTAAAATGAAAATTTTATAGTGACAAAATCCCTGCATATTTTGGAAATAAGTGACATGACAAGCTTAAGGGTCCACAGGTATAAAGTAACATCTTCATACCAGTGAAATCACGTATACTATGCTGCTTTCCAGTTTTAGTTATAAAAATATTATATGCGTTCTGGTGTGATTCCGGAAACTCTGCTTTGCTTTGTTTTCTACTGCCACAATATAACTCTTAACATGGCTTACATTTAAAAAAATTAGTTATTGTCAAATAAATCTTTCTGAAAACACTCAGTAAAAGTTCTGCATAAATAGCTCACCTTTTTTTCCCTTCTCCACTTGATGGGATTGGATTCATGAATGAGTCTGCAAAGAGCTTAATGTATTAAGTCCTTCTCCATAGTTTTATTATTGATATATCGCCATAAGTCTGTATGCTGCAATGATGTATGTGAAGCGACAAGGAACTGTACAATTTACATCGTAAAGTAATGCATATTTACAGTATAATGCAGTGTGCTACAACGTATATAGCCACCCTTTGCGAGGTTTAGGCACAGCATACATTTATTATGCTTTCTGTAAGTGGCATCCAACGTTTCTCATTGTGAGACCCTCTTCAGCTGATTATTGCTTTACCAAACTTTGACTCTCGACTAAAACGTTCCATACCAGGTGTCTGGCTGAAGTTTTCTAGAAAAACTCAACCTGAGACGCATGAGGCTAGGGAAAAATTGTTTTGCTCATAGTAAAATATCTATTTTTTCTGGAAAATCTCTGTGGGCCAGATTTGATATTTGGAGATGGGCAGCAAGGAGGAGGAAGAGCAGTCTGAATCAGGGATATATGGCTTTTGGCACCCTATGAAAATCTGGCCAAATATGGCCAAGTGTTAAACTGGTTTGCAGATACCTGGTGAAGACTGCCTAGATGTTCGCAGGTCAGTGCCTTTGCAGTGGGCAGCTACCTGATACGGAGTCATGAGAACTGAAAATCCAGCTCTTCTGGATGGGGTTGGGGAAGTGCCTCTTCTGTGCACGGCGGCTGTCTAGAGGTTCCCGGAGAAGGAGGAGATCTCAGACAAATGCCATTTGGGTTAAACTGCATACAACTCACCGTTCTAGTTGGTCAGGTCCAAGGCAAAGGAAGGAATTCACATTGGTAAAAATGACTAAAAACACTGTGTAAGAGGACTTGCCCTCCCTTCCTTTTTGGTATTTCACAGCATCAGACTAGTCCCTCGCAGCTGAGTTGTGATGGGGAAGGTGTGAATTCAGAACTGATCACTGTCAGTGGCGAGGCAGTGAAATTTGAGATTCGGAGCTTGCGTGTTGCTGAGGAAAATGGCAGATGCACTACCTGGGGCGCTAACTAATTACTGGGGTAAGAATTGTTTTCTTTCTTTCCTTTGGACCCCCAGGTGCCAATTCATCAGAATCTGAAGGAGCTACTTGCCATCAGAGCTGAGCTGCAGAAGAAGCTGGAAGAGCTGCAGCGGGAAGCTACTACTCGATCCATTTCTTCGTCCTCGGATAGAGGATCCTCCCCGTCTCACTCCGCCACGCCTGTGCACACTTCTGTCTGACGTATGACAAGAGCCATGGAAAGCAACTCAGGCCAGGTATACTGAGAGAGGGGGCAGTTTTTTTTTTCCCTTCCTCAAGGACTGAGCGGCTTAAAATTGCTACGATCTACATGCCTTACTCTGTGTCTGTTTTCTGTTACGAGGCCAAAAAGAGCTTCGGTAGTTGTGACGGTATTTTCTTATGTTGGCAGTTCCTGTGCGTCTGTTTTGACATCTCTAGTTAAATCACCAATTGTAGAATTTACTTTATTTTGAGCAACCAACAATTTAACCATCTTAAAAAGGAACCCATCTGTCAGACAGATAATGCAAGAGGCTTTTTGCTATCTTGGGTACAGTGGCTGGTTGAGAAAACCAACTGAAATGCCATGTGACACTTGCGCTTAATCAGAACATTGTGATTTTGTTGTTGTGAATGGGAACTCTCTATTTAACTCAGTACATATATTTTTTTTATACAGAGCAACTGTTATTCTTGGGGATGTGTTTGGGTAATTGATGCACTTTGAAACTGATTTTAAATTAGGTATTTTCCAGTGCAGCCAGTTTTACATTTTGAGTAAATATGTCATTTAAAATAAATGGTTATGAAGATAGCAGGATTTGCCAACTATTGCACACTTATTGGTACTTGTATTGCTGTAATATATTTGGTGAAGCATGGATTTTAGATTTTTTTTAATGCCTTTTTTTACAAGTTTGAATGCGGTCTTTTGATTAGTTTATTGTCAGTTTCACCGTCAAGTGAGGTGTGAGCTTAATCGCGTCAGCGTCTCGTGCGAAGTACCATTAGCTTTCTAGTAAAGGCAGTGTTTTGGCTTAGACTGGCACTGAACCGTGTAGTCCACAACTTCGCATTTTCTTACGTGTATCCTGTTAAACATGTACACACACAATTCTCCGTGTGCTTGAGTGTGTGTACGCAATGCTAAACGCATGTACACACACTCTCTCAGTTTTATATTTTATGTGTTCAGAAAAATGGTTCCTGCCTCTCCAAACATTTTGGAAGATATTAACCTGTAACAACTTTGTTTGACAAAGATTTTAAATCACTTGATCGTAGTTGGTTTCCTTGAAATAACCTGTTGGCTTTTGCAATGCTGCCAGCAGTTTTCTCAAAAGTGAATAAGCAAAACCGGTTTCAATCAGTTATCCATATTTTTATATAAAGTATTTATTACTTGTTTTGTTTCCGTCTACCTGTCAGCCACCTTGATTAAAGCTTTATTTGATCAACGCTATTGGTGATAGTCAGCCTTCTTTAAAAATTACTGATGTGTCCCTTTTTTGGAAAGCACAGAAGTAAACATGCTTGGAATTTCCCCTTCCATCAGACCAACCTTGCACAAGAATCTCCTCCTTTAGGCATTTAAGATCATGTAGCTCCTCTTGTTGACTTGCTGGCCTTGAGCTGTGTAAATCAAGTTCTGCTGGCAGAAATTAACCCTGGGTCTAAAGAAAGGATTGGCTCTGATTCTTACCTTGAATTGACAGCCTCCGAGTACTGCATGTCTGGACTAAATAAGCTGCGGTGCCACACAATTTGCCCCCAGTTTTCTGCACTTGCACATGTATTGTATAGCTAATGTATAATGCACGCTACTGCGCACGCCTCCTGCTAGCATGAACAGCAGCAGCGGAAGTGCTGTAATCAGTCTCTTAAGTTTACTATACACGATGCGTGATACTGCCGTATGTCCTTTTGACTTGTATGGTACTTGCGTTTTTAAAGTGGTTCAGCTTAAGATGGTCTGAAATGCCACATCCATTAATCAAAGTCAGGCTTTTTTATAAAAAAGACAAAGTGTGCTTTTTATATAAAAATGATTCTACAAGACAATATACTAGCAATCAGTTTTATATGGCCAACATATGTTGGGCTGGTAGTGAATTCAAATCTTTAATACCTCAAATTTAGCAAGGCATTTTAATGATGTACTACTTAGAGATGAATGTTTCTAAAACACAGCCTAAGAAAGGAGTTTGGAATTTGTTCTTCATTGGAGCTAGTAATCATGAAAGTTTTTTGCTCCATAGTTTATTGGCCAAGGAGTGCTTGGGATCAACAGAGCCATTGTGAGATATTAAAACACTTAAGCACTCAGAGTGAGAATCTCTGGATTCATTTTTATATAGAAAAGCATCGCTCATTCCTCCAAATAACCTGTTTGTACCGTAGGTTTTCAACATGCCTGAGTGATCCTTCCATTATTTCATGGGGGTACCTGAGGAGGCCTCCTAATAACATGATGGGCATAACGAGCACAGTGGATTTCACTGTCTTGTCTTAACTTGGTAATTTCTTGTCTCTTAGTTAAAGTGTGGCTCTGCTCTGAAAAGGTGACAGCAGCATGATTTCTTCTCACTTGCTCTGCTTGCTGTGGGTATTCGAAATTTTAGCATAACGACTGTGGCAAAATTAATGATTGTTACTACGATTTATTCTTGTTAACGCTGCAGAAGCAGCACAGGTCTGCGAGAGGGAGCAGAACTCTTCTAAATTGGGCATCATCAACAGAATTTGCCACTTCTGCTCCAGTCGGCAGACCTCATCTCTGCTGCTGCAACTAAAATCTCCCGAAAGCAAAGGGAGCGCGGGTGGACAGCAGGCAGGCAGCGACTCATGCCGCAAGGGATGCGCGTGGGGAAACAGTCCTACTCCAGCGTCCCACCAGGCTCTGGTAAACCACCTACAGGGCAGTGTCTGCAGCATGGAGTGCACGCTGCCATTGGTCACGTTTTACAGCTGAGCTGCATTTTCACGTGTTTGCTCCTCCCCCAAGCTCTTTGTTTTGTAAAGAAACAAGAAGGTTTGGGGAGGCTGGGCAGGGGCGAACTGAACAGTCTCATCCACCTGGCCCCACCGCTCCCTCCTGCAGTCTTCCAGCCACAGAATTAAAAGCTGATATGATAAATGTTTGGCTTTGCTCTTTTTCTTTGAATGTAAGGTATTTAATTCCCAGGCTACATTAAATAATACAGAGGTAGCTGGCACTAATGTCTGAAAATGAATGGTCAGATGCTCGTTCAGTCCACAGATTCAGTCTTGTAAGGTATGCACCCGAGAGAACAGGGAAGGCACCTGTGCAAGTCCCCATGAGTCTAATGGGAGACAAACCTCTGTATTTTAAAAAATCAAAAAGGTGCACACCTGTTTGTGCACGTCAACCTTGAAGCACAATGCATGTAATGTCAGGTATCGGAAGAGAGAAAAATCCAATCCTGCGCGTGCCCAAAAACAGTGCCAGTGAAGTGGATTTAAAACTGAGCAGAGCTGAGCAGTGACCTAGCAAAGGACAGAGTCAGGGTTGTGGGGATGATTCTCCCAGCACATTTTCAGAGTCTTCAATTTTCATCCCTAACTGCAGATTTCAAGCTGCTTGTTTTTTCAGCAAATGCAGAATGTCCTCTTACATGGGAGAGAAGTTGTTGAAGTATGTTGAATGGGTGTTTTTTATGTAGGAGGGTCCGAGGCACGCTCCACTCTTCCTTCTTACTTGAAACACGCAAAGAAAACAGCACCAAAGTGTCGTTGTGTAAGCCAGTCTGTTTTATTCCTTGTTTTCCAGTTGTAGTTAGCAGTCAAACTGTTTTTCCCCATAATCCTTATGCACTTTAGCAAAATGAGCTTGCCTTTTCACAGCATAATACACAACCTTCGTTTGGTAGGGCTCAGTTTTACATGACTGAACTGTGCCTTGCTTTTCAATGAAACGTTACCGCTTTAAATAAATGATTTCATCTTAATCTAATTCTACTCGTACTGTTTCTGAACCTTGTTTTGTTGCAGATGCGTGCTTTATTGGCCAAGGCTGCCTCTCCATTTGAGTTTAATTTTTCTTAGTTTTAAATGTTTCTCAAAGACTAATTCCACTTTTGCCACAGCAAAAATAGTTAAGAATGACAATGCGAGAACAGTAGTGGTTCTCTGTTGGTTACAGGAAAATGTCTGCTTGCATGAAGCCTCTGTAAGTGTGGCAGAAAGTGCGAAATCTGAAGCAGAACGTCCCAGTTCTGTGGCTTGAAAAGCAGTTTTGTAAAAGGAAAACTGCAAGTAGCTGACATTATACATCAAGCCCAAGCTTCAGCTACCTGGAGCCACGTGGATTCTTATAAGGCATCTATTTTGTATATCTGATATTCAAAACTGGATTTTATTTAAGTAACAGTGGCCTTGGGGACCTACAAACAGGGTGATGTGAGTGCAGTTGTACTGCACAGGTGACACGCATGTGTCCTGGAGGGCCTTCGCTGTATTTTTGGCTTAACTGAACAATGATTCATTTTACTCAGTGCTGGACTAGGCTACCTATTTTTTCTGTACTTGTATCCGATTTATATCATGGACAGATGGCACGTTTACACTGGTGTGGCTTACATCAGAGCTATATGCCAGTGTAAATGGCATCCCGATCTGAAGTATGCAGATTAGCAGCTATCCCAAGTAGCTCTTCGTAGCAGGCATTATAGTGCCCTGCTGTTCAGTGACAGGGGCAGCCTGTTTGCTGTGTGTGAATGGCTACCCTGGGATAAGCAGCAAACGGATGACATCTATATCGGTATAGTTTTACCCCTGGTTTTTTCTTTGGGTTTGAGCCCTTACGCAGATTTGGACACAGGCAGTCCTTGACTTACAGTGTTTCGAGTTGCAACGTTTCGCACTTACAACATTTATAAATTGACACCCTGTTTTAACTTCCTGACCTCAGTTTCGACTTTACAACGCTTGACCTGATGTGACGCCACGCCAGTGAACAAGTTTGCTGCGTCACTCATCTCCCTGGAGAACATCTGTCTAAACTGCCTTGGACGCTTTCTTTCTGGAAGCAGACAAGGCTCCAGAAAAACCTGCAGCCAAGACTCCTGAGAGTTTTGGCCTCCAGCCAAAAGCCCTTCAGAAAGTCCAGCAAAGTCACCTCAAAGAAGTCCTTCCAAATCAATATGATTTCTATTTACAATAGAAATACATTAATGTAGCTATATTACTCATCTATAATTGATCGAGTACAACACTCTGGGGTATTTTTGGTGAAAATAGGTTATCGGGTCTTGGTTCAGGAACCAATCCCCCAGTTATAACATTGTTTCTTATGAGAAAATTGATTCGAAGTTGCAACGTTTTGACTTAAGACCTGGTTTTCAGGAACCAATTGCATCATAAGTCTGAGGACTGCCTGTAAAACCAGTGTAACTTTCTCTCTGCTCCATTTTTACACTGGCATAAAGGCAAATCACACCAGTGTAAACCTGTTGTACGTCCAGGCTCCAACAGCTTTCTAGTTTTTTGGGGTATACTTTAAAGATGAGATGTGCTGAGACCTGCATGCAGCTTCAGCACAAGGCTCTCTTTAAGGTGTGAATCTCTAATGATAGAGGTCTGTAATAGGGAATGAAACAGCCTCCTGACTTTCTGAAGCATTATGAACCACATCACTTGTATTGCTACTGAGAACCTGGAACTGAATCTTCCTAATGAACATATTGCCAAAAGTATTTTGGGTGCTGTACAGAAAAAAACAAGCTCCAGGGGTGAAGGATAGGGAAACGAAATGCAGCCACAAGCCACATGATGGAGTTTCACTTTGATATACAGCACTTGCTTTTAGTCTCTCTCTTATTTTTTTTTCCCCCCCCCAAATGCTTTGAAGAGTCGACTTGGTTTATTTTCTCTAATGCAACATCAGTCAATAGTTTCCTTTTATAAACCTCCTTTTCCAGGACTCCAAATTTATACCATTGTAAACTCTGAAAAGGTGTTTCCTTTTGCTGTGCATATGCATTTTGGCTTATACTATACCTACAAATTACTTTAAGGCATAACTATTTACCAAAATCATAGAAAAGGCTGTGGGGAAAGAAGCAGCTTCAGTTCAATTTACATGTGATGTGAAACTGCTTTAAAAAAAAAAAAAAAAAGCAGTATTTGTGAATCCCACATATGCTTCTCAAAGGCTCAAGTTTAACACTTCCCCGACAAGGGTTAAGTGCTCTGTTCTCAAGGAAGCAATCCTGAGCGCTCCATTGTACAGACCGTGAATGTACAGTGCAGAAATAGAAAAGCAACAAGAAATGACAATCTATACCTACAGAAACATTCTGTCATCAGCCAAAAAGAAATAAATATGGAATAATGTTCACTCAATCTACCCAGGGAAAAAGACTCTTAGCATCCTACCAGTGTCGTACTGTAATAATTATCTCCAACATTTATCTAACAATGGTCTATACTACAGCTTTCAAATGTGCTTGCCTAGGAAAGAATGGATTCCACCACTTGAAAATGTATAGCAATATGAATTCAGCTGTGTGGCTTCATTAGCATCTGGGTTTCCTTACACGCTCTTCACAATTCTACAAACCACATTTCCTCCTTCATAAAAAACCTACTCAAGAGTAAGCAAGTGCGTATGTCTTGTCTATTTTCCCTGCTTTGGTTCCATAGAAGGCAGGAGTTAACCGAGAGCTTTGGAAGCAGCTTATGTGTTTTGTTTTGTAATCCAAATATATCCGTAAAACAATGTGTTTCTACTTTTGAAAGCTAGCGTAAGGCTTTTAAAATGCAAGTGTCAAGAAGAGCATAAAGAATTGTACAGCTGCTGCAAAACATTTAAAACGTTACTAGGAAATTGCCTTTCAATTAAAATTGTTACACAAAATATTCGTATACTTCTACAAATACCTATAGGCGAGGCCTTGTGTTAAGCCCCTTCATGAAAGCTGGGTCTTTGTACTTCAAACTGAGCTAGACACGTTTATCCAGAGAGCTGCTGTTTCATGGCTACACGATGTGTTTTTGCAAAACATTACAAAAAGTACACGCTTCCTGCTCCGCTGTGAACACTTGCCATCTTTTTCGTATGTCACAACAGCAAAATGGTTTTTCCCCCCTTTCACTTCAGTGTATCTGTTCCTCATTCAGCTACTTCTGAAAAACACTGGAGAGTGGCAGTATCCACAGCGCAGCAGCAATAGCAGGGGCATAAGAAAACAGGTACTTGCTAAACTGCTACTAGATATCAAGAACAGATTCTGCTCTCGGTTACCCTGCGTTAAATGGGAACGGCCCTGCCAGATCAGAGCCCAGCAGTACTGTCCTGCCCGCCAACAGCTGCTGAACACTGGACGTTCCCAGCAGCCATAGAAATATCTCGGTGTTTAATCCTGTCAAGCTCTTGACTTTTACTTTGCGGTAGTGAGGTTCACAGCTTAATTTGTATACATTCTTTAAAGCTTATTCCCTTGCCCTTTCTGAATTCAAGTTGCTCTGGGGTAGGGTTACCATAAATCCAGGTTTTCTTGGATGTGTCCTCTTTTTGGACCCTACAATTTCTGCCTGGGCAGTTTTGTGAAATATGATCCTATGTCCTGGATTTTACTCTGCTCCGCTTACTGGGGGTGGGGGGGGGAGCGATTGGAGGCAGCAGGCACATGTGCATCTGCATGTGCACACGCATGTGGCTGGCGCACATGTGGGGACATCCCTGGCATACCCCTGGAGGCTGGGGGGGCACAGCGACTGCCCGCAGGCGGCCTTGGCAGCCGGGAAGGGAGGGTGGTGAGCGCCGACTGGAGGTCAGTGACTATCCACAGACACCACCGGTAGCGGCGATCAGCAACTGCCCACAGACGCCACCAGTGGCATCGGCGGTGGGCGGCGAGTGGTGACCACCAGCAGTGCTGGCAGTGCTTCTATCCGGGGGTGCATGTGCACCCTCTATGCATCACCGATGCCTGGCACCTGGATGCAGGCAAGTCTGGGGGCGGCTGGAGCTGAAGGACCAGGGCTTGGGGACTGTCCAGGGGAGTGTGTGTGGAGGGGACGGGTGTGCAAGGGGGTGGGTGCCTGCTGGTGCTGCGGGAAGCTGGGCACCAAAGCTGTGGCAGGGCAGTGGGGGTGGGAGGCAGGCACCTGCCCCTCCAGCAGGGGGAGGGGGTCCTTCAGGGGCAGTAGGGAGCTCCATGGCTGGGCTGGTGGCACCAGGGCCAGTGCCTTTGCTCACAGGGCCAGGTCAGCTGGGAGACGCTGCCTGGTGGGACGTGCCCAGGCTGCCTGGCGCAGCACAGGAGCCCCAGCTCAGGGCAGGGGGGTGCCACAGGTCTCTCCTCTTCCCTTCTGCCTGTGCCGGGGCTGGATTCACCCTGTTGGCACCTGCACAAATCAGTTGCCCCACTGGGACGGGCAGCTGGTGGCCCCCTCCGGCAGGGCTAGGGGGACCAGGGGCCTGCAGATCGGGAGTGAAGGGCACCAGCAGGGATGGGGGGACTGTGCGTTGGGACTGAGGGGTACCAGCGTGGCCTGGGGGGAGGGTTAGGGACTGGGTTGGGAGTGAGAGGCACTGGCAGGGCCAGGGGTCTGCAGGTCAAGAGTCAGGGACGGCAGCCGGGATGGGGGCCTGCAGGTTGGGAGTGGGGTGCTGGCAAGGCCAGGGGGCTATAGGTTGGGAGTGAAGTGTCCCCTGACAGGCATCCTTTTTGGAACTGGAAATATGGTAACACTGCTCTGGGGTAACTGAGATCTGAATCCGTCTTTAGCCCACACAAACATGAACGGTTTTCACTTCGTCACAGTGACACTGCAGAAGTTTTGTTTTCGGCACAGTCAAACCTTGTGACTTTTGGCTCCGTTCTGATCTCGGGCACAAGTACATGTTACGTCACCTGCCAAAATCCAGCCCTGTTTCGGGGGAACGATCTCCCGAAATCTGGGTCCTTTGGGGTGTTTCACTACTACGAAGTGATGAGCACCTTCACCTCCTTGACTTCAGTGAGAACAGAGATGCTCAACTCTCTCCCAGCCCAAGGCCCTAAATGAGGATCTACCCATAGGCACTTTATTTTTAGATGTAGCTACTCTAAGGACCAAAATCTACCTTTAATGCACACGCAACTTCCACGATGGCCTCTGGAAGCTGTATGCTCATTGCTGGTGGCAGAGTTTGGCTGGAAGTGATTTATAAAGGTTCTTGGATGGTTTGCTTTGGATTGTTATTCACAGGCACTTTATTGTCCTCGCACCTGTATGTTCCTCCTCTTTGAAAAAGCCGTTATTCCCAGCTGTTTATCCCCAAATGAAAGTCCTAAATTTAGCCTGGAACACTATTGAAGCACCGTGTTTGTTTTGCGTGCAACGTGAACTCAATCCTACAGCACCGACTGGGTGTAAACATACAACTCTTTACAAAAAATAAACACCTACTGCCACTCGAACCCGAGAGCCTACAGCAAGAAGCCAGTTTGAGACTAAATACACATTAAATAGCTTTGGATCCAAATTAAATTTAAAAAAAGAAGCTAAATTACAAGCCTGTGAAATGTCTGTATGTTTTTACTGCTGACTGATTCTTTTCCAGCCCCAGGTCATGCTTTAGATCTTCGCGTTGTCTTGTTTGGGTGGTGGTTCTGCTGACTGTGTTTCTAGGACTGAATATTTAACTGGGAGGAAAAAAAAACAAACAAAAAACCAGAATCATCACAAATCCAATAGCACATAAAAGTAACACAATGCGAGTGAGCTGGGCCAGGCGTGAGCATGTGTTCTGTGACTCTTGGAAAGAGTCATCACATCTTGCTTTTCCCCACTGTTGTGAAAAGGATGATGCTTTCCTTTTGTTCTTTGCTTCCATGTGCACTATTAGTAACCCTACTGTTTATAAGAGCAGGTCCTACATTTCCAGGTCTTTCCCTGCTACACAGTAAGGAACCAAATGCTTCAGTCTCTTAGCATACCAAATGGTTTCTCGTGGGACAAGGATGCTCTGTGAGATGGGTAAACCTTGAGTGAGGTGTACACAGCAGGTATGTGAGAGGGCATAAAGCAGCCACTGTTAAGGGGGCTGCATTGTTAAGCAGTCAGAAAGTTTAGGAGGGGTCCAAATGAATTCTTACCTTGAGGTTCTTCACTTACGACCGCCTCCATGTTCTCTCCTTTCACGTACTCTGCGTTAAGCCCCTCTGAAAAGCAATGATGTAAAGACAATCAGCTGGGCAGCAGAAAGTGAAGCCTTTGCAAAAATCCAGGTACGCATTTTTTTATTTTTTTTTTGCCAGGAGTTACAAAGCCATCTGCTGCAGCTCACCTGTGTTAGCAATAGAGTAGACAGGATTTGGGAAAACTGCATGTAATATGGCGCTCTAAAAACAGGTTTACTCCTGGAGAGTAAAGCCCCCATGCATCCCTGTTTAGAAGGCCCAACATCTCACTTTTTGTTTTTCCTAGCTGACCTGCCAGGAAAGATGCTGCAACTCAGTGAGGCTGGTTACTGTACTGAAGAGGAAGCAGCCAATTAAAACTGCTTGGATAAGGTGCGACTGTTAAATGGGAGTTACCCTCCCTGGGCAGCTTCTAAACGGAGATCTAGTATTACGTCTCAGCGCAAGCTGCATTACGCAGAGTTGTGTTATCAAAGCATGGTCTTAAGCATGTCACGGCAGGCCCGTGTTTGTGGAGCAAATCAGAATGGCGCTGCGGTTCTGAAGCCTGTTAGTCCAAAATTTAAATGCAGAGCTGTGTTCAAAGTTTGCAGGGGGTACGGTTAAATCCGGAGCTGGGGAACAGCAGCTGAAATTCGCTCTCTGCATCAGCAGCATGGCATGCTAGGCTGGGGGTGGGGAGGCTGGCAAGCATGGTCACACAGAAGTCGAGCTCCCTTGCAATAAGCTAGAGAAACTCCATTGACAGCAGCAGTGCTGAGTCTAAGCTTGTGTTTCTGGCCCTCTATCCTTCACAGCGGCCCTGTCCCACAGTGCTGCAGATCCCACCTACAATCTAATCCCTTAGTGTCCCAGGGGTGTCTGGTGCATCCCCATCAAACAGCAAGTCAGTCGTCTCCCCATATGTCCCCCAGCAAAGGGGACTCTTGTAGGCACCCGTTCCCTAGGTGCAGCCAAACGTCTGTCCAGGTATGCGTGTCTGTATGTGCACACAGCATGGGCTTCTGCTGCTGACAGCGAGCTATCAGCTGTCCCTTGAATTCAGCTCATCAGTAGGAAGGAGGCATCCGAGTGCATTGTGCTTTCATGGTGCCCGATGTCTCCAGCCAGACAGCTGCCTGTTTTGCTGGGTGCTTAACTACATAAGGATTTTTCCTCAGCACTAAGAGGAGCTCTGCCAAAATACTACTGGAGCTGAAATGGGACTCTCAAGCTGAACAGACCATACAGAGAAGGGGTGGGGGCAGCGTGCGGCCATGGAAGTCACCATGCCCAGCATGCTGACCTGGGGCGTGTGCATGGGGCAGAGCTGGTAGGGGGAGAATTTGAAGGCTGAAGCGGGAAAGAAGTTGTCTTTACCTTGCCCCTCTGCAGCTTTGGAGGATAAGGGAGGAGACTTACCATGGAGCAGAACTCGTACAGCAAGTGATGCTACAGCGAGCAGACCCTGCCCGCAATACAGCCTTTCCAGGAGTCTGCAACCGATCACAGCTGCTGCCATTTGTTCATCGTTAGCACTCTGCACAGGCTGACAGCAGCTTTTGACACTGCTCATTAATAGTAGGCAGACTCTTCTACCCTTGCCTAGGATACTAGTTTGCCAGCCCTCCTGCCAGGACCTGATGATGGGCCCAACATGTGCCAGAAGGCACAGAGGCCAGAGGAGGCATAAGAGGGATGGGTACAAGGGTGTGTCATGGAAAAGCAATCCCTGCTACTCCCCCATGAGGGCTTGCACACTTCCTTTTGTACTTGGCACATGGGTTCAGAGCTGGTGGAACAAGTATCTTGAGAGCAAAAGAGGCCGCCTCTACCAGTCACTGGATAAAATGCAGACCCAGGCCAGGACTGGGCCTGGAACTTGGGGCTCCCTCACCCGAGCCCTGCCTGCAGCCCGTGGGCTGGGGGAGCCCTCCTGAGCGGTGGGAGATGAGGGTTTGAGTCAGGCTGAGGTCTGAGACAGGTGCTCCAACCACTGGTTACTGTAGCAGGGACAGGGAAGGTGGCAGCACATGTTCAAAGACAGGGATCCCAGCTTGAGATAAAGGACTGAGGACAGCTGAGGTCTTGAGCAGCGGCAGCCTGGTGCGAAGGGCCCCATTTGAGCCACCCTTCACCCCGACATTTCCCATGGGGCGGCTCAGCTGCCCGCTCAGCCTGCTGGCTCCTGCTCTCTGCTGGCTGCTCTGGATCCCGTGCTTTGGCACTGGGCTCCCCCTAGGAGCCTCAGCACCCTGCGCCCATCCTGGCGTCTACTCCTGCTGCCTTGCAGCCCCCACCCCCAAGGCACCTAAATGGCATTTAAATGTAGCTCTTAATCAGTTCCCAAGCAGCAGACAGCTGGGGGAGGGGAAATGTGCCAGCAAACTCATCCATCAGGAGAGGCTGAGATCTCAGCAGTCCAGCACGCATGACAGCACCAACACAAAACTGAAGGCGAGCCTCTTGCAGCTCCAGGTGGCCAAAAATGACCTAACTTGGCAGATGTGACAGGACTCTTATGCACGCACCGGCACTCAGCGAGGGCTGATAGTTGCCAAAGCAACTGTCACGCGGTGTCCCATCGTTTACAGCTCGTGTACGCTACTCTGGCTCTGCTGCAGACCAGGAAAGCACCAGACCCCAACGCTGCTCTAGATCTGAGCGCCCCTGGGTTGGGGAAGAGGCGTCTCAACATCTTCACTGGGCTGAGGCTGTTTATGAAACCTGCACAGGTTCGGGGAGCGGCAGCATGGGAGCTGGAAGTAATGGGTGACGGCCGTGAGGCTGTTTGCCTGGGCTGCTGCAGGAGGGCTTTCAGAAGAGCCCAGCATGAGGTCTGAGGGGGGATAAAAATTAGTAATGCCTTAAGCTGCTACACTGAAGCTCCCTCGTGCATGGGTTGGCAATATACAGCCCACGGGCTAGATCTGACCCACAGCGCTGCAGGGCTTTGCCTGTGCTTATGCCAAGCTGAGCAACGAGGAGCTGCCCTGCAGCTGGGGAGCTGGAGCTGTGCTGGCTCCCAACGCCTCTTCCCCAGCGCAGTGTGGGCATTAATTCCTACTTGAAGGGAAGCGGTGGTAGCTGGCGAGGAGCAGGGAGAAGTAGCAGCTGCTTCCAGCTTCCTGGCCCCGGCGCAGCTTTGGGGAGGGTCAGTGCAGGTGAAGGCTGCTGGGTGAAAAGGGCCTTGTTTCGAATGGCTGAGGAGATCTGCTGTGAAGCCGAGCGTTTAGTTCCCACTGCATTAGACCAGCGGTGAGGCACCTAACTCCCCTAGGCTCCTTTGAACATCCCAGCTTCACTCTTTGAAACCTACTTCCTCCCTTAAGGAGGGTGCTCAGTTCTTGCTCGTTACCAGCCTCCCTGACGATATCTTCCCTACTGGCAGAATTTCCCCAAATCATCGTGATGCTCCTGGTTCCTAAGGCGATGAGCAAACAAGGAGGGATAAAGGATGGGGGAAACTTGGTGGCAACCTTTCCTGACAACACGGAGAACGAGGAACACTGCAGTCAAAATGGGATCCAGAACGAAAATGGAGCCCCCCACCTCAGCGCCGTGGAAGGAGAGGCAGGCATTAAAAATAGCCAAGCATACCCCTTTGTGCTACCAGCCCGCGGCTGTTACATAACACAACAGCCCCCCCGCCCCAAGACATGTGTTTTGCTGGGATAACACCAAATGCAATTTAGGTTTTTCAATAAAAAGCCACTTCTGTGGTGGCTGACGGCTCTCAGATTTCTGTCATGCATTGCAATGCATCTAAGGCCTGACATTATCCCAGCATGCCATGTCTGATGGCTTAAATTAATCCTCCTTTATAATTAACTTTAATTTCCTGCCGCCTTTCTGGGGCTTTGCTTCTCTCGGCTTTCCCTTCATCAAAGCCCTCGCTGGTTTTTTTTATTATTATTTATTTATTCTTTCCAAAATATCATTTAAATGGAGGGAAATATACAAGGGTGTTTCACTCTATCACATTCATTTGACTTTTCCTGCTGATCTAATTTACCAAACTCTCCCCTGCTTGATTCAGATACAACTGGGAAAATAGCAACGTTTCAGTGGAAGTTTCTGCCCCTGATAGCGAAGGAGACTCTTAAGGGATTTCACTTGCCTAATTTTAAATGAGCTCTTTTTGCTGCTTATAACAACTCCCTAGATGCCCCAGGGCAGTGGCTCTCACCCCACGGGCTCCAGACCATCAGTGATTGATCCAAGGCCTGCCCTGGCCGAGCTGGGCTTCCTCCTAGTCCAGCTCATCTAGCCCACTGAAGACAGCCACTACAGATACACCAAGCATCTCTTCAGAGCACTTTTCCACATCAGCAATTGCTACTGGGCTGTTGCAGGAAGAGAAAGCAGAGAGGGAAGCTGGCCTGTGACACCAAGAAAGGTGTTTGCATGACACCAAGAAAGGTGTTTGCATGACACAGCTGCTCTTGTGGCACGTGACAAAAAGCTGTGGGGCCCCCACTTTTGTTAATAGTCTGTACCAGGCTCCCACGACCTCCTTCACTAAGCACTGTGATTCTCTCCCCCCTGAATCCAGCAGAGGCACAAGGCTGCTGTCTGTCCCCTTACCCATGCACCCAGCCTCAGGCAGCTGCAGCCCTGCAGCATCCCCTTCATGTCCTCCCTCCCTTCACCTCCACCAGGCCTTCCCTCTTCTCCTCCCAGCTGCTGTCCATGCTCTAACCATGGCTGGACCAGAGCCGTTTCCTGCACCGCTCCTACTATCTATACTGGAACAGCTTACTTTCAAATCTCATCTGAAAATTCAGCTTACACATACCCGTATCTCTGGCTGTCCCTCTGGTATGACCCAGTGCTGTGTGGTGTATCTGCATGGCAAAACCCATAGGACTGGGGCCTACTGCTGCAAAGACTTTACTTGGGAGAAGCACTGTTGCATTCCTGATTTCTCTTGTGAAATCCTCTCCTCCCCCTGGGCGCGGGGGCTTCCTGCTTTGCCTGTGTAGGGTTGCTCAGGAATACTGGGCATCTTTACAAATGAATGAGGTGGACTTCCTAAGCAGATAATAAGGGAGAACATGTAGGGCTATCAAATGTGATGATGGGCTCACAAGACATATCGCAGTCACTTCCCCGGGCACTAGCTAGTGTTGCCAGCTCCCAAGCCATGGCTGTTCTGATTTTGCTTTTTTTTCCTTTCTGAGGCTGGTCCTTTAAATCTCGCACTTACAGCTGTGGCTCTAGAGAGGCCATTTTGGAGCGCGCAGCAGCTGCTTGCTTCTTGTATCTCCCTCTCTCCCAGCTGGTAAGTGCTCAACTACTGTTTCTTATTCCTGGTGAGACGGTTTGTTGCCACAGCATGTTGGATGCTGTGGTTTGGAAGGCCTGACTGAAATACAGTGTTTGAGCTTCTGCGTGTTCTGTGAAAGCCAACATCCACCCCTGAGTAAGGACTGGTGTTGGAGGGGATGAGTGGGGGGTGTTCAGTCAAGGCAGGGGGTAGCTGCGCAAGTACTTCTGCTATGCACAAGGTAAGGGGGGGCTGCTCAGGTGGGCTGATTCAATTATAAAGTGGTGAGTTTGAATTTTCTGGTGAAGGTAATAGTCCGTGCTAGAGAAGAATCCTTCAAGTCCTTAGTTACAGTGTAGGCCTAGGGAAACTGCCCTCCTATGACTTCAAGTCTAGCACTTCTGCATGCCTATGCCTATATAAAACTGAATGCTTTCTCCATACACATCTTCAGATAGAAAAACAAGGGGTGTTCAGGAGGGAGGGTGCTGGAAGTCTATAAAGGGCTGAGTTCAAAACACCAGTACAGCCTCTGCTGTCATGCTTTCACCCTACCCCTCCTGAGCTACAGCTCTGCCTCAGCGGTCCTGGCCCCTCGAGCTTCCACACAGCGGCTCTGCAAGGTTAGCACAGGCTTCTGCTCCATTAACTCAGCTGAGGAGCCCTGGTGGGGTTGGCCACCAGCACGTGTCTGAATGGGTGTCCCCAAAATGAAAAGAAACACAAGAAGCAACAGAGAGCAGGTCATTGTCTCCTGTGTGAACCCAGAGGTGGCTGAGAGAAGCACCTCACAGGTTTCTGCTGCTCCTCCCTCTCCCTGGAAGCCCCTGATAAAGCCAAGTCTTTGATCCACTTACGTTGTATGCTGAAGCAAAACTTCTTCTGCTGGTACGAAATGTAACTGGACACGGCACCAATGAGGGCCATGGCGAGAGCACTGGCTATGCCCGCAATGGTCCCCGTCTCCGCAACAGTTCCTGTGAAAGCAGAGAGCACAAGAGCTGTGCTGCTTTGAGTACATATTAGGATCGGTGTCTGCCCTCCCCCTGTGCCAATCAATCTGTGCCACCACAGCATCAGTGCCTGGTTAGTCTAGGACTGGCTGGGATTAGTGCTGTGTGCCAGCTGTTTGGGGGGGGGGGGTGTATGGGGGCTTGAGGGCACCAGGGGCTCTCCTGTGTCTGACTTGGAGAGGCATTGTTGATGGGGGCAGTCAGTATGAACAGAGCCAGGTTTGCGTGAAGCCACCTACCTGTGTCGTAGCCATTGCTGCCGCCACCACCATCTGAAAGAACAACAAGCATGTTAGAGCAACTCTGACATCCCAGGAAACGTGGTCAGGCCATTGGAGCCAGTGGCTGTGCTGGCCACCAGGCCAGGGCCCCAGGTGTGCCCTTCAGTACCTGACGCAGTTCCTGTTCACACCCAGTGCCTCAGCCCCCAGGCCATGTACTGCTGTATTCCTCTACTGAGGTGGGAGTGACTCCCAGGACGGGTGACTCCTCAAGCACCTGTCTGTAGCAGTCCTCCCCAGAGCAGCAAGGGGGGCTGTGACCAGGCTCTCCTTCCCCGTGACCAGGCTCTCCTTCCCCGTGACACATTGCCTGCTGCTCTACCCAAGGGAGCCCACAGAAGGAGCATGTCTCGCTCTGTGTCCAGGCCATGAAACAACAGGAAGGAAAGACAAAATGAGTCCAGGAAAAAACAGAAGAGGAGTTGGGATGGGAGGTAGGAATTCAGCTGTAAAAAGACTAGCTGGTAGCAGCTGAGCTGAGGGGGGCCCAGACTCCAGCCTAATGCTTGCTTTGGCTTTATAGGGCAGCCCCAGGCTCTTCCTTCCCAGGGCAATGGGGGCAGCAGGAAAGCCAGCACTGCTTGCTGGAAGGGGAGTCCCCAGGACCCTGTGAGCTCTACAGTCTGCTCTGGGCCTGCTCCTCAGCACGAGTTAGTTCCTTGCAGGCCTGCGATGGCAAAAGCTTCTCCTCCTGTTGCCCCCATGACCCTGCATGGAAGGCGCAGAGGGTCCATCTCTTGCCCTTCCACACCAGGGGTGTGAACCTCAAGGCACGTCCACCTGCAGACACATCTGTGGCCAGCAGGGCAAGGGGCTGGTAAGGCTGGCCCCGCATCCGGTACAGAACGACCGGTGGGTTTCTATCATGCTATTCATTCTTTCTTCTGCGTCTGGGTGGGGGGCTCGTTTTCAGGGGAGCTGCTGTACAGCATGTGCTGTTGTGTGATGGCAGCCTTGCACACTGAGGTAACCCTGGTATTAATTAAACAGCTGCTGTCTCAGTAACAGTGTCAAGCTATAAATGGAATTGATTATAAATTTAGCACCATGCCATAAAAGGCTGGTTTTACGGTTGCTTGTGGTTTCATTTACACACTCCTGCACTCGACTTCATCTGCACCACTCTTCTCCAAGAGGGAGCTGAGGGACTTTGCTAAAGGCTGCCTGGTGCCGAGCTCTGGGTCGCTAATTAGCGAGGAACATGGAACGAGGTGTACGTGTAACTTGCCCGCTGCTCTGCAATGCAGGCAGGGCAAGGGGCATGTAGGAACTGGCTGCCCTCTACTCCATCCCCCTACCAACAGGCTGACTTGCATCAGCACCCTGATCAGCCTGCAGTTCCCCCCTTCTGGTGCCTCCATTATCTGATGTTACAAGAACAAAGGCACTGTGCAAAGTGGCTTGTGTGTGTGTGCGTGAGAAAAAGAAAAGAGGCACCCAAATATAACCCCACCTCACTCACTGGGGTGAGGCCTGACCTTACCCTGGGCCCAGAAGTTACAGCCCAACAAAAATATCTGGCAGGAGTCTTGAAGGGCTAAGTAGCTTTCCCTGTACATACTGTCATGTATTTCTATTGTACGCCTCATCAGGCTGCAGGGTGGAATACCCCAGCTTAGGACAGAGGTGAGCAGGAAGATGCATGGTGCTTCCCCACCATGGCACTGGGGAAGTACCCACACTGAAACTTGACCTAAGTGCCCACAGGTAGCCCTGTTCTAAGAGAAAATGAGGACAGTGAAGACACCTTAGCCAGCCCTAACCAAACTCCACCTGGGTGAAGTTGCCCTGTGATGGGCAGTGCAGAGAGAGTATAAGCTTTATCAAGCGGAATGAGCAGACATGTGCATTCACTTATGTCAATCGGCTCCATGAGAGGATAGACTGGAGACTCGGATTGTAAAGAAGCTTTTCCTGATGTCTAGAGTCTGGAATAGACTCCTCCCCCAGAAGTGGTGCAAGCACCTACTCTGGATACCTTTAAGAAATGCTTCAGTGCTGATCTTGCTGGGATGATCTGACCCCAGCTGACCTCCTGCCCCTTGGGCAGGGGGCTGGGCCTGATGACCTTGCAAGATCCCTTCCAGCCAAAATGTCTATGAAATCCTTCGTCCACAGCTGAAGGGAGAATTCCTGTTTGTTCTAACAGAGGATCCCAGCTGCAGCACCCCCTTTTCCTAATTGCACTGACCGTGAAGTGGCTGCCGTTTGCGATGATGGATGTTGCTGTACCACTTTGATCTTTAGCTCAGCACTAGATCTGGCCTGACAAACCTGGCTTGCCTTAAGAGAGGATCAGCTCCTAGGGTCCTAATGTTAAGGGTTTGATTTTTTTATTTTTTTTCCCCCTTCCTTCCTCTTTTCATCTATTGTTAAGATGTAAGATGTGATGGAAGTTTTGCAGGGGAGCCATCTTAAGCGGACCATTCATTCTGTCTTGCAGAAGAATTCCCTGTGCCATATTTCTGTGGGACATGATATGTGAAGATAATTGAAATGTTATATATAGTCACACTACATACTTGTGCTTCTGAAAGAAAGTGATGGGCTAAGCTCTGTAAAGCCAAGGCATTTTTGCTTAGCATAAAAGTCTATTTTAAAATGAGAGAGAGAAAGAGGGTTGGGAGGGAAAAACAGCTCCTTCTGCAAGCTTCGGTTCTGAAGTCGCTTGAATTTTGTATTTATGGCAGCAGGTCAGGATCATGTTAATCTCCAATGTGCTCTGTCTCGTCCACAATGATTAATTAAATGTTGATTGGGCGAGTGGGGTTCATCTTTTTAATTTGACTGTGTTAATATTTAATGTTGTGGGTCTTTAAGGAGCACACAGTCATAGAAGCTGCAACCCACAGTACTAACTTAATTTCCAGTAGCCGGTGGTCAGGGCTGAAAGGAAGTCTTTGGACCCTCTTATAAGGAGTAAAATGTGTATTTGTCACTAATCAGAGGAATGAGGCCACTCCCACTGGGTCAGTGGGGCTCCTTACACTGGCGGTAATGGGAGGCAGTGCTTCATTGCCTGTTGGCGAAACCAGTAAGCATCCTTCTTCACTAATGACACAAGGCCTTTCAAGAGCTGATACAATTGCTGCTGTCTGACTCTAAGGCTACAGGCAGTCCTCGACTTACAATGTTTCGAGTTACAACGTTTCGCACTTACAACGTTGATATATTGACACCCCATTTCAACTTTATGACCTCAGTTTCGACTTGCAACCCTTGATCCAGTGCAACGCCACGCCAGTGAACAAGTTCGCTGCATCACTCATCTCCCTGGAGAACATCTATCCAAACTTCCTTGGACACTTTCTTTAAGGAAGCGGACAAGACTCCAGAAAAACCTGCAGCTAAGACTCCCGAGAAGCCTCCAGCCATGAACCCTTCAAAAAGTCCAACCAAGAGCCTTTCAAAAAGTCCAGCAAAGCCACCTCAAAGAAGTCCTTCCAAATCAATATGATTGCTATTTACAATATAAATACATTAATGTAGCTATGTTACTCATCTATAATTGATCGAGTACAAAATTCTGAGGTATTTGTAATGAAAATAGGGTATCGGGCCTTGGTTCAGGAACCAATCCCCCATTTATAAAATTGTTTCTTATGAGAAAATTGGGTCAGAGTTGCAACGTTTTGAGTTAAGACGTGGTTTTCAGGAACCAATTGTGTCGTAAGTCCGAGGACTGCCTGTAGATAGAACCTACGAAGAGTACAGAAACTAATGGGGGGAGGTGCACGTGTGTGTGTAATTCTTGGATAATAACCTTTTTTTTGCAAAAAAGAATGAATGAATGACCCTCCTTTCTATCGCTAAGGTTTAGGAGCCCACCATGAAGAACTGTACAAGTTTGTACATGTTGTAGATGTGGAAGCAGCTACAAGTTCACAGGAAAAGTGTTAATGAGCTTTGGACAAGCTCTGGCTGCCCTTGCATCTGTATGTAACCATTTGCAAAGGTTACTGCTCCTTCACTGCTGGCCCTGAGAGTGTAGAATGGGGCCAGGAAGGCTGCAGACTAGCTTCTTTCATGACAGCGCAGGGATGGAGTTGATGTGCATCCTTGCTGGAACTAGGGCAGGTGGTCATGGTGCTTCTCCCCCTTGCCACATTTCTTGTCATCACAGTTTGCTCCATCTGGAGGAAGAGACTCATCCTGGGAAGTCTCACTAGGCAGGCCAGGCTTTCAGCTTTAGAGGCATCCCATCTCCCCTTTCTCAACTCTCCCATTAACCTTGCAGGCAACTCTGCTTTACCAGCCCTATTTCCAGATGGACCTTAGGGTGGTGCTGGTGCAATCCCAATTTCTGCTTCAACTATCTCCTAGCTCAAGTTTCAGGGCTCAGTCACCTTGCCCTTCCTTGTGATGAGAGGGTGTGTGTTCCCTGTTAGCAGGGGATTCCTCTCAACCCTGGTCTTCCTTGCAGTTCCCTTTTCTAGGCTTCCAAGGGGAATACAGAGCCATTGAGAAGGTGGAGGGAAAGGCAGTCAGACACTCTTGCCCACATGTCTGAGAGGTGCTGGCTGTGCTCAGAGGTTGTCCAAAACAGACGCATTATTGAAGGCAGACACAACTCTAGCTCTTCTCGTCCAGGCAATATGGTGCCTATAGCCTGGTGATTATGACGGACTACAGTGACAGATCCTTACGGTCCCAGTACATCAGACACTAGTAAGCACAATGGTAATATACAGGCCACTTTTTCCTTTTAAATATTGAACATGATGTTAATGAAATAACAATAATAAAATCAATCCTCTCAGTGGTCTGCAACTTGCTCTTCCAGATTTAGGACTGGCTTCAGCTTTTGTTCCTTTCCCAAACAGGAGGTGACAGTGCTCTTCTACAGAGTGGGGACCCTTGTCTACAATTAATAATGGAGATGGCAGGAATCTGTCCCCCATTCCTTCCCCTCTCGTGGTTCCATCAGCATACCACGCTCCAAAGAGAATGGGGTGGCTTGTGGAATAAACCTGCACCACCGCCACATTTGGAAAGTGGTACTTAAGGACCTACCTTTCTTCTTGTCAGGGTTGTAGCCGTCGTCCAAAATATCACTCAGGTCAGCATCTGAAATGCCTGGAAACATACAACCCATACACAATTCCTGTAACTTAGGCACCAAATGCTTTGCACTCAGAATCATAGAAAAGTAGGGATGGAAGGCACCTCAGATCAATGCAGGATCATCCCCCTCTAAACCACCCGTCAATTGTTTGTCTGTTTATTAGATCATTCAGCACACATCATACCAACCCTGGGCAATGGGAAGCTTTCTATTGTCCTACCCCAGAGGACTGCAGGTGACAGTGGGGTTCAGAGCAGGGGCTGCTTAGATGCTGAGCTTTATCAAGGTGTCGGTGTCTTGCTGGCTGGGGGGCTTGGAGCTTGCCTGCACTGGCCCAGGCCAGCAGGTGGGGGTGCTCGAGCAGCCTCCCAGGAAGCTGTCAAACCACCTCTTTCCCTAAGCCTGCCAGCTAGCAACTGTCAGCAGCAGCTGGAGAGCAGGGCTGGGGATGGAGCATCTCCTGCTGTGTGACCCCTGCCAACTAAGGATCTTGGGAGGTGAGGGGGTCTGCTGGGATCTTAGGGAGAGCCTGCTGGGGTCTTGGGGAGATCTGGACCAGGCCGATGAGGAAGGGGTGGTGCTCCCTTCCCTCTGCCCTAGTGCAACAGAGCCCCCCCACCTTACAGGTCCAGCCCAGCTCTCCCCAAGACCCCAGCAGAGGCAGCTGGGGGGGGGGCACACACAGCGGGAGGGTGAGGGAGGCTCCCTGCCCTGCCCACAGAGGGAGGAGACAGAAGTTTTCTGTCTCCTCTCTGTGACAGCCCCACAAAGCTGCACGGGATGCAGTGGATTCACCTTAAATTAACCCTTGCAGGTAATCTGTACACAGGTTCCCTAAGGTGCTTTGCCTGAGAGCGCCCCTGTCTGATACTACATCAGACAAGGGTTAAATTTTTGCACGACTGGCCATTTTAAAAGCACTCTGAAGCTGTGAATGTTTGTTGTGTAACGGCTACAGAACGCTTTTGTGGGGCCTCGTCACATGAAGTTTAACTTCTGTCCACACCTCTTGTGCCCACTGCTCTTACCAAGCAGCTGGTGACATATTGGTATAAATTTATGTGAAACTGGATGGTCTGGATTACAACTAAAAAGGCTTCCATTTACAAGGGGCAAACAGCCAGAGGAACCTGGAAAACAACCAGCCCAGTAGAGAGCGAATAATATATGTAAGTTGTTTACCTATTGTGCTCTTCATGATGTTGGCTGCTGCAAGTTAGAGCAACCCCCAGGCTCTCCTAACCAATGTGGTCTTACCACTATCCAGGGCTCTTTATCAGCCACACCTTTTCACTGCACAGAGCACACACTGACACAAGCAAGATCTGCCCACAAAGTCTGCATTTTTTTTCTTTTACTGTAAGCTTGTGTGCTGGAGCTACTCCAAGAAGGAACTGAGTATTAATGATTTTCAGGAAAGTTTCACAACTAGCACAAACATTGGAGACCGAAGATGCTGAGAAAACATTAAATCCATGCAGAATTGAAATGGAGAGCCAAGAGTCCTGAATTAATAGCAGAATTAGTGGAGAAGTCCAACACCTTGGAATCCCAAGGTGGCATGCAGGCAGACAACAGGAATATTTGATGCTTAGTAAAGTGGGTGGCAGAAAGCTGAGATTTGTAAAAGGAAAGAGCAACAGCTGGGAGCCAGTCAGAGACTCCTTACCCGATTCTCTGCCTCGTGAAGGGCTACCTTTACCTTTCGAGCCTGGAATAGGATTCTTTATTCATTAATTAATCATAGAAAACAGCATTTTACTGATTTTAGATTTTGCAACTGGATTAAAAAAACAAGCAACATAAACTGAATGGAGGTCATAATGGGAGGCTGAGCAACGCTGACTAAGCTTGCATAGGAATTACTTGGTGATTATTAAGAGACACTAATACCTTTTACTCTTAGGACTAAGTCCAACTCTTACCTTTTAGCCAGCTAATTCCACCCTGCTTGAATCCCTAGAACACTGTTAATACAAAAGACATATCCTCCTCCTCGCTGCTTTTTGTGACTTAATTTTACGGCTAAGATGACAGCCTGTTACAAAATGATTGGATTTTCCAGCACTTGAGCAGAGTGCCTATATGTTGTTTGGCACCTAAAGGGTGGGATAAGATCTGGCCATTGGTGTCCTACAGGACTCCGATGTTTTAAACCAGCCTTGAAAGCAAAGTCCCTACAAGTCACCTAGCTAGTAAGATTCAGTATAATACCTGACTATTAATTACATATGTTGTCAAGTAGCATATACTGCAGTCTTGGCAGCAATAAAAAAGCTGTGCTCAGTCTGTTTTCTAGCTCGGTGCTCCAAGGAACAATAACTATAGATAAATAGCCTGTTTACTGGAATATTTTGGGGGTGGAAAGATGCCTCAGCCCAGTTAGATCCAGCTCTTGTACTGGGAATTAGGATCATTCTGTGTCTTTGCAATGACCAAGAATGCCAATAGCAAGTGCTGATTTCTGAGTGTAAGGTATACCAATATAGGGGGAACTGATCAAAGCCACCACCACTCAATGGGTCAAAATGGAAAGAAGACATGACCCTAAGGGTCAAATAATTAAGTGTATAAAGCAGCTGGCAACGACCTGGACAAAGGTCCTTTTAATACAACTGTACTTCTCCCAAATCAGACTCATGCTAACAGGTTTCACCCCTCCCTCGTTCCTTTTATATTGGCCTGATCCTCCCATCAGTATCAATGAAGTGACCTTATTCCACCCTCAGGTGCATGTGCAGTTCCAAAGGGAGTTGGCGTAGGAGATTTGTTTACTGTACTCGATGGCAGGATTTGGCCAGTGGGGCTTCAGGGAAATGGAAACGATCTCCAGGAGAGATCTGGGAAAGAGCCTTAAAATACTCAGTCATTCTCCAGCTTTTGCACAGGTCTCTCTGGTTGCTTCTGTCCTGGGCATTTTGCAGCATTTCACTGCTGCATGATGCATTCAGCAATGAGAGCTAACTGTCAGGTCTTGGAGGGTTGGTGGGGGGGGAATCATCAGCTGTTATAAATTTGTGCTGTAATCAGCTGAAATGGAGGCAGTCTCAGGGGGCTACTGTATTCTTCTCACTGCATGTTGCACTCCCCCAAGTCATAAGTAAAAAAGCAGCAGAATTTACACGGGGATCTAGGGCAGAGGAAGAAAGTGAATCAACATACCTTCACCAGGCTTCCCACTTCCTTTTCCACCTCCTTTTCCATCATTCCTATCATCAAGGGCATCAGACAGGTCAAAATCCATAGGATCCTTTGCTATAAAATAACATGCTCTGGTTAGCATCTTGCAGCAGCAGCACTAGCCTACTTCATTCAACACTTGCCAATCAAATCCTTTAATTCTGGCCAGGTTGTTTAATCAGGAAAAGGCTCAGTCCTGCCAGAGTGGCAGTGGGAAAGATGCAGTAATTGATACATATCATATGTTTTCCAGTTTATGTACACAGTATCATGGGAGATATTTGCAATTCATTTGGTTTTGTGCTCTCGTGCTGCTGTTATGATAAATGTCATGTACTTCTTGCAGAAACTGTCTTGCATAGTGGATCAAACGCCCAGAAATTATATAAATCAACCGGGATAGAAAAGGTCAGGGTGAAACAGACAATTCTAAGTGTTCTCTGAGTAGAAATAAGAAGAGAGAAAATCTTAAAGGAAAAGGAAGGATTTTTTTTTTTTTTTTTCAGAGATGCTTGGTTTGTGACTGGAATACTTGGTAACAGGGAAAAATGCAAGGTATGACACAGGTCTGCATCCTGAGAAGTTAATTAATGAGAGAACAGTTCTCTGCCACCTTTGCTGCGTGGTTATTGTAAAAAATGTGACCAAGCCAGATCCAGGTCAACTGACTCTTTGCTAACTCATGTTTCAGAAGCAGATCTGGACTTCAGATTGTGGTGGAGATGCAGAAATACTGAACCAAAACTCACTCCACAATATCTGGCAAAATGCTCAGCTGAGAAATGGTTATCAGTGTCAGCACCAGTTACTGGTGTCAGAAGGGACTGCTATCATTAGGTTTCAGCATCGGTGTCCTTCTGAAATGCCTGGGAGTCACTCACCTGAGATAACACTTAAGGCCAGATTTGCTGCTACAGTAACTAGCTGCAACTCCACTGAAATCAAAGGAATAGTGCCAGTTGGTTCCTCCTACTGGGAGCAGCAGCACTTTGTTTTGTTTCACATTTGGACTGTGTTTCTAGTCTTCCTAGTTCTAAGGGAAAACCAGTCTCAATATACTTTTAAGATGTCAAAATTTAAAACCCTTCAAACGCTGCTGGGGAAATAAGGGAAGTACAAGCTTGGTGTGACTGGGGCATGTGGGGGATGGGTGATGCCCGTTTCCCAACACAGAAACCAAAAGAGGTGGACTCAGCAGGGTGCAGTTTCTATCTCTTCTCCTCCAGATTGCATCCTGCAACCTTCTGCTTCTCAAAGACCTGGATCATGAAGCCCTGTGTGCTGCTCAGGAACAAATATGTACCTGGAGGCTTTTTGGGTGGGGCCTTTGTGGTTTTCGGCTGCTTGGTGGTAGTGGTGCGGATGGCATCCCATAAACTGATGTCATCTGAAGGAACAAGAGAACAAAGTTGAGGCTGCAGAACTGGGCCCAAGGTGATGAGATCTCCCAGGCCAGGAGCACTGGTACAAGGGAGGGGTTTGTGTTGCCAAATTTGGATTCTTATCTGAATGCTCCCAAACCTTCAGGGCTCTCTGCCTTTGGCTCACATGAAGGTAACAACCTCTATATGTCCTGTGGTACCTACATACGTGCCCTCAAATACACAGTGCTGCTCTGAGTGAGCTGCATTTGTGAGCCCTCAGGAGCCTCTTCCTCCAGTCACCCTCCACAATCCCACCTTTTGGCCATGGGAGGGTGCACATGCATTCCTACATGGCACGGCATTACCTGACTTCTTTGGGGGCTTAGTGGTGGTCTTTGTTGGCTTGGTTGTTGTCTCTGGGAGGGTATCAAAGAAATCCGCCAGGTCAAGGTCACCTAAAGAAAAACATTGCATTGCTGTATGAGCAGCAGATTTCTGCTAGGGCCTCTCTCCTGCTTGATAGCCCTGTGCTGCCCCACCCAGCTGGCGTGCACTGTTCATCGTCTCACAAACCTCCATTTGGAGACAGTCAGCACAGTGCCTGCCTATTATTTACAGAACATCATCAATAGCCTGGAGTCCACATGTGGCCTGCTCCTCTTGCCAGCCTCCCGTGAGCTCTGTGACCTTACTGCCATTCCTTAAATGCGCTATTAGAATATTTAGCTCAATGCTTACTGGGAAACACGAGTTCGCTGCTGCCTTTGTCATGGATTACAGAGACCCTGTTGTAGGCAGAGGCCACTCTGACCTTATCGGTAAGATGCTGCGTCTCACAATTGGTCAGCTGAAAAGACTGTCCAGATGCCACAGAGGTCTGCTTGCTGGAACATAATCCCATTACAAAGCTCTCAGATCGCACCTCATTTTCCACCTCTCTCTCTTAGATCTGGACTCATTTTTCCTTTCCTTTCAGTAATGTCCATTTGAATGGTCATGCAGTGCTCTGAGAAGTGTTGGGGGAAAAAATGCTTGCAGTTGTCAAGGCAATACTGCACATGTAAGACTTGAATAACCTAACTGTGTTCATCCTCAGGAAAAAGGTTTCTGTTCTCCATTTTTCTCATTGGAGCCAGAAATACATGTATGTATAAAAGAGCAGACAAGGTTCCTTGGGTGAATTTGATATCTTTTATTAGACCAACCCAAATGGTTGGAGAATAGTTATTAAGCAAGCTTTCGGGTTCAAAAACCCTTCGTCAGGCTAAGGAAGCTGCAGCAGTTGCTGCGTGCTCTTCCTGGATGGAATGTATAAAATGCACACATACCCCCACACGTTTTTTGGCCCTATGATCATATACACACGCACATACACATGCACACTTTTTTTTGGCCCTATGATTAGAGTCGTCCTTGACACCTAGGGTTCAGCAAGCTCCTGTGCGTCTGGTTGGAGTGACTCAAATCTTCCGCAGCAGAGCAGAGAACATGCCAGCAAGCAGAAGCACTGCTGTGAAGGAGGGACATTCAAGAACCTGCACAAACTGGCTGTCCATGTCCATCTAGCACAATTACTCTCTTCCTTGGAAAACTTGCTGACTCTGGAAGAGGGAATGTAGTGCGTGTGTCTGGATTCTGCACATGGTACCATCTGTCTGCTGTAAATGCTGGAACATGGATTTGAATCACAGGCAGAAACCAATGTAAGCTTGCTCTAAGTTTTTGGGAGGTGCCCATCACTGTGGCAACAGTGCAAAGTTCTGTGGGATTCTCTCTCCCCACTCCTGTCTCCCAGTCATTCTCCTCTTTCTTTTCCCTATTCTCTTTTGATCCTGTCCATCTGCTCTTCCGTATCAAAATGTCGCAACCCCATTTCCTCTCTTTGCAGCAGCTGAAGAAGGGGGCCTGTTGCTGGTTTGCTCAGCCATGTGGGGCGAGAGCTGACTGCTGGATTTTTATTCTCATTTTATTTTGACAAGGGAGTAGTAGATTGGGACTTGGAGGCTGGGAGCAAGGAGCTCTGCAGTGCCATTCCTGGGCTGGCCATGACCATGACACAGCTCAGAGCAGTTGCAGCAGGGCTTTGGCTACAAAAAGCTGTGTCCCTCCCCAGGACTGCACCAGTGCTGGCCATCCCCTCTGCAATGGCGGACAAGCAAAGACTAGCACAGGAGCCAGCTCCACTGGTGTCTGCACATCACAGGGAATCCCTTGGGCTGCGGGAGTGTGCGGTGGCCAGTTATTTACTCCATCACAACAGAGCAAAGGCACTGGCCCGTAAGAGCCAGTCAATGACTGACAGGTCTGCTGTCCTCCACTGTGAATGGTCTATACTGGCCCATGTAGACAGGCTCTGAGGAGGAAACCTGCACACTGCAGAGGTGTCTGTATCATTATTCCGCCACCATCAGTAAATGAGAGGACTGAGGCCTCACAATTAACTGCTTAATTAAGGTCACACATAAGACAAGTGAAACCTGAAAACAGAACCAGGAGTCTCACAGCTCCACATCTAGTGCCTGATGAAGGGGGCCATTCCAGGGTCTTTGTTCCCTTTTTCCTTCTCCAACCCCACTCTCTTCCTTGCAAACCCAGCTCCAGTCCAGCGCTGCAGTGCTGGATCCAAGCCATGAAGCTAGTTATACAGCAGAAACAGAACCTACCCCACGCATCCACATTCCTGCTGTCTCTGAACCCAGTGGACACTGATAAGACTCTCCTCCATGCAAGAGAGAAGAAATTGTCATGGAGAAGACAAATGGAGGCATCAAGCAGTTCAGTGAGTTGCCCAAAGCCATGCAGGAACCTGTGGTGGAGCTGGGGCCTACTCTTCCCATCTGTGTTACCACAGATGATTGCATTAAAGACAGGAAGCACTTTGGGGCAGGGATCATTTCATTATTTTTGCCTGTGCAGTACTTAGCACAATGGGCCTTCGCCCCTGACTGCAATGGCTATGTATCACTGCATGGGTAATGACAGCACCCCACTGGCAGGGACTGGAGCTAACTCCTCTCCACGCCCTGTCATTCTAGTTCCATTGCTCATGTAACTGAATCTGTTTTCAAGGAAAAAAATCCCTGTGAATGCCATTGTTCCTGTCCTGTCTGCAAGGCCTGGAGTACATGTGCAGCAGGGAAACAGCATGCTACACACCACAGCATGCGTGATGCAGAGAAACAGCTCATTACTTCATTTCAATGAGAACTGGAAAAGGACAACTCACCTGATGGCTTCCTGGGTGGTTTTGGAGTTGCTGTGATGCAAAAAAGAGGATAGATGTTAGTTACTGGTGTCACCTGGAAGCCCCACATCTGGGAACAAACTACAAGTGCTTATTTGTCACAGGGTGCATAAAACTCACCCGGGGCACATAGAATCACAGGGTGTCCAATGATATGCGATGCCTTTTCACCATTCGCTGAGCTCTGGCATAAAGTGGAAATCCTTGCATTTGCATTAATTCATTTTATATTCTGCATTTGCAGACCACAAAGCCTCAGGCTGAACAAGGAATCCCACCAAAATGAATCAATCTAGCTAAAGATCTGAGTGAACCTGAGTAGGACAGAGTGTGAAGCTTTGCTGAGGCTAGTGATGAGCCTGTGCAAAGATCCCAATTCTGTCTTGATCTCCTTGGGGCACAGAGGGATGAATTTAACCTGGAGCAAAACTACCTTGACCTGCCACACAGGTTCTGGAACCAGCAGCTAGCAACATGGGGCAAGTATCATGTATAAAATAACACACCTGAGGACAATGAGGTGCTATTAAGATTTCTTTACTGTTACCTGCTCAGGTCTTCCAAATCTGTAACTCAATATTTACAGTACCCCATGCCACACAGTGCAGGAGGGGCCTTTATTTTAAAGGAAGAAAAATTATTTCACATTGATTTTCAGTCTGAGAGAGATTTTTAGAAACAGGGTAATGCTGCAATGCCTGATATGGTCAATAGTGTAATAAAAAAACCTCAAACTCAGTTCTTGTTTTACAGCGTAATCTGCTGACTTGGTAATGGGCTATATTACCATGAGTATGAATAAAATATGAACAGGAGTTGTGGCTGCCCTGTTCCTATTAATTTTTGTCTGTGTCTCTGAATACTGGAACATATTTGACTGGTGATACCTTTAGTAGTTTGCCATCATTTTAAATCGGCTGATCTCTGTGACCTTATGGCACTTTCTTCCTGTTTCAAATTGGAGGATGCGGTTCAAAGAAGAACTTTACTTTGACTTCCACAGGGGTATGGAGAGGAGTTGGTATGAGGTATGTGATGGGCCCCCCCCCAGGACCAGAGCGGTCAGAGGTTCTACATTTAGCCCATACTCTGGGGCAGTGTCCTAATGCTGCCTGTGCATAGTCAGTTCAGCCCTACAGATCTGAGAGGGACCTTGCAAGGGAGAGGTCTGGAGTTGCTAGCTTTGATCCTGAATCTGTGCCTCCTAGACCAGTGCCTGTAGAGTCGAAATGCCTCGTTATTCACCCACATTCTCATGCTGCTTCTGGCCCCAGCAAATCCCCAGGTCTTAAAAGAATATGCCTTTCATATAGGAATTCCAAAATGAGACACATCTGATCCAGAAGGCTGGTTCTCTGCCAGTCAGTGGTTCCACTTGTGTAGCTTCATTTTATGCAGTGTAGCACGTGGAAACAAGGAGTGTCCAGCTGCTCATTCCCAAGTGGTTTGTAGCTTGGGTAGTTGTTTAGGGTCCACTGCTATGAAGTATCTGTACATGCATGTGAGGGAAAGCAAGACAGCAACTGGTATGCTTGATTTGTAGTTTACTTTAATCTGGTTGTGCTGGTGGCGGATGGCTTTGTACAGATGCTTCTGGACTTGGCTTACTTAGTGCTGATCTGGGAAGATTGATTAGAAAGGGGGAGAGGGGAGAGCTGATCCCTGTATTCTAAATTTCTCAGTTTTGGAGCTTTGTGGAGCACTCTAGAAAAAACAGTCATTGTTTTATGGGCCACCCGCCCAGTGTGTATAAAGATATAGAGTTCTGCTGGACCCAGTGATCCTACCTGAGCTGAGACTCTGACCTACCATTTCCAAGCACCCAGGGTCTCATCACTGCGTATCCATGCAGCTCTTCCTGAAGTCAAAGGGCACCACAACTTCCCTTAGTAGAAGATGTCCCTACAATGGTGGTGTCCTCATGGCTGTTCAGTGATGTAGGCTGGTAAAAGTACTAGTTACAGGCTTTTTTTTTTTTTTTCCAGTTTACTGAAGTCTCCATCAATGCACACAGAATTGCTAGTAAAAATTAAGAACAAAACAGCTTCTCACCCAGAGTTCCTCTAATTTATTTAAGACCATGGGCCAAATTATGGCCTGTTTAATATTGGTGTAAATCGGGAATCATTCCACTAAATGCAATGGAGCTGCTACTATGTAAAACTGACGAGAATCGGACCCCAGAACCCTGATCTGAGAATATCTAAAGCAGTGTTTCCCAACCTTTTACGGCCCAAGGCACACTTACATTAATAACAATTTTCTAAGGCACACCTGTCAAGGCATTTCCCCATCCCCATTCTTATGAGCTCACTGTAGATCATTGTTGTGGCAAAATTCTGCGGCGCACCTGTTAATTTCTGGTGGCACACCATTGTGCCGTGGCGCACCGGTTGGGAAACACTGATCTAAACAATGGTGCTATACAACATTTGTGTTTCTGCAATAATGTAAATTGCCATGAAAAGAACACCAAGCCATACCTTGAACACAAACATCTGATATTTGTCTTTTTTGGAGTGCCAGGAATAACACATCCCTCTTAGAAGTGATCTATTGTAACTGATGTGATGATGTATTAACTAGTTTGAACTAGCTGTTTTATTTTTTCCTTCATTACTGTTTAACAATGGTGATGAAGGGGATTTGGAAGTGCCAAAGAAACTCAATCTACAGCAGAAGGAAGCTTTTCCCCACTCAGATTTCTTTAAGTGGGCAAAAGATCTCTGGCATAAAATTACATCAGGAATGTTAAACTGCAAAGCTAGTAATAGCGCTTCTAACTCAGCCAAACTGGAGCGCTGTGAAGAGACGGTTTCTACAGGGTAAAGCCTGTCACCAGAGGGTAATCTCCCACTGCTATACAGGCTTGGACAAAGGTGTTGCTTTTTATTGTCAGTACACTTTTAAAGGAGTCGTTTTGATGGTACCACAAGAGCGCCGGCCTCTCCACAGATACTGGCTGGTGGATGGTGGCACTGTGAAACTGTTGTGTCAGTAAGCAGTATGTTTGTCCAGAGCATGTATCATGGGATGCATGTTCACCTGGTGACTCGGGTATGGCCTTATCCAACTGGCTTCTCCCAGCTGCATTTTGCAGGGAGCGTGAACTGCTTTTGAAAACAGTAGAATGCTTGCAAGGAAACACACTGGTGCTTTATACAGACTGCTCTGAGATGATTCAGTCTGAATTACCCAGACCAAACACGGGAGGTTACGCAGGGAAGGGCGATAATCTATTTGGCTGAGAGGGAGCTTTTGAAGCTGAAAATGGTAGAATGCATCTGAATATTTGGGTAAGCAGAGGCAGGAAAAGAGAGAAAAATGAGGCATGCCCCGAACAATAAACGCAGCTGAGTATTGGTCAGGGGAAAACCATGGCCCCATAGCGGAAAGAAGCATTGTGGCTCCTTCCTACCGTCTAAGCTAGCTTTAACTAGGACTGGAGGAGGCTAAGGGCTTCTGCACCTTTCTCCTCACTAGCTAATACATTCCTAACCCTTTTTCTCCTTCCCCCCCTCAACTTCTCCATTTGTACATGGTTGCCATAGTTCATAAAGGAATGACGGGGTGGGAGTCCCAATGTGGACACCTGGCCAACACCTTCCTAAAGCAGGTAGGAAGAATGAGAGTCTCCAAGATATTCCCACTTATCCCCAACTCCAAGTGCTCATGCAATTGGCTGGGGAAGGAAAACATTCAGACGAGAAGGAGAGTTTTGTGAAGGACTAAGTGACATGACAGAAGAGGTGAATGGCCAAGAGGTGTAAATCACTAATTGCCATCTCAAAACCCACTGTCCTTGCCGGCTGGAAGAGAAATGAATCACTTGCTGGCTTCCAGGCAAGTAGGGGAATGAATGAATGACAAGAGAAGGAATTGGGAACCCAACAAGCGTATGTTCAGCATTACTGGAATGTCAGAATGATCCTACAGCAATGTGAATTGCTACCTGGCATCACAGCGCAAAGGTTAGAAACAGATTTTGCAGGACTTATACTTACTTTAGCTGTTGACAAGCATGGGAATGGAATCTGATCAGGAAAAGATGGCAACATCTTGTAACCTCCCCCCCCACCCCCATCTGCGCATAACCCAACTAGATAACTGCATATTAATCTCTTTCTTGCTTCTGTTTTAAAAAGAAGAAAATCATACTTACGTCGCTTGGTTGTAAAGTCATCCAATGCATCTTCTAACCTGAAGTCATCCAGATCGTCCCCATGTCCTAGAGACAAAGCATTAGCATTAGCTTTACTCATTCTGCACAAAGTAAATCAACTTTAAATACAGCATGGCTAGACTTGTTCGCTTAAATTGCCTTAGTCTTAGAGAGAGGGGCTTTTTTTTCAAATCTGACCTATTATCAATGATGAAGAAGACATCAGCTTTCTCAGTATTCTGTGACTGTTAAATTGCAGAGCAGTCATCTCTGGATTTTCCATTTGTCTGCCCTAATGGATGTGGGATAAATACACATGCTACACTTAAATTTGTCAAGTGGAGCCTACCAATTCATCTCTCTAGCTGCCACTCATCTGTGGATGTGTTCACGATTATATGTTTGCTAAACACTGCAAAAATATTGGAACAGCTTAGACCAATTTCGTGCAAACAAAAAACATACACCTCCTCTCCAAAGATGCATTCCAACATTGCAGGGAAAGATTTTAAATTAAAATTCTGCTGTTGTTACTGCCAAACCTGCATCTTAATATTTCAGACACAACCTGATTCACATTCTTGGCAATACAAACTACGAATGCCCCCACATTCAAGGAGCAGACCTGACAAACGGGAGGCACGTTTATCATCAAAGATGCTTCACAATGTCTCCTAACAGTTCACAATATCCCTACGCTACCCCTAAACTAGTGCTATGCTAATGTGGTAGGTCCAGCTAATCCTTCCTTTCTCTGTCTCTCTTGCATCACATTAATTACTGTTGACTTAGCCTAGTTCTGAATGCATTTGTCTTGATAAATTCATGCTTTTACATCTCAGAGCATGCTGAGTAATTAATATCCTTTGGGTTTGCTAAGTACTGCAGCACTGCAAGAGAACATTAAAATGGCTTTCCTCTTATTCCTACTGCTAAATGGATTTAGCTATTGCCACCTGAGCTCCAGCTTGCTTCATGAATAAATTTAAAGCTTTACTGACAAGGACAATAACAATGAAAAGGCACTAGTCCATCAGAAAGCAGGTATCAGCGTTTCAGTAAAAAACTTTTACACACACTGGTCACTAAGTATTACAACCCATTCAGCTCTGATTTCAGTTATTCACACATCACATCTTGTTTCATTTACCATCTATTTAAATGTAAACTCAGCAAACAAGGGAATGATTTAAATGCAAGGTCCGTGGTTTGGAAGTACTATGTATTTCTAAATCTCCTAGCAAAGCACTCAAGAGCGTTATGCTGCTGCTTGCTTGATATTTTCTTTTTAAATCAGCCCTCAGATGAATTTGTCATTAGAAGGGTTTAGCTCCTACATCACTGGGCAGGAATAGAAATGTTGCCGGTTGATACAGGTAGAGGCCAGTGCTGTGTCAAAAGCACAAAGTGGGATTCCGTTGTTTGGAAAACTAATAGAGGGGAACAGGACTTGTTCTCCTCAGCTTGCATCCTACCTCCTCCCTGGATGGGTGCATCTTCCCACCCCCTCACCCCTGCTCCGTCTCTACCTAAAGTATTTGCCTGGACCACCATAAGCATGTGTCTAACACTAAAGAACAAAAATAGTCCCACTGAAAGTCCCAGGAGTGGTGTATACAGGCAACTCGAACTGGTGACTATGCAGCTTCTAATCCCAGGAGGTCAGGAGAATAACTGGACTCGTGAGTGCTGACTCACACGGGCAGACAGGGTTATCTGTATTCACTGTAATGCTTAGGAAATGTCAGCTAGGTCTCCATAATAACTAATAATATGGTGCCTATCCCAAACTGCGTGCCACAGCCAACACTACTGCTGTGGATGTCAGCCTCCAGCCATTTCATACGGACTGTATCGTATCCTCCTCTCTCTCTTTGCCCTGTCTGCAGAGCATCACTGGTGCAACGTAGCTCCTTTTTTTGCCTTTTCTCTTTAAAATGCAAAAGGAAGAAGAAAAGGGGAAAAACTGCAAATCTCTGGAGTGATGAGGGACAAAAAAAAAAAAAAGAAATGCTACAAATCTCACCCAATGGAAAGGCAGCATTGTCACACTTCATTTTAATTCCCTTCTAACTCTGCGGTTTGTAATAAGAGCAAAACTAATTGAAGGGAGGAATATGGCCATAATGCTAACGCTCGCATTTGTATTCCATGAGCCTGCCTTTCTCTCTCTCTTTCTGTTCTCGGTGATTAAATAAATGTTAGGGGCACTGATCTGCTCCACACCAGGGCTATGCAATTAACAGGTCCCGGCAGTATTTTTTGCTTTTTACATAGGATAATGCAGTTAGTAAAATGTGCCGTCAGAGGGAGATTGGAGCTCTTCTATCAAGCCGCTAGACTGGAAACATGATACCAGATGTGTTCAGTTAGGGTTTGCTTTTCTATTAAAGAACATAAAGGGGCTTTCTGCCATGGAAAAAGCTCAGCTGCCTCATGAATGACTAAAAGAGCCAATTCCTATAGGAGGCAAAGCATCCAAAGCCTGAGAAAGTGATTCACCCTTGTGTGGTGAAAGCCAGATGCAAAACATACAGCTCGGCCCCTGCACGTGGCGTTGAAAGTGCGTTTCTGTGCGTAACACAGCATATTTCCACGACGTGTAAGAGCTTCCCCTGTAGGTTTCCCTGGGGGAAGCAAGATGTCCCTCTGCCAAGCCTGTGTTGCAATTCACTGGCGCGGTTTAGCCAGGGACTTTTAGAAACCCGTCAAACAGGTGCAACCCAAAGGGAGCTTGGCCTCGGGTGCAACCCAAAGGGAGCTCAGCCTTGGGTCAACTTGGCCTCAGGCCAAATTCTAGTCCATTTGAGCGCTGTCTCAAGCCCTGCCTCTCTCTCGACTGTTTGTCACTTCCTGCTGCCGTTTAATGGCAGCGTGCGGACAAAGTGACTGTGGCAGACACTGACTCAGTTCCCTCCCGTCCAGTCTTGGGTAGGAGGAAAACCGAGAGGGGACTGTCTCAAATACAGACGGTGCTGGGCAATTCCCCAGGCAGGCATCAGGGGCAGAGGGAAACCACAAAATACTTGGTAACTTCCCTCTTGGGGGAAATTTGGCTGTTTCTGTGAATGACTGTGGAGGAGGGTATGATTACTCTCCAGATAGTAGCTGCAGCTCTTCCCACAGCAGAAAACGAGAATACATGTAGCTTAGTTTTAAATCCAATCTTTGCCTGAATAAGAACACCTTACTCTAGTATGGGCATGGGGCACTTCTTAGAGAACATGCTTGTATATTTTCTCAAACTTCTTGCTCCTTTAGGATATATTTTCAAACCTAAGGGAGCTAGAGATCTATCTCCCATTTATGCACCAGTTCCCACTGAATTTGAACTCTCTTTTAAACACAGTTGGAAAACCCCAGTCTAAAGGCTTCTCTGTACCTAAAAAGCCAAATGATACAGCTATAGCATCAAACTCTTGAGTAGAGACATAGCTTACACTAGCACAAGAAATCTTAATGTAGAATGCATACAAATTCATTGCTGCAGGGACTATAACCCAGGTTTCTTCCCCAGACAAGTACCTTAAATACCATACCAGAGATACAAGTTTGCCCTTGCATGTACTCTCTCTCTGGCCTAACAAATCCCCGGTGTTCTGCATAAAGCAGAAAAACTTCAGCAGGAGACACTGAAATCGCCTGCAGGGCTTGGGCACCTAAATCTTTCTGCAGATCCAGCTCTTGGGAGCGGCCTTGGTGGTAAAATCAGCCTTGCCATTGATTGTGTCCTAACAAGGTGCCCCAGCCCTGGAATGGCTCCACACTATCTTGCAGCGTGAATTTTTATCACTGCCCCCTTTGCTCGGGGGTTGCTTTCCATCTAAGAAATGACTGAATTTCTCTGGGTTATTGTGACCGTCCGGACTTGCGCCACAAGCTGTTCCCACAGCTTAGGTATTGCCGACGCATGGAATTAAATGAGCAACAGGGTGTCTGTAGTCATGGCAGGCATTTGAAGAATAGCAAAAGCTTTAAGAAAGGTGCCCCCCCCCCCCCCACCTTTGCGGATGTGTCAGGAGATGGAGGAACAACTGTCTTGAGAGGGGGAACATGGATATAAGCTCTGATTAGCAAGAACAATCAGCTGAGTGATGTTCACACCTACTCAAGTTTAATGACAGCTCTTCTTGGCAGCTTTCCTCAGAGCATTAATATTCTAGGAGCTACATGGCTTAGTCTTACACCACCACTTCCCCAGCCCTGCATGATAGCAACAGACTATAAGGAATCCTACCTTTGCCAAGCCCAAAAACTGATCCCCCCCCGGGCACAAGTAGGACTGCTGGGGAGGATGCCACTTGGAGAGGGAAGAAGTCACTTCTCCCATAATGCTCAGGCACCTGGGACCAGTTCAGGAAGTTACATCAACGTGCAATGTGCATTTTCATCTGAACATGCCATTAGTCCCTGCGGGGGCACTGGAACTGGTGTAAGACAGGAAGGGCGTGTGTTAGCGCTGCCACTGCACTCCTCAAAAACACTGACATGTTGCACCCGGGGACTGAGTCCCATGGGGGAGTTGTGCTAGTGAAAAGACAGGACCTGCTCAGAGAACTTAACCCCAGGGACAGTGTCTTCTTTATGGGGGTAAATGGTGCACCAAGAGTGGGAAGCGCTACAGAGCAGATGTGTAATGAGTGCTGTGTTTTGCCCATAGAGAATGTAGGACCAGGAAGATTTTCAGACTAAATACTGACCAAGCCTCAGAAGTAGGGAAAAGAGCTGGTATATCCCATCCCTTCCCCTGTTGCAGCTTGGCCTACAAATTACTGGATTTGGCTCATTCCAGTTTTCAGGGCTTCCTTACTAGTACCAAAGGCAAACAGTAAGAAATTCCAATCCCAGGGCAATTTAAGTGAAGTAATTTCTTGAGTGTTGGCAGGGATTAATAATGTAATGCCAGTTAATAGAGGTGCACCAATAAAGATTTCCTTCGCTGACATCGATAGCTGATGATTAACCAACCATTGCGGCCAATGCTGATCCGATACCCAATATTTAGTAATAATGCAAGGCATTTTAAACTGCTGACGCAAATCTTTTCCAGCAGCCTCCTGCATCCCATATATCAGCATCCCCACTCTTAAAAATGGCACTTGAACCAAAGCTTGTTGAATAAGCTTTAGTTCAAGTACCCTCACTGCCATTTTTAAGCATGGGGACGCTGGTACATGAGACCCTGCAGTACTTTAATTAGAGTGGCTGTTGAAGCTGTCCTAATAAAAGTGCTGCCCCCCCACCCCAACCCCCAGAGTACAACAGTGCCAAGGGGCACCTGCCTGAGCCTGCCCAGCAAGGCTAAGGAAGAAGGTGTGAGCCTTTCTAGCTGCCTACAGCTGAGTGGTTTCTGGGCCAGGCTCCCCACTCTCCTCCCTCTGGTCAGGGCTGGGCAACAAGACTATTCCAGGCCTGGAGAAACCAGGCCACTCTTCCCCTGCAGCTGAGCCCCAGGTCCTGGAAGCAGGACTCCAGCTTCCCCTCCTGGTGCTGCTGCTGCCAGGGGCATGGTAAGTCCCATGCCCCACAGGGGAGGCTGAATGGACCCAGCCTAAGAAAGGGCAGGACTCGCCTGGGCTGAGGGTAGGGTGGCACATGCCTGCCTCTCCTCTTTGCTCTCCCCTCACCACGACCGGAGCAGAGCTGAGAGGGGTGAGTGCAGATGCAGGCTGTTCACTATGGGCTCAGGGCTCTCTGCCCTGCTGCCTTTGCCCCGGAAACCTCGCGCTGGCCGCGTGCCCCCTGCCTGCCCGCAAGCAGCACGGGGTACAACTCACTGCCCCCGCTGCTGCCGGGTGGGCAGCAGCGTAGGGCCAGCGTAGGGCTCCCGGGGGAAAGGCAGCAGGGCGGGGAGCCCGGAGCCCACAGTGAACAGCCCACATCTGCCTTGTCCACAAACCTGGGGTGGGGGCACGTCTACCCCAAGGAGTTTGTGCAGCTGCAGGGAGCAGCCCTCCTCCTCCCCCCGTCTCCTCCTCCTGTGCACCCTAAACGAAGCTGCGCATGGCTCCATCTCACTCCCTGCCCTGGTCCCGGGTCCCATGTACTGCCCTAGCTGGGCAGTGTCTTCAGCCCCTGACCCTCTTCCTCCCTCACTGTGGGGGACTCAATCTGCCCACCTCACATCCCTTTCCCCCATAGACTTGCCTTCAGGGAGCTGCTCTCACCACTGCCTGGCTGTATTCCTGGCCACATGCATGTGTACATCTGCGCACATGCATGTGGGTCCCCTGTGTCCCACTCCTGGCAGCCCCAAGCAGCCTGAATGTTGCCTGCTTGCAAGGGCAAACCTACTGTTTCCCGATCCCTGCAGGAAATTGTGAATGCAGGACACATGCTGTCCCAGAGTCAAGCAGCCTCGGACCAGAACTTGTTCAAATTAGAGACTGGGTTGTCACCCTAGCTAGGAGCCAGGGGAGGACCTTGCTGCACACAGCAGGGAGGAAACTGCTGCCTCAGCCCTTGCCAGGCTCTTCCCCTAGCCCCTGGGGCACAGACCCTCAGACACCCCCATGCCCCATCTGTGGCACTTGCTGCCTCTTGCAATGCTCACCCCAACCCCAGCCTGTCAGTCCACACCAGATCAGCGCCTGGGACACTGTTCCAGCTGCTCCGCTCTGCTCCAGTGGAGGTCGGGGTGGAAAACAGCTCAGGCCGCTGTATCCAGATCAGGTCCTCTGCGCTCTAGGTAACCCCAGATTGTGGGAGGGAACCCAGGTGTCCAGGGCCCTGGCCAGAAGGCATAATTATTGGTAAATATTATCGGCTACTACAGCCAAAAAAAGCCGATTAATGGATAATGTCATCTCCCTTTTATCGGTGCTGATCCAATAGGCAGCCGATATATCAGTGCACCTCTACCAGTTAACCAAAGCTGACATCAGCATCATCCTTTTTTATGGAGGTGTAACATACCTCCTATTATATTCCTTTTATGAATCAATAACCAAGTACTTTGTCAGTACAATATATTTGTATGCTCATCATGACTGATAAGAGATGGGTGGTACTTTCTCTCTCTCATCCCTCCCCCCCTTATTAAATTATTAACCAGTAAGGAACTTGGCACTTCACAACCAGCTGCTCAAAACCGAAACGCATCCTGTATGAATATTATTTTACCTTGTAAACACCTTTTTTGATGGAAGGCAGGACTGTCTGGTGTTTATAGTGCAGCATCCGTATTCAAGACAACCTGTTCTATTTCTGGCTTCAGAACTGGATGCCCCCATTTCCCCATTCAAGTAATCCAATGGTGATAATGCTTCCCTAGCTTTATAAAGGACCTGCTTAGAGGAAAGGCTCTGAAGAAGCCCAAAGCACTATTACACTTGGGCTTGCTTCTGCCTGCCAGGGAAGGCTATGGCACGGACATGAGAACACATCCCTGGATATGTTGATGCTAAACAGAAACATGTCAAGTTGCTTTTAGCTGAAACATTACCAACTGCAAGCATTTAATTATTATTAGTGTAAAAATGTGCTTTATAGGACACAGGAAGGCAGTCTCTATTGATTATTCAGTAGGCATTAGCAGTACTATATTTTTATTAGGGCATCATTGGTAGACAAGTTCTCTTTTCCGGCTCCCTTTCTTCTTGCATTGGTTGAGTCTTAGTGTAATGTATGTAGTTGTACAAAACTGGTGTAGATTACACTGATGTAAACACGTGGTGTGTCCAGTCCTTCAACAGGGAAGGAACTGGATTTGCTTCTGCAGCCCCTGGCTGGTAACTGGAGGTTACTACAACATGAGTAAATAATAACCAGGGATCCTGTTTTTCTCTCTGTTTAAAAAATCTCAAATTCTCCTATTAAAGCCCCCAAATTCTCTGATTTAAACCCCCCAAATCTGCATTTTTCCACTATTAGAATAGAATATCGTGCTATATATAGGTATCGGTTGAACACAATATTTTATTGATATATTTACAATTTTAAAGTAATTTGGAAGCCTACCAGTGCCTCAGTCATTATAATAAAATAAATTGTAAATATCTATATATTTTGGTGTTATATTTTGTTTTTTTTATCATGGAAAATCAGAGCTCCCCCTGCCCTGTTGCAGCCCTATATGCCAGTGCCCTGCCCCTGCCCCTGACTCCCAACACACAGCCCCCTGGGCCCTGCCAACATACTTCACTCCAGACCGGCTGCCCTTCGCCTACCCTCAGGACCCAATTGTGTGGTAATGGGGAGATGTGGGCACAGGTGATGCATAGAGGGGCAGGGGGGGTACATTTCCCCACAAGATTTCTGCGCCCACAGCAGGGTGGGGGGCTGCAGCCAGGCTGCACCAGCTGTAGAGGAGGTGCCTTCAAGGCCCAGAGGGCAGGACCCAGCGTAGGAAGGAACGCTGCACTGCTATGGTGAGGCATGGCAGCAGCAGCAGCAGAGGTGCGGAGTTGTGCCCCCTGCTACTGCCAGGCAGGCAGGGTTTGGCAGCTATGGTGGCGCGGTGCTTCCTCCTGTACCAGGTCTCGTCTGCTGGGCCACGGAGGCGTCTCCTCCAGAGCTGGTCCAGCCAGGCTGCAGCCCTGCACCTCTCTGTGGGCACAGAAATCTCGAGGGGTACGTGCCCCCGCTCTGTCGTCTGGGCCCTCTGTGGCATGACCTGTGCCTCCCTCCTCCCCAATGCATCACCTGTGCCCCGCCATGCATCGCCTGTGGTGGCCCCTCACCCCCAAAGACTTACCTGGAGGGAGCTCTCCACCTCTGCCTGGCTGCCACATGCATGTGTGCACACACGCACATCTACGTGACGCCCCAAACAGCCCCTTGCAGGCTGGAACTCTGCCAGCCCACAAGAGGAAACTCACAGTTTCCCACATTTTCTCCTTTAAAGGGGAAAATCCATGATTTTCTTCTTTAGTGGAGAAAAACTTGGATTTTCCCCTTTAAAGGAGAAAAAACATGTTTTTCTGCAGCAAACAGAAAGCCCGGATCCCTGATAATAATTAATAGACTACCTAGCACAGGGATGCAGCACAGAAGTAAGGCAGGTGGATTTGTACGCTACTTAGAGGTAGAACAGTTCCCATTTCTCTGGCCAAGGACCCACAACCTGTAGATAGGCTGACGCAATGGATTACCAGCCCCAGAGCTGTTAGGCTGCATGGTCACCAGCATGGTAATTTCAGTTGCATAGAATAAACTCTTTTCAAGATGCTCCATCCTTAAACTTAAACTAAAGTAAAAAAAATTCTCCACACCTAGAATTTCTTCATTAACTATTTATCCCAGTCTGAAGTATCAGTGGGTTTCATTTATGCCCTTAACCCTTCACTCCCATACAAAGCAAAGAGACCCCAACTCAGATTCGCCCCTATTGTCTGCAATGACTTGTTGAACAAGAGGCGTCCTTTCCACCCTGCTGCAAAAACTACTGCATCCAAAAAAGCTGACTCACAAAACCTGAGAGCACTGTGACACTAATCCTAAACATGCCAGAACATTTAGGTATAACAGAAAAAGCCCGGAGCTTGGCTTATACTGGAAAACCTGATGCATCCACACCACTTGTGGCAGCCAGCATTAGTGGTAGAAGCACTGTATCTTAGTGGCCAGGGTCCCGCTAAGAGCTGGAGTTTTCCCAGGATATGCAGAGCTGCTGAGTGGCGCTGTGCAGAACCACCAGTCATCTGGGCGCATACACACTCAGCTGGCTTGGTGGTAGTGAATGATTCTTGCCAGTGTAAGTTATGGTAGCAGACAGGGGAACTACAGAGAAGGCCTAAGCCCAACTCTGCTGGTGCATGGTCCGCAGGTTATAAAATTAAACAAAAGAAATGAGATACAGCTGATCTGAGGGAGGAGACTTTTTAGCTCTGTCTGAATCCCCCTGCTCTGCTAAGGGTATTTTTAATCAACCCCACTGCTCTTTGAAGGTAGAGAACATTTTTGTGGTTTAATGTATTCTCTTCTCATTATCTTCTGTAGCATGAGGCTCAAACAAGCAATTGTCCTCGTCAGCTTTTTCCCCCCACAATTATATATATATATTCTAATTAAGTCCCACTATTTGACAAGGCTTGAATTATGGCACTATAATTCATACCAAGTATATTGTTAGGTCTACTAGGAGTGAGATATATGCTCTTTTAGTGTAAGCCCACGTGTGTCTTAGTGCAATATATGTCTAGCTTCCTGCCAGTGGCTTTAGGAATAGTTTCTACAAGTACTAGACTGATGGCCCCTGAGACAGAGTCTTCAGAACAGGTAGAGGAAATGAGGCAGACATTCAAGCTCCCTTGCAGCATGTGTGGTTTCCGCAGAAGTGGCAAGGAAGGTTGTTCACAGACGTTGTTCTGGCGCAGCTCCTACAAACCAGCCAGTCAGTGCAGACCTCTGTGCCACATGCATGCAGAGACTGGCACCAGGCCAGGATGGTGTACAAACGGCTACAGCTCTGAGTTCGAGCTTTTACTCTGGACTCATACTAAAGGCCACCTCTGGTCAACCCAGATGTCAACCCATACCTGGTCTTCTAGATGGGAAAGTTGAAGGCAGTTGGATGGTCTGATAGACACATCTGGCAAGATAAGGTGGCATACCTGATCCATGCTAGTCCATAGGGCATTAGGCTGGGGTAGACCTTTTGAGTTACATGTCTCTGCACCATTAGCTGCTCTACTGACATTACACACGATGGAATAAGCTGGCAATGGAAGCTGGTGTGATGCTGGCACTTATCCAGCTGAGACTGGACTTGGCTGACCTGTGTGCAAAAAGCAGATGACTCAACAGTCATGTGGGAGGATAATGATGCTCAGACCTGGCACAGACTGGAATGGGTAGCCTGGTAGGCTCTGGCTAGTGATACCAGCTCTTCAGGCTTCTGTTTGAGCAGAACTGCACTGAAACCCACCTGAATCAGTCCTACACATTTGCATCCTCCATGTCCTCTGAACAGATGAAGTCGCAGTGTGGGGCAGGGACGGCTCACTGCCAAAATGCACCCCCTTTGACAGAGTGGGGTGCAGAACACAAGGTGTCTATTTTTGGGACAAGGGACCATTCTTACATAGATATGTACAGTGCCTGGCACCCCAAAAGCCTGATCCCTGGCCAGAGCCTCAAAGTCCTGCCAAAACAGAAATTCATCATTCCTAATAAAAAAAGTGAAATGACCATTGTCTGACTGTGTTCTGGGGGACATGCATCTCTTTACAGTGACTGGTATTTCGTTTAGCCACCAATTTGCCAAGCTTTGTGTCCTGCACTTCCGCACTATTGGGTGTCTGCCCAGCCATTCCCTGTAACAGCCAGAACACAGATTGCAGTGTAGAGGCTGAGTATTGTCCACGTGAAAAGCTGACCAGAGCACCAAGTATGGAATGAATTATTCTGCAACAACTCCTTTTGTGAGCACTGGGAGGAAGCCACTTGTCTGAAGTAAGCAAGCTGCATCTAAAGTGGAGCTACTCCAGATGCTGCCCATGCAGCAGCTGTGCCAGGCACAGCTATTCTGTGACTCAACAAATACTAGCTGTAGAATATATAGGCCTTTGGTAACCAACCATGGCTAGGGCATACTCCCATCCATGCCGAGGTCTGCAAACCTTCTGTGTTTAGGGATGGTCTTCGTCTCTGTTCAATGTGAGGATGAAGATGGGGGACACACATGCTGAAGGACTCTGAAGGAGTCGTATGTGCCCTCCGAGATGTGTCTGGTTTTACTGGGAAGCCTGCTGACTTGACATCTGAAGCTTTCGTTTGCTGTTTGTGGTTCGCTTTTCCTTTTGGGTTCTGCCAAAGGAAATGCAGTCCTTTGGATTCACACCATGCCAAGCTCTTGTGGGCTTCTCTAGCTTGGGCTGCCTGCAAGTCAGCAGCGTTTTCTATTCAAATATAAGTCACTAGCTACAGGAGGAATTAATTTTTGCTCTGCGTCCTTATTTAAATATTGCTCTCATAGAGGGGACATGCTAATGAGTTAGACACAGGTGTGATTCTGCGCTCCTTCAAATCGACGAAGAACTCAGCACTGACTGCAATGGAAGGGGTACACAGCATTTCTTTGGCACTTGCTGGCAAGAAGGTTTGAACTTGGTCCTCTCAACTCCACCTGCCATGCTGAGATGAGCAAACTCATACTCTCTAGAGGCTATTTAGAGCACAGCCAACCTGACTCAATGATTTACAGGCGGGGAAGCAAAATGAGGCTACCAGAATTGCCTTGGCATGAGAGATTTCGGTTGGTGGATTTTAGTTGGCTGAAAGGTGGCTTCTCAAACACTAGTTTTAGGGTAGGGGAAGATGACATGCAGACAGTGCAGGGAGGAAACATTAGGGAGCAGTGGTTGACCCCATCTGATCTTACTGGTGTGAGTTCACTACAGCCATGTCTACACAGGGGCCCACAAGCAATCCACATTGCCCCAGGCAAGCTGCCTCCTCCATCAAGAACAGTGTGACCCTATCTGTGGGCTAATTAGCAGAAAGGGGGAATATTAGCATCCACTTGCAGAGCTACTTAGATAAGGAGCAGACTGCCAGAGTAGGAGGCAGTCCACCCAGAGAAACACAGAACTCCTGAAGATACCACGGGGACCTTGTAACACAGTGTGAGCAAACAGAGGCCAACCGCATCAGTTGGAGCTACTTTGTCTTGGGCATCACATCTGACTCTCCTGAGGCTTCCCTGCTTCAGAACACACCTCTCCTTTTGGGGGAAGTGGAGGTACCAGATGCTACCATGCTCATTCCTGTTCCCTGCAAAATGTTCTGATTTCATAAGTATTAATCAAAATCACTCTTGATTATGGCAAAAACAACCTTCGCTGTAATTTTTTATGCAATTAACAAGGGTGTATGGTAATTCCGAGCAATCTTGCTCTTGAGATTAAAGGAAAGCCTGCCAGGAAACACATGAATAAAGCTTTAAGATCAGAATTTGCATAATGAAGACTCTCTCTCTCCTCCTGGATAGACTAATGGTGGTTCTGTTTGAAGCCTATTAACAGAAATGCTTAAAAGCCTCCAAGAAAGTCAGCACGCTGACAACCACAGGCTGTGACCTATACCATCTCCCCGACCTTTGAAGCCTTCTTCCCTCTCCCAGGTAAGCCAAGCCAGACTTGCTCTGAACTGCTGAACCTTGCTTAATGAAGCATGGCTGTGAAAATCCAGATGCTGTGAGCCCCGGAATTGGGACTCTGGGCAACCAACAAACTTCCTTACCTGAGCACCTGGACATCTCCTTTAGGCTGCCTGTAGCTGGCAAGCTGTGACAGTGGCTGGGGCTAGCCACTAGAGGGAGACAGGATCACACGGACGGAGGCAAAGTGCTACACACGTCCCTAGGAAATTGCTGGCAGCATTGCTGCTGGAAAGCCTCCACACAGGTGATATTTTCTACCTTGCTTTATAACGGGTCTATGTCCCTTTGTTTTTAACCCATGGGGCACTCCTGGATTTCTGTGAACCCTGGCAGTCTGCTGCAATGCCAAGTCAGTGCTTGCCAGGGGTGACATCTTTACCACTGCCCTAACTCCAAATGAGGACAATGGATCTTGTCATTAGAACTAGAGCATCTGCAATGTGAGTGTGTATGTTTGGGGAGGCTTCTTTTACACTCCTAGCAGGCATGTAGTGTTTTGTGCGTACAATGCCATGTTTACCATGGCTGATAAGCAATGTCTGGCTGGGACCTGGCTTTTCCCCCAGGTGCCAGGATAAGTGCATGCTCTACCCAACCACGTGAGCACCAGCACAGGGCCACTCAGCTATAGCTGCCCCACAGAAGCAGGACCCCGTTGCCTTTGCTGTTTCCTGAACAAGGAAGGGTTCCAGCCTAATCCTTACTACTGGACCCACCTGTTTAAGGGTCTTTCAGGGCATTACTGGGCAGCAAGGGAAGCAGCTGGCTAGTCTGACCACTTCCCAGACAAATCCACCTCCTCAGCTGGCAGCAAGAGAAGGGAATTGCTGTGGTTCTGATTCTTCAATGCTGCCGAGGTCTTCTGGGCACGTGACTGGAGCTTTGGACCTTCCTGTGCTTTTTGGCCAGTAGTGGAGATGGCTCAGGCCCCAGCATAAGCCTAGGCAGCCTCTAGTCTGTCCTAATTGGCACTCAGCTGCCCAACCCTCCAAAGGACCTATGATAGCCAAGAGCAACCAAAGCCCAGCAGTGCTCCTGCCTTGGCCCTATGCGTTCCAGTGAAGCGTCCACACTTGCCATATGTCTGGTGGGCAGGTCCATTATCGTTACAGCCCCCTTACACTACAAGCAAAAAGAGATCTCAGGATACAGAGACCTGGGCTCGCCTTCTCTGCCTGACAAAGCCAATGGTGTGGCCAAGAGGTCCCTCAGCTCCTGCCTGTGTCTGTGCTCTCCTTTTCTACTGACTATGCGGGCAGACAGCTTCCTTGGCAGCTTCAAAGGAACAGGACGTGGCAGTCCCTATTGGGTCTCTGAGCCACCACAGGAAAAGGAGAGGGTGTCGGGTCACCATCTGTCCCTTCACACAACCCCAGGGGGGAGCTTTGGTGAAGTGGAGACCAGCACTGAGTCTTATAAAACTCAAGTCTCCAGAAAAACTCCTGGGCCTGCCAGGATCCCAGAAAGGCAACCTGAGCACTTGGCACAAATACCTCAGGGGCAATCTGGAGCAAGCACCCTCCCTTACTGCCCACACTGCTATCCTGTCACTGAACAAGCCCCCCGAAGGGTACATTCAGACAGCTCATGCCCTCTGCCAGTGAAGACATCCTACAATCATGTGGTGCAATGTTCCCCATTGTGTCGTGGGTGCTGACAACTGAAAGGCCATATTCTCTTCTCCTAGTTCCAAGTCTCCTTGTACAGCTGGACCCCAGTGCTGCCCACTGCTCACCTATGGCAGCAGCAACAGGAGGAGAGGAATTTGGAGGTCACTAGTTTTGTAGACTCCTATAAGTGTCCCTCCACTTCTCAAAAACCAGACACCTGTGTGGGAAAGAGCATCACACAACTTGCTAATTGTGCTGCCACCTAGCACAATATCTCTTCCTCTCTCATTCTGCCTCCTTGTGTAAGAACCAAGCTCCTAGAAGGGAAAAGGCTTGAGTCTTCTCTTTTTTTGTACGGAGTGCAGCACAACATCTGCATCTAATAGTTTACAACAAAGCCAACAAGGTTTACAGGGCCCCAGGTTGACTTCACAAGAAAATCTCAGGACTCAAGATGCCAGTGCTCTCCTCCAGAACGTTCACGTGCAACCTGCTCACATGCAAAAACTGGAGCACAGGCTGCACCGTGGTCCATTTTACCACAATGCCCATCCCCTCAACTCTGCCTTTAGACAATAGACTACAGCAATCACATCCCCTGGTTTTATTCACACAATTCAATGGAATTGCAGCCAAATAGTAGCAGCAGGAATCCCAGCCTCCACTGCCAATCAGGAAAATGAAGAAGCCAACCTACAGCTAATAAACAAACTCAGATTTTCTTTAAAAAAGTCTGGAAAAAGTAATGCAAAAACCAACAGAGAAGAGGTTGGTCTCTGCTAAGCACTTTTTCCCCATCCCCTTTTCCTTTCCCTCCCCTATCTCTTTCCTATCTGCTGTACAATGTCATATACTTGGTGCCTGAAAACAGCTGATATTAAGTTCATTACGCTTCATGTTTAAAAAAAAAAAAAAAAGAATAGAGAGACTTAGTTGAATGGCCTGTTGTCTCTGGGGACCAATTCTAGCGGCTGACTACATGCCAAATTCATATTTTTTAAAGCCAATGTGCTTCAAATGCCAGAGTATTTGTAAGTTTAAACAGTTGGGGGGGAGGTAGCCCCTTAAGCTTCAGAATTTAAATGCTCCGAACTACTATGTTTTCTGTTTCAAGGAAACGCAGCAATTAGCCAGGCTTTATTCTTCTCAGTGTTGGTTTCAGCGTCTTAACCTATAAACCACATGAGTGGGGTGGGTTAGAACAGGATTGCCAACTGGCCTTGAAATACACTGACACTGTGCTGCTTCAATACATGTGGTCTAATACATGAGGTGACATCCTCAATGACCTTGAGCAGTCACCAAACATCTGTTTCTTGTGGGTACCCAACCCTGTGCCACTCACAAGGTGGAAGAGGGGGAGTGAAAAGCCAGCTCCATGTGTCACTTCATATCGGCTTAGGCCACTTGATGTGACAGGCCTCTGTATAAACAGTAACAATGGGATGGAAATGTCCTAACGTATCAGAAACAGCATCGTCCCTGAAGGCAGGCAGGAAGCTGTACAACGGCATGGCACACTAGAATTTGCAAGAATCCCTGTCCACCATTGCCAAGGCAAATCCAACTCTTGAGGTTTGGTTTCTGGACCCTGTGGGAGAAGCAAGAAGTAAATGTGGTGCACCATGGTGTGATCTAGCTCAGCTAGAAGGGGACAGGGTGGATGCAAAAATAGCCACAGGCTTGATACTGCATGAACTCTTCTGGCTGATGTTGTGCAGGAAATCAGACCAGATGAGAAGACTGGTAACAATCCACACAGAGCATCTAATGACCTGAAAACTTCAGAAACCTGTAAGCTTGCTTTCCTTATCACTGAAAAGCAGCTGGCTCTTGGGTGGAAATCTGTACCACCCTGAATGCTGCATAACTGTTGTGGGGAGAAAGCAATGGGACTGCTGTTGGGGACTGCAGAGAGAGGCAAAAAGCATTAGTTGGCAGAACAACGAACAACTGTGAGAGCAGGGATTGCCTGTGCCATGTTCTGAACCTATGCCCCTTGCATTAATCTCATTCTCCCCTTGCTCACACTGGCACAGCTCTACTAGATTTTATGGTATTTCTTTTCTTACATCAGTGTGGATTATCTAGCCCCTTGTGTCTGTCTGGCATTTCCCAATCTTCCCCAACGTTACCGAGCGTGGTTCAAAAAAAAGTAAAAAACCAAAACAAAATCCCACTCAAAACGACTTGCTTTGTTATCAACATTCAAGGCTTTCAGGATGCCTTGGATTCTCTTGTGTCTCCAGACTGACTTAATGTGGGTGACAAATTTCCAAGCAACTTGACTCAGATAGAGCCATTATCTTATTAATGTCAAAAATCTCTCCGCTGCTGAGCTTCACCTGTTCTGAACACTCATTTCAATTAAAGTGACTAGACCAATTGCACTGGCAGAGGAAAAGGAAGAAAGCTTCTCAGCACAATTTTAGGGTGTTGCTTAGCTTTGTGAGGAGTATAACAGAATTTCAGATCCTTTCTGGGACCTCTGAATTTTACAAAAGCAACTCCAATGATGCTGATGTAGCACAGCTGGGAAAGACAGAGTCCTCTTATTTTTACCTCCCTACCTTTTTTTAAGTGGACAGCACAACAAAAATACTTTTCATGCACAGATCTCAAAGCCCTTTTCAAGAGGGAGGTAGTTTAAAAAAATATTCCCCCATTTGCAAGGGAATAGGCTCAGAAAGCTAGAGTGGGCTTTTTCAACCACAGAGTCTAGAACATAACCCAGGTGTCCTGACTCCTTAGGCTGTGCTGCCTCTAGTAACAAAAAATCCTGGTCTCATGAGACCATGGCCTTTTCTCTTTGGAAGCAAAGAGCAAAGGATACAGACTATGTCAGAGGGCTAAAACAGGGAGCAGGGTGGCTACGTGTCAGCTGCTCCACAGTAACTATCTGTGCACTTGCTCCCACCCTGAAGTAAAAAAGCTTAGTCCTGTCCTGTCCTCCGGGGCCAGAGCTGGGATCTTTTCATAGATTCATAGAGGTTAGGGTCGGAAGGGACCTCAATAGATCATCGAGTCCGACCCCCTGCATAGGCAGGAAAGAGTGCTGGGTCTAGATGACCCCAGCTAGATGCTCATCTAACCTCCTCTTGAAGACCCCCAGGGTAGGGGAGAGCACCACCTCCCTTGGGAGCCCGTTCCAGACCCTGGCCACTCGAACTGTGAAGAAGTTCTTCCTAATGTCCAGTCTAAATCTGCTCTCTGCTAGCTTGTGGCCATTATTTCTTGTAACCCCCGGGGGCGCCTTGGTGAATAAATCCTCACCAATTCCCTTCTGTGCCCCTGTGATGAACTTATAGGCAGCCAGAAGGTCGCCTCTCAACCTTCTCTTGCGAAGGCTGAAAAGGTCCAGTTTCTCTAGTCTCTCCTCATAGGGCTTGGACTGCAGGCCCTTAACCATACAAGTGGCCCTTCTCTGGACCCTCTCCAGGTTATCCGCGTCCCTCTTGAATTGCGGCACCCAAAATTGCACACAGTACTCCAACTGCGGTCTGACCAGCGCCCGATAGAGGGGAAGTATCACCTCCTTGGACCTATTCGTCATGCATCTGCTGATGCACGATAAAGTGCCATTGGCTTTTCTGATGGCTTCGTCACACTGCCGACTCGTGTTCACTAGGACTCCAAGATCCCTTTCCACTTCCGTGCCACCCAGCAGGTCATTACCTAGGCTGTAGGTGTGCTGGACATTTTTCCTCCCTAGGTGCAGCACTTTGCATTTCTCCTTGTTGAACTGCATTCTGTTGTTTTCTGCCCACTTGTCCAACCTGTCCAGATGTTTGCAGCTGTTCCCTGCCCTCCGGCGTGTCTACATCTCCCCATAGCTTTGTGTCATCTGCAAACTTGGACAGAGTACATTTCACTCCCTCGTCCAAGTCACTGATGAAGACATTAAAGAGTATCGGTCCAAGGACCAAACCCTGCGGGACCCCACTGCCCACACCCTTCCAGGTCGAAACCGACCCATCCACCACGACTCTCTGGGTGAGACCCTCCAGCCAATTCGCCACCCACCGGACTGTGTAGTCATCCAAGTCACAGCCTCTTAACTTGTTCACCAGTATGGGGTGGACAGCATGCAGGGAGCAGCCCTAGCTCCAGACCATGCTGTCACTGCCACAAGATCCCAGCTCTGGCCCCGGAGCAGCTCCCCACCCAGCCACACGCCTTGCCAGCGCTGCTGGGGCCAGTCTCCATGGAAACCCTGGCCCCACACTATCACTGGCCTGCAGCCGCTGGGGTCTTTATGACAACTGGCTGCAGCAACATGGGCAGGGGCTACTGGGAAATGGAGTCCAGCCACCAGCCAGATTCATCATTTTGCCTACCCCTGTCTTAGACCATGACCTCAGAGACCAGACCTTCTCCTCCCATCTCTAAGGCAGCAGTATTTTTGAGAAAGTTGCCCCTTTTTGGTCACCCTGGGCACCTATACACATGACAGAGCTCTGCTTTGAGGTGTGCTAAGCACACATTGGAGCAGATTCCATTCATTAACTGAGTCTGCTGGAGCGTGCTAATTAGCACATTCCAGCAGCCTCTGTGTCAAGTGTATTCAGAGTTCCCACATTTTCAAAATGGCAGCAGGGGCACTTTAACTAAAGCTTGTCAAATGAGTTTTAGCTAAAGTGTCCTTGCTGCCATTTTGAAGTGTGGGATGCTGAATACTCATGGCACTGCAGGCACTTTCATTAGAGCCGCTCTCAGTGTTTCATTAAAGCACACCCCCCCCACCCCACCCCCCGGTGCATGTGTACAGATGCCCTCTGCTTCTCCATCTACCAAAAGGAAATAGTACCTGGATCTCATGAAAGACATGGGGCTTTGAGCCACCAAGTCTGTAAGAGTGCGAGCCCTGTGGATGGAGGGTGCTATGAAGTAAAAGGGTGATTTATTTTATTGAGCCATGGTTGTATGCTGAACACTCAAGCTTTGTAGATGTTTCTTATGTACTGTCCAGGCGCTACAATTGCACAGAATCATTACATGGTGTATTTAACAGTCACACTGGCCATTTTATTTCTACTACACAATAAGACAAGCACAAATTTCCCTAAAACCCTAGCAGACAGTTTATAAACCAGGCATCGAGTGTTCCTTAACCCAACACAGAATAACCAGTGAGAGTCCAGGAGGCAGAAGCCCAAACAGAACTGAAGCATAGGATTAAATGCTTATCACAAGATGCCCTATAGGGAAGATCTGACTCATCAGAGAAAGATCAAGAGAAGCTACTGTAGATAAAACAAGGCCAATAGGGAATTACGTAGTGAAAATGCTGGTTCATCATTTTGGTTGAGCTGTTTCTATCTTGTGCCACTATTTATGCAAGAAAATAAAACAGGACTGAGGCTCCAACCAGCCAAGCCTGAAGTGATGTTTAGAGGGTAAAAGCCTGCATGAGATTACCTCCCCTCCTCTGATTGATGGTGTACATCTGCCGTGCGTCACTCCAGTTTGCAAGGCAGGGGTCAGCTCTGATCCCCAGCTGCTACCAGAGACAGCAGCCAGCTTGGTTTTATTTCCATCTGTATCCAGCCAAGCAGAGGCTACTGTTCCTTTTGGAGTCAGGCTTTGGTGCTGCCATGCAGGCCTTTATGAGGCTGGGAAGAGCCTAGTTCAACAGATCTTATACCTTTGATCCACATGGAAGCTAAAGTTAGGAAAAAGGCATATTTCTGTTTACTCGTTGCTGTGAGCAAATCTCACCTGTGTGCTGGAATTCTTACTGGATGTTGGTGGCTTACAGGTGATTGTTGAGGCACTGGCTTTAACATATATAGCATTAAACACAATGGGAGAGTGTGCTGGGCTGTAAATAAATCCTGGGTGGTGGGCTCTTTAAGACTTTGGTCTCTGACCACTTCTGGTTCCTCCTCTCAGGGCTATAAAGGCTGCTAGTAGGAATGAGAGTCAGTTCAGTCTGGACAGCTGAGGCTGGTAGATGAACTGCTTTCAGCAGTGTTCTAATTAGAGGTTGCATGAATGGCCTGGAGACTGCAGAGCTTCTGAGGCTATGGCTGGAGGAAGGGGGTGAGGACAGAACTGAACCAAATGCCAGGGTGGAGCATGGCGAGGAAGATATCCTTTTGAGCAAGGTAGTAAGTTGTGTGTGCTGTAAAACTTGTCTGGTTGATACCCAAAGGTTCAGAGACCTGGACTGGGACCCAGTGGAGCAAAGTCCCACGGGTGTGAAATGGGGATGGGATGTAAGAGGGGGAAATGCTGATGGTGTTATTGTGCTGAAAACATAACTGCATAGAGTACAGAGGGAGCTGGCACAAGTGACTGGACGCTGTAACACTACCTCTTTGGCAGGCAGAGCTGCCTATGGCGGAGTTGGAGGGAGACCTTCCCCACACCCCCTCCATTACCTTGCTGAAGCAACAGCTGAGCTGGAAGGAGGCTGGTCTCTTCCTAGGAGAAAGGGCTGTTCACACTGGAACTCTTAACCAGTGGTGGGGGTCTCTCTCAGCTTGCTTTCCCACTTGAGTAAAATGCTGCCTAGACTGGAGTGTTGTGACATCCTTTTAAGGGATGGGATGGAGGATTGTAAATTTACTGCAACAGGACTGGCAGTGCTGGGATTAGGATCAGTTATCTAGAAATGCTGTTCAGGCTATGGAGTTCAAGCTCAAGATCCCTGGAAGAGGGGATGGGGGGTGGAACATGAAGCTTTCTAAATCCTAACTCAAGGGGGTTGCATAAATGAGGATTTTCCCGAATGCTGTGCCTCCATCTGCTGCTAAGGAAGTCAGCAGGAGCTGCACAGAGTCCATGCAAATGTGCTGTGCTCCTGCAGTCTGAGATGACAAACTTTCTCCCTGAGATCTACCAGTGTAAAGGCCTCTCCTTCCCCTCCCATACCTGTATTCATTCTTAATGGCACATGTCATAGGAAGCTGTACAGCTTTTCATCCTGCTAGCTTCCTGCCCCCATGCAGGTTTCTGTGAAGGGGGGGGAGGGAGAACTGCAATTCTTCTCATGTGCACCACTTCTAACAAATGTATTAATTTCTGTTCTCTCTATATTCCTCCAATTTCTTTTTTTTCAGTTTGAGAATTGCAGGTAATCTACCAGTGCTGTCCTGGACTTTCCTATAATTGCTTTTACAGACCTGTTTCTAATCTGTGATCTGCAAACAGGCAGCATTTTTATTAGATAAGCTCTATGCACAGAGAGAGGCAGGCACTGAACTCTGCTCTGTTAGCTTCAACACCACAGCCTTCTGCAGAGCCAAAGAGAACCTGTGGGGCAGTTTTGCTGGAAAGAACTGCTTCCATGAAACTTTGCAAAACGGCATCAACTTTGACTCTGAAAGCGAAACATTCAAAACTCTGAACGTTATTTCATAGATTTTTCACATTCAGTGTTGGGTAAAGTTTCTGGTGGATTTTTTTGGTTTGGTGGGTTGTTTTTGGTTTGTGGCTTTTGGGTTTTTTTTTGGTTTATAAATTGAAATAAGCTACTACTTTAAAGTCTTTAATGACTGCAGCTGTTGGTACTGATGGAAACATGTTCTTTCTTCCCAATTCCAAATGTCTCCTGTTGTAAGGAAACAGTACTCTTACATTTTACTGTTGTGATAATGACCTGAAATTGAGATAACACAGCATTGGTAAGCCCCAAACCTAAATTCTTAAACTTTTTCAAACACAAAACCTTAGAAGATCCTCTTTCAATGAAACCTTGGAACCATTCGCTTGTTTCCATTAGGATGTAAAAGAGACTCTGAAGTGTCAAAGCAAGCCTTGGAACAGAAACTCTTGGTCTTGACCTGCTCAATCTTCTAGCAGTTGTACTAGAGGAAAACAAAGCTTGCTGTAGATAAAGGAACTATCTACTCTGCTGACTGACATGCAATATGGCTTGTCTGCACAAAGCCAATACATTGCACGGCTTTTTATTGTTGCTCGAGTCCTAATCTTGTGAAATGTAGCTTGTTCTCCCAGTTAACCTCACATGAACCAAAGTCTTGTCATCTTTTTTAAAAAAAAAAAAAAAGGGGGGGGGGGGGTACAGATCAAGCCAATTGACAAGGTGTGCTTTCTCCCTGTCCCACCTCCTAAAAAATAGTTAAAAATGTAAGGGGGCTTCAAACAAGGCTTGGGTCTGTACCTCAAACTTTAGGAGTACCTAGTCTGACCAACTGTGTCAATTGGCAACCATGCCTGACACGGCCTGGGTATATCTCGACTGTGTGAGATGGAGCAGTCTGTCTCTACTTAGGGTAGAAGGGGAGTGTGGTTTTAAGAGGCAGGAGCTTGCCTCAGCTCTGAAAGTTGGTGTGGCCTGGTAGCTTGGCTTTGAGAGAGGCCTTCTCTTGCTTTGAGATCCTGAAGGATTGGCAGCAGAAACTGTTCGGCCTAGATGGCCCCCATAGTTCAAACCAAACTAACTCCAGCTGGACAATATCCCCATGTCGACTTACTGTTCCAGACTTTCTACCTCTTTCACCTTCATGGTACCAGAGTTCCCCATAATTAATATGTAGCTATGCTGTATGTAATGGTACAGGGCTGTGGATGTTATCCAACATAATCACACTAATCTTGTGCCAGTATTCAGGCCTTGGTTTGGTGTATGTGTGTTTGGGAGAGGGAGTGTTTATTTTTGGTGTTTTATAGCAAAAAACCAAACAAACCCCAACAACAACAACTGATCTAGGGATACATGGGACAGCAGAAGGATGTTTGCCCATCTTGCCAATATATGTGTCCTGCTTAGTGAGTCAACTAGGACTATAATGTTTCTCCAAGAGAAGTGAAAGGATGAAATGTCTCTTTTTAAAAATGGACTATTTGTGTCCCTTACCTCCTTTCCATCGTTGCTTTCGGATGGCAAGTGCACCTATGGCTCAAAAAGAATGATTTGCTGTGCAGATCAGGGCAGGCTTGGGCATGGGGAGAGATGTTACTGTGGCCTGTTGACTCTCTTGCTTTTTATTGTTCAATGGTGCCTGCATGCAGACAAGTTTTGGTTTTGAATTGGAATAACCATACTGTGGTGATCAGCAACAGGTGTTTCAATGCATATTTTGGCTGTAGTAACTATGGGGGATACAGTCAGCAAATGTGTGTTTAGATGAGAAGACACTGCTGGGTGTCCTTCTCCTCTTCCTGCCCCCACCCCATCCTCCTTCTAAATGAATACTTCTAAAATAAGTCTCCATTTAGCCACCCCTTTGGGCGCCTTTGTGGAACGCATGTGACAGGGCTGCCACAGTCTTGGAGCTGAACTGTTTTGTGAAGCCTGAAGGACTGTTGTCACATGAATTGCATGACAGCTGGGTAGTGTGCCTCGGTAGTGTAAATTTATGCAAATTTCTGAGACGAAGGCTGCGTAACTGATGGCAGAATGAGACCTGATGAGGTGGCTGCTTGCTCTAAATGAGGTAGGCTGGAACTCCCTTCATGACAGACTGTATGGTCTGGAAAGGAGGCCTGAATGCAGAGAGATTTCAATGCCTGGAGGCAGGGAGGTGATGGTGGCCCTCTATGGAGATAAGCACTTCACCAAATCAAGCTGGTGCTGTGGTTCGGTGTACGTGAGTGGAGGAAGCCTAGCAACCCCTATTCTTGCCTCTGACCACACTAACTGCAATCACTAGTAACATGGCAGCAAGGAGGCTTGAACGCCACTCCCCGTATGTGGGTCAGGTCTGCTTCCCTTGGGAGTCGATTCTGACAAAGGCAGAGACTGGTGTGACATCTGGGACATATGGCTAAAGCATAATCTGGTCTTTGACAGGCGGCACAAAGCAGGAAATGGATAAAACGCATCTTGATGCAGCCATGCTCTGAGGAAAGCTCTCCCCACATATCTGATAGGAGCCATTTCCTCTTTCAGAAAGAGTACTTGGAGAAGCAATATCCTAGTTGTCACCCCTAATGTGGCAGCCCTACCCAGGATGTGGTGCTGCTGTCCCACAGAGTTTACACATTTGGGCTATAAAGTAGTAGGAGTAATGAATAAGGGGGAAGGGAACAAACCTGGGGTATCGTGGCAAAACAGGTACTTATTGCTATTGCAATAACTTTAATCACTGACAGCAGGAGGGCTCAAAAAAGCAGTTGTGTTAAAGGGCTGAGAGCTAGAGACTTGCATCTGACATCCCTGTGTCTTGTTTCCAAGCCCACAGTTAACAGGATCTGTGTGAGCGTCTGGTCTGAACCCTTGTGGACTACTGCATCCTGCTACTTATTCAGTAGCTCAGACCAGGGGTTACCAAACTGTGGTACAGGTACCCCAGGGGTACATGTGGGAGAAGCTGTAATGGTGGATGTAACTTTCATTATAATAATGGACATTTAAGGAGTTAAAATATAAAATGTATGCTGGTAAGGGCACATGGGCATCTAGTAAATCTGGAAGGGGTACCCAATAAGAAAATTTGGGAACCTCTAGCTTGGACTAAGCCAAGGGATGGGTGGCCAAATAGCAGCATATGTGGCAGACTGGGCAGGGACTAGAAAGCAGAGTGGCAGGTAGGGCAGGTGGAAGTGGTGTGGTACTTGGGATGAGTCTGGGGCTAACATGTGGCACACTTGTCAGATTGGCCCTGACTGGACTAAGTCATTTATCCCTTCTGTGCCTTGGGTTTTTTCCACCTCTGACTTGGAAGAGATGATGTTAGTGTCATGCTGCACAGGACAGCTGATTAAAGCCAGGAAAAGTCCACTATCGTCCTTGGTTCATGAAGTCTTGTATTGTTTTTTTCCCAATTGATAAAAGTTGCCATCAGGCCAGTAGAAGCTGTACTGCATGATCTTAATATTACTGAAAGTATACGTTGTTCTAAAGGTACCATAAACCCAACTGTTGTTACTTTTTTCTTTAAAGTCTCCCTGTGACAAACTGAAGTATGAATGATTAGTCTAAGTGTGATGCCTTCAAAATACTGAAATAACACAAAGCTGCCACTTCAGAAAGAAAAGGGATAAGTCAATGTAGGGAAGATAGCAAGATGGGGACTGCAGTCATCCACAGGAACTGTGAGAGATTTCTAGTAAGCGACATCTTTAGTCTCTGAAGCTGAGTCATTGTTTTATTCAATATTGGAGTAGGTGAGAATTCAGCTGTTCTGCAATACACTAAAATCTCTCTCTCTTTTTTCCCTTGCCAAAGTAACAGGCAGATATGAGTGCTTGTGCTTTCAAGTTTCTCAAGGTCAAAAACCAACTAATCCTGCTCTTTTCCCCTCTTACCCTCGCCCTCTACCAGCAGCCCTTTCTTAATAATTAAAAAAGGCAAATTGGAGTGTTTTTTGTTTTAAACCTCATTCCCTTCGCACAGGGGTGGGCAAAATGGGGCCCGCCATGCCATTCTATCCAGCCTGCAAGGCCCCTAAAACATTTAGAAAATTTAATATTTATCTACCCTGGGCTGCCTGTCATCCAGCCCTCGATGGCTTGCCAAAACTGGGTAAGCAGCCCTCTGCCCAAAATAATTGCCCACCCCTGCCTTAGCAGCCTGCTAGACAGAAATACCTGAACCACAGCTGAGAAGGTCATGTGAAAAAATACCCCTCTGTCGGAGTAGGAGCACCCCAGAGTCTGAGGCTAACCTGGACCCCAAGCACAGCAGGCTTGATGCCTATAAGACTAGCCAAGTAAGTGAGACTGCACACTTAACAACAACCCAGCGCAGTAAGATGGCTGTTTCTTCTTCTCCCCCTTCCACATGGTGGTATTTCTTGGGGGGTGGGGAATAAAAATAAGACAACCTACACTATTTTAGTCCTTGTCCTTTGTCTCCTTTCTCTGCCTGGGCTGTCCTCTACTCCATCGGCCTTGTCTCATGATAATTGTAGGCAGCTCTTGGAGCTCATAAACCCTGGACTGTCCACACAGTTGCACCTTAAAGAAGTTTAAGACCTCGAACTTGTTATGCCACTCCAGGGCAAAACTTTATCTCTTAATCTGCACAACGCATCTCCTGTTCCATTAAGATGTGACCCTAATGAAACAGATGCTGCTCAAATTGAAGGTGTGACTGGCTTAGTGCTAGCTTGGAGCAATCAACATTTATGCTAGAAGTGCAGCAATATATTGGTGCCGTATCGGATCAGCACTGAAAAACAGAGAGTTAACACTATTGACTTTCAGTGTTGGGTTTGGTGTTTTGTTTTTTTTTGCTAGTGTAGCCAATAATATACCGATAAATAAAATATGCCTTTTGGCCAGGGCCCCTGGATGCCGCATGCATGCAGCTGCAGCATGCATGTGGCCAGGAGCACAGCTGTGTGGACAGCAGTGCCCTGAAAGTAAATCTGTGGAGAGGAAGGGATGTGTGTATGGGGGAGGGGGGGGGGGGCCTGCATGGTGAAGGAGGGAGTGGGGCAGAGGCTGGAGCTACTGCCCAGCCAGGATGAATGGGGACCCCAGGGCAGAACTGCAGGCAGCTTCTCCAGAGGGCACTGAAGGAGGGGTTGTGGCTCCTCCTTGCTGCATGCACCCCTGGGGGAGGCATGGGGTGGCATCTGCCTCGCCCCAAATTTATGCATGAGGCAGTTATGGGTTGCATGCTGTGAGCTTGGGGCTTTCTACACTGCTGCCTTTGCCCCGGGAGCTGTGCTCTGGCCACACATTCCTGCTCATCCAGCAGCAGTGGGGGTGGTGAGCTTTTTGCCTCCTGTGGCAGAATCAGTATCAGCTAAGAATCAGTACTAGCTATCGGTATCAGCTAAGAATCTCTATTGGTGCACCCTTATGTGGCAGGGCTTTTTTTTTTTTCTTTAAGTCCCAGGACTAGGCTGGGGCTGGGCAGGGCAGCCATAGGGGCTCTTCCTACGGCTCCCCCTGCCAGGGAGAGGCAGGCACAGCCACACAGGAGAACCTGCAGCCGCCCAGCTGTGCCTGACTCTCTCCAGCCAATCCGAATCTCTCCAAATTTGATTCGGGTGCCTCAGAATCTATTTGGACCTTCTAATGGGTCTCCCGATTTGATTCGGAGACTTGGCTGCCAAAACTCCTCCAAATCAAATCAGTGACTGAAGCCCTACTGCTGCCACTTCCCTGCGTTACCTGTTGCCTAGAGTAGCACAGCATGTGCAGGAAGAGGCTTCCAGAGGTTGGGGGAGCTATGCAGTTCCCAGGAAGCTGCAGCAACTGGAGTGGTCTTGCTGGGAAGCTGTGCACACTAGCTGGAGTCGGGGCCAGGGCAGTGGTGTCAGCAGGTGTGGACAGTAGCATGGCATGGGTTGCCCCAACCAGGAGCAGGCAGGGTTTGGCCCCATGCAGAGCACTACTGGGGCAGCCACAGGCCAGACACAAAAAACAGCTGGGGGGCTGGATCTGGCTTGCCCATTACTGAAATAGCATGCAAGGAATGGATCTAGGATCAGGCAGAAGGCAGGGTAGACTTCCACCTAAGAATCAGAGACGTAGCAAAAGCTTGCATAAGCTTACTTTATCAGATGAAGGAACAAAAAGAAAATACCAATTTTTAGAAAACAAAGGGTAGGAAGGTTGGGGGGTGGGGGTGGGAGGAGCCCATGTGAGGCTTGGTGATGTCAACCTCCATTCAAGTTCCTTATCACAGATCCTACAGTCTGCCCCCGTGACTTCAGCCTGCCATGCCAGTGGGCCTTACTGAATAGGATCTGGACAGGGCATGATCTGTGCACGATCTGTACACAGCCGACCTCCCCCACTGGGGTCTTCATGATAACCCAGACTATGGCTGGTTCAGCAGTTGCAGCAATTACAGACTGACAGAACATGGGGCTAGTCTGAAGGCCATTTAGGTTTAACTTGCTTCTCTTGCAGTCTGTGTGTGCATCTGGGGAAGGAAGGATCCTGCTGTAGTAGATTCCAGGTGGTGGCGGGGCACTCTTTGGATAATTTAGGAAGCTGTTGCAAGGGACAGTTGCCAAAATAAGCTGAGACTTGGAGATGGAGCCCTGAGGGGCTTGCTCCTTCTGGCAAGTGTGAGCCCAGGAACAGCTTTACCAACCAAGTTAGCAATCACATCCCCTAGCAGATGAGCATCTCTCTCCATCTTGTGGACTGAGATACCAAAGCAGAGGTATCCTTTTGACTTGGCAGGATGGCTTCAGGTACTTTAAGCTATTCCTGCTACATAATGGGGTAAAGAAATGACAGCTTTTTGAGGTTGGAAGCTTCTTCCAGTCACTTTTGAAGCCCTAATTGCAATTGGGGGTGGGGATGACAACACTATGCTTCACTAAGGTAGGTGCCGGACAAGCATGGAAGATGCAGTTCCTGCTGCAAAGAGCCTGTTCTGAAGTGCTGCAGTCTCATCTCTGCCACAAATTATTGCCAACATAGAGGTTGGCTAGAGGCATGGTGGCTATTTGTCTCTTTGCTGATGCAGCTTGGTCTGCAGGCTGTCTGATGTGGATGCTGTTATGTCAGCAGAAAACTCATGCATTGACTAAGTTTTGGGGGGAGTAGAGTGTACCTGCACTGCCCAGGTGAGCTCTGCTGCACACATCCCTTACTCCGTCCCTCCCCTCACCCCTGGCCAACTCCCAAACCTAGCATGAAGCCTCACATGTGTGTACACACCACCCACCCACCCACAATAGACAAGAGTAAGACTTTATTTTGAGCTTTTATGCAGTTGCCCCTATCTACATGACTCAAAACCCTTAGATGAGGGGAATTTTTTTTTAATTTTAAATGTTGTAGTGTATATCTGTTTTTAGTATACAACTTGTTTCTTATCTATAACTTGTTAAAATGATATCTTCTAAAAGATTCTTGTGTGTGACCCTCAACAGCTCATCAAACCTAGTTAAGTGACCCATCAGCTGAAATATTGTCCACCCTTGATATATTTGTTCTTGTTTCCAAAGACCTGCACAAGCAGTTTCCTGTCTCTTACAGTTCAGGCCACAAGTTCAGCTGGGTTCCCTGCAGATGCTGTCTGATAGCCATGGGGGCCAACAGCTCAACCCTCTGGCACCCAAGCACCACAGAGTCTACATGACTTCTAAGGGCCTCTTGTACACGCCACAAAATTGGCCTTTAAAGCTGCTTAAATGCCCTTCTGCAACACTTCAATGGCATTGCTGTTTGCATGCTTGGTGGCATATTCCACTTTAAATGACTTTGGGTACGTAGCAAGATTTAAGACGCCTCGGAGGTGTTTTGTTTGCTACCTAACAAAGTGCAATGGTGCACAGCGTGCTAGAAGCCAATGTGCTCAGGGCTTGGCAGGCCCCACACAGCTCAGGGGGTGTGGGACCTGGTGGCAGGCTCCACCGAAGGGAGTGATGAGCCTGATTCCCTCCCTTCCCCCCCGAGCCAGCCTGCTTGAGTTGTGCTGAGGCCTGGTGTCTCCCTCCGTGGCTGCAGGACCACCTGATCCAAGTGCCACCTGGGGGGGCCCCCATACAGCTCGGGAACTAGTCAGCCTGCCAGCAGTTCTTTCCTTTCTGCCACCAAAGAGGTAGGTAAGAATTGGGACCCCACCCTTGTGTTCAATTCTCCCTGAACTGAAGCAGTGTTTCTAAAAACCCACCGTTTCAATTTAAGAAGAACTAAACCAAATTAAAACCCCGGGGCATGTACAAGCAGCCTAAGTTATCTCCTTGTCCTACCTGCACTGGCCCATCAGGCTGCAGGTCTGTAAACTGTCACCACTATTGCGCTACCTACGCTGCACATCATCTCCAGGCTTCAGCCTGTCACGTCTTTCCACATCCTGATGGAAAACAAGGAAGAAGTATTCTCCCCTGCCCCCAGCTAACTGCAATTGCCTTGGTCATCACTATTATGTAGTAGTCTAGATCAAATTCATGTTGTATGGTATTAACAACACCATTCTAGATTTACTTTGTATTTGTGGCATCTTCATCTGCAGCTTATCTTGGAAACCTTTCTTGGCCTTCTCTTCCTCGCCCTACCACCCTCCCCCCCCCCCCCTTTTCTTTCTTGGAGTCTCTGCTGCAATTAGCATTAAACACTTTTTTTTTTTTTTTTTTTTTTTTTTTTGTATCATCCAGCACATCCATTTGAAAGCTTTTCAAAATGCTGAACCGCTTTCTTTTCCACCCCCCCCAACCCAGCACCTTGTCCTCCTAGACAATTTTTTCTGTTCAGCTTCATGCTCCACCTTGTTGCAAGCCCTAAGAATAGTGCAACATACAAGGACTCTCTCACCTCCCAATTAAATCTTGCAGAAGCTTCTGTTCTCTCCTCATCAGCCTCCCCTACTATGATATTCCATGTCTTGATCAAAAGCCCAAGGGAAATTAGGCTCCCTTCAGAGCAGGGATGTAGTTCCCCATCTGCCAAGGAAGACTACATTGCATTTAACACTCTACTAGATCCTGTCATTCTGGCAGGTAGAAAGTGTGGCACACAGCATGAATACCCATGTTGTAGCCATCCTGCTGCTAGCTTCCAAGAATATCCTATGCATTTTCAAAATTCCCTTGGAAAGTGATTTTTAACTTCTGTCCTTGAACTAGAATTTCACAATTCTGTAAAACTACTATCACTAGGCTTTATCTACAAGTAAGGCTGCAGCCTTACAGAGATGTAAGACCTAGACTGAATTTGAGCCTGGTGTACCACCAGTATGTTTAACTACAGGTAGAGTAGTGAGGCACTTGCCTGTGCATTTTTTGTGCCCCCTACCCTTCCCTAATAATAGTTGATGTACTTATATGTGGAAGGTACAGAGTGGGATCTAAAACCTATTTATGGACTTGCAGCATGATCCCAACTAGATCAACTGTATGGATCAATCATTTTTTGATTATTTTCTGGGGTGGGGGGAAAGCCTCTTCGTGTTTCTTGCATATCAAAACAAAAAATATTAATCTTGTTCTCATCATGTTATTGACAGATGTTAATGCACCATCCAGTGAATCAGACAGATTTACAAAAGAAAACTGCACAGGTTTTTTTTTCCTTACCATTGGTATTATCTAATTTAATAACAAAATATAGGTTTATTAAAGTGGCTTCAGAAGCAGTATCTAATAAAACCAAACTTCCTGTAAGTCAGCTGTGAGGTTAATACTTCAAACCTTCAGGATATCTTTCTAAGGAGAAACATTTCTCTTTAAACCCTGCAAGGCTAAACCTTTTATTCTAGTCAGTGTTGGAGATCAATAGAGATCTGTTCATGCTTTAGGGGCAAAATCTGTTGCAACAGATGTAGAAGAATAAGTAGCACCACTCCTGCCCACAAAACTGGTAGCACTGCCATTTGCAAGTGTAAATATCATTAGCTAAAGAAGCAACAACTGTTAATACTAATCCTTCCACTTCATGCTTCCACCATTTTGTGTTTTGGTTGTGGCATATGAGTAAATGCTAATTAGTTGGAGATAAGAAATGAATAGTGTGGGTGGGAATGTCTCTCTCACTGTCATATCTAGACACAGGGTCTAACTTAAAAGTATACCTTTAGAAAGGGGTGTGCATTTGCCCGTGAGGGGGGGGAGTATTTCCAATCACTAATGACTGTTAGTAAATACAAGGCTGCTCTTACTTAAAACTGTAAGTTTAATAATCAACAGTAAGTGAGAATTTTTGCACTAAGTTTTGGCAGTAAAACCAAGACAAATAGCCTTTGCTCTTTCATTGCCAAGTCATAGCCCAGATGGTGCCAAACTATGGAAAGTTATCTTCCAGGTAATCCATGTGGGTCACCTGGAGCTGGCTTTACTTCTTGTTTACAGCTGCTTCAACTTATCTCCTTGGCAAAGAGGAGCCTGGACACCTGTAAAAACATCTGGAAACAAGCTGGCTCCTCTCCTCTCTATCTGCCTTCCCTAGCAGCCACTGCTGTATAAGAGACAAGGTAAAGAGGAGCTGCCTGCAGTGACTGGAGCCATCTGTGCAACAGTTATAAATAGCTAATTACTTCCCTAATATTACTTTCACTTGTAAGCAGTTATTTTAATTGCCACTGGGATGGTTTTCATCCACACTTGAGGAGAGGTGTTCTAACAACACAGCAGGAGTGGCCAACCTGCAGCACGGGGTCCACAGGTGGCACCTGCAGCCTCTATCTGACTCATGGCAGCTTGGGCAGGGAGAAGAAAGCTGAGCAGCAGATCAGAGTGACTTTTGGGAAGGGGGGTGGGGGCTAATTTGTGGCATGCTTTCCAAAAAAGGCTGGCCTCCATTGATGTACCATCTCTCCTAAGGGATTATATTGAAGCTGAGAACTGTTGCTCCAGCATGATGCTATTGCAGTTGGATTCTCAAAGCTTGTAACAAATACCCTGGATTTAGTGTTTGTTACTTAGCAGATGGACTCATTTTCTGCCCATGTGAGAGCTACAGACTGAGCACAGGCTACTTGACTGACTTTTTAAAAAATAAACCCAAAATGGAAAACCTTTTTCCGTTCATGGAGGGAAACATGAATGAACTCGGGATTCAAAATTGCTAGGTGTCCCTCACGTCCATAATAAATGCACCTCCACGTGTTTTATATGGTGGTCCGAGCTGCTTGGAGGTAGGAGGGGACAGGGACTTCTCATTCTACCTCTTTGCAAGTCTCATGACTACTTCTTCCTCAAGCCTGGTCAAACATTCCTGCTCAGCCCCAACCATTAAAATGCAGGTCTGACTTCCAGAAAAGCAACTGTTCTTCCTTAGCAAATCTGTGTATATGCCAACAACCAATACAACTAAGTGGAGGCTTGACAGACAAAATTTAATTCCTGGAAGGGGGAGAAGCCACTGAAGAGTGTCTGACTACTACTTTTTTTTTTTTTCTTCTTCACAGCCCTACTTCCCCAATCTGGCCTTCTTGACTTCAAGAAAACTCAGTCAGTCCATGATTTCCCATGAAGCCCCTTCTCTTCCTTTCATCTCCTTCTTTCTCCCCCTGCCCTCCAAAAAAAAAAAAAAAAAAAAAAAAATTTGCTTGAAAATTATGTAGTGCTTATCATTCAGGACTCATGGTAGAGGCGATCTCTTTTATTAGACCAACTAGATCTTTGCCCCGAAAGTTTAATTGCAAGCTTTTGGGCGCAAAACACCTTTCAGGTATCGGAGAAAAGATTGCAAAAGTTCTCCTGGGTAGAAATGAAAGTTCATATCTCGTAGGAGAGTGGAAGGTGGTAAAATCTCCTGTTTGGAGAAAAAAGTTCATTGTATATGCAGATTATTCCAACTCTTCTCCAAGTCTTATCTGCGTATACAATGAACTTTTTTCTCCAAACAGGAGATTTTACCACCTTCCACTCTCCTACGAGATATGAACTTTCATTTCTACCCAGGAGAACTTTTGCAATCTTTTCTCCGATACCTGAAAGGTGTTTTGCGCCCAAAAGCTTGCAATTAAACTTTCGGGGCAAAGATCTAGTTGGTCTAATAAAAGAGATCGCCTCTACCATGAGTCCTGAATGCTTTTTCCTTTTGACCATTATGGCTACAACCTAGATACCTGACTTGGTGCTTATCAAGCACTTACCCCTGGAACGTCTTGGTACAGTCTCTAAACTATTAAGTCTCCCAATGGCCCATACAATATTAATAGCCCAAAGGTGCAGAAGTGAAATCCTGAAGTGCAGCACCTTAAGTGCACACATACTCAGGATCTCTGTACTGAGATGCATCCATGCAAGAGCAGCCCCTGTCCCTGTGTGCACAAGGTTGCAAGAAGAGGAAGCAGCAACACCAGAAATCAAGCCCAGATCTCCTGATCCTGAATCCCACAAGCATCCTGCCCCACTTCTGTACATGTTGTAGCCTTCATCTGCTAAGTAACATGCCTTTTGCAGAAAAAGAAGAAGTCTGTCTTTCAGCCTTGGGCTGAATACATCTTGGTGAATCTGTTCACTTCCTTGCACTCTGCACAGAAGAACAAGTCTGTGTGAGAGAGGTGACACGTAGCATCATTTGAGCTTTAAAAAAACCAAACTGGACTACATATCTGGTTACAAGGTGAGCAGCAGGGTGGCTGGACTTTTGTGTCTGTCTGTAATTGCATTTGAGATCTAAGTTGGTCTTGAAGTTACCTTCAATCAGGAGTGCTCAGTCTTGACTGACCTGACCTGTTCCAGCGCGTTTGAGTGCTCGGCCTTAACCACGGAACCACAACCACATCTACAGACTGGGGTGACTTTTGTGACAAACCCTCCACCTCCAAAAGAAACTACATTACTTGCAGCATGACTGATCTGGGTATACAGAGACCGAAGCATGTATTGCATAAATCATAACGGCAAGAATGATGTGCCTGGTGCATGCAATCAAAAACATGCCCTCTATGCCCCCTGCTCCCGGCAACATCATCCCTTTCTGTAGAGAGCTGCAAACAGCAATGAGATGGAAAAACACTTGCACATCAGAAACTGATTTGGCCATCGCTGTTTTATCCAGGCTTCATTATTTATTTGGTGGAGTCAAGTATTGAAGTCAAACTCGGGACCAAAAGAGGTGGGTGAAACTCCATATTGCCTCCACCTCTCCCCATGAGTGAGTGTTTCTGAGTCATCTGGCAGGAGCAGCCAGCCTGCTAACCCAGTGGGGAAGGGCTCTTGCATGCAAGGGACCTGGTCTGACAAGGGCATGAGAGAGAAATCCTGGGGCCTGATGAACTTGGTGGGCAACTATCTCATGTGGTTCTCTCTTACCAGTAAGGCCAGCCCCCAAAAGGGAGTGAGTCTGGGCTTTAGCATAGGGTCTGTGTGCTCTGATGGAAAGAGTGAAACTTGGGTCACTCCACCACATTATGGAGCTGACCTGTTCAGATCCAGCCCAGGTACTGAGCTCCAAGGTAATGCATCTGCCTCAAAAAAGCTTCCCTTGCTGTGCTCTTGAATAGACATGTCTCATGTTTCCACTAAGATTTAAAATACTGTAAAATCAAAATAAGCATGACAGGCCTTGTTCTGTAACCTTTACTTGTATAAGGAAATCTAGGATGCTGAGGACTCAGCAGGCTAATAAGGATTGAAGGATCAGATACTTTATTTGGTGTGCACAGCTGAGGTTGTGATTTGGGACTGCAAAATTGTGTGTTATCAAAATTTAATCCCATGGTTTAGGTTTGCCTTTGTATAGTGTGAGAATTCAGCCCTGTGCTGTCTGTTGCCTATATGCTAGTTTGGGGCTGTTTTTTCCTCTGTTTCTTACAAAAGGCCCTGGATGATGACTGAAGTCAGTGCTGCAAGCCGGGTCTTTCTCTCTTGGTGTTGTGACATCAGGGGGACTCTTCGTGTAACTTGTGTGGATGTTTAAAGCCAGAGCTCCTGGATCATGAGGCTATGGGATTCTCTCTGGTTTCTTAAATCTAGTCTTCCTACTACAAGAGAATGGTTGAACCTTTTCTGGGGGTGGGCAGGAGTTCTTTCTCTTTGAGGCAAACAAGAATTCTAATTTTTTTTAATTTGGCTTAGAAAACTGAAATTGTGAAAATGACACTTCTGAGGATAAGGGAATCTTGCTCCAAATTCCTGAATGCTTGGGAGTGGGAAATTTTGAGATAAGCTACAACTAAGTATAAAGATCTCCTTCTAGTGCTTGCTGTCCTCCGAAGGAATCGGAGCTCCTGAATACTTCCCAAGATCAAGTCTGTACGACAAAATTACATGTTCACTCTGACTCATGCTGGTCTGGGGGTCAAAATGTTCAACTTGCTGCAGTGATAACAGCCCTATAAATACTAGAGAGAGACATCCTGAAAGGAGGCTGGTGTTAGGCTGTATTACACCTTCTCCACAGAGTGCCCAGTCTCTCATAGTTAAGTATTGTGCAGCTCAGCTGTTTCCTTCATTCAGTATTTACTATCAAAGACTTGCCTTCCTGCCCCACACAAAGCTGAACTCTGCATGTGACCTGGTAAAGGTAAGCACTGTTTAGCTGCAGATGAAGAGCAGATGCCATGATGTTGGATTTTAAGAGAAGCTTTTAGAACAGCATCTGTTGTCACTTCCCAGTTGTGCAGCAGCTTCTGCAGAAGCCTAGGACAGAGGACACACTGGGGGTGGGGGGGCGTGGGAGCAAGGAGAGATGAGAGGCTGAACAGGGAGCAATTTAAGAAGAATTGGGACATGGGGGCAGTAAAAAAAAAAAAAATAATAATAATTTTTAAATCAAGCAAGGCACTATCATTATTTACCCAAATACAAAAATGCTCCACCACATGTTGGTTCCAAAGGGCTAAGGATAGCTGAAGGAGACCAGCCATCCTGGATGTGGCAGAAGGTGGAGAAGAAACTTGCAGTACGTGTTTGCCCAATAAAGACACTTTCAATATGCCAAGGGGATGTACATCTTGCATCTCTTGCTCTGGGGGTATTTCTCTTCCTCAAGGATTAGGCCAGAGGAATTATCTAGCAAGACTGTGCTGCTCAGACTTTCTGGAGAGAGAGCAATCAAAGTTCTTACGTTTCCATATCATCTTGAGCTCCTCTTAATATTTGCATTTGAAGAGCCATAGTTTTAACCCTGCATACAGTACTACATGGACTTTGAAGCCAGTGAGGCTTTCTACGGAGGAGGCTGGAAAGTCAGAGCTGTAGCTGTACCTACCTGCATATCCCTTTTACAGAAAGACTGTTTAAAGGAGAAGACCATATGAGTTGGGACCTAAGCTGACAGTTTCGAGGTCCTAATCTATATTATAGTGACTATGATAATAAAAGAAACAATTTGGACTATATCACTTGGAGTTGTTCTGGATTTAAACATTTTCCTGCTGCATCCATAATGCAAACACTGACATGGAGTCCAGAAGTGGAGCTCTGTCCATGCTCACAGTAACATGTGAGCATGGGATGAAGACAAGCTGCAACAGTGGCAACCAACAAGTAAATTCAAGTAAAATTGTTGGAGACCTTCCCATCTGAACAGTATGCAATGTTTTGTACTTGGCTTTACCATTTTACCATTGTTTAAGAAAAACCCTTTAAGAGTCTCTAGGTGGGACATGTGTCTACTCTACAGTCCTTAGGAGGCTAAGGCAGGAGATGGGGGCACTGGAAGACTAAGATACTCAAACTAATCACTGGATCACAGTAAACTAATGCATCTATGCCTTACTTTTTAAACCACAAAAGACTGCAAGCCTGTGACATACAAACACTGAATAATGCTTAGAGAACGACAACAAATGGGGCAGAGGAGAAAAAACTATAGCAGGACCCAGCAAGTAGCTGAACTGGAGTCACTTGATTTTGTTCTTCAGCCCAGCTTTAAATGTCTTTAAGTATTTTTATCTTTTAAAGCTCTCCTCTTATCTCAGGATCAAGACTAGGATGCTGAACTACTTGATAGACTCCTGAAGAAGTGGTGAAATGACCCAGCCTTGCAGAAGCAACCTGTTTTACTCTGACAGACTATCTACCATAGATTTGATGGACGCTAGGGCTGGATGACCCCAGCAAGTTGAGCATCCAAGTGTTTCTTGAATGTATCCAGAGAACAGCATGAATTTTTCCTTTCTACTGTGCAAGTTCATAAATCCATAGATGATGCTGATATGATGAACTACTGTGACTTGCTAAAAACAATACTTACAAAAATATTTACATAGTACTTTGCATCTTTGAGGATCCAAGAGCCTTTGAACAAAGGCTTCTTCAAAAGCTTCCCCCAATGTCTTGTTGAAAATGAGTGGGACTTACTCTCCTCAACTGTTTGGACACATGAACAAGCCATTCATGCATTAGGTCCCTCTGGCAGGCAGTGCACAGAGAGGTCTGACACAGACAAATGCTATGTGGCACAGCAGTAGAGGACAGGAAACTTCTGGCCGGCAAGGCTAGGCCAGGCCAGGAGAAGAAGCCCCTTTTAAAGTTGACACAGAGCAGAACCCAGCTCCATTGCTTTAATCTTGGAGCTCATCAGCGTAAACTGAAGCAATCTGTCTGTCTTATCTTAGACGGATCAAGAGCCAAGGCAGCCAGGCAGGGTTTGGAGACCATTTAAACTGTTGCTTACAAGCAAATACAACCACTAGTAAACTCTCTCTAAACTACCCGTTCTTACTACTTTTTTCCTGCCCAAATAACATGTTCTAACAGTCTTTTCTACCCTAAAAAACTAAACATCATATACAAACTTTAAACTAAATATTTTGTAGCTCAACAATTCCCAAACTTTTTTCTTATTATGTACCCCCCACTTCCACATTTACCTACGTACCCCTACCAGCATATGTCTTATATTTTAACCCCTTCTGCCCATGATTTATAATAATGAAAATTAAATCCACCATTGTACAATTTCTCCTGCATACCCCCCACCCCAGGGCTGTTCTATGCACCCCCAGGGGTATGCACATCAGTTTGGGAACCCCAGTCTAGCTCAACAGGGAAGAGGGGGAGAAAAGTGAAGGGGGAAGGAGCTCTGCACAATTCAGACAAGTAATGAACTGCACACAGTGGGCAGCTGCCTACCTAAAACAAACGGAGATCAGACCCGAACCGCAGCGCTGTGACCTCCCAAAACAAAGGCAGCGTGCTCTGCAGAGCCCTGCTCCCTCCTGATCTTGCTGCTAGGACTCGGACCAGTCTGGACTCATCGGACCAGCGACTCTCGTCCTCACCCGCTTACTTGCAAATTTTATTTTCCTTCTCGCTTCGCTCCCAGTCCGACCTCCGAGTGTGCTGCAAAAAACCCCCCCAAAATCGCGCTGCCCGTGACAAACTTCATCCTGACTTAATTTCCTCCTCAAAAAACCTTTCCTTTCCTCCTCCTTTCCATCACCGTTATGCCCAGTGGGGCGGTTTCTAGCTTCGGCAGCTCCGATATGCAGACCCCAAAATGGGGTAGGGCTCATCTCCCCACACATCCCTAAGGGCCGATGCTGGCAAGAGTCCTGTGGTCTCCTGGAATAAAGGGGCTCACGGGCAAAAGTTTGTTGTAGGACGCTCAGCCACCTCTGCCTAACCGAAGCGGACGCATTTGGCCTCGGGCATCTACTATTTGGTGCATCGTGCACAATTATATAAATATAGCTGCATATGCATAGCTGTCGGGTGCTCTAGCTCATTTGTAACAGAAGTGGATGCATTTGGCCTCAGGCGTCCACTATTTTGTGCATCGTATATATAAACATAACAGTATGTATATGTGTAAGGTGCTCTCGGTCACCTCTGACAGAAGCGGCTGCATTTGGCCTCAGGCGGCTACTGTTTTGTGCATCGTATATATATATCGTTATATAACTATAACAGTGCATATATATTTGTAGGGTGCGCTCGGTCACCTCTGACAGACGTGGCTGCATTTGGCTGCAGGCGCCTGCCGTTTTGTGCCTCACAGACACATGTGCAAGCACGGTCCTGCGGGCAGCTGTGGGGTCATCTTTAGCCTTTGGCCTCCCATGTCTCCCATTGTGTGCCTCAGGGATGCGCGTGTGCGGCAGGGACACGAAGCCGTGGCGGTGGGAGGCCCAGAGGGGCCGAGTGTGCCGCACTCCTCTCCCGTTGCACACCCGCTGTGGCAGCCCCGTCGCTGCCCGCTGCCCCCCCCCCCCGCGGCCCGTGCCGGCAGGCGCGCACGAACAAAAGCGGGGCCGGGCCCCCCCTTACCTGAGCCGAGCAGGGCGGCCGCGGCCAGGAGCAGCAGCAGCAGCGGCGGCAGCGGGGGGCGGCGGCCCGGGGCCGGGGCCGGGGCCGGGGCCATGTCTGCGTCTGCGGCGCGAGGCTGTGGCGGGCGCTGCTGCGGCGTTGCCGGGCGGGCGGGCGGGGCGGGGCGGGGCGGGGCCTGGGCTGCGGGCCGGGCCGGATGAGCGGGGCCGGGGCCGGGGCCGGGACCGGGGGCGCGGGCGCGGCCGCCTGAGGTAATCCCGCGCCTCGCCTGGGGCCTTGCTGCTGCGGCGCGGGGCTCGGCTCGGCTCGGCCCGGCCGGGGGTGCGGGGGGAGGGGCGCCGGCCGCGCCGCGCCGCGCCGCGCCGCACGGCTTGTGGCGGCCCCGCGCCGGCGCGCCTGACACACGGGGGGGGCGCGCGCGTGTGTATGTGGGGGGGGGGGTGTGTGCGTGCGTGCTCGGTGTTGTGGGTGTGTGGGCGGGTGTACGTCATGTACACACCTGCCTGCGTACACGTGATTGATCTGTGTACAGATGGAGATACGCGTGTGTGATTTCAAAGGGCCATTGTTAGCAATAGATGAGCAGTGTGTGTATAGATGTGTGTGTGTGTGTACTTGTATGTGTGCGCGCGCTTGTGTGTGTCTATCTGTGTGCTTGTATGTGTCTATCTGTGTGTGTGTGTATGTGTGTGCATATATGTCTATGTGTATATAAGTATGTGTATATCTAGGTGTGTATGTAGGTGTGTGTAAGTGTATATGTATGTATATCAGATGTGTGTATGTGTGTGTATCTAGGTGTATATCTGGGGGGTGTATCTAGGTGTGTGTTTGTACGTGTATATATGTGTATATCTAGGTGTGTGTAGGTGTGCGTATGTGTATATATATGTGTATAGGTGTATGTATGTGTGTATGTGTATATATGTGTATATCAGGTGTGTATGTGTATCTAGGTGTGTGTATATATGTGTATATCTGTGTGTATCTAGGTGTGTATGTGTGTATATATGTGTATATCTAAGGGGGTGTATGTGTGTATGTAGGTGTGTGTATGTGTATATATGTATATATCTAGGTGTGTGTGTGTATGTGTGTGTATATATGTGTATCTAGGTGTATCTGGGGGGTGTATCTAGGTGTGTGTGTTTGTGTACGTGTATATATGTGTATATCTAGGTGTGTGTATGTGTGTATATATATGTATAGGTGTATGCATGTGTGTATGTGTATATATGTGTATATCAGGTGTGTATATGTAGATCTCAGTGTGTATCTAGGTATATATGTGTATAGGTGTGTGTATGTGTATATCTGTGTATATCTAGGTGTGTGTGTATGTGTATGTATATGTGTATATCTAAGTGTGTATAGGTGGGTGTATGTGTATATATATGTGTGTATCTGTATCTAGGTGGGTGTATGTGTGTATATATATGTGTGTATCTAGGTGTGTGGGTGTATGTGTATATATGTGTATAGGGGTGTGTGTGTGTGTGTAAAATAGGAGCATACTGGTGATCTATTCCTAACGATGACCCTTTGGTCACATATTGTATTCATATATACATACATTTTTTGCCCTCCATGTTCTTAAACACGGTGGCACACTCTTTGTCCACATCTCAGCATGCACCCAAAGGTGGGGCAAAGGGGTGTTTAGTTCCCCACTTTCCTCATAAACTCATCTCATAGGGCTGAAAAACATTCAGTTGTGGCAGTCTAAGTTAGAGTGCACATTGGCATTCAAGTACCAGAATATGCCTTTTATGCCCCAAAGTGTAGACTTAAGCCCCTGCATGGAAGACTTTGGGTAAAAGTAAATTTGCACCTTAAACTTTTTGTATCCCGTGTTGGAGATCTGGGATGCACAGTAATAGCTGTTTAGGACCAACTCCAGCACTCTGCAAATGTGGTTCTCCGTGGCTAGGCAGCCTGAAAAGGGTCAGATCTATGTTGACGGCTACAAAATATAGAATGACTCTTTTTTCTGGGATATTCATAAATCAAACAGTTCACCTCTGAAGCTCCTTCAGTAGTGTCTCAAGAACATCCTGTATCTGTACTGACTGTGGGTCTGAGGAAATACTGAAGATATAAGGTGGCACTGAAAGACAGCAACTTTAGCGATTCCACAACCTATTTATGTGGCTTTGGACTGGGAGGTAACACAGGAATTGTTCTGATCTGTTTCTCTTAGGCTTTTTTCTCAGACTATGTTGGCTGGATACAGCATTATCTGTGGCTTATGCAGATTAGTTTAACAAGGCTGTGGCATTTGCCATTTAAAGTTACCTTAGCTATAGGAAATGATTATGTCATTTATTTTAAAATGAGAGAACTGATCTCCTAGGGAGGGGGGGAAAGAGATTGCCTTGTACTTGCTGCATGTCAGCAGGTAGTAACCAAGTCATGTAACTTAATCTTATTTTTGATTATGTATTATGTGAACTCCTAGGAGTTTTCTAATGCAATTAATTTATTTCAGATCCTTATACTTCCAGGTCTCAGGCACAAGACATAGAGTGATTGTGTAAAATGAACTCATATACACACTATTGGAAAATTCTGGCTTGCAGTTGGTTAATCTTGCACTACACTAAAAAGAACCCCAAAACCAACTTGTCCCGCGTAGAACTATAATAGAATAATTGGGCCTCTGGGATCTAGCTCCTTTGCAGCCTTTGCAGAGATGCTGTAGATGTAGTCAAGAGTCAGGAATGTGGTCTTCATGAGCATACGTATGTGCTTCCTGATCTGACCCTATCTGCCCCCATGCACCCTTCTGCATAGTCTATTCCTAGCATTTTTCTAAGGTGGAAGGTCAAAATGTAGGTACATCTCAATAAGTTTCTTGCAGGGTTAATGTGCACCCACCTGGCAGCAGTGGGTACTGCTATTTCCTCCTTTGCTCAGTGCCATACCATGTTCTTAGATATTGGTCTGGTGGGATCAGCTGACACCCGAAAACTGAATATTAGAAACGAAAACTGATCATAAAATGCAATCCTGATTTCTTTTACCATTCAGTTGAATTCATATAATTGATTAAAAGATTATTTTCAACTAAACAGTGTTTCTGTTGTAGCTCTTTAGTGTGGAAGTCAGCTCTGCAGGAGGCCTCAGGAATGGCTGTTTTGCACAGCAGTTTGAGCGCAGTCTGGATGTCAGAGGCTCTGGGTTGCAGCTGTGATGCAGTATGTGGGTTTGCCTGAGTGTACAGCACAGAGAGCATACTTGGATAATGGTTCTGGGCACAAAATCTTTCTCTTGCTCTTTTAAAGGCCCGTCACATGGCTGCAGCTGGAATTTGAGTGGGACTTTATGAAACCAATGTGTAAACATTCCCATTCTGACTCACTTTTCAGAGGTGGCAGCGTGCAGGCATGAATAATGGCGCTCATTTCTGCTGGAAATACTAAATTCTGTCTTCCTTGGCTTGGAGATGGATGCGTTGATGTTCATAAGCCTGGGTAGTCAGTAGCTCAGATAGGGAGAGCTTTCTGCGCTGATATCTTAACATTGCTTTCGTTTAAAAGCCAAATGAAACAAATGCTTTAGAAATAATCTCAATCCAGGTGGAAAGACTCAAGTTTTGCATCCCACTCTCTGCTTCTTTTGATGTGGTCCTGGTTAACAGTGATTGAAAGGACTCGTCACCTAATGGGGTATTTTTAGTGGTGCAGGTGAACAGAGATGAATAATGTTAGACTCCCAACATGCATGTGTCCTCATTGCAGACATGATCACTGAAAGAAGCAGCCTCAGATGAAAAGGCTCTGGGCTGGATGGTTTGATAAAAATGCAGCTCGCACTCCCCTTGGAAAGCAGTCCCTCTGGAGAGACGGTGGGGGCCGGGGAGTCCGTGAAAATCTTGTGTATTGTGGTTCAGCAGAAGACTGCAAACTCTAAGGCTGGTCAATCCCAAACCTTTCAGGAACAGTAAATTGCTGTGGATTCAGTCAATTAGTTTCCATGTGGATCTTGTGGATCCTGTCTAGATCAGGTTGCATTGTGGAGCCTGCCCAGGAAAAGCTGTTAATGAAAGCGTGTGGGTTTCATGAAGGCAACGTAGTGCAGTGGTGTGTTTAGATTGTTAATTGCAAATTCTTCTCTAATGCTGCCGTAGCAGAAGGGGGGGGGAAATCCCGGTGACCCTTATTCAGCAGCAAGAAGGAAGTGAGGAGGAAATTGCAGAGAATACAGAGCAGCTCATGTTCAGCTGCTATGCAAGGCAGCTTATGCACGGATTCTCTGCCTGGTTTTCCTTCATCTGCTCCCCTTTTCTAATGAAAGAAAAGCTCAAGACAACGATCCCACTCAAGTTCAAACTAAATGAAATGAACAGGACAACATTTGTATTGCCTCAGCCTGTTTCCCCAGTAATCTCTCTGCATACTATTTGCATTTCAATAGCCGCCTAAGCTCCTAGTAATTATTGTGCAGTGGTTGGGTGGGGGTATAATGGCTATTGTACTGTATTAGAGTTCTGAGCGGATGAGAGCAGCATCAGCAGCAGCTGACATGACCTGCGACTGCTTGTTATTTGCCATGTTATCTGAGTCTAGAGCCGGCACCGTTGTTTGTGCTTTGATTCATAATTATGACAAAATAAATGAATTGAGCCAGTCGGTCGATAGGGAGCATGGAAGCAATGATGTGTTCCGGGGCCGGAGTGGAAGAGGGCAAGACAGAGCTGGACTGCGTGTTGGGAAGAGCACATTAACAATAATCAGGTGATGCCTAACTTGAATAATCACTCTGAAATAGAGGCTGGTGCTGACCTTGGACTGCCTCAACTCTGACTTAGACCCGTAAGATCTGCGGTCATGTGCAATCTGTTCCATGAGTTTTGAACCAGACCCTAAATGGTTAATGTCAAGAGTTAGGAGGAACACATGACTTTGGGCATGAGTGATGACTAGTCAGAGTCCCTGGTGTACTATCACACATGTGCATACATACACCCTAATACCTAAATGCTTCCCATCATCCAGGACTCGGATTTGTTCAAGTCACACAGTGGAAATTGTGAGCGTAATGACTAATGACTCTGCTCTTTTGATTTTCCCACTGACTTTTTCTTGTTGTTTTCACCCTTCCAACAAGGGTAGCGCAGTATCCTTACAAAGGTAATTATAGTCCTGTTTATAATCTTGGAAGAAACTGAAAGTATAACCGTTAAATGGAGGAGTAAGCAGTGACTCGGGGGAGATTTTCAAGGGCACAGTGGAAGCTGGAAACTTGATGCCTGTTATTATTCAATAGGATCAGGGTGTCTAGCTAAACATAGGGCCTTTAATAAATTCTGCCTTAGTGCAGAAAAGTGTGAGTTTGTGTTGTTTTGGGGAGGGGTTTGACTGCCTGAAAAATAATTGGGGAGGAAAAAATGCTGATTGGTGAAAATATTCACCAATCAAACTTTACCATTCTTCCTAGGCTTAATAATTGCTTGCATCTTCTGAGCACTTCATCCTTGAATCCCAGATTTGTTTTACAGACACTAATAAATCGCCTTTGATGCATGATGGACACTTAGAAGCATTGTTTCATCTGCCTCTGAAATGCAGCCATCCTTCGTGTAGAATGGCTGCTCTGTGACAGTGTACAGCATTGCTATGCAGTTGTTCAGGATAGGAAGTGAAGAATAGTACGTACCATTCCCAGTGCTGGGGAGTAGCTTCAAAGACAGGACTGCATTCAGTTTGTGCCAATTTGATATTTGCTCCCACACCTTGCAGAAATCCTCCCTTGCCACAGCTAAAGTATGTGCAAATCCAGACTTCCAAATATCATGAGTCAGGCTCCAAAAAGAGGAAAAGAAATCATGAGATTTTTTTTAAAAGTTACATTTTGGGGGTTCTCTTTTATGTTCAAAATGTCCCCCCGGCGTGCTTTGAGTTGCTTTGCAGTTATACAGGCAAGAAGCTCAGTGTGTGTGATGGCGTTTGGTTTTCTTGGAATGGAGTTTCCTTAGTGATATCCTGACTCCAAGAACTGGGACTCTTAGAAAAATGCCAAATATTATGAGATGTGATTACCTGGTGAGAGTAGAGCTGGCCATCAGTATATGCCCTGCACAAGAGCTGGATTGGATTAAAATGTCTCCTATTGTCTGCCCCTTCCCGCTATGGCATGATCAAGAAATAGGGAGTAAACAGCCCAGGGTAGCTGGAGGGCTGAGGTGTCATATTGCTTGTTCCTTATAGTAGGTCTGAGATGCCAAAAACCAGTCCTGTCCTAACCTCTTCTTGGAGCAAAAGCGCAGAGGCTCAAGCTGACTAAGAGACTTGGGAGCTCTGGTTTCAGCTGTTGGCTCTGGGGCTAGGGGTCTGTCTACAGTGCAGTGTACGGATACCAGAGCTAGATCTAAACAAGCTATTTTGAGCACTGGAAGCCGTCTCACTGTAGCAGCATAGTGTGGGCAAATGTAACCTTCTTTCTGCCGCCTCTGACCGAGGTGTTGTCTCAGCCGGTTGAATTGAAGAGTGGACGCACAGCCTGTGCAAGGGGCATCACTGTTGTAAAACACACAACTCCAGCGCTCTGCATTCCTCTGATCGTTTCAGCACATAATTAAAGGAGAAATGTCAGCAGTACCAGGATGGATATTCGTAGGAAAGTTGCAGTTCTAGATAATATCTTGAAAGCCAGCACAGAGTCAAAGAGTCCTGCACTGGTAGTTGCTTATTTCCAGCTTTGGGGCACTTATATCCCTCACTTCAAAATAAATCAATCTTCCATCTGATTGCTGCTGTCGTGGCAGAACTTGAGGGTGAGGTTAGTTATCATTTGAAACAGGTGAGACCATAGCTCAAAACAGCTGTGATCTCAAATCCAAGCAAGCAAAGGGCCTGGAGCTCTAGGGGTGAGTTCACGATGTTTGCAAATGAAGCAGGAACCCATGCTTCTCGATGGATTCCTGAAATGCAGCAAATCTGGTATTTTCATCTTGAGCCCACTGCTAGGAATGGAAACTCTTGGCTGCGTCTCCAGTGCCTGAACCCAGAGGAAATGTTCAGTATCCCTGCTTTGGCCAGGTTTTCTATTTCAAGTGCAACCTGCTCCAGAAGTTGCAGTACCCGGCATAGGGGCTGAAAGTGAGCAGCCCCTTTCTGTGGTAAGGTGGATGGCTCTAACTGAGCTGGTCTGTCATTCCCAGTATTCAATAGTTTAATTGCATAGACCTCTATTTAAAAAAAAAGGCCATGTGTGTGGTTCCTGCTGTGCTTGGAGGAAGTTTCACATAACCGTGGGACAGACAACAAGCCCATAACATGTTCTCAGTTAGACCAGGAAATAAGACTGCAGAACAGGTAGGATTTTTCCCCCCTCTTGAGGGCTTTTGATGTTTCAAATCTGGGCTTACCGCCATGCCCATGAGAGAACAGCCTGTGAGTGCGCTTTGTTCAGCCAGTTTAACATCAGGGTGGGCACTGGGGGCAGAACCTGTTGCCAAAACCTGGATTTTGACTCCAGGAGAAGAGAGCTGAATTATTGGTTCTGGTTTTTATGTCCACAGTAGGCACTAACACTGCTCCTCTGTGGCTGTGCCTCTGGGGCTTTAGAGGCCAAAACCACACTGAAAAAACACTTTGGGTCTAAATGCAATGCTAATGGATTGCCCTGATTTCCAGACTCTGCACGGTCTGTCACCGACACCTCGCCTCTCCTGCCCAAGCTTTCAGACCTAGTTTGCCATCCAGGCAGATTGATAAGGAAGGCCCCCCACCCAAATGATACGGAGATTAAACAAAACAAGATCTTTAGACATTGCCGAACAAACTGAGAATGGGAGTTTTCCCTGAAGCATTATAAAATATGCACCAGGGATATAATTTTATAGAGCAATTCAAGAACTATAGGAAAGTGATCAACTGTCTATTAATTTCTTCACGAATTCCAGCATGGTAAGGGAGGAAAAAATAGTAACAGGTAAGGGAGATGGACAAGTTCCCAGTGGTAAGGCCAATACACAAGTTGTTCCTTTAGTTCAGGGGTGGGCAAAATGCGGCCCATGGGCTGAATGTGGCCAACCAGGTAATTCTATTTGGCCCATGGGGTCCCTAAAAATTTAGAAAATTAATATTTATCTGCTCCTGGCTGCCTGTTATGTGGTCTTCAATGCCTTGCCAAAACTCAGTAAGTGGCCCTCCACCCGAAATAATTGCCCACCCCTACTTTAGTCTCTATTAGGGGTTCCCAAACTGCTACGCATACCTTTGGTGGTACATGGGAGAAATTATGTGATGGTGGATTTAATTTTCATTATAATAATTGGCATTTAAGGGGTTAAAATATAAATTGTATGCTGGTAGGGGTACACAGGGAGCTGGTAAATCTGGAAGGGGGTACACAATAAGAAAAAGTTGGGTACCTCTGGTCTGTATCCTCAATGCTTGAGTGAGCCAATTCTAGGTACTTGAAGAACTGAATAGGTGAGAGTTGGGTATTTGCATCCTGCTAGAAGGTTTAGCTAGCTGGGTGGTAAGTGCTGAAAATCATAGGGAAAAAATGGGAAAATTCAGCTAATTTTCCATGTTTGTTTTGTTGTTGCACAGACTCATGCCAAGTCATTGGTAATATCCAGTATGTAATCTGACCCCTGCTGGTGGCATGGAGTAACAGCACCCACCTCTTCACAGGTTCATTAATTTGCTCAAGGGTTTCCATGGTAAAATCCAGCTGTTCCTCCAGGGCAGGTTTTGGCCCCACCAGCCAGATGAGTGGTCCAGGGCAGTCCACAGTCTGGATCAGGCCCCATGTTGGCTCTGCCAGGCCCCACATCCCAATTGGCCCTGGACACACACATCAGGCTGCGGGGCCCGTGCCGCCTCCGCCCCTGCTCTAGGCTGAACCACAGGATGGAACTGTAGCCCCTGATGAACATACCAGCAAAACCCTAGATCTGTGGGTGTTTAAGTAATAGGAAGGGGCTTGACACTAATGCTGTCCTTTGTTGTACGTTTCAAGTGGTTTAGGCTTAAATGTATTTTATTTTTTCCTTATCTTTTCCAAAGCCTAATTTAGGCTAATTTACTTACTTTACCACTCTGTTCTTGCCATAATCTTTCTTTTTCTTTCCCTTTTCTATTTTAATCTAAAAGGTAGAATTTGAAGTGAAATTCAGCAGGCCAGTTATGTACAATCCTGATGTGAATGGTTTGTGCAGACACAAATCAAACAGACTAAGGTATGTGCTGGCATTAAAGAGATCCTTGCTCATCAGTTAGCCCCCTAGAAGTCATCATTTGGTTGCAATCACTGTGAAATAATGAAGCTAAGTAGGCTGTACGCTTGAATCAGCATTGTAGAAGCATGTTAACAGGACTCTAAAAACCATAGGGATTGACAGAAGGGATGAGGGGGTGCAAGTAGATATGAGCTGATTGTGCCCCTTTTAATTGCCATTAAAAATTATATATCTGCAGCACTGGAGACTTGGGTCCATAGAAAGTAACAGCAGATGATCTCCTTTCTCTATGTTCCTTGAACCTTTTTATAGATGCTGCACTAATTCCGTATAAAAATCCACACCCTGGTTTGTAGAGAGATTTGCATCTTCTGCTCAGTTCTGTAGGACTCTGTCTCCCATTCCTACTAGAGCTCTGCTAAGTGAATCCCATTTCAGCTGTTCTTAGCCTTTATCCAGCCTGCAGCAGCTTGGATTCCAGGCCAAGGTTGGGCCTTAGCGCGTTTGCTGAAGACTAGCAATGATCGTCTGTTGTGCATTTCATCCCTAGGTCTTGAACTGCTTCACTCAAGTATAAATAGTGTTAGTCTAGAGAAGAGGAGACTGAGAGGGGACTTAATAGCAGCCTTCAACTACCTGAAGTGGGGTTGGAATGAGGATGGAGCTGGACTCTTCTCAGCAGTGACAGATGACAGGACAAGGAGCAATGGTCTAAAGTTGCAACAAGAGAAGTTTAAGTTAGATATTAAGAAGAATTTTCTCACTAGGAGGGTAGTGAAACACTGGAACAGGTTACCCAGAGAAGTGGTAGAAGCTCCATCCTTGGAGGTTTTCAAAACCTGGCTAGACAAAGCTCTGGCTGGGATGATCTAGTTGGGGATGGGCCTGCTTTGAGCAGGGGATTGGACTTGATGGCCTGTCGAGGTCCCTTCCAACCCTAACTTTATGATTCTATGAAGTATCATTATCCTTGTTTTTTACAGGGAACAAAACTGAATTGTGAAGAAAAGAGATGTTCCCAGCTTTGTGGTAGTGGCATGGTCTACCTTGCTTGGGTCGGTCGGGATATGAGAGAAGGCACAGTGCACCATACCTTCCTGTTGCTCCAAAAGGAGAAATGGGCACCCATCTTCTTCACAGTGGACTGCCAACTGCAGCATGTGTGGGCTTGATCCCAGTCCCAGCCATGCAGGCCATGTGGTTTGATCCAATGTTGCTTGAAGTCACTGGAAAAGGATCAGGGCTGTGTTGCATCAGCAGGTGAAAGAGAGGGCTCTGTAGCTAGGGCAATCACCTATGTCACATCTGCTTGCAATCCAGTGCCTCTCCAGTTGGGTGGGAGGCAGAGCTGGTGGTTTTTCTCCTCTTAACACATCCCTGCAGCATAGGACAGCAGTTGCTTCTTCTTGTTGATTGCATCACGATTATGAAACAATAGGCTTTGCATGGATCATTTGTGCTTGCAGGCTGTTCCTGTTGTTCCAAATTTAGGGGGCTTGAATTTGCAAATTGCTTTCTTCTAGACACAGTGCATACCATGAGCATCTCTCCCACTGGAGCCAGCTTACTCCCAGTAGTAATTGTTTACAACATAAAACCCATGGTGTGTGCTGTAAATGGTTGATTAATATGGCGTATTTACACTTAGAAGGTAAAATTTTCCCTCTTTTAAATAAGGTGGCACTTGTGTTAATGCTTGTGCTAGCCTGTCTGTGTGCCGGCTTCACTTGTGTGCACTGATGTTTACAGAGTAGCAAGACCTGGCTCAAAATGTTATATTTTCTGTCTTCTTTTAGACTGGTCACAGCTTGATTTCTAAATTGGTTCCTGGAGGGAGTTGGTAACAGTGTCACTGAACCCAACTGGCATTGCTCTGATTTTAATAAATTGCCTTGTGATTTCTTTTAACGTTTCCATCCTTTACCTCAGGAGGCTGTGCCAAGCCCCACTTTCTCCTAGCAATGTGACATTTAACTCATGCACGTTTTCTGTGTGGTTATGCTGAGAAAGCTGGAGCCATTCGAAATAAAACTGCATGCATGCAAAGCCGTGAAAAGAATGTTAAGGTTGCAAAGTCAAGCACTTAAAAACAGGGAAATGTCAGAATCAGGAGTGCCTGCGCGACTTCCATTCGGTCCCTCATGGGTACGTATTACGATACAGTCTCTTTACTTAGGCGATCACATACTATTTTTCTTTCCCCCGCAGGCCCACCGCCTCATTCAGTCAACAGAATGGACAGGGCTTACTTAATGAGCAGCTATTCAATATTTTGTTTTCTCCTCATTATTCCGGGCGCCGCCAATGCATTACTTACTGCACACAATTCAACTCTTGCTCTGAAGACAGAATTATTAATTTCCTCACGGACTTTTCTATGGCTCTCATCACTATGGTATCAGAGCGCTTCACAAATGATTTATTTTCACAACACCCCAGTGAGACAAGGGAAGTGTTGTTATCCCCACTTTACAGATGAGGAGCAGAGGCGCGGAGAGATTAAGGTCAGGTGCCCAATTTGAGACACCCAGGACTGGATTTTTCATAGCCCTTGTTGGCATTTGAGTATAGCTCCTACTGACTTCAGCTGCTGCTGTGAATGCTCAGTGCTCCAGCAAACCTGATCCCTGGGGTCCACCTTCGAAGGTGAGGAACACACAACTAGTGACTACCACAGGAAAGTTTGATTTGGGTGACCTCCTTAATGTCAAACAGGAAATCTGTGGCACAGCCAGTTGTCCTAGCCAGCATTCAACTGTCTTAAACCTGAGTGCATCCTTTTTCTTCTTTGGTCCTTTGCCTTACGTTTTTCCAAATGCTGCAAGAACCAAACATGGGCCGGACAAACTGCAGGGTCCTTTGTCACCTCTCTCCCACTTCAAAGCACCCCAGGTCAAGTTCTTGCCTCTCTTGTTCATGAAAACCTACCTTTGTCATCTCCATGCATCAGGGGCACCAGCAACCGGGTCCCTGAGAGCTTGGAGGAGCTCACTCCTTGCCTGGTACTGCAGAGCCCCCTGGCAGGCAGAAGAAAACTTGCAGGGAGAGTCCAGCTAATCCTCTGTGGGGCCTGGCTTGGAGCATCCTCGCTCACTTTGTGGGATGGCGCCTGTGCGGTCTGATCCGCATGGTGAGACAGAGCCTCTTAGCACGTGCAGCGTTATGAGGAAAAAACCTCCAGGCCCCTGCTGTGTGTGCGCAAAGGGCCTTTTTTCCCCCATGTTGCAGGCTTAGAACGTGGCCAGATTTAGAGCACTTTTCCTTGGAACAGCAAAGGGCACATCCCTGACACTAGCACCATCCCGCTGGCAGCATTCATGCGTCTGACCCGGGAACCGAGACGGTACTAGAGCAGTGGTTCTCAAGCTCATTAGACTCAAGGCAGCCCCCAGAAAATGCCAGCTCTGAGCTTTCACTCATTTCTTGATTATGGACAAATAATTGAGCAATTCTTCTGTTGCAAAGACCTTGGAAAGACCCCAACAGGTCAGAATGCTTTTGACACTATGAATTCCTATTTAAAATCTTTGAATTTATCTTGAGAATCACGTGTAGGTACTTGCACACCGAACAGTGCTCATACTATGTAACACCCTTAAAAGGATCTCACGGCACTGTAGGGTGTCATGGCATCCCTGTTGAGAACCACTATACTAAAGCATCTCAACCCACATCTTTGAATATGGGCTAAACAATGTATTTTTCCCTACTCGTGTTTTCAGAAGGCATTGAACCACTTTAGCAGAAACTCAAACAATCCAGCCTGAGGTTAGGCAATTGGGCCGTATAACAAAATACAGAGAAAACTGATTAATAGAAAACAAGGTCCAGTGGTGAGAAGAGTCTGTCACCCTTAATGCTATGTGGTCCTACCAGCCTTTCCTATCATCTGGGCATCTGTGTTGGTGTAAGACAAGTCCTTTCTACCACAAAAAAGCAAACTGTCCCTTTTTGTGGAACTCGTTAAAATGATGAGCTAAAGCTCCCTTCTTCGGACATTTTTCAGCAAAAATAATTAGAAATCCAATTTGTGGCCTCCAGAGCTGTGTCCTGTCTCCTTATTGTATTTGCTGAGGATCAGGTTTATCAGGGCCCTTATGAGAGAGAGAGAGAGAGAGAGTGTGTGTGTGTTTTCTTTAGTATATCCGTCATCTTTAGTATATCCAGCCAGCATCTATTTTTCCAGTGAACTGTGTCATTTCTCAGAGATGCAGCTCCCAGGTTTGCAAGGAGATCCCTAGTAGCATACTTCACATGGGTTCTTTCCACCAAGGCACTTGCCAGTTGAACTGTGTCTCCAAAAGATCTTCCCACCATGTGCCGCTCTGAGACTGTTTAGAAGCTTGCAAATGAGGATCTGCTCTTGAATACTTCAGCTGCTAGAGTTAGTGAAGTCTCTTAATATTCAAGCACTGCCCACAGGCAGTCCCCTTCAGGGACGAAAGGAAAGGTAACCCTCAGCCTGAGGGAATCCTGCTCTTTGTGGAAACTGTGACTGCCACAATCAATGCAGAGATATTTGCAATTGAGGGCTTTCTGACCTAGGATATCAAAAAAAAAAGTGCTTAGAGGAGCTGCTTATAGAAGAGCGTGATCATCATTCAGACTTCATTTAGTGGTACCAGAGCATGCAAATCCTAATGTTCCACCTTATCTCTCTTACCCTCAGGAGATAAGCACTGAGAATTTTAACCTCTAGCTTGCCACTTCAGATCAAGCCCAGGGTGGTAGCAGCTGACAGCTTTTTGCCGTGTAAGTGCTCTAAGGGTTAGTAAGAGAATACCTGCTCCCAGACCTCATGGCCAGTACGTCTTGGCACTCAAAGACACCTATGCTGATTTACTGGGGAAGTCACAGGTGGAGTGATGACGTGGATAGAAATGCCCTCTCATCCCTCGTGCAGGTGAAGAGGTGGGCACACCGATGTGCTTGGAGCATGTACTGCTGCTTCTCACCTGTGCATAATGAGGCTCTCTGGCCATCGCTAAATCTGTAAGTCTGGTATGGGCTGGTCTTGAAAGCTTGTTTCTGATCCTGCGTGGAGTCCCAGGCAGAGATACCCTTGTACTGTCATAGAGCCCCATTGACTTTACTGAGACCCAGTATGAATGGATCCTGGAGCCAGGTACAAATTTCTTTAAAGTAACGGGGTCTTCGTAGTGGCATAAGAGTCTACCTGCACACAGCTTGTTGCCAGAACAGGGCCTTAATCTGCTTTGCTTTCTCACACTTGGAGCTTGTACGTTTAAAAGTATATCAAGCGACAAATGTGGCAAAAGGGGAAAATTGCTACAGACTTTATTTGGCAGAAAATCAGTGAAGATAAAATGCCATACGTTCTGTGCAGCGTGCTTCTGCGTAAATGACTCATTCACTGGGATACAATTGGGAGCAAGTGTCTGCCGTTATAAAAAAATAGAATAAAGTTCATGCAAGTATTTTGGTTGGTTTCCAAAAAAAAAGAGCAGCTTATTTCACCAGCCAGAAAAATAAAAAAAAAGCTCTTCATCTCTATTCCCTTGCTAAAATAATAAAAGAAATTTCATGGCGAAGAGGAATGCGGTGTAAAATACATGTGTACAGTAGCAGAATAGTTAAAAAATGACAAGATGTGTCCCAAGAAAGCAACACTCCAGATAACTGATTATCTGCTTTTCCTCCTCTATTTCCAGTCAAGTCTTTTTCTACAATGTGGAGGATGGGTACATGTGTGTTGAATCACATTGTTTCAAATGATCAATTTGCTGATTTCAAAAAAGCTTCTCAGTGAAACTTCACAATAAAACACCATCCACAGTAGCGTGATAATATCTGCTAATTTTTTAATTGAGGTTCATTTTAGCTAGCTCTTACATGACTATATATAATGCACCCATTAGGTTAGAATATTAATAAACATATATAATTACTGATACAGTAGTAATATAAAAATTATTACTGAACCACTGTATTACCGAAGCTTTCCTAATGTGTATATTAGTGATACTATTTCTGCAGGCAAAAACCTAGAAATAAATGCTGGATGAATCCAATTAACATGGGAAATGGATGTAGATAACAGTCTTCAAATACCTGAAGGGTGAGTGCAGAGAGGACAGAGATGGGCTTTTCTCTGTGGCCCGAGGGAAGAAGACTAAGAGCCATGTCCTCAAGCTGCAGCAGGGGAAATTTAAGTTGACGATTAGAAGAAATTTCTGACCACTTGGGTGGTCAAGCTTTGGAACAGGGATGGTTTAGTCAGGGATGATCCTGCCTTGAGTTGTGGACTGGACTAGGGCTGGAAGGGACCTCATACAGTCATCTGCTTTCCTGTGATCCTAAGATATATCTTTTAAGATGTTAGTCTAATTCTCCAAGGTGATGAGAGACCACAGCCTCGGGCAAAGTTAATGTGAGCTGGCGGTACTTGGCTCTTTTGAGGGTCAGGTTCATGAGTATATAGGAGCCCTGGTGCTCAGTGCAGCCTGACTTGTGTGCTTGTTGGAGCAGGTGAACACATGACTGTGAGGACTGCAATGTGTTCTTTCTTCTCCACAAAAATAGGATTAGGCTGGGGATGTTTTTAAAAAATGCAACTAGCTTGTATTAGTTAAGCAATGAAGACATGCCATCCCTGTGGCAGTACATAAGAGAGGGTGCAAAATAATACAGGCAGAAGACTGATTCAAACCTAAAATGGTGCGCTTTGTGGAAGACAGAGAAATGTGTAAGACTTAGCAGAGGCCAGGAAATCTCTTCCCATCTCTTCTTCCTTGTCTGTGGCGGACAAGGCTAGGAGGATCACTTCAGGTTCTCAATCCAAGTAGACATGGTGGATTAGATTTTTGGTGTAAAAAAGCTGGAAGCCTATCAGTAGTGGACTGTCAATGGATATTAGGTGTATAATTCTCTCATGCTCCCTGGAAAAATCTCAGGATAATCTCTAACAGGTTCCCCTTTCATTTGCTTTTATTGCCATAACTTAATGAATAGGATCCTCTTCTTGCTGTTAGCGTTCCTAGTCACTAATGTCCTGACTAGTATGTAGACGCATGTCAGGACAAACATGTTCTAACTCAGAGCAGTGCAGTTTCCTATTGCATATTGGAGCAAGAGCTCTTCCTGGCTGTCTGGATTGCTTACTGTCTGCTGTACAAGAAGGCAGAATAGCTGAGTCCTCTCACTTTCATTGTCTAACAAGAGGCTTGTAGACTAGTTATTCTTTAGGCCACATTATTAATATATATTTAAAAATATCCAAAATATCCTGGATGAGCCTGTTTCAGTACTGTAAAACAGAAAGGAGAAGAAGGGGGCAGAAACTCCTGATCAGTCTACTTGTCCAGTATATTATCTCATCCATCCTCCTCTTTTTGTCTTTGGAAGGCTTCTAGCTCATGGCGAGTGCCGCTGTTAAACTTGTGAGCTGTTTTTGGTGTGAAGGATGGGACGGATGGGGTGAGAGGAGCAGTTAGCAAGGAGCAGCTGGAGGACTTGGGGACCCTTCCAAGTACCACAAGCAATTTCTGTGCTTATTCATTTGCAGCTGGGCATCTCTTTACCAGATAAAATGTCCCTTTCTCTTTCACTTTAACTCTTCTTCTTCTTACCCAACAACTCTAATTACAGTTACTTTCTCTCCCAAAAGGAAACACGCTCAGATGAAAAGAAAACAAGTGGGTAAGTCGTCATTTTTACCAGCTTGGCAAGAAACGAGTGTTACGTCTGGCGCTCTCAGCATCAAGTCAGGGACTGAATCAGCAGCTGTTGTGACAGAAGCTTTTTCTGAATGGAGATACAGAGACAAAAAGGAAACGGGCCAAGGCGAGGAGGAGGTTCCTCTGATGCTGCAGCACTTACATAAATCAGCTCTGCCCAACCCACAACATGCTTTTTTTTCTCACTAACGTTGGGAAGGTAAAGCTGATCTATCCCAGAGCAGGTTCATTCATAAGGCTGTGCTGCCTGCTCAGTCAGAATCGTCCTCCTGTGGATGCTGCCAACCAGCTGGCAAAGCAAGTTGATCAAGGCCTCTCTTGAAGTTGTGCCTCTGGGAAACAACCTGCATAACCCTCTGGACAAGATCCCTTTTCCACGTATCACCTAAACTGTAGACCTTCTGTCTTGTTCAATTGCTGTTATTTCCCAGACATGGCAGAGTCTCCTCACTTGTGCCTCTCTTTACTGAAACACTGACATGACCCACAGCAGCCACTGATACATGATGATGATGAGCTGGCTTAACAAGTCGCATAAGTACTCCGCTCTGTAACCCTTGACAATGAGGGGTCAGACATCTCAGCTTTCCTTTTAGAGCGGCTAATGCCCCCGATGTGGTAAGAACTGGTCCTTGCTGTATTACTGGGCTAAGCAAAGTACAACCTGTACGACCCTTATACCAAACACCACTCACAAGCAAGAAAATGCTTTCACGGTGGTAGAAAGGTTGGTGTTGGCATGCAAAATGTGATGTGGTGGATTAGAGTGGATCCCAAAACAGCTTCATCTGAAGTAGAGCTTGTATTAAGGCTGGTCAATATGCCTACTGTGAATATTGCATGGTCATCTCCTTCATTTCTGTTCTACAGAGATGTGGACAAGGGCTTTATGGCTCCAGCAGTTGCTCATGGGAGAAGAGATCTCCAATACCTTGGACTCCACTGACTGTGATTGAAGAGGAAAGGATTTAAGATTGCAAGTGTAATGCAGGTCTTTAATAGACCTAAAAGAAACATATTCGCTTCGTAAAGCTTAGCAGATAGATACAGTCTGAGCCTGCTAGAGTCCAACTGGCAGAGTGAGGCAGATAAAGAGATCCAATAACACTTGCACTGCCAGACAGGTGTATTATTCCTAATCACATTTATTATGGCAGTGGCTAGGGGCCAGCTATGAATACAGCCCCATTGTGCAAACACAGAGTAGTAGACAGTTCCTACTGCGAAAAGCTAAATAGACAAGACTGATGAGGATAAGGTGGGGGGAGTATAGCAAACAAGCAGCAGTGTGAGGACAGCAGAGAGTCTGCTAGGTCCATGGCTTGCTTTTGGAGGAGGGAGATGTTGTATTGGAAGACAAGGAATGGTAGGAAGGGCAGGTGTGGGGCGAAGCTGAAGTGAAGAGATGGAGAGAGCAGGTTGGTGCAAATAGCTCCTCAGCAGGTCATGTCAAACCGACAGAGGTCTGCTGAGTGTCTGAAGGTCTCAGCTCTGGTTGCTTTTCCACATGCTGGAGCGTAGCTGGCTCTTCTCTGACGTTCTCCACAGGGTAATAGGAGAGGGGAAGGGGAATGTGGACATCTGGCTAGATAGGTTTCTGGTATACTGCAGAGCAAAGAAACTGATCTCTCAGTCAGGTATGAAATACCGTAATACCGTAATGAAGGGAGCTCAGGCTGCACCAAAGCTTATACATGTCTGATTTAGTTAGTCTATAAGGTACATCTCTACCCTGTCTATATGCTATAATATACAGGGCTAGTGTCTCATTCTCTGGAAGCATTTGCTTGGAAGTGGAATTAATTTACAGTCCTTGATCCTTTTATGTAGGGGAAGATTTATTTTGAGGGGAATGCATGCGTCACGTGCGGCACTGAAGAAATGGCAGGAGTTTGGGGACATGCCCCATTTCACTATCAACCCAGTCATAGGCTCTTCAGCGTTGGCACAGAGAATCCCATTTATTTCAGAGGGCTTTGGAGCAGTTCCTGAAAGCAGAGTCTCACTGCTCCTGTGACCACAACAAGAAGGGTCCATCCCACATAGTCTGTAAAAAGAAAAGGCCGAATTATAAGACTTGAAAGTCACGTCTCAGTCAGTAGATTATCTGACTAATAATTTACCAAGTCAAGGGACAAAGCATCAATGATATAATAAGCCCACTCCGGAGTTTGCTTATCTGTTCTGGTATCACAAGGTTACTATTTGTTACCTGTTGACTTGACACCCAAAAATCAATCTGGCATTGATCTGGAATTGACAGGATGGAGCACACATGGGCATGCTAGAAATTGTAGTCCAAATGACCTCACTATTGCCAAAACAGACACAAAACCCGTTTTGTGCGTGTATGGAACTCATTAGAGTAATTGTTGCTCTTTTATATTTAAAGGCCAAGGAAATCATCCTCAGTCTGCCCCAAGATATGGAATTGCCTTGTGCAGACTTTGAGAGCAAGATAGATTTTTATTTTTGTGGAGTCAGGCCTGTATTTGAGTGCTTGAAGTGATAGCATTTCATGTATGATACAAAACATCTAGGACCCCGTGAGCTGTACAGAGTTACTTCATCAGCAGGGTTCTGATAAAAGAAGTTTGAGTAGTTTATGATGCCTCTTGATCATTCCCATCTTTTATTCTTTATATAACAAGTTAACTTCTCAAAAGGACTTTATTTAATTTGTGACCTTTGGCATTCAATATTGTTGTCATACGAAATATTTGAGGGCATAGAAGGAATGCTTTTAACTAATAATATGGTTTTGCTAATGTATTGCAAATGACTTCTACAAGCACTGCATCAAAGCTTTATCTGCTAAATAAAAATTACAGGCCCAGGCTAGTGCCAAGTAGAGGGACACAGGAATTACCGATTGGAACAGACCCAAAGTGAAGCTAGAAAATAGCTCTTGAAGGATTAGCATAGGGTGAGGATTGAAACTGGGACTGTGGCAAGTGGTGAGACGTCATTTGGAGATGAAAAGACAGTCTGCAGCGTCCTCCTGGAAAGGACTAGCTCTTGTTAAGATCATAGGCAATGTGTAGGGAGGCATGGGGGGGCACATGCCCCCCGCCCCCCCTAGAGCGCTGGTGCCCTCTGACAGCGAGCGCTCCGGCTGGTGGTGGGGCATGGAGAGCGCCCTGAAATTGGCTCTGTTGACGGGATGTCGACGGTGGACGTCCTGGTACCAGATGCTCATGGTTAGGATGCTTTTCGATGAGGATAATAAGAAGTTTAACCAGCTCATCTGAGAAATGGCTGGTGCCACCTTATCAGATGGGATCAACCTGTGCTCTGTCTTCCACCCTGAACAACGCCAGTCAAGTCCAAAGGGACAGCACCGGGGGCAAGTCAGGGCAGAGTTTGGCCTGTACAGCTGTATTCATCTGTCAGGTAGCACTTATGCCTCCACACTGGGCCAGCCACTGTGCAAGTCTCCATCTCTCCTCTTTCCTTTCCAGGGTAGGCTGCCCCCCTCCCCCTACACAGTTTGCACCCCTACCTGGGAAGCACAGGCGTTCAGAAGGGCTCTCCACCCCTCCTCGCCTGCATGAGCCGTGCAGCGAGCTCTGTGATCCAGCCCCTGCTAGCAGAAGGCCAGGACTCTTTCTGTTTCTGATTTAGCAAAACTTTCTGTGTTGAAGGGGAACTCAAGGGGCTGTTTTGCGTTATTGGGAGAGGGCACAATAATTGCTATGGTATCCAATAAGTACTGGGAACATAAAGCAAGGGTTCAGCTCAGTCCAAGATGGTGGAGATTTACTGACAGGCCTTGCAATGAAGCTGTGCTCAGTTCCTCATTCAGTTGACTCTGAGGCTGGGGCTGCACTAACCTGGAGGCAAACACCTGGAGCTAGCTGCCTTTGGGCATAAACTAGCAGCTGCCTCCAGAGGAGCCTACCCTGCCCTGGGAAGAAATAACCCTGCACTGAAACAGGAGTAAAATTTCCAGGGTTAAGCCTGGGTTACCTTAGGAGCTGGATCACACGGTTGCAACTTCTTTTTTTCTTCCCCCCAGGTTGGCAGGGGATTTCAAAGAGGCCTTTGACCTCCTTATTGCACAGCTTGTATCCAATAAGAATCTATGTATGTCTTTGTTGAAGTGGGGATTCGACGGGTAGCTGGAGTACAAAGCAGTAGCCGATAACTGATCCCCAGCTCACGAGCCGGAAGGGGAGCTGTTTAAGACTGACGCTGGTAAGGCAGGCCTCCTCAGCATGAATGCTAGCGCTCCGCTGCGTCTGAGAGGCTATTTGACAGGTGCCCATCTTTCATCATCCAAAACACTAGTGTGACATGTAGGCAGGAACTTCCCAATGGGATATTTGCCCATCCCGGCTTCTCGAATGCAAATGTTTGGCTGTAGACATGAATGGGGGTTTGGGCGGTGGACTTTTGAGAAGAAAAATAATCTAAACTCTTGTACTTATTTTGCTGTCTCGCTTGCAGTGCTGCTCGGTGTGAATTTGTGATCTAGCAAAGGAAATCTATTAGCATGCTGGAGGCAAATGGCCTTTGTGTATATGTGAGAACTTTGATCCTGGTTTCCACAAGTCTTCCCCACCTGTTCAAAAGTACTTATCTGGGTAGTGTTGTGATCTGTGCACTGTGGGAGCCACCGGGAAAAATCCAGGAGACTACACAGACGCAGAGCAAAATGACCATTCCCATCCTGATATCTTAGAGGCTGCTCAATCCCAAAGCCCTCCAGTGAAAGGGAGCTTGCCCCTGAATTGGATGGGAGCGTGATCAGTCTCATGAAGGATCAGGCCTGTCCCTTGGTAGGAGCAGGACCTTTGGGGGTTCCCCCTTTTCTTTTCATGTGAGCAAAGGGCTGTTGGCAGGCGTTTGCCATGTCTCTTGGCCACATGCAACAATTTCCAAAGCTAGCTTCTGCCTGCAGAAGCATCGTCTCTGATCCTCTTCTCCCTGTCACTGCTTAGGCCAGCATGTCTCTGCACCCGTCAGCAGAGCTTTGCAGTCCAAGGAGATCACGCGAGTGGTAAATGGGTTCCAGTGATTCACCACTGTAGTGAAACAGCTCATAGCAGGGACAGATGTAGCAAACTTTCAGAACTGATTAGTCATTTGAGCAAGTGAAGAGACCAAACAAGTCACATACAGCTCAGACTAAGTAAGGGCCATTGCCTTCAGGCACTTATCATCAGACATGTACTAGGCTGTACTCTGGTTTAAGTGAATTGTCTTGGGACCAATGGAGAGCTGTGCCCTTACCCAGAATAGGCACTTCCCTGAACCTCGATGAGTACGTGGTGCTGTGACTTTCGATGCTCTGAAGCTGACTAGCTCCTGGCATTGTAGAGGCTTCTGGTTTAGCTACTCTGTGTAACAGCTGCTTCTCCTTCACCCTTCTATGCAAATAACAGGAGTACAACTTCATTACTAAGTAGACAGGGAGGCTGAAGGATGCCACGTGTTTGTAAGCAGCTTATACGCTTAACCGATAGGCAGCTAACTGATGCTTGCTGCAAGGGAAGCAGTAGGTGACACACTGGAAGCAACGCTGGCTATGCACTGATCTCATACGCATGCCAGTGCAGAGCACTGTACCAGGATGGCATTGGGAGTGGGGTTTAGACTAGGTCCTGGTAGCCCAATATTACACGTCTCCCAGGCACAGAATTTCCCCTTGCAGGGAGGACTTGCAGGACTCTGTGTGTGTGAAGAGAGAAAACAACCATGACATGTAACCCCTATTTTATATACAGTATGAAGATTTTTAAATGCACTTCAAAAGCCATTAGGAACCTAAATGTCTACTTGCACTTGCAAAATGTCTCTGGTTAATGTTTTCCAACTGACTTTGTGCCTTGCTTCCAGCCTGCCAGAGTTTCCTGTGACCTATTTGAAATATCACTTTCCTAAGTGAAAATGTGCCTCTCTCTTTCAAACTTACAAAGCTCACAAAAATAAATAGCCTAATTTGGCCAGTTAATAGCCCTCTCCTGGGGCTTCTCTCAGCAACGAAGAGGCCTTTTAAACACAACATTTGCAATTGCGTCATTAAAGCCCTACATGATCCCAGCAAACTCTAAATCCAAAAGAAAGACATGCTTTATTTGATCTAAGTTAGTTTAAAAAAACCCCCAAACACTGACACGAGAGACCCATTTATTTTTAATTACCAAATTGCTTTATTAAGAGTCTAAATTGTTCACTCCCCAGTCATCAAAAACTCCCATTGCCGGGGTAAGGGCTTGCAGTTTGTGATCTTCAGATCTGGCAGGTATAAAATTCTCCTTTCAAAAAGGTTGCACTTACATTTTTTAATTGTTTCCCAACTTACTTTTTAAAAATCCTTTGTGATTTATTTAATTGGTTAATAATTGGAAGCAGCACAGCAATTCCTCTGGAAGGGAAAGCAGACTCTTAATGTCAGCTTGAAGGCCTCCGCTTATTTACATTTATCACTGGCTACCTCTGTGTTACAGAGGGGAATGGATCAGTGTTTTCTGCCTCCACACGGGACAGGGTGAAAAGTAATGGGCATAAACTGCAACAAGGGAGATTTAGGCTGGGTATTAGGGAGGACCCTCTCGGTGTGAGGGTGGTTAATCACTGGAACAGATTACCTGGAGAGACTGGGGCCTCTCAATGGAGCTGTTTAGATGTTTGACTGTGAGCGTTCAGACGGGCTCCTGCCTTAAGCAAGGGCTTGAACGAGAAGACTGGAGATCCTTTTTCATGATTTAGGAGCTGTCCACTATATGACATTAGCATTTATATATATGCGTCAGTGTGCATGAGCGGGTAGCTCACTCATTTTCTGGCATCGGTATCGAAGTCAGTGCCTTTTGTGAGATTTAATTCTAGTCTTCCGTGGATGGAGCCTTTGTATACGCAACAAAATTGGCCTTTAAAGTGGCTTAATTGCCCTTTTGCACTGCTTGAATGGTGTTGCTATTTACACGCTCGGCAGCGTATTCCGCTTTAAATGACTCTGTTACGCAGCAAGGTAAAACCCATCCAAGGTGTTTCAGTTTGGCAGGGACGGCGCATGGGGTGCTGGAGCTTACCTGCCTCTCCCGCAGTGCGGGGGGGGCCTGCCGGCAGGCCAAGCAGTCCCAGAGCTGCAGGAGACCCCAGTGCTTCCCTCTGCCGTGGCAGTGCCCCCCAGGTAGCACCTGCCCGCTGGCACCTGGGGGATGCCGCCACCACAAAGGGAAGGACCAGGGCCCATGCAGCTTGGGCAGGCAGGCAGGGTCCGGAAGAAAGAAAAAGAAAAAAAAATCAGACTCCTTGTCACTTTTTTTTTTCTTCAGTCGAGCCTACCTGCACGAGCTGCTGCTAGGTCACACAGCCCCTGAGCCCCTCGGCCTGGCGGCAGCTCCCCCCTGCCACAGGAGAGGCAGGCAGGCTCCAAGAATCGGGCCCCCTCACCCTTGTACATGTGACAGGGGTTTAGTTCTCCCTAAAATAAAATGGTGGGTTTTTAAAAACGCACTGTTTCAATTTAGGGAGAATTAAACCAAACTAAACTCCTGTTGTGTGTACAAGCACCCCACACAAGTAGGTCTTTAAGTAGCTTGTGTGGCTGATACAATCCCCATTACTGTATTAATGGTGCTCACACTCAGTCTTGCAACACTCTTCTGAGACTGGGAAGGACCATTATTCCCATTTCACAGACAGGAACTGAGGCATAGGAAGAGCTGAAGTGACTTCCTATGGGGGGAAGTCTGTGGCAGAGCAGGGGCCTGAACACCCTCTTCCTGGGTCCTAGATGAGTGCTCTGTCCACTGCTCCAAGCATCCTCCCTCCCTTTCCCCATGGAGGTTGCAGGGTGCAGAGAGGTTTGCCCTGCTAGAGTAAGACTGCTGTGGGACCTAGGCAGTAGGCTGGGAGGACTTGGAGTTCAAATGGTTAGTTTGCCCCACTGTCTCACTGCAAAGTCTGCAATTTTAATATTAGGGCAATTGTTTATTTAATCCTGCTAATATATTTTAGGGCTGGGGTCCTATTGTGCTAAACGCTGTGTTTACAGAGCTGGACATAGTCCTGGCTTGGATAAAACATCTCATTTCTTGCCTCTCTTTCCCCCAGCATATTATGACTGGAAGGACAGAGGGCAGTAATGTCCACCTCTGCCCAGCGCAGGAGTAGGGAAGGCTGCTACACCAGCAGGAACAACTCCTGTTTGTATGTTAAGATCTTGCAGCTTGAGAGTCTTCATTGCCAGGCAGATGAGGGGCAACGTGCATGGGGCCTCCCAGGCCGGCACACGGGCATCTAGGATTTCACTGCCACGTCTGCATGTTGCGTGTTAGTAAATAAAAAAGATGGAAAACCCGAGGAGTTGTTGGAACCCAAAATACACGCATGGAAGTGATGGGGGAAGGAGAAAGGCTTGAGGGAGCTAGTGGGCTAGTCAGGCTGTGCAGACCATCTCAGAAGAGAGGGACTTAGGGCTAGTTTACTCCACTCCCCAGCATGTGTTTCCACAGACTTCAAAGCATGGCTTGCAACTGCTGGACTGCAGTGCAGAACCACTGGCCTGAATCCCTGCCCCTTGGCTCTCCTCTCACCAGGCTCTTCCTACCAGGCCAAGAGCTATACAGGCAGGGCTAGCCCCTCTCTGGCATGGCCCTGCCCCTGGGAGGGGCTTCCTCTATAAAAACACCCTTCCCTTTATTTCTGCTTCCAGTTCCTAGAAGAGCACAGCTGCTGGCAGGTAGTATTAGCAGCCTGGTGCAGATAACCTTCTACTGGGGAAGGAGTGGGAGAAGGGATTTGCCTGCAGACCTGCAGGATTTTGTGTTTGCTTAAGGGCTGGGAGGTTTGGAGACCCGAAGAGGCAGCAGATGTTCCAGGAGCACCAGCCATCTGCCTTTCTTGCCAGAGCAAAGGAAAAGAGGGTGATGGAAGCAATGAAAAGACAAACAAACCCTTTTCTCCCTCCGAGACCTCTGGCTATGGGGCCCCTGCAGTTCCTGCCGCTTTCCTGTCCCCAGCATGCAGCTTGCAGAAGTTTAGGGGCCCTCTGGGGTTTGCGCACAGATGCTTTGTGAAATTCCCGCGGCCATCAGGGTAATTAACTGCACAAACTTCTCGGCGGACTGCGCTGTCCGCAGCATCCGACGGCAGGCTGGAGGGGTGCGCGCGTGGGACGGCGTCCGTGCCCCGTGCTGTGCACATGGTGTGCGTGCCACAGACGTGCAGCAGCGGAGTGGGGCTCTTTGGCAGCAAACATAAATGACTCTGAGCGTAAGAGAGGCAAAGAAGGGGTATGTCGGGGCGGTGTGCCCTGCCAGCTGGCTGTGGCTACTCCAGCCCACTTCTGGGGGAGCAGGCTGTGCTGGGATGTAGCGGCAGCTGCTGCAGGGCAGGCAGTTGTGGCCCACCTGTTGAAGGAAGGTTATTTCAGCAACATCTGTTGGAGGCAGCACAGCGGGGGACCCCCGGGCACAGAGCAGGGGAGAACTAGGCAGGAGCCAGCCCTGGGTCTGGCCGGAAGGAATCCGCAGTACAGAAAGGCTTGAAGTAACTGGAGGTGCTGTATTGCCAATGTCCCTTGTAAAATGTGGGGGCTGAGCAGCACTTCGTGCATTGTCAGGGCCGGCTGCCAGCACAGACGTGCGACTTCAGCTATTCCCCCCCTTTGGAGGCAGCGTGGAGGTCATCCCTGGCCCTGCCTCTTGCACTCCACCGCTGTGGGCTCTGTCAAGCAGCCATCAGCCCTCCTCATCTCCCCAGATGTTTCTCATCATCTCCTCTCTTCACTCGTTCCCTGAACACAAGCAGCACTTGGAACAATTAACACCTAACTCTCCTCCTATCCTCCCCATTCCAAAGCTGCTGGTTACTAGGGCAACAACTGCACCTTTTCCTTTCCCTTGCAGTGAACGGACTAAAAATCAACATGTGCTATTAAAGGTAAAGAAAAATAACAGCCTCTGTAGCTGCGGTGAGTTATTGCAGAATCTCTCCTGCAATCTACATAGCACTGAATTACGGCGCCATAAGCAAAGGCTTCTGCCTGCCAGAGCTGCAAACACACCAGGACATGGAGCGCATTGGTGGTCTATTTAAAGTGACAAACCCAGTCCTTCTGGGGAAGGGGTTGAGGGGGTGGGAGCCGGTACAGAAGTTGCATCAGGGAGCAACCCAAGTGTGGGGATGAAGGGGCAATGTCGTTCCTCTGACTTGCCTGGGACAAAGCCACGTGAAGCGCGGGGACCAGCAGCATGGGAGGTTAAGATACAGCGCCTGATTCTTCTCTGCCTTACAAATTGGAATGGACTCCATGGTAGTCGATGGCATGTCTGTGCTGTAAAGCTGGGGTAGCCAAGAGGGGCCCGTACGGTTCAGCAGTAATAGGATAACATTGATGTTCTGCTCCCAGGTGCAATTCAAGCTAATAGTGATGGTCCTTGTATGTCATCGCCATGCCTGTGAGTGCCAGCCATATACCAGGCACTCATTCTACTAGGCCAACCAGGGTGCCACCAGATCCTTTAAAGGGTGTGGGGAGATGTGAGGAGATAAAAATAAGTGCAGGCTCAAGCTTGTCTCTGCCTGGCTAATTCCCAGCCCTAGTTAGGGACGTGTGCCTTGAGTCTGATGAGGGGGGGCCTCAAGTCTAGGACAGCTGGGAACCGCAGTAGTTAAATTAATGCCTGGCCTATAGGACTTGGATACCTAAGAGACTTCCTCTCCCTGTGTCCCACTGTGACTGCTCAGCTCTGCGTCTCACTCATGATCCTGACCATTGCAATTCAGCATCCTCAACTGGGGGTCTCATCTGCTCCCCTTTGTGGTCTTCCAGGCATTTAGTGAGCTTTGGGGTACAAGTCAGGGGTCTTCTGGTTCAATGAGGCGTTTAACTGAATGGCGTCTGAATCACGGCACTTTGGAGCATTTCTTTATTACGCTGTTTTCTTACCTGCTGTCTTATGACTGTTTTGTCATATGATTATTTTTTTTTAGTAGTGCCTACTTGTAAAGGTACAAGGGTTGGGAAGTATATCTGAACTGTCCGTAATGACTCCGCAGACTGTGAGCACTTGCATAGATAATATTGTGTGTATGGTAAAAACTAATTTGTCAACCTGAATGTTGACCAACACTAAACATTCAAAACCAGGGAATTCCAGCACTTAAAGCTTATCCACAGTATCAGCTCAGCTAAATTGTACAGCCTATATCTCTTATACAAACATTTGTAATATAAGCTGTAGTGCACTTGGGTCTGCTAGGGATGGGCCTAAAGACTCAACACGAATAGCCTGTTATTATTGATAGGTTTGGGTCCAAACTTATCTGTAATAACCGAGAACTTCCAAGCGTTGAGAAAGCGTGACTAGGAATCCAAACTTTGCAGCCAGTCTGGTGGGCCTTCTCTGTATTTTGGAAGAGAAAGGGAATTTAAAAAAAGACTGCAAGAGTACAGCTTGTCTGAGTTAAACTTGTGAGAGCAAATGTGCAGAATTCTATCACCCCTGGGTGCTGGGTTTGTCAAACTTGCCCTTGCAATAACAGTAGTTTTTGCATTGAATTTTAAACAAGATAAAAGGATTTGAGGGGGGAGGGGTTGGGAGGAAGGATAATAAAGCTGAAACCAGTCCCATTTGCCAGGTTTACAAGCCGGCTCAAAAATGCCTTGAAATGGAACTGTTCAGCTTACAAACTTTTGATGACTGGTAGAAAGGCTCAGAAGTTTCTTGAACTGCAGCTGGGCTGTAGGTCCTTGCAAACTCTAAGCATGAAATCTCTTTGGCTTTGGAAGCAAATGCATCTGAAAACTAAGACCATCTTCTTTCTGCTATCTTAAAAAATATGTCCAAAAAAAGGAAATACATATTTTGGGGGTCTGCGGTATTAGAAATGTTGCTTGATTTCTTTAAACTCCTCTTTAAAATGCTCCACTAATTCTGTTTTTAAACGGGGTTTGTTTCATACGTCTCGATGAGAACACTTGATGTTTATAATCTCAGCCATTTCTGAGTTGCTAGTGGTACAAATTCTGATTGGGGTTAAGAGGGAGCCAGGGGGGAAATAGCTGATTGTTCATGCTGCCAGCTCAAAAACAACTGAACTTAATATTTTGCTTAAACTTTCTTCAGGGGGAAATAAAGGAAATCACTTCTGAGCTGAGACCAAGCAAGGAATATTTCAGCCATAAAGGAATTAGTCTGAGAAAGTTCCAAGCAGCTGAAAAAGTGGAATAGAAGAGAAACTGCATTTTCATCCTAGCTGTGTTATCAGGAGCATTTGCTCTAATCACCGATAACAACAAGAACCTCTGTAACCTCCTCCCTGCATTCTGATGTCTGGTTTGGTGATGTGATCAAAGGCTGGGAAGGAAGTGTGTTTGGTATGAAAGGAGCAATTATTCAGTGACCCTGACGAAGCAGAGACTTGAAACTTCACCTACATTATATGTATATACAGTTCATAATCAGCTGTGTATTTGCTCAGATGCCTGCCACAGATAACAGCAGGCTCTCTAATCGCAGTTGGTGCTCCTGTTAAATGTAGAATGTCATGGGCATCTATCACCTATTCAGGAGAGATGACAGGACCTGCGGTATCAAGGCAAACCTTGGTTCAAGTTTTCACTCTTCTGCTCCCTGTGTAGGAATCTACGTAGTAAGAGAAAGGGTGTCTGAGGTGCCGCCTAGCCATGTATCCTGCCTGAGACAGTGCCTGGCACAAGATGTCTACAAGAAAAGTTTTAGGACGCCAGAGTATAAAATAATCGGTGCTTACACGAGGTATCACCTGGTGCATCCATACATTATCAGCTGGCTTAACCCTGGAAACATGAGGCCTTTGTATCGCTTCCAGAACACTTGTTAGTACAAATGGCTATACTCTGGCTATTCCTATTGTTTGTATAAATGTCAAATCCCCCTTTTTTTATTCTTGGCTGGAGCACGCTGTAGTTGGATGGATCCGCACAGATGGATCCATTTGCCACTTTGCAATAGAGCGTCTTCCAGCCTCAAACACATAACACTGACATTTTTTTTTTCCGTGCTCTGCTTCCTGGGTTATGAATGGAGGGATCAGCTCTTTTGCTATGGCAATAGACGGTCCTACTGTGTGTTTCTACATAAAAGAAGTGGTTGGGTTGTCTAGTGTGCCTGTTGGACAGGCAGTCTGATGTCGGAGGTGTCCTTATTGATGGCTGAATAAACAGGATCTGGATCTATAGCTTGCAGGAGTTTTGTCTATATAAAAATGGCAAAAGCAGGCCTTCCGGTCAACACATGAATTTCTCCTGCTATGTCAGATAGAAATCAGGATTTTTGGAGGTAAGTGCCTTGCTAGGGGGAAGGACAGAAGGTGGAACCTGAAGCTTTTAGTGACAGGTCAGTGAGACAGTTGGACTTGTGCTGAGGCAGGCTGTGATGACAGCTGCAGGACTCTCGTGACAAGGAGAGGGATGAAAACAAGCAGGGAAGAGAGTTAATAGACTCCAGAGCAAAGTGCAGGAGAGCAACAGTGTCAGGAGAGCGTCAGTGAAAAGGAGAAGAAAAAAAGCAAGAGAGGAGAGACAGGCTTTCAGGTCTGTCTGCAAACACGCATGTGACCTGGTGCCTGACCTGCTTTAGGGTTAAATACACAAATGGAACTGGTTTTTGTGTTGTTTCCCCCCCTCCCTTTCCTCTGAGGAGTAATTCTTCTTAACAGAGTAGTCAGTCAGTGCCTGCAATGGATAAAGGGAGCCTGTGCATGGTACTAGTAGCAGTGATGCCCTGGCCTATCGGGATGTGGGGCCACGGTCATAATGAGCAGGAGAAGGGACTTTCGGTCGTCTGTGCCTTCCTGCTAGCTTGGCTTTTTGGCAGGACAGCATGACATCATGTGCCTTGGGACTTCAGGAGCGCGGGAAAGGAGAAGTCGTTGCAATTATTATTTCTCATGTGCAAACTTGGGCTGGCATAAATGTAGAGAGACAGACCAGGCTCGTCTGGAAGGAGAGTTTCTCCTGTGAGTAGAAAGGACCACTGCTCCGTTGTCTCAAGTCATAATGTCAGTCACCCACTGACCCTTTTTCTAGAGGAAGCAGTGGCAGTGTGTTCAGGACTGTGTTATTAATCTGTCCCTGGCCCCTGACAGCATTGCCTAGGAAGCTGTTCATGTTATCTCTCCCATCACATCAGCACCTGCCCGGCGTAAAACCTGGCTGGAAGCCAGTGACTGGCACTGCGGTTTGCAGTGACAAAGTGCCTGAAAATGTCCTTTCGTGCTTTACCCAACACGCCTGCACAGCTAAATTTTGTTCTGTAGTTGCTGTTGTGCGAAATCACTCACTTTTAAGGCTCCAGCAGGAATTGGCTCCCAGACTATATGCCATGTTAGGAGCTTTGCGAGCAGTTCCTTTGTATGACTTTTACAAAAAGCGGGGAGGAGGGAGGAAGCGTACCTCAAGTCTGTGGATCTTGGAGGCCGTGGCAGATCAAGCAAATCCCTGCTGGCTCTGCAGCTCTCGGGAGCTCTCGGAGGGCTGGTGTGCAGCTGGCGGACCCTCTTGCTCTGTGGAACCTCAGGAGCGGAGAAACCCCATACGTCCCAGCAGCAGCAAGCTGGCGAAATGGCACCGAAAGGCATTCTGTGTGTATTAAAATAATCCTCCCCAGATGTAAGGTGGGGATGGGCGCTGCACTGACCTCTGCAAGGCCGGTGTGCGTAGATGTCCTCTAGGCTCGTCATCACTCAGAACCGGGGAGCAACAGCAACCAAGGGGAGCAGAAGAGGAGATGTTAGGCTCCTCCTAGGAAGAAAAGCAGGGGAGCTGGGCCATCCTTGAATCCTTGATGGGTCATCCTTGATGGGAGAGGGTTTGACTCACAGGCTTCCTTCAGTTTTCCACTTGGCAAGGAGGTGACAGGAGCAAAGTGAGTGTAAGCATGCAGCAGTGGGGCTGCTGGCCATGGAAAGGACTCTGCAGTCCTCCTGGCTCTCTAGCTCCTGCCCTGCCTGTTTTCTGTGATGGCTGGTGTTATCACACAAGGTCCCCTTACATTTTGGCTTGGGTGAAGCAGTTATGGTTGAAAGATGCTTTGTTTTCTCGCTCAGTGTGAGACTGAGATGAAGTAGGGGAGCAGGGAGAGCTCTCCTTCCCACTGATGCTGCAGTATGGGTACTCTGCGAGAAGAGGCAGAAGTGGGGCTGGTAGAAGGTGGGTCTAGGCTGAGCTTCCAGAGATGGCAGCAGCTGGAAAGCTCCTTGAGAAAGCAGCAGCCACCTTCATCTTCATTTCTACCCAATGCAGTTAAAATCCTCTGTATCGTGCTCAACACTGTTCTGCGTCTCTTTTCTTGAAGGTCAGGAGCAAGATCTCATTCCTGCATGGAGCCTTGCCCTTGACTTCAGGGAGGGCAGGGTCAGGCCCTTGGCCTGCATGTTTATCACCCAGGCAAGTGTTGAATTGAAAAGCTGGCGTGCACTGTAGCAAACATCTGAGGGTCTGAAAGACTGAATGCAGAGTGCTGCCTCAGCCTTTCATCTCTAGAGATGGCTTAACAACCTGTTCAAGGTCTGTGCTCCTTGCAAAAAACATAACACCAGCAAGTCTCACCACATCTGACACCATGGGCAGCCTTTGTTCAGAGCAACCGCGCTAAGGACTAAATTAATCACAGAGGCTCTGACTGATGCTGCCCTTTTCTTAGAAATGGGGACTCAGTCAAATCCAGGATAGAGAAGACGGAGAGGTGGGTTGAGAAGAGCTTGCCTGGTTTCTGGCTCGGCCATATCCATTCTGCAGCTGGACAGAGGACCTCAGCACTGTAAGTCCTGCTTGCTTTCCCTACTGTTATGTTCCTCACAAAACGTAACTATATTTCACCTATTTTTTGTGAGCCTAGAAACAGCCAGCACGGGTCCCATTCTGACCGGGCAAGATGACAAACTTGGGTTACCACATGACCCTGGGCTCTTTTTATTTGCTGTAAACCTCTTATACAAAGGTGGTGGGATTCTTTTTCATTTGCCGTGTTGCAGTGTGGAAGCAATCACTATAAATTTAAATGGAGCACTGCTAGGAGCACATTTACCTTTTATACAGTAATTGTGAGAGAGTGCCACTGCCTGAATGCTATTAGGGTTATTCATACCTTCTCCAATTTCACTGTAAAACCTTAGGCTGCAAGAGGTACTGTAAAGGGTATGATTATTCTAAAAGGGTAAGTAGTGGTAAGTGTTACAGACCAGTGCTACCACAACAAATGCAATCATTCTGATTAGCTGGGAATAGGTGAAGTTGAGGCGTGTGATCTGGCAGACAAAAGTAGCACAGTTGCTTGTTTTGGTCCGTCGGTGGAATGGCCCTATCTCTTTCCTGTCTGGATCTGCAATGACTTGGTTGCTGAAGTTGTTGTTGTTACGAATGAGCCGAGTCCATGGCAAAACATGTGGATGCGAGCATCCAAACTCAATACCCCACTGGGGAGCTGGTACCTCTAGAGTAACTTAGCATAGACCCGAGATTGCTTCCCCAAACCTTTTCTTCACTGTAAGGGTGGCCAAAATTTGGAATGGGCTTCCAAGGGAGGTGGTGCTCTCCCCTACCCTAGGGGTCTTTAAGAGAAGGCTGGACAGGCATCTGGCTGGGGTCATTTGACCCCAGCACTCTTTCCTGCCCAGGACAGGGGGTCGGACTTGATGATCTGTTGAGGTCCTTCCCTTCAAAGCATCTATGAATCTATGAATCCCACCTTCCAAGGTCCCTCATCATATCTTGACAAGGACTAGTTGGATTCACATCAGTAATTATATTATATTGGATTTTATGCAGGGTCTTAACATCTATAGCAGTCCTGTCACATGTTCTTGGTGTGCTGTCTGGTTACATTCCCCATTAGGTGCAAAAGGTATCACCCATAGAGCTGTATGAAGCTCACACCCTTCCACCGCGGTTCAGACTATGCACTTCTGAAGACTTGAAAGTATAACAGAAAGGGGCCCAGGCAGGACATTTTCTTCCCCCCAAAAACCCCAACAAAACCAAACCGGGGACTAGAGGCTTAATTTCTGAAATGGAACCGTGCAGTTCTGAACAGTTTTACAGTGATTCATCAAGAAGGTAAATGCCTAACTTGGATCCTGGACACCCAGAGGTTTAAGGGATAAAAAACCAGGGATTCATCTTGAGTTGGAAAAAGATTGAAATTAGGTTGGGCCTAACTTCCATGAGTTAGCCATGCTTGAGCACTTGTCCTTGGCTAAACAGATGTTGTGCTGTTCAAAACAGAGAGAATACCTGACATGCGTTACTTATCTCACCATAACATCCCAGCAGAAACAAGGCACGGGCAATTTTTTACCGTGATGTTTTTGGGCAGGGACAACACTATAACCAAGTTTTAGGTTTGACCTTGCCTATCTATATTGCTGTAAAAACTACAGAGCCTTGTCTCCATCAGGACTCTGCAGTGAGACAGGTAACTGCAAAGTTATCTCACTGCAACAACACACCTCTTTTTGGCAACGAAAGGCTGTTCAAAGGATGTCGTTGAGCGTTGTGCTGCAAGACATCTTCAGAAAAGGTAAGAAATATAGTCATGTTACTTCCCTTCCTTCAGCCTCTTACCAAACAATTTTCAGGCTAGGATTGAATCTGAGTGTAACGATAACATCCAGAGACACTTACAAATGTACTAAATGAAAAATAAAATATGCAGATGAAGAGATGGAAAAAGAATGAAAGAGGTGAACTAGCAACCAAATTTACTATTTTCACAGTAAGGCCAAATGAATTTGACATTTCCTTATAATGCCACTTTTCAAAGTAAAGTAAAAATCATTCCTCATTTCTGTATTTTTGTTTGTGAATATTTGCTTGTGGCTCTCAGGAAAACTCCTGTGAGCTAATTATGCTTAAACAAATACATGAGAGCAGATTCTCTCCTCACTTTCATCTGTACAACTCAGTTGACTTTAGTGGGGGTCTACAGTGCTGATGTTACCATTGAATTTTGACTAATTTACATGAAAACATGTTAGCGCTTAGTAAAAGATAGGGCTGCTCTGTGTGTGTGTGTGTGTGTGTGTGTGTGTGTGTGTGTGTACACAGCAGCTGTATCTTTAACATATATAAAAGATCAGAATGTGTGTGTGTGTGTGTGTGTGTGTACACAGCAGCTCTATCTTTAACATATATAAAAGATCAGAATGTGTGTGTGTGTGTGTGTACACAGCAGCTCTATCTTTAACATATATAAAAGATCAGAATGTGTGTGTGTGTGTGTGTGTGTGTACACAGCAGCTCTATCTTTAACATATATAAAAGATCAGAATGTGTGTGTGTGTGTGTGTGTGTATGTACACAGCAGCTCTATCTTTAACATATATAAAAGATCAGAATGTGTGTGTGTGTGTGTGTGTATGTACACAGCAGCTCTATCTTTAACATATATAAAAGATCAGAATGTGTGTGTGTGTGTGTGTGTGTATGTACACAGCAGCTCTATCTTTAACATATATAAAAGATCAGAATGTGTGTGTGTGTGTGTGTGTGTATGTACACAGCAGCTCTATCTTTAACATATATAAAAGATCAGAATGTGTGTGTGTGTACACAGCAGCTCTATCTTTAACATATATAAAAGATCAGAATGTGTGTGTGTGTGTGTGTACACAGCAGCTCTATCTTTAACATATATAAAAGATCAGAACGTGTGTGTGTGTGTGTGTGTGTGTGTGTGTGTAAATAAAAGATCAGGACACAACATGACTAGTGCCCTAATGGCAGGACTAGGAGGAGTGGCCTCAAGCTGCAGCAGGGGAAACTTAAACTGGAGATTAGGAGGAACTTTCTGACTCTGAGGACGGTCAGGCATTGGAACAGGTTACCTAGAGAAGGGATCTTCATGCTTTGAAACTTTCAAAAGCAGGTGAAATGTTTGGCTGGAATGGTTCAATCAGGGATGATCCTTCCTTGAACAGGGATCTGGACTAGGTGACCTTGTGAGGTCCTTTCCAGCCCTACTTTCCTATGACCCTATGTGATGCCTCTGCTGTTTGAAAGAAAGGACTGGAGTTGCCAGCATCTTTGGCTTTCAGTTATTTCTTCTTTTCCTTGCCTTTTGTCCTAATGTATTTTGTATGATGTGTCAGCATTGACTGTTTGGTGAAAAATGCATGATATTTATGAGATCATGTCATTTCATTAGACACTTTTGATTTCAACAGGTAAATCTGTAATTTTGTGTTTGATATTTAAAAACGTGTTCATTTCAACGGTAACTGTGAAAGTATGGTTGTGGGCCCTTAAACAATATGCAGCCATGGAGGGAAATGGTCTACAAATTTGAAATGTGGGATGAAACCTAAAAAGTAGGTAGAGAGGTTTGTAAAATCTTTAAAGAAGTTGACCCATCTCTAGTATTAAAATTTCCTTATGTTTGTGTCAACGATAGTACTTTAAGATAATTTGAGTTGTCAGATGTAAGTTGTATGTTAGTACTGTTTGCTCACTACATATACAAGGAAACAAACACATAGGAATAATCTAATAAATTGACTGGGAAGGTGTTTTGTAAATCTAATGTTCATTGAAAAGAAATCTTCCAGAGGTTCCAGATAGTGATTTACATCCTTTATTATTAAGCTTTCTTTAAAGTATATATGACATATGGGTGCATCTACACATGCCCATTAATGCATAGATTGTAGGCTGGAAGGGATCTCAGAAGATCATCATCTCCAGCCCCCTGGCACCAAGCAGGAAAGACAACGGATACTGGAAGATATATTGCTTCTCCCTACGTCACTGGGGGGAAGATATACATAGTTGGTGACAATAGCTTATGTTAGAAACATTCTCACTGTATGCAGTAGTATCTGATATTGTTTGTTGAAAATAAATAATGAGTTTAAAATTGAGGGCCAACTTGTGCATTACTTGATCCATCCCACTGTCAATGACTGACCTGAATACATCTCTTGCTCCTGTTCCTATACAAAGGCCTATGCTGAGAGTTATAAGATCAAGAAATGGAAAACTGCAAACAATGTTATACAAGTGCTGGAGGATTGTAGCTTGTGGTAAGTGTGTGCCATTGTTCTAGAGAAAAGAAATGAAGTATAAAGGCAAACTCAGATCTCAGCTCTGTCTGCTTTCCCTAGAGCAGTGGTGCTCAAGCTATGGCCTGTAGGATGGATCTGGCCCAGGGAGCTGTGTCATCCAACTCCTGAGACTCCCCATAGATCCAGAAATTTGGTGGTGGGGAAGCAGTGGCAGCTTTAAATACCACAGCTCCTAGAGGATAGAGCATTGATTCTCAACCAGGATGCAATGGCACCCTGGGTTACCTTGAGATCCTGTCAAGAGTACCCAGGGGTGCCACGTAGTGTTAGTACTGTTAGATATGCAAGCGTGATTCACAAGACAAACCCAGGGAGCACTTTTACATGTACTCTGGGGTGAGGGTTTAACTAGAGCTCCACTGTGTCTTGTGTATCAGTGTCCCCACACTTAAAAATGGCAGTGGGGGCTCTCAAACTAAAGCTTGTTTAACAAGCTTTAGTTCAACTGCCCCCACTGCCATTTTTAAGTACGGAGATGCTGATACACAAGACGCAGAGAACGGCTACAGCACAGTAATTGCTGTGCTGCAGCAGACTCAGTTAATTGAGTCTGCTCCGATGCACTGGAGTTCTAGCGTTTGGAGCAGCCTCCGTGCTCATGTATAGGTGCCCAGAGATTGCAGTAGGAATCCATAATGCTAAAATATTCTGACCATTGTGGTCTTTCTGGATTCTTTGCAACAGAAAAAACTGTTTTATTTTTCTGTAGTAAAAAAACCGCCAAACCAAGTGAAAACTAAGAGCTAGTATTTTCTGAGAGATGCCTTGAGTCTAAAAACGTTGAGAACCACTGGGATAAGGGATAAATATGACTCCTGGAGCCTCAGCAATTAATGCTATTGCCAATCCTTTGCTGCCAAATTTCTAGACCCTGGGAGAGTCCCATGGCCTGGGTGATATGGCTCGAAGTGCAGGATCAGGCCCTTGCACAGGGTTGGCTTAGTGAGTGTGGTCACTCTGCAGCTGGATCCCACATGTGAGGCCAGGTTAGTGTGCCAGATCATACCTGTGAACCAAACCTGCATGCTGACCCTGTGTTAGATCCAGTATGCAGACTGACCCTGTGTCACTTGTCTGGCCCATGGGGCTGGATAGGTTGAGCACCACTGCTCCAGAGTACCCATCATTCTCTAGACCTGGTTAAAGCTCACCCTGCATTGTATAGCTGGCAACTCCTATTATCAGTATTTTCCCATTCCTCTTCTTTCTTGTTACCCAACAGAAGCTTGGGTACCCAACAGATCTACCTTGAGGTGTACTGTCATTATGTCAGTCAGGGTCTCCCACAGAAATTCACTATAATTACCATGCTCCAGCCAACCTCTGAATGTTGTATAGCAGTGTCTCTGCACTTCAGAATGGTAGCGGGGGCAGTGTATCTAAAGCTCGCCGGATGAGCTTTAGATAAAGCACCCTTGCCACCATTTTGAAGTATGAGGATACTGATATGCAAGATTCTCTGAGTGCGTTAATTAGAGTGGCTCTAATTATATCGCTCCTCCTCCCCTCCTCCCAGAGCATGTGTATAGACACCCCAAGTCTCCAGGGTGCATGCCAAAGCTTGCAGGAGAAAGATGGGGGTTGGGGGGGAGTTGGGAATTTATTGTCTTCTCCTTTATGCAGATATGCATGTTCTTGCCTATGACTGCATAGGGAGAAAGTAGCAGCCCTTGGCAAAATAGCTTTTCTCTACTGCAGGAAGGGGAGAGTGCGGAGGGCTTAGACAGACTTTGCAACGAGTTAAGTTGGGCACTGTTTAAGTGCCTGGTTAACCTTGATAGGAATATCTGAACGTCTGGAGGCTAGTCTGCACCTCAGAGCTTTTGAAGTGTATCTATTGCAGCTGCTGTTTATGTTCTCCATGAAGCAAAGGATGTCCACCCAGGCTGTATCCCAAAGGGAGAAGAATCACTTGAGCAGACTTACAGAGAGACGAAACAATCTGTAGACTACAGTGAACATAATACCAATGTATTTTCTTATAGTACTGGAAGACCCAAAACCTTAATACAATATAGTGGCTGGTTCATAAGGACTATTATTAGGACTGAATGTGGTCTTGATTAAATGCTAATTAAAGTCCATGGAGAGCTTGATGTTCTAGTTTTCTCTTACACATGTATTGGGACTTGATTGTATCCTAATATAAGTCTATGGGAAACTGCAAAAGTTATTTCTAGTCATGTTGCATCTTCCTATTTTTAAAGGGCTTACATATTTAGCCTGTCATAAGAAACAAATCACGGGTGGATTTTTTTTAGTATATTTACTTTGTGTGACGTGATGCATTTTCTCTCTCCTGTTGCTCACCCAGCAATCTGAGAGAAATCTGCTGCTGTCAGTGAGCCTGATTCTTTTGACTTTTTAATGGAGTTTTGCGCATTTACACCCACAGAGAATTTGGGCCAGAATATTTTGGCTCGTGTCCCACGGAGAGAAGACATGATGGAACGCTAGAAACAGAAGGTTTCACGACAATTGGCAGTGGCACTTGGAACTGGGTAGCTGGACAGAAAGCACAATCATTGTGGAAGGACCGTGGGAGGGAAGAGGGTGAAGGAGGAAGGGAAAGGAGCAGGGCAGTGTCTGGGGGTGTGAAAGGGAGAAGACAAGAATTAAAAAACCATGTAACTATGAAAAGAAGTGGCAGAGAAAAGCAGATGGTGAAACCCACCTGTAAAGATAAGTCTGAGCTCCTGTTTATTATCCTCTCTGCATTGATGCTGGCGGAAGGTTTTGAACTGCTGCCTAATCTGCCTGTTAATTAAGTATTTCAAAAAAAATGCATTCCTCTCTTTAAATATGTTTGACAATAATTACTTCTGTGAGTGCAAACGGGGGTAATCCTATTACTGAAGAGGTATTTGTATAATGGGGCATGGGTATATGGGGTCGTAGCCAACACCACTAGAATAAGGAACTTGGGGTCATTTGTTCAGTTGGACTAATATTTAATTGTTGCAACATTAGGTTTCCCATAGAGTTAAATTAAGATCAGATTAACCTCTGGCTCCCTGGACTTGCAGGGTAAGGCAAGCTCTTTAAACACCATCGCTAATTTTATTTTCCATTTCCAGCAAGTATTTAAGATAACTCTTTTGTTTAATAGGTTAAAGAGGAAGTATTCTCACTGGCTGAGATCCCAGTGAGCTATTGTAAATATTTTAGTACAGTTACATGACTTGGAATTCAGCCTCTGAGCATGGACATTAGAGGAGGCATTTGTGTGTGTGTGTGAAATTTCCATGTATTGCAAGTGTGCAAGGTGTCCACATGGGTGCTTGATAATTCCCGGTTTTCAGTTAAAGAACAAAAAGTTTTAAGTCTTTGTAGCTGCCAAGAAAGCCTAATGTAAACACCCTTAAACAAGAGCAGTTTAGAGAAGGGCTAATTGACCCTGTTCATCTCAGTCCCAGGTTAACCCAGGAGCCCATTGATGAGACCATTGTTAGGCCAAAGCTGAGTGCTTTAGAGAGAGAGAAAAGAAAACCCCCTCGCTAACTGCATTTGAGGTCATGTATTACTGAGATGAACAGGGTCAATTAACATTTTTCTTACTGCAGTCGTCAAAGGCTGTGCCAGTCACCCCTGCATTGCTTTGCACTCTGAAGGAATGGAAAAGGTAGCAGTTAGGGGTGGGAGCTTCAAAAGCCTTCAGCTGTGATCTTCTACTGCTCCTGTTGAAATCCATGAAGATTTAACATTGACTTTGAGAGGGCTGGAGTGCTGCGAACCAACAAGCTTTTGAATTCCCCATCCTGAAGCATCAACCGGTTCATTCGCAGTTGTTTTAGATCTGAGCTACCTATACTTTTTACTAACATATTGGGGTAAGGAGTATTGGGGGGGAATCATTCCTGTGACTCTGCCCTTAGCAAGAGGCTAGCATCAGCATGTTTCTACCTCCAATACAGGCTCTTCAGTAGTGTAGATCATTTTGTTCAGGCCAGGCGTCTGCTACAGAATGTGCTGATCAGCTGGGGCTATGAAGAGGCATGAGCCCTCAAAGACACGGACTGTGTCTGCACCTACCAATTTTTACTAACCTATTTTTACAACTAGCAGCAGGCAGCATCTATCAATACCAAGTCACCAAAGCACATGCATGCTCACACACTTCTGATAGCCTTGTACGACTCCACTGCCACTGTTGTCCTTTGCATTCCCATGGCACACTCTGGGGAGACATGAGCTATGATGGGGATTGTGGCAGCTGACAGAGTTGTCTTGCATACATCTTCAGCCACCTACAGTGCAGCACAGGGGCTGTACCCCAGTTAGCAGAATTGAAGCATCTCCAACAGAAGTATAAGCTGCTGTGCTCTAACTTCTCCAAGAGGTCAGAAGGAGGCCTTGTGAGACATCACTGTAGTCTTAGTGTCAGGCAGAAGATCACTTCAAGAAGGCAATGATCAGACAGCTTTCAAGCTGCAAGAAAGATCAACAATCCTAATTTGGACATGAAGACGCATAAACTCCCAACAACTCCAAGGCCAGATCTAAGACAACAGCACCCCATCTGTCCAATGAGGAGTGAATCATTATCACTGTACTCTAGCCTGAAGCGTGTACATGCTGCTCCTCACAATTACCAAGAGCCCACGCAGATCTCCTTGGTTTTCTGATCTCTCTGCCAGGTGAAGAGAGAAGTCCATTTTGACTTACGTGCCAATGGTGGAAAATAGACTGGCACAGACAGGATGAAACTTAAACAAGCCTGCCAAGCTTATGCTGAGGCTGTATTACAGGCCAAGAGAACCTTCCTGACAGCCTCCAGCAACCTTCATCAGAACCAGGCACCAAGAATTGCAAAGAACTCACTGAAAAGATTTGATGCATTTGGGAGGTATTCTCAAACGGGATGAATTCAGTCAGCCTGAACCCATCAACCAAGAGCCCTGCTGCTTTCCTGAACTTTGGTGCATTTTTCAAAGTTCTGGATACTCAAAAGAGTCTCCCCTTGTGTCCACCAACTGCCCCGCTCACCTGGCAGCCGAGTCATGGACCACTGAATCAGTCATTGGAGCGTGGGTTTTCCTTTTTGCTTTTGAACATCTACGACACCGATCAACTTTGAAAAAGCCGCCCTGAATATACTGGTTCTAGCCAATGGGATGTTTCAAACGACCCCATTCTAGGTAAGATCAGGGAACAGCTAGACTAAGGCTGCCTACAAGCTCATCTCGCTGAAGATACAGGTCTATAAACTCAGAACAACCTGGATTCAAGGCAAGATATGGAACCACTTTAGTAGCACTGACAAGCTTTTCCTGTCAAGGGAGAAAGGGTAGGCCTTCATTTTCATCCTCTTGGCCCTCTCTGCATCATTTCATGCTGTTGACCATGAGAGAGTGTTTTTTCCCCTGAGAGAACTGGCAGGGGCCCATTGTAATGTGCTGAAATGCTCTGAGTCCAATGGCTGGTGATAGCAACCTGCATCTCCAGCACTAGGGTACTCGCCTCTAGTGTCCCTCAGGATCAATTCTCTCTCCAGGCCAGTACAGAACCTGCATGCAGCCATAAGCTAAACTGGGTTTGACACGCATGGGCCAGCAACTCTGCCAGTCCTTTTGTCATGTACAATCCACCACCACCATGCAGGCAGCTTAATACCCAGATCTGATCTTCTTGTGGGTAAAGAACTGCTGCCTGAGGCTGAGCCAGGCTAGATGGAGGTGATACTAGTGAGGAGTGGAAGGCATTTTGAAGAGTTTGCAGCCAGGATACAGTTGCCTGTTGGTTGACGGTACAATTGGTCAGATGTGTACAGAGTAGGAGTATTCCTGGATTCCTTAATGAAGCTACGTGCTCTTGTGGCTTTATTTGTGGATGCTGCCTTCTGCTATCTCCAGTGGCATGGGAGACTCCATGCTATCTTGGTAGACAATGGCCAAGCCTCAGTTATTCACACCTTTGTCACTTTTCAGCTGGCCTACAGTCATGTGATGTGTGTGAATGTGAAGACTCAGTGCTTAGGAAACTTCAGTTAATATAGAAAGATGCAGTACATCTTCTCACCATCACAGCCTACAACAACCACATCAAACCTACCCTCTGTTCTCCACAGTGGTTTGCCATAGACTTTCAGATCGAACTCCAGCTTTCAGTCCTTCTCCTCAAGATGCTCCATGCCTTCACACTTAACATCAAAGCTCACTTGGCATCAATGTCTGAGATGAAAGTTGTGTTCAACAGTTAGTTGATAACTACTTTTCTCTGACACAATGGAAGTCTCTACAAGGATAAAGCTCATCTCTGCAAGAGACGGGACTTTCTCAAGGGCCGGCCCAAGTCTGTGGAATGAACTACCTCAGGAATTCAGTGCCTTTGCAAGCCTCACCATCTTCCACCTCAAGGGCAAGGTGCATTTCTTTGACCTTCCCTCCTGTAACATAAATGCTTAGTCAATACCAAAATTAGACACTCAATGGTGCACATTTCTCCCACTGGTGGGAACAAACAATACATGACATGGTTGCATTGCTTTGCTCAGATATTACGGCCGTATATATATGTAGTGGTGGCTGTATGTGTATGTATGAGCTACTATTGTAGAACAGGATGCAATGGAATAGAAGTTGAGGCCTCAGGGTTAAGGTAGGGACTTCCTATGCCTGGGGATGGGCTTTCTCAACCCAATTCTCTTCTTAACTGCCTCCCTTATTTACTCTGGAATAAATCTCCTTTCAAAATCTTGCTCCCAGTTTGTAGGATGAAGCTCTCAGCCATCTCACACCTGGCAAAACTTCCCCTGGCTCCTTCGGACATTCACCTTCTCCCTTAAGAGAGCTGACATGGAATGGACTCGATGGAGACTAATCAGTGCTGCCTGCCCCTTGCCCACATCTACAGGTCACGTTAGTCATAAATACGTCTTCCTCCGGCAAGTCTCATCTTGTTGTCTCTCTCTTGCTCCTGTACTGGCCTTTAGCTGAGACACCAGCTCAGAAAAGAAAGTGTGGCCTGACAAGAACAGAGCGCAAATCACATAGCACCTTGTCTGTAGAGAAGCTTTAATTATTCAAATGGTTTGAAATCCTTGCAAACATCCTTAAAAATAGGTGAATGTTTACTGTGTTGTCAGCTACAAAGGGATTCTCCAGGGGGGGGGTCTGAAGGAGGGGAATGCTGCCTGCTTTTATTTTGTGATGATTCCACAAAATACGGTCCCTAGAGAAGTCTCTCAAATACCTCTGAATGGAGCCTCTTGCTCCGGTTTCAGAACCTATAAATAAGGGCAAAGGCCAAGTGAGGCTAAGAATACCTGCTTTCTCCTGTGCCCTGGGCTGGCATGGTGAAAGGTTTCTATTAACATGCAGCTGGCAGTGTTTTGTATGGATGGTAGGGGGATGTGGACAAGGAGATAGGCTGTAGTGCAATGGCCAAAACCCTGACTGAAATTCTGCAGTTCTGTGCAGATTCTACTAAAATTCACCACCGCTTTCTATTGTTCTTGCTGCATGAAAGTTCAGCTGTCTTTAAAATGAAGTGCCAGCAAAGCAGTGGGGAAGCAAAGGCTTCCTGATGAGCTCCATTCTTGCCCCATTGCTGATTTACTTTTTGGTCATTTAAAATGAAAGCCATGCTGAAAGTGTAGTTCGTAGCTTCAAGAGTCATTGCAGAATAGCCAGTGAAGCCTAGTGCCCGTGTGTGCCTATGGGCAGGGCGCAGGCTGCTATCAGTTATCTGTGCTGTAAAGAACATAACTGTTTCTTACAACTCTCTTACATGAAGAGGAGCAATTACGCCCAGCCCAGAGTACATGATGGTATCTGACTCTTACCACTCTGGCCTTAAAGCAACAGATCTAGTCTCCGAGCCAACTAGGAAGTTGCAGTCTGTCGCTAATGCCAGGTTAACCATGTGGTAGATGCCCTCCCTGTAGGAGCTCTCTCTCTCTTTTCCAGTTGAGCCAAAAGGGACCCTTGACAGCACCATGCTAAGCTGATGTCAGCTGGGAGTTGCTGTTCACATATTCCCCCAAACACAGCACGGGCCGATGTGAAACGTCAAACCCCACAGCATTTAGGCAGAGCCAAGAGTGGAAGCAGGTCAGTAAGGGGCAGTGCTGGTTTGCTGTCTGCAATAGGAAGGGTTTGGTAGAATCACATCTGTTGGCGAAATTCTTCCCTTGCTCTCTCGTGTGGACCCACTGCCAGCCTTGATCTCAGCGGGGTCCTGCCAGGCTGGGAGCAACCCGCTCTGCCCCGCCCCTCAGACCCAGAGGGCTTTGGGGCAGAAGGGACGCATGACGAGCTGTCACAGGCCACTTGTTTGCCCTCCACTGCTGTGTTTATTCCATCTTCTTCCTCCCTCCGCTAGCTTGTCCCTCTCCCCTCCAGCTTATCTTCGCTGCTCCCCCTGCTCCTGGGGCTCCTTCTCCCAGCTTCATTTATAGACTCATAGACAGGGACAGGATCTCAGGAGGTGCCATCCACTGCACCGCCAAATCAGGATCCCCCCCCCCCTTCTCTCTGCACATCCACTGCACCGCCAAATCAGGATCCCCCCCCCCCTTCTCCCTGCACATCCACTGCACCGCCAAATCAGGACCACCCCCTTCTCTCTGCACATCCACTGCACCGCCAAATCAGGACCACCCCCCCTTCTCTCTGCACATCCACTGCACCCCCAAATCAGGACCACCCCCTTCTCTCTGCACATCCACTGCACCGCCAAATCAGGACCACCCCCTTCTCTCTGCACATCCACTGCACCCCCAAATCAGGACCACCCCCTTCTCTCTGCACATCCACTGCACCCCCAAATCAGAACCAACCCTTCTCTCTGCACATCCACTGCACCGCCAAATCAAGACCACCCCCTTCTCTCTGCACATCCACTGCACCCCCAAATCAGGACCACCCCCTTCTCTCTGCACATCCACTGCACCGCCAAATCAGAACCAACCCTTCTCTCTGCACATCCACTGCACCGCCAAATCAGGACCACCCCCTTCTCTCTGCACATCCACTGCACCCCCAAATCAGAACCAACCCTTCTCTCTGCACATCCACTGCACCGCCAAATCAAGACCACCCCCTTCTCTCTGCACATCCACTGCACCCCCAAATCAGGACCACCCCCTTCTCTCTGCACATCCACTGCACCGCCAAATCAGAACCAACCCTTCTCTCTGCACATCCACTGCACCCCCAAATCAGGACCACCCCCTTCTCTCTGCACATCCACTGCACCCCCAAATCAGGACCACCCCCTTCTCTCTGCACATCCACTGCACCGCCAAATCAGGACCACCCCCTTCTCTCTGCACATCCACTGCACCGCCAAATCAGGACCACCCCCTTCTCTCTGCACATCCACTGCACCCCCAAATCAGGACCACCCCCTTCTCTCTGCACATCCACTGCACCGCCAAATCAGGACCACCCCCTTCTCTCTGCACATCCACTGCACCCCCAAATCAGAACCAACCCTTCTCTCTGCACATCCACTGCACCGCCAAATCAGGACCACCCCCTTCTCTCTGCACATCCACTGCACCCCCAAACCAGGACCATCTCTCCCCCCCCGCTTGCCCCCTCTCACACCCACCCACCTACCCCAAACCAGGACCATCCCCCCCTGGCGCGGGGGCGCGGGGCTGTTCTTTTTGAATGAATGACTCCCGCGGCGGCGGCCAATGAGGGGCGGGCGGTGCTGCATATTCATGAGGCGCGCGGCCAATGGCGGGGCGAGGAGGCTGTTTTAAACGGCGGAGCCCCGCAGCCAATCAGGCCGCTCTCGTGGGCAGCCAACGCGAGGCTGAGCCGAGCGAGCGAGCGCGGACCGCGTCGTGCCCTGCGCTCAGCCTCCGCCGGCCGCCGAACAATACAGGTAGGCTCCGCGCCGCTCCGCGGGGCGCGCAGGCCCCAACCGCCGCGGGGGCCCCGCCTATCCGCCGAGGGGGGGGGAGGCGACCCCTTCCCTCCCCTTCCCCCCACTCCCTCCCCTCCCCCCTCACCCCCCGTTTCCGCGGGCGCTCCGCGCGGCCCCGCGCAGCCTGGCGGAGCGCTCGGAGCGCACAGACGTGCAGCCGCGTCGCGCTTTGCGCCCCCCCCTGCCCCCCCGCGGGGCGGGTTGCGCGGGGCGCGGAGCGGCCGGGCTGTCATGGCTGCACGGGAGTCTTTGTTAGGCGGCGGGGGAAGGAGGGGGGGGCGCGTGGGGGCCGCTCCCCGCGCCCCTCGTGCGCCCCCGCGGGGCCCGGCGCGGGGCGGGGGCGGCCGGGGCGGGGGCCGGGGCGCGGCGGGGGCCGGGCGGCGCGGCGCGGGGCCGAGGGGGGCGTGGGGCTTTGTTAGGCATCGCCGCCGCGCTGCCGGCGAGGAGCCATTTTAAGCGAGGGAGCCGGCGACGGGCGAGGAGAGGAGGGGAGAGGAGCGGCCGCGTCTTTCTCTCTCTCCCTCTCCCGCTCCCGCTTCCCTCCCGTGCACCCGGGGCAGGGGCCGCCGCCCCGCGCCGCCCCCCGGCCCGCCGCCCGCGCCCCCCCCGCCGGCCCGGGGGCTCATTTCAGGGGCACTTTCTTTCATGAAGAAGCATTTCACAAAATGGAAGATGAATTATTGGTGTCTTGGTGACCTGTCGTTTTTTTTCTTTTCTTTTCTCTTTTTTTTTGTTTTGTTTTCTTCTTTTTCTCTTTTCTCTCTTTCATTCTCTCTTTTTTTTTTTTTTTTTTTTTCTCCCTTTAAAAAAAAAAATTTTTTTCTTTTTTTTTTTTTTTTTTTTCCCCTCCTTCCAGCTCGGCCCCGCTCCTGCCCCGCGTCGCTTGGGTGACCTTGGAGGGGAGGGGAGGGGAGGGCTGGGGGGGGGGAGAAGATGGCGGGAAGCAAAGACAGGGGGGCTCTATTATTTTTATTTATTTTTTTTTTTTAAACAAAAAATAATCTCACCCCCATGAAAGTTTGCAGCTTGTCCCATCCCTGTCCCTGTTTTGGGGGGATTATCCCCCCCTTATTTAATGGGGTGATTGATTGATTTTTATTTTATTTATTTATTTATTTATTTATTTATTTATTTTATCCAACCCCTCCTCCCCCATGGATAAAGTCCCTGTTTGCATGGCTCATCCGCCCCCCTGCCGGCTATAAAATCTTTAATGTGGCCCCACTAAAAATATTTTTAAATATTTCAAATATTTTACAGCTTTTCCTTTTTAAAATAAATAAAGGCAACGTATTGCTGCAGAGGGCTGGGAAATGAGCCCGGGGTGTGGGGGGGGGGGAGCCATCTAAAGTTAGCATCCCACCCCCCCTCCCGTCACTCGGTGGCTGGCTGATCGCAGCCGCGCATTGACCAGCACGCGGCTGCGCTCCGGCTCGTGGTGGAGCGAGAGCGAATGCTACTTGGCTTGCAGAGCGTGGCAGGTCATGCGGTATTTGAGGCTGACCATTACCGCACGCTGGGGTTTTTGAGGGGGGGGGGAGGGGATGTTCCTTTGTAAGCTGGGGGATTGCGTTCATAACGAGAGACATCGGTCCAGCTGTCTCACTTGGTTGACAACTACTTATAGGTGAACTTGGCTCTCCTCAAGGAAGTAGGAGGCTGGTACTGCGTATACTGTTCAAGCACTAATGTGACAGCTGGCTAAAATACACATCCCTTCATATATATAAAAATAGTGATGTATGTAGACAAAAAAATAGAAATATAAAATATATCATAATAAAAAAAATAATTCTAGGACCCCCCCCCCCCCCCCCCCCCCCCCAAAATGCATATAGACCTAGGAGTGTTCAGTTTCTCAGCTTGCTTGGAGCTGTGACCCAGGCCCTGAAGGCAGAACTGCTTCATCCAAACTGGATCAGAGTTTCCTCATTACTGATGCAAACAAATATATATAAATATAGATTTATTTTTTTTTTTCTCCCCCCCCCCCACCCGCCTCCTCCCTATTTCTGCAGAGTCAAGATGGCTAAAGGTGACCCGAAGAAGCCGAAGGGAAAGATGTCTGCTTATGCCTTCTTTGTGCAGACCTGCCGTGAAGAACATAAGAAAAAAAACCCAGAGGTCCCAGTCAACTTTGCAGAGTTTTCCAAGAAGTGCTCAGAGAGGTGGAAGGTAAAGTAACCTGGGGCCATGCCTTGAAGTGACAGCAGTTCCTCTGGCATCATAACTTCCCATGGCAACTTTTGTTATTCAAACCAAGAGTCCCCTTTTTCCTTAGATTTAACCCTGTACTAAAAAAACATTGGAGTGTTTTCCCCCCTCATGACAACTTGAGGGGAAAAAAGAAGCACTGAAAACCTATGGTGTGTGCTTCCTACTTTTCCAGCCTGGCTCTAACAGAAGGTCACCACCCCATGTATTTTAGCAACCCCTGCGCCTGTTTTGGGCACACTGTCAATGGCTACTTCAACCAGAAACAGAGCTCCTTGATAAAGGGCCCCTTGCCCCCAAAATGGCCTCTATCCAGGGGAAGCTGTCTGGTTGGAGAATCCTGTTTTTGAAGTAACTCTCCAGCTGCCTGGGTGCTTAACTAATCACGTGTTTCTTCTTTCAGACCATGTCAAGCAAAGAGAAGGCCAAATTTGATGAAATGGCAAAAGCCGACAAGGTACGATATGATAGGGAAATGAAGGATTATGGACCAGCTAAGGGTGGCAAGAAGAAGAAGGACCCAAATGCGCCCAAACGACCACCGTAAGTAGCTTTGCTGCACTTGTCTTTCCACCAAAGATTAGCCATTGTGAGTTAGCTGTTTATCTAAGAGATGTAAATTTGTACGTGCAACCTTCTTACTCCCCATAATTTTGAATGGGTTTATTGATGTTTCATAGCTATATGTAACTTTAGGCAGTTGAAGTCCTCCACCTTGTGTAGCTAGATGGATGGTTGTGAAACTTCCTTAGAGTGGTGGTGGCGCTTAATAAAGTTGGAAAATATGAAAGCATTCCTGTGAGAGGCACAAAATATTCTAAATTCACCAGTTTCAGTCTCTTGCTTTAAGAAGAAAAACTTTCACACAGCTTTCTCTCCTTTTTTTTTTTTTTCCTTCCTTATCCCCCTAGACTCCTTACATTAAAAAAAGAAAAATGCTTTTCCAGGCCTCTTTATAAGTAGACCCAAATGTTTGAAAAACACTCTTCCTCTTCCCCTCCCTCCCCCCCCCCCCCAAAACAAAACAAAAACCAACAAAAAAAAAAACAAAAAAACCCCCAACCCCTTGTGAATCATTTAGGTTGAATGCTAATTAAAAGGGCTGGAAGTCTCTTCTCTCTCTCTCTCTCTCTCTCCTGTCTTTCTGTCCCAGTTGTAATCTCCCCCTTTTTAAATCAGCTGCTCATCTTAATGTTCAACTTTTTTCCTCCAAGGTCTGGCTTCTTCCTCTTCTGTTCAGAATTCCGTCCCAAGATTAAATCTACAAATCCAGGCATTTCTATTGGGGATGTAGCAAAGAAACTTGGTGAAATGTGGAACAACCTCAGTGATGGTGAAAAGCAGCCTTACAATAATAAGGCAGCTAAACTGAAGGAGAAGTATGAGAAGGTAAGGCTAGGCTGTAAGTCACGTGTCTGTTTGAAATGAGAACTGATGTGGGGAATAAACGCTGCTTTTTTTTTTTTGTCTTAACCAAAAAGAGACTTTGTTAAGAATTGCTCAGTAACAAGAGGTTGTTGGAGCTAGACCTAGCGTGTGGGCTTTGTGCTGTATAGTACACTTCTGTAGCCTTCTAACTAGTGTATCAGACCTCATGATGGAGCTTATCCTCTGGGAAGCTTCAGGCAGGTCAGTCTCCTCCTCCCTAGAATACGTAGTGGGTAGCTATATAATGTGAAGCACTGGCTGCTGACTCTGCTGAAGAAATGACTTTATAGTGCTATTAAAGTGACTTAAATATCTTAATGCCCATTAACTTCCAAGAGCAAATTTCTTGCTGGCTCTTTCTCTCTCTCTTTTTAAGAAACCCTAAAAAGCTATGAGCACAAGATGCAAACACTAACCAGTCTAGTTCAGGGCCTGCAAGCTCATATATTGTTATGCCAGCTGCCTCTCCTTTGAGGGAGGTTGGTTTGGAGAGTCAGTACCTCTGTAGGCTAAGTCTGGGTGTAGAAATGCTTTATACACATACTGCTTGGAGCCAATGAAGACATCCTCTTGACTTTGCAGGATGTTGCAGACTACAAGTCTAAAGGAAAGTTTGATGGTGCAAAGGGCGCAGCAGCCAAAGCTGCTCGGAAAAAGGTAGAGGAAGAAGACGAGGAGGAGGAGGAGGATGAAGAGGAGGAGGATGAAGAAGACGATGATGAATAAAACTGTACAATACTTGTCTCCATGTGAATACCATAGAGTAGGGGAAACACCGTAAATGCAGCACCTCTCATTTGAGCTGGTGTCTGTTGCCCTCATTAGGCTTAATTACAAAATTTGGATTCTGATCGCATTGTAGTTTCTAAAAGTGCTCTAGAAATTGTAACTGGTTTACATGAAGTGGCCATGGGTGTTGGTGAGCACCCTGAAACTGTATCAAAGTTGTACATATTTCCAAACATTTTTAAAATGAAAAGGCGCTCTAGTGTTCTCCTCACTCTGTGCACTTTGCTGTTGGTGTAACAAAGCATTTAAAAATGTTTCAAGCATTTTTTTTTAATTTGTAAGGTGGTGTTACTATATGGTTATTGGCTAGAAAATCCTGGGTTATAAACTGTACATATCTATAGTTTGTAAAAACTAGACAAATTCTTGTGGTACATGCTTAGAGCTATGATGCCTTAGGGAGCGGTGATTTTACTTTGGAAGGCTGTCCCCTTCCACGGGGTGCCATGGCCCAAAGCATGCACTGTGAGGGTAGATCTATTTACACTACAGTGGGCGTCCATTTAGCTTAAAGTTGTCTTTCTGTATATAGTGAAATAGCATTCTGCTGCCATTCTTAGTTGTGGAAGGGGGTTCAGCTGGCATGAGAAGTGTATGGATTTTTTTAGTTAAGTGCGGTAGTTTTTAAACTGAAACTGTAGACCTCTCTTCATTGCCAACGAAGTGAAGAGCAAGTGCAGCAATTGAAGTTCAAAAACACTCTGTACTTAAGCAAACTTGCAACGTTCTGTTGGTTTTTTTTTGTATGTTTAGAATGCTGAAATGTTTTTGAAGCAAAAAATAAACAGTATTACATTTTTAAAACTGTTCTTGACAACACTCTACATTTCTGGTTTAAAGGTGTTCAAATAGTGTGGGTGGGGGGGAAGGGGAAAAGTTGACTGAAGTTTGTGGCATCCTTCAGGGCTGGTAACTTCTAGGAAACAGTCTGTCTCGAGGATAAATGGTGGCCAGCCAAAACTGGCTGAACTGAAAGAGATGGCTACTCCAGCTAATATGCAATCTTAACTGTTTTATGGCTGAGTGGCATAAGATGCTATGCAAGTTTGAACTTTATTACTTGAACATGGGAGCTTAAGTGAACATTCGTGACTTAATTGTTCGCGTGAGAGGTGTGTGTATATTGCAGCATTCAGAGATGCAGAAAGGTAGGTGGCTAGGAATGAGGCTGACTCCATTGAGCAAGTATAAAAGCGTACGCTGGATTTTTTTATTCCCCCCCCCCCCCCCCCCCCCCCCCAGTTGTCGGGCAAACTTAGCCCAATGCATTGCTGTACATATTAAAATGTGCCTTTTTTTGTCCTGTGTTTAAACTGTTTTCAGACTCGTGGTTTTTTTTTCTAGCATCTCGGTTCTTGACAGGAGAAGAACTAGATAGTCACTTCACTTCTTCCAGCTGAACTAGAAGTGTGGTACAGACCAGACACTTGGCCTCTAACTAATGTGAGTTAAATAGGAACTTTAAGTTCTAGAAGGTGATGTTAGGAAACACATTTGTTTCCTATATTACCCCTTGGTAACCCATGTGTCCTCCTTAGGACTACTGACATGAGACTTGCTTCCATCCCTCCCTCTCCTACGGTTTTAAATAGCAGGTATTATAATCACTCTTAAAAAAGGACAAGTGATATTTCTAGCCAGTGGGATTATCCTCACTTTTCATGAGCACTAACAAGGCTTGATTAGGAAGAATAAAACCAGCATACACTCATAACCTGCTATTGGCATTCCTTCTTTGCTGTCTTTAGAGGAGAGCCAGTCTATACTTCTAAGATGTATATGAAGTGGATAAATACCCTTGCAGTAATAGCAGGTCAAACTGCCAAACAGCAATTTATGCTAAGTTTAAAGCAGTGCAGTTGGTAACTAATTGGAATGGTTAACTCAAAGCAGCTATTTGGGGTGTTGGGCACTACTTGTGTGCCAGATTGCGGATGAATGAGGAACAGGTTTACAGGCAATGCATAATGCTTCTGTTCATAAAACCATAATTCAGTTGCCTAATTTGAGGAGCGTTTTCTGGATTCTTGCTATCTACCCAGCCTCGGTTTCTTGGAAAAAATGCTTGTTTTTAAACTTGTAATAGAAATGCTTCTTTTTTGTGTTCTTTAAAAAACAAAACTGGCTTCCAAGAATGACAGGTTAAATTCTTGCATTACTTGAAGCAAGCTAATAAATGTCTGTTTTACAGAACATTTAGCAAGTGGTTTACTGTCTCTCAAATACTAAAAGAATCTTCCCCCACCTCTTCTTAAGATCCAATTACAACTTGACCATTAATTTTAACTAATAAACAGCTGCCCCCCCCCCCCCCTTCTGCAGGGGCTTGAACTGGAGATGACAGTCTTAGTGTCTACACTTTGATGCAGAGGAATGGGTATCTTGACACCTCATGCAAGCAGGCTACACATCTAAAAGTTTGAATATGCTTGTCTCATCTTTCCTTGCCTGTTCTCAAGTTGGTGGCAATCTTGATTTTTGTTTCTAAAGGATAGATGATTTCTCAATGGGAATCGATAACTGACCATGCCAATGCATGCAGGTTTGGCAAGTGGGTTGTGCTTTGGGAGCTGTAATCCAACTTCTGTCCATTTGACAGACTAGAGTGCAGAAACATCTCACTGACTACATGGGGAAAGGTAGCGCAGTCACTACAATGTAAATAAAACCTCAGTTCAACAAAGTGTCTTGCTACTGCCAAGAGGCACTCGGTTGAAAAGTAGACTAGTTTTCTTTCTCGGCTGTACCAGTTCTATTGAGTAGTTAAGATCAGTTAGGCCAGAAACAGACCCTGCATTTTGTTCCAGGGCAGAAAAACCCTAGGCCTGGTATGTGCACACATTACCCTTCCCACCAGGGTTTAGGGAGAGGCGGAGTGCACCACTGCTTTTCTGCTGTTAATTCAAGGATACAATCCCAGGTGCACTTTGCAGCATCCTGATACAAACAGTAAGCATTTCTTAGCTTGTGAACCTCTTTAGGGTTTATCTTGGGGTAGTAGACATATGAACAGTTGCACTTTATCCTGGGATAAAATGGTTTCTCCTGGGACAAATGCAGCCCCTGTTGTAGCACATGGGGACTTGAGGAGTTACTCTGAGGCTACAAATTATGCTCTGGCTGTGGGACCTGTGGTTGATACCTATCAACCTGCTACTTCAGACTTCTGAAACTCAGACTTGGGCAGTAATCATACTTTATCTCAGCATGTCCAACTGGATAAATTGTGAAGATGACTTGCCTTTACACATACAAAAGTTAGATCTAGTACTTGATGAAAAATGCCATTCACAGAGTGTTCTACCCAGTGGCTGTGGCTTTCCTCTTTTTCTGTAGGATATATATATATATATAAAAGTCCTTCATATATTTTAGGTGGTGGCTTTCTGTTTCCTTGGATTGTTGAACGTCCAAAAATTGCAGCTGTGTGACTCTTCTGAATGCTAAGCTAAACAATAGAGGAGATATGTTCCCCATAAACTGCTCTCAATTATTATGGTCATTGCATGTAACACTCACATAAAATAGATGGGGAAAAAATGTGACTTTAAACTGGGTGTCCTTTTTTCTTTTCTTTAAATCTGCTGTGCTCAAAACTAGCAAGGTCAAATGCACGTTGTGTGAAGAAACCACTCCTCTTCCCCCCCCCCGTGCAATAAAATTAAATTCTGACCTCGGCTTTATCCATGCAACTCCACTGAAGTGAAGCAGAACTTAAAACATAAGTGTTTAATGAGAGGAGAATCATATCCGTGTCTAAGTTGTGCTAAAATCTAGAGTGCCAGACAGGTAACAGGTCCTGCCTTGGGCCTTATACTGTAGAGGCACAGATGGAGGAGGAGTGAGGTGGGGCAAATGAGACAAGAGCATTGACATTGTAGGAGGTGCTCGCTGGAGCTTGCAGCCCGAAGGCAGAAAAGTAGATTTTGAAGCATTCTTCAGGGGTAGAGGTACTGGGGGTATGCGGCATGCTTGCAAAATGGATTGCTTAATAGCACTTAAACCACAGAGATCTACCTTTGTATTTCTCCTAATTTTTAGGGCCTATGTATTAGCAGACATCCATCCTCCTTCAAAAGCTATGCATGAAGGAGGATGAACTGACCATACAAGCAAAACACAGTGGGGACAGGGACTGCAAGACTAGGCCTTTTCCTCCCCTTCCATAAATACTGAGCATTGCCTGCTCTGAATGACTTCAGCTGGAGCTGAACTCATCACCTGCCTAATGCTTCTGAGGTCAACTCCAATCTTTTTATTATTTTGCTCTAATGAGGAATATTAAGCTGTTGTCCTAATGCAGGGGTGGCCAACCTGTGGTACAGGCAGCCTCTGTGCAGGACATGTGGCAGACTGAGGAGGGGACAGGCAGCACAGCAGCAGACAGGGTAAGAAACAAAACAGTAGCTGATCAGAGAGCAGGAAACAGCACCTGATTGGGCAGGGAAAGGGAATTGGAGGGTGCAGGCCTGATTTGTGGCACACCTGCCAAAAGGTTGGCCGTCACTGCCCTAATATACTTGGAAACATGCAGGCTTCTGTGAGTTTTCTGGGTGAAGCCTAATGACTTCCAGTATGAGCTGAATTAGGAGTGTTTTTATTTTTTTTAAAGTAGCACTAGAATCCAATAATTAGACCATGTTGCTGTTTCTTGAAGGGCTAGGCTCTATAAAAGCCATTGAGAGGGGAAAACATGCATGCACACACACTGAAAATGTCTCTCACTGCTGCATTTGTATCCTAATGCATCTATGGGGAAGTGACACATTAATTTTTCCATAATAAAATTGCTTAATAATCCTGGTCCAAATACATATTGAATCAATTAAGAGCAAACGATTTAGATTCTAATGGAGCTCCATAGGGGGAAGTAGAATCCAACTTCAGGGACCCCACCATAGCTGTCAGTATATTTAACGTGATGGTATTTCCTCTCTGCTATGTTTGAACAGCTAATTTCTTGGTAACATTAAAACCCCTACAACTAGAGCTAGTTGCTAATTTGGTTTTAGGATCTCCTGTTAGCTGGATATTATTTTCAACTCAGCTGAATTTTTTCTTGGCTATTGTCTTGGACTCTGGGCTTTTTGATCTGCTCGGTGGGATGGTGTTTGACAAGCGTTCTTTCTATCTTGGAGTTGGCCAAAACCTGGCATCTCTGAACTACTGAATAGGAATTCATGACTAAAGTATCTCATTTTGCTTGTCTTAAGAAGCATCAGCTTCTTAAATAGCAAGTATTAAATGTAAAATCAAGTGTGCCAGAGACCTGGCTAAAATGTTCCAGCATTAGGGCAAAGAGACCAAATCACCAATTGCTTTGACTGAAGCTTTCGGGGCCTGTGAAGTATCCTTTTCTGTGTTTCCTAGATTAGCTTCTGATTTGTCATTCTGTATGCTAGAACGACCGCTCTTCCTCACATAGCAACTTATGCTCAAAGTACTTCTCTGCGAGCATCTAATCCTCATAATAGTCCTCATACATATTCAATGACCACGATGCACAGAAGAATCTGTGCCGTCCCTACCAACTCCTCTGTTTGGAGTTTCCTTCTTCTAAAAACTTCCCAGCATGCATTTCTGCAGCTGCTCCTTTAAATTGGGCATGACTAAGGAGTTGTAACCTTAATGGGGCCATTTTGCACTTAGCTGCTGCTCACTGCATCTCCCTCTCTTCCAGCTGTAGAGAGAGAGCATCTGCTAAAATAGGCTGTTGTCTGCAAAAAGCTATGCCTTTTTGAACCAGTTAGTCTCAGAGGTGCCTCATTCCCTGCCTTCTTCCAGCTGGTAAGTACTCCTCTTGTTGGTGTTCTACCCTCTCCGAGGACCAGGTCAGAGTCTCAAAAGCCTCTGAAGTAGTTACAGCTATTACACAGATAGGAAAACTGAGGCAGAGTTTGCCACAAGACTGCTATTGTTTGGGCCAAGATTAGAGCTCAGATGAACCCTTCTCTTGTGAGGGGTTTAGCTCTATAGCTGTAGCCCAGTACATGGGAGTCATTCAGGCAGGTCCCTGTCCTTCCTGCACTGCAGGATGGGATGGTCTTAACCATATCAAGGCAGCTATGATCCCCACCTGGTTGATGTCCCTTGAAATGGATGATTTCAGGTTGTTGACCAACCCTAACATGAATAGCAATTAGGAGTTAAGTCTTGCTGTGGGACTGAAGTGTACTGGCTTGTTTTGGCTATGAACTCTGAAGCGTGTGGCACCAGTACTTGGAGGTAGCTCCTCTGTTCTTAATACATGCAAAGACTTTTTCAGCTCTCTTGTAGCTTTATTATTTGGTTCTGAAGTCTAGGGAGCTTGGTAGATTGGGAAGAATTGCTTATAGTTAACAACGCAGGTGTTGCATACTTTATAGTTTCATTGGCAAGCATTTCTGAGATTCTGTGGCAGAAGTTGTCTTTCTAATATGCATATTTCCCATACTCACAAATAGTTCAGAAAGGAAGAAATCCCTCATCTGTCATGGATGCAAAGAGACGCTAGACTGCAGGAACTAATTTGAAGTCAAAATTGATCTGGCCTTTGGGTTATAAAAGAGATTTTTAAAAAGACCCACAAACCTTTAGCTGGTTTTAACGTTTTACTTGAGGAACAGCATTTGCTTCCGATGAATTTTCTAATTTAAGGAAAAAGGCTGAAATTTTGTAAAACAAAAAGAACGGTAATACAGGCGATCATTTTGTTTGCCACCTTCCATTTCTAATAGGCATGCTCATTAAAGAGTTTCTTGCAGAAGAGGAGGGGATAACTTTGTTATTATTTTATCTTCGTTGTCATGTAAAAGGAGGGCACGCAGGGTTTCGGGAGGATGAAACGTAAGTGTGTGGGGTGCATTTTGTTTCCTTTTCAGCTTAGAAATGTATAGAGCTCTGCCTTTGCTTTTATTGCTGTCTTTAGGGGCTGGTGAGAGCTTCCTCAGCTCTAAATCAAAGGGCTGGGGCATTTGAATCTTTCACTAAGAGAACTTTCTTTCTGGTAAAGATTTGTCAGGAATTTGAGTGAAATGTAGAACAGCAAAGCCCGGCTATCTAATCGACTTAAGCAGTTAAACTAAATAACTGCTTCCTACTGAGTATTTAAATGTCTCTCCCAACCCAGGTAACTCCAGCTATCCATAGAGCCTTATGGCAAAAACAGGACACTGATGACCTGACATTTTCAGTATTAAAAAAAACTCATCCTGGTTCTCTACAGAGAGAAGTACTTGGACCCTACTATGCTTCTTATGAAGAAGCCCTGATTTAAAAAAAAAAAAAAAATTTGTTGTTTAACAAACAAAAGGTGCCTCTTACTATAGCAATGTGCCATGGAAGATTTGATGGGGAGGAGGAGTTCAAGAACTGTATTGGGCAATGGAGGAGGAAGAAAGGTATTTTGAATGATTTGTGGCCACCCTGGGAATAGAGCTCCGATCTACTGGTTCCAAGGCCAGTGCTTTATGCATTGGCTTTTGTTATCAGCTCTCTAACTTGTATCTGATGATGATGAGCCTTGCCGAAGCGGGGATGAAGTACCTAGTTTTCCCTGTTGCACAAAGGGGGAAACAAAGCATGTAACCAGTCATCTAGCACCTGGTTGTTGACAAGGGTTGGGGCCACCGGTGGGTCACAGAGGCTGATACAGGGCATTCCCATACAACTAGACAGCAATGTGCTGAAATGCCGAATGGGACGCAGTACAGCTGCCTTCATCAGCTCATTAGTCTGGGTGTGATGCCATGCTAATGAGCCTGGCTGTACTACTTCCTGTTCAGAGCCTGATTTGGGTAACTGCCCATAGCTGCCTCGCTGATGGCATGAGGCAAGGATTTCTAAGGGTGATCTCTTTCATTGGACCAGCTATGTAGTTGGGATAAAGTTAGACAAGCTTCTGAATGCAAGACGTTCTTCCTCTGAATGTTTTGCATGGTTGGTCCAATAAAAGATCTCACCCTAAGAAATCCTCGCATAATTTCTGGACCATCACGGCCACACCATCACTCTTACATCACTGACAGCATAGCACCAAGGGTGTGCCAGGAGTGTCTCCTGCTGGTGCAAGAGGCCGTGGGTCACCTTGGGGAGAAAGGGGAGTTGCAGGATCTGGTCTCTTCACTTAATTGAGCTGCCCCCTTCAGAGAACAGAGAGAGAGAAAATGAGTCTGTCTTTAAACTGCCTGATATATCAGAGACCATAAGAAACATTAAAACAAAACAGAACCCAGCCTCCCACAACCCCCTTCTCTGCTTTACTTAGCTTTCTACCCTGCTTGGTTTCTTCTATTTCTATTCCATCCCTTTTGCACCCCAGTTACTCCATTTCCCCTGAAATGGCCGTGGTGCGACTGGCATCAGAATGGTATAAAAAAAGGACCAGGCGGATGCCACAAACAGCCAAGCTGGGGTAATATTGCCCAGACCAGTAGACAATTATCTCTAGAAGAATTGGGGTAAAACTCTGCTGGTCCAGGTTACCTGGGTTAAGGTTTTGTCTCTCTGCTCAAGGCAAACAGGCAGTGTTACTTGCTGCCTACGGGTGAGGTGTAGCAATGTCCACCGATGGTATCAGCTACCCCAGAACAGCAGTGTGTCTGTCCTTTCCTGATCCCAAACTAAATTACATTGCTATACAAAACAGCTAAATTACCCGGGGTTTGTGTTCAGGGCCTAAGGGGGCTTTGGAGTAGGAGCAGAGGTGGAAATTGTGGCCAACTGGCACTTTACAACCCTGGCAGATGCTAGTGCCCATGGAGCGGAGTTGTTTGTGTGAAGGTGCGAATGTCGGGCAAATTGTCCTAGTGTAAAGACCAGCTGAACCCACTGAGTCACGAATGCAGTGCTTGCAGTATAAAGGCTCTATCTGACAAGATCTCTCTCTTTTTGGCCATGAAAGAGGTGTTGGGTTAGAAAATGCATTAAGGAACTGTGTTAACTGCCACCTAGTAGCCGGGGAAGTGGAGTTTAAACAAAGTGTTACTTGTAGTTCCTTTGAAGGTGAACTGCAAGCCACTCTGAGTTTTGTAAACCCTCCTGCCTTTGTCCACACTGCCTGCAGACCCCTGTTTTCCTAGCGTGCTCATTCAGGTGGGTTGGTTCATCCGTTTCCAAACAGGGCGGGTTTTCTCAGTCCGGGTAAAGCTTTTCAGCAGAGCTCCTAGCGACTTGACGTGGATGGGGATTTTTGCCAGTGGAACCAAAAGATGGGTGGAAGTTGGCTCTGGAAAGTAGAATAACCCCTTCCCCCCACCCCTATATGCACATTTTCATCTGAGAATCTGACCACTTTGCTTTTAAGCATTAAATGAAATCCACTGATGATGTGGTTGTGGGGGAGTGTGTGTGTGTGTGGTTGTGGGGGAGTGTGTGTGTGTGACACACACACACACACACACACACACACACACACACAATCTCTCTCTCTCCCAGCTTCTTTCTTTCATGGGTAAGAGATTTGTTCAGGAAAAAGCAAACAGCCCTGACAACAGGAATCAAGTGTTTCTAAATATGGACATCCCTTTTTGGACTAAAAAGTCTTTTTTGTACCATGCATATTTCCCCTGTTAATCATTTCCTTTTGTTCCTTGCAAACTTTGGTCCCCAAACGTTATCTAAGAAATTACATCTGATCTGTTTGTAAACATTTTTCTTTAAGTTACGCTAGCTGGTTTGCATGTCAAATGCACGTTTGTCGAGTTTATTTTTAATGCAGTCAGAAAATCCAACACTTTAGTTCCTGAAGTCACCAGTTTTATTGTTTTTTTTTCCCTACCATAGTATTTGGCCTGAGCCCATCTTGAAATATTGGGGATTTTACAAGCCATTGAGCTTGGTGTGTACCCTATTCACTGCTTTTGTGTTAAGCTAATTGGCTTGATAAAGAAGGCTCTGGGCCCAATAAAGAGTTTTTCCTTCAAGGTGAAATGTGAGATGGAAGGGTGAAATATTTCAGATGTTCACTAGCAGTTCTGCTTGCCCGATAATCTGAATGCATCAGAAATCAGCTAGAGCGCAGACAAAGTACAGGATTAAGAGTCTGAGATGGGAGCACTATGTGGACATCTGGAAGCCTGCTGTTTAGCTTGTCTGTTTTTGTTTTTTGTTGGGTTTTATTTTTTTTTGTATTCATTATATGGTTTAGATTCACCCAAAATTAACAGCACGATGGATCTCTGGGGCTGTCAGGGGAGTTCTGAAGTAATCATCACAAATGTTTTTACCAGGGAAGCACCCCACCTTCACTCCCACAGCCCAAGCTCTCAGCATTTAGTGAAAAACCAATTAAATGACAAGCTAAACAGTATAACACCCCCCCCTCCTCCCCCCCAAATGCTTCAGAAAGCAAACTAGGGTTTTTGACACTGGGATTCACAGAACACTGCAGATTGCAAGGCTTTTTTTTTTTTGAGGCTTCATGGCAAAGTGTTGTATACGTGCTTTCATGGAGGCTTTGTGCAAATAGGGATTGCTGTGTTTCATTATTTTAAGCATGCAGGAAATCCATGGTGCCTCACCCATGGCAGATCCCAGCTATCTCAGCATGGATTCCACATGGCGCCTCCGTTGCAGCGGGAAGGGCTAGTTCTAGACAGATGACTCTCTTACATCAGTAATTTGCTTTTCCTTCTTGGTCCATGACCGTGCCACATTTAGGGCCCCCTTCTTTCTAATTCAGGCTTTGTTGCAACATAAGGACTTGAAAGAGATCTTCTTGAACCAAGAGATCGATGTGGAGTGCTGGACAGTCTCTCCAGGCCAAGAGCCAGCTTCTAAGCTAGTGTGACATTTGCAGGTTTAAGTGGACTTGCCACTGTTTACACCAGGTCTTAGTATCTTCATGTCCTGTTCCTCTGCTGTTGAGTCTGTCCATCAGCTTGTCGTGTCCCATGAGGGCAGGAGCTGAACTGTCATCACCAGTTTCTATTTGCTATCATCAATGTTTCTGCATAAAGTATTGTGTGCAGAGATATACCGCGGGGAGGGGAAAGGGGAGGGGGAGTAGAGATGCGTCCATGTGCCAAACAGCGCATCCTTTACTGTCACCCGTTAGGAACAGCAGCATCACCCTAACAGTGGTGTTGAAATGTTTCCTTAAAGCAGGACTTGGGCTCCTTTGTTTTATACTACTCTGTTGAAAACAGGGCTCCGTACATGTAATGATAGAGAGTCTCTGCTCCTGGGAGTTTGCTATGTGAGTTTGCCATATGAGTAAGCATTGCAGGTAAATGGTGGGAGAAAATAGGATTTTGCTTGTTTTCCTGGTGGGGTTGTGAAGTGCAGTGGGGCCTCAGAGGTAAAATATATACAGGGAAGAAGGTGAATGACAGCATAATGCCAGTGATCTGGCAGGGGGTGTAGGGCTTGCAGGACAGGAGCTGGGAAGGAGAGGGACATGACTGGGTGGGGAGAGGCAAGTGCCTTTGTACTGGACGATCGGCGCCCGGCAGAATCGGCAGCGATCTAGGGGGGCCGATGGGCCCATGTTGCAGAGTTTCCCAGAAGCTGAGGGATGGGAAAGCAGGGAAGGGTGGCCACAGAAGGAGGCAGGTTCCTGCAGGCAGACACGCAGTGATAGTCCTTATCACAGAGAGTCGTCTGTGCAAGTCATTGTCGGTGTTGATGCACACTTCACAGAAAACACTGGAAGATGTCCACTCCCAATCCAGAGCCGCACTGCATAGCCCAGCCCCAGGAACCATAGTGTGTCAGGGAAGAGGCAGCTGAGCCATTCTATGCTGCAGGGGGTTTAAAAAAATGTCAAAATTTGTGTGCAAAAAATGGGGGATGGGGAGAGACACAGAAATATTATTTTTTCCATGTTTTTGACCAAGTGTTCAGTCACTTTCAGCTCACAAAAAATATTTTTAAAGCTATATTTTCAATACAAATGTTTTTATACAAATATTTGAATTTATTTGGTTGCAAAACAACCTGTTTCCTGCGGCACAGAGAAACATTCTCTCCCTGTTTCCCCTCCTGTTCATGGTCTGTTCAGCAGTTGCTCTTCTCCATCTGAGCTGCATCTCCTACACTACCTGCTTGCCCAGCTCTGCCCCAAGGAGCCAGCTTTTAGCAGTGTTTCCCTACCATAATCCAGCTGTCACCCTGATATACCCCTGTGCAGATTTCTGTGTGCAGCCTCTAAGAGCCCCCGCTAACGTGCATCGCCTGCTCGCACAACTCCCTCGATGTTACAGTTAAACCTCCCGCAGCCACCGTTTGTCACCTGTTGTCCTAGTCCGCTTTCCTCTTGCATGATAGCTGACTCCCAGGCATGGCTGGTTCATGGAGCTGAGTCCATCTCTTACGAGCTAACTGTTTCTTTCACCTGCCCAGGGTCTGCTTTGGGGCTTCTCTCTCCTGTTATCCCTTCTGCCTCTCTGGTGCTGTGTAAGTACTTCTGTTCTCCTTTCACTTTGTACAGCTCCTGCTCTCTAGGCCGATGGCCTCTTGCTCCAGCTCTGTTTCTACTATTCCTGGCATTTGGTATCCCCAGTGGTTTACCTGTTCTCTAGGACTCTCCATCAAGTGACCTCACTGTCAGGGGGCTCTTTCCTCTACCGTTGTGAGCACAAAGATGAGGCTCACAAAGACAGGGAATGGTTCGTGGAGCTGAGTCTATACTGAGGCACTGCAGACTTCTCCCACAGCAAGAGAAAGATGACAGCCAAGCAGCTGGAGGCTTCAAGAGAGCTGGGAGGAGGGACCTTCATGCCAGCACATCTCAGTGGGTAGCTAGTTTGCCTCTGGTTGGTCTCAGCCCCGCTCTCATAACTGCTGGCAGGAAAGCCCTGTTACAGTGTTAGCACTAGATCCACATCGCCCACAGGCCCAGGTCATTGCCCTGCTCAGCCAGGTTGATGCAAGCATGATGCTGGGTTGGCCGACCACTCAAGGCCTCCCTAGCTGCTGCTGGGTCGGTGGACCTGTCCATACACCACCACACCCTGATCATCTGGGACCAGAGCCCTTGCACCTGGGGTGCTCTAATGCTGTTCAAGCTTGTGCTTGGGTCTGAATGGAGCCTAGGGTTGGGGCACGTAAAGACAGCTAAAGTCATCTTTCCTCTTCTCCACCGAGGAAAAGCATCTCTCTCCTGCCTGTTGTTTTCATACTTGGTTGCTAGCTGGTTTTAGCCACAATCTTCACATCCACACTGGACTCAAACCTCCATGTTAGATTTTTAATGTTTACATCTCTCACCTTGCTCCAACACTGCTAGCACGTATTCAGGAGAGTGCTACTCGTGTCCAGTCATTGCCATCCTGCTGTAGGGAGGAGTCTGAACAGAAAATGCTTATTGACTCATTGACAGGATTCCTGCTATCTTCTCAGGAACGCTTGCCAGGATGCATTATGTGATCATTCCCATAGTGGCCGTTTTGGTATTTGTGAGTCCATATCCACCCATAGAAGCAGAAGATACTGGTATTGAAATAGTTAAGTGCATTGCTCCATTGAAGTGATGTCATTAGGCTCCAGCATCAACAGACTGAGATAATTGCCCTCTTTTTCAGCCCAGATGCTCTGCTCCCATCCCTTGGAAAGTCAAAGTAAATTGATAACATGCAGAGAAGAAAGGCTTGAGGGGTCAAGATTGACTCTCAGTATCTAGCGTGTCAGGCTTGGACAGCTGGGAGTTGCAGCAGGTGATGGGGTGCTGTGAAACCTCGTGTGTGCAAAGTTGGGGCCGCTAGACCTACAAAGATCCTCATCATCACTGGTGGATAGGCCACTGTGATCTGCACTGTCCCTCTTCATGAGAAATCCTGGTGAGCCTACCATGTTTCAGATGTCCCCTGCCCATGGTTGGGGGAAAGGGGGCGAAGTGATGGGCAAGGGTCAGCATTTGGCCCTTCAAGTTATTGTCCCTATCTGTCTGCTGCTTCAGTGCTGCTTTGGGTCATGTTTGGAATGATAAGAGCTTAGAAGCTTAATTAAAAAAATCAATTCTGCAAAAATGAAGCAAGCCACCAGGGAAATGCTGGACCCCAGGCAGCGTGTTAATAAAAGATCTCGTGAGCAGATAGATGCCAGCCTCTCCAGGAGATGCTGCCCCCAGGAAATTAAAAATGGTATTGAAGGGCACACGTGATGGGCACATGCTGGTGCCTAGCCAGATCATTACCCCTGTGCTGGTAAAGCGTCCCTCTTTCTCCATCACGGGTATGAATATTTCCACTCCGTAGGATTCCAGCTCCCCATTTCATTCTGGTTCCCTCTCCACAAGAGCTGACACAAATTTGGGCTTTAAAACACTTCCTGTGCTTTTGCATGTCTGTTGTGGCAGGAATGACCGGAGCAAAGCTGGTGGTGGTTGATTGCCTGCTTGCTTTCGGTTGGGCTCTTTGCTGTCCCCCTTCCAGAACTGCAAAAGCATCCTGATGTTCTGTACGAGGCCAACGCTACGCTACTGAGTTTTTGTCTGTTGGTGAAGTCAGCTCTTTGTGGCCAGGGCTAGGCAGGCAAAGTCCCCAGTGTGGATGCAGCTGTGGTCTCAGGTGTTGGTACTGTCTTTTGTCAGCTTGGGCTTTGCCTACACTTGAACGGTCCTGTGCCAGGACATCACAGTGTTTCCTGTGCTTGACCCCATCAGAGCATCTGCCTCTGGAGAGGAGCTCTGAGTACAGAAACACTTCAAACTTTAGAGCAGAACTTGAGCTCTGCTGACAGAGCCTAAACCAAAGGAGTGGCTTGGCTATGCCAGCAGAAAAACTCCTTCTGGCAGCCTATGTAGCTGCTACACAAAGGGCCTCTGCCAGCCTGGCTGTAGGAACAGGCCTTGCAATGTAGGCAAAGCCTAAAGTGAAGATACATGTGCTGAGGATGCAATGCAGTCATGATGCAGACAAAACTGCCATTGAAGCCACTAGGAGTGTTAGCTGAGTAAGGGTAAAAACTACCAAAAATGGTAGTGTTGAGTGCATTGTCCTTCTCCCAATCAAACTATTTAGCCCAGTAAATGGGTGCGCTGCCCAGAATCAGCTCTGGTTGGAAATGGAACAATTTTCAGGATGAATTAGAATGATTTTGGATGCCCATGCTGGAAAAGCTATATAACACTATAACTATATATAGAGTTAATGGTGGGTAGTAGTTGGACCAGGTAAGTGTAGGCAAAACATAAGCTGATAAAAGATGGTACCAACACCTGTCACCACAGCTACTTCCACACTGGGGGCTAACATTGCCAACAGACAAATTGTTTCACTTCCATCTAGAGCTGATTCTATGATATATATAAATGTATATATATACATTGTTTTTCTCCCCCAAACCTGCCACTTCATCAATAGGACTATGGTTTATTGAACCTCACTGGGCTTTATTTGTGGGTGGGTTTGCTTTCTCTTCAGGTCCCCAAAGCTAGGTTCACTTTTGTCCCTTTGCCTTGGTGGTAGCAGAGGATCTATGGAAGGAAGGAAGGAACAAGTGGAGTTGAGCTGTGAGTTGCAGTCTCAGGACTCATTCTGTTCAACCTGTTGAATCTATTGCTTTAGGAAGCCTAGTTAGTCTGGTACACATTTTGTTCAAAAAAACTTTTAAACAAAGCCTTTGTTGCACTGATTTTTGCCTGGTGTTTTGCATTGTTTCTGTTCCGCACATTAATTATAATTAGGAATATTAGGGCAATTGCACTGGATTAGACCAGTGGTCTATTTTGTCCAGTGTCCCATCTTCTACAGTGGCTAGTAGCAGCTACTGTTTTATTGCTTCATTTTGTCACTTGTTTTCAACCAAGCTGTCTTACCTGTTCTCTCAGGAAAACAGGCTTAATACACATGGAAATACCGTATTTTCTGGTGTCTAAGATGTTTTCCTCCCAAAAGGAGGTCTAAACTGATTTTTTTTTCCTACACTGAAGCTTAATAACACAAATCTTTGAAACAGTTATAATAAAAAGTTGACCAAAATGTAATCAAATTTATATTATAAACTTTTCCCCATGAATTAAACGTTTCTTTTTGGGGGGCGGGGGGGAGATGTCTTGTACAAGTGCATCTTGTACATCAGACAGTGATTTTTTTTTTTTTTGCCAACCTTGTGTACACGCTGTCAAAGTATGGAAGAACTGAAGAAACCTCATGAAAGACTTGGCATAAGTTAGGCAAATGTATTTTTTTTTAATTGTAACATTGGAAACCCCCCCACCAATGTAGATTGTACTTTTGTTTCCTGTTGCAACTGGCTGTCAATTGGGCCAGGAGCTAATGTGAAACCAGAGAAATGGCCAACAAAGCTAAATATTAAAATTGCCATGTGTCAAAATAAAAAGAATCCGAGTATGGTTTTGAAGCCACCAAAAACATGAGGTGGCAGCTTCTCCTTTGCTGCCTTTTGTTAAGAAAGCTCACAACCTGAGGCTCGTATTGGCTAATCAGTCACTTTTTGCAATTCCTGGTCGCAGCAGTTGCTTTTGATTAAATCCGTGCTTGGTAAGAAGGTAGTGAACTTTTCTTTTCAGGTGTGAATCTCATCAGTGCGTTTGCCCCCTCCAGACTGGATTATTGTAGCACGCTCGGCTTGGGGCTGCTCTTCAAAACCATTCAGAAACTTCAGCTAGATCCCAGCGTGGCTCAGGTCTTGCCGTGCGGTTGTTCTTGTAGACAGGCTCTGTTACAACACCACACCGTGGGCTACACTGGCTTCAAGTTGGTTCCCAAGTGCGTCCGAGGTGTTGATTTTAATCTATCAAACCCCATATGGTTTAGGGTTTAGCTTTCTGAGTGAGAGAGAGGACTTCTCTGTGTATATGTGATCAGCTGGGATGCACTCGCCCCTCTCTTCCCCTATCCGTAGATGCTGCAATGTATTTTCCTATCAGTGCAATAGACTCGGCTTGTCAACCTTTAGGCCAGGCTGCAAGTTCTGTGCTTGTCTCATGGAGAGAGTAGGCAGGGCTGAATTGGTTTGGCAATTTTTATTGTTGAGGGTGAATCTGTGTCATGCTGGTGCCACTCTGTACTTGCCTGGGTTTGGATGTATTGGTAGTTATACCTTTAGGCACAGAAGTGTGAGTGAGTTCAATAAAAATAGTGTAGAGCTCTTGACCGGTTTAGCTGTGTTGATCAGTGGCTTTCAAAGCACAGAGGTCAGCATCAGGATCACCATTGTGTGGATGGTGCAAGTGAGGCAGAAAGATAAGGGGACTTGTCTGAGGTTACCCACCAGGTACAGAGCACTGAGGAAATCTTGTAGGCAGTGTATAATCCTGCCTGTGTTTCAGGACCATAAAAATGTGACTTCTTCTGCCTGGAGACTTTACACTATTAAGATCCACAGGCCAGTACATTTTGTTCAGCAATGCAGAGTTAAAACCATGTTGCATCGATAAAATAATACAAAGCTGGACCAAAACGCTGCGGCTTTTTGAGCTCAGCTTCTCTGCTGTCGTTAGAGCTCTCCTTCAAAGTGTGTGTGCACGGAGGAAAAAATATAACGGACCCCAAAGACCTCTCGTATGGTTTGCTGAGCTATTGGGCTCTGAAGACCACTGTGCTGTCAGCAGACACTGAAGTGTGCTACCACTGCTGGTGAAATATCTGAGCTATTTAACAGATGACCATATCCGGGGCCCCAAATATCCAATCTGGGATTTACCTTAGACTGGTGCTGCTCCTAAATTACCTGGGTCTTAAGCACAATGACACAGTCAGTATCTAATGCCTGTTGCTTTCCTCAGTGAGCTCGGCCTTACCCTGTCTAACCTCCCCCGGGCGGGAGAAGGCAGCCCCTGCCCTCGCTTGTGTGAAGCTCCATGACTTCCCTGTATTTATGGGACTTCAGTTTCTGCTGTGGCTCAAAAGCAATGGCATCCATGCACAAGGGGGTGGGAAGGAGGTTTTTCCTTCTCTTTCGGACACCTCAGCTTGCATGAAGTTCGGGGGTCCCTCTGCAGTGGCACAGCCTTCAGCTCAACCCTGCAGTGACGTGCCTCCTGCTATGAAAACAAGAATTCATCTGCCTCCTATTTCAGTCCCCAGCAGGATGGATCCAGACCAGGATGCTTGTTTCTTGCTCTGTGCCTTCCCCCAGAAAGATGGACCTAAGCAATGCCAGTGGCCATCAGGCCAAGAGATGAAAGACCCTACTTGCGGTGACGAAGTAATGAGATCTTTTCTGTCACTGTTGCAGATCTCTCTCTCTTTCTCTCTCTCTCTTTCTCCCTTCCTGGTTTCCACATGCAGCAGAAGAGAAAAGCACACAATGAACCCCCTGGTAATATATCTTGAACCATTCCTGAGACTACATGTGCGTGAAAGGGGCCTGCCAGGCCCGCAAGCTGTTATTTACAATGCCTGTTGTGTGAAAGGACAATACTTTTAATAACCTCTCCCATCAGACAGCCAAGGACGCTATTGTATGGCTGGAAAAGATTTGAGATTATTAGGCTAACATGCTTTTAAGCAGACTAAATCATAGAAACCACGAGGGCCCCCTCCACAACCCTGCTGAGACCTATGTGAGGAGCACCTACCTCCTGTGGTGGGAAGCTGGACATTTGTAGTGGCAAACACCTTCCGTACAAACCATCCAGCATTGGGTCCTGGCAAAGGAAAGAGGCCTGTGCCCCTGCTGACCCCAACTGGTGCATCAGCCCCCCGAGGCTGCTGGCACAAGTTAGGGCACCCTTTGGGCTGTTCCAGGCTACGTTGGCAGATTGGCCCAGTATACCCTAGTTGTATTTGCTCTCTTTCCCTCCCCTCCATTTTGCATCCCAGCTAAGGATCGGGACCTGGACATCTTTACTGTGAGGACTCAGCCCACCAGGCAGCACATGCGTGTTTTGGGGGAGTACTTCTATGAACATGAGCAGTGGAGAGCTTATCCTCAGCCCCCAAGAAAGGCTAAACCTCAGTCAATAATAAGCTTAGAAGGCAGTAAATCTTGGTAATGAGAAAAACAGAAGACAGCATCTGCTCAACACGACAGTACTGTATATGGTCTGGTAAACAGCTAGTGAAATGATCTGTCCGCTCTTGCATGGGTTACATTTGAAAAGCCAAGTTTCTCTGCGTAATTGCAGATTCCACATTTTTTTTCCCCCTCTTCAGAATAGCTGCTGACTTCCATGCAAAATTTGAACGTACAGATGGGGAGAAAAGAGTCCTTTGTCAGTGAGGGCTCTGGCATGGTATTTATGGCTTAAATTTATACAGAGCTTTAATCACTAAACTAACAAGTAGCTGCCATCTTTGTGTGTGCGAGGGCTAAAATGCAAGGCAAGACAGAAATGCCACAATAGATACTGTACACTCCGTCGACGCGTCGCGTTCCTCCCCACTCTTCCTCCCCTGCTCTCGCCTTCTCATTGCCTTCCTCTTCAGAAATGCACTTAAAGATTTATGCACTTCGGAGGATGATTAATATCCAGATGAGAACCGCTCAGGAAAAACTGGGAAAATGTTTGTTGTTTGAGCCTCCCGGAACCGTAACTGGGAGGGGGGTTGACAGCTTACCAGGTGCGCTGCTGTTCTGGATGAATTGGCCGGGTGGCAGTGAAGGTGCCGTGGTACGTGGACTAGGTGAGGGGCATTGGCTCCTTGTCTCCCACAACTGCCTTTCATGCTCAGACACCTCGCGGTGACAATGCACAAGGGAAGGTGGCAACGTGGACGCTGCAGGTAACGCGGAGGGTAGCTGGACTGCAGAAGAGCACAATTTTGCTCTAATCAACGTGCAGTAAGCTAGGTCTGCAGAAAACGGGAGAGTTCAGGAGCGGAATCTGCATGTGGCGTGTAATGCTTTTATGAATTGGGTCTTTAATAATTTACATTACCAGTTTAATACTTTGAATACAAATTATCTCGCCCATATGCTGTGCTGACAAACATAAAAATGGAGTAATCAAAGCTGTAATAGCACTACAGCAAAAAGACATAAAATGCCACTAGAAGGCTTAGGATAAATTATTACAGGCACACACCAGCTCTACAGCTCCCTGGTGCCATTGGATGCAGTGCAATTTCTCCCTCAGACTTTGCATTTGGGTTCAAAAGCTGCTGCAGTACAGTAATCTGACCAAAAAAAAAAATCTTCGAGACAGACAACATGGGGAGGAGGGGGGGGGGGAAGCCAGCTCTGTTTCATAAACACTGCAATTTAAATTCTGCTCTGGCATTACATGGTCTGCAAAGAAAATATAGTCCTGCTCTTTTTTGCAGGGAATACCTTATTTGTCAAACAAGGGTATTTGCATGAATTATAAACCACAGTGTTCTCTTGCCATCTTCAGGTAGCTGCTGTGTACTGCAGGTCGGCCCTGGTTCGTTAGCAGTGTTGGGGTAGCCGGATCCATTCTCTTCCAGTGCAGTGTGATGCATGAGTGCCATTTCCACTTCAACCTCTCTCCTGGGAAGGGCCTAAAGTAAATGCTCCGGGTTTCTGTTATGCACGGTAGGCTCCGTGCTCTGCATCGGCTGCAAGAGAGCCTAAGCACTCTGCTGCAGTGAAGGATCAGCCAGCATGTCATCCCAGCTGAGATCTGGGCTTGCAGATGACTCGAGCTGGGGTCCCATGTGTAGACAAATACCGTTGTTGCACCACTTCTTTCACACCGTTCCAGCTGGAAGGGGATATTCCCTCCCTTTCCCCTGCGTGCAGGGCAGATGCAGGGTTTGTCCCCTTAACTCCTAGTTCAGAGGATGCTTGTGGTTCATAGGACACCGGGCTCCTACTCGGGTCACTTCCTCCTGCAAGGTGAAGTCTTATTCTTAAAGTGCACTTGAACAAGAGGGGACTTCTCCTTATTCCCAGTGAAGTAGGGAGAGCTAAGGGCCAGCGGTGTTTCCCCAAGCCTGGGGGGAAACACTGCTATACTTTACACCGCTCTACCTGACATCAACCCCAACCATGCATGCTGGCCAGGTGCCAGGCTGCCATTGCCTGTCTATAGCTGCTACCGCAAAGGGCAGAGGGGACTGCGTAAGAGTTATTGGTGCCTATTGGGAGGGCAACTGTTTGTGGGTGCCACCTGACCCAGTCTCCATGCCAGCGCCTCTTCACCTGTGGGGCCCAGGTCTCAGAGCTCACGTTGAAGGACTGCAACGAGAATCCAGGGAAGAGGCAAACATACTATAAAGCCAGCACTACCCTGCTTGCACCCGACTGCTTTGCCTTTGTGGAAGCAGAGAGGGGAGCATGCACATGGAAGGATGGGGGGAGATAACAGGGTGCAGGGTGGGGGCTGCGCCATTCAGCTTTCATAACTTGGTCTCTTGTAGTTATGTGCCCTCTGCTATAACAGACGCCCCGAGGGGAAACTGGCCCTGCCACAGACTCGAAAGGTCTTGCCTTCAGAAGGAAAAAGCAGAAAAAAGTCTCTCCACTGCATGTTGGATAAAAATGCTGGGATCAATAGACCGTACATTGTGGAATATTGCTTTAAGAGCCAATCAATGCATTGCTGCGGGATCCCAAAGACCCCTCCTCCCACACCAGCCTAATCCTTCCTAGAAAGAGCCAACTAAGGCTGCCATTTGCATACATTAAATTTCTTCACCATCAGGGTTGCTCCAGCCAATATTTTATCTTGCGCTTCTAAAATGATGGGTACGAAATGAAGCTTCTCCCAAAATGAATCATCAAGAGTGTCTGGAATGGCTGTTTTTTTCCCTGTAAAGTGTGATGCTAATGTGGTAATGACTTCTTTCAGAAGAGGGAATCTCAGCTGCTTCTTGGCACAAGACAAGCGTTTTCTTTCTATAGAGCTCTTGATCTAGATGTTGCTGTGGACCCATCAGGCAGCGTCTTAGCACCTCGCTGTGCTCCTGGGGGGTACGGGAGTCTCATTAGACCCATTTTTGGAGACAAACAAACTGAAGCTTGCAGAGGGGCTTGGCCAAAGCCACACAGCAGACCTTTGCCACTGTTGTTTCCTCTTGTTTTGCTGGAGCAATGCAGTGGGATTGCGCTGTGAAGAAATGGCCACAGAGAAGAGATTTGTTTTAGGGCCTTCAATGAGCTCACATGTCCAGTGCTGGAGAGTCGTTGTGACATTCAGAAGAGAACGGGACTGGGGTTCTCAAGCCTCAGGGTTCGTTTAAAGATCACACGGCGGTGCAACTGCAGTATAATTGAGCGTGCTCTAGCTCCATCAGGGACCTTGGATATGCACTGCAGTCACTAATATAGGCTAAAACCCATTCTGCCCCATTTTCACTCCCAGTATTGGTGGGATGAGCTAAATCAGACCAGTGTTGCTGCTCTACAATCCCAGCCTCGCTCTCTGCACAGACATATGTTACATGGGCCAGTCACCTCGATAATCAGGTATCCTCATTGCAGAGTTTCCTCGGAGTGACACCTCAGGCCATGCTCCTTCAGGGTGCAGGACACTGGCTTCAGCCAGAGCTGAGGGTGCTTAGGGTATCAGATTCAAGCATTTAATAAAAGCCTCATCCAGAGCCCATTGAACTTGAGAGTCTGTCTTCTGGAAGTGTGGCAAGTAGAGAGGGGCTTGTAACTAGGGAGGTTGGTGACGTGCAGCACAAGATGTGTCCTTACGATCCAGACCAGTTGCATCCCAGAGGCCAACCAGGACTTGACCCACAAGCAGCTCAATGCTGCATGTCACAGCCTAGGCAGGGGGGAAGTGAGGATGGATCCTGCCACCCCCGAATGGCTGCTACAAGCGTCGTGAGCTAAACTGAGTAGCGAAAAGGAACAGACCTGATTCACGCAGGCACAAATCAGCATCGTGCCAGGAAGTAACTTGCCCCATCAGCAGTTTTACTGGTGCCGCTCTCCTAGCGGTGCCGTGCAGCCTGCCGCATTGGGCGTTGGACAGACACCCCACAGCTCTGCTCCCTGACGAGACCCTGCTGCACTGATTGGCCTTGGCCAAACCCCTCCCTTCCCATGCCTCTCTTTCCACAGCTGGGAAATGGGAATAATCCCGTGCAAAAGGGCTGTCAAGGCCAGGCACACTTGTGTACCGCTCAGTACATCTAAGGAGGTAGAATCAGGCTATAAACACTAGGCTGTTTTGCTGAGGAAGCTTTCCGTGTGCTCCGGCACGGTTGTGTGATGCTTGTAGGAATGGACAAGAGAGAGCCCTGCCAGGTCTGTAGAGGACTTGTCTGATACCTCACTCTGTCCTTTCAGGCAGGCTTTTCCAATGAGGCCATGTGGTGGGCACCTAGCACAGTCTGCCAGTCAGAGCAACCTCCATTTGGCAAGCACAGCAGACGGAAAGAACAAACCTAACCAGTAGCTTGGTTCCCAGTTGCTGATTATTCAAGAAAGGAGAGAATGGCTACTCCAGGCAGTCGGGCCGTGCCCCTGCTTCTGACCAAGCAGCCTTTAGGCTTGTCTGGAGGGCGAGTGCCAGTGACTAGCACACTTGAATGCCAGCTTGGAGTAGTAATGAAGGCAAGCCCCTGGTAGGACTCCATCCATCACTGCTTGAAGCTTTGCCCCTTTTCAGATTTGTCATTGTTTGCCTTTAAAGAAAACGGGGCACTAACAGATCACATTGCCCCATAAATAAATCAGGTGGGTCAAGACCACAAGGAAAAAATCTCCTCATCCTCATTCAGAGGGGGATTTTCTACATAAAAGACTTTAGAGGACTCATGAAATAGAACATTTATCTTTGTGCGAGAGGTAAACATTTCCCCCTCTGAATCCCTAAGCGATGCAATTTTCTCTGAAGTCTCCATTTGTTTAAGTCTGTACATGGCAATAATTCACCTGCTTTCTCCCATGATTCCCCAAACTATTGCGTAAGTCAAAATAAAGCAAACTCAGCATATGCCTTATGTCATTTGTCAACTTCATCTTTCAAATAAGTCACAACTCGGAGCCGTCTCCCGGAGCTTACACTTGGGGGGCTGCCTGCTCTCTATCCGGTTGCTTACAGCAAGCATTGGGAAGGTCCCCGTTCTTCCTTCCTGAAGAAAGAAATACAGTGCAGTCGCTGAGAGTCACCTCGAGTGCAGCCAGGGGAAGGGAGCATGACTTAGCTCCAGATAAATCATAATTTTACCATTTAAAATTGTCAGCGATGTGCTTGCCATTGGAGATGCATTACAGTGACAACTCCTCGGCATTGGAACAGCACTTCCAATCAGCATCCCAAAGAGACCTGTGGAAGGCAAGAACCCTTGAATTATAAGCATCGTCAATTAATAGAAAAGAAATAGAAAATCAAAGAAGTGAAATCTCTAATGTCCAGGAATGGGAGAATTCAAGGAACCATTGCTGTCTGCTGCCTTTTCTGAACATGCGCAGATTCTCAAAACCCAAATGTTTAGACATGCCTCCAGTCTTTCAAAGGGCTCACAGTAGGGCTTGATCTGTGGTGGCCATAGGACACTTTGGGAGGCACTGAAAACAAAATGCAGTCACATAACACCTATGGCTTGAAACAGAAAGGGGCCAATTCTGGCTTTATTTACTCCGGTGAGCGTCCATTACCTCTTACGTCCCTTATGAAGTTAGTAGCAGGTCTGTGCTGGGTTGTACTGAATATAATCTTCATGTAATATCTGTCTCAGCTTTTCTAGATTCAACAGAATGGGGAGATGGTCAGTTGTGTGTTTTTTTTTCAAACCACTTTTTATCCAGAGCTGTGCGTTCCTCTCCCGCCCCACTGATGCTGTTAACGCAAGTGCTTCGTCGACTGGGAATGCAAAAAATCTAGAACTCTTGGTTCTAAAATGATACCTTTTATTAACCCAACTGAGAAATTGTAAAAACCTATCTTTTTCTGCAATTGCTCAGCCAGTCTAATAAAAGGTATCATTTTGGAACCAAGAATTCTAGATTTTTGCATTTCTTTTTGTCTTAGACCAACACGGCTACCATGTACATCCCTCGTCTGCTGGGGATTTTTGTGTTCTTAGTGACGCCTTCAGCGCTTATAAGAGAAACGCAGAACTCTTGAGCTCGGCCTAGTCAACGGAAGAGGAACTGCTTTTATGTGTCTTGTTTGAATTGGGGTTCGTTGATCCTTACTTAAGCCTCTGCACACATTCTGGGCCTTCTTGGCAATCCAAAAAGATGATTTGTTTCCATTACCTTTGACTTTCACTTAAAAGCTTGGGGCTTTGCTTGTCTGTCAGACTACCTTTCCTGCATGAATTGAGGCTGCCCTGTCCCAAAAAGAGCAGGATTTTGTCCTGCTGATTAAGATGTCAAAGCAGAAAACTTTGTGCTTTCATAAAGTTTTTGCCTTTGAATGCAACAACTCCCCTCTGTTCTAATATTGATACCTAGCTCTAGCACAGCACTTCAAGTGCTTTGCAAACAAGCTCGCTAAAGCTGCATGCTCTAGCCGCAAGGCTAGATATAAGCTAATGGATAGCTAGCTACCAGAGGGCAAGGACGGGCTAGTGATGATGGCACTGGCGTGGGACTTGGGAGATTCAGTTTCCAGCTCTGCCCTAGACCATCTATGTGACTTCAGGGAAAATGATTTTTTTTCCCCCTTTTGCGCTTCAGTTTACCATGTATGAAACTGGGATAAAAAAATACTTTCTCCATTTCACCTCTTGTCTGTCAATATGTAAATTCTTTGAGGCAGACATTGCTTCTCAGCAGGGCACATAACGTTGTGCTCGTCTCAACACGGGTTTGAGGAATTTCTGTTACGTAGATCGCTCAAGTAATTGTAAACTATGTTTCTAGGAGGCTGCAATTTATCTTGACCGGGGGTGCCTTTTATTGTCATAACAAAAGCGGTAGGCAAAGTTTACAGCGAGGCCTTCAGTAAAACCTACTTTTCACACACACATTCGCAACTTTTAAAAATGTGGGGCTCAGACTTTTAATACAGGGTCTTATGATGAAACTCTGTGGAAAGGATCTTCCATTGTTTTTCCATTGTTGGCCACTTGAAAGGAAAATGAAAGTCCTCTTTTAAGGTTGGGAGTACTACAGGTAAGAACAGGGGTGGGCAAAATGCGGCCCATGGGCCGGATGCAGCCCGCCAGGTCATTCTATCCAGCCTGCGGGGGACCTAAAAAATGTAGAAAATTCATATATATCTGCCCCTGGCTGCCTGTCATGCAGCCCTGATGGCTTGCCAAAACTCAGTAAGCGGCCCTCCGCCTGATATAATTGCCAACCCCTGGGTAAGAATCATACGTTTATATACAACTGAAGAATCACCCCTGAAACCCCCCCCGTGGACAGGCATTAGAAACTTTTCATGACATAAGAGCCCCAACCCCAGTATAACATCATAGGACAACCTGAGCATAAGCATGAGTGTCCATTTGCTATGAAGGCGGGACAAGTCTGGCGAACATGCAGATAAGGTGCTGGGGCTTACTCTCCTGGTATGCAGTTTTATATCCGTGTAACTCGACTGACTTCAGAAGCATCACTCCTGATTTTCGTCTGTGTAAAGCGCACTCGGAAGCAAGCCCAGCTCCTTTTCCTAGTCCTGCTGCTCATGTGGGTGGCAGAGTTGTTAACAGTCTTACAGAAAATGCCTCTAGCCAAAGCAAAGATTCAAGGGTGTGAATTCACTGCTCCTCCACTCCAATCACTTCAAGGACTGTGAACTCTACTTCCTAGAACCTTATTCATCACCACCATGTATCAATGTCAAAGCCTAAATGGGATATTTCAATGCTAACATGCAGAGGCAGTTTCTTTTTCTTTCTTTTTCTTTTTTTAAAGGAAATTGAATCCAAGGCCACTATACAATGCTGGTGATATTATTGTTAGTAGTCATTTCTATTTCAATAGATCCTAGCAGCACTGATCGGAGATCAGAGCCCCACAGTGTTGAATGCTGCACATATTCTAACAGAGATCCTGCAGTCTTCTCTTTTTTTTTTTAATTTAAGAGCTACAAAGCTAAGTGTCTTACAGCAAATCCCTGCCTGTATTACACAGAGATAATATTTTTTACTGCTATTTATTATATAAGACATACCTAAATGCATCTAGTTGCTTCCTCAGTCTCTCATTGTTGAATTTACATTGAATTTAAATCTTTCTGTAGTGATCTACGTATGTCTCGGCGCTGATTATGCACCACTCTAGCATTCAGTCTAGAACCTGACTTTCCATGATAAGCCTGACTTGTAAAACTGCCTGAACAACTTTCTTCCTCAAAAAAATGGTCCACCAGAGATATTACATGGTAAATCTCATGCCAGGTTGGAGGTGTTTGCTTTTTTGTTTCCCCCTGGGAAATGATATGAATTGGAAGAGGAATTTTAATGACACTAGCTTTCAAATAGACTTGTTCACTTAAAAAAAACAAACTCAAGGTTTTCCCTCCGCCCCCCCCGCCCCCCCCCCCCACTGCCTTAAAATGTCATTTTTTTTCATTCTTTAGGCTTTAGGAAAACTGGTACCTAGGGAAGACGCTCTAAATAGTCCAATTGTTTCTCACCTCCTTTAAAATATGAATAATATTGTAAGAACGCTTTTCATTTGAATAACAATATTTCACTTCAACATTTTTAAGACAATTGACTACTCAGATAGAAAAAAGGAAGCTTTTGTAATGAAACCAACATTCCTGATATTCTTTCACCCACTATGGCAAAGAAGACACGAAACTCATCGCTCACCTTCTTTGAGCCTGGAGGTTATATTGCCATTAAGAGACTTAAAAGAGTGGAAACAGACGTTTGGTCTTGTGTCGATAATGAACAGAGGGACCGGTGTCGTTTCATGATGGCCAGAAACACCACTACGGGTTGTCTCTTTCCTCTGTTCAACCTCTTCGAGACTTTTTTTTCGAACTAGAGAAGAAAAGCCTTCCTCGGGGGAGAAGGATTGGCATGGGGGGAATTTAATGCCAAAGGGAGCAACTAACTAACTCCCTTCCCAGGATCTAAAATGACACTTGATTAAAACATAGGCAAATCTCTTGGTTGAACCCACAGAAGGATCCCAACATAGTGTAAATTCATAAACTTCTCCAGATCTCTCTCCAGCCTTGTTGAGGAGTGTGTCTACACTGCACACTTCAGTGGAGGGTAGAGATGCCCAAGCTGGCTTGGGAGCCAGAAGTAGTCTACCTCTGGCACCATGGACCTACCCTGGAGGCCTGGGTTTGCCACACTGCTAGATGTAAGTAGCAACCTACTTGCCCTGTTATTGGGCAAGTCACCCCACTTCCCTGGGTCTCAGTGTTTTCCCTTTGTTTGGACAGCTCCCATCTCAACAACTGTAGTCCTGAGAGGGCAGTACCATAATACAGATGTTAAACGATCCTATTATTAATCCTCATCTGCTTCTATTAAGGTTTTTATAAGGATGCCTACCCTTTGGATTTCAGCGCCTTCCATGGAAACAAAACACAACTCACCCTTCTTTCTGGGTCTAATAACAAGTTTAACCTTCCACTTGATATTAAATACATATATAAAGGGTCAGGAATATGCTGTGTTTCAGAGGTCTATTGTGGGACATCTAATGGGAGGAGCTGTTTTTTGCATTCAGTTTCAGATTCATAGATCCATAGATGTAGGGTTGGAAGAGACCTTGTAGATCTTCTAGTCCGACCCCCTGCCTGGGCAGGAGAGAAAACTGGGCTCAAATGACCCCACCCAGGTAGTTGTCAAGCCTCCTCTTAAAGACCCCCAGGGCAGGAGCCAGCACTACCTCCTTTGGAAGTTGGTTCCATATCCTAGCCACCTTGACTCTGAAGTAGTGCCTTCGGATGTCTAGTCTGAACCTACTCTCTAACAACTTATGGCCATTATTCCTTGTTACTCTGGGAGGTGCTAGGGGGAACAAGGTCTCTCCCAATCCCCGCTGGTCCCCCCTAGTGAGTTTATAGATGGCAGCCAGGTCCCCACTCAGCCTTCTCTTGTGAAGGCTGAACAGGTTCAGGTCCCATAGCCTCTGCCCGTAGGGTCTGCCCTGCTGTCCCCGTATCATGCAAGTGGCCCTCCTCTGGACCGTCTCGATGCTGTCCACATCCCTCCTGAAGTGCGGCGCCCAGAACTGGACACAGTACTCCAACTGCGGCCTGACCAGTATCGCATAAAGGGGGAGGATCACCTCCTTGGACCTACTTGAGATGCACCTGTGGATGCACGACAAGGTACGGTTAGCCCTACTGACCGTGTCCTCGCATTGTCGGCTTGTGTTCATTTTGGAGTCAATAATGACTCCAAGATCTCTTTCTGCCATTGTGCTTTTGAGAAAGGAGTTCCCCAGCCTATAGGTATGTGGCTGGTTTCTACTGTCCAAGTGCAGCACCCTGCACTTGTCAGTATTGAATCCCATCCTATTCTCATTCACCCACCCCTGTAACCTGTCCAGGTCCCGCTGTAATCTGTCCTTCTCTTCTAGCATGTCTGCCTCACCCCAAATCTTGGTGTCGTCAGCAAATTTAAACAGGTTGCTTTTCACCCCGTCGTCCAAGTCGCTAATAAAGAAATTGAACAGTGCGGGCCTGAGGACCGAGCCCTGGGGGACTCCACTGCTCACATCCCTCCAGGTCGAATATGACCCATCCACCACCACTCTCCGAGTACGACCCCTCAGCCAATTTGCGACCCATCTGACTGTGTGGGCATCAATGCCACAGTCTCCTAGCTTTTTAATGAGAATGGGGTGGTAGACAGTGTCAAAGGCCTTCCTGAAGTCCAGAAAGACTACATCCAGCGTGACATCTGCGTCCAAGGATTTTGTGACCTGATTGTAGAAGGCAATCAGGTTGGTCTGACAGGACCTGCCCCTAATGAAACCATGTTGGTTGCCCTTGAGCATCATCCCCCTTGCTGCTGGCCCATCACAGATGTGCTCCTTGATAATCTTCTCAAAGAGCTTCCCCAGGATCAAAGTAAGACTAACGGGCCTATAGTTGCCCGGGTCCTCCCTCTTCCCTTTTTTAAAGATGGGGACCACATTGGCCTTCTTCCAGTCACCCGGCACCTGGCCCGAGCACCATGAGTGCTCGTAAAGCCGTGCCAGGGGCCCTGCTATAAGCCCTGCCAATTCCCTCAACACCCTGGGGTGGAGAGCATCTGTACCTGCTGATTTGAACACCTCCAGAAGTTCCCTAATTCGGTTCCCTGACCCTATGTCTGGCAGCGCCTCCCCTGGGTCTGTCTTGAATCTTGGCAGGGGAGTCCCAGTCCCTGCACAAGAAAATGGAGGCAAAGAAATTGTTAAAGAGGTCTGCTTTCTCCTCTGGTGCAACCACCAGATTGCCAAGTATATCCTTTAGGGGCCCCACATTACCCGGTGCCTTCTTCATACTCCCTATGTATTTAAAAAAGGACCTTTTGTTATCTGTGATCCTTGATGCTAGCCCTAGTTCTGTATCTGCCTTAGCTTTCCTAACAGCCCCCCTACAGACCCGAGCGGTGGAGGTATACACCTCCCTTCCACTGGGTATACGCCTCCATTTTGGCAATCAGGCATTCCCAAATGCCCTTGGTGAGCCGGGGGGCTTTTAGGCACTCTTGCCCCCTTTGCTTCTCGTTGGGATTGTCACCCCTCGGGCTCTGAGTATCGTCTCCTTAAGGAACGACCAGTCATCTTGGGCACCCAGTTCCCCTACTCTCCAGGACCCCAGTGCCTCTCCCACTAATCTCAACTCATTGAAGTTAGCCCTCTTGAAGTCGAGGGCTACTGCGGTAATGTGGTAATTCAGCACGTGCAAAACTTCAAGCGCCACAGGGAACATTTTCACAAGTCTCCAGACTCCACAGAAGCCTAAATTGCATTGGCTTCTAGTGGAACGTCCATGCTTTTGGAAACATTGCCCATTGGCTTCAAATTAGGCCTATGCTCATGTACCTGGTTGGATCAACGTGTTGAGGTAAACGAGTATGTAGTGGTAGTTTATTTCTGTAATGATCCCATCTCCCGCAGATGTGAGCCTTCCCTTTTGCTCATCTTGATAGTTTTATTCTGCCAACACAGCAAGAGTATCCTCTGATGCTAATCTGATGAAGGGAGAGGTAGTCTTAGGTGGCTGGATCAGCACAAGGTGAGGGTAGCAATGCCCTGTGCGGGGAACCTTGAACCCAGTTCTTCATCTTTGGGCATGTGGAGAGGTCCACAACTGGGAAGATATCCTTAGTCACAAGCTGGCTGCTGATCTCCATTGCCTCTCCAGGTTATGCAGCTTCCTGAGGAGATTGGTGCTAATATTACTGTACACATGTATTTCATGCATTGCTGCTTGTTAATGACATCTAGACTTTCCAGACCTGTGTTCACAGGGAAGGGAGGGAGAAGATTACCAGCCTCAGAGCTAACTTACTGTAACCCCTTGTTAACACTCTAACCTTCCTTTACAGATGAGGCTTTTGACTGCTGCCAAAGACAGTGGTATTTTGTGAAGGTGGGACACTGCTGGAAGCTTGTTAGAAAACTGATGTCGTTCACGAGCATCGTCACCCTTGTCACCGTTTATCTCTTTTTGACCTACACATTTTCATCAGCAGTTTTTAAACCAGCCTGCCACTAGAAACATAATCAGCCCTCGTGCACACCTATTACACTTTCACAAAGCAATTTGTTCAGGGTTGTAAAGTTCTGCTCTCATAATTGACAGGAAAAAGCAATACATTTCGTAAGATGAAACATTTCCAATAGTCACCAGCTCCTAGCCCACTCTTTCCAATAATAAGCACAAAATGAGATGTAATGTGGTACACAGGGAGCCTTGTTTAGTCAGGTCTCCATTAGGGTAAATGTGGGGAAGCTGCTTGAGCTGGGCTACGTAATTACAAGCTAGATGCTCTGACCAGAAGTGTGTAAATGCTCTGCCCTTCCCGCCTCGAGTGAGAGGCGATAGCTCCTAACGAGATGTTTACTGCCAAGTGCTTGTAAAGTTCACCATAAAAAGCCACAAATCAGTCACTGGGCTGCTGAGATGCCAGAATATTTTCCAAGTGAGAGTCCATGCAAGGGCTGTGACCTGTGGGTGTCACAAGCTCAAGCTGGAGGTGTGAGGGTGGTGGGAAAGCAGAGATGGGAGGGCCCCTCATCGAGATCTGAGTGCTGCTTCAATCTTGGCAGTCTGAAGGACTGAACAGGGGGAAGGGAAAGAGGGGTGAGGTTAAGATCTGAGCCTCTACAGGACACAAGAAAACAGGAGAGCACGGCATGAGCCCACCAAAGGCAGATTTAATTGGGTTGCGTGAGCCCAGGTGGCTTGGATTGCTACGGGGTTCTTACGAAGCTCTTAATTCAACTCTTGTAAATTCACACCCTTTATAATTCACTGTGAAGACATGTAAAATCTCAAGGTTGGATGCGACAAAATGCACTAGTCTTGGCTCAAAGCCACGTGCAACCACAGAGGTTCTACCTGAGTCTCTAAATCCCTTGGTGGCATGGAGAATGCAGTGTGGGAGCAACTACGTAGTGTCACAGCTCTCCCGGGGGCGATGCTGTCTCCTTCACTCAGGCTAGAAATGCATATTTGGCCCAGCCCTTTACTTTACCTCCGAGAGTCTAGTAACTTAGCTAAGGGTTAGTCATGTGGATACAGGTCTTCATTGGGCTCTGTGTATTCCTGAACATCAGAGAACATCTGTAATTAAATTTTTACATTCTTGCTCTGTTTGAGCACCTGTGGAGCTGATGGTGGTTTGGGTCTTTGAAGATAGCTATGGGTGTGTGTGTGAGACCTTGTACATGTTACACACATGCACACGCACACACATGCAGTTTAGGTTATACTGTTTTTTCTCCCTTACACTGGCTCAACTCCCCCCTCCTTTTCCTTGTTTTCACCATACACCCATATCCATACGTGCGCTGCTGTGTGTGTGTGTGTGTGTGTGTGTGTGTGTGTGTGTGAGAAACCTTTCTATACGTGTAAGTTTGTGTATATATATGTGTGCGTGTATGGGTTGTGTAACATGTATGTATGTGTAACCCTTCTGCTGGGAACTGGATGGCAGTAATAAGGGCCAGGTTCAATGTAGGGGTTTAACACCAACTTTCTAAATTTGGCTTGAGCCCTCATGAGATATTATACCCATAGAAACCTGGGAACGCAAACAGAAACCTGGGGACGTAAATTTGACTGGGTGTTTTGCCCAAATAAACTTCCCCACTTGCAAGCAATGTTAAACCCAGATGGGGTTTATTACAAGGGAGAAGGGAATAAACACATGACCTTCAAGAAAACCCAGACTATTAAGCATTAGCTGAACCCTGAAACAGCTAAGAGCTTTAGTCATTGGCAAACCAACTCAGAAGAGCTACCACCCAGCCCGCTCAGCTGGGAAGGGAGACTTGTCCAGGGTTGCCGTCCGGGGGCACTACCATCTATGTCAGCCAACAGTGGCAAGTGCTGGGGAGGGAGGCTAATCCCAGAGGGCCCTGCTGCTCCTTGCTGCCAGGGGGGGGTTGCTGCCCGGCTCCGGGGGCTCTGCCGTCTATGCCAGATGAAGTAGCAAGTGCTGGGGAGGGAGGCCTGCCCTGGAGTTGCTGCCAGATGCTGTTGCAGCTGCTGACCGCTGCTAGCTGCCGGGCCACCCCCTCACTCTGCTACCACCAAGGGTAGTGCTTGCTGTTTCTTTGCTGCTTCTCTTCAGGTTACCTCTGCAACCCCAGCTCCTTTTAAACAATTGCCTATTGATTTCAGCCACAGACTCAGGGATCCTCAGCTCTCGTAGCTATAGTGAGTACCAGGCTTCTCCCTGGACCTGCAAAAGGGACTTGTGCTTCCCAGTGAATTATGAGGCCATCCAGAGAGCAATTCCTGCCTGCAGTCTCTCACACTGCCTCTGCGCTCAGACTGAGACCCACCTGACTGCAGATCTCTGCATAGCTCTTAGTGCTCTGTGCACGCACGTGTGTGTGTGTGTGTGATTTCCCCCCCCCCCCCTCGCCCCTTGCAATTAGAAAACACTGTAATTTCACCCTTAGGTTTGGAAACCCAGCCCAAACAGAAATAGCCTGTTTCTAATCTTATATCAGGAATGATCCCAGTGGAGACGGTGAGCTCGCACCTGTGTAGAACAGACACAGATGGTGATGATCAGGTTTGGAGGGTCAGCCTTGGAGCTGATCTACTTCACTCTGGCTCCATCAGCTTTGAGCCTGGTAACTGGAAAAGTAGCCTCCACCTAGAGCTTTCCAGACTGACTTAATTTGCTTTGAAAAATGTTTGCCGATGAAAAGAGAAGAAATCCATGCGAATCTGCAGGAGTGGGGGTGGGCAAATAGTGTCAGTTTATGCTACCAAATGATTTTGCTAGGGGACTGTTTGGGTGGTCACCCACGGGTGCATAGTTGCTAAGTTGAATGCATGGAGGCAAAATCCAGTGGGTCTCAACTTGGGTATAGAAGTTGATGTAAGTGCAGATGTTTGCAGGGTCAGGGTTCCTGTTGCAATTAAAGTGCCCCTTCTGGGTAAGATCTGCTGAAGTGCCATGCATGAGGATTTGAAGTAATGCATTTGGGGATTTCTTGGGTCAGTGGATGCCTGCGAATGTAGGGGGACTGGACTCTCTGGCCCCGTCCAGTCCTAAATTCCTCTCTGCCTAAACCCACAGAGCAGCACTGGTATGGATATGGGTGTATGGTGGAAACAAGAAAAAGGAGGGGGGAGTTGAGCTAGTGTGAGGGGGGAAAAATGTGTGTGGGAAAAACAGTATAACCTAATTTGCACAGCCTAGAAACTAAGGATAACGCTGGCAAGGTGACCCAGAAACAGTATGTCAAGGTACAAGGAACAGAGTTGGGGGAGGAGGTAAAAAGTAGAAGAAAGGAAAGGGGGTGCAGTTTTTTCCCCCCCCCGGGGCAAAAAGGGGTTATATTAGGAATCTGAGTAGGAAAACTTTCCTTTTTCGTATGAGAGAAATATCCCCGGGGAGATTTCCGCCTTAAAGGGATTGGCATTTGCCTGTCTGCTCAGCACTTGCACAATTGCCCTCTGTGTGCAGCTCATTTAATTCCCTTTCTGCTTTTTAACACATGCTCTGTTGCTGTGCCACGAAGAAGCTGCGCGGGGTTCCTCTTTTGCTCTAATTAAAGGCCGTTCTCGAAGACAAATAGGGCCACTGTCCTTCCTCCCCAAGGAGGCGGCCTGTCATGTGAGCCACTGTTTTATTCAGCTGGCCTCTGAATGGCAGCAGCAAGGGCTGCTGCACCAGCAGAGCTGTGAGTAACTCGGCCTTTTGTTGGTAAATGCAAGGGGAATGTTGCTCTTTGCCAAATCATTCAAGCACTTCAAACTTTTCCTCCTCTCGGGCTTGCGGCGAAGAAAGTATGCAAGCATATCACAGTCGACGGGAAGGCTTGAGCTTCACATTCCAGGCAAACGCAGCCGCTTGGCGCTCTTGCCTGCTGTCACGCTGGTTTAAGGGAGTTCAGAAGAGGGGTAAAAAAAAATGCCAACCCCACCCCCTCCTCTTTTCAGCACAAACAGCCCGTTTCAGAGGCCTTGACGCAAGGCAGCGTTCCAGCGCCGAGCAGCGCCCGGGCAGCTGCGAGCTCCAGGAACTAGCAGCAAGACCCACCAGCTTGATTATTTATATCTTTTTCCTTCAATGTTTCTCCCAGCTAGGGCAAGGTCCTGTTTGTTTTGGTAATCTATCAAGTAAATAGTCCAGCCAATTGTACAAAGCTCTCGAGTCCTTTGCACATGGGAGTGAGGCGCTCTGGTTTGGGCTTTATTGTTAGGTGGATTTAAAAGTAATGTCGCCCCAGTGGCTGGAGAATTATTTTCATTTATGTTTAGTTGCCACAACATGGGGCCCTACTGATGTAGCTGGTTTATGCATGTGGCTATGCATGTGCGTGCACATGCACACACACGTGCGTACGCCCACTTAGTTTCATAGCTGGTCGGGTCAGAAGGGACCTGAGCAGATCATCAAGTCCGACCCCCTGCCATGGCAGGAAAGAGTACTGGGGTCAAACGACCCTGGCTAGGTGTTCATCCAGCCTCCTCTTAAAGACCCCCAGGGTAGGAGCCAGCACCACTTCTCTTGGAAGTTGGTTCCAGGTCCTAGCTGCCCTGACAGTGAAGTAGCACCTCCTGATGTGTAGTTTGAATCTACCCTCTGCCAGCTTGTGACCATTATTTCTAGTCACTCCTGGGAGTGCTCGGGGGAACAGGGACTCCCCCAATGCCTGCTGGTTCCCACTGACTAGTTTGTAAGTGGCCACTAGATCTCCCCTCAGCCTTCTCTTGTGGAGGCTGAGCAGGTTCAGGTCCCGTAGCCTCTCATGGTAGGGTCTGCCCTGCTGCCCCCTGATCATGCAGGTGGCCCTCCTCTGAACCCTCTCCACACTGGCCACATCCCTCCTGAAGTGTGGCGCCCAGAACTGGACGCAGTACTCCAGCTGCGGCCTGACCAGCGTCGTGTAGAGGGGGAGGATCACCTCCTTGGACCTGCTCGAGATGCATCTGTGGATGCAGGACAAGGTACAGTTGGCCTTCCTGACCGCGTCCCCACACTGTTGGCCCATGTTCATTTTGGCATCAATAATGACTCCAAGATCCTTTTCTGCCTCTGCACTGACGAGAAGGGAGTTCCCCAGCCTGTAGGCATGCTACTGGTTCTTCCCCCCCAGGTGCAGTACCTTGCACTTGTCAGTGTTGAACCCCATCCTGTTCTCATCCGCCCACCCCTGTAACCTGTCCAGGTCCGATTGCAGCCTATTCCTCCCTTCTAGCATGCCCACATCCCCCCACATCTTAGTGTCATCTGCAAATTTGAACAGGGTGCTTTTTACCCCCTTGTCCAAGTCACTGATGAAGATGTTGAACAGTGCAGGCCCAAGGACCGAGCCCTGGGGGATCCCACTGCCCATATCTCTCCAGGTTGAAAATGACCCGTCCACCACCGCTCTCTGGGTGCGGCCCTCCAGCCGGTTAGCGACCCATCTGACTGTGCAGGTGTCGACACCACAGTCCCCTAGATTTTTAATGAGGATGGGGTGAGAGACAGTGTCGAAGGCCTTCCTGAAGTCCAGAAAGACTACGTCCACTGCTACACCTGCGTCTAAGGATGTTGTGACCTGGTCATGGAAGGCCACCAGGTTGGTCTGACAGGACCTGCCTCTGATAAACCCATGCTGGTTGTCCCTAAGCATGATCTCCCCTGCCAGCCCCTCGCAAACATGCGCCAGGATAACTCTCTCAAAAAGCTTACCCAGGGCCGAGGTAAGACTGACTGGTCTATAGTTTCCTGGGTCCTCCTTCCTCCCTTTTTTGAAAATGGGGACCACATTAGCCCTTTTCCAGTCCTCTGGCACCACACCAGAGTACCACGAGTGCTCGTAAAGCCGTGCCAGGGGTCCCGCAATGACCTCTGCTCATTCCCTCAGCACCCTGGGGTGGAGGTCATCAGGACCTGCTGATTTAAATACGTCCAGTCCCTCCAGAAGTTCCCTGACTAGATCCTCACTGACCCTAAGCCTGGGTGTGCCCCCCCGGGATCTATGGGGGTCCCGGCGGGAGGGGTGACCCAGTCCCTGCTCAGAAAAACGGAGGCAAAGAAATTGTTAAATAGGCTAGCTTTGCTGTCTGGTGCGACAACCAGATTTCCTAGCATGTCCTGCAGAGGCCCCACGTTACCCGGTACCTCCTTTTTTTGCTTACCATCCCAGGAAGCTGAAACTGAGGTTGACAGGAAAGAAGCCTGTTGTTGCCCACAGCACATAACTTGTTCCCTCTTCTTGCTTGTGGCCACCAAAGCTTGGGGACCACTAATGTTGATGCAGTTCTGTATTTGATGCCTATGGGACCAGGATGGTGATGATTTGGCTTTCATTCTTGTTCCTTAGGTTTCCTCTTTGCTGGGAGTGTATACAGCTCTGGAGTGTATGCTAGCGAGGCTACAGCCGTTGTTTCAGTAGTATGGTCAGGTGGTGCCCCTTCTTTTATAAGCCCATTAGGAAGAGACAAATGCATTGGACATAGAGACTCAGGCTGACAATGAGAGGAAAAGTAGCGAGGTGGAACGATGAAGCTGGCTGAGCGGCAACATCCACTCTGGGTCAGACCGAAGGTCCACCCAGCCCAGTGACCTGTTTTCAACAGTGACAAGTGGCAGATGTACTGGAAGAAGAGGATAAGCATCAGGATGAGTGTAAGGAAAAGGGCAAAAGTAATCCATTTCTTGTCACGAACTCCCAGCCACCAGCAGTCGTAGGTTTAGGGATGTCTGTAGCCTGAGGTTGCATCTCTCATTCTTGCATTTATTAACCCCTGGTAGAGCTGCCCTCCATACATTTGTCTAATCCCTTCTGAACCTGGTTATATTCTTGGCCACCATGATAAGTCGTGATGAGGCCTTCCCTAGGTTAGTTTTATGTTGGATAAAAAAGTGCTTTATTTTGTGTGCTTTAAACCTACTGCCTGCTAATTTCAGCGTGTGCCCTGGGGTTCTTCCACTATGAAGAATGGCATTTTGAAGCCAGTGAAGTGACACCAGAAGAAAATTTGATCCTTTCTTCACTTGCTCAAGAGCTGACTCTCTTGCTTAGAAAAGCCCATGCAAATCATATGCATAATTCAGGCTCCACCTAACAAAGCCCTTCAATTAGTAAAAGCTTTTTTAGGAAGAGCAATTTGATTGCAACCAACTTTGCCCTAGATGTGCCACAGCAGAGAGCCCCAAGTGTCAGTTTTTAAAGTTTGTATAAGAACTGCCGTCTTTTCCTTTTAAGACATGAAGTAAATCTAGGCCATCTGGCGCACGCGTCTTTCATAAGGCTAATTCAGATCTCCCCTGTGTTGTGTACTGGGGCTGGAGATGAAAAAGTCAATGATCGGAGGCAGCGAGTCCGCCTTAGAGTCATTCTTTTTCCATCGTGCACATCTCTCTCAACATCTGAGCAAAGGAAGCAGTTTGAAGTTTCATCCCTAGGCAACATTTACACACTGTCATTTAACATTCAAAGCATGAGAGGAATAGAATATTTTCCTTTTTTTCCTAGCTAGATTCCATGGTTAAAATGTTGAGCTGAGCAGGCCAGTGTCTAGTTTTCTTCAGTGATCTACTAATGGGCCTGTTCTGGGGGATTTTACTGCGTGTCCTACAAAAGCTAGGTGCTTGGGTCACGTAAAAATTGAGGTGGCAAGATGCAGGGACTCGGGTTTGTCTCGTGTTCCTGGTCTGTGCCTGACACAGTAAATAGGCTGCTGCAGATCTCTCTTCCATGGGGCGTTCATCTCAATTGGCAAAATCCCAATACTATGGATATTATTGTTACACTTGCCCCTTCTCCTAATGATGTACACCAGTGGGAGGCAGTGTTCTCCCCACGAAGAGGGTCCCTTGGTGCTAGCCTCTATAAAAACACTGGACAGTCCATTCCTGCACTCGGTGGCTTTACAATCCAACTAGAAAGGACAAAGCGTGGCTTAGGTGAGACCTGCTCTGGAGAGGAATTGAACAGAGCCGCCTCCTGACCATTGCTTCTGCCATGAGAGAGGTGACGCACATTTTCAGGTGGGCACCCCATCATTTTTTAAATCCAGACTTTGCAGCTATCCCTGCACCACGGAGGAGAAATGAGTCATGGGCCAGATGCAAACCACAGCCCATCTTGTCAGGACAGTCCTGGGGCTCTAAACTGATGCTCAATGAAACCCAAAGGGCTCTTGGAGCGGGGAAGACACTGAATGGAGGGAGGGAGGGAGGACACTGGAGGCGCAAAGGGCTTTGCAGGCCGTTGTTTGGAAATCCTGTGTTTTACCTCGAAGTATGGCTGGTTAAGAAATTTCTCCAAAATATCGGCGCTGTCAGCAAGAGTCAAGGGGTCACCTTGCCTCACCTGTCCCCCAGGGTCACAGTTATTCAGTAGGAAAATGACTCGGATATTGTAAAGAAGGCATGTGGTTCCACCCCAGGCAAGGCTCCTGCCCTAGAAAACCCAAAGGGAAGGGAAGGAAGCTGTGTGAGGGTCCCCCGGCCGAGTTTTCCCTGTTTTTTTTCCATGGTGGGAAGCAGGGAGGAGTTGTCTGTTCCCAGACTGGGGCTGCAGTGCTATCCACAGAAGGCAAAAGAGTCAAATTTCCCACATGCCAACAAGAAGTCCACTTAGACCACCCAAGGGAGGCCTCTTTGCTGGTTTTGGATCCTTAGCTCCCTGGTGGGAATGACTTCTTTGGGACAGAGTCCTTCTTTCTGCTTCTTCTAAAACCCCTGCAAAGTTATGGCAGCGAGACCCCAGGAGGGTGCCCGGGCAGGGGAGGCTGTGCCATGAAGGAAGACACCTGTGCCGCAGGGACTGGACTCCGTGCCAGTCTTTGTCTCTCTAGGCCGGGAAGAGGGCAGCGTTTCTCAAGAGCTGGGCTTGCTGCCTGTGAAGCGACGGCTTGTTTGAGCTGCCCTGCTTGTCAGCCGTGGTGATTTACTGCTCCTCAGGCTAAGAGTCAGCAGCTGTAGTGCAGAGCCACGATTTCCATCTCCATCACAGAGTCCCCTTGTTCAGGTTCGATCTCAGGCTAGCCATCATCTATCAGCCCTGAGAAGCCTGGCTGGCCCTTCTGCGCTAAGTCAGTGACTAAGCGATCAGAGAACTGCTTGGAGAGAAAACAAATTCTTCTCGGCACAGAGAGCGGCTTGTCTCGGAAGCAGACGATTTGCTGCTAGATGATGCACTTCATAGAGTTAACTGCTCACAAGGTGCTGACATGGCATAGGACGTCCCCGGTGCTTGCTTGGGCTGCCTCCAGGGCCGTGCCCTGCCAGCAGGCTGCCGAGGAAGGGTCTGCCTATGCGCTAAGAAATCCCAGTTCGAAGCTGCTTGTTGCAGCAGGAATTTGCTGCCTTCAAACCCTGCAGTAGCTCCAAGGTACAGGTGTGTGCTTGTATTGCTTTCCAGTATTGCTTTCTCTGGAAAATACTAGTGGTACATACAAGGGAAGAAGGTTTGTGCCTCATTCGCTAATACAGTGTGCCAGCTTCTGCCATCACTACTGCAGGACTAGCTCTTCCTATGATAAAAGGGCTTGAGCGCATATGCTTTGAATAGGTAAGAGGGCAAACAGTCCAGAGAGGAATATGGGGCTCTCACCAACACAGGAACATAGCACCCTGTGGTAAGGAACAAATCCTAACGCTTTTTCCATAGCTGTTTGGTCATGGCAAACATGACACCAGCTTTAGAGATGGTCACAGTGCCAGCAACTGTGGAGCCTTGAAGCTCAGTAAAAAAGCAAAGCAAGTTTTGTACAGTTTGGGAAGGGATGGTCATGGTCAAGCATGGGGTTAAAAATACTGCTGACCCACCATGTGTATTTTAGGAATAATCCGGCATATGTGTGCTACAGGAGCTACACATGTTAGGAATGAAATAGACCCTGAGGATAATGAACACTGTTTCTGTGTTTGCTCTGAAATACAACTGCCCGTTGTGGGAGAGCAAAAAGCCCTGTGTTCCTGGAAATGATCATTTTAATTTTACCTTTTGCATCGATCAGATGTGAACTTTGCAGCATGAGAGCCTGGCAACTCCAGCATGGCAGGAGGTTAGGAATCCTGCTTGATTTGCTCTCCATACAGTTGTGCAAGAAGCCAGGATTTTGTCTGGGCGTATCCTGGAGACATGGATTGGTTGACCAGTTTGGAGGCAAACTCTGGCACTGTTTAGGTTTGAAAACCTGAGTGTGCAATCCCAGTCCTCTGTGTGGAGTAGGGGGTGGACAATTATTTTGGGCAGAGGGCTGCTTACTGACGTTTGGCAAACCATCGAGGGCCGCATGACAAGCAGCCCAGGGCAGATAAATATTAATTTTCTACATTTTTAGGGGCCCTGTGGGCCGGATAGAATAGCCTGGTGGGCTGCATCCAGCCCCTGGGCTGCATTTTGCCAATCCCTGGTGTAGAGGAAACCGCCTTTGCAATCCAGTGGAAGCTGTTTATATTCTAAAAGCAACAAGTTCACCCTCACCGAGGCCCGCTCTCCAGGATATGACTGACAGCACAAAAGGTAACTTGGAGATCATGAGCTTAACCAAGAAGTTCATTTTAGGAAGTGGGATGAGGGAAGCTCTGGTATGCTCCACGTTGACTGGTCTCACTGGCTGGCTCCTCTCTCCTGAAATCCTTTATCTCAATGGAAGCTTTATTGCCCTCCACTCCCAATGCGATTCTCTCAGCCCGGTATTCTTCATTCAGGGGCTGAATTACCTGTTCCTGTCTGGTATAGAAAGGTCTGCTAATTATTTTGGCAAACAGCACAAACTCTCCAGATTAGACTAAAGGAAATGGATATGTCATTTTTGCTAAGCTGGCTCAGGACAATATAAATTAGCCTTAAATATGATGAATTAAGCACAGAGGTATTTGTGGAGAACAATCCTTTTCTTTGTGTATTTGACAAAAGTTAATTGTCGTCTTTTTTTTTTTTTCCCCTCCTTGATGGAATCAGGGTAATCACCCTGTCTCTGTACAGAGAAAAAAAAAATCCTTCATTTCTGATCGATTTATTAAGCAGTATTAAAGCTGTCTCTAAAGACAAAATAATCTGTTTAAAAAGGACTCAAGGTAGTGAAAGAAGATTAATGCCTCACCTATTTTTTGATTATGTGGGATTTCCATCGTTATGACAGACCTGGTTTAACCTTTGCCAAGCTGAGAAATGCAGTAGGTGTAGATGGGAAAGGCGGGGGGCTTACAGATGTGCTAGGCAGTCCCCTGTTTGTCAGATAAATTAGCTCTATGCAGCAGCAGGATCGGCATTAACTCATTTTGACCTAGGGAACGAACTCTGAGCAGACTGCTGAATTGCAAGAGGATCTTTCCCATTGCACAGATCCAATGCGGAGTGGGCCTGGCTCCTATCTGCTTTGCCCCTGAAGTAGCTGTTTGCTTGCATCTGCGCAAAGTGATTGCAAAATAACCCCAGAGCAGAAAGGCAGCATTGTGCACCGACGCTGCTTCCCTTGGCACAGAGGTCCGTGAGGACACAGGGTACAATGCAATGAAAAAACATTGTCTCATCTCCAAAGGGTTTGGACCTGAGGGAAGGAGACCAAAAGCCATTTTGGCATCCATGGATTCTGGGCTGCTTAAAAATAACCCTTTAACTTAAAATAGAGCAGCCCCAAAGTTAGGATTGCCTTCCAGGCTATGCCACCCTCATGCAGCCCAGACCAGGAGAGCACACAATGATCTGCAGGAATCGGAGAGCTACGCAACAGCCAGTAGGCTGCTACAAGCTGATGCAACATAGCCCCTTACTAGCCCGGGTGGAGAAGGGAAGGAGACAGGAATTTGGAGTTAAGCAACCTGAGCAGTAAGCCTGTTGTTTCAGTCTGTGTTCATACATTTTGATTTTTTTAACTCCTAGCCAGAAACTTTAATTTTGATGAAATATGTTAAAATCAATCAGCTCTTAGCAATGATAGTCAAGGCTGGGCTTTTTGATGACATTTTTCATAAAGACAAAGGTAGATGCAGCACTTTTGGGGAAAAATGCCTTTCCATCTCACTTATCATTTCACTTTCTACGACAAGGTAACTCGCCACCTGGATAAGGGAGAGGAGGTTGACATTGTATACCTTGACTTCCAAAAGGCCTTTGATCTGGTGTCCCATGATGTTCTCATGGGAAATTGGAGGATTGCAGGCTTAACCTCTCCACAGTCAGGTGGGTAGGAAGCTGGCTGTGGGGTAGGACCCGGAGAGTCCTAATGAATGGATCTGTGTCAACCTGGTGAGAAGTGGGCAGTGGTGTCCCTCACGGGTCAGTGTTTGGTCCAGTACTTTTCAACATCTTTATCAATGATATGGATGTGGGGTGAAGAGCTCACTGGCCAAGTTCGCAGACGACACCAAGTTATGGGGAATGTGGTCACACTTGAAGATAGGCTGCAGATGCAGGCGGACCTAGACGGGCTGACAAGTTGGGCAGATCAGAACCAGATGAAGTTCAACATTGAGAAGTGTAAAGTGCTCCATCTGGGGACAAGCAACCCCCTGCACACCTACAGGCTCAGTGGCAACAAGCTGACCAGCATCATGACTGAAAGGGACCTGGGGGTAATAATAGACCACGGTATGAACATGAGCCGGCAGTGTGACACTGAAGCCAGCAGGGCAAATAATACTCTGGCGTGCATCAATTGGTGCATCTTCAGCAAAACCAAGGAACTGAGTCTTCTGCTTTACTCAGCACTGGTGAGACCCTAGCTGGCGCACTGCATCCAGTTCTGGGCACCGCACTTCAATAAGGATGTGGGAAAGCTTGAGAGAGTCCAGAGAAGAGCCACCTGTCTGATCAGAGACTTGCGTGGCAAGCCTTATGAGGAGAGGCTGAGAGACTTGGGTCTCTTCAGCCTGCAAAAAAAAAGGCTGAGAGGGGACTCGACTGCAGCGTACCATTACATCAGGGGCGTACATCAAGGGCTTGGCGAACAACTTCACCAATGCACCCTTGGGGAAAATAGGAGTAATGGTCACAAACTCCTGGAAGACCATTTCAGGCTTAACTCTAGGAAAAACTTCTTCATAGGGTGTCCAGACCGTGAAATAAGCTCCCTCCAGAGGTGGTGCAGTCGCCTACCCTGGAAATCTTCAAGAGGAGACTGGACGGTCACCTCGCTGGGGTCAACTGACCCTCAATTGTCTTTCCTGCCTGATGCAGGGGGCTGGACCCGATGATCTTCCAAGGTCCCTTCCAGCCCCTTACAATCTATGGATCTACAAGGGATAAGCTAGAGCAGCCGAATCCTTTTATCGAGGGGAGGCACCTGGAACTGTTTGCTGGTTTAGCTGTACCAACAAAGTTTTTGGGTGTAGGTGCGGCCAGAGGCTGTATTAAATTGTGTGCTGACAGCTACGTCCCTCTTTCGTTCTTTTCTCTCCTTTTGTTTCTTTTGTTTGAGGAACTGCTGTCCATCAAAAGCCCTTTCTTACCAGCAAAAGGCCTTCTTTTCTGGTACGCTAAGGCTCGAAGGGCAAGGTGGGGGTGGGCAACTTGTGGCTGCAGTGTGCAGGAATGTCTGGAACAGATGTTCCTATATATACGTTTTGGGGCCAACTTTTTATTCCCAGTTTCCTGCAATGCCAGAGGCTTTGGCTTGATGGCTCAGGGATCCCCTTCTGCCTTCGTGTTTTTCTCTGCTATACCAGTGTTACAAACCAAATTACACCATGAATTGCCATTGCTCTACTGACAAACACTTGAAATGGTGACTGAGTCCAAATCTCTATTTAGCAATTTCTTTCCTTTTTAAGAGGCTAGAACTTCACACCTGTACCACCGTGGGGTAAGCATCTTTCCCACCTGGAACTGGTAAAGATCTGTCCCATTAAGTAGAATTTGTACTAATACTCTTCTAATTAAGCAGCAATCAAGTTCTATTTGCTATCATTAGGCCAAACTGGTTCCCTGGGAAACATCCTAATGAAGTAGGATCCTTGATTAAAAATGCTCTGATGTTGTGGTCTGGACTCACTTGCCTGAGTAAGGATCTGAACTTCTGTACCAGGAGGAGGAAAATCCTGAAAGGAAAACCCACCTATTTTACAGTCCTAGGAAGGACAAATATTGGCCTTGCTTTGCCTTAGCTTTGGCTCTCAGCTTGCCTGTTCTGCTAATGCCCCTTTGCTGTTGAGATCCTTCCCTGGCTTTTTCCCTGATGTTGATAGAGCAGAATCCTTTTTACTTATCAGGCTCCGAGGCACTGGCCCACAGACCAAGACAGACTACATGAAGTGCTGATGATTGCAGGATCTGTCTAGCATCACCAGCATCCTCCATTCCCCCTGGTCCCCCAGTGGGACAGAAGCAGCTCTGATTTAAATTAGGAACTGTATCTTAGTTTGGTCCCTCATTGACTTGAAAGACATTCTGAAACATCTCGTACAACCTGACCTGCTCTGTGACTTTGGCTGGTCATCACCACAGTTCCCTATCTGTGAAATGAGGGTAACACGTAAAGCCCTAGTAGACGGGGCGAGTTGTAGTTTAATTTATATTAGATGGGCACTGTGATAAAGACATGTTCAAACTACAACACGGCTTGTTTCCACTAGCATATAAGTGTACTAGCTGTGGCAAATCACCCTTTTCCCCCCTAAGGTGGGAAAATCTTTGGCTGAGATTGGTTTAGACAGCGATGTCCCTATCCTGAGCCAGGGTTTGAACTACATGACTTCCTGAGGTTCCTTCCAGCTTTTATTTTTCTGTGAATTTAGGATTCTCCAGTGCAGATTCATAAGGAGGCAATTAAAAAAATAAAACCCCAAACCCAGACCAATGTTTTTATATTAAATATTGTACCTGTCTCATGTAAGTATACAGCTCGGTGGGCATTAATTGTGTTCTCCTTGATTGTTTCTTGTACACTAGTGTGATTCCTTTAAGAGAGTGAATGGAGTGAGTCTGGATTTCCACTGAGACACACACCTGGGTCTACAGTGCCTACCCAGGAAAACAAGCTGGTTAAAAGCATGGATAAAAATGGCAAAACTAACCTTTGTTAAGGACTTTCTGATGGGACCCTGAGGATTTCCATGTCAGTGAATACCTGTGAGTGGCATCTCCTCTCCTGAAGAGCCAGGAAAGAGATGCCTCGGTTCCCTGAAGAGACTTTCTCCTCCTTTGATTTCTCCTGGGACAGCACTTGAATTTCAGTGGACACAGGGATTTTGACTGGCAGCTTCCCTCTTCTTGGTCTCTGAAGAGAGAGCCAGCAGGTAGGTAATTACATGGAGGGTAATTACCCTCCCGGCCCTGTGGGTTATGAAAGAACTTCCTAGTGTTTCCTCCAACACCAGTAAGTGCAGCTCTATTGGGAGCACTGGCATAGACTGGCCACCAGCCTTTCTATCACTGTGACATTTCAACCTGCTGCGTTTAGACAGGGGTGGTTCACAGTTACTAATGTGTCCCTCTGGACTGACAACAGCCCCACGTCATCTGCACTAGAGCAACAGGGGACAATTTCAGTCCAGGCCTCAGCTTTGTTGTGGGGAGAGCACCTGGGATGCACGTGCAGGGACTTCTACTGCCGCTTCCTTTGCAAATCCTACTTCCCACTCCTGATACGATTGCCAAATCAGCTGTGCCTTGCCCCCTTCCATTTTAAAAGCCTTTTTATATCTTACTCCAAAATACCAGTGTTTCTTCCTTTCCTTCCTTTTCTCCCATATAAATTCAATGAGAAACTATGTCGTTATTGATTAGATTTATGTACCATCATTTCCATAAAAAGGCTTAGGGTGGCTTCCAGTAAAAGACTGAATAACTTATTAAATCAGATAGAAAACTAAATAAGAAACACTCTATAAGAGTGGGAATAATCACTTCCCAGCTGATCAAGGGAAGTGATTATTCCCCTCTATTCAGCACTGGTGAGGCCACAGCTGGAGCACTATGTCCAGTTCTGGGCACCCACTACAAAAAGGATGGGGACAAATTGGATGGAGTGGTGGGGGTCAGGCAGGCGTGCCAAGCACCACCCTTCCTCCATCCCCCCAGTCTCCCAAATAATATTTTCTCCCATTGGCTATGGAGAAGACTGAGAGGGGATTTAATAGCAGCCTTCAATTACATGAAGTGGGGGTCCAAAGAGGATGGAGCTGGACTGTTTTCACTGGTGGCAGATGACAGAACAAGGAGCTATGGTTTCGAGTTGCAACAAGGGAAGCTGAGGTTACATATTAGGAAAAAACTTCATCGCTAGGAGGGTAGTAAAACACTGGAACAGGGTACCCAGAGAGGTTGTGGACTCTCCATCCTTGGAGGTTTTTAAGACCCAGCTTGACAAAGCCTTGGTTGGGATGATCTAGTTGGGGCTGGTCCTGCTTTGAACAGGGGGTTGGACTAGATGACCTCCTGAGGTCTCTTCCAATCTGAATTTTCTATGATTCTATAACAAAACATAAAATCGTAGAGAAGTAGGGCTGGAAGTGACTTCCATGGGTCTAGTCCAAGCCCCTGCCTGAGGTAGGTCCATCCCTATCCAAACCAACCTATGCAAATCCATAATCTAGCCTTTGAGTAAAAAAAAAACTACCATCGACCCTGATGCAACTCAAGACATAGCACCCTAACCTGCCATGTGTAAGGCAGGCGGGCCAGGGCAGCCAACATGCTGCTTCTGTTAAAGGTCGTTAATGTATGCTCAAGAGATCCCAGGTAAAGACCATGCCCCCCACTGCAGAGGAAGGCACAATTCATATCTCAGTCTGTAACAGCCCCAAATTCCTTCCTGATCCCAAATACAGTGATTGATCTGACCCTTAAGAGAGGGGCAAGACCATCTAGCCAGGAACCTCTGGCTTTGTCCCAGCACAAGCATTGACACAGCCCAGTTAAAAACCCCCCATCCTGGCTGCAGTCAACACCTAATGCTCCTGGGGAAGGCTTAAAAAAATAGTCCAGGTTAACTTGGCTTGCTAAACGCTTGCCAAATAAAAATGTCTTGCAGCACTTCCATGTCTTGCAGGACTTCCAGAAGATTTCTAGGTTTGGACTGTGACAAACCTCAAGCAGGAGGGAGTTGCACAGTATAGGAGCAACTGCTGAGAACAACTCCCCCCATGTTTTGGCCAAGAGCACTTGGTGCACAGGTGGTACCTGCAGGAGGCTGTTCTCGGCTGACCCGAGGGATCAAGGTAAGACATCGGTCAGCTTTGATGCAAGTCAAGAGCTACCTGTGCTCTGCCTCCCCTCCCATTTCAGCTGCCTCAATTCACTTGTGTACCAGGGAAATCTATGCTGCTGCAGAGGTGGGAGCAGATGCTTGGATACTGCTTTGTCTGTGACTGAGGTTAGTATGCTACTCTGCAGCTCATCCAGGCCACTGATGGAGTAGCGGTCAAGGTCAGTGGGAATGCGTCTCAGAGTGTTATGGAGTCCCAGTGGCTCCATGAGTCCCTGGGCTTGAACCAACCTAGCTGGTCTACCACTCCAGTGGGGGCATTGGAGATCAGGGGTCTGTACCTCTAGAAGACAGTGGGCTTACCATGACAGAGGCATCTTAATGACACCCCCAATTATCAGAGCCCCTGTTTCCAGGCAGGTATAAAACACGGGTCCAGCGTGTGGCCTGCCTCAAGTATTGGCTCAGTTGTTATCTGGGAAAGCCTTATGGTGGTTGTGGTGTCCACTGAAGTCCTGGTCCAGTCTGGAGGAACCAGTCTCAGCATGAATGTTGAAGTCACCCAAGACAGTAAGTCTGGGTGCCCTCAACACCACTTCCGAGATCAGCTCAGCTAGCTCTGGCAGTGGGGTGATCAGTACACCAGCAGGATCCCCAATCTATCCCTGGCCACTAAAATGAGGTAGATACACTCTGTGTTGGACAAGTTAGGCACTGGATACCTTCCACAGGCCATATCTTCTTCATAGACCACTGATCTTCTGCCCCACACCTCCTGATCCTAGATTGATGCTGCACTGAGTACCTGGCTGGGAGCACCTGGGCAAACACTGCCCTAGCTAAGTCTCAGTGATATGTGCAAGGTCAGCAGCCTCATCCCAGGTAAAATCAAAGATGCCTGATGTGTTTTACAATTGTAACAGCAATGGGTCAGGATTTCCACTGCCTGTAGCCCTGACAGAGATGGAGGAGGGGAAGGACTGGGAAAGAGGCATAAGTGCCTCCCTCTGTGCCTCGGACGACGTTTTCTCCTCCACCCTGCTGCCATATCTCCCCCTTTCCCAGCATGACCCTGCTAAGCTCAGTTACTTCTCCATTGCAATGCTTGCCGCCTTCCTCCAACTCCTGGTAAATACCACCAGGTCCTTGGGGTTGATGGTCCACATTAGACCACAAACTCCCTTGGGGAATGAGTGGTTTGGTGGGGAGGGGAAGGCTTGAGCTGGACACCCAGGGATGCTGACTGGGCAGAGAAACAAGCAGAGAAATATTCCATCCCATCCCACCCTTTTCTCCCTCTCTCAGCCAGGGAAATCCTCTCCCCTCTTCTCTAGTTCCCACCCCATGCAAACCTGTACCCCCCTCTCTCACTGGGGTTGTCATGGCTGTCCCCCAAATCCACTCATCCTCCCATATAATATCAGGACCCTTTATTGGATGAACACGTTACCTTCCTCTCCAAAACGCCATGTTCATGTAAACCACCTGATCCCTCGGTCCAAGATTGTGAGACTCTGAGATGCTGAAAACATAACCGACACTTCCCTTTAAAAGCAGGCTTTCACTGCAGCAAAAAGATGGGTTTTCCCTTCAAACGAATGAGGTGCTTTTGTTAATCCTTCTATTTAATCATAGGTGCTTATCAGACAGATAATATTTAAAAAAAAAAAGGCTTAGTGCTACAGTGCACTGCAGCGGCCTTCAACCAGGCTGCATGCCAGCCTGAGGGGCTGTCCAGGTGCACATAGGCAGGATTGAGGCCTAATGCAGGACCTGGCGGGTCTGAGATGAACACGAGCGGTCTGCTCTGGAGAAGCAGTGGCAGGATGTGGGAGTGGACAGGTGTTACTCAAAAAGGCCGCATGGTGGCACCATCTGCCAGCTTTCCAGCTCCTGGCTGCGCCAACTTTTTCTCAGCTTCTTTGAACAACTTCAGGCACCAGTAGTTGTGCGATGCCCAACTTTTGTGTCGCTCTCATCTCCCCAGTGCATCTGGTTGAACATCTGGTTGAGCGGTTACCCACACCTATGGCACACAACTAGCTGCAGGCCTAGGCCTGCTCACAACCGGCAAGCCCCTCTGTTTCTGCAAGAGGGGCACTGAATGTGCGACGCTTGATTACTTGGGACAAGCTGAGGAGAAAGCAGGGACAGCGGGTTTGTAACCAGTGCTCCAGGGGAGGTGGGAGCAGTGTCTCGTCTCAGTCCTGGTGGGCCCCTTCTCGAGCCGTCACATCGCACCCCTGGGGATGTTACAAAAGTCTCAGCCGTCGGACCAGGCGCCGTACAAGCGGTGCCAACTCCGGGCAGGCCTTGCCTCGCAAAACTTTGTGTCCAACCATCCTGGACCCTACAAACGCATCATCTCAACTCTACGCAAGAGGACCTAGCAGCCCAGGGAGGCGGCAGCCAGTGTCCTGCTGCCCTCAGCAGAGAGCCCAGAGGACGGCAAAGCCCTCAGGCCATACCAGGAATCCCCTCCGGACCCCTGAGCACAGGGGCAAGACACGGGCCACTAGCCGGGGGCCAGCAGGAGCCCAGCCCCGGGGGACAGCCCGGGCTGGGGGGAGCCGGGAAGGCAGCTCCCGGGAGCGCGGGGCTGCCCGGTGGGGCGGAGATGCCGGGCGGCAACGAGAGCTGCGCGGGCTGCGGGCTGGCGCAGAGCCCGGCCCCGCTGCTGCTGGCCGCCGTGCTCATCTTCACCATCGTGGCCGACGTGCTGGGCAACGTGCTGGTCATCCTGGCCGTGCTGAGGAACAAGAAGCTCCGCAACGCGGGTGAGCCGGGTCCCTGCAGCCTCCCCCCGCGCCCCTCCAGCTGGCAAGGGGCCGAGGAATGGGCGCCTCCCCACCTGCAGCCCCTCTCCCCTGCCTCTCGCCCACCCTCCCTCCCTCCCCAAGTCACCTTTCCTTGGAGGGCACCCAGAAGGCGACGGGCGTCCGCTTTGCCGTGTCCCCACCGAGCCAAGTAAAGAGGCGACGGTGCCACGGAGCCGGGCGCAGGTGGCAGGGTGATGGAGCCGCAGTCCGGATGCGGGTTTGTGGCTTTTCTGGGAAAGCGGCTTTTTGTCTTCAAACTTTTGCGGGCTGTTTTTCCAGTCTGTCTGTCTGCCAGGGACTCGGTCCTGCGGTCCTCAGTCAGGTGCGACGCTTGCCTGAGAGGGAATGGGCAAGGTTGGTCTCCAAGTGAGCAGGGAGGAGGGTTACCGGGCAGCTGAGCCCTTCCTTGTATGGCTCTTCTTTTATTATCCTGCTTTCGGTGTATTTAGCCTACCTGATCTTAAGGCTGCTGTGCTTGTTAGTGATCAGATAAGATCCACAAGTTAGGTCTTCCACTTGCTTGTCAGTGGATAATTTGAAAGTTTGACAAGGATGCGTGTTTAAACATTTCAGGTGTGCGTGCCCACAAGCTTGCAGAAATGGGTTTTTATTGTTTTGCGATTTGTTGTTAGTAAAAAGTATCTCTGAACCACGAGTTCTGAAGTTTTGCATTTGTTTTAACAATTGAAGGTGTCTGTATTTGGTCTGAGCAATCCTGATATTAGTCACATCTAAGCACGGTGCATGTGTGTTTTGAGTGTGGACTTTTTCCTGCCATTCCCCAATTTTGTATTTTTTGTCGCTGTAAAGCATTGGATAGAAGCTGCACAGTAGTGACTTTGTAAGCTCTTTGTCGTGCCACTTAAAAACGATAGGCTTTAAACTGTATCTTGGTGTGAGCTGTGCCTCTGTTTGCGTCTACAGCAAGGCAGGGAAACTGTGTCCGGACACCTCAAAGGTTTAATAAGCTGCGAGTGAAGTTGCCACAACCTTGTGGTGCATTTAACAAAGTCTTTAGGTGCAGGGGGACACATCTGTTATTCCTGGGTGAACCTGTGGGATCTAGCCTATATGGCAACATTGCACTAGGTGTATAGGAGTTTAAACTTACTCAACCCTGACTGTCAGGTTGGGGAAGTACTGCTCTGATTTTGAATGTAGAGACTTTAATAATCAGTGACCCTGGGAAGGAGAAACTGCGAACTCCTTAAATACAGCACATGAAAGAGTGACAACCAACTAGTGACATTCATACCTGAAACAGCTAACACAGCATTCAGATGTAGCATCTTTTCTTTCTCCCTCAACCCCCCCTTGGATACACAGGTCCTAGCCAACTACTGTGCAACTTAGCTGTGAACTTGCTTAGGAAGAGCTGTCCAAGAGGCAACCGCAGGCTATCATAATGGAAGGTAACCTTCCAGATCTAGCACAGCCGGGGCTCAGGCCAGGATATGGACCCGAAATTCACAGTTGAAAGGGACTGATGCACACACAGTACCTATATTTACACACCAGAGGTACTGCTGGCCTGAGTGGAGTCCTGAGATATCGTAGGGCACTTTATTTTCCTGGTAAAATTGCCTTTTACTTCTCCCAGTGCTGTCATAGTTAAACAAAATAGCAGTGAATCATTTTGTGGGGGAAGAGGGCTCATTTGCTTAATTTAGTGTTCTGTGACAGCCCATAGCTGAGGCAGTGTGCAATTTCTTAGACAGGGATGAAAAGCTCTTGAGGGACTTGTTGGACAGTGAGCCCTGTCTGCAGAGTTATATTATCTTGGTGATTTATGCCTGCATTCTCACGAATGCTACAGGCAATTACCAGCGTGATGCTCTGCTGCTGAAATACTTTTGGAAACAAAGGTACAAGTGTCAGTGCCAAGCAGTGCCATGAGACCACCCATTCCTCCTGACTCTTATTCTTGCTGTGCCCTTATTTATTGTGCTCCATCATGTGTCTCTGCGCAGCGGGCTGAATGCCGTAGGTAGTGTTTGTCCAAGACCAACCAAACAACCCCCACATCCTCTCCAAAATACATCTTCCCCCAACTTGTATCTGAGTGATGTGTATGAAGTGTGAGTAGCTCTCCCAAATGGAAAGGGGGCCTAGTCCTCCTTCTGGCAAAAAGCGTGGGCAGCAGAGGGGACCCTCAAATTGAAAACTATAGTCCGAGACTTCAGGACCAGAACAGCAGCTAAGGGTTTGTTCGTTAAGGGAGACAGTAGATTTAAAGCACAGTAGCTATTTCTGAGCAATTGTGCGTGGACTCTCTCATCTGGAATAACTGTAGGTAGATGAGACCCACCGTGGAGCGTGCAAGGCCTTTTGTCGAAGGGAATGGGAATTGGGTGGTGGCGAGAAGTGAGCTGAGGGGAGCCTGAGCTCTGCTGCTCCTTTTGAACAGCTCTGACCCCAGGTAATTCCTGAATAGCTCTGCCCACTCTCTTCTCTTAGTAGCAGCAGTGTCTTCCTCTGAGAAGTTGCTCTCGTTGTGCTGCAGAGAGGGAGATCTCACGGGTGCTAATATTTTGCCTGCTCAGTCTTGCTTACAGATGGGCATAATTGCAGTGCCCATGCTGTAGCAACTCTGCTCTGGAGTTAGATGAATCTTGGTAGGGCTCTTACGCTGACAGAGCAATTACTCCTTTCACGAACTCATAGCATCTGTGTTGTTTCAGGGCTGGTTCATATTCTGGCCCTTTAGTTCATGGATCTAGTACATACAGTATTTTACCCTGTGATCCATATTATCGCTCCAGAGGTGAAGTTAAATGGAGCTGAGAGACATAATGAGCCTGAATCCTCCCTGAATGTGTCCTTATGCCACTGCAAAGGTGTCTTTCTTTGTGAGCGCTTGTCATTACTCATGCAAGAGCCTCTGCAGAAATGCTGGCTCTTACAGATGTGAGCTGTTAATCACTTTTTCAAGTGCAATGATTTCTGAAATAGTTCTAAATTGGGCCTTGATGGAGTTCAGCAGTAGATTTTAAGTTCATACCATGGAGTGCCCTTTTCTGGGTCAAAGCCTTAGATTTCTTTTTTTTCACTATCTCTGCAGCCAAAAAAATGGAAGGACTCCAAAATGTTATATGCAGCTCCTCTTACCAAGGGCTATCGCTCAGAGAAGTGTCAGCCTAAAAACTGCAAATTTCCCTCTGAACTCCAGCCCAGCCCCTTTTAACCATACAAGTTTCCAGGACAATCCTAAAATTAAATGTGCGCGAGAAACTTGGGCTGCTTTGTATATTCCTTACCAGGGCAGGATTTCTGCACCAAATGACCGAAACATAGACTAGTAACTCTTCCACTGGCATGGGGCATAGTCATTTTATACTCAGTGAGCATGCATATGGATTTTACACTGAAATCTTAATCCAGATGCACAGTTTGCCTGCAGAAAGGGTGTGCAGCGTGTGTTTTCAGGGAGCTGCCAGTGGCCACTGTGTGTCACCTGGAGCAAGGCAGTTAATTTGCCACCTGCTTGCTGAGAATCCTAATACTAGATTCAGATAAAACCTCCGGTGCTGCTCACCCCTGATCACCTCTTCCAGCGTTTAGACAGTTTCCTTGTAACACACTTGAAAATGCAGCATTTTTTCCCACCCAGGCAGAGAGTGTTTGGTGTATTAGGCATAGTGGATCTCAGCATGTGCATTTGTTTTGATTGTTTGTCAGGTGGCTTGCAGAGCCATTCATTATAACCATGAGAAATACAACCCGGATCCCAGCGGCTTATAAATGAAGGGGAGATTTAAGCAAAGGTGTTGTTTTGGGGCTTCTTGAGATGGATTCCATCTGAATTGCAGGCTGTGCCCATGCCACACAACATGTGGGTAGTCATAGTCTGCTCCCACTTCATGAAAGTGCTGCTCTTCTCCTCATTCGCACCCCTTCCCACACTCCCAGCCCTTGTCACGCTGCCACTGATGCCATAATACGGCTTCTGGTACCTCCTGCGAAAGGTTCCTCCTATATATTCCTCCCCGAGGATGCCTGTTGGCCTCCCCCTTTTACTGAAGAGTCCTTACTCTACAGATCTCCATCCGGGCTCTTTTTCTGTGCTATTGGAGATGGTTAACCTCTTCCCCATGTCCACAGCAACAAACTGGACTCTCCAGTTGCCATGCTTTAAGGTAGGTTCAGAGGTAAAGATCACTTCCACACCATGGACCATGCTAGGAAGTGCTTCATGCCAGCCTGGTGTGCTCAGTCTTATGTACACCGTGCCCCAAAGCATAGCGTAGTTGCCTTCAATCAGGGCTAGGCAGTCTCCAGTAAACCTTTGCCCTTGAGCAGTTGTGCCAACATGTGCCTAGCGCTGCACTTGGTGACTACAGTCCGTTTCAAGTGTGCCGTGCTGCCCATGGTGTGTCATTGCTGGCATAGACCTGCCCTTGGTGGCTGCTCTGCCAAAGCCATGAATTGTGCCTGTCCATTAAACAGCCTCTTAACGGTGGGGCTGTGTCTCTGCAGCAGGGGCAACATGAGGGCATTAGGCTGAACTGAGCTCAGCATCCCCTGGTATAAATACCCCTGTTCCTGAAAGTTGCTTGTCTGGGTTTCTGTGACTGAGGCATGGCCTGCCAAGGGACTCAGGCTGGAGGTTTCTGATGAAAGCACAGCCTGTTGGAGGCACAAACTCTCCCTCTTAAAACCCTGGGTGCAAGGCTCTGCTGTGTGCTGCCAGCTAGTGCTCATTGCATCAGGGAAGGAGCCTTTGCACCAGACAATCTCTGCTCATCCCGCACCCTGGTAAGGAGCAGGTGTGGGGGGATTGTCCCTCTAGCTGGGATCCCTATGGATGGAGTGGGGAGGGGCGGACCACAGCAGTGGGCAGCAGTGGAGGGACATGCACTAGGATCCAAAAGTGAGGGCTTGGGGTAGAGTCACACGGAAGAGGATGGGGCACTTATGTCAGGGAGGACAGGGCAGGGCAAGGGCTCACAAATAAGTGGGAAACCAGCTTTGGCTTTGGGAGTGGAGCGGGGTAGGAGCCATCGTGGGGGCTGGAAAACAGTGGACGGCGGAGCAGGGGCAATTCTGTTTGAAGCCCAGCATTGCTTTCCCCAGAGCTGTGACTAACCGAGCCAGTGCCCTGTTTACTGCCTAGGCTGGTGCTGCAATCAGCTTCAATAAGCCAGAAAGTGGGTAGTGCTGCTGGGATATCACAGGGATCAAACAGAGCATCAGACAGAGGTCCCACAGGGCAGGATGGCAGCAAAGGGAGCAAATGGCTCAATTGCTCATAACTAATGAAGCCTCTGGTGAGGATGGTTTAGTAGATGAACTCAAGAGACATCTTTGCTATCCTCAAGTGGGATTGCTTAGTGAAGCCAGGTGGGGTAGGAAGCAGAAAGGGGAGGAAAGGAGCATTGTGCTTTCTCTCTGGAAACAGCTCTGCCAGGGGAGTTGCTGAGCGGGCACATGAGGTTGGTGCTCAGGACACAGCCTTCCTGCCTTGCCGGAGACCACTACATGGGTGTGCAAGATTTGGGGGCCAAAGTTAGGATGAGGGTATTCCCTGCGCTGCCTGATGCTCCTTCAGACCAAGTACAGCCCCACTAGCCCTCAATAATGGGGCCTGGTGTCACCCGCAGTGTGAGACCTGGCAGAATCGTGAGCAGACGGCGTGGGCTCGCTGCTCACTGCTGGTACTTGTCTTGTGAAGTGCTCAACAATCATGAGATTGGCTGGTTGGTTTTTGCAGCTGCTAGGAAATGGCTTTTTTTTTTTTTAGTGAAAGCTGAGATTCTCATTAATCACACGAGCTGGGGCTTTCCTAAAACTGCCAAATACTGAACAGCTGGTGATAAAAATGGTGAGAGATGGGAACTGTGTGTGTACAACGGCAAGCTGTTGACCTTCCTTGGCAGCAGTGGGACAGTATTAAGTATGAGAGAGTTGAAACTTTTCTGCACGTGCAAAGCAGGTGTTGCCGCAGTCCTGATAATCTACATAGGAGATTCCTAGGTAAAGAGTTTCACTTATTTCCTCCTTGTTCGCTGCCTCAATGCTTGGCCTGCTGTGTTCATGTGAAGATCTTGTTCCCGCAACTATTCCCAGGGAAATAACAATGGGGTAAATTAAACTCTATGAGAGTGTTGCATTAATTAGAATACCGGCATGTATCCATCCCGGGGCTGTGAGCCTTGATGGACACCAGAGACAGAGAACAGCCCTTGCCACAAAGAAACCCAGTGGCCCAGATCCTGCAGAGTGCTGGGCGTCATACCAGGGGTGCTATCTGCCCTCGATTCCCACTGGAGTTAAAAGCAGATGAACTCAGCTGCTCACAGGACTGGGCTCCCCATTAGACTGCACGCAGGGTGGAGGGAAGGCGGATATTAAGAGTGAGGCAATGGTGTCCCTCTAAATCCTTTTCCAAACTGCTTGCTTTGTTCTGTTAAACAGATAAAGCCCAAACCTGCACTCGGTGACAGCTAAGCCTGCAACATCGAGCTGTACTGAATGGCTCTGAGAGAGGCCCGAGTGTGTGCGGTTGGGATCCATGGCTGCCATGAGCACAGTAACTGAGGCTTAATCAACTGACACCTCTTACATTAAGATTTATCATGCAGATATGCTTCCCTGGGTTAGCCAGATTAAGAAATGCTGACCTCCTGGTGAGCAGCTACCTGGTCTCTGTTGCCTTCAGGTCCAATTATCCTAGCGGATCACAGCCGAGAAATGCTTGCCTAAAGTCATTGCGTCGGGGAAGAAACAAACCATGAAGGGAGAGAGATTTAAGCTGCTGCGTTCACTGTCAGTTCCTGGTGACGTGAAATTTCCATGCATCTTGTCGGGGCGGAGGAATGACATTCTCTGCTGGAAATGTTTCGGTCCCCAGAGAAGTTACGGCCAATTCTTCTGCACAAGCGATTCTTTGGGTAACTTCTGGCTGGGGATGGAAAGGATGAGACTGGCCTGTAGCAGGCTGCGAGGAAGAACTTGCAAGGTGGCTGCTGAGCGTATCTCGGAGGGTTGTTATATAGGGCGGGGGCTCCAGCTAATGGAAGAAATGCTCCCGAAGAATGAGAACGCAATATATTCTTCCTAGTATCCCATATCTCGTGGCTATTCAGCTGGTCCCACTGTTCCTAGATGTGCCATTCTGCACACCCCACTTTGTTGTACTTTAATACTGGCTCATATAACTTGTACTGGGGGGGCTGGATGGGGGAAGGTGCCATCTCCAGGGCTTTTTAATCTACCTGCATCACATCTGACTCAGGAAATCCAAGTGGAAGTGCCAGTGTGGGGAGTGTTTGGCAGCCGAGTACAGTTCTGTATTTGGAAGGCCCAAGACACCTTGTTGTCTGATGAGTTTCTGATCCGTCTTCTCTTAACCCTCGGTGCCTTTGCTTCCCAAAGGAAGATTTAATCCTGTGCTGGAATCCTATTAGAATAACTGAGTGCATTGGGACTGGCAGGGCACAACGCGCTGTAAGCAATTCAGTGGCAGGTCTACTTTTCACCTTAGCCGCCTGGCTGCAGCCTCACAAAGAGTACTCGTTTTTGTTCCTGTTTGTGTAAAAGGAGAAGAAGGTTTCCTGTAGGTTGGAAGACTGTAAGGGATGAGTTGTGAAATCAGCACCCGAGAACTGTCCGAGCCCCAGTTCTGTGTTGGGGACATTTCAGTCAAATTGTTGTGAGCACCTGGCAGGTGTCACCTGGGCTCTCAAAGGCGCCAGCCCGCGCCCTCCTTTGCTGAATGTGTTTTGGGTAAAGCCTCCCTGATCTGAATTGCACTTGTTCCTGGAGCAATCTTGTCAGCTTCAGTGGGTTTGTTCCCTTTAACGCGACTTGCGTGAGTGAAGGATTGTAGACGGAGCTCTTTTTATGATAGAATTGCCAAGCCGCGTGTCCCCAGCAGCTATCAAAGTCTGGTCTGTGTAAGAAAGCTGCCAGGCAGAATAACAGCCCTGTGACTACACTAGCGTAGGCCCCTGCATTAAGTCTGCTGCAGAATAAATGGGACTGTACTCCAGTTCTTGCACTAAAATGAAGTAGGCTTTATCTTTGTGTAGGGGGCACACATGGCTAATAGAGTTATGCTGCTGTATCTCTGCAAGTCAGTCTGACAGTGTAGACAAGCTCGTTTTCATGTTGGCTCTGCCTGAGATCACATGTAAGACAAGACCTTCCCAACCGCGCTGCCCTTCTGTTAGGTACCAGGGTGGATGCCAGCCCTGCTGTGGGAGGAGCGGCTTGGTGCACTGACTAGTGCCCTTACTTTGCTTTTCACTTTTGCAGGGGCTCCTCTTCCTGGACTTCCACCTTCTCTTGTTGGCTAGAGCACTCCTTTCTGATGTGGTTTTTCCTCCATATACTTATGCTCAGATTTCAGGCTGACCTTCAATCATTAAAATCACCAGACAACCTGAACGGTGGAAAATGCAGCTGCTTGCCTCCAGTTGTTGCAATGCCTGCAGAGACTTTCTGGTCAGTCTGAGTGATTCCATTGTAATCTGTCATTGCTGAACCTCTAGGTCAGGGGAGGTCAAACTCATCCAACCCACAGGGCTGGTCCTGGGTGCTGCATGCACCCAGGACCAGCCCCACACTCCCTGTGCAGGGGGAGTCTGGTACATGTCACAGCAGCACATGGGTCCAGTCCAAGACACGGGGACAGCACTGGGGGCTGGATGAGATCCTCCCTGTGGGCTGTGTCCGACACCTCTGATCTAGGGCATGCCTCTTGGCCTGGCTGTTGTCATGTCACTCAAAATTAAGAGGCTCCTACTAAGGGATACATTCCACTACTGGCTGTTGGGGTACCTCAGACGAGGGTCTCCGTCTTTAGTACCTGTTTGCTAGAGTGGTCCAGTATGCAGAACCGAATGGCTGGGACAGCATGATGTACAGCTCTTAGTTGCTTTTGTAATGAAAGCATTTAGCTGCCATGCCAGTGGGGATTATAGGACGTGGCAAATGCCTTTATGAACTAAAGGAGGATATAATGTGATGTATCTAGTATATGCATGCATAATATACTGGGTTTGTATCCCACCCTTGACCTAATCTATTCACGGGCTCTTTGAGAAGGCTGAATACCAAAAAGAAACAGAGAAGAGAATTCAAAGAAGTGTGCTCAGACGACTTTCTGTCTCTCAAACCCTTGGAAGTACTTGAAAGACTCAGCTCTGATGGGATTGTAGGTGCTTTGCACTAACCTTGAAAAGATGCAGCGTAAAAGACTTCTGATTCAGTTTTTGTCCTCCTTCTGGGCACGAAATGATCCACTTTTTAATAGATGGCTGAGCTGTTGTAATGTATTTAAAATAGCAAAAGACTAACAACAGATACAGGATTGGAAAGAGAATTCAGTGCAAAGCTACTAAAAGGATGCCATGAGTTTGAAGTCTAGTTAAGTTTATTAAAGAGCTGGCAGTGGTTTTGGCCTGGCCCTATTAGTCCCCTGCAATTTTTATAGCTTTGCAATCTCATTTTGTAAAAATTCTGCGCTGCTTTGTTGCTGAGTGGCAAGACTGATTAGAAAGTTACTTTGCAGAAAAAGAGTAATAGCTTGTACAAAAAGCTGTCAGATCCAGAAAGCAAATGTGTCTTTAAACAAAGATGGTGTTTGTAAGCACAGCGGGCAAAGCATTGGTGACTCTTAAATGGATCATGCGCCTTTGATGTAGTCATCTGTTGTCTACATAGTTCTGCCACTGATACTAAATCAGTGAAGTGACTATTCTGACTCTTCAGTTCCTGGTGTCTTGAAAAAAACGGCAAATTGCTTTGTGGATCTTTGTCTAGATGCAGTGTGTGAGGTCTGAGAGCATGGGCGGATGGTGCTGGTTGGGAGTTATATCCATGACCTGTCATTCACGATAGCCCATGTTCTCAGAACTCACACACTGATCCTTGTTGTGGCCATGTAGCACTGGCCCCTTTCCCGCCATGCGTGCCAAGCAAAATGTCTTTGAGTGCCACACTCTGGCACCCATGCCAGGGGTTGCCTACCCCTGTTCCAGATGCTCCCAAGACCACATTAGAAGAATTAGCATATGTTTACATGGCTCTGGCTGCGGTTCATATAGCCACAGCTTTAAGCCACCCAATGGAGCTGTAGCAGTATGGAGCTCAGTACAAGGAGCAAACACCACCCAAGAAGCCAAGTGCATACTCGGGCATCCAGAACATGGGTTCAACATCTGTTACAGAGTTGCCTACAATCTCTGGCTCCCCCTGGGCAGCTGGTTTTAAACTTTTGGGTGGAGCAGGACTCAAAAGCCCGCTGGGTCTGCCTCTGAATATGGCTTTGACTGGGTGCAGTTGTAATGGGTGTAACCTTTTACCAGGCTGTTATGGAGGGAGTTGAGAAAACAGACAAAGCTGAAAGAGGAGGCAGAGTCTACAGAATTGTGTCATGTACATGTAGGTAGAGTAACTTGTCTGAATGCACTAAGTCCTGAATGCCAAGGGCAAATTTTGGCCAGTGTTTTTGGTACTGTGAGTAGCTTGCGGCTGAGTAGGGGAGGGAGCTGAGTGGGGAACCTCGCCTCTTTAGTGTGGTTTCCTGCCATCTTCATGGATCTGTGGATGTGGGTATGGAAGGCCAGTTTCTTCTCATCTCCCTGTTGGTAAGGTGCTGGTTGCAAGGCTGGTGTGGGAAGATGAGCAGGAAGGCCAGCCTTAGTCTTTTATGAGCATTTTATATGGAACATGTACTGTGAGCAGGCACTGTGCTGACTCTGCCCAGAGGGCCATCTCGGTTCTCCATATTATTAATAGTTTAGAACAGAACTGGGCACTCACATATTGGAAAGTGATGCAGTTAATATGTATTCCCTCATGCTGACCCATGGTATCTCCCTTCTAGGAGGACATGGTAACAGCAGGCACTAGTGACTTCATTGTAGGCAGTCTCAGCTGACATAAGTTACACATAAAGCAGTTTAAGTAATCAGAAACTGATTTAAATCTGTAACAGAATAGAAGTTCCATGCACAAAAACCAGTTTCAAAATGGCTGAAACCGGTTTAAGATAAACGTGGGTGAATGTAGTATCAGACTTAACAGATTTGGGTCAAACTGGTTAATGAAACTTCTGTCCCAGACCCCTTCTTGGTTCAAGTTAAATCACTGTTCCCCACCATCCCAGCATGCTTTCCAGCCCTGGTCTATGCTTTCCAGCTGCCTGCTTCAGAGAACAGGGTTGGCCCTGGCCCTGCCCCTCTTCTCCCTATCAGGAGCAGTGAGGGCTGGCTGATAAGGCTGGGTGGCAGGGGGCTAAGCCCAGTTGGGGATGCAGAACAGTCTGGGGAGGATTGCCCCTCTCTCCCCCACAAACCCATCTGGGGTCTGGGGCCAGGGAGGGGGTAAAAAGCCCCTTCAAACTTACTCACCTGCTCAAACTTACTGCCTGAAAAGGCATGTGCAGAATCATTCCCACTGCAGGCATGTGGCTGCATTTCCAGAATCAAAAGTGAATGCCTGCTCAATTGCTTATCAGTTTAATCTACGCAGCTTAGACAAACCTGCAAAGATTAAATTGATTTAGTCTTGGGTTCTTCGACTGTCAGGACTTCAAAGGGCCTCAAACTTCCTGCTGGCTGCAACTGTGGACTACAAATCCCAGAGGCACTGGAAGCAGGAAGAAGAAGTGGTGAGCAACCCTGTAGATTCCTGTTGCTGTGATTCTGGACTGCAAATCCCAGAGACCTCAGGGGCAGCAGGAAGAGGAAGTAACAGCTCGAGAACCCTGCTCTGGCCCCCCTCCCACTTTGCTTCTAGGCTGGGCCACTGCAGGTATGTGGCTGCATTTCCTGAATCAGAGGTAAATGTCTGTTCACTTCTGTTTCAATTTAACCTGCAAAAACTGAATCGATTCAGCCTCGGGCTTTTTGACTATCTGTACCTAGCCCTGTCATATAACAGATCTGAACCAGTTTCCAATTGCATATACTGGTTTACATGTCATTTCTGTCCCTAGCTCTACTGGCAAGTCAGCTGTGCAGATATGAGATAGTATTAAGTCTTAACGTGTGTCTGCTCTGAAACTGTTCTAGCTTTATGACGGCACAACGTTCCACACACTTAAACACTTTAAAGGTAAACTGTAACAGCTGCCAGAGTCTGATTGTATTCCCAACCTCCTCTTACTGGTAATGTAGCTTCTCTCTACATAGTTTGCTTCTCTTTGCATTCTTTGTCACTAAATGCATCATAGTTTATCATTCTAATAACTCCCCACTTTGAAATTAATTAAGGGTTGCCCAAACATGCTGCCTCTGATTCCAGACTGTCGTTGCCAAGAGTGGATTTCTGTCGGGAAAGATCTTACTTTCAAGTAATTCATTTAGATTCTCATTCTATATTTTCCTCATGCTTGTGATTGCCCTGTCTCATTGATTGATACCTCCAATACTGTACAATGCTGTAAAGATCATATCTTGAGAAATGAGAAGCAACCTGAAGTTTAAGGTGCTCACGGAGCAACTTTGGAAAGGAATTTACAGGTGTTGCAAAAATACTCCGTACAAAGACATAAATGACCTAATTTCCCCAAAGATCTTCTGTTCTCTGCTTTTTCCCTGAATAGTAACTGACCTGCTTTAAAGCAGTTTCACTAGTCATTAAAATGTACTTCTATTATTTAAAAAGCAAGCAGCAGCAGAAGATGAAACTCTCCAAAATATGCCTGTGGTATTTACAGGGAAAGGGGTGGCAGAGTGGATACACTTTCTTGTTGCCATCTCTACAGGCACCGGTTTGAGACTTGCCGAAGGTTGCCCCCAGCCCCTCTCTCCCTTGTGTGCTGCTGCTTACAGAAGCAGGTGTGCTTCAGCTCTGCTTGCACAATAGCCTGCTAGACTTGGGTAGATCTTTAACCTGTGCGTGCACACAAACAGACATATGTTTCCTTAACTCAAAGGCAAAATTTTGTGGGTTTTTTAATTTGCTCTAGCTGGCATATTCTTGCTCCATTTCCAGTACTTTATTTCACTGCTTATGAGAGAGAGAGAGAGGAGCTATATACTTTGATTATAAACATATGCTCTCATGGCTAATCCAACATATGCATTTCCTTGGTCAGGAGATCCATCACCCAGTCAGGGGGGGCCGTGTGTAGATGAAATGAGGGGCATGCGTGCATGACACTTTAAAGTGGGTTACATGCTTTTGCACCCCTTTTAATGGTGTTGGTGTTTGCATGTGTCGGTGGTGTATTGCGCAGTAATTCCAGCCGCTGTAGCAAATTCAGCAGCGTAATGCACCTTAAATGACTTGGGGCACTGCAAACTAAAACTCCTCTGAGGAGTTTTAGTTTACTGCCCTACAGCCACGGAGCGAAGCAATTGGCTCTGTGCCACTCAGGGGCTCTGCAGGAAGCCCGTGCAGGCAGCCTGGCAGCAGCCTGGGAAGGCAGGCTCCACCCAAGAAAAGCAGCAAGCCTGATCTTTTTTTTTTTTTTTCCCCCTGGAGCCTGCCTGAGGGCCCAGTGCTTCCCTCTGTGGCTGCTGTCCCCTCGGGACTGCCTGTGGGTGGGTGCTGCCTGGGGGGGTTGCATGGAGGGAAACACCAGTCCCCCTTGCAGACCAGGGACCTCTCTGCTCATTGGCAGCTCACCCTCCCCTCCCCACTGCCAGAGGCAGGTAAGTTCGGGTATGTGCATGACATAGGGGTTTAAATGGCCCTAAATTGAAATGGTGTTTTAAAAAACTGCTTCACTTTAGGTCCCCTGTTTCATCTACACGCACCTGGAGATGACTGGGATGTGGGCAGTCCCAGAAAGGGGCATCTAATACTACAGCCTGCTCATACTAAGTACCAGATGAATTAACTTGCTTGAGTACCTGCAGGTGTTCATAGTAGTTCTACAGAGAGGTTGGGTCGGGGGTCAAGCATCCTCTCTGCAGAGAGAGGCGGTACCTAGCGCTTCTAGCGGTTGCGTTCTCTGAAGAGAAGGCAGTCATTTTTGGTTTACATGTCTCTGTGTTTTCTGAAAAAACCTTCCCGTCAAAATTAAGGGAAGGATTTGGCTAGTAAATCACTAAGCTTTCTAGGTAGAGAATTTTTTTTGGCCCCAAACAGATGTTGGCTTTTGGCTCAAACGTTAGCACCTCCTAGACGAGGGGTGCTCGGGCTTGCCAAATGACTAAGGCTCCCGTTTGTGGGTCACCTCTGCTGCCACCCGTCCTGCTGTCTGCCTTCTCTTCTGTGCTGTTTTGGAAGTGGACCAAAGCAATTTCACACTTGGGAAGTTATGTGAAGCCAAGAGTTAAGGTTTCACTTCATGAAAAAAATATTCTCTCTTCTTCTTCCTCTGCTGGTCTGCTTCTTTCTAATCCTTTTCCTTAATCTTTAGGTATCCAGGTATATGGAGGGCTTGTAAAGACTTCCTCTCTTGTTTTAATATTTGTTATGTCCCCCACCACTGACTCACGGGTGGGTAACTTAGTAGTATGTCGGTGCATTCGTGTACGGTAGCAGTCAAGTTTTAGTTGGACTCGATTGCAGCACACAGTCTCACTACTATTTTTTTAAAGGGGAGAATTTGCTTTTTTTCCTCTTAACTTTCCTTTTTTAAAACAAACCACGAATTGGAGTCTGACATTGGAAACATTCAGGGAGAGGCTGGATAGGCACCTGTGTGGGAGGGGACTGCAAATCCTGAGTCTGCAGGAGGTTGGAGTAGCTGACCCTTGAGATCCCCTCCAACCCTGCAATTGCATGACATTTTCAAAGATAATGTGAACGGCTCTTTTCCCCCTGGAGCTCGATTCAGAAATATAAAACTTCAGAGAATTTTTTTGGGGGGGGGAAGAGAGTGGTTTGGTTTTCATGTCTAACCTGGTTTGCAGTTCAGAGGCTTCAACCTTCTGTAAAGCTGCTGCTAAAATGTTTAGCTGAGCCAATAGGAAAATAATAGGGTTGAAAGGCTAAGGATACAAGCTGAAGACATGTTAGCCTTCTCCCTACTCTCTATCTATCCTGCTTAATTAGATTGCAAAGTCTTCAGGGCAGAAGTTCTCTCCTGTGTGTTTGTACAGAGCCTACCACAGCAAGGCCCCCTTTTTGCTCGGTCCCGAAGACCTCCGGTAATAACGAGCAAGTCAGAATCTTTCCAAAAGCTGCAGCTTCATTACAATAATCATGTCGGTGTCTGTGGTGGCCTGGTGGGTTGTACCAACGACTCCCTTCAAAGTTAGAAAGATCAACCAGAGATGAGCTCAGCATTTTGCTGTGCTGGAGGGGAGCCGGAGTGTCTCTAAATGAGCTGGTTTGGGTAGAAAATGACACTTCATGGCATTCACTCCTGCATTTCCGTAGGGTGTGTGTTTTCATGCTGGTCGGTAAACTGATGCTAACAAGTCATGCCCGGTTGACACTAACAAGTAGCACTAATGCTTTTATTGCCCTCCCTAGAGATAGATGAAGATCCCAACACTTGTCTTGTTTACTTAACTAAGCCAGACGAGGATTTATTACCAGCTTCAGGCAGCTTCTTTGGGCAGGAAGCAGAACAAGTCATGGCAAAACATACATATTGGCTTGATTCTCCATTTTCTTGTGTGGTCCTTTATTTCTGGGCAAAGTGGCTGTGTTCCTTGGAGGATGGTATTTTGCACCCACTCCACTTGTACGTGACCCTACTGCTTATGGACTGTCTGAAATAAGACCTGAGATGAGAGAACATCTTTAAGGCATGTCTACCCCATCCCCGTGCTGTGCCCAGGAATGGTAGTGTAAAGCATGCTCTCTGCTTGCTAGAGTCCAACAGCTAGGCTAAGTACCTGTTTTAGCATGGTCTAGAGCCAGGGGTGGCCAACCTGTGGCATGTGTGCTACGGATGGTGCTGGGAGCCTCCATGTGCGGCACACGGCAGACCAGGGAGGAGACAAGCAGCACAGCAGCAGAGGGGGCAGGGAGCAGAAAGCAGAGCAGCAGAGGGGGCAGGGAGCACAAGGCAAAGAGAAGCAGATAAGGAGCACAGGGCAGGGAACTGAAAGTAGAGCAGCCATTCAGGCTGGGGAAAGGGAAGGAGATCAGAGTGCCTCCCAGGGAGGTTGCAGGGCTAATTTGTGGGCATGCCTGCCAAAAAGGTTGGCCCCCTCACTGGTGTAGAGCATGCACCTAAGATGGAGATAGAGACCCTAAAGGTGCAGGATGTGCACTCAGGATCACTCTGGGATCACTACATTGCCTCATTTTTGGGAGCACACATGTGCAGAGCAGGAGGAAATGGGTGGTGCATGCTTTATATGGAAGCAGTACAGACGTGCCCTTGTTCCCAGGCAAGTAACAGAGGTGTGTGACAGGGCGCTGCTGGGCCCCTCCTGCTAAAGAAAACAGTGTCAGCTCTGATTTTCCTTTGGGAAAGTCTTCCTCTGCACAGGCACAGAAACACCAACTGTTTGTCCAAAATGATGAGGCAGGAACTAAATTGCAACATGAAAACACAAGTCCCCAGGAGACGGACCGGCATGTGTTTCTTATGAAGGGCAAGTGCCAAGAATAGAAAGGCAACTGACCTCTTGCAGAGAGGTTTCTTGGCATTTTAGAGGCACAACATACCAAAGCCAAGAGGGACTAGTGTCAGAGCTGCCTGCACCCCAAGCTTACAAAATCAACATCCATCTCTAAGCAAACCCTGGCTTTCACTGGCCTCCATGGAAGGAAACTATGCCAGAATTGTCCAGTAGCAAAACTGGTTTACTCCGTTCTTGCTAAAAAGTTACCCTTGTGAGTTGGAGATTTTTTTTCTATTACTTTTCCCTTGCAAGGTTGTTTGTATGTAAGACTTGGCTTGTAGTCAATCTAATAAAGTTTGGGAATTGCACTAAGTAGTCTTCGTTGTCCAAGAAAACAGGAGCAGCTCTGAAATGCAATACATCAGAAGATAGTGGGGGTAGGTACAGACCTGTCTTCTCAAATGCAACCGCAAGAGAAGTCCATGGGGCTGATTCTGATTTCACTTGCAAAGATTTTGACTTGATGGCAGTGTGCTGGCCTCAGTGATTTACTAACTTGCAAAGCTGTGGGTTCAGAATTGCCCCTGCTGAAAGTTGCCCAAGTAAAAATTGCACAGCAATAGGATTTGGACAATAAACATAGTTGAGTAAAGTACCTTGATGTATTATTTTACAAATTCATATAAAGCCATGACACTAAGGCTAGGTACTCTTTACTAAGTCTAAGGTCTGTGTAAAAGCAGAATCTTTTCTTCAGACTCTCTATGATTACACACATATAATGGGAGTTTAGAAATGAATCAACAGCAATGGCTTAATATGGTTGTTAGCATAATTCATATACAATTTTGGAAAAAAAAGTTTCCAAAAACTTCTGCCTAAAAAGAGAAGACGCTGTTATAGCTATAGGCCATCAATAAAATATACTGAATGAATGAACTGAGTGTACCAAACACAACAAGGACCATTAAGCCCAGAATCAGTAAATAACTGCTTCAAATCACATGGCAGCAATGAGTCAATTCAAAGACTGTTTGAGAACTAATAATAATCATCACAGTCCTAATCCCCAGCAGGCCAGCTGATACTTTCACTTGGTATGGTACAAATCGGTAGTAACCCTGACTTTACCCCACTGCAAATTTGTTACCAAAGTAAAATTTGGCCTCCAAGTTCACCATAGTTACCTATGAGTTCACAGGTGTTTGCACTGTATTCCTAACCCCATCCATGAGATGGGGAAATAGAGGCAAAGAAAAGTTAATTATTTTGCCCAAGGCTGCATGGTGCGTTAGGAATAAAGCTTCTTATAACCTGGCATGTGCATCCCCTAGGATGTCCTCACATTTTCAAATTTGTTTAATTTTAAATTGGAGCAAAGCTCTAACACTTCCAAAGCACTTAAAAACATTGATTTGGTTAATAGTTTTGCTAAAGTTAGAACATTCCAATGTTAATTATACATTGTACAAAATTAAGATATAAACACTGAGAGAAAATAGCAGCAGTTTCTTTTCTCTTTTTTTAAACCCGTCTAAGCAATCCAGTTAGGTTATTTTCCCATTGAAACATTGTCAAAATCAACACATCCTCCTGAAGTTTAGGTTGTGATAATGCTGCATTTATGCTGGAAGAGTTACACTTAATTTTTTTAAACTGCTCCATGCAGCTGGGGGTAGAGTTGGCCTTATTGATTGGCATGGGCCAAACTCTGCAGAGTGAGAGGTAAAAGCAGAAGGGAAGACCAAAGGATAGAAAATGGTACAAATTTGTTGTGAGACGGGGAGGAATATTAGCATTAGACACTTTTTGGACTGTTGGATGTGGGCCTATAATAGCTTGTGCTCCCAAATGGGCTCTGGTGTTAGGAAAATGTCTTGTAGCACTTCTCAGACCAGGGAGAAGAAGTCTAGTTTTGCTTATTTTCTCAGATGATGACTTCCACTGTAAGCTTGGATGCTGACATTCCCAGTGCCTCGTTACAAAGCCTTTTGGAAAGAAAGAGTGTGTTTGCATTTTCCCAGATAAGGTTGTATGTACTCCTGTCGGGGGTGAAATGAGAGATTATATCTCTTAGAAAGTATGTGTATAGTTAAATGGAGGGTCTCTTGTGCCAGAAGCAAAATATATATGAGTGATCGCATGTTCAGTAAACTTTAGCATCTCTGAGGTTCATGGCCCTTAAGTTGGTCGCTGTCTAATACAGAGACTTCATTGTTTTGGCTCATTAAGTGATTATAAGAGCATTTGGCATGCTAATTTCCAGGGTGAACTTTCAAGAGCTGGTAAACTGATAGTTTTGCTTTGTCCTGGATGGGGGTTAGCAAATGAGTCAGATGCTTCCATGGCATACACGAGTTGCAGGACTAATGTAAAGTCTTGAATTGCCATCCATCAGTGTTTATGTCAGGGGTGGGCAATTATTTTGGGTGGAAGGTCACTTTACTGAGTTTTGGCAAGCCATCGAGGGTTGCATGACAGGCAGCCAGGGGCAGGTACGTATTAATTTTCTAAATTTTTTAGGGGCCCCACGGGCTGGATAGAATGGCCTGGCGGGCCACATCTGGCCCACAGACTGGATTTTGCCCACCCCTGGTTTATGTGGATGCCGAAGTGGTTAAAATATTAACACAATCCCAAGAGTCACGTCCAATGGAAATATTTTTTCTGTTTTGTTTTACGTATTTATCTTTCACAGATGTTGAACCATATCTCTGCTTCTTTGGACCTGAAATAATGTCAACAGAACCATTGCCTTTCCCATTTAAGATGAAGGCTTCAGTTCATAACGCAGGCATTTCCTCTTCCAAGAATTGCTATACAGCCAAATCCTTAACCATCCCATTGTGACCTTTTTTCTTTTCCAAGACCTATATATCAAAAACAATCATGTAATTGGGTTAAGATGAATCTTTGGAAAGCTTCAGAAATGTACCAATTTCTGAGGCTTGAAATTCAGTTTGAAAGTGCTGTTCTTATAATGGAAACATCAACTTGACCCTCAGCAATGCAATTGGGAATATGATGCACATCTTTTGAAGCATGCCCCGTTCATCCTGTATGACAATAACACAGCTAATTAATAACCTTTATAGCCATAGAGACAGTTCCATGATGATAACAAGCAATGCAGTTTTACAGAGCTTCAGGCACTAACGCCTGGGCTTGATATATAACAAGCTCTACAGACTTCAATATGCCACAGTCTGTGTGGGAAAAGGCAGTCAACCTCAGATGTTTTTTATTAAGATTATTCAGTGCTGACAAAGCTCCCCAGTAAATAATATTCCAACCATCTGAGCAGGCTCTAATTGGGCAGGAGTCGATGGACTTCCCTGCCAAACACAGGCCTCCCTGGGAAACACCTTCCAAGGAGAAGTGGGATGACTTATGATCATATTATGTTCTGCTGTGAGCAGTAGAAAGTGGCCTGACATTGAACCTGATCCAGGTCCATTCTGTAAGCCCAATCAACCATGTGTCTGGTCCACATCACAGAGTTCTGTCAGCATAATAGCTTGGTTTCTGTCATTTGGGATGTCCATACTGGCCACTAGAGGTGTACTGGTATATTGGTTGCAAATCAGATTGGCCCTGCTAACAGGAAAATTAACGTTATCCACAATCGACTGTTTTTGGCTGATAAAGTCACTGATAAATGCTGCATGCATGTGCACAACTGCAGCATGCACGCAGCCAGGAATGTATTCTGACAGTGCAGAGAGCGACGTCCTGCTGGTAAGTCTGTGGGGAGGGAAGGGGTGTGGGGGAGGGAAGGGAAAAGGGGGGACAGATTGAGGCCTCGATGGTGAGGGAGGCCTCCATAGTGAGGGAGTGGGGCAGGGGCTGCCCAGCCAGGGACCTTGGGGCCAGGAGTGAGATGGAGCCGTGGGCTGCTTGTCCGGGGGTGGAGGGGGGGCAGCTCCCCAATGCTGTGTGCACCCCCAGGGGAGGTATGGGGGGCATGTGCCCCCCCAGATTTGTGCACGGATTAAAGGCAGGCTGCCCACTGCAGGCTCGGGGCCAGGGGCAGTGCTGGCCTCTTCCTGGACGGGGGTCTGGGCTGGGGCTGCACTTGGGGTGGGTGGGGTGGGCTCAACCGTGGGGGTGGGTGGTGGCAGTGGTGGCACTAGAAGGGGGTTGGAGGGGGTTACAACCACTCCAAAATTCCCCATAGCCCTCCCATAGTCCCCCTGCCCCGTGCCACTGGCGTTGCTGCCTGCCCTGCACAGCTGAATCTGCCCCAACCCCAGCCACTCTGAGCATAGCCCTTGCCCAGCACCCCCCTCTCAGAAGAAGCTGGCACTACCTTGGCCCTGAGCCCACAGTGCGCAGCCTGCCTTTGCCCTGTGCAGAAATCCGGGGGGCCACATGCCCCCCATGCCTCCCCCCATAGGTATGCGCAGTGGCAGCGGGCTGTCCCGCCACCCCCCATCCCCTGGATGAGCTGTCCATGGTTCCATCCCACTTCCAGTCCTGTGGTTCTATTCACTGCCCTGGCTGGGCAATGCCTGACCCTACCCAACTCCCTCCCTCATCATGGAGACCTCAATCTGTGCCTCCCCAATGCCCCTTTCCTTTTCCAGACCCTTTCCCCCACACAGACTTACCAGCTGAATGCTGCTCTCCACGCTGCCAGGCTGCATTCCTGTAATCTGGCTATCAGATTGGTATCAGCTGATATGGGTAGTTAATAATCGGCTATTGGTATCAGCCAAGAAAATCCCCAGATTCCCATCCTGCTACCATATACTGCTTGTCTATCAGGGACTCATCTGGCATAATGGTGCCAGAACACCTATGATGGCAGCACCCTCAGACTGTGGAGAGGCCCTAAGGCTAGGGACAGAAGTTGCACATAAACTGGTTTAAGTTATCAGGAACTGATTTAAACCTGTAAAAGAACAGAAGCTCAGTGCGTATAAACCAGTTTCAAAATGGCTGAAGTTGGTTTAAGATAAATCTGGTTGAATATAGCGTCAGACGTAACTGGTTTGGGTCAAACTGATTTATAGACCTTCTGTCCCAGACCCCTTCCTGGTTCAAGTTAAATCAGACTTCTCCAGCTTCCCAGCATTTTGCAACCCTGGGCTGTGCTGTCTGCTACAGAGAGCAGGGCTGGCCCCTCCCCTCTGCTGCCTAGTTGGAGCAGTGAGGGCTGGCTGACAAGGGGATGGGGGGGGGGGCAGGCCTAGCTGAGGATGCAGCCCAGTCTGCAGGGTGGGGGCTGGACTGGGAGGGGGCATTAAATACCCCTTTCCCCACTCAAATGTACTGCTGGCTGCAACTCTGGACTACAAATCCCAGAGGCACCTGGAAGCAGGAAGAAGAAGTGATGAGCAACCCTGCAGAGTCCTGCTGCTGTAAGTCTGGGTTGCAAATCCCAGAGACCTCGGGGGCAGCAAGAAGAGGAAGTGAACACACAGCCAGAGAGCCACGCTCTAGTGCCCGCCCAGCTTTTGTCCTGAGCTACTGCAGGCATGTGGCTGCATTTCCCGAATCAAAGGTAGCTGTCTGTTCAGTTCTGTTTCAATTTAATATGTGCAGCTTAGACTAAGCTGCAAAGACCGAATCAATTCAGCCTCAGGCATTTTGACTGTCTGTACTTGGCCTAAGTGTTTGCTGTGACAGTGGTAATGTGGGGAGAATACAGCCTGCCTAGGGTTTGTAGAGCAATTTGTGTTGCGTGTAAATATTAAGTGTTATGTGCCCAAGGATACCAAGCAACAGCACTTCTAAGAAGCCTTGGTGCTATTTCTGGAAAGTGTTCCTACACTCCTGTGTGATTTCTTGTGTGCTGCGCTTGATTCGTGACAGCACTCTATGGGGAAAACAAGCTAAAGGATGTGCCAGTTCCTAATAGTGCCCCCTGGGAATCAAAACATGCTGCACATGGCCTGCCCGGCTCCCTGCCGAGCTCACGCAGACATAAATGGAAAATGGCTTGAGCTTTCCATGGCGCAACAAAGTGGCTTTGTGAAGCTAAAGTCCTCTGGGCTCAGATCGGTGGTCTGAATGGCAAAGGTCTCATCCCTGTTCTTCCTGCAGTCTGGGAGCATGGGAAAGGGGCTTGGGCTACTGGGGACCACGCCTTGCCTTGCATCTGGAAAATGGTGAGTTTGGATCTCTAGTGGTGGCCAAAGGCCCATTCACACCATCAGTCCCTAGACTCTGCTGCCATGGAGGCCTCGTCAGAGATAACCAAGCTCTAACCTACAGATGGTTTTAAAGAACGAGGCTTGGAACCACCCAATGGATCCAGCACTAGATAGGTAGCATGGGGGCTATCAGCGTGTCGTACATGGAAGGCAGGCCACTGAGTGTGTTAAATTGCAGTGTCTGGACAGTCTTCCTCTGGAGATTGCAGTTTGCCCGAGGTGTACAGTGGTCTGCGTGCTAAGGAAGGGGCACAAGGCAGAGTGTCCTGTAGTCAACTAGTCTGGAAGAGAGAACGGCGTGAAGCCACTGCAGCTGTGTCATCATGTGAGAGGTAAAGGTCCATCCTGGATATGGCTGATGTGAAGAAATGCCCTGCTTAGTCGCATCCAGCGATTACTCACAAACTCGATTGAGACTGAAGACACCTTTTGCCTTAAGTCACTTGTAACACCTGGTTTAGGGAGCTTGAGGCTAAGGGGTGGAAATCCTTATCAAGGGAACAGGGTCCCCAAATGGCTCAGGAATGATATTAGCATCTTCCTCTGCCTTGGTTATTCCATTTCCGCAATGCGTTTTGTATCCCTGCACCTGGTGCTATCATCCACAGCCTTGTGAGTCAGCAAAGCAGAGGTGATGGTGAGGGCTCTAGATCAGCCCCATTCTGCCAGCTACACAGGCATGGAAGAGCCCAAGGAGGACTGCAATGAAAAGTCTTGTCTTCTTGAGACCAGCTTTTTAAGCTTCCAAGTGACGAGTTCATTTTAAAGGGTCATACAGACAGTTTGGTATTAGACCTTGTTGGTGCACTGTTCCCTGTTCGCACAGCTCTCTCGTGCACTGAGGAGTGAGCTGCCCTGGTTTGCTCTGAGGGAGAGAAGTGTGGTGTATGACAAGAAAATGAGATATTACTGGTCTTTATTATAGTCTTGTCTTTTGGTAATTTATTTCATTTGCCCTTTGAAAACAAAGTCCCTGGGTACCCTGGGTGCCTTTAATCATAATGAGCTTGTTCTTTAGAGGCACCAGTGACCCTCAATTAATATTGAATAATGTCAACCTGCCACCAACTTAAGATGATGCCAAAATCCAGCCCCCAAGAGCCGTATGGTCCATTTCCATGGTTACCATTAGGTCTTACAATTTTAAAAGGCCAAAGAGGCTAAAACAATATACTTGAAAGATATTTTTTTACTGGAGCTAAATGGTGCATTTGTCACAGAACTAATATTTTCCTTGCACTTTATTTTACAGTCAAAACCTTCATACCTCTATCGTGATTCCCTTAAGTGCACTTTCTTCCGTCCTGCCTGCTGCATAAAAAGAAGGCAAAAGCATTAACATCAAAGGGCTCCTATAGATGTGCAGGGAGCCTGCTCCGACACGCTGGGAATCCAGCACATAAGAGCAGTCTCGATTAATCGAGTCTGCTGGAGCCTGGAAATAAGCACACTCCAGCAGACTCTGGCGTCATGTGTATCAGCATCCCCGTGCCAAAATATGGCAGTGGGGTGCTTTGAATGAAAGCTCATTTGATGATGAGCGTTTTGGGCATTTTTAATTAGCGCGGCTCGCTAATTAAAGCACCCCCCCCCCGGCACGTCCCAGAGCACGTGTAAAAATGCCCAGTGGTTTTGTGTATATGCTTGTGCCAGCTGAGCTGACGGCCAGTGCAGTTTCACTCTATCTTCCATCAGTGCTCAGCATGAACTTTACTTTCCCAGTGTCTCTTTTACATGGGTCAAAAGACTTGGTGATTAGGAGAAGAAACTGTAGCCCAAAGCCTTTACTGTTTTCCAGGCCATGGGACTTCTGGCTTGTTTAGGACCTACCCATTCCCCTTCAAGCACAACGTGGTAGGCTCAAACTGAAGATTAGTTTGACATTTTTCATCTGACTCTTCTCTTTGTGAAGGATGCAAAGAATCAGGATTTTTTAGTTTCGAGATCTTCAAGATGAAAAGTCTTCGACTTCTGAATTCAAAACTTTTTTGTTTTGAAATTTTCTTAAAGTCCAAACAGAATTGAAACAATGCTCATCTTCAAATGAATTGTTTTACTTGGTTGAAATGTTTAAAAGAAAAAAGAAGAGAAAAAATGTAGCCAAAAAGCAAGGGGGAGGAGGGAGCTAGTGGGGATTCTGCCTACCTTTCCAGTCTCTCAGGAGTTCAGGACAGGTCTGTACCTGGCTCTCATCCTTTCTGACTTGCTCTGCTGGCAACTGGAGTAGGTGATCTTGTCTGTGCAAGCTCTGGGGTCTCCAAGCATGTGGGTCTGCTCCTGCTTCCTTCCTTCCCTTTTCCTAAGGTGGTGTAAGCTGGGTAGGCAATGCATTGTATTTCCAAGCAGACAGGCTGGCTCTTGTTCCTAGCTCCTCTGTCACGCGTGTGTCCATAGCTGCTCAGAATCGGTGTGTCACAGTTGCTGTGGTCTGGTCCTTGTGCAGATTTTGCTGGCTATGTAATTCTTCCTGTAAGCTTGCAGCTGCAGTGTCTTCTTGCATTTGGACGTGCTGCTTGAGAAATCCTTGGCCTGTCCATTTTCCAGGTCATGCCCTTAAGATGCTGTTCATGGGAGGGGCAAATTGTGATGGACTAACTTAAGCCCCATTGGTCCTTTTATGTCAGATCCAGGTGCCCTATTGGTGTGGTGCAAAGCAATCAAAAAACCTTAGCCCAGCTTCTCACACTGGAGACTTTCCTTTCGTGACAGTGAGGCTCGATACAGAAGTCAGAAATGCTGCCGTTCTCTCTCGAAGCCGCAGCAGTGGTCCAAAGTGGGATCTGGCTCAGGGGTGCTTTCCTGTAATCTGCTTGTGGGAGACTGGCCTGGCTCAGTATTGCCTTTATCCACAAATAGCCTTTACATACACTTCAGTCCACGTCTATCTTTCAGGCTGCTCCTAGCAGCACTTACCATAACAAGCATGTGCCTTACCTCCCCTAATTACCAATCCATCTGGGACGTGGATGGCAAGTGCTGATAAAGGGCCTGACAAGTGGAGCAAGCAGAACCAGTATGTTCCTGCCAGAGAGCACTTCAAGGTCCTTATCGCTGCTACAGCCATGCAGGGTAGAAGACCCCTTCCACGAAACCAGCTCTGTAGGTGTTGCGTTTGCGGAGCCATTTGAAATTCTGTCCCATGTCCTTGTTCTTCTTCTGCGCTGCGGAGGAGTGAGATCTTGCAAGGTGTCCTACTGTGTTGAAAGGCCGGGGGAGCATTTTGCATTCAAATGCAAACCTTCAGTGCTTTTACTCTTAGTTGCCCCTTGAGTGTGCTTGCAGCGTGCTTTTTTCTGGCTGCATCTTTGTGCAGTGAGCTGTGCGTTGTCTGTAGCTTTAGCTAATTCGGTGTTTAAGCCCTTCCTTGGGGCCATTGCAGTCTTGTTACAGCAGAGGTTACACAGCAATGCTGCACACTATCAGTTTCTGACCCTTTTCTTAGCACGTAAGCACGCTTGGTTTGGGGAAGACAAAGGCATGTGTGTGTACTAGAAGGGGAGTTAATACGTAACACACAATCCCCTGGGAGCTGGGCAGGTAACGGAGGAGCAGAGGAGTTCTGCGAGGTGGAGCTGAGTTGGTTTCTGCAGGTTATTGGTGCCTGAAAAGGACGATTGACTCCCTTCTGTGTGCCACCACCTCTGTTGCAGGATGGGTGTGAATTTATCTGATTACACTTAAAATCTACCCAGCTTTGCGTCACTGATTCCTCCCTTGGGAGGAGACTAAGCTGCACAGCCATTCCCTGCCATATGTAGGCAATGGTACGTACTCCTGTTGCTTGATTAGCAGTCAGCATGTTACAAAATACCTTGAAATACGGAGTGTGGGTTATTTGGAAGAGATTTGAAGGGCCTTATAAGTGGCCAGGAATGCCTTTCTCTTGTCACGAATGCAGACAGGAGTAAAACGTGTTACAATTCAGCAGCGTGCAATAGCTTAGGGCATGAAATAATTCTGTGTCGAATAAAGTCTCAGGAGACTGTAAATTTTCAAGGCAGAACTGTCTGGTTAAGGCCTCTGCTCCTGGAAAGTGCAAGTGAGTGTCTAGTAAACTCAAGGGACCACTACTGCCATTAAACGTCTCACAAAATAGTGCCTCGGGCAGCATTAAGTGAACAAGGGGAAAAGGGAAGTGAGGCAGTGCTTGGCATAGGAGTTTCCACTTTGTCGCCAGCACTGCAGAAGCTGAAGAGCACGTTACATTGCTGCATTCAGGAAGGGACCTCCTTGGTTAGGACTCTCCTCCTGACTTCTGCTGTGCCTATGTGCCTTAAATCATCTGTCTTGCTTTCTTGGTGCTTGAGACCTGTGCTTTGATGCTACCCAGATGCAGGCACAGAGCAGAGGATGCAGCCGACCATATGAGCCTGTCTGAGCTGATGTATAAAACATGTCTCTTCCCACCATGGATTTATGTTGATCTAGCTGAGTGCACTGTACATGACATCTAGTGTCTGGTGATCGTGTGACAGCAGTTCTGCTGCTAAATTAATCTTTCGTAGAAGGGCCCCGTTGTTTTTCTGATTGTCGTGCTCCCTCGCTTAGAAAAGCCAACAGCACAACATGAAGGGATGATTGTAGGACATGGTTGTGTATTTGAGCTGCTTAACCTAGCTGGGTAATAAGACCAGGAGCTTGGGAATGTGGGCCAAATATTCCTGTGATGCCACTTGGCTGACATCTTTCTACAAGCGGTCACTTGCTTGACTACAAAAGTAACTACGTCTAGTTGAAAAGGGGCTACATTTTTGGAATAGTCTTGGGGAGTCCTTTGTCTTCTTGTGTGCTGGTAGCTGCAGATGCAAGTTGTATGCTTTGAACCCATTAACAGGGACAGGCGGTGTTTGACACTCTGGATCCATGCATGTTTTAGGTCACCCCCCCCACCCCCCCAACTCTCCATCCATCTGATTAGAATAAGATAGCTCAGAAGTGTTCAAAAACTTTACACAAACTCCAGAGATTTGAAAACCTCCAGTAGATGTGTGTCAACATGTTGCTGTCAGGGGGCAGAAGAAGGCCAATGCTGGCTGTGAGGTAAGGTGACTGTTCAGAAGTTGCACAAAAATGAGGTTCTTGTCCACTTCTTGTCATCTTTAACTCTCTCATTATTGAAAAAAATGAGAATGAGTGTCCTTGGAAGTCTGCAGGATTAAAAACACTTTAGTTACCAACCTTGTGGGAAAAGCAGAAATCTTTCCATCCTGTATCCATCCTTCCTCTTGTAGTCTGGTTGGGGAGAATTTGCACCCTAACTTCAGATACAATTGATTCCTATGTGCTTCCTCTAGCTTACTCAGCTGTTATATCAGTGTTAAGAGGGCCGTCTACAACATTTAGGAGGGGGGCAGAAGGTTTTTGGAATTGTAAGAGATACTAGAAGCATCTTCTCTTCATGTTCCTGTCCCTGGTCTGGCTGTATACCTTGATATTTGAGATGCATTGAAGGAAGCTAAGTCCTCTGTCTGAACCATTTGAACATGTGCCTTAAGTCAGCAAAGGGGTAGTATTCAGAGAGCCATGCTTTGTGCTTCCCAGGCTGGGAATGGGAGTTGCACACTCAGGCCATGTATCACCCTGAGGAAGTATCTTAGCGGCATGAGGAGGAATCCTTCTGATCCATGTCTTGTCAATGAAAGCTTAATAGTGACAAAAATGGTGCAAAAGTTTTGAGGAAACACTTGAAAGCTCTGTCTTGTGCCCAGTGCTGCAGAGTGTGAGACAGCATCCTTCCCTGAGGAGCCAATCATCAAAACAGGTCAAAGACTGATATGAGAAATAGGGATAGGTGAGTGATTTGCCCAAAATTGCACGCTGGGTTGGTGGCTGAGCCGAGAGCAAAACTGACAGCCTTGACTCTGCCTTGACGTAGTAATGAACAGCTGTCTTCAGTGTGTGAAACACCTGCTGGGTATCCAAATGGTTATATAAGTTTAGGACTTTCTGCTCTGGAGATCTTTATGGCCATGTCTTTCTAGTTAGTTGTAATAGCTTCTGTCATTTTAGATGTGCATCTTCTTATGGCATCTTGACCTCCATCTAGTCACTCAGATGGTTGCCCTGCTATTTCCTCAGGGTAGGAAATATTATAGCACCTGTTGCCTGAGACATATGAGCCTACCTGAGCAAGTGCAGGCTCTGTTGTGGGTCTTTCTCGTTCGAAAGCTCTTGTTCTCCTTTTAATAGTCTTGCATGAGCATTGTGCCTCAGGAGCTGTTCTTACCCTGTTTTCCATCACCAAAACCAGAGATGCAAACCTGGTTCAGTAATACGTCTGCTATCCTAGACTTTCCTAAAATCTGTAACTCTAGCTCATACCTCATGTCTGGATTTGAAATTATTTTTATGAATCCTAGAAAGTATTTGGAAGAGCGTTTTCACTGGGAGGCTTGCACTAAAATTAAACAAGTCTTTTAGGATTGACTTACTTTGTAAAAAATTATTGTTATTTCTATTTATTTATTTATTTGGATCGATCCGATCCAGAAAGAAAAAATCCTTATTTGTTTTAGACCGGAGCCAACATGGCCTCAAATGTTCCTAGGTGAAAGGAACTCATTTAATTTCCTCTGGGATTGTCCAGAGATTTTTAAAGGCTTGGATGTCTTGGGATAGATTTGTTCTCCCGTTCTAATCTTCTGCTTCATGATGATTCTTAATGCTCACATTCCCTTCCTAGCTCACATGGCTTTGGACAGGTCAGCTCGCCTCTCTTGGCTCCCAGGTACCATCGGAGCATGCAGCAAGTAACACCCATTTCATGAATGTGCGGTGAAGCTTTTTCAGTACGTTAAACTATCAGCCCATTAATGCTTGGACACAGTTGTGAAGGCTCTCAAAAGACAAAAGCCACATGATGGCAACAGCCAGTCATTGCTGTATTCTTCCTGGCTGGGCCAGGGATCCTACCGTCAAACCTCAGTTGCTTGGAAGAGGGATACTGCTGGAGAAAGAGCTAGGTTGGGATTAAACACCGTGGGGAGGAGCGCTGAGATTCAGGTTCACTTCCATAACGGCAGCAGCAGCCGGGCTTTCCCGTGTAGAAGCAGAACAGATTTTCATCCTAGTTGCACCCGTCTTTCTCCCACGGCCACATTGGGGCCTGTATGTGTCTGGTTCAGCTCTTACTAACAGGCCCTGTGCAATTAGCACTGAAAAATAAAGCAGAGAGGAGTTAGGGTCGTCACCTTTTGTAAACGGCACCTTTTATCTGATGTGCTATCAGCCTTGCAGGCTTGAGTCACATTTGCAGGCAGGTGGACTAAGCCAAAGTTTATCTAAAGGAATGGGCAACCGTTTAGCAAACGATTCTGCTAGCAGCTCTTTCCCTCAGCTGTTGCAAGGTCTCTGGAGACCTTGGGATTATTGTGGGGGAAATCAGAACCATGGAGAGTTCTGCCTTTCCCGTTGTTCAGATCACCGTACATTATATCTTCCAGGCAATTCTCTTTTATGGTTAGAATCTGGAAGCTAGGTTGGCATTAGCCTCACGGGCTCTTCTGTATGCGTGGCGGAAGAAAGCCTGGTAAGAACCTATGTCCCATAAGATGTGTGCTTTATTCACTTGGGCTGCATTGAGGATTTGAGCCTGGACATGTAGCAGTTTAACTGAGAGGTATTTGTCCTGCAAGAATTGAATCACTGGAGCTTGCAACCCAGGTATTGCGTGTTGTGGGATCTGCTTGTATTTTTCTGTGCAAAGACCTTATGATTGAGGTGAAGAGAGACTCAGGCAGCTAAATACAGCTCTGAACTTTCTAGTGGCTGGAGCCGTAAGATTTGGTTAAGCTCCACTTGTGTTTTGAAATGTTTTCAGAACCTGCATTTTCCTCTGCAGTGCTTCTGTTTGTCAAATTTACTTTTAACATCTCTCAAATGTAAAGCCCCTGTGTACAATTGTTAGCATGCATGCTAATATATTTTGACTTTCATTTTTTCTTCTGATTTACACTTTCTTGGCAGTCTGCTGTTACATACAAAAGTGCCTGTGATGGATGCAGTTGGCTTTGAAAGCAGTCATGAAGTTGCATTCGTTAATTAATTTTAATAGAGCATTAAGTGGTATGGTGAAAGACTGGCAAAAGAGCTGCTTGTTCCCAGGGCTTAAATAAATCTTCAGGGAGTTTGTCTCACCCCACTTTTTCCCTGAAGGATCTAGCACGACAAATTCAAACAGTTCCTAAGCAGTATTTTAATCGAGAGCAGTGTTGTGACCTAGTCCCAATAACATAGCTAAGGATCTGTAAATGCCTGTATATTATTTCCAGATGTGCTGGGCTGCTTTGTGTTCCCCAGTATTAAGTGCCTATGCAACAGGGCCAGAGTCATCTGTGGGTTCACTCTGTACTGGATGAATAATTTGTTGCTGTCCCCCTTGCCTTGTGCCATGCAGATGCCTACACCAATGTCCCGTGCTGGAGAGGTGGTGATCTATTGTGTGCCGTGCTGGCTGATTTTTTTTTTTTAAATTAAAAGCACTGCAGTTCTTTGTTCCATGGGCTTCCAAAATAAATAGGTATATTGCTTTAATTTGATATTTTCACAAACTCACAAGTATTTCTTTTCAAACTCTCCTCCCTTCTCCCTTGACACTGAAAAAGGGGTGAAAAGGAAGACAAAGCATGTGTATGGGAGAAAGCACGATGAAGAAGACTGTTATTTTGGATTGTTTTCCTGTCTTGTCTTCTGTACAACTGCTCCATACTCCTTTTCAGCTCCTGTTTTCTCTCTTGCCTGTGTTCTTTCTGGTAACTTTTATCCTCTCAAACATCCTGTGTCCTGCAGCATGGCTGGTGACAGTGCCCTCCACTCCTACTAGCTATGCACAGAACAAGGCTCTGGACAGATTCATGCTCAAGTGGAGACTCTTATAGACACTTGCATCCATTTTTTTTCTTTGTTTTAATTGGACTGTTAGCAGCCTTTTTTTCCTATCCTCATAGGATCGAGGTCAGCTTTAGGCTGAAAATGCTGTCCTCGTGCAGTATATATCGGACTGATCAGCATTAGCCACAGCATTTATTGCATTTTGTACATGAACATATTCCCCAGCCATGTCAGTAGGAGTCATGTGCAGTTAGGGGTAGAATAGACTCCCAATTTAAAGCTGACAGACAGAACTGCTTCAGCATGTACTCAGTGTATTAAAGGTTAGGAGGTTTTATCTTGGTCTCTGCCTTGCATGGAGAGAACTGCAAGCTTCCAGACTTTAGCACATTGTGTAGTCTGTAAAGATACTAAAATGAAGCCTGTTTAGACACTCAGTCTTTTTAAAGAGAAGTTCCTTTTGTTCCCTTCGACATCATTGAGGGTGAGCGTCGGCCCCTGCATTTTTAACTGCCCTCAAACCCTGAAGAGTGCTGCCTTCTTGTGGCCGTTATTCAAAACCAAGATTGTGTTTTAGGACAGCTGACAGTAAGAGGAGGACCTGAACTGGCAAAGACCCCATAGGGCTGTCCTACAAATTTCCTCTCCTAACCAAAAAGCCTCAGTGTCTTTGTATGGCTTTGGAGTGGCGTCCTAATCTCATGGATTGGGTGAGGAATACAGCTGGGAAGAACAGGGGTCCTTTGCGTGCCCCGCTTCAATCTGGTACCAGTCCTACACAGCTTTTCCTCAATGTGTTGGTTATAACCCATAAATCAGGCTGTTTCAGTGATTACAAGGTAGAGGGCTGGTTTTTATCCTAATGGTTTCAAATTGGTAGCTGCACTCTTCATAAGGAGTTCAGCAATAAAGGGATCCTATGGTTCTTTGTGAATTCAAAGATTTCCATGTACAAATTTGTTTCCAGGCCCACAATCTGATCCTATCAGACTGAAGAGAGTCTTTGCAGGTCAGAAAGAGCCCTTGGTTACCACTGTGCAACACTCCTTGCCTAGAGTGGATTTCCATGGGTGTAGCTGACTGGCCCTGTCATTGGACATGAGCAGACAAATCCTGGTAACGAGCCACAAAAACAGAGGGGGCGGGATCCCGGTCTCTGAGCTGCGCTTATTCTGCAGGGCTAACAGAATAGTCAAACCATTATTTTTATCACCGAGGTCGGCTCTAAATTCAGATCCCACTCTCAAGACATGCTGCATTCAGATCTGTAATGATAGGAAGCTGCCATTCCCACAATGGCCCTTCTCAGAAGAGAAATGCCCTTTACCTAGCAACAATGCAAGAATAATCTATTAACGCTGTAAACAAATCTATTAAAGTCAGCTTCACAGGCTTGCTTCCAAATGCCAACAGATGGCAACCAGTGGTAGCACAGCTGTCGGACTCAGGGAAAGGATGGGTTGTAATGTCTTGGTTCAATGAATGCCAATCATTTACATTTATATTTATGCAGTACTTTTCACCCAGAGGACTCAAAACCACTCTTATCAACCGGTTTATGAATAATAGGCATACAGTTGCACAAATCCATACGAAAGTGGGATCTGACTGTTGAATGCATTTGTGCATGTGTATACGTACGTGCACGTGGGCTTGCGTGCGCGCGCACACACACACACACACACACGTGTGTGGCATGATTGCTTTAGTCATGTAACCCAGTAAGTCTGGACTGGAACACAACAACTGTTTAAAATTGCACAGCATCACTCTGTGGTCATTTGGGTCCAGAAACAAAGGATGCTGTATTCAGCTGAAACTTGGAAGGGGACATTACTTGTTCAGATGTGACTCTGAATTGGCTGGGGCCTCCTGGGTTAACTTCCCCTCTCCTGTGAAATATGTGATGCAGTCATTTCCTAAAGATCTCTGCTCTCCTGCAACAAACTGCTTTGTACACACAGGCACAGTACCAGCGTGCTAGCTGGCAGATTTCAGACACAGCAAACTCTGCCATATTTGTGCAATAGAGAGCAGATGAGAAGCATAGGCTAGGACTCCTTCACTGTAGATTAGAGTCCAGGGCTGCGATGGTATTTGTTCGTCACTACCCTGCTTCTGAAATGTCCTGAAGGTCCCCAGGTACAGGTTGTGTTGCTAAGCTCATTCATCTTCCCCCAACACCCCACCACCTTTGAAAACACCAGTGTAGGGGAGCTGCATTTTTTAGCTGAATCTCCTGTTAATTGTAGATAATCTGAAACTGTGCTGATGGGTTTTTTTTTCTGACCAGAAGATCTAATGGTCCTTTCTGGCTTTGGAAAAACCAATAGTGTTACATAACTGTTCTTTAACCATTACTTCCAGTTCACATCTGTTCTTGAGCCAAAGATGAACTGAGTTGTTTGCTTTAGATGTTATACAAACAAGATAATTTAGCGGTATGGTTTCAGTTCTGCAAGTGTATGAAATCCTGATCTCATTTGCAACAAGGAATAGAAATGTTGATATACCATGGAAAGAAAGAACCCTTCTTGCTGTTTGTGACTTGATGTGGTGGCATACCATCGGGTGCATAAGAGACCTGTAAGTAGGTCTGTTCTCGGGTAGTTCAATGCTGTCTTGCAGACTTGTGGGATTCAGGTAGAAATCGGAAAAGTCTTTGAACCCTGGTAGGTTTAGTCAAGCTCAGCTTACAGACCTTTGGGACAGACATTGCATAAACCGGTTTGACCCAAATCAGTTAAGTCTGATACTACATTCAACTAGGTTTATCTCAAACTGGTTTCAGCCATTTTCAAACTGGTTTATGTGCCCTGAACATCTGTTCTGTTACAGGTTTAAACCAGTTTCTGATCACTTAAACCGGTTTATGTGTAATGTCTGTCCCTAGCCTTGGAGCGCACCAATTGCAAAGCACCGTTGAGGCTTGTTACTAAAATTGGGTTTACTCTTGAATAACAGAAGCAGAACAGCAACCAGCCTTCAGTCAGCATCAGTGAGTGTACAGAAAGGGATGGTTAATGATGATTGTAGTCATGCTGCAAACAACACCGGGATGTATGGTACCCCGCAACGTCCAGGAGGGAGTTCAGACTTAGCACTGCAGGTTTCCTGCTGCTATAGTATCATCTCGTTCCACAAGTGCATCACGCTTGGTTTCCAGGGACTAGGCCTGTGCATCCTTGGCATAGAAAGCACTGTCAATATTTCCTTAAGGGAGAGGATAGGGACTTTTCCATTAAAGCAGGGACAAGCTTTTGAAGCAGTAGGTGCCCCTAAAAGAATACCAGGCAATCAGTGATTTGGCCAAGCTTAGAGAGACCACAACTTAAGGGAAGATGTTGACTTCATTTCCTCTGTATTAAGTTTTCCTGGGTGGCAGAACCTTCTTTGTGCCCTTGAATTAGATATTTCCACTTCCTCTAACCTTACAGCCCACAGGTGCCGTTCGTCCACTATTGTGAAATCTCCTTTTCACAGCCTGTGCATTACCTCGGTATCATTTTATGCCGCATTATCAGAATTCTAGACTGTTTGGACGATTGTTTCCATTGCCCGTTTAACTACGTGAAACTACCCTTTATCCCAGCTTCAATCCTAGTGTAATAATAATATCAGAGAATTGATTTTTTTTTTTTAATGACTTCCTTAAGTGTGTGGCTAGAGTGCTGAATCAGCATGTGTGGGAAAGGGAATTAACTCAACTGACACAGGATTTTCTCTTGCTTGTATTTCATTTAAATATCCTCTCCCACTCCTTCTTCCTCCCCAGCAGCCTATACTATGCATAGCCTAGCAGTCTCCTGGAAACAGAGGATTTCCATGTAATAATGGAACTGTTCACAGTCCCTCCATAGGACTGTTTTGAAAGCCCCTTTACTCACTTTAGTAGCCCTACCGAATTAATGATGTAAAGATTACACCCTGGAGCAGTGGTTTTCAACCTGTGGTCTGTGGACCCCTGCGGGTCTGCAGGCTATGTGTAAAGGGTCCACAAAAGGTGACTATGATCAATCAAAAATATGTGAATGCTCACACTTACAATTCAAGGGGGTCCGTGTCTCCATTTGAAATTTCCAAAGGGGTCCGCAAATGAAAAAAGGTTGAAAACCACTAGAGTAAAGGTGTGCAGGATCCAGTATGACTTGATACTACAGTACAGCTTGCAATTAATGCAACAGAGCTACGGGACCTATTTTAAAGTAATAAAAGTGGAAAGAAAAAGTGACTGCTCTGAAAGGTTTGCATAGGGATGGTCTCTTAGCTTATACCACTGACTGCATGCCAGTGAAACAGAGGTCAGTAAAGTGCAAATGAATTTACATCAAATGGCAGTTAAAAAAGGGGGGGGGGGCAGAGAAGGGGGAGAGGGAGATGCCAAAGTTTATAAAGAGATTATTGTCACACTCTCAGAAAAGCTTTTATGACTTTATACATTACTTGGTACAAGCAGCAGTTGTTCCTTTTTCACAGCTTACACAAGCCTCAGTAGGTTAAATATTGCATATTAAGTTATTATAAGCCTCCTTGCAGCCATTACAAGCTCACTTGACAGTGATGACCTGCTTAAATTGTGTACTGAGCCTGAGATTTACCTCTCTCTGATCTCGCTTTTTAGCCTTAATGCCATTTCTATTTCTTTGGAACATGCCTATATCTCTTTTTCTGTAAAATCAAAGACTGGGAGCTTAATGTTTAAAATACTCTTCATCACATGGCACTAGGAGATTGGCACATCAATTGCCTGAATAAACTTTTAGCACTTGTGTTATTATCTCTCTTAATGCTTTTTCCTAACATGTACTTTTGTACCTGCTAGGTGATAACATAAATGATTCTGGTTGCAATAAAAAAAAAAAAAGAAATAAACACACACATTGAATTGAAGTTTAATAAGTGACCTGTAGTTTATCAGCCTTCTTCCTCAGCTTCATTGAAAAATGCCACCGGGCAAGACAATTCCAAGTCTGTCACCAGCTGTGTGCACAGAGTACAGAATTGGTGGTAGACTGCATTAACTCTACCGAACAGAGAACGTAAGGTTTAACTTCAAAGGGACTGCTTGGTGACATATAGCACAGAATGCAATAAATGGGGAGAAACCTCTTGGAAAACGGCTAACGGATCCTAGCAGTAATCTCAGATAAGGAATGTGTATGCAATACTCAGGTATTTAATATAATCAAATTGGCCAAGTCCATTGGAATGTGTATCTTGAGCTATTTCTGTGCAACCCGATATGTGACTGCTTATTTCAGATCCAGGCTGTCTATTTTGTTTGATTTAGAGTCAGTCAAGGATCAATTTAGGCTGAATCAAAATAAGCTCCTCTTTAATCTGCAATAAAAGGCCACACCCAGGATTGCACCAATATGTCCAGAGGTGTGAATTAAACCAGATGTTGGTCTCTGGATGCTATTTTGGGAACAGGCAAGCCCCAAACACTGGCTATGTTGTGAGGCACAGGATCTGGCTTTTGTTTGGGTAGAAATATTAATGATGTAAAGAATAACATGAATAATAAAACTTTCAGAGTTCACGGTATGAAGTCGGTCTGCTAAATCCATTTTAGGGCTTAAAAAAAAGAATCTGGCTTGACTTCTGCTCCCCCAGATGGTGCATACCCCTGACTTACTCTGCAGCTCTGGGAACCAGGCCCCTTCTAGGTAACAACTGAACTTTACACCCTGCCTTTGATCATTTGACCCATCTAACACATGTTAAGCAAGACCTTACTTTGCCGTCTCTAAAAGCTTGCCTGGATTCTGACATCTGCCGTGCTACCCATGTTTCTGTCTTTGACATTTTTGCTGGGATAGTAGGAGCATTTTGCTCCTGACTACTTCTCCTCCTGCCAGAGAAATGGACTTCAAAGTCACACCTTCCCAGTGTGGGTGAGGAGTAGTAATCCAATCAGTGTCCCACCACAAAAATGAAATTGGGGATCGATAAAACCAGTATGGTTTTGAAACTCCTGCCCTGATTTTTCAGAAATCCAGCGCCCATCCTCTTGGCAAAGTGGGGCTCCAGCTGGCATGAGATCAGAGACTTCAGCATGGACATACAAGCTGTCTTTTGCATTCGGCATTAGCGAGGAATACATTAATAAACTTTTCAGTTTTTACAAAGCTGTCTTCCTTTCTTCTGCCCACAGAGCTCATCATGACAAACAGAGAAAGCATGGTCAGCATTATAAACACTCTGTGTCCCAGTATAAAATCCAAGCTTTTTTTTTTTTTTTTTTTTTTGGAGGGGGAGGAAGCCACCACTCTAGGGGCTTATTATAGTTATGTAATTTCCTTCTGTATTTGATTCCTACCCTCTCAGTTTATTTGCAAAAGCCAGCAAGATTTGGAAATTGTGGCATAGCTGCTATGCTTGGCTCTCCCTGAATCAGAACAGAGTCTTGAACCTGAGTCTCTCACGTAGATAAGTGTCCTAGCCCCCAGGCACAGAGTCTGTCTTGCTTTTTAGCCAAGAGATACAAAGTGGAACAAACACTGGGAGATACTGAGAAAGACAGACTGGGACTGACTGGTGCCAAGGGCACTTGCCTGGGTCTTTTAACATTCTTGGTGCATGCCCGAACTTCTGGGCGACTGGCTGTTTTGGGACTTCTCTGATCCTCAGCATTTCCATCTGAATGGAAATATTGTCAAAACCGATACATTTCCAGGCAACCTCTCAGTTTCTTTTTTTTTTTTTGATCAGAAGAAAGTTTTGCAGAACTTTGCATCTTTTTTTTCCTGCCCAGCTCTCCCAGTAGCTTGTGTGAACTGGAGAGCAGGCCAGAGCATTCATTCTTCTGCACATGGCAGCAAATGTAAATGGAGTTAATTATAAGGGGACAGGGGTGGGTGACTGCATTGAAAAGCCTCGGAGTACAATAGGAAGTCAGCAGAAAAACAGTGTTTTGGCTCTGCAGCGGCAGAAGTAAGTAATGTCCCGTGGCAAACCTGTGTCTGTGAAATAACAGTATGCACACGGGTCGGAGAAGAGGTTACGGCATGGGCTGTAAGCTGCATGGCCAGGCATGAGAATAGAAGCGACGGGCATTGCATTGAGGTGTGCGGTTAGCAAGATTAAGGTAAGGCCTCTGGGGAACAAGTTGCCTGAGGCTGGTTTTTGCTTAGAGAAATGAGGCTCGTGGCACTTCATCCCAGGGACCACTGCGGCATTGGGGGGATGGAGACCCGAGCGCTCGCAGGAGCTGAAGAAGGTTTTGTCAGGACGATTCATGGTGGAGCGGGGCTGGATCAGGGTCTGGCGGGCCTCGTGCGCTCCGGATCAAAGATCGCAGCGCTTCACGTGGCCTCTGGTAATGTTTCATTTTAAATTGCCCTTCTTGTCAGCTGGACCCCAGCCTCTGTGCCACCACGCGCTCTGCTCAAACTGAATGGCTTCATTTTCCATTCAGCATGAAGGGGGGTCATGTGCTGCTGCCTTTTAGCACCAATATGAACTGTTGGCCAGCCCTGGCCAAAAATAAACCCAAAACAGAAGAAATGAGTCAAGCCAACCATCTCACTGCAGCTGGGATCGCGGAGAGAACGGCTCCGTGGTCTGACATGCAACAGGGATGAATGGAGTCGGTCACGTAGCGGGTGGTGGAGGCCCAGAGAGACCTTTTTAGTGGGTTGCTGATTACCCAGCGGGCTCTCGAGGGTCGCATGGACAGTGAGGTTATGCAAAAAGCGATCGTGAATTTGAGGGTCCTTGGCTGAGACACTTCCTTATGTTCTCTCTGTTTATCTCCAGCTGCGCCTCCCTCTTAGATTCTCTGAGCCACAAACGATGATGTTTTGCCGGCCTAATTAGGAGTAACGTGGCATGAATAGGGCTTATGGTAATTAGCGGAGATGCCCTGTGTATGAGAAAAAAACCCCATTCATATGTCTTGAACTGAGAATGGGCAGGAAATTCAGACTCCGATGGTGGCCCGCCTCTGGATGGGGGCACCAACGAGGTTTCCTTCCCCAGGGCTCCCCGCATGGAGGCCGGAGATGGTTACGGTTCTTCCATGCAGAAGCTGTTTCTGCACCCCAAAGCACTTGCTTCCTCAAAGGGATGGGGCAGCTGGACATAGAGCCCTGGGGCCACCATCCTTTGCATTGGCCATCAGAGCTGGCCAGGCATGGAGTTGTGTTAGTGTTATAGGGCAGCTAGGTGTGGTGATACCAAGCATTGCTATGTCTCACTTTTAGGTTTCTGGGTCCTGTGGCGTATGCACACCCTGACTTCTGCACCTAAGCCCTCCATACAGTGTCTGGGTGGAGAGGGTGTAGTTCGAGGGGAGTTTGCAGCACCCTGCACATCATTGATTGGGAAGATGCAGGCCTCTTACAGTAGCCCATGAGGGGTTGGTGAAGAGGGTTTAGGAACCTGATTCTGGGCTGTACGGAGGTGCCAGAGTTGGATTGGGCCCACAACCGGATTGAGCACCCATGTCATCTCTTTTAAAAAGGGAGCAGGGCTCTGCCTTTCATTTAGGTTATGGAAGATGTCAAGGAGATGATGGGAACCCACTTCTGTACAGTAGCACAGTGATTTAAAGCATTTGTCCAGACTAGAGGTCTGGGTTCAAAATCCTCCTCTGTGTGAGGGGATCCAAGCCTGCCTCTGCATGTCTGAGCCACTGAGCTGCCAGCTGTTCTGCGCAGGCACACTTGGCTCCTGTGCTTGAAGCGAAGCCACTTTACAAAGAAATTCAAGCAGGAGGGAGCAGGTCAGAGCACGATCCTCTCTTGTAGCGTGTTGCAAGAGAGGCGAGACCCAGGGTCTTATCCCTGCATTAAGGATGGTGCAGGGTTTCTATCCAGTGGCATCTGAGCATGCTGAAAATCTTGACTGTCGAGAGCTGGAGCGGAGATTCATTGCATCCTGCTGTGTGAGCTTCTCTGCAGAAAGTCAGCACTCGCTCGGCTCTGTGCCGACTGAGCTGTTTTCACTCAGAGCTGCATAATTGACATGTCGTGCTCCGTGAAAGGTGCCGTTTCCAATCCAGCAAGGCCTAAATTATTTCATATCTGCACCAACCCCAAAGCCTCTTCTCTTTTGAAGCCTAAATAGGCAGCCTGAAATATAGACTTGGCAGTGACAGCTGACAGCAGCTTATTAATCACTTTTTTCTACCTCAGCCCACACCGACGAGAAGCAGTTGACCTGTCAGATTGTACTGAGCACCTGCTTTAATTCTGAAGAAGTGGGAAAGCATGCAGAACAAGCTAACCGTGGAAGAAATGACTGTGTCAGAGCGATGGGCAGACCTTGGCATTAGCAGTGTAAAACTTCAGTGAAAAATATACCAGCCCCAGCGTGTCTTCTTTGCCCCTTAACTTGGTTTATTCACTGCATTTACACAACCAACAAAACTGTCCATTCCTGTAAACCTCACTTTGCCCACAATGCCAGGGTGAGTAGGGTTTTGCAAGGAATCATGACACAACGTCTCCTATCCCGTGCGGGGCAGTGAATGCCATATTGCACTCATGACTTGGGTGAGGCGGAGTGCGTAATGAAAAGGGCTTATTCTTATGCCTCTCTTACAGAGGAAGAACATGATGCTCGAGCACCCTGGGCGCGGAGTGCGTGGACGGGGCAGCGTCACTGGCTTTGCTGATGGCTGCACAGTAGCAGCCAGTCTGGCAGTGTAACTGCTTCTGTTTGTCCTGCCCCCCCACCCCAGGGCTGGTGCCCCAGTTGCCTCCACACCCCCAACTCATCAGGCTGCTGGTGTGTTACCTAAGAGAAAATCTTATTATTTACCTACTGAACCGAGAACACAGGGGTTTTGCTACAGCTTCCCATGCAAGCAGGTCCAGGGAGGGCAAGACCATCTTCCATTTCCTTTATGGCCATGAGTAGAGGGTTTGTCCCAAACTCCCTTTTTTGGCAACATGGAATCAAGGGATGGTGAAGAATGAAAACCACTGGCCTGAACCGGGGAAGTTTAACTAGTGGCCCACGAGGGGTTATGTTGCATCCCCTGGGCTTCTGCCAGACCACTGTCCCCCCGCCCCCCATCACTCTATCTGCAACAGCAGTCAGAGCTTCCAGGCTCCCCTCCCTCTTCCAGCCTGCCCCAGCCCCTGCCCCAGTGCAGCGTGGTGCAGCCCAGGGCAACTGAGGGTCAGTCTGGGGCTACATGGTGGTAGGAAGGGGTCCATGCATCATGCAGCCTGGGAGGCCTATGGCTTGTCCTGGTGAAGCATGCAGGCACGTGGCCCCCACTGGTGTGGCCCGTGGGACGTTCGGCCCCTGGCCACTTAGAAGTTGGACACCCCTGGCCTAATCTATATTCTGATCCTATTTGATTCATGACAAGGCCTGCTGCACAGCAGATCCCTCAGGGCCAGGTCTACCTTACTGAGCTAGGATGATTTTGGACGTCCAAGTAGCACATGCCCCAGGCTGCGTGGGCTAAGGGATAGAATAAGTCCGTGGATTCACTTTCCTTTCCTTCCTTCTTGTCTTGGGAACCTAATGCTTGTATGGGTGGCAGAAGAGAACAAGGAATAATCCTGTATTTGAGTGGGTAACCAGAGGAGGGAAGGAAAATCCGGGGACTTAAAATGAGGCAAACACAGTCTTTTGGCTGTCCACTTTTCTTGGATGGAGCTGCTTTCCCAGGCTGCTGCCAGGCTGCCTGCAGGGCTTCCTGCAGAGCTGTGGAGCTGCACAGAGCCCGGTGCTTTGCTCCACGGCTGTAGGGGCAGCAAACTAAAAGGAGTTTTAGTTTGCTGCACCCCAAGTCATTTAAGGCGCATTACGCTGCCAAATTTCTTACAGCGGCTGGAATTAATGTGCAATACACCACCGAGGCGTACAAACACCAGCACCATTAAAGTGGTGCAAAAGCATTTAGCCCACTTTAAAGTGTTGTGCACACACACCTCTTGTTTCCTCTACACATGACCTATTTCTTTGGTTCCTAGGGACACGGTCCAGGAAAGACAGCTGTTTCTGCATGTTAGTCCTTCAGAGGAGGCTCATTGGGGTGTTTGTAGAGTAGAGCGGATGGTCTTCTCAAACACTGATGTCCGAGGGAGCAGAACAGGTCTATGGAGCAGGGGACCAGCTGGCTGGCCCGACAAGACACTGGAGTGAAGTTGCCCAAGAAGATGGTGTCTGAGTGGGAACAGGAGGAGGAGCTGGAGGGGTGGGTGGAAGAAAGGACTCCAGAGATTTAATTTGGAAATCATGCCAAGCCCAGCTTTGACAGAGGTCCAAAACCTCCCATCGCGAAGCACAAATCCATTTAAATGGAAATTGCTCTGTCACAGCTTAGCTAGAAAAAGAGCAAACTGCAGTAGGAGATGCTGACACCGCTGGGTCTCCATGGGTGGGAAAAGCCGGAGAACGAGCAGGTGGAAGCTAATGCAGTTTAAAACTCAGCAGTTCTGCTGCTGACAGGGGGGAGGAAACTAGAGATGCGGCTGTAGGTGCAAGTTTAGAAAATAAGTAAAGAACCTGCTCTGCACTGCGGCTATCCAGCCTGTGGGATCTCCTCGCTACCAGGTCAATGAGACACATGACGTGCCAGGAAAAGGGCTTGTTATGTTCCCCAAAGTAGTATGATTACAGCTAGTATCTGTTGCTGAGCTGAACCTGATTCAAGGAGACTTGACCTACATCTTCTAGGATATAAAGTGATTGTAAAGGCATGAAATTACCCCGGAGCATTGTCCCATTGGCTAGATGTGCTATGAATGGTTTTTGGCTGCTTCTGGACAGCTTGGCATTACCCATTGTCCCACTGGGCAGTCGAGTGCTCCTATCTCATGAGGTGTTGCCATTAATCCATCTTGCATATTCATTATTGTCTTCTTTGGCAGTTCCTCACAATTGAGGATGATTGTCTTCCATGACTGTCTCATCTGTGTGAGTCGAAAGATAGCTGATGAGGCTGATCTGGGCTCAACAGACTGCTCCAGCTTGGGTGCATGTTTCCGTGCGGGGTGGGTGGCTCTAGATTCTTGATTCAGTATTCATTATTGAACCTGCCTGGAAGACAGCAAGGGCCAAAGTGTCCTCCAAGCATAAATCCAGAGCACCCACTTGGACTTCAGTTGGGTTGCTATGAATACACAGTGAGGTGAATGACACAAGCCTGTTACTTAAACTGTGATTTGTTTAATAGCTGCACGAGGTGATGTGCTAGGTGGTGAACAGACAACGGTGTAACAACTCAGGAATGCATTTTGCTATCATTTCTATGAATTTACTGTGAGGAGTTTAAGGACTTGGTTATCCAGTGTCTTTTGACTCTTGGCTGCTCTGCTAAAGACACCCAGCACATAAGTTTCTCTATTACTCTCCCCAGGCTGTTGGGACCTGTATCTCATGCTTCATAGCTCTTGGCTTGCAAGATCTGGTCACTTTAGGCACTGATCTCTCTCAGGGGTTTTAAGTCACTCTCCAGGCACAGGCCCAATGTCTGACACTGTTGTGACAATGGGAATCCCATGTCTAATAGTCTGGGCCCATGAAACTAATGCCAGCTCTCCTAAGATGTTTTATGAGGCCCCAGACCTTCCCTGAAGGCTTGATGGACTGTTTCTCCAGTGAGGGCTACAGAGCGGTGAAAGCAAGCAATGTGCAAAGGATAATATGAACAGCTGCATCAGAATTACAGGTCTATGGGGGAAAAAAACAAGGACTGCATGTCCTTAGTTTCATCACCTCCTCATGAGCCCTTTGGGATTTGGCCAGTGCCAGCTTAGAGGATCCCAGATCCCTTCTGCTCACATCTTTGTGTGCTGGTCCTGCAGTCCCCTTTCCCCGGTGATCTACTGATTAATTATAAGACTGCACAGGTGAGGTGGTAGATGGCTTGCATGTCGAGGGGGCTTCCATTTGAGTGGCAGACTATCAAGGGCAGGGGCTGGCAACCCCCAGCATGTGTGCCAGAGCATGGCACGTGAAGCCATTTTGCTTGGCATGCCACAGCAGCTCTGGGCAGGCCCCTGCTGCCAGCCACAGAGCCCAGGTGGGTTGCAGCAGGCAGCGGGGAGGCTGCAAGCAGCTGCACCGGGGTCCGTGGTGCCCCAAGCCAGCTCGTTGCCAGTGGTGGGTGCATGCGCCTCTGGGAACTGGCTGGGGCAGCACTGCCACAACAAGGATCGGGCCCCTTGTGGCTCCTCTGCCATCCACCCTGGCACGCCAGCATATTACAAGTTGAAGTTGAGGTTGGCATTCTTTCCAAAAACATTGCTGCCCCCTGATCTAGGTCAGTGACTCTCATTCACTCTCTGTTGTTTGCTCTTTGATGGATGCAGGTGATGCTTCTTGGGGCTTTCAGCTCAAGATGGAGGTTACCAGAGACAAAGTGAAGACTCAGGACCATTTTTACAATCAACATTAAGTTTACAGTTGATTACAGTTGTACCAAGGTGCACTAATCATCATCGTCTCTCTTATCTCCTTGTTGTAGGCAACATCTTTGTCGTCAGTCTGTCAGTCGCAGATCTAGTCGTAGCGGTGTATCCGTACCCTCTCATCCTGAGTGCTATTTTCCACAATGGCTGGACAATGGGAAACATTCACTGCCAGATCAGCGGGTTCCTCATGGGTTTAAGTGTCATTGGGTCCATTTTTAACATCACAGCCATCGCGATCAACCGATACTGCTACATCTGCCACAGCCTCCGGTATGACAGGCTATTCAACCTGAAGAACACCTGCTGCTACCTTTGCCTGACATGGACGCTGACGGTGGTGGCGATTGTACCCAACTTTTTTGTTGGCTCACTCCGGTACGATCCCCGCATCTACTCCTGCACGTTTGCCCAGACGGTCAGCACGTCTTACACTATCAGCGTGGTGGTTGTTCACTTCATCGTCCCTCTGTCCGTTGTGACGTTCTGCTACCTGCGGATTTGGATTCTGGTGATTCAGGTCAAGCAGCGGGTGAGACCCGACTGCAAGCAGAAGCTGCGGGCCGGGGACATGAGGAATTTCTTGACCATGTTTGTGGTTTTTGTCCTTTTTGCAGTGTGCTGGGGGCCGTTAAACTTTATCGGCCTGGCGGTCTCTATTAACCCGTCGAAAGTAGCGCCGCAAATTCCGGAATGGCTTTTTGTCTTGAGCTACTTTATGGCCTATTTTAACAGCTGTCTCAATGCCATGATATACGGGCTTCTCAATCAGAACTTCCGAAAGGAGTACAAAAGAATCCTGCTGACTCTGTGGACCCCGAGGCTGTTGTTTGTCGACTTGTCGAAAGTCGGGACGGAGGGGATGAAAAGCAAGCCCTCTCCAGCGGCAACAAACAACAACCGAGCTGAAATGCACTTGTGAATCGGGGAGGATGCTGCTGTTTCTGGGCTTCGGTTTTGCAGATAATACATAAAAGCTTTTCTAGGGACACATTTCACAGAGGTTGGTACTGCCCACTCTCATTCCTGCAAGAAATATAATTCTCTCTCTTGTCATCCTCTACTCATCACCATGGTGTCTGAGCACCTTGCTGACAAAAGCAGTCCCACAGAAGCTGAGGCTTTGAGTAAGGATTTGCAGGATGAACCCATTGACCTTTTTCCTATGCCATTTTTCACTATGTGCCTAATTGGCTTTGATGCACTTGACATGCTCATGCTAACAAGCTCTGCCAAGGGAAGCATGCGTAGCACATGTAGATGCTGTTGTACTTGAAATGCAAACTGCAAGACAAGGCACTATAAATCTCCTGTATTTTAAATCCCTCTCTCCACCCAGTCCCTTCCTCCTAGCATTACTTAACCCAGCCCATACTGTACAAACTGAAAACTAGCTCTATACCTTTCTAGGCCCCGTAATACAGATATGAAGACTTCTACTGCCTGGTGGTTTATTTATTTATTTTTTTTAAAGTTTAGCAATTATCCAGCAATTGATGGCAGGCAAAAACCAGACCCAGCGAATGTCCAGTGAACTGTTTATAATTGAATCTTTCTAGACCATAAATAAAAATGAAACACAGAACATAACTACAGAAAGAGATTTGGCACCTGATTCTAATTCAGGCAGGTTTCTCTCATGGCCAGACCTCCAAATGTCTTTTAGAGTCTGTTTCACAACCGTGATGTAAAGAGACAAGATAGCAGGGCTGCAGGGTTGTTGGTTGTAGCCGTGTTGGTCTAAGGACATAGGCAGGCAAGGTTCTTTGGGTAGATGCGGTATCTTTTATTAGACCAATTTAATAGTTGGAAAAAAGTTCTTTGCAAACTTTCAGGCACAAACACCCTTCATCAGGCACAGAGACTCTGCTGCTGCTATGTGTTCTCCAAGGTAGAAAAGAAGCTAATTTCCAACAAGCAGGTCTGTGAAAATGCAAATGAGTGGAAATTAGGAAGACAATATGGGGGGTGGGAAGGGAGGGAGGGAAATGTATGAAGGAATGCAGGTGCTCAGCTGGAGGCAGGTTGTAATGGGTCATAAATCCAATGTCTATATAAAGTCCATGGTAATATATATAATATGGTATAGACAATAAAATATAGACATTGGATTTATGATGATAATATATATAATATAGTATAGACAATAAAATATAGACATTGGATTTATGATGATAACATAATATATACATATATATAAAAATATAGTATAGATAGTATAATATAGACACTGGATTTATGATGATAACATAATATATACATATATAAAATATAGTATAGACAATATAATATAATATAGACATTAGATTTATGACCCATTACAACCTGCCTGATATCTGATACCCCAGGTAACCTGCCTCTAGCTGACCACTTGCATTCCTTCATACATTTCCCTCCCCCACCCCATCTTTACCCCTTGTCTTCCTAATTTCTTCTCATTTGCATTTTCACAGATCTGCTTGTTGTAAATTAGCTTCTTTTCTACCTTGAAGACACATAGCAACAGAGTCTCCCTGTGCCCGATGAAGGGTGTTTGTGCCCGAAAGCTTGCAAAGAACATTTTTTTCCAGCTATTAAATTCGGCATAATAAAAGATACTGCATCTGCCCAAAGAAGCTTGCCAAGATAGCAGAGCGGCATCCATTTAAATTCAGATTTACACTTTCACTCAATAAATAGATAGGCAGTGCAGCATGGCACCGTAGGCCATGTCCCCACGAGCAGGGGTGTGCAGTTGCCTTGGGGCAAAAAACAGCAACACAAATTCCTGCTGCTGCTTTTTCCCCCAGCACACACCTCTGCTTGTGGGGTTAGTGTCAGGAAAAATGCGCCTGGGCTGCCACCAGCAGCCGTACCTTGGGTCCTGGCAGCCTCCTGGGGCTCCAGTGGTGGCAATTCAGTTGTGCGGAGCCTGGCTGGCAGGCAGAGCGTGGTTCGGGTTGGCCAGGCTCTGGTGTTGGGTGGCACACTCTGCTGTCGCGTGCGCCACCCTGAGTTTTTTTCCACTCACTTCTTTTTGATACTGGGATTTCCTAATATCTAAATTTGGCTCTGCGTTGCAAATATGTAGCACGGAAAACCAAATCCCCTTAGAGAGAAATATAGCCCGGCGGGACTGCTCATGAAAATAAAGGGTTTGGCCCATTTCTGATCAAAGGGTTCAGTCCTCTGTCAGTGAGCCCCAAATGATTTTGTCATTGAGAACAGGATTTACTCTGTTGGGTCAGTCCACCAAGGCAACAAGAGCCAGATTTTCAAAGGTATTTTGGCACTGGAAAAGAAGAAATTGTGCCTAGTGGGATTTCCAGAAGTGCCCAGGTGTCTAATTCTCTTGAGAGGTAACCAAAGTGAAGTACTTACTCAAGCTGGGCACTTCTGACAATTTCATAAGGCTTCTGTCTGCATCGTTAGGTGTCTAAATCCCTTTGAAATTCGGTGTCTGGACTTTGGAGGAGAGAATTGAGAGAGACATTCAGTCCTTTAAGGGAATTGAACAAACATGGCCTGGCACGTTTGCTAAATAAGAAAAGGAGTGTCTAAGGCTGCCATGTGGGTGGCAAGGCTCACTGCCATGCAAATGGAAGCTGTATTTACATAGTGAGGATTTTTGTGGGACCTTTTAAACAGTAATTACCAAAGAGGAGCTGAACTGAGTTAGGCTTTAAAAGCTGGCTTTTTATTCCACAAGAGGATGACCAAATGGGGTATGTGACCCTTCTCAAATGATGTGGACCCTTTCCACTTCCAAGGAAACCAAACCAAAGGGGTTTGTATGACCATGCTGTGACTCACCGCAAGTCAAACATGGATGTCAAACATCCTTCCCTGCAGGGAATGTAAGTCTCTTGGGCTGTGCTTGCAGCTCTGACTAGTTAGCAGTTAGCCAAAATGTTGTAGGTTAGACCCTTGTTTGCCAATGATTTCCTGAACCAATAGGTAAAACCAAGTCAAACCAAATACACTCCTCTAAGACAATGACAAGTCATCTTTGAACATTTGCCAAATGAATCCCATTCCCTCTGCTCCATTCATGGATCCTTGTATTTTCTCATCTGAGCATTCAATGAAGATGACAGTCATTTTTTTCCTAAGTCTGAAGTTTGCACTATTTTTTAATCAAAACCGAATATGAAGGAGCAGCCAGTCAACTTTTGAACTAAACTTTGCAACACCAAAGAGGTCCCAAAGAGCAGTCAAACCTTGGGAGTCTCTCATCTAGTAGCAGCAGGGCTTGATAGGAAGGTTGGACTACCTCTGTGGAGCAACACTTTAGGCCTGTGCTGAAATGAAATGCATTAGCAGTCATGGTTGGAGTCCAGAGCTAAGCTTCACTGGAGCAGAGATCTGCCATAGATGGTAAAGACTGAGGGGCCGGTCTCGATCACAAGCATGGTACCACATGGGAACATGTCGAAGCTGAGGGTACTTGGAAGTATGACTGACTTTTCTACTGAGTTCTCTTAACAGCGTCCCAAGAAGTTCCTTGTATTTTTACTTTTGGGAGCCCAACAGATGGTTGGCAAGGAGTGGAGAATTTATTGTGTTCAAATTGTTCACAGGGAAAAGGAAATGTTGGGGATTTTGAGCAGAGTCGGCATGTCCCTGTTGGAATCTGGCTTCCATCCAGATACTGGTTTTGAAGGAGCTTCCACTGCTAAACGCCACACCAATGGCACATCTGGCCTTAAGGTCTGGAATTAGGATTGGATGTCCCTCCCGTCCATTTTAAGCCACTTACCCTGGATGTACTGTGATGTTGCTGAGTACTGATTTTGGCCTGTTTTGGCCTCTTACAGTTGCTGTAATAGCCATGAGCAGGAAGAGAATTCACCGTCATGAAGGGAGGCAAATCTCTCCTACCATGATAATGCTACTCTCTGATGATGCGGACAACTGTTTCTTTATGTATTTAAGAAAAGCGTATTAGTTATATTTGTATGTAAATCTATATTGCCAAGACATTTCATTTTATCATTTAACTAAGGATTCTTCACTACTGCCTTTTTGTTAATAAGGAAGAGGATTTAATCCTTTTACCTAACAGAAGCGTAATAAATCTATTATTGGGTTGTTTACTGTTTTTTCTTTTCTTTTTTCAGGTATGATTTTTGACCAAAATATATGAAATAACTCCTTGGCTTTCGGTGAATGCGAGAAAGTAGACTGGCTATAATTAGGGAGCTGAGTTTCTGTATCACACCCATAGGCCTCTGCTGCAAAAGTCAGACCTGGAATTGAAGCATTCAGACATTTTGTGGGTGACTTTTTAGTCCAAGCTTACCTACAGTACAGTACAGTACAGGATACTGAGGAGGAGCAAGAGCCATTGAATGGTGATGCTTCATTCCCGACTGGAAAGGACTTCTGTCCCTCTTAGAGTTGCCACTGCCATTCTGTATGTGGTTCCCGGGGATCTTTCCCATGCATGCCAGCCCTTTGCATTGTGCTGTCTGCTAGGGTAAAATATCTTGCTTTATAATCCATGCCTTGCCAGCTCAGCAGTAAGACTCATTAACATGGTCAGTATGGCCGCACTGGTGCATAGGGACACTTTTCAATAACAAAAACAGATGCCATCAATCATGCTAGTTAGAAGGTACTGCCCCAACTTCGGGATTTAGGCCAATGTCTCACATTCAGTAAATGAACGTTGAAGATAACTTCTGACTGTGAAGTCAGCCATTCGGAGGGCAAGTTACCAAATCATCAGTACAGTTTCACAGATGAGAACTGTGTTTAGTTAAGGACTGCAAGACCATGGCCCAAATTAGTAACACCAGAGTGGAAGCAGATCTTTCAGTGTGAAGGCATGTTGGCACCTCTGATTTTAATACCTTGTATGAAGCTCCCTAAATGCAGCGCTGGCTTTCTAATGCCATTACAGTTCTGTGGCTTCTGTATGCTTCATGTGAAGTTACTTAAAATGAATTACGTGCGACACAGTTGCACAGTGCCATCAGCTTACACGGGCTCTCAGTGGTTAATGTAAAACATGAACCGTGTTGTGCATCTCACGAAAGGAAACATTAGGATTGGCTCTCCTGTAACATAGAAGCAGGAGGATGCTGTCTTTCATTGTGTCTTAAAAATGAAAACATTTGCCAGGGTCCTAAATTGGTCCAGGAATTTTTGTTTCCTATCAATACACCATTAAGTTATTCTCCCATATGGGCTACAACCCTTTATTAGGTATCTGTATCTTCTCAAAAGAAAGATGTGTAAAATTAAAATGAATGTCTGTGAATGCTAGCTGCAAGGTACAGTGTTTCTGATTATGTTTAAAGGGTGAGATTTCTACCGGTATCTGCAATGGTTAAAAAGAATTAAAGAAAACCAAAAACAAGACAGTATTTTAGGGATGTAAATGAGAAATAATCAAATGTGAGTGTAGTACAGCATGCACTTTACCCCAGCTGTCTCTCGTGCCAGATTTTGCAGCTGAAATAGAGGTGGCTGCATGTGTCTAGATCGGGGCGGGCAATTTTATCAGGTGGAGGGCTGGTTACTGAGTTTTGGCAAGCCACTGAAGGCCACATTACAGGCAACTGGGAGCAGATAAATATTAAATTTCTAAATTTTGTAGGGGCCCCGCGGGCCGGATAGAATGGCTTGGTGGGCTGCATCTGGCCCACGGGCTGCATTTTGCCCACCCCTGGTCTAGATGTATCCACTCCGTTTCCCCTTGGAAATTTGTCCCCAAGTGCCTAACTATTGTGATGAAAGACACCCCTCCCCTCCGCCACAGTATTGTGTATCTCGAGTGATCCCTTGGGAAAATGAGTTTTTCTGCCCTTTCAGATTACAGTGAGTCTTTGAATTGAAGAAAGTGCTGACATTTAGAAGTCATGTAGGGTGAGTATCTCACGTGAGCATTTTAAATAAATGGCAGGTGAGCCTCTTTGGGTAGATGTGATATCTTTTATTAGACCAACTGAGCAGTTGGAAACAAGTTCTTTGCAAGCTTTTAAAGAAATGACCAGCTGTTGTTCACAGCTGTGCCACTGGATGGCATCTGAGTTATAAGTGAAGTTGAGTGAGGGGAGCTCCGGTTCGGGAGTGCAGTAGAGAATTACCTGGGAGGCGAAATGGCAGGTGCTACCGTGCAGTTCAGCTTCATAGAGGGACTCTATGAAGGTGGCCCTGTGGGTTGAGCCGAGCAGTAATTCACAGTGAATATTTTATTCACCAGACGCCTCTCCTTTGCACCCATAAATTATTCGTGAAGATCTTGATTTTAGTCATGCATTTCTTCAGCCAATAGCTTCCACTTTGCAGATGACTTGCAAGCAGATTGCCGTGAATATTCATGCCGTCAATCTGCAATGGGCTGGTTTGCCACGTGGGATTGTTTCTGCCTCCGAATTGGATGGAAACATTAAGTACCCACAACATGCAAAAAAGACTCTGATAGGTGACTCTGCCGATTGTTTGTTTGTTACGGGGGTCTCATGGCTCATTCCTATTCCCTGGATTGGATCAATTAGGTAGTGAATAGATGTAGAGTTGTGGACAAGTGTTTGATCGGATAGGTATGAATCCTTGTTACCAAATGGTCAGCTTTGCAAATTCAGCATCGGGCTTGAGGGCCCGGTGGGGCTGTTCTAGGACACACAACGTCACTGTTGTTGCACAAAACAACTGCTGTCAGCTCTTACACCCTAGGGACTTTGGTTCACTGACTTCAGTGGAGTTATATCAGGGTCCCCACTCTATTAAAATACTTGTCCTCAGTCACAGGCCAAATTCGATGCTGTGGTTACAACTTACAAATGTTAACACATAAACCAGCATGGAAGCAGAGATTAGAGCCAGCATAGTGCTGCAGGGTTAAGCGTAAAACATAGTAAATACTGTAATTTATCACTAAAACAAGAAAAAAAAAAGACTGAATTACCCACAGAGACTAGACTTGGGAAGTGAGAAGGAACCATTTGTTCAGTCACTCCTAAGAGCAGAGTTGTTTGTTAAGGTTAATGCGTTTCCATCTCTCTCTCTCTCTCTCTGGTTTGCTGAATTCTTTTGGGGGCACTGCAGCTTATTTCGGCTGCTGATTTTATTGCAAATTCAGCAGTACCGGATGATATGCTGAGGATAATTTTATGGCAGTTGCACAGCTGAAAATCTCCATTACAATGTAGATCTTGCAGGCTTTGCAGGGACTCGTGTCTGCTACTCGAGTGGAGTGGAAATGAACAAATAGGACCGTCCTAACATATGAGATTTTATTTATCCCTGACGCAGACTCCAGTTGCTGGTCGATAAAGCTATAGCTATAAAAGACAGGCATACTGGAACTCAGCACCAAAGAAAAATTGCACTCTGAGTGCATATTTTCAAAATCAGTGTTTATCCTTGAATGCATTTGCTCCTTGGATTATATCTTGTAATACAAAGCCTGTTCATAAAGAGCAGATGCACATGCATTCAGTTTTTCATTGGAAATTGTAAATTTAATGTGCTTAATGAAATATTTCTCACCGTGACAGCCCCTTTTTCAGTGTCATAACTAGATAAGAAGTGTGGAGAGGGTTCTTGTAAGAACACTCTGATGAGATATGCAAATATAGTCACTGGTGGGTAAGAACCATAAAATTTGAATCATTCATGAGCTAAATTTATGAATGAAATCTCTCTAATACTATTTCTACAATTTTCGTTTTGTTATGCTTGTTTATAGTATCCATTATTCATGTGCCACAAATAATGTACTCTGGATCTGAGATGCAGCTGGGAACACTGGATCGAACAGTCAGCCTCTGAACCAAAAAGTGTGAACAGCAGTGGGATTCCTTCCAATTTCCAGAGCCGGGTCTCCTGATAAGGCTTCTAATTCAAATAATAATTCGTAAGGAAATTCAAAATATCTTTTAGATCAGTAAGTAATAGTGATGCGTTGACTAATGTCTTAGACTGTCTCTTAAATAGGCCGTCTCTTAAATCTGTCTACCGAAAGTGCACTATGTGCTTTGCACACCAGCATAAATACTACATAACATTAACTCTTTTAATAAATGCTGACACCTTTACACCTCTATTTATGCACCTGTGCTGTGAACAAAATCTCTTAATTTCCCACAGTGATCTTCAGGGTTCTGGGTTTTCCATTTCCCCAGAAAAACTGAGGAGAATGTGGATTTCCCTCTTTACCAGAGTAAAATGCGGATTTCTCCTTTTAGCAGAGAAACCCTCAGATTTTGCAGTTTTGCAAAGAGCTGTCTGCAGGTGGGCAGAGTCCCAGCCTGCAAGGGGCTGGGGGGAGCGGGTGAAGGGCGGTCAGGCAGGGGGTGCCACGTGCATGCACGTGGCCACGGGGCAGCCAAGAAGCAGCTGTTGCAGGTAAGTGGTGGCGGCGGGGGGGGGGGAGGGATTGAGGCCCCCATAGGGAGGGAGGGAGTTGGGCAGGGCTGGTGATGAGTTTGGGGCTGCTGCCCAGCCCCATGGTGCATGGGGTTTGGGGCCCAGGGCTGCAATGTGTGGCCACAGAAGGCGGGAAGGGGCCATGGGTGTGTTGCCCAGGAGGTGGGAGGGGGTGGGTCCAGCTCCCCCTGCTGCGCGCACTCCTGAGAGTGGCAGGGGAGACCCATGCCCCCCAGATCTGTGCATGAGGTGGGGATGGGGGCAGGCTGTGTGCTGTGGGCTCAGGTTCCTGCCCTGCTGCCCTCCCCTGGGGCATCCACGGCCCTGTGGGTGCGACCTGATGCTGCAGGGAAAAGCTGGGCTGCATGGATCTTCTTGCCACTGCGAGCTCCACGCTGCCCTGCCAACATGTCCCGTGCCCTTACAGCAGCAGTGGGGGTGGTGGCATGGGATTGTGCCCCTCACTACTCCTGTGTGCAGCAGCAAGGAGGTTCCTGTGTGGCCCTGCTATGCCTTGGAGCATTGGGTTGTACCTGCTGTCTGTGGAGGCCCCAGGGCCAGGGCTGTCCCGGGGGGTGTGTGGGGAAATTGGGGTAACCGCCCCAGGTCCCATGTTTTGGGGGGCCCTGCAGAGCTGGATGGAGCAGCAGCTGGGCAGAGCTTCAGCTCCGCATCGAGCCACTTGCCACCCCCGCACCACTGCCAATGTGGCGGCAGCTTCTTTGGCTCTGGGGCCTGTGGGATCAGAGCAGGGGCAGGGCCCCGCATGGGCTGATTTGCCCCGGGCCCCACACCCTGCTCAGGTCACCTCTGCCCAGGGCAGCAGGGCCAGAGCCTAAGCCTGCAGTGGGCAGCCTGCGCCCACCCCTGCCCCATGCACAGACCTGGGGGTCCCCAGTGCCCCCCTGGGAGTGCGCACAGTGATGGGGAGCCACCCCCCACCCCTCACTTGAGCCTACAGCAGGAAGGCAACAGCCACTGTCTCCTGCCAGGGGCAGGGGGCTATGGACCTGGGTCCCTGGCCCCATAGCCTTGGCAAGCTCTGTCAGGGCTGGAGGCAGGGTGGAGGGAGAGGGGTACCAGCAGGGCTGGGGGGGGGGGGGGGGGCTGTGGAGGGCCTTTCAGTTTTAATCATGTTTTGGGGGGTTTTATCAGAGAATTTGAGATTGTTTTTACCTGGGAAAACCAGGATCCCTGGTAAACTTTAATATAAATGAAACAGGCTGCAAAACGTATTATTCTAGCTCATAATAATTGAATCACTTTCCATGATATAGATATCTAAGGTGCTTAAGAAGCTTTAGTATATGCTATAGAGAAAGCTGTTTGGCAATAGAATACAGCAACTTCTGAGATAGACTGTATCAGCCTGTATCAGCACAGCAGTTTTTTTGGAAGAAAACTGGAAAATGGTATCGCCAGCTGAAATGAGAGGGGTGATATTTTAGAGAGAACATAATTGCTCAGCATGGGGTATAACTGTTTTTAATGCTTTCCTAAATCTTAGCCTGGCCGGTTCTGCAGAGACGCACTGATCTCATTTTAGCCAAAGCTACAGGCAATTTCTGGCATAGCTTACCACAAAGAATGCTTGGGGGGTGTGCGTGTGTGTGTGTGTGTGTGTGTGTGTGCGCGCGCGCATGCATGTTTAACCATGCAATTGATATGGAATTGCTATACTTTGTTGCCTTTAGCATTTTGACTCTTTAAAATGTCTAGAGACGATTGCATCTACAGAAGTAGGCAGCCATTTTGCGTTGAGGAGCAGCATGGTTCAGAGGACAGCTGGACCAAATATCCTCTGGGCTAGGGACAGACATTACACATAAACCAGTTTAAGTGATCAGAAACTGGTTTAAACCTGTAACAGAACAGATGTTCAGTGTACATAAACTGGTGGGAAAATGGCTGAAAGCGGTTTGAGATAAACTGGCAAGGTGTCTGGAACAGACACTGAATAAACTGATTTGACCCTAATCAGTTAAGTCTGATACTACATTCAACCAGGCTTAAGTTAAATCAGACCCCCCCTGCATCCCAGCATGCTCTCTGGGCTGGGGCAGGGTTCTCTGCTCCATGGCAGGGCTGGCCCTTCCCTTCTGCTCCCTGGCTGCAGCTCCCGCAGAAACGTGCAGGCACAGCAGTGTCTGCCTGGCTTCCTCCTGCTCTCCCCCTCCCTTCACCACTCCCTGCTAAGCAGGGATCCCCCGTCCCCTCTGCCTTACACTGACACCTCAGCATGAGCTAGCAGACCATGTGCTAGCTACGGTCCGTGCTGTGGCAGACAGCAGTGTTGGCTTGGGGCTTTTTGGAGCTAATCAACAGCTCAGCTGGTAACGTCCCTCCGTTCCTTCTTTGTTTAAGAAGATCTTGAACTAATGAGAGGCTTTTTGTTTTTGGATGCTGATAACAGAGCTGATAAATGCTCTGTTATCATTCAAGGAGGGGGGGAACACCTCCCTAATCCTGCCGGAGCCTGGCCATGCCCCCTCAGCTCAGCCCTGTGCAAGGGAAGGGAGGGCTGCTCTAGCACCCCCTGGCTTCTAGCTTGAGCCACTGCAGGCATGTGCCTGCATGTCTGGGATGTTTGTACAGTTACAGACTGATTCAGCCTAGCCAGGTTAGACTAACCGGCAAAGATTGAATCAATTCAGGCTCAAGCTATTTGAATGTCTGTCCCCATCCATGGTGACTGAGCTAGATGTTCCAGACAGCAGGAATCAGAACTCAGTACTGAACAAGTTTTCAGCAAAGGAGCATCACAGGATGGTTTGGCAATTGTAAGCCAATGAATACGTGGGTAATTGCTGTTGACACCTGATCCCTAAACATTGCCCTTAGAGTACTGTTTCACCTGGCTGGTTACTTATATGGATGTTATCCCCTGTTATCTAAATGTCTTTAAATCAATTCATTGATTCTGTCTTAACTCATCTTGGTGTGGCAAAGAAAAGGGTTATCTCTGTTTTTAGGTACTCATAGGTTTGTCTAAGGCCATTCAAGCATTCTCTTGGATGTGGAGCCTACAGGAAGTTTACAGCAGTCCCACAGCTTTCTGTTTCTGACTTCCAGCCCTTTCACATCCCATACCCTGTCTCAACTACCTGTAATTAGAGCCAAACACAGAAGAAAAGACAAGTAACCTGCAGACTGGTCCCTGGGAGGTTTCCTCTTGAGAAAAAGAAAGCATATTGTGCAGCGAGCGTAAGGTAAGAGATGGACAGGAAGGAACGGCTTATTTGACTTAGGCTAGTTAAGGGTGACCCTTTGTGTTGCCTCTAAATATCAGTGTAGACATAGAGAGTACTTTTAGTTGAGCTGGGAATTGAACTCTGACTATGTAAGCCTTAGGGGTATGTCTACACTGCAATTATTATTTTGTACTGTACACCTACCTTGAAGTTAACTTCTATTTTAGGTATTTGTAGTGCATACTACAAAACCACCAATAAGCTAGGTAAATACTTAGCTCAGTCTGAGTTCTGGGAGAGCTTACTGTTACAGTGCTTGCTCTAGTTTAAAGTTGCCTTAGGTATATCTACTCAAGCTGTATTCACAGCATTAATGGGACTATTTTCATGCAATTAAAAATAGAAAAATGAGGGGGAGACTAAAAGAACGGTGTGTGATCCAACACCTGTTGGCTCAAAGGGGTTCTGGACCAGATCCTTCTAGTAAAATTCTCTTTTAATCATCTTATCTCAAAATATGTCAGTTTTCTCAGTAAGAAACAGAACCAGTCCATACCTTTGTACTGCAAGCCGAAGAACACACTGATTCTGTACAGAGCTCACCAGAGCAAATGGTAAAATTAAACTGTCATTTAATAACTCACTGTAACAGGTTTCCTTGAAGGGGGAAAAGATCACTACATTTTCTTTCATACTACATGCAGCTTTTATTTCTAAACCCAGCTGGTAGAAATTGGTGTGTGCGTTATAAATGAGGAAATATAGTAAAAACAGTGTTTACCACTTAAGCTTTTCCTGGACAAAATAGAAAATAACTCTGCACATGATGCACAGAGAGCAGAACAATGAGGGGGCTGAGCTCCCGAGCTGCTGCTACTCAGTGGGCATGTCTACACATGCAGTTAATGTGAAGCAATAAACTCCAGTGCAATATGTGGTGCATATTGGTCGATGGTGCACCACATATTGCACTGGAGTGCATTGCTTCTGGGCACGCCATTTGAATGTACTCCTGGGACCACATGTGGTGAGCCGGGTTAGAGCAGCCCTGGCTAGCAGGGAGTTCAGGGGGTTCATTTGCCAGCCTGCAGCGGCTCTGACCCAGCTCGACATGCTGTGGAGAGGCTGGTGGGGCACGAGGGTGCTCCAGCACAGGGCTACCCAGCAGGCAGCTGAAGCACCTTCATGCCCCAGCCAGCCAGACCCGCGTCTACACATGTGGTGCTGTGAAGTAAACTTCACAGCAGGATAATACTTGTATTTGCAAGTACTAACGTGAACTGGAGCTAATTAGTTTCCTCCATTCAAATAGCCCTGTATGTGTAGACACGAGACATTTACTGCCGAGCTAATTTGTCACCTCTGCAATAAATGTCTCGTGTAGATCTGCCCAGTGACTTGCTACAAGGAAAGATTATTTTTCTTCATTCTGCCTTTTAAACATTTCATTTTAGGGTGTACTGTATGCTAGAAAATATGATATTTTGGTATTATGATACTTTGCTGTCTTAAATTGCTCTGTAAAATAAAAAGCACATGTGCAGCTGTTATAGATGATGCTTTATAGATTTACGTGCTTACTTCAGCCACTAAAAATCGATGTGTTGGAAGCAACAGAGAGAAATGCCTTGTGTGTGTGAGCGGACATGTTTGATTTTCACGGAGCTGGGGCAGGTGGGGAATCGGGCTTGGAGCACTGGTGAGAGCAAAGCATAAGGTGATCTTTGCTTCAGCTGCAGGAGAATGAATGCCTTTTTGATTTCAGTCCGAGCTAGAAAACACATGTTTTTGTCATTTTACAGATCTGCAAACTAGAGAATTTAAGGGAATGGACAAAAGGGAAGAGAAGTGAAATGTTTCCTGTTGTTTTGTCCTCTCCACACTTTCATAAAACAGTGGAGTTAATATATACTTGACGAGCAGGTTATGTGGCACGCTGGTTCCTGTAAGCCCAGCTCTGGCCTTTCCTAGAAGGTGCAATGAACTTGCCTGGCAGCAGTGTCCTCAGTGTGCCCGTGGCTCCGGGCAGGATGCCTCCTCAACCAGAAGCGGTGTAATTTCCTCTGTACAGTGCTACAGGCAGGTTAATTCTCACAGCCATGGACCAGTGCCAATCAGCCTCTCCCCAGCTCGTTAGCCCACCTGCTAAATGGTAGGACAGCTTTGGAGGTTTTGTGTTTGGCTAGGAGCCTGAAAAGGAGATGTTTCTCCCAAAGTAGCCCATTTTGATTAGGTTTTTGGGATCTGTTTCTTTTACAAGATTTCCAAGCTTTGCTTTGAAAGCAACACAAGAATAACCTTTCCCCAACCCCCCCCACAACATCCATTTTTGCCTTCGGACCATCTCTGTGGCTAAGAAGCTCAGAGATGAGCGTGTGGGGATCTGTACCGACAGAAATCAAAGCAGAAAAGAGAACTTGTTTCTTTATACCTGTAGTTCTTCAAGAACAACATCTTGTTCAGACTGTCTCAGGCTTTTGAGGATACCGAGAGCAAGAGAAGCTTGCTTCTCACCTGTCATGGGACATCAGCCTCTTCCAAATGCTTCAGGGGATGCACACATGGTATCTAATAGCCCAGGGGCGGGCAATTATTTTGGGCGCCGGGCTGCTTACTGAGTTTCAGCGAGCTGTTGAGGGCTGCATGACAGCTCAGGGCAGATTAATATTAATTTTCTAAATTTTTTAGGGGCCCTGTGGGCCAGATAGAATGGTCTGGTGGGCCACATCCGGCCCCCGGGCCGCATTTTGCCCACCCCTGTAATAGCCACTGCTTGCTGTGGGGCATGCATACCCCCAGGATTGTCTGGGTAATCATGAGATGTCACAATTACTTGTAAGTGGCCTCTTAAAAGACCCTGAGCTAAAAAAAGGCTAGCACATTCAAATATCAGTAACGAGGAGGAAAATTATAAGAACTCTCAATCTTCATGCGTCAGGGCACCTGGCAATTAGCTGCTTAAGTCAGAGATTTTTTTCCCTTCTTGAGCTGCATTGTGATGTTGTCCAGAGCTACAATATCTGATTTAGTATATGTTAGAGACCAGATCTTCTGTCTTTGCAGGACAATTTCCATAGGTCTCTTACACCAGATCAGTGACCCAGGATAAAGTCAGAGCTCTGAATTCCTTTGCTTTTGTGAATTTGAGCTCGACATTATCTGAGTATAATGGTCAAGTGAATCCCTAGCGTGACTCCTTTGGCTTCACCACAGGGTAGAGATATACCTTTTGACTAACGCGTACAACAGCACTCTCCCAGTATTTGGTAATAAAATTAATATCCCCCATTCAAACTTTTAGTGGCCAATTCAGTGAACTATTTCTATGCAACATGTGAAATACATCCGCATGTTCCTGTCATTGCCAGATGGGATATCATTAGGTTGCTTAAATAACTATAAAGGGATTGCAGCAATTACCATTTTTAAATATTTTAGGTTTAGTGTGCTATACAGCTCTCTTGATCTGGTTGTTAATGGTTTTAATGACCTGTCTAGTAGAATTTAGTTTTGGCTTTGCAGGGCTGTTCAGTTGAAAAATAGCTCTGTGAAGAAGAGTGAATTAAAGCAGAGCTTGGAGACACTGTTTGAATCTTAAAGTCCCAAGTTTCTCCAAGCATTTCAAAATTAGCATCTAGCTCTTTAAAATATCCTTGTCCATTTGGCAAGCAAGCTTAACTCCTAGCAGCAGTGCTGTTTTAAACTTCAGTTCTGTGCTCTAATCGATGGTGACGCCCTCATGCTCCCAGCCTTCGTGCTCCTGGCTTTTTTTAAGTATTTGAAAATGATTTTGAGTTGTGTGTACGTGACCCCAGCTTGGGAAGGAGCGGGATGTTTCCTAATGGTTACAGCAAAGGATGGGGAACTAGGGGCTACAGGTTCTTTCTGCCTTTCACCTGGTGCCTGGTCATTTTAATGTCTATGCCTCAGTTTCCACATCTCTAAAATGGGGCTCGTTATTCCTGATATGCACTGAGTTTGGGGCGGTTAATATTTGAATTTGAACCTTTTTGAATGAAGTCCTACCCAAGCTGCACCGTTGAACTAGAATCCACAACAAAGCCACCCATTATTCTCCAGTTCTGGAGGGGGGCTAAGCCTGCTGAGAGCAAACTGTTGATAAAGGACCTGGGACAAGAACTAGAAATACATCTGCTGCCTGGCACCCCAACTTTAAAGCCGAAGTGTAGAAAGATACCAATGCATCCAAAGGGAAACCAGTGAGCTAGATATTCCAGGAAACCTGGGGTCTGATCCCATGGGAATTCCCATTGAACCCCTGCTCTTGGCGCACAGTGATAGCTTTGGTTTGGTGCCTGGAACAATGTTACGCTTTGAGATATGGTATCAAAGTTTCAGGTAGTTTTCATCTAGCTTCCTTATTTGGAGAAAATCCAAGGTTAATTTGCCCTCTGACCCAGCTCGCTATCATGATAGAAAGTAGCTTTCCAATGGGACGCCGTCATATGAAATGCCATTTCCAAAGACCCCAAGCCTGTGTTCTGCCACAGGATTGCGCATGACAATTTGTTGAAAGATATTAATATTTATGAGGCGTCTTATAAAAAGAGGTGGGCTGGAGAAGATGGATTGTGATTAGATTGTACTTCAAATTTAATTACATGACACATGTAATCATTAGGAACCCATTAAGGAGTCTGACCAAATAAGCTCATAAATTCCTTCATTCCGCTTGCTGGAATTAGTTGTTCCAGACAACTTAGCGAGCATGATTGTGACCTGACTTCATCTAGTTATATAATAACACGTGTACCTCCGCTCCCTCCTTGACTTGCATGATTTCAGAATCAAACCTACTTTCCTTTCTATTGGGGAATATTATTCTTAGTGATGCTCAGTTAAAGGATACCTCTTCTCTTGTTTGGACATATGTGGTAATTGTCAGCATTTAATTTTGGAGTGCAGTCTAACTGTAACCATACCAAGCAGGAGACGCAGCAGTATCAATAAAGAGTAGCTCCATCAAGGTCAATGCTTGTAGTCATATAAATCTAGTGAATGAAGAGGATACAGCCCTATATGCAAATGGCTTGAAATTAAGACTTTTGCAGACTTTTTGAGCTTTATTAATGGCCCAAAAATGGAAGGGAGAAGCAATTTAATGATACAAGGATAATTGGCTAAAAACAACGTATATAAGATTGATTGCTTTGGTGGTTGCTGCATAGATTAATATTTAATTGTGTCAGTAGGAATAAGCTGGTCTGAATTAAGAATAACACAGCTGGCATATGGTTATGAATTTAGATGAAAGCAGCATGCAGAAACACTATCTGCTTGAGAAAGCAAGGCAGGAATTAAAGCTGTTTTGCTGGAAATCAGACTACATGATCATATTTGACCTGAAAAGATATTCCTGTAACCTAGCCCGTGCTTTCAGAGCTGATGGATTTGTTGTGTTTAACAAGGAGTTCAGAAGAATGCTTGCTTAAGCTTGTACTTATCCAGGCTTTTTGGCTATTGTTGAGTCGGTTGGAGAAAGAGAGAGGGGGGGAATAGTTTTACCTGGATCATTTATCTGTTAGTGGCTTTTTGCCTGGAGGGGGAAACAAAACAAAATTGGAATATAATGGCTTGCACTCAGATGGGATGATATTTTTAGTGGCACAATTACAGCTGTAAAAGCCAGTGAATTACTTCACACTTTATCAATTTAAACAAAAAAGACACTAATCGTAGTGTTTTGCTTTGGAGGGATTTTATGTTCACAAGACAGCTAAGCACTGAGGGAGAAATGCTACAGAGCCAGATTTCAGAACCTTTGTATAGCACTAATAAGGAATAATAATGAATATTTCAAGATTTTATTTTCAAGAAATACATTATGGAATGGAGCCATTTTCTCATGCAGGTAATTTCAGAGAGCAAGCTGGTTAAATCCATCTTTTAAACCAGGATAAGCCAAAAATTAAATTCCATGTAGTAGATGCTACTGCGGCGTCTACATACAAAATTGTAGGAGTACAAAGATGGCTCAGCAGCTCTCTGGTCATGGCATGGTCATACAAACAGGGTCTCAGCAGTACTCATGTTAATAGTACCCTTGAATTCATGTGAGATTTAGGATTTGGCCCATAAATGTCTCCCTGCACATGGATGACTAGCAACATTTGCCACGCTGTTTGGGAAAAATGCTGGCGAGGAAGTGTTCTGGGAGCAGGCCCAGCTCAACACAATGGTAATCTACTGACATTTCTTTTTAATTATTTTTAATATGGAAAAATGCACTCATCTCTTGCAACATAAAACAGAGGTGATGGAATCTGAAGGAGAATATTAAGCATCTAAAGCAGGGGCGGGCAATTATTTTGGGTGGAGGGCTGCTTGCTGAGTTTTGGCAAGCCATCAAGGGCCGCATGACAGGCAGCCAGGGGCAGATAAATATTAATTTTCTAAATTTTTTAGGGGCCTTGCGGGCCAGATAGAATGGCCTGACGGGTTGCATTTGGCCCACGGGCCACATTTTGCCCACCCCTGATCTAAAAAGTCCAGCTTCCTGTGCTCCTTTTTGTTCCCCTTCCAAATGAGACCAATGTGGCCCATTACAGACTGAAGCCAAAGGGTTACCCGAGATCCACTTGTTGACTACAAGCAGATCCCTTGAGTTTAACTAAGGGATGGGTTGTTTTTAGATGCTCTACCAAAGCTGAGTAGAGGAAAGCATAAGCAATTCCTTGGAGGAGCTAAACATGCCTGTATCGATTACTGTCTGAATGAACAGGCCCTGAAAAGGGGAGGGAAAAAACCATTCCTCTCTTTTATTACAATATTAAAATTCAGCTTGGGCAAGATGCCATGATAGCAGTTGCTGTGCTTTGGTTTTTTTAAGGCCGTATATTAGACAAAGGTTAAAAGGTAAAACCATTTGTTATTTCCTCTGCTGTCCAAATAATCTAAATGATATGTCCCGTGACGGTCAATAAGGCCCCATTCTTCCAAGGGATTGGAAAAGGACAATTATTCATAGTGTATATTAACATCAATATTTCATGGCACAGAAACTGCATTTCAGGAAGCTTGGGGAGGTTGTCTTAAAAGTCCGTTTTATTTTGTTTTAATTTATGTTGCGCTCTTGCAGATCAGAAACAGATTTACAGACTTACTGAGGGCCAGCTTGGTTTACATGGAGTTGCTGTACACAGAACTAGGGGAACTCCACAACGGTGACTTGTAACGCTGAGGTTTATCCAGCTGTTCCCCGTCTTCCATTGACTGGAAGGAAGCTTCAGCATGCAGATAAGAGATTTGCTGAAATGGTGCATTGAGCTTATAGACTTGATCCTGCACCCCTCAAATTCACTGTGGCTGGGTACAGACAATCAAAAAGGCCAAGGCAGAATCAATTTAAATTACGTGGTTGTCTATAAGTGGCAAAGTTTAGATCGGTAGTCAACAGAACACATGTTTGCCCTTTGGTGGTGGGGGGCGGGTGTGGGGTGTGGAAATCTTACACCGAGGTCCGCTCTTTTTAAACCAGTCTGGGCATGCCAAACTTCTGTTCTGTTATGGGTATAGACCAGTTTCTGATCACTTATCTGCATAACAATATAATGTCTGTACCTGGCCTGCGAGTTTTGCTGCTGAAATGAGAAGATGGTGAAGTGGACCCAGTGGGGATCTCAATGAGATGTTGAGAACCATAACCCTCAACTTTCAAAAGGTTGTAGTGTGAGTTTCTAAAGGTATGTGAGAGGGGGGAAGGGGAAGTTGGAAATGGGGAATTATAAAAGGAGGATTGTGACAAAGGAACACCTGCAAATCTCTGGCCTACGTGGTGGAGTGCCCCAAAGGAGATGGTCAGAAGAACACTGTTGAGCAAACTTGGGCTCCAAGCTGCACATCTCTGTCAAGAAAGAGGTGCTCCTGGGTGTGTGCAGAACTTCATGTTCAGAAGCGAAGGCACCTCTAAAGTCCAGGTATCTCTGGGGCAGGAGCAGCTGAGCAGTGTGTTCAGGATCTCCTTTTGAACTTTGGGCTCTGAATTATACCCTGAAGCCAGAGCCCCATAGGAGATGTGCGTTGGAGCAGGGAATGAAGCCAAGTTTCAAGCTCATATCCTAAACAGTAGATCGACTTTCCTCCTGGCTGAACCTATTCTACATGTTCCCCCTTAAAAATTCATGATTGCTTCCCATGCTGGAAAGGTGGTGCATTGTAGCATGGTTTGGCTGAGGTATTCTGCTCAGTACAGATCTAAGGCCTATCCTAAAGGCTGCTGTTGATCTCCCTATGACATTGTTCCCAGTATCGACCCCACCAAACCACCACAGTGGGATAATTTGAGGGGAAAACTATGTAGTATAAACAAAGCCTGACAGGCTGAGAGACATGTCAAAGGTTCACAGCTCATCCATGAACTCCTGGACTGGGGGCAGTGGCTTATGCTGCCTTTCTAGGCAGACAGATGCCAAAAATTTTGGCTCAGTTGGCTAAGCCTTCAAAGTTGTACCTGTGGTTATAAATGGAAAAGGGAAGGTGCTTAATAATTGGCCCCCTGAGCCTCGCTGCTGTGCCACAGTTGAGCCCTGGTAGGATAAGACATTTCAGTAAGGGCCTTGTCAGACCTTATGCTGCAAGCTGAACAAATGTTAATTCGTTTAGTGGTTTTTGGCTTGGTGGAGCAGTCGCATGTAAGGCTAAAAACCCTCTTCTGACTGTCCCTGTCCTGCACAGCTGTGACTTGCCACTAGAGGGGACCTGCAGGGACAAGGAGTGGTTGTGTTTGGTTCAGGAGGGGAAGAGTGCGCTTCAGGTTGTGGGAATGTGATGGGAGAGGGATTGAAAATTAGTACGGGACTTTGTCTCGGTCAGGATTGCAGAACACCAAGGCTAAGTAAATTCCTCCCTGCTGCTTTAGCGCTCGGTGGTCCTATCATCCATCAGCTGTCCTTGATTTGCAATGTTTATAAAGATCGAACCTTGATCTTTTAGGGCCTGGGTCACAACTATCATTTGCTTTTTTGATGCTGCTTTCAAGCAAAGCAAATAAAAAGGAAAAAAAGCATCCAGGGAGACGTTATTAAGAGAACCGTGATCCATCCTGAACAATGTTTCTCTTGTGTGTTTGCATACTCCATTTTTGGAGGGGTTTACGTTATTAAAGCCCCCCAGTGAGCGACTGATCGTTGTTATGTTTTTTAAACAGGGTATAATGTGAAATAAGTAAGTTCAAGATTCAGGAGCACCGCACAGTGGAGAATCTTTGCAGAGTCAGCTCTAATAGATTTCCTGCAAATTCTTGCCAATGCGTGTTCTGGAAAAAAATACACCCCAATATTTCCCATAAAGGAGACCGATCCATTGCTGGCCTTGCCTGCTCGCTATCAGTATACCAGCAATAATCCAGGTTACGGATGCTTAATCGCTATCTCTCTGCAAGCAAGAAAACAAGCCTCTGCTCATCTGAATCCTGACTCAATAGGGACGTTAGATGGCAGCAGAGCAGGTACTGGCCTTCCACAAATGCAGGTACTGGCATTTGCAGAACAAAATGGGGGTTAGCCATTTGCTATAGACAAGTACTCTCACATACTCTCACATACCCTAAATCAGTACACACTCAATGTGTAGGGGTTATAGATGGATCTGGGGTCCCACCCTCTGCTATTTGCTCACAGTCACTAATGGGTTAACAATGAGCACAACAAACTCCTAAGTCGGCCTGATGAGGGAAATCAATATGATCCCCAGATTGTTTAATGAAATAAAATAAAAGAGGCCATTTGACATATTCTGTCAGCATGAAGCACAGCCTTGTTACTTAATAGGTCTACTTCATAGAGGTTTTCTAATCCACAAGAAGTGCCCTGAGGCAAAATGAGGAGTTAATCATCTCTTCACGATGACAATTAAATATAATTAAGTTTAAGGAAAATCAGCTGGAGAAGTTGTTATTTTTCCTGTTGGTGTCAGGTAAAATAGGTCAGGCTGTGGGAGAGGGTAATTTATGGCACTACCCTTTTTGTTCAAGTTCTGCGATCTCCTGTATTTGCAGCAGGCTTCTCTCCAGGACCGGAGATGATAAGACATATTTCTTGGTGTTTTGCTTGGGGAACTTACCTTCAGATTTTCACCATTATAATTAGTGTTTCTGGATGGCTTCTCATTCCATCACTCTTTGATGGGCTTTGAGCAGCTGGGCTATTTGTTATGGAGAGAAATAAAAAGAATTACACTCCTCTTTGTAGAAACATTCCATGTTTCCTCCCCATACCCGAATCAGCTATTTCTCACTGAGCTACAGAAAAGAACATGTATATTAAGGAGAAAGCAGAGGCTGGGTAAGGCAGAAAACAGAGAGGTAGTGTTTTAATGGGCATGAGATGTATTACTGTGCATTAGCATAGTTTACTGCACAGTAAGTGCATGCATCTACATGTGTACACACTTACCATGCAGTAAAAACCCTTAATCCTGCTTACATTTGCTATTTGCAAATGCAAGTAGCAAATTTTAAGTAGGATTAGTTACTGTGCAGTAATGCGCGTGTAAATGTGACCTGGGGGCAAGTTTGCTCCTGGGTCTCCCCAGCCACTAGAGGGCCAGCCTTGGGCCAGCCCCAGGGCTGCGGGCTAGGAGCCTCTCCTGCCCCAGGGCTGGGCTACCTCTATGGCAGCCCCCGTCTGCAGGCTTTAGAAGCCTGCAGGCATTTTATCCCCCTGGGCTGGCCACAGCTTAGCTGTGCCTACCTGCTAGCACTGCTGCCTGGCACCGCACTGCTGATGTATTCTCTGGGCAGCTAGCAGACGCCACACAGGCAAGGGAGGCGGTGGTCATGGGAGAGCTAAACTATCCAGATGCCTGCTGGGAGGAGCAGACAGCCAAAACAAGCTGCTCGTGGAGATTCTTACACTGTGCGCACCCAGGTGGTGTCTAGTCCCACCAGGGGTAGCGCCTTGCTTGACCTGGTCTTAGCAACAGGGGATGATCTCGTGGGGAACATGCGAGTTCATGGTAGCCTGGGAGTGCTCATCCCCAGACTCAGCCACAAGTTGTGGCTGGCCATGACACTGCTGGCCACCAGCAGTGCCAGATCCTCCCTGGAGAGGGGTCCTCAGCTGGGTGCCTACATGACATGCCTCTCCATCAGAGGACACTGCCCAGAGCTGGATACTGTTGCTTCCAGCCAGGGCCAAGTGGATCCATCGGCCACACTGGCCCTAGCCACGTGGTAAAACCCATACTGGGGGGAGGGCCCTCCCAGCCCTTGCCCCCACCCCTGATTCCACCACCCCTGCTCCCACCTCCCCTCCCTGAGGGTGGGGGCGTGGGCATCTCCTCATCCCAGGTATCCAGAAGCCTTGTTCCCCTTGAGCCCAGGTGCTGTGGACTGGGCAGCAGCACAGGAGTGCAATTGGCCTGTATGAGGGGTAGTGGTAGAGTGGGGTCTGGAGCCACAGCAGCAGGTGCTGCCAGGAGCTTGGCCTGTCCCACCCTGGAAGTGGGTCAGGGCAGGAAGGCTGCCTGTGGCCAGCACCCAGTGGCCCACTGGCCCCTGGGGAGTGAGCAGGGATGGGGGGACTTGGCTGGTGGCTGCCTGGGACTGGGCCTGCCCGGCCAAGTTACCATGGTCCTTGGGCACCCATGCATACCCAGCCCCTGATCTGAGGCTGGGCAGAACACAGGCCTCTGGTACCAGGCATCTTATTTCAGAAATGTTGCAAACTCTCACAAACAACTTCTGTCTCATGGCTCTACAGTTCCCAACAGCTGCACACGGAAGAGAGGCCATGCCTGGCAGTCAGGATGCAGCCTCAAGGTTGTTGCCACCCACAGCTGGGGCCCTGAGGATGCTCTGGCTCTACCAGAGGAGGACCCAGATCAGGACCCTTCTCCTGGAACAGCTGGTGGTAACATCGCAGGAGGACCAGCTGTTCCAGGAGAAGGGAAAGGCCTGGTGGGTGGAGGACGTTGCCTATGAGGACAATGCAAGGAGGTGCTGTGTGCTGCCTCTGTACTGGGCATGCTGCTCCTGGGAAGGGAGTGGCTGGCCAAAGAGCAGAGAGGGGGGATGGCTTTTAAACATGGCTAATGGGTGCTGGCAGCTGCAGCTGGAGCCCAGAGCTCCCCCCAGTAGTGACAGGGGCCCATTGCAGGGCTGCAGGAAATTTGGTACAAAGAGCAGCAAATCTGCACCCTAACCCCTGCATGTGTAGATGCCTTCCTGAAAGCACTTACTCTAGAGTAGTTTACATCAGAGTAAATTTAGGCCAAATCAAATGCATATATAGACAGGCCCACTGTAATCGAGGACTGTTGGCACTGGATTTATGACCCAGATACCTTGTTGCAGGCAGACCTAGACCTTCAGACTGACTACAACTTCTCCGTTGGATAATAGGCAAATTTTATTGATGCACAGTGATAGCCAATGATAATGCAGGCAAGGCAGACAAAATACCCCTCCCTCCTCCTCCCCGCCCCACCCCCCATCCTATATCTACTTGTCCTAGGGTTGTCCCAGAGAGAAGGTGAATCTGACCAGTACGTGAACTTCACCTTGTGTTTTTTTCTTGAATGTCAGCAGACAGCAGCCTGAAGGTCAAGGGCCAAAGCCCCCCACCACACAGAGTGGGGTGAGTAAGATGGGCTAGTGGTGTGCCCTCTGTCCATGGTGGCCTCAGGTGGCCACTTTGGGGGGCCCCTTTGCTGCTCTGAAATCCATCCTTTTGTATTCTTTCTCTCCTCTGGTGACTCCTCATCTTCAGGTACTGTTGGTTGGTTTCCCTGTGGTCGTCATACTGTCCACATTCTCTCCTGTCAGCACATTCCTTTGTTTCCCAAACCCATCACATGCACATATCTTAATTTGGTCATTTACTGGTGTCTTAATTTGGTCTGTCCACCAAAACCGGAAATCCCAAGGGCTCTGCAGCTGGTCACTGTGACCTGGCCACCACAGGAGAGTCCCTTGTCTCTGTTTTGGGGTTTTCAGGGAACACTGTGGTACGTATCTTCAATTTCCAATCTGTCTTTCTGCTGGCTTCAGACACAGTGGGCCTTGAAGGAAACTTTATCACAAACAGGCTTTTTGAAATCAGTTAACACTTGCCATTGCCTTGGAGCATTGTTCTAATACAATATTTATTTTACTTACAAGCCAATTCCCAAAAGCAAACCTCTAAATATCATTTTCTAGCCATCAAGGGCCAGTAAAGAAGGAAGCAACAGAAGAGTCAAAATCACTTGCTGTTCTTTGGAAAAGAGCTGTGATGGAAAAAAAATCAGTGTTTCCTGAAGCCAAGGGTGAAGGAGTTAACCAGTAGCAACTTTGGCCCTATCTCAAAGCAGTGCCATTGGAGCAGAAAAGCTGGTGGGTACGATTAGGCTTTCCAAGCCACCCGAGGTGGGGCTAAACTCCAGAAAAGCATGATAGGGTGGTGAATAGGGGAAGCCGGAGGTGGGAGGATAAGGGGTACCATTCTGGTTCAAGGAAGATCTGGCACCCCCTGATGTGCCCTCTCTCCTGTGACCCAGAGCTGGGAGCAGCGAGGGGGGATGACACTGAGAGTGCCAGGCAGAATAGTGACTTCCAGTGTCTGTCTACAATAGTTGCCTATTCTTGTATTAGGACGTGTGACCTCTTGGAGAGGTGGCAGGCAGGGGAGACAAGGCCACTAAGCATATGAATATCATGATGGATGTGGGGCTCTTGACTGCACTCCAGTTCACAATGCTTTTGACTCTGAGCTGAGAGGCAAGTTGAAACTGCTGCGTCCAGTGAGAATCATCAGGGTTATGGAGGAGCAAAACAAGATTTAGCAGGACTGAGATCCTGTCAGCTGCTGGGTGATTTTATATGTGGCACCTTCATTTGGATGCTATTTTCTACGGAGCTGCAAGCCAGCATTTGAACCACAGCTGGTTACTCAGGGCTCTACATAGACATGAATCCAGCCCTGCTTTGTTCTTTCCCTCGGCCCAGGGTATAAACCTTGATATGCTTTCTTCAGTCAACACTCTCATTAGAGCTGACAGGAAATCTGCCTGAGCAATAATGTAAGATCTCAGACTTGAGACCAGAACATCATTAATGAAAGACCACATAAGGCTGTATAGCTAAAGAGCAAAAATAGCTCTTGTGAAGCTGTTTGCAATGCATGCTTGCCACTTTATTGAATCTACTAAGGTAGGAAAAATGTTCTACGTGACTAGATATTTACTTTAGCAACACCTGCTCTGTATGCGCATATAGACAGCTGTCTCTTTATATTGTACTCCTATAATGACCATGATTGTTAAAGTCTCCGTTAGTATTCCCACTCGAGCTCTCTGGGGTTTTTTGCTGCTTGTTACTGTTTCTTAGTCTTTCTCATTTGGGCTAAACTTTCCCAAACTTTGTGTCTGTTGTAAAGTGTACGTTTTTCAAATGTTAGAGTTAAACCTAGATAGAAGATCTAAGGGTTATTTTTTAACTTTTTCTCTAAGCATCAAAAGTGGCTGAGGGATGGTAGATAGAAAGTTTTGATTGGACTCAAAAATAGCCTCCTCTTCTCCGAGAAGTAGGACCTCTCCATATCCCAGTGAAAGCTGGTAGTGATTTGTCTGCATTGTGTCCTGTTTTCAGTCCCTTTTCCTCTGAGAGTTTTCTTTTTAAGCTTGAAATGTCAGCAGCTGTACCTGTGTTTATTGGTATTGTAGCTTCACTGCAAAAACAATAGGGAACATTGCAGCCAATGAGACAAGGCTGTGTTCCTGGCAAGGCACACAGAAAATGAAGGTACTGAATTATTCATTTGGGATCCCCAAATTACCAGATTCTCAACTAGCGACAGACACATGGAGTCTGCTCAGTGAAGTCAATGCAGTCAACTCACCTTATACCAGTAGAGGATCTATTCCCATATTGAAACAGGTTCACATAAGGGGACAGAATTAAAGGCCTTAATAGTCTTACCCTGGGCATTTCTTACAGAAGACATGGCAGAGTCATGGGTGCCACCCTGCCCTGCTTTCTGCCTGTCTTAGAACAAACATGGCTAAATACTCCTCTCTACTCATATGTATTTCCTGAGTCTTGACTGTGTGATATTCATGTTCTAAACCAGCGTGGAATAGGCCAGAGCTGCGAGGAACCATGTTTGAATTAAGTGAAATCTCAGGTGAAGTTTCCTAGGCAGAATTGTAAAGGCTGCTTCATCCAGCACACAGGGATGTTAATTTGTGGTAATTCCAGCTGGGGCTGGATGGCAGAGTGGAGTAAACTAGTGATCTGACTTACCAGATCTTCTCACATACAACACACACCAGAATATAATATACAACTTGCTTTGGAAGGCAGAATGAAGACAAAAAAATTTCCTTGTAGTAAGTAACTGAATAGCAGCATCTGCGAAGCAGAGCCTGATTATAAGCTATAATGCAGAGATTTGTAGGTAAGGACACGAAGCAATGCCCAGGCCTCTATTTTATCCCATTCCCAACCACCCTGAGGATTTTCTGTGTGATCTGGGACAAAGTATGTGACTTGACAGTGCCCAGACTCTGATCCAGAAGTATACTCTTTGACCCAGAGCCTAGTGAAGTGAGTTACACTGTCTTGATGAACAAAAAGTGGTGCTCTCCAGTCTCTACACCTCACTCATAACCCAATTGAAAAAACTCTGATAGGATGCAGTTTTACATGTTTGAAACCGCATTATTTGATTGTGCTGTAGCTTGATGAGTGCATATTTGCAAACTTCCAGTAGGCTACAACATCCCGGCTAACACAGCTTGGAGTAGATTCATCTGCGTCTTTTTAAGCTAATGTGATTAGAAAATATGCTCACTTGGCCCTATCAGGACATACTCCAAAGGACTCCATCTACTGACTTCACCAGGCTTTCAAGTAAACCTTTATTCTTTTGATTCATGATGAGTAATATTGTACTTGGTTTTTGGAGATGACAATCATTTTCTGTCATACAGAGGCATTTATGACGGATGGTTCAATGGAAGTTCGAAGCTCTGCAAAGAGTCATTTCCTGTCAAGAAGAGCTTAGCATAGCTACTATTACTGTCTTTTGGCTCAACATGTACAGCTGTTTCCTATGGCTAAGGTCATGATCTGAGCTTATAGCTGTGGTCACATGGAGGCAGTGCTGTGAACGCACCTACCACCCAGGGAAGTCTGTCCTAATATCTGGCCAACACTGTCTGCTGGCAGCATCACAAAGGTGGAAATAATGATAGGTTATTGAACCACTATGTCCAGTAAGGCAATGTTGAATTTTCTAAATACACCACTAGCTTCCTGACTGTGTTGAAGTTTCAGTTTTGGTCTTGATCTTTTTCAGAAAGAACAATGGGCATTACTTCAGATTTATTTTGAGTAATGAAGCAAAAATAATGAATTTAGTCTTGAATTTAAAAAATGGAATGCTGCTGCAAATTTGGATGGATTGAAAACAGCTCTGGAGACCATACAGATCACTGAAATGCTAAGGCCAGTTTCTGTTCCAGCTGTTAGCTATCTAATAGCACTTGGGGGTCTATATACGATCCTATTCCATGCTACTTGATTCTCTATAAAACCATTAACATTTGCTGTCTGGAGATGTTGGTCATCTTAGTCTTAAGAGTAAGTGTGGAAAGGATTAAAGAGGAGGAGGAGAACCTGCCTATCTTTTGAGTTGGTTTCCACAGATTTGAGCAGTTGGCCTTTGGATCTACATATCACTTAGGCATACAGACATCCAGGATTAAAAAGCAATCAATTTACTAAGAAAAGCAATGCATTTCTGGGATGAATGGAGGCACACTTATGATATGGGACAAGGTCCTATCATCTGCTTATTATTCAACTTAAATAATTCTGGTTTACTCTAACTTATACTTGCTTTTGCCCTCTTCCTGATATTTGATTATTTTGTTCCAAATAGATATTTTACATCTTCCTTCAACATAGGTCTTGTGGCAGGGCAACTTAGGTGCCTGCCACTTTAAGAGGTTTGAGCAGGCTGTGGAGCAGCCGGCAGGTGCAATTGTGGCCTAATAAGAAAGTCACATGACCGTAGGAGGGCTTCTGGATTGGAGGATGGGGCATGAACAACCTCAATATAAACCCAGGCCCTTGGTGCTGAGAGGGCAATTGCTGAGACACAGCCATAGAAAACATTGCCAGCCGGAGCTGCTGCTCCCAGAACATCTGGAGGTGAAGGGTAGGAACTATGGGGATGGAGGAGACTCCTGGTCCTGGGGAATGACCTAAACCACACCCTTCTGGGGTTGGTTGGTGTGGTGGTCCCCAGGAAATGCCACACCACTGCCTCCCTAGTGAAAGACAAGTATAGGGTGCTGTATAGCCTCAGTCCCTATGAACTGGTGGGTTACCCCATAGAGGGGACAGGCGAGGGGTCCAGGCATGACATCATGCCTGATACCCAAGGGATGTAAGGCTGAGAAGGTCCAGTAAGAGGGTGTGTGAGAAGGCTGCATAGAGTAGAGTCCACAAGGCAGGCCTGAATGACTGCACATAGGCCAGCTTTAGAGATTGACTGATCTGGGTTTGGAGGGGCCCAAGAAGGTGGATTCCTATGAGAGAGAGAGGGTGAGTGGCTCAATAACCTGACCAGATAAACCCTCAACTGGTCAATGTAGGGGCCAGGACTAGAATGGGTGAAGGGCCAGAGCGCCCACCACAAGGGATGCCCGGAGCCAGGGGCCTCGAGTTCTGACTGGCCTAGAGGTGAGGCCAAGATCTCTGTGGCCAAAGGTCCTGGAGAGGGCCACTGTTGAGAAGAAGGGTTCAGGGAGCTTGGCAGCCCAGAATGGTGGCAGAAGAGACTGCCTGAAAAGGTGGGACCCAGTTGGGGTCCAAAGACCAGGTGGGCATAGAAGGAGGTCCATCATGGGGCCGGAGCCATAGAATGATGCCATCTGTGAGACGTGGGACACAGTATAAGGGGAGGTTCAGAGCTGTGTATTACATCCTTAGCATCGGGCATTAAATGGGCAGCCTTCTGCCTTATAAACAACTTCTCTGAGTTGCATCAAAGGCATGGCAGGCAAGGCAAGTGGGTGGACTGCCCTGGACAGGTGGGCAGGCCAATGATTTGGCTGGATGCGAGACGGCCCCCTGTCAGACTCCACAGTATTCTACTCAATAGCGTGAAAATTATCACATTTCTAATAGCTCTTCCTTTTTGAGTTAGTACTGAATGTTGTTCAAAATTAGCAGGATGAGACGGAGGCCGTGCTTTTAAGCATATCTAGACTGGATTTTCAATGGAGTGTGGAATGTTAAAATTGCTCATGACCCTTGTAAAACTGTTTCTGTGAGGGTCCTTTTTCTATTTTATAATACAGCTTCTATCACATCCAGTCTAGAAATAGATAACATCAACTCCTTCCAAGTCTGAGTCAAAAACCTGTCCTGAAATTTTGAAGTGGTTTGGACTGATGCCCCTATTTTTTTAAATTCATTTTTAGGAATGTTATATTCATACATTCCCCTTTTCATTATTTTAAACCTACTGACATTTTTTAGAAGCAGTTATTTTTGGCTACTATTGGTCATAACAATGCTTGATCAGACCTTTTGTGGTAAAGGCACGAGAAATAAAGCATTTCTTGCCTCTAATGTATTCCGCACCCCAGGTATTCCTTACCACACCATTCCATTCCCAGTCAAGCATTTCAGAAAATGGATGGAGATCAAAGGTGTCCTTTGTTTTCCCCTTATCCTCCTCCCTCTTCCCCCTGCCCCAAACTCCCTTAATTATGTCAGTAATGTAGTGTGTTTGGTTGCAAAGTTTAGGAAGAAAATGAAATGGGCAGTAGAAAATTAAAACGGTTACAGTCTTGGGCCAGATAGAAGGAGAAATAATCCTCATGTTATTTGGGGGTGTTTTTGTTAGTATGAGCCAGAAAATTGTGTCAGGACAAAGGGGAGCACGTCTACACATGAAATTTATTTGACACAATAAACTCCAGCACAGTTCGCACCGGAGCTTATTGCTCCTGGGCATAGTGTTTCCATGTGTGCCTGGGACTATAGCATGTTGAGCTAGGGCACAGCAGCCCTGGCTGGCAGGGGGTCCTGGGGGTCAGCCTGGCAGCCTGGGGCTCCTCCAACCCAGATCAGTGTGCTGTGGACAGGCTGGCTGGAGCACAAGGGTGCTATGGTATGGGTCTAGCCAGGAGGCAGCCCAATACCGAAGTACCCTCGTGCCCCAGCCAGCCCCAGTCAGCACCTACACATGTAGATAACTCTGCCATAGGATAGTACTTGTATTTTGCACTATCCTACAGCAGAGTCAATTAGTTTACTAGTTTGCCTAATAGCAGCACATATGTAGATGCTGATGCTTTACTGATGAGCTAATTAGTCAGGTCTTCAATAAATGTCTTGTGTAGACAGGCCCAGGATGTGCTAACTTGCTCTGCTTATCCCAGGAATTGTTCAGGAGTGAAGTGTATACTTCCTCTCTGTTCATACTCTGCACAGTTAGGTCAATGAGACCTCTTGACTCCATAAAAACTGTTGGTCCAAATGCTGTATGCTGCTCCTAATGAAAGCAATAGCACATTGCCTGGTGACTTCAATGGGGAAAGATCAATCCCTATATATTAGTTAGGTGGCAACAGTAAGCGTTTTTGGTACCAGTGCCTGGAATGGTAATTTTGGGTTTTCAGATTTTTTTAGGTTTTTAAAGAAAATTTTAAAGTTTTTGATCAAACCAAGTTTTGCAAAATAGTCATAAAGACTTTTTTTGTTGTTGAAAAATGGTCAACCACCTGTATATTGAGTGTTATAAAAAATTACTATATCTTGTTTCCCTCTTTACTGAGTTTTATAGTGTCTGTTTCAGGTACCCTCTCTGTTAAATCTCTTAAGCCCATATTTTAGCTAAAGCATTGCCCATAATATTTTCAAATGAAACTGAACTTTAACAGGTATATTTTAAAAAATAAATTTAAAAAAAAAAGAACAGAGCTAACCAATTTATTCTTTAAATATTTGGCATGTCAGCACTAAATAATTTCCTGTTGTAACTGCATGTTAATTGCTGTATTGTTGAGATTGTAAATTGACCCCCATGCCAGCCTTTGCCCTAAACCTAAATCAACATCTAGAGAGAGAAATCTTGAGTTGCTATTACCTTTACAAAATCTAGTAGGAGAATCAATGACCAAAGAGGACCCAACGGTAAAAGTACTAACATGAAAACTGCACTGAAATTTTTTTTGACATAACACGTACCACATGCAGTACAAAAGTCAAGACTGATTTATAGATCAATCCTGCTTATAAATTGAGTGAGGTTTTCATGATCCTCTTGGGAGGGGAAAGTTGACATCTAATCAGAACAGTTCAGTAATTTAGCTGCAGAAAATCTCTGTGGATTAACCTTCAAAAGGGTTAGTACATATTCATTTTGCAGTTGGAACAAGTGAGGTGCAAATGGATTAAGCAACCTGCCCAAGATTGTCGAAGAATACTTCTCCTCTGAGCTCCAGTCCACAAGACCTTCCTCTGAGATGGCTCTCAGTTTGAGCTTCTGCAAGAGGTCTGCATCTGCTCAGGAACGGTTTATTACTGTGCTTGGCCTTTGATGAATTTCCGTGCTCATGAGTGAAAAATTATTAACGATCGGTAAAGTCAAGTGCACAAAGGTAACGTACATGGTTCCCCATACGGGTGTGCCACCACCCCTTGAGCCTAGCTGACAGTATTCCTTCTCATGGGTCACAAGCAGGAGTCCAGAGCCAGGAGTCGGGTAGGCACAGGTCCAAAGAGGGGTTCATGGAGACTCTGGGAGTGCAGGGCAGTCATGACCCCATGCTGTCATGGCCCCACAGCTCTGGGGTCTCCATGAAGACTGGAGCACAGGGGCTACTGGGAAATGGAATCTGCTGCAGGCCCAATCTGGCCCATGGGCCAGACTTTGCCCATCTCTGATTTAGCCCTTTATGTATAAGGCAATACAATGAAATGGGTGATATGCATAAGTATCAGACGTAGGTATTGGTGACATGGTTATGAGAAGAAGTCTGATTAGTTAGAAGGAATGTCAGACCTATGTGTGTTCCCCCCTCTCTTCCCCTGTCCCAAGGTGTGCATTAGTAATCTCTACCATACAATACCTCTCTGAGTTCAGGAAATAACTTTTATCCCCATTTTACAGATGGGAAATTGTATGGAATCCTGAAATGACATAAAAGGTCTGTGACAAAGTATCAAATTGAATGTATATCTCCAGGAGCTGCAGCCCTCGACACACTGGACCATACTACACTTTAAGGACAGCTTTGAGGTATTTTAGCATGTTTTATGATGCTATATGGTTTGCAATTTGCATGTCTCCTTAAGAGACTTTTCCATAGTACCTGAACAGAAAATATTGTAAATGAAGGATTACAGAACAGCTGCTTGAAATAAAAGGCAGATGTTTTATTTATAGGTGATTTTTTTATTTTTTTATTTATTTTTACTGTATTGAGCTCAGTCCTGCACCAATTAATATACTTTAAATGTAGTGTAGAATTAACAGCTGACTTTTTTTTTCAACACTTACATTATCAGATAAGTACAGTGCTACTCTGTCCCTGGCAAAGAAGACATTAGGTAGCTTCTTAGCTCATTGGCAGTGCAATTAACCTTGAAAAGTTCTTTAAGATGCAAATGGCAATTGGAAGCTATAGTGGTCAGGAAATGCTGTTATGACCTGAGTATTAGAGTGGGTGCACAATAAAGGCTATTCCTAGATAATATTCCTCCCTACTTTGTGTTTCTATGGGCAACTGACCAAATCAAGACATTTTCAAAACTACTCTACTCGGATTTTTCTAACCTTTCCCACTTAAAGTTTCTGGAATTCGTTAACATAATGCTGTAGGTGACAGATTCAGTCTCTAAAAGCACATACTCCACTTGCAAAAATTAGCCTTGAGGGGGATGCTGAGGCCTTTCAGATTCATAGATTATTTAGTCATGCTCATTAGTTCTGTAAAGCACTTTTAATCTTCAAACAGCAGCATGAACAGCAATTGCTTTCTGGTAATCTTTACTGTTCAGTGCAAAAATATTCCTATTTCTCACTTGTATAGAACTCACTGTCCTTATATTACATGGTGTCTTTATCGTGAAGCTGACTTTAATTTCAATGTCCTATTTGTAGAATAAGCAAAAGAGAGACTGAAAATAAACATTTTGAGGCCTTGGCGCGAGGAGGAAAATGCGTGAAGTGCAATTACTTTATTTTGGGTAGCCCCTAGCGTGATAGACGTTATAGCTTAGAGATACTCCCTAATTTAGAAAAGTTGGGAATTGGGAGATAGTCCCTCAGGCATCAACTAGCTAATTAGGGAGCAGGTGTTAGTCAGTTAGCAAGAGCCAGACCAAGGGTCTGCAGAGGTTGCCCATTGCTCCATAATTAAAATGTGTTATTCTTTCCTTTCACTATATACCTGTGTTTATTGACCCTGTTGATCACTACAGTCCCTAGAGAGAATCTGCTCAGGATTGGGACCCATTGTGCTAAGCATTAAACACAAATTACTAAAAGTTGGTCCTTATCCCCAGAACATTTGTACATGGCACGAGGCAACAGGGAGATTAAACAAAAAGAACAAATGTAAAGTAACAGTGAAGTAATTGTGATGCACCTAAATTGGGTAACATAGTGTGGTATTGAGCAGTCATCCATCATACATGTAGGGTGATTTTTCCTAGAAAGTCTCCCCAGTTCTAAATATTGAGTTTGTTCTTCCATTTTTTAGAAGTTGGGAGCCAAAAAATCTTAGGCCGTGTTTGCAGGGCATGGCACAGACTATATAAATATGGTCCATCTAGCCCCCAAACTGGAAGCAGTTCAGGTGCATCAGGGTAGCCCTTTGCTCCATGAACCGGGAATGAACAGCTGCACTGCTGCTGCTATCCCTGAATGGTGCTGCATTGTGGTGTGTAGACAAACCAGCTCATGTGGAGCTAACAAAGGGATTTTGCACCAGGCCACACTGTGCTATACAGACAAACCCCTGAGTTCTACTTTTGGCTCTGAAGGTGATTCCTTCTGTGGCAAGGTCATTTCACTTCTCTTTCTACAGTTGCCAAAAGAGGACAAATATATTCCTCCAGGGTGAGGGTGGGCAGCTTAAGTAACAAACACATCTCAAGTTCTCTGAAGATTAAAAAAACATCAGTAAAGACTGAATGGGACCCAGCTTCACCCAAACACTGGGTCTTCCCTGTCATACACCAACAGTGAAGACTCATGGAAAGAGGCAATTACTAACCCTGAACAAGAAACTTTGGAATAAGGAAAATATTTGCTCTGTATTTGCTACCTTGTTCTTTTTCACTGCAGCAGATCTTCAGTCTGGAAGCCTTTCCACTTGTCCTTCTGCCTGGGGTCTCCAATACAAACCTAAAGAAACATGCCTGTGGAGCTTCCTGTCTCATTTCAGTGGAAGATCCCATGAGATGGTTTTTGACCATTGGAAGGCACTGCTACTTTTTGGCAGGATAATATGAAGTTTCTCCATGCAAGATGGGAAAGATCTGTTGGGTGTCAGTTAGGCGCTCACACACAGCACAATAAGTCGTGTGCAGTGTGTGAGCACAGTAACTACATATCAGTGTCTAATATCTTCCTTTTGTTCAGGGGAAGGGTGATAATTTGGCTGTTTAGGGGATAGGAGAGAGAGAGCAGGGACACATCCCAGATCAGAGCAGGGGGTGAGTTTTGAGCTGAGGTGTGCCTGTTCTGCATTTTAACCCTTTTACTTCTTGTGCTTAGCTCTAGGGATTCGCGCAGTCCATCTTCCTTTGCTTTAGGTTGGTGCACAAGTCAGTCATATAGGTGCAAACACATCATCTCTCCAGGCCTTCTAGGCACACTCATTCTCCAGACTCCCTGTGGCACACTATTCAGCATCGCCTCTTACTGAGACTAATAGCGAAATGCCACTGCATATTCCTCCTGCTCACTTGGTTTGTTGCACACTGCAGAAACAGGTAGCCGGGTGCATGTATATGCATTTTTCACCCAATTTGAGAAGCTCTGTGCATCCTTTTTTGTGGGCTGCTCTGTGCATATGCTCTTACGGGCTTCTGTCCCAGCTGTCAAGCAGAAGCAGCCACTTGTGTGCTTGATTTAAATCTGGTCACCATTGAATTATTAGAGGTACTGTGAGAACAGGTCACACCACGTTATGTAGTTTCCAAGCTGAGAGAGGAGGAAAATATTGTGAGTCTCTATTCTTTCTTCAACAGACTTGTAAAGTGTTGCTGGAAGATTATTTTTGTGTCTTATCAGCTTGTGGAGAGTGACCTAGACTTTCCCATTTGTCATTAGGCAACAGGAAAAATTTCCTAGGAGTTAACGTTCAGGTTAGAAGACATTCTGCTGTTCCGGTTAAGGTGTGTTGGGGTCTGGAAGATCTCTCTTTTGAGAGGAAAAAAGTTATTGAACAAATTCTTTGGTTATAATTTCAGGGATACAATCCAGACCTCCTTGCTTATGACCCTGCCAGGGAGTGTATGGCCTTCAATGCAGCTGCCCTGCCTCAGCTCCTAGTTAGACAGACGAACTTATTCACAGGAGTTCACAGGAAGTCACATGCCACCCAGTAGTAAATCACCGGCCACTTCAAAATGGCAGGGATGTCACTGTGCTATAGGCTTCATGATAAAAGCAGGCTTCCAACCTTCCTCTTCTCCAAAAGCCCTGCCTCTTGCTACATGAGTTATAAGTGGAGCTGCTATAACTTTAGTAACACCCATGACCTGTGAAGTAAACTGGACTGTGCCTACAAGCTATTACGGTGCAGTAGTTGCCTTACAGTTTGCTATACCATATCATGATTTTAACTAGTTACATTCTATGGCAATGATTTCAGAGAAAATACACCATTACATATTGCTCCTTTCAAAGTGAATTTGGGCTTTCTTATAGCAGTTATTAACTGCTTCATAACAGTGCTTCTCCAGACTCCATCTGATCTCTGTCCAAATTGGACACAGATGCAGAGCACTGAAAATAGATGCACAAAGAAGGGACAAATCTACTTAAGGCTTATTGCTATTCATAGGGGAAGGTCATCTTTCTTGGTCAAAAGACAGGTGCATCCCAGAGGTGCCCAAGGGTTAGTTCATAGGGTGGCAGCAATGAAGATGAAAAGCCAAACTGTGTGTGTGTTTCATAGGAAATAAAAGAAGCCAGTTACAATATCATAAGAGAGAGGTAGCAGCAAACACCACTGGCTCGTCCTTGGGGTGGAACATGTAGACTGATTTAAATCTTGTCCCCAGGGTGGCTGAACCTGTGATAACAACAGCCCAGGTGGCAATCCTCTTTAAACAGAGATGTCTGTAGCACAGGCGATCACTCTGTACTATCGTCAGTGTAGACACAGGGTTTTCCTCTAAGACTGGTGTTTTTAATCTAACCTGGAAGAGGCTCACCCACAGCCCGGCTCTCAGAAAGGAAGGAGGGTTTACAGTAGGATTTACAAGCTCCTTCTGTTTTGTGTAGAGAGGATAAATGGATATTTCCTCCTCTCTGCTTTCATCAAAGCCTGAGCATTGTTCCATGACAAGTGTCCAAGAAAAGGCCCTTTTAATAATGCCAGCAAAATGTGTTTTGCTCAGATGCTCTTCCCAGGAACATTGCTCAGAGTGCAACAAAAACATGCTTTCCTGACTAGGCAGATTAATGTAAAATCCTGTGGAATGAAAACCAGAATGAAGAAAATATCTTGCTACATGGGATGGATTCCTCCATAATCCCTTGTGTTCCCTGATTCCCACTCTCTTCCAGGCCCCTGTTACCTTTCCAGTTTCATTCTCCAGTCTGAGGGCAAGACACCGGTTCCTCCTCAACTTATTCCTGCTGTACCTGAGGCCCTGGTCTGAATGCAGCAGATTTGCCTGCATAGGGCCAAGCGAGCTGTCTGATTCCAACAGCAAAAATAGCCACCCCACTCTGAAATGGAGGTGGTGTTCAACAAATGAGAAACTAGGGTGCAGGGAGACCAAATGACATGCCCAAGTGGCAAAGGGCACCAGGCTAGCCAAGCAATCTTTGGCTAACATCCTAACTGGTGGTTCATCCTTCCTTCCCACAGAGAGATTGCCAAGGACTTCAGTGGGTTTGGGATTCTGTAGCTAGGCATGAGTTGTGCCTGCCCACTTCACCATGTGCGTGCCAGCCAGGCAGTCAGCACTTGTTTTGGGAGTGGGAAATCACCCAGAGTGACTTCGCAGGCTAGGGGCAAGTTGTAACCAGACATTGAAAAGCAGTATACTAGTTTTGATGTAACCAGGGTGGGCTCCAAGCTGTTCTAATGGTCTTGCACTTTGGGAACTGCTTGTTCACTATGATATTCTCTACATCTTTACACTCTAGGTGGAAGTTGCAGTAAGGAAAGTTTAGGGTAGATATTAGGAAAAACTTTCTCACTAGGAGGCTAGTAAAACACTGGGACAGGTTACCCAGCGAGGCTGTGGACTCTCCATCCGTGGAGGTTTTTAAGACCCAGCAAGACAAAGCCTTGGCTGGGATGATCTAGCTGGAGGATGGTTCTGCTTTGAGCAGCGGTTCAGAAGCTCAAGCAGTGAGAGCTGATCATGCAGGGTCTACTCTAATGGGAGCTTTAAGATGCTCAGCATCTACTGATGTTGAGGTCTAGTGGCAGAAGACATAGGCCTCCTTGCTGTAGACCCAGAGGTTTGAGCTGGCTTTGCTCTCCAGACTTGTGCTAAAGGCTGATCCATCTGTAAATGGTACTTGAATACCATATTTACTTGATTAAAAGATGAGGTTTTCTTCCCTCATTTAACTTAGGGAGAAACTCCCTCGTCTTACAATCAAGTATAAGCAGCTGCTGTGGCTCTGGCCCCAAGCTGGGGTTGTGGCTGGAGCCACCACCTCTCTACCTCCTGCCACTCCTGCAGCCTCAGGCATCCACTGCTTTGTCTCCCCCACCTGCTTGCTCCTTCCCCTACTCCACTATCCCCAGTGTGTCCCCACACCTTACCTTTGCTTTAGTGCATTGTGGAGCATGGAGCATGGCCCAGGCCTGTAGCAGCAGTGCCACCTCCATGCTGCTGCTATGAGGCTGGGCTGGAGCCCTGTTTCGTGTCCCCAGGCTGTAGCAGGGATGGAGGTTGCTGATACTAGAGCAAAGGGAAGGGAGAGTTGGAGAGGCAGGCGGGGGGAGAGGATGGGAAAAGAGGACTTGAAACCCAAGCCTGTGGGAGGGGAGAAGTGGCATGGAGGAAGGAAGGGGGTGCGGAGGGCAGGCACATGGGGAACTAAGCAGGGGAGGGGCTGGCAGAAGGGGGCAAGCTGCATGCCTCCCCCGCTGCCTTGCCTCCCCCCACACTGCCTGCTTCATTGTTGCCCCTCTCATCGCTTGTTCTCCCCACCACCCCACAACCTCCTGCTGCTGTTGGCGGGGACAAATTTAGGATGATCTTCCAATAATTAATATTCTATACATGGAATATTATAACTAATAGCTAAATTGTCCATGAATAGAATCTAATTTTTGGGTTCATCTTAAATTTGGGGTCATTTTATATTCAGGTAAATACAGTATTTGGCCATCGTTGGGGCTAGCTATCTCACATCCTTGTACTGGTAGCTACAGTAACCCGTGTGCCTTAACTGTACTAGCGTGATAGGCGGCTAGACTCAGAATGGATCTTTGACCAGTAACTAACACTTCATTACCTTAAGGAATGGAAAATCAGTGAATTTCTGAGCTGTTGCATCCAGACTAGGAAGAAAATGCCCGTGCTGTCCAGAACTTATCATTTTGAATTCCTGGGGAACAAAGATTTTAATTTTGTCTTGCAGTGAAAACTTATACAGACAAGTACCGTTCTGAGAGGGTTTGTCAGAGACAGTCTTTGACAAATGATTTTTTTATGGGACACTGGTTAAGAAGCATCAGTTATTTTAATTAACGTTTGGGGCTGTGGGCTAGAATTCTGGCCTGGCTACTTTGATTATGGATCCAAATCTCTATTTTCAGAGCTTCTAAAAATCTCTGTAATAGTTCAGATTACTGATCCTTGTGGGATAAAGATTTTTATTCTTCCATCATCATGATCATCATTATTCTTATCAGCAGGAAAGAAGTGGCAAACTAGATATAATTGGTATTGATTGTGCAATAATATAAGCATCACTGAGGTGTGGGGTGCTTTTGTTATGTTGAGGGGTAAAATGGCAATACCCTATTTAGGATTCTCTCCATAGTGCATCTCATAATGATGATAGGTCTATGGTTAGAAATAATCCAACTGGATTTAAGAATTTAAACTCCATAGAACATGCTGGCTGGAAATCAAATTTCTGTTTCATGAGAATTTGCAAGTTTTTGGACAATGTTTTTGTCCCCCAGTGGGATGAGAAGCAAAAATCTCCAAGATGCTTGTGGACCCTAAATCCCTCATTGTCTCCTTTCAGTAGCACCCCAAACTATGTGGTTTCCATATAAAAAAAAATAAGGCTTCCCACATCTCCTGGGAGTGGCTGACTGAAACTGACATGAATCTGGTCAGTGTCACTTCTTCCTCTTGCTATAGGCTGCTACCAGTGTGAAACTGACCGAATGGGCGGGAGCCAGGACTTCCTGGCTCTTGACTCCACAACAAGGGACCTGGAAACATTGACAGTCCTTTGGGCCTTGGGGCTGTGTGGCAGGGAGCCTGGGAACTAGAATCACCTTTGTGGGCACTTGGGTTAAACTCTGCTCTGTCTTTCTCAGGGGTTATTCTGGGAAAACATTATGAAACTTAGTGGATCTAACTTGAATTTACAGCAGGGTAAAACTAAAAGCAGTGTTTCAGCAGGTGCCTGTTAGTAGCTTATGGCAAGTTACAGAACAACTCAATCAAATGCACAATGGGTATGTGACATATGTATATAATTACTTGCTGTGCTTAGGAAAAGGTTTGCAGTCCAAACCCACAGCGGTGTATAAATATTCATATTAATAAATGAATTTGTTGTTTGTGAGCAATTCATCTTGCCAGCTTTACTCCTACCAATGATCTTTACTTGTGCAAGTAGCCCTGCTGGAATCACCAGGGTCACTAACTTGTCTAGACTTGTACACGGGATGTTCTGGTCCTTTTGTTTTTGAAAATAATGTAGCTGTAGAATAATGTTTCGTTAAGAACACTCTTTGCAGGGAAAATTCACAAACTGCTTCAAGTGTTTTTGAGAGACCTTCACACGCTCTCATTATAACTGTTGTGAAGAGTACATTAAATTGCAGGGAAATTTCTCTGCCAGTGATTGTCTGTGTTCCCTTTGTTGCTGCCATTAATGTGGATGTGGGTGGTTTTGTCTGGGGGTGAAGTCTCTCTGCTTCACAAGCAGCTCCTTTTAGCTCTGCTAGTGAAGTGTCAGTGGGCATCTGACTGTTGCAGTCTTTCTCCTGTGTGAAGGGCTTTGCTATCACCAAATATTACAGTGATTAGTGCAGGATGGAATAGATGGGGAAAAATGGGTGGTGGAAAACCTTCTCCACATTTGAGCGCTTTTGGAGAATGAAGGTGCCCAGGGAAACTAAATCTATTTTTCAGTGTTTAAGACAGCTGTCAAGGGCCTGGTTGGTCCCTGGGGGTCATAGACACGGTTCTGTATCCCTGAGGGGAGGCTTTGGCTGTACAGAGTTCGTCTCTGCTGCCCGTCAGAGGCACCTGCAAACCCTGACATGCCTTTCATCCTGATTGTAACCCTCCAAGGCTGACCTCTGTTGCCACCTCTGGTAGCATCAGTTAACGCTAATGAGAGTGAGCCGAACCTCTAACCCGGCGGTTCTGAACCGGGGGTACATGTATCCCCAGGTGGTACGTGAAGCCTCATCGGGGTGTACACAAGATATATTTCATACGTTGTCTAACACAGGTCGAAGGGCCTAAAAAGTCTTTGTATGAGTATCTTGCCATTTTTATAATACACGATTACATGTAGCTCGACATCAAAATTAATTTCCCATTGAAAGGGGGTACGTGAAGTCTCACTCTGAGACCAAGGGGTACGTCGACTGAAAAAGGTTCAGAATCGCTGCTCTAACCTGAGAGTGGGTCGAACCCCTAACCCACTGCCCTCCCCCTCAGATTGGATGGGTCAACCTATGATGAAGGGCAGAGAATAGGGATGCCTGCCAATCCCACAATTCCTTGCTCCTCTTTCCTACCCTTCTGCCCTCTCCATCCCTCTCCCCTGCCCCGGGAGCTGGCTGGAGACATTTGACTTGAGAGCTGAGTTTATTTCATAGACGTTAGGGCTGGAAGGGACCCCGGAGGATCATCGAATCCAGCCTCCTGCTCCAGGGGCAGAAAGTCAGCTGGGGTCATAGGATCCCAGCAAGATAAAGCATCCAAATGTGTCTTGAAGGCATTCAAAGTGGTTCTTTAAGCTGCTGAGCTCCTGTAGTATTAACTCAGTACCAATGGTTAAAGCAGGGAGGGTGGAGTGAGGGAAAGAACAGATCCTATATTTCTGCAGCAGGCTCCATGGCTTGGGTTAGACATTTTCCATACAGCTCCTCTTGTAGCCATCCTAGGCATTTCAGCCGCTGCCTATCAGTGATCACCTTCCTTTCTCGGTTCCTGGGTTGTTCTCCCCTTCACACGATATTATCCCGTCTACATGAACCGCCACTCAACACCATTGTCACATTAGTCCCAAGCCCAGTTTTAAATGCTGTAATGCAGTCCGCAGGGAAGGTTTCATAAGCTTTTGTGATTTGAGCACGGAGCTAGTCAGAAGCTTCGAAGAAAACATTTTCTTGCCAGAAAACACTCAAACTGAAAATCTCTCTGGGACAGGGTTGGCATTCTGCAATTTTTTGACTCCTAAACAGTTGCAAAAATAGCGTGTAGATGGCCAGAAACATTCTGGTTCAAAAGAATGTTTTGTTTAAAAATGTCCACTCTCATGGGAATAAAATCAACCCCAAACCATCCAAATGGAAGCAAATGTTTCAGCTTGCCCAGTGTAACATTTTTCCCCTCCAGATTTTTGGTTCAAAGATATGATTGAGATTATCAATTCAAGATAGGGAAAAGATTTAAATATCTTATAAATATTTGCTGGATGGTAAAATGTTTTTCCCCCTGGCTCTGCTTGGGAGCCTTGTGCATGATGCCAAACCTTCACCAATGCATTAGGTGCATCCTCTTCCTCCTGTTAGGCATGGGAGCAGTAGGTAAGTGTCTAAGGCCGTTTAAGTGTCCCCAGGGCGTCCTGGGAGTGCTGTTGAGAAGGATACCCCACTGACCTGCTCCTGCCCAACATGTGCCAGTCCTGGAGAGGAGGCAGAGCAGCTCTGGTCTGGAAATCTCAGGGCAGCTTCTCTCAAGTATGCTGGAGCCAGAAACCCATTAACGAGGGTTGCCTGCAGGACAGCTCCACTTCCCCTGGACTTGGTGGCATTAGGCAGGTGGATGTGCTTCTTAGTGGTTTTCTTTAGAAGTGGTCCAGACATCCCATAAATGTGATCCTACTCCAGTGTCCTTGAAAGTACATTAACCCAAAATGCATGTGGGTCCCCCTCTTTGTCATCGCTGCTTTTTGTGACTTAGTGTTAGGACTAAGATGAAGGTGTGTTCCAAACGTAGACGTGTTAATGATTTTTTAGGCTCTCAGGCAGGGTAAAGTAGGATCTAAAATGCCTCAGAGCTGCTTAGAGGACTAATTCACAATAGGTGGGGTAAGGTCTTGCCCATAATTTCTTACTCTGCTTCAAGTCCATATATGTCTTCATTCATATTTGAGTAAAATATTAGGTACTTCGGAGTATTTGCTGGTACATTCAATTCACCTCGCACACACAAGCAGATGGGAAAGACAGCTCTGCTGGCCTCAGGCCTGCTTTGGCAGGGAGATAGCATTGCATGCAGGTGTGAGCTGGCAGGGGAGTCCTTTGGAAACAGAGCAAGGAGGTTGGGCATTCAGACTCCCACCTGCTGTATTGCACAGAAGAGTTCTCTGGGGTCAGTGTTTGCTGTTCATTGGCCCCAAGCTTTATTTCCCTGAGCACGGAGCCATGATCTGGTGTTGGTTGACTGAGGTACAGTGGAAAACAGGGAGGAAGATCTGCAGCTCAAAACTTCAGGCTGCAAATTACTGACTTACTACAAGGTGCCAAATGCTCTCACCTCCTGTTGCCTTGGATGGGAGCATGGGTATTTGACACCTCCCAGCACTGGGCCCGTACTTGGTTTCCTGATTTGCTCCCTTTTGCTTGAACTAGTTGCTCTCTTGGAGGGAACATTTTGTTTCACCTGACAAACCCCCAGCGGTCTCACAACCAGGCCATGTCTATGATTTCTACCACTGCTAGAGACTGCTGCTGCAAACATGCACCTACGCCCCTCTATCCCCCTCCATGCGAGGTAAATTCAGGACCAGTGCAATGTAGATCCCATTAGAGCAATGCTGGGTACGCACCATTGAGTTGCCTGAGACCGAGAGCAGCTCTGGTGGGGTTACAGACTGTAATGTAGTTGCTGCTTTTCAGCGTCTCATCTACATGGAACAGGAGTGAGTGGATGGGACAAATGCTTGCATTAGCGTGGTCACAGACTGCCGGATTGTTCCCTGGTATATGTTGCTGGTACCTTTTTAACAATGGCCAGCTGGGTTTTGTTTTCATACTCATGAATGATTCAAACACACTTCTGGAATCTCGCAAATTCAGCTTTCAGGAGCTATCGCTATTTTGACAGCATCATCTACCATGGCTTTTATACAATGAGGATGCTGAGCTAAAGCCAGTTACAGTTATGTGACTGGATAATGCTGAGGATAAGCTTTATGAATAGGATGCCTGGTAACTTCCTTTCCAACTCAGTGATCGCCTCCCTAATAAATTGGTCAAGGAAGAATCAATAGGACCAATATTCCCTTTGCCCTTTTTGCCTCTTGAGGAATGCTATAGTACGCCAGGCTGGGCTATCGATTAATAACTCAACCTCCCCACGCTGATGGCTCCTTACAATTTACCTAACCCATTTGTTTTTATCACTTTACATTACCTTAATTACATGTACATGTTTCTTTAAATTGCAAGCTTGGTAGTGCTTAATGAGCAAAAAATGATTGCCCTAGCTGGAACACAGAACAGCTCTTTTGCATCAGTAGGCTGTAGTTTAACTACTTCATTGATGGTGTCAAGTGAAGTGTGTACGTAACACGAGCCACTGACTAGAAACTTTAATGGGGACAAAACCAAACCCTTTCAACCAGTCCTGATCAGAAATAGGATCTGAGTCTCCTAATCTGAAGCTTTGCCACTGTCCGTGCCATATTGCTTTCATCACAAAGCCATCCTTTTTTCCTTGGGTGAAATTCCCCCCAGACTCCAAGTTTCAGAACAAGTCGTGTGGACCAGCTTCGTCCTAAGGTGTTTACATTTCAGGCAACGACAACTCGACCAGTTGTGACTCTATGCTGAAAACAGGCTACTGGTTCCTGTGCTGCTCTTATCTCATGATAATTTGAGAATTGCGGTTTTAACCCCTTTGCCCCAAACAGTCCCCTGCTGCTTCAGTCTTGTCTTTGACCTAGAAAAAAGTACAAGCGGGGACCCTGATCATGTCTAGCATGACTAGCGATAATGGGCCTGTCTGCTCTGCTGCAGCGAGGCATCCATAATCTTGGGGGTGTGAGGTGGTGTTCCCAGGCAGAGCCTTTTGCTGGAGCCAAGGGGGCTATGCAAATAGCGTTTGCTGCTGCGGCCTTGCTCCTCAGCACGGTTTTCTGTGTTGTGGATCGTATTTTACCAGAGCACATGACTTGGTCAGTTTAAAGGTGTTTCCTCTGCTTTTTAAGTAACATGGACAACTGGCTGGCAAAAGGGTGTTTGGCCCAAGCCAGGAGTGGGTCTGCATGTTGGGTCTTTGCAGCAGCGTGTGATGCTTTAGGGTTCTCCTGCTGATCTGAAATTCTTGCTGACTTTCTTAGGAGCAGGACTGAGCCCCTTATGGTTCAGATGACCAATATAGACCAGTCTGGATGCATCTTAGGCACCATTGCCGTGTTGCCCAGTGCTACCCCCATTAAAGTGAATGTGTGTTTTACCAGGATCCAGTATTTTTTTTCCTCACCTATTAGGAGCCCCTTCGGGAGTAGCTGGCCTGTGTAAGTGGGACTTGAGGACCTCACTGACCTGCTGCGTGACCTTGGGTGGGCCATTTTTCTTCTCTGGGCCTCCCCTCTTCCCAACTCTGCCTTGTTAGACTGTAAAGGTTAGATCCTTAAAGGGATGTAGAGTACAGCAGCAGAAACCTTGTGTGTGAAGTAGGTGCCTGAACTCCCTGTAGGGTGCCTGGGGAGAGTTGAGGGGCCTCCAGCACTGTCACTTGGCTAAAGCAGCCAACACGAAACACCAAGAGCAGGATGTATCTAAAATCTGCTCCTTCCCCTGGGCTCAGGTACTTCATTTTGGCTCGTGGGAAAATTCCTGTGCTGCCCACAGGTTTCCCAGCTCTGGACACTCTGCTTGATAACATACCGATCCTTTCCAGCCCATCCGGTGAGTCCTGTCATTTATAGGATGCTTATCGGTGCTCCATCATAGTGAAGTGTGTAACTGCTGTAATTTATATATATATATATATATATATATATGTTTATGCACACAAGTAAATTGTTCATGAAATCTCACCTGAGTTGTTGCTGGGTGAGAAGGGACAGCCGGGTTTTAAACTGCAACAGCTCTGCTTCATTCGTGTGTGCATTTGCGAAATGTCTCGCTCAACTCAAAACTATTTGGGAAGCTTCTGGGCATGACTATTCACCACAAGTTGACAAACTGTTGTTGTTTTTAATTCAGTTTTAACTTTAAAATAGCCCAATCCTTTCTTTAAAATGTGAATCTGATCTACATACACCTTCATTCCCCAGAATGAAATCCAACAGAGTACAGGCTTTATTCCTGGGACCTTAAGCGTTCCCTTGCAGAGAGAAATTCTGTGCTACCAACTGAGCACCAGTAAAGGAAGAAGGACTTGCCCTTTTCACTAGAGCCTGTCATGGAATCGCGTGTCTTGTCTGCTCAGCCTCAGTGTTGTGCACGCAAGGAATGAAATGTTGGCAATAGGTTGATGAGATTTTATCGATAGAAATATGAAAGCTGGTGGCCACTAAAACTCTCCACGCTGAAAGGAGGTTGGCAGTTATCTCAAATGTGCTCCCTTGCTCCCTTCCTGTAGTTGTGTGGGGTTGCTAATTTCCTTGTGATCACTCATGAGAAGAAAACGTGTAGATCAGGTTGGGATGTTCTGACCTAATCCTGGTGTTGCATCAGCCCATACATAACCAATGGCATTTAGATGTTGGTAGTCGACATATTGAGGTGCCGTAGCAGAATGGTTGAGGTGTCTTTGCTGTAGCTCCAAAGGCATGAGTTTGGAGCTACTGGCTCCGGGCAAATGCAGACAGGCAGCTCCAGCTGACCCAGCAGCAGAAGAGCACTTGAGTCAAAGGCAGCCAGGTATAGTACTGGCCACCTTGCTCCCCATGTGTCGTTGGGCATGTGGTTGGTTTCTCAACTAGGATCTGAGCGAATCTTCAGATGCCAAGAGGAGGAGATGGATGTGGGCCAATGAAAGGAAGCTGCCTGTGGAAAAGGAGAAGTTTTTATGCTTTGAATTCAGGTGTGCTCACCATCAAGACTTACCTGGTAAAGGCTCCCTCTCTACCTCCACGCACCAGCCGAATCATGAGGTGTTATGCAGCAAATTCTGCCAGCCCAAAGGGGACAACATTCACCTTCCCAGACTGTAGCTGGGGCTTCTTCTGCACCTGCTTTTCCCAGATCTGAAGTTGGGGTCACTGCTTACATAGAGCCTTGGGGCCAATGGCAGGCATGTAAATCCCCATTGGCCTCTGGGAACCCATTAAGAGCACATGGAGTTGAGCTCGCCAACACAGCTGCTCTACCACGGACACTTGAAACTGGAGGAAGGGCCTTCAGCTGGTGAGATGCACATGGGGGGATTTCATCCTTTGACAATAATGGGTGAATTTGGGGTCATGGGTCATGCTGACCTGGTAGGGGAAACGATCACAATTAATAAGGACGGTGAAAAAAGTAAAATCGTCACATCTTGAACTGCAGAGATTCTTTCCACCAAGTAGCTGCACTAGGGATACTTTTTGCTTGATTGATATGAAAATTCAGCTTGGCTAATTGGCTTTCCCAGCCATCTCCAAAGACTCCATGTATAATTTATAAAATGCTGGATACTTCAGCACTGAGAACATAATAACTAATAACACTGAATATTAATGAATCCATAGCACTTAACAAGGAGGCTCAGCTCAGTTTAGCTTTCACATACGGGAATGAACCTATACAGTCTGTTTTTATTCAAGATGAAATTCTCCTACAGCCCTTTGGGTCTCAGAAAAAAGTCAGATCTCATTTGATGTGAAATGCTTTAAAGGCCTCTTTAAAGCAATTCGAGTGTGATGTGTGGTGATAATGAGTTATGCTGCATATACCATATCTTCTGGTGTATAAGATGTGTTCTGCCCTTCTGCATCCCCACCCCTGGAAGAAGTAGTCTAAAATTAAGATCTGTCTTAGACACCACACCTATGTAACAAAGAATGATTGAAACCACATAATGAAAGTGGTCCTAAATTCAATTGAATATATGTGAAAAACGTTTTTTCTCATAATTTGATCCTTCTTGGGAGTGCACTATATACACTGAAAAATAGTGTGCATGTGTTTGTATTAGGACTCCCCAACACGCATCTTAAACACAAATGTTCCTCCTCAAGCATATAAGGTGTTTATTTTCTGACAAAACCAGGCATTTCCTTACTTATCTACCCCTGTCAGGCTTGCAGATTAGGGGAACCAAGCACACAAAACCTACAAGAAAAAAAGGCCATCCTTAGGGAAAAATGGGAAGATGATCAAAGTGGTTGTACTCACGTGGTGGTGATGGATGGTGATCTCCTGCCCAAATCTGATGGCAACCTGCTTGTCTAAAATGGAAACAAGGAAAACTATGAAGTTGGTTAAAGAAGGACAGCTCTAATCATGATCAGCAATCCACAGTGTTTGGGCCTAGATTTGTTTAAAGTGTTGGTGAACGTAGAATTTGGTGAATATAGAGGTGCTTGGGAAGTGGGTCTGTCTCTAACTTGACCCAAAGGATGCTGTACCATTACCATGTGGGGTGGCAATCATGACTTCCCCAGATTCTAGGGACTTTGATGGCACTGAGGGGGTCAAAATTGTATTTTGGGGTCTGAGGCGGGCAAGGAGCTGCTCTGGCTCCTGTTAAAAGCAGTAGGAAAACCTTACCAGAGTCACTGTCCTGATTGCTGAGAGGCTTGAGAAAACAAGGGTCACTTGAGGGATGAGTTCTAGAAGAAACCACCCTTTGGAGTTCATTGCATCTGGGCTTATAATCCTTCCCATCCAGGGAATCTGTCCACATTGCCACTAGGGTGAGCCCAGGGACAGGGCTGAGAGGCACGCTATTCCACACATTCTGGCTCTTAGATACCCATTTGCCATTCAAATGATGTGGAACTGGGCATCCCAGAAATTAGGTAGTGGAGAGGGCTTAGAGTGGCCCTGAACCCATGCTGGAGACTGAGCCTAAGAGGTGGGCAGGTGTGCAGAGCTGCTGGAAGGTGGAACGGGCACGTGCTTCTTAGTAGGGCTTGAAGCTTGTCACAGAGGCCCCATAGACCTGCTCATAAAGACGTTCGGATTAGCTGGGAGGATAGACGCACAAACATCAGCGTCTTGGCCGAAGCAAATTCCAAAAGCATTGAGGCCATGATCATCCAAAACCAACTTCGCTCGACAGGTCATGTTGTTTGCATGCCCGACTCCCACCTTCCAAAGAGAATCTTTATCTCACAGCTGAAAGCAGGTCAGCGAAGTAGTGGAGGCCAAAGAAAGTGCTTCAAAGACACCTTGAAGGCAAACGTGAAGGTGTAACATTGACGTCAACAATTGAGACGCCATTGCGCAGGACCGACAAACATGGAGGAAGGCTCTTTGGGAGGCACCTCAACGCTTTGAAACACCTCGTCGGCAGGCAGAAGAGGAAAAAAGGAGCAGGCAAAAAGAACATCCGAAAATCCAACGCAGCAAAACGGTGCCCATCCCCCCTGGAAACACCTGTCCTCATCGCGACAAGACGTGTGGATCTAGAATTGGGTGATGGAGCCACCTGCAGACTCGTTATTAAGATCCGTGGAAGACAGTCTTACTCGTTCATGGGTGATCACTCATCATCACCACCACTGGAGGTCTTCTAGGAGGGTGAGGCCTAGCCAGGATTCAGCCTTCAGCGAGCAACATGAAAAAAGGGGAAAATCAGGATTTAGGAGCAACATGATATGTAAAATTTTGAACTGCTACCTAATTCTTCTCTCTCTGGAACAGATTCTCCTCTCCCAGTTTCTGAAGGAGCTGCCACAGTCGGAGAGCTCCCAGGAGCCGCTCCTGTGGGACCCCCAGTCATGGCACCAGAGGTGGCATTTCTGCCTTTCTGTAGCGACTGAAGGAACCTCACCACAGTCTGTACAGGCCGCCCACCGTCCGTGCTACTTCAGCTTTGGGGCTGAAAAGCAGGGAACAAATGAACAGCACGATAAAGTGCTCGGGACCAGCCAAGAGCTTGTAAGTTCCTATGATTTGATGAAAAAATGTGGGGGGCTGTTAAAGGTGAACGATGCTTTTTTAATGGAAAACCTGTTAGATGAACGTGGTGGTGAAAAGTGTCCTGCTGGACAGACATAAAACTCCTTGTTTCAGCAATGCAAAAGAGGTCTGCTTTGGAAGATGCCAGTGATATTTAAACACAATGAAAGTTCACTTCATGTAGCAGCTCACCTTTCATTTCGTGAGCAAAATTGGCTTTGTGAGGAATGTCTGGGCTGAGCTTCTGAAAGCCTAGGGGGTTTGGATGCCCAGTTCCACATCATTTGAATGGCAAACGGGTGTCTAAAATATCTGGACAGCATTGAAGACCTCAGACCGAAGTGTCAAATGGCCTCTTCCTGAGACACCCACCGGTGTTTTGCTCTCCGTCAGCAGAATTGCAATGGGCAGGAGGATGAGTATGGATAGATAAGGACTAGATTCCTGATCTCACCCCAAAGAAGGATCCCCTTGACCTCAGTTTGTCTTGGGCCAGGAGACAAACAGAAACTCCTAAATCACCTAGAGCTTATCTACCCTGCAGATCCTCTCAGGGTACCGCTGCCCTGGCGCAGCAATGTGCGTGGAGACTTGTCATGGAGACACCGTGCATAGTGGCGGAAGGTAGTTTTTTGCTGTCGCACCTTCACCACCTCCTGAATGATGTTAGCCGAGTCGACAAAAGCCGTCTTTTGTGGTCACAGCTGCATTCACATCAGGGCTTTGCCAGCCTGTTGGCTGGAGGGCGGGATCATCACGCTCGCAGCCAACGTAGTTCTGCCAGCACAACTATAGCAGCGTAGATCTGGCCTCTGTAACCAAGCCCTCCTTGAAAGTCAACAGCTTTAAACTCCTAAATACTAAGGAACTTCTGAAAATGTTATCTTGAGTGAAAATGTAATATCCGGTACTCTTACATGGCGCCACATTTCTTTCCCCCTCTGTTATTTCATCCTGGGCTTGTACAAACTGTAAATCGTAATCAGTTTTAAAAATATGAAGCTCATCTTTTGCATGAACTAACCATGATCTAATCTTGGAGACAAAGGGCGCACAAACAAGCCCATGTAACAGGAAGCTTGGAATAACATAAGATTAAAGTTTTTCTTACTATCGCTCGTGCTCATCTGTAGTGTCAACACTTGATGGTAGCACAGCTGGTTTTTGTGGCATAGTTAGCAACTGAGTCTAAAATGAGAGGAAAAAGGAGGAACGTGCCTAATTGTAAAGTACTGCTGACAGCGTTGAGTACAGAGTCTCTTTTAGATTTGCCGTGCAAAGTATGCCTGTGGGAGAAACTTTTCAATGTTGCCACAGCCTAATTAGGGTGACATAATTAACGAGTCTGCAGGTTAACAGTGTTCTTTGCAGCAGCAGCTGGAATGGCTTGGGTTGCTCTGATCCATGTTACTTTGTGTTTGCAGTTTGGAGCGTTTGCCATAGTACTTTGTCCCGTCTCTCCACCGACTCACATGTCTCTTTTAATTAGTTGGCATCAGCTGCTTTTTTACTGCTGTACACTATAAGCATGGCACAGTCTTCAGAAGTTTCTCCTTTCATCTCTCAAACAGAGTCACCATCCAATGTGCTCTCTCGTTTAACTGTACAGGCAGTCCTCGGACTTAAGACGCAATTGGTTCCTGAAAACCGCGTCTTAAGTTGAAACGTTGTAACTCAGAACCAATTTTCTCATAAGAAACAATTTTATAAATGAGGGATTGGTTCCTGAACCAAGGCCCGATACCCTATTTTCACCAAAAATACCCCAGAATTTTATACTTGATTAATTATAGATGAGTAATATAGCTACATTAACGTATTTATATCGTAAATAGAAATCATATTGATTTGGAAGGACTTCTTTGAGGTGACTTTGGTGGACTTTTTGAAGGGTTCTTGGCTGGAGTCTTCTCAGGAGTCTTGGCTGCAGGTTTTTCTGGAGTCTCCTCTGCTTTCCTAAAGAAAGTATCCAAGCAAGTTTGGATAGATGTTCTCCAGCGACGTGGGTGATACAGTGAATTTGTTCTCTGGCATGACGTTGCATTGGATCAAGTGTTGTAAAGTCGAAACTGAAGTCAGAAAGTTGAAACAGGGTGTCAATTTATAAACGTTGTAAGTGTGAAACGTTGTAACTCAAAACAGTGTAAGTTGAGGATTGCCTGTATTTCCTGAAAATTGTTCCTCATCACATTCCAGTGCATGACAGACAGTCAAGTTCCAGAGAGAAATAACATTAGAAAATGGATATCAGATTGATCAGGGGCAATGTACACAAGGGGAACAGGCTCCATCTCGCTCTCTGGGAGCTGACTGTTACCAAACTAGATTAAAAGTTCAGGGCGGAGGATCCAGTGTGGTGTACAAAAAGGAGATTGCGCAGCTGGAGGCGAGGGTGCTAACTGTTCTGTCCAGAATGTCTCATGAGCAGCTGTTAACACCTTTGTGGAGAATTATAATTAGAGCTGTACAAATAATAGATTTTTTTTTTTAGGTAAGAGGCTAACGCTAAGTAATGGAAAAAAAAAATTATTTTGGATCCATCCAGAATGCTTTCTTCTCAACAAAAAACCCAATTCCTTCCAAATTTCACTTTAAGTTGACCAGTGTATGTCAATCAGCTCAGCTGATAACGAAAGGTTTGGTTTTATTTAATCATTTCCTTAAACTTAAAAAAAAATTGAAAAGTAAATTTGAAAGTAAAAATTGAAGGGTTTCATGTGACAATTGCTAAAGTGAAACATTTTGCTCCAACTCCCCTGCCAATACCTGTCATTTATTCTTTGCAAATAGCACAACAAAGGCTCATGTCAAGTTTGGGAAAGGCCCAGTAGTATGAATGAGCTGTGCTGTAATTGATCCCAGGGGAGAGCAGAGATATGGCTGATTTTCAAGGTAGGTATCATAGCTGGCTGACTTGCGGTGGGAAACACTCCTTGACTCCCACACTAGGTCTGCAGGCATGAGGAATTCTCTTATGCGGTTGAGAAAACCTCCTCCTGGTGGTGTTCCTGTCTCACATTGGGCAGATGCTGCCAGAAACATTTTCTTTTCATTCATTTATAAATTGATTCTTTGGAGCCCTGGGAGCTGCTGCTCTCTGGCCATTGTTAAAGAGAGCTAGCTGAAGTGGGAGCCCTTTCTGGTCCTTTACTCATTTCCCCTGGGACATGGTTATGTTTTCCAAAAAAAGAAAAAAAAAGCCTTTTAAATCTCAGAAGGTTCATTTGTCAATATTTGCTATGCTCTTCTCAGCTGGTGTCTCAGCTTGGTAGCGTGAGAACACAATGCTTTATCAGGGTCTCTAAGATTTAATGGATAACAACATCCTGTACAGTCAGGCCTGTAGTAGCTTTGAACCCAGGGCCTTGGCCAGACCAGCACAGCACAGCCATTTACCCCTTTCAGCTACCTTGCTGCTAGTCCCAAAGGCTGGATGAGCCCTACTTGGCTCCCTGACTCTTGTCATCTGACCCTACACTTTCCCTTATATAAGCCCAGGGAGAAGAACAGAAAGTGTTTGGGCTACAGGATTCTTCCTGACCTTAGACCATGACTCTGGAAACTCTGCTTTATTCCCAACGTCCTAGTTTGCTAACTTAGCCAGCTCATGGACTTCGCTTATCTCCCAACCTCCTGGTTTCCTAACTATGCTTGTTCCTGGACTTTGGCTATCTTCTCTGACTCTGGTTTGTACCCAAATATTATTAAACTCTGATCCTTAATCAGCCCCTAGACCTGACCACCTGTGTCACAGCACCGGCACATACTCACTAACAGGCATAAGGTGAACAACATTGTTAAATGTGTCATGGTGCTACCCTCCAGTGTAAGTCTTAGGAAGACTTCTCAACAATGTTGTAGGCATCTCACTACTGGAGTCCACAGTGTCACTTTTTGTGCTTTGTCAGAGGTCTCCCATTCAGCTAGTGAAGTGGTCTAATATCTCAGCTTGTAAGTGGTATTAGTTTGTAAGAGCTGACAGGGTCTTGGTTGCACACTGTAGAACTAACTGTCTTGAAGACAAACATAGTCTTCCACTGTATCCATACTGATGGTGGTACTGCCAGGGTCATTTTCGGTGGTGAATCCCATAAGTCTCTGATTCAGGAAAGCACTTCAGTACATGCTTGCTATAAACATGTGAATAGACTCCGTGATTTCAATTGACTTCACCGAAACTAGTCAGGGACATAGAGCTAAGTAGGTGCATAAATGCTTTGCTGCATACGGGCCTATACTTAATTCTGCTTCCAGCAGAAAATTATCTGCTAGTTAAACCATAAATGATTAAATGCAGAATGGGAGGAGCTGTAACTTGCTTACCTACAAGAAGTCTCTTGCCTCCTCAAGGCACAACTCTGTGGTCTGAATCCAAATGGGTACATCCAGTTCTGAATTCAGATCCAGTTTGAACACCATGAACTGAATTTGGCCCATTCTCTTAGCTCGTGCTGCAACCGCAGGGCTTCCATCTGCTGTGTCCTATATGGAAACCTTGGGTCTTTAGAAATCTTGAAGGACAGGTCAAGAGAACTAGGCGTGTTTAGTCTGGAGAAAAGGGCACAACAACAGTTTTCAAATATTTGAAAAGCTGCCAGGAAGAAGATGAAGAAACGTTGCCCTCTGTCGCTGCAGAGGGCACAACACGTGGCCATTGGTTTACAGCAGCAAAGCAGATGTAGAACCAATCTCAGGGAAAAAGCTTTCTGACTGTAAGAAATGCAGAACAATGGCAAAAGCTGCCCCATTTGGAATATGGGTACCAATCCATTTACATCTGGATAGGTATCTGTCCAGGCTTGGGTAGCACTAGTGTAGCCTGTGCTTATGCAGGGGACAAGAGGGGATAACTCTCCAGGTTTCTTCCAACCCCGCGATTTTTTAAAGGGAATTTTCAGCAGCTTTTTTACTAAGTTAATAAAAAAATGCTCCAGTCCCTGAGGCTACCTGACTTTACCTACCGCTGCCTTTTGCTTCCTTAAATATCATTTTATACTGCATAAGCCAACAAAGACACCTCAGGTCTGCAGAGAGCACAGTTAAAGTAGGGGATGAACATAGAGTGGCAGGAAGCAAGAGAGCCTGTGAGGTTTTATAGTAAGATGAGTGAGCCATTAGTGAGGGCTGCTCTTTTGGGGCTAGTCGTTCAAGACCACTGCAGGGGGGGGCGAGGAGGGTGGGTTGGATCTTCGCAGCAGGACCGCTGTGCTCTGTGTCTACTTGGACATGAGCCAGTGATGACTGTGTTGGGTTGCCTTGCACACGTGAATGGGAAGCCATAGATACATGACAATGCACTGCAATGACTCTGCCCCTTCTGTTTAAATCTGTACAGAAAAAAAATCATTCTGTACCTAAGGAGTAATGCAATGAGCTTCCTGTAGCTGGAAGTGAACCTAGGAGCGCTGAGTCCCGTGCCCCTGTAGTCAAACATGCAGATGACATCTGCAACCGCAGCTGATGTGGCGCTGTCCTGACCCACTCCCTGCACAGCCCTGCTGGGTAAATTAGGGTAAATCCACAAATGATGCCAAGTCTCATGTTGTTGCAGGGCCGTTTCTCCAACCCCTCTTTTGAATCCCATGTTTCTGTTCAAGCCTCAAGGCTTTATTGTGTGACACTTCCAAAAACATCCTCTTCTATGTCCTGTCCTGCCTCCACTAGCTCACCACGGCCATGCACGCTAGCTGTCCCAGCTGCTGGGGTGTCTCGGTGCTGCCAGTATTCCAGCACAGATCACTTTTCCCTCTCCAGCCTGCACAGAAACACCTGCCTCGCTCCCCGGCAGTCAGCTGTGAAAGCATCGTGCTGCCTTTTGTGAATGGCAAGGAGTTTCCTCATGTAACGGCATGCACGTGTTATGCTTTGACACAGCAGCTCAGATCAAACAGCGGTGTCAGCTGGGAGCTGCCAAATGGCTGAAAGGTTGTATTGGAAAGCATGCCTTTTCAGGATTTCCTGAAGTGCTGCAGCTTGTGGAAGAAATTCCTTAACTAATTATTCAAAGTAATTAACTGTTCTGCTCCTAACGGTAGAGACCTTCTGTATTATGGAGGCATCATGATTCATCCTTGAGATTTTGATTCAAGTAAAGTTGAACTGCTTTGTTATGTCAGAATAATATCTCAAGCTCATTGCATTACTCCCTAGGTACAGAATGATTTTTTTTCTGTACAGATTTAAACAAAAGGGGCAGAGTTTTCTGGTACTGAGGAAAAGCCTCTAGCTTGGTGGTTCAGGGGGTACTCTCCTGAGAGACAGAAGTTTGAATCCCCTCAGGCAGAGGGGATTGGACCTGGATCCCCAACTTGTGCAAGTACTTTGACCACTGGGCTGTTATACAGCCGGTTGGGGTGTGTGCGTGCAGAGCATACCTGTCAGATACAGCCGCTTAGGAGACAAAGGCAGAGGAATGGTTTGTTTTTGGATCCAGAATGGAATTCGCTTTGGACATAGGCACCTACATGCCGTCCAAGCTCTGCTTCAGTCTTGTAAGTCCTTGCCTGCGTCTTGCCCCAAGGCTTCAGGACTGACTTGCATCACATGCTGGTATGGATGCATGACAGTTGTCTCACTGACCCCCTTGAAATGCATGTATAATCCTTCACAGGATCAAGGCCTCAACTATTTATCCTCCAGCACCACTGGAGGAGTGGTCCCTTGAGAACCTGTGCGTGGATGGATCAGAGTGTGCTTCTCTGATATCTGATCGGTAGATAAATGGTCTTTACTGCTGCCAGAACTGGCTGTTTCAAAGGCCTAAATTCACTCTGAAAACCATTAGCAAAGTAATTTGCATTGTGCACATCCCGTGGGCAGAGGAAATGTGATTGTCAGAGGGGAGATGACAGCTCTGGTACCTATAAAGCATTTATCTTATGGGGTACTTATGCCTCTGTTATGTATTTAAGCAGTGGTTTGCCAATGAGAGCTATCTAAAGATTTCAGCTTTCTGTCTGTCTGGCTGTGGAGTAAATGGCCCCATTTATTTCTTTGTAAGAGCAGACAGTCAAACTGTCTATTTGACTAGACAGTTTGTACAATCTGCCCAACCTGATTGTTTAATGATAGCTGGTATCCAATGCATGAGGAGCTGCAGTTGCCCACATCAATTTAGTCTGAGAGATGTACAGAGACCATAGGGACTCTCTTTTGTAGATCCCTTGTATTATTTCAGAGAATTTTAACAGTTGTGTCAGTTCATGAACCATTTCCTCTGGGATTTCAATTTCATTGTGTGGAAAAGTGATTATCTATCTATCTATCTATCTATCTATCTATCTATCTATCTATCTATCTATCTATCTATCTATCTATCTATCTATCTATTCCTTTTATTTTGTTCTTTGCAAATGAAAGGATGGCTAGATGGGAGATTGGGGATAGGAAACCCTCAACAAAGTTAGCTGGATAAAGTGTCTGTGTTTCCATAATGGTTTTCCTTTTTTCCTTGTCCCTCTGCCCATGTGTCATCTTTCTCTGGGGATAAGTACAGACAGTCAAAGAGCCAAAGGCTTAATTGATTCAGTCTTTGTAGGTTAGTCTAAGCTGCGTAGATTGAACCAAGAAACAAGTGAGCAGACATTCACTTTTGATTCAGGAAATGCAGCCACATGCCTGCAGTGGCCCAGGCCAAAAGCCAGGGGGGCTAGAGCCAGCTGGGCCAAGGCTAACCTGCCCACTCAGCCATGGGGAGGAAGGGGTTTTTCAGGGCAGGTAAAAAGGATCTTGGGATGCTGGGAGACTGTGGGTGCAGGCAGAAGGGCAGCTCCCAGGTGTAACTCCCTGCTGTAATTCAGAGCATGTTCTGCAAAGCGTTCTGAGTTACAACGTTACCCCGGACCAAGCAGAAGTTCACTGCTGGTTCCAGGGGGAAGGGGAATCTAGCTGGGAGCCTGCAGCCAGGTTCCCATAGCAGTAGCCACAGCTCCGCCACCCCTCACTGTTTTCAGAATGGGAGCGGGGAAAGGGAGCAGATGGAGCTTGTTGTTGGGTGCATAAGGGTGGGGTGGGTGAATTGGAGCCCCCCTACCTCGGGGAAGGGCTCCAATACACCTGCCGCACCCTTCAGGGGAGACTGAACCCCCCCAGACTGACCTCCCTCCTCTCCCTTTCCCCACACCCACTCTGAAAACAGCAACAGGCTGGGGTGTGAGTTAACTTGAATCTGGAGGAGATCTGGGAAAGAAGTTCAATAAACCAATTTAACCTAAATCAGTTAAATCTGATACCACATCCACCCAGGTTTTTGTAACCAGTTTATGTGCACTGAATTTCTGTTTTGTTGCAGATTTGAACCAGTTTCTGATCACTTATACCAGGTATGTGTCATTTCTGTCCCTAGCCTGGTTGGCTTTTATTCTGGAATTTTTATTTTTTTTTTTTGCTTCTTTTTCACAGTACTATTTCCTGCTTCTACCCCCAAGTCTTTCACTGTTTGATTTGCTCAATGTTAAGTTTTCCATTGACTTCAGTAGGCATTTCTCAGGCCCTAAGCACAACATAAACGCAAGAAGGTATGATTTCGTCTTGCTTTTGAACCTACAGTGTTTTAAAGGATACAGACTTAAGCAGAGATATTTTCTCACTGGTAGTTATTCCCTAAATTATCCCAGCCAAATACTGCAGATATTTTTACTCTGTTACTCTATGAATATACTACTGGATTCTGCCATAATGGTCAAGCACACTACAATGACAGTATGATTATGGGAGGATCAAATCCTGCAGATCTAATTTAGATCATCCCTAAAGTTAGCCAAGCTGAAACCACATAATTCTAAAGACAATCCAATGATCTACTAAGCACAGTCGCTAGATCTCCCTCTGTCTTCACTAACCACTTGTATCTTCCTACATTGGGGTCTGTTTCTGCAGCACTTAATGAACAAATGAAAAATTATTCCCATTGGGCCAGATATTTCCTTCATTTATATGGGAGTAAATCTTCTCTGCTCTGTGTGTATAAAGTGCCTAGCACTATCGAGTTTTTTCCCATGGCTGGTGCAATTCAAACAAGATTGACTGGTATTTTTACAATACAGGGGGCATGGCCCAGTTTCAATAAAGCTTTTAAAGACATCCTTAACTATAAATACTTTCAGTAATCCTTTCCCAGCAAAACATTTAAGCAAATGTTTGCCTCCCATACTACTCAGCTGAGTCCTTAACTAGCAATCAGCTGTGTCCATTTTAGCTTAGTTTAACTCTCATGGATAAAGTTATATGTATAAGGACTTGCATGATTGGGGTCTAGTTATTATAACCTTGTTTTATAGATGGTGAGCAACTGACTTAAAGGGAAGTCATCCTTCTTACTTTTTTAATTGCCCACTCTTCTTGCAGTGCTAAGGCTTCCTGTGTTTTCCCAGATTACATTCAAATTTCATAACTCACTCACACATTCTCAGACATTTGATTTTTATCTGAAGAATTTCATCTGCCAGATTCCTTCTAAATTGTGAGCTACAGAACACAGGGAATTAATACGAGAGACTTCTGGAACTAGTATAAAAACTTTCTTTTATTACTTAGTGGTAGACTGTTGTTTATCTTGATTATTTCAATGTCTTCTGCATCCGCTATGGCCCAAGAAGTACAAACAAAAATTATCTCCTGACTTTGTGAACTGGGAACTAAGACTTAGAAATGCTAAAACAATATAGGATCTGGGAGACCTGCCTGTAAAAATGCAAAATGAGTAAATATTTGCTTAAGGTTTTGTTGCTGTAGTTATTTAATATTGTGTGTATTAGTAGAAAGGGCTTGTTAACCCAGCTCTCACATTTATACCCATTTAAATAAATGGATGAAAGCCAGGGGATTCAAAGTTAAGGAAGACAAGCTGACTGTAACATGTAGATTGATTTAAAAAAAAATCATGTGAAGTAATTTGAATGTTAGTCAATTTGGGGTCCCCCCCCCCATACTGTCACATTGATAGGATCTAGAATTAGCTTATGTGTAGTGGGGCAGTGGATGGGACCAAGGAAAAGGTTTGTGGCTGGAATATATCTGTCCTAGAGATCCCTCATCATCAGAATGCCCCTTGGACGCTGTTCATAGAGGCGAGATCTGTAGACCAAACCCTAAGGGTTGCTATAGGGTGGGAGCTGGATTAGCCACCACATGCCACGTTGCTTGGAAAGGGGGAATAAAAGCCACCATAGTCCCCTGCGTTGAGAATACCTCTGAGTGTACATGAGATGCATCCCAAGAAGACAAGCCTTGTTGTTGGCCATCATATGAAAGAGGCATGAGGACTGAGCTACAATTGAGAAGAGACTTGGGGTCATATTGTTGCTTGGGGGGAAGAATTCAGCCAGGTAAGACTGAGAAGAGGGAGCAGGAACTGAGAAGGTCTTGATGAAAATCTTTCCCATGGCTCAGAGGCTAAGGTTTGATTGCATGGATGGCTAAAGGCAGTCATGGGTTGGGGGGCTTTTCTTTGACTTGATCGAGTTCCTCCGTAAGTAAAATAAAGGTATACAGAGTCCTGAAGGATGCAGAGCCATTCAGTTGGGCCCAGTTGATAAAGACCTAGTTACTTTCTGATTGCCTACAATTTATCTTCTAGGTCTCAAGAGCCATCATAATGGACACCAATTCTTATCCCTGTAGACAGACAGATACAGGAGAATGAAATGCCAGTTTATCCTTAGAGCAGATTTTTCCCATACAGCGCTGGCAGAGCAGGAAAGGCCTGGTGGCACCATTATCACAATCTATGGATTTCATGTTCCCCTAGAGCAAGCCCACTCTTTTTTTGGTTACCACACTGGCTTCTGGAAAGCAACAGTATCAGCGGTGGGAGAAGATGCCTAAAAGGTTTGTGCCTAAATGGATTAGGTTAGAGGAAATGGAAAGGACCAGCAAACAATCTAGCCTCCTCTCACTTAAAAAGCAGAGCAGGAACTTGGGAAAGTGATTCTGTTAAGCAAGAAGGAGGAGTGTATTTGAATGGCTGATTCAGTAAGTCAGATGGGCAGTTTAATGCCGGAGGTGTAACTAGGCAGACAAGGTTCCTTGGGTGAATTTGATATCTTTTATTAGACCAACCCAAATAGTTGGAGAATAGTTATTAAGCAAGCTTTCGGGTTCAAAAAACCTTCGTCAGGCTAAGAAAGTTTCAGCGGGAGGTGTAACTAGTAATTTTTGCATCCTGGGCAGAGATGCTATCAGGTGCCAGAGGGTAGAAGTGCAGAGCATGGTGAGATGCTGCTGGTACCCCCTCCAAATCAGTGCCCAGAGCTAGTGCCCTGCTTGCCCCCTGCCCTAATTAAGGTACTTCAACATGCTATCTACATGACAGAAAGCTGATGAAGTAATGGCGGGCACACCTGGATGATGCAAGTCTGCTTGGGTAGTCCAAGCTGAAGCATTCTGAATTATCTGTGAGCATTGGAAGAGCACTAAAAGGCAACGAGTTTCCAAAATCAGTCTTATCCCTGGCATTGCACAGCATTACAGCTTTGCCTCAATGTGCAGTGGTTCTAAGAAAGCAAACTCATCGATTGAAAAATATTAATAGGGAAGTCGATTCCTGGTGGAGGTGGTGTTGCCAAATTTCACATGCTATCTCTGAATATTTGGGAGTAGAAGCCTATTTTGGTCAGGCAGCTCACGTTAAACAATAACAATCATCCCCAAGAGTAGTTGCTTTGAAGAAATTGTGGGGCAGTCTCACTTTGCTTTTCTGCCTGGTCTAATGACAGAATGCACAGAGGAGGTCTTAGCTGGACCTGATGGGAATGAAAATAGATTTGGATGCAGTTGGAAAGGTAATTAGAATTTGTCTTGCTGCAAACCAGAGGACAAAGAAAATATATAGCCAACATAAAACTAGAACCTTTTGATTAGCTTGTGAAGACTATGAAACAGTTATGGACCAAACTGACACTGGGTCCGGAAGACTGACCAGATCAGGACAGTAAAACGAACACCTGCTGTCCCTGTCTATAGAGAATTCCCGTGGGGCTTAATGGAGATGAACCCACATCTTTGATTAAATATATACAACGTTAACAATAAACGTATTAAGAGAACAGAGATAAAACTCCTAAGTTAATTATTTTCTGCCTAACTGGCTTTAAAGTCAGCCAGGGAATTTCCCAAGTACAGGGGAGCTCCAAAAGTCAGTTTTACAGGAACATTTGCCCAGACAAAAGTGTAAAAGCAAATATACCCTTAAGTCTGTTTCTAACAGGAAAAGAACCCTGAAATCACGCTCTTAAAATAAATCTAATTATCTAATTGACTCTTCCTCTTTTCTTTTTTTTTGCTACATCTTAACTTTTTTCCACACTACAGTCAGATTGGAGAGTGAAACCAGGCTGACCCGTTTCACTTTTTATTCATAGCCAATTTTACTTTCCGGTTCTTAAGTACTATTTCCACAGCACTAACCATTTATTGTTTTAAAAGTTAACTTTTCATCAAAGTACTTACTACTTCTTTCTGCAAAGAAATGTAACAGTGACAGCCCAAACTATTTAGCAATGTCCTTGAAGAATCTCACATACAAAGCAGTGTTGGTTCTTTTCTGCTCTTTCCTCAATTGTCTTCCTCTTGCTGTTATCAGAGGCACAAGGGTTGTTAAGGTTTTTATTTTATGAATCAACCTGTCTTCCTTTTGACTAGTCAACTCCGGTGGCTCCTTAGCCCTCAGAAAATCTTCTCTTTAAAGCACTATTCTTTTTGCTGCTGCGGATCTCTTCGTTCTTGTATTGTCGCAACTGTGCAATATTTTTTCCACATCTGGTCTGGAGCTGAGATGTGATCTAAGCATAGGTCTGTGTGCTAATAATGCCTTGCTACACGGTGCACGTGTACAGTATTTCAGGAGAGTGGCTCCATGCTGATAACATTGTGGACTCAGTCCAAATAACATCGGTTGCAAGGTTAAGTGTCTTTATGCTCTGTGGTAGAGTCATTGGCCAAGGCTAACAGGTTTTTCTTCTCTGAGGACACAGATAAGGACCACATGATGTTAAAAGGCCTTGAACCTTTCGTGCTTTGGCAAGAAAAACATATGGTTCTTGCTGATATAGTCAAGCTATCAACTTAAATGAGGCCTGGTTGCTTAAATACGAAAGCGTTAGCCTATCTGCTAGCTATGCCTTAGTGCTGGAGACTTCATAGCACAAGAAGAAGAGCAAAATAAATTGAAATATTTATGAATCTATTGTGCACTCAAATGAACTAAAGCAATTTAAATGGGGAACTCAGAGGTTAATGAACTCATGAGGATTTTCGTGAACAATGGATCTGGTACAATTGTTATGATGATGTTTATCTGCCCTCCCAGATTGAAGGTTGTAAAGCAGTATGTATTATAAACCCACATTTTGAAACATTATTAGGAGGATTCAGCTTCTGGGCTGAAATGCTCTGCGCCAGGTGTCTTCCTGAATTTTTTTTTTAATTTGGAGAAAACTCCTATAAATTATATTTTAATGTGGAAAACATAAAAGAAAAATACACGTGACTTTTTCTTTTTAAAAGAAAAATTGAACCACACTAACTTAGGATAACATCAAGCTCGGCACATTTGTTAAATAACTAGATTTTATTTCTCTCTCCTCACCTTAACAAATCTAGAAACTTGAACTGCAACACATCAACGCTGCATATTTGGAATTATTAGAAAAAAATAAGTGAAGGTTGAACATACAACCTTAACTCTGCCCCTTTTCATATATACAAAGAAGAATGATGTCTTTAACATGGTGCTTGCAAGTTCCACTAGATCCATGTGTGTCTGAGGATGTGACTGGTGTGTAGGTTGTAGCCATGTTGGTCTAAGGACATAGGCAGACAAGGTTCTGAGACAAGGTTATGAGGATGTGACTGATTTTAAGCCCAGAGCAAGAGGTACGTGTAAACTGCACCATATCATGAGCAGCTCCAAGGAGGGGCAGTGATCACATGGTTACTTGGTAATGCTTTGTATGCATCCTAATGGTTCCCTTTGGGTTTTATTAAAATGAATTTTGGAATGTGATCAGATAATTGAAGAAGGTGCCATAACGCATAGGATGCAAGATTACCAAACTTCTACACAAAATGTCTCCTTTTTAGCTTTGTAGCACTTAAGGGTGGGATCACGTGTGAAATGAATATTGCAATGATATAACTCTTGCAGTTAATATGCAACATGGCACATGAACCCATGTCAGTCACAAGAAAATCCAATAGTTCTTTAATGTCCTCAATCTCATGACATGGCTGGCTGTGATAGCAGCAGGCTGGACTTGATGAGCTAGGAGCTCCCTTGTCCTGTAGCCCCGTTCCAAGCAAAGTGATGTCCTACAGTTAATGGGCTGTTTATTGGATGCCCAGCACTGTAGGTATTTGGCTTAGTTTTGATATGTCCATCCTCTCTATAGAAAGAGTTTCCAAAGCATAGACAGCTTCATCCCTGCAAAGGCCCATGCGATGCATCTCAAGGAGGCTCTCAGACTCTAAAGCTGGGTGACTGCATAAAATATTCTGCTTTTCCTGTCTTGCTCTCAAGATTTTTTTCTCCTACCTTGGATCCTTCTTTTTAAATAACTGACTCCAGCTTTGTCCTTGGGTTAGAAGGAGATGTCTCTATCTGTCCACAACTTTGTGCTCTCTTCTTTTCTCCTCTCCCAGAGCTATCCATGCAGAACCTTTTGAACCCTCAGGTTATGCTAATAACTAATATCTTTAATTCTAGCTCCATTTGGAGCTTGGATTTGGGTTTCCAGCCTTTCCAGCCTGGGAGTATTTACACGTGGATTTTTCCTTCTTGAGAGTTGTGTCCCCATATAAAGATAAGTTTCATTTGCAAAATCCAGATTTGGACTGAGGATTTTGATTACAAATACTCTCTAAGGGCCAGAAGAGGGGGTGTCTATACGTATGGCTCTGGTTCTTTTACAAAGACTACAGAGATATGGACTAGACTGGATGATCATTAAGTGGATATGTAATTGGTTGAGCGACTGCAAGCAAAGACTAGTTATGACATAATACATAAATGGATCTGTGTCAGGTGGCAGGAGGTTTCAAGTGAGGTTCTATTTCTATTAACGATTGGATGCAGGAATAGAGAGCTTCCAAAGCAAGTGAGCAGCTGGCACAAAACTGGGACTCGGGAGAACAGAATGGCATGCAAAGGGATACTGATAAATCCAAGAGCTGGGCTATAAACGATAACATGAAATTCTGCTGGAAAGCTGTGGAATCTCCTTCTCTGGAGGTTTTCAGAACGAGACCAGGGAAGCATTTGTCTGGGATGGAATATTAGGAATAGTTTGTCATGTATCTGTTCAGGGGACTGGCATAGATGACCCCTGAGGTCCCTTCCAGCCCTGTGATTCAGCTTCAGGGCCATCTCCACAAGGAATCTGAATCCTGGTTCAGCCTGTAGGAAATGTGATGCTTTGGAAGACAAAATATTTGGAAGACACCCTGTGCTATGTTACTGTCCAGGGCCTGAGCGTGGTAATCAAGCAGAGTTGCCTGTGGTGGTAATCAAGCAGAGTTGCCTGATTGGGGAACAGGGCCCAGTTGGAGTATATAAGGGCTGGATTCCTGAACTGCAGGGCAACAGTCTGCTGATACCAGCCAAGGAGGCTACATCCAGCTGAGCTGCTGCCTATAACATTTTGGAGGTAAGGCCTGGAGCTATGTGGAAAGAGGAGGCCCCATGGTCTTGGACATGACCTGAGACTGCACCCTGCCAGGGAAGGGTGGCCTGGTGGAGCTACCTGTGGTGGGGCAGCTCCTCAGAAATGCCAGGCCAGTTACCTCCCTAGTGAAAGGCAAACAGGGGCACCTAGAAACCCCAGCCCCCACATCCCTGGTGGGTTGAGACCTGAGACAGGTGGAGCCTAGACTCACTGTGATCACTGAGGCAGGGCCCAGGTCAGTGGAGGGACCTGCAGCAGTGCCCAGTCTCACAGGAGAGCCTGGGTGCATTATGGAGCTTGGTGTTAGGCTCCAGGGGGGGGATGGGGTTTGGAGCCCTAGTCCCATTGTGAGGGGCTTGGAGCCCAGTGAGGGGACTTGGGGCCCAGAGATGTAGAGAGTGGGTGATGCCCAGGGACGGGGCTTGGAGCCCAGGAACAGGGCGGGCTTGGAGCCGGGAGAGGCTTGTGGCCCAGGGATGGGACTTGGAGCCAGTGGATGGGGCTAGTAGGCCCAGAGATGGGGCTGGGAGCCCAGTACATGTAGAGATTATGATGAGGCCAGGTGTTAGGCCGTAAAAATGGTGAGGCCGGGTGTTAGGTCAAGAAACATCTACGAGACATGGGACATGTCAAGGGGAGGTCAGAGCATGTACAGAGGCCCTTGTCACCAGGGCAGGTAAAGAGCAGCCTCCTGTCAGTTAACATCAGAGTATCAGAACATTAAGGTGTGGCAGGAAAGACAGGCAGGTGGTTAGCCTGGAAACAAGTGGGCGGGCCTATGTTGAGATTGTAACAAGCGGGCATCCCAGGGTCAGTGAGCAGAAGAGATGCGTGTGCTGGTGTTTGGCCAGTCTTCCAGCTGGCAGTGGACTCTCTGAGGTTGCCTAGTGTTTTGAGGACTCTGACATTTTCCCCTATCTTGCTTTCCTTTCCCCATTCTCATCTTTTTCCATTTCTGTCACTGTCTCTCAGGTCTCCCTCTTAGATTTTTATCAGTGAAAATCTGTGGCTTGTTTAGATTTAGTTAATCAGTTAAGTGCTGTTCTAAGAAATGTGAGAGTCAGATTCTCAGCTGGTCAAAATCAAATCTGTTGAGGTAGGTCCATAGACTTCTTCTAGGGAACAAACTTAACCAGATTTGTTTTCTTTTTTCCATCTAAATAAAGGCAAACACTGCAGAGAAAACTGCAGTTTTCCTTTTTCAGCCCTGTGGTCATGATTTTTCACTTGAACAGACTCTGCCCAACTAGCATATTCATAGTGCTATGTTACTTTACTGCCTTGTGTTGCTTTTAATTAAAAGGGAACTCAAACACAACTGGTGTCTCAGTTGGCCATACCCTAAGCTCTGTAGCTGCTCAGGAGCAATGCTTTTTCCATTTGATGACAACTCTCCACAGAGACAATGTTTTCTTTTTCTAATAGGTCTGATTTTGGATGTTTTGTTTGTAAGCAGACCATATCAAATTTGCTATGTGGGCCCATCATACATAGTTAATGAAAACTAATCTGCTGGATGGTGTGGATACTGTTGTGCTGGGTGATATTTGTGGTATTATTTTGTTCAGAGAAATGCAGCGCTGAGATATTAAAATCAAGCTGGGGGTAAATCGGGTTGTGTTTAATGACAGCATAACTCCATCCACATGAGGGCTTGCAGATGTCCCCACGCAGCCAGCTGTTTTGGCTTCACAGCATTTGACTGGCAGGAAAATCTCTTGCGTTAGCTACCAGAGGGGGTCCTGTGTCACTCGAATGTAACAGGCTCCCACTGATGTGAAGAATCTGAATCAGAGGATTTCAAAGGCAAAGTTTAATATTTTGCCCACAAACCTTGATGAACGTCCAATTTAATTTACTTCATTGCTTATGTGTCACTGAAGGAGGATAACAGAGAAGGGAAGTCAAATGAGAACGAGCAGATCAGGCTATAAAATTACCAACGGATTAAGACTCCAGAGATGGATAGAGTTCAAGGCTCAAGCCCATATGCAACTAAGAGTGCAGAACCAGAGGGCACGTGGAAGGAAGCAAACGTTCAGTATTATTTTATACAGAAACCTAAAGTGTGGATTTATAAGTCAATCCCATGATTTTTTTCACGGGGCTGGCTCATGGTTTTGATCCTTTGAGATGCAAAGTACCAACTGGGAGAACCTTGCCATATTGTTGTCTTCAGCTCTTACTTTATGATTCAAGAACATTTGTTTGAAAATATATTTCATGAACTGCTGTTCCTAATATATTTTTCCTTGACAGTTATCCCTGCATAATCTTCCATGATTGCCATGGTTCATGTATCAGGACAGCACTGTGCATCTGAGTGCTTGGATGGATGTACCCAGTACCTACCATGCATGTACCCAGTACCCCCAGAGTTCGTGGACCTGATGCTTTCCTGGACCAGCCAGTTACTAGGAAAAGGATGTTTTCACTGCAAGTGGAAGCAAAGATTCTCACTTACCAATACTAAAATACATTTAAGAACAGACCATTTCATTGATCTGAGTCCTCTATTTCCTTTGGAAATATATCATTGTGATTATTTCTGGGTCTATATTCCGTTCTTTAGGGGAATGGGGGAGGTAATGACCCATCTCTATATTAATGCAGAAGAGTGATTTCAGATTAAAAGAATTCCCAGAATCGACAAATGTGATTGTGATGTTTGTTCTCTCCTGAGAAATTTGCCAAAGTAATTTCATTAGTGAGAGATTTCAGGGATAAAACAGCTCAAGAAAATTATAAAAAAAAAAAAAAAAAAAAGGAAAAGTTTTAGGCAGCTGTTGTCATTTTAGGTTAATAGAGTTTGGGCTTGTTTCTCAGTGTATGTCTACACTGGCTCTGTGCACCTCTTGGGACTGATGATGAAAATAAGCCGCGCTTACTCATTCCAGCTCCACAGGCCTGAAACAGCAGCAGTGAGAGTGCTTTTGGGAATATCCCACCTCCACTCCCCCTGCCCCAACTACTGCTCTCCACACCTCTGTCTCCGGTGTGTTTGAACACAGCAGTTCCCAGATCATCCTCACTGCCTCAGTTTTGGGTTTGGAGTTGATGGGTGGGATTTATTTTTTGGCAGCTGTCTTGCAGCAGCACAAAGACAATGGGGACAGACTCTGTTTCTGTCATTGTTTGAGGCCAATCTTCAAATGCTGTCACTTAATATAAGGCAGCTAAATCTATACTTGGCCCGTACTGCTAAATCCCAGTCTCAAGGCCCAGATCTTTGAAAATATTTAAGTGTCAAATACCCTTTCACTTTCAGTTAGGTGCTTGAGGATCTGGGCCTAGGTGTCCCATGGGTCTCTCAGGGCAGACAGGAGCCTACCGTTCAACTATTTGGGTGAAAACTGGGCTAGTGGTCTCAGTCGGGTACGTGGTGTTCTGCAGTTGCTTTGCAGCACAGGGCATATCAGTAGGAGTTGCACTCCCGACTGCCTGTACAGCAGTGCTCTTAAGTCAGGGTTGCAGTTTTATTAGTTCCTAGTGAGATGACAGTAGATGGCGTTCAGGAGTACGTGTCATACTTTCCCCAGAATTATGCCATCCGGTGTATAAACCCCATGTTTAAGGAAAATACTCATGGGCAGTTGAGGGCCTAACCAGTATTGCGCAGTGATACCTATTCAAGATGTTGGGCTTCCCTGAAAAAGCAAACAGGGAGTGCTCAGTTGGGATGAGGCTGGCTGGGAAGAAGAGAAGACTGACCAAGGGCTGAGAATGAGGGAGGTGTTCCCTAGCAGGGCTTCCCGGTAGAAAGGCAGGCCCAACAAGAAATATTTGTTAGTCTTGTCCAAGCGCACATCGCTTAGAACACGGGTTGGCAATGTTTTTGGGCAGAGTGCCAAAAACACCTGCAACCTTGACTTGTAAGATGTTGGTATGCCAGGGTGGACAGCAGGGGAGTTGCAAGGGCCCTGATCCTTGTTGTGGCAGCACAGCCCTGGCCCCTTCCCTACCGCCCATCCCGAGGCGTGCGTGCATCCGCCACCAGCAACAAGTTGGGCTGGGGCTCCGTGGAGCCTGGTGCAGCCACTTGCAGCCTCCCAGCTGCCTGCCACAGCTGGCCTAGGCTCTGGCCCAGGCCCCTGCCACCTGCCACAGAGCGCAGGCTGCTTGCAGCAGGTGGCAGGGAGGCTGCAAGCAGCTGCACTGGGGTCTGCGGAGCCCCAGCCCAGCTCATTGCTGGCAGCAAGTGCATGTATGCCTTGGATCGGATGGGAGGGAAGGGGCTGGGGCTGTGCTGCCACAACAAGGATTGGGGCCCCTCAGCTTCTCTGCCATCTGCCCCAAGATGTGTGTGCAAAATGCCTTCACATGCCATGCTCTGGCACGCTACCCCTGTCTTAGAAGCATTTTTGTTCTCAGCACTCTGAGACAGGGAAAGAGCTGGCTGAGGATTGAGCCCAGGAGGGCAGAAGAGTTTATTTCTCTGTAGGTTTGATTTGACTTTGGGTAATCCTGGAAGGGGCGTAATCTTTGTGTGATCTTGCCAGAGGAGTGGCTGGCTCTGCACGGCATTAGCCTTTGAGTATAGAGTTAAACGCACTAACACATGACGCCGCAGTGGTAGCCAGCGCCCAGAGGAGGTGAGGTACAGTACAGGCTCATAAACCTGGCACACTAGAGTCCCTTCATGTTACAGTAAGGACACTCCCATAAGTCTAATTTCAGATATATGGTATTGGAGACAGATGGTTAGAAGCTTTCCCATGCACACTCTTAGGATCGCTTCTTTTCCTGATGTAAAAGTAGTTATTTTTCACAGCACTCTGTTACCCGTTCCACTTTATTTTTAGAATCAAGCTCGTGAACACTTCCTCAGCCATCAATGGATAATTACCACAAATATTGGAACAAAGACGCTCGCTGCTCAAACCCTTCCCTTTCCCCCCAACTCTGCATTCACTTTGTGGAAGACGTGTTGCCCAACATAAGCAATCTGTCCTGCAATCCATGCCAAGAGTGGGATTTATCATTTCACAGTCACTGGAGGGTGCATTCAGTCTTGCAGCAGCTGGGGATGCCCCATTTAGAAGATGTCTGGATGATTTTAAGCATATTTCCTAAGACTAAGAAGCAGCCTGGATTAGGAGTAAGCCTCCCTGAAGCCAGGCTGCATAGTCACTTGCAGGAATGGAGCCTCAGTGTGTAACATCTGTTGAAGGCTAATTACCAAGAAAGGCCAATGTTATTTGCTTAGCTGTTGAGTAAATATTATTTTAATGATTATGAAGGAACCTAGGACTATTTTTTTGAAGGGAAGGATGTTACAAATACTCCTACCCCCCAAATAGAAAATCTGTCCTTTGGCCAAATCCCACAGTCCTTTGCTGGGCCGGTAAAGGCCGATCCCAGGAGATGGGTGAATTTGTTCTTGACATGGCATTGGTCTTTTTGGGGTACCCTTGGATCAGGATACAACTGCAAACATTGAGACTCAGAATAAACATGTGACTTTGGACCACAGGAAGCAGGGCGCTTTCTGTTATTTCAGCAGAAGCTAGTAGCATTGTCAAGTGTCTACCCCAAAACGCACTCACACTTGAATTTTCAAAAGATAGGGGTTTAAATGCCAGTTAGCAATCAGTCCACTGCATTTCATTAATACCTCTGCTTTGCTTTTTCCAGTACGCAAAATTACTCCAGTATTGCCTACACTAGGGGTGTCTAGCCTGTGGCAAACATGCAACACGTGACATGGGCTGCCTCTGTATGTGGCACATGGCAGGTCAAAGAGAGGACAAGGCTCAGAGCAGCAGATCAGGCAGGGGAAAGGGATTGGAGTTGCACTGGGGGAGGCTACTGGACTAATTAGTGGCTCTTAACTAAAAAGGTTGGTCCCTGCTGCCCTACGCTTGCTTAGCAGGGGAGATGGCTGGGGAGTACTGGGATATCATCGCCTGCTGGCAGTGACTGATGTAAAGACTTCAGTGGCAACTCATGGCCTTCAGCTCTGCTGGTTTCTGCCTCACTAGCTGAGCCCCCCCTTGTCTTCTAGTGGCCTAAAACTTTGCAGAGCCCTTGGTCTGTGTGCAAAGGATAAAGCCATTCAGAACCACCCAGGTCCCTCTGTGCAACGCTGCCGTCTGATCACAAAATATACAACTCTGAAGCAGAGAGAAAGGGAGAGTGCTATTAATACCTTAACTGTCTTGGGTGATCAGCAGTATAAACACGTGGTTATATAATAGCAGGAGTTTCATTGTTTTCTCTCCTCTCTGTCCTAGAGATAATGTTTTCAATAACTTTATTTTCCCCAGACGCTGCATGTCTCCAAAGGAAACGCAGAAGATAGATGCTGACCTTCTCCTTTCCGTCTATCCTCAGGAGATCAGTAACTCCTTTCCTCATCAGCTAGAATGACATGCTGCTGATTGTCATCTTCCCTGTGAATTTGCAATGGCATCTCACTAGGAATAGCTAATAAGATTTCAGTTGTACTTAAGTTACTGTCATTAGCAAAGCCCAATGTCCTTTTCCACGCACAGTATCAGCTATAACTTGTGAGCTAACTCTGTATGAGATTCAACATAGTCATGCTCCTGATTCCATGAAACCTGTAAAATATGCAATGAAGAGTATTATGCATAGTAGCTCCTGTAAGTCTATAATGTTTTACTGCCACATCCACTTTGTCTATAAAGTATCCTTTTGTCCTTTCAAATAGACTGATAGCTGGCAAGAAACAGGACTAAGAATAGTTGTGAAGGACTAAAGTGCACGGCTCTTCTCTGCGACATGACTGTACAAATGGCTTGATGACATTACGGGATTGCCTGTGTCTCAGTATTTCCATGTCAAAGGCAAGCTTTTTTCCCTCCTCCCTGCCAGCTGTGAAAGCTCAACCTTTGTCCTCAGACTCAGTCTGAATCCTTTCCTTCCCACTGCAGATAAAAGCCAGGTTGCGATGCCTATGTATCATTCCTGTCCGTCATCATACAGCAATCTTCACAGCTCATCCTCAGTTGGGGGTAGGTACAGGTATGCTCAGAAACCATCTCCTAAGCATATTGGCACAGGCAAGGTTTGGTACCTGCCAAACACCAGCCAGGAGCTGGAGATGGATTGTGACTGGGAAGACTGTGAACTACCTTTGCTAGGTGTACACTGCTCCTCATAAAGACACCAGTTTTCAAATCAACGCCTCTTTGGTTCTAACTCACTTTGAGGCCAGTGCAAGTTGGCGTGGACTCTAACCAAGAGAGATGCTGGAAAGTGAACTGCACTTTACTGCAGGACTTTTTGGTGTGGCATTCCTTCCACTGCAGGGATATCATGGCCTCGCAGAATACGGGGGATTTTCAGAGATTATGGTCTAACAAGAGCGAAATCCCTGGAGACCCTGTGCAGCGTTGGTGGTCAGCTGTGGTATGGTGTGCTGTGCAGGGGCTTAGATGACAATAATAATAATATTGTCCTTTCCTAGGATATTGCACTTTGGGGATCTGAAAGCGTTCTGTGGATATTATTTTTTCACTACATCCTATAAAATAGGCAAGCTAGTATTATCATACTCCATTTAACTGGGTAGAAAGAGGTACAGTCACTTCTGAAACTAATAGCAGCAGGGAGAATATCACCCCACATTTTTGGGTAAACCCTGTTTTTCCTGCTGGACAGTACATCTCTCTACACAGCGTTTAGGGGTATCATCATCACTATGCATAACACAACTGGGAAGCAAGTGAGGATTTTATGGGGCTGGCAAGTCTCCTGATGGAAGCAGGCCCATAAGTTTTGTTGTTGTTTTATCAGGGACTTGGAGCATAAAGTATGAAATCTTTTTAGCTTTGCTTGTGTCTTCCTGCCTGCAATGCCCTGGGGTACTTTGTTCTTTTAGTTACTTATGTACCTTTGTGCATTGGACCTGACATGCTTCTTTCCACTGTGTTTTGGGTTTTCACTTCTGTTCTGCTGCCAAGTTGCAATTGTTTCCCTTTATTTTCCCCTGTCACCATCCATTTGGGGGCACATCTCTCGTCATGGCTGGTTTCGTGGTTTGTTAGTGTAACAGTCAAACAGATGAATGCACAGCTTCTTGGAAAGTTATTCCTGCTTTCAGGGTAAACTTTAATTACATCTTATTCCTCTAGGCACAATAGCGTCTCAAGATCTCTGTTGTGATAAGGACCTCTTCACGCTAGGCTCTGTGAAGACACACACGGTAAGACATACCATACATCCCTGCTCCAACCAAGCATTCAAGGTCACCCAGCACGTCAGTGGCAGAACCAGGAATGGACCCCAGCTCTTCTGAGTCTTAATGCAGTGTCTGAATCACTAGACCATGCTGTCTCTCTCCAGTCCCTTCCAATGACTCCCCTTTAACATCAGTCAACATTTTGTAGCTTGCTTTTACAAAGCTTCTGCGGCATGGCACTGTGTGTGCCTGCCACTTTAAGGGCCTGGAGCTGGCAGCCACCAGGTGCCTGATGAAGGCAGCCATTTTGAATCAGGGGCTGTCTATATAAACAGGGCAGTTTGGCTGCTGGAGGCGAGGTAACAACACTGCCTGGCTGGAGGGCTGCTGAGATCATCTGGAGGAAAGGGAGGAGCTGTAGGGGACAGTCAGGAGGCTCCTGGTCCTGGGCATGACCTAAAACTGCACCCTGCTGGGAGTGGGTGGCCTGGTGGGGCTCTTAGTGGTGTGGGAGCCCCCAGGAAATGCCAGGCCAGTGACCACCCTGGTGAAAGGCGGGTTGGGGCGCCTTAACCCCTAGCTCTCACCGCCAGGTGGGTAACCCCGTTGTGTGTAGGGCTCAGAGGGCAGAGACCCCAGGAGAGAGAGAGGGGCTAGAGACTCCGACCTGATCGAGAGAGTACCCTCGACTGGCCCATGCTGGGGCCAGGACCCGGACGGTCAAAAGGGCCAGGGGCCCATCGTGAGGGACATCCAAGAGCCGGGGGCCTGGGGTCCCAACTGGCCTAGAGGTGGGCCAGGGCTGGTAGCCAGAGGTCCCGGGGGGGGGACCACACCTGAGAGGGGAAAATAGTTTCAGGGAGCTAGATAGCCGAATGAAGGCGGGGTAGGCCGCCTGAATGGAGGGATCTTGGAGGGGTCCTGATAGAAGGATTCTGGGTCCCAGTGTGGGGGCCGGTGGCGACGAGAACACCTAGATGCCATCTGTGAGGCTTGGGCTTGAGGGGAGGAATGGAGCCGCAGATAATGCCCCCAGGCATCGGGGCAGCCTCCTGCTTAATTAACATCTATTAATTAATTATTAACACCAAGGCATGGCAGGTGAGAAGGCGGGTGGTTGGCCCAAGAATAGGTGGGCAGGCCATGGAGATCAGCCCTGAGCAGGCCCCTGTTACAGCTCCCTAACCATTGATTAGCCAACCTGGTAATTCTTGTTCTTAATCTGGCCTCAGAGTCCTTCCATTCAGCCCCAAGGCAGATTTGCTGTAAGTTTTGTGGTGCATGTTCTCTTTGGAGAGCTGTGGCAAGCAGCAAAGGTTTTCGTTGTCTAAATTTCTTTATTTAGAGTCGATCCTTGGAGCAGAGCGACTGCCTTGGGAGCCAAGCATTGCCACGTTGGCTGAGATTTCTGCATGTCCTTCTGGCCACACGGCTGGCATGCACAGCGTCACCGGAACAAGTGGGACTATGAAAATGCCCTGCCTTTTCCTCTAGACCAATACGGCTACAGCCTGGATACTTGACTCCACCCTGATTTCTCCTCTGTTTATAAACTGGTCTAAAATTGAGCACTGTCTGGCAGAGAAATGCCAGCATTTTGAGATCTTCTCTCTTGCATTTCTGTTGTGGTTTTTATAGGTTGTACTGACTTTCTCAAAAGACAGCGGCTTTATGGAAAAAATCAAGGTTGCTGCCTTCCTGAGGGAATTAAAACGTTGTTCACTGGAAAGAATGACAGAAGCAAACAGTTTTGTGAGTTCTTTATTAGAGGTTTTTTTATGCTTACATTTAGCATCTCATCATGAAATCATTAGGGGGAAAAAAGGTTTTAGCACAACCGTTAAACTAATAACTTTGTATTATATATTCATGCAAATCAGTTCACACAGTTAAGTGCTTTTTAGCATCCTCTCCTTTCCTCATCCTTTCAGTCCTGCCAGACTGTTTAGGTTGCATCTGTTGCACAAATAGGTTGCATCGGCTTCCTAGCAGCTAATGCAGTATTTTGCCACAAACTAGCCATGTCTACACAAGACACCGACTGCACAATAGTCCATAACACCGTGTGGCAGGAAGCACAAGGCGACGCTACTGTGCAGTAGTCATGAGTTACTGTACAGCCAGCGTCATGAAAAAGCTGTTCCTCAGCAAGACTGCAGTAACAGAGTACTTATAAATAAGTACTAAATGACTGCATAGTAATGACTGCGCAGTCAGCATCTCATGTAGACGTGACCACTGAAAAGCTTAATGCAAAAAGTGAACAAAGGCAATACAATTCAGCGCTCATGAGGATGGGGCTCCTCAAATGATGAAATCCTTAAGCGCTGGCTTCACAAAGAGATGTAAGCAGGTCCTAGGTGTCCTCAAGCCCCCTGGTCAGGTGCAACCTAATCCTGCGAGCTTCCAAGTCTTGTAGATACCTACACTTCTGGCAGGCAGCTACCATTATGCTTCAGAGCATGCTTAGAAGCACCTCGGTCTTAAGAGTGTTGAGCAGCTTTGTGCTTAGTATACATGCAAGCCTTCCTGGGGTTTGCAAATCAGTCATTTCTCTGCCTATGTGCCTCTGGGGCTGCTGCTGTGGTACCCGGAAAGCCTTTCAAGGATGCTGTGGTATGCCACGCAATATTAGCACTGTTAGATAGGCACACATGGCTCTCAAGACTAACCCACAGATTTCAAATAGGATTCCAGAAGGTTAAAAAACATTCAGACCCATTGAGGTCTATTTGAATTATTTGCAGCAGTACAATTGCTCTGTTACTTTTCTGTAATTAATTAACAAGTGAAAACTAAGAAGTGGCTGTTTCTGAGGGGCGCCTTGAGTGTAACAAAGGTTGCCTTGAGTCTAAAAAAAAAAAGTCAAGAACCACTGACCTAGCAGCCTCCCTTGGTCTTCTGTAGGTCCCATGAAATACAGCCTCACTAGACGAGCCCGGTTGCTGATAATTCTCACTAAGCGATTGGCCCTGAAATAGTTAACTAGGTTGACAGGGGCTCACTCCTACCTCTTGTAGAGCTAGTATTTCAGGCTGTCAGGGACCTCGGAAGGCAGCACTCCAAATGGCTCCCATGCCAAGGGTTTGCTTTGTAAGTTTATGATAGTTTAAAATGAAAGCTGTTATTTGGCAAAAACTGAGGAGCTGCCAATGATCCAAAAAACAAGGTGGTGAATGGTGCACTGCATTTTTAAATGAGTGTTCTTGCTAAAAAAAAAAAAAAAGAAAAAAAGACTACAGCTGCAGTGAAAGCCAGAGTTTGGTGTAAACCGTCAGCACTACGCTCTGTGGAATAGCTTTTGAAATCCTATTAGCAGTAATTGTAATTGATTGTCTGATCCCTCCCATTCATCATTGAACCTGCCCTTTAGTCTGCTGTTTGGTGCAACAGTAACCCTGAATCCCTCTTTTATAAATTGCTGTAGCAAAAGGAGCTGGACCTTGTTCATATGGACACCAACCAGAAAGAAAGTGTATTCTCGTAAATATGGAGAGCACTGGACTGGAGAGAATTCGGATGTTCGCTGAGGTCTTGGAAAAGCCCTTTTACCAGGAGAATTACTTGGATCCTTGTAGTTCAGGACAGCTGCAGAAGGAATGAATATTCTGCGAGACCTGATTTGGGGCTGGGAGGCTGAGTGTGTGGACACTCGTAGCTGGAGTTGCAATCTGCTGTAATTCAATTCCACGGGAGGAGATATATGGAAAAATGCCTCCTGAATTGTTGGCAGTGGAATCACTGATTTTTTTTTTTTCCCCACCTCCCACTTCCAAACCAAACTAAGTCTTAGCAACACGAGTTCCCTTCTTCTTTGTACTCTCTTTTTTACCTTCTCTGCTCTCACTAAACTAGCTAGCAAAGTTGCCATTGGTTATTATAGAATAGGTTTAGTTATCATAAAGGGGTGAGGAGGTGGTCATGAGAACTATGATCAGAACAACTCAGTTGCCTTAGTCAAATTGTAGGGGTTTTAAGGCTTGCCCCTGCTCCCGGCGGATCTGATTCTGCAATCCTTCTTCATGCCTTGTGGGACTTGCTCATGAGCGTAGGACCACTGTACCAGCCTGAGCATGGACGGTAGAATGGAGGCCCTAGAAAGAAATGGCTAAACCCCGTGTGATTATCCTGGTTCATCTCCAGGATTACCTTCCAGTTCTTGCTAGAAGGATCTTCAAGATCCTGGGACTTTCATTTTCTACAGCTCTTCTCCACGACCCTCGGACTCAGCATTAATCTGTCGAGTTCCACGTGTTTCATTATCTCTTAGAGACTTGAGTCATGGAGAATGCACCAGCTGCCTTGGTAGGCCAGTTGAACCTTTAGATACCTCACTGTTAAAGATGTGCATCTTCTTCCTTACTGTGAGAAACTAGAAAGGTCAGGGCATTGGTGGGTGTATTTCTTAAGAGATGAAGCTTTTGGCCCCTTTTCTTACACAGGTAGCTTCAACAGTATCAAACAGTTGCCAGGATTGGGAGTTTGCCACTAATTCCCTTCTAAAGAACCTGTTTTTAATTAATGGTTCCTCCTTTCAGTAACCTATGGTGGAACTGGTGGAGGTAGCAGGGGAGCTGGAGGTCCTTCGATTTTTGGGGAAGATCATGGAACGGTTTGTGGCTATGGAGAGGAGAGCTATACCGGTCACCACAGACTGCCTTCCACCTGGCTGCCCAAAGCTGAACCAGCTTCTCTGCTAAGTGTGAATTTATCCGCCGCGAGGGGCATCTCAGGAATTGGAAAGCAGCCTGGTTTAGTAGACTAAGCACTGAGTTCAAAGAACTTTGACATTTTAATCTTGTTTTTAATATTCATCTCTCTGTGTGACGCTACTCAAGCTGCTTCATGCTTTCCCAAATCCTCAGGCTGGCCCTGTGTATGCTGGTATAATTACAGCGGTCAGGAACCGAGCATGCTCAAGGGGTAAAAGGAATTATTGGGCTACCCCAAAGTGCCAACATCTACATTCTGAGCTTACATATGGGTCTCTGATATAGTCTGGGTGCTGGTAGAGTAGGCTTGAAATCCTTGTGCTCCTGAGATATTTGGCTATTAAGCTGCTTGAACTCAAGGGGCTCTGAATACCTACCTAAAATCACCAGAGTTGAAAAGAAACTCTCTGCAGTTACAGCAGGGGAACTCCAGGAACCAGGGGCCGGGGGTAGGGAGACAGATGTTGTTCCAGACATAATGGTTCCAGCATCACAATGAAAAGCTTTCTGAAGTTAGATATGTCCGTTCCTTGTGACATTTGGCCTTCCATATATTTCATGGTGAGCGCTAGACTTCTCACAGTTGCTTGTAGTCCACGCTTTCTAGGAAGTACGTGATCGTAGCCAGTGACACTGGGAAGCAATGGCAAGAAGCATTTCCAGCTCCTGTCTTGGGTCTGATCCAAACCCTAATGGAAGGATTTGCAATGGATTCAATGGGCTTCAGATCATGCTTCAATGTGACAGATAAATCCGCAGGTACTACAACTTGAATAGATAATTTTTAGGTGAAATGTGTGCTCCCTGGAAACCCCAGTCCTGTAACAATTAAGTGAAAGGCATCTGTTTTGATTTGGTTTATAAGGAGGTGATAATCACAAATTAAGATGAGGGTGTGGAGTATTGGTTTTGTACTTTATTTTACTAAAATCAAATTGGCCTGAAAGAAAATGTGAGAATATATGTGCTATTAAAAGAAGGAGAACTGAATAGGTGTAGCAGGGTTCCTGGGATAGGAGGCATATACCTTTTTTATTCAGGGGGAAAAAACACAGCATTATCGCAATACTGGCATTGAGAAGTCAAGCACTCCAAACTGTAGAGCTCAACCTTAAGTCTGTCCTTCAGTATTTCAACCCTTAAAATAAGAGATTCACTGTGTCTCAGGATAAATTTTCATTTAGGGATCTACGATATTTTCTTGCATACAATACATACCTTGTCCCTAAAAGCCATGTGCTGAAAATTGGAGTGTACATTATATGACAGAAACATGGTAAGAGCAGTTTTCTGGCAAAGGCAAAAATAAAATCTGCAGTGAGACACAGGGAGCAGAACAGTGAGCAGGTTCAGCTCCCCAGCTGCTGCTACGTAGTGACTTACTGTAAGGAAGGATCTCTTCTTTTCTTTATTCTGCCTCAAACACATGGTGCATATATATTCCAGGGTGTGCTATTTGTAAGTAAACAGGGTGCATAACATGATGCAAACCAATCGCTGGGTGCATATATATGAGACGCTAACTGCGTACTAGCCTAATAACACCGCGTAGTAGCCTGTTAGGCAAAACCTGCGATAATGCACTGCTGCGCAGTAGGTGTCCAAAAAAACCCACGCGCTTGTGCTACTGCACAGTAGTGTGAGTTACTGCACATTGATTTAGTACGTGGTTATCCAAGTAACTACAGTAACTACAACTATTTAGTACGTGGTTATCCAAGTAACTACTGCGCATTAATGACTGTGTAGATGCACCCAGTGTTAGGTAACCTAACTCATTTGTAGACATGCTTCAGGTGGAGGGAGGCACTTTAATTAGCAAGCTGAGCTAAAAGTGTCCAAGCATCATGTGTATCAGCATCCCCACACTGAAAAAATGGCGGCAGGGCACTTTGAACTAAAGCTCATTCAACGAGCTTTAGTTTAAAGCATCCCGCCACCATTTTTCAGTGCAGGGATGCTCATACACTTGATGCTGGAAGCTGCTGGATTCTGTTAATTTCCATGCTCCAGCAGACTCGATTAATCAGGTCTGCCCCGACGCTCTGGATTTACAGCACGTTGGAGCAGCCTCCCTGCATGTGTATAAGTTCACCTTAATGTACCATAAGTCAGAAGGCAGTGCCATCTCAGCACAATACCCAAAGAAAGTCTCTAGAAATGAGCTACACTTGAAGAAAATTGGTTTAGTAACTATTAGAGCTGTTAAATAAAGCTCATTGAGCTTTCCAAATTGAGACTTGAGAGCACACCTATTTTCCACTTTTATTTTCCACGTTTAAGCTCTAATGACAACGATACTAAAAACCTTGGCCAAGTTATAATCAGAGGAGCAGACAAATCTGGTACCTCTCTGTTCAAACTGAAATTCCTCTTTTCCTAAACTTAGACTCATTCCTGAACCAGAGACCTTCCTTTTGAGAAGGAAGCATTGTCATCTAGTCATTTAAAGTCCTGGGAACTGGGTAACATATGCTTCATTCGTGACTCAACCTCAGGCTTGGCATATCATCTTGGTTATGTTGAAGGGAAACACTGATGAAATGACTTGTGTCCATCTCTTCTGTCACTGGCACAATTTGGGTGATGTGGCAATCTTTTTTTTTTTTTTTTAATGTTCATCCTTTTTTGCAGTACTGTCCATGAGAGAAACGACAGCTTCTCTCATCATGAGTAAGAGGCTGTCGCTATGCAGTGATTTAAATAATCAGGTTGCCTAATAGCTCCGAAGGCTGTATTAAGTGCCTCAAACAGTGGTTGAGGATTAGTAAAGTGACCCCATTTTTGCTATAGTAAACACCAGGCTTTCCTTTAATCTAATAGTTTCATGGTGAATACAATATTCCACATTTATGCTTCACTGGTAGCACAAAGGCTCGGAGGTTTCCAGCGAAGTCACAGGAGACGTACTCCTTGATCTTTGTTGTGTGCAGTAGTATTAGGTTATGTCCAAACTTGGCATGGATCCCAGGCAGCCAAGAATATAAGACTTGATGGGGTGAGAAGGAGAACAAGCAAGAAAGATCCTGATGTAGCCTGGTGGTTAGGAAAATCTGGAAAATGGAAGATGTTGGTTTGATTCTCTTCAGGCTAATAGGGACTTTGAGACCAGGGCTCCTACTTTTTAGAGGTGGACACTGGGCACCATGACATTAGACAGTCATTGGTTTCAAAACAGATATAACTCAAGGAGCAGGAACCAGGCTATGGTAGGGTTTGAGAAAGGATCTTCGTTAAACAGATGTAGATTGGAATATACAGAATCTACCTGGGGGGAATTCTCTCCAAGTCAGTGTGGACTTTTACTGTTGTAGGCCTATTGTTGGTTTTACCGTCATTTATTTTCTTTTTAACTGTATGAAAAGACAAAAAAAAAGACACATATAGGAACGGGAAGGCGATTACCATATTTATAGGCATCTAAAATGACCTTGAATATAAGATGCACCCCCCCCTCTCCCCCAAACTAGATTTGATATATGGAAGATTTATACATTTGTTATCATTTTCTAGGTATCGAATCTAATTACTGGAGGTTTGTCTTGAATTTGCCCCACTCCTACTGCTACAGCAGGGAAAATAGCCCCCGCCCCCCGGCTTCTTCCCCACCTTACTGTCAGACTCTGCTCAGGCTCTGTTCTCTCTCTAAGCATGTAGAAAAGAGACAAATTTGAAACACAAGGGACCAAAACACAAGGGACCCCACCTCTGGAACGGGCTCCCAAGGGAGGTGGTGCTCTCCCCTACCCTGGGGGTCTTCAAGAGGAGGTTAGATGAGTATCTAGCTGGGGTCATCTAGACCCAGCACTCTTTCCTGCTTATGCAGGGGGTCGGACTTGATGATCTATTAAGGTCCCTTCTGACCCTAACATCTATGAATCTATGAAAAACACCCCACTGACTTTGAAATAAATGTACCTGTAGTAATTTTCATATAGGCAAAATATTAGGGGTACCTGATAAATTTAGTTCATCCAGAATAGACGCATTTTACTTTTATTTTTTGGCAAAGTACTGTGAGTTTCTGTACAATACAGGTACTCTGTAAACACACTTTTCAGCAGCACTTCTTGTACTTACTTATACATATTACAAACTATAGATTATATTAATCCAAAGTGAAAAATTTCATGATTTATTATATAGCTGATTGGGTTGGGCCCCAGCAGAGTCAACAGTACTTCAAGCCATGGTGACCCCAGTCCAGCACTGCACAGTATGTGTGTACACTCTGGATACCCCCTGCAAAGGATCCATGTGCTAATGGACCCCCAGCCCTCAATGGGAAAAGAGTGTTGTCACTATTCCTGGAACACTCCAACAGTTTATACACAGATAAGGGATGGGGCTGCCTGCTCCAACTCCAGGTAATGGAGGGCAGAATCACATTGATCATATGCAATGGGCTGAGAGAGGGGCCTACAGAACCTCTCATCTACACAGATGTTTGGTAATGTTTGCCAGACATGTAAACCCAGTGAAGAAACACCTTGCAGTAGGTTCCCATTAGCATCTTGGCCTTTTTGTCTAAGAATAAATGTAGCATTTTTGGCACCAAGAGGAGAGTGTCAGGGCTGGCGCTGGCCCTCCCCGGTGCTGACCTTGTATTGCAATATGTCCAGGTTCAGTGCCAGTTCCCTGCGGAGGGGACACCCACCTGTTTTCTGGGGGTTTTTTAAGGGCCACCCTCCCTTCCTTCCCCCACCTCAAAAGCATGGTTGTTTTGGACTGGGCTATATTCAGTCAACTTCATAGTTGTTTCTGTTATTGAGCGCATGCTGCTTTTGGTAGCAGTTTAATGACAGACAATATGCTTAATGAGGTTTTCTTGTATGCAAATGTAAGTTGAGGGGCTTTTTCCCCCATGCTTATGGGGGGGAAAAAACCTTGTCTTATATTTGAGTAAATATGATAACAGAGATATGGAACATGCATCGGTGTATTTCAGATATAAGAAGTAAAAGTGTTTTGTTACTTCCTTTAAACATATAGAATAAAAGATGTTAGCACCTGCATTTAACAATAGGCACTGTGAAAGGATTTTTGGTGCATAGCAATTTATGCATGTAATTTCTGTGCACATCAAAGATGGTATAATACATTTCCATGCTCTAAAATGAGACTATCCTATTACATTTCCAGTTCATTTCATCTTTCTCTTTTTTTTTTTAAGGAGAAAATATATTTAATTGAGGATCTTACCCTAGGGTAATTCGGAATTTGTCTGTTTACAGATGGAATACTTTCTTCTGATGAAGTCTGTGCCATAATACGAGGGGAAATTAATACATGCAAATTTAATTGCATAATGTAGGTATGTTTTCAAAACTTGAAATACAGCTGCCACAAATAAGGTTTCATCCTTTGCCTACAGATAATCTGTCATGTTTGCTCTCAGTGGTTGCCTGCAGATTGTAATCAAAGTCACAAGGGCATTTTTGCAAATCCTCCAAGTTGCCTGTTTGTACCTTGAAGCACATAAATCCCTTCAATCAACACAACTGAATGTTCTACCCTGTGTCCAGCAGTAGCCCTCATGCTTCTTGTCACTTTGGTTTCAATTAGACTATATCCACTTGGAGCAATTCCATCAGCAAAGATTTTAAGGCTCTGGTGTTACTTCTGCAACAGCTTTGCATGGTTGGAGCTCCATTAGTGTTTTCCTATTAGCCCCATTTTGATTGTAATATTTTGGTTCATTTTTCTTCCCTGTATAGCCAGGATTACCATGAGAAATCTTTATTACATTAGTGCTTCATTGAAATCAAAGTGAACTACCCTTTGGCATCCTTCCTTCCTAAGTATCTATCCTATTCAAAGGGTAGACACTTCGAAGGTTTTCTAGACCCCTAGAACCTTCAGTGTTTCATGTAAATGTCTTTATAGAGTTTTGATGTGAGTTCATGTTATATTCCCCTCAGGAACCACTTGATGCATAAAAATTTAAATACTTATAATGCTGCTTATAGAAGTGAGTTAAAGTGCTTCACATAAGGAGGTATTCCCATGCCATCTACAGGTGGCAATATGAAGTTGTCAGTATGTGTTTTGTATATCTCTAATCATGTCCAGTCTGTATCCAATACATTGTAAAGCAGATGAGCACGTGTTCAGCATAGAGTGTACCATCAATCTACAATCTATTACGGACCATCAGTTTACTGAAAAATGAGCCTATAAGGAACGAGAAATGTACATTAGCAGATTTATCTCTGGGGGGACAAATCAGAGGTCATGTAAATCTGGGCTTTTATCAACTTGCTTTTGTGTTGTTCTGCTACACAAAAACCAAAAGGACTGATAAAGGTCGGATTTCCAAAATCCCACCTGTGTGTTTGGCACCCAACTCTCACTGGCTTTCGGTAGACAAACTACTTATTTTATGAAGGCAGAATTAAATAACAATCTGTGGAGACCTACTTTGTCAGGGAAGAAAGAACTCTTTAGTTCATAGACTTAGATTTCATAGACATTAGGGGCTGGAAGGGACCTCAAGAGATCATCGGGTCCAGCCCCTCCGCCATAGGCAGGAAGTCAGCTGGGATCAAGTGACCCCAGCAAGAAATAAATCCAGCTGTTTTTGAAGGAATCCAGAGTAGGTGCTTGCAGTCTTTAGTTGACTGCCAGACCATTATTTTGGGGAACTAAGCTTAGAGGCTTCATCATTTATGTCAGCATAGATACCCATCAGACTTCCTCTTCCACCTGGGAACTTGATTATTTTTTTGGAATAATGTCAGCTTCCTTGACTCACAGAAAGTCCATGTGAGTTATTGAAATTTTATTAAGAAAGTGAGTCTGGACGATGTTGATAAAGTATAATAACTGTTTCCATTAAACCCATTCTTTAAAACCATTTCCAGTTGGGGATAATGCAAAGTAATACCTTAATTTTAGTTGATGTATTTCAACTTTGTTATGAACCTCTTCAAAGTCAAAGATCAATTTGAAAACAAATTAAATATATACTTAAACTCAGCAAGGATTTTCCTCTTGCCTATCAGGCTGGGTTCTATGACTTCCTCTTTCCCAGCCTAGAAACAGCATCTTATTTCAGAACCAGTAGGGGTGAACAGATCAATAGGAAGCAGAGCGAGTTGGTTGCAGTTAATCTTTCCTTTAGCTGAAGAAATTTTTAAGGTGTCAACAAAGTTTTGCTACATTTACGGAAGCATTCTTCAGTAATATGGACAAATGTAGGGCAAGGAAACTTCCTCTCTGCCCTTTTTTATCAGTTGTGTAGCGGGCCTATGCTCACAGTGCCACCAATAGCATGCCCTGCCCACTTAAGCATACCGCACCAGGGTCTACTCTCCTGCCACGACTTGATGTTACCTGAGGTTGTTCAGCGTTTCTCAATGGTCCTGGGTGCCTTGAATGGTGCTTCTTTTGTGGGACTCATTACCCCCCCTAGACCCCACCCTTTTCCACTCGGGTGATCTGGCTTGGTCTCGGTAAGATCTGGACATGCCACAGGTACCATCTGTTCTTCCCAGAAGAATTGCCTCCATGGCTTTTGACAGGACTGTGATTCAGGTGTCTCCAACTGAAAACCTAGCAACTTAACGATACATGAACTGAAATTCTTTCAGGGACGCGAGTGAGCAGGGCGACGATGCTCACTGCATCTGATGCCTCTTCTCCGCACCCCCACCTACATGTGGGGCACTTTGTATGGCTGCCATGCGATTCCCTCACTGAGAGTTATATCCCTAAGAGCACTGGTGCCCTGGGTCAATTGGCACCTGGCCACCTCTTATAATGTCTCGTGGGGAGTTGTCTCACATGCCCATGACCCTTAGGGTCTTGACACTGGCTGGCTGTGAAATCTAGTGTCCAGCCCCATTCAAATGTGGCAGGCTGTACCACTGAGCTCTCAGGTGGGTTCTTCCCCCTTGCTGGTCCTGCTGATGCCTCCTGGGATGCCTTCATCCCTCCCCAGCTGCCCTGGGTGTACCTGCTGCCAAAGTCCCATGTGGGTGGGTTCTCAGGTAGGTCTGAGTCCTTTGGTCTGTCCATGGCAACTCCTCCACTGGGACCTAGGCTTCCTTTCCCAGGCATCTGGTCTTCAGCAGTACTGTCCAGCTTGTCAGGGCTCCTTGCCCCAAGATGGGTCTCCAACGACCTCGATGCCAGTAAGTGGTAGCCCAGATGCCATGGGGAAGTACCAGCCATGGTCTGAGCTGCCATGCTGCCCAGTAATCTTCCTGCATGTGGTTGCATCACATCAGTGCCAGCCACGGGCAAGACTTCCAGAGATGCAGCAAGTGCTTCTTCCTTCCCTCTCCCCCCAGATGTGGCAGCCAAGCTCTTGTTATCCTGGGAGCTTTGAATGGCTGGACCAATCTGCAGTCCCTCTTCTGGCCACTCAGGGCCTGCCCAGACACCTGCAAATTGGCCAGCTGGACATCAGCGGTGCAGTGAGTGAGGCGAGGGCCTGCCACAAGTTGCCTTTCCTTTAACATTTTCTGCTGAATGGGACAAATAAGCAATTCCATGTGTTCCAGGGAAGGAGAACAATGTATGACTATTTTGAATGCCCCCTTCCAAAAAGCATCAGAACAGTGATATGGAGAGAGGATGACGCATGCCTCAGGCAACAGATTTGCTGATTGTTAGATATTGAAACATTTGTAAAGGTGTACATGTGCCAAAAGTTCTCACCAAGCTTGCCTTTATCAAGTAACATGTCTTTCACAGTGCTGTGCTTGAGGGAGTTTCTGGCACTAAAAGGAGGAGCCAGCTGCTTTTCTGTCTGGTACCCCAAAACTGTACAAAGCCATGATTTTTTGGCTAGGACTTCAAAGCCTTTCGGGGTATGTGCTGTCTAGCATCCCTCTAGCTGTCCCTTTAGTAGGCACCAGGTGGCCATTATTGGCACCGGATTTATGACCCAGATACCTTGTTCTGGGAAGACCCAAACCCTCAGACCAAACGCGATCTCCCTATTCAATAAAAGGCACATTTTATTGATACGCAGTGATAGCAGATAAGAATAATGCAAACAATTCTATATCTATCAGTCCTAGAGCTGTCACAGAGGGAAGGTACATCTGGCCAGTATGCAAGCTTCAGCCTGAGGTTCTCTCTTGAATGTCAGATGGCAGCATCCTGGAGGTCAAGGGCCAAGGCCCACCCCCCACCTCAGTGGGGTGGGTGAGATGGGTTGAGATGGCCCTCTGTCCATGGTGGCCTTGGGTTGGGAACGCTTTGCTGCTCTGAAATCCCCCCTATTGTATCCTTTCTTCCCTCCGATGTCTCTTCATCTCTGGGTACCATTGATTAGCCTCCCTGTGGTTGTCATACTATCCATGGTTTGTTCTGCCAGCATATTCCTTTGTGTCACTAACCTATCACATGCACACATCTTAATTTGGTTGTTTACTGGTTTCTCCTAATTTGGTCTCTTTACCAAAATTGGAAAGCCCAAAGGCTTTGCAGCCGGGCACCATGACTTAATGCCATCTTATCTCATGTTATGAAACAGTGTGGTACATGTCTTCAGTTGCCCAGCCTGTGTGCCTGTTAGCTTTGGACACAATGGGCCTTGAAGGAAACTTTGTCACAAGCAGGCTTTTAGAAATCAATTAACCCTTGCCATTGCCCTGGACCATTGTTCTACTTTACCTACAAGCCAATTCCCAAAAGCAAACCTCAAAATATTATTTTCTAGCCATTAGCCATCACCTCCTGAGGTTCTGCTCAGAGCCCCTTTTTAATATTTTGCCATCAAGCTCTTCCTAGTGAGTTCACCTCACTCTCTGAACACTGCTAAGCCATCCTTGCTACAGGGGACTTAACCCTTAAAATACTTCTGAAGAGCTAACTTAAGGCCTTCAGAACACATCAAAGAATCCTGCAGGTCAGGAATGTCTTAACATTTTCTTAGTGTTCTTTAGGCTCCCATCCAATTAAAATCTGTGCATTACTATTACCAACAGACATGTTGGGAACCAGGTATAAACAACACCAGAAAACGAAAGTTTAGTTCAAGTTTATTCTGCTCTCATCTTGGATTAGGGTTATGAGCTAAGCTTGTGAATAACTGAATGCATTGAAAAGAAAATAAATAGGTTCTGATTGACTTTAAATGAAAATTCTTTTATGCTTTCCCACTGAAATGAAAAACCCAAAGAAGTTCATGTTAGGTCAAACAAAACAGTTAATTTAACCACATGCTTCATTTAACCCTCTTTTTAAAATTGAGTTCAGCTCAACAAAGCATCATTTTGAAGTTGAAGTTTCAGTATGTCAAAACAAAACATTTTACTTTTTTCAGCTGAAACTTTCCATGGAATTTGGCCTGAATTTTTCAAATAATATTTATTTGCATATACTATTTCACTCAGCTCTGCTAATGAAGTCGTGTTTTTGTTCTAAAGGAAAATGCTTAGAAGTGTTTGGAAATCGCAACAAATGGTACGTCTCTGCACTCTTCCTTGTGATGATGAATGCCATAAGAATGGAATCTAAACACTGTGCAGGAGTTCATGTTGTCAGGACACTGTGATTTACAGCATTTATGTTCTCCTGTGGTCCAAGCCTCTTTCCAAATTTCATCCATAATAGTCTTGGAGGAGGAGGAATTTTTAAAAAGCAGTTTAATCCATATTGATTGTGTTTGCACAATCAGCTCTGCATAGAACTTTTTATAAATTGCCCAGCAGAGAAGTCAGAAGGAGAATGCTCAATGAAACCACGCCATGTTGCAAGATGTGATTCAAACAATCCATGTAACATTTTAAGAGTTACAACCAATTAGTAGGTTAAATGACTAAGGTAGTTTATCAAAGGCTGAACATTTGTACGGATTGCAAAGCTTTAAAGGTGCCAGCTCTGGAAAACTCATTTAGTCAGTGATGTACAGTCCTTTGTTATGGAAGATGCATTCTTTGTAGGTGGTCTCCAAGACAACAAGGTATTTAATTTTCTTCCTGAAATGCTGAAGATCAATTTAAAAGCCCTTCCATAAGTCTAAGATCCTTTACATTTGTGTCACGGCAACAGAAGCACCAACTTAACAGAAATATGTATCTATCTCTTCTTTTTTATGTGGTTTAACTATGGTTGTATGTAGAGCATGTCTTGAGAAACAGTTGTGCAGAAGGGGCAGTGTGTAAACACAGACACCATGAAAGTGCCCTTAGTGGGCTTGAGAGGCAGAAATGCAGTCGTGCCTTTTTCCCTTGCTTCCTCCTGTGGTTGTCATTTGTTGGTTTGTACAAGCATTCACTTATTAGTCTTACTAAGAGTATGGTTTGGATGGTGCCAAGACTGTCCTTTCCCTCTCTCTCTCTACCTACTCTGTATGCATCTGCTTCAGGGAGGAGAAGTAGCTGTGTATATGGCCTTGCACATGCAACACAGGTCTAAATAAGTCATATTGGAGTGCTGGTTCTTATTCCAGTGCAACAGGACATAATTTGCCTCACAGCATAGACCACGCTGTCATTTCAATGACCATCCTACCTATAGAGGCAATAATGGCAATTATTCTCCAGTGCCCATAGGATGTGTACATTGTTAAGGTGAAATAGGTCCCTCTTGCTAATGCACGTGTGTCATGCTGCAGAGCAGACGCCGTATTATGTAATCAGGGAGTGAAACCATAGGCGAGTCTAGACAGGCAAAAGCAAAAATTTAGAAAACAACATCCATGCAAACTCAGTTCCAGTCAGCTCATTTAAGATGGGACGCTATGGGCAAGTTCTCAATGTCCTTAAGCCTCATATGACTTAGGCAGCATAAAGGAGCCTTAAAATGAACAGAAATGGCTTTTGATATTACTGTACATGCAGGATGCCTCCAAACTGGTGGGAATCTAATGTAAGGCTGTGATCACTGATTTAAGTTTAATGGGCACGGTAGGGGTGGTGACTGGGAAAGGGAGGGAAAAGGTTTGGGGTGTGACCTGAGTACACTGCAAAATGGTTGTTCTCTTCTTTCAGGGTGCAGAAGAGCATACGGTACAGCACAGTTAGAAAACCACCCATCTCAATAATCTGCACATATATGGTAATTAGTTACATTAGGTTTATTTAATGCTAGATTGAGACCTACTTTTACACTTTTTGAAGATGCCAAAATGCCAATTATTTTTCCAGCAAAATTGCATGTTTATTTAGGAGGGAAGGAATCATTTGCATACAGGATCTGCTGCGCCAAAAATATTGTGGTGTGCCATTCATTTCTGCAAAGGGTTGTGGAAAAATTGCCAGGATGGGGTTGAGGGTGGAGATTCAGTGGAGTGAGCTTGAGAACTTCTCCTCTAAATAACTTGTTTTACATATGATTAAACTGCTGAGACTGAAGATGATTTTGAAATCCTTACCTCCCTAAATTTTAATATGTTGTCCTTTATTTCTGATAAATAAAATAATGTGGTCTATATAAGCACAATTTATTTCTAAGGTCCATTTACAGAAATATCTGAGCTTCTCATAGTCTTTAAAGTATCACCCTCCCAACAGTGTATGCAGTGTTATTATCCCTACTATGGGAAAATGAGTCACAGGGAGCCTGACTGACTTGCCCAGCATCACACAGGAAGGATGTGGTTGATCAGAGGCCTGATCTTCCAAACTGCAGATTTACCTTACAAACTAAGGTCCTCTGTCTCTAACTGGATTTAGAGGCAGGAGATTAAAATACGATGGGTGATTGGCGTATAACTCTGGCATAAATCTGAATTACTGCCTTGAGGTCTATTTTGAGTTTGCAGATTCTCTCTCCTTCTTCAACATTGGCATTTTTCTTCTTACCAAATGTATAGTTTGTCATGTTTACAATATTTGCATAATTAGATTTTATGTGCAAGTTGTTATAATTAAAGAGTTAAATGTATCCCTTCCCCAAAAAAGATTGCATTGCTTGAATGAAAACTACTTCTTGATATTTTTTTTCTAAGATGGCAAGAAAAGGAGACCTACCCTTTTAAAACCAGAATATTTAGCTGCCACCACAGGTACAGTGCCTGATTTTACTATACAGTGTAAACAGGGAGTATGACTCAGTCTTTTTTGGAGAAAGGTGCCTGGACTCCTCCTACGTTTAAACCTTTAAATATAAAATATGAATGTGTATTTTTAAGCATTCCCAGCGTACACTATCATGTAATATTAATTGAAGGGAATATGAATTAGGTTCACATTAACCACTATGGTGCATTGGTTGACAACTGACCGACACATTGCTGTAGACCAATGGTTCTCAACCTGTTTGCCACAGTGGGCCATACTTGCATCTCTTTGTGTTACGTGGGCTGCACCCACACAGCTTACTTCCTATGTATCCATTTACCGGGATGTCACATGGGCTGCAGCAGTGTGCTGATTGGGCCTCATGCGGCCCGCGCACCATGGGTTGAGAACCATTGCTATAGACTATAAAAACTGGCTACAACCAAGAGGTCCCATTTTGCTCCCATTCTGTGCTGTGGTACTCCAGAGGTGTAAGAGTTATACTCCTGCTTTACCACTGGATTAGTGACAGGAGCAACAAGGAAAGATGGATGCAGCCTCTAGAAGAAAAAACCAGGCTTTATCCTGAATGTCTTAAGTTCACAGAGGCCTTTGAATGAGATTTTTATTTGATCTACTCAGCTCATTCTACAGTCAGCATAAAAACTCCTCCCAGCCCTTTTAAATGTATGCAAGGGTGCACACTGAATGACCTGTTATTAATATCTCAGCAGTGTTTTCTAATTCCCAATGCACACTTGAAACGGATTAAAACCACTAATCCTTAACAAGGCAGCCAAACCTGGTGTTACTTTATTGATGTGCTCTTTTAAAGAACTTTGGGTTTTTTATGTACAAATTCAATTTAAACAGCACATTCAAGGTCTTTTGACTTTAACATAAAAAGCAAGAATTTGCCTGCTGAAACTCTGCAGGCCCTTGAGTTTACTGAACGGTACAGTGAGCAGGGATGACATTCTATTTTCCTAAGGTTAGGGAAAGAGATGACTGTTTTATTAAACCACTTATGTTTTCTTATGATTCAAAGCAGGTTTCATTAGATTTTCATAATCTCACGGCACAGTTAGGTATAAAGGCATTTACGGTGGCAACAGCAACTTCATTTTCACTCGGTGAAGCAGTGTTGAAAACTGCATCCCTTTGCATATTGGTGGGTTGGTTAAGATCCATTGCCCTAAGTGACCTATCATAGTAGCACAGATTTAATTAAAAGTCCTAATCCACTTTTCATTCCATCCAGGAAGAGCACACACCAACTGCTGAAACTTCCTTAGCCTGACGAAGGGTTTTTGAACCCGAAAGCTTGCTTAATAAATATTCTCCAACTATTTGGGTTGGTCTAATAAAAGATATCAAATTCACCCAAGGAACCTTGTCTGCCTAATCCACTTAGGCACTTTTGGACATTACATTCATACAGAATTTGGGGAGTCTTCATTGTAAGAGGAAGTGACAGAGTGACATAGCGCCAAGCTTAAGAGGTTAATGCTGTTCACAATGACATCAGTGAGGGGCAGCAGGGGATTAAGCCTTGTTTCAGTTAATGTCATGCTGAGCAGTAGATCCCACTCAGGACCCCAGGGCTAGGTCTTCTTCAGATCTCTCCAATTTTCACAACTTCATCCCCAAATCATTAGTGTCTGACTGTTCTCTCCATTCCTAGTGCATCGTCTGCCAGAAAAAACTAAATAACCCCAACCGTTTTCCAACAGGCAGCATCTTGTATGTTTTCTTTCTTTTCCTGCAGAGAGAGGCTTGTCTATAAAAGAGCTCTGCTCATATCCTTTCCCTATTAGTCCAGTTAACCCTAATGAGGGTCCTACCTACTCCCTGCTTGTTCCTTTTGCTCTGAGCCCAGGTGTCAGTCATTCCCATCCGCACTCTCTAATGAGGTGTTTCACTCTGCGGGAACGTCAGCACCAATCTGGTGGAGTCCCCAGGATTTTTTGAAGTGTTATTTTTTTAAGTCCTTGCATATCTTTCATGACCTTGTGGCTTATTTCAATATCACTCTTGTGAGCTGATGCCCTAGGGTGCTCGTTAGTCACCAGGATCTTTCAATTACCTGGCAGCTCTCATCTCCGCATGTAGTGATCTGCCTTTTGAGGAAGGAATACATGTTAAACCTGCTGTAAGAAACACTGTCCTTGCAGCTGGTAAACCTGACACTCACTGTGGTCAAGGTACCTGGGTGTTCCAGAGTATGCGGCCACATTTACTTATCACATGGGAGATCACAATCCTAGACTTCAGGATTTTGGGCCTACTGTAGTAATGACCATTGCTGCTCTCCATGACACTTCTGACATCGTTTCAGGTTTGCTGATGACGTCTTGGCCTTTTGATGGACTCAAGTGCCCCTTTTTTAATCTCTGCTTTAGAGTCAAATGAAATGAAACCTTGTCAAAGTAAGTAGCAAAAGAGTTGTAGCCGCGCTACATCTGGCTGCTACATTTCCTATGAATGCACCGAATGTGTGGGCTTAGATTCTACCATGAGCCAAATGGATGATCTGGACGTTTTCAGATGCTTGTTTGATGGGCTTTGCAAGCTCAAGACTGGATTACCTGCATACCTGACTGGACAAGATTCCCCCCCATTCTCCCCAATCCCAACCCTCTCATAGCAATTACGCTCCTATGCAACCATCAACCTGAAGAACTCAACTCTTGAATGTGTGAGAAACTGAGTCTCTGCTGCCCTGGATCTGGACAGCAGATGATTTTTTGAGCCCTCAAAAATTTTTGACAACTTGCAATAATTTTTCCTGTCCCGCATTCAGACAAAAAATTGGACAGTTCAAGTAGGCAGGTATTTGTAAAGATTTCCCCAGACAAGGAAACCCATGCTCCCTGTGCACAACTGACCACATGGGAAAGGGCTTCAAACGGAGCATTGTGCGGCATGATTAACATCCTCTGAACTTGTCAAGCGGACAGCCTAACAAAAAATTTCCAGCAAAGGCTAGCTCAGTACAAGTTTTACTGCAAAGTAGCTTTGCTTTCCTGCTTGGCTAGGGTTTTGCTAGAATGCTTGTGTCTGAAAGGGAAAACAAATGAATGAATTCATCAATCCCTCTGACTCGCTCTGTGCCCAATTTCTGACATCTATGTTTGTTTGCAGACAAATAATGTTGGCAGCTAAAATGTGAATGTGAATGAAGAGCAGCCATTCCTTAAGTGCTGATGTGAAGGAAACCCGTTTTGTACGTGCCTTTGTAAACGGTGAATAATGAGGACTATGAAATTGTTACAACTGCAAATGCATATCACGGACAGTAGCAGACCGGTCAGGTTTGCCTGCCATACCCTCATCCTATAAATGAGGTATCAGCCTTGTAAGGAAAGATTGATGAATAAGTGAACCTGCTTGGATATCAGAAAGCTGTGTATTGAGAGAGATGATCTAGTTCTCAGGTAGGGATCTTAGCCTGGAAAAAAGCCTCGAGCTGAATTTTCTGACACCCACAAAGGAGGGCAGGTTTTTAACCTCTGCCTAACATAGAATTGCTTTTCAAAGAGATTGGGTAAACCCTCTGTTTCATGTTACTCAAAATTGCCTAAGGAAAAGCCAGTGGTTAAGAAGTGTAAAATTAATTACCGACAATTTAGGTTTAAATACCCCAAGGACACAGGCAGTTGCTATCCTCTTTAGAATCTGGAGGGACTTGTCTGTGTGCCATAAATTTTTAATATTTTTAATCGGGATAAAAATCCCTGCACAGTTTCTTACAGGGGAAAATCTGTTTAATTTTTGGACTGTGACCTAAAGGAGTGGCAGATCATTTCAGCAATCCCTAGTGGTGCCAAAATTTTTAATTTGATGCTGGGAAAAAGAAAACCTTGATTTTTACCTTGTGTCTTTTAAAGTTCAGCAGAAGCCAAACAGAAAGCAGCAATTGCATTGTTTTTCAGACCCTAGACTGAGAAAGGGATATAATTATATTTATACTTTTTTAAGTGAGGCTACAGGCTACTCTAGCAGAAGCTGCAATGCAAGATCTGTGTTAGCATGTTTGTCCAATAAAAAATGTGAGCTTTCCTTTTTCCCATTATGCTGGAATTAAATTGGCAGGCCAGTCATGTGTCCCAGTTCTTCCGTTGGTTATACAAGCCAAAATCCCACTTTATCAGATGAGAAATGGGAGAGGCAATGTAAAAGCTGATGCATTCCTCTACATTGCCATTTCTCAATAATTTCTTATAGCCCCTTTTAGAACATAATAGCCTGCTAATAACCTATCAAAACCAGGAGCTGCATGTTACAGGTGTGCAAAGCATATGGCACGTCCCCTATTAGCAATTCAAATTTAATCATCCATAATAATATTCAAATAGCTTTAGTCATCAAAAAATCAACAAGCTGACAAGCATTTGCTTCACTAAAAGTTCTTGTCACTTTTGTGCTTTTGATGAACATAAAAAAGAACTTTGATTAAAGCATAAGTCTTCTTAAACTACAGCTTTTTCTTTGAATGAAAGGCAATGATGTCTACTAGGCAATCTTCAGTGATTGCTTCCTGAGAGAACCGTTTTGGGGGTGGGGGGGGCGGGGTTTGTCTACATCTTAGAGTCCTTATTTTCCAGTTAAAAAGGATTACTTTTTCATTTTGCTAACTGAATTACAATGACTTAAGTATAGCATGTTCTCCACATTTTGGAATTTTATTGCCTTTCCAATTTAATTTCATAGCAAAATGCCATCTGAAGTTAATAGAGTCAATAGGCTGTATGCTTAGTATTACTTCTTTCAAGCAGTATCAAATCAATTGGTTTATAGGCATTACAAAGCAAAGGTGTGGAGCATGCTAATATAGCAATCCTGACTGAAGCAACAGTAGTGTTCTTCCACCATGCTGTCAATGTGAGCTTTACTCATCACCACATCCTAAGAGAGGGGAACAGTTATTCCATTTAATAGTTGGGGACACTGAGGCAGTGAATCACAGGCACTGAACTGCCAGTGTGAGGGGCAGGAGTCTTATGGCCTCACTTCTAGTCCCCAACTGTACCTGTTTCCAGGAGGTCAGTTTAATTCCCATCCACTTTGTTTGCTGACCCTTGTTTGAAGCTTGTGGGAATGCTAATTTTAAGACAAATTCAGAGCAAGGGAGCAATGTTCCAGATGACGGTTTTCTTCTTGGGAACCTGAATTCCCCAAGAGTCATAAATAAGGTCATTATTATTTATGAATCTAGTCACTATACTTTGTACAGCCCTGATATGTAAGGACCAGATCCTGCACCGAGAAATGCATGCATTTCTTTATAGGCCTGTTACCCTGAGGCTGCCTCTGCACAAGATGCTGACTGCGCGGTCATGTAGTACTTGCATACCCAAGCAGTCACTGGAGTTACTGTGCAGTAGCATCGCCGAACAACTTTTAGGTGACGCTGACTGCGCAGTAGCATCGCGCCATGCTTAGTGTTACGCGACACTACTGCACAGTAGTAACAAGCTACTGCGCATCCAGTGTCTTGTGTAGACGTGACCAGAGAGTGGGAGCTCTGTGCCTTGGCCTGTACACAGCTCTGAATTGGGACTGTATCATCTAAACCACTTGAATTTCTGTAGCAAATTACTGCTTGTTTCTGGTTGGGGAAATGCAAAGGATTTGGATGAAAGCCTAAACATGAGGCAGGATACTGTACATTTCAAAAGGTATTTCACTGTGAAGTGTTGAAAAGGAACACACGCCTTTTGAAGCTCGTGACACCCAGAATTCATGCACTGGAAACCAGGGTTTGAAATTTGGTTTTGTGCTTATGCAAAATGAAATGGCAATCTCCTCTTAGTTCCCGGTTCAGCTGCATCACCTTCATTATTCAGCTTGACAGAGTATTTAATTCAAAAGCGAGCCCAGGGTTATGCAGAGCAGTAATGATTTACACTCTTCCTCCGGGAAGTGCCGCTGTGGATTTCAGAGGGGAAGGAATGTGTGATGTACACCTGTTTGTGACTGTAGCTAACTAGTTCTTTAACGCAGGAGGCCACTTTTGACAGCTTGTTGGGAACGCACAACAGGTGCCCACAAGCCATCCAACACACTCTCCTGCCCTCTTTTTGTTTATAGCTGGTCTGTGAATGCATTTCTAAGTCCCTTGAGAAACATGTCCTGTCTAACCAAGTGTTCAGGCCTGAATAAAAGAGAGAAACAGTAGCAGGATGGGACTCATTTGAAAAGATGCGTAGCACAGTCTCACTACCCCTGCAATGGAAAAAAGCAGATCCTTCAAGCTCTAGAGGCCTTTGTCTATGGCCCCACTCAAGCCAGCGCCATTTTTAATGTCACAGGGGCTGAAAGCGAGATGGGGGTGTAGGGATAGGTTTTAAATATCTTCATTTTCTGCACTTACGGTGGTTTTATTCACCTGAGGGAAAAGAAACACACAATCGATATAGCAGGTAATTTGGGTGGTAGGTCTGTTGGCATAGTTCACTTGAGACACTGAGTAAGACTGACTCAGCCTGTCTCGGCAGTGTTATTTTTCCTAAATCTTTTACTAGGCTTCATTTAATAAGAGCTCCCTAGCAATATACTCTCCACAGGAGGGTCTGATTGCACCAGAAAATAGAAAAAAAGAGATTGTTCTCCTCCTCCTGGAAATCATAATCATCCTTCTACTCAGGGCAAGTATACACCTCAACATCTCTCTGTCATTTTACAATAGGCCACTTCAGATGCAGCAGTCGGTTGCTCTCCGAACAGATACTTAATTGGCTTAAATAAGCAAAACTCCACCAAAGTCAAGGCGCCAATGCTCAGAGACAGCAGCTGAGTGTCTCATCTTTTACATATAGCTGAAATTTGACAATATTGCATGCAAACATGCAAAATCTTTTCCCTATTTCTCCCTTTACCACCTGGGAACATTCTTGGGCACCCCTGGGAGCAATTAGCTGCACTCTCAGCTGGTGTCAGTGGGCCCATTACCTTCAGTGGGATTCATTGATTCTCTGTCCATTGTCTCCAGCTGAAGATCCTACTCAGTGGGAGTGTGTACACAAGACGCTTAATGCCCATTGGACTAATTTTAGTGCGCATTAGCCTGGCTGGCAAAAACCATGCTGATGCACAGTAGATTAGTCCAATGAGCATTAAGCGTCACACACAAAGTGTTCATCTGCGCTAATGCGCAGTAGCGCCGATTAGGGTACAAGAAGTCAGTACTTATACAGGTACTAAACTGAATGCCCCATAATTATAGTGCATTAATGAACCCATAGACATGCCCACTGAAGCCTTCAACCTTTGCCTTGTGCGGGCGTTACTCTGAACCCTGGCCTGGATTCTGTGGAATCTATTTTAGCTTTGTTGCTGCTAGCAAAAAATATAATAATGTTTGCCTTGTCTACCTGACACAGCGCTTTGTTGGACCATTGGATATCATCGTTCAATTACTGCTTGCTGGGCTTCTGAATGCTTCACCCGAGGAGCAGGTGAATGTGAAAACAAGTGGCTTTTTACCTTACTGGGCTTGTCTACATGAGACATTTACTGCAGAGCTGACTAATTAGCTCCACCGTAAAATGTCACTGTCTACATGTGTGGCACTATTAGGGCACAGTAAACTAATTAACTCTGGCATAGCATAGTACTGCCCAACACAAGTACTATCCTACGGGAGCATTATTTAGTGCAGCACACTGCACGTGTAGACAGTAACAGGGCTGGCTGGGTACGAGGATGCTTTAGTGCAGGGGCTGTCTACCAACTAGCCCTGCACTGTAGCACCCTCATTCCCCAGCCAGCCCCTCTGCAGCACATTGAGCCGGGGTGGAGCAGCTCTGAGCTGGCAGGCTGACCCCCAGAGCTGGCTTAATATGCTGCAGTCCCAGGCATACATGCAAACACAGCACCTGCGAGTAATAAACTCTGGTGTGAACTGCGCTGGAGTTTATTGCTTCACATTAATAGCATGTGTAGACGTGCCTACTGTATGTTAACTGGTCCTCAAAAAATCACGGAGGATTATCAGGATCTGTTCTGATTTTGATTTCAAAGTCACCTGGACTAGTGGTACAGTTTCTCACTGTGATCAGTGCTTTTATAAAGCTGGAGTGAAGATAAGGATGCTTGTTAGGAAAAATGTCATTTCATGTGCTTATAAGGCCAGATGATACCTTTTCTTCCCGTTATGATTTAATACACAGCTTTGGTGGGTTGGAGGCTGTTGTTTGAAAAACAGCTCCACTTGTACTGCCTATATAAGTTGGAAGGAAGGCTGTGCTAACTATTTGGATTAAAGAATCTGTCCTTTGCTGTTAAGTAACTATGAAGAGCAGGGTCCTTCTCCTGAGGTCAAAGACAAGATTCAAATGGATATGACAGGATAGGTCCAGCTACAACCCTTTCCCCTCTGTGGCCTAGCCTGAACTTGCTTTAGCTGTCCTATTCAGTGACTTATTGAATTTAATGAATTAACTATTTTCATTGTTCTGGACAGAGACTATAAGCATTGCCTTTCTAGTATGCTCTGCCAGGTGGAAGGAAGTGAAATGGTGATCCTGGAGATGTTTGCCAGACAAACCAACTGCCCAAGATAGCATTGCCATTAGGGGGTCTTAGAGCGGCGGGGGAGACTGGTCACAGCTGTATTGTCAACTGGAACAGGAAGCAACTGGAGGGTGCTTTATTTTTCTGGCAAAATATCTAAGGGCAACACTGTCTTAAACATGGCCTCTTGGTCCTCAGCAAGGTAAGTGTTCAGCCCCTTTCCTGAAGCAGCCACTGAGGTTCCTAAAAAATGGGTTCTCCCTCTTAAAAGAGCCTTTCTGCAATTCTCATCATGCTTTTCTAAACCCTTTGATCCAGGAGAAACAAGCAGCTGCAGGCTCGAAGTGGGTGTTTTGTCTCGGGGCTGCCTTCTCATCCCGTGCAGCTGGTGAGTGTTCATCGTGCCTACTGCTTTTCCTCCATTTTTGTGATTTTTAGGAAGCTGCTAAGCCTAGCTGTCATGTCTGATGTGTGGACTGGATCTTGTTTTCAAGAAAGAGCTTGGGCTTATATGAGTTTGTTGTCAAACTTTCCGATGAAGTTGTCTTCTGCTAATATGCTGCTGCCTTAGTCATTGTGTTTCTGCTCCCGGATTGTGTGGATGTGATGTATGATGAATTATCATCTCTGTATCCTCTTGTTCTCATATTTAAATACCAGATACAGCTCTCTGCATACCGTTGTCCTGGGACTTCATCCACCTGGCCCATAGCTTTAACAAATAGCTTCTTGCGGGAGTGGTGTGAGGAGTAATGAATATCTGCGTGGCACTTGGAAGATGCCAAGTGCTGGGAAGGGCTCTTATACACAAAGACTTATGCATGTGTGCCATGGGAAATGTTACCAGTGTGAAAGGAGTGAGGTTACTTTCAGCCATAATATTAGGTATGCAAATATTTAAGTGTCAGACCAACAAGAGGGGCAAAACCTCATTTGTGATCTCTGGTAAGCACCTTCCGATGACTTCCTGGTCCTTCTCGAGGTCGTCCTTTTCTGCTGGGTGTTTAAGCAGTTGGGATTAAGACAAGGTCGTTGTTCTGACCTGGCTGGTGTACCAGACCTGCCCTTGTGCAAGTGAGGGAAGGGTACAGCTAATATTACTGCAGCCATTAATACGTATTTTGCAATCAGGGACAGTAGTGCTTTCATTTTCCTTCAGTTCAAGTTGGGTTTATGAAGCACAAAGCCTGAGATTCTCTGTCTACCTTGTCTTCTGCATGACAGTCCATGTTAAATGTTGACAGTGCACCTAAGTTGTGTCTTATGGACGTAGGCATGTCTCCGGCATAATGAGAACACTAGTTCTGTAAGGCTTCAAGAGCACGGCGTGGAAATCTGTTTCTGTGGAAGCCAGTGCCAGAAATCCCACTGACTTCAGTGGGCCATGACTTCCCCTACACTTGTAGTCTGTTAGCAAAGGGGTATCTGAGAAAATGCAGTCCAGCGTTTTCTTCTCTGTCTTATGCTCCTTTCAGTCAGATTTAGGCAGCACGAATAATTTAATGTGTGCGCCTCTTAACTTCTTTTGTGTTGGGTGCAATTGGCTTAGTACTGATGAGAGCTGAGTGGTGTGTCTGTGGGCATTTTAATTCCCATAGTCACTGATTTTTGTTCACTTCTGACTCTTTTAAAGAGGCTTTTATCGCTGTGTGACATGAATGCATCTGCTTAGTGGCTGCATATTGAGGAATGAAGACTATTTTTTTTTTTAGTGCTTCTTACTTCTCCTGAGGAAACATGAAACACGATGGAGTTTTATGCAAGGAATGGACTGCCTTGAGCTCTAAAGGCATCAAGGTGTAGATTCTTCTCCTTGAAAATATTCTTTGGATTAACTACCGTTATCCTAGGCATTTATATTGCACCCACCAGGCAAGTTTTAGCCTGGCTAATTTTACACCTTGCTTAACTTGATCCTTTTGTCTGCTTCTTGCTTTGACGTGTTTAGCTATACATGGTTGAACTCTACAGCAAAGAGCTGCACCTTGGAAGTTGGTGTTGCACAGGACAACTGTAGGCCGGTTCAGTCGAGGTGCTTGCTTAGTGCTGCTGAACATATGGCAGCGTAGGGTACGCTCTGCCTTAAGCAGACTCAGGAGTTGTGTCTAATGTTTGCCACCACCACCACATCCCTCCAGTCTCTTTTCATTCCACATCTACCCCCAGACATCCAGCAAACTTTATGCTTAAGTTGGAAAGTCTTTCCCTCCTAAAATACCTGTTTGTTTTATTAACCGTCACATCCTATGCTTGTCTCTCTAAACTGGTCAAGTTCTAACAATAAGGAATCAGCCCTATCTCAAAGGCAGCTTTTTAATATTGGAGAAATAAGAATCACATAAGTGTACTCTCCCATCACCAATGGCTTTTGTCTGCACTGATTTCAGACCAAACGCTGGAGTCTGCACAAACTCTCTGGAAGATGTTTATAAATCAGGTCCATACAATATTTGATGTGGCAGCTAAAGGATTAAAAGGATTGCATTGCTTTCCACAGTGCCAGCCTGCGTGGTTCAAATGCATAGAAACTGTCTATAGATGGCACGTCCGTGCAACCAATACGCTAGTTTATTTCTTCTGCCTCTTGCAAACCTCTGCTCATGTGACTGATCTCTCTGGCTTCAGCTCAGACTTAACACGCCGCACAGGGCTGCATGAAAGAGAGAGTAATAGTATTCTGGGCAGCTTCAGGCGGTTTGGGAGACTGATCCAATGGGGGCAGTCACCAGGAGCAGGCACGCTGTTCCTTGGAAAGCCCTTTCATAACATTCAAGTCTTTTTTGTATCTCCCTGTGTTGAGCCCTGAGGCTATACTCCGCTTATCCCCCATGTACAGCTGTATTATTAATTGTGCTACATGTGACCGAGTCCTGGCTTAAATCATAAATCGGTCTTCTGTGTCAACTTGTTTAGGGGTTGTTGCTTACTCCTTTCCTACATGTGCAACACCATCACTCCCTCTTATGTGGGTGATTTCCCCGGATCTGTCCTCCTGTCTGCCAGTATTTAAGTTGGCTTTTAAATGTCACATGCAATGTTTCCTATTGAATTGCTAAGGTATATTTGGCTTCTAATTGTGTTTTCTTCCTTCTTCATTTTTTTCCTCTGAGCAAGCTGCTTATTTGCATGTAATTCCTTAATTACACCCCTTCTCTGTTGTGATCACATCCCTGCCATTAGTTTTCTTTCTCTTTTTTTTCAATTTTAATTTTATTTTTAACCTTGCAAATTGATGAACTGCAGTAAGGATGGCTGCAGGGCAATGCAAAAAGCAGGGGGGCTTGGGACAGAAGTAAAATAAGAGGATAGCCCAAGAAACAAAACAAATCTGCCCCAGTGTGTGTTTGCTGTTATGTCCCTCTGAACCATGCTAGTAGAGCCTCAGTCAGCACGCAGCTCCATTGAAGTCAATAATTTTCATGGATATGATGTATGACAAGTCAGAGAACCAGCCAGCATACTTAGGACCTGATCCTGTGATGTGCCAAACATGCTTAAAGTCCTGCTGTCCTTTGGCAGGATATGATCACCTCCTGTTAGCATCACAGGATGGGAGTTGAAGGTGCTCAGTGCTTTGTAGGATCAGGTCCCAGACAACCCAAAGTAAATTCTAATAATTCAAACAGGTACATTTGAATAACAGAAGGTTTAAAGCGATTATTGTCATGCAGGGTTTTTAAAAGCAGCATTACAAGGCTGGAAGACACTTTGGACACTGGGCACAGGTTAGGTTCAAGTCTGTCCCCTTCAGCATCATGGAGGTTTTCCAGATAACAAAGCCCTCAGCCTGTCCTAATGATTCTGTGGGACCTCTTCTAGGCAGTCACTGTTCCCAGGATGGGATGTGGGCGGGGAATAAGGTCTCCTTGTGGAAAAGCATCCCACATATAAGAAGTGCTGGCAGGGAGTAGGATTCTGGTTTAATACGACTGGGGAGGTATTTGCGAGGAGAGAACTGAACTGTGAAAAAACAGCTCTTTGGAAAAAGGAGGTTACTTGGCAAGTGAGTTGCCTTTCAGTGAACCTGCAGGAAAAATGACCTCTCCAGATATCAAGCCCAGTTAAATGTGGCTATTATTCTTCATTTACTATTGAACAGCCCTGCTCCTAGGAAAATGCTTCTGACTCGATGGAGCTGGGAGGAGACCCAAAGGCAGTAAATAACATCCAGATTAATATATTGAATTCTTTTGGCCTTTTTCCTCTCTGTTTTATTTCTCTTCTACTTCTGTGTATTAGAATAAGGGTGATGGGGAAGGAGAAGCAGCATTAAAAAAAAAAAAGCAAAAAGCCAGGTCTGGAATATTAAAAGCAAGCAGAGCTGGGTGAAGCGAGCATAAGAATGATGTTGGCATTGAAAAACCAGATGAGTTGGCTTACACTTTGCTTTAAAACCTTCAGCCTGTGTTCTTCCCTATTAAGATTCAATTCAGTGAGGCCTTTTCTATATTTACTACTTTCTTGTCAGGCAGATGCTGTCTGCCAGCAGAAGGGAGCTCCCGGCAGGCCTCACTAGCAGCTATTTTCTTGCACTCGTGCTTTGAGTGCTGGCAGAGCATGAAATACAGGAGAGAACTCGGCAGCTGGCAGAAGACCCAGGGGCGTCTACCAGGTACCGGGCATCAGCAGATGCCCTCCTTGACACTGCTGAGGAGGTGTGACTGCCGGCAGGAAGGAGGGTTTTGCTGCCACAGAGGAACTTTGTGTGTGGATGCACTCAAAGCTTTGCCAAAAGAACTTGAGCTTGGCCATGAAAATTGGTCATCTAGACTAGGCCTGAGATTGCCCAGGACTTCTACTGGGGTGGGTGCCTGCCTGTAGGCCAAGAGAAATGAATAGCAAGGCCCAAAATATAATAAAGAGCATGCATCCTTGAGGGCTGGCTGCAGTCTTAGAACAAGGTATGAAGAGCACAGACTCAACTCTTTTTAAGGAACTCTGCTTCAGGGAAGAGAATAGCTGCTAGTCCGCTACAGGGGCCAACGTTAATCTGGCCCTAAACTAGCTCCATCTGATATAGTTAGGATGTCCCCCAACTTTCTGACACGCTTTATTTTCCAATTATGCAAAGACCTCGTCACTGAAGTCCTTGGGCCTGCTGAATGCTTAAAAATAAACACAGGGGTGAGTCTTTGCAGGGTGAGGGACAAAGGGACATGCATCTCTGTTCAAAGTCACTTGAAAGTTGGCCTGGAGGCTAAGTCTCCCTTGAGCTATGTTACTAGACATGCTCCTCACCTGGCGTCCTATCGCTTTTTATCATAGTGACCTATGCAGAGTGCTAGGGGCTTTGCTGGGAGTCAAATACCGCTCAGTTCTGCCAACATAAATCTAGAGAGGTGTCATTTAACTACAGTGCAGCTGCTATGAGATTACCTGGGAGGCCCCTTTGAGCCCCACTTTTCTATGAGTAGAGAGCATCCGAATACTAGTAGGGATGATATTTAAAGACGCAGCTATAATATCTGCGAATCCCAGGACTGTCAAAACATTGAGACAGATGTTTGTGAATAGAAATGTTATTTGCTGTTCTCGCTCGTAGTTGAGAACCCCCATTGACTACAAGATGTGCTCCATGTAACAGGGGCCAGATTCACAGTTGATGGCAAGAAATGAACATTTGGAGGCTAACGTGGGGGTTCTTGTTTAAGTCATCGATCCTAATGCCCGTTGGAAACTTAATCTTTCCATCACACCAGCAATGGGGGATGGTCTTTCTTACCTCTATCTTAAAGGCCCCCAACAGTTGATGAGGTAGCTGATTAAAAGGACAGGAAGAAGGTTAATTGGCTGCCAGTGGCTTTTGAAATAACTTCATCCCATGCCTACTGAACTCTTTCACTCATGTTTTGAGTTTTGCGAATGCACTGAGCCTTGAATCCACAACTAAGGTTGAGAGGTGTGAGGTTCCCTCTTATGCAAATTTAATATCAGGAAGAAGCATTTGGCATCTCAACTTACTAGCTAGGCCTCTGGCAGTTTAACCAGCACAGTGGATATGGGGGAACAAGTATCTTATTTCTATTTCTGTTCTGTAAAAGCAATGAACAAATGTAGAAAAAAACCCTTACTCACAACATTAGGGGTTCATCGGCCATTTGAACGCCAGAAGGTACCAGACCAGTAACATACCTGAATAAATCATCCAAAAGCATGAACTTCAAATGGGGTCACATTTGACTAAATCCTCTTTTCCTCCCCGGACAGAGGCTGGCAGGGGTCTGTGGAGCCGGGCTGGGCTGCACCAGCAGGGAGAGAGGGTAGCTGGCCCAGCTCCATAGAGCCCCTGCTGGCTGGGACCCCGTGTTCCTGCCACCTTGCTCTGGGCCCTGCCGGCACTGGCCCCGGGACACTGGTGCAGGCCCTGTGTTCCTGCTGGCTCCTGCACCCACTCACACCCAGTGCCCCCCAGCCCCATGGTACAGGCGGGGGGCAGCGCACAGCCCCAACCCCATGCTCGCTGGCAGGGAAGAAGCTGGTGCTGAATACGGGGAAAAGCAGCCCCTTGCCCACCCCATGACCGGTGCTCCCTGCTGCAGGCACTTGCAGCCCATGCGGGGCTGTCCAGAGCAGGCACAGGAAGCTCCATGCGGGCTGCAAGCAGCTACAGCATGGGATGCCAGCCATGGGGCGAGCGAGGGGCCACTTTTCCCTGCGCTCAGCACCAGCTTGTAACCTGGCCCCGCTGCCAGCCTGGGCTCCAAGCTGGCTCCAGGCTTTCCCATCAGTGGGCTGTGAGAGGCTGTAGCACAGGGTGCTGGCCACGGGGCAGGCAAGGGGCCACTTTCCCCCCCAACCCCGCTGCACTCAGCTTTTCCCCGGGCCACTTTTCCCCGGGCTCCTTCCCTGCCCAGGTTCCTCCCCAGCCCTTCCCCCCCTTCCCCCTTACCTGCGGTTCCAGCGCCCGGGGGGCAGCCAGGTGCTTCCAGGCCAGAAGCCCCTGGTGAGACTTCTGACTGGGGGGTGGGGCTGGGCGGGCTCTGCTGTTGTGGAAGCCTGCCAGGCTTCCCCTGGGTCCTACTGCCTTTGGTTCCTGTCATTTTTTACAGGAACCAAGGGCAGATAAATATTAATTTTCTAAATTTTTTAGGGGCCCCGCAGGCTGGATACAATAGCCTTGTGGGCCAAATCCGACCCGCATGCCGTATTTTGCCCACCCCTGCAGTAACTGGTGTTACTGCTCAGTAGCATCGGCACATGCTTTTTAAGTGACACTAATGTGCAGTAGACTAATACTTTTGCCATAACACACTAATGCACAGTAGAATTAGGCTACTCTGCATTTAGTGTCTCATGAATATTAAAAGGTTGCTAAGAAGCTTAGTGGTGAGCACAGCTGTGTGTGTTGTTGCCCACTGAGTCACAGTCAGGGTGCTGTGCCTCAACCAAGGCCACACACTTAGTAGACGATGTGAGATGATGAAGACAGTCTTGCATTTGAAAGCTTATCTAACTCTATCCCAGCTATGCATTTGTGCAATAAAAGAGCATCCTAACAAATCCTTGCCTCTTGCATAATTCCTGGACCAGCAGGGTTACAACATCACTCGAACACTATGTTAAGAAAAAAGGCATTCTTCTCTTACGGTTCATATCTGCCTCCATATTCATTTAGGGTCACTACTGCGAGGCTTAATTTAAAAACCGAAGATCAAACTTTGTTAGTCGATTGTACAGTATGCACAATAATATTTATTTTGTGGGAAGTAAATTTTCTAGCAAGAAAACTCTCCTTTTTAATACTTATAAAAATAAATAAGGCAAAGGCTGTCATTTCATTTTAACAATGTGTTCTTACTCCTATGATTGACACAAATTGATATTTAGGCTCTGAAGCATGGGGGTGTTCTAACCAACGCACTTTTTTTTGCTAACTTAATCCTCCCACTGGGGAAGAGTAAGTCAGATAGTACATATTATTCAGTGAACTCCTGAAGGAAAATATTATGCCCAAGTAAAATTGTAATATTGTACTCTCTGTAGGTATGAAATCAAATAGACTTCACTGTAGGAGGAAGCAACTGCTCAAAACGTATCACTATCAGCAGGTGGCAAGGTGCTCTGACTTGCAGAAGTAAACGAATCCTAACTAATTCTAATTCACCGTTGTCCTTTTAGGCATTGCAGTTTAGGCATCTTCCTAGCTATTTTGCATCTTTTCAGCAAGTGCCAACCACATATTCACCAAGGTAGTACTTCTTTTTCTCAGCGATGGAATGGGATCTTTTCTATATCTCATGCATCTTTGATTGATGTGATGCATAACAACCAACTGGGCATGACTTGGATATTTTCTTGCAAAAGTTTCTGCTGCAGATTTTCTGTTCATCGCTCAGACTTCTTGCTCTGCTCTTGGCAGGTGAATATTGCACTTTATGAGTGAAAATGTCAGCCTGGACGGTGATGTACAGAACCTTCTCCTTTCTCTAGAATGGATGATTTGTGTCACCTTTCAGCCACTGAAGTTCCCAGAGTTCCCTGCTGTTGGATGTCAATGTCTGACAAGCCACCAGGTTTCTCTTTTCTTCATGTCTGACATAGTAGTTCTGTGAAGAGTGCTAATTCTCTTGTTGTCTTTCCTTAGCTTACAATGGATGTGTGTAGACAAAATGGGGGTTTACTTTGCCCTAAATTGAAGTGGTGGGTTTTTAAAAACACCACTTCAATTTAGGGTGAAGTAAACCCCCATGTCATGTACACCCATGTCTTGCCTGCCTCTCTGGTGGCAAGGAGGGGAGGGTGAACTGCTGGCAGGCGGAGTGGTCCCTGGGCTGTTTGGGGGTGGAGGGGGGAGGCTGGTGCTTCCCTCTGTGGCAGCAGTGGGCACCTGTCCACAGGCACCCGGCTTGGGCGGTCCCGGGGGGCACCGCAGCCATGGAGAGAAGGACCAGGTCCCCGTACAGCTCATGTAGGCAGGTAGGCTCCAGAGGGAAAAAAAAAGAAAAAAGGTCAGGCGCATCACTTTTTTTCTTTTTCTTTGGTGGAGCCTGTCTTCCCGGGCTGCTGCCAGGCTGCCTGCACGGGCTGCCTACATAGCCCCTGAGCCGCACGGAGCCCAGTGCTTCGCTCCACGGCTGTAGGGCAGTAAACTAAAACTCCTTAGAGGTATTTTAGTTTGCTGCACCCCAAAGTCATTTAAGGCATATTATGCCATCGAATGTGCGACAGCAGCTGGAATTAATGCACAATACGCCACCAACGCGTGCAAACACCAACGCCATTAAAGTGGTGCAAAAGCATTTAACCTGCTTTAAAGTGTTGTGCACACATGCCTCTCGTTTCATCTACACGTGCCCAATAATACCTGGTAAATGTTGTAAAACCAGCTGATATCTTTCCTGAAGATTCCTAGAATTATACTGGTTGGATGTCAATAGAATTGGTAGAGTCGCATTTACACAGATGCCAACATAATATCCATTTAATGGAGACTGTAGTGGTGAAGAGGCACATTTCAAATAGGCATTATAGTAGCTTTCACATTTATATATTGCCATTATTTGATATTCAGTTACAGGCCCAATCAGTAAGATGCCTAATGTACCAAATTATATACAGAGTTGACAGAGTAGGCATGAAAGAAAAGATTTTTTTTTATGCTACATCTGTGCCTGCACATTTACTTGCCTCCAGAAATAGCAATGTCCTCTTCTAGAAGTTGACTTCCGAGAGGACAAAGAGTGTCTTCCTCTGAAAATGAATTGAGTTTTATAATCTAGTTTCCAATTCAAGAGAGATTCATGAACTCTTATCAGATTATAGTGCTTTGCACTACAGACCAGATTGTAAAGGGCACTTGGATAGAATCCATGGTATTGACTCTGGCACCTGTTATGCACTTGCATACAGGACTTGGTTCCAGATCTGCCAGTCTCATACCTTTCACCAGCCCTTCACAAGCACAAAATTATTTGTGTGTGTGCGCTCATGTGCGTGTGTGCGTGTGTGTGTGCGCACATGTGCTGCAGTAGCAAAGCGTGAGAACTCCATATCTGTAAGACTGGGGAACTATGGTCAGTGATGCTGTATAAGATTGCATTTAAGGCCTCACAGCTGTCATCTGCATATGCAGCAAACATGTTTTATCTTAAAATAAACCCTTAGTGACTTGAAAGACCGGCATAAGTTTGGTAACAGTTTGGTGGCCTCTCTCATAGAGTAAAAATGAGGAGTCCTGTAGACCAATGGTTTCTAGATATATGTTTTCTTTTCTTTGGCAAGGGGGTTCAATCCATAGACTGCAAACCATGGCCTTTTATAGACTAACAGTGGCCTCCAGCTTGGGTACCATTGTTTGAATCATTCAGCCCCTCTCTTTGTTACACAGGGTTTTTCAATTTGTTCAATGTATTCTTGTCTAGTTAAAAAGCAGGGAAGTTTCATATTGGTACAACCAACCATGCAGGTCTATTTGGGCACCAACTGGTTTGAAGATCTAAGCAGCGGCCCTGAAGAAACGCTGCCCTTGTAGATGAGGTCATTATTGGGCTTATGTTTCTTTTCATTGGAGGAAGGGGGGATACTTCCAACTCCTACTCCAGCCATGCATTTCTCAGGTATCCAGGACCAGATCTGGAACTAGAGAAAGGTCCAGAGGGGTTCTAGGGTTAGGGTTCTGCTTTGAGGATCCAGAGGCAGTGATGGGTGTGTTCGATTAGGTGTGCGAATGAGGTAGATAATCTGCAGCACCTTAATGTATCCTCATAAAGTGCTGCGTAAATGCATGCTGCTATATAAAGGTATTGTTGTTAACACTAATTTATGGGGATGGATAATAATTATCCTGCTCTTCTTTTTGTCTGCCTGTCATCGAATGGGTCTTGTTGAGGATTTATATCATTATGAAATGTAGACTTCATTAACCAGAGCAACAACAGCCATGTGGTAATTTCATCCCATGAGTTAGTATTCATAACAAGTTGTGGGGAAGGTCTGGAGAAGTGGACCAGACTTTTCCTTTTCCTTCTCACCCCACTTCTCCCTAAATGGTGCTCAGCTCTGGTACAGAAGGGGCTGAAGAAGTCAGCTCTGCATCCTTTCAAAACACTTGCCCTCTGTCAGAGCTGAGCACTATGGAGATGGGAGCAGGAGATGAGGGATGAGAACATGCGACAGGGTTGTGCGGGCCGGGCACGGGCGAGCCGGGGCCCGTCTTTGCGCACGCGGGCTGTGGCCAGCAGCCCGGGCACGCGGGGTCGGAGAGAGCGGGCGACGAGCTAGAATCAGGCACGGATGCGTAGTGGTTGATTAAAAGATTATTTACTTACACCAAAGATGGTAGTGGTGTAGGCTGGACAGCTTTCCAGGCATAGCTCCGCTTGAATCCCCGTTGTAGGATCACGACAAGTCAGCTCTTTCCCCGGAGTTGTCGAAGCTCCGTGGATTTAATTCCCCCGGAGTTGTTAAGGCTCCATGGGCTTGGTTCCCCCGGAGTGGCTGAATCTCCGTGGGTTCGTACGATAATACTCTTCCCTTCCCCCCGGAGTTAAAGCTCCGCGGGTTCGGTTCGGTACCCTCAACCACGGAGTTGTTAAGGCTCCGCGGGTCCGGTGTGGGTTTATCAGGAAAGGGATACGTCTAGGATTGCGCTCGGCAACGGGGAGAGGCCAAAGGCTATTCAGACCTCTGTTTGCCTTTTAAGAGAGGCGCGTTGGGTCCGTAAGGGTCCACATCGCTTGGGGATCTTCACACAGCGCAAAGTCTCCTCCTCCTGGTGAGTTCTTTCTCTCTCCAGTTTTCCTCTCTCTCCGACTTGGGCAGAAACCACCAAAGCCTTTTGTATGGCTAGCAAGCCAATAGCTAGCTGCCACGTATGCCTGTACCCAGAATCGGCCAATAATGTGGCGCAAATCTCAATACAAATGGCGGGAACTCTTTGCACCGAGCACTTCTCAAATGCAAAACGAAGTGCACCATGCAAAGAAAGCTACAAATTGGCGGGAAATACTCCGTTGCACCAGAGTTCTACTCTGCAGCAGAGAACTCTATCGTGCAAAGAAGCTGTAATTTTAGCGGGAAAATAATTTAGCGATGCCGAAGCACACACAAACAGAAAATCACAACTTTGGGTTGTGACAAGGGTTAGTTCAGTCCTACCAACTTACCCCTGCTAGTAGTGCTTAGTAGTAGGCTGGATTCACTGGGACCTGGTCCTGGACAATGTTGCAGTGAAAATAAGCTCTGTTGCAGATGACTGTGCTACACCTTCCAGCACGTGTGCACCAGGAGGGCAATGAAACGTAGCAGTGCGAATATATTTAAAGCTACAGACATGTGCTCTGGGTTGTACAGCTGACATGCCAAGTGGAACAGATGGTGCTTCTGATGTGTTTTGTCATTGCTACCACTTATAGGGAGAGACCCCATGCAAGTGACAATATAAAGACTTCCTTGCCAGTGTTACGGCCAGAAGCACCGCTGGGTTTGGAACGGGGAAAGCAATCAGAGAGCCAGTGCCCAGCCATGGAGCATGTTAACAGCCCGCTCTTGCTGCTGAGATGAGGGCTCTGGCGTACACCCTGCCTGCTGCTCCCGCTCATGGGATAGAAGTAATTCATGTTGGAGCTGACCTGGCAGCGTGGAAGCAGCTGTTACATGCTGCAGAAAGGGACCAGCAGTTCAGGTGCAGGACATGGTTGAGTGCACAGTGGCATCCATCCATTAACAGAGTAAGCAGCGGGTCCAGAACTCCTTCACAAGGAAGGCCACATCCATGAAGGTGTATGAGCTGTTTGCCCCAACCCACCAATGCCAGGACGCACAGGTGAGGGAGGCCATACCAGTCCAGAAATGAACTGCCATGCTGTGTTGAAGCCTGGCACCTCCGGCTGCTGCAGGCTGGTGGCTAACCAGACTGATGAGTCCAATGTCAGTCGTGTGGTGGTGGAGGTTGGTCAGGCAGTTCCTACTATGGTGCGTGAGCCCCGGGGCGGGGGATTATAATTAATGTGCTGTCTCTGAAAGAGGCCTCCCACACCATCCGCCCCAAGCACACTCACCATTTTAAAGAGCATCTGAAAATATCAGACAGAGAGGATATTAATCTCTCAGCCCATGGCTGTTCGAAAAGCAGGCTTTTTAATAAGAATCCCTTAACCTTTGTGCTAAAATCTCTTTCTCTCTCATAAAAAAAAAAAAAGCAATCAGAACTCATGTCTCTTAAAGCTTCTAATTGCAGCTCTTGAAATAATTAGTTACTTTTCAGATGAACAATAAAGCCATTTGCACTGGCAAGCCATTAGGCATTGTAATCATTCCTAAGTATTATTACTGTACAGTGTTTCTTTATTAAATAAAGTCACAAGTCAAGGATAAAAACCCAGTTGTTGCTGCAACGCTTCATTGACAAAGCAAAGCATGTAGGTGGTGAGTTTTTAAACATCCATTTTTTTTTTTACCAGATCCTGCTTTCAGCCTCCTTCCACCTCCTCTCCCTCCCTGCCCCCCCCCAAAATCACAATACAACCAGTTTGAAAAATTGGTCATAAGCCTGATATTGTTGGCGCAGCTGTGTCTCTGCATGTCTGCTCCCCCAGAACTCACCCTCCTTATTTTTTGAAGGTCATGTCTGTCCATCTGTGTACCTAGCACTTCAACGTCTTCGCCACTCCAAGACGGTTCTTTGAGTTCATTGAGTGCAGATGTCTTAGCAGGGCCTGCTACCTTATTGCCTCGTTTCCTCTGATGGCAAGGCTGAACCCGCTGAGGTCATTGAGGACTAATAATGACCATCCTCTCCAATAACTGCCTAGTGACCAGCAACAGTGGCGGCCCTGCTTGAAAAGAGTCTTTTGCCCCGATGAGCAAGATGCAGTTTAATCACCTGGCCCTCTCCCAGTGCCCAGTAGAGCACCCAGGACCTCTGAGCTGAAATAAGGCGCCACTCAGCAACAGATGCAAACAATACTTTGGCCTAGTTTTAGTTGGGGATCTTCAGACCTCTTCGTAGTGTGGGTTTTTTTAGACATCAGTGCTCCGTTTAATATAACAATAAAAGTCAGATGTTTCTTAATGCCATCTGTCTAACCATTAATTTTGCAGGGAAGTCAATTAAACTAGAGTTTTTCTTCCCAAAGAATAATAATGGCATGCTAATGAGCAACATGTTTGATAATTTCATAGGAATTTTGTCTTTTTTCCCCTAACAAGCTGTGTTCATTTCCAAATGGTCTGCTCTTCACTAAGGGGAAAATGAATGAAGTGCAGTAAAAGATAAGTGGATCCATTTTCACTGAAGGCTATTTAATTGTTTCAAACTGCAGATGAGTTTCATGACTTCTCTATTGGGCTTATTAACACTTGAAGGATCAGGGGAATTAATAGTGTATTATGCAGAATGTTTCTGGTGGGAAATGGCAAGTTGTCAAAACCAAAGTTTTTATGAGCAAATGTCACATTGCAATTTCTTCCAATATTGAAAATTAGAATGATAGAATCGTAGAAAATGAGGGTTGGAAGGGACCTCAGGAGGTCACATCTAGTCCAACCCCCTGCTCAAAGGAAGACCGCCCCCAACTAGATCATCCCAGCCAAGGCTTTGTCTAGCTGGATCTCCAAAGGTAGAGATTCCACAACCTCTCTAGGTAACCTAGTCCAGTGTTTTTTACTACCCTCCTAGTGAGAATTTTTTTCCTAATATCTAACCTAAACTTCCTTTGCTGCAACTTGAAACTGTTGGTCCTTGTTCTGTCATCTGCCACCACTGAGAACAGTCCAGCTCTGTCCTTTTTCAAACCCCACTTCAGGTAGTTGAAGACTGCTATTAATCCCCCTTCAGTCTCCTCTTCTCTAGACTACATAAGCCCAGTTCCCTCAGCCTCTCCTCAGAAGTCATGTCCCCCAACTCCTTCATCATTTTTTTCAGCCTCCACTGGACTCCAATTTGTCCACATCCTTTCTGTAGTGGAGGCCCCAAAACTGGACCCAGTACTCCAGATGTGGCCTCACCAGTACTGAATAGAGAGGAATGATCACTTCCCTTGACCTGCTGGCAAGACACCTACTAATGTAACCCAGGTTGCCATTAGCCTTCTTGACAACAAAGACACACTGTTGGCTTTATATTCAGTTTATTGTCCACTGTAACCCCCAGGTCCTTTTCTGCAGAGCTGCTGCCCAGCCAGTCAGCCCCCAGCCTGTACCACTGCATGGGATTGTACCGTCCTTGTTGAACCTCATGAGATGTCATTTGACCCAACTGTCCAATTAGTCTAGGTCACTCTGAATCCTAGCCCTACCCATGAGCATATCTACTACTCCTCCCAGCTTGGTATCATCTGAAAACTTGCTGAGGGTGCACTCTCTGCCATCTTCCAGGTCACTGATGAACAAATTGAACAAAAATGGCCCCAGGACTGACCCCTGCGGCATTACACTTGATACTGACTGCCAAGTAGACATTGAACCATTGACTACTACCCTCTAAGCCCAATGCTTCAGCCAGTTTTTTATCCACCTTATAGTCCATTCATCCAGCGCGTACTTCCTTAGCTTGCCTGCGAGAGTGTTGTGGGCGACCGTATCAAAATCTTTGCTAATTCAAGATATATGACATCCACTGATCTCCCTGTATCCACAGAGTCAGCCACCTCATCATAGAAGACAGTCAGGTTGGTCAGGTGTGACTTGCCCTTGGTGAATCCATGCTGACTGTTCCTAATCACCAGGGATCCTGGTTTTCTCTGATTTAAAAAAATCCCCAATTTTTGGTTTAAAAAAAGTTAAAAAAGTAACCCCAAATCCACATTTTTCTGTGATTTAATTGAAACGCTACTAATATATACATACATATATAGTGATGTTTCATTTTAATAATGGACAAATGTGGATTTAGGGGTGGTTTTTCTTAAACCAAAAATTGGGGATTTTTTTAAATCGGAGAAAACCAGAATCCCTGCTGATCATCTTCTCCTCCACATGCTTAGAAATAGAGGGTGGAGGATCTGCTCCATGATTTTTCCAGGGACTGAGGTTAGGCTGACTTGGCTGTAGTTTCCTGGATCTTCCTTCTTCCCTTTCTTAAATATGGGCACTATATTTCCCTTTTCCAATTATACAGGACCTCTCCTGATCACCATGAGTTTGCAAAGATGATGGCCAATGGCTCTGCAGTCTCATCAGCCAACTCCCTCAGCACCCTCGGGTGCATCCTGTCCGGCCCTGTGGACCTGTACATGTCCAGTTTTTCTAAATAGTTCCTAACCCATTCTTTTGCCACTGTTGGCTGCTCACCTCCTCCCCGAACTGTGCTGCCTGGGGCATTAGTCTGGGAGCTGATCTTGCCTGTGAAGACTGAGGCAAAAAAGGCACTTCAGCCTTTTCTGCACCCTCTGTCAAAAGGTTGCCTCCCCATTCAGTAAGCCCACACTTTCCCTGATCCTCCTCTTGCTACCAGCATACTTGTAGAAACCCTTCTTGTTACCCATCCCATCCCTTGCTAACTGCAACTCCAGTTGTGCCTTGGCCTTCCTAACGTCATCCCTGCAAGCCCGAGCAGTGCTGTTATTCGCCTCCCTATTTATTTGTCCAAGTGTCCACTTCTTATAAGCTTCCTTTTTGTGACTTAGTTAACTGAAGAGTTCCCTGCTAAGCCAAGGAGGTCTTCTACCATACTTGCTAGTCTTCCTGCACATCAGGATGGTTTGTTCCTGCACTCTCAGTAAGACTTCTTGAAAATACACTCAGCTCTCCTGGACTCCTCTCCCTCTCAGACTGGCTTCCCAGGGGATCCTGCCCATGTTCCTGAGTGAGCTGAAGTCTGATTTTCTGAAGTCCAGGGTCCTGACTCTGCTGCTCTTCCTCCTTCCCTTTCTCAGGATCCAGAACTCAATCGTCTCATGGTCACTGCTACCCAAGTTGCCATCCACTATTACATTCCCCACCAATTCTTCCCTGTTTGTGAGCAGCAGGTCAAGAGGAGCAAAAAAAAAAGTAAAAACATGTTTAAAATTATTAAAATAATTAATGGTTGACCTTCTTTAAATTCAAAATTAATTTTCAGTTCAAAACTACTATTAATTTTGAAAGTCAATTCATAATAACTCTTTTTAAATTAAACATTTTCAATGGAGGTAGATTTTTGAAGGGAGGGTAGATATTAGGCCTGTGCGAAGCGGCTAGTATTCACTTTGGATTCGGCTGATTCAGAGGACAGTGATTCAATTCAGTGATTTGAATCACTGTCCCAAATTGATTCAGCCAAACATGATTCAGAGATTCAGCTGCTGCTGAATCAGCCAAATCTCCGAATCACACAGGCCCGTCCCCCACCTGCGGGGTGTGTGAGGCAGCCATGGGAGGGGCTGGGGGAGCAGGTTGGGGATGGGGCCTGGCAGGGGTCCCCCATGGTCCCCTCCCATCTCCTCCAGCCCCACCTTCATTGCCCCTACTTACCAGCTCCAAGTCCAGGTCCCTGCTGCAGTGGGTGGGGACTGCCTGAGTCACCGAAGCTTTCCAAATCTTTTTCCGAATCAATTCGGAGAGCTTCGGTTCATTTTGACGTTTTAGTTGGTCCCCTGATTCGATTCAGTTTCAGAGATTCGGCCACCGAATCCAGCCAAATCTCCTCCGAATCAAATCAGCACTTTAAGCTTTGCACAGCCCTAGTAGATATGCACCTTTACAGACTGAATAAAATGCATATACATAAAGTACAAGCTTTCATGAACCCAAGTTCACGTCATCAAATGTTGCGACTGGACATTCTGAATGGCTGAATCCAATAGTTTTTTCAAATTTTCAGTCACAAAATTCTGTTGTTTCAGTTTTTCCTACCAAAAGCTTCCTAGACCTCAACTCCATTTCTTACACAACTCTAATCACTCATTTGACACCTAATGACAGCGAAATGGACATCATTTAGAACTAGTAGAAATACTTCTCTAGCCTTCTGCTTCCAGATATTTATAATTTGAAAACTTGTGGGGCTGAGATTTGCTGTTTTAGTTGTGCTGTAGGCTACATTGATTTTTTTTTTGTTGAAACTTTCCCAAGGAAAAAAAAAGACTCTCTCTCTGAGATGGAGAATAATATAGGCAGCTTGCCAATGGTAGACAATACTTCCAACCTTTGTTTTGCAGAGGACTAGCACAGCTGTGATGTGGAGATGCAAGATAAATTCTTAGAGGGAGAAAGCCTTAAAGTTGGGGAGTGAACTCATCGCCCACGTGAAAATCTATTTTGATTTGGTTGAATAATCAATCACGGGAAATTATTCTTTGCACACGTGCAGTAAAATTTCTGCATCATGTTTGCAAGGCAGCCGCCTTCTCGACTAACTCTGGGGACTGCCGGCTGAAGCATGAGTTCAACACCTGAGACTGAAGAGCTCCGAGCTCTGGCCTGGGGCTGCAGGATCACTCCCTGCTTTTGAGAAACAAATCCCGCTTGCTCCCATCCCACGTGTGCCTACGCCCAGCAGTTAGGTAGAGTAGGTTGTGAAATGGCTTGTGTCACGACATCCCTCTCTGTCCGTTTTCTACTTAGGAGGACACCTTTAAGCTACTTATACCACCTAATTGCTGCCCTAGGGCATGTGTGTGCATGTGATATTGTTTGATCCACTGTGTTGCATGGCCATAGCAGTTATGGGGTCCCTCACAGTACTTGACAGGCAAGCATTTGCTCCTAGGTTTATAAGTGCTGTCTTGGTGTCAGGCTGGCATCAGTGATTAAAAGAAAGGTCACTGGTTAGCTAAGCACTGTACTCATCAGACAGCCGTGCCTTCCAGCTTAAAGTGCCACTGACCGATGGTGAAGAGGAGGATTTATTTTTTTCAACATCAGCCTTATTAGCTACAAGCTGAAAGGCTCTGGAGCTGCTCCAAATGCACATTAATTATAGCTTATTTTTAATGTTGGAAACTAGCTTGTTAAATTGCAGGCAAATCTGATGAGACAAGGGGCTGAAAGCTGTGGCATGACTTTATTGGAAGGAAAGATGTCGTTGAATTTGGCAAGGGGGGAGAGGTTGGTGTTGACTAACTAGGGCTTGGGTCTGTCTATTAGCAAGAGAGAACAGGTGCAAAGGCAAACTCTGATTAGCACTGTGGCTTGAATCATATGGTGCCAATATTGTTCAATAGGAGCTGCCTGTTTATCTCTCTGAGAGGTACAGCTTCACTCTGTTGCATGCTCTGTCCTTATGTTCCCTAAGCTAGATTTCTTTGGAAAATCCTCCCTTGCCGCCATTATTTTTTTAGCTGGAAAATAGCTTTTTGAGGTGAAATGCATCCTTTTTGGATAGCTGTACGTGACTTCAAGTCTTGCTCAGGGCTGATAAGTGTCTGCATTCTGCTCAGGAGCAAATTTTACCCATAGCAATGGTTGAAAGCTAAGTTATCATTTTTGTAATTCTGATTGATTAAAAGTGACAAAGACTAATATACAGGAGAGCATATGTTAAAGTAGCATTCAGAGGATCAAGTGCAGGATCTAATACAGTTGATAACTTTAGGTGCAATGATGTATGGCCTGGCTGAGCTGGGGGAAATATTTAACCTGCAGTAGTGTATGAGAACGGAAAGAGAGAATAAAATCCATTGTTAGCCCGGGGGGAAACGATGAAATTGGAGTTATTGAAAAGCAGTCAGTAAAAAGGTTGAGACATCAGAGTAATAATGGTAAGCAACTACCCTGATGAAATAATCAACCTGATGGAGTATGTGACCTTCGTGGTGAGGAGGTGTTGAAATGTATTGTCAAACGTGCAGACAGGAGCAGCGAAGGTAAATGGTGTGATAAAGTATCAGGCTCTGCAGCGAAATGCACACTAAAATTAACCTGGTTTAAGGGATCTCAAAAGCGATTTATGGTAAAGATCTCCTCCAGGACCAGTGATGTTCTTTCAGTATGGTGTTAAGGAGCAGCTCAAGCCCACAGAAAAGCAGCTTGGAAACCGGAGCTCTGTGCCAAAAGTCTACGATTAGCCCTCCAAGAAGAGAAATTTTTGTCCAACTCTTATGGTATGATTAAAAGTGACAAAGACTAATATACAGGAGAGCATATGTTAAAGTAGCATTCAGAGGATCAAGTGCAGGATCTAATACAGTTGATAACTTTAGGTGCAATGATGTATGGCCTGGCTGAGCTGGGGGAAATATTTAACCTGCAGTAGTGTATGAGAACGGAAAGAGAGAATAAAATCCATTGTTAGCCCGGGGGGAAACGATGAAATTGGAGTTATTGAAAAGCAGTCAGTAAAAAGGTTGAGACATCAGAGTAATAATGGTAAGCAACTACCATTCCAGAAGGTGACTGTGTCTCTACTGCTAAGGCATGAACCTGGTGGTAGAAAAAGGTCTGGAAGTTTGCTTGTATGCACAAGAACCGTAGGAAATGATTTTTCCAGGGTTAATATGATCAGCTCTAGCTCTTCTGATAGTTGTGGGACGTTTCAGGAAGAGCTGGTCCAAACTCAAACTGCTGTCTCATGAGAAATTTCAATAATTTGAAACGTGCTTTTATAGTCCTTTGAGGAAAACAAACAAAGACACTTTTCTTCTTAGTGTCCTGCAATGGGCTAGGTGTCCCAATGGTAAGATGTCTCAACAGTAAAATAGAAAATACGCAGAAGAATCAGCAAGCACAAAAAGGGATTGATGCCCTATTTTAATAAGCTACTTTTTTACTGTCCCCGTCTCTCCTTTCTGATAACTTCTTGTTCTTCTTCAAAACTGCATATTGGCTTCTTTGCATATTTGACACATTCATAAAAAGGGTGTACTGAAAGGTGAAAAAAGAAATGAGTCATCTACCAGGAAAGGTCTGACTGGGCAAGTAGCCAGTTGTGCTACACTGCTGCTAGTCTTTCTTGTAGTTACCCAAATGAGATATAAAAACAACTTCTGTTTGCTCCAGTCAGTAATCTGGTCCATAATGTACAAATGGGGACTATTGGTAGAAATAATCAGAAATGCCTTTGTAGCTTATTTGCTCACGAGACAGAAATGTTTACACAGGAAATATTCCCTGTTTGCACTACTGCAGTTTGTTTGCTGAAACGAAGCTGTGCAATTAAAATCTTTTTTTATTATTGTCCTCTGTAGAAGATCAGACCACTAGTCTTATCATTTATGATAGCAGATACTGCAAAGTCCACTTTTTTCACTGTCCCCGCTGGCTTTTCTTTGTCCACATTTTTGCTCTTTTATTTAGCACCTTATTTCTTCTTTACAGGAATATTAGGCCATTGCAAGGACAGACTGCCAGTTCTGTAACCCAAGCTCCTGTCACAGGGAACAGGAATCCACTGAAGTCATCACTTCAGATGCCAGTATGCTGTTGTCTGCCATGCAGACCTTGCCAGGGTGATTGCTGTTTGACCTTGGTTTAATCTACTTGGTCTTGCTTTTCCATGGCTCCCAAAATGATAGTTTCTAAAGATGAGGCTATCCAAGAAGCCTTTGGGGAATCATGCACTTAATTCCTATTTATTTTTAATGGCTACTGAGAGCCATGTTTCTAGGTGCTTTTGGAAATCTCACCCTTAGTGCTTCCAGTGAGTTTTGCAGCCATTCATGTTGTTCAGGGTAGAGACAGACCTACCAGGATGCAGAAAAATAGCAGTAGTGTAGCAGTCTGGATATGGGGGTTTTGAGATGTTGGATGAAGAGGTTTGAAAGTAGCCACTACCCAGAATGCTGCCTGTTTTGCCTCTGGGCTCCTCATTCTGGCCCGTAGACGCCTAAGCTTTCCAAGAACCTTTTTCCCACTAAGTAACTCTGCAAAAATAATAAATCTCTCCTTGAATATGCTAATGTGACACTCCCATGTTTCCCTTGTCAGCACCATTTATATTGGCAATACATGATCCATTAGACCATTGGTATTTCACTTGAACCGTGGAGGAAATTGTATTGCATAACTTAAATTTACTCACAGTGTCTTTACACTGGGAAGGTCTTTCAGGAAGTACTGATTCATTGCGATCCACAGATGTTCAGAGTCATCTTAATTTATTTAAAGGTAAAGGTAATACAGCACACGAATCAAAGATATTTTGTTAAAGCTTGGTAAGTTTATGAATTTTCAATCGCAGGAGTGACATGTTTAAACAAAAATAAAAACAAAATTCCTAATGTTTCTCCAGTGTGTGTCTGGTTTGCTCTTTTTTCAGTGCCAAGAGGATTTAAATCATTGAATCAATAGTTCAATAAGTTTCATGTGTGTGTACAGAAGTATATGTGTTCCATGTTGCTAGTATATTAAATTGATATAATCTATATTTCCCACACATGTACGTATGAGTAATACAATGCCATTAGTATTTATATATAAAAATATTATAGAATTCTGTGTGTGGTGTATGTATTTTACTGATGAAGTTCTTAAGCAACGCTTCCCAAACAATTTCAGGAAACCTCTTAATGGCAATATTTCCCCTTTGCTGTTGATGCATGTCGTCCACTTCTTTTGTGTGCTTGACAGATTGCTTAGATGAGGAAACACTGCTGCATCATTTAATGGCTCCTCAGACAGTACTTCCAACAAACATCACAATGAAGAGCAGGCCTGCGCCTGAAACCACTCCATTCTTGTGCATGGTGGATCAATGCCAACATACTCATAAATACTCAAAGGAGAGCTTTCCCATAGCAAAAGCAGAGTGGGCTGCCATTCAGGGTCAGTAGGGTTACTTGGCAATGAAAGCCATATAAGAACCTGTGTAAAAGAAGCATAGATGTTGAAATCTAAGTAATAAAAATAATATGACCCCTCCCTCAAAGTCCTTAGGCTGACACCACTGCCATTATCTCAGCGCAGAGGCACAGTGCACCACTGATACACATGATGGTGGGTGCTTTTAATTAGCACGGCTTGCCATGGACACCGGGCACAGCCAGACACCGTTGCAACAGGGAGGCCCACACCGATCTACCAGCCCCAGCACATGGTAAGTCCCGCACTGGGGAGCACCCTCCCCGCCTGGCCTGCCCACGCTCCCCTGGCCCTGGGTCCCCCACCCAGCATACAGAGAGGTGGGACACAGTTCAAAACTTTGTTCAGCCGCCCATGTCCCTGCAGCTGGGCGGGCATGGCCTTTCACATGGCGTGGGTTTGACGTCAGTGGCAGTGTCCTCCTTCATAGTTGGGGGCAGGGACTTGTATCACTGCCACAGATAGCCCTCCAAGAGGCCGTGGTGGTTGCGGACCAACCCAGGCTTGCCCCCCACACTGCCGTAGCTCAGGGTCCCAAACGAGGAGTGCAGGTGTGCCCGGGGCACCAAGAGGAGCAGCAGCAGCAGGGCGTACTGGCTCAGGCACCCCTCATCTGGCACCACCCGGTGCACATGTAGCAGGGTCATGCTCAGGGTGCAGTGATGGCATGGTGGGGCTGACCCCAGGGTGCCTCCCTGGACAGTCCCCCAGCAGGGAGGGCTGGGGCACAGCTGGCTCCATGCCCCAGTTGTCCGGGAGCCCTGTGTGCCCTGAGCTCGGGCACTGTGGGCTGGGCGGCAGTGTAGCAGAGCGGTTGGCCTGCAGGGAAGTGCATGGGGTTGCAGGGCCTGAGGCTACCTGGCCTGATTTACCATGGTCCCTGGGTACCCGTGCATGGCCAACCCCCCGTAGGAGCCCCTGGTTCAGCCCCAACCCTGCGTCCACTGCCACCCGCCTGGGCCCGGGCCCACCACTCGCCCCAGCTCCGTGCGGGCATGGAGCTGGAGGTAACACGAGTGGCACCACAATGGGACACTGGCTGTGGACTTGGGCAGCCAGAAGAGGAACCAGCCGCACCAGCTACCGTCGCCCCAGGACGAGCCCGCCACCCACTGCGGTCGCTGCAGACCTGTGGGGGAATGGCCTGAGGCCGGGGTGCTGGCTTCAAATGTGACTACCAAGTACTGGCAGCTGGAGCCGGAGGCTGGAGCTCCCCCCGGTAGCCTCAGGGGCACATGGCAGGGCTGGAGAGGCCTGGCACTAATATATGCCACCAGAACTTAAAAACATAGAACAGTTGGAATAAATGTTAGGAGCTCTTCAACTGGGGAAAAAATTCATGAAAAATTTCACAAAAAATTTCAAATAATGATGGCGCACAAGAAGTTCAGAATCTGTTCATGAGCCGAAATTAACCTCTTTCTGCGCACGACCTACGATATATTGGTGCCACATTACTCCTTCTGATCTAACATTCACCCGTTTTGTCCGAATCCTTTTACTTTGTGTTGCATCTCAAGGTGAAGTTTCATAATGAAGTTATTGGACATTAAATAGCAGTTAGTGCTGAAGAAAATTGATCTCTTACTTTGAATTTTCAGTCATAGCAGTTTCATTTTTCAATGCTGCAGGCAGCAAGAGTGCTTTTCTAATCATGTCTTGCAATTTAAGAAAACCGAGTTATAGATCCTTCCTCCAAATATTCTGTAGCAAAGAAAGAAACCTCCGATCAAAGAAGGTCCCAGCAGAAATCAAGAATCATTAGGTTTCACACTTTTTTTTTGTCTTCAAATGTCAAGGTCACCCAGTAAGTTAGTAAAGTAATTTATGCAACAAGAACTTAATGAACCAGTTACAAGACTGATAGACGGGCTTGGTTTGGACAGGGCGCTGGTTAAGCATCTCATTGTGGAGAGTCAACTAAATATGCTTCAGACAACTGTTCTGAATCTGCTTCTATATTTAATTTGAATACACTTTGTACAGTTGGCTCTGCTGTCTCAGCTATCTCTCTCTCCCTTTTTTCTGGGTCACTTTCAACTTTTTGTGATGTATATTAAGCAACTGATAGAGTATATGTTCTTGGACCAGAGTCTTGGGGGGTCACCAGGGTTAGAACAAAGGCATTTGATACTAACGTTAAAATAGGACTGTAAGTCTTTCTTCCAAGGAAAAAATCCATTGAAACAAATGGGAGGAGTGAGGAGGGATCTGAACACTTTTCAGTACACTGGGGATCACTCCCCATAGATAGCACACAGAAAAGCCCTTCCTCTGGTAAACTCGATGTGGAAGGAAGGAGAAAGTGAGGTTCAACCGTATCCATTCACCAGGGCTCTCTAGATCTGTGGAGCCCTTTTGAGGTGCAGGGGTCCCTGTGTGGGCAGGGGCCAGGGATGGGTGTGCAGAGTGGATTGATTTATCCAGTAGACAGCAACAACTCTACAGATGAGATAATGTTGTCATTGAAATGGCATCTGTGTCCCATTATCACAGAGCATGTGTGCAGCCCCATGCTGCCCGCTCCTCAGCAAGCCGTAGTGGGAGGAACAGGAGAGCCCACAGCAGCACTGGATCAGCTGCAACAGGATCTGCAAGCTGGGGAAATGGGCAGGTGGGGAACAAGCTTACAGAGCTGGTGGAGGAATAAGCTCTGCAAACCCCCGGCAATAGGAAGCTCCCAGCACCGGCTCCTCAACTGCGGGGCCACTGCTGGGAGATGCTTATCTCCCAGCCTGAGCTCTGTGGTTGCAGGGTTCAGACTGGGAGACCTGAGATAAGGGTCTCCCAGCCTGAGCCCCATGACTGTAGAGCTTGGGCTGGGAGATGGAGTGGAGACCTCCCTCCATCTAGGGGTGGGGCCTCCCGCCATCTAGTTGGAAGGTCTTTTACCACTCACCTTTTTTGAGCACATCTATATGAGATACTTAACTTCGCGTTACCGTAATTTACTGTGAAGTAAGCATGCATGTCCCTCCCTAATACTGAGCAAATTTGCTACCTGCAAATGCAAATAGAAAATTTACTTGGCATTAGTAACAGCGCCGTAGTGCTCATGTAGACGCCTGACCAGGAGCAAAATCTGCTCCCGGTCAGCCGTCCACTGGCTGTAAATCGTATCACTGTACATCGTGTGTTTTTCAAAATTCTGCTCGGGTCATGATGAAGTTTCTTCAACTGTTGTTCAACAATTACTCACTCTGATTAGAGAGGTAATAAAGGACTTGCAGACAGTGTGGTGTTTGTCTAAAGTTGTTTTTTTTTCTTAATGAAAACCTTCAACCTTTGTAACAGGAATGATATAAAGAAACAAGCAATCTGCTTCAAAAGGATGGCAGATAACTGGGCATTAATTTTGAGCATTTTAAATGCCATTACAAATTTTACCTGCAGTTCAGCAAGTGCTAAGTGGATGGATTTAGGGCGAGAGTGTCACTCCTTATTAAATCCTAGAGTGCTGTGGGTGGCTGTGTTTGCAATGGTTTTTGGCTGTATACATTGATTTTTGTGTTTAAAGCTAAATAAATACATGGTTATTACAACATGCCTAACTGTGCAGCAAAGACATGTTGTAATAACGGCTAAAATGCTAGCTAATACGATGACTAGTACCTGTTACATTGTTGTGCAACTGGTGTGATTGGAATAGCATTGTTAAAATATACAGCGAGAAAAAAATACATGGTGCCGTGGGCAGAAAATAAACACCAGGTCTCTTACGCCAAGACACCCTTCACCCACTGTAGATCAAGCCCTTTTACAACAGCTGGACAAGCAGAATGCGCCGTATTTGTGGGTTATGACAGAGCACTCCACATCTGTTGCAACACGTACATACCTTCTGTTCACGTCGACAGGACTTACAAGTATCACAAGCTCCCTAACAAATGTATTCCCTTTTTTTTTTCAGGAACAAAATGATTTCGTTTCTGAGGATAGTGATGGTGGGATTTAGAACCTCTCACTGAGGCTGCCAGTTAAAATCTGAGCCAGGTCAGTGCAGACTGAATGTCTTAAATGTCTATATTGCAAGAAAAGCACCGTCACAACTAACGAAGTAACATCCCTGCTGGCAAGTGCAGCAAAGACTAGTCATTCAGCACACACACAGGTTATTTAAAATTTCATCTCTTGACTGTGACTGAAGTACATTGTTGATGGAAGTACTGACTCGGTGGTCCTTCTAGTCTGCACCTGTCAAGAACAGTGACCAAGGCCAATTGCTTTAGGTGACAGGGCAAGAAAGTCTATACTGGAGAAATATGAAGCCAACTCCCTTTGGGGGAAGTGGGTCCTAGCCCCTAGCTGTAAGAAGTGGCTTTTTCTCTTGTAGCATTAAGTTTTATACCCCTTCTAAATTTGTTCTTAACCCTATCTAATACTCCTACCAGCATTCTCATTAGCTACAGTGATCTGTTGGTCTCTGTCCCTTGAATCCTACTTGGCCTTGATGATATCTTCTGCCAGTGACTTCTACCAGCTGATTATGTATTGCTCTTTAAAAGAAAAAAAAGAGGGGGATTTAATTGTTGGATTGCTGGCCAATACGTTTCACTGAAAATCTCCTTGTTCCTGTCTTACGGGAGCACTGAATTTATCCTCTCTGCGCAGTCGGTATTCCCTATGGGTCCGTCATGGCCTCACTCACCTGGCTTCCCTCTCAATTAGCTAGACCATTTGTTTCCCTCTTGCTCTCGCTGGAAGTCTGGTACGCTCTGCCCCCCACCTCCACATGCTCTCTCTTTCTGCTTTTGTCTCTCTCTTGCGAGACAAGATGTCACATGGACTCCAGGGGCTGCCTGTGCCATGTCGGTGCTGTAGATAAAAAGGATCCTAGCCCACAAGGGTCTCCCTTTGGCACATTTTGCCAACCCTACATGTATTTACAAGTGGGGAAAAAAAAGCTGTCCCAGTGCCCAGGATTTCCAACAGAAGAGCAAGAAACTGCTGTGATTTGTGCAATAAAGGAAGAAAACTCCCCAGGAAGACATGTTCATGCCACCTCTGTGCAGTGTCCTGGCTCACTGCCATGAAGCATGCCCATGCATTTGCCCCCACTCTGTCCAGGTCAGCTCACACCTAGATGTGACAATGTAAGGAGACAAAGGTCAAGCTCCTAAGTGACAAAGGTCAAGTGCTTATGTGTTGCTCTCTCTCAGCAGTGCTTATCTGAGGCCTTTCTAAGGTAGCCACATTTCTTCATTTCCTAGCTTTGGCTTGCATGGACTGGGAATGAAGGGCTTGCTTCATGGGGGCGCTCCTAGGTGCATAGATGTGCTGGTGGCATTCAGAGCAGAACTCATTGCACCTTGTATCTTCTTTGCTGTTGAGTGATGTCTGATGTTTCTGGTATAAGGGAAAAGGGGGGGACATGTAGCACTAGTTCCCAGCATTTTTTTTAATTCATGCATGACATCCAGAATATCACGTGTCAAACGGAGACTCAGCCCATCTCAAAAAGAAGTAATGAATCTGTTTGTATTGGAGGAAACAGGAGCAACTTGCTCTCTCCTCTAGTAAAATATACCTGGCGTCCTTTCAGACAGCTCTACAATTATGATGATGAATTTAAACAGAAGTGTGCATTGCTATTAAAGCCGCTACGCTGAACAGCTGTGAACCCTTGACACAGAGGATTACAGCTGGGACTTGATTGTGTTTGGGGACTAGGAGTGTAGTGTTTCTGACTGATTGCTTGTCTTTGCAGTGATGCAGTATATTTTTTCTGTTTCAGTAGCTTTTCTAGTAGGCCACTATGAGCTGTGAATCTGAGGGCTTGTCCACACAGCAGTGCCTCTCATGCTGTAGTTGAGCAGGTTATCTGCATCACCAGAGCCTGCTATGTACCACGTAGCACATGCCAATATGAGTCCTTCTACTGGCATACTTACTCCCCTCTCTTCTCCCCACAAATGTTTTGAATGACATAACAAATGCCCCCTATTGTCAGCATAGCTGCATCCATACTAGCAGTACTGCTGTCATAGCTAGGTTAGTAAGGGACTGCAAACTTTTCTCACCACCTAATAGACTTTCTAGGAAAACGTCGTAGTATAGACCAGACCTGAGTTGCCCTTAACTCATGTGTGCCAGAGTGCCTATTTGTGTATGCAGTTCAAGGATGAGTGCGTGCAGGCTAATGAAGCGTGCTTTGGTCCCCAAAGGGCATGTATTTCGAGGTGCACATTGCACTCCTGTGTGCAATGTTTTCCAGAGAGAGAAAGGCGATTGAATAAAGGATTATTGCTAATAATAGTGTCTTGAAAGCACATATGGGAGATGTTAGTAAAAGCAACGCCGTTCCTAATGGCTGGAAAGGCAAACAGGGATATGCAGTTGAGTGTGGCATTTAAATATCTTCCAGGATACCTGGCTTCATCTTCCAACTTTTGAAATACAAACTTGTATCCATTTAAAATAAAACATATTATCCAATGATTCTTCCCAGCTGCTGCTCCATTTCTTATGGCTGTTTTCTGGCTTGGTAGTTCTCGAGGAACTCTGTTGTCCTTCCTCTTTCCTAGTGCTTGAAAAATGCAAATGCATCGAGTTCTAGTTAATAAACCCCCTTCTGCTTTCATCCCTGCTGTCTTGTCCTTCCCCTCCAGTGAGGTTAAATCTTGTTGCACCTTCCATCTCCCACCAATTATGCTTAAGTTAGACCTGGGATGAATTCATGTGAGAACAAGATGGTGGGTCTATGGAAGGCAGCAGGACCATGTCTTATGTTCTGCTTGCTCCTCAGCCTTTTTTGATTCTCCCTTTTTTTCCAGTGCCTTCATTCCCAGGGCACCTTTTGCTTGGGTTGCAACCTTCTGACTGATAAACTGGCAAAAAGGTCAAGCTAAACATCAAGGTTGTATTTGGTGTCCCACACTGTTCACTCCGTATCCCTGCAAGTGGACACACACTGCCTCTGCAAGTCTCCCCTTCCTCCAAAGGTCCTCTGAGTTGGGGGAGCATCTCTGATGGGTGTCCAGTGCTTCCCACAAAGGACCTGCTAGGGATACAAGAGACTAGGCTTACTACTTTGTGGTAGGACAGTGACCCAGGGTAGGCATTTGTCTGAGGAGCTGCCCTTGGCTGGGCCATGGGTCTGCAGCCCCAAGGGAAATAGAAAATGCTTCTGGTCTCTGCAGTAGACTCCTCCAGCAAAATACGCTGAGTCTGACTCTTTCTCAGCCACCTACCCATCCACACACACCCTCTATTATATTGCTACACTACAAACTTTGAAGGAGAGACCATAGGAAAAGTTGAGTGCTTTTGTTCAGCATCTTTAATTATTTTTCTGCTTTTCAGTGATTGGAGACATTCTTCTTTTAGAAAGATAAAGTGCTAAGATCCACAACAGCTACCAAAACTGTCCAAGAAATCTGCTGCAAAGGAATGCAGCCCTAGAAAAGCTCTGTGCCTGCATCTGGAGCTCCTAGGTGTGTTTGAACTCAGTCCATTTCTCTCAAAGCTTTAGTTTGCCTGCAGTACCCAGGGAGGAATTTATACTGATGGGGCACCATAATGAACCTAGCTAGCGAGAACAAATACCTATATGACTGCTGCTGTGGAACAAATCAATTAACATAGCTGACCTGGAATGGAGGCAAACAAGCAAAGCAGCTTGGCAAGGCAGCTCCTGGCAAACTGAGTGTGATACGAGTAGCAAATGGAGAACAGGATACTGCACTGATCAGAAATTCGAGGGCTGCCAATGTTTCTCACTGAATTCATTGTGCAAAGCTGTCTGCCACAGGAGTAAAGGAAATCCCATTTGCTTAGCCCTTAACTATGAACAGAAAGCCTGAGACATGAGGATAGGATGCATAAAGGGAGGAAGTTTAGATGCCTGGGCCACAGCCAGGAAACTTCAGCACCTCCAGACCTGCCCATGTGTGGTCCAACAGTAGGAAGAATAACGAGGGAGTTTCTTCCTGTGGATTTAGGTCCTTTGAGAACAAATAGCAACATGGCAGTGATGATGCTTTGTGTGTTGGCACTTAAAGAGGGGAAAACAGATCTGCTAAGTGCAAGACAAGGATTGACTTGCCCTCACTGGCAGAGGAGTACAGAGTCAGTGCTCCTGGCTCCAATGAGGATTTAGCCTCCGGGGTAAGCAGTGTGGAGTAGCCATCCCCACAGGAGCCTGGGGGCCCTTGGAGATGGGCTGCAGCTCAATGTGCCCTCTGCCAGCGAGGTCAGCTGGAGTGACCCACAGCGGGGCTGACCTGGCTGGCCCCGGGCGTACGTTCGAGGCGTCCATGGGCTTTGCACACTGGCTATGGTGGCTGTCAGGAATTTTCAGCTCTCAAGTACTTGAACACTGGGTATATATGTTGACCCTTTGGTAGTCAAGTAAAAAAATGGCTAAGGTCCCATACCCTGAAAGAACTATAAGCAGGCCATACCCTATTTGTTTGGGTTTTGTCCTGAGTAGGAAATAACTTGGGTTTCCACCTTCCCTCTGGTGGATAGCCATTGCCCTCTGTACATTTTGCCCCAAAGAAGCAAGGTGGATCTTGCAGTCCCTCATTTACTTCAGACAGGTTGCCTGGCAGTCTTTGTAAACCTCCTTGGTAATGGTGGGTGGGCTCTGCTTATGTTATATTGCGTGACCTAGAGCTTGCCTGGAATTGCCCTCTGCGTGTATAGCAGGCAGTGTGCAGCTTTGGATGAACTTCCATCTTGCTCCTAGCACATAGATGTCTGGCAGGCACCGGGTATAGTTATTATGTCCCACATTAGGAAAGGTGGATCCGGGTGTTTCGGAGGAATTGCTTCACGAAGGAGAGATTAGCAACGCCCAAAGGGCTTGAATTAGGGCATGCATTCAGGTTCTTGTTTTCTCCCAATCGTAGAGAGCTATCCAGTTGTGCACAAGGTCTGGAGAATTACTGATAGGCTGCTGTTTCTGCTTCAGAAATACTTTAGTTTCTCTCTAGGGCGTTGACCCAAATGCAGGAGCGGGGACGCATGCAGTTCAACATAAACTTGCCGTACTGAGAATGGGTTTTGCATAGGAAATGGTTTCCTGATGTGAGTTAAGAGGCAGAGGTTTGCATGGCACAACAAAGACAACTCCAGCTTGGCCTTTGCCTGTAGTTATCCAAGTACTCATCAGTACTCTCAATATAGACTTTTTTATTTAATTTATTTTAAACAGACCCATTGTTTCTCCATTGGCTCTTTTTTGCTATTGCTTTTTGTGAATGTTTACATCTGTAACCCAGCCTTCTCATAGAGGTTGTGTGAGGTGGCACAATATGCCCCCAAAATAATGTATCTTGTATATATGGAGAGTTAGCAAATAATACCAGGGGCCGGGGAGGAGTAAGAGACCTCCACAAGAGCTGAGGTTTAGTGGCAGAGCTGTTGTCAATAAAGCTGAGCATGTGAAGGAAGCATGGAGGCCAAAGCCAGATGAAGAGGTGGAGATGAGAAGAGACAGAGAGGTACAGCACAAAAGGATTGTGGAGTAGTTTTTAAACACAAAGATAAAATGTGGTCCCAGTCACATCAGCTTAACTCCATTGATTTGCCTGAGGCTGCTCCAGGGTGAGTTGGTGACAGGTTGTACTGCGGTGATGGGGACCAGAATCTGCTCGTGAGCATTTTACGTAACGGCCATGCTCCTTGTATTATGGAAAACATAGAAAGAGAGAATGGGAGAAAGACAAATGTTCCCAGCACAGAGGTCAATGATGTGTGTGTCTCTGCCTTTTTCTCCCAAACAGAAAAGCATCCTCTTCTTTCCTACGCTAGTTTTCTTTCTAGAACAGAACTGTTTAATGTGAAAGCTCAACGGTGCACGGTTCCCACCTAACACTTCCCAATTACAATTAAACACCAAGTGGAAATAGGGGGGAAGGGAATTTTACTTTTCTTGCTTTTCCTGCCTTGTAGGAAATTTATATTTTTTCTGGTTCTTCTGATACTTCTTGCCCAGGGAGCAGAGCTTGTCAGGAACAGGATCCTGACACCATCATTTTTATTTAAAAAATACCAGCTTGTTGAAACCAAACCCAGCTTGGTGAAACATTTTGTTTAGACAGCATGCAGGCATGGTGTGGGCAATCACTTGTCTGGCTTCCTGTGTGCTCACTTGTTAGGCTACTTAGGTGGTTTGTAGGGATGCCTTGAAACCTTGAAACTTAGGTGGTTTATGGGGGCTGCCTTGAAACCACTGACCCCAGAGCTTCCCGGGTCCTTTCTATGCATGAGACTTCCTGTGTGACTGTGGCCATCCTAAAACCTTGAGGAACCTAGTCTCTGGGATACAGTTTGTCCTCTATATAACAGGGCTGAGCAGCATGTCACTCCCTCAGAAGAGGGATGAGGAGATAAAAACACTGAGCACCTGCACACATTCAGGGAGGCTGCACTGATGCTCTGTAAATCCAATGCATCAGCATGGAAATGAGCACGCTCCAATGTCACGTGTATCAGCGTCCCCGTGCTGAAAAATGGCAGCGGGGTGCTTTGAACTACAGCTCATAGAACAAGCTTTAGTTCAAAGCGCCCTGCTGCTGTTTTTTCAGTGCAGGGACGCTGATACATGTGACGCTCGGGCGCTTTTAATTAGCACACCTTGCTAATTAAAGGGCCCCCCACCTCTCGGAGCACGTCTATAAATGCTCATTATAATTACATGGTACTTAGATGCATGGAACTGCGAGGTCAAGCTCCTAAGTGACAAAGGTCAAGTGCTTAAGTGTTGCTCTCTCTCGGCAGTGCTTATTTGTTGCATTCAAGGCCATTCCAAGGTAGCCACATTTCTTCATTTCCTAGCTTTGGCTTGCATGGACTGGGAATGAAGAGCAGGGCTTGCTTCATGAGGACGCTCCTAAAGGTCTCATGGTCCATCATCATGTAGCAAAGTAATGATCCAGGCGAGGGGTAGGCCTCATCGCTTCAAGTTTGGAGAGAGTTTTCTTTCCCCTCAGAGCCACAGTTTTTCTTCTGAGCCTTGGTGACAAGGTTAATAGCTACATTTCTCTCTCTTTCAAGCTGCATTTTAGAAGGAATGAATGATTCCCTGTAAATTTATAGTGGTTGCTGCTAGGGAATCATAATTGACCACACTGTGGTTTCCAGAGGGAAAAGCGGGTGGGATCACTGAAACCACTCCATGGCAAGTCTTGGTAGGTGCAGCCTTATTAATGGTGACTCTCCCCTATGGATATACATGAGTCTTCTACTTCAGGCTAGTTCAAGCAAGGCCTGCAAACACAATTGAAATCCTTCCATAATTAGATAAAACACTAGATCCAAGAGTTATTTAAAGGGATTCAGGTTAGGATTTGCAGGGAAGAAAATGAGGCACCAAATTATCTGCTTCTGAAGAGAAAAAACATTGTGTCTGATATTCAAACAAACTCTTCCTGGATGTTTTTGCACGTTCCCCACTTGCATGAACAGTTATGATCTACAATCAATCCCAAGATAAAGGAGAGGCCAAGCTAAATCTCAGATGAATTGGTCATTAAGGGGTACTTCTCTCTTTCTTTCTTTTTAAGGGCAGTTAAGACTTGATCTTGCTTGCGCCTCTTCAGGATTGTACTTAGGAAATGTCCGGAGACGCACATCACTAACTCACCGAGAGGAACTGCACAACAGAGAAGAAAGGAGCAGGCACCTGCAGGTATTAGCAGGAATGGTAACTATGGGCAAGTTTCAACAGCGTGGGAGAAGACAGATAATAAATTATTATTAGGTTTTTGGTGGCATTGATGGTGTCATTTTTTCCTCTGAATCAATCTAGCTGGTGTCCTGGGTGATGCTGAGAAACCCTGAGGCTTACCTTTCAGATATGTCATAAAAATCAATAGGCCTGTCATCTTTGCTGCCTCATGGCACTTTCCTGCTCAATCTGGGGTTATGATTTTGCTATTGCCATGTTCTGCTTTACCTCATGGTACCTCTGCAGTCTCTCACTTGGATACACTTCCCAAAAGCTCCTGAGTTTATTGCAGAGTAGGTGCTGTTTGTTTATTCCCCGGAAGTAGCTTCATTTCCATTGCAAGTGTGGCATTGCTACGTGCATGTCAGATATGGATCCGCTGTAACTCAAACTGGAACTTCGCAGTGAGAACGCAGGCAAAATTGCTCAAGTACTGATAGTCCTCCAATGGCTCCCCACAATTCCCCTTGAAGGACAGACAGGTTCATCTGCAGTTGACTGGGAAAGCTTTCTAGAGTGTCTCTGGGTGAAGAAGCATGGCACGTGCCCCTGGCCACACGTGGCAGAGTGCGGACACGAGGACACAGGTAGGATTTTGCAGTGGGGATGTTTGCACTTGGGCGAATCCTCAGTTCTAGCTGCCATTCACCTGAGCTAGGTCTGCAGTGAAAATGTATTCAGTCCAACTTGTTCTCCCTCTATGGAAGGAAGTAAGCCACACTCTTTAGTTTTGAGAGAGTTGAAGAGGGAAGAGCCAACATTTTGCCCACAACCAGCCCCGCTTTCCTGGGAGCGGCAGTAGCATCCCAGTGGTAGTCTCTCTCTCTCACACATGCAGTCACAACCTCCTGTTACTTGCAACACAGAAAGCAGATGCCTGGGCATAAGGGGATGTCCTGTTTCCCTGAACTTCCCTTTGCCAGGAAGCAGTGATGTTCACAGTCAGATCCTGTAATGAGTTGGGAAACAGTCCTAAGATTACCACTACTATTCCCGAGAGCCTGTAGGAAGTCATTCCTTCTGATGGCAACCCCATTACAACAAAGTAATGGCCCACAAGCACTGAGAATAGTCTCGAGAGCCACAATGAGAAGGTGCCCGTGCATGCAGCCCGTCCTGCATGTTCTCTTAAACCGTGTCAGTGCGGTGCTAGGGGAAGAGACGGGCTGGTATGAGCAATACTTCCCCAGAGCTGTGCTGTTGTATCTGAGTCCTACCCCACTGTTCCCCTGCTGGATTCTTCTGGCCTTTGTCAAAGAGAGTGCTGTATTGTGTCAAACCACAGGCTTGTTTTTAGGTTTGGTTTTTTTCATGTGTGTGTGAAAAAATAAGGATCTAGGCAGCCCCCATGCACCGTTGTTTATTAGCTGAGCCAAGACTTGAACCAGTCTAAACGTTCTCTCTGCACCGTGCAGGTTTATACTGAGAAGAGGCTGGTTGTAATTCAGTCCCATTTCCTTAACTGCTTGAAACCCGCAGTCAATTTTCTCCAAGACACAGGTACCGAATGGCACAGAACTGGAAAAGCAAAAGGTGCAAATTGGCAGCGCTGTGCAGCTTAACTGGAAGGTAAGAACCTGCCCTGCTTTCAGTGACCAGAGGTGCCTGGGGTCACACTGAAACCAGCTTGAGGTTAATCCCCTGAGTGGTTTCGGCTGTTGAGGAGACTGAACTGCTCCTGTGCAACATAAATCCAGGAGAGACTACTCCTGGCCACCTGTACTCTACCACCTATATGGAGAGGCCTGGACAGCAAACATCTAGATGCAAGATAGTAGAGGCGTGCAAAGCGGGCCCTATTCAATTTGGATTTGGATTTGGCCCAAATCGGGGACAGTGATTCGATTTGTTGATTCAGATCACTGGCCATGATTCGATTCAGCCAAATCCGAATCTGAAGATTTGATGCTGATTTGCATAATAAGCGATTCAGACCTAGACACAGCTTTAAAAGGTTTTTCTACATACCTCGAGGTACCAGCTTGGCTTGGGAATGCTGTTATGCTGGGGCGGATGGAGCGTCCCACAGGAGTACGGGGGGGCCCTCCACGTACTCCGTGGTGAACCCAGAAGTGGACCAAAAGTACTTCTGGCCCACTTCTGGGTCTGCCAGGGAGGACGCAGGGGGGCTCCCTTGTGCCCCCCTGGCTCAGTGATTCGTCGTGGGGGGACCCTGGGTGTCTCCCCAGACCCAGATGGGGGGTGCAGGGGGGCCCCTAGGACGCTCCCGGGTGGACTCAGAAGTGGACTGGTAGTGCTTCTGGTCCACTTCCGGGTCTGCTGCCAAGCGTGCTGGGGACCCCCGCGCTCCTGTGGGACGCTCCATCTGCCCCAGCATCGCAGCACTCACGAGCCACCTGGTACCTTGAGGTATGTAGAAAAAACATTTAAAGCTGTGTCTGTGTCCAAATCGCTGAATCTTTCCAAATCTCTCCGAATCGATTCAGAGGGTTCCGAGATTAAAGGGTCCTCTGATTTGATTCAGATTTGGAGATTTGGCCACTGAATCAGGCCGAATCTCCGCCGAATCAAATCAGGGGCCAAAGCTTCGCACAGCCCTACAAGATAGGATCCTGCTAGTAGCAAAGCTGAGCAGCCTGCAAAGGAGATGTTGAATGAGGGCTTAGCACAGAGGTGGGCAAAATGCAGCCCACGGGCTGGATGAGGCCCACCAGGCCATTCTATCTGGCCTGTGGAGCCCCTAAAAATTTAGAAAATTAATATTTATCTGCCCCTGGCTGCCTGTCATGCGGCCCTTGATGGCTTGCCAAAACTCAGTAAGCGGCCCTCCCCCCCAAAATAATTGCCTGCCCCTGGCTTAGCAGGAGACCTTGGCCCCATGTGACTGGCTTCATGTAGCTTTTTGGCTGCATCAGAAGTTAACAAGGGTATTACTTGTATCGGAGCCTGTGGCTTCCCAGTTTCTCACTTGAATAAAACCTTTCCATTCACAGCTTTAATGGTAAATCATGGTTACAATGTCTTTCCTATCTGTTCTTGCTGGGATCAGAGAAATCAAATCAAGTAGTCCTCAGGGCTAAGAAGACCCTATTTTCCTTATGAAGGCATATTTATTCTCTTACTTAGAAGAGTAACTCAGGATCACCCCCCATCCAACCCTCAGCATTTATCAACTGACATTGTTGCTGTTCTGACTCTTCCTCCAAAATAAGTATTGTCTCTTTACAGATATAAAATGCTGTGATTTCTCTCAGCAGACTTTCAGAGGACGTATGAAATTGCTGTGTCTCTCCAGATAGTAAGATTGTTTTAATAATTCTAGCATCTGACAGGGATTTAGGAGGTAGAAGGCTATATGAAGTTGAATTACATCCATTTTTACAGTGAATAAAACAACACTCTGAAGAATTAACTCTGAATAATTGTTTCTTATTGCTATATTTATGGCTCAGTTAGTATTTCCACTATATACCACATTTTTATGGGTAATGACTGGACTGGTTTTATTGGTTTTATTTGAAAGTTTGCTTTGTTTGGAAAATGGGACATGAAGTAGCAAGCTCTGAATTCTTTTCAAAATAAAATGTTTGGAAACATTACGTTTTGAAAAGGTCAAACCATTCCACTTCAGCCACATTGTGCTGACGGTCCTGTAGGTAAAATTTTGACCTGTTTGAAATGAAATGGTTAAGCAAATTCCCATTTGAAAATTGTTATTGAATCAATACATTCCAGTAAAGCACTTGAGTTGCATCAAATCAGTATTTTCTGGCAAAAAATTTCAGCTGAAATTTTTTTCACCAATTCCAGTTGTAGTAGACATGCTCTGCATAGCTGCTTCTCACTCATTTGATAGTTCTGCTTTTCTCTTTTTCTAGCAATCTTAAAACACTTCATGATGCCAGGTGAGATATTGTAACTATACCGGTGATGCCCCAAATTTAATTTCTCCTCACAGACAAGTTACTTGCTCTAGCTTTTGAGCTCTAAATATTTTTCAGAACTTTAGAATTTTACCTGTAACTTTCATGTCACTTCATTTTTTATGGTGTTGAGCTGTTTTAATCAATTCCCTCTTCATTTTGTATGATTGATGATAAGGAAAGCGTGAAGACTAGGAAGAGGAACTATGTTTTTCTCCTGTAGCAAGCACATACTTTACATCTTAAGTAGTGAATCAGGGCTAAGAATTCTTCTTTACACCTCTTCCGAAAAAAAAGAGTGTTTTTTATCACAGGAATGATGCGCGCAGCACTGAAATCTCTTTTCAACACTAAACTTCCTACTATCAACATAAAACTAAAAAATCCCTCAAGTAGCATTTCAGCCCCTGACAGGGAGCAATACTAGGGATTCTCTGACATTCACTCTAAAGACTTCATTACTGCTATTGATTTTCCATGGAAGGTACTTGGACTTTGTAATAGAAAACTAAGTAGATCCCTGCTCCTAATTGCATTGTCTAATAATGTTCCTGCTATCAGGCTGCCCATTTATTTGTTTGGACTTATATCAAGTCTTTTGATGGCTGAAAGTTTTAAGTCACTGGTAGGTATGTTCTGTATGTTGTTGACATGCTGTCTGAATGGCTGCCCGCTGTACCCAGGATGTTTCTCATATTATATGTGAAATAACAAGCTCTTGTCTCTTTGTACTTTTAAAGTCTTAAATATGAAAGTTCTCCTAAAGTAAGCCAGCCCCTTGGAGGTTTTTAATACCACGTTGTGCTAATGTATTCAAAAGGCGACGGTCCATAGTGTGGCAAGAAGGGTTTGGTCAGTTAAACAGAAATTGATATTTGTTAGAATAGACCAGATCAGACCCTGAGGCTGGCTCCCACTTTAGACTTCCTCAGGTCATTTCAGTGTCTTATGTGCTAATTCTGGCTACCAGAAATGGAGCAGGCACACAAGTGATGTGTGTTTGCTCTCACAACTTGCTGTGGTATGGAGGGTGGTTCTAAGGCAGTGGTCCAGTGTCTTATCTGAAGGAACATAAAAGGAAATGAGGTCTTGTAGGCCTCGTGCTCATGCATGTTCTGCCCTTATTTCTTTTAATTCTATTAGTAAGGAAATGATCCCTCAGAGTGGTCACGAGTAAGGCCATTGTTAAAGCATACACCTGGGAAGCCAACAGATTGCTGACTGTCTGATTTTTAGATGAACCACTAGACTTTCTTGTCCTGGTTCCCCTTCTGCAACGTAGCGGTAATAATGCTAATCTCACAAGACTGTATTTAGTGTTTGTAAATCAAAGGTGCTAGAGAGATTGTGACAGGGCACCTAGCACACCTATCACTTAAGAGGGGAAAAGGCTGCTTGAGAAGTAGCTTGTGGGTGAGGCAGGGGCCAAATAGAGAGACACTTGACCAAAAGGGGCTGGGCTTGAAGCATATAAACCCAGGGCGTGAGCTGGCCAGGTAGTCTAGCCCTGGGAGCCATGGGCAAGCTTCTGGGCAACAGGGCTCCTAGGTAATATCTGAGCTGGAGGTAAGCAATATCTGGTGGGTTGTGGAAGGGACTAAGGGGAGGTAAGGAGGTGCCTGCTAGTCCAGAAGGGTGACAGCTTGAGCCTAGGAGGGACGAGTGTTAAGTGGAGCCAGAGAGCTCAGACGTCTATAGCTCAGGAGGGGCAAATGTGAGCCCTGAGGCAGCCTCCCTTTCCTAAGAGTATCATTTCATCAAGGCATGGCAGGCGAGGTGACGGGGCGAGTGCCCAAAGAGAGATATTAGACAAGGGTTTGGGGTGGTCTGCAGGGGCATCAGGGCTACCTCTGGAGCTGAACCCTGTTACAGATAAGCAGTGTGTTGTTATAATTCATATTCTTGATAACAACAACCTGGGAATAATCATACAGTAATTGCTTGTGGGTTTATCCTTCTGTCTTCCAGACAGTTTGCTTGGTTTGTATAAGAGTTTGTGTGTCTGTTATGAACACATTATTTGATTATCATTGCACCTATCAACCTTTATTATGGATTAGGACTCTATTGTGCTAGGCACTGTACAAACACAATACAAAAAAAGTGATCCTTACCCAGAGAGCTTGCAATCTAAGCCAGAGATAACAGACGGTTACTGGCAAATGGGGGAGTATGTGGAAAGTGAATGCGAAAGGGACCATTATGTTGTAGTGTAGACACCTAGCTTGAAACCAGCTAGCTACCCAAAAAGCCTGGGCTGAGCTCCCTGTTGCCAGGGCTAGACTGCTTCCCCTGTCAAAGACTTACTCAATGAGACACTATTGGTAAGCACATGTTGTGGACTTGAGACACTTGTGGCCTAGAAGTTGGTTTCTCCAGTAAAGAGTGGAGGCATGCTGGAGGGTTATTCAGGTTTTGTTGCCTGTACTGTACCTGAATGTGGATAAGCAGAGGACTCTGACCCAGGCAGGTGATTAGATAGCATTTCTGTGGCAAATGCTTCAACTGCATATTTTAAGTACCACCAAATTTAAGCCACTTGCTGTTGTAAAGTAGGGCCACAGACATTCAGTGTAAGGTTTGAAAAGGATACATTTGACTTATTTTAGTATATCAAAAAGTTGAATATCCATGCAAGCATCAGACAGAAACTTCTCTAACTGACTAATATTGAATTGTTTCGAGACAGCTATAATTAGGTATAATCATTGCAATTATGATTAAAGTTATAATTAAAGTTTCTCGCAGAAGATAAATTGACTTCCTAATTCAATATTAAAATACTTCTCTTTCAATAGTTAACAAAAATTTCAGGGGAATGAAAAGCACATTTAAAAATATCAGATTTGTGCATAATGCATTAAAAATATGAACAGATTTGTGTATGATCACGCACTAAAAATATTAACTAGGGAAGAGAGGAGAACTAAAAATATTTGTAGCCAAACCCACAACTGTGGCATTTATCTCCTTCTGTGCTTTCAAATAAAATTAGTTAACAAAAATGTATCATTGGTCCATCTAATGCTAGCTGCAGCTAGAAGAAAACACTGCACCAAGAAAGGATGTGATTCCTGCTTTAGTTGTTTTGACAACAGAAAATCTTAGGTATAATTTTAATACTTTCTGTGCCAATACTTCTGTATTTGTGGGAGGTATAATCTAATTAAACTAGAATTTTTAACTACCAGATCAGCAATAAAAGGAGAAGAGAAGAAGTTGTCTCTGTACGGTAGATGGAAGGAGGAACTTTATAATAGTATAGCTTGGGTATATAGTATTAATAAATACTAATTAAGTAGTAGCTCTTTTTTCCAGGTGGGAAATAATTAAAGACTTAAATAGAAGTTTATATTTATGTCCTCTCCTTCCTTCCTATCTCTTCACTGTTTGTAAGCTGTGAAGGAGTGTGAACATAGCTGCTCAGTGTCATAGGATCACCAAGAACCAGAAAAATCATATTCTGCCTTGTGGCAGCTTCGGAGCGATGTTTTAGCTGCATGATGGTCCAGGAAATATGCAAGAGGCAAGGATTTTTGTGGGTGGTATCTTTTATTGGACCAACTGCATGGCTGAGATTTACTTAGACAAGCTTTTAAATGAAGTGCATTCTTCTTGAGGTCAGATTCAGCCGTGTACAGTCTTAGTACCTGTTCTCAGTACTGCTAAACAATGTAGGATCTGGTCACTATTTGGATGAGACTGAGGCTTTTTTGGAGAGTGCTTTTTGGAAAACTAGGCGTGTCTACATGTGCATTTACGCTGGCTTAAATGTACTGCACAGTAAGTGGGAATAGGCCAGCGTCTACGCGTGCAGGCATTAAAGCACATTAACACTGTGTGTGGACTGACTTGGCACTAAAGTTAGTCCCAAGTTGGTCCACACACACAGTGTTACTGCACAGTAAGGCATCTACATGTGTGTTACTGCGCAGGAACTAATTGGGCGTAAATTTGATACAGCATGATGCAGGTGTCAAATTTATACTCAAGGTGGCATAAGCTGCCAAATTTACTGCGCAATGCAGGTGTGCACATGTAGGCATTTGCCTGTACTGCATAGTAATTTTGGTTACTGCGCAATAAATGCACACGTGTAGATGCACCCACTGAGTGCTATAAAAGTAGTGCCAGCAAGTCCCAAGAACTTGGGAGGATCACTTCCAGCTGCATCACTAACCCAGCAGGGTCAAGGACATCCTGGAGGGGTCTTCTCTTGCGGATGTAACGGCATCCCAGCCACAGCCCTTAAAATAGCAAATAGCTCTTCTCTTTGAGTATGGGTGTTCATGGCCATATGGCAGGTAGGGCAATGGCTTGTGTTTGAGCTCCCAACAGAAGAACGGAATAGGGTTGGAGTAAAGATGGACAAAATGAGCTGGAACCAAAAGCCCTTTACATAATTGGAGAGACTTCCACAGTCTTTAGTCAGTTTTGGAACAAGCCTTAAGGCAGAATCTGCCTCTGTTTAATTTTCTTGTCTCTTCTCTTCCCATGGTGACTTTTTTTCTAGGTGGCAGTGGATGAAAGGGAGGGCAGAAGGTTAATATCTAGTTTCAAATTGTCTTCTGTCTCGGTATTCCTGCTTTTGATATCCTGTGAGGAAAGGGATAAGATGACTGGGATTAGAGTCAATTACAGTGGAGAAAGCCAATTAGAAAGGAACTCAGCAAGAGGCAGGAGTGACTTGAAATCATTTCCATTATCTAAAATATTCCATAATAATGTACAGACAGATAAGTAGGTGCAAAACTTCATTGAAATGTCTGGTGCTCTCGCATATCTAGCTCATTGTGGCTGATAAGCTTTCTGTTTCTGACAATTTGCTACACATGAATAACACCCCGGCCAAATTTACTCTTCTGAACAGTTCGTTGTGCACCAGAAAAATACAGTGTTAATGAGGAAAGAACAACAATGTAATATCCCCAAATGCACCTTATTACAGTTCTTTTAGCAACCAATGAGTGTATTCAGTTCATAGCCCTTTCAATTCAAGTCCTATAAAGTAAAGTACTTGAAAAAGAAAACACAGACACCCAGCCTTACTGAGCCACTTTGGTGAAAAGCAAGAGTGCTATTTTCTAGCAGATGTACTCAATTGTAGCTGATCTTGAGACAAAAGGTAGTCCCATGTTCCAGATAAGACTACACATGCATGGCACATATTCAAAACCATTATTTACAAATATAGCAGGGACATGGGACATTGCATGTCACATTTAAGTACAGTCTGAGGCAGATTTTATATTAAGGAGCTGTATTCAGATGGGTACTGTCAAATGCAAAGAGAATAAATACCTTCATTGATATAAGGCTGTATTTTTAACAAAGACTTTTGATGGCAATATTCATCATGAGCAAGAGCACATCTTACTCCCTTTTTTGATGTCAGCAGTTGCAAATAAAGCCATATTGTCCAGAGTACTGTTATACTTAAGGCTATTTCAGTAACAACAGCAATATAGATGTATTCATGGGCTCATATCAGTTTTCCAAAAAAATGGCCATTCCTTACCAAAATGTATTTGTGTTGTAACCTATGTATGGACAAAGAAATTACAGGAGTTTATGAGATTTGAGGCAGGGACTTGCTGTGTCAGCTGCTCCATGATAATCATCTGTGTGTCTGCACTTAGCCTGCAGGAAGTGAAAGCTAACTCATTGAAGTTGGACCTCTGTGAAGTAGGGATAAGTTGTGATGGTTTAGCTTGTACTTGCCATAGGGTAAGTGTAGGCATGTGAACTGTTGCTCTGGATCACCTTCCCTCCTCCATTTTAACTCATTATAATTTGCCCGTTTGTCCATACAAATAGAAAAATGTCATCATCCTGAACTGTCTGCAGCTAGCAGCAACCAAAAACAGTCCCCAGTTTGCAATTCAGTCATCACAAAGGAAGGCAAATCCCAGACTGTGTTTCCAACCAGTTGCTCAACCAAACTATCCTGGGCAAAAGCCTAAACAAATAGATGATTTTTGCACTGAGCCCTGAAACTCAGACTCAGGGGGAGTGTTACAGAGTGCATTTCCGATTGCATAGTCTGCCATCAGAATTAGTATTCCCTCAGTCCCACAGCCAAAGCCCACCTTAGCACCTGCATGTGTAAAGGGTAAACTATCACAGGCATATTGGATTATACTGGGAAATACAACCAGTATGATGGCAATGCAGCCAGAAAAATAAAGGTGTGGTGTTTACATGTGCATTTACACTGGCTTAAATTTACTGCACAGTAAGTGGGAATAGGCAAGCGTCTACACATGCAGGCGTTAAAGCACATTAACGCCATGTGTGTACTGCCACTGAGCAAGCACAAGGTTATGTGAGTGCTTAAAGTTAGTCCCTTGCTTAATCAGTGTCCAGATGGTCTGGACAAGAAACTTGCAGACGTTGGGACATTTGGAAAATCTTCATTGAGACTTGCGTGTGGCTTCTGATGTGAGATGGGTCGGGTGGTCTTGTTTCAAGTTCCTGATTGGATGAACACAACTTTTAAACCAGCAAGTGATAAGTACTCCTCCGCAAACAATGAGTAACCCCCTTCTGATCAGAGGGAGAGATGCCTCCAGGACTCCTGAACAGTTTCATGAATTCCCACCGGTGGGACCATTTTGAGTCATGAACAGCAGGACCTCATGGATAGCAAAGAATTGAATGCAAGCCGGCGATCAGCATGTACCTTCACAAACCTGTTTTCGGCTGTTTTGACCAGTTCTAGCGCTAACCCCAGTGTCTTGGCCAGGCGCCAGCCTGCATAATTACATGCTTTCCATTTAATTTCCCCAGTGGTGCCCTTGTTCCACTGAGAAGTGAAGTGATTCTTGCATGTGTATATTTTGAAGCACTTGGGGATGAAAGGCACTTTATTAGTATAAGATGATCGTGTGATTATTATGGGAGTATTAGTACTTCTGAGAATAATGGAAAGCAACGCAGTAAATGGCTTTTAAAATTTGAGGGGTTCTGCTTTGCTTCTGGTACAAGGCTGTTTGTCAGGAAGCTGGCAAAAGTGCCTGCAATGTGCATGGATAATATGTCTGTCACCACTTTGAAGATGGTGGTGGGCTGTGCAAGAATGTGACTTCAGAGCGTCCCACCACCCACAGTGCACCGGGCCGTTTTGAAAGCAAATTTGTATATTTGCCAAGTTTTAAGGAAAAGAAGTGTTAAAGGAGAAATGCTTGGTTGTGATGCCTATGTCCCAACATGCATTGCTCCCTGTGGTGCAGGGTGGTTATAATGTCTTGCTCTGGACTACTCAGAAGCCCAGCTGTCGATGGATTCCTCATCATTTGGGCCGGGGAGCCAAAGGCAGCTGACTGTGACCATCTCTCTCCCTGTTGGCCATCTCTCTCCCTATTGACTACAAAAACTGGCATGCCTTAACCCTACCAGCCTAGCAGGTTGTATAGGCTTGGGCAAACCTCAGTCTAGGTTCTGTTTCCCCCCAGAAATTTTTGGCTAGGAAAATTCTCTGTAGGAGCCCCAACCCTGGCAGGCTTGCATTATGCAGGCAAAACTCCTCACTTGCTTCCTCAAAGGTTTGGCCAATGGTCTGTTCATCACGTGCTCATGCCTGAACAATCAGCACCTGTTAGCAGACACTTTGGACCTTCTGGAACTGGGCCTGGCAAGAGAATAAAAAAATCCAGGGATCAGATCTTTGAAGAGTGCCTTGCAGACGTTGCATTGAAAGGGAGGAGAGAGGCCATATGGTGCATTTAAAAGGCATATTGCAACAAACTGGTTTGAGACCAGTGTGGAGAAGGAGTGTCTGTCTGTCAGGCTGTTGGCTATCAGGTAAGTCCTGCTCTACTTGTGTCTAGGAAGTGTCATTTGATCCTGACAGCTACATCAGGTCCAGAGCTGCAGGCATCACGACAGCTGTTACATGGAGGATGGGTAGCGAATGCTCACTAGTCCTGCCCTCCGATCTGCTTCTGTTGGGGCACCCGAAGACAGCAGTTTCTGTGACTCTTCCACTGCTTGTGGTGACTCTGCCAGCTAGGAGGATAATTTACAGGTAGAACAAAGCACTTCCGTGTGCTTTGCTTTAAAATTAAGCTGTTCCAGACTATGGAGATAAGAATGGGCATACCATTGCTAATACATTTTCATTTTGAAATTAAAGGGTCATCAAGACCTTCTGAGTTTAAGTCTGGTATATGTAACATTTGCAAGGACTTTAGTCATCTCATTTTAGGTTCAGTGAGCTGTTTTTTTTTTTCCTATCCTGATTTAAGGTTAATCTGCATAAGCATGCAGCTCAGACCCACACAAGTGTATCTCAATTAAAGAAAGGCTACTTGTTGGGAATACACAGTGACACATTCATCCTGTGCACACAATTATTAATTGGTTGTACATTCCAGTCTCTGAAGGCATTTTACTGCCTCTGCCCTCATGTCAGCCTCATGCTTGCAACACACAACTCCAAGCAGTAGTCCCCAGTGCCCAGCATTTACAGATCTTTATTTGAAATAGAAAATATCCTGGTATTTAAAACTTTAACCCAAATCAACACCCGGGTTCCAATTTCCTGCTGTCTTGGCATCCATGCACTCGACAGCGATTAAACTTTTACTGGGGAGAATGACTGTGATAGAAACTTAAACATCACTCAACCATTTTTGAAATAGCTACTGTTTAGAAATTTATGTTTGGTGGTATCAGAAACCATCCCATTATTTTTCTTTATTTCTGTAATCTCTCTCCGCTTGGTTCTAGGAAGGTTCTGGCGTCATACTTTGTGAAACGGATCCTAGTCCGTAGCCTGGTGGAAATCTCCATATGTTGGTGTCGGGACCGCTTTATGGGAAAAAGAGAGAGAATGAGCTGTGTCGTTCATGACAAAATGAAGGCTGGGATGAGGATTTCGTTAGGTGAAGCTACAGCAGTAGTGTGTGGAGACCAGTCACTGCGAAGCAGACCTGCAGGCAAAGAAAAGTTCAGAGCCAAGGAAGACCACTTTATTAGAGATGAGCAAAGTAACTCTGGATGGACTTCCAGTCAGGTGAGCAGTTGGTAACTAGCAGGTGCATTTCAATCACCTATAAGGGAGGGGAAGAAAACAGTTACGTGGCCTGAAAAATAATTTCCACAAAAAGTGTCAAGAGAAAAACACCCCCTTCTGCTGTAACCCTCTCATATTTGATAATTGCCCGAATACAGCAACTATTAAGTTGGAGCTACCTTGGTTTCACTGGGGGCAGGGGGGGCAGTTCTCTGCAGAAGTTTCACCTAGGTCATTTATCAGTTGAACCTGAAATAATCCCAGTCCATAAACAGGACCGCTGTCCATCCTGCCAGGATCTCGCGCCATGAGTGGTCAGGGGAACGAGCCCTTGAAGCTCCCCTGGGCTGTGCTGCTCCAGGCTGGCATAGACCCAAGCCGGTTGGGAGTTTGTGACGTTTGCAAGCAGGGCTCTCATGTGCACACAAGCTAATCCGTTGACACGGCAGTACCCCAGTGTGTTGTTGTGAGGCTTTGCTCATTTTAAAGGCAAAGCCCACCATTGCGATGGTAAAAATTGGCCTCTGGACAACGATGGGTTGGTTATCCCTGCCAGCACTGCTCCAAAGCAAAAGCACGTGCTGAAGAAATCAGTCATACTGTAGAAAGAGAAATATCATCTTGTACTCTTGGCCTTCAGCTTTTGTCTATGATAACAAGATAACAAGAGAGAAGCAGCAATATGTGCCAACCTCCTTGGATGCTGCAAATGCTACAAACCACCCCATTTGGTCAAACATGGACTGATCCTTTGACTAATAAGATGCCCTCCGATCCCACTGGAACTAAAACCTGTGGGTGTTGAAGCATCATGCAAGACTGGGGCCACCAGGGTCCGGCCGGCTTCTTTATTGAATTAACTTCCCACTTTATTACCTCTGTCCCCCTGTTTGTCTACAAGTACTTTTGGCATAGCATGACCTCATTGATACCCATCCTTGCTAACATCATTCATCATGTTATAAGTCTCTGGATAGCAGTTTTCTTGGGCTGCCTACTTCTCTGGTTTACAAGACATGCAACGGTTTCCCTTTTAAAGTTGACAGTAACAGTTGCCATAGACGGGCATGTAAACTCTCACTGTTTCTTGCTTTCTATCTCTTGCTAGTCCTCATTGTGGCATGGCAGCTGTGGATAAATATTGACATAATAAAGCCCATGGGTTCTGACCACTTCAAGAGTGTGGAAAATTCATCTTCCCATCACCAGCCAGCAGGGAACCTCCTTCCCTTCTTCAGGTCCAGATTATATCTAGTGTTCAAGGAAAGCACAGCAGGAGCCTCTGTCCTTCACCGCTGTAAAAATAAGTTGTGACTGCAGTTCTGGCACTCTCTGGACTTTGCTGACTTCTTCCAGGCTATGCTGAGATTTGAATAAATTGTAGCTGAAATGTGCTTTGGAAACCAGTTGGCGCTTGGTGATACTTGGATTTAGGCGGCTTATTGTAACTCAAGAGTCACAGGGTGCAGTCCAGTGCATTCCCTTCCTGTCCTTTGCAAGCTTTTCTTGACCAGGCCTTTTTGCTTGCTGCCTCTCTGCAGCTGTTCACTCAGCTGATTGGGGCAATGAGTTTTTCCTACAGTGGTGCCCAAATCCTTTGCCCCTGGGCCTTTGCTGAATGCTTGCTCTAGTTAGCGCACCTTCTTTAGGGTGCTAGCCAGGGATCGAGCTAATCATATGCCATATGTCCCACTTGCCATCTGCTGCTCAGTTCCCTAGCCCAGGTTTCAGCAGCCTGTGGCCCACGGAGCAGATCCAGCCCACAGAGCCATTGGATCCAGCCTGTGGAGCTGGATGGCTTCAGTGGTGTTCTGGTGCCAGGGGTCTTTGGTTGCAGGGAGCTTTGCCCACCCCACAGGCACCAACCCAAGCCAGTCCAGGTTGCTGGCCTGAGCAGACACCACATGCAGGCAGCCCAGGACCCAGTCTGAGTGAGCACTGTGGGTGCCACAGCCCAGGACCTGGCTTGAGTGAAGCTGCGGGAAACACAGCCCCAGGCCCAGCCCAAGCAAACGTCATCAGTGGTGCTCATCCTGGGCACTCTGTATGGGGAAGATCCAGTGCCACACAAGGGGCAACACCAGGGGCTGGGTTATGGGGCTCTGTGGGGTGGATGCGGCCTGTGGGTTGTATGTTCCACACCCCTGAGATAGAGGGATACATCATTTTTTGATCCCATTCCTTAAGCTCAGTTTCCTACCCCAGGTTTTATTTTAATTCTTCTGCTGTAAATTTACTTGATCCCTTATTGCTCCCATCCCTAACTCTTAGCTTAGGTCAGAGGTTCCCAAATTGTGGCACATATATCCCTTGGCGTATACAAGACATCTCTGTGGGGTACGCAGGAGAACTTGTTTAATGACAGATTTAATTTTCATTGTAATAATAACTGTCATTTAAGGGGGTAAAATATAAAACATATCCTGGTAGGGGTACATGGGCAGCTGGTAAATCTGGAAGGGGGTATGCAATAAGAAAAAGTTAGAGAGCCTCTGGCTTAGATAACTGCGCCTCTTCCAGTAATGCTTCCCTACAAAGTGATGCTTGAGAGATGCCCACGTTGTGATACGAGTTATTCTCATTAAACAATAAGCGTGTACTTCATGACCTGGAAGAACAGCCACTTCACATCACGGCTGTTATTTTTGTGGAAGCAGCCTTAGCTGGGTTATGTCATACAAGGAGGGGTGCATTGAGCTTGTACCTGTAGCTTCCTTTTATGCTTGGCAAACTAGGGATAGCAGCTTTCCTATAGTGCTTGAGCCAAAGCTCTGATGCTGCTCCCACCCACAGCCTGGGCTGCGTTTCAGACTGCATAATGCCAGGCAGGATGGATCAGGACTCGTACTTGGAAAGAAGACCTCAAATTTAAAAACCCAAAGAAAGGGCTGTTTGCTTGTATGTCAGGAGAGAAATTTCTCATGGTGCTGAAGGGGCACAACCCCTTTATGATGGGGTTATTGAAGGTCTCACAGTATTCATGCATCAAAGCAAATGCATTTATCCTGATGCAGTTACCAAATTATGCTTCAGATGCATCCTGCCTGTTTTAAATTCCTACAGTAATTTCCACTGCATAACGTACTTTGCACTCTTCCATGTAACTGTTGTGTAACATGGCAGTGCGCTGCTCATCGTGGCTGTATTTTACCCCAGTTTAATGACTGGTAAAGTATTTCTGGGTGTCACTTGTGGCTTGTTTGAGCTGCAGTTACAATGACGCAGAAATTGCATCCTATGCACTCTTTATTTCCTATAGGTGTTAAAACAGGTCTTGGTAGTTTAAAGAAAGTATATCACAGTGTTTTCAAAATGTTTTCTGCGGTAACTCAGTAAATAGCATGTTTCACAATGACAGGTGCGCAAGCATGTGCCAGTCAGCTCAGGTACACCAGGGCTTGGGAGAATGAATCTTGCAAGCCTTTCCCTTGGCTGAACTTTTCTGTATTGCTTATATCAAAGATTACTGCTGCTTTTTAACAATAGTCAGCAAGTCCTGCAACACCTGTGGCACAACGGGGTCTCATAACATCCACAGGCTCCTGGTTCAGAACAATCAACCATGTATTAGCATTGAGCCAAAGCCCACTGAAGTCAAGATGCCAGCTGGGCTAGGCAGTAGCTGGGTGTGGGTTTTGGGGATCATAATTTTGGACTTCAGCCCCCTAAACTGGGACACAGGCAGGAGTTATGCACTTAAGTTGTTTTGTGGATCTAGCCCTCTGTGTTTGAAATGACATACGTTAAATATGCATCACTGGGGAAGAATGATTTGAAAAGATAATAAGATTAGCTCACCAGGTATGGTGGGAACAGGGAGAAGGAAGTAGCAATGTTTGTGTCTTTCATTGTCTTCATGCGGAGACAACGTCTTAGTTGAAGGTGATGGTGTGATTTGAGATCATTCAGTAATATGTCACAGTGGCAGGTTTGGGTCAGAGGGGAAGCGTGTTTACATATGATTTGGTTTTTGGGGAGACGTGACGTCCTTCCTTAGAAGACTGACATCTCTTAGCGCTGGTGGCTAGAACGCAGCGTGGGTTGTTGAACGCTGCATTGATTTCTCCAGTATTGTGCTATCACTAGCCTGCCAGTGAAGCTGAGCCAAAGTCCATTAAAACTGAAAGAGCCTGTCTACTATCTGTAATGGGATTTAGATCAGACCTGCTCTGAGTCTTGTTAACTTGCTATGGACACAGTGGGAAAAACTCCTGTTGAAGAGCTTTTTTGAAATGATTTTCTATATCAAGCCTTTAAGAGAAAATGGGGCTACTGTGTCTAGCCTGAGTAATTGCACAAGCTGTATAAGCAGGCCCAATGACTGGTTTAGCCAAGTGTAACTGTGAGCAAGGGTGGTAGAATCTGTCCCATAGGGCTGAGCAGCTTTTCTGGCATCTTCTCTAATATCACTTTAAATGGGCCTGTTAAATATTTCTATCCAAGTGAAACTACAGGAATTATTTTAGTCACAGTGTGATTAACCTCATTACAATTTAGTCATGGACACTCACACCCTTGCTCTTGTGAAATTGCCACGCAATCTTTCAGCAGTGCCACTGGGCAGGACCTTGATACACCCCTCATTCTGCGGAGGCACTGTTTGCTCTCTTGTGGGGAAATAACTAAATAGATACTGGGCATTCAATAGCATACAGCATAGCCTTGGTGTGGAAGGGCCAATGCTTTGCAAGCACATTGCTAATGAGTGCCAGCATGGTTTGTGATCGTGCTAGTATTTAACTGTAGATTGCTTGTGAGAAAAGCGGACTGGAACAATACAGCCAAGCCCCAGCACTGGAAATGAAAAAGGAATGACAGGGGTGAGACGATATTTTTATAGCAATTTAACCCCTTTTAATAGCACACCCAAAAGGTAACCTCATACTCACTGCTTGTATGCCCCTCTCCGCTGACATCAGTGAAGCCTTTGGCGCTGTTGTACCTGCCCAAAAAACACCCTGGGTAGAAATGAATCTGTCTGGTGGGTGATTTGAAAGACCAGCCTCTTCCTTAATTAGTTACTCAAAAGGGCTCATGTACAGAGCTGCAGGCCACCCGAGATACTGTAGCACTAAGCGGTTTGGTGGAATAGCTCAACCCCATGCCAAACATATGGCAAATAACAAATTCATAGCAAATAAGAAGTTCAATTTACTTCAGAAGCAGGAGAAATCGGATAGGGAAGTTCTACTGCTTAGACTGAATTGGATTAAATTTCTCCCTTGTTCTGCGTATGGAGATCACCCAGGGCTTTTTCCCCATCACTTATTGCTCCAGGGATGTAAAGGAAAGAAATTGATAGGCTAATTAGAAGATGATGAAGACTCTAGACCTTCCATCAGATCCACGTGCTTCTTGAGGTGAGCACACTCATTTCTCCAAATTTAGGCTCTGGTTTATTCAAGCAAAGGAACTGAATCAAAGCCAAGGAGTCTATGTGCAAACCACAGGGATTAAACAGTGGAGAGAATTGTACAGCTCTGAGTTTGAGTCCCCTGGGGGCTCTGGCTTTTGTTTTCCTGCTGGATCAAGCAGGACAAGTATTACTGTGTTGCATTATATTATTTGTCTGTGCATTGGATTCCTGCTATCTTTTGATCCTCATCCACTTGAAGTAGAATAAAATTTACAGGGTCCACAATCCCTCAAAGTGCTGAGCATACATTGGCCCCCAACAAATATGTACAGCTCAGTTCAACAGCGTGCTTATGTAATCACTTAACTTTACTAGTGGAACTATTGCACCGCTGCAGAGGGAAGCACCGGGCCCCGCGCAGCTCAGGGGCTGCACGACTCGGTGGCAGCTCATGCGGGCAGGCTCCATTGAGGAAAAGAAAAAACAGATGAGGAGCCTGATATTTTTTTTTCCCTCCCAGAGCCTGCCTGTCTCTCCCGGTGAGCTGGTGGGAGGCCCTGAGCTGCAGTGGGTGGGGGTCCTGGTCCTTCCCTTCCCGCTGCCTTGAACTGTCTGGGAACAAGCTGGCTTGCCCCTGGGGCAGAAATCTTTCCCTCTGCTCTGAGAGAGCAGAGGAACAAAATTAGGGAGACGTTCAGATTGGTTAAGAACTGACAGTCATTTCCAGCTGGGCAGCACCATCTAGAGGGGTTTATAAGCCAAGCCTCAGCTGAGTGCTGAGAGAAAGGATAGCAACTTGCACTACCACCTAACGGGGACACGGCAGAACACATTTTTCATGTCTTTGCTTGTAAAACGCCTCTAATATTTGAATCGGGGGCTCCTGCCCTCAGTTGCTTACACACGTGGCTTATTCCAGGCAAGGGCCAGAAGCTCTTGCTGCATTTTCTGCAAATCATTCCCACGTGATGCCACTTGAGGTCCCTTGCAGACCTGTGATTCGATTGTAGGAGCAAGCTGCCCAGCAGAGTTGTGCGCACTCCTTCACTGGAAGGTTGCAGGAAGATGCTGGATGAGGTGGGGGGCATCTGTCTGGGATAGATTAGGACTAGTACATGCTGCATTTGTGCAGGGGATGGGCTCACTGACCCTGCCAACTCTGTGACTCTATAAAGGGAGCAGCAAATAAATTCACCCTGACCAGCCCCACAGGGTAAAGTGCAGGGGACGTTGTCACAGTGTGTGGCTGCCTCCCTGCCCTACAGGAGAGTGATGGGGCCACACGTGATCCTAGATTCACATTTATGGAAAAGAAAGGTATGGCACAGTCCACAACTGACGTTTTAAAATGAACACAGGCAAAAACTAGCTGGGAATAGACCACGACTCTGGTTTTCATCAGCTAGCAACTGCAAAAGAATCTACTACAGTGAATGGAGTATTTTATAGGCTTTAATTTTGGACAGAGATGCCATATTTGTTCATGTTCCTTCCTAGTGACCTGAGACTCTCAGTTGCAGCCGCTGATGTATAAAAACCTGCAAGCCATTCTCCAGTCTATAGGCCTAATCCTCCTCTACTAAAGTCACTGATAAAACTTTTATCAGCTGCATTACACAACATTAAACCTTAAGCCATCCGCTGCCCTCGACAGGAACAGAATCCAGCTCCTTTGGAAGGTAAATTTACCTCTATCAGAATCATCACGATCCCTAAATTCTATCAATCATCCTTCCTAGCAATATGCCATGGAGCATCCCCTTTCTCTCTCACGTACACACATGTACACGTGTCTTTATGCACACACATGTAGCAGGCTTGCCTTTTGGAGCTTGGGTTGAGTCCCAGGCTTGAGATTCTGCTGTTTTGATCGGTGGAGCCCATCCACCAATCAGGAGGCAGCAAGAGGAGTTAAGTCACGCCCCTTTCCTGGGGGGAAGGGGGAAGGAGCTCCCCCCGGACCTGATTGAAGACTGCAATACTGTCAGGTCCGGAAGACTTCAGGGGCGGAGCCCTGGAGTATATAAAAGGAGCTGCATGCCCAGCATGAGAGAGACGTGTCTGGGACGGAGAAGAGAGAAGAGCGGGGCTTAGAAGAGCTGAGGAGAGCTGCTCAGCAGGGTGGAGCAGTAGCCCAGAAGCGCCCCTAAAGATTTCCATTGGCGGGGAATAGCAGATGGCTCCAGCGGTTAGGCTCTTGGTGTGCAGCATGGTGCATGGCATCTAGACCCTGGGAGCTGTGTGAGGCGGCTTGGGTCTACAACCTCTGGCGTGCGGCCAAAGAAATGGTGCACAGGCTGGTGCACGGAGCAGGATCTTCGGAGCGCTTGGGCAGCTCAGGTTCTCAACCCCCAGAACAAGGCTGGGAGCTCGGTGCAGGAGATGCTGCACAGAGGGTCCGGGAGCAGATCGAATCTGGTGCTGCACAAGGCAGCCCGGGCCCCCAACCCATAGCAAAAGGTTGAGTCCAGGGAGCCAGACAGTGCTTGAGCTACTGAGCCAGCAGAGAGGGTTGAGCCAGAGGCCCCAGAAGCCCTGCATAGCAGAGCCCCGTTCCAGGGGACAGTGACCCCGAAGCCCACCACAGGCGAGAGAGCAGCTTGGTGCAGAGGACGAGGGCCATGCTCCAGGCCTGGGAGTTGTGAGCTGCAGGGAAAAAGGATTCTCACAGGGGAGGGAGAGCCCCCCCGGGTAGTAAAGGGCTCCTGAAAGTGGAGGTCCCGCTGGAAGGGCTCCCTTGAAATTCCCAGCTTCCTTGAAGGGTTTGGGAAAAAGCCCAAGGGCACTGGGGTTTCCCCTTGGGATTAAGTTTATCTTTGAGGATCTTGCACCATAAGTGGTGTGAGGTCATGCCGTATATTTTGTGAACTCTCATGTTTGTAAATTAGTAGATGAGTAGAGTCCTAGGGCTCTGCTGGGACCCCCTTTCGCTATTATTTCACCTGTTGTTTATTTGTATTTATGTGTGGCTTATTTATCATTCACCCATACTTATCTATAGTTTATCTGTTGGTTATCTATATTTATTTTGGGGCTTATCTGTTTCAGATCAGATGCTGACCCATGACTTACCTGTATCTGGAGCACTCATATAAGGTTTTATAGCATTTACCCAGAGGGTATCATTTATGTTACTTGTTTAGTGATATGTATCTATCTATCTATATCTATATCTATCTATCTATCTATCTATCTAGATAGAAAGATAGATAGATATAGATAGATGGATAGATATCTATATAGATACAGATAGATAGATATAGATATATATATCTATGTATACATGCATATATATCTATACATATATATATATTATGATATATACAGTCATGGGACTTAACTATATACAAATTTATTTACATTAACTTATCACAAGGAAAAGAAACATGGATATAAACATATGTATGAGATATATACACACACACATATATATATCGTGATATATATATATCTCATACATATGTTTATATGCATTTTTCTTTTCCTTGTGATAAGTTAATGTAAATAAAGGTGTATATAGTTAAGTCCCATGACTGTCCTGGCCTGGTGCTATAGGGACGGAGGGAAACTGAGCGGTCTGCAGTTCCCCCACAGTTCACCTGCCAGCTAACAATTCCCTTCAATTGGAGAAGGGAAGTATATACCCGAGTACAACTGGGCTACACACAAAACTAGAATCATTCTTTATAGGCATTTCTCAATTGCCCCAAAAGGAAACCATGGTCCAGATCTTTTCATCCATACAGGTTTGATGCCCAGACAGAGCTTGTAATGGATTTGGTACTGGTGCAGAAAGTGGGACACTGGGTATGTGTCTGGTCAGTGACTCGTGCTGTTGCATTCTGTAGCAGATAAATTTAGGAACCTTTAAATTTAATTCTAGGAAGCAAGTAGCATTAATCAAGCCTACAGTTCTCAGATGCATCCAGTATTGTGATAGGCTGGGGTTACAATATTTTAGCCACTTGCAAGCAGGTACAGGACATGCCGTAGTACTGAAGAGTCGGAATGGGCCCATAATAGTGAATGGACTGAGGAGCTGCTCTTTTGATTACAGGGATATTTGGGGAAGTGGGGAAGTGAATTCTTTGAAGCATTTGCCATTTCTAATGAGCATCCCTTCAACTTGCCTGAATTAATCTTCAACTAGTTACCCAGTTACACCTCCCCACTAGGCACTGGGGAAACTGGTAACTGATTCTTTCATACAGAGACGAAGAGCTGTGGGTCATCACCATATCAGTGGTGTTTGGCCTCATAATGCTGCTCTAGCGCTCTCCGGGGATTCTTGCAATGGTCATACAGTATTGAGCTTTGTTGAACTTCATAGTCGAAGTCAGAGGAGGCAGAGGAACCAATTGCTGCACTTATACAGCCCTCAGAAAATGGACTGGCATGGAGACAGCCTGAATCCTTTCACCTCTTCACTCTCTGGCAAGGGCTGGTTGTATATCCAGGTTGAAGCCTGAATGAGTTGGGGTTCCAGGTTATCAATATGTGTTTAAGAAAAAGGGGGAGCTAGTTTTGCTCGCCTCTTGATTAGATTGATTAGAAAAGGTCAGATCCAGCACGGTGACCGCTAAGATGATAAGTACAGTGTGCTGTTTCTTTTCTAGTCCTGGCTGTGTTATTGTAGACTTCAGGGTGACCAGTAGGGATCCTTTTGTGAAGGATGTGTTGGTGCTCCTTGGTAGAAATCTCTGATTCCTCTCCTGCCCAGCACAGAGGCTGTGTACCACCCTCCCCCAACTGCTGGCCCTGGTCACAGTGATTTCTGGGGCCAGGCTAAATAGCTGTAAGGAGACTTTTCATTCTTTGCATGGATCATTGTTTTTGGTGTCCCGTGAGGCTGTCTTGGAAGGGAAGATCACCGTGTGGAATCAGACAGCTTCTCACAGTGAGTGACGTGGGGAACTGGAGGTCAGGCAAGGTGTTCTGCTTTTCCAAAATGAAAACAATCCCCCGGAGGTGTTTTATTTTATGCTCCTGCCTTTAAAGTGGAGGAGAAATTTCAAGGTAGATGAGACCTGAATTTTTAAAGCAGCAGAAAACCATTCAAAGGCCAAGGTAAGCTCTGCTATTCCTGGTTTGCTAAAGCTGTAGGTATGTTGGTTATAGCCATGTTGGTCTAAGGACATCAGCAGGCAATGTTCTTTGGGTAAATGTGGTATCTTTTATTAGACCAGCGAAATAGTTGGAAAAACATTGCAAGCTTTCAGGCACAAACACCCTTCTTCAGGCATTGGGAGACCACTTGCACTCCTTCACACATTTCCCACCCTTCCCCCCACCCTTATCTCTATCCATTGTCTTCCAAACGTCCGCTCGTGCACTCGTTTGCATTTTCCCAGATGTCTTCCTGTCACTTAGCTTCTTTTCTACTTTGAAGAACACATAACAGGAGCAATCTCCCAATGCCTGGAGAAGGGCATCTGTGCCCAAAAGCTTGCAACCAACTTTTTTTTTCCAACTATTTCATTGGTCTAATAAAAAAAATACCCCATCTACCCAACAAACCTTGCAAAGCTGTAGGTTGACACATGTATGCTTTTCAAATGATTGGACTAACAACTTCTGCCCAGGTGAGCTTGAAAAGCCACATACCCATGTATCTGATGCACATCCAGGAGTGAATCACCAGTGGTCAGTGGCAAAGTGTGTGTCTATAATGTTGTTTTCAATCTGGACCCTCCTAGTAAAGCAAATGGCAGTGCTTCTCATTGAAATAAATGTATATGGTGTACTGTCAGATTATTCTCACTCTTTGCTTCTCACTCTACTCCTGCATTAAATCAACGGCAAGCTCCTTTTGACTTCAAAAAGAGCAAAGGGGAGGCAGGAGAGGAAAGTCTCTCCCCACAAGACAGACGTGCCTGATTGACTGAAATTGCTAATTATAGATGTAGGAAGTGATTGCACCATCATTGGCAGCAGTTGGCAAAACAGAAGCGCCCGTCATACGGCCTCAGGCTCCAACTGAGGTAAAGCTTAGATTTCTGTGTCCTGTACACCGTGTTCCCAGCAACCTCCCTTTCACAGATCCCTTTGCTGTCTTAAAAAGTAGTTGACACATTTAGCGCTCCTCCAGGGAGCTATTCCCCCTGTATTTTCTAGTATGTTTGGTTTATAGGCCCAATTATTTTCACTAAGAGCAGGGTAATGTTTACCTCGAGAGGAATATGAAATAGAGTTTGCAAAGAAACCAAAAGGCTAATTACTTCGAGGCAGCATTCAAATACGTCAGTATGCTTGAAGAGCTGGGAGAGGAGGAATAATTATTCCTTTAGATGTCCTGCAGAGACGCCAGCTAGCAAAATAGCAGAGGGTGGCTGGGGGAAGAGGGTTTTCTCAACTAGCGGTTCGCAACCGCCACTGGAGTTTGAGAAGGGGCAGGAGGAAGGGCATGAGACATTCACTTGGCCGGGGCTCTGACGTGGTGTTCGTCACCTTCTTAAATACTAACTGGATCAGCCACGCATGCCCAGTACCCATAACTGCAGGGACTGCTCTGGGTCCTTTGTATCCTCCTTTTGTAGGTTTATGAATTGTAATCTTGGTACTCAGATGAATGCCCAGCCCAGCCCTTGAACTGGATTTGGAGTATATTCATGCAGAGGAAGCTCCCCTTGGAGATTTTCTTCAGCTAATGAAGATGAAGCATGTAAGGGACAGAATTAAAAACGTAGCCTCTATGACAAAAAAGGCTTTCAATTATTACTGAGATCCTGAAAATCCGGGTTCACCCCAAGCATGTCTTATTCCATGTTGCCATGGAAACACGCTAATGTATTTTAGTGGATAGTGCAAATAATATAATTACCACGATGATGAAAGGACAGAAGAGAGATGATGATCTTGCAGAAAAGGTATACGTTATGGCTGGATCAGCTCAGTGTACCTCCATTACTGCAGCACATTAAAGGATATAAGGTGCATGGGAGGAATTATTGAGGATGTAACATATGAGGAAAATAAAACTGAGATCCAGGAAGGTGGGAAAGAGTGTGTTGGGGAGTGGGAGAAGAGAGACTTTTGTGTAATAGTTTAAGAAAATGATTTTGAAATCATCAAATTTTTAACTTACATTTAAAAATCTATTTTTGCATTATATGAATGTGATGCATTAATAGTTTAATAGAATCAATCAATATAGTTCAGTGCCATCAAGCGCCAAGTCCCGCTTGCCTTTATCTCTACCTACAGTACAGTATTCATACATATATTTAGAAACATAACTTTTCTGCTTAGCTCATGAGTTTCATGGTCAACCAGAAGGCAAGTTGTACCAAGCGAGTGGGGAGGCGAATGTTAAGCAAGTACTGTACAACTCCAATATACTGAAAGCTGTTGTTCCTTTTCTTGGCAGGTCTCATGCTTTTGTGTAGTGATTGCACTTGCAAGTGGAGAGCCCTCTGCCTGTTAATGGTCAAACCAGAGACGCTGAAAGCCAAATATCTCTCCCTCCCCCCCCCCCTTAGGGCAGAGTGAGAATACTGATCTAAGTTCTTGTTTATAACTTGCCAATGTATAGAAATAGAGTCTACAATGGCAGGTTCTTTACCAGGTCACCCAAATAGTTTTGTCTCCATCTTATCTGTTCCCCCAGACTGCTATCGATACAGTCTAAGAAATGGCTTTCAGTGATTATTCATGCAAAGTATGCAAAAAGGTAGTGACTGAGACTGGTTTTGAGTCCAGCTGAGGTTCTGTCTATGTAATCTAGCTCAGGTTTAAAGATATTAAGGTTTCTAATGTTACAGTGTCATCTGTTGGAATAACCCCTGGAAGAAATCCAAAATCCACCTCTATCCAGCTATCTCATGTTGACAACTTCGGTTTCCATGCCTGTTGAGTCTTGAGCCTTCAATGCAAGGCTAGGCTAATTAGTTCTAGTCACGCTAATGATTTTTGTGATGTTGATGCCTGTCTGCAAAATCTGCAGTGCTGTTTGCACACAGGCCGAGGAAGCAGCAAGAGATTTGCCAGAGAATGGTTTGATCCAGTAACCTGTGAGTTTTAACTCGCTTGTACCAGAGTCTGGAAACCTTTTATAGTGAAAATAAGCATGTTGCTTCATCCACGAAGCACTTCCTTGACTTGAAGAGTAACTTGATTTATTGTGTGGGGTAAAGCTCACAGTGGAAACTGTGATCATGGAGCTGGATGGGCTTACCTGTGTGTTGTCCCTACAAGGACTCTACATTAGCACAGCGAACATAATTGTACTACAACAAGTCTGCCAAAAACAGCAGCTTAGTGCTCTACAGCTCTTGGTGGTTCTGGCGAGCCTAGCATGTGTATTTACAAAGCTCTCTAATATGACTGGGAGCCAGGTTGGGAAGCCTTTCATCAGTGTATTATAAAATCTGTTTATAACAAGGCTGGAGCCCAGATGCCACGTCTGGGGTTTGGCCATCTATATGGCTAACGGAAACATCATTAATCTGTCTCTTAGGTATTCCCATTGCAACCCTTGCCAGAACATTTAGACATTATTTTCAATTTGCAAGTCAAAATCAGTGGACTAGTAATGAATTGGAATCAGTGGCTGGAATTAGTGGAATTATTGGCTAACGCTGGGTAAATTAACATAATTAATTCCTGGTCCTTGGTTTCCACTGAAGCCACATAGAAAAAAGGGGGTTGGGGGCAGCATTCATTGCCATATAGGACTCAATTCTTGCTCTCTCACGTGCTCTCCCCATCTGAAGTGCCATGTAAATGGCTTCACCAACAAGCTGATTGGATAAATTCTTCCTTTCTATTGCCTGTACCTATGCCATGAGGAAGAAAGCAAACTTCTCTCCAGTGAGGGAGACTGCTCAGCACAGCGGAGGTGGAAAGGAACTGATGATGGGTCCCTGATGTTCTGCTTGGCTCAGCCCTGGCCCTGGCACAGGCCAGACCATCCTGGCTGGCTCTCAAACCTGTATCACTTGGCAGTGAGAGCCTGGCAAACTGCTTTTGGAGTGTGATAGTGTTCTGGGCAAGCTCCCCGTGTTGGGTAGATAGATGGGATAAGGAACTGATTATCCTGATTTTGTCAGCTCAGATTTCCTCGTACAGGACATATTCTGGCCCCTTTAGGATGGGCTGGGCTGGGGAAAAGGACCTCTCTCCTTGCATCTTGTTCTCTAGCAGCTTCCCCAACAAAGGACAGTACCGTATTTTCTCAAATGCAACACGTCTTTTCCCCCAAAAGTACACGCCCCCCCTAAAATTAGGGTGCGTTGATCAAACAAGGAAGTTGATTTTTGCCTAGGGTAGGAGCCCCCTGCTTTGATTCCTGCTCCCAAGTGCTGCAGCTGTGGTATTTCTATTCAGGTGATTGAACAACTCATTGTTCTTCATGCCACAGGTGTTAACAGTCATCTCTCCTTTTTAGTGGTTTTGCTGTTGTACTCACTAATCAAGCTAACCTTTCTTAGGGCAATTGTGCTGCCTGCCAGCTGCTCCCGGTCTCCCTTCTGTTTCACAGCCCCGGAGACTCTTTAGCTCTTTTGAAAAGCAAAGATCCACATCTTCAGCAGCAACTTAGCTTTCAGCTTTAGTTAAGCAGAAGAAAGAGAGTGAGTCAGCTGACAATTCGGATGTGCCCTTGCTTTATGCATGGAAAAAAAATGAGTCTGGAGGAAAAAAAAGTCTTCATTCTGCCTTTCAAAAACAAGGGGTGTATTACATTCTGGAGCATGTTGTGTGCAAGAAGATACAGTATTTCTTACGATAACTGCCAGTCCTGAGATCTGCAAGTCAAATGAGGTTCTCTTGTATGTAGCCGCGGGTGAATAAAGACATGGATGGAGCTTATCTGGTTATGCCGTGAGTGCTGCTTGAGGTGGGAGAAACCAATATCAGAGCGACTGGGGATTTTAGGGGAACAAAACAGCTTGGCTCAATGATTGCAAAGGAAATAAATGCTTATTTTACAGAGCTTGATCACAGAATTAATTCCTTAATATATCCAGGAGTTCTTTCCCATAGTAAGCTTTACAATATTACTGAATTTTAATGCCCATGTTTTAATCTCACTCTCTCTCTCTCACCTCTGCCATTTTTTACAAATATTATTGGGCCAGAAAGAGATGGACACTGCTGGTTAGACCCTGTTCAGGGCAGAATCTAGTAGTGCACAGCTAATTATCTCAGGGTGCCTCCCTGCCCCATTGTATTTGCTGAGCCATTGGCTACTCTTGGTGAGAGGGTCCCTCTTCCCCATTTCGAAAAAGGGAGAGGTTCCCTATCCAGCCTGATGAAAATTATTTCTTTAAAGATATGTTTTATAGTGTGAGGAATCGGGCACCTTCACAGGCAGAACAATGACAATGTATAAAACAGGCAGAGTTTTATACAGTGCAATACACTGTTCCCTGCCTCAGCTCTGCTGATATGTGCACTTAGAGGTACATAAATGATGGCTATATATCCATTTGAGCTGTGTTTTGTAACATTACGGGGGTCACAATTACATAGCCTTTAAACAAACCCCTGTCTAGCTCTGTGCTCTCCCCCTTAATTTCGGAATGGGACTGGAAATATGTTATCCCAGCTACCCCAAGCTAACAGTCTTCGTCGCTTTTTGCAGGGTCTCATCCTGCACTGTGACTCTGGTACTCACTATCTTCATTTCATATAAGCGCTGTTGAATTTTTGTCAGATCAACATGTAGAGTAGCTAGGTCTGGACTTCCCTGTCTTTCTGCAAATGCTCCAAAGAGTGTGTCTGCAGCCATCCAGTCTCTTCCAGGTCTGTACTCAATTTTCAAATCCTAGATTTGTAACTGGAAAAGTCCCTTCTGTATTCTTTTTGACAGGACCATTTTGGCAGTGATAATAAGTGGTTCGCGATCAGTTATCCAATACTGGACATAAAACTTGTTCCATCCTTGATCTAAGGCCAAAGTTACCTTCTCTATTTGAGCATGTAGACATTCCTTTGTTAAGCTCATCTTCAGTTTTGACCATATTGTTGCCAGACCACTACACCAATCTACTCTTTGGATATACCTGCATACAGCTTAGTTTTAGTGCTTGTTGTCACCTTGCCTCAGGACTGGGATCTCTATCTTCTTCAGTTCCTCAAACTATTAGGACTAAGATCCCATGAACATTGGACATCTTTTCCCAGTGTTACTCTCCAACTGCTGTCAGGCCAGCTAGACAAGTACACATTTCCTTACCCAGCGAGGGTGATTCCAAGTACTCTTTGCACCCCTTTCTTGTCTGCCTGGATTAGCATGCTCATGATGGCCTCAGCCTTACTATGATCTATCTCTAGACTTGGTTGTGTTAAGTTCTTTTCCAGGGATGTTATTTTGGTTGCATGGATTTTACATGTTTCATTTCAAACCAACAGCTTTGTCTCTGAAGCCACCCAAAGCATGCCCCTGATTTGCAATGGAAAATGTTCCCTTTTTGAGTATTTGTTTAATTCGTGGGGATTTGTACATAAGCAGCAAGTTCTGGTGTTTTGTTTTTCTTATAATAACCAAATGTTTCTGCTTTGGGTCTTCTCTGATCTTTTCTCCAGATCAAAATGTTTGCATGTAAACGTTAGTACCCTTTGTTGCCAACTTGTGGCATACAACCATAAAATGCCCCAGGCGCCAAACACCACCCACATGACAGACTGTGGAAGCAATGAGTCCTGCAGGCGGGATTGAGCATACACAAATGTGTGAACTGTTTTCTTAAGGGCACCTGCCAGAGCCCTGCTGACACACCCAGCATAGAAAAATATTTGGCACGAGGCATGTTGCCAACATCACTCCCCTCGTTTGCAATGGAAAGTGTTCCCTTTTTGAGTCTCTCTTTAATTCTTGGGGATCTGTACATCAGCAACGGGTTCTGGGATTTTGCTTTTGTTTCAACAACCAACTGTTGCTGCTCTGGTTCTTTGAAGCCAAGCCTACGCATTCAGCTTGCTGTGCTCAGCAGCAGCATCATCAAGCTTGGCACTTTGGGTGGGCTAAGGAGTGCTGCCCGCTGATGGAGCAAAGCAGCCTGCCCCTCTTAGCCTGATGGTATTTCCGCTGCTTCTGCATCAGGTGCCCAGCAAAGAAGAATAGCACGGGCTGCTTGCGGACATTACTGCCAAGGGTAGGAAGTTTAACATGAAGACGCAGCCCTGCTCATTTTGTGTTTCCCAAGGCAGCAAACTTGCTTCCCTTTTGATCTCTGCCTTGGGGCAAGAACATTTCTAGAGGAAATTGTGAAGCAGTTGGGCTCTTTCTACTCTACTCAGTACTGTGATGACAGCTTCCCTGGTCCACGATGGCATCCTTATGCTTTTCCTCATGTGTTTTGGTCTCCTGTTCCTCCAGCGCATGCAGTTGTCTGATGTGAGCTGGGTCTTTGATGCACCTATAATCCGATAACAGCTGTTCTTTTCCCTGCAACATTGCATATGATATCTTTTCCCCATGTTGTCCGTGCATCATAGGCAAATTAACACGCGGGCCAGTTGGGCCCACGCCCCGGGGCTCCTGCCAGACAAAGACCCCTAGATTTTTTATTATTATTTAATTTGTATCCAAGGCCAAATTAGCCAAAACTAATTCTGAATCCATGAGTCCAGAACCATAAGTGGCCCTACTACTAGCAAACATCCTCCACCCGCACCTGGGGCTTTAGATGTTTCCAAAACCTTTGTTGGGCATCCTACTTGCAGGCTCAAGCCCAGAGGCTTGGGGTTTGGATGCCCCTGAGTTTTGCTTGCCCTTAGCCATAAGGCCATCGGAGAAAGCAAGGGAGGAGACTCCCATTTCCATAAACTGGGATTAAAACTGCTGCACCTCGGCAGGTACTGAACCACGTCAGGAGAGCCGTTCTCCTGCGAAGCGGTTCAGGAAAACAGCCTTCTTGGACACAGATACATGGTATTTCCCCTGCCAGGTTAAGAAGCCACTACGCTTGATCTGAGCCTTCAAGAGGCTTGTCCCCCCCCAATGCCTGGGTTCAATGTTGGCAAGTATATGATAAGTATTCTTCAATTTTGACCCAGTTCTCACTGGCCCATTAGGATGAGCAATATAAAGCAAATAAGAAGGCTTATTTGCATGTTGTATGCAAGTAAGTTCTTTTCTTATTTCCTTTATATTGCTCACTATAACTCGTCAGTGAGTGAGAACTGGGTTGCACACCTCCACAGCAGCAGCACGAGGAAGGAAAGGACCTTTTGCTCTGCTGGATCTTTTTCTTGCCCAGGGCCCCAAAAAGTCTTAATCAGCCTGTTATGCATATGTTTAGTCCACATGTGCCTTTAATGAATAATCTCAGTGTTGTAAGCTCTGTAATACCCATTTATTTTTTCTTACCAACGGCTTCTTTCTGAGAGCTTCTAATAAGAGTGTTCCCAGCACCCCGTTGGCACGTGCACCAGTGTGCGGCTGAGAAGTAGTCACTAGGTTGGTTGTTTCCAATGGACAGTCCAGTTGTCCTGTGCTGCAGCACTGAGTGTTGCTTGTGTGAGTCCACCAGAGACAACGGTACTGTTGTTGTTCTTCCTGTGTTGTACATGCTGCTGACACTCGCACACGCTTGCAAAGATAGTGAATCCTTTGCATTTCTTGCATATTATTTCTTATCTGCCGGCGTTGCCCTGGCTTGGGTTGCCGGTCACAGAATTTCCTTGTCCTTTATGGTGTTTTTCCTTCATTCTCATTTTTGGCTCTGCATGATGTTTTCTTTTGGGATTCTGGACCTCAGTCAGACGATTATCCACCCTTCCTGAGCTTGGCCTGGCACTGGGTGACTCCTATTCCTTGGCAACTTAAAATCCTTTCTTGGGAGTTCATTTTCTCATATCGTTCCCCCCACCCTAGGTTCTACTCTCAGTCTGGTTTTGAAAGCCCAAATCCCTCAGAAGAGACAAAAAATTGGCTCTTCTGTCTCAGATCAGTCCCAGAGTTTCCTATCGTTTCACATGTCTTCTGTACGCTCTGCCTGAACATGAACCTTTCCTGCGTGGCGTGTACTGCTCCTCGGATGTCTGCACTTCAGTGCCATAGTTGGCCTCCTCAACCGGGGGTAACTGAAAATGTCAAGTGCATCAGAACCAGCCAGTGTCAAAAATAAGGCTAACTTATGAGTGTTGTAACCTTTTCTTTATTTTTTTCCTGCCATCTATTGCTTAAAGGTAAGAGTGAAGCAGGGCAATGCCCAAGCCTTGAAGTACAGCAGAGCTGCTTGCAGGGCTGTTAGGGGGCAAGACACATAGGTCAGTGGAGGTGCGGATGTATTTGCCAGAGATTGAATGCTTTGGGATCCAGAAACTCAGCCGTTCTCCTTACACAACTGATGTGGCACCTCATTTGGGGAAGACAGTAGTGCAGGTAGAGATGGGCAACAGGGATACCAGCCCCAGTCACTTGAAGTGGTGCAAGAAGGACAGCTACCACCATAGCTGCTGGCCTAGCCACTGCTGCCATCCAGGCCTCTTGTTCAGTCTCTGGGGTCAGGCCTTTTAATTCATCATGATGTTTTAAGGCATTTATTTTAGCATATTGCTGGGGTATCAAGCCTTGCTGCTTCATTAGAAAGAGGTCCCAAAATGCTGCTGTAGTTACCAGTAGTAGTTACATCTGCTTGTGCTTTTGCAGAGATATTGGAAGGAGCTGTGCATCCATGGAGCGCACTTGCATTAATGAGTTACCTGAGCCAACCTTCGTTTAATTGTCAAATGGGATGTGCGTATCAGAGCTGCCTGGTATTTTCACGTCAGTGTAAAAAAATCTACTAAATTTTCACAAATGTTTATGTCTTTTTAACCTAATGTTGAGCTGATCAGAGCATTTGGCATGTTGACTAATAAGAGGCGATCTTCTCCAGAATTTTCCCCCTTTTATGATGGATTACAGTCTCAAGAGCTTGACTAGCAAATTAACACGTATAGGTTGTGTTATGGTAATTGCAGGAATGGAGTGTTTCTTTGTACTCCAATGTGTGCAAACAGCTATTTCTTCCGTATTGAGCACCGTGTGTGTTTCAAGCTCTGTGTCCTGGTTGTGTGTGCCCATTACCAGAAAGGATCATTTCCATTATTGGTCCTGCATTCCTTCTGCAATTGGATAAGACTGGGCTATTGCCAGTGTGCCTACAAATTACTAAGAACCTCTAGCTAGGAGCGGATATTTGCCCCGGTTGTTGTTCATCTCGGGATCCGTAGTAATGAATGCTGCATTTTTTTTCTTCCCCAAGCCCCATATAAGTGGCTTGCTAAGCCAGATTTATGCAACAATTTCATTCCATCTCTTGAAACCAATTCTTTGTGAAGTGGAGTTTATGACAATAAATGAGTGTATTAGCATTGCTCTACTTTGCAATGTATCTGAAATTTCAAATGTTGCCCATTTTTTTTTCTGTAGCAACGAGTTAATGACCCCTGGGATGCACATTAAACATTTGACTGAACAGATATAAAAGACATGCATAACTGGTGTCTTGGTTTCTCTATAGCTTCCAGAAACTCACTCTCAACTTGGCTTCAAAAGCATGTTCTCCTTCATATAGTGAAACCTACAGACCTGAAACAGCCATGAATGCCTCTGTCATAAATCTCTGCTGGTCGTTCCATATACTGTACCTTCCCCCCTTAGCTGCTCAGCGCTACTCTACCCTCGGTGAAAACATTTCTAATCATGAACAAGTGATTACAAATCCAAAGCAAAGGGCGAGCTGCTCAAGACCCACTGCTGCAAGGTGCTGCAAGGATGTTATGCACTGCTAAGAGACCTTGGCTCCCTTGGGAAGTCACAGCACTGAGGGTCTCAACACCTCCCAAGAGAGATTTGCAACTGTGCAGAATCAGGCCCTGCCTTGAATCTTTACCTGTCACCATCACCATCACCTCGGGCAGCTGCTGCCCCCCTTCCTTATTCCAGCAGCTCTCTGTCTCTGGAAAAGGGAGGATTGAATATAAGTTATCACAGGAAAAACCCTTATTATACTCTCAACAAACAGGATTTTCAAAAACATGTCTTTTTTATCTATTCACTTCTCCCCTTCTCTCCCAAACCTTCTTTCTTTTTCCTTCCAGTCCCTTTAAGGAAGGAGCAACTTTTGCTCTACCAGCTTCTAGGGGTTGTGCAAAGAAATACTCTACATGCAGCACCAATCTGCACCTTTCCTGCTTAAGCTCCACTGTGGTAGCAACCGCCTTAGACTATCATGGGATACTATTTACATTTGCCATTATTAATTCAAATCATGACAGTCTGAGGGGGTTTGAATTTAGGTGAGTGCCATCACTGCGCAGCTGTTCTGGGTGGACCCCCTCTTTTGTGGATGCTTACGCACTAGTTGCTCAGCATTGATAAAACGGAGCATTATCGTGCATTTGAAAAATCATAATTTTAAGTGTTTAGGGAACTTGGCCAGTAAAAACATATGTGCCTACAGGGCTAGGAGGATTATATCCTTGACCTAGGTGATCAAATTCCATTCAAGTCCCACTTTGGACATCCGAGACCTTTTGTGAAGCTTTTGTCTTCCTGGGCCTTGGTTCTCTGTCTGTAAAATTAGGTTAACAGTATTTCTCTGTTTCACTGGGAGGGATAAGCAAAGCTTGTGAGATGCTCAGATTCTACGGTTATTATTTGGCACCGTTGGTCTGTGCAGAGCATGGTGGATGCACCGATGAGTCCTTTGGCTGCTGAGTCTGATGCACGAGTGACAGGCCCACCCATGGGTGGGGTGAGGTCTACAGTTATAGGAGCCATGGAACTACCTTAAGCAAAAAAGGCGAACATCCTACAGCTGGAAAAGTTTTCTCAAATTACCCATCAGAAAATAAGCTAAGTGGATACACACCAACGGATAGAAAACTGGTGTTTAAAAAAAAAAAAAAGACCCAAGAAAGAGATTACAATAGCAGAGTTTTATAGAATGACTCAGTATCTTCTAAACTTTATGGAGCAACAATTGTCACTCCATCATTTGGGTTGTGGTGGAGTTTGAATTTTAAGGGCAAATTTTGCATCAGTAACATTTATAATAAAAGCTAAATCAGCCCACAATGTGGCAAGGCAGGTCAAGGTAGACTTGGAGGCAAAATCTACAGCAATTTGACGAGGAGTTACCCGACTTCTTAAAAATAAAATCGAAGAAAGCAAATGCTTGTTCACAGGTACAAAAGTCTTCTAGCTTTTCCATTAAGCACCCCTATATGAAGACCATGCACGATGCTATAAAGAAATACAAGAAAATGATTCACTAACACTTTTGCAAGCTTGATTGATGAGAGAGCCAGTCAGATGAGAGAGAAAATTATTTTGAGATATAAAATATTTCTGAATTGCAACCCTCCCCCTCCCCAAAAAAAGAAAACCCTACATTGTCTGTACATGGACTGGTGAGCCGCCAGTGATTTGTTGCCTTTTGATAATGCGTTTAAATCTTCCTGGTACATATATTTGATGAGAGACTGTTCCATTTTGGAGTTCCCTGCTTCATTTTAAAAGGGTCTTGTGTAGTTGTTAGTCTCACCAGGGAAGTCAACCCAGAGGTGGAAAGAACAGCCTGTACCTTATGTTAAAATGGAAAGAAAACCAAGTGGTGCTTATTAAAACCACCTACTGTAGTTCATTACTTTTAACTGTGCTCTTTGGTTCATAACTAAAGCAGGACAATTTCCTTAATTTTTTTACAAATTAGTTATTCATTGGAAATGCAGTTCAAGGCAGCCAAAGATTGTTTATGAATTCAGGTCAACTCTCGCAAGTGGTCTGAACAAAAGTTAAGACGAAAAACTATAGGAACTGCCAAAATAAATCTTTTTTTGATTTTTTTTTTTTAAGTAAAATGCTTTGGTTTTTCAGGCCCTGTTCACAAGGCAGGGATTAGAAAGTCAAGGAAGAGGAAGCGGTGGCCTCCATTCCATTCCTTAGACGTCTCACGGCCGGGGGGAGACTGGCTTTCAAATCCCCTTTGCTTCATTCAGAGAAGGGTTATGAAGATGGAAGGTGTCTTCAGGTTTGGTTACCCCATGCTTCTAGATTTTGCTGTTGCCACATGGGGCTGGGAAGGATATTTTTCCCTTCCTGGTGCTACGTCAGGGCATTTTTTTTTTGCCAAGACTAAGAATTTTGATGGAGATGCTGATGCTCCTGCTGGAACTGAAAAACCCCAGAGGTCCCTGGCCAGAAGGTCTTGCTGTTCCCCTTAGGGTCAGACTGATTTTCACACTTGGACAAGAAAAATTTTACTCCACAGTTATATTGATAAGTTCTGTAGGAGTTTGGGCTTTCTTCTGCAACAGGGGGCATGGTCCTCATCCTTGAGCATAACTCTTTGTAATGTCAGGACATTAACAGTGCCGTTGTCCCTTTGCTTTAACTATATATAGCAAGTGAGGGTGTTTTTGGTGTTTCAGGCATTGTGCCTGGTAGTTGTACAAGGAAGGGTGTTTGAAGTTTTTAAGAAAAGATTACAAAAAGTATTTGTCTAGGATGGTTTAGATAGGGATGATCCTGCCTTGAGCAGGGGATTGGACTAGATGGCCTCCTGAGGTCCTTTCCAGTGCTTCTTTTCTATGATCAGCCGAGTTCTGTATAGCCTGGTCTTTATTGTATTCTGGGGTGAATACTATAGTCTCCCCTGCTGAAGGCAGGAGCACATCATGGGGGAGGTATAGTGGTGCAAACGGGAAGGTTGGAAGCAGGGATGTAGCTACCCCTGCAGCTGGTTGCTATTCCTACACCCCACTTCTGAAATCCTGGATCCACCTGTGATTGAACATGTTTCACGTTATATGACTAGTTCATTGGAACAGGAATTGGCATCTAAGGACTTAGGCTCCCGCATACTCGCTCTCTCTAGCCCAGGTACCTGGACAGCCACTGTAAGAAGAAAGACAATTGAACTGCACTGGAGCTCTGCATTGCTTAGAAACTGGATCCAAATCAGCTGTGGAACAGAGATCTTTCTTTGCTCTTGTACAGCAGTCTGAACACAGCTGGCTGAATAAACAAGCAGGACTGCGAGTCTCTTTAGAATTGCATTCACCACTGAAAAGCAAACACGTAAATTGTCTAATTCAACAAAATCCATCCACTCTTGACAGAGGGGGCCAAACCACAAGGAAAAAAAAATCAAGGTTCTTAATTATGCATGATCCCAAGAGAGAAATTTACTATCAGAATAAATGGGTTTGGATTTCCACTCCTTTGAAAATGGTATTCCCTTGCTCCTCTTCCTTGTGAGCTTGAGTGCTGTGCCAGGGCACAATGTCTGGGCTATGCCAAACTGTTTACGCCGTGAATCTGAGAGTCCAAATGCTTGCAGAGCAGCTCCAGGGGGGCAAGATTGTTTCTTCAGTCAGTGCCATGCCCATTTAACATTCCCAAAGGTCTCATTACTGCTCTGGCACACATTTCACTTACACAGCAGGCTGCTCTTTGAGAAGTTTACCCAGGCTCCACACGATATACAGTTTTCCTTTGATTTTGTGGGGGGGGGAATATTCTGGTTGAGCAAAAGCAGGAGGCACATAAATCTGTTTTACACGTAATGAATTACAAAGAAGCACATGGAAGCATGTAAAGATCTGTTTGTTATACGCACTCCTCTTGTTCCGTGTATAATAATTTATCCTCTTCTACAATACTGGACTGGAGCGTGAAACCCCGAGAGCATGCTGAAGTCAGTGAATCAGGCACATAAACAAAGGAATCCAAAAAAAAGGAAGCATTGATTTTTTTTTTTTTGTGGGCACCAGAACTAGCTCCTTTGAAAAGCAAGATGATCTACACAAGCTCCAAGGATGCTTCAAAAAGAAGTTTCAAGGCATAAAACATGAATGCCAAGCAAATGGGCCAGAGGATCTCAACCAAGCTTGTACTGAGGAGCTAGGAGGTTTCCTAGTCGTAGCTTTTGAAGACTATCCAGTGCCACAACTCTACAAGCAATCCATGCTTCATATATCCCAAATGTAAAGCAGACATCCTAGGCCAGCGTTTCACTATCTGTCTTGTAGAATAAGGTAGACTCTTGAACTGTAGTTCATATATGTACAACTGACCCTAAATAAATCAAGTCCAAGGATTAAAACAAACAACCCCTCCCCCCCGCCCCAACCCCCAAAATACAAAAAAAAGCAACCCTGCCTAGTGCAGGGGGACTGGACCTGATCATCTACAAGGTCCCTTCCAGCCCTTAACAATCTAGGAATCTCTACCTGTTTTGTGACCATGTGGCCTTGATCTTGACGGCCCGTGCATTGCTTCGAGAAATGATTCAGTAATGGGGCACATCTCAAACATTTGTCTCCTGATAAAACCCACCACATGTCACATAGGATCATAGGAAAGCAGGGCTGGAAGGGACCTAGTCCAGCTCCCCATCGCACCGTGATTGATCTGTTGGGGGACATTTCCAGGAATGCTAATGAAACAGTCATGCTGTCAGCACCATTCATAAAACCAGCTGGTCCAAGGACAGGCCAATTATTGATTTTCACCCTCGTGGAATAAAGTCAGCCTTGTTGTCTCCGTGCACTGGGGTGCGAGAAGGGTTTCTTCCCTTTGAAGGCCTGTGGACACTACGGCTCCCAGAAGGACTGCGATGATGTGAAGGAACGAACTGAACGGAAGCAGATCAAGTGATGCAAAGTCAGCACGGCTGCACACACAAATGCCCCTAGAAAAAGCATGGCTCCCCTCCTTACTTGGGGGAAACGCGTCTTCTGGAAAACCCTAGCTCGGGACCTACTTAAATTGCAGCGAGACAAAGGGGTTTTTCCACCAGCGGGCACCTTCCCCTCCCAGGAGTGAGGACCACGGCTCCCACCGGGGAGCCAGCTTTTTATTTGCACTAATTCTTTTTGTTGTTGGTTTTTGCAAACAATCCCCGATTTCACAGTTTCCACAAAATCAGTGAATTAAGTAGGTCCCTAACTGTAGCACCAGCCAGCTGATTATTAGGCTTCTTTAGAGCTGTTCTCCCAGCTGGGTCGAGAAGAGTTTCTCTATGGTGTTGACATACAAAAAACTAGAACTCTCGGTACCAAAATGATATCTTTTATTAGACCAATTGGGAAATCGCAAGAAAATTGTCCTTTTTTTTCCCTCTCTCTTTTCCTGCAGAAAAGGATAATTCTTTTTTCAGGGAAGGACAATTTCCCTTTTTTTTTCCCTGCAGAAAAGGGCAATTTTCTTGCGATTTCCCAATTGGTCTAATAAAAGGTATCATTTTGGCACTGACAGTTCTAGTTTTTTGTATGTCTTCTTGTCTCAGACCAACACGGCTACCCTCTCTACCCTGTTAACATTTTTTCCCCCTGATTTACTTCATTTTGAACATTTATACGGCTATGGGTGGCACATGATACAAGGGCTGAAATTATCGTATAAATACGGTAATGACGGCAACACTCCCCGCTCCCTCCAGCCCTGGCTTAGCCCCGCCCCTTTCCTCAGCTGAGCGCTCTGAGAAGGGAGGAGCCCTGATTGGCTGAGGGGGAAGTGGGGCGTGGCCTAGTGGCCATTGGAACACACCCCGCGGGCTACTCGCTCCCTCTGCTCCCCGTCTCCCAGCTTCGGGTCACCTGACCGCCTTGGACTCAACTGATTGGCGCGGAGAAGGGGGATGTCACCTGACCGGCTTGGAATCACCTGATTGGCGCGGAGGAGGGGGAGGTCACCTGACAGACTTGGACTCACCTGATTGGCGCGGAGGAGGGGGAGGTCACCTGACTGACTTGGACTCACCTGATTGGCGCGGAGAAGGGGGAGGTCACCTGACCGGCTTGGAATCACCTGATTGGCGGGGAGGGAGTAGGCACCTGGCCGGAAGCGGAGTGCGCGGCGTTGCGGTGTGAGGGGAGCGCGATGGAGCGCTACGACAAGGCGGCCCTCAACGCGCTGGCGCCCCCCGAGCCCCGGCAGTAAGGAGCGGGGCGGGGAGCCGGGCGGCACGGCTGTGGCGGGAGGGCCAGGCTTTTCCCTGCTGCGAGCTCTGCGGGGTGGGGTGGGGTGGGGCGCCTCCTCGGGTCGCTTCAGACCGCTGAAACCAAAGACTTCAAATTCCAGTCCCCCCCCCCCCCTCTCCCGTCCAGACGGGGTTTTAGAGCTGGGCCGTGCCCGCCCGCCTGCCTTGCAGCCCTTTGCACGTCCAAATTCCCGCCTGCTGGGGCAGGGGCGCGGTGACCTTGCCGGGCAGCGCCTCGGTGCCTCCAGAACCGGTTTGGAGCAAACGCGTGAGCCGAGCCGGTGGGATCTGGCAGGAACGAGGCGCAGACTGAGCCGGTTCCCAATCCGTCGAGATCACGGAGACGGAGACGGGCCTCCCCGCACGAGGAGGAAGAGAAACTTGCACTAAAACCTGAGGCAGAGTCATCCTTATCCAAACTGCCCTGCTCCCACAACAGCCACTCGAGTAGGACACCGTTAAAACCGTGTCTTGCTTTCCTGACTTTTTTTTTAAGGGCGCCAACATGTGAAGGCGGAGGCGGCTCCGACGCGCTGGAATTGCGGCACGTCGGATTAATGGAGCCTCGACGGCCGTGCCGCAGCAGCCTCCCACGTCTCGGGTGTCTGCGTCCCCGCGCTTAAAAGTGGCCGTGGGGGTGCGTGATCGAACGAGCTGTATTCAGGCACCCCCGCTGCCATGTGTAAGCGCGAGGGCGCTGGTACGTGAGACGTGGCAGCACTTTGATTTTGACGAGACGTGGCTGCGAGCCACGCTGATTAGAGCAGCGCGCCTCCGCCCCTGGAGCACGCGTAAAATATCCTACGTGATCCTTGGGGATTTTTCCCACAAACATGACGGGAGAATGGGTCGATCGCGTGGGCGTGCCGACTTAACACACGAGTCCACAAATACACAAATAGGAAAATTGGTAGAAGCGTGGCTTTTAAACCATAGCTCCCTTGAGTGCTTTACTAAATGTGCGTCAAAGTGAGGGCTAAGAAATTCAAAAAGTGATATCACTATTTGTCAAGTTGTAACTTTTTAATGGTAGGACGTGGTCTTGGCTACTTCTGACCTTGAAGACTTGTTAATGCCGCCACTGAGTGCAAAGCTCTGTTCTTCTAATCTACAGAGCAAACGCAAGGCATCGCAACAAAGATGTAAGCTGCTGTTGGGTATTTTTTCCTGCAGAAGCAAAGTTACGCAGCGTGTCAGACCTGCACGTTGTGATTTCCTTCTGTGTTTACTTTTCTTTCTGGTTTATTTCAGAAATGAGGGTTCAATAACGTCAACTTTAAGAACACTCCTGTTCTTCACTGCTTTAATGATCACACTACCTATTGGGCTATATTTTTCTTCAAAGGCTTATGTATTTGAAGGTAATTCTCTTTTTGCTAATTAGAAACGCTTGCAAGAGGAAAAGCTTTGTGTCAGTATTGCTGTGTTCGTCTCTCTTCTATAATTCTTTGTAGTATAAATGCCTTGGCGTAAAAAGGAAATGTTTTGAATTTGGGGCTAGAAAGTAAATTGAATATTTTAATGGGCAGGACCATTTGAATAACTGAATTAGTTTGGCATCTTGTGTCAACCATTTCATTGGAAAAGCCACCTGTGTAAATATAAAATCTGAGATCTGTTTATATAACAAATATTTCAAGGCCTGCACTTGTTAAAGTGTGTGGGAATCATAAGGTTGCAGTGGAAAATAATGTTCAAGATGGAATAATTCCATGCTTCAGTAACCCATATATTTTTGTAACGTAACGTTACAAGGTCAAACAGAAGCTGAACATGATTGCCTGTGGAATTCCATCCTCTTCCTGTAAAATGAGGCTTTAGCTGGTAATGTGGAGTATAGCACTGTCAGATGCTTAATAATAAACCAACAATGACCACAGATTCTGCAGCATGATAAACAGGCAAGAATAAGGGAACTTCTGATGATGGAACATCTTGCTGTTAAAAATGGAACTTCCTCTTTAAGGAAAGAGGATTTGGTAAATATATCACAGATTTGAAGAGTTTCCCAAAACTAACTTGGCTCTCTTTGGTGTGTGTGGCTACATACAGTTCTGAAAGCTAAAGTTTGTGCCTGTGGAAAAAGTATTAGAAACACCTGCAGAAAAAAATTATTCCTTGATATATTCACCTTTGAAATCTGTCTTGCCAAGCTGTGTTAATCGCAACAAGATTTACAGGCAGTTCATTTTGGGTTATAGCAAGTAATATCCTGAAAATAGTTCTAGTTATTCATACCCATTATATAGGAGAATAATGTTGCTGAGTTTGAAGTATGGAAATGTATTGCAATCTAACATTATTAATTTAATGAACAATCATACAGGGAAGAAACTTAAGACTGAAAAATCTTTTAGACTTGCACATTCTTAATATATGATCATATTGCCATAAGTAACAAATTTTTTGACCGTGTCGCTTGGTTGCCTTTTAGAACCTCAGTATCTCAGTCAAATTCCACGTCGGAGCCACCGTCCTCTATAGCTGCACACTGCTCTTTAGAAACAGTCTTGCCTCCAAACAAGCCCATGCATGTATGGGGTATTATGTACACAGTTCAAAGATATCTGAAGATGGAAAATGGATAGAAAATGTTCATTTTTCTTCCAAAATGCTAACCCATTTTGGACTTTTGTGAATTGTTGTATCTTTTAACTTCAGTTATGTAGTGTATATCATACGAGGCTAAATTCACAGTCCAGTAACTTACTTCATTACTAGTTCTTATGTTGCTTCCAGTTAGTAAGCATGAGTTAGCGGCTTGAGCATAGAAGGCAAGAATTCCAGACTGCTAATTCACACTTACAGTCGAAGTGAATCACTTAACTGTTCTTCCTAAGACTTTCCTGCCTGTAAGGGAATAAAAGTTACTATCAGGGTGCAGAGGCTTAGGTGATGTTCGAAAATGAGCTTTTACAAATGCTGTGAAGGTTTAAAAAGCTGCATTTCTGAAAGGTAATGGAAGTGCTTGTTAAAAGCTGTCATCCCAACTGTAATATGAGTGTGAAATCTGTTACTGTTGTGAATTTTGGCCTAGTGATCCCTGTCTGTACAGAAACACTTGTGTAATCTGGTATTTTGTAACTACTACACATTTCAGCTCAGTGTCTTAATGTAAATCAGCAAATTCTTGTGAACTAATGTATGCTATCGTTTGTGTCTTACTTTCTCAGGTACCTTTGGAATGTCCAACAGAGACAGCTATTTTTATGCTGCCATAGTTGCTGTTGTTGCTGTTCATGTGGTACTTGCTCTGTTTGTCTATGTAGCGTGGAATGAAGGTTCTCGGCAGTGGCGGGAAGGCAAGCAAGATTAAAGTGAATATCACCATCTGATGCCTACGGACTGTAAACAGAGTAGTTGTGGATTGAGTAAAAACTTTCTTCATAATGTACGGTGTACACATACAACAAAGTGGAGGTTAATGCCTCAACACTGGAAGTCTGTATGAATAGAAAAAGATTTATGCTCATCTCATCTGAATACCAATATTTGGCTAAAGACTAAAACAAAAGTTATTCAACCTCAACTTGGCAAGGTTGAGAAGATCTTCACCTGAAATTGAAACAAATAGGCTGGGCTGAATGTGTGCACAGTTTGGGGTTTTTTGTTTTTTGGATTTTTTTTTTTTGTGCACATCTTGGAGCAGGCAAGGACAGCTAAGCAAAATGTTGGTTGAAGTCAATTATTAAGTTTAAAATTATGTATTGATTCCTACTGTTAACTTACTAGTTTCAAAAGAAACTGAGTAATATGCCAGTAGGACTAAAACACTAGCTTTGTTCATGTTTTATGGGCCTTTGCTCCATTTTGGGAGCACAGAATCAAACTGAGCATTGTTTTGTACTAGTCAGCCATGGTAATACAAGTATATAGTTTACATTTTTGTTTGGAGCAATGGAACAGATAATGCACTTTCCATAATCCCAGAAGGTAGTTCTTGAGGCTAAAAAACTTGCATGTTGGAGAGCAGTTAGTTAAATATGCTTGTAGCAATTGTAAGATATCACAGCCACAAATTAAAGGATGCACCCTTACAATGTCATTAGCAAAATATGGCTTCTCAGTTTTACCAAAAATCATTTTTGCATCGCATTTATCTAGAAAACATTATTTTTTGATTTATAATTAATCTAATCTCCAGGGCATATTTTTCTAAGTTATACAGAACCATTTTAGGTGATAACTTGCTGATATAGTAAGGAGTGACTGATACATTTCAGAGTGATCTGTACTACAGCTCAAATCATAAGTATAATGTGAATCCCAGCAATGAGCTTTACCTCCAATTAAATGCAGCAAATTCTCTGGAAACTCATATTTGGGGACAAAGATCAGGGCAAAACAACTAGTTGATCAGAAAACTTGATTTTGGTTCTGCACTTCATATTAAATTTTTTTTTTCTTTTAAATATAACTTTGGCTTGTTGCATTTTAAATTCTTATGATTTGTTCCTGCATCCTTTGGCTATTTCTAATGAATCTGGAAGATTGCAATATTGTGAACTTGCTTATCTGCCTACCTTTCCTGTTGTGAACCTTCCTTACAAAAGGAGAGATATTTAGTATTTATTTTTCAGTGAAAATACTAAATAGCAGTTGCTCTGGACTAGCTCTGTTTCAACTGATAACGGGCTGATTTTTTTTTTTTTATATTTTCTGGGGTGTAGTCATGAACAAAGAGAGTGGGTTTTAGAGATGTACAGGAGAAACAAGCATGTTTTAAAGGAAAAAGCAAACCATAGTGATGCTGTGAAATAATATGGTAATGATACTGTGACCACTGTTAAAAGATTGGCACCATCATATTTTATCATTGCTAATTCCCAATAATAAAAAACAGGCCTGTATGTTTTGTTGAATCATGAACTATATAGTCAAATCAGGATGAAACTTTGCTAGCATGCTGCCCTGAATTGTATTTTGGTTTTGTGCTAACCTTAACAGGCTTTTTGCATGTTTGGGGAACAGGGTACCACCATGCACAGAACTTTCCCAATTTGTTGTTTTTTTTGTTAGGGGTTAGGTTTCTTGGGTTTGTTTCATTTTGTTTTGTTTTTAAAGCAATTGCTTCGGGTTTTTCCATTTCATTTTTACCACTTACGCCATTTCTATGAGATTTTTGCTTAATACAAGATACAGAGTATTAGCTTTTGCACTTGCAGGCAAAATATGCCTATGACTATTATAAAACGAGGCACAGGTACATACCTGCCTTGCAGCTATAGAATGGAGTATTAAGCTGTAGAACCATCTCACATGTGGGATGAAGCATTAACGTGAAACCTGCTATTGCATAGTGACTTCAAATTAGGACAAATCAACCTTTAAATCTTGTTCCTACAGCATTAGGTTTTCCAGTCTAAAAGGCCAGTGTTAGGTTGCTGCTGGCACACTAGGAAATGATCCTGTAGTTTATTTCTCATGCAGTTTTATTTTATAAGGTGACACAGTGAGAAATTCCTATCTTCTCACCTATGTTCTACATGTTATATAATAAATAATGCCTTGTAAGAAAGAGAGACCTTGTAGAACAAATCCCATTATCAAGAACTAGTAAACAAATATTAGAGCTGAAAAGTTTCTGGACTTGTTTTGTTGCTGCTCACATACTAACACAATCATAAAGAATAGATTAGCTAAAGCAATGTACAGAGTAAATTTTGCTCAATTTATAATATGTTTGAAAATGAAAGGTCTGTCCTGCTTCACTAATTGTGTACTATATTATATCTATGTTTGTGTTCTATGGCAGGAATGTCCCGATGCTAAAACTGTATTTCCTTGGGATTGTGGAAATAATTACTTAACTTGCTGGGTTGATCACAAAAACTGAGATGTCCTGGCTCTCTCAAACGTTTCCAGCACATCTCAGCCATTTAAGAGTGGAAAAGATACTGTTAACCCATTCGCTACATCTTGTTTCTGCAACTGGCATATCTTGGTTTCAAAAACATTCCCTTGAGAGAAAGCAAGATGATTATGTGGAAAAGGGTAAGAGCAATAAGCTAGGTTATATATTGTCAGAGCAAGGAAGCTGGTGAGCCATCAGGTGAGTGACACAGTGGCTGCATGTACACAAAGCACTGCCTGCGCAGTCATTGAGTACTTGTATAACCAAGTACTCAATGACTGCAGTAACTGCGAGCTGCACAGTCGGCATCTCATGTAGACACGGCCAGTGAAAAGTACGCTATTGAAACCAATAAGAAGTCAGCACCACAGAATTGGAAGTTAAAAAGGGCTTAAAGAGCATCCATAGCACAGTTCAGATACGGCTTAAAATCTGCCTTAAACTCAATGTAAGCATTAGCTTGTCTAAAAACTGGCTTGGTCTGACTAATGTAGACAAGCCCAAAATCTGTTTGTTTAAAACAAAACAAGCACTATAAGTGCTACTTCAAGTAGGATTCTAACTCATTTGGATATCCAGAGATTTAGAAACATGGCTGTAATGCCTGCATACCTCAGTAATGGACCTCTTCCCCCCCAGTGGCTGTGCTAAGCCTCACCATAAAGGCAGAACTAAGGGACTACCCAAAAAGCTTGCAAACGAGGAACTTCTTCCTTGTTTGCAAGCTCTTTGGGCGTGGTCTGATGTAAGTGTTCATGCTAAGTGTTAGTTTGGCATAAACTGAGACGTCCTAATAAAGATTATGTATAATAGGGAGCTCTCTATCAGGATAAGCTTTGTTTGTAGAGGGATGCTGGTCTGCGGGACAACCAGTGAAATTGGTTTTGTGAACTGCTCTGCTAATGTCAACATAATGGGTTGCTAAGCCTTCTTGATAGTAGAAATTACATGCCATGATAATGTCTACTTGAAGCCTTCTTGTGCTTCAGCAGCACTTAAATATATTTTTAAAATCTGTATGTTCCAACCTTTGTAGCCTGAACATTTAATGTGTAATCCATTGTCTGTGCAGGGTAACATAGAAGCAAATCTGTATGCTGTAATGTTGTAACATTGTATTTCTAAAATCATAAATGTTTTTGTCTTGTATATTAGTTTTGTGTAAAAATAGTGCAAACCTTTTAACAAGGCAATGTTGGTGCACAAAGCTTGGTTTGCATTAATTTTTTTTTTTTTTTTTTTAAACTATGAATGATTTTTAGTACTTCAAGTACAGGAGCTTATGTGGTGGTTTAACAGGGCGAATAGAGTGACAGTTCAGTCACTGTACACTGTTCAGTGTTAAGAAATAGTCTTATTTTCCAAGCAGATCTCATGATCTGTATCTTTCATACGTGGGTGGGAGGAGGGGGGTAGTTAGTCATTTCAGTCAGAAGGCAGGGTATGTATGCACCTTTATAGACTGACTTATAGTCACCGACTTATGTTTTTTCTGCACATCCTTTCACAGTGAAGTGAACTTGGGTTTGTGAAAGTTCGTGCTATGTATATTATATATATATTTAGTTATCACATTTAGTTAAGTTAGTTCAGGAGTGGAATAAATGTCAGATGCAGCCACACTCTGTTTCCCTACAGCTCCTGCCTGTGCCTCTCGCTGGTGTCCATTGAGACCCCAGAAGTGACAGGGCCATGATGGTGCAGGCTTGTGACAGGGTCTCCATGGATACCAGCCTAAATGCTTAAGACCCATCGCAGTTGGAATCTTGTGCACTGGGGAAACTGGCCATTGTGGAATCCAAGGTCCAGTAGCTTTCCAAACTTGGTAATAGTTTTTCAGATTTCCTAGTTCTTGGTTGTCTGCACTTCTTCACTTTTCATGTAACCTTTCCTTTTATCACCCCAAAGACAGGAGGAATACTTGCTTAGTCTGAAATGAGTAGTGATTAAGAGGTGAGGCTATTTCATCTAGTTAACTTGATTGAATAGCTAAACCAGGTGAATGTGAAATCTGCAGAGGAAAATGTTCACTAATTGTCATCGATTAACTTGCATCATCTGGTCAATCTCCCCAAGACTAGCCAGCGTAAGCAAACGTTACTATACTAGTAGTAGTTTTTTGTATTTGAAATACAATGGATGGTTCGATATTGAGACTTATTTAGCATCTGGGTAGAAGCGAGGATTATTGGTCATTCTCATTTTATTTAAAGCAAATTTAAGTTTAGGTAAATGGCCCCCAGGAGTTGGCCATTGTCCAAGATTGTCAATAAACAAAGTTGGGGAACTTCACTTTTTGTCTTACTGCACTAGCAGAATGATTTGCTAGGTGGCAGGCTTTTCTTTGTAATTTTCAACTTTTTTTAGATGCTGTATTGGTAAGGAAATACCAGTAATAGTGATTTTTCCAATAGGATATTAGAATCTTAACAGAGATGAACCTGAATAACTTGGTGGCATTCACGATTTGGGAAGGTACATTAGAAGCCTTGGAGAAGCAATATTGTTGCCCCAAGCAGCTTGCAATCTAAGGACAGAGAATTGGAGGGGATGGAGGAAAGTGGAAAAAATACTACCTTTTGTTTTTCTCTGTAAACTGTAAAACAAATCTGCACAGCAGCGGCTGCTCTCTGAGGGGGATACAATTTGGACACGATGAAAGCCTTGCAGATGAGGTCAGAGAGGCCATGCTCTGTGTTGGAGGTCATCTGTTGAAGGCAGAGGAGTGATGAAGGGGTGAGGGGAAGGGAGTTGGCAGGTGAAGATAGGAACTTGAATGTGCCTTTTTCACACATACTGTCTATTCCAGTTCTCTGGGCAATTATCAGAGTGGGTTTGATTTAAATAAAATCATTTAAAATCACGATTTAAATAATGATTCAAATCACTGGTCAGGAAGCCTCAATTCAGTCATTGTTTTCTACCAAAAGTGCACTCTTGTTGTTTTGATATCCTTTATTCATTGAACTTCTTGAAATTTTACACTTTAGACACAGGGACGGGCTGGACTCTGTGTGCACAAACTTGCAGGGAGACAAGAGGGCTGATGGGTGAGTAATCGGGTCTGTTATCGCTCATCTCCATATACTGCTGTTAACAAGGATGTCATCTCTGGAGACGAATCCAGTTTGAGAACTGAAACGAAACATCACAAAGATGCTTAATGGGATCTTCTAGACTGAACACTAAGTCTTATTGGGTAGAGTGGTTTTCTTTAATCTTTTACTAATCTATAGAGAAGCCACTGTGAACCCCATAAGATTGGGCCCCTAATATAGCCTGTTGGCCGTGGCCTGTTGTGACCTATTTATAAAACTTTTCTAAAAGGGTTACATGGGTATATTGTCTCAAATAGTATAAAATTAGAATTTATAATCTATGACTATATCTGAGCATTAACATATCTTAAAACTATATATAAGGGTTTGTTTTGTTTTTGTTTTTTAAATCTTAACAAAAAAATTTTAAAAAATTAATTTAAAAAATCTTTTTTTTTTATTATTTAAAAAATCATTTGATTTTTTTTTTTTTTTTTTTTTTAATCCACCCTGGTAATTATGCCAAACCATTGCTCTAAACTATAATATGCAAATTTTCATATAAAATGTCAAGGCAACTTTGATTTGGGGTTCTGAAAACTTCCAGTTAAGAACATTAACCTGCAATGCTGTTCCTACTAATTTTCTGCATGTTTTGGGCCTGTATGCATAAGTTTGAGCCTTGGATGTTTGGAATGCACAAAAAAGCATTGTAGCCTTCTGATAATTCTCCTCAAAGGGGAAAGTCGAGTCTGAAATGCAAATGTATTATCAACAAGCAACTGGCACGCTTACCCTTGGTAGCTGTGATCTTCTAGTTTTTTTAAACAAGAGATGCAAGCTTCTTGTTTTAAGTAGACAAACAATAGTATTCTCTGTGTTAGATTACTGCGTGCCTGCTGCATTTGGTTGAAACTTCCAGGGTAGTTGGAAGGGAGTTGAAATGAATGTGCTAGGATTGGGCTTGTAGCCCTGAGGCTGGATTGAGATCTGGTACAGAAGTGAACGTCTGGATTGGGATTTAGGGGTCATGACCATTCTAAAGTCACGGTAAATACTGTGGGTGACATGAGTGGTATGCAGATAATGTCCAGGAAAGGACCTTCCTTGCTCGCCAGTCAGTTACCCCATATTCTTGAAGTCGCCCTGCCTTCTAGCTTAGACACACAGATTGGGAAGAGAGATCTTGTTGGGGTCTGATGGTGTGGGGTAGGGAAAAGAAGTCTGCTTTACTTGTAAGATAAACTCCCACTTGTTCCTGGTTCATACAGGTGAACTGTTAGATGGCTCTTTTGGCTGACTTCTGATGCCTAAATTGGACTAGTGTTTTGCTCTTCAATTGGGGCTACATTTAAAAGATTGTTTAAAAGCTTCAGTGGGCTCTAAAGGTGGAGCTCTAAAGGACTCTAAAAGATACTTCTGTTCAGAGCATGTAAGACTCTTCATTCATTGGCTAATTTGCCATAGCCGCTGCCAGATATAGGCCTCCATATTTAGGTTGTCACCATGTCTGTGCTGAGTCCCTAGAGTTGAATATTTGGGGGCAGAGCTTTCTCAGTGGCCAGGACACTTTTCTGGACACTGAAATCTCCTTTATCTCTCCTCCTTTGTGCATGTGGTGGGGGTTTTTTTGCCTGAGATGGATAAAGCAAGTGCACCCTTTGCCTTCAGATGCTCAGTTGAGGTTTTTACCCTTGCGTACATTTAACGATGGCACTGGTGACTTGCTGCAGAAAAAGATCTTTTTGCTGCCAGTCAGCACAGGTCATGCTATAGTTTAATCGTTTCAATGTCAATGGCCCGAGGCTTAGGCAATGGGTGTGTTTTATTAATTAAAACTTTTTTTTAATGGATGGTGATTTATGGGTGAGAATTGTAGGAGGGAAGCCACGAAAGCACAAAAGTAAACAGTTCTGGAACGGTACGCTCTGAGCTCTCGGTACACTCTGTGGGCGTAATCCTGCGCTCCAGGCACCATCGCTGTCTATTATGTTTTTTCTTCCTTAAGACACTGAGGTTTCCCTGAACTCTGGATTTTAAAATGTAGCTCCACTTTGAGACCCACCCAGAGGGTGGAGAAAGTGACCTGTCCTTAGGAGGGTGAAACCCATCCGCACAGCTGCAAAAGGGGTAAACCTTTCTTGTCCAACCCTAGCCCTATGCTAGTGTGAACTCTCTTAGGGGGAAGAGGCAGTCTCCAAAGCTGTTCTCTTTGCTTGTTCGTAGCTGCGTTCAGATAGCTGTCACCAGCGGTCGGATGTTTGAAATTGCATCAGGTAAAGACTCTACAACAAACCTATCCCAGTAGTTGGGGTGCGAGACCCACATAATAGTGAAGCAGGATCACCTCACATTTCTTGGATGTCTGATATAGGGCACTTTGAGAACTTGCCCAAAGTCAAAATAGGGAATCGGCACATGAGCTTTCATCCTAGTTTTGAGTTTTAATGTCTAGTTTTCTAAGCCAAGCCTCCCTGCATCAACTAATATTTTTAAAAACCATTCCTCAGTGTTGTACAAAGAGGTGTGGAATAGAATATGCCAAAGAAAATTTTCAAAAATATCATAGTTTTGGTTGAAGCTAAGGGATTTTTGTCTAAATCACTATTTTCCTTGCTGAGATCTTGCTGGGGTGATCCGACCCTAGCTGACTTCCTGCCCCTTGGGCAGGGGGCTGGACCCGATGATCTGGCGAGATCTTTTCCAGCCCTAATGTCTGTGATGCAAAATGCCAGCTGTCGTGGGTCTGAATCTGGACCAACCCAAATCATGACCACGAGTCTATACAATCTATATAGCAACCAAAAAGTCAGTGAAGGCAGTTTTCATAACACCAATTTGTTGCCAAATTAAAAAATAAAAGTAATAGGAACTCCCTGAGGTTAGAGAAGTTTGTAGTCTGTCGGTATGAAAGCATAATTTCCATTAGGAGATAGCAGCATTAAGAGCTGTACAAACAAAAGAAGCTTGCTTCACCGGGTAGGCTTACAGGAATGGAGATGCAGAGAAAAGGTAGCCAATTCCTGAGAGCGTGTCTGTGTTGAGAATCTCTCTCCCTTAGGCTGAGCAAGAGTCAAAACCCTTCCCATAGTTTAGCAAGATTGCTGTTTCAAGCTGGCCCCTTTCTCCAGGCACTCAATATTGCATCCTTCCAAAAAAAACAAATGCTCCATCTGCTTCCCTTCCAGTGTGAGAATGACACTTGTTCTCAGCAGAAGGGATAGCATTCTCTGTGGGAACTTTGGTGCTGTTGGGAAATATGCTGGGACCAAAGCTGTTTAAGCATATCCTGCACGCACACGCTCTTCAGTCTGTATGCTTACCCAACATGTACCTGTGATCTCCCTGCACAGATGACCAGCAAAGCTGCTGGCTGTGATAATCGTGCAGTGTGGATGCTATGGGAGACTTGCTCAATTTAGGCCACTGAACAACTGTTAGACAACCATGATTGCATCGGGCGGCGTGCATTAAAGGGATAATTTACAATACCTTAAAGGAATAGCACCACAATAAGGGGTTGGCTGGTCTCCTCCCATGTAGCCAATCCAGTGCCAGGTAAATGAACCACTATAGTTGTCTATTTTGTGTGAAAGCTCAAAACCCAATAGAGCAACGTGCTGATATGTGCCACTCCCTTCGCTTGGCTGCTGTCTAGCAATAAGCCCATAACAAAAGAGAGGCAGGGAAATGTGGCTTCCATTCTATGACTCGTGTACTTCTTACAGCAGCCAGTACAGCTCAAAACCTGAAGCTCCTAAATGTGTTAGCAAAATAATAAAAGCAACAACTAAAACAGGAAAAATCTTTTCCTTTTGAGGACAATTAACATAGCTCTCAGTTGTCTAAGCAGGCATCTGATGCTCTTTCAGCAGTGTTAGGTTCTGGTATCACTGAACTAATGGCTCTTTCCAGTGAGGGCCATTGACTTGGCTAGGGATGCAGTATGCAAAGGAACGAATGCTTCTGACCTTGTCTGCAAATTTCTACTCTATCATTTGTCTCCAATCGATGATATTCATTAATGCCTGTGTGGTAATAAGGTTAGCGTTCACTTTTTAAAATACTATTTGCCTGATTTTTTTCCAAGCAGATACTATGACAAACTGCCGGTTTCATGATCTATTCATAATGGGGGAATGCCCAGAAACCCCAATTGTGATAAAAGCTGTGCAAAGATCCAAGGTAATGATAGCTATTCCCAAGACATTATGACCTAAGGTCCCCAACTGGCGAACGCATACAGAATTATCTTCAAGCATGGGAGTAGGCCTGTTGAACTTCACAGTATGATGTATGTGCTTAAGCGTTTGCAGGGCTGAGTTTGAGACAGGATGCAACAAGAAGCTACAACAAACAGTAGAGTTGGAAGGCATTGCAATGTTGACATGTTTAGTGGATTGAAGAAATCCTGGTTTGAAATTAGATGAGCAAAGAAGCTAAATCCTTTTTGCATTTGAATGCTGATCATTTAACAGAACAGGCTTTGACTGAATTTCATGTTTGTCTTGGTACAGCATGATCAAAACAAGGGACTTGGCTGATCCTCAGAAGCAGAGTTTAGTGAGCAAGTTTCATGTTCGTACTCCCCCAGTGAGAGAGCGTGAGTATAATTGTTTTTGCCCTTGAGTGTGGGCAGCACGGAGAACACATAGAAGAGCTGCCATCCATACCTTGAAAATAGGCCTGTTTCTCTTGTCAGTCTATTGCTTTTTTTATCCTTTCGAATAGTTGTTTATACTAGATTCTCTTTTAATGTATAGCCCTGCATAGGTAACATGCCTTTTGATTCCCTTGCTTCTATGGAAGGGTGTATAGGTAGGATAGGTAACCCAAGGGACTGTTAGTGCCCTTTCTCTTTGAGATTAATCACGTTGTTCCTAATTTCTCTGTGATCATTTTTTTTTTTTTAAACTGCCCTGGATGGTTGGCATCAGCGATGGTCTTTAAACACCTGTGTGCCTAAATGTACCTGCAGGTCAAGTAGGCAGATGTCACAAGTGATGCTCAGAGATGAGTTCTTGTGGGTGCAAAAGCAGGTGAAGCTCATTTAGAAACTTGTATGCATGTGCAGGCTTCAGGAAGGAAAATGAGGCTGGAGCACATCCTAGGCAAAACTGAGATCAGACCAGGCTTGCATATCTGAACTGCAGAGCTGTTGTCACGGACCAGGAGCCTGTTTGTCAATGTGCAAACATGAGGGGTATGCTGCTAGCCAAGCGCTTTTCTGCTGCATGGCCTTTGCTTTTATAGGGATTATTTCCTGTTTGCTTTGCATCATGGGTCACTTCTGGCTTTTGTACAAGAAGGTGAATTGCAGGAAAACACAGCTGGAAGAAACCTCAGGAGGTCATTTGGCCTAACCCCCTGCTCTCTAGACAAGATCATCCCTGTCTAGGAATGATCAGCCAATTCCAGCAAACCTCAGCCAATTGTTGGAAGTTTTTTGGTGTAGGTTAGACAATAATGGAGATGCCAGACCATGAGTCAAGTGTTTTCCATTAGCCACTCCTCTTACAGCGGGAAATCTGTGTGCCTTATGTCACGATGGAAAGTTCTGTCACCAAATGACATTTACTCTTGCAAAAGCAGCTGGGTTGACCACAAAGCAGATTCTGGAGAAGGGATATTTGAATCAACCAGGATGGGGAAGGGTGTGAGGTTAGCCGTCCAACTGAGGTAATGGACATGAGACACAATTAGGAAAAATCATTATCATTTATAAAAAAATATATATATTTTCAACAACCTACAGAATATAATCTCTTCATGGCAATTGCCTCAGTGTTCCAAGTATTTCTTAAAAGGTTCTGGGCCTTTACCGACAAAGGACTAGAGAGCTTGTACAAACCCATGGCTTATTCTAATGGCCTTTGACCCAAAACACAGTTAGTTTTTTATATTTTACCAGCACAGATTCTATCAATAACACACTAATATTTTTCCCAGGTACCCCCGTAGCAGGATTGATGTGTATGGCTTTCCAGAACATCATGTACAGCATTTGAAGCCATGCCATTTGCAAGGCAGGATGAACAGGGTGCATTAACAGGTATAACTGGCAAGCTTGAATGTTGTATAATGCTTATATCGCTCAGGCGTTTCATTTACCAAAAACGGTTTGCATGTTGCAGAGGAATGTCTAACTACGCAGCCAGATAGACAGACCTCCTCCAGCAGAGGATAGACCGCCTACAATGTCACACAGCACTTGTCTTTGCCTGGCATCTTCATTATTGCAGGAGCACAAATGAGGTTGGCTGTCTTTGTGCTTGGCCTTGTCCAAACCTAGTGAAAGATGATACCTGTCCTGAAGATCTCCTCAGGATAAGCACAGAGGACGTGGCAGAGAAAAGAGTGTGGGTTTACAGCAGGCTAACTGATGTGTCATAACATCTGAGCTGAGAATGGCTTTACATCGGTATCGTGGTCTTGTAGAGCTATAGTGTACGGGAGGGCACACACACATGTTCCTGCTGCACCCAAGAGATGGAGTGGCAGGCCTTATGTTATACAGAAAACTATAGGTAGCAGTGGCTTCCAATTTTTCTGTTTTCTTAAATTAGTGGGCCAGTGTTCAGACAGCAGGACCACCCTATCCCATCCTGTTTCACAGACACTCATCCCATAGCATTAGGTTAGGATTGGGTCACTGATGAACACACAGGATGTCATTTAACTTCTACGTATCGTTTTTACCTGCTTCATTTGCACCTCGATATAGCAGCTCTTGCTATCGGGCATGTTTTCCTTTTGTTGTTGCAACCTCTTTTTTCTGGCTATTGTCTCTGGTTTGTTTTTGACTGAATCTTCAGTCCTCTCTTTATTCGGGCAGTCTTGGAGCTCTGTGGTCTACAGGATGCTTTTAACTTTACATTTACTTCCTCTGTCCAATATCAAACTCTCTTCCATACCCTCTCTAACATTGTCAGGGTCCCATTCAAAGAAGAGCACACTAAATGGGCTCTACATCACATTTAAGGATGAGATGGCAAATATGAAGTGCAGTTCCCATGTATTCTTTCAGTTCATTTACCACTTTCATCTTCTCCCTTCTTTATACCTCAAAACTTCCTCCTTTACTAAGCGCAAAGATGCTATGAACTTACAGGCCATGATCTCAGGTCAGAGTCAAAACGTGCATTTGGCAGGATGTCGAATGGAGTTATGGAGAATATGGATACTAATATCATGGAAGGTAAAGTAAGGAAGTGTGGTGTGCAGATGATGGAGAACCTATTTGCTTAATTCCTTTTTTGGGGGGGAGGGAGGGATACCTTCAGGGGTGTGTGGTGCATGTCCTGAATCTTAACTTTAAGAAGTTTACTGTATGGGGGGGAATACATTCATGCTTAGCTAATCTGTACTTGCTGTCTTTTCCTACCCTGAAATATTTTATCATATGAAAGAGGGTTTTTTTTATTTTCCATATTTAAATATATTTTCATTCCTAATCTGAAAGCTACTTTCCAGTGTCATTTTCTTTTAGAACAATTGGTGGAACTGTTTTGATTAAGCTTTTATCATCCTTCAAGAGCCCCTATCTGCGGTGCACAATAGATGCAAATGAATTAATTTTTTTTTTCTGAGACAAGCTTGCTTTTTGTCCTACAGAAGTGATGACTCATGAGATTCAGCCAAGCCTTATCTGTATTCCTCCTCCAGCTAATAAGTTAAAAGTGAGTGGTGTGTTTATATTAAAAGGCAGTTCATGCTTACCTCACCGGGGAGCTTGTTTGAACATTGAGTTCACACACATACAGGAAAAAAAAATCCGCCCCACAGAGAATCTACATCTGAGTATTAATGCAGCCGTGTTAATGTGTCTTTCCTTCCACCCCAGGTGAGGAAAATAGCATTAGGATTTTTAACTCATTCTGATCATCATGGTATGGGTAAGTGCAGGCTGTTGTGCTTATAAATGTTAGCAACGGCTCTTGAAGGCATTGCTAATGACCTGCAAGCTGCAAAAGGCAGAGAGGCCCATGAAGGTATGTAGCCTGGCTGCTACCAGTACTTAAGCAAGCTGCTTTGAAGCTAATGGGTATCCCTACAATAAACTCAGGTTTACTTGCTGGATATCAACTGCAGTGTAGTGTAGAAATACCCATTAGCTTGCATGGGGCTCTGTGTTGCCCTCGCTGGGTTACTTCCAGGATCTGGGCTAAGGCCAGTAGCTCTGCACAATGCTGCAGTGGGTGGTGTAGATCTACTCCAAGACCCAGAAAAAACTGAGAACTTTTCTAGTGTTCAGCAAGATATAAAACACCTAGGGCTTTTCCACTCACAGACTTAGCATCAGAGACTTTGCAAAAGAAGAGAGAGAGAAGCCACTTGTGTGAGTCCATTCTGTGCTCAGACTATGGGACCTTCTCACAAAGGGTATATCCTCCTCCTCCTATGGTGGAGCTTCCCCTTGTCCTGGAACTGATCTGGTTTTGATGAGCAGTAGGAAGCAGGATGGCAGGATCCTCCTGCAGCTGGGAACTTAGCTTTAGAGGGAACCCTGGCTGGCAGGGCTGACTGTGCAGGGCCTCCCAAGGCAAGGGAGGCAAAGGAAAAGCCTCCCTGGGGAGAGGTTCTGAAATGTCCTTAAAAGAATGATCAGAAATACCTTCTGCAAGGGTGGGGATAATGTGCATGGCAAATGTTAGTGCTGGGCTTGTCTGTGTGGATTGATGCTAATTATATGCAATTTTTAATCATCAGAGGTTTTCTTTTGCCTTTCCTTGTGCACATCAGTCTGCACAGTGTGTGGCTTGAGCCTAGTTGTATAGCCAGAATAACGTGAGCCTGGACGGTGCATTTCCGTTTAGAACTTGAGCAGCTCTTGTCTGTACCCCGAGTTAAAAATGAATCCAGCTCATGAAAGGACCCAGCAAAAAAACCTACCCCTTCTTGGCCCAGGTATTTTGTTTCCACCTCTCTAAATGCCAACTTTTCTATACACTTGTGATTGGTTTTCATCTCTGAGGACAGTTCCCCGTGATCAAAAACAGCTTGGCCAGCCAGTGCTGGCTTCTCTGCGCCGTTTCACTGGAGATTCTGTTTCATTGGAGTATTGCTTTCTTGTGATAACATGCACTTTCCTCATTGCTCAAAGTGTGGGGGACCACTGCAGAGCCAGGCTTGCGTTGCCCAAGTCCTAGTACCAACCCTTCACTCTCAGGCATCCCGGTGGCGTTAGTAGTTTCATGATGTATAGAAACAAAGACCTTTCAAATGAAGAGCAGGCATTAAAATATCTACACACACAAGCAAACAGACTCCACAGGAGCTGCTGTCCTCCCACTTCATTTATCAAGGACCATACTGTCTTGAGCTTGCTATAACATAGACAGGTGACTGCTGGCAGAATAACACCACAAATACATACATCATCAAACACCGAGCTATTGTCATGAGGGCTACAGCATTGGGACTCAGCCTTTAAAATATTAGCTCAGTAACTTTAATATTGCAATCTGCAGAGTGCTCTGTAAAGGAGTGGTATTATGTAGGGGGTTCCTATTGGTAGGGATAGTCACAGTGACTTTCAGTTATGCAGCAGTTAGTGAACTATTGTATTTGCAGGAAAGGTGGGGGGACTCGAAACCAGTAGAGAAGAAGGCATGTGTCCTTTCACCCTGCCAGTCACAGTGTGGGACTGGATGTTATGTGCATGATGCCCTCATTCTGACCACTGCGTGTCACTCTTGAAGCTCGCTCAGAGGAGCTTGAGATCATGCCTGCCTCCGCAGAAAGCTTCTAAGACAGTCCTGTACGGAATGAAAAATCCTGCCAGAGTCTTTCCAGAGTAGCAGTCAGGTCTCTGACAAGTACAAAGGGAAATAGACTGTCTAGTAAGTAATTAGCCTGGATCATTTTGGCTAGGAAGCAGTCAATCTCTAGAACACATCATTTGAGACAACTGAATTCTTCAGCAAGCTGCTTTGTGACAGATGTAGTCAGGACTCTCTTTAGAGAGCGAGGTAACTTGTCTGCCCAGATGGGATGAGAGCATCTGACAGCATAGGAAAGTGTTAACAAGCCCCGTTGTTTCCTCTGGCATGTTGTTGCATCTGTGTGTTGTATTTGCTTCATTAGAAAGTGCTATTTTATTAATAATCTTCATATCACTTAACTTTCCAGCAGAACTTGGAAATAAATCAGTCCTTTCTTGGGCTTGCTAGGATCCTGCTTTTCTCTGCTTCAGGGAGCCTTAACACTTATTGAAATCCATAATGATTAATGAGGTCTTTCCAAAGCTTCATATTTTCAAAGCATTTTGCAAACATTAATTAGTTATGGTTAACAAGAGCCTGAGGCTGCTTTGCATTAAAGTACCCGACTGCTCTTTCCTGTGCACACTTCCACGCAAGTGGGAGGGATACCCTCTCATTTGAAAGTCCATTCAGTGCTTGCACAAGGCACTAGTGGCTCCTGTCCTCCTTGCTACCTAGGCAAAAACTTCCCTAATGTTTTACCAGCCTACCCAAATGTCCTCAACACCCCAAGACTCTCTGGCTGTAACTCTTAGACATCCCCATTCCTGACATCTTTTTCTCTAAGCAGGGGAAAAAAATCAAAAGGAGCGTCATGGGCTGCAGCAGCTGGTGTGTGTTCGATAGGTCACTTCAGCCAGCTGGCAAAATTTAGAGTAGTCTTGAGGTTGCTCTAACTTGAGGGGATGGAGAGAATTGAACCTTAGACTCCATGGCAGCCATCCAACTCTGCTATATCCAGAGCCCCAGCCCCTGAAGTCTGTTTGCAGGTACAGGCTGTCATCTCTGATCTCGTGCATCTGTGAGAGAAGGCATTTCACCCACCCTGTGTTCAGTCTCCCAGAAAGGTGCAGTTTTTGTTATTTCAAAAAGACTGGGGAACAGGGTTGTGATGTAAACATTGATCAACTAAGGACAGAGCTTAAACCCCTAAATTCTCTTGGTGTAGGTTGCCAAGCTGCTTTCAACTGTTGGCTTTGATTGGGGCCGAAATGGAGCCAGTGACTTAGCTATGAATGCTCAGTCTTGCCAGCTACTTCATCCTCTCGTTCCAGCTGTTAATTATTCAGTAGTTCTCATTCCAGAAGAACGAGTCAGTCCTTTGAAATGTTTCTCTTCATTAACATAGGGTTTCAAGGAAAGATTAGGAAAAATGTTCATAATAGCATGCAAACTCTAAATAGAAATCTTCATCTCCCAATGCCAACAGTCCCTGGCTGCTTAGCGAGCAAGTCATTTGTAGATATTGGGATTTTTTTTTTGTGTGCATGTTTAGAAAAGTAGAAAAGTAAAAAATTAGTTTCTAGCCAGGAATAGCAAAAGCCCAGAGCCAAATTACCATCTTCTCCACACCATTTTAGTCCGATTATGTACGTGCATGACGCACATCTTTGCTCACTTGTCTTGACGTACAAGCAACTACTCCCATGCGATTTAAGCAACTCATGTGTATAAATCCCCATAGTACCTGCAAATACACAGTAGCACATGTGAAGAGTTGGTTGCGGATACTTTAAGATGCAGACCCTTCAGCCGCCCCACTGAAGATGGTCACGTTGTTTCATAGCAGCAAGCCAAGGAATTTGTCCTTGCATCAGGTGAATATACACCAGGGCATCATCGCAGAGAATTGCACTTCATGTCCTAGCACAAGGTTGTCCAAGTGGTGGCCCACAGGCTGCATCCCAAGGGATGAACTTGCAACCCCCCACGGTCCTGGTTTGGGCCCCACTGCCAGCACTGCTGTGGCCACTGCTGACCTCTATCCCCCTTCCTCCTCCAGCTTCCACTTCTTGTTCCTACCCCTGAGGGTGGTTGTAGGTAACCTACAGGGCTGAGAGAGCCTGTTAATAGGAGGCTCGGGGTAAGGGGGGACTTGGGGACATGCAGAACAGGACCACTGGCACAGAGCAGCATGGGTGGGGGGGGTGTAACATGGTGGGGATCCCTGCTGCACATCATGGCAAGCAATGGGGGAGGGGGTGTATGTGGCCCCCGGCACCTTAGAAGCTGGACAGTCCTGTCATAGCAAATTAGTGAATTAAATCTATGGTCCAATACAATGATCGGAGTGTGTGCTTTGTGCTCCCACGCCCTGCAAAACACAAGAGCAGCGGTTGAAAACAATCTCGTCCTTATCTGCTAGTTTTCAAATGGATAAACGTTTTCTATTTTGAGAGGTGGGGAAAGGGTGGAAGCAGGAGGAAGTGGAAACTATCCTCCGTCACAGAAACCTTGGGTTGAACTTGGCATCTGTGTTCAAAGACCACAAGCAATGGCGGGGAATTCATGTTCTTTGCTTACCAGCTGTTGGGGGAACTTCTAATCAGCTGCAAACTCAGCACTGCCCAGGCAATGTTTGACTTCTCTGAAAGACCTGGCAGTGGCCACTTACTGGGATGTTCTGGGTTTGAACTGCCAATAGTTTTTTCAGCATTCATCGTACCTTGTCTGGTAGTGTTTTCTTCTATGAAAGCAAATTTAAGTGGGGGAAAAAACCTCCCTTATTTGGTCCCAACTTCATTCCCTCCAAGGATAGAGCTCTGTCTTCTACTTCTGTGCAGGAGTAAGGTGCTAAGATCTTTACGTAAAGAGGCAGAGGTCCATTAGGGTGGCCATTGGTCCTGTTTTATACCGGACTGACCTGTTTTTAAACCCTTTGTCCCCTGTCCTTTTCTAAATGAAGAATGCAAAAAGTCCCGTTTTTTCAGTCTATTGGTGGAAACGCACGTCAATCATTTGTCCGTGCAATTCTGTTGGCTGTGCCTAGAGGTAGGGCGGTGCACAGCCAGGAGGAGCAGGGTTCCCAGCTAGCCAGGGAGGGAGGTGGCCTTTTTGCAGTGGCCCTGCCCCTTGCTGCTGATTGGCCAATGGGTCATGTGGCCTCATCCCTCGCTACTGATTGGCCAAGGAGGCAGCAGCCCTGCCCCTCACCTGAGTGGCTGGGGGGGCTGGTGGTCCTCTCCCCCTCACCAAGGGGATGTCCTGTATTCTGGGGATGCATCAGTGGCCACCCTGAGGCCCACTAATACCACTTTGTACATCTGTGTGTTGGGGCTGAAGACCCAGCCTAGGATCTGAACCCACAGCTGTCACCCTGGCAGCTTCCTCAAACTGACATTGTTTTGCGTTGGGTTAAAATTGCCGGACGGGTTCAGCTGGACTATGCAGAGCTTGAATGTGGCATATCCTCTTTGGCTATGACAACATGGCACAAGGCAGTGCATTTCTGAGCTGTGCCCTGCCGACTCTGCGGGCATGGGCTTCAAGACCAGAAGTGGCATCACCATGCTAACGCAGCCGCAGGGCTTTTGCTTTGGGAGGTAACTGTGTGGCAGTGATTTGCATGTCTCAGCCCAGAACTGTCTTGTGCCTCTTATTACTTCCAAGGCTCGACCTAGTGCTTACAATTCACCAGTTAAAGATCACAAGTAATTCCCTAAACTATCCCCTAATGGTACGGTCTTTTTTCGTGCCCCGAGATGAATATGGCGCTATTGTATTATGCAAGTAAAACCCCTCTCTGTGTTACTGTTATACAGTCTAGTGTACCCAGCTCTTTGTATGGCACATGGTAAGAGGAAGTTCATAACTTATTTTCCACATGCATTGACACACAATTATGAGGTAGAATTATTATTTTATTTTTTTACAGCATGCAGGGAATGTTTAAAAGCTTCCATGGCAGAGGCATATTTATGACAGGCCAAAAATCCTTGTAACTTGTTACAGCCAGGAAAAACAACAACCCATAAATGGATTAGAACATAATGTCTGATGAGAACTATGAAAGCGATTATAGAACCACAAAAATGAGTGTGCTAAAAACTGAAATCATAGAATAATCCTCCAAAGGGCAATTGCTCCCTGGTCCATTTATAATGGTAATGCGTTCAGCTTTTGTTTTAGCCCAACTTGGAGTCACTGCCTCCCTGAAAATCTCTTGACTCACCTTCTAAAAAGATACTAGAGATGTTGGGGGGGAAGGGGAATAGGCTTGACAAAACCAGGTCATTTCATTGGCAAGAGCAGAGGAGGAGGAGCAATTCTGCTTCAAATGCAGAGCTTAACTTCAGGAATGCTGCTGCACTCCCGGTAATGCCATCACAACGTCACCCTAGGTGATGAAATAAAAGGAGAAAGGGCCTGACCAAGCAGCCAGTGCTTTTATCTCTGTGCAGCAGTGTGCCCTGTACTTCATGAAGCGTGTGTGTGCACGCGCACACTAAACATCCCTAGCACTGCCCCATTCTGGTCCGGACTTTATAGCCAGGCCTACACAGGGTCGGGATAGTGATGCCAGGAGTAAGCAGGGGTAAAAGAGGTGCAGTGTTTTCATTCTCTCCAAAATAAAAACCTCACAGAAAACTCAGAGCCCTCTTAAAGGAGACTGAAGCCAGGTACCCTTGTTGCACTGAGACGCCCATCCTGTGGGAGCTCCCAAGCAGTGGAGCTATGAGGTCTTATAACCCAAAACAAGCATGGCTTTCTCACGGGCAGGTCTTGTCTTACCAACCTCGTTTTCTTTTACAATCAGGTGACTCACCACCTGGATAAGGGAGAGGAGGTTGACATTATATACCTTTGACTTCTAAAAAGCTTTCGATCTGGTATCCCACGATGTTCTCATGAGAAAATTGGAAAACCAGCGGTGTCCCACAGAGGTCGGTGCTTGGTCCAGTGCTTTTCTACATCTTTATCAATGATTTGGGTGTGGGGTGAAGAGCTCGCTGGCCAAGTTTGCGGATGACACCAAGTTATGGGAAAGGATGGTCACGCTTGAAGATAGGTTGCAGATGCAGGTGGACCAAGACAGGCTGGCAAGTCGGGCAGACCGAAACCAGATGAAGTTCAACATTGAGAAATGTAAAGTGCTCCATCTGGGGATGAGCAACCCTCTGCACACCTACAGGCTTGGCAGCACCAACCTGACCAGCGCTACAAATGAAAGGGACCCAGGGGTAATAACTGACCACAGTATGAACATGAGCCGGCAGTGCGACACTGTAGCCAGCAGGGCCAACAATACCCTGGCATGCATCAATCAATGCATCTCCAGGAAACCCAAAGAAGTGATTCTCCCACTCTACGTGGCATCGGTGAGATCGCAGCTGGAGCACTGCATCCAGTTCTGGGCACTGCACTTTAACAAGGACGTGGTAAAGCTTGAGAGAGTCCAGAGAAGAGCAACCTATATGATCAGAGACTTGTGTGGCAAGCCATGCGAGGAAAGGCTGAGGGATCTGGGACTTTTCAGCCTGAAAAAGAGAAGGCTGAGAAGGGACTTGGTAGCAGCTTGCCACTACATCGGGGGCATGCATCATGGGCTTGGTGAACAACTGTTCACCAGGGCACCCGAGGGGAAAACCAGGAGTAATGGTCTCAAACTCCTGGAAGACCATTTCAGGCTCAACATTAGGAAAAACTTCTTCACAACTAGGGTGTCCAGACTGTGGAATAAGCTCCCTCCAGAGGTGGTGCAATCACCTACCCTGGAAATCTTCAAGAGGAGACTGGACGGTCACCTTACTGGGGGTACCTGCTTTCTTGTTTGGTAGAGGGGACTGGACCCAATGATCTTCCAAGGTTCCTTCCAGCTTTACAGTCCATGAATCTGTAATATGAGTCTGTGGGCCTCACAAAGCACAATGCCCTACCGGGGACATCCCTAATCCCCCTGAAGTGTGAGGGAATTGCCTTGGAGATACCTGCTTTGCCTCCTACCTTGCCACGCTGCCTCCCTTGCAGACGCTTACAGTTACCACAGGCATTTTCTCAAGTATCCTTGAATGCAATAAGGGTGTTAGGCCCCAAGGAGTAGTGTTACTGTGTACAATGCATCTCCTGCCATTTGATTTCTCCTTTTCCTTGTATTGTTGAGCATCCAGGTTCAATGCATGTTGGAGTTTCTCCAATATAAATGCATTTAATGAAACAGATCCAAGAGTATGGAAGGCAAGCAGGTGGGAAAGGGGGAAGCTAAGGAACAGACAGTGAGGAGTGGGAAGGGATGACTGACACAGGGCTCACTGTTTATCACACACCAAAGCATAATACTGGCAGCAGATATGAATAGAAGGGCTTATAAGTAGCCTAGTGTTTGTCTAATGTCCCTACATCATTCAGTCTCATTACCGTTGTCACTGCCAACAGTAGCCAAAAATGTAATAAAATAATTATGGTAATGGTGGAGTGATGTTTGTAGCCATGATGGTCCAAGAATTATGCAAGAGGAAGTATTTTGTGAGTGATGTCTTTTGTTGGACCAGCAGCATGGTGAGGATAATGTTAGACAAGTTTTTGAATGCACAGCCTTCTTCATCAGACCTTTATTACTGAAAGCTTGTCTAACTTTACTCCATCTGTGCAGTTGGTCCAATAAAAGATATCCCCAAGGAAATTCTTGTCTATCACAAAATAGTGATATATTTGCAAGCAGGAATGGACCTATAATCTCTATCTTGTGATTATAAAAATGTAAAATGCTGATCACTTTACACATACGTACCACAGCAGAGATGCTGCACTAGACTTATTGTGCTGCAGTGTCTTGCCCATCTATTCCATCACCACAGCCCCATCCAGCATGGTAAAATACATGACGCAGAGAGGGACATGTGCTCAGGGTTCAAATAAGCCCTCATGCTCACCCCAGGTATCTCCTCAGACCCAATAGGCAATGCAGGGAGGAAATTAAAACCATCAAATGCCAAATGTGGAAGCCCAGACAGGCCACTTCTCTTGACATCTTTGATTTTGATTGCAGTTTATCCCTTTTCAGTCATGTATTTTTATTGCAGCTCCTGGAAGATGAGACTTTATCTGTATTTGAATTGTGCAGTCCCAATGCCTAGACTCTTGCTGCCACATCACTGGTAGATCATAGAGTTTGTCAGATTAAAGCCTGCCATTTTTAATCTTGTATATTGTGGTGGGGTGGGGGGCATTGGGGGTGGGTATAGGTTTGTGGGGGGCTGTGGTTGTGTGGGTATGTAGGCTGTGGGGGAGATGTGGGTATGTGGGAGGGTTGTGGGGGGTGTGGATGTGGGGTGAGGGAGCATGTGGGTGTGTGCATGGATATGTGAGGTGTGGGGGGCTCTGTGTTGGGGGAGGGTGGCTGGACCACATGAGAATCTCAGCTTTCATTTGAAACAAATGTCTATCTTGCCTGGTGGTAGAGAATATCTTGAAAATGTTACCAGGAGTGCACTCCAGGGCTAAGTACAGACAGTCAAAAAGCCCGAGGCTGAATCAGTTCAATCTTTGCAGGTTGGTCTAAGCTGCATAGATAGAACCGATAAGCAAGCGAGCAGACATTCACTTTTGATTCAGGAAATGCAGCCACATGCCTGCAGTGGCGCAGGGCAGAAGCCGGGAGACGCTAGAGCACACCTTCCTACCTGGCTGGAGCAGATGGCTTGAGCCAAGGCTAGCCTGCCCACCCTGCAGTGGGAGGTTTGCAGGGGAGGTGCAAACAATGTTCCCTCTAAGGTGTAACGATCTGTGAGCGCGCCGCATCAGTCCATTCCCGAATTGGTCCCATGTCCTGCTTTTCGCGTGTGCCACTTCGGTCCGCCACAGAATATAACAACAAAAGATGAGTTTTTCTTTAACTTAAAGAAATAAGCTAAAACCCAATAGTTACACTTGGATTCAACTGTAAGGCCAATAACTGGAAGTCATGCCCGGGAAGAGCCCAGGCCCCTCCTGATGCGTGCCAGACAGCCAAGTGAGGGCATGTGGGTGGCCCCTGACAGGAAGATAAATGAGCTGTCTTGTTAAACTTCCGATGTCTGCCCCTTGGGCAAAATGTTTACCTTGGTGCCCAGCTCTCCCTGAAATCCTGGAGGAAGGACAGGCCTCAAGCACATACTTGGGAAATTCAGGGTCATGCCTGTTCCCGACCTTGCAGGCTTGCTACAGAAACCTTGACTTAAATTTGCACACTGTACCTCTGTCCTCTTCTGCGCTCCTGCTGTGACCCCCCATCTCCACGCATCTTGACTCTTTGAGGGTCTCCTTAAAGCCCTGCCATAAAGTCTATGCTTCTCAGTCTTATAAATGGTGCAACCATGTGGACTCCCGTGCTCAACTGCCCCACCTCGACAGTCACTGCACATACTTCTACATTCCCTTGCTGCAGCCTTTGAAAGTGGCATGGCGCCATGTGAGTCCTGCCACCGGGCAGACCAGGCAGTGAAGAGGCATATAGTGTTGGGGCTTGGGGCGAAGCTCTCCTGAAGGGGCTGGGGAGCAGTTCCCTGGAGCTGGTGGAGCCCACGCAGTACCCAGCTCTGCCTCAGCCCCAGTCCCCACCCCCACTGCACCTCGGGGAGGAGCCGCTGCCTGCCCCATGCCACTCTCCCTCCCTGTGGGGATGCCGGTGAGGAGTGGAGATGAGCGGAGTGGCCCCCCATGCAGCCTGGCAAGTGTCCCATTCTGCCCCAGTGCCTCCGCCCTGAGCTGCACTTGGGGGGCAGCACCTAACGCGTCCAGGAAGCCATAGTCCTGCTCCTCTCCAGGCAGGTGCACGGCATTAAAAAGTTAGTGCATGGAAAGATTTTTTTATTGTGCATGGCCGCACACGTGTGCAGCTTGAAGGGAACCTTGGGATGCTGGGGGACTGAGAGTCAACTTGAATCTGGAGGGGATCTGGGATAGAAGTTCAATAAACTGATTTAACCTAAATCAGTTAAGTCTGAAACTACATCCATGCAGGTTTATCTTAAACCAGTTTGGGTCATGTTTATGTGCACTGAACTTCTGTTGCGTTACAGATTTGAACCGGTTTCCCATCACTTGTACCAGTTTCTGTGTCATTTCCATCCCAGGCCCAGAGGCTCAAAGGGCAAATTAAAGGACCCCAAAATAAAGAAGTATTTTTTAACTTGTATTTTTGAGATCTAATTCCTCATTTCGGTGTGTTTGGCATTGGCACTTCTGAGAGAATGTCTCAGCGTAAAGTAATCAACTGTTGTGAGATGCCTCCGTCTTTTCCAACTAGGATTGCAGACTGTAAGGACTGCGGGGAATTCACCCGCTCTAGTTTCGTGTCCTTTTAATAACGCAGGCTCTACCCAGTTCAGAGGCTACCAGCACTTCCCTGTCACCAAGAAGTGATTCTCTCCTCTCTCTACGTTTTACCAGTTGTTTTGTTCTTGTTTTTCTCTCGGCCACACATTTGAGGCCAAGTGAATCCAGAGGCACAGGGAACAAGAACTTAGCCCTTCGCTCCCTTCCCTGAACTGCTTAGTTTTGAGAGACGTAACAAAAACTGCTGCCCCCCTCCCCACTTTGCAAGGGTATTGTGATTAATGGGAGTTGTGTAACGGTACCTAATTACACCCTGATCATGTAGTGTAAATTTAACTTGATTATTGTTACCCTGGGCGAACTCCACAGGAGATTAATTCCAATGATTCAATCAGGACAGAAAGCAACTGAGTCTGCAATAAGGAGAATCAAAATATTAGCATCCAGTAACATGCTGTACTCTGAAGCCCCGCGAGGCAGTGTCATATGTACAAAGATAACCACAGGTGTCAGCGCCAGGGTTACATTTCCACTACAATCTCACCCTCACAAAACTGGCTCAAACCCATTAGAGAGCCAGCAGGCTTCTGTGCTCTCGGTCTTAAAATCATTGAATAAGAAGCCTGGGAGAGGATTAGGACTTATATAAGAGCTTTATGCCTCTGCTGGTGCAATAGGATCTATACGTTGTTATGTGTACTCTTTACCCTATGTATCGGGTGTATGTATAAGTATATGAATGTCTAGCATATAATTAGAATAAGATATTTTGTTATGCCTCTGCTTGCAAACATAGGGCCCGATTGCGTGCTTACAGAAGCTGATGGAGGTTTGCCATTGATTTATTCAGAAGCAGGGCTGACTAAATAGACTTTTATTCTTCCCTGCAACGTGCTGAATTCTTCACCTCTGCTCCAACACAGTTGCTGAGGGATTCTCCATTTCTCTCTGCTCTCCCGAAATAGCAACACTCAATTCCTTAGGGGAAGAGGCGTCTTACCTGTGCTTGGTCAGAAACACAGGCTTCCTCCTGCCTCCCCAGAGATCTGTCTGTCATTAATCACAGCTGTCTGTCTGACAGCCAGGAATTGATTCCTGCAGCAGGTCTTCAGCCCACAGGGCCCTGAGGAGGGTGCTAAGAGGGCTGTCGGCGTGTGCCACATTTTCAACCTGTGTTTCTTAATTACAAGCAAAGAGAAAGTTTCTCACTCCTGTTTGCATGAATGGTCACATCAAACAGTACAGGAAAATCTAGGCCAAGCTGCTTTCTGCAGACTAAGGAACATTAAACTACTGCACTGTGTCCTTTCATAGCACCAATCTCTCTCCATAAATTTCAGGGACCTTTTGAACTTTTCTTTTTTTTGATACCGTGAAGCTTTCCCCTTTAATTAGCAGCCAAAACCCCACCTGGCCCTTCCCTCAGCCTCTCTGAGTGGCTGCTGTTGTAAGATGTGTCTGTGTGGGATGGGAAATGTGAATTATCTCTGAGTGGAAGTGCAATTGGTACATACTCATTGCCTACAGAAATGGTGCCAGTTATATAACTATCTCTATGAGTAATAAGGCAAAACTCTGTCAACTCTTCTGCAGGAGATTTCTGAAGGTTGCGTGCTTCTGGCTGATCCCGAGGTAAGTAGAGATTTTTATTTTCGGGGAGAGGGGGGTGGGATTATGAGCGTGTGTATTTTATGTTCCTGAAAAGGCACTTGAAAATGATACGTTAAGGTACACTGGCAAGCTGTCATTTAAGAGCTGCAGGCAAGCAAAATGATTGGAAGCGTGCCCCTCCAAACTTAATTTTTAACTTGCTTATTTTAAGACGCTTTCCTGCTCTTTGATGAGGAATCAATCCACACCTTAGTAATATTTTGGCTTCCTACAGAACAAACACGCAGCTGGGGCATGTCATTGTGAGCTTTGCAGAATTTGATCTTTGTCTTAAATTGCTATCCGTTAACTACGATGGTTGTAGTAATATTTTCAGAAAGCAGTATGTGTAGGGAGGGGAAATTACTGCTGGCAATAATCGTTGCAAGGCAGGGAGGGCATTAAGAATTTATACTGCTCGCGTTTTGCTATCACAGTTTGCACCTGTGACAACCCAGGAACTTTGCAGTTCTTTTGGTAAGTTGAAATGTGATGAAAAATATCAGAGAAACTGATTTCAGCATGTTCTGGGTTTGTCTGTGCCGTACTGCTGTTTCCTTTTCTGCTGGCAGGAACAGCTAATGTTTGCTGTGTGCTCTTTCAGGGTTACCCTATGAAGCCCGCATTTTGATAAGCACTTAGCAATCCCTAATTGCAGCAAGATGCAAATTCAAAGCGGCTTGTAATAATGAAAGGAGCCCATGCAATTCTGTGTGTGGTGTAGTGGAGTAGCCTGATGCATTAAAGCTCTGAGTATGTTGCGGGGGGGGGATCATTGCGTCTCTTGCAAAAGTGTTTTTTATCCATGCAAGCCTTGTTAGGCATAGTGGGATGTACGTCCAGGGGCAGAGTAGGAGGAATGCAAGTCCAGAGGAGTCAACAGGTGAGGAACAGAAGTGAAATAAATCTTTAAGAAGTAAAGATGTCTGAGCTGTTCCTAAACAGAAGTGAGTTTCTCTGAAATATTGGGGGTCGCATTCAGAGCATCCCCAGGCAACATCCATGGCATTGCAAGGGGCATGTGGTCTTAATATGAGCCATGCATCAGAAAATTCTCTATGTACTGGGCACAAGGTGGCATCCCTCAGGACTAGGCGGCCCTTCGTTTTCAGGCTCTCTTTGTTGTTTTAAGCCATTTGCTTGTTGCTGGTGTGAAATTCCCTTTCCTTTTGTTCTTGCCTCTCCTTCCTCGTATTATTCCTGTAGTACAGAGTAAGAACACAGCGCTCGGTCCAAATTCAGATTCTGCCTTCCTGCTCAGGGGTAGTGGCCTCTGGTGCTAGTGATTCCTGTAGCTTGTGGGCTGAAACATATGTTCCACATATGGGCCCCAGTCCTGACTGATGAAGAGAGCCTCACCTGAGGAGCTTGGCACTGTTGGCACCCAAGCCACTTGTCTTCAGCAAGCTAGTGAAATTCACTGCCATTTAAAGAGTCGACTCCCGTGGCTGTGCATCCCTTAAATCCCAGTTAAGCCCTCTGAATTGGTGTATGCTTCCTGTGCTGGACTGTAAAGAGTGCAAGGGTGGATATATCATCCACTCACTAGAAATGGCTGGTTGGGTCCACAACGATGAGTATAAAGGGTAGCAACTTAACTTACTGGGGAGTATTGAGGCATCTGGTTGAGCCAACCCAGTTTTGAAATGCTGGACATAGAGGGAGCGGGGGCACCTTTCACTTCCAGGAGCCGCTTCAAGAATGTGGCAGCAGTGGCGGTGCCAGACGGTAGGCTGCCGTTCCCAGATTCACCCCTCATGGAGGCTTTCAAGACCAATGTGAAGTAGCAAATCTCTTCCACCAGCATGAAATCCCTAAAGGAGAAATTGGTGAGCTGTTGTGCAGACATTCAAGAATATTCAAGTCTGTCTTTCCAGATTATTACCATAGAAGGTCAAACGCAACTTAAATGAGATCCTGATGAAGACTGTGAGAAGGCAGAAGAGCTCATGCTTTGATCTGTTTCCAAAATCTCCTGCTTCCTAAACCAGAGTTGCCACAAATCTGAGTGCTTCTGTCCTTTTAGATCAAGCACTGTTCTCTCTAGAGATGGAGCTGGATCTCTTTGCACCCTTGGAGAATGACGGGAGAGAGTCAGCTACCTTCCCGTTTCACTTACTTCGCTCTTTAAGACTTGCAACCTAAGAAATTCTGAATGAAACGTGACTGCCGGCAGGATTGCTCTACACTAGAAATGCCATCTGGCTTTTGGGCTCCCTCCCCTAACTCCCACTTCTGTTGTATTAAGTGTAAGCTAATGTAGTCTGCAAAGCATCATCAGCATCTGCAAAGCTAACTTATTATCCTCAGTCAGATCCTCCCTTACGGTGTCCTTTGCCTATCCAAATGTACCCCTAATGTACTTCATTGCTTATCTCACTGCCCAATATTGTCTTGTTTCTTTGGACTCTCCTGTCAGCTTTTAGTCATCGTTTCTTGTCTGGGAGTTGCTTTGCAAGTACTTTGGGGCAGGGGCCATCATTTTGTTCATTGTTTTGTACGGTGCCTAGCACCAAGGAGACCCTATGTGTAGACCCTATGGGAATATATGATACGGAAATCTCAGTGCCCTTATCATTTCTAACTGCCCTGCAAAGGGGCCCCAGTAACACGTCATCTTGCTTCATGCTAGAACTGCATCAAAAAAAGAATGTCATTGTTGGAAACTCCAGCAAAAAAAAAAAAAGACCTTTTGAACACTTCAACCCAAAATGTAGTCAGTTTGTTCTCTTTCATTTCTATGTTATCTCTGTTTTTTCCATCATACTCAAAAGTACATCTCACAGACCAGAGCAGCAGCATTCTTTGGGGAAATGATCGCATTTACCTATTCTGCAAAAATGTTTTCTGTTAGCTTATGGGCAGCACCATACTTAGACTCCTAGTGGCCCTGGGCAAACTTTTAGTATTGGGCTCCCCTTCGTCTGAGAGAATGATGATAATAATTTTTTAAAATACCATTTTCAGGCCCCTTTTCTGTCTGGGCCCCAGGAAGCCACTGGGTTTGCCCATGCCTGTGTCCGGTCTGCTCGTAGGTAGAATTCATTTGCTGCTGCCTTTTTTGTCAGAAGAACAGGTGAGAGCTCTGCCTTTTGAAACAAATTTGCAAACAGGAAGAAGCAGTTTTTGAAGGTCTTCACTTCCCTCAGCAGAAAATGTGCAGACGGAAATCTGGCATAGTGGACGCATCTCTGTCTTGTGGCCACCTCTAGAGCCTTCAGCAGATGGCTTCCCAGCCAACCTATAACCTGGTCTGAGCTGCATGGCATCCTGGCCATGTTTCCAGTGCATTAATCACACTCTGCCTTGCAAACTTCTCTGCAGCAGCTGAGCCCCTGTGCGAGCCCACACGGATTGGAGTGGGAAGCTGTAGATGCTTAAACAGCAGATGTTCAGCTTTGCATTAGACCTGTGGTTTAAGATTATCATGCAGCATTGCAGGACTTATTGAACATGGACCCTGAGACAGGGCTGCTCATATTGGGGCCAAACCCACCCAAAAAAGAGAGCTCATCCAGTCACATTCAGAATGGTCCTGTTTGAGGCCCTAAACTGCTCCCTGAGTACCATGGGTTTGAGTCCAGGTTCTCTGACAGACCCATTGTGTGACGCTGAGTAAGACATTCTCTCTCTGTCGCAGTTGCCAGCCCATAAAACATGGTTACTTTTCACACCCTTTCTTCCTTGTCTATTTAAACGCTACCATCTACACTTACACTTCAGTGCGCATTAGCCTATTTTAATGTGCATTAAAGTATCGTGTAAAATGTGCTCTTTAGTTTAATGCGCATTAAAATAGGCTAATGCTCATTAAGCATCTCTTAAAAAGCATGCACTTTAGTTAATGCGCATTAAGCCAAGCTAATGCATTTTCCTAGTACCTCATAACGGAGGGTGCCTGTACACGACTGCAGAGTCTGCTCTGATGCCCTGCAATTCCTGCGTATTGGAATAGATTTGATTAATCAAATCTGCTGGCACGTGGCATTTGCTGCAGTCCAGCAGCCTCCTCTGTCTAGTGTATCAGCATACCCATGCTTAAAAGTGGCATCAGGGCGCTTTACCTAAAGTTTGTTGAACAAGCTTTAGTTCAATCACCCCGTCCCCATTTTTAAGCCCAGGGTCACTAATATATGAGATGCAGCGGCACTCTAATTAAAGTGCTGCCCCCGGAGCACATGTAAAAGTGCCTGGAGGTACTAGATTTAATGCACATTAACTAAAGTGCGTTAATGCACGTGTAGACGCGCCCAAAGGGATTTGGGGCAGGAACTGCCTATTATGAGATGGACTCTTTAATGAGATCAGCCCCTTTATTATTAAAATGACACACAAGGGATACAGGCGTTCAAAGGACACATGAAGATGCTGGTAGTGGCATGTAAGGCTGAGCTCTTTTGCCATTGGTATTATGGTAGCTCATTAATTGCTTCCTGTTGTCTTGCCAAAGGTATCAGAGTTATGTCCCTGTTTTTTGTTTATTTCTCTTTAGTTTTTCCTTAATTTCCTTCTTTTAAAAAATGAGGCAGTGATAGATACCATTTGGCTGAAGGTTTGGCATACTGCTCCTCATCTCTATTCAAGTGCCCAGAGCTGGACCCGCCACTGGTTAGACTGGAAGTGTTATCACCACTGATGGCTGACACTATCTGCCAATTCTTAGAATTAAAATTCTCCATCACCTGCATTTGTGGGAGGTTGATATATAAGCACGTTGCATGGCGTAATCAAGAAAGATAATTCTGAGGAGCTTTGCTGGCTATTAAAAATAAATAATAGTAATTGGTTTTTAGTTGCAGTGGAAATTCCAGCCATTACTAAGCCAGTGAACTGCATGAGTGTTTGGGATGCTGTAGCTGCATGCAAGAGCCTTGTGTTCAACACTCAAATAAATGTCTCTAATGCATACTGCTGCCATCTACAGGGGAGAATACTCTACCAAATGAATATAAACCAAGCTTTATACGGCTAAAAGCTAATGGTGGGTCTCTTTCAGCTAATTTTATTAGGAGTGCACGCTGCTTTGGGTGTGAAGTCTGTCTGCCTCGCTACAAGGTCTTAATCCGAAGAGCAATACAATAGATTCACTACCTTGATAATAGCATATGATCATCAGATGGCATCGCTACTTATGGTGCTATTGGTTTGAACTGGATTTGGAACCACATCGTGGGGGTGAGCTAGTATATGCGTGTGAATACAGCGCTGCACTGAAAAGAGATGCGTTTCTAACCTGGCACTCAGAAATGGCCAAGGTCCGTTTTACAATATTGCCTTGCATAGCTGAAATTGTTCAGACAGCCCGGCTCTGCAAGAGAGCTGGAGCAGGTGTTGCTAATGCGTGTTTCGAGGACAGGCAGAGCACTCTCTGGCTTCCAGGTTAGCAAGAACATTACAATGTCTGTGGCAAATGGTCTAATAACCTTAAGAACTTTGGCAGCAGTTAACCCAAATCCAAGGTTAGAAATAACTAGAAAACCTTGAATGAAGGCACCGGTGATTAAAAGCAGTAGAGGTAGGGGGTGGGAGTGGGCCGCAACACTATTTTACTGCTCAAAGATGAGCATCTCAGATAATGGGAGATACTTGTTTGTTTTCTGTGCAAACCTTGACATTTTAATTGTGTACTCTCTGTGTCTCTCACTTCAGTCTTGTTGCTTGTTGTTCGGTGAGCATTTGTAGGTGTTGATTCCGGCAGCAGCAGCAGCAAGGGCCCTTGAGAGGAGGACTTGCCAAGCGCAAGGGTGCGATCAGGAGTCAGATGGAGTCCTCGTTGGTCAGGTGTTGGAGAAAGACAGTGAAAAAATCCTGGCACGTGACTTTGGGCTGGTTTCAAAATGTCCTGCTAGAAAAATGCCCTGTGTAAATCGAGGGGTCTGTGATGTTACCAGGAGGCTCTGGCTTCGCCTATTATGATATTAGTACAGTGACAAGAGTGGCAGTAGGTGGCGCTCACAATGCCTAGCACGGTTCCCACATTTGGAAGGACCTGTGATAGTTGCTATTGCGTGCCGCAAATGGCTCCGTTTTGTACAGCTGCTCTGTACGGGGCGAGCACTGCTGATGACTGTTAGGTCTTAATGCAATAGAAAAAGGGGGATGTCACCCAGAAAAGTTGGAGTTGGCTTCTCCCCTTCTTCCTCATCCTGCTTTGTGCCTCTCTCTGCTCCCAGGCCTCGCCCGTTCTCCTACATGCCTGGCTTCTAGTTTTCATTTTCCGTTTCCTTCTCTTACCTCCCTACTCAATTTGGTCTCTGCTTCTCTCCCTTCCCTCCTCTCTTTGTTCCTCACTCAAGCTTTGGAGAGCTCAGTGTGGCCGCCCTCCCCAGTCGGCATAATCTCTATCAATCCAGCTTTACACCCATTCAGGAAGGTAAATGGATGTTGACCATTGACATCTCTGGCACCCACCCAGGCCAGGTCCGTTCCCTTTGTAGAAGGAAGGGGGCTATTCCCAGAGCTGCTGCACTAGTGGAAGGTGTAAAGAAACAGAGATTGTGAGTCTGCAGCAGGGGTGTAGCTGTGCAGGAGTTCGAGCTAAGCAGGTATGAAGGGCGCCATGCATGAGAGACCGTCTCTGGGTGGGAGGCTGCGGCTATCCAAGGACAGAGCCCTCCCAGCCTGCATGCCTGAGGGTGCCGGCAGAGCTGAGACCCACTGGCAGTACCAGTACTGTGCCTGTGCTCGAACCCTTGCCATTGGTGCGTTATGCTGATTGCAGGGGTGCTTTCCTGCACACCCAGGCAAGAGCAGTCAGGGTAGATCCCTTCCTGAGTCTGCACGCAGCCGCACCCTGAGCTGGAGAGCAGGCTAGGAGACTGCAGGATCTCAGCTCCCCTGCCTCCCTCTGTATGTCGCTCTCCTCCTGTTCCACTTGCTCAGGATGTCTGATGGGCACGAGGCCCTGCCTCAGAGTAAACCCGGGAGGAGGCATCACCAGAGTCGGAGCCCATTAAGGCTCCGCGCGAAATGCTGAGGCGGCTAGTGATCGGATTGCCTGGTGTTTTAGGTCTGTCCCGGTGTGGTTTTTGTTTTCAGGCATTACATATGTTTCACATTTTTTCCCCCTTTCGTTAGCATCCTTGGAATAGGCTCCACGCCCGTGTCCAAGATAGCTGCTGAGAAGGGCAGCCAGGAGAGAGCTAGCACTTGACCTTCTGGAGGTTTGGCATGGCTGCAAGAGCCTTCCCCATGCAAAGCTGGAACGGGCTGCTCTCAGCTCTGCAGTGCTTGAACGGCATGGGGGACAGGCAGGTCCCTGTGGGCATAGCTCAGTAGTTGCTCTGGGTCGGAGTTGTTTTCCCCAGGCTGGTGGCAGGGCACGGGATATCTGTGCAGCCAGGCCCCAGTTGCTTGCCCATGTCTGTGGGCTGAACAGTAGCTTCAGTCCCCGCATGCTCGCACATGGAGGCAGTCGGTGTCTGCTGGAATCGTGTAGCCTGTATAGGAAAATAGTTGAGCATCCAGTCTTGTACTCCTTCCCTTGCCAGCTCAGCCAGCAGCTGTTTCTCACCTGGTGGATTGCTAACACAGCCCAGTGCAGTGATACAAATTTGCCCTTTTGGGTACCAATGGCCCCTTATCTAGGATGCTGCTGAGAAACCCAGGGTTTGCACTTACCAAAAAACTGCCTTAACTTTTTCAAGGCATTAAAACAGGCATACGTGTTATTCAGCTTCTTGGTTTTTTACTTGGACGTATCTAGGCACTGGACTTTGAGTGACACCTTGGTGTCTCCATTAGTCCAGTTCTTTAGGATATGATGCTGCCAGATAACTTTTCCTTAGCCCTTATCCACTTCCCGCTCCATGAAGTCAACCTGTCTTGGCCAGGCCCCGGTGGCTGGTCTGTTGGGATTTCGGTGTGTGAGGCCGTCAGATGACACCCTGGAAGTACGGCTTCCCTGGGTGAGTAGGAGGTGTGGACACAGCCAAAGGCACTAGAAGACTTATGCCAAGGAACGGCTGGTTTCAGGAACTAAAACCTTTTTTTAAGAGAGCCTTTCCTAGACACTAATAAAAATGTGAAAATAAACTGCTCGGCATCCTTCCACACCAGCGTCTTCCTAGACTCTCTCCAAATTCAGCTCATGGCTGAATGGTTGGATGTTTCTTCTCCCAGGTGCATGTTAAAATAAAAATCATCTCCATTTCTTTGCTTGGAGAAAATACAGCAGATTTTGTAGATAGAGTATTCTGCTGGGAAAAAACCAACAATGGTAGCTGTGATCTTAAGAGCGGTCTTGGCAACCCGTAAATATTTATACAATATATGAAAGACGAGAGTTGGAGGTGACTGTTGGACCTACAGCGTTGCCTGTTGCTTTCACGTGCGGTGTTTCATGCGCCTGTCTCTAATTTTTAACCCTTCCTCTTTCTAACACAAGAAATCCTGTTGCATTGGTCATGAAATTGGATCCTGCTGCTTTTTTAAGATAAACAGCTCGCTTGCTTTTCAGACCCAAAGCTAGGCTGTCATAAACATGGCATTATTGGCCTCAACCTTCTGGACTTGGCCAGCGTTTGCTTGTTTAGTGGTTTGCTGAGGAAATTAACATATCTAATTACTACCAAACTCGTTTTAACATTACACCGCCAGCGAGTCTTTACCCAGAAAGCACGGGGCTGGATGTGTGTTATCCTTTGTTCACTCCCCGGGAGAGCGAGTTCTTTCGTACTAGGTTTGCACACCTGGTCAGGAGCGCAGCACCCTGGAGCAGGGCACTGGCTTTCCTGAATCGAAGCCTACGATCTTTTGTAGGAGAAGCGCCAAGGGCCTGATTCAAAGCTTATGAAATCACTGACAGTGTTCCCGTAAAAAAATTTTTTTTAAATTAAGCAGGCTTTAATCAGATCCTCCCTGCCCTCAGGACTGCAGGATTTGGCCCTCTGAAAGGGAGAGCTTGACTAAGACTGCACACAAGCAAGCTCTATGCTGACTTCCCCATGCTGTCCTGCCCATTTAACCCCCTCCATCCCCACTTGGTCTCTAACCACGGTGGTTTGCGCTCCTCTGCTCTCAGCTAGAAATGCACCTGCCATTTCCAAAGGCTGCATTCGCCTTCTGGAAAACAATTTCCCAGCTGCACCTGTACTTATAAAGCTGATTTCTTAAGCTTGCAAAGCAGCACGTCTGAGCTGCAGCCCCTGCTAATGGCACAGGACAGCGAGCAACTGTCATTTTGCTAAACCTGTCATATCAAAATAAGCCGATTTACGGCCTGCACATGAGCTGGGCAAAGACAAAGTGCTTGGGGTCAAAACTTGTCTACTTGTAAACACCTGATTAGGAGTCACGGCCCGCAGAGCTGACGGACGGGATTCAGCCTCCACGTTTTGTTCTTGTAGCCCTGAAGGACAGGCCCTTCCTCGACGAGGGTTGGCCGTCAAGCCTGGTTGCTGCCACAAGTGACGCTGGCTGAAAGGCTGACCCGTAGCACCACCTACCCTCTCTGTGCCCACAGGTCAGATGAAGCTCCAGATTTCCTAGTATATATGCCAAGCCCTAAATGCAATCTTTAACATTTCAGGTATAGTCATGGCTCTGCCCTAAACATGGGGCACGGCACAGCCGTGCCATCCTGAGCAGACCGGGAGACGTATTTATACCTGTGTCACTACATGTCGTCACCTTGCTGGAGCCTCCGCAGAAACCTGATTGATTTTGGTCCAGAGGTGGGTGGGTAAAAAACCTGTTTCAGGTTCACTCAAATTGGCAGCTTTTTTGGAATTTTTATTTGTTTTCTTTGTTTAATTTTGAAGAATTTTCAATAGAAAGCCAAGGGCAAGGTCCGCGAGGAAAGTGAGGACATGTTTGTGCTGTCGGAGGACTGGCCGCGGCAATGCCCTGCAGAAGGCCGGGTCTGAAACGGCGTGTGACCCTGTGTATACGCCGGTAGCCCCGTGTCTCAGGCGTGCCCGGTGGCATGTCCAGTACCGCCGTGAGGAGGCTACATTACGGCTGCTTCGGGGCAGAGAGCGCACGGAGCAAGCAGGTGACGCTTTACTGCACGCAACCGGCTGCTGCTATTGCGTCTCAATCATGATGGGAGCACATCGTGCCTGTTTGCCTTGAACGGTGGACAGACACCAGGGCAAGTGCAGTTCTTCCCCTGATGCTTTTTTTCAAGGTAGTTGTACGCTGGATTTAAGCAAGTTACCCCAGGGCAGGCCTGCCCATCCTCTGCTCTTTTTATACTGATGGTGAGCCCAATGCCAAAGGCGTAGAGGTGTGACGTGCCCAAGTTGGAGGTACGACGAGCGCTGTTCAGCCTGAGTAAGGGACGCTGAATCGGGCCCTTCAGGAACCGTGAATGGCATTTTACCTGAAGCAATGTTTACACTGCTTCTTGTAAACCAGAGTCATGATTCAGCTAGTGTGATAGCTGCAGGGGAAGTAAGGTCACGGGACTGAACTCCCCAGAAACGCAAGCTTTCAGACTCTCGTGGTGTTTGCCTTGGGATGTGTTTCAATTACCAAACACCACAGATAGAAAGTCTGAATTGACCTTTATCAGTGGTTTGAATCTCCAATTATTTACTCTTGAGATTTGTGTCTTATTGAAAATCAGCTCGCTGGTTAAACTTTAAACCAAGTTTAATATAGAGGCTGTTGAAAAGATATCTTGTTTTATCTGCTGCAGCATTTTTTTTTTTTCCAGAAGGAAATATCATTGAAATGATTTTTTTTATTTATTTTTTATTGCAGGATTTAATGGCCCCATAAAACTTTGAACGACAGTTTTTAAATGAAATATTACCTATGAATAGATTCATAGATTCATAGATGTTAGGGTCGGAAGGGACCTCAATAGATCATCGAGTCCGACCCCCTGCATAGGCAGGAAAGAGTGCTGGGTCTAGATGACCCCAGCTAGATGCATATCCAACCTCCTCTTGAAGACCCCCAGGGTAGGGGAGAGCACCACCTCCCTTGGGAGCCCGTTCCAGAGAATCTAGAGAACTTTATTTTTTAATATGGAAAAAACCCAACATTTATTGTGCTGGTGATGCCTTAGGCAATCCTCAAGGGTATCTGGCTCAGGTGTATCCGTAGTTTTCTGCCTGCAGTTTTCTTAAGGTGAATTGAACAGTTTTCAGTTTGAGGATGCAGCGAGGGCTAGAATGACATAGGCTAAGGGTCTGCAAATGTTAGCGCTGTGCCTCTTTTCTTGGCAGATTTGAGGTCGGGTTTTAAGGTGTGTTCCTCCTATCGGTCTGCTGGAGTTTCTAGTGGTCCAAAAATACCATATTTGCCCTTTGCATATGAGATCCCTTCTGGCTGATGCCTGAAGGGTTTTGCAAAGAGCTTTGAACAGTATTTCTTTGTTGATTACCGTAGAAGTGTTTATTCTCACATAACTTGAGAGTAGTCTTATGGACTCTAATACCAACTACGTATATTCAGTTAAACACCCACATAAGAGGATTGCAACTACAGAGCCTTAAAAGAGGGCAATAAAAAGCAGGCGGAGGTTCCTTTGGGATGTACTCACAGAGGAGAGCAGTGCTCCATTCACGGCCCTGCCAGAGATAATGGATTTGATCCCAGGTCTGTAGAAGAACGAGGGCTTGGGAATATGGTGGTTAGAAAGATGTGTCTGGGGGGAGAAAAAGGAGAAAGTAGGGTTGATTAATCAGAAAAGGGCAAGCATATACTGGTTTCTGAAGTTACTTATGTTCTTGCAGGACACAGCATGGTCAATACAGAGCCCAGGGGACCCAGTCAGAAAAATAAAGTTTTGTTCCCAGCTTTGTCACTGACTCACATTGTAACTTCCCGGGCAAGTCATTAATGCCTAAACTAGCCAAGTCCCTGCTGATCCTGAGTACTCAGTTTAAGATTCCTTGGGTATGGCTTTCAGAAAGTTTGACTGAAAACTGATAATGTTATGGTATGGTTTTCATTAATGAACGAAGATTTCAAAAATAATTTCAGGAAACGCTTTGAGGAAAACGGATCATAGGAAACATTGTATAAAGACCGATCCGTTCATTAATACAGGCTGGGGTGGTGTGGGTGCGAAGGTGCATGGTTAGAGGTTGCAAGTTTGGGGCCACAGCAGAAGAGCTCACGTGTGGCCGTGTCAGATTCCACCAAATCTGCAAATTCTGCTAAATAAATGCCTTGTCCCAAGAATACAGGAAGGAAGGAAGTTCATTAGTAATGCTGACAGTTTTTGGCACAAACTTTCTTCAAAATAGGCCATTTTTTCCAAGAAATAATGGTTTTGTATGAAACAATTGATTGGCTCAAAAAATATCCAAGTCTGGCTTTCGAAATAATTTGTGAACTGTTACACAGAAGAGAGAGAATTCTCCATAAATGACCCTGGATGGACCAACAGACTAAGAGAAAAGTGGTACTTTGCTAGAAAATGCTATATAGCATGTTTCCAAAAAGGATTATTTTGAAACCGTTGTCCTCAGAGCTCCCATGAATCATTTCCTTGCTGCTCAGTCATGTGACAACATTTTGCAAATGCTGCTGTTCTACTGGAAAAAAAAATAAAGAAGCCACCTCCAAAGTTTTACCTTGCAGTTCATGTTGTTGCACAGCAATGAGCAAATCTGTGCTGTGCTTCAGAGCAAAAGAGAACAAGGTGCAGCCACCAGAGAACATTAGTAAATTAAATTACGGGGGTAGGAAATCTGGCTTTACATCACTAAAAATAGCTCATCTCGCAGTAGGGTAACACCACTGAAAAGCAGCAGGGGTTATAAGAACAGATTTGCTCAGTGACTTTCAAAAGGGTCTTGTGAATTTGGGTGCTCAACTTTTGAAGGACTTTAAAGGTACGTTCTTTTCATAGGGGCAGTGTTCTTTCTGGGGGTTTTAACTGAGCAAAATCATGGGCCACTTTCAAGAACCTTTTCTTCCCTGTCCACATAGAGTGCAAGGAGTATCTCGCTTCCCTGCCTCCTCCCCTGACTCCTGCTGCCGACTGAGTCGCATTCTGCAAGTCCAACCGTGCTGCTCCTCGAACAGCTCTATCCTCAGCACGTGTTGTAATGGTGTCAAGTCACATTTCTGTTCATCTGCACACTTCGTATTCCTTTTGTTACATGGCGCTAACTCTTTGGCTGTTTTTGGCCCTATAGGATGTTGTGATCTCTCTAGGAAAATGTTCCTTCAACCAAAGTTATTTGAAGCGGCCTCTGAGTTTGTGTGGGCCAGTATCTTCCCATACAAGAGTAGCATTATTCACGCAAGCTGGAATTTGGGTTAGTAAACGCGATAGGTAGGCATCCACATACCACAAAAGTGGGGCTTCATAAATGCAGTTTTACAGCTTTTAACTAGCAGACTCTTATTAAAATCACCCAAAGATAACTTCAGCTCGAGTTTTGGCATCCCCTACTCTTCTTTGATGCATCCTTTTACTTGTAAACCTGGAACGCTGGCTTTTATTTTACTTCTGATTGGTTTTAATCTTTCTAAGTGAATTGCTGCTGAGAGAGCATGCCTGTCGTTTATGCTAAGCATGGGGAAGTGGAGCCTGAGAATTATTATATATAACACTTAGAAGGAAACAAGACCTGCACCCTTAACAAACAAGGAAATAATTAAAACAATAGGATTTTTACAGCTAGATCAAACCCTCTGCACGCACAGCCAGACCTCTGCCGAGCCAAGAGAAACTTAGGCTTGTGCCTAAACGTAAGCATACACTTTGTGCTTTACCGAATGGAGGCCTCCGTGACTTGCTTGAGGCTGTATTGAGTGTGACAGAGCTAGCCTTTATGATTTAACCAAGCCCGGGTCTTCAGTCTTCTAATAATCCAGTACGCCACATTGTCACTCAGAATGAACAATCAAATGAGTGACTTCAGCAACACTCAAATTTTTAGTTGGCTGAAAATAGAATTGCATTGCTGAGGGATCAGTCATGATGTACTAGATGACAGTGTTGTAGAAACAGGAAATAATATCGTTGTCTGGAAACCGTTCTCTCATATGAATAAAAAGGAAAGGGGAAAAAAAAAAACCCCAGACATTCTTTATTGTAATAACTGGATGCCAAACGTTGGAACATACTGCAGTGCATAATGGAGAGAAATGCATAAAGAAGTCTATCTTTTGTTGAATGAGTCATCGAAAATTATGCAGATATGCTTCCCTTCAGGTTTATTTGTCCTTTCCTTACCCATAAATCGATGGGAATGCTTCTGCCTTTCCCGAGCAATAAGGAAATGACTAGCAGCTCGTTTTGAAAGTGACACATCAAGCAATATCCTTTCAATAAAAAGCTGCCGCTGTGGGGGCTGTGCATGAAATGTAAATGGCCAGTGAAAGCTTTTGCAAGACCATTATTGGGGGGAAAAAAAAAAAAAAGTTAAAAAATCAATTCAAAACAGAACTAAAGTTACCTTTACATTTTTTTTCAGGAAGGTCCAAATAATCCTCCTCCCTCTCAGATGTGGTGGTGGGAAAACACGTGCTCTCAAACCTTTTAGAGAGAGGTGCAAGAGTCTGCGGGAGTCAGCCCCGAGTGATTTGTCAGGCCTCCACACTTGCAAAATCAGCCGTTTTGCACTGGAGCTGCCAGACTTCTTCAGATCTGCTGGCCTCAAGATATTTGTCAAAACCCCATTGTGACTGGCCACTGGGTGCTGGTACGGGGGTGATGCTGATGAGACCAGAGGCATGAGGACTGCTGGTAGTGTATTTCCTAGTATTTAGTCGGAAGGTGCCATTAAGGTCATCTCATTTGAAGACTAGGTTGTCCTGAAGGTAGATGATTCTGCCCTCCTGGATTTCTAACCGGAGCCCAAGCATTCTGCTTGCTTGTTATAATATATATTGAAGCTCTTATATATATATATATATATATATATAGATCAATAGATACACACACACACAGAACTATATCTATCTATCTATCTATCTATCTCTAGATATCTATATATCTACATATATATTATAACAATCAAACAGAAGGAATTATATATATGAGAGAGAGATTGTCAAGGCTGAAACTTTTGTTCGCGAACTAAGGACCTGAACTCTTTCACAGAAGTCAGTAAGAGCTTTGCTGCTAATAATGAGTGTGTCTTATGTCCAGAAACTTTTGATTGCCCTCAGGTTACAAGCCCTGTGTCTCAAATGGTCCTAGACATTTCAGATGATGTTTGAAATTCCTAGATCTCTCCCAGGGAGATTTATCACGTTCCCAGAGATCCAGGAAGGGACACCAGCTCGGAGGCAGAAAGGGCATAGTTTGGAACTTACTTCTCACACGGTGTTTCTAGAAAAGCTTGGGAGTGTGATCATTTTAACCATACCCAACTTATTTTTTTTCCCCACTCGGCTTCTAAGGATCGTGCTATCATTTTTTGCCCTCCAGGTGTTGCAAAGCGCCCTTAATCAGGCCCAAGGTTGTGCGCTGAGACTTGAAAAATATAAATACATGGTTTGTGTCCAGTGTATTTACCCTCCCTTACTTGGTAGTTGTGATCAACTGGGTTTCAAACTGACAGATCCCAGGTTTGCACGTTGTGGAGCTGAAGTAGGAGATTACTGGTTGCTGGATGTCCTAACCTCCCCTCTGTAGCTAGGTCTGACAGTCAGAGATTGTTTGCTCTTGCTGCATGTTACCAAGCAAATATTTACTGAGTGAATAGGAGTTCTTGCACAATTTGCTGACAAGACATCAATGCAGTTTATTATGTTGTGTGTTAAAATGTTTAATAGTCATGAGCTGTGCAGCATGCAAGTGGTGTGCTGGAAGTAAATAATAAATACATTTTTACTTCATCTGCAGCATAGAAAATCTCCACGGGAAAACAAAAACAAAAAACAAGCTCTTTGGAGTGTATTTGGTAAAGGGTAAAATTCACTAGCCTACACACAGCTAACATATGACCTGTGCATCACTTAAACCACACACAAGCTATGAAAATAAGGCTTAAGAAATTTAAGTGATGCAGGGATCTTGTGCTGAGCCTTTGAAGCAGGGTGAACATCCTGCTAACATAAAGAGAGTGCAAATTAAAAGATACACAGGTCTTCCTAGATGATCTTGGGCTGAAACCATCCATTTTTTTGAATAAGGTGCAGTGTACTTATGAGAAGTGTTTAGGTGCAGAATCTGAAACCGCTTTTCAGATCTTATCATCTTAACCATTTTTTATTAAACTAATCAAATCGAGCAAAGCCTTCTGAACTTTGCTAACCACACATCCTTAAAGGACTTCTGGCTGAAACCTCTTCTGCCCACAGTGCTATAAATCTCAGCTAGCAGGGGCTTATAATAGGAGCAAAGAATCACAGATGGCAACCATAGGGGAAGGCCACTGTGCCTCGCATGCCGTCTGCATTCTAATCACGTTATCCTAACCCTGATACATCAACCTATGATATCTCATCCATCACACACACACACACACACACACACACACACGGTGTCCAGTACGTTCAGGGCATGGCCCTAACATAAGAAAATGTCCTCTCTGCTAGTCTGGGTGGGACTTAGACGTAGAATCCAGAAACCCAAACCCTGGTAGAGATCCCAGCCCTAAAGCTAAGTATAGACAGTCAAAAAGCCTGAGGCGGAGTTGATTCAGTCTTTGCAGGTTAGTCTAAGATGCAAAGATTAAACTGAGGAACAACTGGACACACATTTACCTTTGATTCAGGAAATGTAGTCATGTGCCTGCAGTGGCTCAAGCCAGAAGCCCAGGGGCCCTAGAGCAGGCTCTCTGGCACTTCCTCTTACTCCTGCTCCCAAGGTCTCTGGGATTTGCAGTCCAGCATCACAGAAGCAGGACTCTGCAGGGTCGCTCATCACTTGTTCTTCCTGCTTCCAGATGCCTCTGGGATTTGTAGTCCACAATAGCAGCCCTCAGTAACTTTTCAGTAAGTTTAGCAGGGAAGGACAGCTCTGTACTAGGAGGAAGTGGGGTTTAACTCCCCTCTCTGGCCCCAAACCCCAGCCAGGGTTTACCCGGGGGGGCAGTCCCTGCCTCACTTCCCCTCCCCCTCCCCAACCCTTCTGTAGTGGAGCAGACAGCACAGCACAGCATAGCCCAAGGCTGGAAAGCATGCTGAAGGGCTGTGAATTAACTTCAACCAGGAAGAGGTCTGGGACAGAAGTTTCATAAACCAGTTTGACCCAGATCAGTGAAGTCTGATACTCATAGGTGGAGGAAGGCCTGGGCTAATGGGGCTTAGCCTCCCCACAAATGCAGGGCAGTGGGTAGGGCCACAGGGCAGCCCAACCGCAGGCTCTGGATGGCTGCAGCAGGTGTGGGAAGGGTGCTCACGCAGCCAGGATTGCAGCCCAGCATGCGGATCACTGCCCAGCATGGCAGGAAAGTATCAGTCTACTTTGGGAAGGGGAGGGGGTGGGGAATGGGGCAGATCAAGGCCCCCACATTGAGGGAGGAGTGGGGCAGAGGTAGGGGCTGGGGTGAATGGGGTCCCAACTAGGTTGGGTGGTGGGACTCTTGGAGCCCAGGAAGCCTCTCTCGGGGTGCAAGGTGGCTCCCACTATTACATGCACCCCAGCAGAGGCCTGGGGGGCACATGTGCCACCCCATTCTGTGCACAGGGTGGAGGCGGGCTGCCACCATGTGCTGGGCTCTGCACCCCGCTGCTGCTGCCTCTAGAGCAGTGTGATGCCATGCGTGTCCCACAGATGGGTGGACAGGGAACATGGTGTAGCCCAGCAGCAGCAGGCACATGGTGTTGCACAGCTCTGGGGGCAGCAGCAGCAGCAGGGCGCAGAGCCCAACATGCAGCAGCGGCCTGCCTTTGCCCTGCACACACATCGGGGGGGGGGGAACATGCCCCCTGGGCCTGTGCCAGGATGCGCACAGCAGCAGGAGCCTCCCTGCAGCCCTGGATGAGCTGCCCAGGCTCTGACCCTCCTACAACCCAGCCCTGCCTCTGGCCCACTACCTCCCTCACCTCAGGGCCCTCGATCCGCTGCCCCAATGGCCCTTCCCCCCTGCCCTTTCCCCCACAAACTTACCTGCTGGGCCCTGGAGGGAGGCGTGCATCACACATGCACTCAGCTTATCTTAAAGTAGTTTCAGCCATTTTGAAACTGGTTTATGTGCACTAAGCTTCTGTTCTGTTACAGATTTAAACCAGTTTCTGATGACTTAAACCAGTTTAGGTGTAACTTCTATCCCTAGCCTAAAAGTCTTACTTGCATGCTTAATCCTTTAGGCTCTCGAGTTGTCCATTAGCTTCAGTGAAATGACATTTGTGCTCAGACCATGCGTACTTCTTTGCAGGACTGGGGTTGCTGATGAATCATGGCGGGCATCTGCTTGTGTAAAACTTAATGCATAAAGATTTAATTAATGACTTGCGTCGTAGAATAGAATCATTGTGTTAGGAGGGAACTCAAGTCATTCAGCCCAACCCCTGCACAGCCATAGGGTTTGCCTGTCTGACCTGGGGAAAATCTTCTTGAAATTGGAGGCCTGCAACAAGACTATATGGCCTCATTCTGGTGCCCCAACCACTTGCTTGACGGTCACGGCACCTTTGATAAAGAATGCCGTTGTAGTTTGTGCTGATGAGCGAGAGCTTTTGGTGGTTCGGAAATGGCCGAAGAGTTCATAGTATTTTCTTCTAATGGTTATTTTACTTCACCTGCTCTCCCTTGTACACCACAAGAGGCCAGGATTATTACATTAGCAGGCTCTTATGTCTGACAAATCTCTCCATACATTAGGCTACCCTGGCTCACTGTAACGATGCATTGGCTATAATCGGGCACACTTTAATACAGATCTCACAATGTCCAGTGATCTTTCTCTGGACATCTTTATCTCTCCATTCATTAGCCTCATGATTTCCTCTGCTGGTTCCTCATTGTGAGGGGCTAATATCCCAGATGTCTCTGTGATGATGACCTCTTAATTTTCAGGATGCCGAACATGGGCAAATTTAAAAATATGCTCAGTCCAATATTTTTTGTACCATAATTATCCATCACCCAGAGTGGATTTTAGTATTATAATTTTGGGTGATCTCAGTTGAACATCATCGCAAAGGTGACTTTCTGTGTCCAGATCATGTACTCCTGCGCTCTGCATGTGTTAAAAGAACTTTCCAAAATATTTCAGTCCAAGGGATGAATTCAGGTTGCCAGTAGCAGAGTTGGCTGAGAAATGATTTCTTACCTCTGGGAAATTTTCAAGATTTCCCATGTTTTTTCCATCTTGACTGAATCTCCTAAAAGATCCACCTGAAGGTTTTGTTTCAACAATTTCAAAAACATTTGATTTAGATTTTGACTCTAATGTTCCGCTAGTACTCATCGTACACGTCCCCTCGAAGTCATTTGGAAACAGAAAACTGAAAATAATGGTTTGTGGAAATGTCCAAACTTTTTGTTTTTAAGGTTATAATTGAGAAGTATGTTGAAGGTAGTGCCCTTTCCCATTGAAAGGTTTTGGTTTTCCCAAACTGGAATTCTCCGATAGGAAACCTGTTCATGGGAAACTACTGGCCAGCTCTCGCCAGCAGTTTACGTGGTTGTAGCAACTTAGTGGCTTTCATTAACAGTTTGCTGAGAAAAATATCCGCATGTTCATATGTCAAGCCTTCACTCAACCTGTCAATTGAAAAAGAGAGAGAGAGAAAATGGTGGTTAATCCAGCACTGATTTCTGGGCATGTTCATGGAGCAAGGTTATATATTTCACTATTGAGCTTAAATTATTACAGCTCTTTTGGTTTTTCCTACCCAAAGCCATTTGCAAGTGAGACTCAAGGGGCTCAGTCTAGTTCCATCTCAATTAATGGAAAAACTACTACTGACTCCTGTGGGGTTTGGATTGGGCCTGAATATTTCAGTTAGACAAAACTTTTCTGAATCATGGCTGAAGTGCGGTTCTGTCTTGTCATGAAACACCAGGTCTTCACTCTTTCCTGGCAAAGCTCTTCTTTTCGATTCAGCTCCAAATTCTGATCTCAGTTGCACTGGCGTTTGATGTAGGAACATTAGCTGCCAACATTTACATTCGTCTCTTTACCACCAGAAATGCTTAGAGCATGATGTGAGGACACGCAACCCGCTGCGGTGTGTAATGCAGAAAGCAAACATTGTCCCCGGCGCTTGGTGCTGGCACCATTTGTGGGTAGCAAGAGTCAGACGCAGGCTGCCTTGTTCTGGTTGGAAAGTGCCCACGAACCATCTGGCCCACGAATGACTAAAACTATCATTCAGGTACGTTTCTACTTCAAGTGTTACTTAGTTTCTTAGCAAAGTGAAGAAAGTCTTTAAATAGGATCCACTCTAGAGCTCTGAGCCCTCCAGGATTTGAGGAAAAGGTATTTAAAGTTGTACAAAGGAGATATTTTGAATCCTAAGACTAAATTCTTCTTGTATTTGCTGTCTTTCTGCCACAGCTGCAGTGAGTCGGGATGGAGTTTGCACAGGTAGACCCCAAGGCTGCTTTTGGCTTCACATCATATGTACTTTGTCGCATCGTATGCACTTTGCAGCCTGACACGGGGAGAAAAGGGAGTTGAGTCAGGTCGAGCCAGGCTAGGGAGGGACACTGCTGTGCGAGGATATCAGTTGTGGACCTGCATCCAAATCCATCTCCCGAGAGGTCGTTCGCTCAAACTCCCCAAAACAAGGCTGAGGCCACTTAGAAAGGCTGCCTGGGATGGAGAGGAGAGGGTGGGAGGCAATGGAGCCTGGCATATAGATCAGTGGAGGACTCTGGTAGGTGTTTCTTTTATGCTGTAGGAGGGAGAATAGGCACTTCGGGCTGTCACTACAGCTGTTTTCATTACATTTGTTCGTCCAGCTCCTCGTCGCCTTAATTACTTTAAAGGCAGATGACCTGTGTCACTGCTGAATAGCAACAACAGAAGCTTCGCTCCAGCTAGGCTGAGAGCCGGAGTGCAAATGGCCTAGAAAAAAGCATTAACAGGGACGCCCCCGCCTGCAGCCTTCTGCGCTGGGGACCACTTCAGTTTAGGAAAGCCGCGGAAGGCAACCAGGATTCAGGCATCAGGACAAGGCTGAGCCCTACTCCTTGGCTCGCACAGGTTGTGGTACTTCTGAACAACTGGAGGTTTGAAATCACCCTTTGTGTTCCTGTCTCGCCGAAAATGACTTTTATGGCCAGAAGTAAGTAAAGGATGACCACATGTCATCCAGGCTTTTTTTTTCTTTCCCCAGCCAGACCCTCTTTGCCTCTAAGAAGTTAAGTAAGAGGTGACGTTGCAGTCTGAGCTGGGGGTGGCTTTAGTGTTATGTGGTGCTCAGAAAGTAGGTTACTGGGTCAGGAACAGCAAGTTCTGACTGTTTGCCAGCTCCTGCTTTTTTTTTTTCCACCCACAATGTTTATAGTGCTGTGACCTGCCAGGCTAAAATGAGCCGAAAATGAATGTGGGCAGTGCTTTGAAACAGTCAGACATATCTGATTGAACTTGTCCTTCCAGCCTTGTGTCGGGTTATCAGTTTGCAGCATGTTTGCTCTCTGCTGCCTTTCTTTCTCGAAAGGAAAAGTAAAACTAATTGGAATCCGGTTGCTCTGAAAAAGCTCCGCCGCTTTTTTCTTTTTTAACTTTTGGTTTGATGTTGGTTTCCATTCAAAAAGGGTGCAAAAGCGTTTCACTCAATCCTTTAATTTGGAGGGCTGAGAAAAATGGGCTTCATCAGAATCAGTTCTGCGCTTCCAAGACTTCACGGTTCTGCGTTGCGTTAGATCTGCCGGGGGTGGGAGGTTGTTCGGACATCTGATGTTTTGCAGAATTTGCATTTGGCCCTCGGTCTGGATTTTGAACGCCCCCAAAGTCATGGACCTGAACCAGCGAGGGGTGGATGCCGACCCATCTCTTTTTTTTTAAACAAGCATCAGCTGCTGAAGCGTTGGTCTGTGCTGGAAAAGTGTTTTAAAAATCCATGAAGCTGGTGTTCGTGTCCATGTGAGGTCATGTTTGCGGCTTCCAACAGGATCAGGTCTCTTCAGGAGAGGACCGTGCCAAGTTCAGTGTGGGAAAGCCAACAGGAAAGGCGGAGGGGAGCAATTACATGCAGTTTTCCAACAAAAGATAGGGCTCTGTTTCACAAAGAGTCAAGTAGTCTGTGTGAGGGATAGACTCTGGTATAGATAGATTTGCCACAGTCCCATGATCAGGCCACACAAGATGCACTTCTTATCCCCCACTATTGCAGAAGGCTGCTCCTGTTTGGCAGTGACAGAGGTGGAGCTTGACCCATGCTGGGGACAGGATAGTAGGACCACATGCTATTAAAGACCCCATCACCCCACAAAGGGAGCACAGGGAGGCAGCACCCACTCTTTTAACTTAATGACTAAGCTGGACTCACTTGCCTACAGTTAGTTGGCTTGCTTGTAAGATGAGAGGTGAATTCTAATATCAGCGTAGGTGCCAGACCCCAAGTCCCTTGAGATCAATAGGGGCTTGCTAAATAGACTCACGTCTTTGGTACCCAAATCTTGGAGGCAAATCAAAAGCCTCTGTGGTTCAGTGGTTCTCATTCAGATTCATATGGATCAGTTCTGAAATCCTTCTGCACCCAGTCCTCCATCCTCAATTTGATATGCAAGGTTTGAGATGCACCAAGAATGCCGGAGCTGGCTCCAAAAGTTAAATAATTTGACCAGTGCTACTGGAAGTAGGGCCTACAGACAGGTGGCCATGGGCCAGCACTGAGCTCAGAGGAAAGTATGTAGGCCATGAGGCCAAATGATTCATCTAGTTGCTTGCGTTTTTAGAAACTTGCCTTAAAAATACAACTCTAGCAAAGCTTGCACTGTGTGAAAGCTTTTCCAGCAGAAACATCCGTGACTGGTTCTTGCCAAGCTACAGTGGCATCTAATCACCTTGCATCAGCCATGCACCATAGAAATGCCTTATATTGCACAGAAAGCCCATCATCCTCAGCATTATGGATTTCACATGCCTCTTTGCATTTCATGCTCAGGACCTGAAAACGTCTTCCTTTCTGCTACTGGTCATTTTTTTTTTTCTTGTTCGGGGAAGGGTGGGGTGGATAATTCATTGAGGAATGTATGACTCTCTTTGTTTCTGAGAAGTGATCCAGTTCAGGCTCTTACCCTTTAGAGAAATGTGTATCAAATCACATCTATTAAGAGAAAAGTGCTTTTTATAAGGGACTCTCAATCTTTCAGAGTTGTAAAAGTTCCCCACAGTCCATGACTCAGCAGGCACCTGGTTATGACTGCCAACTTATAGTTTCATCTCTGCTGGAAATTGGTGCAGTTGCTAAAAACGAATATAACTCAAGTCTTTCTGTAAAGGCCTGAGTTCTGTAAGGTGCTAAGTATGTCACACCGGGGCAGGATCACAGTATGCATTGGGGAAGTGAGCCCCTTGCATAAGGGGAGGGCACCACCTCACAGTCTCAGTTCAAATACTGGGCCAAAACTTCAACTGGTGCAAATTGGCATAGCTGTGATGAAGAAGACAGAGCTACTATGTCCAACTAAGGATTTGGCCCAACATGTTTGAAACCAAGTGCTACAGACTTCCAAGTCCAGTACTTTGATTAGATGAAGTAGCCAATGAGTGACACTCATTATCCCCATTGTAAATTCTTTGACTCTCCTGGGGTTGCAATGATGTACATTAAAAAACTTGCTCTTGAAGAAAATGTGGAAATGTTTAGTAGACTTCTTTTGTGTTGTTTCTTTTTTGTCTGAAGTGTACGACAGAAGTTAAGTCTTAAGAGGGAGAGAGTGGAAAGCAGTTCAGCTGAAATACAGAGAATGACCAACCAGAATATTGAGAATAAAACTAACCTGCAACATCAGCTGTCGAAAGAAGCCAAGCTGTGGGGAAAGGGAACCCAAGTTATTTTACTAGAATGGCAAACACCCTCTCTCTTCCCATGAAAATTTTAGATCCCATTGTTGAACCCTTTAATCTCTACAGCCACCCTAGAATCGCGACTCAGTTTGGCCTGCAAATTTTGGTGAATTTTTGGTTTGTAATTTTCAGAATTTTTCTTTATAGCTGAGCTCTAGTTCATCCTCACACTTTCCCTCCCTCCCTCCCATTCTGATGACTAGTGAAGGCTTTTGAAAAGGAAGCGATAATGAGTAATATTTCCTGGTTAGTGAAGAGACTTCTATATTAAGGTCTCTGAATTCCAGTTTCTGCTTTGCACAAAGACTTGAAAATATATAGGTAGAGTTTAAAGTGTTCTCAACCAAGCACCCATCTATTTTCACTCCTAACAAGCCTGCGAGCACTAGTTCTAGAGTTCATGAGAAACCTTGTTGAACACAACAGGTTTTCCCCGCTCCCTTCTATCTAAACAGAATGAAAAGATTTTGTGTGGTTTAAATTCGAGACTGGGTTGGGTTCTAAATGTGGGGTTCTGTCTCCTTTTGGAAATGTGGCAGTACCCGGAGATTATGCCTCTGCCTTCCAGATCATTATTATTATTTTTTTTTTTTTAGATGACACTTCTGCTTACAGCAGTCAATCTCATGGGCTGCCCTAAATAAGACTCGCCAAAGGGCACACTGGAATAGTATACTGAAATGTTAGTGGTTGAATTTTCTCGTTCTATTTTGGTGCTTTGAGTTCTTCTGGTGAAAGAAGCTCTGTGCTGCTTGGCCAAGTATAACTAAGGAGAAGGAGACTTGCCTGCAGAGACTGCATTCAGTGATAGGGTATAATGGTGATGTTGATCTGATTTGTGCACCACAGCTATGAGATTTTGGGGTGGCTCCTCTACTGAGATACCATATTTACTTGATTCCAAGATGAGGTGGGTTTTTTTCTTTCCAATTGGTGTAGGGGGGAAAAGGCCTGACTCATCATATAATCGCCTACAATGAAATCTCACTAAATACATTGTCTGTCATTAAATTGCTGCCAAAAGCAGCGTGTGCTCACCGATGGAAACCACCTATGAAGGTGATTAAATGGAGCCGACACTGAGTATATCACAATAAAACACATAGTCCACTTTGGGCACTTTTTTTTTCTTTTGTAGCAATATATGCTACTGCCCAAGTGCAGTCCCCCATACCACTGATTTTTTTTGGAGTCATGGTGAGCCACGACACTGCATACCCAGAATCCCTCTGTCAGCCCTTCTCTCAGCCTGGCCCATACTATTAGTATGGCCTCATCCTCCACAAGGTGAAGCTGTACCAGGTTGCCCTGTGCCCCATCTGCATGTAAATTTTTGGAGAGTCCCATGATATGTGACAAGAACACCCAGTTCCAGTCATGAGTGGGAGCTTTGTGGGGGGTATCTAGAGTATACACACATGCTGAGCTGTGGGGTCACTGTGGAGGGCAGGGCCAGACTATTTGTATGTGCCAGGCTGAGAAATGGCGCAACAGAGGGATTCTGGGTATTCTGTGTAGTGGATCACTATGTTTGGAAATGCTGCTGACTGGTGGGGCCCAGCCCAGTGAACTATATGGTAAATCATGAGCCTTTTGGCTTTGGACTTTTGGCTAAGATTAAACAAGACAGGGGGCACCTGACCCCCATGTACATAGGATGCCTGCCTAGATGTGGGGAGTAGCTGAAGTCTCAGACTGATGGGTCCGGCAGGGAAGATACTTGCCTAGCAGTAGAGACACACAGATGTGACAATTGAGCTCTGCTCTCAAGCAAGTTGGGGGGAAGTAGAGACTAAAGAGCTACCGTATCCCCTAGATTAATTTTCCTGCTGTAGCAGTGGGAAGGGGACAAATTCAAGGCAAACCTCTAATAATTAGATTCTATACCTGGAAAGTGTATTTATACCCGAAAGCTTGCAAAGAAGAATTTTTCCAACTATTTGAGTTGGTCTAATAAAGGATATCGGATTTACCCAAAGACCCTTGTCTGCCTATGTCCTTAGATCAACACAGCTACCACCTACACCCCTGGAAAAGTGTAACAAATCTATAATTTTTTCCATAGATAGAATCTAATTACTGAGGGTGAGGGGTGGGGGTCATCTTATAATCAGGGTTATCTTCCATTTGAGTAAATCAGTACAGTTCAGTGGGGCCATATCGGTCTGTTTGAGATGGGGATCTGACCCTTTGCTTCACAGCGTTATGGTAAAAAGAAAAGCTGGGAAAGCAGTTTTCTTCTGTGCTGCTGAGGAAGAAGCAGCTTAAAAGATGGGAAGGTAGTGAATAATACAAAACCCCTCAGTGGAAGCAACGAAAGCCATTAGCGCTAGATGCAAATACGATCCCCCTCTTGCCTTCTATGAAAAGCTTTACTGGAAAAGTGTTCTATTTTTGTCCAGGGTCCTTTCTGCCCTACCCTGGCGCGCTAGCTTTAGGGAACTGCAGTTCTCCAGGAGGCACAAATGCAGGCTAATGCTAAAGCTCCTAATCTTTGCAGAAGATGAGGCTCTCAGATATCTTTCAAATCTCTGAGTGATGTTTGAGCAACAAGTCTAAAGTCCTTGGGAAAGGGCTGTAGCAGGCCCCACGAGAATGGGCAGCATAGAATAGGGAAAGCCTGTTGGAAGTTGGGTTTGTCGAGCCCAAAGCAAAGGCCACAGGCCTTGTTGCTGCCTTGGAGCTGGTTGTGGGCATGCTGCACAAGGAGAGGGTGTCATTCCTTGTCTAGACGGGGGGCTGCAGCACAGACCCCAGAGGTGTCTCCATGCCCCCTCCGGTCTTCTGCTTTCCTGAGTAGGAGCCAGTGCAGTCCCTTGGTCAGTTATGACTTGAATGATCGTGGGTAAGAAACTCGGGCCTCATCTATGTTTCCTACTTGGCAGGTAGGCAGGAAGCTCTGGTGGCAACCAGCCATCGCTGCAGTGCAGGTGTGCCTGTGCACATCTAGTGGCCCTCACTCTGCTGATGTGCTACCAGAGCATAAAGCACCTTCTGGGTAGATGCAGGTGTCTGCAGTCAGCTAAAGCCTCAAGAGCATTTGCACATGCCTCCTGCCAGCTCCAGGCAGGAGCAGGGGCCTAATCCCACTTGGCACGGGGAGCAACTTTGCTGACCAAGTCAAGGGCTCTGCTGGTAGAGAGGGGTTTGGAGCACGGATGCACTCGCTGTTTTGCTGTAGACCTTTGCAGTGAGGACTAGACCTCACCTCTTTAGGGCAGGGGAGCTGCCTGGTGGTGGCTGGGATGTAGGAGTGCCAGGCCTGTGTTGCTGCCAGCCTGCACGGGTATGTTTCTGGCATGACTCTCTAGGCAGGAGCAGCACCAGGGGTTCTCCTGGAGGGCTCTTACTCCCCCATTGCTCTTATCACCCCTTTCCTATAATGAGGATAACTCTCCCTCCAGCAGCGGGGTTCATGAGGCTGCATATCTGGCTCCCCCATTTCGTGGTAAACAGCAGTGCACTGTTACAGCGCTCCATAAAGGCTCATTAAAACCCAGTCATTTCTTGTGCTATTAAGCAAGGTGATGGGGGTGAGGCCCAGTGCATTTACCCTGATTCCCCAGGGAAACCTGATAGAGTGAGACAGCCCGGCTGAAAGGTCAGCCCTCGTAATAAATAGCACAGGCGTGTGGAGAGGAGGAAAGCAGCCCTATTTACCAGGGGAGAGCTGTGCACCTGTTCGGCATTAAAGTAAACACAGCCTTATTTATGGACCCGTGAATAAACCTGGTTTCCTCTGGCTCCCGGGGAGAATCCGGGCCACCGTGTCGCCATGTAAGTAAGCGGCTCCCCAGACAGAGCCCACGCTTTGGCTGTTTGCGCTGCTGCTTCAGCAAAGCTGCACTAATTGGATTAATATCGACCTGACGCTGTCACTGTCGTTGCTTGACTTTTTGCACAGGGAAGGCAGCCCTCTGCCGAAAGCTGTTTGAGGGCACGTTTTGCAAGGACTGTAGTGTAGCTGTGGCTGGGATTGTCAAAGGACACCGGATCCCACAGCAGTTGGGTTAGGTACCTCGCTCCCTTGGGCTCTTGGGAAAACCCATGTGAGGCTAACCAGTGTCAGGTCCTGGATCAGGGGTGGGCAGTTATTTCGGGTGGAGGGCCACTTACTGAGTTTTGGCAAGCCGTTGAGGGCTGCATGACAGGCAGCCAGGGGCAGATAAATATTTAATTTTCTAAATTTTTTAGGGGCCCCAGGGGCTGGATAGAATAGCCTGGCGGGCTGCATCTGGTCCACGGGCTGCATTGTGCCAACCCCTGCCCTGGATGGACCTAACATAAACCCATCCAAACGGGGAGGGGGGGGGGGGGGCTTTCATCTTGTGAGAGCGTGTCAGCCAAATCAATGCAACTGGGTTTCATTTGTCCACTCTTGTGCCAGTGTAGCCAGAGTGAAATTGCTGTGACTTTAAACCTGAATGAAACTAGTTTAAAGTTACAACAGTTTAGCTTCCACTTAAAGCAGAAAAGAGAGGACACAGATGCACTATTTAGAGTGGATCAGGGGTAAAAGCAGTGTCATTTTAAACTGCTTTAACTCTGTCTGTCCACACCCATTACTGCACATCCCAAGACCAGCTTGGAGTTCGATCTGCGTGAGAGCGGTAACTCAGCCACTTCTGCTTTGTTTTGCTTGGCTCAGTCCAGGCTCACTTTGGATGTGCAAGGTCCTTTAGAAGCTATCTTTGGACTTGGGCTGGGCATCAAGTTTGTAACAGATCCCGAACTGGAAAAACTTCACATGGTCCTGGCTTCTGATGGGAGCTTTCGCCACGCTCTTGGTTAAACCCCATTTTCAATAGGAAGATGCTCCTGGCAGGTTCTGTTCAGGAAAACTGCTTGACTTAGAAATGTGAGGCTTCCTTGGATTCATGGGATTCAAGCGGCTGGATGTCACCGAGCCCATTTCTTCGCTCGGGTTGTCTGACATGGGAGGAAGCCCAGGGACAGATATGCCGAGAGAAGAGGGCAGTTTAGGAGGGTTACAGGCGAGTGTGATTCATATGTTTGTGGTTCATATTTTGAAAGGGTAAGAAATTGAAACGGTGAGTTCTGCCTGCCTCAAAGAGCTGGACTGTTATTGCTTCCCAGGCTCCCTACTTGCTAGCCCTTCAAACATCCCTCAAGCACTCCACTTGAAGCCTTCCATTTTGTTTTTAATGGACTAGTCTGGGCTAGCAATGCCATTAAGATAAGCGCTCATATTATCTGTGGAAAGATCACAAGCCTCCACTTGGATGCTCTTGATAAAACGCTGGGCTTTTATTAAAGAGAGAAAGGAGATTCAGCGAAGATACAGATCAAACCAGCAGGCTCTCAGCAGCTCTCCGATTGCTCTTCTCGACACTTCTGTCTCCAGACAAACAAACAACTGCAGGCCAGGCCATTAGCTGCTGTATTCCATTAATTACAAAAACACATAGTTATTTGTCTGTCCCAAAGTTGTCCGAGCCCCTAGGAAGAGAGTGGCTCCAATGGATTCCACACTAGACCTTTTGCTTATGCTCTGCCTTAATTAAACTTCTGCATCCCAAGTTAATCAGATGCTCAGGTGATCAGAGCTGAAGATTTATCTGAATTTCTCCCTACACGGCTCTAAGCCTACAATGTTGATTGGAAATCTTGCACAGTTGTCTTTCTGGGATCCCTTTGAGCACTTCTAATGCTGCTCCCTGATGGGACTCCCCAAGGGGCTGACCCTACAAGGGGAGTTACCAAGAAAAGCTCAGCAACTTTCAGAAGTGCCTGGTACCTGGCAAGATTGGTCCCAACGTTGAGTGCTTGACAACGGAAAGGGAAGACAGCACCTAAGCATGCTGTAACCTTCACAAACGGTCTGAGATTGGCTGAGGGATCGAGTTGGTTTTTACTTTGTCCAAACAGGTTCCTCCATCCCTAGGCAGAATCTGTACCCGCAGCCGACTTCGATGACCACCTCCTTGGGGCATATGCAAAAGTTGAGTGGTTGTTTTGAGTAAGCCCTTAAATGTACAGATTTTTTTGTTACACGTGCACAAGCAGTGGCTATGTGCAGGCCCACTGTTTGGTGTCTGAATACACCCAGCACATGTGCATGTTATGCACTTAAGTCACTGACTATAATATATAGTGTGTGTGCGAGACATTAAAAAACCTTGTTCTCTATAGAGACCTCTGTGATATTTTGGTGAGGCTTGTGGTGTGAACATCTCTCATTTATTAACAGGAATTTCTATTTACAGCGGGAGTGTCTACATGTTCGTTAATGTGCATTAGGTAATGTGTATTCAATCTAGAACCTCCACTGTGAGGGTACTAGAAAAGGGCACATTAGCCTGTTTTCATGTGTATTAGATAAAGAGCATGAGTTTTCTGTGATGCTTTAATGCACATGAAAATAGACTAATGTGTATTAAAGTGCACGTGTAGGTGCACCCAGCAAGAGCTAAGAGTTTTTACTGCTGTCCTTGCAAGGGCATTCTAGCTGGCCTGTTTCTGTTCTGCCACCTGCAAGATCCTGGCACCCCATGGGATGCCCCACTTTCTGGGCACTGCATGTCCAGGAGGACTTACTCTGTCACATCTGTGTTCTAGTGTCCCGAAGGGGTTACGTGGTTTTGTGGCTAGCGAATGCATTTCACTGAATAGCCCAACCCTGAAGCGTATGAGATAATCTCACTATATAGTTGTTCCATTAACTAATAAAACATGAGAACCATTTCTTTATGCCCCAATAAACTTTTTATCCTCTGAGAAACATTAGCAGCAACACACGGCATTTGCAGAATTATTTAACTGTAGTATTGGGCATTGCAGGTGAAAAGTAGCTGCAGATTATGAGAAGGATTATCAGGCATTTTAAAGGTAACCATTGTGTTTCCAAACACTCAAGCCCAGGGGAAAAATGGTAATTGTCTGTTGTATAAGATAAATGATAGGCAGTAACTTGCCTTTTCATAGGGGATGTATGCAGTGCCTTCTCCCTGCCCCATGTGCCCATAGCCTCAAGCCTCCAGCAGACCACTCGTTTCTTCATGACGTTGGAGCATCCTTGCATTTAAGGAGACTTTCTTACAGGATCCAGCAATTCTTCGCCATCCCAGCAGATCTCTCCAGATTGCGCGCACCTCACAGGGACGTTTATCCCAAGGTCTGTGGTGAGAGAGAAAGGTGTGCGTTTGAATCTCTAAGCCTGTACAAGTCCTAGCGGAAAACTCACAAGTGACTAGGCCTTGTGGTAGTCATCCCAGAAGTAGGGGACATCAGAAGTGAACGGCAGTGCTCCTGTGGTGGTCGACTGGGAAGGAGGGGGTGGCTGCTGCTGTCAGAGGATCAGAGAGAAACCAGGCTCCTTTTAAATGCTGTCTCCAAAAGCACCAGGCAGCTACTGCACCTGATCCTAATCAGTGGAGAGGACAAGGTTCACTTTCAAACAGTCATGCCTACAAAAAAAATGACATTGTTCTGAGATTTGTTCCTTTTACAAAAAGGAGGAAGTGGAGACGGACTCTGCCTGGTGTGGAAGGAGTTCTGAAACTTCTCTTCTCTCTAATTAACCACAGAGATTTGTGACCTTCCGCATTAAAAACGAAAGCCAGGGACAATGCCGCTTGCTTTCTCTTGGTTCCCGAATATTTTCCACAAGGACTCGGAGCCCCACATTCAGGCATCGCTGACAGAGCCGTGCATCTAGCACCAGGCTCCTGCTAGAGCCAGGAACGGCACTCTTGACTTAGTTCCTGGCCTCTAACAACTAGAGAATAGACTTGCCATGGAGCATAATCTACTCGGGGCTCAGTTCAGCTCTCATTGCAGTCATTAGGAGTCATCTTCCTCTCACAACAAGGTTCTTTCATTGTAAAGCTAAGAACTGGCTTTTATTTATATGGTGCTACAGAAGCGCCCCTTTCGTACCCCGTGCAACTCCTGCCTGGAAGATCTCACAAGCTACGCAGGGCTGAAACGAGGTCAGTGCTTGGATGGGAGACTCAAGTACTTTGGAAAAGGGTACCTGTGAAATGGCAAGTGAGAACATTACTGAGCCAATGCCCCAGCACGGGGTTAAGCATTTGCACGTTGTTAGCGATGCTCTTTTTTGAGCTGAGACATACACTGACTTGTTCTGATAAATAGCGGCATTTTCTGCCTGAGGAAGGGCATTAACTAGGATTTGGCCCTGCAGCCCTGGTTCAGATTAATTATATGTTGCCTACCTAACTTCCCTAACAATTTTAATAGGCAATCTGGTGTCCTTCACTTCCTGTCCCAAATTGCCAGGTAGCACTGCTCATCACTGTTCAACAATTGCTGCCTTTCACCCCAGAGTTGGCTGCACTTCATCCAGAGCTGAAGCCATCCCTGTCTGCTATTTGTAGATGACTTTTACGGTTGTGTTACACTTTGGGCTCCTTTGGGCTGAAAGGCACTATTTAAATATGATATTCTTATTTATTACGTTCCTCTCCTTTATGGCTTGGGGTTTCCATAAGCAGGACACTTGCTGCTGTTTCATCGGCACAAACAACCAATGCTTATTCACTGCCCACATTGCTCTAAAATTAGCAATGCTGGGCTCCAAAGTACTTAAAGACATTTTCATTACTATATGCACTACCTTTCTCTTGCTACCCCATCCTGTTCATACCAGTTCAAGCCTCTGGTTTGTCTGAGTCTTTTGCAGAATTTGTTTTCCAGGCAGGTCCATCGGTATTGTCATACTTTGAGATCAGCGCTCCTATTCCATCTACCTACCTTCTAGACACTGAAAACACAAGCATGGAAGAATGGGTTATAAACACACTCATTTCTTTCTATGGTAACTTGCAGAATGGTGCTATCACTAAAGCATGATTTGGCAAGAGTGCCGCTTTTTTTTTTTTAGTGCCTTTATAGGTCACTGAGAGAAGGGACAGAAAAGAGCAGAAGCCAGGACGACGGCATGTGGTAGAAAATGGCAGGACTGGGAAGAGAAGGAGAGAGCACCATGGCTGAAAGAGACTTGGGGGTCACGATTGACCACAAGATGGACATGAGCCACCACTGTGATGTCACAGCTGGTAAAGCAAACCAAATTCTGGCCTACTTCCATAGATGCTTCTCAAGTAAATCTCAGGATGTCATCCTCCTGCTGTACTCGGCCTTGGTGAGGCCACAACTGGAGTACTGCATCCAGTTCTGGGCTCCACAATTCAAGAAGGATGTCGAGAAGCTTGACAGAGTCCAGAGGAGAGCCACGCGCATGATTAGGGGGCAAAAGAATAGGCCTTATGAAGAGAGTCTGAGAGCCATGGGACTCTTCAGCCTGGAAAAACGCAGGCTCAAGGATGACCTGGTGGCTGCCTATAAGTACGTGAGGGGTGTGCATCAGGATCTGGGGGAATGTCTGTTTACCAGAGCACACCCGGGGATAACAAGGACCAACAGTCATAAACTCCTCCGTGACCATTTTAGGCTGGACATAAGAAAACACTACTTTACTGTCCAAGCCCCCCAGGTCTGGAATAGACTCCCTCCAGAAGTGGTGCAAGCACCTACTCTGGACTCATTCAAGAAACGTTTGGTGCTTATCTTGCTGGGATCCTTTGACCCTAGCTGACCTCCTGCCCGTGGGGCAGGGGGCTGGACTTAATGATCTTCAAGGTCCCTTCCAGCCTTCACGTCTATGAAATCTATGTGTGTGTAGAAGAATGTTTCTTTTCCTTGAGAAGAGATTAGCAAGATAGGTGAAATCCTTTGGGTGTTTTGAAGCTGGAGATTCTTGTAGTGAAAGGAAGGATGCAATAAAGCAGAGGTGCCCTTGGTGCCAGAGGTGCCCATATTGGTGCCAGGTATCAAGTGTGTAATTCAAAATTCAGGGTACCAATGACTTTTTTTTTTCAATCTGCTCTTCATCGATGCCTACACAGTCAGATGGATTGCGAATTGGCTGAAGGGTCATACTCGGAGGGTGGTGGTGGATGGGTCATATTGGACCTGGGGGGAAGTGGGCAGTGGAGTCCCCCAGGGCTCGGTCCTTGGGCCCGCACTGTTCAATTTCTTTATCAGTGATTTGGACGTCGGGGTGAAAAGCAACCTGTTCAAATTTGCTGATGATACCAAAATTTGGGGTGAGGCGGGCACGCTAGTAGGGAGGGAAAGACTGCAGCAAGACCTGGATAGGTTGCGGGGGTGGGCTAACAAAAACAGGATGCGTTTCAATACCGACAAGTGCAGGGTGCTGCACTTGGGCAGTAGTAACCAGCAGCACACTTCTAAGATGCGAAACTCCCTTCTTGAGAGCACGGAGGCAGAAAGGGATCTTGGAGTCATCATTGACTCCAAGACAAACATGGGCCGCAAATGCGAGGTCACGGTCGGCACGGCTAACCGGACCTTATAGTGCATCCACAGGTGCATCTCAAGTAGGTCCAAGGAGGTGATCCTCCCCCTCTACGCGACACTGGTCAGGCCACAGCTGGAGTACTGTGTCCAGTTCTGGGTGCCCCACTTCAAGAGGGATGTGGACAACATGGAGAGGGTCCAGAGGAGGGCCACCCACATGATCCGGGGACAGCAGGGCAGACCCTGCAATGAGAGGCTACGGGACCTGAACCTGTTCAGCCTTCACAAGAGAAGGCTGAGGGGGGACCTGGTGACCGTCTATAAACTCACTAGGGGGGACCAGAAGGGTTTGGGGAGACCTTGTTTCCCCTAGCGCCCCCAGAGATAACAAGGAATAACGGCCACAAGTTGTCAGAGAGTAGGTTTAGATTAGACATCCATAAGAACTACTTCACTGTCAGGGCGGCTAGGATCTGGAACCGACTTCCAAGGGAAGTGGTGCTGGCTCCTACCCTGGGGGTCTTTAAGAAGTGGCTTGATGACTACCTGGCTGGGGTCATTTGAGCCCAGTTTTCTTCCTGCCCAGGCAGGGGGTCGGACCTGAAGATCTACAAGGTCCCTTCTGACCCGACTTCTATGATTCTATGATTCCTGGACTGCATGAGAGATCCAGCAGCAAAAAAAGGGCAAGGAAGGCTCAATGACATATTTAGCTTGCATTAACAGAGACCAGAAGCTCAGTAATCCTGAATAGACCTGTCATCTTTAGAACATTTACCAACAAGCATCTCCCCTAGCAGGTAGGAGAAGTACATGGCTTACCTTATATTTGTAGCAGCAGGGCAAGACTAGGACTCTGTTTCTCCCGCAGTGATTCACGCTCTTTGTTCCCCATCATTTTCTTTGGTACCCAGCACAGGGCTTGCTACAGCCAGAGTGCTTGTTATTTATGCCCTGTGTGGGTAAGTAATGTGCCCCTCGGATTCCCTGCCTGGAGAGGAAAGGGGTTAGCTGACATAAAGGCTGATTTCCTAATGAACTGCAAAAAGATTGTGTGTCAGAATTACGATTCGTACTCAGCTCTGGCTCTGGCCTCTCTCACTGTTTACATTTCTGTACGTGACTTTCCATTTCCACACATTAATCTAGTGCCGGTGAGATTCTAACCCACGCTGAACAGGCGGGATGCACAGATGGCTCAATGCAGAGTTTTTGATTTCCTCAGTTCGCTGAACAGCCGCAATGTTTAAGTTACGTAAACCTTAAATATCTCTTGTGTTCAATGGCGGTCGCAGCAATCTTCTGCTAATCCTCTTGCCAGTCATGCATGTTTCAACTTTATTTTCCAGTTTAGCCTTTTGCTTCTGATACAGAAGGGACTGTTTCTGCAGCATTTTAGGGTACATTCGGTTTGGTTGAAAGAGGAAAGGTGACTTGGCCAACTAACATTATTTTAGGGTGGTGTTTAGAAATGTTTAATCAGGAAGAAGGTCCTGGGGAATCAGTTATGCTCCATGTGTAACCCTGTCCCACTACTATTCTTTACTAGGTGTGCCTGGCCCTTCTCGTCACACCTAATGAAGAATGCATTCAAAAGCTTGTCTAATTGCTATGCGGTTGGTCCAGTAAAAGATCTCACCCTAAGAAATCCTTGCCTCTTGCAAAACCATCCCAAGAAATTTGAGAGTAAGTAGGGATAGGCAGGTTGCAGACCAGATTGGAAACAACTTGGTTTTTAGTGCTTGAGTGTGAACTGCACTGGAACTTTTTCAGAGATCCAAAACGTGGCCCTTTGAAGCTGCTTTTGTTTTGTCACAATGACAAAATCACTTCATTGGCAAATCTGTGGATGGTTTCTCATCAGTCCTATGGGCACAATTCAGAACAGATGCTATCATTCAGCTTGAATGGTGTCAGTAGAGTTTTGCCCACATACACTGGGTCCCAAGCTTGGCAGCTTTACTTGACTGAACTCTCTGCAAGCAAAGTAGTTGAAGGAGAAGTTACTGTCAGTCCATTTCGGGGTTGAGGTCAACTGTCTTTCACCCAGGTGACATTTTTGGAGAAATTACCTGCTGGATGTGGGTGCAGGTGTGTGATGGGACCTTGGGACTGATAGCCCAGAGGGTGGTGTTATCAAGGAGCTGTCATCGCCCAGCATGTCAGTGAATAAAAGTAACTACTCACGTAATGGGTTAATGACTCATGTTCAGTGTCCTGTCCCCTCCCTCAAAGAGACAGATGTCTGCATTCAAGATAGGTTTCTCCCTTTCAGGTTCAGTGATACAGAGGAACCCAGGCTGTAGGTATCTGGCTTGTTCACATCCCGCTTAGTTCACAGCCAGCTGCCAAATTGAGCCTGAGCTCATTGCTTGCCACGGCTTTGTGTCTACCCTGAGCTTGTCACTGCTTGCCATGGCTCTGTGTCTACCCCGAGCTTCTCGCTGCTTGCCACAGCTCTGTGTATGCCCCTGACTGGTGCAGAGGCAGATGGGGAGCCTAACGTGGGGAAGCATCCAGGTTCCACAGTCCAAGTCCAAGCTGAGACCTCCCTGATCTACCTGTTGCTGCTTTGACACACTAAAGCTATTGCTCCATAGTAACCTGACTGTGCCTCAGGCATCAAACCCACAGCCCTATCGCCACCTCTGTGTGGGCAGCTAATTCATCTTACACTCACCAATGGTACTTTTCCCACCTGCTACCCTATACTGCTTAGGAAGCACCTTGCTGTTCAGCAGGCTCAGGGCACTGCCTCCAGGCAGGTAAACTTGTTGCAGACCCAGCCAAAGAGTTAGGGGGATAGAGGGACAGTTCTTTAAAACGCAAATGCTTGCTCAGTTGGACACTGCCGCTACCCAGCTCCACCAGGCCTTGGGTCTGAACTGTGCATCAAGCATTGCTGAAACTTCGCTCTTAGAGTTCCAAAGTAAAAGCCAAGCGTTCCTGCCTTGCTCAATTGTTTGCATGATTACAGGTTTTTCTCTGAGCCGCTCTGCCTTTCTCTAAGCTGCGTGAAATCACCGCATTACCCTGTGATGTTTTTATTAAGATAGGGTTGGGGGGAGATGCGTGGCTTGACATTTCTCTTAAAATTGTTATTCTTTAGTATCCACTTATCTCCCCCAACCTCTTAGCTGTGCTGGAAGGAGTAATTGGGAGTGATCCATTGTGCTTTTAAAACCCTCTTAATGACCTGATTCATAAAACATATATCTGTCACACTCGCACAATGTGGCTTTTTAATGTACAAATGCTTCAAAATTGGGTGGTTGACTTTTTCCTCGCTTTCCTTCTTGGCATTTCAGTTGCCGTGCTCCCTACAGGGATTTTTTTTTTTTTAAAGGGGAGAAAAGGACATGATGTACTTACAAATGTAAATTATGTGTACTTATTCTTCTACACTGCAAAGTGGCAAGACAAGAAGGTGCATGAGATAAGCCTACCAGCCAGACAGTCCTAACTTGCTTCCTTGCAATTAAAGCAGGTTTGTACATTTTGCTGTGTTGTACAATAACAAGAAGTACTTATGCACTTACTGTGCTCATGCCAACTGCTGAAGGCATTTACATTTAGCTGTGGAAAACACGTCACTTCAGAGATTGTATGAAAGTGTGTCACAACACCTGCCACAGCTTCCATTTCTGTCCAGAGAATGGCTGGCTCTAATTACATGGGGGCAAATTCCAAGCAGTTCCTCTCGGGTCATTACCTCCAGCTTCACACCCTTGTAAATGAAATTGGAGTCTCTCCAAGGTGTTTTCAGGATGACATTGCACTTTCCTCATTTCCAGATGACTTTGCCAGTCCCTCTTCCAAAATAAAAGGGGTAAAAAAAAAAAAAAAAAAGGGCTTGGGAGGTGGAATTGTCATGATTTACGGCAGAGCAGCAGAGAGAGACTGGAGTTGAGGTCATACAGGGACATCTCGGGAACAGAGGTAGAGACAGAACCCAGTTCTCCAGAGTCCAGTCCATTAGACCAAGCGACGGCAGAGAAAGAGGGCTCGGAGTCAGCGTCTACTTGGTTCAATTCTCCCTTGTTGCTTTGCTGCTCATGATTATTTGCAGAGGATTGACAAGTGTGTGTGCAGTGGGTGCTACTGTCCTGGAGACCTTTGCTGTTACAGATCAGTCCGTGGTCTGCATCCATTTTCTTAGGCTAGTTCCTTGCTGTTCGTATATGGCTGTACCGATCACGCATGAGTCATTGCTACAGTGTAAGATGATCAACAGTGAACGGCACCATGTTTCAGCAGGTCTGAGTTTTGAATGCATCTTTCAGTTTGCTACTTCTAGAATTGGCATCAGACGCAGTATCCATAGCACCCTGCTCACCAGGCAAAAATCTACCCAGGCACCTGATGTGGCAGCACTGGAGTTATAATGGAAATGGTGTAGGCACTTGGTTTAACCTCCTGGCACCTTATCAAGCCTTCTGTTTTCAACTTCTACCATGCACACTGAAATAAGGCAGCAAAGAGATTAGTAACAGCCAGGCTTTTCTTTGGGGTCTCCCCAAAAGCTCTACTGAGTTCATTTCCAAATCCTCCATAGTGAGAAAGTGGCCTGCCTGGTGTGCTCTCATGCCAGCACGTCTGGGATTGCTCCCTCATGTCTTACACCAATTGATCCTAACCCACAATGGCAAGCTATGCCACAGTGCCCTGGGTGTTAGCTGTCTCCCGGTTAGAACATGGATTTATTTTAACACTGCTTTTCCTCTTGTTCAATTCATGTCTGCTCCTTTTGCTATAAAACTAGTAGAGGTTGAACCTGACCCAAAGAGCTAACGTTTGGCTGGCTCTGAGCCACCCCAGCTATAACGAATGGTTCCACCGTATGCCAGGGTTTTAAATGCCTACAGCAGAGCCACTGGCTGCTGCCATTGCTTTGCCTGTTCGTGCTTCTCCAGCTCTGCAAATGAGACAGTTACTGTCCTCAGTCTCTGCCTGATGCTATTGGCCACCATGGGACTGCCTGGGTACAGGCTGCCTGGTGGCTACGGTCCTTGTGATGCTGCCAGTAACCCATCTCCACTGTTGCAATGCAGCCATCTCATGAAGAGTGCTTCATTCCTTTCCCCCTGTGAGTTCAGATGCTCGGGGTTTTTGGCACACCAGTTTAAACAGCTTTATTCCAATGCAGATAGACATATGGTGCTGATGTGTAGTGCTGTCAAATGACCTTGCGGCCTGCTGCAGACTTGTATGTGTGTGAGTTAGCTATCCCTGCAGTGGAAGTTCTGGTTCCCGTGCAGATCAAATGAGCATATTTCCCCCATCATTGATTTCCTGCCTTGGAAAGCAGTGCTTTTCTGCCCTTCCTGACTGCTAAATTACTATTGCCTCAGGCCTTCGTACCTAACATGCAGAAGATACAAAGGTCAGACAGCTCCCAGGCTTCACTCTTTGGCTCAGGCTTTTAACTCTGGAGGTCTCAGTTCAACCTCTGGTCGCAACCGGCGCAGCAGTCGTTATGCGGACTCAAGGTCAGAGCTTCCCTCCAAGCACCATGAGCAGCGATGGTCCAAATGAGCAGAACTGCAGTCAGAAAGCAAAAGAGAGGGAACAATGGTTTCCTATCTGCTTCTCCTAATCCCCTCAAGCATCCCACCAAAACTCCTCCGGGTTACAGCTCCAAGGGGCAGGAGAGACCCTGAGTGGTAGGAACAAGTAGCAGGACCTGCTACTTATGATTAGTAATTAATGTTGTGTTTGTTGCTGTGAGCTCCTGTCGAGCTGAGCAATGGCAGCTCCATTCCTAAAGAGGCCATTAAAACATCCTGGGATCCACATGGACTGAAATCTGTGCGTCGAGGGGAAAGCTCCTGAGGTTTCCTCCCCAAGACCTAGAGGAAAATATACCCTTAGTCTTTTTTGGCAGGTCCTATTGACTTTGGGGCCAAGAATTAGGGCATGCAGGGCCTGATCCTTCTTCATTCGACAGTGGATGCATCTACACGAGACATTATATCACCATAGCAATAACTTATGGCGACGTAGCTCATCGCTATGGCGATGTAGTGTCAGCGGGCATAAACCGTGATGCCGCTGCTACTGTGCAGTAGCAACAAGCTAATGCGCAGCAGCTCGTGGCTACTGTGCAGTAGGGTTGGAAACGACCCACGTGGCACCGGCATTGAGCAGTACCGGCAGTTACTGAGCAGTCATATAGTACGTGCTAAAGCAAACCTAACTTCTACTAATCCTCTGCCGCTCATGCATTTTTCAGCTTTATTTTCCAGTTTATCCTTTTGCCTGTGATACAGAAGGGACTGTGTTTCTACAACGTTGTAGGGCACATTCAGTTTGGTTGAAAGAGGAACGATGACTTGGCCAAACAACATTACTCTAGGATGTTGTTTAGAAATGTTTAATCAGTTATGTCCATGTGTAACCCCATCCCGCTAAAGCAGGGGTGGGCAATTATTTCAGGCGGAGGGCTGCTTACTGAGTTTTGGCAAGCCATCGAGGACTATGTGACAGGCAGCCAGGGGCAGATAAATATTAATTTTCTAAATTAATATTTAGAAAATTAATATTTTAGGCATCCGGCCCGCGGGCCGCATTTTTCCCACCCCTGCGCTAAAGCAAGCACTAAATGACGGCACAGTAACAACTGTGCAGTTGGGTGCACACGTAGACGCATCCAGTATGTAGGAAGTGATCAGACCAGGCTTTCCAGAGTAACTAGGACCACCCTCGGTGGCAGGAGTGTGACATCAGTAATCCGACAGTGAGCTGAATTAATGTTAAAGAATAATAACCATAAGAATAAAAAAGCCTTCCACAGCCCTGATCTGACGATTCCTGGCTTTGTTCCTTGGGGCCAAATGCTATCTAAATTGGTGAGCTCTTCTCAGGAAGCCGCCTTTACTCCTTATTCTGGCTGTAGTGATCCAAATAATCCCCACGCTCACCTTCAACCATCCAAACAAGCTCATTCCTCCTGGGTGCTTTGTACTGTCACCATCGTCTTGGTAGTAGAGTACTTTTTTCAGCTCCTATCCCACTGTTTAACTAGCTGGTAATATGCTTCACATGTAATAGTTTGCCGTTAATGTATTGAGACTAAGGAGAAAGGATGATGTAGCACCAAAATTCTTGGTTTTTTGATCCAACAAGTGAATTTATTTCTGTGTGTTTTCTGTATTGCCTCGACGCCTTGGGCTTAGTGCTGGGCATTTAGATGCATAAAGTCAGACTGTCCCTGCCATGAACAGTAACAGTTTAAATCGATGCAGCCAAGTACTGGAGAGAGAGAGGATCATTGTGAGAATCAAAGGCCAGAGAAATTTAAACAGCAGGCTTTCCAATGAAATCTGTTCAGGCGCCAAAAGACCAGCGTGGTCTTTTTTTTTTTTAAGTGACCCACCGTGTCGGCTCTTGGATGGCACAGATAAAATACCTGCTATTTCCATTTCATAATTTACATTGGACAAACAATGTTTACCTTGAAGAACAAATGCTATTTTGCCATAAGCACCAAAAATCAGAAAAAATAACCATGAATATAAAAATAAGAGGAAAAAAAAGGGGGAAATAAGGTGTAAATCAAGGGAAGCAAAGTATCCACTCTACTCAGCTTCACCTGAAGTACTGTGTCCAGTTTTGGGCCCCTCACTTCAAGAAGGATGTGAACAGATTAGGATGAGTCCAGCAGAGAGTGACAGAAATGATGAGAGGCCTGGGGAGCATAGTTTATGAGAAAAGACTGAAAGAAGCAGGGTTATTTAATCTGGAGAAGAAAAGAGTGAGGCAGGATTTAATAACAGTCTTCAAATACCTGAAGGGCAAATATGGAAAGGGTGGAGATGAGCTTTTCTTTGTGGCCATAGGGGGCAGGACTAGGAGCAAAGGCCTCAAACTGCAGCAGAGGAAATTTAGGTTGGAGATTAGGAAGAAATTTCTGACTATGTGGATGGTCAAGCATTTGAACAGGCTACCGAGAGACGCTGTGGACTCTCCATCCCTTGGTATTTTCAAAAGCTGGTTAGACAGACGCTTGACTGGGATGATCCTCCCTTAAGTAAGGGCTGGGCTAGACGACCTCATGAAGGTCCCATCCAGCCCTACTTTCTTCGGCTCCTAAATCCCACTGTATTTTTTCAAAAGTTTCAAAATTCTCATGAATATATCAGCCTCGCCATTAAATCAACTCACTTGCCCTGCACCGTGATGACTGAAGATAATGAAACACTTGTGAGAGATTGCTTTGCTTGTTCCAAAAATAAGGCAGGCTCCATTAACATCCCAACAAGGATACCAATGGGAATACTGTGTGAGAAAAGACTGCAAGATTTGGCTGAGTGCATTTGCATGCATGTCTTCAAAGTTTGATTCAGTGGAGGGGTTTAACATAGATATGTGAAATAATTTAACACCATTCTAATCATTCCCGAAAGATTATAAGCAGTTTTTAAATGTCTGCTCTCATCAGTGGATTTTTCTTTGTAACAAAAAACTCTCTCGTGTTGTTCGAGAAGCCATGCCTCTCCTACCTGTTATGGGGAGAGAGAGGTTTATAACACACCAGTGAGATAAGCTGGGTTTGGATATGGTACGGAACACGTTTTGAATAGCAATATTAAATATTTGATTATTGTTCTGTTTGACTTAGGAAGTTAAATCGCACTGATCTAAAGTGCTGGGTTATTTATAAAAGGAGTTAACGTTACTATAGCTACTTTTATGTAAACGTTGATTTAAAAAAATTGTTCCATGATGACAAGGATCAAGTAAAAACCAACATGTCGGTGTCAAGTATGGCAGCTATATAAATCTGCATTTGCATATGCTAAAATTTCTGCCAGTGTTCTTGCTATGCTCGGCTTTTCAACTTAGCCAGTTGACTGCCAAAGCACTGAGCAACACGCTTACCCTGTTCCAGACTAGGACAGGTGCCCCCGCATCTGTTGAAAAGGAGTCTGTCAGCACATATGCTTGCTGCTCTGCGTAGTGTACATAAGGATTTAGCTTTCCATGAGGTTTCATTAATTGACATCCTTGTGCTTGAATCTACTGACATCAGGACTAAAACCCTCAGCTTGTGTTTATTAAGCTCTTAAATAAGGCAGATAAGCCATTGCTGGCTGGCAGTCTCATGCATTCACATAGTTAAATGGAAATTACACCGTTGGAATGGCATGCAGTGGAATATATCAACCGGTGCCCAACTTTATTATGGGGAGGGCGATATCTAGCATTGCTTGTATAAAAGGTTTTTTGCACGGGCTTTTTCATTACTTTACAACCACGTCGCAGAGAGCTTCTCGAAGACGACCTTGTTGGGCCCAGTTGTCTAAGTGCTCACAATATACCGACGTGCTTTCTGCCTGATGACACAAGAGACGCAGGTGGGTCAGTCTGATTCTTGCCTTCGGTATTCGTGGTGTTTGTTCGTGGTCCAGATTTGCAAAGAGATGGTTCTCGGGTCTACCGAGTTTTGTAGGTGTCCTAACATCAGTCCCCACTTCGAACGAAAAGAATCCCATATCCTAGCTGCTGGCTTTGATAGTTCATGTTCCAGGATACTCAAGATAAGAGGCTTGCGTCTGAAACAAAAATGCTGTCCTCCCTTTCCAAAGAGGTCAGCGTAATTTGAGGGAAATGTCTGCCCTAAAATCAGAAAACCAGGGAAGAAGAAACAGCTTGGCAAAAGTGACTTACATCTGGAACCAGAGGCGGGCATAGAGGAGATCTGGGCGACAGCACCTCTGGGCATTTCTTCTACCCATTTATTTGGTGAACCACTGATGTCAAAAGCAACTTGGCTGCTCTAGTTAATGTATATGCTGTTTCTATTACGGTCTGCATATGGGCTGAATTCACGAGCAGAGACCGCACAGGTGAAATGAGAACAAATTGATTGGCTTCTCTTGAGATGCCATTTCTTGTGCACAAGTGTTTCTCCGGGAGAACGAGCCTTTGCTTACCCATCCTGTGACTAGTCAGAACCCTAAAGAAGGGGTTTTAGGTGGGTTTCGACCTTTTCAGGTCTCTGAATATGCAAGTATATTCTAGTGGTGCAGCCAACTAAACTTTTAAAAAGGGCATAAATTCCACTTTCACTTGTGGTTTAGGTATTTTAAGGGCTCAAACGTCTTCGGAAGCTGTTGATCCTCCAGATACCATGCCATTCGGGTACTTTTGAAAATTGTAGCCATGGTTACTGAGTTTGAAATGTTTTCTTCCTATGGTAAAGTCCAAGAGCCGGGGGTGTAAAATGATTACTTCTAAATGCCACTGGTATGATAATAAAAATACAGCTGAGCAAAGAGAAATTAGGTTAACCTATCTGGCTAAATTTAGGCAAAAAAAATCCGAGCATTACCAGAGTAAAAGTCTTCAGTAATATCACGCGTAGAAGTCGTCAGTAATGTTGTCTTGGACTCTTGGGGCCCTGTCAGGAATTGGGTCTCCATTATTTTAGGTCTTTTTTGAAATCATGACATGCGGGCATCCCCAGCCCTGCAGAGCTTCTACTCTCAGTATAATCTGAGAGGCGACAGGTAGGTGCAACAAGCAGGAGAAGTGCAAGGTAATGCTGAGATGATTAGGAACAGCATGGTAAGTCCCATTTGCAGCATGCCAACTGCTGACCTTTTGCCCGTTGTTTTTCTTTCCTTTAAACTCCCCTGATGCGGCTGATGAACAAGAGCCGGCACAACTTGTCCTTAAAATGAGGATAAAAATTGTGGTGACAGTGATAAATATAGAATAACCATCTTCTTGAAGGAACTTCAGTCTCTCCCTCCTTCACCGTACCACTCTAAGCTATTCTACAGCCAGCACCTGGTTGTGTGGGTTTTTTCTCTTGGCTTTGTTTCATAGACATTTACTGTGGGACAGACCCAGTGGAGCTATTGTAAGAGCTTCATCAGTGTGCAGTGCACTTGCTTCCCAAGACTGGAAGTTTTGAGCACGGGGACCATCTTTCTGTTTTATGTTTGGAGAACAACTAAGCATAAAGGGAGACTAGTCCATATATAGGATCCTAGGTGCATCAAGATTTGGTACCTGTGCCATTAGGAATGGCAGCTGAAATCTCAAGCGACAGAGAACAAAGACAGTGGGGAGGAAACTCTTCCAAAGGTTTCTGTTGCCACCATGACTAATGGAAAAACGAAACTAGAAGAAACAAATGCCAAGAAGTAGGATGGGCTGACCATTTTAACTTCAACATTTTGACAGCTGTTAAATTTTGATGCATAAAAATGAGAAGGAAACTACAATTATTTTTTCAAAGAAAAGAAAAGCATCTGGCTCTGCCAGAAAATGTCAGAATTTAAGAAATTTTAAGAAATTTTGATTTTTTTTTTTTTTATGTAAGAGTTGAGGCAAGAATTCTGAATATATTTCCTTTTTTTCATCCAGCCCTAGCAGCAAAGTGGAGCAAGCAGACACATTTGGCAAGCTAAGTGCAAGCAAATAATGTACGTTTCAATTCAGCTTTCACTACGTAACCCTTGCAAAACACCTGTGTGTTTAGTAATATTCCAGTGCTTAATTTTACAGGTGAAAAACGGGGTTCTCCGTGATCAAACTATTATTTAGTGATAGACTCAGAACTCAGAAATTCTTCAGCCCTGCTCTGGTTCTCAGAGCAACAGACCCTGCCCCTTTCCATTTAAAGATATACTTTAAAATTGGGCCTATAACCTATTTTTAAACAGTAGCTAGTAACCAACTGCTATAAGGAAAAAAAAACAACCAAACCACCTTCGCTGCGTTCTTTTTCACAGCTCAGATGAGCACATCCTGCCTTTAATTACACTGAAGAGGTCTCGGTGCTTTGGTGGCCTACATCAGCACGAGGAACCTTGAGCATTGAATTGCTATAAATCAGGAGTTTGGCTGCTCTCACAACAAGCCCAGTGGGAGCCTGACTTTCTCCAACAGCTTAATTAAAGAGTGCTTCTTGTTAGCTCCCGCTTGTAGCCCATTAGAGCACCACAGAGGCTTCTACCCTTCAACATCCTTGCTGAAAGTGGGGCAGTCCTTAGGAGTTTCTTAGGAAGCGCCAAGTTCAAGTTCATAATTGCCTGCTTATATGTCAATATTGATATTGCACCATTCACATTATCATGTGAGTTGATAACTGCTTTGGAGAACTGCTTAGGGTTAAGGTCAGGATAGATGGTTATTAAGCATAACTGTGTGTTTTCCACGTATATCGCTCTCTCCTCCGCTCCGTGTCTCTGAGTATTTGAGACAAATGAGCAAGGACTGCTGGCTACATTTTCAAAGCCACCGGGCCCAGATTCTCCATGGGCAACTTTGAGTCCCTGAGTGTTGACCTGAGTCTGCGCTGCTTAAGACTGCCTGTGATGTTTGTTTGCCCTGCAGAAAGGCGAAGGACACATGACGTCCTCATTTGGGAGAGACGCGAGTGCTCGCACAAGGTGGAAGATCTGCCTCGGTGGTCTGATGACTTGCACTGAGTCTGCTGGCTCACAAGTGCCCCTGGCACGTTCTGAGCACCCGTCAGAAATACTCCTGGTCCTTACCCGAAGCTTGTTCTTGTAGTGCTGGAGTAAGTAAAAGCCAAGTTGAAATGGGTCTTGGGCGGCTGCCTGGAGACCCATCCCAGCGTTTAACCCTGCTAGTGTGGCAAGGCCTGGAGTTCTTCTGTCCAGTGCCTGGTGGAGCCCATGGGTGACAGTGTCTCCATCCAATTTTAGAGGACATCTCTGCTCACAGTAACGACATAGTTGGGTATCTCTGCTCAGCCTGGGCTTGGCGGGCTTTGCAGCTTGTAAGCACTTGACAGAGAGGATTGCACAATCCCCCGCCCTGGGAGGAGCTGGGTGGATTAATTGGTTTACATGTGCCAATTGCTGAGGGTTGTTACGCAATGCAGGTACCGGCCCATCCTATTTCTGAGCACCAGCCCTGACATGGGAGGAGCCAGAAGACGCTTGGGGGTTTTGAGCAAAACCAAATGGCATGGGGAAGAAAATCCATCAGTCCTGCATGCTGTCCTTGCCTTGCATCCCATCTTTGCCTACCCTCTCCCCAAGTCTTAGCCAGGAGGCTACAGCTAAGGGGCTACAGCTAAGAGGCGATCCCAAGCCAGCCCAGCCTAGAGCCCTTTAAGAGGTAGGTGCTTTGGGTAGTGTTGGAAGAGATACCTGATGCAACTCTTTTGTGCTGAGTCCCATCACCCCATCTGTGATGGGCTGTAGGCAACACCTTTAAAACGGCATAGAGAACGGTCCTGAGAGACTGTCATTGTGCTCCCAACACTTGTCACAGTCTCACTCTCTTTTGTCCTCCTGCCGCCACCTTGCTTTTCCTAAATGAGGGTGGATTTTTACAGGGGTCGTGGAGCAAAGCTGTGCAAAGGATCAGGCTGAGCCACCATGCAAAGCTGCTTGCCTTTGGCTGCGGGGAGGAGCAGGACTCTCCTCTGGGGCAAAGATGAAGGTGAAGTGAGAAGTCTGTGAAGGGTTTGGGACAGTGAGTCCATCCTGGAAGGGAGCAGACAAGGTCTGCTCAGGGAGTCAGATATAATTCTGCAATACCTTGTTCAGGGCTCCTTCACTTGACGGATAGGGAGCCTGTCACCGCGATGTTCCAACACACTGCCGAGCCAGCCAAGAACAAGCGTTTCCGGAACAATTAGGTATCTATTAAGTGGCGCAATCCCTGCGGTGGCCATCCCCACCCACTGAATGGGAAGTACCTGCTGGCTTTGAGCCTGAGCAGCAAGAAAGCCAGAGGGAGCTAAGGTATTGCAGGACACGTAGTACATCTTGCTTAACTTCCCAAACATCTCCAAACTCTGGTGAGTTTTGAGGAGGAGCAAACTGCGGAGCGGGGTGCTTCTACTACCTCTCTAGAATACCAACCAGGGACACCTAGCACGTGTTTCCCCGTGGGTAACGATGGCTTCGAACTGTGGAAATTGCCCCCTCTCCCCCCCCCATGGACAATCAAGGCTTTGTAGTCTTAACTCCAACATCTTGGATTTGGAAACCAGAAGACGCTACAGTGCATGGGAGTTGGGTACATGCTTCAGGTTCATTGTGGCACTGAGTAGAGAGGGGTCTGGAGACATGTGGTCTTGTGGGGAGATCAGGGAAGGGTTAACTTCTAGGCATCTCTGGGAGATGTAGTGAGCTGCCTGAACCATGAGCATCCTGAACCACTGAGACAAGATGTGGGAAGGGAAAAAGGGCTTCAAGCAGCATAACCCAATTTTGGAGGTTCTCAGCCAAAGGTAGTCTGCCGTTTTCAGGGAAGGGCCTGATGTGGAAGTACAGAGGCTTAATTTCAGACTGAGCTGACATCTAACATCGGCTCCCAGTTATTAAAGGAATTTTGCTTCTGAGAAATGTCCAGAAGAATAGTGAGTCATGAAAATAAGTTTGCCAAGTCATTTGAATATAAAACTGCATCAGGGAGCCAGCCAGCCAAACCAGATTACTCGATATTCCAAAAACAAGCGCTTAAGTCATCTTCAGGAGGAGCTTTTTGCTCCAATCTCTCTTTTTTTTTTTTAATGAAGAAGATATTTCCGACTTCCAGAAGTGAGCTATTCCATGTCAGTGCCCTGACAGCCTTCATCCCTGCTTTTTTCTGATACGTCTCCTGTTCCTAACTCACAGCAGGTTTTCCTTAGTTCAAAAATGGCTGCAGGATGCATTGTAATTGTGGCCCCCTCACCTGTCACGGGAGCATCCTAATAAATGGACACAGCTCATGGTAGAGATCCCATAATGAGATTGAAAATATCATTAATTCATGACATTTAAAATATTTGGTAGGATGTTTTCCTTGAATTCCCAAGGAAATACATGTATACTTCAAGGAAATAAATATACTCAAGGAAAATGCATGCACACACGGCACTTTTTATGGCTTCATTTTTTTTTAATCATTTCTAATGGAAATTTGAATGACAAAACAAAGGAGCCACCAAATGCATGTGGAACATCAATGAGTCTGGGACTAAAATGAAGAACATCCCAAAAGAAGAGACACTTAAGAGTCAGTGCTAGCATGCGAGCTAAATTCAACGCTTAAGATTGTCTGGAGACATGGCTGCTTTGGGGGCAAGTCTGAACTAATGGAAATGGAAATCCTGACTCCTTCAGCAGCTGAAAGTTTCCTATCCTCATCTCAAGGTAAAAGTGCACAGGTGACTTTCTTCTGATCACTATAACAGGCGGGATATCAGAGGCTCCTCCTCACTTGATAGGACACCTTTATTGCACATAGACAGCTATATTAAGTACAGAGGTGATGTAGGTCAGTGCTGTGTGCATGATTGCTTCCCTGACCGATATATTTTGTGAATGTTATTGTTGAGCGTGTTAGTCATAGGTATGGCAGATAAATACTGTGCTACATCTGGAGCTGTTATCGGCAGGAGAGAAGTGTACTTGTGTTACTAGGTTATACAAAATGGAGAGAGCTTGAAACACAGAGAGCAGCATCTGCCATTATCTTTGTAGCTTTTTGTTTGTACAAAATACAAATTTAGGGATGCACTTACCCATATGACAGCAGGCGTGAATTGCTGATGCTGGATGGGGTTCCCTAATGGAGGGCATTTGTATTACTGAATTTCCACCTCAATAAATGAATGTGCATAACTATTATTTAACTATGAAAAGAATTCACCGGTTTAACAAAAGGCACTCGTTTGGCAAAAATTAATAAAATATAGCAAAAATGTAAGCCTCTATTGAGTGCAAAGGGGAAGGTTAATAGACCTTCTACTTGCTTTTTTTTTTTTCCATTAGCACTGAGAAGGCACATTTAACACAATCTTATAAAGGTGACACAGAAAAGGGGCTGCCAGTTTGACACCAGCAGTATTGAAACCCACAATCTCTCTGTGCTGCAGAGAGAAGTTGGTCTGCTGTTTTGATGGGAGAGCAGATTGTGGTTTGGCTAAAAAAGCAAAGAAACAAAATAACCCTGGATCCTAGCCTTTGAGCCTAGTTGAATCTGAGCAGCCACGCAGGCTTCTTACCAGTGGTTCTTATCATGCAGTTGTTTTCTTCTTTCCGAGGCACTTCATCAGTGTTAATCCAGTACTTGTAACTCCCATGAGAAAATCGGAAAGTCATTTGTCATAGGGCCAATTTCAGTGATGGGCCAAGCTGGCTGGATGATGAAGCAAAATTGATTCATGAACACTTTTGCAAATCAAAGAGCTCAGTTGTCTGTGATTACAACATCACTGGGTAATTTTCCTAGATCAAGTTTGGTTCTCCCATATGACTCTGTGATAACCACATGAATAAGGGATGCATGTTCTTCTCCATGCCAAAAAAAAAAGTGATATTTGTTATGTTCTAATGCCTCCTGTGCACAGTACTTTGGAAAACTGTCTGTTTGTTGCTTTTAGATCTTAAAATGCCAATGAAATAATGAGTTAACAGCAGACTGTTCAAGATATCTTATGTTAGGCTTTGCTGTGTAGGTTGTTTCTCTTTGTCCTGAGTTGAATGTTGCTGATGAATTTTGACAAGTCTTGCAATTCATTCCGAAAGTCTTACATACTTTTCAAACATCCAGTGCTATAACAAGCTCAGAACTGAGTTCTTTTAAGGATAAAGAACCAAGCGTTCTCTTGTTGAACGAGTGGTTTGCGTGCTTAAAAAAGAGAGATGATCTACTGTGCAAGGTACTGATGGGCATGTGTCAATATGGTGCATTAAAACACGTGCTTAGCCTAAGATACTTTGCAAGGGACCTGATGCAAGTCTCACTGGGGCCCTTTCCATTGGCTTCAACAGGCTGTGGATAAAAGCCATCTGCATTTACATTCAAATGGGTTGTTGTGTATCTCCTGAACTCTCCCCATTATATTTAATATATGTTATGTTTGTACTGCAATGTCCTCGCCGCTAAAGGAAACAAAGGGTCCTGTGTAGCTCTCTATATCGCCTTCCACCAAAATTTGGCAGATTCCCATCCTGCAAAGTGACTCTACAGGTTTCAAACAGGTCAGCCTCACCTCTTCCCTTTGGACTTCCCTAGAGATGAATGAGTAGCTTGTTTGTTAACAGCCGGTTTGTTTGACCAAGAATCTTACATGAAGATCTAGGAACACGAACATCGTAAAAGCTTTTATATGCATGCACAAGGCTCCTCTTCCCCTTCCTTCAATGGGGTAACCACACACGATAGACTTTAATTTATGCAAGATTTTGCTTTAATGCATGCAAAATATAATTTTCATCTTTCCATCTTTCTCTGTACAGCAATACTTCTAAGCTAAAAATGTTCTGTTAAGAGCCATGAGTTGGGCATCAGCTCCAATGTTTTGCTCTCTCTACATAGGATGTCTTCCACTGCTCGTAGGAAGAGCTGATCTTAGAAGAGAATTACGCCTTAAGCTTTCTATTGTACTTCTGCTCAATCAAGCCCTACTTTCCTCATTTTTCCCACTTGCAAATCAGTATACTCAGGAGCAAAAATAAAATTATATGCTAGGCTTGAAACCATGCTTGTACCTTTTGAACTATTCTAAATAATTTGCAAGCCCTGCAGCTCTTACACTTCAACCCAGTGCTCAAGCATGCAAAGTGGGGGAAGAGAATATACATTATGCTTGTTGCATAGCTCACATTTATCAGCCCTGAACTTATTCAGGAAAACTCATCTCTTTAACTTTCCCTATGATATCTTTTTCCAGCATTTTATGAGGGAACAAAAGCAAAGGTCTTTCAGATTACCGTTTTGAAAGGATTTTTAAAAATCTAAATAAGTTTTCCTTGTGGCACTTCTGGGGCATCTTTATACTCAGACTGTTTGATGAGGCCCATATAATGTCGGTCTCATAAAAAACAACCGTTAAGTTCATCGCAGGCTGCTTTCAGTTATGTGCTGTGTATACTAGGTTTAGGTCAACAGTATATCATTTTCCAAAAACCTGTATCTTTTTAATCTTTAGTGGAAAAATTAAATCCCCAAGCATTGCAACATAGCACACACAGGCACATTCAATTTTTTTTTTGTCTTGCCTATAGTTCACTGCTGTTTGCTTTTAATGTAGTGTTCAGGTTTTCATCTCTTAATTAGCATGTTAATTTTTTTTTATTCTTTGTGTAGAGAGAGGTTCCTAACAGGGACCCATTATGTCCTTCTGTACTTAAAAAACAACAAAGGTTCGACATAAAAAGCAGCAGCTTCTTTCCAAGTACTTTCACACAGTAGTTAAATAAGCATCATCTGAAATGCCATGATCCACCAATGTGACGTCGGTGCCGAGTGAAGAGCTGTACCTCTGAGACGTTTCCTGTAGAAGGCAAGGCCCAAGAATGCAAATCCTCCCGTGTCCCATTTTCTCTTCTTATTCAGTGCCCCTCATAAACATGGCTCATCTGAAAACAAGCAAGTCCAGGCTTCGGATGAGTTTGATTACCTCGGAGGAAAGCTTTCATTTGCATATTGTGCAGACACAATAGCTATGGGCCTTGAAGTTTCAGTTTCAAACTGATTATGGAGGCTATGAAGCTTCAACGAGGAATATCAGATGAAATAACCAATGCGAAGGAGCCTATGGGCAAAATGCTCTTTGAGGCTTTCTTGGCAAATCTCAACTACAACGTACACAGCTTAAAAACAAAAATCACCCTCACTAGCCTGGTCTTCCCTGATGAAATCTCTAAAGGCCATAGACTTTCCAATGAGGCTTGTAGAGTAGCAAATCTGTGCTCTGGTAAACCAAATGCTGGGGAGCGGGGAATGTATTATTCAGTCAAGGTCCTCTCATTAAAAATGAAGCTGATTAAGCCAGGTGGGTGGCAAATTGGCTTAGGGGTCGCACCCAGAGAGTGGTGGTGGACGGGTCGGTATTGGCCTGGAAAGATGTGAGCAGCGGAGAACCGCAAGGCTCGGTCCTCGGACCAGTGCTATTCAGTGTCTTCATCAGCGACTTGGACGAGGGCATGGAGAGCACGCTGTTCAAGTTTGCAGATGATACCAAATTATGGGGCAAAGTTAACACACTAGAGGGTAGGGACTGGATCCAGAAGAATCTGGATGGATTGGAAAAATGGGCAGAACGAAATAGGGTGCAGTTCAACAAAGACAAGTGCGAAGTGCTGCACCTGGGCAAAAAGAACCACCACCACACTTACAGGCTGGGGGATGATGCCGCACAGCAGCGGAAAGGGATCTTGGAGCCATAGCTGACTGACTCCAAGATGAATGTGAGTCGTCAATGTGACAAAGTGATCAACAAAGCTAACCGCACTTCATCGTGCATTAGCAGATGCATGATGAACAGGTCCAGGGGGGTGATGCTTCCCCTCTATGCGGCATTGGTCAGGCCACAGCTGGATTACTGCGTCCAGTTTTGGGTGCCGCACTTCAAGAGAGATGCGGAAAATCTTGAGAGGGTCCAGAAGAGGCCACTGGTATGGTCAAAGGCCTGCAGGCAAGGCCCTACGAAGAGAGACTGAGGGACCTAGATCTCTTCAGCCTTTACAAGAGAAGGCTGAGAGGTGATCTTGTGGCTGCCTATAAATTGATCAGGGGAGGGCAGTAGGGAATAGGAGATGCTCTATTTACTAGGTCACCCCCTGGAGTAACTAGGAACAATGGCCACAAATTGATGGAAAGCAGATTTAGGTTGGATATTAGGAAGAACTTCTTCACAGCAAGGGTGGCCAGAGTCTGAAACGGGCTCCAAGGAAGGTGGCGCTCTCCCCCAACCTGGGGGTCTTCAAGAGGAGACTGGACAAGCACCTTGCTGGGGTCGTCTGACCCCAGCGCTCTTTCCTGCCCAGGGCAGGGGGTCAAACTTGATGATCTGCTGAGGCCCCTTCCAACCCTACATCTATGAATCTGTGTCCCTGCAGCATTAGCACCTCAGCTGTTGTGGTTCCTGCTCAGGCTTGATATAACATGGGTAACTGGGATCCACCTTGTTTATAGGTTAACGTCTCAGTTGTACCTAGAAAGGAATGGGGAGATTATGGAGTTCAACGTGAGGCATCCTCTTGAATCGCAGCAGCGTACCAGCTTGGCGAATGAGAACCTAAGCAGCAGATGATTCATGTAGCAGGCACTGCAGAAGTCTGTGCTCTGGGTAGTTAGGGCAGGTAAGATCTACAATCAAAAGGAGGGGTTTTATTATTCTGGGCTAGAGAACAGCTAATAAAAATCATTCTCTGCGTCCTGGATGTATAGTACCCCATGCAGCAAGCCAGTTGGAAAGCCAAACAATAGAGGGCTCCTATGCAGGAAGCAGATACAGCCCTCCTCATTCAGCCCCTGGGTTCCTAAGCCCATCAGCGTAACCTTAGTTTTATCTGGATTGAGTTGCAGCCAGCTTGCCCTCGATCAAGCCCTGATCCTGGCAAGATGCTAGGTAAGCCGATCAACCGCGCCAGGCGGCTCCGATGAACGAGACCTGAAATAGAAATGCGGGGCTGGGTGTTATCTGCCTCTTGGAAGATGTCCAGCGCCCTTCGGAGCTGGGGAAGGGAGTCACTCAAAACTGACTTCAATTATTCCTGCTGTTGTTTGCAGCTGTGTCAACAGCACCCCTTGGCTCGCTCTATCAGAAATGACTGAAAGGCCTTAAAGCATTAGCATGGACACAACTCTTTCCCACTCCCCCGCCTCCCCCCAAACACACACGCTGCAAGCAGGAGATCGCTGCTCAGCTAGATCAGCACAGTTTGGCATAGGTGGGTCTAAGACGAGACCTGGCTTGGTCAAAGAAGATGGAGGGTTCCTGCTGCTGCCAGAACCTTCCCAAACTAGGAGGCTCATCTATAATTAGCAAGATTATTCACATGAGAGATGGTTCCCTGAGCCAGGGCTTAACAGTTGCTTTTTAAAGAGAAGCCAGTATGTTGGTTGCCTTTGGGAGGACTTTGGTAAATCCTCCTTTCCACCTGCTGCCCCTCTGAAGAACAGTGCCAGGCTGAAAGGAGGGGAGGGGACACTTTGTGGAGAAGTGTGAAACTTCTCCAGAACGTCGTTGTGAAACACCAGCTGGAATTCAAGCCCAGTAGACTATTTGACTTTTCCTTTTTTTCTGGGGCTTTAGGTCTGCAAAACGGAATAAACCCATCTCAAATGGAGAGCCAAGCTCACCTGAGGGGGTCAGGGTATAGGTGGATTCGAGCTAGAAAGTCCATGACGTGGTCAACCAAGCGAGGAGCAGACAAAGAATGATATTAGGAGAACAGTCTGTTCCCTGCTTGCTCATTTGCCTTTGGGAGGAGGAGGAGCACCGATATGGGGTTACCATGAAATACAAGATGGTGACAAAGATTTACGAGTTGCCTATATACAAGTTCATCTTGGGCACATCTTATCACTTGAAGTATATGGTCTTGTTTGCATTTTTGGTGCAAGTTTTCACGCCTCAAATGTTCCCGAGGTGGCTGTTTTATCTGATAAGACCTTGCCCACAAGAGCTACATATATTTATTTACAAAAGGGAAGGCAGCCAGAGGGGGTTTATGAGAAGATGGAGATGCGTGAACTCTTAAAAGCAGGCTCTTACTACCGGCTTGTGTAACAGCCCGATTGAATGACAAGGATGGCACTGAGTCAGCTGCTTATTTGGGCAGGGGGGACAGAGATCTTTCTCTAGCATGGAGACATGCGTATGCCACAACCTTCCTTCTGCCACTGTGGCTTAGGTACTCTGGCAAGCTATGCCACTTGTTCCTCTAATTTTCCAACCCTTGTTTAAAACTGGTTCGGGTGAGGAAGCTAAGTCTGCGTGCTGCCTGAGTGAAAGGTGCGGAGAGGTGAGAGGCAGGGCTTGTGCAAAGCAGCCTGTTGCCTGGGGACCAACCCTTTTCTTGCAGGTAAAATGACTGCGTCAGAAGCATTAGGCAAGCGGGCTGCTGCAGGTGGTCCCGCTGCAGAGGAGGACATGAATGTGCAATGGTCTTTAATCCATTCTTCCTTGAAGGCATGATTCAAAGCACACTGAAGTCAATGGAGTAAGGTCCCTTGATTTATTTTTATTTTTTTCAGGGGGTCTTTGGATTAAGCCTTGAAGATGCACCGTCATTGCAGCTTTGGGGGTTAAAGTTCTTATCCTGACTGTCCTGAAAACCTACCGTCTCTGGCAAAAAATATGTTTTTTCCAGTCATGATGTTGATTCCAATGAAAAATCTGCTCTGATTTTTATTTTGCCTGTTTAAATGTGACTAAGCTGGCACAGAAGGGGGCGAGAGATTTGCAAGACGGTATTACGGAGTTTGTTTGCTTCTTGCTGCGCGTATTGGATTTTTATAGCATCAGAGAAAGCAATCTCCGTAATCATTCAGTTTTGAATAGTAACAGTTATAGAAATCCCTAGGAAACCATATTGATGACAAAAAATAATATTTGCCAGATTCACATTTAATCACTGCAACTGCCTGAATTTAAACAATGGAAAACCTTTGTCAATATTATTTCCTAAGCAGGAAAACAGATGCAAAGCCAAAAGAAATGTGGTTTGCTCTCGGTAATTCAAGGAGATTGTTCACCTTTAGTCGAAACATTACTATAAAAACAAAATTTTTTTTTCACTCTGCATTCAGGAAGGTGTTTGGCAGCCTCAAGAAGCAAGCGATCAATGTAACAGCGACTGGCGTTGATGAATGGTTTTCACACGTGTCTATGCTGTCAGCGCGTTCTTTGTTTCAGGTTACTGATAAATCCTGATCAGAAGCCGTTTTTTCAGAATCTGAACTTGTTCAGGTTTAGGGGTTTGGGGGACTTCCATGGTCCATTAACTGGCCAAAAAACTGTTTAAGCTAGAGCCCATCTAACTGCGCAGCAGATCATTTACCCTAACATTGGGAGTCTGTGATTGTGGGGGAGAAAAACAAGGATCTTGGTGCTAGCAGCATGAAGAATAGTGTGCACATCTGTATGAGGAAGTCCAAGCCAAAATGCAGTGCTGCTTTGCCCTGTGTTCAAAGCTGTAGGTCGAGCTGTATGTTATGAGCTTTATCCTCATTGGCTGGATTCCACCTTTGATACCAATATGGACTGGTTGATGGACTGGTTTTTAATGGACTAGATGATGACGTTCTGTCTAGTTGTGACTCGTGAGTAAGCGGAGGTGTGTGTAGACTTTGCTCTAGGGGAATGCCAGCTGTGGCTGGTTTGACCGGCAGGTTTCTCCCCACTGCTCTGGTTTGACTGGGCTGGCCTGTGCACTGGGGCTGGAGGTCTTATCCATTCATCAAGCCCCTAGCACCTGGGGAGCGGTATCCCTATGGTGCCAGCTGTTCCCCCACCCCCTTTGGCAGTCTAGTACCTCCTACCAGAGAGCAAAGTGGAGCATGCATCGGCTGCATGGGCATGCAGGGCAAATCACAACTTTATCACCGTAGTGAGAGCAGAATTGGATTTCCTTGCATTTCCCTCCACCTGTTGCTGGAAGCAACATTGGTTGAAACAGAAGACACCTGCCAGATCACCCAGTCTCTCTGTTGGCACAGTGACACTTCCCCCTTGCCTGGCACTACTTTACTTTTCCCAATGCAAAAGCCAGCTCTTTTTTGGTTTGCAAATAAATGCCAAATGTGCATAGCTGCACGGTTTCCTGGAGTGGGCAGAGCATGAGGCTAGGGCTCTGGAGGTATGGATTTTGTTCCTAGCTGCTGTCCACTGTGCTGCTGGCTGACTTTGGGCAAGTCGCTGCTGCCTCTCCGTGCCTCGATTTCCCCATCTGTAAACTAGGGGTCACCTGTAAAGTGTTTTGAGCTGTACTGCTGATGAGTGCTCTGCAGGAGCTCGGTGGTGGCAGTGGATACCAGGCAATATCACACTACCAACGCTGGGTGAACTGAATCACCACTCATTACAATCCTTTATATGTAAAGAGAATCAAAAACCAAATGGGCCGGTAGAAGAGTGCAGAATGCTTGCATCCTGTATGAGTGAAAACGCTTCGGTGTGAGGTAGATTGCAGGCCATACATACACTGCTGCAGTTGTCATGGCAAATATTCATATTTCCCATAGCAACTACAGCAGTAAATAATTGCATAAAAACTGCCTAAGTGACCAGAGTACAAGCTGAATTCTCCCACGGGCATCCTTAACTTCTGCACTCTTCTTTGAGCATAACTCTTCTCTTAAAAGCTGTCTCTTTTGAGCACGGTCCCTTTGCAGCATGTTCCTCTTTGCGGTTTCGGTATGATTAATGCAGCGGTAGCTGTGGTAGCTGCGCTGGCTGTGCCACGTGTGTAATAGCTGTACGTAGCCTGCATAGCAGAAGGGAATAGCAGGGCTGTAGTGCCCCTGCTGAGTGCCCCTATCTTCCAGCAATTGTTGTCTCTCATGCAGGCCAATCTGAGCTGTACAAGCGAAAGGACCACAGGCCCATAGAAAATACTGTGGTTATTTTTATTCTTTCTCTCTCTCTTGTTCTTCTCATGTGAAATTGCTTTTGCTGTCTAGGTTAGGACCAATGCAAGAAGAAATATGAGACAGCGGGGCAAAAAAAAAAAAAAAAGAGGTTAGGAGCCAAGATCCCATGACATTCAACAGTGAGTCGTTATTAATGAGGTTTAGAAGAGCTACTGTGTTTTAATCAGTGCGCCAAAGAATTACAACAGCTTTGCACTGGAAGCAAAGACAAACTTGCCTTCAGGAGTGTACCTGAGGCTCCACTTGGCCCACCACAAGTATTCTTCGAGGAAACTCATTACAGGATTTACAGAAGTGGTTTGCAGGAAGCTCCTTGTTTGCTCTCCACACTAAAAGAAGGCAGGGTTTGATGCAGACAGTGTAGCAGGGTCTTAGACCTGGAAGGGAAGAGAGTTTCCTTAGATGGCAGAAGCAGGACCAGAGGTGCGGCTGTGCCAGGAGAGCTGCACAGTCACTCTCACAACAAGAGACGTGTGGCTGTTTCAGACGAAAGAGCTTCATGTTTGGGGAAAAACAGTCCATTTCCCTTGAACCATTCCAGCACAAGAAGTTCATGCAGACTCGTTATAAATTCAAGCCGCTCTTGCCCCAGCCCTTCCTAATGCACTCTGACCAAAGCTGGTGATCCTGAAATTCCTGTTTAGGTGGAGAAATTCCAAATACAGTTTTCTTCCAGAGAGACACCATCAGCAAGTAAGAAGTTGCGTGTGATTTTCATATGCCACGAAATGTGTTTGCTGTATTGGTGGGTTTATATCACCGCTAACTTCTACTGAATCTATAATGTTGTTAGCAGAAGAGAAATGTCCCATGACATTGCAGTCCATTCCTGAATGACTTTCAACACCTCCTCTGAGCACAGGGGAAAGGTATGCATTGCTGCACTTGTGACTGCTGTAACATCTCACGCAGCTCTGCAGGCTAGCTGACACAAAGCCACACGTCAGTATGTTTAAGGTCATCAAACAAGGCAGGTAAGGTCTCCCTGGCAAGGTTAGAAAGCTCAAATGTTGACCTGCTTTTTCTCCACTTTAAGCATGGCTGTGGTTGAATTGCTGATGGCTTGAGAAGATGACTCTCGTGTCCATTTGTGTTCAACCCAAGTCCTAATGAAGTCCATGGAAAAGTCCTATTGATTTTTTTTTCTCTCTTTGGAAGCAGATGAGGCCATTAACCTTTCCAGTGCATGGGCTTTTTATTTATTTATTTTTTAATACTAAAGCATTGGGGAATGACGGAAGCATTTCAGAAATGATGAAGTGCCCATGGTCTCTAAAGTGCTCTGGATCACAGCCATCTGTTTTCTAGACACATTTTAAAATAACATTGAAGAAGTTGTTTTGGAGAAGGCCCCTCAATATTTGGTCTACACCTATGTCCATCCTGGCTGGTGGGGAGGCCTCGACCCCAGAGCCAACACAGATTGTCAGTCTCTGCTTTTAAAGCAGGCAGTATGTTGGCTTCTCTTGTAACGACACTGGTGCAGTTTGTGGTTCAGCAGCCATCACTTGGCATTCATCATCTGGCCAGTTGTGTCTCATCTTTCTGTGGTGGTGAAGTTCCTCCAGTAGTTTGCGGTGAGCAACCTTGTACAATATCAGATTTCTTTGATCCCTGTCTGTCTGGGTGTGGTATTAGGACTGGGCATGAAGTCCCTGGTCTATCCTGTGCCTTAAGTACTCATGGGGATGGATGAGAGCCACTTCCACGTAGTGATCCCTGGTAACGTCTCTGACAGCCAAGAGCTCCCGAACCGACAAAAGTGCCAAAGTGCATAAAGATAAAGACACAGACACTGGTTTTGTCATACGAAAGAAGTACTCATGATTACAAGGTCTTCCTGGCTCATCTGCGGATGTTTTTCTTTTGAGACATCTCGGGAGGCTGTATGAGATGACTTCACTTCTCTTCTCCGCGTGTGGTCTGCTCAGCAACGGTCTGCTTTGTCTTCTCTCCTGCTCAACGTGTATGTGAAGACACCTGCAGGGAACAAGTGCCTTCAACATGCAGATGACACATGCCCTTGTACCTCAGTGACTTTCAGTGACCCAGGGTCTGGATGAGATTGATACAGCTGAGAGCCCGCTAACCATGAATACAACAGAAGATGGATGTCAGTAGCTTGTAGAAAGCAACTGGAAGGTATGGAGACAACTGCAACTTCTCCTTGACCAGATGGCTACTACTTTTATCCATGTTGGCAGCAGGACAGTTCCCCAATGAAAGACTTTTTCAGCCACAAATAGGGCAGCTTGGGCTAGGGCACGTTCATATTTTGTCTTGGATAGAGACCTACGTGAAGCCATTAACTTCTTGTTTGCTGTGCTCATTATTGGCACTCATCACGTCAGCAAAATAACAGGAATATGTCTACATGCAATGACTAATTGCAGAAGTCCCTGGAAGGTATTAAGTGACATTTTAAAATGTAACAGACTTGCTATGAATAAGAATAGCATCAGCTGAAATACTACGTAGTTAAAAATGACAATGCTTATCACAGTAGATTTCATAAGCTAACTGCCAACATCTCCGGCCTGCTAAATGGCCTACGTTCCTAGAGTTTGCCAGAAACTAAGCATAGTCACCGCCATCCAGCCCTGAAACAGCCCGTCCCACAGGTTCGCTGTGCTTTCTACTGTGCTTCAACCACGTGGTTTGGATCTCACTCACCACGTGGAGCAAACAGCTCCACTTTCAGCCTCCTGAACCCCTATCACACAGTAGTTCCTTTGCACATTTGGCTTCTTTCAATCCTCCAGCTTGTGGCCCTTTTTGAAATGGCTTCTCACTAGATCACTTTGCCATGTCCCTGTTTTGTAAAGCTCCTCAATGGCTAATTAGAATAATCAGAGATGATTGTTGCCTACAGTAATTCATGCCCACTTACCCCATATTTAAATTCAGCAGTCTGAATTTGCGTCCAGCACAGTCTCTGATGGATCTGAACACACAAGCAAAATGAATGTGGGCATGCATGCATTTCCCTGGAGTGTTCAGCCAGAAACAAAAATGAATCCAACCTTCCTAGTCCATGGAAATGCTGGCATGAGTAAGGAGAGATTTAGCACTATTTTTGTTCATGTAGCTAGGCAAAATAATTTTGCTTCGAGTTAGGCAGGACATCAGATCATAAGAATGCTTATCAGAGAAGATTTTATTACACTAGGTGGGTGCACCGATTACTTCTTCTTGATGGCAAATCGAATTAACTGCACCAAAAAGTGCTTGTATTTTTTTTAAGCAGGGCTCTAAGTCACTTTGGGCGTTCCCAGTTACTGTATGAGAGGTGTTCAGATGCTCCACACTTGATAGTAGGCAGGATCCGAGTTAAAGCGTTTCAGATGTGTCCAAAAGTGGAAACTTGCTCTTTAAATAGCGATCGACTCGGCTAGCTTTAATTAATTAAATTTGGCGGTGCCGTCCTATATGAAGGTTAAATCATATGAAGAAATTACTTGGGTCAGAACAGGGCAAACAGAGCCTCTTTTTTTCCATCCTAGCAGACAAGATAGCAATCACAGGTGACCATCTGTCCTTACTGAAGTCAATGGGAGTATACCATAGGCCCTGTTCATTGCCCTCGCAAAGGTTTGTGGTCAGGCTTTTTGATCTCTTGCTCATAGCCCAACTCAGGCTTGGGGGCAGGGGATGGACACGTGGGCTGCAGTATTAAAATGGAGCACCACAGAGCACGACTTCCTTTCCACCCCAGCTCTGCCATTGAAATCTGCCCTGAACTGGCACAAATTGATACCCTGTCTCCCCTCCCCTTCTGATGCTGGAGTGAGTGAGGGCAGGCTTCTCATTTTTCATTGTAATGCAACCTCTCAAATTCAAAAACATAGACCCCCTTCCCAGTAATACCCTCCTAGCCACCATGGATGTCACCAGCTTATATACCAACATCCCACACCAGGTTGGCATCCAAGCCTGCCTCACATACCTACAAGAGCAAGATTACAACTCAGTACAGACCTCAAGATATTACTGAACTTGTACACTTTATCGTCACACATAACTTCAGTTGCAACAACCAACGCTTCCTCCAGACCATGGGCACAGCTCTGGGCACCAAAATGGCCCCACAATATGCCAACCTTTTTATGGCCCACCTGGCAGATGAAATCCTTAAGACCTGCACCATCAAACCCATGCTATACCTAAGATATATAGATAACATCTTCATAATTTGTACTGAAAATCTGCAGTCTCTGATTGATTTCCATCAGAAATTGAACAATTATCACCCCTCCATCAGACTGTCTCTTGAATACTCCAGCACCAACATGATCCCTATCCAGAATGGTAAAATACAAACCACCATATACAAGAAACCCACAGACCAACATACATATCTACACAAAACCAGCAAACACCCTAACCACACCAAAAGAGCTGAACTTTACAGCCTGGATCTTACAGCTGCACCTCCAAACATGTAATATATCTCATCCAGTGCACCAAATGCCCTGATGGAAAATACGTAGGAGAGACCAAGCAACAACTGCGCACCAGAATGAATGCACACTGAAAAGCTGTCAAAGACAAAACTATCCAATTGCCTGTGGGTGCACACTTCTCACAAGACAATCACTCCCATTTATATATATATATATATATATATATATATATATATATATATATATATAAATCTCACACCTCACACACACACACACACACACACACACACACACACTTAATATAGATATTGATTTGGTGACACAGTACAACCTGCTTTGATACCTGATACCCTAGGTAACCTGGCTCCAGCTGACCACTTTCATTCCTTCACACAGTTCCCTCCCTCCTATCTCTACCCATTGTCTTCCAAATTTCCACTCATTTGCATTTTCACAGACCTGCATGTTGTAAATTAGCTTCTTTTCTACCTTAAAGAACACACGACACCAGCAGAGTCTCCCTGTGCCTGAGGAGGGGTGTCTAGGCCCAAAAGCTTGCAAAGAACTTTTTTCCAACTATTTAGTTGATTGAATAAAAGATATCACACCTACCCCAAGAACTTTGTCTGCCTCTCAAACGTGGTGTTTTTAAAAAGCCGAAGTCAGGTGAAACAGTTTGTAGGATCAGAAAACCAAGAGCAAAGACCTCGAGAAGGACTCTAATAATTGAACAAAAACCTATTTAAGTTTTAGACTTGCAATTCTAGCAATGCGGCAGAAATGTAAATATATGTGGGTGGCTTCTAGAGAAGTATCTCTGAGTGAAATCAATTGGAGTTTATCTTAATAGGTTCTCATATTTCTGTGCTTCAGTGTACTTCCTTTCCTTTCTCTCTTGCTAGCGTGTGCGTGTCAGGGTGGAGGTAGAATGACACTACTCCCCCACTCTGGGGAAAGTAAATCATTAATTCAGGGAGGTAAGTGGTATTTTAGAATTCTGAGCGACAATGTCCCAGTCAAGGAGCTTCAGGATCGACTGTGGCAGAAGTTTCATGGTCAAAATGTTGGGTTGAATATTTTGTGGGAGTATATGACTAGAAAAGTTGACTTTAAAAATCCAGAACAAAATTCAGCTGCAGCTTCTACATTAATTCTACCAGTTACTTATTCAGCTTCCAACTCTGCTTTTTATTAAACAGCCAACAGTATAATCTGGAGGCAAAGCTTAGTCTGTGGGAGTTCTCATCTTCAGAAAATACCAGTGAATTTCCTTGTCTCATACAGGAAAGGCTCGGATACTATAGAGAGTATGTATGTGCTTAACTCGATCCATTTTTGTCTTGATGTCCGTGGTCCTATTTACACTGCATAAACATAAGTATGTGCCTAAGTCTTTATGGGACCAAGACCTATGATGCTGTATAGATTCCAACCCTGAGAAACTATTCAGACAAAAAGATGCCATAATTGCAAATAGCTCCACTAAATAGCACGGGCCTGTAAGATGACCATTGGACCATCCCTTCCTCTAAGCTACAGAAACACCCTATAATAGGGATTGAAAATCACGCAAGTATAAACCTAAACCTGAAAGAGCTACAGATAGCTTTGTGTTTGGTTGTACATTATTGACCTGTCAATCAAGGATGCTGAAACGCAATGCAAAATAACCAGGTCACTCAAATAACAGCTTGAGAACAAAGGAAGTTTTAGGAATTTTATACGATGCAAAGTCCAGTTGTGCCTTAAGAGTGCTGATACAACGCCCTCCATGCAGCTGCCTTGCAAGACGTCCGAAGGAGACACTTCCCCTAGAGACCCCACGAGGGGTGTCTGCTGAATGAGCTCTCTCCCTTCAATCCTGCCCTTCTAGCTGCAGCCAGGAGTTACCATGAGGAATGCTCAAAACCTGACACAAGGGTACGTTTCCTTCTCCTCTTGCTCTTATTTTAATTTCCCTATTTTTACTATATGCCCAATCCGTATTCCTTAGATGACAAGTTCCTGTGGGGACCTGTTATAGCCATCCACTGTCAGCACAGAAGCAAAGCATGTTTTGCCCACTCTGGTCCCATGAGGATTTGTCTTTGGGGTTAGGCTGTAATTGTGTCTAACCAGAGCTTTTCTAGAGTCCCCCTCAGAGGATTGCCAGGGTCTGAGATGTTCAGAGAAGCCCTGGAAGTGTAGCTCTGAACTGGGGATAGGTGACATAAAGCTGTCCCAGGGAAGGTGATCTAGCCGTGACTTACCAGTCCAGGAGAGCATCCTAACCGCTAGGTGTATGTGCCGCCCCTCACCAGCCAGGGCACACCACTGAGAAATAAGTCCTTCCACTCGCACGTGCTTGGGCTTGTGAATTAAGCAGTGAGGACAGCTCAGGAAGGGACCAGTGAATCATTCTTAGGCACGGTTGAGTCACGTCATCAGGAGGGGTTGGAGAGCCCCTCCATTGTAAAAGAGCCTCTCTCAGGTGTCAAGCATTCGTTATAGGTCTCCCACGTCCCCAGTGAGTGCTTTAACCACTTAGCTCCTCACTAGCAGTGGCACCAGCGTCAGCAGCTCTGTGTTGCAGCGGGGCCGACACTTAAAATCGGTGCATTGCCGAACCCATTGCAGCATCTCATGGGAGACAGTTCTGGGCCCCTTGTGCTGTCATGTTCCCCATGTGGCTGGACTGCATCTCCCATAATGCGCTGTATTCCCATAATTTTGGGATGAACCTCTACTGTTATAAAGCAACCACATAATTGGGATCTGCATTACTGTACGTGATAATAAGGCCACTCTCCAATTCAGTGATAGGCAGCGAACTGCCAGCGTGCTGGCCCTACAAAAGCTGTGCCCTACAGTATTATGGCCCTACAGAGTCTGTTTGGTGACTTTAAGGCATGGGGTAGGCAAAATGTGGCCCGCGGGCTGGATGTCGCCCTCCAGGCGATTCTCTCCAGCTGCGGGGCTCCTAAAAATTTTAGAAAATGAATATTTATCTGCCCCAGTTGCCTGTCATGTGGCCCTCTATGGCTTGTCAAAACTCAGTAAGCAGCCCTCTGCCCAAAATAATTGCCCGCCTCTGCTTTAAGGGAAGCTTACACAGCTCCATGGGCAGAATGTGGTCTCTCTCTTGTTCTACCCTGCCTCCTCCAACAAGTTTAACCCAACATGTGGGGTTAAATGCCTAGTATTTGGACCGGTCTGAAAAATGGGAAGCCTATGTAGTAAGTGCCAAGTGTCACACCTAGGGAATGGATCCCTCCTAATGGTCATCCGCCTCTGAGCTGCATCAAATTGCAACCAGTAAACACCCTCAAGATCAGGGAGACTTACTGGTAGCTGCCAAAGGGAGTATCATACTCACCCTCTCCTCCACATCTGTCACTTGCCTGTCTGAAAGATGCATGTAGGAAACCCCCCCAAATATCTATAATGGACTCCCGTCCAGCTGCCCGCTGTTTGGAATAGAAGGTTTCTTCTTTTTCTCTCTGGAGCCATTGTTCACTAAAAGTGGCACTTCAGAGCGAGCAGACACATGGCAAGTAAAATGAAAGCAAGAGGAGACAAATTGTTTATTCAATAACTGTTTCTATACCAAGAGACTTTTCTCGAATGGAATAAAAAGAGGTGCCCTACTTCTGCTTGATCAGGCCTGGCCTAGTGAAAAACATGACAAGATTTACTTTTTACAGAAGTGAGAACTAGCTTTGCCAGTGTCAAGCAATTAGGATCACTGCACAGGGTGTTTCATCTCCAGCCAGATTTTCTACAAGGCTTTTCTCACTTGAGAAGCTGAAAGTAATGCAGGGGTCCACCTTTTGTTTCTATAAAAGGAAAAGGTATTCACTGACTTGAAAGGTTTTCTTCAGTTGGTGTGTATCAGTAATGATGTTATTACTCAGGATTCATTATTAGTATTAGGGTACTACTTCATTTTCTCCAGGCACACATTTATTTTGAGCATGGTAAGTGACAAAAAATCCTGCCCGCCGGCTCCTTTTGGGGTCCAGTTTTGAATTCCTTGGTCTGTTTGCAGCCTAGCATAGAAACATCAACTCTGTATACAGAGTAATATCCACCCAAATTTTAACTAACAAATGTGTTACTTAACTATAACCTCTCTCAGTCCACCTAGTGCATTTAGCACCTACAACAACTATCCTTAATTTGACCTTGCTATTCAATAATTTTGAATCAGATCTCGCATTTACACAAATAAGGGATTACTCCATGGATGCTAATAAGAGGTAGATCAGTCTAAAACTGGTTTGAGACCAGAATCCCACCCCTAGGCTCCAGTCCCATGCCTGAACGCCGCTTGCACCATTATAACTCCACTGCTTTTACCAGCGAGGGTCATGTTTTGCATGAGTGAGAAGTATATTGTGCGCCCTGGATCTACTGGTTGCAAGTCAGGATTTCTGTTTTCAAAACTAAGCCCTTAGCCCAGTTTAAGCTGACTGTCTACTCTCCATACCCTGGGGTGTCTGTACTGGCAACCTGGGTAGCTGTGTGTGGGTCGATGTGTGGAGCTAAAACCAAGACATAGCAAGTAGACAAAAAAAATCAACTTGAGGTTGCCTCTCTGCTGGACCGGGGCAGCTCCCAGGTCTCTTGGGCAGGGAACCCTGAACCAGCAGTCAGAAAAGGAAAAGGCTCAAGAGCCATTTGCTGTGTGAAAGGTGGGCTGCTTTGGATGCACAGTGTCAGGAGGTGCAGGGGAGAGAGAAACGGGAGAGGGAAGATGGAAGGACTTTGCAGAAAGTATCCTTCAGCACTTGGAGCATGGACAGAGGAGGAATGAAGGGTAGGAGAGGAAGACGTTTGAGCAGCTGTACTACTAGAGGCTCGCCAAGCTGCAAACCACACTTCCCATATCAGCTCCTGCACTACCTCGGGCACCATCACCCAACAAGACTGCTGATACCCGCCCCAGGTACCATACCCTGTAACCCCTGCACATTTTGGGGGTCAGGAGGGCTGTGAATCCTTCCATGAATTCCCAGAGTGTGCAAATGTTCCCTACACCCAGAATCATAGGAAGTTAGGGCTGGAAGGGATCTCAGGAGGTCATCTAGTCCAGCTCCCAGCTCAAGGCAGGAAATCTCTGCTCTGGGCACTCGAGTTCATTTTAGTCCTGCATAACTGCATGGGAAGGAGAACAAGTACACTTGTGGTTTGCTTTTCCATGAGCCATGAAAGTGTGCTGCCTGGTGTCTCACCAGCTTTTGCTGCATGGCACACGACACAACACAGTTTTCAGTTGTATTTTTTTTTTTACCTAGAGGAGCTGGGATGCCTGCAAAAGAAGGAACTGTATCCATGGGCCACTTCTAATCAAGGGCGGAAGTTTCTTTATCACTGCACCAAGGCAGCCACAAATAAACTGCTGTGCATAATACAACAGGGAACAGCATCGCTATCTCCTATTGCAGCTCCACCTTTCGGTGACAGGAGCATGTTACTGCATGAGATAGCCCTTCGTTTCTCACTTTCCCCGCATTCCCTGTCAGCATCCAGTCTGCGTGAACTTCTGGCCAAGCCCTACGTGCTGTCTCCTGAGGGTCACAAGGCATGGTGAAGTGCCCTGCACCATGTCTTACATTGGCACAGGAGCAGAGTTTAACGGAAAGCAGGAGCTCATCCTCATGGGCTGGATCTGTGTATTAGCCCTACTGGAATGGACAAAAATGAGGAATATGCCGATCTGGAAGCGAGTTGTGTTCCTCCATGGCTTTAGGAAATTTCTGTATGGGGACTTGGGAAGGAGGGACCATGCACTTGGGAAGAATACCTAGGGAAGCTCAAGGTACTGAGGGACCACGAGCTCCAAGACCCGGCTATGTAAGTCTGAGCCAATGGCCTCTGCAGCATGAATGCACGTAGGTGGGCTTGGCTAATCCAGGTATTTATTCATGCCCAAGCCTGAGTCAGAACTGGAGTGAAGACAGTCCCTAAATTACCAATAGCCACACCTGTAGAAGTTGGTGGTGGGGCTCTTGCATCAGTAAGGGCTTAAGGAAGATGTTGCTGACTTTTGAAACATGCTGATGCCTTATGCTGAGCAATATAATTGGCTACCTCTGTACTCTCAAACACGGTCCTTTCATCCGCATTGTTTCCTAGAAATGTCATCGATGGGTTCACTGCACTTTTTCATGTGTTGCTTCTCTTCAGGGAATGTCTTTATTAAGATCAGATTTTAGCATGAAAAACAAGGAACAATAAAAGAAAACCAGGGAGGGTTAATAATATCCTCATCTTCCACTTACTTTGCAAAATAATTTGCCAGTTCTTTGGGATCTTCACTGTTCTTATCGCCCATTCCTATGGCTAACTTGTACCCTTGACAAGAGACTAGAAGCACCTTTTACTTTCTCCTACGGATATTTCCTAGCACTAAAAGCTCGAGACCTCAGTTGCATAGCCAGGAACATGACAAACTTGGGGCCTGCCTTGTCCTATCGCCTGCTTGGCAGTGATCTGCTGCTTCCATCGTCTTCTCATTTGATATTTCCAGTCATCCTACCCATTTCCTAATCTTTTATTTCTTCCACCTGTTGCATCTTGTAATCATCCCAGAAAATGAGCTATGTCTCCTTTTTTCATTGTGTGTGCACTCTTTAACGTAATTAAGCCCTGGGGTTTTTTTTCATAGTAGTGTTAATGCTAGTGTACACGGCCCTGAGGAGACTGCAGTTAGAGTAGTGCATCTCATGCCAGCGGCCCGTGTTCAAGAAAGCTACAATCGAACTGGAACAGGTGCAAGAACCAGCACCCAGGATGCTGCGTGATCTGATTTTTTTGGTGAGCAAATTAAAGCAGCATGGCTTGTGTAGCCTAGGAAAACAAAGATCGTGCAGGGGAACGGCACCTGTTTACACGCGGGGCAGGGATGGACTGGAATATTTCCGCAGCAAGCCATTGTCCACACCACGGATATAAGAGTATAAAGGATCATGAGTATATTTACGCCAGAAACCTTTTAGTCACCAGAGCAATGAAATTTGGGGACAGTTTTCCCGTTGGAGTAGTGGCAGCAGAAGAATTAACTGCTTTTAACTTCCTTAGCCCGACGAAGGGTTTTTGAACCTGAAAGCTTGCTTAATAACTATTCTCCAACTATTTGGGTTGATTTAATAAAAGATATCAAATTCACCCAAGGAACCTTGTCTGCCTGCTTTTAAAATGGCGTTTGTCAAGTTTCTGCAGGGGACGAGGGGCTGGCAGGGTGCCTGTGATAAAAGGAGACTGCTGCAATCACCCAGGAGGCCTCTTCCAGTTTAATTGAGGGCTGCTGCAAGGCTCAGACATTGCATTGGACTCTAGACAAGGTGTCCCCGTGCTTCTCCCAGAACTGAACTATCCATCGCCCGTTTCATCCGGCTTGAAAGAGCGCCCTGCGACCCTGCCGCGGATTCAGTCCCCTTCGCATGCACCTTGTGACAGCCTGTTCACAGGTCTCGCCTGGGGACCTGTTTGTTTTTGGTTAGGGTTTATCCCCGGACAGCGGGCAGGGACATCTGGATGTTTTGTCCTGGATGGCAGTGTTTCTCGGGGCGCCTAGAAATAGTGGCAGGCACTGGTAGCCCAGGGGTCGGGTGCGCCCCGCAGATGCGGCTCTCTGCACTTGCGGAGCGCAGCAGCGGCCCGTGCAGGGCGGGGAGGGGGCCTGCATGCGGATGGTTTTGGGGCAGGGGCAGCAGGGATGCGCACGGAGCCGCCCCTTCCCTCCCCTCCCCTCCCCGCGGCGCTCGCCTTACACAACCCCGCTCCGCCCCGTCCTCCCCGCCCCGGCCGGCGGCCCGGCCCTCCCCGCCCCGCGCTGGGGCCGCGCTGCCATGGTGGGTGCGCGGCGCGGCGGCGGCGGCGGCGGGTCGGCGGCGGGGCCGGGCATGGAGCGGGGGCCGCGCGCCGCCCCCTAGGCGGTAGGTGCCGGCGGGCGCGGGGCGCGGGGCGGAGCAAGGGGCGCCACTCCGGATCGAGGGGGGGGGGGGGGGCAGTGCGGGTCTGGAGCGAGGGGGCTCGCTCGGACATCAAGCGATGCAGCCCAAGTCCGGACCGACCCGTCCCCTCTGGCCCCGGATGGAAAGGGGCCGCTCCGGATCAAGGGCTGGGACCCCGAGGGCTCACCTGGACCCGGAGGGCGCGCTCAGCATCGAGGGTCAAAGGATCCAGTCTACTAACCTGGATCGAGAGGGTCCACGCTGCGTCCCCTTCCAGATTCAGGGGTCTGATCTGGATCCAGAGGGTCCACTCAGGATTGAGGGATCCCATTTGCATCAAAGGATCCAGGGGGCTAATCTGGATCAGGAAGGTCCACTTGGGATCAAGGGGTCTACTCTGGATTAAGGTCCCCCCCCCCGTATATCTAGGGATCCAGTTTGGATCCAGGGGTCTGATGTGGATCAGGAGGGCCCACTCAGGATCAAGGGATCCTAGGGGTCTAACCTGGATCAAGAGGATCCACTTGGGTTTGCCTCTCCATCCAGGGGTCCAATCCGGATCCAGGGGTCTGATGCGGATCCACCGGTTGCGCCCTCCCCGCAAGGTGCAGGAGCTGCTCAGTCCTTTATCATCGCGGGCAGACAGACGCAGCCCCGATGCTGGTCCTTGCCTGCCCTGCCAGGCAGGTCCTTCCCTCCATCCCACCTGCCTTGGGGGCAGCCTGCCACTTCCCTCCCAGCCCTGCCTGGCCTGGAAGCAGCGCGGGTCGCAGCTGGGGAGGCGCCCGGGGGAGGATATGGCAGAAATCAAAGCCTTTTAAAAAAAAATCACCATGCTCCACCATGCTGCCAGGGCGCGGGGCGGTGCCGGGGTGGAGGGTGTTCAGTTGAGTTTGGCTGGTGCAGGGGAAGCTGCGTGACCCATGCCAGGCATGAGAGGAGAGCTCCTGCTTGTGCAGAGGGGCGCAGGGCAGGAGTTGCTTCCTTAAACAAGAAAAGCCCAGTCGTCTGCTCTCTCCCCCCCTCGCTTTGCTGGATCCTTGCCCAGCGGCACCTGAAACTTCATAACAGGAGCTACCTAATATAGGCCCTTAGTGGTACTGAGGACTTGGTCCTTCGTGCCTTCGTGGTGCTGCGTAAACATTATTTTAATGCTCCTGCTGGCAGATCTCTACCTATTCTGATGCTCTTGTCCTGTGTTGAGAGGGACCGTATTGTCCTGCACGAAGATGATTGTGTATTTGATAAACTTTGTGGACTCTAGCACTTTGCTCAGACGGATGGGTCTGCACTATCTGTTCTGGCTTTCGACGCGCTGGAAGTTGTTTTCCAATATAGTTTGCTTGTCGTGTGCAAAGCAGGAGAAGCTCCAGTTGTCTCTGATGCCTAGGAACACAGCACCCCGTGGGCTGGTGCAGTAATAGCCGTAGCACTCTGGCCCCCGTGTAAAGTGGAGTTTTGAACAATACAGCGAGTGCTAAAGGGGAGGAATAAACTCAGGAGCAGAAGAGAAGCAATCACAGGGCTATTGTATGCATTAAAGAAAAAACAATCCAAGGGAAAAAAGCTAACTTCTCTGTTGATGTGTAGCGTTCATCTCTCTCCGGTGAAATGTGTATGCAATTCAAGCTTTAAAAACAGCCAGAAGTTGTTGAAACTTGGAAAAATGTGAAAGGGAGAAATTGCATGGTTGTTTGCTTTAGCAATTTAAAGCCATCAGTTTGCCTTATTTTACTTAAAAAGAGGAAAGTTGGTTGGAAAACTTTGTAAAAGTTCAACCTTTGACTACAATGTGACAAAGATATATTGTTTTCACCCATTTTTGATCTGCTCTATATATAACTATCTAGAATGATTTCATTGGTTGAGGACTCATGTCGATTGCTCACATACTCAAAAATAGCTCAGGGTTAAAGATTAAATTTAGCAAGCAAGTCGTGCATAATTAAAATCTCACGGTATTAGAAGCAAAAGTCAAGCAGCGGAGACATTGATAATAAATCTGGCTTCTGCTCACTAGGAGCACTTCGAATTTGTAGCAATTCTTTACTATTCAGACTTATACCGTGTCCATATATAGCTTATTCCTGCAAGGAGACAGGGTTGAGTTATATCTATGTAGGGCATGAAGCCTAAAGAAACTGTCCCCTCTAGTTACTGTATTGGTATAACTGGTACGCTCTTTTACTGCCGTACTGAAACTTGGCCCACCAGAATAGTAATAGTTTCAGTAATACGTGGAGTGATTTTTGAATGGGACAGCAAAGATCATTCTGGTTTCTAAACTCTCATGAGTAACAAAGGCAGAAATTAGCCTATGTTGATTTTCTGTGACCTAGATGACACCCTTCTGTCACTCTAATTCACCTGAGGTATTTCAGGCCAAATTCTGCTCTGTTTTACTTGCACAGCGTCATCGAAGCTCTGCTGGATTCCAGTCCTGTTTGCACTGCTGCAATCTCACTCACTTCACTTCAGCAGCAGCCCTACAGAAGAGAGCAAAGTTTGACCCAAAGAAGTTGGGCGTGCTCATGAGGTCTATGTGCGTGTTGGTGGGATGTAGGGATGCACCGCCCTGGAAAGGGCTCTGCATGCCACTGTGTCCTTGAGCTGTCCAGTCCGGGGGGAGCATGACCCCCGTTCCTCCCCATCTGGCCATCTCCCTTCTCACCAGAGCATCTGGGTGGGCGCAGCCTGCCTCCTCCCTGGGGCCAGCCCTCTCCCCTGCACCATGCCGAGGCGGGCTGGGGCCTTGTTGTTCTTTCTCCTCGCCTCCTTGTCCTGTAAGTTGAATGCAACGATTGCAACTTGTGATTGTCCCGTGTGGGAGGTTTTGTGGGCCCTGCCTTGAGCTCTGGGTGAAAGGTAATCCTGTGCTGAGGCTGGCAACAGCCTATTTATGATCACTTAAATCACAATTCAGCCCTGGTTTCAAGTGGGATTGAAGTGGCGCATGGCGCCTGTCCCATAGGCAAGTCTTCTTCCTTGTCTCCTTTGAGCACGTTTTAAGGACTCTGTCCTGTCCTTGCACTGGCGGGACATTGACAGTCCCCCTGCTTTACCGATGGCAAGTTAAGGCGTTTTTGACGTTTTGAGCACTGTGCCTGGTAGTTGTACAATGCTGCTTGTACATGTTGCTGGTGCAATATGTAAGACTAAGTTAGAAAAACACTGGTCTAGGAAGGTTGAGCAAGGGGTTGGACTAGTTGACCCCCTCCAGCCCTATGTTTCTATGAGTCTGTCTTTTTGTGGTTCTTGCTGTGTGCCCTGCTTAACCCTTGGTCCCCACAAGTCAGCTCAGTCTCCTGGATATGCATATTCTCTGTGAAACTACTTGACCCACTTTATTTTTTAATCAAAACTGATGCAAACTCCTGTAGGGAGATTCTTAGTTTTGCTTAAAATTGACTTATTTTAATTTAGCTCACTGGTTCCTACTTCTTCTTCTTCTCTTTTTGAGCCAACAGGATGCTGCCAACCCTCTAAATTTCTTATGCATGCTTTATCAACACATTTTTAACTGAAACACTGTATAGACGCACAGGGCATGGTACAATCCATGAGCCACATACCATGGCCTTGTGGGACACTAGTTTGGAAACCACTGATCTATCTAAAACCTGTTTTAAATCAACTTAAACTAAACCGAAACAAACCATTCTTAAGCTGAGTTTGCATTGCTTTGACTGAATAAATGTAAAAATTGCACTAAGATGTAAATAATGCAGTTTTCTCCTGTTGGCAAGTTCCTCCGCAGGATCTAGAAGTGGGATGTGAATCACAAGCAGAACGTAGTAACAAAAATATAGCTGTTAAAACGACACCGAAAGCCATTTGTGCCAAGCAAAAATATATCGCAAAGCTGGGCAAAACCGCTAGGCTAACATTAAGGTTATGTCTTCATCAGAACAGATCAGAGCATTTCAGCAGAAGTGTAGGGATTTACAGAAGAATTAAGGGATTGCCAGTCCCGAACGATAAATTAACCACCTTCTTCACAGAAAGAGTTTTGTTTGTTGAATGCAGAATGCAAATCATCTCTTCCACTAGAAAAAAGGAAAAACAGTTTGGCTTAGCCTGAAGCGGAGATTGCATACCTGACAAGTCCTCTATTCATAGAAATTGAAATATGGAAAAAAGGCTGCTCAGTTGAGGATAATATTGAGAGTAAAAAAAAAAAGAAAAAAAAAAGGAAGTACATTGATCAAGCCCCGGCAGGCTGCTGAAAGGCACCGAATCAGCTGCCTATTGCAACACAGTGTCATTTTTTGTTAATGTATAGACATTTGCACATTTCTGCAGTAAACGAGTGCCTTGCTAATCACGTCTGTATATTGGCAATATGATTGGGTCGGTCAGCAATGAGATGCAGAGCTTTTCACCATCGGTGAAATTCGCCCAAAGTTGCTAGCCGCCTAAAGTTAGCCTGGTATAAGGGCTGCCTGGTGACGAGTATGTAATGAATCCAGTTCCTAGGGAATAGGTGTCACCAGTGTAACAGCTGCCCTCACAATTAATCCTAATTGAGTTCCCATTGGTCACCTGTATACAGAGATCAAAACCTGCACAGCCAGACTGTGCTCTCAAAACCTGAACAGCGTGTGTGCTCTCTTTGCTGTGTGCATGCGTGTGTGTGCACTCTCCACCAGCATGAGGACTAACAGCTTTGCCACCATGACACGGTTGTAGAGTCGATTTTCCAGAGGTGCTGTTTCCCAGTACAGGTGAGGGGCTCCGAGTGCTTGTGGATGTGTTTGTCTGCGTGTTTGGATGCATACATATGTCCAGGTATGTGCAATCTTGTTTACAGGCTGTCAGAGCTCGGTCAAGATTTTCAAGTATGTAGCAATGGGAGGAACTGTATCCATTATTAACATGCTGCTTCCCTCCCTTGCTTCATCTGCTCTTCCCATAAAGTGCACCCATGTACAGGCTTACTTTCTTTTAAGCCATGTACAGGCTTAAAAGAAAGTAATAAGCTTGGTTTCTTCTGGGAGGGAGGGTGAAATCTTGACCCCACCGAAGTCTGTAGGAAAACTCCCAGTAATTTTGCTCAGGGTACGACAGACACTGAAAGCATCAGGACTGGTAAGACCGTAGATCCACGTCCCTTGAACGATCACTTAACTTCAGTGTGTTTGTGGTCCGGTACACCCGGATCTAGTGCGTGTTTTGTTTTTTGGGGAGGGTGTTGAATGATTGGTACCGTGCTATGCCAAACCTAGCAATTAGGGAAGCCATTATAGTTGAGAAGGGTGGCAGCCCTTGTTTAGGAAGTGTAGAGATAAACCTGTTTGGCCTGTCTCTGGGTCTGATTTTTGTGAACATGAGTTACATTAGACTAAACATATTCACTCTGAGCAAGCTGTTTTTAATAAAAGTGTAGAAAGCAAGCGGTGTCCAGCTGAAAAATAAAGGCTTTGGCTTTTTCCGCCGTCTTTGTATACACGAGAGATGAAGATGGACAGTCTGCTTTTGGTTCCAATAGAATAACTGGAACCAGGGCTGTTTTTCTGTTCGGCTTTTAGTATGCAGGGGGATAATGAGGAGTATTAGAGAAACACATCAGAACTGAATTTGCAGGCATCTTAATCCTCATGTTGATCTCGCTGACTGCAAGGCTTGAGCCTTGATTAGAGAAGACAGTGAGTCAACGTATAAAACATGAGTTGTTTTTTTCTTGGCTCTGGGAGAGGCCTTCCACATGGCAGTAGCAATGTTGGGCTTTGTGATTAGGGAGCACATCCACCCTTGGATTTCAGTCCTGGGACAGCTCTTGATGTTAATGCAAGCCAACTGCCTTGCCATACATAGGCTGCTCAGACAACTCTCGAACAGTGAATCGTCAATATAAAGACCTTTTGAAATCTTCCGCGGGGCTTTACTGGGGCTGAGACGTGAACCGTCAGTCAAGGACTCACTCTTGTAGGCACCCTCAGCTCTGCCTTTTCTTGCTTAAAATCTGGCATCTGTCTCTTGTTCAGGAAGAATCATACCCATCACTGTTTGGTAAAGATATCGTTACATAGGAAACATTTGCACAACTCTGGTACTTTGTACAGATTATGCAGGGGGAGACCCTGACTTCAGGATCCTGACTCCACTAGGACCTGAGCATACTCCCCTTTGCTCAGCGGTAGAGATCCTGCTGACTTCCCAGGGAACAGAATCAGGGTCCAAATGCAGCAAAGCGACATTGTTTCATTTTCCTGCTTGGTCATTTGGAAATTAGAAACGAGTCTGAATCAAAAGCCCATGGATTAAAAGCACCCAAATTTTGGCCAGTTGATATTCAGATCAAAGCTGGAGTCAAATTCTTTGCCTTGGTAGCCTTGTAATAGTTTGTTGTGAAGAGGGAAGCAAAATCTCAGTTTTCATGTGAAGAACAGGAAAAGGCCAGCACAGAAGGTGACAACTTCTCTGGTTTGAAGGAAAGGATTTGAATAGTCATCTGTGATCTCGTTAGAACAGCAGCTCCATGAAACCTATATTCAGACACCGGACTGTAACATTCCCACCTATTTGATCCCAAAGCAAGTGACATTTTATAAATATATACTTTCAACCTCTTTCTGCTTTAAAAGCTCTAGTGGTTGTGGAAACTGCTGTGAATTATTTCTAATGTACTCTGGTTTGATTTGCTCAACTGGGAAGAGTCATTAGCATGTAGACCAGATAACAGGCCGTTTTGCACAAGAAACAAGAATCTGATAATACTGATTGATGATATATAGAAGCTCATAAGCGACTTGCATTTTCAATTAATCTCTCTTGGACTGGAGTTAAAAGGGGCTCATCTTTTTTTGAGGTTTTACTTTTTATTCAGGGCTTAGGATTCAGACATTAAAGAACATTTTATGTGTTCCTATTTGGACTTACCAATTTACAAAGAACTTTGCAAGCAGATGGTGGTTTTGTGCCGTGTATTAACTTACGCAGAGGTTTCGATGTGATTCGTTGACCTTGAAGAAAATGTTGCAGTGATCATAAATGTTGCCAAAAGGCTTCTTTTAGCCTAATTGCCATTGTCAAAACTTTCAAAACATGCTATTGTATGGTACAAGGAAAAGTCACGGGGCAAATAATTTGTTTAGTCTTCCACAATATTTAGAAGACATACAGCCCAAATCCCGACGCCCCTGAAGTCAGCGAGAGCTCTGCCATTGACTTCAGTGGACTGAACATTTCAGCATGGCTCAGAAATTACATAGAGGGCAGAACCATTGTTTCCATTTGTTCTTTGCTTTTATAAAGGTATGTTTTGCTTGTGCGTTCCTGCGATAAATTGACTGTGGATAAGTGGATTGCTAGAGGAACAAACACGAGTCAGTTAAATGTTCGGCTCATCGTTACATTTCTAGCAGCTCATTGACATTAAACGTTTGCCCATAACATAGTTTTTTATGGGCAAAAATATAGGCTCGGCTTCTGTACGTTTCTTGACATGATTTTCAGATTTCATTAAGCATCATTTCAATAAGCATCACTAGCACCTGGCATAACTTCTCCCCCTTGCCTGGCAGAATTCCCCGTGGCTTTGATAGTGCAGCGTTGAGCCCCCGATGTGGAAATGTTGGAAAGGTGACACCATGTGAGTGCAGAACAGCACTGATGCTCTGCAGAGAGGAAGCAAACGGCTGAGAGACATTAAAATAAAAACCTCCGACTGCCAGAAAAACAGCTCTCACCTTTTGGACCAGTTTCTTCTCTGACCCATATCTCCTGCCACTCCTGGTGCATTGTAGGTTAGAAGGCTAAGGGCTGCTTGTTCTGCACTTAATATGCATGAGAGGTACTTTCAAATGGCGCCGATCACTACCAGCGAGGGATGAGATTTCATTGCCATCCTTTTACGTGCGACTGTTCCTAAAACATATTAACATTTGTGCCCAGACTTCCTCTGGATCGGTGTAGCCTTAAATTGTTTTCAGAAATGTGAGTGAAATCCTTAATCGGTTATCTCTTAAGTCTTAATGAAAGTGCATTTGGCGGCTGGAATAGTTGTAAATATTTCCCTCAACCATATGCCTCTTGCAGCGAGGGTAAACGAGCCACCGAGATGGAAGGCAGGCAGCAAAGCTTTTTGTTTGGTGTAGAAATAGTGGTGGGAGGCCAAGGCTGCTTGGTTTTCTCCATTTGTGACAGTTCCCGGCACCCGTTTTCCGTACAAAGAAAGTGAGTGTAATAGAGATGAAGAGTGCCAGATTAACCACATCTTAAGCCTCACAGTGTTAGGGAAAGGATAACACAGGGATTTCTGGTAAACGTGTGTCTTCACAGCGTTCCTTAGTTATGACCTGGGCCTTGAGCCTTGAAAGCGTCAAGGCTGTCTCTGGCTGGGAGATGGCACCTGCCCCTCCAAACCCATCCACCCCGACTCCTGTTCTGCAGTTGTGCCATAACACATCAGGCTCTTGTGCTACGGACACCTGCCCGTGAGTTGGACTAGCACTATGTACTCGATGATCTGTTGAGGTCCCTTCCGACCCTAGCATCTATGAATTTACTCATCTCATGGCAGGCAGTCCACAGAAATGTTGTCACACGCTAACTTTGTTCTTTCTTTTGAGACCCAGGCAGAGTTTGCACAATAATTAAGGACCCAGTTTTGATTTCCCATTGGCTTTGATCTTCTCAGATGTTAAGAAAACATGACTTTCACATTGAATTATGCAGGGTGAAATCCTGGCCCTTTGAAGTCAATGGTAGTTTTGCCAGTGACTTGAGCGGGGCCAAGATTTCTCTCTGCTTGTGTGAATGCTCTCCTAAAATGTGGCCACTGCCCTGGAAAAAAATGACCCTGAAGTTCACTTCCAACATGAGAGAAACAGGGGCTCCGAATCAAGGAAGGGATCAAAAAAGCATTAGGACCAAGGCCTAGGTACAATTTGCATTCTTCCCTTCACTGTGCCGATTCTGGAAGAAGCTGGGGCTATTTGTTAAAGGTCATATACATTTTTAACTACTGCTGCTGGCTCCTTGCAACTCTGCTGATGATCATCTGAGATCTCCCTGACCTTGACAGTACTACGCAGCTGCATTTTTATGGAAATGAACTCTTTTTGAACCAGTTTCCGAGTGCATTCATTACAACCTGCTTCTCCTCACCAGCTGGCTGTAAGGCATCTCTTGGCTGCCTGGCTTCTGCATTGCATTGGTGGCTGTATTGCAGAATGCAAGAAAAGGCGCATGGGTACATGGTTGGAGTCCCTGTTCAGACCAGCGCTTAAACCCATTGGGACTTAAGCATGTTCTTAGCATGGCATGCACTTAAGAGCTCTCCCGAACCAAAGCCTGACTCCTTTAGGGCCCCTTTTTACATTGTCTTGGATAATACCTGGTTTCATGCTTTTGTTTGGTAAGCTCATTGAAAAATGCTGCCCTGGGGAAGGCACATGTCCCTCTCAGCTGTGTGCATGGGAGCTGCATATGCACTCTATGGCTGTGGGGGTATTTGGCTGGTTTCATTAGCTATCCACTAGCTGTAGTTAACTTTTTGGGAATGACCGTATTTGTATCTTCACAGTTTTGTACACAGTGGTTCTTACGGCAGCTTTTTAGCACTACAGCAATATAGTGTCAAATAGTAATATATATTTTTAAAATGTGTGCCTAGCCAATGCTTTGATTCCACATACAGTTATTATAGGAGCAGTAAACTAGGCTTAAGACCAGTGATCACACACAATACTATTTCAACCTTATCCTGCCCCTTCCCATCCTAAAAGAGCCCTCCCACCGCTCACTCTGCTATATTCATTCTTCCACTAATGACCTGCAAAATCCCTAGGACGTTGATTGATGATTCTCATTGTGACATGTGGATATGTGAAGCATCCTGTCTCGCTTCCTAAGAAAATACATTGTCAGAGGCATCTGCTTGTCATGGCAGGAAACATTACCTTGATTATGGTCTTATTTCCCTGAAAGTAGAAGCTGCTCTTCTGTGGTCACCATTGTGTGATTGTGTGTATTACTTTGAATGACAAATTGTCCTACTCAAACAGGGAAAAATCAAGCAGTGCCTCCACCTTGATCATTAATGCCCCCAAATTCATCAGACAAGGTGCATTGGCATTGTACAGAATCACCCTGGAAGACAGCAAACCTTCAAAACCCCCAAGCAAAACTAAGCTCTGTAACATTCATTCCTACAGGGGGGCATTTAAAAGTTTGTGGCCATGCTGAGGAAGTGGCACAGTGTGGGCAACACTCTTTCCAGGCCAAAACGCTGCCAAGAAGGTATGGAGTACGCTACAGCCATGTTTGGCACATTGCTATAATGGTGTCCTCAGAAGTGTCCCTAGTGAAGGAAGGCAGGAAATCCCCCCTTCTCTTAGTCTCTCTGTCATTTTCTTATCCCCAAATCCCTTTTGCTTGGGCTCTGTAGGGAAGGGAATCCACATTGTAGCCCTGGACAGTGAAACGTCAGACTCCCGTATGTGGAACTGACATTCTGTCTGTGCTGAGTCATATGTTTTGGTTGTTTGGGCTGATTAGCCATCCAGCCATACAAATGAGCTGCAGGAAAAAAAGATGTGTGTGCATAACTTGAACACGACAGATTAAGGCCTCCAGTATTTGAATGTAATATTTACAACAGTGACACCCATTGAAGAGGTACAGATGTGTGACTAATATTGACTATTTCCAAAAAGTGAACACAGCAAAGATTTAAAAAATATTGAGACCATAGAATCATAGAAGTTAAGGGCTGGAAGGGACCTTGAAAGATCATCAAGTCCAACCCCCCTGAGTGGGGGGAGTTCAAATGATCCCAGCAAGGTGTCTGTCCAGCCTCCTCTTGAAGACTTCCAAGGTTGGGGACCGCACCACCTCCTTAGGAAGTCTCTTCCAGATTCTGGTCATCCTGACCATAAAGAAGTTCTTCCTTGTATCCAACATGAAACCATCCTCTGACAGTTTATGGTCATTGCTCCTTCTCCTCCCTTAGGGTGCCCTAGTGAACAATTTTTCTCCCAGCTCCCAATATTCACCCCTTACATACTTATAGATGGCCATGACAGGGGACCGTCTCGAGGTCGGTCACAATATTGGCCCGCCCACCTGTCTAGGGCAGTCTGCCCACCTGACTCACCTGCCATGCCTTTGATATAATTGAATTGATGTTTCTAGGTGGGAGGATGCCAAGGGCATTATATATGGCTCCAACCTCCCCTTAACCGTATCCCAAGAATTGCAGATGGCATCACTATATGGCTCCGGCCTCTCACTGGGTCCCACTATATTCCCAGCTGATATTTGGACCTCAGCCTGGATCCCTCCTACTCAGGTAGCTTAACCTCTGCCATCATTCTGGAATGCAAACTCCATAGACCCTTTTCCCTTTTGGCAGTGACCCCCTCTGGGATCTTTGGTCTTGCAGGCCCTGGGCTCGCCTCTAGGCCTGTCGGGACTCCAGGCAAGTGGCTCCGGCTGTGCCTTATGGTGGGCACTTTTTCTTTTTGACCGTCCTGGTCTTGGCCCCAGCACTGATCAGTTGAGGGTTTTCTGGCTAGGTTCTTGAGCAGCTAGCCCTCTCACTGATATGGATCCACCTTCTTGGGCCCCTCCCACATGCTGCCCTCACTCTGTGGGCCTTGGCCCTGTGCTGTTTCTGCTTTTCAGGGTGTGCTCCCTTAGCCTTTCTCCTCCACAGGTTCACCTGCAAGGCAGCAGGGCAGGCTTTCTGGCACCTCATGCTCACCTTTCACTAGGGAGGCACTGGTGTGGCATTTCCTGGGGACTGCCCTGCCACAACCATCCAACCCCAGCCGGGTGTAGTTTCAGGTCATGCCCCAGGACCAGTCTTCAAACCTTCCTGGGCTCTCACAAAGCCCCTGTGCATACAGCTCCTCTCTGGGCTTGTCTTGAGCCCTCCTCTCAGCAGGCTGCAGGCACTCATCCCCTTCTCAAGGCTCTGGACTCCACACTGCGTCCTCAGGAACCTCCTCCATCCCCATTGTTCTTACGCTGACCTCCAGATGTTCTGGGAGCAGCAGTACTCCGGCCAGGAGATGCTCACCCTTTGGCTCCCCAGTTGCAACTGCTGGCCCGGCTCCTCAGGGCCTGCTCTTATACTGAGGCTGCTCTGCCCTGCTCCAATCAGGTGGCCTCCTGTGACCTCCTGATTGGGTCTACTCCCACCTGCAGGCTGCCTCATAGCTTGCTCAAGCCCTTAAAGTAGCAGGCACCCAAAGGTGCACTGCCACAATGACCACCAAGTCCCCCCTCAGTCTTCTCTTCCCCAGGCTGAACAGTCCCAGATCCCTTAGTCTCTCCTTCAAAGGTTTGTCCTCCAGGCCCTTCATCATTCTTGTGACCCTTCTCTGGACCCTTTCAAGATTCTCCATACCTTTTTGGAAGTGTGGTGCCCAGAGCTGGACACAGTACTCCAGCTGGGGTCTCACCAATGCAGAGTAAAGAGGAAGTATCACTTCCTTAGCTCTGTTCATGACATATCGGTTAATTTATCCCAGTGGATTTTTTGCTCTTAATATTGTGACTCTCTCCTGAACTGCTAGTTGCAAAGTGGCAGGTATAAACAAATGCAGAATAATGCAAAAGAGAATTTAAAAGTATATGAGGAGCTGGGGCACTTAAAAAAATGTACAGTATTAGCAATTTGTCTTGAGAACCAAAGTCAGTTGCATTGGATTAAATGCATCAGTGGTGTAACTTCAGTTGTGTGCAGTTTGGAACAACACCATGCATCTTCCTGTGGCGTTTGACCCGCATATTACAAATGAGTATTCCTTTGGCCAAGATGTATTCACGTACTATATTTATCGTATGTCTAATTCATAGTAAACAAGGAAAGGCATCTGTGGAGAAGGCCTGGTAGCCAACAGAAAATATTTTTCATCATGCTCTCTAACTGGGATCATTATTAGCTGTTCTCTGCTCAAAGCGCTGGTCTCTAGGGAAGCTGAAACACAAACATATATTGTATCTTGGAGCCTCCTAGCAAGGCTATATATATTTGCAGTGCAGTGGAAGCAAAATACTGTTTCACAAAGCTTTGGATGGAAACTTGCCACTTTGTGACAACTGCAGGCGATTATGGAAATTTTGAGTAATGAGATGAGTTTTCGCATAACAATGCTCAAGTCCGATGCTTAATCATACACTTGAAACAAGAGGGCTCAGAACAGTTGAAAAATGTTTACTTATTCAGATTTAAGGCACAGGCCAAGAAATAACTGCATTGGATTAATCCAGTTTGAATGGGAACAGAAGTGAATAGAATCAGATCAATTTGAACTGTATTCCTGGTATACTGTACTAGGAAAACATCTTGCGCTTGCAGTCATAGGGTTTAATCTTGTGCGATGCTGACACCCCCAATTCTCATTATTTGAGGGTGCCCTGCACTTTGAAGCACAATTTCCACCACTCAATTTAGTCGAATAATCAGTCCTGTCTGAAATCCTTCTTTTCCCTCATTACGTACAGGCTGATTCACTTATTCCTTCTCCTCCTTGAAAGGCTCTTGACACTTTACAGGGAAAGGGCACGCTGATGATTTTTCTCAGCTTTAAGATTACAGAGATGACAGCAGTGAGGTCATTGGGGCATAAACACAAGCTCAGCTGGAGAGCAGATGTGAGCAAATCATTTCAGGATCACAGCTGAAATTCATGGAGGCAAATGAGGATAAGACACATTTTGAGATTCAGGACCTGTGTTTAAATTCCTTTTGACTTCTTTGCACGTCGTACCTGGAATGGAGATAAAATGTTTCCAGGCTAAAGGTACCAAGAAGGGAGCGAAGTTGCTTGCACTTGAACTTGGGTGCATAAAGCCAAAGATATAGAATGAGGTCAGTTAGCTTAGCTGCTGTGAGTCCTTTGATATTCATTTAATGGCTAAGTAGATAAAACTAAGTAAGCTTGCATGTGAGACTGAATTTTAACTACCAAAGCTCTTTATCATTCTTCCACAGCTCTTTCTCACAGGGCAGTTTAACAGGGCAGATCCAGGCAGTGCTCTTCTACCCCTGCTACCACAAAGCTTCATACGCCCCTGAATCTAATTTCATCTTTACTTAGCACCCTGGTTTTCATTCTGTTCAGAGATGGCCTGTTTTATGCCATAATATGAGCTTCCCAGAATTCACAGGGTATTTGAGTTTGCAATCTAGACTTAAATCACAGAGTTTAGACCTAGACCAGGGGATGGACTTCCCTTAAGTTCAGAGCAGGTTTTAGGCTTAGGCCTCGACACATCTCCTGTTATCCTTTTTCAAATAGCTTTCTTATGGGTTGAGTTCCAGCAATTCAGCTGTGGCAATATATGTGAGGAGCAGGCTGCAGGAGGGAATGGATTATGGCATTCAGGTTGGCAGATCAGTGGATCATTATATATATTTTTTGTTCATGTTGTTTGAAAAGGAGAAAAATGCCTTAAATTTTGGATAGCTTGAATTATGGTTCGTTTTGGAAAATAAGGCCCAAGGTATCAGGATTTGGTTACTCCAAATCAGTGAACAGTCCTGAAAAGCGTGGTCAGATGCTCTCTATTTCAGCTTCTTTGCTTAACAGTGGTTTTTTAAAAATAGAGGTTCATGTTTAAGGAAGATTTAAATCAACAACCTAATATCAGAAGAAGCTTGGCTTAGGTGGGGAAGGAAAATTGAATGCTAAATACACAGGGCTGTTTGTTAAAATATCGGGGGGTGGTCCTTAGCTCAGAAGTGTATGACCTTCTGCAAGTCTCCTAGGCTCGACTTTTCAAGTGGTCACCAGTTGTGGGTGCTGCAGGTGCACAGCCCTGCTAGAAACCAGGCCCAGGTTGCTTGCTCATTGGTGCTATGACACACTGGTGCTCAACAGTGTCAAGCATTGCTTCCAATAACTGAAGCACCTCAAACTAGTAGATGGTTTTGAAAACGTCGGCCTGGGCTTCCTTTCCTACATGATGGAAATAATCTCAGCTCCCTTTCTCTCTGGGCAGGAGGTTTGCAAGACGTGGGTGATGCTAGCAAAGTGCTTTGAGACCCTTGGATGAAGAATGCTATAGAAGGGCAAAGTTACTAAGCGGGTTGCAGTCAGCCTACCCCAAGGTGTCCAGACACAGCTTGGCAGCAACTGAAGTGCAGCATATCCCGTTAGTGAAGAAGAATCAGATAGCTCCAGGAACAAGACTGAGATGCCAATAGCATCTGATACAGATGGAGGCACTATGGCATCCCATGACCCACCACCTGATCAGTTAGAAGACCCCGCTCCCAGACATATCCATGGAAGGGGCAAAGAGGGTATTAGGAAATGAAGCAAAGACAGAACCCAGAATAGGTCACAGGGAGGGCAGCTAAAAAAAGCAGGCTTTATATGACACAGAAGGCAGCCATCCAGGGACTCTGGCCAGCCTCCATCAGGGCCAAGTTCTGCAGCTAGGGCACCTCTTCTTGCCTGTTAATAGCTGAGAAGAGTACATCGTCTTCCTAGCTGCATCCCAACTAGGAGATCAGTCGGTTTTGGCAGATCGCACGTAGAAGTGGTGTCTGTCTTGCAAGTAGGTTAAGGCACTGGCCTGGATTGTGGTTGGTGGAGGGGGGCAGGAGGGGGAGGACCCAGTACTGCCTGTGCTGTACCAGGTCTGTGCATAGAGAGAAGACCTGGTATCTCAGACTGGCAGCCCACCAATCACTGCGGCCCCAATCCTACAAGCTCCCTTGTGTAATCTTGTGCCCAACTAGAAGCTCCAGTGAACCTGATTGAAGTGCAAGGACCTCCTTCTAGGATCATTTGTAGCACTGACCCTAACTTCTCATAGGGCCCAATCCTGCATTCCCGTGAATGCTTAGAGCCCCATTTCTGCCTGCAAGGCGTGCAGAATTATCCCTATTTTTACTCTTGTATGAGCAGTTAGCATCAGCCATAGTTTTGGACACAGCTGGCACAGCAGCACGAGCTTGAATCACATGTGCTCACCTCTTCCGTGGTACTGTCCACCGACATCTGCTATGCATTTTATGCACAAGGCGAGCAAAGGAATAAAAGCAATTGTACAGCTAAAACATCCTTTTAAAAAAACCATGGCATTTAGGAGGAGGGGCCTGCCAAGTACATTCGCACTAATGGCACATCTTGGATTGATGAAATAAAGCATGAAATAAAAGTCTAAGGGAAAGATACCTGCCATGTCCTGCTTGTGCATCTTTTTCATATGGAAAACCACCCTTTTTTAGTGCAGATATGTAGGGAGGGCTCTATATCCTGTATATTAAAAGAAGGAACAACATAGGTAATCAGGAATCTCTTTAAAAAACCTGCTAAGAAGCCCTTTCATGTACTGTTCCAAAAATGTAGTGAAAATCAGATTATATAGGTAAGAAAAAGACTTGAAGGATATGAGGTATTTATTTATGACTTCTTTAGGAGCATCTCTTCTGTCCTGCATCAGATGCTAGGGCTTGCATGGCTGATGAGACCTGTTCTCTAGTCTTAAGGTGTCAGCTCATGGGTATCTGGTATGCTTAAGTGTCCAACTGTTGCTTTATTATTTGACGGTTACATTTGCCCTTGTGCAGAGCGGTGGTAGAAGACCGAAAACCAGGGCTTGCCCCGTCCTGGAATGGTGCACAGACTTCATGCCAGCTGTCTGCCCAGGGGTGAATTCCACCCTTAGCAAATAAGGTATGAAGAAGAGTTACAATAAATGGCTTTCAGCAGATCAGGAAGGAAATCTTGCTGTGTATGCACAAGTGTTTGCAAGGCTGAAAAAGGGAAACAGAGAGAAAGAACCAGCTCAACAGAGCAGCACAAAGCAAACAAGACCATTGTCTCTCTGATGGGTATGAGACAGCACTTTGCCATTTCTTTGATAAATGGGGTTTACACCTGCCTCCTATACCTTTGAGGCCCTGGGATCAGAGGGCAGAGTGACATATCTCATAGGCAGTGCTGTCGCGGTGACATCGGAGGACTGAGTTATGAGGGTTGGCTTGTCTTTAAAACTGAAGCTGGGTTGGTGTTGTGCGGTACCGTGAGCATCCTGGGCTAGTGACCGAGGTGAAAACTACTTGAAAGTACATGTGTTGTAGTTTGGGGACACCAGAAGCTTAGGCTATTCCTTTCTAAGACAAAGGTAAGGTTGAAATCAGTGATGCTCGTCTGAAAACTTCATCAGTGCATGCAGTTATGAGCAGAATTTGGCCTCTGCTATTAAGGCCATTTTAGTTGAGCCATCTTCCACAGCTATTACTTGCCGTGCTAACCTTTTGCTGCCCTTTGTGTTGTGCGAGCTCAGGGCATGAGGTCTCAAAGTGCCCAGAGGTAGAGCAGAAGGCCACAGCAAGGCTGCCTTTTTAAATCATCCTTGGGTAGGATGAATGATTATTTAACTTAAAACACCAGTAGGTCTGCTTGGTGTGACTCAGGTTTAATTAGCACTGGCACTTTAGGGCAGGTGGAAATTGTGCTGAAGATTCCCCCCCCCCCCCCATGACCTTGCCTTAAAATAAAATACATTTAACCCAAATCAGATGTTTCAGAGCAGTTTGTTTGTCGGGAATCTTGCAGAACATCCTGTCAGGAAGAAATCTGTATTTTTTTTTATTTATTCCTGGAAACATTTGTATGAAAAAACACACGTCTCAGAGATGCACAGTGCCTACGCTGCACAGCAAACTGAGGAAACTGTTCCACATGTGGGAAAGAGATGCTTATTATATGTTATTTATTTTCTGAGGCCATTTATATGAACATTTATAGGAAAACACCGGGTGTTGTTTTCACTCGGATGGGTCATACCCCAGTGTAACTTCAGTGACTTTCACAGAGCTACTTTTGATTTCTGCCACGGTAAATAAGAGGAGAGGCAGGCCCTAGATCTTTCTTGCTTAAGAGTTTATTTTCCTTTGCTGCTAGTTTGCAGCCCCAGCTTTGTACGTCATTACTGATATAGTGCTATATCAGCAGCAGACCACATTGCAACAATGACATGGGTTAGGGAAAAAAAGCATGCATCAAGAGCTGATTCACGGTTAGGCAACTGAGATTTGATTGCATAAAAAATGTCCCCCAGAACAGATGAAGACTGATTTGCTTCTGACTTCTTCCTGCCTGAGAGCTAGAGCTTGAGTTTGCCGAGAAGGGCTTGAGTTTGCTCACCGACATCTTGCAGAAATGGTCTGTCTCAACTAGAGTTGCCGTGAGACCAGGGACTTCTTGCACGGATAGAGGGAGTGGGCATAAAAATCAGGACAGTTATTTGGCCCAATGTCTCGGAGGGGTCAAGTTTAGTATAATCGGTGACACTTTGAGGGAAGCTCCCTCGCCTCATACCATTTACTGGATTTGTTTGGCAAGAGCATGAAAGCAAAACTGTTATTGAGAAGGATGTCCAGATCCTGCACTGAGATGCTTGGGCGGGCATGAAGTGGAGTTGTCTCCATCATTGTGCTTCCCCATTTCAATGACGGTTTTGGGACCATTGCCACTGTGCTGAGCTGGGCATGGAGGAGGAGACAGAGCAGCCATGCAGGGAGGTCTCATCTCTCTTGTCTGCTCTGGAATGACACTTCCCCCTGGCTCACGCCGCGTGCTGGAGGGCAAGTGAGGTTGGCATTTGAGCCATTACAAGTGGTGCTGCTTCTTCTGCCGGGAGAGTGGACTCTCCCTCCGTGCTCTTCACACATTTACCATGACAAGACTCGGGGTTTCCATTGGGGTCTAGGACTTGGCCCCAACTACCAGATTTAGACGCTCCGCGTCCTGTGGGGATGCTCATGTTGGAGACGTGGGGTGTGTATTAAACGTGCTGTCATCCTCTGACGGTGGGACACAGATGTGCCATCTCACGGCGAGTCTGAATGGCTGCCTGCAAACACCGGACCAGACCCCAAAGGGACTGCAGTTGGCACACGTGTTTTTCTCCTGGAGCAGATTGTGCAGGTGCTCTCCGAGCCTGAGTCAGCAGTTGTGCCTTCTGCCATGTTTTGAGGCTTTTAGGAAGACTATTAGACAAGTTGGTAGAACTAATTAAAAATACCCTAGAAACATATTACTCCAATTAATACTCCAATATTGTAATGGTAGCTGTTCATCCTGCAAGGCGTAGGCAATTACTGTAATAGAATCAATTTGCTCAGCTATTTTTCCAAGATCTGAGAAAAATCCTACAGAACAAAATGTCCCCGTAATCATTTTTTTTTCTTTTTAAGTGCATTCCTTGGTATCTTTAATATTTTTTTTTTTTATCACACAACAGCATAGAGTGTGGAAAAAAGAAACCCAGAATTTCATATCTCTGTAGCTTTCCTTTCAACTCTTTTCTGAAACACTGTGTTCCAGTACAGACCTTTCCTTGCCTCGTTGTTTTGTCTGATGCATTTTCTTTAGGTTCCTCTTTTCTTCCGTCTCAGACTGTTACCGTTATGATGAATATAGCTTTAAATTCATCACAGAAGAAGTTAAATTTAGATCTTAAAAAAACAGAGAGGAGCATTTTGTAGCCACGTGCATAGACTTGCAACCTTTAAAGTTATTTCAAGAGAACGGCCAGTTAGGAGAAATTAAGAGCAAAGAATTCAGGCCCTTATTTGACTCCTTTTTTAGCTTGCATTGAATTTTGAATGGATTTCCTCCCCCACCCTGCTACGTTCCCCACCCTACTGGGATATCTTATATAATTATTTGCATTGATGACAAACAGCTCTGATGCTCTGGATTAGATCAGGCATTTATTAGTTTCTGAGAATTAGTGCTTTTAAGTGGTACGTCTATTAGTCATCTTGCCATGGAGGCAGCTGGGGAAGGAAGATGAGAGAAGAAGCAGAAAGAGGATGAATCAAGAAGAAAGAGGGAGAGGCCATCCGAGAGGTGAGGGGAGGTGGCAGCCAAGAGATAACAGGACCGGAGGGAGACCACCTGGAAGGAATGGGCAGTACTCTAGGGACAATCAAAAATATTTAAAAACATAGCACGAAGAGAAAAAGGGACCCAGACGATAGGAGTAGATAAGAAAATAGGCGGAAAATCAAGAAACAGGGAAGCTGAGGGAAATAAGGCAATAACGCAGAGAAAAATGAAAAAGCAGCCAAATGCTGCAAAGCTGCCTCCGTGCTCTGTCTCATTTGGATTAGCAACAACCATCCGACTGTGTCTACACGAGACACTTTACTGCACAGTTGACTGATTTACTGCACAGTAAAGCCTCACCGTCTACATGTGCAGACGCTTAATGCACAGTGCATTTAGTGCGCAGTAAAGCCAAGTTGCATGTGTAACCATGTCCTCTGAATCCTACATTTTATGCCTTCCTGCTCTGCGTTGCTCCGAAGAGTGTTCAGCAGCTCAGAGGAGAGGACCTGGAGTAATGGGGTTATGGAGAAGAGTAGCGTCAAATTGCTGCTTGCTGTTGATTAGTGGGAGAAATGCTCTTCAGAGCTGTGGATCACCGCGACAGGTAAATCTCTTCCTAAATCTCAAACCTTGCAGGAAGAGGAGAGCGATCCCTTTGCCTTTGCTGCTCATTGACCTGGGGAGCTTTTTGGCCAACTCTAAAACTTTCTCGTGATTGGCAAGTAGCCGGTTAGATTTGCAATAATCTACAAATAGCAGGCAGCCAGTTTTAACGCTCTGATACGTAAACTCAGTACTGATTACTCTCTGTGCTAAACGACCAGAAACATTGTGAAACGCTCTTTGGTTTCAAATGTCATATATATTAGCACGGCATAATTGAATCAGTAACACTTTATTTAAAAGGTTACATTTTGCCGTTTAAAAATTAGTGATTTAGCTGTCAACCACACTGTCTCTCCAGTGCCTTGAGAAGAATGAGCCATCAGCATAAAGACAAGTAAACTGTTTTGCTGGAGAATGCCATTAGCTGTTTTATTTATGACTGTATTGGGGTACGTGTCAAAGCTCAGAAAAGACATTCTGGGTACCTTTGAGATGCTCACACTTCCCTAACCTGCCAACTATTACCCAGAGCCCCTCTTCTATGACAGTGACATAGGACCTTAATCTTACTGGTGTGAGAAGTCATGGGACCCTTCACTGAACTGTGCAGTTAAACACACACAGCTGCATTTGCATTTGCATTTGCATTTGCATTTGCAAGATTAGACCCGAAAGCAGACTTTGCCTTGACTTCATTGGAACTAGCTTTGGGCTTAAAATTACAGGTGTGCTTACGGGATCTGTGTTGTGGCTGTATTGGTCCGAGAAGAAAAGAGATACACAAAGCCCTTGGTTAGACCAACCAAATGGTACCAAGAAAAAGTCTTTCTTTGGAAGCTTTCGGGCACAAACGCCCTTCTTCATGCCGAGGAGGAATCGATGATTGCTTAAGTCACCGTCAGACCAGAATCCCAAGCGGAAGATGTCTCTGTGAACCTCGGCTCCCTGCTGTTCCAGTATCAAGCTGATAATAGTGTTTGTTCTTCTGCTAATTTTCAAGGATCTAGAAAATATTCACTTTCTGCAGTGAAGAGAGCACAGATCCAGGTCGCTTTCAAATCCCGATCAAGCAGACACGTTCCTTCTTCCTCCTGCAAAACTGCATTTTTGCTTTTTCCTTTCTTAATTCTTCCCTCTCCCCCTGTCTTTTGGAGTCATTGTGCCAGAATATTTCAGCTGGCATGAAATAGCACTTCAACTATTAGGTGAGAGACCGAGCAACCCATTTGCCCTGCTAAGGCCGTCATACTCCATTACCCTTTCTGTGACACCGGGAATACTATGGTATTTGACAGGTCTAAAATGTAAGGTCCCCTGAAAGGGCTAAAACTGTTTCTTAAACTCTCCTTCCAGCATTGGTGGTGATAGGATCCTTCACTCCCCTTTTCTGGAGGCCTGCAGCATTGATGCCACGCTCGGTTTGTTTTGTGACGGGGCACCTACCCTCGGGTGGGAAAAACGACTAATGTTGGGGCCGAGGGCAAGCTGCTCTCTGTCTTGGCATCATCCCTACACTCAAGGAAGTACGGACAGATTTGGGAATCCTTCTTGGAGTGTTTCAAGAAAGGATTTGCCTTTGGCAGTAAACAGCTTTTGAGTCATCTCATTAACAGGGTGAGGATCAAAGAGATTCTAGCTGAAACTCTTTCGAATCATTTTACATGCAAACCTATTGCGGTCAATAGCCTTGAATGTCTTAACTCACTTTGGAGCTTGGAAAGGCCTTACGAAACTATTTTTCAGTAGTCTGGGAACTATATTGACTGCCGGCTCCTGTGGCAAAGAGCACCTCGTTCAGTGCAGCTCTGAAGTGGTTAATCCAGTTAAGAATATTTTTTTCCTGAGGTTTACCCTTTATACCAGGTCTTTTTATCATTCCCCGTTCTGTTGCATCATGCAAAAAAGCCTCTGTGTTTGTTTGTGTCTGTTAATATTAATTCTTTCCTGGCCTTTAATTTTAAGGCATTTGTATTGATCTGTACACCCGAGTTTCTTTCACTGTTTGACTGTCCAAGCATCCTGTTGATTCAAGCAGTCTCGCCCTCTCATTTGATATATGCCATACAGTCAGGTGGACAGCCTAATTTCTCTGCGTCCTGTCCAAAATGGAGATAAAACTGCAAGTGTGGTACACTTTCATGTCTGTTTTTGCAAAAGACAAATCAAACCCCTCAGTCCTGTCCCACGGGCGATGGGTATAAACCTGTGTTCCCACAAAGTCTGTCGTGGGCTAAGTAGCTTTCTCTGCACCTGCAGTTGTACAAGCTGGTGGGGAAGGTGGGTACCTGTTGGGACCGGTGAAAACATGCCGCCGTTTCAGAGAATGACTTTCGCTTGCTGCAAACACCATTATTAAGGTTATACTCTGATTTCTTTACATCCTTTGCTGACACACGTCAGTTGTGGAAAAATCTCCCATTTGGATGATTCTTTTGCTGTGCAACGTTGCAACCTTAGGGTTTTTTGGGGGGAGCCGGTTTCTGGAAGACCTGAAAAAAGCCTATCTTCCCATTTTCAAGTCCTTGAAATGAAGTGGCTGGGGGGAAAGCTTATATATGGTTGCCTGCAGAATGCTTGAACGTCAGGAGAATTTGTAGGTAGCCCGTCCTTCAGGTGGCTTGGTCTCCACATCAGTGTGAAAAAATAAAAATAATAGTGTTGTAGGCAGTTTTCAGTAAGATGAAGGATATGGTACTACTTATAGGTCAGTAGGATAGTACGAATGAACCAGGTCTCAATAGACTGGGCCTCGCTGTCCTGCCAGGGTAAATTAGGAATGATACAATCGGTATAAAGGTGATGAAGGTAAGGATAAGAGAGTATCAGATCCCTCATACTGACATTTGTGTGGGTGTTTTAAGAAATGGAAGAGGAAGGATCTGGGGAACTACAGACTGGTCAGCCTCACTGCAGTCCCTGGAAAAATCATGGAGAAGATCCTCAGGGAATCCATTTCTAAGCACTGGGAAGATAAAAAGGTATATTAGGAATAGTGGATTCACCAAGGTCAAGTCATGCCTGACCAACCAGATTGCCTTCTATGATGAGATGACTGGGTCTGTGGATGTGGGAAAAGCAGTGGACATGGATATGCCTTGACTTTAGCAAGACTTTTGATATGATCTCCCACTACATTCTTGCAGGCGAGCTAAGGAAGTCCAGGTTGGATGAATGCACCGTAAGGTGGATAGAAAACCGGCTGGAGCATTGGGCTCAGAGAGTAGTAACCAATGACTCAATGTCTAGTTGGCAGCCGGGATCAAGTGGAGTGCCTCAGGGGTTGGTCCCGAAGCCAGTTTTGTTCAATATCTTCATCGGTGACCTGGAAGATGGGATGGAGTGCTCTCTCAGCAAGTTTGCAGATGGCACCAAGCTGGGGGGAGTAGTAGATACGTTGGAAGGTAGGGCTAGGAGTCAGAGTGACCTGGACAAATTGGAGGATTAAACCAAAAGACATCTCATGAGGTTCAACAAGGACAAGTGTGAAGCCCTGCACTTAGGGCAGAACAATCCCATGCACTGGTACAGGCTGGGGGCTGACTAGCTGGGCAGCAACTCTGCAGAAAAGGACCAGTGGTCAGTAAGCTGAATATGAGCCAACAGCGTGCCCTTGTTGTGAAGATAGCTAATGGCATACTGGGCTGCACTGGTAGGTGTGTTGCCAGCAGATCGAGGGAAGTGATTATTCCCCTCTGTTCAGCACTGGTGAGGCCACATCTGGAGTGCTGTGTCCAGGTTTGGTCCCACCGCTACAGAAAGGATGTGGACAAGTTGGAGAGAGTCCAGCAGAGGGTAATGAAAATGGTTTGGGAGATGGGGGACATGACTTGTGAGGGGAGGCCGAGGGACCTGGACTTATTTAGTCTGGAGAAGAGGAGACTGAAAGGGGATTTAACAGCAGCCTTCAACTACCTGAAAGGTGGCTCCAAAGAGGATGGGGCTGGACTGTTCTCAGTGAGGGCAGATTACAGAACAAGGAGCAATGGGCTCAAGTTGCAGCAAGGGAAGTTGAGGTTAGATATTAGGAAAACTTTTTTCACTAGGAGGGTAGTAAAGCACTGGAACAGGTTACCCAGAGAGGTAGGGGAATCTGCATTCTTGGAGGTTTTTAAGACTCGGCTAGACAGAGCCTTGGCTGGGATGATCTAGTTGGGGCCGGTCCTGCTTTGAGCAGGGGGTTGGACTAGATGTGACCTCCTGAGGTCCCCTCCAACCCTCATTTTCTATGATTTTATTATTCTAATTGTATGAGGTTTTGTCTATATACCTCTGGAAATGCATGTTCCAAACTGGAAACAATACGTTATCCCAGATTAGTTGTACTATTAAACCCTTCTTATTGAAATAACACTTGATGAAGATTAAGAGGTTTCATCTTGTACTCTGAGCATGAGCAGCGCTCCAAGTCCCGTGTGATATATATGTAACATGTAATATGTAACAGGACAAGTTCACTGAGACGAATTCTCAGTGCAGACTACTGACCTACTAATGAACTGCAGTTTGCCTTATTGGCCCGGTTTACTCCCAGAAACCTCCCCTTGCATGCGCTATCTCAGTGTTGTAATAGTATTGGCCTTGCGTCTGTATTACTCATGGCACTTAATGGTGGGTCTGCTTTATCAAGTCCCTGATCTTTCTCACCTGCTCTTTTCAGTGTGCATGATTTACTCATGCATCTAGCAACAGTCACCTCATGTTTGTTAGACAAGCCTGGTGTTTGTTATTTCTCTCTCTTTGAAATGCTTTTAAGTAGGATGAACCATTGAAAAGTGGTTGCTAGTTTTCTCACGTACCCCAAATATGAACATCTTTGCTTATTCCTTCTTACCGATGTGTGTTATTTAGGTAGTGTCATGTCTCAAATCCATTTTTCAAGCTCACCGATCAACACTTAACAAGCCTCAGGGTGTAGCAGGGTTGTTAACTTGAACGGGATGGGTGCATTAAAAGTTTGTTAAACTCACTGCCTGCAAGATGACTCTGAAATTACTAAGGATTCGGTCCCTTCCATTCTTTTTTTCATGAGAACATCTGTGCTTTGAAACAAGAAAAGCCTCAGCAAACACTAGTCCAGAGACATTAATACTTCAGTGTGGGTGCCATCAAAAAGCTCACTGCAGAAAGGGAGAATGCAACAAAATTGGATAATTGAGAAATGACGTGCATTACCAGTGGACAATGAGGTGATGGGGAGAAGAGAAAGGGTCTTGGAGAATTAAAGTCATTAAAATCCTTGACGTAAAATGGAGCTTAGAGAGCACATTAGTATTAATTTAAAAAGCAATTGGAAAGGTGACAATACTGTAAAATGAGCTGCAAACAGTACTGTAGGGATCCAAAGCCATCTGTGGATGGTTATTTGTAGCTTTCATTGACTGCAGCGGGAGCAGAACATGCATTTCCGAGAGCAGGCTTTAGCCTCAAGAATGAATAAGGCAAATTCAACATAAGCTCATTGTTCCTAGCGACAGATATACTCAGTAAATTGTCTTGAACATCATCATCTCAATGCAGCTTTTTTTTGCCCATCCTGGAGGCAAGATGGTTGAGTTGAAGACCAGTCCAATCTGGTTTCTGAGGAACTTCTGCCCATGAACTCTGGGGCGCATCCTGTTCTCATGTGCACATTTCTGCACCTTTTTCCATGCTTACAAATGCAGAGGGATCGTGGTCAACAGAGAAAAGAGAAATTCTCTTTTGGGGTGAATGCTTATTCTCTGTACTAGTCGTCTAGTGGGAAGCACCTGTCTACCGCTTTCATTGCCAACTCCCTGTACGGTCAGGTGTGACCCAGCTGAGACCCAGGAAACTGTGCTACTTCCAAGCCACTTTGCAGTCACCCCCCCAACTTCTGAATGCATTTGGCTTGGCAGAAAAGGCTTCGTGGGAATCAACAACCTCCATAACAGTTCTAGTGAAATGTCTACAGCGAGGGAAAAAGATGCATGAGGCCAAATATTGATTGATTTTACAGGAAAGGCATTGCCATAGATATTTGATTGTGGTTAACGGTTAAAGGGAAGTGCCACAGGGGATAATATGTATAATAACAAAACAAAGGGAAAAATGTGTGAATTAAAAACACAAGTTGAACCCTTGCACGCAGTTTTTTGGGGTTTTTTTACAAAATAAAACCAGGCTCAACTCAGCGATTCTTCTTCAGTCCTTAAGGACCCGATCCAAAATCTGTCAGGAGTCAAAGGAAAAATTCCCATTGATTCTAAATGGCCCCACAAAGATTTTCTTCTGCTTAATTGGTCCCCAAGGCTGCCTGTCACCCCTGGGGAGGCGCAGCCAGGCCCAGGGTCAGAGAGGACTTCTGGAGGGACTGAACGTGTTCAAATCAGCAGGTCCTGATGATCTGCACCCCAGGGTGCTGAGGGAATGAGCAGAGGTCATTGTGGGACCCCTGGCACGGCTTTACGAGTGCTCATGGTGCTCTGACAAGGTGCCGGAGGACTGGAAAAGGGCCAATATGGTCCCCATTTTCAAAAAAGGGAGGAAGGAGGACCCAGGAAATTATAGACCTGTTAGTCTTACTTCGGTCCTGGGGAAGCTCTTTGAGAAAATTATCCAGGAGCACATCTGCGAGGGGCACGCAGGGGAGATCATGCTCAGGGGCAACCAACATGGGTTCATTACAGGCAGGTCCTGTCAGACCAACCTGGTGGCCTTCTATGACCAGGTCACAAAATCCTTGGATGCAGGTGTCGTGGTGGACGTAGTCTTTCTGGATTTTAGGAAGGCCTTCGACACGGTCTCTCACCCCATTCTTGTTAAAAAATTAGGAGATTGTGGTGTCGATGCCTACACAGTTGGATGAGTCGCCAACTGGCTGGAGGGCTGAACCCAGAGAGCGGTGGTGGATGGGTCATTTTCAACCTGGAGGGGTGTGGGCAGTGGGGTGCCCCAGGGCTCAGTCCTCAGGCCCACACTGTTCAACATCTTCATCAGAGACTTGGACGAGGGGGTAAAAAGCACCCTGTTCAAATTTGCAGACACTAAGATGTGGGTGGAAGTGGGCACGCTAGAAGGGAGGGACAGGCTGCAATTGGATCTGGACAGGTTACAGGGGTGGACAGACGCGAATAAGATGGGATTCAATACTATCAAGTGCAAGGTGCTGCACCTGGGGGGGGAAGAACCAGCAGCAGACCTACAGACTGGGGAACTCCCCTCTCATCAGTGCAGAGGCAGAAAAGGATCTTGGAGTCACTATTGACTCCAAGATGAACATGGGCCGCCATTGCAAGGACACGGTCAGGAAGGCCAACCGCACCTTGTCATGCATCCACAGATGCATCTTGAGCAGGTCCAAGGAGGTGATCCTCCCCCTCTACGCGACACTGGTCAGGCCACAGCTGGAGTACTGTGTCCAGTTTTGGGCGCCGCACTTCAGGAGGGATGTGGACAGCATTGAGAGGGTCCAGAGGAGGGCCACTCGCATGGATCAGGGGTCAGCAGGGCAGACCCTATGAGGAGAGGCTGCGGGACCTGAACCTATTCAGCCTCCACAAGAGAAGGCTGAGAGGGGACCTGGTGGCTGTCTATAAACTTGCCAAGGGGGACCAGCAGGGTTTGGGAGAGTCCCTGTTCCCCCGAGCACTACTGGGGGTACCAAGGAACAACAGCCATAAGTTGGTGGAGTAGATTTGGGCTAGACATCAAGAGGCACTCCTTCATAGTCAGGGCAGCTAGGAGCTGAAAGCAACTTCCAAGGGAAGTGGTGCTCGCCCCTACCCTGGGAGTCTTCAAAAGGAGGCTAGATAGACACTTTGCCAGTGTTGTTTGACCCCAGCATCCTTTCCTGCCATGGGGGATCGGACTTGATGAGCTGCTCAGGTCCCTTCCGACCCGACCAGCTATGAAACTATGAAACTATGAGACTCTCATGCCATGTAAACCAGCCCAGACCGGTGCCCACAATGTTTAGTCCTGTGCTGTGACATTTTGCAGGGTTTTGACAAGTGACAACAGCACCGATTCTTCATTCGTGGTAATGGAGTTTTCCAAATTTCCACTTGCTCGTTTGCCTCCTGACTGGGGGTTGTTCCAGCTGAGCCTGCTTTCCCTTTCACGAATCCTTTTGCCCCATCTCTAGCTGCCCGGTGATAAGAAGCGCTAAGCTTACCTAGTGAGTCCGGACCCACGAACCCAAGGAGTAGACCAGGCAATCTCTGATCTGGTTATTTGCCCCCCAGTGACTCAGGTGCATTATCTAATCAGGAGCCGCTCCCTCGCTCTGCAGCATGCTCACCTTTGGGGAAGAAAGCAAGCCCTTTATTCATTGCCCTCTGCCCAGGTTCCCCGCACCAAAGGACAGTCTTGGTCCAGAAGAGGGAAGCTAGAAAGCCCCTGGTGTGCTTTTGCTGTAAGTGGTTTCTTTGGATGAGCCACTTGTGGGTTTCTCCGTTCAGGGTCTGTTTTGTGCAACTCTTACAGCTATTAAGTTATTTGGGGTTGGAGTTGCCTCGCAGCAGGGAAAAATATTTGCATCTTGAATCAAGGAATGTTCCTTGGGCACTGGGTGTGGTGCCCGGGGTTTGCCAGGGAAAGTGCTCGTTAGCTCTGGGGCTGCTGATTGGCTGCTAACGTGAATGACAGAAGTATGCTCTAGTCATTGGGGACTGCTTTGGGAGCACTCTTAGGAGGGCTGTCCCTCGGCCAGCACGTCTCTGGGCAAGACGGGATTGGGAACGGCTGTGGCTGGGTTGCTGTCTGCCTCTGCCCATGTGTCACATCTGGAACGTGACTACCTATCAATCCGCGCTAGCCCAGCTGAGTTGCAGAAACCAAATGACCAGTTCAGAAATGACCCTCGGTCGTGTTCAGGTTTTTTTCACGTCGCAAGGCTCGGGAGCTGAGGCTCTTCATGGGGACCTGCTATCATGTCCCTGTTCTCCTCACCTGTGCTGTGTAAGGGGTTGAAATAAAATGCCGGCTGCATCCCGGACGCATTCAGTGCAGGGAGGCCAGGCTCTGTCGACCTCTTCTTGCTGGGCTTAATGCCAATTGAGGAGCGTCTTTGTCTGAGCGAGGGGCATCCCATCGGACCCCAGTCACAGGCCTTTGCATGAACCAGTATATCAGCATATCTTCCCAGATACCTTGATCCTAATCTGTTGGTTCCCAATGGCACTCCCCAGCACAGCTCCCCACCTCCGCTCCTGCTCAGGCACTGCAGAGCTTTCAGCCTTTTGCACTGCAGCTTTCCATGGTGGATTTGCCAGGATCACAACCAGACGCAGGCCTGCCCCCCATCACAGAAGCGTCCCTCCCTGTTTGAGCAGTGTTACATCAAAGCACCACAAATAGCGTAGACAGGGTAGGACAAGAAATGCACTACGAGCAGAGGGGAAAGGGCAACGAGGAACTGAATGAACATCCTAGGTATTGTGACTTGGTTAATGCAGCAACTGCTGTCAAAGCAGCAAATATTCCTAGTTTGTGGAGGAGGTAAAACGTGGCTTCCTTTTTCTCTCCAGAACCCTGTGTTGTGCAAACGAGCTGATGGACGAAGATGAGAAGGACAGGGCAAAGAGGTACGGAGAGAAGCACGCAGCGCTGGGAGGTGTCGGCACCGGTGTGAGCTTGTGCGCACGGATGCAACACGATTTGCTGGGCTGGCTGATGCTTGTGCAGTAATTTGAACTACTGCTTGGGACCTCATTTTGCTAGCATGGATGGCACAAGCAACACTCCCCCAGCTTTGTAGGGAGCAGTAGTTTCAGGACAAGTGCTCCACCTTTTCCAAGCACCCTGTGGTGTGTCCAGCTGCCAAGAAGAGCTGGTCAGGTCTCAGCAGTTGCAAGGTTACATTATCCTGTCCTAAGGATCACTGAACATCAAATGCCCGTTTGCTGTGAAGAGGCAGCTCCTCACTCGGGATTACATTGGTTTCACGCAGGTCCCTTCTGGGGATGGATTTTGTCTTTAGCAGAGTGGGGAGGGGGGGATTTAAATGGCTCTTTCTCAGCCATTGTTAATGCAGGTTTGCTGTGAGCTTGGCTCCCCCATTTCCATGTCACAGCACATCACTGCACCCTGCAGTGGTATTTTCCAAGCCAAGTACCGTTGTGTACCTTCATGTTTTTGTACACAGATTTTTCACCTCCAAGCCTTCTCTCCCCAAAACCGTGTGCAAGTTGCATCTGCATGTACACACTTCTCTACTTTTGCCTTCCAAATGTGCGGGTACAAAATGCGAGAAACCGGTCGTGGGCCCAGGTTGAGATCCTTGGCATGATTCGTAATTCACTGAATTTCCACCTATATTAAAATAAAGGAAGAGAAACCCTGCCTAAACACAGGCCTCTATGTCTTCACACAAGTGAATGCAAATGGTTTTTTCTGACCTCTGTCCCTTGTTCTTTGTGAGCTCAGTCCTGCTGGAAGGTGCTGAGTACTTGGGCCCAAGGCACTTAAGGACATGCTTAAGTGTACGCAGATGAGCGGTCCTGCCGAAGTCCCAAACTAATCGTGCTTAAACATGATTCAAGTTACTCGTGTGCTCTGCTGTGTCAGGGCCACTCAGCGCCGTACAGGATTGAGCCCCGCCTGCCCAGTTTTCCTTAACAGTGTTTGTGTCTTGGTCAACCAGGGCGTCACGCAACAAATCTGAAAAGAAAAGGAGAGACCAGTTCAATGTCCTCATTAAAGAGCTCTGCACGATGCTGCAGGGCCACGGCCACCCTCTCAAGATGGACAAGTCCACGATACTGCAGCGGACCATCGACTTCTTGCAGAAACAGAAAGGTACCAGAGAGCGCTTCGTGAGCCCGGCACGGGGCACGGGGCCATCGTGCGGGGTGGCAGCCTGCCAGCCATTCATTCCTGATAGGAGGGAGGGTTTGAGTTCCCCCGAGTAGTGATGGGGTGACCGCCCAGACATGACCTCCAGGGAAGGATGCGTCTGAGCGCTCTGAGGCAGTGCTTATCCATTCCTTACTCTGTGCCTATCACCAAGTGCATGGGGAGCATCACTCCGTTAGTGGTAACTTTGTCTGGCGACGAGAGCTTGTCTCCCTCCCAGAGCTAGGCTGGCAGGGCAATGGGGGTGGGAAAGTCTGTGTGGCTGGTGCACGCTGTGCGCTGCAGCTATTCGTGAATAAACAGAGGGCCGTGCATCCCACGCCCTTCCCATGCAGAGAAGAAAGGCCGCATTCAGGTTAGTGCTCTGCTGCTTGCAAGTCACGGAGCAAGGTGCAGCTGGGGTCTGGCCCTGCTAGGGTGCAGATGCCCCAGCGCGGTATTATGTGCCAGCGAGCAGCTGCGCATAGCACCGCGAGCTGGGTAAAATCCCTGCTCCCATGGGCTCTTCCTCTGGCATCAGCTGAGGCCAGGCTTGGCTGTCAGCATTGCCAGTGCGAATTTGGAGTAACCCCGCTGGCTTTGGTGGGATTACTCCAAATTTACACTGGCTTAGCTGAATTGGACCGCGGCTGTCAGGTTTTAGCGGTTTCTCCAGGGATCTGATTTTTCTCCTCCTTCACGGATGTCACCTTTTTCGATCCTCTGTTACATTTGTACGATGATGGGGCGGAAGACACCTAGGGCATTCAAGCTGGCAGTGAAGAGTACATTCAAAATCATCCCACCCTAGCCTTGCTTAGACGTGCTAGTGTTTCCTCAAAAATTAAAAAGCTCTTCAACTGAAGCTGTTTCTCTGTTATTCTCTCTAAGAAATCACAGCACAGACAGAGGCCTGTGAGATCAGACAGGACTGGAAGCCTTCATTTCTTAGCAATGAGGAGTTCACCCAGTTGATGTTAGAGGTAAGACGACATTACAGATGCATAAATATGAGGAGGAAGGTGGACTGGCAAGGAGACCCCCTCTCGGTCGTGGTACTCACTACCTGTTGGGTGGTCTGAACGCCCCTTTCACCGGTGCTGTGACGTGGAGGAGGAGGGTGGAAGAGGAGCATCTGTCCTGAGCTCACCTACCTTTATGCAAACCTTTAACAGTGGTGCTCCTGATTTCTGGTCCCTGCTGTTGTTGCAGTGAATTCTCTCCTCCTTCGCAGCCCGCCCCTGCTGCCAGCCACACCAAAAATAAGGGTGTATGCTGGGAGGCAGTGCAGTGTCTTAGTTACTCCTTTTCATCAGGATGTCATGACTCACCCCCTTGGAAAAGGCTGCTCACTTTTTCTGGGAATTTCTCTTACCAAACAAGTTAGTTCATCCTAATTGACTCCAAACTGGTTCCAGCCTAAGAGATGGCAGTGGAAGAAGAGTTTGTAAGTAAGAACTGCTGTTCTTTGGGGCAGTTTGGTGCACCATCTCCCATCCGTTTCTGCTCCCCGTGGACTTGACTGGAGACCATCCTTAGCACGGGCTGTGGGAGAGGCAGCTGTTTGCTGTGCCGACCAGACAGAAAACTCACAACCTTAGCGGCAGCCCAAGAACAGGAAAATGAGCTGGTGATACAGAAAGGAAAAGTGTTCGCTCAGAAGGAAGAGACAGAGAACTAACCCTGTGCCCTTTTCTTAGACACACACAGCCCCTGCTCACCCAGCCTGCCTTATTTTTACATCTAAGACAAGAATCATAGCTGGAGGACAAAGAAAAGCTGTTGTGAGCTGAGTAGGAAAACCCAGTTATTTCTGCAACCTAACAAATCAGTTGGAGTTTTAAGCAAATAATTGTTTTAAATCTCTTCCAGTTTAGCCATAAAACTACAATACTATAGGCCAAAAAACTACATTATCTTTCTAGCTAACTAGCTACCCGGCTATCTCCTCTCCTGCTGTGCTCCTGTGACACGGCATCTCTGCATGCATAAATCAGTTAACTCTGGTCCAACCTGCTTGGTGTAATGGGAGTCCCTGAAGTCAACAGGTTTGGATGAGCGTCGAGCATCCTGCATCTTTCTTCATGTTAAATAAACACCCACTAGACACAAAATACACAATAAATTAATGAGAAGATGAGGAGAAGATCAGAAGAAGTCTGGATTATCTGCCATGTATAGTAATTACCTTTCTTTTTTTCCATATTGATTCATAATTGAATTGTGTTGGCTTTAGACTGTTAGAGGCATCGCCTTTAAAAAATTAACCTATTTACTGTATTTGAAGTCGCTACAAAGGGTGCATTTTTCTGTCTTATTTTTTAATCTGCCTTTTATCTTTAGGCTTTAGACGGATTCCTCATTGCACTTACCACTGATGGGATTATTATTTATGTATCTGATAGTGTCTCTTCCCTTCTTGGGCATGTACCGGTAAGTTCGAAGTATTTTGTTTGTTTAAGTCTTTCCTGCTTCCCCTAAAATATCCAGGTTGTTACACACACAATATTTGCTGTTGGCACCTGTTGCTTAAAAAAGCAATGCAAGGACAAAGCGGGGTTATTCCTGTGGGGCTTCTACCCCCTCGTCTGATACAGCGGGAACTCAGTTGACTCCCAGAGCAAAAAAAAGTTTGATTTGCTGCTCGAGAGCTAAAAAGCCAAGGCTGTAAAACTGAGTGGCTGCAAATTGGACAAAGGGAACCTATAACACACCCCAACCAGTGGCTTACGACTGCCAGGGACAAGCACAAAGCAACCAGCTCAAGTCATGGCTCTTTTTTTTTTATAGCAGACATGGGCAGTGTTTAAGACTACCTCATGTCTGTGTGTCTGGCCCACCACGTACTGCTCCATAGGCATGTGGGTGTCAGGGTACAATCCTGTACACACGTACACCTGGGCTTTCCAATATGCAGAAAATCCAGGAGTGAAAATGTGTCTCGGTGTTTCACGTGGCACTCCCAACACTCACAGAGCAGGGTTCACAAGCACAGCAGCTTTTGCTTGTAAAACACACAGTGTACCTACAGGTGGGTGAGAGGGGCACACACCTTTGGTGCCTAATTCAGAGGGGTGCTGGAGTCACCCCCATCCCAGTTGGGCTCTGGCAGCCTTCCCATGGCAGGAGCTCCAAGCTAATCTCCAGCTGCAGCAGCTCAGCCAGGACCCAGCGTGGTACACCCTTCTTCACATGCTCCCGCAACGCTGTTTTCAGATTGCAGAGCCCTTGCTCCTGGACCCATCGCCCCCGTTCTTGGATCCCCTTGGATTCCCCCTCCCCTGCCCAGAGCCTGCATGCCCCCTTCCCCGTATGCTGCACCCCTGCTCTCCTGCAGGGTTTGCCCTGGGGGAAACTGCTTGTTTCACTACTGGGCCCTGGCATCCTTTGGTGCCCAAGATGCAGAGGGAAAGAGGGATTTTGCATGGGATAAAACACTGGATTCATGTTTCTGATCATGGAAGGATGGATTGCAACATTATATGAAGTACGGGGCAATATGTAGCAGCCCGAGGGGACCGAGAGTCACGCTTCTCCCAATCTTAAGCAGTCCCGCGAGAGCGGCAGCGTCTGCCCGCTGTTGTGGCAGCTGATGGAAGCGCGTGCCCCTGGTGAAGGTTTGCTGTTGAACATGACAAAGCATTGTTTTGTATCAGTCAGATTTGGTGGACCAAAATATATTAAACTTTCTGCCTGAGCGGGAACAGAGCGACGTATACAAGCTCCTTTCATCCCACGTGCTCATGACGGATCCCGTAGCAACTGACTTTCTCCACGGTAAGTTCCTCTCTTTTCAGTTTTGGGGAAAGAGGCTAAATAGGCCAGTGGAGACCGATGCTTTTCAGGTGGACAGCACCCTCCCCTGCCCTGCCTGCGTCACGTGTTTCAAATACTTAATGTACAAAATGCCACTCATCATCCGGCTGCTGGTCTGATGAGGACCTTTTAATTTGTACAGTTGTCTTTCATTGAGTTACTTTCTTGGGGTGGAGGTGGGAGGAGTAAAAGGGGGTAAAGGTGGCTTTGGGAGGATTTTCTCTCCACCAGGCCATGTAAGAGGGTCTCAGGAAGCAGAAATGGGACAGTAAGAGCCTTTTATGCAGACCTGGTCCTTCTAGCTAGTGAAAGGACCACAGCAAGGAAGAAGACGTGTCCCCTGTTCTTATTCCTCCATGTGCAGAGCACCCACCTCTGCTTTAGTTCACACTTGTATACTATTCAGCCTGTCACTATGAGACTTAAGCGGGGCTCAGGCCTCGTGCTTGTCTTCTACGCAGGAGGGATTTCACTTTTGCCCAAGTTCATGTAATGAACAGCCTTAGTGCCCGCTGACAGGAGGTAAAGCTAGATCCAAAGCCTGCTGCACTGAAGAGGATCCCCTTGACCGTAGTGGGCATTAGTGGATTGACCTTGCTGGGCACTGGCAAAAACAGAGCATGTCATTTAAAGGCTTTGTATGAAATGTTGGCCCCCTGAAGTCAGTGGCAAGACACAAAGTGACTTCAGGGCAGCCAGTTTTCAGCCCAGCTACAGCAAAGACCTGGTGACCAGGGATCGGGCAGAAAGATTTTTTTCCTGTGCCAGGCGAACAAACAGATAGTTTCCCCTTGTTGCTATTGATATTCCTTTTGGATAGGAGGCACACCCCAGCAGAATGTGCTCCGATACGCCACTGAAGATAGATTAGATAGGCAGAGCATGTCCAAATGCAAACTGAAGGGCTTTCAGTGTTGTTCCTCTCTGTTTTGTTTCAGCTGAAAAACAAATAGAGTTCTGCTGCCATTTAGCAAGAGGCAGCTTAGATCCAAACGAGCCCCTCACGTACGAATATGTGAAATTTGTAGTGGATTTTAAATATTTTACTCACGGTAAGTTATTGCTACCATCCATTTTTCCCTCTGCCTCTCTTACTTGCACCGTCTCTTTGTCCATAGCCACTGGTCTTGTTGCAGTTAAAAATGACGCGTAGGCAGCAGAACGATGATCTGCCATAGATATGGTGGCGTTTATTATGTAATAGGACTGATGTGGTCGTTGGTCAGAAGGGTAGTAGTGCAGTTCTCCGATTGCTTTAATCAGTGTTAAAGAGACTGTTTTATATTAACCTAGGTTTGGGCTGGTTGCACAATTTTGAAACAGCCTGGACTTTACAAACCCAACAGCATAAAAAACCCAGATTGCTCGAAAGGAAATGCCATTCATTAACTGGCAGTGGAAGAAGTCTGCAAAACCTGGATTCTTGCGGGGGCGGGACTGGGGTTGATGCAAAAATGACCATTTCCTGGGAATACAATGAAAAAAGAATAGGATCTCTTCCTCGCGTGTAGGGAGTGCCCCCATGGATACGTTCCTCCCTTCCGTCCGGCTCTCACTCTGCCGTGCAGTGCAATTGAAAGTGTGATGGAAACCATCCACAAAGTTGTTATGCATTAACTTTGTGGCTTATTCCTTGTTTTATCACACTGTTAATTGCATTAACGAGTGGCCAGGTTGGTACTTAAGATGGGATTAACTGGTTAATCATGTCTTAAGTGTAAAGTTTGCCTGGGGCCTAAGAAACATAGAGGTTGTGTGCTGAATTTAAGGGAACAGCTTGGTCTGTTTGTTTGCATGAGCACTAATCATATCAAAAGTTAAAAGCGATTTTATTTGCACCATTCTGGTGATAGGCAGCTGAGGAAGGCATGTGCTGCTAGGTTTGCCCAGGGTATGTCCAGCTACGGGCCTCGGGACGAATTTGTCACTACTCCATGCTGCATGCCACTGGGGCTGTTTGTTGCATTGAGATCCATGAGGCTTAGGCACATGGAACAAATACAGTATAAAAACTGCAAGGCAGAAGAGAATTTGTGCTACTTTCTTGTGACTGTTTGCAAAGACTTCATGTTTTCTGGGGTTATGGTGGGCCTTGTATGTCTGCCTGAGATCTGCAGTGAAGAAAGCTTGTTTTCCCGGGTGTATTCCCACCTAAGCAGAGATTGGGAAAATAAATATGAAACATAGCAAAAATTAAAAGAAAAAAGCAGTAAAACCAGCAACAGCTGATGCTCAGTGTCTTTGCTATGAGGTAGCCCAGAGTTTCACTGTCCTTTATAAAGGAGGGCAGGCTTTGTATGTACAGGCTGAGCTGAATAGAGCTGTTTCAAATAAATTTTCTTTAACATGGGAATTGCTCTGGCATCTCTGTCACTTGGAACACAGTTGAGCCAAAAGAGAGTATTAGATGCAAAAAAATCACCAAAGTCTGAAATAATTGTCTTTGGGACAAAGGCTGTAAGAGCACATATCAGCCTGGCTCTGAGCTCCGGACAGAAGAGGCTAATGGTTTGGCTTGGCCAGTTCCTGGGTCAGCCTTGCCATCATTACTGGAGGGATCTTCTTCTTCTTCTTTGTTAAATATCTGCTGACTGGGCCTGTTTTGCATGTAGTGCCTACGCCCGCCTGTAATGGCTTTGAGTCAGCTATTGCACGAGCATTCAGGTCAGCTACGGAGGAGCAGATTTGCCTCGTCGCGACTGTTCGTCTCGTCACCCCGCAGTTCTTAAAGGTGAGAGCTCTTGTCTGGCTGCCTTGGGGATCAGCTTGAAAGTCAAGCGGTTCCCATGAGTGCTGCTCCCAGGCCTTCAAGCCGGGTCATTACTGTTTAATGCAGAACAGCCTTCAGCTCTGCATTTTTGAGAGTAGGGTGGGGAGGTATAAAGGATTCACAGCAGAGGACTTTGTGAGTGAACAGCAATGCTGTTGCATTCAGGGTTAGCTTGGGGTGTCCTTTTAAAATAGCGGAAAATAAGACAGGCCCTTTAGCAGTGCAGTTTGAGAAGAGCCATTGATAGCAGGAGGGCAGCTCCTCTGAGCAGTACCTTCTGCAATCACAGCAGCATCCCTTGAGACACTGCATCCCATAAAATAAGTCTCCCAACCCATCAAATGGGTGAGATTGCCACCTGCCTGTTTTCAGATGGTGGAACTATATTTGAGTCATCCTCTTTTTATGCCTGCCCTGTGCACCATCATGCTATGTGACTGATGGTGCCAATGAGCAGAACAAAATCAGCCAGGCCCCCCAGTGTCAGCAAGACGGGAAAGAACTTGGTGGAACATGACAATCCCAACTACGATGCTCCCCAAAGTGGGTGGAAGGGGATTTTGCCCAAGGATAGCAGCATTGCACTGCAGACTTACAGCCTCACCTCTGGCACCGACTCAGGCCAGGATAAATCGCTCCAACTCGCCTGCCAAATGAGATTCACGCATGCCTCCGAGAGGTGGAGCAATGAATAATGTCAGCGCTTTAAATCTTCCCATTCTGGTAGGGTTGGCTCGAATAAGTGGGTTTCATCTCGAAAGGGTCTTTGTAGGTTGTTATAAAACTCTTTCTCATAGAAACCATTTTCTCGGAGTTCAATATCAAAATGTATCAACTGTTCCACAGGAGCTCTGCAACACCGAAGAGCCGTGTGAAGAATTCACATCAAGACATAGCCTGGAGTGGAAATTTTTATCCTTGGACCATAGGTGAGAGGTTTGCTTTTAAGAAATAAAACTCATGGTGGCTGACAAATAACACAGGGTTCAAAATGGACCGCTCTATGTTAAGATTGGCAAATGTTGGGACCCCGAGGGCAAAATTTTGCATTGAATTAGAAAACTAAGGTGATAATGCTTAAAATCAATGCATCAAGGCTTGATTTCTTCAATATGTACAGTAGGTAAGGAATCATGTGAACCTATGTTTAAAGTGAACTGAAAAAGTGCCCGTGTTGCTGAATAAGTTACTAATGGACTTTCTGGACCACATCTTTAGATGATGGAAATCAGCATCACTTCACTTATTTAAATGGTGAATTCCTAGATATAAAATGTTGATTTGCATCTTGAGCAAAAAAAGTAAAGGTAAACAATTTTTTTTTTTAAGTTTTAATTCCTGGCTGATTTTAACAGAATAGAGGACACATTATTGAATGAAATCCTTGAAACCATTGAAACCTTTATGAATTACTATAGGCTTAGTTTTTCCAGAGAAAGCTCAGAGCTTTTTTCTTCTTCCTACATTTTATGTAAGCCTGAAAGCACCACAGCATTATGCACAGTCCGTGATTACACAGCGCGTGACTATACTGACTTTTTAGACTATAACCACAGTTACCCTTGGAAACACAATGACTGATAAGTAAGAATTCAGCAAAGGAACTTTCTTTGAAAGAAAACCAAATACCAACTTTTATAGATATCTATATATCACATCCCTCCCTCAATGTATATTCCAAGAGGGAGGGATGTGATAGTTCAAGAAATGGAAATTCATGTTAAACAAGATCGCTATGCCAGAAATCTCATTTTGAGGCATAGCTGAGAAACCACTTGTACTGCAGACTTGCGGTTAATGATACGTGGTTTGAGGTGGCTTGTATAACATTCGTACTGTCTAGGTCTAATTAGCGTAACTTTCTATGAATTGCAATGGGTAGAAACAACAGTCTAAACTTTCAAAAGCAGGGACCTAACGTTAGCTTCCTAAATCTGTGTTTCAGTGGCTACGCAAATTGATTTGCAGAAGCAGCTTCTGTGAGTAAGGGGAGCAAGAGCTTTATTAAAATGCATCAAAGTGCCTTCTGACGAATCTGGGAGATGACTCAGAGAGGAGGTTTTTAGCGAGCAGGTTCTGGAAGTGACTTCAGACCTAGTTATATCCTCAGCAAGGACACCATCACTACAGAGAGCAAATGAAGCTAATCTAGACGTTAAGCCAGGATTTGTGACAGTCCCTGATGTAAACAGTGAGCACAGACCCAAGAGCGAGAGGAAAATCGTGTGGGCTGACTCACTTAACCGTTGGCTCCAACGGCACTACTATCATAGGGGCCCGTGAAAGCCTGCAATGCTTGCATAGAATAATATCAGCGATTCCTTGCTGGTTACTTTCCCCTCTTGCAGCCTGGTCCTGAAACGTGCTGAGGCAAAAGGAATAGAGGGCAATCGGCTTTGAAATCAGACCCTCAGCCCTTTGGATTGGCATATGGTATATGACCGAGCACAGGAGCAATTGAGGACAGCGTTCTAGGGCAGTTGTATTGAGCTAGATAAACACTGGCAAACTGGAAACATCTGGAGTCTAAAACCTACATATAAACATCATTTAAAGGGGAAAAAAAACCCAAACTGCCTACTTTTTATTGGTCTATTTCTGTTCTGTACTCTGTTGCTTTCCTGATTTTCCACTGCTGTAATTAGAGAGTACAGTATCTGCTCCTACGATGCCGGCCCTTGGGTGAGATGGTTTAAAGCCCTTCCCTTTGGCTTTTCTCACCGCTTGCCATCATTGACTTCCCCGTCAGAAAACTCGAAGAGGGCCAAGCGAGTCCCATTGCGCAGACAGTCGCAGACAGCCCTGCGGGCGACTGAGCTCAGCCAAACCGTTGTTCGGCTGGCATGCCAACGCACTGACACATCGCAAGTGAGAAGCATTTTGTGGTTCCCTTCTCGGTGAAAGAGCCCATTCCTAGCGGCATTTCTGAATGCACCGGTTTAAAATGCTTATCTCTCGTTCATCTGAAAGACATGATTGTCAGGGAGATAAATATATCTTTGAAGGCCCAGGAGACACTGGCACGGGTGACTCCAGAGTCACTAGGAAAAGGCAGGTTAATAAACACACACGCCGTCATGTTTTAACAGAAATCTGGGTCAGACGGAGAGAAGGAGCACAGCGCTCTAGAAATAGCTACCCGTGGTAAATCCGACCATGTTGTTTGTCTTGTGGAAGGATCCACAACCTGGCCCAAAGATCTCCCTATCCGCCAAGGGTGAGGGCTGGTTTCCTCGTGCTCAGATCTGAACCAGGAGTTGTTCAAGAACGTGCTTTTTTCTGATGGCCCCAAGGAACCATTATTGAGCCATTATCATTAGGGCTCTGGCCCTAATACTGCCACACCCCTTCGTTAGGTATGATGGAGATGGTAGCATGGAAGTCCTGGATGATCCTCCCTGGCTGAGTTTGTTCACTGTTTCAGTCTGGCAGTGGCTGGTTCATATGTAGAAAGGTTCATGAGCCAGCTACAGCCTTCCCTAGCTGTGCTGCCTCTCTTTAGCTCAGGGAGTTGAGGCTTGTGCTTTGTGATCGTGAGTTGGCAGGTTCAGTTCCTGCTTTTGATAGGTGTGTGCAACCGAAGGGCCTTTTCTCACGTGTACTGGTTTAACCATATGGCTCTCACCTGGTGGAGCTGAGAGCATAGAAAAGTTAGGTTTGGAAGGGACCTCAGGAGGTCATCCAGTCCAGCCCCCATAAAGGGACCTCAGCTCATTTTCTGTATTTGCAGTTCATAAACGTATTTTAAAAAGGTTTTCAGGTGAAACAGCAGAAGCACAAATAGTACAGAAATCTCCTTGGGCCTTGGACATGCCCCACAGAATGGACCAGAGCCATCGCTGGGAGGTCTGCCTTGATTTCAGCAGCCGCTGGACTGGGCGGCTGGGGCGGGCTTGCTTTGTCACATAGGTGACTGGTTGTTTCTGCTTGTTAAGGCCATACAGGTATGAGATGCACATGCCTGATCTCTAAACCATGTCAAATAGAGGGGATTAAAGACCCAAAGTCCATTCCTCTTCCACTACCACTTTACTCCTTTTGTTGTTTCCTAGTGCTTCTTCCAGCCTTTTTTTTAGCTGTTCCATGTGATGGGACATCCACGTCACGAATGGAAAGTATAGAGCAAGTATCAGGAGCAGCTTCTTGAGCATGATCTCTAAGACCCCACCACTTGAAACATCAATGGGAGGTACCCTGGAAAGTTTAGTACAGGCCGGGGTGGTCAGAAATAGCCTCTTGCCATCTTCACACCTGGGTATCTGTATAAAGCTGGATCCAAGATCACGGAGAATCTTTCGGTGCAAGCTGGATCGGGCCTGTAGAAAGGGCTTGGCTTCTTGCTCTGTGATGTTAGGAGGCCAGCCCAGAGACGCACTTACCTTCTTTCACACCTCGTTGCTTTGCAGCCTCCTGTCGACAGCGCACTGTCCACTCTTGCTAAGGCCATGACGGCTTCCCAGGTCCCTCCCTCCTTTACCACCCAGAATCCACTCTGGATTTTGTGATACATGGGGTGGTCCCTTTTCCCCCAATTGACGCCCATCCTGTTATTGTCTGCTCTCATTTCAAACCCATTCCTAGGCCCACTTTTGCCCTCCACCAAGGTGTCCTAAGGCACACAGAAATCAAGGAAGAGCTTTTTTATTATGTGGCCTATTCCCGGGTGGTCTGATTTTAACACATTAGCTGCATGGCCATACTTTGTCTGGAAGGACGAACTGAACCCGGTAGTATCAGCAGACCCAACAGCCAAAACAAATAGGCAATATAACAGCAGGAGGGGCAGGGAGCCAAGTAAACACAACATGGCTCAATTATGCCTTCCAAAGCACAGGCTCCCATCCCCATAAATAGGAGCGCGCTCCTGCACCCGGGGACGCAATTTGGCTGGCTCTTGTATGTAATAGGCATAATAATGACACCTTTGGCATGACTCTCATGCCTGCGTGATGATAATTATTTGGCAATTGCTGCGCTAACCGTGTTGTAGCGCACCTTGTTTACCCATTAGGCAGTGTCCCTTTGCCTTTTGAAAGAGCTTTCATTCGTTGGCTATAAAACCTGGAATTTCGACCTGGGTATTTGCCAGCAGGATTTGGGTAGGAGCGCCCACCTGCGCCCTGTGGTGCCCTCCTTATCTGCGCTAGGTAGAGGAAATGGTCCTGAAAACCAGCTCCGTTTCCGAGGACCAGCGTAAGTGGGTGGAAGGCAGCAGTTTTGCTGGTTTCGATTTCCCGAGCTTTTCCATGGGAACAAATTGCTTTGTCTTTGACTCGGGCAGGTCCTGACACACACCGTCGATTCCTCCTCGGCCCGTCTTCTCCAGTTACTCCCAGGATGACATTTACATCCAACCTCCTGGATAATTTTACCCAGGCCCCCATTTATTATGCACACGAACAGCCTTCGTGTTTCTCAACGACATGTCTAACAAGCATGCTTAATGAATGAGTCACTCGCCTTCATGCGTGCCTTCTTCTACACCCACATAATGAGTACAGGCTCTGAAACAACAAACAGATACCTCTCTGAGTCTCAGGTTTTGCGCTCTTCTCTGTATTCCTCACCCTCCTGTGCAAGGGCGAGTGTTGCTCCCAATTTGCCGTGCAAGGTGAACGTGTTCGGTGTTTTGTTTGCCGTCAGGGTGTCATTGCATTGGAATTCACTGCTTACTACTTTCTCTCTGTTTTCATTCCAGGGCTCCACCTATTATAGGCTACTTACCTTTTGAGGTCCTGGGAACATCGGGTTATGATTATTACCACGCCGATGACCTGGAGCTGCTTGCTAGGTGCCATGAACACTGTAAGTTCCTCTCCCCTTGTTTGCCAGGAAACACCATGTTCGCTTTAATCTGGTTTTTCCATTAGGCCAACTCTTGTGCAAACACCATAATCGCAAAAAAAATACACGTTAGGGGGATTGTTCTCCATGCTTGCCTTGTCCACACCTAAGTAGGGAGGCTGAATTCCCCTGGAACATGCAGTTTTATCAGGAGATGTTTTCCAGCGTGGCAGGGGGTGCGTTTGCACACAGTTGTTCGGAAGTGTGGTTCGATGCGTGGTTTGGCCGTCGGTGCTCCTGTCCTCCACTCGTGGCTCTTGTGTGAGTGCCACCGCCGCCTGGGTCTTTGCTGGCGTGTAGAGACACTAGCCGCTTGAAAGCTAGTCCGTTTGCTGTAATGAGTGAAGAGATGTTTCAGGCACCGGATACATTTCTTGGCCCCCCTGTCTCATCTCATGGTGTTATCGTCATATTTTTCTAGCTACCTGCAGGTCCCCTAAGGTCCACACCTCTGTCAAGGAACCTCAGTGGTTTGCATCTTCCCTCTTGCTTTTCAAAAAGACTCAAACAGCAAGGGAAACATTGCCTGGCTGACTGTATGGGAGAGACTGTGAAAATAACTCCACAAATTCTGTGCAGTCCACAAAGGAAATAAACAGAAGCAATGCAGAAATAGCTTTCTTTACCCCAGTCTCGCTCACTTAGGCTAGTCTTTACTCATACTAATAGTCAGCACAAAAAAAGCAGACAGAAGTGGGAGTTTTAAGGTGGAGAAAACCCTTTTTTTGCAATGGCTTGGCGTTCTCTGTCTTTTTAGATACCCGCCTGCTGGATCTGTGAGTGGAATCTGATACTTTGATGTCTAATTTTGCTACTTAGCAGCTTATATTCCCCATCACTGCTCATGTCTGAGCATCTCTCAAACATGAACAGGTTTATCAGCGTAAGGCTGCAAAGGACCTGGGGTTATTGCCTTTCCATGCACATGCAAACTAAGGTACAGACAAAGTGGCTTGCCAAAGGCACTTGGGACATTTTTGGACAGTATGGAAGTGAATCCAAATGACTTGACTCTCTTTAAGGGTCCCATCTAAGGCTCATCAAAGGCAAAAGGCCAGGAATCTCTAAAAGCATTCAGTTGTAAAAAAAATGTTGCTAGGCCAAATTGAGCCAATAGTATTAAGTCAAGAAATTGTTCTTATTGCATTTTTAACAAGAATTGTTAAATGCCATTTTTAAGGTATAGTAGGAGCAGCAGCTGTGAAAGAAAGACATGGCCCCACCATATAGGGCTTCTGTCCACGCCACAAAATTGGCCTTTAAAGTGGCTTAAATGCCCTTTTGTGTTGCTTTAATGGTGCTGCTGTTTGCATGCTCAGCGGCATATTCCGCTTTAAATGACTTTAGTATGTAGCAAGATAAAACACCTCGGAGGTGTCTTAGTTTGCTACCTAACGAAGTGCAACGGTGCACGGGGCGCTGGAAGCTGATGTGCTCGGGGCTTGGCGGGCTTCCCGTGCCCCGTGCACCATCCCTGCTGCCTTCTCCTGCCACCAGCACACCCAGCCATCCTCCTGCCGCCTTGCCACTCTGCCCCAGGGGCAAACCAGCCATTCCCGGGCAGTCTCAGGTGGTGGGAAGGTGGCAGAGATGGAGCAGGGGTGCTGGAGCTTACCTGCCTCTCCTGCAGTGGCGGGAGGGGGGAAGAAGGAGAACTCTAAACTTAACCAGTCAAGGTGATTTCCACTCCAAACCTAACCAGTCAAGGTGATTTCCACTCTCCCGTGAAATTTCTACCTTTGTCAGGTTCCTGACTTCAAGGCAATAGCACCTGACATGTGAACTGCCTACTTGTAAAAAGGGCAATAGTCATTTGGTTACTGTCATTTATATTGACCATTGACTAGCAAAGATACAGCGTGGCTGCCTGTCCAAGCCACTGTTTATAGAAATGAACTCAGACCATCAAAGCTCTTTCTTTTTAAATCTTTACATCAATAGCAGACAATCAAATAAATACATGGCCTGTGGTTGAGTATGTAAGGCATACTTGGAGAAGCCTGGGTTACATTGCAGTGTAGTACCTTGTTGCGAGTTGGGGTGGACTTTTTCATCTCATGTCAGTCCAGTAAGACCGTTCAGTAACTGCTGCTATAGCCGTGCAAGTTAGAGTTACACGGCGCTGTCTCACCTGCTCCTGTTGTACCTGTTGTCATTTTGTCTTCTTTTGTTTAACAGTGATGCAATTTGGGAAAGGAAAGTCCTGTTACTACAGATTCTTGACCAAAGGCCAGCAGTGGATATGGCTGCAGACGCACTATTACATCACTTACCACCAGTGGAACTCCAAACCCGAGTTCATTGTTTGCACTCACCTTGTAGTTAGGTAGGAAAACGTACGGCCCACGCTAGCTATTTATCCGTGTGCTCGGGCTTTACATTTTCCATTCTTGTCGTGTGTTAGTCAAATATCCGCTGTGTCTGTTGACTCCTGGAGATGATGCTTAGAGATATAAAAGTCTTGGAGCTGAGAAATTGGAATGTTTTTAATATGGTTTTCATTACCCGTTTTGTTTTGGTTTTTGGCCATCGAGCCAAACTCCTGGAAGTGACTCCTGGCTGAGTGTCATCGCCGTCCATTCCTGCCCCTCCCCATGACACAGATACAGAAAAACTCAAGCTATATATCACCCGAATGTCAGATGGATGACAGTGCCGTGACAGATTTCTTGTCCACTTCTTTGATCAGAGTTTTAAGCGCTTGTGAATGGAAGCTAGCTTCCATTGCGTTACCCAGGATCAGAAAGGAAATTTTAGTACATGACACCCCCTAGCGGTGGCCCTGTTTTACACTTCAGCATTATGCAACACGTTGGAGGGACAGCGTGTTGAATGTTTGTGATGCACAAGTATTGGGCAAGACTTTGCTTCTGCTTAAGTCAATAGAAAAGTCCCATTGTTGACTAGGAAAAGATTGGCTCCAGACTCAGACTGGCTGTAGTGGAGAGTTTAGAAAGACAGTGACATACCCGATTGAAGGCAGGGGAGATTTGCACCTAAATCAGAGAAGTATAACGTAAAGCAGCACGCTTGGAGCGGGGAGGGAATTCCTCTCCAGGTGACTTGAGAGCTGTGGCCCGAGTCCTGACCCAGGCCGGGGAGTGCTGAAAGGTTGCCTGGGGAAAGCGGCAGCAAGGATACCCCAGTAGAGCCAGGAGGAAACGCACAGGATGATCCCGACGTGCAGACAGGACCAGCAAAGAATGGCGCGGAGGACTGCAGCGGGAACAAGATTGTTCTGCTGGCTGCGTGGACAGCGCAGAGACTGAGACGGAGCCAGGCCCTGGCGCGTCCGAGTGATTCAAGAGGATTTGAAACTTTATCTCAGCAGCGGGACTGCTGTGAACGTGGAGTGGTTAAATATGTTCCTCCAAATGTCATTCCTTATCTGAAGGATTCGTTTTGTGAATTTTCCCTCTTTTGAGCCTTTTCAACATTTGTAAGAACAGGCCTGAGTCAACAGGGGTTAGAGTTAGATAGTCTGAAAGGCAATGCTGAGAACTCCCTTGTACTGATAAAGAGATACGTGTGGGTGGACCTTATATATATGTTGGTGCAAACCACGTACCGAGTGTTAGTTTAACTGACTTCATTGTTATATTATACAGAGGGATTTCCCTTGAAGCTTGTTGCAGCTCCCTTCTCTTGGGGGATTTTCCCACCATAACAGCCCCTAAAGTTCTGTTTTGATTGAGCACGGCCATTCGTTTCTTCCTCTGCTATAGCCCAAAGCATAGTATGTCCCAATTCAGTATAGCTCATATCCCAAATTAAACTGATTTATAGACATACATTTCAGTACATACAGGTAAGGCAGGGCTGAGCGAGTCCTTCTGAGCATGTTGAGGAGGGCATGGCAAGTTGCACATCGGGGAATTCAGTTGAAAATCTGTTTGACTGGCCCAAACTTCCACTAAAGTTAGCCACAGGGGTGCTACTTACCCACTGAAAGAGAGCTGGGTTTGTGTGTGCAAGGCCAGAGGCATAAAGTGAGGGATCCTTCAAGAAGTATGTATCAGGTTAGCAAGCTGCTGTTGTCTCCGTTTCACAGGCTGTGATGCATTTCCATTAAGCAGTACAAATTTGTTTAAAACCTTTTTTCCCCCTTTTAGTTATGCAGAGGTTCGGGCTCAAAGAAGGCGAGACCTTGGCCTTGAGGAGTCATCAATTGAGCTGGCATCATCTTCTTTGAAGGTATGCTGCGCCTTCACCACAGAGTGACGAGGTTGTTGACTCACACAGATGAAAGGCATGGGTGTCAGAAAAACATCTGAGCTTCTTCCTCCCTCTTTCTCTTTACTCCCTTTGGCTTCCATCTCTTCTGTTTCATTGCCTTGCAAACGCACTTTGGGCACGTCTACACTTGCACATTTACTGCACAGTAGCTGAAATTACTGCGCAGTACAGGTGCGCGTCTACGTGTGCACGCCCGTACTGCACAGTAAATACAGCCACTTACGCCGACTTGAGTGTAAATTTGATACCTGCGTCATGCAGGTATCAAATTTACACCTGATTAGTTACTGCGCAGTAACACTCGTGTAGATGCCTTACTGCGCAGTAACACTGTGTGTATGTGGACTGACCTGGGAATAACTTTATCCTCAAGTCAGTCCGCATACAGCGTTAATGTGCTTTCACATCTGCATGGGTAGATGCCAGTCTGTTCCCACTTACTGTGCAATGACTTACTGCGCAGTAAATTTAAGCTGGTATAAATGCACATGTAGACACATGCTGTGTGTATTTTAACACCATATTGCACCATGCACTTTCTTAGCTAGTTCCTAGCAATGCAGCCTCAATAATCACATCTTCTGTTGTATGGCTAGGGCAGATCTGACTGCACCCTTCATCCAAGTGAAAGTTTAAACCACTGTCTCAGCAAGAGCAACAAACCATTTTGTAGAGTGCAAAATATTGTTTAAGTTAGAGGCTAAGCAATGCATTGACTCTTGATACCGCAATTCTTCAGACATATTAGAGCCTGAGTACAGATCATTGCCACAGTGTTGGTTGGGTATAGCTGTGCTGTTTTAATACCAGCTCCTTGTGGGTAATCAGACAAAGATTGGAAGTGAAGGGAAAAGAATGATTAATTGATTTTTTTTTTCCAGATCTCAGCCCCGTGTGCAGTGTTGGGCAGGATACCATCCAGCGTTGCGCTATGTTAGAGCAATCATTTCCATGGCTTGAATCAATCTGTTGTTGTCACTCCTGCTCAGTTAGCAGGGTCATCTAGGCTAAGGGCTATCAAGAGGGTAAAAATAAGGCATTTTAAAGTAATTTCAAATGGATCATTTAGTCATTATCCCTAAAGCTTTTCAGATCTTGCTGTATGGACGTATTTAAAGGGAAGCAGGGGTGAATAGCAGCAAACGCTTTAATACACTGTGGCCCTGACACTGTAGGCTGTTTGGGCATAATGGTCTGTGCTAACACATTTGACTGCTGACTAAATGTGCGTGGGCGCACGTGTGTGCATGTGTGTAGTTTCCTTGCTTCAAGAGCCTCTCTCACATTCAAACCAATGTCATTCTAGCAGACAGTTTCCTCTGACCTGCGCTGGCACAGCCGTCTTGTATTTTCTTTCCCATTCCAACCCGTTGCCTATTATATTTGTCTGTTTGTTTGACTACTGGGGAGATGAAGCAAGAAAAAAAGAATTGGGCAAGTAGTTCCTTTGCGCCTGTGCCAGGAATGAAGGGAGCCAGACAAGGAAGGGTTGAATAGGATGACTCCCTGCGATGGGCATGGAGGGTTGGGAAATGCAGGGTGGAGAGTGTGACCAGCTTCTCCGCTGTTTGCTCCCAGCAGTCGCTGGGTGGAAAGTGCCCAGCATGGCATGCCAGGTATCCAGGTTGCAGCCATATTGGTCTAGTGGAAAAAGCATCCAAGACTCGTGGTAGAGGTGATATCTTTTATTAGACCAACTAGATTTTTGCAACGTGACGTGTGATGCATTAGGTTATTCTCCTCTCCAAAGACACTGCCAGGTCCTGTGGCCCATCCTCCTGTCAAAATGACTGCTGCCCAGAGCATGGCAGAAATTTGGCTCTTAGCATAAGCTGACACTTGCCCTCTGGCATGAGCCATTAGTCATATACTTTAATAGAGCTATTGTTGCTATCCCTCACATAGGCCGGTGTCTTCTTCTGGTGCCATCTCACACAGCTGTAGCAAATGTCCTCTACCTAGCCCATTCCTCCTCTCACATTCATGTGTCAGGTCTTCCGTCGCTTCCCAGTGAGTCGTGGCCAATGAACTGTGACATCCCTGCATGAAGTGGGCAGAAGGATGCGAATGATAAAAGTATGCTTCTATGTCTATGCGATGTGCAGGGAGTCAGGGAAAGGAGGGCTGGTCAGGCAGTAACGCAAACTCCCTCTTCCCATTCTGACTTCCCCTGGCCTCAGTTTTAATTTATGGGGCCTGGCTGGAGGGGTGGGGGCTGCTTGAGGAGTCCTGGGGGGCATGGGGTGCTGGTATTGCTATTGCCTCCGGCCCCTTTGAGTCAGGCACCGTACACAGGCCTAATAGGGAATGGAGCCTGCTTTTAAGAGCTGACAGTCTAAACACACAAGGCAGAGGAGGCTGTATTGTTATTCCTGGGTCACAGACGGTGAATTGAGGGCCAGCAAGATTAACTGACTTACCCAAAATTGCCCAGAAGGTCAGCGGCAGAGATGGGAGCTGATCTTCTGAGTCCTTGGCCAGTGCTTCACCCACAGACCCATCCTTCCTGGCCGTGTCTCCATTTACACACATGGTGTTAGAGAGCTCCCTGGTGTGTGCACGGATACCTTCGGGCTCCTTTCTTTGCATTTCCAGTTTCCCTCCGTGCCACAACAGCTTTGCCCCATTGAAGGCAGAACCAAGCAGGAGGGGTTGTCACTGTCTTAGGGACATCTTGCAAGGGGCAGAACCGAACACGTTACTTCCCTCCAGCTCGGGCAGGGGGGTTGGTGTAGGTTGAAGCTGGGCTGCAGGCGACAGATATGGCGCTTTAATTTGGAGTCTGCTAGGGTGTCCGATGAGGTGCTTCAGGGTTTTAGCTCCAAGTCATGGGGAGCTTTGAGGTATTGGGAAAGCTGGGGCAGGAGGAAACGCTCAGGCTTTTTGCCGTGCATGGACAGCAGGTGCTCCCCCGATGAGCCTGGCTCACGGGTCACATCTCCGCATGTAGCCTCCACATCTGGTGAGACTTCACGCACTTCATCACAGCCAAATGGCTGTTTCAGGCAAGAACTCCCTGGTGCCATTGGTTTGTTTCCAGTGTGGTGGTGTCCCTTTGGAAAACAGCAAAAGTGGGAGGAGAAGGGGTCTGAGAGCGATGTTGCCTCCTGCTGCGAATACTGGTATGAACCAGGGCCCATTCTATTCATTCCAGAGTCACAAGAGCTACGTGGACATCAGGCAGTGTGGAAACAGCCAGGAAACCAGCAGGGAAAGAGTGTCTGTGTCGTCCCACAGCTCCCGCAGATCTTCGCACACGGCCCTCTCCGACTCTGCATGTACGTCTCGGTCACTGGGAGAGCAAGGAACGGCGCTAGCGGGCTCGACCAAACTAGCTGGAAGCTTGCAAATATATTTAGAGACTCAAAAACTCCCTTAGAGTTTGCCAGGTGCCTGCATTGGGAGGAAAGGTTGTTCCCAGTTATAAGTGTATGAATTCAGCATGGCTCCCTCTGAGCGAGCCTTGGTACTTTCGTGGCTGGTTGCTAGACCTCCTCTCTTTGCATCTGGCCTTTGCCTGTGGCTAAGCCTCAGAGGAGCTGCGGGCGTAGTGCTAGTGAAGACAGACACCAGGGGACTGTGTCTGTAGCAATGGAAAACCAGTGGATGAGCAAGGTGTGTTTCCTGTCCCATTGCTGAAACAGTGGAGGTACACACTTCAGTTTTACTATAAGAAAACATCAGCTATGAGTGAGCCAAAAAATGGCCTGGTTTTAGCTATAATTTGGAATTGGAAAAGAGAGCGAGTGAAAGCAGAGAGGTAACCGGCCTGCTGACGTGGAGAGCAGTGACACGGCTGGGGCTCCCCTTGCTCTGTGCAGCACCACTGGGATGATACTGGTATATCGCACCATGGCATGGAGAGCAAACTCAGTGGACCTGCTCTCACGGTGCTTCACAGCAATAGCAGGGCAGGTTACAGTGCAGAGATGGGGAAGCTTCTGGCCGAGAAACACCGCGGAGAGAGCTGAAATAAAGTCGTGTCATCAGAAATGAGCCAGGCTCTCCAGAAAGAGGGAGAGAAAATGGGAGAGGGGGTCTGGGAATTGCTTTTGCTTGGCATGACTCCCAGCTACAAATGGCTGTAGATCACTGCAGCCTCTCTTTCTTTACTGGGTTTAGGAGATTGTTGCTTCAGATGGTTTTGCAAGACTTGTGGCTGGAAGTGGCCATTGGGGTGGCCACATCCCTACTCATCTGGGTGTGTAGAGGTGCAGGGCTGGTCAGAGCTGTGTCTAGTGTCCTCAAGCCACTACATGATCTGAAAAGGAAATTCTCTGTTGCAGCCACATCATCCATGCGACACACAGATGCCAGCACTCCCACCAGGCAGTCGGTGTCTCTGGGGCAGCCAGAGAAGACCTCCCTGAGGCTGGCCTCAACTGGGAGCACCCAGGTACAGAGCCCTGAGAGCAGCCGCCTCTCCAGCATGTGTTTAGCAAAGATGATAAGGCTTTCTGTGGACATAAGCCCTGCAGCACTTACGAAGGCCACCAGTGGAGCTCAGCACCCATGGGGCAGAGCCCTGCTGAGTGATCTAGGCTCCAGTTTGTCTCAGGCTGGCAGTAATTGCAGTGCCACTTGCATCCCTTAAGCAACTATCACACCCTGGGCAAGTGCTGGGAAGGCAGCTGCCTGCTGCTGCAGCCCAGAGCCTGGCAGAAGACCCAGGAGGTTGCCCAACAGCCCTGGACCGGTCTTCTGTGCCTGGTGCCAGTTTTGCTCCCGGGAGCTGCATGCTCAGCTATGCAGGTGAAGCAGATTTCATTCAGAAAAAGAGGGTCAAGCTGAATATTTGTACCTGCTGGAGCTAAATACAAGAGGCTGGGTTCACTCCTTCCAGTCCTGCCAACTCCCCTGGGACTCCTTGGCTCCACTGCTGACAGCATCATGCCACCAGCTGTTCTGTCCCCACTCGGTTATCTCTGATATTAAATATTTGGCCTGCCCAGGCCACATCAGCACTGTAAGTCGTGAGCCCTCAGGCACATCTTGCTGCTCCTTGCAGACTGCCTCCTAAACTGGAAGCTGTGGACCCATGCCCAAATGGTGCTTTGAGCAGGCTATTTAGCACTGCTGACTGTCGGGGCCAATTAGCCTGCCCTCATGCTAACTAGCCAGCCAGCAGCAACTCCGGTCTAGCAGGCAGCCCACAGAGCAGCACAGCATGTACGCTTACCTGGGTAGACAATGTGGCTAAGAAGCATCTGAACTGCAAGATATGCAGCCAGGTAGGACTGGGATGTCTGTCCAGCTCCCTGTGTGATGTTCTCTTCCCCGATCTGTGTTCAGCGCTGGTGCTTTGCTAGCCAGGACCCCTGGGTGTCCAATGTGCCCTCCAGGAGTTGGCTGGGTGCTGCGTTCCTCTCGTGAGCAGCACACTGTGGCTCTAAAACAAAGCCATGTTTTCTTTTCCAGGCGATCGTAACTCCTCAGGCCCCCGCCGAACATTTGACTCAGCATCCGATGGCCCAGCCAGCGATGCCCGCTCAGCAAGCCGCGATGCCCGCTCAGCAAGCCGCGATGGTACATGCTTCATTTTTGCTCAGTTCACTCGAGTTCTTGCCTGGCCAGCAGATCGCCACGTGCTGGTAGCATAAGGAGAGCGGATGGCCAGACAGACTTGGCAGGCGTGAGGTACCTCACTGCTGGACGAGAGCTGGAGACGTTTGTTCTGGTGCCAGCAACAGCCTTCTGGTTTATGTTAACTGTGCGTGTGCGGCGGTGTGGCTCACCAGAAGTGTGATCAGGCAGGATAAGCTACTGAAATTCTCCGGGTATGAAGGCAGCTGGGGTTAGCAAAGGTCCCTGCGGTGACCAGGTCTCAAGGGAGCTACTTGCTCTCTTGGGCCAGATCCTAGAGGTGTGGAAGGATCTGTGTGTACCTGTGTTGTCCAGGCAGCAAGTTGCAGCTCAGAAGGGACATGATCTGGACCCTGTGTCCTCCCTGGCTCTAGGAGGAAGGGACCTGTACCAGTACCTGGGTGTGCAAGCTACTTCTCATTCCCTCTGCCAGTTCCTCTGCTCTGGTGGTTGCCCTGGGGGAGGGGGAGAAGGTGCCCGTCTTTTCCTGAACTCAGGAGAGGCTACGTGTGTCCCCAAACACTAGCAGAGCAGGAAACACAAAAGGGGAACAAATCGCCAGGTCTGATAACGAATGAGAGCATCCAGGTCAAGTCTCCTGGGTGGTGTTTGGTAGCGCAGCCATCTCTCCTGCACTGGACGCTTCCCATGCTCTGAAAAGTGTGAGCACTGGCATTTGGGCAGCCAGCAGCAGCATTTGTAAGGAGAGCACAGGGGCTCACGGCCAGGCGCTTTCTGTCCCCCACAGCCCGTGTACCACTTCCCGGCGCAGCTGGGGATGATGCATCAGCTGAAGGAGCAGCTGGAAGAGCGGACGCGCATTTTGCAAGCAGACATCAAGACGCAGCAGGAGGAGCTGCACGTCATCAAGGAGCAGCTCCAGCTGGTGCAGGATTCCAATCTGCAGGTAAAGCCCGTCTCCCCCAGGGGCTCCCCGTTGCCCCACGGGTCTGATGCCTGGGGTCCAAAGTACCCCCTGCTCCGGAGCACCTAGATGGGTAACCAAGCAGCATATGGAGACTTTCATGTCCAGCTATAATGCAACACATTTAGAAATGATCTCAGTTTATCCCTAAGTGCCAGAACTGCTGGACATGCATCATTGCAGAAAGAAAGGAGCCTCCTGCGTTGTTAGCAGCAGGGCCAGCGGTGCTGCTTCCCTGCGGCTTCACTGGCAAATTGGTCATTTTGCCTCATCTGCGTATTTTCAAAGGGGTGGCGAGGCTGGTTGAAGTGTCCCTTCCCGCAGGGAGAGCTCAGGCCTCGAATGGCTGGGGAAGACCGAAGCAGCTCTCTAGCACCTTGCCAGCGGACAGGGCTTCAGCACCAATAGGGCTAACAGCACTGGAACTGGCCGTGGACTCCAGATAAATATTTGGGCAAAAGAAAGCATTTGATTTCCTGTTATTCACGGTTCGCGGCATTATTGTATTTTCTGAGGCTGCTGCAGCAGCATTATTTAGGTTGACTGAACGCACATATGGAGACGGTTCGTCCCAACCGCGTCATGAATAGCTGAGTGCTCCATTCGCCGCGTGGAGCGATTGAAATACTCAGTTTGCTGGCCATGGGCTTGTAGGCTTGCAGAGGGAGGAGAGGGTGACAAAAGCAGCCAAGCAAGCAAAGAGGGAACAAAGGGCAGTGCTATGGAGAGCACCTCGGATGTTGCCTTATGTACGGCACTTACGTGGTAGACCAGCGACTCTCAGCAGGGTGCCATGGCAGCCTGGGCTGCCTTAAGATCCTTCCAGGGGTGCTGTCGGTGGGCTGCCATGCTGCATTAGCACTGATAGGTGTGCAAACGGGATTCACAAGAGAAACCCAGACATTGCAAATAGGAATCCAGAGTGTTAAAAACCTTCTGCCCTGCTGTGGACTTCCTGACTTCTTTGCAACAGAAGAATGGCTCTAGTATTTTTCTGTAGCGAGTAGACAAGGGAAAACTAAGGGCTGGCATTTTCCAAAAGGGGCTTTGAGTGCAATGAGAGCTGCTGGGAGTCTAAAAGGTTTTTAGATTTGCTGTGATAGTGAGAGATGCCTTCAAAAAACCTGAGTGAGAGTGCTCCGGCAGGTAAAGCTTCACCACCATCTCGTGGCCATGCTGATAATTACTCCAACCTTAGCAGCTACAGAGACCTCAGGCCGACCTCCTCCAAATGACATCCATCCAAAAGGCTGTTTAAGGTGACCCAGGGAACAGCTTTATCTCAGCTAAAAACCTTCCCAGAAAAAAAGGTCACTGCCCAGCCTTCCAAAACCAGGATGTGGGACTGAGAGCCTCGCGCCCGTGGCTGCTTTTTCCTTTTGTTTAACAAGCTGCAAACCTTCCTGAGGATTTGCCGGGAACTAAATGACTTCCTGGCTCCCTCTCGTGGCTTGTTACAGGATGGAAAGCTTCAATAGGCGGTGATGCTGTGGTGGCAAAACACACGCTGCGCTGGTCGAAAAAATGCAGTACTATCAGGCACTGCATAAAATATGTGCAAAACTGCACATATGCTGCAACCCCCCCCCAAAACATGTCAGCAGTATCCTCCTGCAGTAGCCTGAGCAAAGCAATTCAGCAGCATCGTACCATCGCCTGCATCCTTAGCTGCTATGTGGCTCCATAACTCAGCTACTAATTGTTAGCTTTTCTAGTCTCTTCTAGCTAGGGTCTTGTACTGAGCGCCAGAAGAGCAGCCAGATTTGCTACAAACATTCGATGAAATCCCATTCGTTTGTGAAAGGGAAACGATGCATCTCACGCTATTCACTGGTTCTGGATGGTAGACCCTCTTGCCTGCCTAAGTCCAATTGTGTTTCAGTTCCAGGTCCTCCTACCCCTCCTTGCTGCTTTTTGTGATTTAGGCCCGAGGCCAAGATGACTGCATTGCAAAAGCATTTGAAAATATTTGTTTTCATTATAAATTTGATTAAATCAAATGTCAAAACGTGTACGTCTTTCCCAGAACATGAGTTCCTTGTTTCAGGCGCTGCTATGTCTAATCCATGAATTGTGTTTGTTTGAATAAGTGTGGCTATCAGTAGATCAGCTGTGACTAAACCCATCTTCTTGTATCCGAAGGCTCCCATGCACAAATACACTGAAAATAATTATTTTACAAGGAGGCAAGGGTTGTGCTCTGTAATCTGGTTGGGTGTGCTGCACAGTTAACGATAGCGGTGTCACTGGTGTTTGAAGTCATGTTTGCTACCCTCGATTGGCACACAAAGTGGCAAAGAGGTTAAAGAGCACTTTCTAATTCTAAATTGGAGTATTTCAGTCAAGCAAGGAGGAGGATTGACTAGTAATTATATCGTAGCCTAATTCAAAACATCTAGGATCAAAGGATAGTCTCACAGCTAAAAAGGGGGAATTTCTACTTATTCTTTCAATCTGTTCTGTAAAGGGTGCACACGTTGAGCACTTCACTGCTGCAAAACGAACCTGAATCGGACAAACACGGTATCATCCACAGTGGCCGAGCCATTTACTGTCTACACGAGCCATTTACTGTGGAGCTGCCTAATTAGCTGTGCAGTAGATGTCTCAGTGCCTACATGTGCAGGGTTATATTAGGCTGGAGTAAACTAATAAACTTCACAGCAGGATATTACTTGTAAGTACTCCACAGCGCTGTACGTGTAGATGCTGGTGGGGCTGGTTGGGCATGAGGGTGCTTCACTGTGGGATCCTTGTGCCCCAGCTGGCCTCACCCCAGTACTGTGAGCTGGGCCAGAGCAGCCCTGGGCTGGCAAGCTCACCCCCGGGACCCCTGTCCCCTCCAACCCAGCTTAACAAGCTGTGGTCCTAGGCACATGTGTAAACATGGTGCCTGGGAGCAATAAACTCCAGCGTGATATGCACCGGAGTTTATTGTGTTGCATTATTATGCAGGTGTAGACGTACCCAGTGGTATTAGCCCTATGGACTGAAAATGGCCACGTGGTCAAGGTCCCTGTGGGGCTCGTTCTGTAATCCATGCACAGTGAAAGGTTGGGTGGGTGAAGGGTGCAGGCTGCAGCAGAAAGAGGTGAAGGCTTAGACTTCAGCCCTGCATCTCCGTCCCCTCCTAGTGCTAATTCAGGTGGCAGATTTTGCAACATAGACACCCCTCGTCCAGCACCTGGACTGTGAGTCCCAAGCTCTTTAAAAAGCCAGCAGGGTCTAATGATTTTCACTTTCCACTGACTTTAGCTGCACTGGGGCTAGTAAAGCAGTGGCGAAACCCTCTGTATCTCATTACTGTGCCAGATAATCTTGTTTTATCGGATGAATGGAACTCAGCACAATTTATATGCTTAATAGGTCCCTGGGGAACATTTTGTTTTGCAGGAGCAGTATTGCTCATCGCATTAGAGCTCACTGTGGGGCACTCGGGCAGATCATTAAACAATCCAGTGTGCAAACTGCAGTAACGATTCACTTCTCTCTTTTCCTTAAAGATGTTGATGCAGCAGCCCATGCCCTTGGTGTTCAACAACGCGCAGCAGCCGAGCCCACGGAGGGCAGCTCAGCAGCAGCAGACGGGGGCAGCTAGGCAAGCCGTGGCCAAGAAGCCTCAACAGCAAGGCCCGGGGGGCTCGAAACGCTACTGCAGCTCTCACTTACCGTCACCGCGGCACTTCCTCAGGGAACCTTGTGTCACCTCTTCCCAGGTTGCTACCTCCTTGGGTTTCTCACTTGCTGCAGTTATTGTGACTCATCTTGTTCAGGGCCAACGTCACCCCCAGGGCAGCTCCTGCTGACATCTGTGGAGCTGTACCAGGCAGGAAGCTAGCGCCTCTTCCTCCTCCACTTAATCCCTTACTAGTGAGCGCAAATTCATCTCTGGCCTCCTAGCGCTGTCTCCTGCTGCCATTAGCATCAAGTGCATCATTTCTCCTGCCCAGAGGTGTTCGTTTGTAGCCTCACCCAGCTGTAGCTGTAAAGGCTTAACATTGCAAAACCTGAGGGGGCCAAGAGGAGCCGTGGTGAAACTCCACTGAAGTCAGTGAGTTTGCATCCAAGATCTCCTTAGCCCTATGATTTTGGTTCTCCCCTCCTGATCCAACAGGCCTTCTTCATTGTAATCAGTGAGGATTAGGCCACTTAGAGCTCAGAGGAAAACTTCCTCAAGTCATAGAAGAAGCACGAGAACCCATTCACGGGGGGGCCTCCAATTTGTCGGTGCCTTCTTCCTCCTCTCCAGCCCCCCTCTGCAGTGCTGTAGTTTTGAAAAGGCAGGCAACTTTTCCAACCAAGACTCCCGGCACCTGTCCTCTGCGGGGGGCCCAGACTGCAGACAGCCTGGTCGTAGATCTGTTGAGTGCAGTCTCTACGCTCTCGCACCTAAAGCAGGGAGCGTGCAGCCCTCTGCAATAAGTGCACAGGGAGGGGAGGTGGGATTTGGTTCTACTAAGGGATGGCTTTATATTGCAGGTGCAACAGCAGCAGCAGCAGCAACAACAGCAGCAGCAGCAGCAACAGCAACAGCAGCAGCGGCAACAACAGCAGCAGCGGCAACAACAGCAGCAGCAGCAGCACATAATAAGAGGAAATCAGACACAGCCAACCTGCCTGCCAGTGCAAACCAGCATTTCCGTGCCCCTCTACAACAACCCCATGGCATTCTCTCAGACTCATCCCATCACTACTCCCACTCAGATGCCAGCTGAAATTAGTGACAGGCAGCCACAGTCTGACTATGGCCAAGATAGGAGCCTAAGGTAAGCGTCTGGTCCATGCTGGATCCCCTTGACAGCTGTGTGCTAGGACGGTACTGGTCTGTGAGGGCCGGGCAGCAATCAAGCCGTGCATCCAGCATCCCTGCCTGGTGGATGAGGCTTTGGTAATGTCTCCAGTGTATGTGAAGCATGAGTGTTTCCTCTTGTGGGGCTGAGCACTGGAAGTCAGTAAGCAGTGCCCTTACGGCATGTTTTGCATATCACTTAGCACCACCTTGGAGGCCTGGACCCCTTTTCTTTCTTCAATATTCCCATGTACTTTCCATGTAACTTAACTAGTTTTTTGCCCCAGGTGTGTACCGTATCCCCAGCTCCTGTCAGCCAGAACAGAGCTCTTGGGACCGGAGAAGTGAAGGGCACATCTGCATGGCACGGCGCACTGGAAGCAGGATAGGGGCATTAGCGTAGCGCTCGGCTGAGCTGATACACTTCCTGCCTTGCTAGTGGAAGCAAAGCGAACCGCTCTGATCTCTTGATCCCCATTGCTCGGGAGCTCCAGAATAGCCTTTCTCCAGCCATGACAAGTGCCTTGGAAACAGCCCGTTTCAGGCCAGCCCCACAAATTGTCCTCATGCACAACTCTCGGAGAAGGGTCAGCAGATGTTCGCTGTGCACGGGTCCTTTTAAAAGGCACTTGCTTGATCAGGTGCTTTATGATAAGGTTTCTTGGAGGCCCTCCTATCTGCAGAAGGCCATTTAAATCTTTCCTCCTACTCCCAAATGGATTTGGCTCCTTCTGTCAGTAGTGATTGTGCCCAGTACACTTTCAAAGCAGAGCCCCGCTCAGCCCTACAGGCAGCCAAGTGTGGCGGTACCTGGGCCAGCTGCACACCAGCTACCTTAGACACCAGAAGTGTTGCCGGTGCCTCCCAATGTGCAGCACCTGCTGAGCTGTTTGCATGTTACTTCAGAGTACGTCTACACTGCAGTGACAGTAGTTCATGTTGGCATAACCAAGCCAGCTTGAAACTGGTTCTCTGGTGGATTTGGAGACTTTCGGATCTGTGCTGCCTCGGCTGTACCTGAATTCATTCATTTATAATCTTCCATGTACCTTTGTGAGACTCCAGGACTCTCCTGTGGATGGATCCCAGCTGGAGAGAATTTATACACCTGCCGAAGGAAGAAGACCGACCTTAACAGTCTGCACGAGGATGACGTGTTGCACCGATGTTAAGTTGAGCTAGTCATTTGTAACACAAGAGACTGAACGTTTCAGCTCCAGTCTGTGTTCTCATTAGATCAGACGGTGATCGAGTCAGGACCTTATCTGCGCACAGCCATTAGCTTTTATGCAAAGTGAAGGAGTGAAGGTGCGGTGCTTTTACAGGCATGCGGTGCTTGAGACTAACTGGCAAGGATATGAACACGTGACAAAGAAGTGCTTTTTATGGACCATTGCAGGGGTTAGGTTGTAGCCGTGTTGGTCTAAGGACATAGGCAGACAAGGTTCCTTGGGTGAATTTGATATCTTTTATTAGACCAACCCAAATGGTTGGAGAATAGTTATTAAGCAAGCTTTCGGGTTCAAAAACCTACCGTGTCATTGTTTCATTCTTCTGCAGGATGTTGCTGGATCAGCCTATCCAAGCCATGATGCCCAGTGCTAATGGGACTAGTCAGTCAGGGCAGAACAACGCTGGGAGACAACAAGGGAAGTAAGTCTTCGTTATTCCTGCTTTCTCTGCAGAGGCTCGTGCCCGACTGCAAAACCCGGCTGGTCTTTTCAGGGCCATGAAAATTATGGGAACATTTTCATTAGAGCTGGATTAAAAAATTATCTGGAAATGTTTGTAATGAAAAGACCTTTTCACCAAAGTAGAAATGCTGCTCTTTTAGTTTCCATGAAATCTGTTACAAAAATCTAATTTTTCCCACCCTCTCTTTAATAACCAAACCCATTTTCTGTACTTTTTGAAAACCAAAAATATTCAGGTTTTGCTTCCTCCTCAGGATGCCAAAAAGCAGGGAAAGACACCACAAAAACAAGAGCGTTTTGCCAACATTTTCACAGGGAACGCGAATGTGTTTCCTGAAGAGCTCCTCACGTGACTCCCTCACCAACCGAAAGGGGTATTGGGTACCTTTACCAAAACTAGCTGCTTTTACATTTCCTATAACGAATTAATCTTAGCTCAGCTGCATGTCAGCTTTTATCTTTGTTATTGGTGTGGCAGTAAGAGCCAGAGGCCTTACCCCCCGCTGTCCTAGGCAGTGTACAGAGATACACAGGGCGCGTCGACACGTGCATTTAGTGCGCAGTAGGCAGGTTTTAGGCTGGTGTCTACATGAGTGGCCGTTAAAGCGCAGTAGGTTACTGTGTAGTAAGGTGTCTACACATGCATTACTGCGCAGTAATTAATCAGACGTAAATTTGATACCTGTGTAATTCAGGTATTGCATTTATGCCCAAGTCGGTGTAAGTCACCATAGTTACTGTGCAGGACAGGTGTGCATGTATAGATGCATGCCCATACTGTGCAGTATTTTTCGGCTGTCCATACTGCGCAGTAAATACGCACATGTAGACGTGCCCACAGAGACATCGCCCCTGCTCCAAAGAGCTTATATGTGTTCCAGTTATCTGCCTGGCATTTAAGCTGCACCTGCCACATGACCCTGGTTTCTATATAGGATACAACCGTGCACTGAAGTCTGCTTTCCCCATATGAGCTGCTCCTGTCCTCCCCCAAGGACTTCCCCTATGGAGCTCCTCTGCCTGCTCTTGCGGATACAGCCCAGGGGAGGTTTGCCCTCTGGTTGTGCTAGCCTGCATGCGGCTTAACAAACTATCTTCTGGTTTATTCTCTTTTAACACCCCCAGCCCTCAGTGTGTAATCCCGTGCTAAGTCCTTGCTTACTGTCTACCGATGCGTGTTTTTCCTCCTTTTTGCAGGTTTGTTCCTGAGCAGCAGATGCTGCCTCCCCAGTTACAAATGCCACCGGTTACGTGTAGCACAGTCAGAGCTCCTGGCCCGTCGCCTGTGTTTTCCCCTTCCGTGATGATCCCGCATACGAACTTCGCCTCCCACCAGACGCATCCCCCTGTTCACCTCCCCCAGTGGCCACAGCAGCAAGTCCAACAGCATCATCTCTACCTGCAGGTAAGGGAGGGTTTCATAAACATTGAGCAGACAGCTTGGGAGGAATGGATGTGGCCCAAAACCTGTACATGACCTCCTCCATCTCCGTTTTACCTGTACCATGCTCTATTCGGTATAGACCTGTGACTGTCCAGTCGCCCATTAGATTATTGTTTTCAAAACTGGTTGACACCCAAAGCTGGCACTGTATTTTCCAAGGAACCCAAGTCCCTTTTAGACACTAAAAGAAGTGGCCAGAGTTTCAAACCAAGCTCCTCTAGTGAGGTGAGCTCTCTCGGAGATGCGGCAAGAAACAAGAAGCACGAGGAAGCTCCTGATTTCAGAGCGCTGGGCTTGCTCCGCAGCCCTCTGAAGTCACCCAGCGTGGAGCATGTTCTGTACCTTCTTCATTCCCTTCTTCATACAAATTATTAATCATTTCAGAACAAAAAGCTCTTGAGGAAGCAGCTTTTCAAGAACAACTTCATAGGTTCATGCCCATAGATGACCCAGCTGATAGAAGAAATGGCTGAAGGGAATTAATAATTTAAAATAGTTTCCATTCTGTGAGGGACTCGGGGTGGGCTGAGGGACATTTAATGGTTGCTCTGGCCAAGCTGGTATGTAGTAAAGCAACAGGCAGAGATCCAATCCAGCTTGAGCTAATTAAACTGCAGGCCTGGATTAAGACAAAGTAATTAAATACTATCATCTCTAAGAGTAGAGTGAGAAACTTGATCAGTTTATGAAAGGGATGATATGATAGGGCTGTGGTAGCCAGGGCAAGACTCGATAACCCAAGAGGCCCAGTTTAGTCCTATGTGTCATGTTCCTAAGGGTGAAGTTACACTTAGACCAGACGAAGGGTGCTTAAAACGCAAGCAGCCTCACATTAAAATTCATTAACTCGTGCTAAGGGCAAAGATATGCCACTTCAGGCAAGGTTTAACTCTGGGCCTTGCTACCCAGGTCACGTTAGGGCAACTTCAGTTTGCTCTGTGGAGATAGAGCAAGCAATTTGCATTCCTCCAGCATCCCAAGATGCACCATCCACCCACCAAGCAGGGCTAGATCTCAAGTGTTGTGGCTCCTAGCCCGTCCGCTCGTGGCATGTCACAGCTGTGCAGGCAGCACCCTTAACATGCAACAGCCCACCACATGTTTTAACTTTAATGCTGCTTAACAGTCCCCAGACTTAGCATGTTCTAAATGCAACATGTAGTTTGACCCTAAGACACTGGCAGTGTATGCACATACATATATATATATATATATATATATAGCTGCAGAGGCAGTGAATCACCGGTAAATTATCAGTGACAACACATAAAAGACAGGTGCACGAGAGATGAGAAGAGGTCAAATGACTTGTCCAGTGGCACGGTGAGACAGCAGAGATCTGGAACAACAGCGCTTTTGAGACTCGCTTGCACAGACCATGTGTTTTATCTCACAGCCATTCAGGGACGTGGGGTTTGTCCTAGCAAGGTGGGGCGCTGTCTCCACAGAGAACGTCAGTGCAGTGCAGTGAACTGGCTGAGGCCTGGCAATGCTGCCTAGACCAGATAGCATAGATCGGCAAGCCCATGGGTTCACTGAGCCATGATACCCGGTTGTGCCTGCCTGCATTTGGGGTTGGGGTTTGGCTGGTAGATCTACTGCTGCTTGGACTGCTAGAGAAGGAGGCGGTTACAAGTGAGTGCTGGGGACTCTCCAGGAGCTGCCCATAGCCATGGAAATTGGCTGTAGCCTTTTGCTGTGCTTCTTTATGGGGACAGGACTTGCCCCACATTTGCACACTCAGCTTGAGCCCAGAGCTAGCTGTACGTCAGATGTCGCCAGCATCCTAACTCAACGTCCAGATACTCAAGGGGGCCCTGAAGCTCCGGGGTGGTTGTGCGCAGCTCACAGGCTGTACACCATGCATTTCTTTGATAATATCGTCCAGCTGCCCTTTCAACTGCAGAAAAGAGGCCAGGCTGGAAGCAGGTCTGAGGGGTAGTGTCACGCTTGCTTTCTGCAGATGCAGACTCCCGAATCAGTCCAGGGGAGTCAAGGTCAGCGCATTTTCCAGTCATCTCACCTCCCCCAGCAGAACAGCATGGGCTACTTCCTCCATCCTCAGCAACAAGCCTGCCACGCAGAGGGTCAGCCCTGCAACCTGCAAGACCTGCCTGAAATGCAGCTGCCGTGAAAGCCAGGCGGTGAAGAGGAGAGGATGATGTTGGGCGCAGCAGCTGCACTGGGCACAAGCGAGGGGAAGGACAGCGCTAGCTAAGGAGAGGAGGCCTTCCTCATTTGCCCAAGGGGTGAGGTTCAGCCCGGAGGGAAGCGTGGCAGCCTGAGCCAGGGGCCCGGCAGGCGGGCTGTAAGAGCGTCTTGTTGATCAGCATTTTCACGTAGTCAGTTCAGTGCTCGCTGGTGCACAGCAGCACTTCCAGCAGCCACAGAAAAGTGCGGATCTGTTAAACAGCAGGACAGAAGACTCGAAACTGTGAGTAGCCTGAACTCCCGCAGCTTGTCTTGTAGAGACGGGTTAATACTTAAAGTGCTAAAAGCATTGGGAGGACTCAACGAGTAGGGTGTGGAGCTCCTGCCCGCCAAACCTAACGGACAAAAGCGGGTACACACTTGATCACCCAAAGGATTTGCTTAGGGAGGAGAACAGCCACAAGCAAAAACAGTCAGAGTGGGTGTTAGTGGCAGGTACGAAGCCATAGGTGCACAGCGTGGCAATGCACGTGAGCTGAAAGATGGCTTTCTAGCTGCAGGTGTGTTTTATCAGGTCACCACAATGGTCACTTTGCAACTGAGAACACCTTTTCAATTCATAGCATCGATGCTCCGTTTAAGTATTGCTGGAAGTCACTGTGAATTGAAGACCAGCGTTTGGAAAACGCGCGCGCGTGCACACACACTGTAACAACTTGCAGGATACCACTCACTCACCATGTACATAATTCGTTTTGCTGTCATACTTCAACAGTGGATTTTATTTCCCTTCTTCCTATACCTCAGCCCTGGTCCTTGTTTTTTTTTTAGATGATTGGATAATGCTGCTAATTTATGTGACACCACTTCTGCCTGAATTTCTTACTGTTGTTATACCAGCTCACATCACACTTAGTAAGAGAAGTGCATCAGGTTTAATTCTGGGTGAGACATGAAAATAAATGTCTATGTTTCTATTCCCTTTAGCCAAATAATTTTCAGGGTATCAGCGAAGAAACTTTACAGGGTTTATTTTTGTCCCCACCCCCGATGGATGTTGCTGTACACATTTCCTTACACCTGGAAAAAAACAAAAACAAAACAAATGACAGCAAACTTTGTGGTTTTGCTGGTTCGTGTTGCAGTTGGGCAAAGCTGACGTTTATACTGACAAAGGCACAAATGCGAGGTCGGGCCCAGAGGGATAGCAATAAATTGTATTTTTGTAAATTGTCACTTTATAACGATATGTTTATATTTATGAACGGAAACAGATGTGTATTCCTCAGTGAGTATATAGCAGTGTCCCTACTGTTTGTGTCTTTCCAAAGGAAAATGAATATTTACGTGGTTGGAGGTTTTGGGTTTTTTTTTCCTATAGTAGTTGAATGCTAGAGCTGGGTGCAGTTAGATTCCCATCTTCAAAAGAGAGGGAGCGTTTATGCCCTTAATGCACCTATTTTGGGATAACCCGTGGGACCTCCCTTAAAGGAAGGAAACATGATGGTATTGTGTGCCTGATTTGCACAGTAATGATGAATGTTATGGCTTGGGGGGGTGGAATAAAGCTGTGGGCAAGGTGATTTGCCCTCCCGTGGCTGAGCTGTTCTACTGCGGCTCTTTTGTAGCAAGTCTCAGCATCCAGGCTGGCTGCCAGCCTCTAGGCATGACGATGATGTGGACTGGAGCGTGGGCTAGGTCTAGAGCCACCTGAGTGTGCCTCAGCACTGGGCTCAACGCTGTTTGCTGTGGGGCAGATGGGGCTTTGGGGCGTCTCACCTCTCAGTGCTGAAAGAGCAGGGGCCACATCCACCTGCACAGACCCTGCATGTGTGCTCTTCCCATTGGCATTGTCACTGGCCCAGGGCGAGCGGGACGTGCAGGCTTTCACATTGCCCTTCATCTGCTGGATCAGGTCCCAAGGGGAGGGCGGGTCGACACTGAAAGGCTTTGCTTGAAGCCAGATGCACCCACAAAGGGAGTCCAGCACCATGGTAGGAGAGTGCTAAGCCAGGGAGCCAGCCCCAGGCCAGCTCTGCATGAGCGACTGCTGCTCAGCCATGCATCCGGGCTGCACCGGTCACAGCGACACTTTAAAACTGTTCCAGGAGAAGGTCAGCTTGCATTTTAGTCTTCAAGCCTGCCAGGGTGTTTGCCACCACCTCCTCACCCCTGAAACCCACCCCTACCCTTCAGCTACGCACACGGGACAGGCCATGTGCCTGAGAGTCAGGCTGGGCAGCATGCAGACACACACACACACACACACACACACACACGCAAATTGCCCATCAAGAATGATGGAGGAAGGGGGGGGGGGGGGGGCGACAGGAGGCTGGCAGGGATGGAGCCCCACATCTGGCTACACCCCCCCCCGCCCCCAACTTTCAGGTCCAAACCCACTCCCCCCACCCCCTGGCTTCAGGTCGGACCCTGCCCCTCCTTCCCCCGCCCCCCCCCCCAGCTTTGGGTCAGAAACCCCTCTCCCCTCACCCAGTTTGGATCTGACCCCACTTCTCCCTGGTTCGGGTTTGACCATGCTCCCCCCCTGCTAATGTAATCCTCCAGCCCCCGGCACACCTGCAGGCCAGGCTGGCACTGCGGCGTGAAGCTTGCCTACTAGCTCGTGTGAGCGTGAGTTACCAGTGCAGGGCTTGTGCCAGGGTGGAGGGATGAGGCTGGCAGCAGTTGGAGTGGGGCGGTGGCCGGGTGTTCAGGTCAGTGCCACTTTGCATGCTCTTTGGTGCCGGGCATAGACTGTCCATGGCCACAAGCATCAAGCTGCTCTTGGCCTTACACCTGAACTAGGGCTAATCCCTGATGTGCAAACTGCCCCCTCTCCCCACCACCCAACTGCTTACCCCTTCAGCTGGTGGTTACATTGAGGCCATCATGTGCCGTACAGGAAAAGCAGCTGACCTGTGCTTAGGCCATGCTGCCACTGCCTCCTCGTGGTCCTAGCTGCGCTCTGCTGGCTTTGTCTGCACCCCTGTGGAGGCGCTTGCATGGGGCGCTGTTAGCGTTCAGTAAGCACATAGGGTAGAAAGGGAACGTGCAGAGGGAAAAGAAGAAGTGGTTTGTGTGCGTCACCACTGTGCTGCTGCTGCTGTCAGTGGCTCAGGGGGTGAAAGTCACCAGCGCAGCCCTTTGCCCCTGTGGCTGGGGTACAGCCCTCTCCTCCTGCTCCTGCTCAGGTCGCTCGGGAGGATGGCAGCGCGAGGGGGGGTCTTGTCTGGGAACGGCAGCAGCTGGCTGCTGTGGCAGGTTTTCCACCCTGTGCACATCAGAGCAACCACTAGTCTCCCCGTTCCCGTCCACCCTTTTTGCCATTCGCTGGGGTAGGGCCATGAGGCCTTACATGCCTGTTCCAGCAGTGGGTTTGCCTTGGCTGTTGGGGCAGCGTGCGCCTGGCATGCCCGGCAGCTGTGGGGAACCAGAGCACACCTGCCATAGCACAACCGATGGGGTCCAGGCCAGCAGGGCCTGACCCTGGTGCCTGTGCAGCACCACAGCGATGCTCCTGGGGCCTGGGGCTTTCCTCCTTTTCTCCTCTTGCTGAAATGAGTGAGTCATGAACCAGGCACTAGGAGTTCCCCCTTCCCCGGTCCCCCCTCCCCATTTCCACTTGTAACTTCCCCGTCTTCCTCCCGCCAGCACCCTGCCCAAAGCTGGACACCCATGGAGCTGTTTTTCAGTCATATCTAGGCTTGAACCAAGTAGCAGGCTGCTGTGACAGGCTTGTACCAAGATGAGCTCCCACGTCCTGCAGTGCTCAGGTGGAGGGAGGGGGTGCCTGGAGGATCAGGATCATCTACCACAGCCAAATCCCCTTCCTCCACTTTCTTCTACATCTGCTTTGTCTCTTTGCTTTGCATTCTCCCCCCCACAAGCACAGCCTTGTTTTAGCAGAATAAGAAGGTGGCAAAGATATTGGGCAGACTCTCCTCTTAGGAAGAGGCTCCCGCCTTCTACTTTACACCCTGGTGACTGCGGGGAAGGTCTCGTCTCTGGCCTGGCTCAAGCCTCACTTCTAGCTTTACAGTGAGTAGAAAAGGAGCACAAAGAGGGCTCTGGCTGTCTTCAGTAAGGCATTTGCAGAATAGCTGGGCAAAGTAAAGACAGCTGCCTGTTTTTAGAGCACTGATTGGGAGAATTGTGTACCCAAGGCTGGCATCACGGCCATGTGCTATGTCCCCTGCCCCTGGGTGCAGCTGCAGTGGATGGGGCTATTGATGGAGCTACCCGTGTCATCAGGCAGCGTAAGGGTACAGGGAAAGCAGAGGGGAATGGCGGTCCTAGAATGAGGGTTGCTGGAGAAGGGAAACCACAGCCCCTTTTTTGGATTGGCCTCGCTGAAGACATGCACTTTATTACGGAAAAACAATCACCCTTCAGCTTCATGCCATTGCATGGTAGTGCCCTCAGTCAAACACCCAGCAACCGGGCACAGCCCTGGCTTGTCACCCCACTGGAGAGAGGCACAGGCAGCAAGTGCCTCGGCCGTGGGAGCCAGCGCTTTCAGACAATCACCGGAGGGCCAGCCCTTGCGGTCCCTTCTCAGGTTTTACTCCGTTACTGCATGGTTCCTTACTCAGGCAGCCTCCTGCTGACTCCCAGGGTGCTGGGTCTGGGCATATGATTAATCGGGACTTTGGGATGTGGCCTAAGGTCCTGTCGCCCGCCCTTCTCTCTCTCTCAAAAAAAAAAATTACATGAATAAAGAGCCACTCTCTTCAGAGTCATTTGGATTCATTACCTCTGTTAGCTATGCCCAGTATTTCTGTGGAGTGTTAGGAAGTGAGTGTAGCTGGGGTTGGACACTCAGAGGATGCTTGTAGTGGCAAACACGTTCTCCCCGCCGGCTGGGGGCTCAGCCTGTGGGATCGCTACTGACTACGCCCAACCGAGGGAGCTGGCTCCAGGTGAGCTGAGACGCGTACAGCAGAAGGGGTGCAGTGCGAGGCTTTCCAAGGCACACGTCCAACAGGCCAAGCAATCCCCAACCTCGGCAAACACAGGCAGCTTTAATCTAAGTCTTGCACTTTTAGCGTATTTGTACATATAAGCTATAGCCTGAAAGGTAAAAAAATTAAAAAATTTTAAAAAGTTTAAAAAACGTAGTGAAATGTCACTGTACATATTGTAACATATTCCATGTAAAAAAGCCTAGAATTGAATATGAATATTAGTTCTATTTTATATGATGTCAAATAGAGATGAATTTATAAATGTTCCTATTCTTAAAAGTATTTTGTAATGGAAAAAAGGAAATGTCTTATGAAGACGAACCCAGGACAGATTTTATTCTTGTCTCGAATATGCGTCCCTGGGCAGCTCCATTGGATGGCAGCTGTTGCATCTTGACAAGCTTTAAACAGATTGTACATAGTATTTTGGAAGAAAAATAAAAGTATACTTTTAAGACCTCTTACACGTGCTGGTGTTCTTTACTCTATAGCTTGGGTCCTGCCCAATTCTTCTCCAGGGTTGTAGATGAGGTCCTTAAACATGCAGGAACGTGGATTCAGAGGGCAGCAACGGGCTTATGGCATCTTTACATCCATACATACACCTGTAGGAGGAGCAGCGGGTATAACATGCAAGACAAGCTGGGATTTCCTGGTAGAAGGCAATAAAGCTAGATCAGGAGCGGCTGGTGGAAAGGAGGATATTGCCTGACTGGGAGGAAGACAAACCTGCCTGAGAGAGAAGGACTTGGCTTTAAATGGGGAAGAGGCAAGTCTCCTAAAGAAGCAAGTTACCTAGCCCCCACCTCCCCCCTTATCAGGTCCCGACATCTTAATTCTAGCATCTCCAGTATCCCTAACACTGCAAAAAACGGACTGGTCAAAGCCCACAACAAACCTGAAGATTTCTGAAAGGCCATGCGAGGAAGTAAAATAAGGTTTCCAACACAGACTTTCTGTGAAATGAGTTTATTGGCTATCCCATCAGATTTACACAGCTTCTGCTGCTTACAGTACAGCATACAACAGGCCAGCGTGCCAGCGCACACACACGTACGACACGTTCTCGATGATAGAACGGCAGCAAAAAAGACGAGATACTTTTTATTTCTCTGCAAACAAACTGGAACAAGGCTGTTAGTTCTGTTTTTTAAATCCAAATCACTGCAATTAAATTGCAGTATTTTGTTTAGTACAACAGGGTGATGAACTTTTAATAATGTAGCTAAAACACACGTTTCCTAGTTGCAATGTTGGCCAACCGTACCAGCCACGCTCAGGAGCTGCATCTAGCTATGGAACAGTAAAAGTTACTGTTTTTCCTCTAAGAGAAGAGCAGTGTGAAACTCAGAGGCTTTCTTCTGTGGCCTCTAAGTCAAAGCTATCCCTAACTTCTTGGAAACATTTGACTTTGTGCTATAACAATCCCCCTGCAAGTTGGAAATATGCAGTCTCAAAGCAACGGAAATCCTAAGTTCTGCTTTCCCCTCAGTCTTTTGCATACACCAGGAAACGATGGGGTAATATTAACTACCAGACTGATTTTGTGGTTCCAGCCTAGCAACGCTCCTGTTAAGGTTAGCTGTCTATTTCCCCTTGCTGCTGTTATAACTTCTGAAGTCTATCCAAGCGTCCCACAACACGTCTTTCCAGGTCACACGCATGGGGGGGCAAGGGGACACACTACCCCTGCATTAGCCAGTCCCTTACATTAGCACGTTTGGCTTTTCTGGTCCCAGTTTTAGAAAGGTATTTTATGTGACAACCACCATGGCAATGGCCCCAAAGCGTGTTGCCCAGCGGGTGAGGAAGGGCTGCTCAGATCATACTGACAGCTGGTCAGGCCATGGAGGGATGAGCCTCTCCTTACCCTGCCTTCAAAAGCACGCTCGCGGTTTCACAGCACCTGGTTCTACTTGACAACGGCCTGAGCAATAAACCGTGAGTACGACCAAGCTATGTCTCTGCTGAACTCTCCAGCTCAGTGTCCCTTTTATATGGAAAACAACCTATCCCTACATCTTGGCAAGAGACAGACAGCTGATAGCATCGTCCCAGTGCTTCTTGATTTGGAACGGGGCGAGGGAACGCTTTATTTGAGCTCCCTCGTTCTCTGCTGGCAAGCTGTTCAAGCAGCATGTCCTCCCCTTCCAGGGGAAAGCTACCAGAGACATGCAGGGCTTACCAATAGACCTTGAAGACAGTTTGCCCTGCACCTAATGAAGGGCCCTGTCCAGTGCATAAATCACACTGAACTTGTTGGCTCACGAAAATTAGGTGAAATTCCAGAGGGAATTTATTATTCCTCTAATAATTCCAGGTCAGGGACTCTGCCACTGCCAAAGCCTCTGCCGAGCCCGATGCCCTTCTAAATGGAGACAACTGGACTTCGACAAAGAGATGCAGTCAGTCCCTCATAAGGGCTGGGACAGCAGACTAGGATTGTTTCTGCATCATCAGGGAGGATTTTAAAGGCAACGCTCTAAGGAGCAGACTCACCTGTCTGCTACATCTGCTGCGCAACTTCAAAGGAGGGTGTCTGAGACGCTTGGTCACCCTGGGTCTACTTACTAGGACAGGCAGCTTCCCAGCAGATGCTCCATGGAAGAAAAGCTTCCACTCCATCAACTAGGCTTATATCTCTTTTGTTGGCCAGGCTCCCTCCACCAAGGCAGGGGGGAGACACACAGGGCCAGATGCCGCACTCAGTCACCCAGGACAAAGCAAGAGCATCCCCTGGACAGTCAGTCAGTCAAAGTGAACTCAGGGTACAACCCTAAGAAACATGCATGCTTCCTTCAACCCTCCAGGGAATTCAGTCGCTGCAGGTAAGCGTCTATCAGAGCAGAGCTAAAAGCTGGTGTAAAGGGGATAAGAATCCGATCCACGGCTTCCAAGAACTAAGTTTAACAAGTCCACTCTGCTTAAGCAACTGCGTGACTCTCCCATCTGTTGCGACATCATTTCTTCCAAGCTTTCCCAACTGAACGTGACCTGCCAGAGACCCGGGAACCACCGCTGCCCACGGCTCGTCTGGCACAACGCTACAGCTATTTCCTACGGGACTAAGCTAGGGGCTTATCATGGAATTATTAAAATAGACATATTTTCAATGGCCAAAAACCTCTAATAAATAAGGGGAACTAAAGACGGACAAAAGGCCCCAGGAGAATACAAAAATAAACGAAGGACTGCACTTCTGATATATTCGCTTTTAAATCCATTTTAAGATTTGCTGATCATTCTGTATATAAATATATAGGATACTTATCTTATAGACACAGATACAGACTTTCCATATATATCATATCATTAATAAATGTCTCTATATCTTATCTTTGAACAACAGTAACAGAAATTGCATGATGTGACATTTTTAAAAGTGCCTATCTTATGTCACGGACCCATTTAATATCATGAGACTACCGTACTTCACAGGTTTCCTTAGTACCTTCTCCATGCATATATTGGAACCTGCATATAATGATCGGTGAAAACAACTTGGTTGTTTCCTCACCACAAAATTTTATCTAATACTAAAAATTCAAGAAACATTTCAACTTCTAAGCTGGCTCAGCAAACGCTGCCTGCTGCGAAATGTCTTTGGAAATTAAAAATACAGGGTTAGATCCTGTAAAATCCATTTTATGTGAACAGCTGCATTGGCTTCAAATCTGAGGCTGCTTGCCTAAGAATTACACACTTGAGTAAAGGTTTGTCTGGCAAGATCAAAATGACTGGCTTTGTTTTCTAAATTCTTACAGAAAGCATTGTGAAAAACTTCTAGTAAATACAATCCAATTCTCTGCTGCCTGACTTTGCCTTACAAAATGCATGGGAAAGGCTATATGTAGCCTATATTTCAACCTGCAAGATACAAATCAAGGCTATATAATATCAATCTATTTTATGAAAGTTTCTAAAGAAAGCTGCTCAAGAGCTGAACTCTATGTATTATGTAATTGTCCATAATTAATACTTGCTCATTTGAGTTTTGAGTTCTTATTAATTCCTGAGATTAGGAAAGAATGGATACACACATTCATTGCTTATGACCTGGAGAATACCTGCTGGCTAATTTATTTAGAGGAGACCGTGGCTTTCACATGGCTATAGTGGTGGAATTTCCTTGTCATCCTGCCAGATCAGAAAAAAGCAGTGATGGTCCTACTCTATTTAAGCATCTCAGAAAGGCATCTAATAGTGCTACAACATCCGTCCCTACCTCCTTACAAATTACTCACACTATATAAAAATAGTGTTGCTTTGCAGCGAGAAACTGTCATGCAGGCTTTAGAAATATGCATTTCAAACAGTTCACTGTTCTCGAGTTTATATATAAATACAAGGTGTTCTCCCCCCTCTTTGTCAAAGCCACTTTAAATACAAGCTACACAATGCTCAGGCCCACTCGGCATACCTCAGTGGATCCTTACAATAAAGATGGTTCCATTGTCGAGGATTCCAGCTAAGCTGCTTTTTCCCTCTGCTGACATGTATTTGAAGTCCCACTTCAGAGGGACTCGGGAAGATTTTGCTGTTGCTGTCTGTGTCGACTGATATAAAATTTTACAGTGGCAATAATCCAAAAAGAAAGTTCACTAAAAAAGGAAGATAGTTACAAGCTGTAGGCGCTGATAACAGTTAACAAAAAGCAGAGTCCACTGCAATCTGCCAGTAACCTGGTTCAGCAGTCACAGATCAGCTTATTAGGAACTTGCTATTTTTGGGCCTTGAAAATGATCCTGCATGTCTCCAGCGCCCTCCAGATGAGCAAACAGGCCTCCCTTTACATCATCTCATATGCCTTACACAGCAAAAAGAGCAGCCATTGTTTCGTGGGGTCCTTGAGCCTCTAGCAAGTAAACTAGGGCCCAGTTCACAAGAGATTAAAGCTTTTGATGACCCATCCCTGGCCTTCACACTGTGAAGCAGAGGAACCAAAAGATTACCAGTGACCATCCCTGCTTTGCAAGGAGAGGATGCCACCAGGCAGCGGTCATACTCTCCTCTGGGCTGCTGGACGAAAACCCTGGAGTTGGGGCGGGGGAGAGAGAGGGAGGTTCAGCACATTCATTGGATTCACAAGCATCAGGGCTGTAAGGATCCAGTTCAGAAACGATACGATTAAGTAAACTGGGATTCTAATCTGGATCCTACACAAAGGCCCATTTCTAAAACCCACTCTTCATTTTAAGCTAGTGAAATCTAGCAAGAAAAAGATTAACACTAAAGTGACGTGGCATTCTTCTCTATCACCATGATCTGGTGGCCACAAAGGCTACTAGACCACAGTTTCCTATCAGTAGGACTGAGGTTTCTATCCCGGATTGATGAGAGTCTACATACAGCTTCAAAAATGACTTCCTGGAAATCAGACCAGGCAGAAATTAAAACATTTTGATACCACTATTCATCATAATGGAAGATGGCAGAAATCCTTACATTCATCACTCTGAGGATGAGCAGCATGTCCAAGGGAGTGTAACCAGTAAGAGCTGATACACAGAAAGCGTTGCCAACATGCCCTCTTTCAGTCAACATTTAGAAGTTTAAAAATATTGCATAACTTGAACGGGGTAAAAAATGCCACTCATGTTTCAGTCCTTTCTGCAGTGAATCTGTGAATAGTGTGAAGAAGCAATTGTGCTTCAAACTAAATTTAATGTCATCAAAAAAGCATACCATTATGTGATGGGTCCAGCTAAACCCTCAAGCCCCACTCACAAAGTAAACTCCAGGCTCCGTTCCTATAGTAAAGGCCTTCTTTTGTAAGCGCTGTGTGTTAATACAGGGTGCAGAGATGGGGGGAAGTTACAGTCTGCTTCTTGCTTTCAGTTGGGAAGTTTTAGCATTTTCTACTTTAGCTTTTAAGTCACTGGGTTTCTCAAAAAATCTCACCAAGGCCGGTTCATTTAGCAAGGATGCCAGGATCTGCTCAAAAGCAAAAGACCATTCATGGTCTGTGCTGGGAGGACCCTGCATTTTACTGCTTTCAGGCTGCTGTGGTGCATTCTCCTCCTGCAGTTTCTTTTGGTCCTCAGCAGTCGACTCCACTGCCACAGCCGGACTTTTGCCTGGTGACGTGGAACTCTGCAGCCTTCTCCCAACCTCTTCCATCTTCAGCAGGAGGCTGGTTACGACTGCTATAGCCCGATACAACAACTCCTCCTCGGGGTCCCCATGGAACAAGTTGTACAGAGTCTTTGAGAACTGAATGAACTGTGACTGGGGAGAGACAATGAGGAGATTATTCAAAGAACATCAACAGCCCCTCTCTCACCAACAAGCTTCTCTCTCAACCTGCTTTAACTGAGAAGGGCCTAAAGAACACAACCTAAATTTCCCGCTAACGGCACAATAGCCATTTCCCTGTCACAGCCTGCCTAAGCTCATTGCATTATGTAGGAAGGAGAATGGACCTTGATTATATCTATAGAGCGAGAGAAACATGCCCAGATCCTGCTGCAGTATCAAGCCAATCAAATTCCACCGTTTTCTTTTTTGGAACAATGGGGGTTCGGGTCCAGGACTTGGGCTCCTATGCACTATTTTAAATAATAATAGGTGTAGATCAGGTTTGAAATTGCTACTTGTAAAACCCGGATGATAAGCTTGGAAACAGCCAAATGGGTGGCATATGATTGAAAGTCAAAGGGTCCCCAAACACACTGGAATGTAACGATTCCAATTATATTTCATTCAAGTGAGTTTAATCCAAGTCAATTCAAGTCGAGTGAATTTAATCTGCATTTAATCCAAGTCAATTTAATTCAAGTGATCTAAAGGGGACACAGCAATGACGATTTCGACTGGCACATTGAAAGCCATTAAAGTATGGTTCTACCTGGTTCATTCTAGGCAAATCCTTGATATTTTCTTCTTTTTTAAGAAGCTCATCTTGCCACTGCTTCAGATAAGCCTGAATATCAACCTTCCCTTTACCTGCTTGAAGACAAAAGAACATGTCAGAAGCGCTGGATCTCTGCCACAATCCCAGACCCCCAAAGGGAATATCTTCTATTAAGTAACAGATATTTTGGAATACTTGGTTTACATTTTTTGTTTGGGTGTAATGATCACATGGGAAAGGAAGGAAACAATTACCACACAATGTTTCCTGTAAACAACTATACCAACAGACGTCTTATGCCAAGGTCCAGGTTAGAAGCTGAATTGGCATTAAGGTTCAAGTTCAGGCTTAACAGGGGTTCTCATAAGATTTCAGCATAAAATAGTTTTCACAAGACTATCTTCTTGCAGATCTCAGGAGAAATTGTACACAAGATCGTGGCCACAGGCTGACTTAGCACGAGATCCAGCTACAAGGACTGGTTTAGATTTGAGGATTTAAATCCAACTCTCTCCCAAATTCAAATGACCTCAGGTTAGAAGTACCAGAAGTACCTGTTTTAGTCCTGTGCTGCAGGATGTCTCCCAGGTGCTTAAAATATATATTGTTTGGAATTACTCCAGACACAACCTGTATCAATCCAGCAACAAACAGCAATGACTGCTCTAAAGTGCGAATTAAAGGAGAGTGGTCTGGAAGAAGACAATGGCTCATCCAATATTAAACACCGGGGTTTCTCCCCTGGGGCACCAGTTCAAACCTAGACCTGCTCAGACAGCAATGACCAGGAGTCTTTGCTATTAGGCAGGTGCTAGCAGCCCATTTGAAATGAGTTTGTATCCTCCATCTAGTTTCTACACGGCAGGCTCAGGGAGGCCAAGGATTGAATAGACGTATAAATATAAGACATCTCCAGCAGTGACCTGTGCTGAATAAATACAACTACGCTAATACAAATAGCACCGCATTACACATGGTAGCATGGGGCATCCAAGCTGCTAATAAGTTAGGAAAATATACTTCCTCACCACAAACGGCCTTAATTCCTCTCCCTCAAATGCAATACAAGGCTAACAACTGTCTCGATTCACTGATCAGGATTATTTTACCTTTTTCTGGGCTCTTCAAGGCATCAGCTTCCTGACTGTCCACAGAAGAGGAAACTACATTTGAAAAGAAAAATTATTTGTTTCTTTGAGAGATCAAGTACATGCTGTTTTTTCCTTGAACAAAAGTCTCTTCCTCTGGAAGCACATTGCTTAAAAATCATGCTTGCTTTTGTGCTGAACTCTACTGCCACAGAGAAGCAGCTATACACACTTCTCTGCCTCTTAAGTCAACATCCAGACAGCACAGCTAACCAGAGATTGCAAGATGAGCCATAATGTAAACAGATTCTCCCCTGGGATTCGATGCTCAGTAGAACGTGATACCCAACTACTGTAGGTATTGCACCTCTGGTGTGGATTTTGCCCTTAAACATTTGCTTACAAAGGACCTTAGATGAGAAGAACTTCTCAGAAGTTTTCTTTAGAGACCCCCATATCTGGGTGCCCATCTCAGGATGTGCAACTTCAGAAGTGGGAGACAGGTTTTGAAACCTCCCAGAAGTCTAGGCCCGGAAGGGTATGGATTTTGATATTAAACTCCTAGGACAAGAAGCATTCACTTATGCCTGGAGCAAAATGGTAAGTATAATGTCAGCCCTTAGATACTGTATTTTCTCACACAACATATGTACCTTTTTCCCCCCACAATCAAGCCCCTAAAATTGGCATATGCAGCCGAAGCAGGAAAGCTGATTTTTCTGCCTCCGTTAGAAGCACCCTGCTTTGATTCCTGCTCCAAAACCAACTGCCTGCTGGCAGCAGTGGCATTTCTATTCAGGCAGCTGAGGGAATCAATTGACTTAATGGCTCATTGTTCTTCACTCCACAGGTGTTAATGATAGTCTCTCCTTTGTAATGGTCTTGAAGTTCCACTGGCACATTTCCTGTCTGCTAGCTGCTCCTGGTCTCTCCTCTCCTTGCAGCCTTGCAGAACCTTTAGCTCTTTTCAAAATCGCAGATGCACCCATGGACACCAGTCTTCTTCAGAAGCTAAGCTTTCAGCTTTTGGTTAAGTAAGGAAGGGAAGGTGAGTGATTCAAAAATACGGCTGCATAAAGTAGAGACAAAGCTAAACTCTGGAAAAATATTTTTCTTCTTTATTCTGCCTTTCCACAAATAAGGTGTATGTCTTATTTGGGGTATGTGGTATTAGAGACAATATGGTCAAATTAAAATATAAGAACACGTTTAACTGGTGCACTGAGGCTGTGACCCGATACCTTATTTCCTCCCCACCTGTATTCCTCCATTTCGACTGCCTCTTGTCTCAGATAGTACGAAGTGCAGGGAATGGCTTTTGTTTCGCATTTGCACAACACCTACCAGAATGGCTCGGTACTGAGGCTCCTATGTTCTACTTTAATACAATAAATACCAAAACAATAGCGCAAGGCTGCTTACGGCAGTGTATTCCACAGAATCTAGCCATCAACTGGCCCTTTAGCCTGATGCAACCCAAGCATCAAGATAGAGGAAACTGCTCTAAAGAAACTAGGATAGGGTTTAGCCCTCATGTCATTGGTGTCTGTATTTTATACCAGCATTCTTCATCTGCATTTGTGCCTATTACTGATTAGAGCTGCTAAAACCTACCACAGTACAAGTAACCGACTCGCACTACTAATTCTGTGGGCTGCATGAAAGATGCTGGGGCTTACCAGTGAGCTGGCTGAAGTGAATCAACTCTTCTTTGGAAAGTTCAATGCCTTTTGAAGGGCTTAGAGATTCCACTTCAGTAAAAGCTGCAAGAAACAAAATTCATGTAGCCAATTTTAAGTGGGCACTGTCAGTAATGCTTAGCTGATCAACCTTTAAGAAAGAGCCAAGAAACTTCTAACTCCCTTAAAGCTTCTCAGTACTCTATGAACTGAAAAGAAAGGAAGAAGGAAAGAGAGAGTACGAAGGAGTACTGAGCAAGCAGTTCAGATTCCCAGTGCTGGACAAACGGTCCTCAGAACTGATGACAACAAACAACACTAATAAGAATTTCTGAAAAACCATAGAAACACAAAACTTTTGCCAATGAATCGTGTATGCTGACAGCACAGACAACATATGGATATGTCTGTCTTTGCGAATAAGATAGACATGCTGTAGGACTGGTCTGGTCCAGGAGAATAAATCACTCTGGGTCTAGCAGGCACTGATAGCACAGCTGTAGGTTTGCACTGTGAGGTCCATACCAAGGGGGGTGGGAAATGAAATCAATGTGTAGGGCTAGAAAGTTAAAGGATGATGAAGAGAATAACAACCAGAAGACCACACACACCAACAGCAACTGACTTACCTGGAGGGATGTGCAACTTAAAAAGCAGCTTCAGTTTGTCGGTGAAACTTCCGTTATACAAAATATCTGTCAAAGGAGAAGAGCAAGACGCTTCATTTAACTAGTTCAAAGCTTTGGAAAAACCTTGTGAACCTAGGCAGAAATAGCCGGGGGTGGCTAAAGCTGGGCATTATGCAGCTACCTGGCACAGGGAAGAGCTGCGGAAACATGCAAGAATGACAGCATGCCATACAATGACCTCAGGGTTTGTCTACACTATGAAGTGAGTAGGGTTTCGTAGACATGGTAATATAGTTCAATCCGCTCATTTTCAAACATTGCTAAGAATCTAGACAGCAGGCAAATGTTTACTTGGCCAGTCAGAATATGCCTTCCCCAATACGGGGTGAAAAAATGCAGGCAAAGACGCTGGAATTATAGGCAGGGCCACATGCATGTGTAAGTACTTGCTATATGAAAACTGCATCCTGCAAGAAATACAGTGCTGACATTTCTCAGCATTTTCTTTCAACTTTTGATTTGGGCACAACTCCATTTAGAACGAGATGCAAAAAACATATTAATATAACATTAAAATTGTCCAGTTACATTCACTTTAAGTCTAGAAAAAATATTGTTCCATCAGGAACGGTAACTTAGCTGCAAGACATGTCCTCTCTGTGTGATGACATAGTTTGAGGAAGCATTTATCATCAACCAGATAGCTTATGCAACACAGTAAGTTATTTCCTAACTCTGAGATTTCAACCTTATGGTCCACTAATATAGCCCCAGCATCGAAAATTGCATTAATTGATGAATATTTCAGAAAAATTAGCAGTACGTAAAGTCTGCGGTTACTACAAGAAACTGCTCTGCAGAGCAAAGCAAGGATGTGCAATAGTAAGTTTTCACCATTACCAGCCAGACTCACACTTGTTGTTCACCCCCACTCCTAAGTGAACTCTGCAGCCAGGTAGCTCAATCTACCTGGGTCTTTAATCAAGTTCTCTGCAGGATACCAAACACTGTTCACACTAATGGGTGACAAGAAGAATGGAAATCCCATGTAAGTACAGTACTTGAACCTGACATTTTCATACCGAGCACGCAGGCAAATTCTTTGAAGTTTATAAGGCAATCCGAGTTCTCGTCCAGCAGCCTGAACGTCCACAACGCGAGAGAGTCCTTGTTTGCACAATGTGCCCACGGGCTCAAAAGATGATAGAGAACCCGAAACTGCTGGCAATCGATCCGATACTGTTCCAGGTAAGGCAGACTGGGATCGTGGTGTCTCAGGACTGGACTATTTACACTCCAGTAGCAAGATAGAAAATGTTCTTTCTACAAAAGAAAAAGGCATTGGAGGAACAGAAAGGCCTTTTGTTTGCAGGAGGGAAAAGCAGAGGGTTTTTTTGTCTGTTTGTTTTTAAGACTGAGTTGATTAAAAGTTGATATGAAAGGCAGGATTCAAATCCTTGTTTAACACATGCTGAAATGGTAGCATGCCCCTATTATATATTCACCATAATATACCGATAATTTTGCAAACAAAGACCGTAAGGAGAAAAGCAGCCCATTACCTTGAATAATTCATAAAGCTCTTCCAGGTCACTAGGACTGAATTTTACATCCTGACATACGACACGCAGCTGAAACAAATTAAAATAAAATAAAACAGTAACTTTCCCTGCTTTGATCCAAAGGCTGAGAGATTTCAGCTCATATTAGAGGGCTGGTTTGAATCTTCCTCCATATTTTCTGCAGAAGTACTTATGGAATGGGTATGGAACTTGTTTCTAAACAAATCAAGGATCACATGTAGCCCCCCAAAGAAGAGGATGAACACACACCGCATCCCATGCTGGTGTTTATCCTATGCTGTAGGCCCAAGACAATGACTCTCAAATACCAAATGATTTACCCTCATCCAATGTGAGCTTCCTTTGCAAGTGACAAACGGCACATTCAGCCCTTGCAAACAAGAGTTTATTTTCCAATGCAGGGAATAAGGACTCCAGCACACTAACTCAAGGGCAGCTGCAAGAGCAGAGTCCACAGGCACTGAATACTGACCTCACGATAAGAAATAAAAATGCACATGGTCACAGCACTGAAAACACTGTTACTGCAGCATTTAGAGTGACTATTTACTGTAGTGTAGACAGAAGTCTTGTTAATTGGTCTGGTTTGAATGTTGGCCATTGAAACAAGCCGGCAAACAAAGGAAACTGCCTTCAACCTTCAGGTGGGAGCCTGAATTTTCAGGAGCTTGTGCTATAACCAAAGAAGAGATACTTTGCAACTACAGACACCCATATTCTATAAACACATGCAAAAGATATTTTTATCTTGTTCCAGCATGTTAAATCTTTTTGGTGGCATTTCAGTTGGCTTCCCAGCTCAAGAATCAAGTGAAGAAACATTTTACTGTGTCACTAAGGCCTTTTCACATTGCCTCATGTCTCTAAGGGAAATGCATTAACAATATAACAGCGACACACAGAAATATAGGTCAGCCTGTTCCAATCCATGTGAAGCTTCACAAAAGCTAAACCCTTTTGAAGCCAGCTGGTGATGGTGCTGCCACCAACTAGAGCAGCAGGTCAAACTGTGATTTTCAGATTCAAAAGAGCACAGGGCAAACCCTGAGTTACCAACAGGCCAGGGGGATTTAAGCCCGGAGGGTGCAACACACTGGGTCACTGATCATTCCCTTGCACTTCCCTCAAGGAGGAGGAAACCTATCAGAGGGAAGAAGAAAGGCAATATCAACTGCTGTGCAATGCCCAGGACTTCAGTCCTTCCAAGACACTCACCACATTCTGCTTTGTAGTAACTTCAAGGGTCTGGATTACATACAGCCTGTTCCTGCTGCGCATGCTCTGGACATCCTCATATCGAATATCACCATATCTCTATGGGTTGGGGTGAACAGACAGACAAACAAGAACACAAACCCCAAAAAAACAAGTTCTATGAAATCAGTTATTTCCAGACAGAGTCATCCACAGTGTCACTAAATCTTTCTGGCAGCTAAAAAGAGCTTTAGTATCAGATGTCTAGACCAATGGTTCCCAAACTTTTGGGACAAACAAGATCACCAACCTTCAATGTTTCTTGCAGGCCACCGTGGCCCCTTCACATTGTACACCTGGGCTGGACAGGACTACCTGCAACCCTATCATCACAGCTTTAGTGACCAGAGATGGGGAGCCATTGAATCGGACAAAGATCCAGCAAACATGGTCCACACACACTTGTCCTATTTTAGTGCAGAGGGCTGAACTAGATGACCTTTTCAGGTTCCTTCTAGACGGGCATGTCTATGAAAGCTGCTACTAGTTCACTTTCCTCCAGGAGCAAAGAGGAAGCAGGGAAGTGATTCATAACTAGTTTTCTGGCATGCTCCTGGGACAATACCATTAGGCAATGCCCTTAACTAAAGCAGATTTCAAATTTACAACTTAAGCTTAAGTTAAAAGATACTAAAAACTACAGGCTTTTCTACTTATGGACCAGAAGTGGCTACCCTGGATGGGTTAGACGTGGGGGAGGAAAAAAACCCAAAACACTGGATTTTAGAGTCTGAGTAGTACCAAACATCATTCACGCATTAAGATTTTCATCTTTGAATTCAGTGTTGTTTAATCTTCACCAAATCTGAGCGAGGCAACACCACCACAAGGTGTAATACTGGCCTCTTACTCACAGTTAGTAAGCGGAGCCATCTGCAAGAGGACAGTTCTCTTTTGTAATAACATCAAGGTTTCAACATCTGTTCTCATTCCACATTTAAAAAAATAAAAACAAACCTTTTCACGCAAAAAAGAATTGCATCGCAACAGGGAAGTCTGGTTAGAAAGGGAAGACAGGCTCTCATTGCACATTTGGGCAGTCTCAGCACAGGCCTCAGATACGGGAAACCCAGGTCCAGAGTCAGAGTGATGATGCCAAAACAAACCTTACTATTCTGAATTGGGCAAAGAAGGCATTTGAACCTAGGTGTACCACATCTCAGGTTGGTGCCCTCACCACCAGGCCAGAGCAAGAGAGAAACACAGCTCTCTCTGTGTCCCTTCAATGAAAACCGTATCAGAATTCTGACATGCTGTACTTCCATCAAACACCGCTGCTTCAATGAAGCGGCACAATCCAACAAAATTTCATCCAGTCAAAAATGCCCCAACCAGCTCTATCTGTTGCCCTTCACATGCTGAGAGCTCTGACAGCTAAGGGACTTCTTGACAAAAAAAGAGAGGCAAGATTTGGTTCAGAAAAAAAGGTCTTCCCTTTAAAAGACATTAAATAAATCCCAATACTGTACAAAGTCTACACACAACATAATGAACAGAAGAATACGCACTTCGTTTGCCTCTCGGATCAGGTCGGTGATATCTACTTTTGGGTGGTCACTCTTGGCATTGGACAGGTTTGAAGCCTGCTGCACAGCTGGAGGTAAGGGGCTGTCCTTGTTAGTGACACTGTCAAAAAATCTGCAAGACAGATATTAAATTAGTGACATCAGACTTAAAGCAAAAGTGGATACTACCACACCTGAGTCTTCTATGCTGGGAAGAAGAAAGTGGATCAAGGAAAAGGAATATTTCCTAAATGGCAGAGAGAAGAGGAACAGATCTAGGAGATCTATTGCTTCCTGTCTGCTTCAGAAAATCTTCTGTGAGCTTTTTTAGAATTGTACCAAATTACTGCAGATTCCATGAAGTGTGCCCAAAAAAAAAAGGTTACTAGATAAAATGTTAGAAGCAGCCATTCAAAAATGGGCTGGCATGATTTAGTCCAGCTGGGGAAAGAGGTATCCAACCTCATACAGTTTGGGTTTCCTAGTTAAAACTCAGCCCATTCTTTCTTTTAGTCAACCTAGGTTGCAATATTGTACTTTGGTTACTTGTTTAATTAAGAATTTAAAGCTATCACAGCTAGAATTTGAAGTACAGTGTTAGTTTACATGGTTTGTTGTAACTATGAATTTCCTTGACCAAAAACTCAGATCAAATAGCTCTGAATGCCATTCGATGAGCCTGTGAGTTTTCAGCTCTGAGTTGAAAACTGCCCAAGATTAGTAGTCGTGTCCCTTTACCATTACTGTACCATAAACAGATCTCATAGCTCTTATAGGGACAGCATGTGCACTGTGCCTGCTCTTCTGTCACCGTAACTCAGAATAGTAACATCAGCAACACTAAACTGAGGAAGGTGTTACAGCCTGAACCAGGGCATTCTTGCCTACCCTGCATCGGTTCAGTATGCATTTTTAACAGGCATATTTAGGGACCTACTACTCTATACTAAACTCACATGACAAAATGAATTATCTTGTCTTGACTATTCTAACTGTAATGCTAATGCTTAAGGATGGAGAAGCCAACAGACTCTGCAGTAAGAATATGATTAAGGGGTCCCTAGTCCAATGTATTAAATATGTAGGGTACTGCAGTATTCTCTGGGTTGCTTGGTTGGTGAGAAAAGGGAAAGCATCCAGATATTATAAATGCCTGCATATGTTCTGTATCAGTTTTAAAATGTACAAAATGCATATCTGTTTTAATAACTAAGGTTGAAGTTTTCAAAGAAGCATAATAAAATCAGGCACACATCTCACTGAATTTCAGCATGAGCTGGCCATTTTACTCAGCTCAATTTGTCTGCCTTTTCCAAGCAACAGATCTACATGCAACTACAACTGTGTCCCTGAGTTGCTTGCAGGAATTAAGAAATGCACCACTACCTGTTTAGAACAGTCACTGCCTCTGCATCATCCTTACAGGTCAGGAGTTTGTCCATGTTATAGTCCAGCACTGCAAGACCCAGCTGCAGGATTGCCTTTATCCCATCATAAAAGAAACAGTCAACCACGTTGACTGCACTTTCAATGGGCAGCACACTGATAAAGAGGGTAAGGAACCAGGAGAGGGAGACTGATGAGAAGAAGGTCATGTCTGTCATGTGGTCTGTCAGCTGAGGCAGATGATCCCTGATGAGTTCCTCAAACACTGCCTGATCCACCAAGGCACCTGCAGGCAGATAAGGACACAGTCACCAAAATGTTAAGATTGTGAACAGACAGAAGGTTTTTCTAAGCATTTCCCAAGTGCCAACAGAAATGCCATTACTCGTAACACAGACTGAATTACTGCCATAGCCTGGCATCAGAAACAACAGGAGCAGTTCAGGGTGTGGGACTATACCAGTCATGGTCAGGATGTGTTGGGGGCCATGAAGACAAAAACACAGGCATGCCCAGGAAGGAACATGCTATTACTTTTGAGAAAGCATAGTCTTCCTGGTTTGCAACAGGAAGAGAAAAGACTTTCAGGTTTTTGGGGGGGTTTTATTACAACCCTCCCCCCCCCTAAATTACCAAGGGGACCAAGCAGGAAAACAGAGAGCTTTTTTCAAACTTTCATTTTCAAATTGGCTAGATTTTCATTTAATTGTCTTCGTATAAGTCCAGCATATAACTGAAGTTTTCTACATGACTGGATTTCCTGAATAGTCTCTCTACCATAATAACACAAAAATAAAATGCTGCTTTCACTCCGTAAGAAGGGCTTTGGGATATTCCTGATGTTCAGCTTTGCTTCCTAAACTACCCCAACCAAACCCAACAACTTCCCCCTGCCTGCATTAGCTAGCGTTTCATTTCCATTTTAAAAAGATCATTCCATTTATGTTTTCAAGCAGACGAAAAAAGACAAAAGCACATTACCGATGATTCGACGATTGAAATAATCAGGCAACATTCTTTCACACACAGCAACCAATAGCCAGAAAGCTTCTTCCTCTTTAGCATACAGCAGCAATACTGATGTCAAAATGTTCATTGCCTGAAACATTCAAGCAGGGCAGGAGGCATTAGCAAAGACAGACAATGGAAGCACTCAGTACAATTCAATTTTGCTCTACATGTTACATACTATGTATATTTCTTAAAGCTTGTGTATCATGTGTTTTCATAGTTCAGGCCAGATAAGCAACTCTAACTATCTGTGGACCTATGCGACAATACAGTTAAAATGCACAGTACAACATTCAAGCTATATTCTGTACACTCAAAAGTGTGCTATAATGTAAGCCTCATAAATATCCAAAGATTACAACAGATAAAGCCATGTCATAAGCAGTCTCTAGTGCCAAACAAGTACAGCACAAAAATCAGTATCACTTAATAGTTTGGAGTTTAAGCCAGAAGTAAACTGATGAATCTACAGAAGTGTGAAATATTTTATATAACATTGCTATAATAACAGTTATCATGCATTAATGTAAGTAATGGTTAGACAACCAACGTGTGCAATCTCAGGGGAGTCCCACCTGACAGTACCCAATCTTGGGATTTCTGTATGCATAGGCCGTGAGAACTCTCCGGAGTGCAGAAATGCCAGTGTCACTCTGAAATGCTGGGTGCTCAGGCAGGGAACGACGCAAGTCTCGCTCAATTTCATCAGTAGCTAAGGTGCTTGTCCCAATGGACATTTCCACCACTTCGGTGTAATAACCAGGGTTGGTAGCCATGTCATTAACAGCGCCTGCCAACATGTTTTATTGTACAACGTGAGATGACAACAGTAGAGTACCACATCAGTTCTTTACAAAATGTACAAAAGTTCAAGTAGCTATTAAACTATATCAACGTTGTGATTCTCTAGGACATTATCTCAGTATTACACAAGAGTGGCATTATTGAAATCGATGGGCCCCATACTGGCTTAACACTGAATTGTAAAGTGAAAAAGGTAGTCAACATAATTAACATGGTACCTTCCTTTGTATTACATACCTAATTTCTCTTCCCTTCCATAAAAAAAACCAAACCTTTTTCTATCTGTAACTGTGCATGTCTTTTCTGGGAAAGACAATTTTTTCTTCCTCCATAAAGCTGGTCAAACCATTTCTGATCTATGCACTTTTCTGAAAGCACCTGTTTTTCTCAGCAGGAACAATCTAAGCTTTCTGTATCAAACATGCTCAAACACCAAGCTGATGTGTGGCATAAATGCCCAGACTTTGAAGAAAAGCTAACAATTAAATGACTGTTGTGTTCATAAACTCTCAGCAAGAGCTATCACATGGTATACTGGCTGGATAAATTTAAAAGTAATTGTTATGGTATACTAAACCTCTGGAAGCACTACACAAATCATCACTGATATGGGGAGGGATGGGAGTGGAGAAGACAGCCAAAGACTTCCAGTGCAACCATCAACATGTCCTTGGGGCAGTTTCCACAAGCGCTGTAGTTAATGGGAGCTGCAAGTGCACAGTGCCTTACTCTGCACATCAGTACTTTGGTTGCAAAATGCAGATGGTGATAGTACTTCCCTGCCTCATGAACAAAATGAATTCATCTGTACAAACTGCTTGTCAAAGGAGATAAAGATATTCTGTGATAAAGGCCATGAAAGCACTTCTGTCATTTCTACATGCATATGCCTTTAAAAAAACTGCAACTAAAACCTGTTATGTTTATAACCAGGAATCTGTGATTTAAGTAGCAGTGTCAAAAAGTTAGTCAAAATCCAAATAAAACTCTCTACTAGAGAAGCTACTGGTTTGTGAAGCTGCCATCCCTACCAAAAGCTGTTTAAATTGAACTAATGAACAACGTTTCATGATAAGGTTTTAAAATGAAGTCAGAACAGGGTTAATCTAATACTGTCCCCTTGAAACTTTAGAGCATTGCAGGCAACATACCAATGAAACTAGCATAATTTTACTGGTAGAGGTTTAAGAAGCTGTTGAAGTCAGCAAATGAGTCTTTTAACAGTCAAGAATATAGGCTTGGGCTTGTTTTAATTCAAGACTGTAAGATCCTTACCTGGCTGCTTTAATGCTTCTTTCTTCAGAAATTCAAGACTTTGCTGCAGCAGAAAACAGCAGTTTTGACACAGTGTCTTTGGTCGCTAACTAGAACGTTCCCGTCCCTAAAATTCACTATTATTCAGTACCTGAGAAGAGAAGCCACAGCTCTCCTCTTAATGTCTCCGGGATCCCTCGTACTACTAGGTCACGAGTCTTCTTTGTCCGAAACGTGCTAACTCCACGGCCGCATTCTACAAAGAGGATATTCCAGGATTGCTCTTTCATTTTTTCTTTTAACTATCAAAGCAAAAACAAAAGTCCAGTTAGCAAGTCAGTCAGTCTGGAAGTCAGTCCATATGCTGAAAGGAGAGGAGCAAATGGTACTCTTGTTACACCAACATAAATGGGAATAACAAGACTTAAGTCAGTACTGTTGCTCTGGACTTGCATTGGAGTAGGTACGAGCAGAACCGATTCTCTATACGGTAGGTCAAATTAAGTAAGGAAACACAACTGTAAGCAAACTGATTACTTATTTTCCATATCCCATCTAATACAATGGGAATGAGACTAAATTCCTCCATGTTTATTCACAGCTAAATATATTTCAGTCTCCTCAATATATTTCAGTCTCCTCCATACAGGAGACTGTCGGTAAAGCTAAGCAAAGGTGATAAAGTTGGCATTTTTTTGCCAATAAAATGCAATCAAAACTAAGAGAGAGAGAGAGAGAGAAGAAGTGATCCAAGCAACTCATTTCCTAGTAGGATATAAATCTTCCAATTATTCATTAATGTCTTCCTCGCATCAACAGCTCTTACTTGAATGATTGTCCTTGAGGCCCTTTTGGCTGCAAACCACCCCAGAGATTTGTCCTCTGGGAAAGCTGTGCTGTGTGGAGAGATTGACAGTCAAAAGACTTCAGTGGGGCAGAAGAAAGTTTGCTAAGGGACATAAATGTCACTGTTGTCAGGCCGGGCTTTGTAAAAGGCTGCAAAAAAAGTAACAGCTATCACCACAACATATTGCTAGTATGGACGTGGGCGATGAGAAAAGTCAGTACTCAATGCAGGGCAGCCATGCCTATTATCTAGGAACCTTACCTTCTCCTATGGAACTCTGTGGCTGCTTTTCATTGCATGGGGGTGTGTGGAAAGTCCCTATAACATCAGCCAATTTTTAAACATCCTCATATTTTGCTAGAGATGGTCAAAAATAGAAAAAAAATCTTCTGGGTGAAACAACCTGCTGGAATGAGATGGGCCACTCCAAGGGCAAAAGATGAAGGGAAAAAGGGGAACTAGAGAAGGAAAAGAGCAAGGCAGAAAAGGAATAAGCATAGAAAAAGATAGGGAAAAAGAAAATGAAGAAGGCACATGAGGCAGACTGCTCACAGGGGCCAACTTCAAAGGCCTGAGTAAAGAGACAGTGAAAGCAATGTTATGGCCCCGATACATCAATGTAATTAAAAAAAGGGGTGAAGAGTTTAAAATTCAATAGGACATCTCGCTTGCTTAATTATGTTGAGCTTATATGCTTCCTGTTTACGTGCCCACAAAATGCTTCTTGCTCACCTCAGCAATTAGCCTACTTCCCTTTGATATGGGAACCAGATGACAAAACAGGTTATTCTGGTTTTTGCCTCCTCTCTCACCCCGTGTTGCGCCACCTCAGATGGCCAGATCCAGGACACAGTGGGCTGGGGAACTGGGAAGTATCCCATAGGTGCTCCAGGCTCTCAGTCTTTTCTGCCCATGGTCTACTTACCCATTAAGCGTTCTGCAGCATCACGCTGTTCTCAGAGCAACTCCAAACAAACAGAACTAAAGGTGAATCAATAACTAGAACAATATGAAGCAGAAAATCTGGACTAGTTTAAGACGAGCACTGAGGACTCAAAATACATAAGTCCATATGAAATCCAGAGCACATCATATATTTATCTGGCATGAAACTGAAGAGAATATTGTAGTAAACTAGTCCATTTCTGCTAAAACCCAAGAATGGATTTCTCCTGAAATGTCCATGACCTCAGTGAGTCTAGTCGAAAGAGGAAAGCCTATTTGCATGACTAAGAACTGGTGAATAAGTTCCTTACTTAAGCAAAACTGAAGTCATGAGTACACTGTCTGAGTAAGGAGAGAGAAGTGTTGAATATAGCTCTTTGCACGGGACAAGACTTGCATGCTACAATGAACTTCATTATGCGGGTAAAATGCAATTCAGCTTTCCATGATCTTACAGGCAGGGCAATTAATGATTACTATCACTATTGCTACAGCTTGGGAACAGCATGTGCACTGTTACTCCATTTTGTCCTTTTTAATGTTTCAGGAATGCTCACTCTGTGATGGGGAGCAAGGATGCCTTAGGACGCCCCAGACATCAGGATCTCAGGGTTATGAGGTTCTTTGCCAAGCAATCAGGACCCGGGCATCTCCAGAAGAACCAACTGGAACTGGGGCTCTCAATGTTTCTGGGTCTCTCCTCTGCACTGGTGTCTTCTCATAATCAAGCCTGCTGGAATTTTGGCAGCCCAGGGAATCAAGATAGTGGGCTCTACGCTTAAGTGCGTGTTGGGGAGCAGGGGAAGAAAGGGGAACTGGGCCAAAATGAAACGATAAATAGAAACGCAATTAAAAATTACAGAATGAAACAGTTCAGAAGTTCCAATTTCTCTTCCAAACCAGAATGAAAACTTCTTTGGAATACAGGAATTTCTCATAGAACAAAAACTCTAGGTTTTGACTACTTCTGGTCCCAATCCCACAAACTGGGTTTCTAATGTAAAAAGTAAATAGAATTTTTTTAATACATTTTCCAAGCCTACCTCATACATTAAATAGCAAAAATAAGGCATAGATCCATTTTTATCACTAATAAAATAAGTATCTTCTCCAGATCATAATGTTGTTACTAAGATGTGCATAGGGAATGAAGTGAGGGGGAACAAATTAAGCTGATCTCTGGATTGCATTTTATTTGTTCCCAAACCATTTCCTGTAGTTGTTAAGTCCTGGCAATTCAAATGGATGCGATATTAAGTACATGCTCAGTGCTACAAAATATTATACTATTTATATGACAATTACAACAATAATGGCAGCTCCTTCCTGTGGGAGGCAGAAGAGCTGGATGATATTGCTATGGAAGGATAGGTATATGCTTATTAAACAAGATGAGCAGAAATTGAATAATGTGATATACAAGCCCCTTTGGAAATATAATAAAGAAGCAGAGTAGGCGGAGGAGAGAAGATTGCCCAAGCAATAGGGGTGGGGAGGAAATCAAGTTTTAACTGAAATAAAGTTTCCACTTCAATTTAGTTCTTTTCAAATTAGAAACAGAAAGTTGCCCGCTTCCTTACCATTTTAGAGTCGAGGTTCTCGGCATCCTGAGGATGGAAAACAGTCATAAGGGCTTCCGTGCTGACAGTCTTGCTACTGTCTTTTTGCCCTATCGACCGTCCCTCGTAATAATCCACCAAGTTATCAGGGTCAGGACTAACGGCAACCTACAGAAAATACATTAAAACCCAACAGTCAGAAGTCCTCAAAAAGCAGCACTGATAAGAGATACTATTCAAATATCACTACTTGTGCACATTTTAAGAACCAACAGACATCAGACACATTATTATAATGTAATGATTATACAGGATTCAAAGACATGCTAAAAGTCTCCTACAGCAAGTTACAAATAATCCCTTTTCTGCTGAATTTACACCTGAATTTAAGGGGTAGCACTTGAAAAGGCCACATGATGCAGCAAGAATTTTATGCCTTTTTTTCATGACAAACCCTCGTGGGACCAAGAGCTACATAAAATACATGGACAAGATCAAAAGCCACTGAAGACAAACAAGAGACTCCCATTGACTTCAACAGAATCAGAGACACGGACAAGAGCTGCCATGTATTAAAACTAGCAGTTAAATGCACTGTATCTTTTTCGTCAGCCCAATATTTCTGATAGCATTTTAATAAAATAAGTCAAAACATAATGAGCTCAGCACCACTGCCATTCAGCAAGTTCCTTTCAGCATGCATGCACCTTAAGTGGAAAGATGATGAATTATAAAGAAATATGGTAGAGTAAAAAGGGGCAAACAACTATGGAAGAGCACATGTGGCCAATCGAAAAGCCGAAGTTCATGAGAAGGCCAAACCTCAGCACCACGATGCCACAAAAGTGGCTGCTCCCTCCTATAGATCAGGGGTTTTCAACCTTTTTTAACAAGTGTAGCCTTTCTGTCTCAAAGTTTCAGCTCACGTACCCCTTTATATTTTTCTCTTGTTTCTAAGGGGAAGATCAAGGCCCCATGGTGGAGAAGGAGGTAGGGCTGAGCCGGGACAGAGCCGTGAGAGCGGTTTATCCGGGGGCTGGGAGGGGGGGCAGCTCCTGCTGCTGCATGCACCTCGGCAGAGTTCCAGGGGACAGACGCCCTCCACATCTGTGCCTGGGGCAGAGGCAGCTGCTGTTGCAGGCTGGACTCTGCACCCCACTGCCACTGCCCCAAGAGCCACGCGATGCCAGGCGGGCAGGGGACAGACACAAGCAGGCAGATGCAGACACACACGCGCGCAGATGCAGACATGCACACCCCACTCCCCAGCAAGTAAGTGTGTGGGAGAGGAAGGGCGAGGGTGGGGGCCAGATCGGGAATGCTAGGGGAAAGTAAGCGGTGCCCCTCTGCAGACCGCACGTGCACCGCCCGGCCAGAGCGGCGGGAGGGGGGCGGTAGTGACAGCAGTGGCCACCACATGCAAGCCCCTGCCCCACCCTGGCTGGCTGGCACGTGCACAGCCTGCAGAGGGGCACCGCTGTCCTCGCCCCTGCTCCTGGGAGTGGGCATAGAGAGCGAGCTGAGGTGGGAGGTGGGGAGGTACCATGGTGTGCTGCGTGGGGCCAGTGGCACCTCGTGCATCCCTCCCCCTCTCCCAGGTAAGAAGCAAAGTATGGGAAGGGGCCAGGGGAGACACTGCCACCATGCCCCAGGGTGTGCTCCGCCCCGCCCACCTGCCCACCCATACATACTCCCTACGACCTGTCTGACTACCCTGGGGGGTATGCATACCCACAGTTGAGAACCCCTGCTATAGATCATTGCTGTTGATATTCAACCATCTTGGGTTTTTTCGTTGCTCACCTTAATTTTTAACCCTTAAGAACAGAACTCCAGGAAGAGGCTTTGACAACAAGCTATTTTTCCATGCTGAGCCAGCAGATGAACTGCACCGTTTCAGATCCCATTTTGGAGGCAATTCCAACCACTTATGATTTTTCAGCTGTTATTCCTCTAAATTGTTCTGAGCTGTGCACAGCAACAAGAAGGGCCATCTGTACTGAGTCAAAGGTTCTTTGTTTCATAAGTACTTCACTATATACAGCTCCCGTATCATCAAATATTAGGCTTAGAAAAAACTGTACATTACCTATAGGTTAACTACAGTTGTCTGCTCAACTCTGCCTATATCCCTGCTCTTGGCAGAAAACCTCTCTGAGAGACAATGTCCCCAATGCTGATGATTGCCAAGAAACGTATTAGAAAATAAAAATGGAACAATGTTCCTGCGTAGCTGAGACACCAGTCCCTGGATACTGTACTCTTCAGTGACAGGACTTACCCTCGATTTGCTCAGTGTATAAAGATTTCCTAGAGTTTGAGACTGTCTGTTCTTAATGCTTGCTGGAGCAAGCAGAGATACCTAGCATTTTCCACACGTAGCCCTCCCCAGTACAGAATTAAGTTAAGCAATGGTAGGGTTATCCTACAGGAAAGTCACGTAGCTCCCAAACAGTGCATGCCAAGAGTTAAAGCCTAGCAAACTGTTCTATATCTGGAACCTGACTGATCAGGACATTGTAAATGAAGGTTTTTTGTTAGCTCCTTCACTGAAAGTCGAAGTAAAATTCCAATCAAACCAGGTGCCTAAATGAATGAAAAATATGAGGAAAGCATGCCAAAGACTACATTAAAAAGTGCTGGTTTCAGATGGTTTGAGGGTTATCTTCTGGATCCCAGAGACCTTCTAACATAATACAGCTTGTACAGTTTTGGCCATGTCTAATAGGAGAAAATGTACAGAATGACAGGGAGCCTGAGCCAAACCCTCAACTGGGACAAACTGATCCAGCTCCACTGACTGCACGGGATCAATTTTACCCTGGCTGCTGGCTTTTGGTTTTTAAGTAGAGGAAAATGGGTTTAACATTCATTTTCATTGTTTGTTTGGTTTTTTTTTTAAATGTGACTGCTTACAAAATCCAGGTATCAGATATTTTGAGGACTGATACTGCTGCGCCCCTGACTTTATATCCAGTCCCATTCCACGTTAAAATCCAGATGCTTTACGGCGAGAACATAGAACACAGACTAAGACAGTTAGCTTCTTACTGGACAACGTGCTTATTTCAACACCCTCCCATTAAGCAGTTGTTAAGAAATTAGTATTACCTGTGCTGTCACCTCTGGATTTGCAGCGTGCTGTGGACTTGACGTCGCACCACATTTGAGCCTAAGCTTTGCCACCAGTTGCTCAAAGTCTTTAACATCTGTGAAACGAAAAGCTCTTTTTCCTTTGATGCTAATGCTGACTCCTCTGTTAGCTGGATCAGCTTTATCCACACCTACAACCTAAGGAGACAAGAACATACAAATTAGTTGTCCCATCCTTTTACCTGATTTTGTCAGCTTGAGTTGAAACAGAAAATAGCAAGTGTACGTAATTAAGAAAGCTCTCCCCCTCACTATCACCAATGACAATACGGATAAAATTAAACCACTACCCAAGCAGAATTAATACTGTGGGAATGTTCAAGCCCATTATCATGAGGCACAAGATAAATTACTTCCATCATAAAAACCAATCATTACTGGGGAAAAGACTTTCAAGAGATGAGCACATTGAATGCCGAGCACATCTGAATATCTAGTCCCCTGTGACTGCTGAAACTGGTGCATCTAACACTGTGATTTGAATTCAGTCAGACTCTGGCTCTTGAAAATAATCAAGTGAAACAGGTTGGACAGGAAAGGCCCTCCGCTGAGAATACCCTGCTGAAGACATCTGTCACAGCAAGCAACAGCTGGAGCAGATCTTAACTGACATGTCGGAATGGTTATGGGTTACAACCATTAATACATTTTAATAATGGAGTGCTTTTGGGGAATAACGTATCAGCAAGACAACTGTTAATCACTAGGCTGACTCCCACTGCTGAGTGTTTAATACCACTGCAAGGGAAGAATAAAGATTACCAACAAAAATGAAGCAACTCTGCAATGATGTAAAACGATGTTAAGGGCCTGAAAATCTGAAAAAGCAAAATCTGATTCTGTAACTCTAAATGTTAGGCTCTGGAATTACAGTTGGTAAGAGTCCCTGTTCTACCAAAACCAAATCACATGAACTACAATACCTAAACAACTATTCTCCAACCATTTGGGTTGGTCTAATAAAAGATATCAAATTCACCCAAGGAACCTTGTCTGCCTATGTCCTTAGACCAACACGGCTGCAACCTACACCCCTAAAAAAGGTATGCCGCACTTATACCCGTTCCAGCCCACTGAAGTCCGTTGAGCTGCACTAGAAGTTGGCTTGCATCGGTGTATATCGTGGCCTTTAGACTTCCATCTCAAGTGAAAAACATGCTCTGACAACATACAGCAGGCAGCAGGGCAAAACCTCAATGGTATCAGCTGTCCTAGCTCCATTACTTGGAATAACAATACACACCAAATGAAGGTCTGCCCCATCCCATCTAGTATCCCATATACTGTATATGCATATGAGGAAGCAAGTATGAGCGTCACAAGAATGTATGCCAACATCTTCATAATTTCCAAGGACAGTTATTTTAAAAAGTGTATTTGATACTGGTGCAAGGTGGTTAACAGTAGGGTGACCAAAATGTGCCAATCTACCAAATATGTGCAGCATAGGCAGAGACAGGAGAGTTTTTCTATGCACTGCTCCACAAATACGTTTTGTTTATCATAAGGCAATCACTGCCAATGCATAATGTAATCGTCTCTATTACCTTACGGTCCTTACCTGTCCGAGGAGGTTTGTAATGGTAGACAGATATTTATTCGCTAATCTCCTGTTATATAATCCTCTGAACAAGTGGCACCAATCAGATTTATGCTGGCAAACTAAAGGGGATAGACAGCAGGACCTACCACCGGTGCTTCAGACACCTGCCCCCTCTGACACTTTACTTTTGACTCATCTCACATTTTAAAGGAAGACGCTCTGATTAAGTATGAACAGGGAGACTCATGCAAGATAAGATATTGGTGATCCCCTGCTCAACTAAAAAGCAGAGAGAATGTGTCAGAAGTCCTGGGACAGAAATGTGAAGGGTTTTTTTTGTACATCAGGTTTAGTTTAAGGACAGTTGAAACTGGCAGGGATGTAACTATACAAATTAAAACAAACACAAATTGCATCTATTTCCTAATGAGATGCTTGACCAAGAGAAAAGTGAATGGCTATGGCTATGTTATACTGAAAGACTTCTAATTTGTGTAGAATAACTGGCTCTGACCACAATTTGCACTACCTCTCTTAGAGGAATGATCACACTGCACAGGTTGCCATCTTGGCTGGCAAAGCAGATGTAGTTCTCTGAAATGCACATTTTCCCCAGGGTGCTGAAATGGCAGAATGGAACCCATAAGAAGCATTCATGCACTTCCTGCAAGGTCTCTTCTTTGGGTAGCCTAAAGAACGCACTGAACTGCTCGCTGTGGGCTCGGCTCTCCAGACCTCTAAAACAGGATGAAAGGGAACAAGGGATTCAAAGTTGTAATTAATTCTTATATCACTTTACATTTAAAGCTGAACTGCCTTGGGAAAGGACTACTGTACAAAAGTTAAATGGCACGTTTTCTAACACTAATAGTCCAGAGCGGTACTAAATAAAGTTCTGAACACCCTCATTTCCCAAAAAGCCCAGCGTGTTTAGCACACTGCAAGATCAGGCCCTTGAATTCACACTTAAGCAAGTATTTAAGCATATGCTTAAATCCATCCCTCTTCAACAAAGCACTTAGGTACGCGCTTCATTCAAAATAGGTGCCTAACTCCAGATCTCAGAACTCTTTACAGGCACTAAACGGGCAAAAACGTTTTTTTGCAGAAACGGGCACTGAATCAGATAGGGGGGGGAAATGCCTTCTAAAAACCCAAATATGTTCTGGTTTCTGACGCCTCACAATAAACCAATCAAGCTTAAACATGTTTTGGCTTGACAGAGGGTTAAGGAACTAGAAACACAGCGTGTTAGAAGCATCTGCCACAGGATTATTATTCACACAAATGCCGCCAGAAACAGTGCTGGCAGGAGGGCTACATCCAACTCCAGCACTGCCACCAAACCAAAATGTCAATTACCTACAAAATACACACCTAGGACAAGTGTAATCGTTGGCGTAATAAACAGCTACGGAGGGAGAATTATTATTAAGGGTGTCAGGGGCTATAGCTAGGGGCTGATCAAATTAAATTAAGAGAAGAAAAATATTAAGCTAACAGATTTATGGAACTCCTGGACTGCTATCTAAAGCAGCAAAACTGGAAGTGAGAGTTGAAAAGGCAGGATACCTAACAATCATGTAATGATCTGGGGAAACACACCTGTCACCAAGACATATTTTATATCTGAAACTCCCATGTTCCCCAAAACAATTAAACGAGTAAGGAAAACCAGGCCCCAGGGCACTGCTGATTTTAAATCACCCCTTGCCAATGATATGTCGCCTTTCCGTTTGCTATCCAATTAACACGTTAAAAACTGGTTTCCTTCTCCCTCCTTTGCCAATAGGCTTTGTTTCAGTGACATGAGGGATTCCAATTTCCTATTCCTACTTCCTACTAAAACCACACTTTAAAAAAATTCACTTCATTGCAATCTTGTTCAGAAAATATTTCAGGTCCTTTAATACAATTCTTATCTAGAGTAAGTAACCCCTCCTGAGATGGTTACATGGTAGATGAGGGGATATAAAACCAACGATGATATCTGTTTATGGCAAAGAACAAAACAATAAAATATCAGAAGTATTAAGTAGGCTTCTCGGAGGGAACAAATCAAGGAGTTCAGCAGCTTTAGTAAAATGAAAATACTAAATAATACTGTATTTTTTCTGTTCTAAATCTCTTCTATTTCTTTGCAAAAAAATAATAAAGTCTTCAATTACAATCAACTCTGGTTTGCAAAACGTGGAAGGATTTTATAAACCCAGACTGGAAACCAACTGATTAGCTTTAATGATGCACAAGATACTCATTAAGATGCCCTCAGAAAAAAATTAAGTTTAATCATACAAAATTGTTATTTCAGGGCCTCTCCAGTAGAAGGGCTTCTAAAAAATTAAAAACTGCCTCACGGTTATTTGTAATAATACACCCACTGGGCCAGACTTTGCGTTCAATACCACTTACACAAATCTGAAAACCTCCACTGGTTTACTGGTTTAAATTTATACTTGCTTAGCATACCAAAATTTGGCTCTGTCTAGCTCAGGGGTGGTAAACCAGCAGTACGAGTGCCACAGTTAGCACAGGCAGCCTGTGTGTGTGACATGTGGCAGATGGGGGAGGGGACAGGTAGCACAGCAGCAGACAGGGCAAGAAGCAGAAAGCAGAGCCACAGATCAGGCAGAGGAATGGAAGTGGAGCAGCAGTGGGGGAGAGTGTGGGGCTAATTTGTGGCATGTCTGCCAGGAAGAATGGCCCCACTGATCTAGTTAATCCTATATTGGGATGCAATGCAAGAGAATGAAGACTAGCACAAGACATTTCTCCTCCACAAATCATAATGAAGACAGTCAGCTCCCTTATTCACTTGGATACTTCTTTCTGGGTAAATAACACATTGTGTTCAGGTCTATCTTAAGGAAGGAGATCCCTGCACTTACAGATTAAATATGCAAGAAGTAAAAGTCTACTTAATTCCTGCTCTGCCACGTATTTTGAACAGCATTTTTGTTCATTCAGTTAGCCAGGGAGAAGCAGTACAGAGGTACATGAGACAAGTCTTTGCAAATCAAGCTTCTCTCTCTCAATCATGGTAATATCATTTCTTCTGCCAAATCACAGTAAATTGTAGAACTCTGCATCATTTCATTCCTAATGTTTAACAAGGCACTTGAGCAAGAGAGATAAGTGTCTACAAAGCTGTTACTGCAAAGCCCTTGGGACTCCCTTACCTATACCTTATAACTGTACCGTGAACAGAGAAGATGCACTACAAAATAAATTACCTCTTAGTGATTTGCAGGGGATCATGGAGGATTTGGTCACTTTCAAAAGTCTCCTTGTCAAAAAGTCTTCTAACGGTGTAGTTTGCCAGCTGCTCCATGAGCAGAAATGTCTCATTAATGTGCAAAAACATGGAAAAGTAGTGATCCTCCCCATGGGAGCGCACGTGAATGCTCTCCGTCAGGATCACATTGGAGGTCTTTTCAAGTCTCGAGATTTCATCCCAGGAGATAATGAGTTTTACTGAAAAACAGGTTTATAAACAGTGTACATAATTTATCATTATAGCCTATTACACATCTTCCCTTAGTTTAAGGGAACATATACATGGTCAACAGCAATAATAAAATGTAACGAAACAGAGCAGTAAAATCACTATTCTTCAGGCAGTTTAATCATGGCTGAAAGCACTACAGCAAGCCATTGAACAACCTTCATTGTAGTTCTCATTTCAGACAAAAAAGTGGTTTTTGTGCTGGAAAAGAGAAAATTGTTTTGATCCAGGTCAGTTTTCTTGCTTACTTTTTAACAGACGGGCCCAATAGCAGTAGCTTCCTGCACTAAAATACTTGTACGGCTTGCAATTATTCTTTTCACTTAATGCAAAACACATTCTACATACCACAAGAAAATTAAATATGCAGTTTGTAAGGGCCAGATTACAAATAACTCCTCCTCATGCTGAACAGTACCATCCTCCACAAGTATTTCACTGGGTGCAGTGGGACTACTTGCTCTGGTTAAATACTACTGCCACCGGTAAGGGTAATAATCTACCCCTACAGCAGAAGCAGGCCAGGGTGGCACATTACAGATGAAGAGGCACGAGCATTAGTAGCTACAGCCTGCTTCATCAGATGCCATGAATGGACTGCTGCCATAGCATCTGACAAAGTAGACCTCTGAAAGATCATGCCTCTCTCAATGAACGTTAGCCATGCTAGTCTATAAAAGGTGCCATCCTTGTCTGTCTTCTGCTCAACAGTGGGCTCTCTCAATCTAGCTCTAAGTGTTTGATGACGCTGTTTTATTGCCTAGTCCTGAAAGGTACTGTCCACTGCCTTCCAAGTGCTGAATACAAGCAACTGCTATCGACTTCAGTGGGAACTGAGGGCATTCAGTTCCTTGCAATTACCACTTGCAAAACCAAAGACTACTAAAACTATTGCTGCTGCTAATACAAAGCCAGAGACTATCTTTTAAGATGCTCTAAAGGAAATTTGCCAAGCTAGAATTTTATGGAGAGAAAAACATCAAAGAGCACCATGTAAGTAAATACTAAATTAGGCTCGCTAATCTTTGTTCCAACTGAAACTGCAAAATTGCCAAACTGTGTCACACAGGCTGCTTTGTTTTAATGCACTTAGATTCATAGATGCTAGGGTTGGAAGGAACCTCAAAGGATCATCGAGTCTGACCCCCTGCCAGTGGCAGGAAAAAGCTGAATTAAGACTTCATCAAGCAAGCCCACCATTTACATCTAACAGGCTTGGTATCTTTCTGATACACCTTAATGCCTCCTGTTAGCAATGGTGAAATACATGTATATTTTCATTACATTTATCCATTTATAAGGCTATGCAACTTTTTCCCATTTTCGAGTTGGAATGTTGCATATTTATTATTCACTGAACTCAATACATTTGCTGGAGCAAAGTGAATTTACTCACTAGAGTTATGCATAAATATCACCATTGTACAATCTATCTTTTTGGGAAGTTATTTTTAAGTCTGCATGCAAGAGAGGACCTAAATCACAAGTCTCATGGACTGAATTAATGAACTTGTACAGCTTGAGCTAAAAATGCATGCTCTGCAGCAGAGAATTATAACAGACCTACATTTTCTGTGAAGTAGAGACAAAGATGTGCAACACAAACTGACTAGAGGGTTATATATGCAAATATATGCATAGAAAAAAGACAGCAGAAAAAAGGCACTGGTTTTGAACCTCAATTCTCACATTATGAAATATGTGAAGAAATATATCAACATTTAATCTCTAAAGGCTGAATTGGAAAATGCTTCATATCTGAAGAATGGTAAACAAAATGCTGGTAAGTCATTGGGGCTGACTTACTTTCTGCTCCCAACAAAAAGGAATAAAAGCTAAGGAAGTTGGTACTGAGATAAAGCCACCCCTGACAGGGCACTCGTCCTCTCCAGTAACTGCATGAATAATAGGTCACCAACTTCTCCTGCTCTGGCAATCCAAAACACTTTTCAAATTTCAGAAGAGCTTCCCGGAATTTCTCAGGATCTTCTTCTTTTACGAATGAACCCTTCCCCTCTTCAGCAATCAAGCCCTAGAAGTAAAATAAAACAAGCAAAAAAATCAGCTGATCAAAAAGAAATGTCTGTCTAGCCGGGCAATGTAATTAAAGATCTTATGTAAAAGCTGAGGGGGAGGAGGAGTGGGATATTCTATTTTCCATCCATTTTAAACAGTTACTTAAGGCCAATGGATATTTTATTTACCGGCAGCAACTTAATTTCTCTTAGCATTTTTTAATAGGGTAGAATAGTTTCATCCCACTTGACTGCTCCTATTTAACTCAAATGCACAATCTGTTGAAAAGCATTAGACTGACAGTGCTGCCCCCCTTGCCCTAGAAAGGGAGTGTTTCCAATATGTTTCTGAAGAGCAAGTCAGAAAAAGTTAACTGTATTAGCTATGCAGCCTGCATGCTACTTACTCTGATCTTTCCCTGTACAAAGCTAGTAATGTCTTCATTTGAATCAAATACAGACAAGGTCTTCATAACATTGTGCTCCAACCAGTCCCAGTGTTCTGTTATTTCTTCTCTGCTGGCTCCTGATGGAAAGAACAAGTGTATAGGACTTGTGATATAAAATTAATCAAACAAAGATACCAAGGCCCTGGTCCACAAGGAACTTGGGCAGAATGCAAGTGCTGAAGTCTAGAAGTGCTACCTTCTAATGCAGTAGGACTAAAGTGTACAAACTTAAGTTTCCACCAATAAAATTCCCCAAAAACCTAGAGTTCTGTTTTCAAGTGTGTCCAGAAGTTGTCAACAGCAAACAGGCTGGATCCCATTTCACATCTTCACTCCCCCTCATGGTCCACAGAATAAGTATTCCTACATCTATATCCCCTGATGGGCCTGATCCCAGGTATCTCCACATGGATGAGTGTTGTACCCATTAAACTAGTCATGCTCTCTCTCTCCCCCACTCTAACCCTGTGGATCTTCCATGCCTTTCTGGACCCTGGTACCACTCCAATATGGGCAGAGTGCTCCCACCCCAGAGTAGCCAGATGGTTAGGGCACACTCCCAGGAAGAGTGAGGTATGGATCTGAAACCCTTCGTGCAGAGAAGAGACGCTTAAGACTCCCAGAGCCTCGGCAACTGATCTATCAATACGTTATTGTACAGAAGGGGAGGGAGGAGGAACTGACGTCGACTGTGTTTTGGAAGAAAGGAGTAATGCCTCCTCTGGTTTCAAATGAAATAGCTTAAGCACTTAACTCCAGGACAAATCCCAAGCACAGGTACTCTTTCCATGCAACACAGTGAGGAGTCTAAGCCTTGGAATTGAGAGGCAGTTAAGAGAAACTGTCCTCTTCAACATTAGCTCTTGAGGCAGTGCCTCTTACAGTGTGCTAGCTATTACGAATCCTATTCTGAGGTGCCTTCCTTCCCCTTTCCGGACTGTATACAGGGCACACACCCCTAACTCACGGCCGTGAACTCCTCTCTGGGGGCAGAGGGCCTAGAAGTTGGGCACTGCAACACTCAGTTTTGCAAGGCCCAAGGCTCTCTGAGGCCCTACTTGCACTGGTGTGGGGGACAGTAGCTTTACTGTACGTCGCAACACTAGCAAGAAAAAACAAGTCGTACCAATGAGGTTTTGAAGTAGAGTAAAGCCATCTCTTCGACAAACACACAATATTGTTAAAGACCTCTTATTACACTGTAGGGCTTGTTTACCACTTCCTTGTACTCAACATGGTTACTCACATTTTGCCCTTGCATTGAAGATCAGCAATCATTATGTTCCTAAACATGCTAAAGCTCTGTTGACCCTAGTTTAAGGACAAAGTCACTTCCATCCGCACAACTGAAGTCCCATCTCTGCTGTGAAATGAAACCATGTCAGGACTGTCATGTGCAAAAAAGGGTTCCACAATGCTAAAGAAACCTTATCCCATTTAAAATATAGAAAGCGTGTGGGAGCTAATGCCTGTGGTAGGAAACACTGCCTCAGACTCATGCAGACTACATGATCCTTGAAATATCTTCTGCCACACCCAGGAGCGCTCGTCTCATTGTTGGACTTCCTGCAACTTCAGTGTAGTGGAATAAGAAGTGTTTTCCTCCCTTTCTTTCCAGGAGGATGAATAATTTAAGAAACTTTCTTGTAAAGGTATTTTAGAAAGAAACAAACCGTATAATCCAAGGTCAGGCTGATCATCCAAATTATAATGACATTTAAATGCAATAACTAACTGGCCGATTTACCCTCATTGTTTTGTTTCCTACACAGTGCTATTTTAGGGCAAATGCCTACCCACCCGGATCTCCTTGGTTTGGGTTTTAGAGCGCTGTTGTGTGCTATATTCATCAGGGCTGTCCAACCTCTATGTGGCTGGGGGCTGCATGTGGCACCAGCTGCAGGCCCTGGGACATCCACTGTGCGCAGCCACGTTCTACCTCCCGCAACTGCTGCCAAGTGGGAGAGCTCCTTTATTTGCCCTGCTTGCTACCAGGCAGATGAGTTCCCCCTGCCCTTGCCACTCATTGAAGCCCATTCCCCCCAACCCCCATCACTTCCCAAATGCCCTCCCCTACTCCACAGTCCCACACAAGCAGCCTGAGGTTCTCACAGCTGGTGCTACTGTCTAGGCAGCAAGCTTACCAGGCCACCCCTGACCTGGCTGCCTTGCCTTGCCTGCCCCAGCCATCACCACACAAGTGGGAGCAATGAAGCAAATGGTGGCCAGGCAGGAGCCTGTGGTCCACACACTAACCCCTTGCAGGCTGGATGCTGCCTACAGTCCCCTAGTTGGACAGCCCTGTGCTATATAAATAGATGTCATAGCAACGTTAGAGCCAAGAGAAAAAAAAACTTGCTGAAACACTGCACTTTCCAGCAAGGTATTTTGATTACTAGTTTACATTGCAGAAGAAAACTTAGCTGCTAGCTAGAACTTGGATGTGTGAAATGTCAGAGGGCCAACCTCAAAATAGATTATGATACTGCTTCAAAACTAGGCATTTTTCTACACTCCATGAAGAATTTTGCCAGTGGTAACAGTTAATAAAGTACAGTCGTCATAGTAATGAAATAAAGATGGTGTTTATAAAACAGCAGCAAAAGGAATGCAGCCAAGAGCACCGAGATAAAGTCAAGAGATGGGTGGTAATTCCTTGAGCTGACTAAGGATTAATACAGCAAATTTAGCTAAGTAGATACTACAGAATAAGAGGCTACAAGTTTTCATACTCCACAGCAGGGGCAGGCAACCCCCAGCACACGTGTGTGGCACACAAAGACATTTTGTTTGGTATGCATGCCTCGGGTCAGATAACGGGGGAGCCGGCAGCAACCCGATCCTTGTTGTGTCAGTGCAGTCCCAGCCCCTTCCCTGCTATCTGCTCGGAGACGTGCGTGCACCTGCCAGCAATGAGCCAAGCCAGGGCTCCGCAGACCCTGGTACAGCTGCTTGCAGCCTTCCTGCTGCAAGCAGCCTGGGCTTTGTGACAGGTAGCAGGGGCCTACCCAGAGCCCGGGCTGGCTGTGGCAGGCAGCGGGGAGGCTACAAGCAGCTGCACCACTGTCCATAGAGCCCCAAGACAGCTCGTTGGTGCCAGTGGATGCATGCACGCCCAAGACCAGACGGCAAGGAACAGGCCAGAGCTGTGCTGCCACAACAAAGATTGGGTCCTTCACGGCTCGCACACCACCTGCCCCTGGCATGCTAACATCTTACAAATCGAGGTTGAGGATTTTTTTTGGCACTCTGCTCAAAAATGTTGCTGACCCTTGCCCTACACAAATTCTTTCTCCGATCTCACAGGCCTTGAGAGCCTGTAACTGCCTTTACTGCAGTCCTCCATCTCCTTGTATCTTGCTCAGTCTCCTTCCACCTTGTCACATCTTCACCTAGCCCCCCAGATCAATTTTTCTGTTATCGTCCCATTGCTGCCTTGGTCCACCTCGAGGTCTCTGCGGAAGTTAGTTAGAAATAAACAAGACTAAAACACCAAAGTACCAACGTTGCCTCCTTCTGCCTTAAGGCTGTATCATCTTCATTTTGCTTTAAGAGACCGATTTCCACAGGTTTATCTGCATCTACATTGAGATTGAGTAGAAATTGCTCTAAATCAGTGCTTCTCAACCTCTGCAGGGACAGGACACCCCTCCACTTCAGTGCTACCCCCAATTAAGGGGTCCCCCTTCAGTACTACCCCTTAATTGGTGCCACCCTCAATTAAGAAGCAAATGTCAAGGCTGCCTCAGCTTCCCTCAGTGCTGCCTCCAGATTAAATTGCCTCATGCACCTCTTACACTGCCAGCCCAGAGGGGCTGTGACATCAGCACATGGTACTACTACTTTAGGGCTGTGACCTACCTAAAGGTGGTAGGAGCTGCCTTGTAGTGGGCAGCCCTCCCTGGTCTGGCCCCTCCTGGAAATAGAGTCGGCCACGTGGAACTGTCCCATGTGCCTCTGTTTCCAGGGACCGTGGGAAGGGCTGCATCAGGTAGGGCAGCTCCTCCCTGCTTTAGGCTGATCACAACCATAATGCAGCATGAGTACGTGCAGGGCAGTTCTACCCAGATGTCGAAGCAATGGCAACGTCTGTGTCATGGCACCTCTGAAGGGGACTCACAGCACCCCAGGGTGCTGTTGAAAACCACCGATTTAAGTAAATTTAAGGAGAAATAGATAGAGCCCATCTAACAGTTTCAGTAGCATTTAAGAAGAGTGGAAATAGATGTCAGGAGTAATAAACAGCAATAAAAGGGCAACATCATTTTCTATCACTCTGTGCATTAAATCAAGCATTCAAGATTTTAAGGCCCAGGTAGACTACCCAAAGTGTGAGATTTTCAAGTGTCTAAAAGGTTTAGGCAGACAGAAACTGAATCTTAAATCACTTAAGGCCTTTCAAAAATTCCAGCTTTTGAGACTATTCAATGTGGCGATTCTCTTGGCACTAACATCTGATACTACTGAAAAGCAACATGTAAAGAAAAGTGGACAGGAATATCAGAAACAGTTCTTATTGCTTCGCCAAATGGACCAGAAGTGTGAATATGCATGCAGCCTCTTTGTGGGTGGGTGCACAAGGTGAGGAGCTAGAAATCATAAGACATATTTCTGTCTTGGGCACTGACATACTGACTGGTTTTGTAGAAGGCACTCAACTTCCTTAAGTTTCAGATCCTTAAAATCTGTAAAAATGAGATAAACACATACTTCACAAGAGTGGCCCATGTTTTATACATGCGCCATGGCAAAACGCTCTAAATGTCTTACACTATAAATGCGCACATGCAATCGCTTTTATCCAAGGATAAACTTATGTATTAATGTAAGCCAGAAAGTATAATGAACACTGTGCAGAAGTTCAATTATATTCAAAGGAGAGCTAAGCTATAAAGTGAGCTGCCAATTCCACCAGGTATCTGCAAAGCTATCATGCTACTTTTTGCATTTATAGATATTTAGGATAATTGTGCATTTGTATAACAATATGAACAAGGAAAAGTGAGGGTGCATGTTTACACAGACTAAGAACTCAGTCCTGCAGCTACAAGAGAATAGTTTTCCTTCTAGCAACACAGGATAGTCAGAGGATATGTTCTAATGATTATATTACAAGACTTGCAGAATCAGTCATTTTCCAAGGTATGTATTGTGAAGCACTGTATACCCCTGTTGAAGCGTAAGTAAATGAAAGGGAAGAGTTCCAATTAAGCAAGTGTCTAATGAACAAACATACCAACTAGGTGTTTTCTATACACATTTTCTTAACATTTCAAGTCTTCCTTAAAATCTACTCTTTCTTGGGGAGCAAGTATTGGCACCTATCCTTTTAGAAATGTTTCAGCAGTTGCTAAACTTCAGTAAATATACATAACGTGAATAAAGCAATGCTTTCCCTATTAAGTGGCTCTGTGAGCTTTCCTGCCAACACTTCCCGATAGGTGCATTAGAACTGTTTGTCCAATTCCCTGTATGTTTATTCTTGGTTTGACTTCCTGAAACATGAGCATTGTCTTTTAAATAAAATATAAGCACACCCTTTCCCTTTCATATCCACGAGCGCTCTGTCATACCACTCATCAAAACACCAGGAACATGGGTGCTCTGCTTTGTTCCTGCTGAAAGCCTGTAAACAGTTTTTCTCTGAAACTCATTTGACGGTGAGGAAAGAAATAAAAAAGATCCTTCCTGTATTACAATTTTTTAACATAACATCTTTTTAGCTAAGGCTTGCTACTAGCTTCATGGGAATAATCATCTTCTTCCTTTCATTGTAATTAGGTTTAGAACAAGACAACACTTGTCATTTACGTGCCTCCCATGAAGCAATTACGTATATAGTTACAATAGCAGGTATGCCACAGGCAAGGTTATAAACCAACTAACATGATTGTTTTAGACGATTAAAATGTAACGACAACAAAGTAAGTTTGCCTTGTGGTTTTATTAATAAGATATTACCTCATGGAGGGAACAATTTGCATTTACATTTTGCATCACAGGAACATTACATGGTACTATTTTCACCAGCACCCAAGTAGAGAACGTAGAAAAGGAAGGAAAGGATACAATTTAAGTACAAGTGGTTCAAGCCCTTAGGGAACAGGAAATGGCACTAGAGGTCTCTGGCTGGGGCATGTTTATTTTTACTCTTTTATAGGCATTTTTACTGCACTCAGAACATCCTTGTGGCAGCTGGTCACCACAGAGTGTTTCCTCCAGGTTATTCCTGGATTTCTACTTATTAGCAGTCTACAAGTGGTTCAGTTTCTAGTGACTTTACCAGGTTCTCACTTCCTCTTCTCAAGTCCCATGCATCACACTGTATTAAACTGCGTTCCTTAAACTCCTTTCCACAATACAGCACACATTTTCCCACCAAAAATATTTTTCATTTTCAGGGATACCCTTGAAGAGCAAACAGAGGAAGAGGAGATCAGAATTTCACAGTAAGATGTTTCCCACTGAATGCAGTGACATATGGTATTTATGCCTTTTTCAAGGAGTTGAAAATGAAAAAAAGGGAAATTTTGGTTTAAAAAGAAAAGAAGATAAATGCTTGGTAGGAAAATAGCAGTGCCCTCCTCACCCTGGGGAGAGATGAAGGCTGTTGCACCATGACTCAGCTCATTTATCTCTACCCCCTCATCAGAGAGGCTGCGGCAAATATATTTGCTTTGAAACTGGAAACCTCAGCTATAATATCTTTACTATGGGCCTGGTCCAACACCCACAAAGACCAATCAATGGAAGTTCTCTCTGTTGACCTCAATAGGTATTGGTTAAGGCCCTATTTCTTCACAAAACCTGTACTTGCACAGGTGAATCTTTATTTGCTTAGCAGGATCAGGGAAACTAAACCTGTTCATACCGACAATTTTAACCACTTAAGGATAACCACAGTTTCAGCATTCATTCTGGTTAACATTAACTTAATGCAATAGCAAACACCTGCTGCTGGGTAAACTCTCACCAGCAAAACTAAAAAAATTAAACTCAGCACAAATAAAGGAATGGCCTTGTTTTATTTTCACGGCTCTTTGGCCATATATAATAATGAAAGGGGAAAATACCAGTAATCTATTTTTATAGAAGCACAGAAAATTAGGGTTGGAAGGAAGCTCAGGAGGTCATCTACTCCAAACCCTGCTCAGAGCAGGATTATCCCCAACTAGATCATTCCAGCCACAGCTTCATCATCTGAGCCAGGGCTTAAAAACCTCCAAAGATGGAGATTCCACCACCTCTATAGGCAACTCGTTCCAGTGCTTCACCACCCTCCTAGTGAGAAAGTGTCTCCTAATATCCAACCTAAACTTCCCTTGCTGGAACTTGAGCCCACTGCTCCTTGTTCTGTCATCTGTCACCACTGAGACCAGTCCAGCTCCATCCCCTTTGGAACCACCTTTCAGGTAGTTGAAGGCTGCTATTAAATCCCCCCTCAGTCTTCTCTTCTCCAGACTAAATAAGTCCAGTTCCCTCGGCCTCTCCTCATAAATCATGTCCCCTAGCCCCCTAACCATTTTCATTGCCCTCTGCTGGACTCTCTGCAACTTGTCCACATCCTTTCTGTAGTGGGGGGCCCAAAACTGGACACAGCACTCCAGATGTGGCCTCACCAGTGCTGAATAGAGGGGAATAATTGCTTCCCTTGACCTGCTGGCAACACTCCTACTAATGCAGACTGGTATGCTGTTAGGCTTCTTGGCAACAAGGGCACACTGCTGACTCATACCCAGCTTACTGTCCACTATAAACCCCTAGTACTTTTCTGCAGAGCTGCTGCCCAGCCAGTCAGCCCCCTGCCTGTACTGGTGCATGGGATTGTTCCATCCTACGTGCAGGGCTTTGCACTTGTCCTTGTTGAACCTCATGAGATTTCTTTTGGCCCAATCCAATTTGTTGAGGTCTCTCTGAATCCTATCCCTATCCTCCAGTGCATCTACTAGTTCCCCCCAGCTTGGTGTCATCTGCAAACTTGCTGAGGGTGTACTCCATTCCATCTTCCACATTGCTAATGAAGATATTGAACAAAACTGGCCCCAGGACCGACCCCTGGGGCACTCCACTTGATCTTGGCTGCCAGCTACTCATTGACCCACTGATTACTACTTGCCGAGGCAGATAACCCAGCCAGCTTTCTATCCACTTTACAGTCCATTCATCTAATCCATACTTCCTTAGCTTGCTTGCAAGAATGCTGTGGGAGACCATAGCAAAAGCCTTGCTAAAGTCAAGATGCATCACGTCCACTGCTTTCCCTGCATCCACAGAGCCAGTTATTTCATCATAGAAGGCAATCAGGCTGGTCAGGCACGACTTGCCCTTGGTGAATCCATCCTGATATGTGACCTAATCACCTTCTTCTCCTCCAAGTTCTTAAAAATTGATTCTTGAAGGACCTGCTCCATGATTTTTCTGGGGACTGAGGTGAGGCAGACTGGTCTGTAGTTCCCTGGATCTTCCTCCTTCCCTTTTTAAAAGAAGGGCACTATATTTGCCCTTTTCCAATCGTCCAGGACCTCCCCTGAGCACCATGAGTTTTCAAAGATAATGGCAACCAGCTCTGCAATCACATCAGCGAACTCTGTCAATACCCTCATGTGCATTGCTTCCAGCCCCACGGACTTGTACACATCTGGCTTTTCTAAATAGTCCCTAACCTGTTCTTTCACCACCGAGGGCTGCTCACCTTCTCTCCAAACTGTGCTGCCTGGGGCAGTAGTCTGAGAGCTGACCTTGCCTGTGAAGATCAAGGTAAAAAAGGTATTGAGTACTTCAGCCTTTTCCTCATCAGCTGTCACTAGGTTGCCTCCGACCAAGGGACCCACACTTTCCCTGACCACCTTCTTGTGGCTGACATACTTGTAGAAACCCTTCTTGTTACCCTTCATGTCCCTTGCTAGCTGCAACTTCAATTGTGCTTTGGCCTTCCTGACTTCATCCCTGCATGCCCGAGCAATACTCTTATACTCCTCCGTACTCATCTGTCCAAGCTTCCACTTCTTGTAAGCTTCCTTTTTTGTGTTTAAACTCACTGAAGAGGTATATGCTAAACCAAGCTGGTCGCCTGCCATATTTGCTATTCTTCTTGCACATAGGGGTGGTTTGTTCCTGTGCCCTCAGTAAGGTTTCTTTAAAATACCACCAGCTCTCCTGGACTCTTCTTACCCTCAGACTGGACTCCAAGGGGATTCTGCCCATCAGTTCCCTGAGGGAGTCAAAGTCTGCTTTTCTGAAATCCAGGGTCTATATTCTGCTGCTCTCCTTTCTTTCTTTTGTCAGGTTCCTGAACTCAATCATCTCATGGCCACTGCTGCTCAAATTGCCATCCACTTCTACATTGCTAACCAATTCTTCCCTGTTTGTGAGCAGCAGATCAAGAAGAGCATGGCCCCGTGCTGGTCTCCAACCCTCGCACCAGGAAGTTGTCCCCAACACTCTCCAAAAACTTCGAAGATTTCCTGTGCACTGCTGTATTGCCCTCCCAACCCTCTCCTTCAATCTACGTGACCTTTTGTATGTGACCTATACAATTTAGCTCCAGCTCCTCTAGGCTTAGCTGTAAGCTTTAACAGGTTTCATGGGGACAATACTGCTTTTGAGTCTATAAGTTTTTATGCATGATGCTTACTATTGAGGCATCTATGATTAGTTCTTCAGTGCTACAGGGGAAGAGTTGTTTGTATAAGCCTGAAGAGAAGGTCCTTACCCATTAATTAAAATATCTAACAGTAGAGCCATAATTCAATAAATGCAACATGATTAGTACAAAATTAGACTTAACACTGGCTATGATGTGCCAGGTATGCAGGTATGCATTCTCTATAATCTACATTGTTAATAAACAAATGAAAAAAAAAAAAAAATCTCACACTGAAATGTAACGTAGAAGTACAAAAACTCAGAACATCTGACAAAGCCCTTTTAGGGACACAATCCTACAAACGCAGGTTTTTTCCATTCCTCCGAACCTAACCACACCCCACATGGCCCTGACTGAGTAGTACTTGGAAGCCTTTCCATTTCCACCATGATGCGAGCAGTTTTCTTGTTTGAGCCTAATTAAGTTAGATGGGGAAGAGAGATGATGCCCCAGCACAAGTTCACATTCCTTTCTTTGTTACAGTCTCAGTGAAACAAGAAACACCCCTTTTCAACACCAGTTAACCTCTAAATAAGGATTCATACATACCACAAGCAATGGACCAGTAGACTTGAGAATCTGGTGTCTGATGCAAGATACGAAATGGAGCCACTTTTGATGTAGAATCCAAGACTGCATCTAGCGTCCCCACGAGAAGGCCTGTTGTGTTTGAGAAAGTTTTAGAAAGTTCAATGAACAGCTTGAAAGTAAGTTTTGTAACAAACGTGCAGATTCTGATTCTGTATTCTTTATTCAGGAAGCCAAGGAGAGTTTTGCCTGAGTGAAGAATCAGGCCTATCCTAATGATCCTGATGAAACAGAGTAGTGGAGTCAATAAAAATAGATTTTTCTGCAACAAGAAAGGAAAGCAATAAATGCTTTGGGAAATAGTATTCAGCCTAGGAGATCCTTGGGGAGATTTCAGGGCAGCTTAGACCATTATCAGGTGGATCTGAAGGTTGGGAACCTTTCCAGGATACTTACAGAATGGACACACAAGTATAAATTGCAAATAGTACAAGGGGGTTGTAAATGACTATTCCCAGCATGCAATGGGTCTATCTGTATACACAGTGCCATGTGAACCACTTAATTATATTCCTCAAACATAACTAATTTGTGCACCGCTTTAAAGGAACATTTATTCTGAGTTTGTTCTATCTCAGTGAATTTACATTGCTGGGTGGTCAAGATAAGGGACTTTACAGAATTTTCCTTTATCTATGACCCACCTACCCCACCCACCCATTACACAAGGCCATATGCACTGCCTAGATCTACTTGCCCCCGATGTCTTCCCTCCTTATACTGCAAGTTCCAAGTCCACTGCCTGCCACACAATGACTGCTGTCCATCACATACATGCTAGAAGCCCAGGCACAAGCCCTTTTTAGTGACCACCCACACGCTGACAGGGGGAAACATGGATATTTTATCCTGTCCCCATATGTATTCTGGATGTACATTATCCAAGATCCACTATTCCCATAGGTGTCAGGCCCTCCAAAATCTAATAGCTATAATACTCTGTTTCCAGCTTAAAAATCATGCTGATAAATTAAGCATTTTTAAGCAGAGTTCTGACCAAAGTCAAACAATATTGATTTTTAAAGTGAGAGCTGCATCATAGTTGGGGATGAACAATTTCATGAGAAAAACACCATCACTGCATTTTACTTTGACTGCCCAAACCTTTACAGTAAAGTAGTAGATATTCGCACTTCACTAAGTTATTTCAAGTGTTGCCTTCAAAATTAAGAATCAGGTCAATTAAAATTGGGAAAAGAAATAAGCATAGAAAAAAAATCTATGCTTTTGGGTTCGGATGATTAAGCAAAGTCTGTCTTTAGCAATCAACCACAGAATTACTTCCAAGGAACTTCAGATTATAACAACACCTTTGTAAGGAAGATTCAGATCAACAAGAGATCTCAGTTTCATGAATACCTTCTTAGTTTGACTTCATAATCAAATGTTTTATTTTAGAACAGTAAAGATATACCACTAATAAAAAAATAGATTACATTTACTCCGACTCCTAGAGAAGATGTGGAAACCTAAGTATACCCCACATTATTTCTACATCTGTAATGTCAACAGAATTGCATCATGTTCCCAGAAATTACTAAACAGTGGAAACAGTCTCCAGTGAAGAGGAGCTCTTGCCTAAGGACTGCTCAATACATCCTCAAACAGATAAGTGAAAGTCATTATGTGATCCAGACATTTAACATCAAGTCAGAATTAGCATTGTTATAACTCCACCAATCAATAATTATTCCACCATTATCAATCTGGTTCCCTCCTGGACTCTTTTCTTCTACCAAATTCTAGAGGTGTGCTGATATATCGGTTCCATATCAGATTGGTACTGGCCCATAAGGTTGGTTAATAATTGGGTATCAGCCACGAAAGTCTTTATCAGTGCACCCCTACAAAATTTCTCATTTCTCTCTCCATTAAACTCGGAAATGCACTGTTAGTTGCATGAGAACATACAATGAATGCAATGAACCATAAACACCCCGATCTGAGAAGGTACAAAATGCAGGCAAGTCCTTCTCAGCACTGCCTAATTTGTAACTAGGTCATGCACAATTTCACATTAAGAGATTATCTTTTAGTGGCTATTAAATTATCAGAATAATTCTTCCTAACAAAATAAGGACACATTATGAGAAAGACCAAACAAAAGCAATTAAGGATCAGTAAATTAATTCAAGCAAATAAATCCTATGTTGCAGACATAATTCTGTGGAATACAAAAGAGCACGGTCATACCTGCTGTGTCAAATCAGCATTTTCCACAATTTATAAGCTTTGCATTACAAATTAAACATAAAGTACATATTTATTTGAAGACCTTTTGCTTACTGAACAAATTATAACACTGAGCTTGTTTTAAACTTGGCAATAAAAATATATACTAAGGCAAAGCCATCTCTCTCTCCATTCTCCCTGTGCCATTGCTTTCTGCTATGAAATATGGCACAGGGATATGAGTCGCTACTTGTAAAAGGTGCAAGAGTTCATTTGGAAGGAGTAATCTTACGAGGCTCGGTAACAAAGCAGCAGTATTCAAATTGCCAGCACAGTCAATATCTACTGTAAAGATTAGCAACACACTAGGTTTTAAAGGTAAAATAAATTATCTACCACCAGGGTCTGTCATTTTATACAGCCGTGAAATGAGCAGAGTTTGTGCACTATAGAAAAGGTAAAGAAAACATTCTGAAGAACACAAGCCTGTTATTACTGGGTGCAATAATAGATACATGTATCAACCAGCAGAGACACAAGAGGTATTTCTTATGCAGAGATGAAACTCTTAAATCACTTGAATGAGAAGGGATCCTGGTTTTCTTTGTTTAAAATTGCAAATTCTCTGATTAAAACCCCCAAGATCTGCAATTAAAATGAAACATCACTATATATAGGTATCAACTGAACACAATATTTTATTGATATGTTTACAACTTGAAAACAATTTGAAAGCCTACCAGTGCCTCAATCACTATAATAAAATAAAGTGTAAGTACCTATACATTTTGGTATTTGATTTGGGGTTATCATGGAAAATCAGAGCTCCCCCGGCCCTTTACTCACCAGGACACAGATCCAGGCCCCTCACTCCCAAGCCACAACCCTCCCAGCCCTGCTGGTGCCCCTCACTCATCCCCAAGTCCCTGGGCCCCGACTGTGCCCCTCAATGCCCACCTGCAGCATCCCCACCCCAGCCCTGCCAGAGGAGGGCCCCAGCTGACAGGCTATGGGGCCAGAGACCCAGGTCCACAGCCCGCTGCAGCAGCACCCGAGCCCTGGCTGCCACCCACGGGAGGCAGTGGCTGCTGTGGTGGAGTGGTTTGCAGAGCCTGGCTCCCCCTCCCCCATGGGTAGCAAAGGTGGAGCAGAGCCTGTGGGAACTTCATGCCACTATGGCAAGGCACCCCCTGCCCGCCTAGAAGCAGCGAAGGGCACAACTCCTCACTGCCACCCCCCTGCTGCTGGGCAGGCAGGTGGTGCTTTGCCAGGGTGGCATAGGGTCTGCAGCAGAAAGGAGCTTCCTGCCCAGCTCCGCTCTGCCCTGCCATGCTGGGTCCTACCCACTGGGACGCAGAGGCCCCAGGGGAGGGCAGCAGGGCAGGGAGCCCCAAGCCTACAGCAGGCAGCCTGCTCCCACCCCCATCCTGCACACAGATCTGGGGGGTGTGGTGGGCCAGTAGGGGGAGCTCCTGCGTTGAGCCTCCCACCTAACTACTCCCGTCCACCTTCCAGACTCCACATGACTCCCCAGGGGCGCCTAAGCCCTGGCAGACCCCCTTTTGAGCCCCACCGCAGAGTCAGGGGCTAACGTGCTGCCACCACCCCGAGAGGGGACCTTCTAGGTTCTGTGTCCTCAGGGAAACACGGGCCTAATAGTCCTACAGTTACTCGACCCAATACAAGAATTTGGGGCACTTCCCCAAGTCGGGGGCCAAAAAGGATAATGTAATAGCTATAATAGAAGCAGACCCAAGGGGCCTCCTAGGCATAATTAAACCCACCCCTCAATAAGTCTCCTACACCAGTCACAAAGGAGAACTTTATTGGTTACAGAGGGTAGGGTTAAAATAGGGTACAGGGTAGAGCAGTATCAGAGAAATCCCATAGAGCAAACTCCTGTGGGTGGGGTAGCCTTTGATCTCGCATCTGAGCTACTGCAAGCTATATATCTAGTTGGATCTCAGTTAGCTTACTTACAAGTATCATCCAGAGGCTGTTGGAGATTCCCTCTGGAGGCAAGCAGTTCCTTGATCATGAGTTTTGAGAGAGAGAGCAAGTTTCAGACGGTACACCTCTTCTTTGTTCCTGAGTATCCCCCATGGCTGCTGCCCCAGCCACAGGAGTTTGCTCTATGGGATTTCTCTGATACTGCTCTACCCTGTACCCTATTCTAACCCTACCCTCTGTAACCAATAAAGTTCTCCTTTGTGACTGGTGTAGGAGACTTATTGAAGGGTGAGTTTAATTATGCCTAGGAGGTCCCTTGGGTCTACGGACTAAGGGAGACTATCCTTTTTGCCCCCTGACTTGGGGAAGTGTCCTAAGTTCTTGTATTGGGTCGAGTACCCATAGGACTATTAGGCTTGTGTTTCCCCAAGGACACAGGACCCAGGCAGTCCCTTCTCGAGGTGGTGGCAGCACACGTTACCCCTGGACTCTGCAGTGGGGCTTGAAAGGGGGTCTGCTAGGGCTTAGGTGCCCCTGGAGAGACACGTGGAGTCTGGAAGGTGGACAGGCGTAGTGAGGTGGGAGGCTCAACGCAGGAGCTCCCCCTACTGGCCCACCACAGGGGGCATGTGCCTCCTCTGCCTCCCGCAGGAAGGTGCACAGCAGCAGGGAGATGGCCAACTCCCCCCACCCTCCTAGATGAGCTGCCCATGACTCTATCCCGCTCCCCGCCGGGGCCCAGCAGCTGCGCATTCTGGCCCTGGGCCCCAAGCCCCTGCTCCAGCCCTGCCCAATTCCCTCCCTCCCTCCCTCCCTCCCTACGGGGCCTCAATCCCCACTCCCTCCCACCTCAGACTTACCTGCGGGAGCTGCTCTCCAGGCTGCATGGCGGACATGTGCATGTACATGGATGTGGCACCCCTGCCTGACTGCCCTCCTACCGCTCCCCCCAGCTCCTTGCAGCCTGGAACTCTGCCAGTCTACAGAGAACTTTTTGCAGAAGTGGAAAATCTGCATGTTTCTCAGTTAAAAGGGGAAATCCGCATTTTTTTCTATTTTCCCACGGGAAACAGAAAACCCGGATCCCTGTTAATGAGACGCTGTAGGAGCAAAGGTCCATTTACAAAGAACACTGCAACAACAGGGTTTTAACTGCTAGATACTCACTATGCTATGGATCAAATTTACTGGTGACAGGGCATAGAACTGTGCAATCACACCAAGAACTGAATCTGGCCCTACATATTTTAAATGCATTTTTAGAACGCCGCAGCACTCTTTTGGTGTTGCCATAACTGAGAATCTGCTGAGTTAATTTAGAGCATCTCAGCAAGAGCTGCCTTTTATGGGTGCTTTCTTCTGGAAAGTTCAAGGGCTGGACTCATCTGTGCAGGAGTAAATGGCACTCTACTAAGTCCACATGATCAACTATACTGGAAAGAGATTCACACCCAAGGCTGCAGACCACAAAATACAGCCAACCTGACACCACCTGAATGATGTCAAGCCAGAAACTTTTTGGAAAGTGTAGGAGACAGGAAGAAACAGCCGTATTTTATGACAGCCTAAGATTAAAAGTAATCTTGCCAAAGTTCACACTTTTATCGTCATCTTATAAGCTTGTAAGCTTATAGGAAGCCTAAAGGCACTGGGGGCAGAGGGACAAATTACACCCAATTCTGGCAGGAAGTGGTCATTTTCAAACATGGGTGCCTAAAGTATAGGCTCCTGACTATACTCTGGTATTTACAGTGCTGAGCCATACATTCAGCATATTTTATCATTTGGCATATGCTAATCATCTGTAAGAGCAGGTTCTTCTTTGTGCCTTGGCCCAGAAGTACTTTCTGAAGGAGAGCTGTTTAAATGTGTGTACTGTGTATGATACTTGGATATCTGGGGGAAAAAGTTATTCCTAGAATAAATTTGTAGTATGTATGTATGCATGCAGATCATTAAAGTCCCTTAATGAATCCATCATTTGAAAAATGAAGAATTATTCATCCACTCATAATGGTTTGTTTGTAGGGACCACAGAAAACCTGAATCAGCTTTTCCCAGCTCTACAGACGCTGTCCCCTATGGTTTGTTGAGCAGCCACTGCTTTCAGTGGCCAATAATCAATCTTTTTCTTTTGTATTACTAGCTTCAAGACAGAGAGCAGAGCCACCACTTAAAAACTACCACTGCAGCAGTCTACATTAAAGAATTCCCAGAAGACTGAAAACATTTCTGCCCAAGTGAGGTAGTGTTAACACCACCCTGAGAACAACAAACAAGAACAGACAGACAAGTTGACTGCTCATTAGGCTACATGATACCACACTGCCAGCAGGATGCTGCTAGGTATTTTCCCCTTCCTCCAACCTCCTTCCCTCCCACTGGGACAATGCTGAGTCTTTCCCATCAGCAGAATCAGCTGTTTGCTCTAACATTCAGATTATACCAACCTCAAGGAAAAGACTTTGAATCCCAAAACAGATCACTGCGATGCATCCAACAAAGCTTTCAGGATTTTTCCCCCCTTCTACTTACATATCGGTTTTACATTCAAAAGAATTTAGGGGTAAGTCTAGGTGTGTCATTCAAATGATGTTGAACTAGTAAGTTTCCTCCTTCTGGTCATTATTGTCTAAAAGCAACTAAATTATATGATCCATATAACAGCAATCTAAAATTGGCCTCATTTAGGCGGTGGCTTCCAAATGATAAATTAGGAGTTTCAGATGCTGGGAAGAGCGTTCAGCTGAGTCAGCATGCCTGTGTCATACCAATACACAAAGAATCAATGAGCAGCCAAGACCAGAAAAAACAAGGGAATAAATCTTGCATGTTAAACAAGCCTCAACATCCATTCAGACCCATCCGATGAATTCACTTAGTGGAACTCACATACAAGGGCAGAAAACATAAAATAAGAAATATTCCAGTTTCAGGAATTGCCTTAGTTAGTACATAAGGGACAGATCGGGGAACTCTTATGTTCAGTTTCCATCTCTACTTCCCCACAGTTAAGTTTCTAAACTCCTCATTCACATATAACGGGTGTAATACCACCTCTTTCAAATGGTGCTGAAAGACTTACTTGCAACCTGCTTTGGGATCCTTAGGTAAGATATGAAAAGTACTACTGTATTTTTGAGGCTTTATTAATCTTATCAAAACCTGAGTATTGAGGTCAACAAAACCAGGATGTTACTCACAGCTTCACTGACTTCGGCCAAGTTAAAATTATATATATGCAAGTCTCTGCTGGATCAGGACAGTGAATCTCTCAAAAAGGCACCAGCTTCAAGTTACCAAATTACAGCTGGGTAATTTTATGGGGGGAGGAGGAAAAAGAGAGAGAGAGAGAGTCATAAACAATCACATTTTGGCCTCAAACAAGGAGGATTATTTATACCTGAAAGTCACACATACAGCAAAGAAACTTAAAATAACATATTTGTCTGCAGAATGATGACCAAAAGTTGGCTTCATTTTTTGATTTCACTAAAGCAGGGCAAACTTTATTTGTGTTCAGGAGCTCACTTTGTTAACAAGACACTGCTAATTATATACTTCAAGCTATTTTTGTTCATCTGGGTCACCTAACCCCAGTTGTCTTCCTGCCTAGAGCTGGGGGGCTGGACCCGATGATCTGCAAGGTCCCTTCCAGCCCCTGACAATCTATGAATCCCTGACACAAAACCAGAGTAATTCCTAAATTTGTGACAGGCAGCAAATGTCTACATGGTTCCTTCCAGGGAATTCCCTGGCATTGAGTATAGGTCCAAAAACCTGACCAAACAGGCCTGGCTCAGTGGCATCCCAGACTGCCCAGAGCCTGTGGGCACAACTATACCATGAATAAATGATAAGAAGCAATGGGCAGGTGGAACAGCTATTTTCCAAGTATCTCACACTTCTTGTTTCGGTGACTCCTTTCGATATTGCTTGCTAAGAGATATTCTGAGGAGGATTTACCCAGTCCTCACAAAGGACTGTGACTTAGGGAAACAGAAGCTTGTGAATCTCCAAAATCAAAGGTGTTGAATATCCCAGGAAAAACATGAGAGATCTTTCAAACAGAATAAAAGAGCAAGAAAAGCAGAACAGCTTTGAAACAGAGTATACCCCAAAGCTCCTATAAGCAGCTCTTTACCTGTCAAAATTAGTGGTTGGATTGCCAACATAAGGAAATAAACTGACACAATAATTTTGAAACCATTTACAACTCTGGGGAAATGGTTCCTTGATGGTAAAGCAATTCGCTGTTGCACCAGCAATATGGTCTGCTTCTTCAACCAAACAAACAAAATCAATACTTCTTTACTTTGCTGCAGAAAATTTTTTACCAAAGCAGAAAGACTAATTCCACTCTCTCTTACATCAAGTTGCTCCAACACAGCCAACAAGGCATAAGGCCCATATCTGTTTGGGGCTGCCACTCCATATTTCTCTAGGTTTATGTCATAAAACAAATCATAGTAGTACATAACAAGTGCTTCTCATCAGAGAATTGCCAGGTGCTTTCTATGCATGTTTCCCAGTTAAATATTATTTTTAATGCATGGATTATTCTTTATTATACATGTGTACAGTGCAACAGGATACCAAAAAATTTCTTTGTATACCCTGCTCTATGGGTAGCTCTATGACACACCCTGACGTTAGTTGTTATAAAGAGTGTGGGAAGAGGCTGCCCTGGTCTTATTATAGAGACTGACATATTTGTGGTCAAGGCCTTATGGGCCAGTTGCATGGCTCTGTACCTCCCCTACACCATGCCCCATGCCTTGCAGGTGGCAACCTCATAGACGTTCTACTAGTTGCTTATGCAGCCCCTCTCTCGGCCTTCCATTCCCTCGGCGTCTCTCAGCTCTACTCCGCGCCCTCAGATCCATCCGTTTCTCCACTTCCTGGGCTGCCAGGCCCCTCGGTCTCTCCTCTAGTCGCTCTCTGGGCCCTCAGACCCCTTGGTCTTGCACAACCCCTCCTTGGCTACCAGTGGCCCCTCAGTCTCTCTCCCAGCCCCTCTCTGGACTCTTTAGGTCCTCCACTTCTCCAGGCCCTCAGACCACTCAGTCCTGCACTCATACAGCACCCAGTGTAATCTAGCCTTCCCTGATCCTGTCTGAGATGTACGGGTGCTGGCACACTACAAATGGAAAAATCATGAACCCCATCAAACAGATGAGGCATCAAAAACAAAGAACACTACTAGCCCAGGGCAAAACTAGCCTGTCCCCTGCTCTGATTCACCTGCTAGGTTTGAATGCAACAATGTAACAAGGATCAGACACTTGCATGCATTCCCTACACTCCTCATAAGAGAAATATGTATAGGACAACACAAATTTTCAATTATCACAAATCTCTCATAATACAGCCACTTTTCAAAGTCCTCTATGTCCAGCCACAAATGCACCCGCTCAAGCTTCATTCTGCAACATATTAAAAAAAAAAAAAGCTGTTTGCAAGTAAAACACTGGAATATTTTTGTGCAAGTGGAAGGCAGGACTCCAAAATGGCATATATTATATTTTGCTGATAACTGCTGGTATCTCTCATATGATGTCTAACTGAAGTAATGTAAAATAAAAATGGAGATAAAAAGGGGTTTGTTTTTTCTGCTGGACACTTTGGAACACTGTTAGGGCAAAATTGATACCCTTTACAGACAATTCATAAGCTCTGCCTATACAGTTTATAAGCTCTGAGCATACTGCAAGATGGGTATTTCACTAAGGTAAGCACTCGTACACTCCTTCTCCAGACACACTTGCTACTGAGACCCTGGCTACATTATAAGTACAGAGGTTTCTTTGTGACCCATTCAGGATGCTTGGCCAGATCAGAATGCCAGGCGATAGCCCATCACAGTTTTTCTGCCACCACACCTGCGTTTGATGTTCATATCTGCTGATTAATGAACCTCTATCAGTGCATTTTGGGAAAGGCTTATCCACAGAGCTACTGCAGAGGAAAAACAGCCAAAGGACATGGGTACAGAATGGTACCTGCAGGACACGAAACAATGCACGCTGAGATTTTCCTCTTCACACAATCACCAGGAAGCCGAACCAGTCAAACAGGTTACAGTACCATAATTAGGCAAGGTCTCGTTTAAAAGAAGAAAAAAAGATATCAAACAGTACATACCAGACTGGCCCCAAACAAATAAGCATGTGCTTGCCAGTTCTAGGTATAACACCCCATCAGAGTTACAAACCAAGGATTAACTATGCTATTTGCGAGCATAAAACCTTATCAGTTCATAATATGACCAGCTCTTGTAAAAATGGGCTCTCACCTTGTAAAGTCCCACCAGACTCTCTCTCTCACTCCTGCACGCACAAGCACACACATACACAACAACATATTTCTCAACCATTTCAGTCAAGGCACCCTTCCACAACTTTTTTTAATGTGGCAGCCCCCCCAGCTGAGAACCACTGCTGTGTTGCCACAACTTACTGCAGTGGTTCCCAAACCAGGTGACAGTGCCCCGCACGCCTGCTGGACAACCAGACTAGGAAGGACTGCGGCACACCCACGTGCTCCTCCTGCATCAATGTTCTCTGATCATCCAAAAGCAGGCAGGAGAGCTCACTCGTGATGTAGCCCTTCCTGGCTGGACCCTGCATGGCATCTCTCAGAAACACAGGCACACCTGGGTAGGGCCAGCTTGGGAAGGGCTGCCGCACAAGCTCCAGACTGCTTTGGTGCCATCAGAGAGCCCCAACATAGGAGGGCTGCACGCAAGCTACAGCCCTGTGTGTGGGGCAGCTCTCCTGGCTGCGCCATGGCAACACGTGCATCATGGCACCCTGGTTGAGAACTACTAAGCTGTATGATAGGGATCTTGCTTAAAAGGCATAATCTAGACAAGGTCACTAAGTGGAGCAAAGTGGTGCTCAGTTTTATCTGAGCTGAGATAGGGAGTCGCTTGCCGAGTCTTCTAATGTACGCCTTTAATGCTCTTGTATGACACCAGGCAATAAGAAGATCTAGCATAAATCAGACAAACAGCAAATTATGTTAATGTATACTTCAGAGGCTTAATGTTTTTAAAGCCATAAAAGCATATGTAGCTAAAAAAAAATAGCAAGCCCTTCACAGTTCATCTCTTTCTAACCCTCGGTATTTATGGTTTCACTGCAATTTATTCTCTAGCCATTGAGCAAGGACACTTTTTTTAGGTAAGTTTAGTAACTAAAGCCACGATGAAGGAAACAGACACATTGTGTGTAAGGACAAAGATAAAAGGCTAAAGAGTTGGAAAATGTCTGTACAAGCAACTTTCCAGACTGACAGGTATCATCAAAAGACGTAGGACCAGCCACCAGGCCTTCCTTCAGAGGAAGCAGCAACTCAGAGATATGTGTCTATAGCAAGCAGCTATAAACCCAGAGAGATGGCTTTTCAGGTAAAGACCACTTTTAAGAGGGCATTTTTTTTTTTTTAATTCTAGGGTTGTCTCCTCATTTTGCTTTAATCACAATTTACAACAAATAGCCCTCCCACAGAAAGATAATCTTCAGGAAATGCTGGGGATGGCCAGCTTCATTCTCCAAAGATGCCAAGTTCAAAGTTAAGAGGATACAGAGAAAGGACAGTAGTAAGTCACATTCACCTGGAAAAGCATTCATCTGCCTGGCAAGTGCAGTTGCTGTCTCCATCTCCACTCACACTAGTCCCCTCTGGAGCAGCAGAGCTTGTGGCCAACCCCCAGATACTTGTGTGATAGCATTCATGATCCAGACCACCCTTGATTCCTGCATCCAAACCTGCCTTTCACATGTGCTGCAGCATTTCTGGAAGTTTTTAGTGTCATTAAGTTTGCTTCCATCCCACCCTTTCCCCAAAAACAATCCAAATGCCCACAAAAGGACAAAACATCCAGACCCAGCAAGGCCTGCTCTAGAGCTGGAATTCATCAGTCAGCAGCATTAGCAGTGCTTTTCCTCTGCTGAAACCTGAACCAGGATTGAACAAGATGGTGAAAAATTAAGAATAATATCTTAATAATCTCAAGAGACAAGGTCTTCTGTTGGGGGATATCTTTTATCGGACCAACTGCAGAGCTGGCAGGGACACAGACAAGCTTTTAGGAACCGCGGCCCCCTTCCTCAGGTCTCCGAGGGGAAAAAAAGAAGCAGAGAGACTTGCTTCAGACCTGGCTCACTCTCTCCATTATGTACACTGCTTGGCATGTCCTTTCACAGCATCTGATGAAGCAAGTCTGTGTTAAATGAAAGCTTGCACTAAATGCGTTTTGGGATTTTTTTTTCTTGCAATTTCCTAGGAGAATCATCTCCGAGCCAAGAATTCTAGATTTTTGCATTTTTTTGTGTATATTTACACACACACATAAATTCCTCCTTCCTGCGCTATCCCAGGCCGCCTCCAGCAGTGTCATGATGGCAATGATGTGCTCACATCTCTTACAACCTAATCTTAAATACAGACAGAGTTTTGCACAAGGCTTTTCACAAGCATGCGGTGCATGTGCATGCATATGCATACACATTTAATGTACAATCTATACAGCGCAAGTCTATTCTGCCCTGAAAAAAAAAAAGACAGCTGAGTTAAACAGGACAGAAAAGGAAAGCTTCTGCAAACCCCACGTGTACACAAGAACAGGATGTCGGAGGTATAATCAGGTCGCTCCCACGACACTGGGATAACACGGGAGGGAGGAATTCGCCCAAAACATCCACAAACCGAGCCTGATGCCAATGGCACGAAGCCCCGCCAAGCAGGGACAGGAGATGACCTAGAGCAGCGGTCCTCGACCTTCTGCATCTTACGATGAGTAAATCAATGAGTGGGGGTGGGGAAGGGGTGTCCCCAGAGGCTAGTCAAAGAGTGGGAGGGTCCCCCGAGACCAGTCAAAGAGCAGCGGGGAGGCCCCCGAGACCAGTCAAAGAGTGGGGGGTCCCCCGAGACCAGTCAAAGAGCAGCGGGGAGGCCCCCGAGACCAGTCAAAGAGTGGGGGGTCCCCCGAGACCAGTCAAAGAGCAGCGGGGAGGCCCCCGAGACCAGTCAAAGAGTGGGGGGTCCCCCGAGACCAGTCAAAGAGCAGCGGGGAGGCCCCCGAGACCAGTCAAAGAGTGGGGGGTCCCCCGAGACCAGTCAAAGAGCAGTGGGGAGGCCCCCAAGACCAGTCAAAGAGCAGCGGGGGGGCCCCCACGACCAGTCAAAGAGCAGCGGGGGGGCCCCCAAAACCAGTCAAAGAGTGGGGGGTCCCTCGGGACCAGTGAAAGAGCAGAGAGGAGGCCCCCAGAGGCCAGTCAAAGAGCAGGGGGTGGTCCCTGAGCGGGCGATTTAAACGTGCAAAAGCAAAACTGTGGCACTTTTGGTTTCCCCGCCACAACCCGCGTCCCACCTAGCGGACCTTCGCGTCCCACCAGTTGACAAACCCCGACCTGGATCACCAGCAGGACCTGCTGGGAGGGCCACAAACCACCAGCGGAGAGGCAACTCTGCGGGGGCGCCCGCCATGCCGTGCCCACCCCCTCTGCACACCCACGCTCCCACCGGGGGGTCTCCAGAGCCCCCCCCCCCACTTGGCACCCCCAAAGCTTCATCCTCTGCATGTGGAGAGGCAGCACCCAGCGCCCACCTCTGAGAAGCCCCGCCCCCTGCCCCTCCCTCGGAAGCCCCGCCCCCTGCCCCGCGGCGGGTGTGGTGGCGCTGACCCGCCAGGCCGCCGCCGCCCTCCTGGCCGTAGCCGCGGCGGCGCTGCAGCACGAAGTAGCGGTTGGAGCGCTCCAGCACCCACAGCTTCAGCGCGTTCTTCAGCAGCACCTCCTCCGGCTTCAGCCACATCCTGGCGGCGGCCGCCCATGCCCTGCCGCGCGCCCACGTCCGCAGCCCGCCGCAAAGCCTGCCGGGACTTGCAGTCCGCCGCCCGCGGCCCCGCCCCCCGCCGCTCCCGGCGGCCCCCGCGCCGCCCCAACGGCCGCCAGCCCCCAACGGGCGCACAACCGTCCCCCCCCCTCCCCCCTCGCTTGTGGGTGTCACAGAAATGTAACGACTGTAAATGAAAAGAAAAGCATATGGAGATAGAGAGACACAGCTGTACACGCAGATAGACGTGTATAGCTGTGCGCGCACTGTCGATACAGACATGCACGTGTGTACAAGGGTGTGTGTGTGGGGGGGGAGCGTGTATCAACGACAGTCTACATGGAGATATACACAAGTGTACAAAATGTGTGGGAAGTGTATCCAAGGCAGTCTAGATGGAGATACACGCGTTTGTACAAATGTGTGTGTGGGGGTGCATCAACGGCAGTCTAGATGGAGACATACGCAAGTGTGCAAATGTGTGTGTGGGGGTGTGCATCAGCGGCAGTCTAGACAGACATACACAAGTGTATGGCGGTGTGCATCAAGACAGTTTAGATGAAGATATATACATGTGTGGGGGGGTTTATCAAAGAGTCTAGATGGAGACATACACAAGTGTACAAATGTGTGTGGCGGTGTGCATCAAAGACAGTTTAGATGATCTATACACGTGTACGCCTGTGTGTGGGGGGTGTGCATCAACAGCAGTCAAGATGGAGACATACACACGTGTACACCTGTGTGGGGGGGGTGTGCATCAATGGCAGTCTAGATGGAGACATACACGCGTGTACACCTGTGTGTGGGGGGTGTGCATCAACGGCAGTCTAGATGGAGACATACACGCGTGTACACCTGTGTGGGGGGGGTGTACATCAACGGCAGTCTAGGTGGAGATATACATGCATGTATGCCTGTGTGGGGGGGAATGTACCAATGGCAGTCAAGATGGAGACATACACACGTGTATGCCTGTGTGTGGGGGGTGTGCATCAACGGCAGTCTAGATGAAGACGTACACGTATACGCCTGTGTGTGGGGGGGGGTGTGCATCAACGGTAGTCTAGATGAAGACGTACACGTGTGTACACCTGTGTGGGGGGGGTGTGCATCAATGGTAGTCTAGATGGAGACATACACGTGTGTACACCTGTGTGTGGGGGTATGCATCAACGGCAGTCTAGATGGAGACATACGTGCATGTACGCCTGTGTGTGGGGGGGTGTACCAACAGCAGTCTAGATGGAGACATACCTGTGTACGCCTGTGTGTGGGCGGTGTGCATCAACGGCAGTCTAGATGGAGACATGCACACGTGTACACCTGTATGGGGGGGTGTGCATGAACGGCAGCCTAGATGAAGACATACACGTGTACACCTGTGTGTGTTGGGGGAGGGGTGAACGTGGCTGCGTAGCAATGGCAGTGGAGGGACAAGGCTACCTCTGCTACCCTGGCGTCCCTGGTGGAGGACGATCGCGCCCAGGGCTCTAGTGGAGGGTTGTAAACGAGGGTGTTGCCGGCTAAGGTGGCTCCTAGAGCTGCAGACTCTCTGGCAAACATTTCTCAGCCTTGTTTCCTTTCCTTCTGTTTCTGTCGTTTTTCTGCATCCAGGGCGAGACAGTTTTCCTCCAAGGAAGATGCACCTTCTCTCACAAGACGGTGCCAGGTAGCCCTGTCCCAACCTAGTTTGTCCCAAGTTGTGGTGTTGATGAATGAACGGCGCATGCCCCCGGAGACTGTGGGGCACGGCGGCAGTGGCATGGCGGTGGCAAGGACACTGGCATTTGTATCAGCAAGGAGACTTGCATTCTTCTGGAAAAGGAGGCTTGCAAAGACCAGGCAAATAAATACACAGTGTTGGTTTTTCCATTAAGAACTGGGCTGTTAGATGAATGACCAAATCGCATTGGCATTAACGAGCACCTCACGAGTCTCTGCCTCCAACTGACTAATTTGTTTGCATGCGTCCCAACACTCGATGCCGAGGAAGAACGGAAAGAAAAGTTTCATGCTGACCTTGATGAAATCCTGACTATCATCCTGAAAGAGGAGAAGATCATCCTCCTTTGAGATTTAAATGTGAGAGTTGGCTAGGATTTTAACATGTGGAGGGGCACCATTAGGAAACAAGGAGTGGGCAAGGCCAATTTCAACATTATCCTCTTACTTAATAAACGTGCAGAGCATGACCCTGTCATCACTTCCGACAACGTGACAGGTACAAGACAACATGGCAACCCCCCTGCCTGAAAAATGGCACCTCCTCAACTATGTCATCGTAAGAGCATGTGACCTAAAAGATGTTTTTATCATGCATGTTCTGGGAGGAGCCGATGGCTGCTGGACCAGTCATCACTTAGTGAGATCAGTCGTGTCCATTAGGGTTGCACTGAAACATCGAAAGCAATCCAAATCAGTTTGAAGACAGTACAACATCAAATGCCTTCAGACCCCTAGACACCGCAAAGCCCTTCAAACATATCTCAGCAAGGAAGTCACCAATTTTAGGATTAAAAATGATAACACTTATGTTGAGGAAGATTGGCAAGCTCTAAAAGAGGCCATCCATGAGGCTTGCATGGAATCAATTGGCTTTATCATCCAACATCATCAGGACTGGTTTGATGAAAACAGTGCTGAAATCAAAGCCTGTCTTGGTCGGAAGAGTAAAGCTTTCTGTGATGCAAAACCCTCCTACGTCCAGTGAGCAGCAGGTAACTTTTCAATGACTTAAAGCTGAAGCTCAGAAGAAGATTCAAGAAATCAAAAAGAAATGGTGGGAAGAGAAAGCAAAAGAAATCCAGCAATTTTTGGTTGACAATCATGACGTACAGAGCTTCTTCAGTGCAATCTCGGCTGTGTATGGACCAAGCTCTTACAGACTCACCCTGCTTAGATCTGAAGATAGCAGTACACTCCTCAAAGACAAGTCCATCAAAAACCACTGGAAGGAGCACTACCAAAAGCTCCTGAACAGAGAATCAATGGTGACTGATGTAACCAGCAAACCCACCCCGTACCATCCAGTAAGGGAAGCACTTGCCAGTCCACCAACCTCTGAAGAAGTCCACCAGTCAATAAGACAGATGAGCAACAAAGCATCTGGCCCTGATGACATATGCTACCCAATAATAATGGATAGTATCCATAGTATCCACTGATTTATATGCAGTGCACCATTAAGATGACCTTATAGATAACTGAAAGAGCTGTACTTCCAGGTCAATATAGTATTTAAGATACTTAAATGGGAAATAAACAGGATGGTAGAAATAAAAGAAAAGGGAACAAACCCAACACACGTAGGAGGGACCAATAATATACCTAACTTGGGTTTTTTATTATTTTTTTTAGGATATATGCATCCTGCTCAGGCTATTTTATTTGTGTACGCACACACAAGCAACAACGGTTACATATGCTATACATATGTATATGTATTTAGTTTACTAAATAGCATCAGTGCCTGATATACATGCAGTGCACCATTCAAATGACCTTATAGATAGCTGAACCTGCAGGTCAATATACTATTTAAGACACTCAGACAGGGAAGACAGGGAAGTGAAGTGGAAGGTAGAAATAAAAGGGAACGAACATCACACATGCACATACACAGTTCATTTCTCTCTAAATATAAAAAAAAGTTATATGAGCATTAATTAGGATGGTTAATTATAAAATAGTATTTTTTATTCCGCATATGTTAGCATTCCAGTGAAGGAAAGGTCAGAATAATAGTCAAGATTAAAATGCAAAAAAAAGTTTTCTTGTAAAAATTTATTTGAGAGTTTTAAAAATTGATTTTAGAATTTTGATTAATTAAATTTCAAGTTTTAACCCAAACTATTGCAAAAATGTTGACCCATCATAATAATCTCTAAGATTAAACCTCATAATGCCTCTGAGAGACACTGGCAGTGTTGGAGTGATGTTGCAGCTCTGGTGGCCTAGGAATTATGCAAGAGGCAAAGATTTTTGTGGGTAATATCTTCTTTTGGACCAAGTGCCTGGTTGGGATAAAGCTAGACCTGATGAAAAACACCTTGCATTTGAGGGCATGTCTAACCTGAGAGGCAGACTGGATACATGATCTGCACCCACCGCCAAAACAGTCAAAGCTGAGAAAGGAACTTGAGTGAAGAATTTGGTGTGCTAGACACTGGGGCTTGGTTGTGAAAATAATAGCCCTGTATTTCTGGTTACATGCTTGATGTGCAATCATCACTGTTTTAGCTCCGGCAGAAGAGCTTGATGCATCTAGTTAGCTTGCAATGACATCACTTATCAATTAATTCTCTCTCTACTTCCTTGGAACTTGTCACAGAACAGATTGTAATGTCTCCTTGCTGACTGTTTGTCTTGCATAATCCACCAAATAAACTAGCAAATATTTGGGCTCTGGCTTTCAAAGTAATCAGTGCAAATGTTTTGAATGGTCACATAGCCCCATGCTCCTTGATTTTTACTGTTTGTTTTCTTTTAGAAGTTTCACTCCTCCAAACCCATCTTCATCACTAATACTCATTATGACCTATGAAGACCCCACTTTCTGCTAATACTTTCCAGTGTGCACCTTCTTTAATGTAACTGTTTCCAAGATTTTGCCTGCCAGTAAACTTTTCAGTAGGGGACTTAGGGGTACGAGCAAAGGATAGGCAAAATCCTGCCAAACACTCACAGAACATTTTGGGTGGTAATGACCTAACTCTAGCTTCTCTTTCAAGAAGAGGGGCCTGTGTCTTATCCCAGAGTATCAGACTGGATGCCGAATTGGAGATGTTTAACCCTAACAGAAGGTTTGAAATGGGGCGAGCTGAATGATGTAAGATACCATGTACAGTAAGGGTCTGTAGGATCACGTAGCAGGAGCATTGCTATGCTTGCTGCAAAAAGAAAATGGCAGTGAAGACCAGATAACTTATGTAGTTTTAACATATTAGCAGGTCAGCTGAAATCTAGGCTCCTCTTCCCCACCAGGCTGTCTACAGCTCACTCAGAAACTACCGCCTGCCTGCACAAGCATTCTCGTGTTGAAGCCATCGTGCTGCACTGATGTGTAGTGTGCGACAGCAATGGCATGCTACCCCAATTCCTTACCATGGGAATAAATCACGTCTGGAGGAGGAGAACTCAGGCCACATACTTCCTCCTGGTTCTTCCTCGTACGCAAAAGCAAGCTTAACAAGGCACCTGTGTAGTAGGCATGATGAGTCGAAGCAATACATCTGCTGTAGACATGGCCCTGTTGTAACCAGCACCACAATCTTTAGTTTGAAAAGCTGTGGCCTCAGGGCACGGGGGTATGTGGAAAAGAAGAATAATGATCTAGCTTCAGAGTTCAGGGGCCTGACAGGAACATGACCGGGCCCTGAAGAAGATGACAGTCCTCTGTAGCCATGTCTACATGGACTTTTGAGAGGTCCCTGCTTTCTAACATGGAATTTTACCAGCACAAATTAAATGGCTTAATTATACCACTTTAATTATGCCATATCATTCTATCTGTGACACTGTTATTCTAATAGTGCACATCCTAGTGGGGGACAGGCAAAGCTTTAGCAGTATAACTACAGCAATACAAATGCACAGGGCAAGCCCTCAGAGAGCAGATATGCAGACTACAAGACCAAAATAGATTCCATTAAATGTTTGCAGGACATTTTAGGCAAGCTGAATGAACTTCTCTCTACTGGTATTTAGCCAAGACACCAATGTTGGTTACTTTCTCTTGCAGACATCAGTTCTTTGCACTTCCTCTTTGAAGCCTGACTCCGTGTTCTGCTTTCTTAAGTATCAGAACTCTTTTCTATGCAAGACTATGAATCAGTACCATTTTTTTATTGTCTGAAAAAATGTAGACTTACTTGTGCAAGCAGCAGTAGGTAATGCTTCCCTTTGCTGTCATTTTTCTTGTAGTGAAGGTCTAGGATGTTTCTCCTTCACATTTACTTGGGAGGTAGATTCATAACTGAAGTCTATTAAAATGCACAGAGCTGCTCTATCATCTTTGGTGAATGTATTTATAGATACTTTAATTATCTCTCAATCAGCACAGAGTTGTATCTTCTAATCAATGCATTCCATATTAAAAAATAAACATTTCTTTGATGCAGTCGAGCCTCATATTGCTAGAGTATCTTTAAAACAATGGTGGATTGTTTCCTTCAAGTATAATCCACAACCCTGGTTTTTACATTAATTGGTGCTGGCTTCTCTGAGTGACACAAGGGAATGCTTTTGAAATTACATCACAATTCACAATTTTAGCACCCAGCGTGGAGGATCTAAAATATTGTCAACCTGAAGTGGGTTTAAGTGCTTTCACAGCTCCCAAACTAGACCCCGGCTTATTCTATAAGTGCCCAACTGAAGCTAGCAAGCTTATCATTGTGCATGTCTAGACATGCATTTAGGCGCGCCTAAATTTAATGTGCATTAGTGCAATTCAGGCTTACGTCTGCACGTGCACGCGTTAAAGTGCATTAATGCTGTGTGCGCGGATTGACGTGAGACTAAAGTTAGTGCCAACTCAGTCCATATGCAGCGTTAATGTGCTTTAACGCATCTATCTGTGCATTAATGCGCTTTAGCTATTCGTGCCCAAATTTAATACCTGCTTTTGCAGGTATCAAATTTAGACACAAATAGCCTAAAATTGCCATTTCTAAGGTGCATTAAGGGCACACATGTGTAGACACATGCCCTTAATGCACCTTAAATTAAGCTAAAGCAGCTTAAATCTGCATGGGTAGACACACCCATTGAAACCAAATAACCAAAAAAGCGGGGTGGTGGTTACTAGTCTTTGCATCTTTCAGCAGAAGCAGAATGGCTTATTTCTCCCCCAGGTGTGTGCATGCATGCAAGAGGGGACAGTGCCATTGAGTCCTGGAGAAAGAAAGGTAGGGCCAACTTCTCAGCTGGTAAGTCAGCAAAGCTGAAGCTACGCAATTGAGATTCAGAGCTGCAATATGTACCTGGCACCAACGTTTGAAGTGGCAGGAAGTCATATGGAGAACTGCAGACCCCCAGACCGCAGTTCTGTAATACCAGAAATTCCTTGTTTTCTTCCTGCACAAGAAGACTCCAGACTAAAGAAGGGAGCCCTTCACACTGTCTATATTTTCATGTCATTTTAAACACAAGCCCTATCTATGTGGAGGAAAATCCTGTTGCTTTAGCTATGATGTTATAGATACGAAGGGGAATTTCCATCAAAATAAACACATCCTCTCCAGGAGGACTCACACTCCCAACTATCGTAAAGCCTGGGTTACAAAAACAAAACCACCACCACACAGCTACCTGCTAGTTCCCATCTCTACCTACTTTTCTGCACTTTTGTTGAGCTGCAATCTTTGAGTCTCTTTCCTACAAAGACCTGAAACACTTGACTCAAGTCCCTCGATCCGTTTCCCCGGGGGGAGAGAACTACAACAGCACGATTAAGCCACTTGCAAGACTCGCCTTTAAGGAAGTTTATTCCTCTCCATGAGCATAATAGTAGAAATATATATATTACTCCATTGTAACCTCAATGCTGTCCTAAGGTCATCAGTAATCTACCGATACCGCTTGCAAGCACCGCTGTATTCCCTGCTTCAAGTTTAGGATTAGGATCTTTGTAAGTATGCAACATATAGAAACTGAATCAACTGCCAAAAGATAAGCCTGGCACAGCCTTTCAGGAATGTGTCGGCTCCTGTTTTACGGCAGGAGGAGGCCAAGCCCCAGAGATAAGAACGGTAATGGTTTTGTTTTTTTTCCCCAACAAGAACAACCTTTGCTCTGAATGAGTTAGCAACTCCAATTGTTGCTTGTGAATCAGACTCCATTGTGCTGGTGTATTTATGGCTACGATGCGGACAAGTTCAGACCTATAAAAAGTTGTGCAAGTGGTTTACACAATCCCATGGTGATGGAAAGAACCCCAAATGCACGGGGTATACTTCTGTGGCATGAAACTTTAACATTGCTTCAAGTTTTGAATTTTCAACTTTTGCTACAGAATAATTCCCTTAAAGCCAGGATAACTTTATGCAAGGAACCCAATTACTCTTTGAATGCCAGTAAAATGAAATAGGGGGGAAACCCTGAACAGAAAGTTTCAAAATAGGTATCAAGGACACGGATGAATTCTTGCAAGGATGGAAAATGTGAGCTGCGGGGAAAGCCAGGTTTTCACTTCCACAGAGAATGTAGGTAGCCAGTATTTAGAAATAGCCTAGCACATGCAATTATGTTAATGCAAGAGTAATACTACAACATCTAACGATGTGAGGAACTAAAAAGAGCAAGGTTACACAACCGCCTCTCAATTGTGTGTGTACACCAATTTCTCAACAAAAAATATTCCCCACCAACTGGAGATACGTGCAAGCTACACCTATTCTTTCATTTATTATGCCTCAGCAAAATAATCAGCCTCTTAAAACATTTTGTATAAAAAAAATATTAATTGTGCTAAGTGTATTAGGCACTTAGCAAGTATATCTTGTGTTCTGCTATCTGGAGAAAAATTAAGTTGGCTAGGTTTTCTATATAGGTTTTGCACAATGGTAGAGTGGAATATTTTCCAGATATGCACAGCCTATGAGACCCTAATACCCTTTGGTATTAGCAGGAACAACGACAACGTTAAGCAAAAGACTAATGGCTTTACAGTATTTCAGAGAATTGCAGAAAGTTTGTGCCATCTTCTGCCTTTACATTTGAGGGATCACCCATTTCCATGTCATAGGAGCAGGACTGGAAGCATAAAACAGCAACATGCCCCACTATAAATGAAACTTTAAAAAGGTGGCTTGATTCATCAGTTTGGGACAGATCGTTCTCCAGTTGAAGCTAATGGAAGTTTTTGGTATCTACTCACATGGGACCAAATCCAGGAATAAGAGAGCATCCACAAGGTCTGCTGCATGGCAGTTTGCACATATACCTATACAAACCAATACCAATTAGGTTCCTAGGAACCTGGTAGCTTGCAAACAACTGTCTGCTCCCATATCCAGGTCTTAGTCATTCTTTAGAAAGAATCACCATTATCTTGAACCTGTGTCTGGCCATTAAAGAATTGGATTCCACTCATTTTCTCCAGTATGAGCAAGCAGCCCGACTTGAAGCAAAAACTGAATCAAACAGCGGTATGGAGAGCATTTCTGCAAGTGCTGCCCAGCTGGATAGCTATATCCACTGGCTGTTATCACGCTAGTCTGAGTTAAGGATAAAAACAAAACAAAATCAGAGCTATGCTCAGATTTACAGACACTTAAATATCCATGGGGAATTCTACTCCACAGCATGCAGCAACATGGATAAATAGTTCAATTCACCAAGTTAACACTGCAAAGCCACCTCACTTTTGCTTTGCCACATGACAGCAGTGTCAGATCTGAGCTGCCTTTCATTGTATCTTATCACCAGGTCAAGATGTTCTTACTCTAGAAAGACCAGTTTAGATTGCTCATTTCCTTTGTGCTGCTTTGTGGCTTTCGATAAAATTCCAAACACAAGGACATGTTACCCTACAAAACACAACTTTAAAATACGTGTTCTGATGTGCGCATAAAGTGGTCAGCTGTTACATAGGTTTTATTGTATCCAGTTGACAAAACAGGATGTAGGTTCTGCATGTTGTCTCACCCGACTGCTATTTATTCTCTCTCAGTGCCCCCTTTGCCCACTTCTTACGGCTTACTGGGAACGCAAAGCTTTTTTGGGGTTGCACTTGTAGCATAGCATATAGGGTACCTATACAGGAGTGCATCAGAGCAGACTCGATTAATTGAGTCTGCCAGAGCATGGCAATTACTGCGCTCCAGCAGCCTCCTGTGTCTCATGCATCAGCATCCCTATGCTTAAAAATGGCAGCAGGGGGTTGAACTAAAGCTCTAACGGGACGCTGATACGCGAGATGTAGCGGCGTTTTAATTGGAGCGGCTCTCAGAGCCACTCTAATTAGAGTGCTGCCCCCCCACCAGAGCACGTGTAGACGTGCCCATAAGCCTCCAAGTCCTCCTACAACTGCAACAAATCTATTTAACCATGGTGTCGACAATTTAGAAAGCACTATCCATTAATGGTACAAGTATTAGAGTCTTCTTGGTCTTTATCCCAGAGGTTTAGAGGGAAAAAAAACCCCAAACAAGTTTTGATATATGAACAGGGGGAAAAAAAGCACTTGAAGGTAGTTGCCCCTCCAAGAGATTTTACATAAAACTTTTGTCATCAAAATAAGTCATAGACAAGCCAGTAGAATATAGTTTTATTTACATTTCATATTCAAAGGAATTCAGTACAAATCATGAATTATTTACAACATTTTTAAATTACACTGCACAGAAATAGGAAAAAATGCATCGTTTTCTCCCAGTAGATTCAACAAATGAAAGTAGTACATTATTATTGCTGTTCTTGAGAGTAAGTTCTACTAGCACTGACATCAGAAACACCACCACAAATTACAACAAAATACAAATAAAGTGCATTTTTAAGATGCATTTAGTTAACTTTGGTGGACAAGGCTCTAGACTTTGAATTAAGGCACCGTGTTCCACCCAAACACCCTAGTCCAGCTCCCCACAAATGTTAGAAAGCTTTACCAGAAATACATTTCTATCTGTTTACAGCACATCAGTCGTCACTGCAATTTTAACCAGCTTGCTAGACTAAGCACCCCTTATGTCCTTTTCCAGCTGTTGCCTTATGTTATTTTATTGGGTCACTTTCAGTGGACCTTCAATCTCAGTGGACAGACTTCAGATTTCAGACTTCCTCCAAACCAGGACTAGCAAACATTGCTGGTGCTGAAGCTATGGAAACAACTCTTGGACCCAGCGGTAGTTTTCAGACTCTGCTTACACTATTTTACGACCTAGAAAAAAAGCCAGACTTGTTCCCTTTACAATGTTATGCAAATCAGATGCAACTGGTCATTTGAAGCCCTTGAAGCATTTTTAGGAATGCGTCTCAGATGGATTAGAATCTTTACCTTTCATCTCCACTAGGTTAAATATATTCCAAAAGATATTACAGGCAAAACACACTGACAGACATTACCTTATATTTTGTCCTCTTAAATTTAGTTCATCGGTATTATTGACATTGCTTTAAGACGGACATTTGCATCAGTTTAAACAAGTAGTTATCTAGATCAAAACTGATTTGGTTGTAATAAAATTCTATTTTTTAAACTAAATCTAGAAGCCAAGAACCTCAAAAAACAAAACAAACAATTCCCAGAAGAAACAGCTCCTACAGGATGAGACAATCTTCTCCTTATTTTACAGAAACAACATTGGTTTTCAAAACCTGAACAGACATTTTGCTCTGTAATAGCATGGCCATGTTAGGCAGGTTTGGTTTAGTGTTAAAATAACTATTTTCTTCATATATTCCCTTGAAACAGCTTGTGTGAGGAACACTAGAACTAAGGTCCATGTGGAACATAAAAACGTTGAAACGAACAGAAGGTTAAGCATTCCAAACCACATAATTATGAGCTGTTAAAAAATAAACAAACAAACAAAAACCCTCTCCTAGTTCTTCCCGATATTTCCAAGGTAACATTGCTGCAGTGGTAGTCCACCATTTTGCTGGGATGTCTGATGTATCGTGACCATGGCCGGCAGTTTGTTACAGAGGGTTCCAGCTGTGTTGCTGGATGGATGTTTAGGACCTGATTTCATGATCACGTGTTTCATCTTCTTCAAAGCTGGGGTTATCGAGGTGTGGGAGGACATCCACTGCTGGAGATTGGGAATCGCTGTTGACGAGATGCAGGTCATCATGGTTGCCATCTTTCAGGAGAAAGAAAGAGTCAACAATCAAAAAGAAATAAATTCTTAAGAGTTACTGTTACCCCAAAGCATGCGTAAGGCCTCAAGTTCTCACCCTCGCTTGATCAGTGAGCTCCCTACACATGAAGTCCAAGACCTTTCAGGTTCATTTATTCATTTGATCTCCATGCCACCCTTTCCAACAGAGGCTCAAAGCAGCTTACAATAAGAGAACAGAAGATTTCTAACAGAAAGTGACAAAATAACTTCAATGGGAACTAGAGTATTAGCCTGAGACCCCCTAACAATGTCTCAAGCTTTGTTTGATGAATGCCTGCACAAATTGGAAGGCGTTACAATGCCCCCGAAAGCGGTCCAGGCCCAGGCTCTGGTAAATTTTGAGGGGAAGGGAGTTCCAGACCTGAGGAGCGTTGCTGAGAACGGTCTGTCACACAAATGGATTTGGCCTATTGATACTCACAGGAAGGTGCTCTTGGCTGACCTCAGGGATCACAATAGGGAGTAAGGAGAAGGCAGAACCTTAGGGCCCAGTCTGTTTAGGGCCTTAGGAGGTCTAAACCAGCACTCTGAATTGCACCTGGAAAGTTACTAGGAGCTAGTGAAGACGATGGCCACCTCCTTACTTCCTCATTTTTGGTGTCCAGAAGGTGACAACTAGAGTTTGGCATGAACATCCCAGACGAGAGAGCTCCAGATTATATAGGAGGAAGACAAAGACATAGCAGAATAGACAAGAAGCTTAGCAAGAAGGTAGCAGTAGTCAACCAGAATGACGCTACCATACACTAGACAGAGCCATGCAAGAGGGAAAGGCACTTGAAGACCAGAGTGGCAAAGACAGAACAACAGCCGAGCTTGTTAAAAGAAAAAAAAAAAATGATGTACACGTGGAAGTGGTGTATGTTTGGCTACAGGGGTTCAGCATGAAAAATGTCTGAGGGCTGACAGCTGGCCTACCTGGAAAGATCTGTTTGCACGTTTGAGTGAAAAGCACCCAAATGTAAACACCCACCTGTGCTTTCCAGAGCAAAATGCTCCAACAGGTGGCAGCAAATGCCATTTCTTCTGAATGATTCTCTCAGAACCGCTCTCCATTACACTGCCACAAGTGGTTTGTTTTTTTGGGTGGGGCAGGAGGGGGTATATTGATTTATTTATTTATTATTTCTCCCATTTAACACCCTACTAGAATCCATTGGAAAAAAAAAAAAAAAAGGAGGAATTTAGACAGAAAAAGTGTCCAGACAGAGCAAGGGTTGGCAACATTTCTGGGCAGAGCACTAAAAATACCTGCAACCTTGACTTGTAAGATGCTGACGTGCCAGAGGCAGATGGCAGGGGAGCTGCAAGGGGCCCAATCCTTGTTGTGGCAGTGAAGCCCTGGCCCCTTCCCCGTTGTCCGCCCCAAGGAATGTGCCAAGCAAAAATGCTTTCATGCACCACACTGGCACCCGTGCCATGGGTTGCCTACCCCTGGTATAGAGCAACAGCAAAATATTAAGCCACTCTTTAGTTTAATTTCAAAGCAAGGTTAAGAGTGCAAACCAGACAAGAAGGATATATTTCACAGGAGAGGGATTTTGCTACATTTTCTAGCTCATTCTTGTTTAAAGAGAGGAATGGTCTTATCAAAAGAACTTGAGAGTATGATTACCTTATAGAGGAGAACTTGAATAGCCCAGTAAAAGATTTATACAGTCAGTCACACCCTGTTGTTTTCCATTAAAGTTTGGAAATTCTGAAACTCAATTTAAAGCATTTGCCGTTTCCATTGCATCTGGTGGAACATTACTTTAGCTTTCCAGATGTCTTCTCCAACTACTGAATTCATCTCGAGCATTTAGATTTAGCAATATTTTAGAAACTATATTTGACAGGCAAGTGTTACAAAAGCAGTGGAGTGCATGTGGGGGGAAGAGAAATCAAACATGCCCTGGAGACTTCAAGCAGTAAGCCTGTGGATTCTCAATTTGTTTTTTTGAGGGTGCTTCCCTATCTGCATTTGAAGCAGTATTTGCTCTTTCAGTGCAGACAACCTGTTAAAAGCCTGACTGTTCTTCTTCATAAGAAGTATAGGTTCAATATAAAAATGCATATAAACTTCAGGAGGCAAGGTTTGAGGAGTTTTCACTGCACCAACTGAGAAGCATAGTAGAATTTATGCCGCATGATACAAGTGGGACAACTGAACACTTACTCTCCGCAGCAGTGTGCTCCTCTAGAGCTGGTTCATCTGTTCCTTGTACTGAGGCATAGCCAGATGAGGCAGTCTCACTCCGATTATCCTCTTCATTGACTGAAGCGATAGTTGGCATTTCGTTCGACGCTGTGGCTTGGATGGACTCCACTCCATCTTCTATATCTGGCTGTGGGAAATTGTGCAATTTAAAATGAAAGCAAGGTAGGGAGAGGGTCTATGAAGATGCAGCTTGCCCAACATTGCTGGGACTCTGCTCATTCACGTAACACATGCCTGGTTTCTATGCTCTTCCTAGGAAGCATCCCCTAACTGCCACCACCAGAGACAGGAGAGTGGGCTTGATGCACTTTTGATTTGTCCCAGTAGCTGTTCATAAGAACAATTGTACTAAGCTGTCAGAGTCAGCAGTTGTTTCCACCTGAAGATGCAACCTCTTTACCATTGCTACAGGTTCACCATATTATGGAAACTACTCAAAACCCCAAAGCTTATCCCTTGCAGCTTTGGAGTGACCCACCATTAGCATATAGTGCTCCAGGAGTCCATGCCTCTAGGAAGGAATGCCAACATACCTCAATTCCCAGAGCCTTGAGTATATCACACTTGCACATGGGACACGTCCTGTGTTCTAGCAGCCAGGGGTCAATACAGTTCTTGTGGAAGAGATGACTGGTAGGAGAAAAAAAAAAGTAAAAAACAAGTGGCATTTAGTTCCTGACACTGCCATGACTAGAGGTGACCAACCTTCCCTGCTACAAACATGCCAGGGGCTCAGTACAGTGCTGAACAGGTCCTCTCAAGGGGTCTGATACATGCATTCTGTTTAGTACAGTTACCAGAATACAGGCAGGAGCAAGCTAGTCAGTCACATGCTAATCTTGGACTCCTTGGGCCATTCAGGGGTCTCTTCATTTCACGATGCAACCACAAGTAATTGCTGGAACGCTAGATAGACTTGACTAGGGTTGCCCGTGGGCCAAATTCAGCATGTGGGGCTCCCCCTGGGGTGGGAAATTCAGCAGTGGGGGAATATGGTGGCCATTAATATGGTCACCTTCCCCCTGCCAAATATCCAAATCCTGTGCTGCCAGTCACAACTGAAGCTATGCCCCCCCATTTGGATTGGGGCCAGGCCATGCCCCCTTTCCCCACAAGGCCAAGTTGGGTCCAGGCCACACCCGCTCTCCTCCCCAAATGGGACCAAGCCACACCCCTCTTTCCCTCCACAGGGCCCAGGTTTTACAGTGGGTAGGGTCGGATGGACCCGAGCAGATCATCAAGTCTGACCCCCTGCCATAGCCAGGAAAGAATGCTGGGGCCAAGTGACCCCGGCAAGGTAACTAGGCAGTCCCCAACCTAGTTGACCAGATGGTGCCCACTGTGCCCATGCCAGATCAGGATGACTAGTGGGATCCAGCTCAAAGACAGATGGAGCACTGCCCATACAGCCCACCAAGGAAAGAGGTTGGGCATCACTGGACTAGGCCATAAGCATAAGAAATTTGTTGAGAGCTAAAAAATTGAATAGTCTTGACATCTCCTTCACTAAGGTTTGAACAAACAGGAAGGGCTTAACCAGCCATACTGTAGGGCACTTGTGGCTCTATGCCAACTGAAAGTAATCCTCTTGTAATATGCTCCCCATGGAGATTTGGGGAGGAAATCTTTACACCTTCTAGCAATGCAGATTACTTTGAAAAAGCCATGAAAATCAACTCCTCCAGAGTGGCATTACATGACTTTGCTTGGAGCTATAGTTCTCTAAATAGGTTCTTGCTATGACTAATTTATAACTGTATTCACTTGTAATTGCCACACCTTGTGCTTATTAGATCCTGTAGCACTTACAAGAACAAGTCAGCATATTATGTATATTATTTGAGTTATGCCCAGTCTTATAGCTTCCTATCTGTGTACAATAGGTTGCAAACTGATAACGCCTATATTTGTATAAGCCAAGTGAACATGAAATTCTACACCTCAGCCCTAGATTTAAGGTCAGCATATTTGTTATGCAGAAGCACATGACTAAATGCCACTTGCTTCTGCAAAAGCTAGGAGAAACCTTAGCTAACAATGTTGTGTCCTCAACCTGAGGCACACCACCTCCAAGTGTTTTATTTTAAGCACACAAAAGAAAGTGGGTGTGTACAAGGAATATGTAGCACACCGCCTGCTCTAATACAAGTATGTATGTCTAGAAACGCCTCTGTGTACACCAGTTTTGCCACAGACCCAGTTTAGGAGACATGGGACATGAGAATGCAAAAATCCATTGAAACTTACTTAACAGTGATCTAGTTTTAAGTGACTTGCCTTTACAACCTTCAACACAGACCCGAACTCAGCAAGGCAGAGCGAGACAGACCATCACCAGCCAGAACTCTGTGCTGAAGCATGCAAAGAATACCACGCTACCTTTACTGTTGGGCCCCTGTACAGAAAACACTAGACAAGGTGGCCCATTTAGAGATGTGCTTTGCTTACCATCCCAAAATGGGTTTTTTGATCTCCAGTGAGGGTTTGCCAAGTTATATTTGATACAAGAAGCTGGTCTTAAATGAAAAGTTAAACCAACAAATAGTCAGAGCCTTTGTAGCACAATAGCACAGAAAAGCCTGGGCTTCCAGTGTGCCAACATGAGAGAAAAAACCCCCCTACAGATTACAACTCTGATCCCATATCAAGGGACATCTGCAGCACTCACTCATACACCAGCAGTCAGAAGTCCACCACAAACCTCTCTCTCACACAAGGACCATACAAACACAGCTCAGAGTTGAAATCATTCTTAAGAATCCACTCTTTGCACTCTTCTGTTTAACATCTTCATCAGTGACTTGGAAGAGGGGGTGGAAAGCACGCTGTCCAAGTTTGCTGATGACACTAAGATGTGGGGTGAGGTGGGCACACTTGAAGGGAGAGAGAGGCTGCAACTAGATTTAGACAGACTACAAGAGTGGGCAGGTGAGAACAGGATGGGGTTCAACATAGACAAATGCAGGGTGCTGCACCTGGGGAGAAGGAATCTACAGCACACATACAGGCTGGGGAGTTCCCCTCTTGAAAGCACAGAGGCGGAAAGGGATCTCGGAGTCATTATTGACTCCAAGATGAACATGAGCCGCCAATGCCAGACTGCAGCCAGCAAGGCCAGCCATACCTGTCATGCATCCAAAGGTGCATCTCAAGCCGGTCCAGAGAGGTGATGCTCCCCCTCTATGTGACTTTGGTCAGGCTGCGGTTGGAGTGCTGCGTCCAGTACTGAGCACCGCACTTCAAAAGGGAAGTGGCCAGCCTGGAGAGGGTTCAGAGGAGGGCCACCCGCTTGGTGAGAGGGCAGCAGGACAGGCCCTACCAGGAGAGACTGAGGGACCTGAACCTATTCAGCCACAGCAAGGGGAGGCTGAGGGGGGACCTGGTGGCTGCCTACAAGCTCATCAGGGGAGATCATCAGCAAATAGGAAGAGCCCTTTTCTCCCCAGCACCACCTGGGGTGATGAGGAACAATGATAATAAGCTGATGGAGAATAGGTTTAGGTTAGAGATCAGAAGGAAGTATTTTACAGTTAGGGTGGCCAAAATCTGGAACCAACTTCCTAGGGAAGTGGTCCTCATCCCTCCCTTGGGTAAATCCAAGAGGAGGTTGGACAATCACCTGTCTGGGGTCTTGTGAACCCAGCATTCATTCCTGCCTGTGGCAGGGGGTCAGGCTAGATGATCTGTTCAGGTCCCTCCTGACTCTAGCTACTATGATACTATGAAACTATGCAGAGTTCAAGTGACATATACTCTTAAACCAGAGCCAATGGGTAGAGCATTTGGACTTGAGAAAAGCAGTATTAAGGAGAAATATCCTCCCAGTAAGTCTATGCATCTGAAATATGTTTTAAGATGATTGGTATTTCTACCCAATTATCCAAGTTTTGCTTTTAAATCCCCTTACAAGAGTTAGAGATCCATCCTCCAAGCACAATTGCTTAGGATGCATACGAGCCTTGTCTACCTGCCTTTCTACTCTAAGAAGACGACTCATTGTTACAGGAGGTCTCCTAGGCAGCTGCTGAAAGCTAACTGCCAACATGACCACACAACAAGACAAATGTTTAACGGAAGTGTTTTTGCAAAACGTGTTCATCTCATCTGCTGTCACCATTAAACTGTTCAGCATTGGACTGAGAAGGAGACCAGTTCCTCATTTCTTTCATCAACAGCTTAAGTCCTTCGTGTCAGTGGCAACACAGACACCCCCCTATGTGGTAACAGATCATAGCACGTGTTTGCATAAGATTGTAACCTTATGCAAGACCATGCTGATCCCAGCTTCCATCCATTAGATACTCCTGCTTGGGAGGAGAAAGCAGCCTTACCTTGTGATCTGTCCTTCCTTCCAAACTCAATTCCCAGCTGACCACTGCCTGTATCCTCCTCACGTGAGAACGATATTTCATGCAACTCTGCCCTCAACACTGAGTCATCTCACCTGTATTGAAGCTTCCAACACTTGAATGCTGTGGCAGCCCCCTTCCAACATACCTGTACTGACATCACCCCAACTCCTCAAACCTGACAGACTGTAGACCAAGACCGAAACTGAAAAAGGCTTCCAGCTTCAGTTTACTAGCTAGATTTTACCTCAAAGAAAGGCCAAACTGCTGTAGCTAATATTTGCCCCCAAAAGTAGTCTTAGGCAAGTTACAAGCTACCAAAAAGAACACCGCCAACACATGGTGTTGGGTCCTGCCTTTATTCTAAGGGCAGAGGAAATTGTTGCTTTCTATGGAGTTGAACTACGAAGGAAAAAGCAAGCAAAACACACAAACCCATAGCCTACTACCTCCAGGCCACACTTACCAGACTAGCACACAAGACAGACTTTAACAAAAGCTTTGCTACTGTGGGGTTACTGGTCTGCAACTAGACTTTGAAGAGTTAGGTTGGCAGGAGCCAGTCTAAGGTTTACGTTTCTGGAACCATACTATTTATGCCGAGGCACGCTCATTCTGATGGTATAAAATTTTCAGTAAAACAAATCTATAAAATCCTTCACAAGCTTTGTGGGTGGCCTAGTTTAACTGAAACTATTTGTTAACCCGCCATCATTTATTAGTGGTAGATTGTACCATACCTCCATACTTTTTTGATCTCCGAAACCTTGGAGGATATGGAAGTCTATTTTTGCTGAGCAATTCCTATAGTAATAACCAACGTCTAAAATACCATCAACAGCGAACACTGCCTCTATAAACACCTTTCAAATACTCAAGAGTTAAGGTGGGTACTTACTTGCAAGTTAAGATACGCACTACTTCATTGGGCTTGTATGCTTCAATGCACACTGCACAGCTGTCACCATCCGGACCAGTTTCCTACCCAAAGAGAGCAAGTCATTACCTATCCCAAGAAACAGTCATTACAGTGGCAGTTAAGTGCTAGATATGATCCAGCCAGTCATCTAGAAGAATTCCCATGCCAGAATATTTACAGTTACCAGGGTAAGAGACCTAATTTTGAACAGAAGCAATAAGCATCTAACACTATACTTTAAAAATACCAGTTAGGCTAAAAAGGGGAGAAAGCAGGTTTGTAGGTTGATATCCGTTACAAGACACTAGTTTAAGTCGCTTCAATTTGCACCGTCTCCCCCTCAATCATTAGGGTAGAGCGATATTAAGATACTTGGACAGCCAGTTTTAGTAGTAGCAAAAAGAAAGTTTAGATCCAGACTCATAGTTTAGGAGCTCAAAAGCTAAAAATGGAGATTGCCAACTATACCTTGTCCCCTTGCTTTAGTGTGCGCAGTTGTAGCCGTCCAATAGCTTTCTTGGCTTCTGCTTTTAGTTGTCTCTGAAAAAGAATTGCTGGTTAAATTACAGGGGTTTGGGTTGTAGCCGTGTTGGTCTAAGGACATAGGCAGACAAGGTTCCTTGGGTGAATTTGATATCTTTTATTAGACCAACCCAAATCTTGCTCTTCCTGGATGGAAGATTTGGGTTGGTCTAATAAAAGATATCAAATTCACCCAAGAAACCTTGTCTGGTTAAATTACAGGCATTGCTCTTCTGTAGCAAACAGCCAATATAATTTAATTTCAGCAGGTATATTGATTGCTCTCTAGGCTTATGCAATGTGATCTCTGAAAAGGAAGTATGCCCGTTCTATTCATATGGGGAAAAATTAAGCAGAAGTCCATGAACAGACTTACAGAAACATGTGTGAGATGTACCACAAAGTCTTCCCCTAAAAACGTATTCTTTTGAGTAGCATTTTCACTGAACAAACAAAACCAAAGACAGTTCAATTTTCTAGCATGCACAACTGTACCTTGGTTAGATACGTCAGATGTAGCCAAAGGCAAGGATTTCAATTAACTCAGTCTGAAAGCAGAGTGCTTGGAGCCAAACAATAAGAAGTCAATATATCCTATTACTATGAATTTGTATTGTGACTTTTTGGCAGTCACCTGGATCCTGATGAAAGCCAAGGTCCTTTACCTGTCAACTGCTGACATGCCCTCTAAACAGTTTTATTAATGAACACAAATACCTTTGAAGCCTGTAGCTTCCTAGCACCGGCTATTGGTGCCAAGCAAGAACAAAAACAAAAAAAACCCCCAAAAACAAAAAAACTCACACAATTCTCCCTGGAGACTGACCCAAAAGTAGCACGAGCAAGGTTTACATCTACCTAACGTAAACCTTTTTGCCCCCTAGCCTTGCTAGTAGACTATGTACAAGTCAAAGACTTGCCCTAGCAGAACAACTGGGTAGCTGCAACTCCAGAAAGGAAGTGGGCCTGCAGCCCCCTTCAGCCAATGTTTTTAATTGTCAGGATGCCAAATCGCACAGATGACCAGACAGGGAAAGGTTAGCTTGCTTAGCAACTGTTGCTCACCAACTGTAATGGCAAAAGGGTTCAATTAGCATAGGAGCCAGTACTTCTGCTTAAGTGTCACGAATGTTACATCAACGCCAGTAATAGTACCACCCTCTCCCTTGTGATGAAACGTTTCGGGATGTAAAGCTGTTGGGTGGCCACAACTACGCTGTAATTGCAATGCTCTGCGCAGCTATATTTCGCTGACAAGTTGAGTAGAAGTCCCCAGCAACCTGGAAAGTCTGCTAAAACTTAAAGTTAACTTAACACTGAGAGGTCTCGTCACAGATTCATCCACTTAAGGGTTCATATTTTATTTTTAGTTCTTAACTGAAACTTGCTTTTGCGGAGACGATACAAAACCACTGTACAATGTCAGAAGGATGCAAGGAGCCTCTGGAGTTTGACAGCTGAAGAAAGGGCAGTTGATAGAGCTTGAAGTGGGAAGTAACTGGAAATTTTAACACAGGCCCATAAGCTTGCTCAAAGTAACTTGTTAGCATGAAGAAGTCACTTTTAAGCCTTCATATGATGCAAAACAATTGTAGAAGAATGTGAAACAATATCATTGATGCCTGAACTGGCCAGGCTTCCCATAGCCTCATGAAGAAGGCATTAGTTTACACTCTTAATTTCTGTATCACTGCAGCTATCTGGGGCGAGACACACACAGATAAACTTGGTCAGAAGATATGTACCCATTGACAAAAAAGCAGTTCACAGCAGCCTCACCCCACCAGACACAACTGACTTGAGGAAGTCAACCACCACATGTGCCTGGGGCACCCTCATCTTGGCTGAGCCAAGTGTTCAGGTGCCTGTATCCCATCTAACGTAGTTTGGCACTCACCACTATGCATTTTGTATTCAAGTACCCCTAGAGACCGCATCCAGTAGGTGTGCACAGTGCATGCCCCACTCAATGCTGTCCGTCAGTGTGATGCACTCAAACACCTTCATTCATTCATAAAAAAAAAAAAGAATGATGTTTTAACTCACCTTTGCATAATATGCGAGATAGAGTATTCAATGATGAAATGGAGACGTGGGTTTGGTTCCCTCAACCTGACAAGCCCAGGAGTGCCTGAAAGCATTCTCATCCCCTCCCTAGTCACAGGGCTGGTGGGGAGAGCTCAGCTGTAGCTCAATGATGGCAGTGCCCTCCAAGAGGGAGGGAACCCTGGGTTCTGAGCCTCTAATGCAAAATGCAAATAGCACTGGGAGCAGAGTCCTTTACTGAAATGCACACATGCTTTCACTCAGACCAAGACCTAAGCCACTGCTCAGTATTAGTTAACAGTTGGCTGGAAGAACAGGAGGCTGCATACTGCACCAGCACCCTGGGGACAAGTGTTTTGCTTGTGTCCCTCAGGTAGCGGAGCTTTGAGAGGCAATTGCTATCCAGATAGCCCTAGATGCTACATCTCCCCCACTTAATAGCTGGTTAGAAGTAACAAAAGTGGTGGTAATAAAATTAAACTTCTGTTAAAAATTCTCACACTCTTCTCCCCCCCACCTTCTAAAATTACGCATTAGTGGCACAGCCGCTCAACCCTTTATAAAATGTGCCTAGCCTGACATTAAACGTGTTGATTAGATGCCGCGTGAAAGAACAAACAACTGCTGCAAAACCACAGCTCCACAAGCTGAGAATGTTAATAGCTCAAGCCTAGTAATGCCACAGTTTCCCAAGCCAGTCAATCTTCAATTTCCACGCTAGCTTAAAAAGAGCTCCTACTACCATTTACTTTGTTTTCAGCCATATAGTGCTATGCAGTGCCAGGTTCTTGCTTAACATTTTAAGCTTAGAGCCAATGAGCAGGCATGGACTCCACGTGGGTTATTAAATCAGGCCGGGCAATCTAGCACACAGACATCCATGATCCTTTGAGACAAGTGTACACACACGCACGTAGTCCCTGCTCTCCTAGCAAACTATCAACTGCTCACACAATGCAATCTTTGGGAACAATGCAGCTGCCACTGACAGACAATCTACCTTCCAGTGAAGATGCTCCAAGAGGTCACTACTGAATTTACTGAGAACCACTAGTCTTTTGAGTTTTAGACTTGGGCCATCCTTGGACAATGCCAGCTCTTAGTTTTCACTTGGGGTTTTTGTTTTTTTTACTATAGAAAAATAGAGCAATTCTGTTGCAAGGAGCTCAGAAAGCTCACAACAGGGCAGCAGGTTTTTAATACTACGAATTCCCATTTGGAATCTCTGGGTTTGTCTTGTGAATCGTGTTTGCACAGCTAACGATGCTAACTGGGGCCATGGCACCCTAGTTGAAAAAAAATCACTCTACAATAGACATTTTCTTTGCCGAAAGATAATAGCTAGGGTTCAGCCAGCATCTGTGCTCTCTACCACCTTCCTTGTTGTAGATAAACTGAGAAATATGGCAGACGTCAAGCAACAGTAGAAAAATCGTTCAGTTTTACGGGAGTCCTGAACTTCCACAGTCCTTGAAGTAGAGTTATTGCCAACTGCCATTATCAGACTCATATTCATAATGAAGCCTGCTTCTTACAAGTTTAGACTCACTGGGTGCATCCACACATTTATTAATGTTCTGTAATTACTGCGCATTAAGTTTAGTACTTGCAAAGCCAAATACTAAATCAATTCACAGTAACTGGTGCTACTATGTAGTATGTACTACGTAGTAGCACCAGCACATAGCTTTTTAGTGGTGCCAACTGTGCAGTAGCCTAACACTACTCTGCAGTAGCATATTAAACGCGGGTTTTGCCCTGCACGCCATCATGCAGCAGAATTAGGCTACCGTGCAGTTAGGGTCTCGTGCAGACGTACCCAGTGTCAGGTCAGAATAGACAATATAGGTAGCAGAGCTAAGAATTACATTTGCTCAATTTACTTACACATCTGCCATATGCAAGTAGTTTAGGCTCAAAGTTTGTAAGCTTTATCAAAACAAACAAACAGCAAAAAGTTTAGGGGGAAAGTTTTTCACACTGGGTTGAAACAAAAGACTGCTTCAAAGCCTTCCTGAAGCAAGTGGAAGTTTGGCAAGGTAGAGCCCTCCTGGAGCCCTTTGCTTTTCCTGTCACTTCTTAAATCATGGGCCATACATTATGAATAAAGGTTTAAAACAAGCAAGCAAGCACACACTGAGCAGCTGCTCAGTCAGTCAGCAGTGTCTATGCTGAACAGAGGAAACAAGGAACCAATGGAAAAGAGCAGGAGAACGTAATTAAAGAGTGTTGTGATGCAAACACACAAAGCAGCCAAAGTGACACTGCAAAGGTAATCTCCATCCTAGGATTTCTTAACTGGAGTGCTTGACTTTGCTGTTTTCAACTGACCACCCAAAAACTCCAAAACAGGATCATCAAGACTTTCAGCCCAGGCACCACTAGAAGATCTATCGGCAATAAGTAGCTCCTTATGCACTGGATACAACCTACACAAATGCCTTTCATTCTTCAGGTTTGATTAATTTGCAAGATGAACTTGAAGGTAATAGACTTGTTCATTTAAAATATGCCAATCCACTAGCAGGCAGATGCATTGCTTTCTAGCAAGGGACATTGTAGTTACGTCCTGTGGAGACAGTCTGAGGGCAATGAAAAACAGAAGTGAGGATCGGAACAACGGCCAACACTGATTCACGCTGCAGAACTATGACTCAGAATAGTGTAACCATATAGAAGAAATGCATTTAGACAAACAAAACTATTTAGAGCCAGCTATACAAACAGGCTCTTCAGCAAGAAACTTCCTTACGGGTTTTGCATCCTTAAGTTGGTTTGTGTGCTAAGCAACGCCTAACTTTACCATTGCATCCTTCTCATTTAAACTTGGAATTCAACACACCAAGGTCTGAACATGTATATGCTTAGCAAACTGTGACAGCTCTCTCCAGCCATCTGACATACCAAAAAAAGGCTCCACTTCTTACAATGGCCTCATCCTCCTGTACCCTGGTATACAATTGATCCCATCAGTTGGCTTTGTTGCACAAAGCCCTCAAAAAGGAACTTTCAGAAAAGACGCACAATAGCAATTATGCATATATTCTGCACAGGGGAACCAAAAAGGGTTTGAAATCAAGAAGGAAGTGAGACAATACGTGCCCTCCAGAACTGAAGCTCTAGATTGCTAGCCAATCTGGAAAACTGGATATGCCAAGAGAAGGGTAGAGATTTGCAGCTGAAGAGGTAGAATGGAGACTACGGAAAACAGGCTGCTCGTGAATCATGGCAACAATGTGGGAATTTGTTCACAGGGTACTTCAAAGTGCTTCTTTGAGAAGTTACTAGCAGGCAGGCACAAGGAAGCTGGACTACAAATTTACTTTTCTACCATTGCTCAAAATGTACCCTTTCGAAGGTCAATACAGTTGGACCAATTCCAAATGGACCATGTCCAATTTACTTTGGAGCTGGTTAGGTCTCTTCACAGTGACCTGGATTTGCCAAATTGAGGAACTTGATATTAAGATCAACGACCTCTCCAGTAACAAAAATCCCTCAGTTCCTGTTTCAGCATTTAATTCACATCTCGAAAAATGAAATTCTGAATATATAATGACCGACTTGCAGCTCTCAAAAGCTTACTTCCATAGGGGGTGTGATAACATACACTGTCTCCCAAAGGGAGAGAGGAAAACACGACACGATGACCCCAATGAGTATCCAATGTCTTTCCAAATCATTGCTAGAGTCATGATTGCACAAAATAAATTGTAATTCAGCATTCATCGAGTGTTCAGTGCGTTAGAAAACCAGCCACTTACAAAAATTAGGAGTTGGGCTCATTCTCAAGAGTATGGCTGTACTGTGTAAAATGCATTTGGGCACATCTGTAGATAAGAATACAGAAACACTAGTTGGTTTTTTTTGGCATGCTACGTTAGCCCATGTTCACTAAGATACCTTGGACAGGACATTATATTGTGCTGGGCTGTGCTTTGTTATCTACTCCCCAGTAACGTCAAGGCTTTTAGCAGTCATGATTTAAAAAGGTGGGGGTGGCGGGGAAATGCGCCGAACTGTTTCTTTGGTATATTTTACAGGACATCAGAACATGATGCTTTACCAACATATGGTAGAGAAACAACTTCCCCAAACCCACTTTTCGTAATAGAGAGCAATTCTTTTGCCCACTGTTTTAGCTCTTTATCTTGAACAGCTCAATTAGAGTCCCCTTAACAAAAAAGAAGAAAAAAAAAAAAGCCATTTTTTCAGCCTGAATCTTAGCTTCTCTACAGCATAAGAGGAAACATTAAACAAAGATGCCTGTAGATTTCTGATTAGAAGTCATAACAACATTCTTAGCCAGGAAATTCAGATAATGTAGTTCCAGTATATTTTATAGCACTTTCAGAAATCCCTTCTACGATGCCAGCTTTTCAGCTGAGTACAGGCTGGAAAGAGAGGTCACCTTTGTGCCGCCATAAAGACTTTTATGGCGGCACAAAGGCTAAGCAAACATAAGTCTATGCCCCTTGTCACACTACAAACGCCCAACATTTGTGGTTGTCAACAGTGGCACAAATCCATTGCACCCATGTTGTGGCAGATGTCTGTTTGCTTTAACGCTGGAGAGCCCAGGCAGCCTGGAGCTGCCTACATTTTCCAGCCACCCTGGGTAGTTGCTCCCAGGGCTTCAGAGGCCCAGTCCTGCACACCCCAGTGACTCTCCTTCCTGAGGCATGCAGATTGAGCCCCTGAAGTACCTGCCCATTTCTCCATTTGCAGAAGCAATCGCAGGATCCCCAGGCACTCATTTGCTCATGGGAAAACCTGGGGCTCCCCTATTTCAGAGACACACCGCAGGGTTGTCCCTCAGGATTGGGCCCCAGCTGTTCCTGGAAGCAACAAGGACCTGACTCTGAAAAACAATGGGCCACGCGTTTTGCCCAATGAAGCAGATCAGCTGTACCCACAAATCCCAGCAGCATGCAGTAAGATGTCAAGCAATCATCTGGCCACAGCTGATCAAATGCTCTTACAATTACTTACAAAAAACTAGAACTCTTGGTTCCAAAATGATACCAAGTACACCTCTTACAATTACTTCTTGCTTTCAAGATCTGATGAAGTTAGACATGGAAAAGAAAACAAACCTAACAGAAGATTTATTCCTTCTTTGTCCAAATCAATTAGGGAAGGGGACAGAATATTATCAGCATTCATGAAGACAGCCGATTCATCCAAAGGCACACACTAGAGACTTATTTCCCCCCCGCCCCCCGGTTTAAGGGCAGAATACACACAGCTTGCAAGGTCCAAGATGATCATTTGCAAGCCTGAGACTGGATGGGCCTTGCAGCGCAGAATAAAAACTGAAGGATCAGTTCTTCTCTTCCAGTTTACATAACCAAGAGCTTCCTTTGTAGATGAAGATCTTGGGAGATGACAGTAAAAAAGACCAGGCTGAAGTAGCTTTGGCTACTACACCCTCCTTTTAGTTGTCCTTGTTCCAGAGATAGGTGCCCTGTTGCTGTATAAAGAAGCTGTTTGAATTTGACAGTCTTTCATTTGACTTCACTGGAAGCACGGCCCAATGCTCCTTGATTATGTAAGGGCAACTGTGGGGTGGGGGAGAGAAAGGACACATTGCTATCAAATGTATTGGTAAAGAAAAAATATAAAACAGCTCTACTCCAAGCCCATTAGGGAATTCACAATACCCTATCCTTGGCTGCTGCTTAGTCAAAGAGTCCCTCTGCCTCTCTGCCTAATCCTTCTTTCTCAACCACCTGTTTCTATCAGTATAGCCTGCCCAGAATGGATAGCGGCTACGTGTGAAGATTGGCCTACACAGGTAGTTAAAGCAGGCACATTCTTGCTAAGGAGTTAGTTTTAGTTCCAGGGAAAGAGTTTGCCACTGAAACTGCTGTGATGATATTCACCCCCTGCCCACTTCTGACCACGGACCCTATGGAAACAACTCTTTGCATTTAAGCCATTTCTTGTCCCCTCTCCCAACTACACTCATTGGCCACTTTCCCTGGAGAGAAGCAACGACAGAAGTGAATTCTCCTAGAGCAGTTCTGAAACCTTTTCTTGGCAACGCTCCTCAGCTGGAGGGCAACAACACTGGAGACACAGCAATTTGCATTAATTGTGTCAGGTGATCAGATGATTGCATACTTGATAAAGTGGTACATGGAAACTTGACTAATTAGTAATTCCCTACCTGGGCTTTAAGGCACAGTTTAATATGTAAACATCACCGCAGTGCTTCTCGTGACTCTTACTAGTCAACATTGTTATAGTTTTTCTGGAAAAGAATGTGTTGTGTGTTTAAAGGCCTCACGTCAACTCTAAAGCCACTTACAGGCATGAGGGGAACCTTAAGTGCCATTCTGTAGACACTTACATGTCCCTAGGCTGCATCTTACCATAAGATTGGGAGACAGGCAATGCTACCATCAACTGAAAGCAGCTTAGCTTTAATCACCTGCTCCAAGACATCAGCACTCTTGCTAGGTCACCAGAGCACTGGGGATAGCATTCGTCATACCTGCAGCATAAAACAAGCCATTGGAGCCTGATCCGTTACGTGTTCAGCTCCTTGAAACTCCTTGGTGGGAGGGGGGAGGAAGAGGGGGAATGTTTAAGTATGGCTTAAGAGGAAAAACAAAAAAAAGAAAGCAAAACACCAAACACCACTGCAAACACCACTGCAATCATTGCCCCATCTTTTTTTTTTGGGGGGGGCAACAAATTTAAAAAGTAAAAACTTTGCTTGTCTTGTGTCTTATGGCCTCTTCCAAGCAGTAATGTGTGGAATTTAGAAAGCATGAGGGTCCGGGAGCCTAATCCTTAAACTATAAAATCCTGAAGAAAACATACTTTCTGCGGTTTATCACATTTCTGACTGACTGGCATAGATGCATTCCACTTGTGACAGCAGCTTTTCATTTGGTACTAGTAACTAGAAACTCCCTACAAGTTAGAGGTTCAAGTACAGTTTATAGTACACTGATTTTATACTTCATAACATGCAAGTAAGCGCTTTAATATACTGTTGTAGTCACTTGCTACTAATAGTATCTGCTCTAAGTTGAACAGATCACATAAGTTTCTACATCAGACTTTTCTAGCAATACAAAGAGAACCAGAAAAATAATCATGGAAATGCAAGTGACTAATTCAGTTCAACTGCTAAGTAACAAGAAAATCTGATGCTCATTAATATCCTAAGACTGGCTCATTAACTAAAGGCCCTAATCCTCAAAAGACAGTTAGGTACTTGTCTTCCATTCAAGGCAATGAGATGGAAGCGCCCAAATCTCTTTTGAGAGATCTGTGCCTGAGTAACTACTTCTCATCAGATGAAACAGGTGGCAGTTTATCCTGTACTCACAGCAAAGTCAATCCATTAGACAGACTCGGAAGCCTTTTGATGCTCTCAGATCTGTATTTCAGTAGCATGTTCATGATCATGGGCTACAAAAGGGATCGAGTCTTGCTATGAATTCAGGCAGTTTGTCAGGAGCCTGCAATATCAAGCCACTAACAAGATGCTAGTAGGATTGTGAGCTTCAGGGTTTTTAGAGATGCATCAGCAATTCAGCTAGAGGGGAAGAACTTGGATCTGGCTCCTGGGAGCCTTTCCACCTTGCCTAATGGTCCGTCACACACTTCCCTCTTGTTTGGGGCTACGCTGGCAGCCCAAAGAAGTCTTCCAAGTGGGACTACTCAACTGAAGGGATTAACAGTAAATCAAAGCCAAGTGGAGAATAGCAGTTCCCAGCTCCAAGAACTATAGTATTTCCCAAAGCTTGACATTCCTCGTGAAGTTACAACTTTCTACTGTATCCCATCACTAACTCCACTACCAGTTCCCAAATAAATATACGTAGCAAGGCTAAAAGCAAGCATCAGTTCTGACGGAACAAAACTCACTTGTCTCCTGTTCTGAGCTCTTGCCAGCCTGAGTCTTCGAGCAGAATAAAAAATGAAGTAGCCCACTGTTGCTGCTGTGACAATGAAAAATGACACCGAGACAAAGAAGATGGAATAGTGGTTCATCCAGGGTCCGTGTTTCTTCCCCACTTCAATAACCATAGACACTTGTAGGCCACTCTCAATCCGGCGTAAAATTTCTGTGCCTTTCAGATTCCCAATCATGATTGCAACAATGTCTCCTGCCCCTGCAAAGGCAAAAAAAAAAGGGGGGGGGGGGGGAAATTAATTTTCCATTTCAATCACAAAACTACCATGTGGAGATAGTGATGGTATCAAGTGCATCAGCTCTGATACACAAGAGCCAAATGGGAGATTCTCCAACTGGCCTTTTCGTACCCGTGCTTAGCTAGCAGATGTGTAGCAATACATTCAAATCTCATCCTCACACCTTCGTTTAGCTGGAATGCATGTTCTTGTTACCAGCAAAACTGAGTAAATGAGCCGGGTCCAGTATGCAGTCATTGCATAAGTCTCCTGTTCCAGGGAACATTTCCCAGGCAATACTAAATGTAATACCTGAAAGTTTACCTTTCGATTCACTTTGGAACTACATCCACAGGGAATAGTTATATCAAGTGAATTCTTCGTACAGATTTGAAAGACTCAAACCTCTCTCTCTCTATTGGCTTAAGGGCTCTAGCCTGAAGATGGCACGTCAAAGAATTCATTTAAATGCTTGTCTCCGTTCTGCTTTCACGTCAGTGGAGCAACTTTTATTCAAAGTAATCCATGGCACTGAAGAGCAGCTTTGCTTCTGCATGTCAATAGGAGGACCAGCATGGAACATGGTCCTGTACCCAGTTCTCTGAGATATAATTGCTGTTGTGGGTTTGCCTCAATGACAACCTCACTGAGTGAGTTCAACACGCACCTGAACTCAAAGGGCTGCAGACTCACCTGGAATCTCAAAGTCAAATTGAACTTCCTTCTTAGACCATCACAGGTAATCCCATCAGCCAGGGGATATTTCTGATGTGATGGTACTAGAGGACCCAATATATCAGGCTGCTAAGCATCAGCCACGAGAAAGCAAGCAGCAGGCAGGGCAGTGCTTTCTTTCCCTTCCCTTCTTTACTGACTAAACACATTTTTACTTCAGTTGCAAGAGTGCTTATCCCACCAAGCCTCACTCAACAACACCAGAACTGGCAATTTAATAAGATGCCCTTTTCCATTTGTCAAAGCACTGGTTGTCCACCGAGTCAGGTCATGTAATGCTTCGAGTCACAGCCACTGCATAGCAAGTCCAGTAAATCTCTTCTGCAGCTAAACTCCCTCTTCCCCGATAACAAGTTGGGTGATGAGGAGTAAACTATGCACACAGAAGAGTTACAAATTAACTTCACTCCTATGATTTCAGTTGACAAAGAGCCCTTGTTTATCCACCAAGTTTTAATGGAGCCAAAAATCATGGTAGGCACAGATATAGAAGTTAAATTTACATCAAGTCGAGAGCTGAGGATCATGATTTTCATAAATTATGGGGAGAATGTGACAGAACAGGTTATGGTAATAACAAACTAAGGCAGAAGGCTGTTTGCAATCTTCATCTTTGCTCCCCTTCATCTCAGTGCACCACTCATTAATTAGACACAGCTAACGGGAAAAGGACATCTAGCTGCCTGTGCTTTGCAACATGCTGTCTAGCTCCACTGGCCCCACACAATGCTACGTCTACCCTCTGCCCAACAGCCACAGAAACTGGGAGGGTCATTAGGTAAAGGTGTGATGGAAAGCTGAGCATCCCTGTGAGACAGAGTTCATGTGTGGGCCTAGCACGCCAGGACAGTGCGAGTGTGTCTGCAGATGAAGGGAAGGTATTTATTTTAGGTAGTGTCACTTTGTTCTCACGTGCTGGAGTTGCATGCTGTGTGGCAATAACCGCTTCACAAAGAATTTGTCCACAATTTCCTGGTTTCTGCAATAGAGGTGGGGGTGGGCAAGACAACAGCCCACAACCCCCAATGCATCACTAGCTGCCTATTCTGACAGCTGTGCCTCCACTGCAGAAGACCATGAGGTGGGGTGAGCCGCTAGTGAAGACCATTGCCACAGGGAGACTGGCTTTGTAAGGAGAGTGAGACTACTCGGATGATGCTGCGAAGCCAAGGATTGGGCAAATGGCACCTGGTTTTCAAAAGCAAGTTCAACTGAACTACTTGCTTAATTATGTTGTAATTAAGGGGAAGAACCCAGATGCAAGCAACTTGGGTAGATGGTTGGGCAAATCAGAACCCAGTCTCTGCAGGTTGGGAATGGGATGGCTGGCAAGCGTCTGAGCCATGTTACTCCTTCTTCCTAAAAATGCCACACACTGCAGCAGAGCTGGATGCGCCTCTGCCAGCTGGCATGAAAGGCCATTTGCAGAGAGATCCATCAGTGAAAGCTTGGCCTGCCAAGCAAAAAGTTCAGCCATGGCCCAATTTCAAAACACACCCTATTCGATTTAAGACAACCCAAAAAGTTGGGAGGCACAAACGTTTCAAAGATGCTTACCGTACCAGGAGGGGACTCATCTCCCAAAAGCAGGGAGACCGCCTACTTGTAGGATGCAACCATAATTGCAGTGCTGCTACCAAAGGCACCTCATTAAACAAGCAGATGCTTGAATAATGTGATAATGAGAAGACATATAACCATGCTGATGCTGCTTCTGCAGTGCTCCTGACAGCATGGCCAAGAATCCTGCTCACCTGAAGCAAGCCCAGAAACAAAGAAATGAACCCTCTCCTCTCCCCCCCCCCCCTTGCCACTCTTGCCATTTTCCTTCAACCTTGGGGGTGGTTTTGGCACGTGTGAAACAAGAATGTTGGGGGGGGGCTTCTCCGCAGTGGTACTGGCAATGCCCACTGAATCTTGAGACCAAACCCGCTGACAAGATCTGAACAAACAGCAAGTTTCTGAGCATACATCAATATAATGCACTTCATCAACTTAAGAATCATCTCAGATCTTGTGCCTGCCCCCACTTCCACCTACCAGCATTGTTTAGATATGACTCCCCCACCCTGCCACACACACTTTGTGGAAGCCCCAAAACATGAAAAGCTGACTATATTGAAGGAAAAATCTTGCAGGGAGCTGGCCAATAGGACACAAGCTTGTATTTTTCAGGCAAGTATGTTTGTACTTATGATTAGAAGAAAAAAAAAGTCAGGAAGTGTCAGTATGTTGCACCCCTGTAGCACCAAATGGATCACTAGGATGCAGAAGTGAGATCTGCTTACCAGTTTCCACTATATACCAATCCTCCAGCTGTTCCCATCTCCAACTAAACTGGTTAAAAACTTCTCCAAAAGAAGCAGTCTGCTTGTATTTAACTGAAGCTTTACAGGGAGTGACCTGCAAATGTGAAGAGTAAGCAACCCCTACACCAGCCTGTTTAACAAGGCTCAAACATCTTAGCAAAATTTAATAATATCTTCCATGTTTCAGGGTTTTTGGCTGTAGCCATGTTGGTCTAAGGACACAGGCAGGCAAGTTCTTCGGGTAGTTGTGATATCTTATTATAAGACCAACTGAGTAGTTGGAAAAAGGTCTTAGGAAGTTTTTGGGTGCAGTCACTGTTCTTCAGGCATAGGGAGCTTGATGAAGGGTGACTGCCCGAAAGCTTGCTAAGATCTTTTTTCTACCTATTCGGTTGGTCTAGTAAAAGAGATCGCATCTACCCAAAGAACCTTGCCCAGCGAACTTCAGGCATAGGTCAAGCATGAAAATTTTGCCTCTAAACATTCAGAAGCAAACGTACTTAACCATACCAGGATGGAGCACCATAGGGGAAATAAGCCTACTTTACACCAAAGGGGGGTTACCAAGGGAGGTTTGTCTGCACCTGACCTGTGGCTCTAGTTCAGTGATGGCATGGTCTGTTTAGACTGCAAAGGAACGTAGGATCAGATGCCAGAAGGAAGGCAGCTGGAAATTATCCAACTACCTAGCAAGTCTCTTCTCATCCTCTATTAAGACACTATTTACTCAACAAGGCAGAATGACCCTGAGGAATGGGGCTGATAGCACTACAAGAGGAACAGTGCCTCCTCAATCACAGAGGCACTGCCGCCATAAAGTGCAGCCTGCCTGGACTTTAAATGGGGAAGGTCAAGCCTACAAGTAACAGCCACTGGGTTGTTCAAGTTCTCAGCCTTAAGCACACACATCCTGGAAGGGAGTGCCACAATTTCACAATACCAAGTCACTAGGTATTCGCACAAAACTGGAACATTTGAATTGCAAGACCCTTCCCCAACCCAAATGAAACCCGGAGACATTGAACAGCAAGGCAGTCGGGCCGTCCGTCACACCCGGTTTGTTTCGTCCTTCGCAAGCAGGTTATATCCGATGTCTGTAGTCTTGTCCGAGAGGGGCAGCAACATCAAAACACACCATTTTGCTTTGGTAATCATCGGCCCTTTGTGATGCCTGTTTTTCCCTTAAGTGTGTTGCTATAGCAGTGTACTGTGTGCGTGCCTAGGTTCTGCTGTGCAACCTCTCATGCCAGCTCCAACAGGTAGAATCCACCTCTGCACATCATACCCGACTTAGTAGCAGGAACCAGGCCTATTCCCATCATCTTCAAAACCAATAAGCTTCTCCCATGTCAGAACATCTGCCTCGCATGACAGTAAACAGTTAAAAACCAGGTTTTACTGCTTCATTTCCAGGTCAGTTCCTTTCCAGGTATGATTTTAAAAAGAGTTAATCGTCACTAATTTATTTTCACAAGGCCCTATAAACTTGCATTCATGTGTATAATGAGCATAGCCACGCAGCAAATACTCTCCAGAAATTAATGCCTTTTTGGAGATGGGCAAACCCTTCAAGTACTTACGGAAACATCCTATATTTGTCAGCCAGTACCTACCACCTGACATGAGTTCAGCAAAAGGTTTCCTAAAAGGAAGTCTGAAGAGCAATGCGTGTCCCTTATTCAACACCCAACCTTCGCAATAGCATTACACTTATTTAGCCATCACAAACTGCCAACTGAAATGTCAAGGTCAGCATTACATATTTTATTATTCCTTAAATGACACTGTTAAGGAAAGTAAATCAATAACTAACTTGTGTTTATTTTAGGAGACTCCTAAGACAACTCCAGGGTCGACTATGGAAGAGAGGAATGTGCTTAGCACTGTCTATGTCTCCTTCGCAGCAGAAATTTAACAGTTTCTAGGGAAGTAAAGAGGACATTTACTATTTGGCAGACTTGCGTCCACAACACAAAAAACACTCCTAGACAACACTAAGGAACGAACTGAAGATCTTACATAGCATTCGGTTTTAGAAGGCTTTGTAAATAATTAACCAGCAGCGTTTAAGTGACAGCCTTAAGAAAAGCAGCACCCAACAGACTGATGTCATCGAAACCAAAAAACCCCCTCAATTAGTGAGTGTTTAAATGAGTCAGCAGCTTGGTCTACATAGCAGTTTTCCCCACGTAACCAAGGCCTAAGATGCCTGTAGCAAGATGAATGTGGTATGGCCCAGCTTAACCCAACACATTTTTTGGGTTGTGTTCCAGTTTGATGTGAAGCCAGATTTCAAAGCCTCCAAATATTCTGTGAAACAGAATCACCACCTTTTAATCCAGCCTCCCCCATAGCTACAGGTGTCAGGAAGCAGTGTCAGAAATGCAAGTCACTAAAAAGGGGAGGAGGGAGGGAAAGATGTAGTTTCTAACACTTCGAAGCCAGTATTTTGGATTGAGCTCTCATCTTAAAATGAACAAACAAACAAACAAACAAACAAGACCCCACATGCACACTACCCGCCCCTATTAATATTTTCAATTGCTGTGAAAACAACTCTTCATTTTCATCTCCTTCCAAATACTTGAAAGATGGGAATGGAACTGACAAGTCTCAAGTCACTGTAACAGCATCTAAAACCTTGTCTTCCACTAGACTAGAAATACCTAGCTGCTTGAAACCCTGTAGTGGAAAAAGGAGTTTAAACCAAGCTAAAAACCCTAGAACCTATGATCTGGCCCACAGATATAGGACTTCAGCAAGATCTGGGCCAAGTACAGACAGTCAAAAAGCCCAAGGCTGAATCAATTCAATCTTTGCAGGTTAGTTTAAGCTGCATAGATTGAACCGATAAGCAAGCGAGCAGACATTCACTTTTGATTCTGGAAATGCAGCCACATGTCTGCAGTGGCCCAGGGCAGAAGCCGGGGGATGCTACAGCATACCTCCCTACCCAGCTAGAGCAGACAGCTTGAGCCAAGGCTAGCCCACCTCACCCCATGATGAATTGGGGGAGGTACAAACATCCTGGTATGCTGGGGGACTGAGAGTTAAACTTGAATCTGAAGGGGATCTGGGACAGAAGATCAAGAAACCAAATTTAACCTAAATTATTTAAGTCTGATACTACATCCATCCAGGTTTATTTTAAACTGGTTTGGGCCATTTAGCTAAGTACAGACAGTCAAAAAGCCTGAGGCTGAATTGATTCAGTCTTTGCAGATTAGTCTAACCTGCAAAGATTGAACCAACAAGAAAATGAACAGACATTTACTTTTGATTCAGGAAATGCAGCCACATGCCTGCAGTGGCTCAAGGGGGCATTAGAACACGGATTTGTGGCACCTAGCCAGCACGGGCTATGTTAGCTCCTCTTCCTGCTGCACCCAAGGTCTCTGGAATTTGCAGTCCAATTACAACAGCAGGACTCTGCAGAATTGCTCATCATTTCCTCTTCCTGCTTACAGTGCCTCTGGGATTTGTAGTCCAGAGTCACAGTCAGCAATAAGTTTAGCAGGGAAGGGCAACTCCATACTTGGGGGAAGGAAAGTTTAACCCCCCTCCCTGACCTCAGACTGCAGCTGAGGTTCACCTGGCAGCGCCAGTGAGTCAGCCCTCACTGCTCCAGCTAGGGAGCAAACAGCACAGCCCAGCCCTGCTCTCTGGAGCAGAGAGCACAGCCCAGCCCAGCCCACCCCAAGGCTGCAAAATACTGGGATGCTGAGGGACTCCGATTTAATTTGAACCAGAAAGAAGCCTGGGACAGAAGTGACATAAACCGGTTAGTTAAGTCTGATACTACATTCAACCAGGTTTATCTTAAACCAGTTTCAGTCATTTTGAAACTGGTTTCTGTGCACTGAACTTCTGTTCTGTTACAGGTTTAAACCTGTAGTTTCTGATCACTTTAACTGGTTTATGTACAACTTCTGTCCCAAGCCTTTGAAAGCAGTTTATGTACAGCAAGTTTCTGTTGTGTTACAGATCTGAACTGATTTCCAATCACTTATGCCAGTTTATGTGCACCTTCTGTCCTTAGCTGGGGGGAGGATTTGTCAATACAACTCATATTATTGGTTTGGAAGAGAACAGAGTATTTGGATTGCTTTGTCACAACACAGCCTCCAGAAAAGGAGAGAATTTAACATAATAATACAAGCTTCTAAAAAATGTCTAAATTAAAAGACATTTTAGAAATACGGTTTAAAACCACCACAACAATAACCTGTCACTCCACATGCCATTAGTCTTCTTTTGCTTCCAGCTCTTAAGGAGTCTTAGAACAGCTTTACACAAGGAAATTTTCTACTGCTAAAGCAATGCATTTTCAATTTTACCCAAAAGCAATTAAAGATGAACAAGAGAAATTGCTTTTGTTTCAGAGCAAGTTTTCTTCACATGCCAGTGTTCAGAGATATATATAGCTGTAAATCATCTTTGCCAAGGTTCAGGCAGAGCTTTTTTTGGCCAAGTCTCAGCATGGCATCTCGTCATGCAGCTTTTCTTAAGGGGAAAAAGAAGACACTAGACAAATCAGTATGGGTTAGGAGATCCATGGCCTCATCTTACCATGCACCTGCACCACAGTCACTCTGCTCAGGGGTAGGGAACAAACACAGGCTAGGTACAGGCATCCAAGAAACCGAAGACAGAACTGATCTAAGTATGCAGTTTTCTGCCAGCAGTGTAGTTTAGATCAGTAGTGAACAGAACACATTTGCCCCTTGGTGGGGGTGGGCAGATCTTAGACTGGGTTCTGCCATTTTTAAATCAGTCTGTGTGCACTAAACTTCTGTCCTGTTACAGGTGCAGACCAGTTTCCAATCCCTTATACCAGTACAAGCATAATGTCTGTACCTGGCCAGAATGACACCGCACCAAGGAGGTCAGTACAGCACATGCCCAGAAGAGAACATGCCTTAACCAAAAAAATATGAGACCAGTGCTGATTTAGTTTCAAGAACAAGATTCAACAAATGTAGTCAAAATTATAGTAATGCAGACTTCTAGAACAATTGTTCACCCTGGGGTTTGCACATCGGTATAATTTCCCTATGGCAAAAAGGACTCTAGTCTGGCCAGGTTGTTTTAGCTCCATGTAGTTATTGGAAATCCCTCCAGTAAAGACTCAGAATGCACTAAGGACACATCCAGAGGAGTGCGGTCATGCAGCGTGTGGCACCACAAACACTTTTGCGGCACCACAAACTGCAAAGTCTGGCGTTCTCCATGCTACAATGGCGAACTGCCCGAGTGTGTGCTGCACCAGTTTTTTTCCCCCCCGAACTCTCAACATCCAGGGGTCAAAAAACCCCAAGGAAAAAAAAAGGTGCAAAGCATGCTCAGCCAGCACGTGCTGCTGAAAAGTGGAGCTGGGATGCCTGGTGCCACGTTCTACTGCCAGCCAGGCTCTGCGTGGCAAGTCACCATGGCTGCACCCAGGGCCCCAGGTAAGGCTGCTGAGGCCAGCCTCACCCTACCCCACCTAAGGCAACTTGCTGCACACCAGCGCACACATGGCACAGGCGTTCCCCAGGGACAAGTAGCTGCGGTGCAAGGTGCATCGCTGCTAGTTGTTCCTGGGGAAGCAAACGTCCATGCACATGTGGATGTGCCCTAAGAGGCCAAACAAACATTTGCTGTGCTTCAAAAAAAAGAGACATCATACCACAGTGTCAACTGCCATCTCACTAGCATGTCCCTAACATATTACCATACCTGGCTGTCCAAGCATGCACAGAAACTAAATTGGATTTTAAACCTGTATAATGACATAACACAAGGGATACCATCAGTCCTGGATCCTGTTCTTGCTGGAAAACAATGAATGAAGCATACTGGATTGTGGCTGGTTAAAAGCTAAGCTGCATCAGACAGGCTAGAACAAGTCTGCAATGCCTGTTTTAGCCATTTTATTACAAAGGAACTCATCGTGTAGCCCAAAAAAGAAGAGGCCAATAGCACTGACGTGGCAAAATGAATCTTGTTACACTCCCGTACTTTATACAGAGAGACCAAGCTTAACTGACCTCTGACATAACTCTTTCCATAATGTGGTTGTTTCACTTTTCATACATAAAGGAGTTTTGTATGAAAAGTTTTTAGCCCACCATGTCTATCTAGAGATTGCTCTGCATGGCTGCCTGGGCCTCTAGAAACACAAAGATTGAATATGGGTCTGGTAAGTTTCCACACTAGCAACTGCTAAAGCCTTAACTTGGTAGTTAAAAAAACAAAACAAAGTGATTAAATGGGACCCAAATTCACAATCTGTTACTTCCTGTAGCGTGCAACTGTATTCTGGAGTTCTCGTTTTGATTAAACTGCATTTTGAGCAACTCCTTGTTAATTATGAAACTGATCTCAGAAGTCTCTCTCTCTCTCTCTCTCAATTTCTTCCTAAAAGATGTGGTTGTGTGTCACTTTAAACATTAGGACCTGGCCCTGTGTGTCATGCTACAGCCTACACTTTGTTAGTCAGAACAGTCTAATGAGCAGGGATCCGGGTTTTCCTTTTTCTGTAGAAAAACATGGCTTTTGTCCTTTAACTGAGAAAGATGCAGGAAACCACGGGTTTCCCCTTCCAGGCTGGCAGAGTTCTGCTTGGGGCTGGAGGGAGCAGGGGAGGGCAATCAGAGGCAGGGGATGCCACAGGCATATGCACGCACACATGCACATGGTAGCGAAGCAGCAGTGGAGAGCAGCTCTCTCCAGGTAAGTCTACGGGGCTGGTGGGGGTACAGGCTACTCAGAAGGATGGCACAGGCAACAGCGGAAAGGGGGAGGGACACTAAGGCAACATGGTGGAGGGGGGCACACGCCCCTTGAGATTTCTGCACCCATAGCAAGGAGTGTGGCTGCAGCAGGAACAGACCAGCTCTGGACAGGAGCTGCCTTTGTGGTCCAGCGTGCAGGACGCAGCACAGGGGGGAGCATCACGCTGCCATGGCTGCCAAGGTGAGGCGATACAATGGCATGGAGTTGTATCCCTACTGCTGCTGGGCAGCCATAGTGGCGCAGCACTCCCTCTCGTGCCAGGTCCTGCCCTCTGGGCCACAGAGGCAACTTCTGCTTGGAGTTGGTCTGGCCCTGATGCAGGCCCATGCCCCACTGGGGGTGCTGCATGGGGGGCTCTGTCACAAGTCCTCAGAAGCCCCGAGGCCGCTGCAGCAGCTCGTGAGTGCCCGACTTTTTTTTGTTTTTTTTTTTAAAGAACCGGGAGCTGGGCCTGGCGGGGCAGCCAAGGGCGGTGGGACTGGGAGAGCAGGCAGGGGTCACGCCATGGTCCCCTTCCTCCTCCTCTACTCCCCCCCCCCCCCCTTACCAGCACAGAGTGTGGGTCCAGCTCCCCAAGGCAGCAAGAGGGGACTGCCCAAATCTCAAATTGATTCAGACCTTTTTTTAATCAGTCTCCTGATTCGATTCAGATTTGGAGATTTGGCCACGGAAGCTTCGCAAAGGCCTACTGTTTCATTTTAATCACAGACAAACGTGGATTTGGGGTGTTTTAAATCAAAGAATTTGGCGGGTTATTTTGTTGTTTTTTTTTAAATCGGAGAGTTCTGCCTGGACTTTTAAAACAGAGAAAACCAGGATTCCTAATAATGAGATTTCACCACTAGGGAGGAAGGGGGTAGAGGGGAGAGGCTGTCCTATAGACAGCCCATTCCCTTTTGTTCAGCGAAGCTTGGGAGTTCAGAGGACTCCCTTTCTTGTGCAGCAAACTGTGATCTAAAATACCTTCCAGAGAACTGTGGAAGTTTGTGGAGCCTGTTCTGCAGCAGGTTCAGTACTCGCTTCCTCAAGCTCTTCAGCAAGTTTATTCAGCAACTGCCAGCAGCATCAGCTTTATGGAGCACGACTTACCCCATTCATGTGGGATTTTCAAAAACATGACTAATATTCCTTTTGGACAAGGAATTGCAAAAGGCTCAAGGCTTTGCTTACTGCATCAATGAGCATCCCTTCATCCCGAACATTACTGAGAACCCCAACCGCCAACCTGTTTCTTGAGCGCCTCCAAAGGTGCAATCTAAAACTTCTATGACAATCTACAAGGTCCTTTTTTTTTTTTTAAACCTTGTCCTTCACACAGGGCAGTATTTCTCTTTGGACCTCAATACTGCACTTTTCCTGGGCACACAGTGAGTCATGAAGCAGTGGCATGTTTGCTCTGCCTTCCCAAATGTCTCTACCTACTGCAGCCCTGTGATGCAGCACCGTGTCTCTGACTTGAGATGAGCCCTGTTTGTTCACCTGTTTTCCAAAGCAGACAGAAAGCATGATCCATCTATTAGGGTTAAAGGTAAACGAGCAGTTACAGCAAAGACTAATTAAAAACGTCATGAAGTCATTTGTCACGGCAACAGCTTAGAGCAAGAGGCTGGCATAACTGCTTCATAGCATATAAATCAATCGTACCGCCCAAGATGTTCAAAGGCCTGAAGAGCCTCACCATTATATGCAGCAACTGAACTAGCTACAGACATTTTGGGGTAACTTGACCAAAACCAGAAGAGAAAGTCAAGACTTGGTACAAATGCAACACTAGCTGATTAACATTGGGGCGTTCTCCATGTCTGGTTCAGCAGCTGCCACTCAGGCACTGGAGTCAATATTTATCAAACAGCTCTGTGGACACAAGCAGTTATAAATCCAAAGTTGTGCAAACTGTCATAAGTAACTTTATTTAGGGTACAGCTACGACCTTCATGCGATGGACACAGTTACGTTGGCTCTCAATCACCAGCTACCAAGGACTAAACTTTACCCAGCCACAGGGAGGCAAACAAGGCAAGCCACAGAGATAGCACCAATATCAGGAGGAGGAGAAGCATTATTTTTTTCATTGGAGGAAGAAAGCATTATTTGTACAGACACCACTCACACAGGGCTAAAACCACATTATTTTAGGGCATACTTATATCAGTCCTTTCCATAAGTTCCGGTGCATTTTGTCAGTTTTCATTCATGTCCAGCTAGGACTTTAGCTTGTCCTAAAAAGCCAGGCTTTAGAAGCAAGTCTGAGCAGGACAACATTTGTCCATCTCCCAGTTACTACTCCAGCGATTTGAGACAGCATGCTATTTTTTCAGTTCTGTTTATGGCAATGGATCTTTTTAAAACTAAAACTGTAAAGGCTAATAGTTTTCCTTTCCTTTCCACAGATCTAGCCTCTCAGTCAGACTTATGCTTCAATCTTGGTTTGTTAGAACAAGTCGGTGGGCTGTGCCTTCTTCTGTGTTATGCATATAAAACATTAGTATATGATCTATATGCCATCCTTCCCAGTAAAGATCCAGAACCATTTAAAATAAGAGAACAGATGAGAAGGAGAATTGTAAAAAGAACAAGACAACTTTGAAGGAAACTAGAATAGCACTATAAAACAGAGACCCCTAAACAGCATCTCGGCCTAGCTTTGTTTGCACATCTGGGGGGGCTAAGCCTTCCTCCCTTTGGGAGTTTGCTATTATTAAGCAAGATTAACCTCCCCTTCTAAACTCCTCCATTTGCAAGCCTGGACGAGTTATAACCTGAACACTGGGACAACAGGGAAATTGAAATTATCCCTTTGGTCCAGTGACCTGCAAAGAATCCTGCTTCCCAGACCTTCGAAACATTGCTTGCAACACTTAAGGAGTTCCCACAGTTAATGGTGTACTCCAACAGCAAGACCGGTTAACACCCTAGCTGTATCTTCCTTCTAAAGCCACCTTTAAAATTGTTATTTTATGAAGTTCTTTTGCACTCTGGGCATTTAATCACCCTCCAATCCAACATCTGCTTTTGAAGGTCAGCGTAGATTATAAAGGAGTACAACCCAAAGGAGTGCAACCCACAGAACTGTACTTTGAAACCATGCTCAGCCTGTCACAGAAAGGTACCATCTTAAAATTACCATAATTAAATCCAAAGTTTACTAGTCGATAAGATTCTGAGCTTGTAAAAACTAAATAAAGATTTCACATCCACCAAATCCTTAACATTTTACATATTTGCAGGCAAGTGTTCATCAGGATCATCACATCCGAATTGGCTATTTCTATATTGTGGGGGTTTTCTCCCCCTTCCCTATTTTGACAAAGTTTTCGTAACTGAAGATTTCTGGGACCCATCTAAGCAAGAATTCATCTGGCTTTGGGCATTCATCAAGATCATGGTAAAACAAAGCCAATCGCTTGAAGCAAGAGGACTTAAAAAATACGTTTTGCAGATGTACAGGAATCTTTCAGCCTCTAACTAAAAATGCTATTTCTGAAAAATGAGCTTGTCCCTAATGGGACAAAACTGAAACAATTTATTGTGCGACTAGATGACTTGTATTAGGAGTCGGAAAGCTGTGTTGCCCCAAAGAATTCCATAAAGGGGGACAAAAGGGAGAACCAAAGTTTTACATTGTATGTTCAAATTGCTGAAAGTCCATTCAGCAAGGCTTCCATGCTTTACCTGGTAGACGAAAGCTCACACAACACCTCTTGGACAGAAGAACAGTTAACAAGTTCCTGCAGCTACAGCAACAGCAGTTACACTTCAAATCAAATCTATTTGCATCTTTATTCTCCTACTCAAGCCGAGTTGGTCCCTCAACATAACTGCTGTACAGCACTGGCTTCCCAGAAGCCAGGTCACATGGCATGAAACCACTACTTCACACTAGTGAAGGCAGGTTGAGGTACTTTAGTCACTGATCCATGCACGCAGACAAGCAGACTCAAATCAACGCACTACCGATTGTTTCGGACTGTCGAGCTGTACTTCTGCAATCCCTCATTTCTACTGTGGCTAAAGATGAGCTAAAACTGTGTGTCAAATTAGCCTTTGTGGTCAATTTGGCAATAGCCAAGAGGATGGCACAACTGAAGTGAGAAGAGACTCTAGGCTAGCAAACTTGATGGATTTAGTTCACCATTACTGAGGCTTTGCTGGATGTAGCAACAGTAGGACCTTTATTAGTCATCTCTCATCTACACCAAGGGATTGTCTTCACTGGAAGAATAAGCATGGAGTTCAGCATGCAGGAGCAAGTTGGAAGTAAGCATAGCCATAGTGCAAATCACCAGATTATTGGACAGCACTTGATGTATAGTAATCCCCTCCTTCTGAAAGAAGAGGGCATGGAGGGGAGTTAGTTTCTGGGAAGCAGAAGCAAGCCCCACAACTTGCATCACAGCTACAGGTAGTAAAACTGCATTGATGAGGTGTTAGCACAAGAACAAGAGTTGATACACCCACAGGAACCAGCTATGAGGAACTTCGCTGGGCAAACCAGACTAGTTTTGAAGACTAATTGCTCAGCAACAGGATTTACTTTTATAGGCAAGAGGGAATTCTAGTAGAGAAGGCCATATTTAAATGAGGAGACTGATTGTGCACATCTCCAGAAATGATGCCATTGTGTGAGGGTCAAATGACTTCAGTGCTCATGCAGCCAGTACCCTAAACTTTTCAGCAGTTTATCATCCAAGCCCGATTTCATTCCACGGTACAAAAGACACCCAATGCCAGCAGTAGCGTTGACAACGTCATTGCAACTATACACACACACACAAGCTAACGCTGTAGTGCAGATCCTGCTTTATGTTGCTCTTGATCCCAAGCAGATGAACTTCCCATCTATTTAACTGAGAGTCCAGGACAGTCCCCGCAAGAGAACATCCTTGGGCTACATCACACTCAATTTGTTCTTTAAGGTTTTTCCCCACTATTGTTACCAGTGGCCAGCAGGAACACTAGCATGGGAATGTTCTGCTGGCCACTGATGCTCCTTTTGCCAGCTAATCCAGATCCAATCAAATGACAGGAGGGAAGATGCTAGCATTTCCATTCTCCCAACCACTGGTATCACTGGTGTGGTACCATCACTTATGGGAAATGCTAGGATGCACAAGGCCTTGGAGACAAGACCCAGACGTGCACCTTTTTTCATTCCCTATTTCAGTCTCTATCCCAAGGGTCAGCAACATTTTTGGGCAGAGTGCCAAAAACACCCCCAACCGACTGTAACATGTTGGTGTGCCAGGAGCAGATGGCGGGAGAGCCACAGGGGGCCTGACCCTTGTTGTGGCAGCCCCAGCCCTTTCCCCACTGCTTGTCCCAATGTGCACATGACAAGCAAAATCCCTTTACCTGCCATGCTCTGCCACCTGTGCCAGCAGTTACCGACCCCTGCTCTAGGCTCTTGCTTGATGTCTGGCTCCAAGCATGGTAGTACGTGGTCTGTTTCACCTTAACTTTCCTCCTGCCCCTTATACCCACATGCACTGCAGTCTCCTGTAGGCAGATTCAGCAACTGCCTTGTTAAATTCCAGTCAGAGACTCCATGTACGGGGGTCTGAACTCGCAGCGAGACAAAGCAATTTTTGTGGTTTGGTCACGGCACGAAGAATCGATTTTGCAGGCATTTCTTAGCAGCACCACCCCTCGCTGCCGATTGGTGGAGAGGCACACATCCTATTTAATAGCAAATTCTGTGGAAAGTAAATTATATCATACCACTATAAATCTTAATATTAAATTTGAGTCTACATTTAAAATATATTGTAATTTTAAGTGTATAAACAATACGAATTTTAATTTATATCAAACAATTTATTATTACATGTAGCGTTCTACAAAAAGTTTAGAAATACCAATTAACAGTAACCTTAACAGAAGCATTTACACTTCACTGACTTGCACCTTCACTTAGTCTACGTCACTAGCGGACAGCGACTGTCACGTGCTCTATGGCCGCAGTGATTTTCACCTTGTCTTTATATTGTGGTTAGCATTGGGACATTCTTATTATATGAATGACACACTTTTTTTAAAAAGTTTGGCTGCAATTTCCCAATAAATCAGTGCACTAGCTCCTGGTGACTGTAGACAATGCTCTTTTTCGCGGTTTCCACGAAAGCTACGACTTAAGTAGACCCCTATTCATGTAATACTTCCTTTGCATTCCTAACTTCTGCTGGGACCCAGACCAAGTGCCCAAGAACAGCACGGTGAAGAACAGAAGAGGACACAGGTAAAGACACAGAGGAGGCACAGCAGATAAAAGTTAACAGGGAAGGCAGAAAGAAACAATGCAACGACTGACGCAAGAACAGGAGGAAAGGCAGAGAAGGAAGGGAATGGAGGAAAAGCAGCAGCAACATAATGAATCAACTGCAATCAAAGCAGGTCATGGCATGACGTGTGGAGTCATGCCTGCGTAAGAGGCACCATGTATCAATTACAAGAAACAACTGGAGCCAAAGAGAATGGAAGCGCCCGATTTAGAGATTCCTGCTCTGTTTTTTGTCTAAACATGCCTGAGCCTGGAAGTCCCCGCCTGCCCCAGGACAGGTAATGCATCATGCTGAATGTTCACAATGCCTTGAACACCTGTGGCATGAATCCTAAAGCAGAAAAAACAAAATTCACATCCTTGAGGTAGGGAAAGCAGAGTCCAAACAATACACCGTGGGAGATCAATTGCCCTGGTCAGGTCACTTATGAGGAAGTTTAAGAAAAAAGCATGTTTCTAGGGACCTGGCTAAGGTGATGGACCTGACCTATCCCTTAATGGGGACAAGCCTACCTAGAGTCAGCAGTGATGAAGGATGGTACCTAGATCCGAGCAGCTGTTGGAAAGGAAGCAGAAGCCCTGGGGCAGGTGCCATCCCAGACAGAGCCAGACTCTCACCTGGCATTTGTCTATCTGAAGAAGACTTGACTCTGCAGAGAATGAGGTCTGTTTTCTGTCTGGTTAGAGGTTAAGGACACCACAGGAGATGCCACTTGCAGGACAGAGCCCATGAAGTCAAATCGAATGCTCTTCCTTATCTTCTCTTAACACACCTGTAGTCAGACTCCTTAAGTAGCCGCCAACACTAACCATTTGTGTTGCGTGATGATCCATATTCATCTTCACTCCTCTGATCATGCCCAGTCCAGAAAAAAAAAACATTATCCCCTGGAAGCATTCGGCCCTGCTAAGTCAATGCAAGCAACACCAGTCTTTGGACTGCTTGTCAAGAGAGAGATTGCCTGAAAACTTCTCATCCTATGTTAGCATGAATGGGTGGGAGGCCACAAACCAGCCACGTTGCGAGAGAACATCAGGAAGCCAGATATCTGCATTCAAGACAACGCTGTGGCATGTACATATTGCCCAGTGGGCACTGTCTGTCTTAGAGGCTGCTTCCTTCATTTCAGTCCTATGTCAAGAGCTGTGAACCTCATGCAGAGGGAGCAATCTAACCCGAGCAACCACTCACTTCTTTTCCCTGCTTTCCAGCAGAGGGGTTTACCATGCCACTTGGCAGCATCCAGAGAACGTGGCTTCTCCAGGCACTATGTTTCATAGTTGGTAGGGTCGGAAGGGACCTGAGCAGATCAAGTTCAACCCCCTGCCACGGGCAGGAAAGGATGCTGGGGTCAAACGAACCCAGTTAGGTGGCTGTCTAGCCTCCTTTTGAAGACCCCCAGGGTAGGAGCAAGCACCACTTCCCTTGGAAGTTGGTTTCAGATCCTAGCCACCCTGACTGTGAAGTAGTGCCTCCTGATATGTTCTCATTTCTCTTTCACCAAAAATCCTGATAGTGATCAGCAGGAGTTTTGCAAGAGCCCTGTCCTCTGGTAGTTAGGCAGTTGCAAAGGATGCACATTTGTAGGAGGAGAAGAGGGCAAGTTCCCAGGGCCCACTCCAAAACAGTTACCACACAAGAACCCACAAAACTGGATTTGTAACAGCTACGCTTTAGAAAATAGTCATTATCATGCTCAGTACTTCCCGTTTGACAGATGCATGTGAAGTCTGCTTGAGGCTGCTGGAGCAGCACTCTGCTTAAACAACTAACACTGCAAGTCCAAGCAATGCTGATGTGAATTCCAGCTCCAGAGATCTTAATAGATCCAACCCCACCTATAGGTCCTGGGGTAACACAAAATAAGGGGCATCTGACAACCCAGGCACTTCCAAAATAAATAAATAAAGCCCATAGGAATATTTTATAAATACTTTTTCTGTGTGGCAGAAAAAAAAAGCTACACAGATCTCTTTCTTTGAGCTTGCACACAACCATGCGTCTCAAGTTGTGCTTGGGAAACAAGCTTTCTGAAGAACTGACAAAACTTTTCTTTCAAGCTATCACCACCACTTCCTAGATGTGCTGCACGCTTCTGGCAAACTCACTAACTCCGTGTCCTGCAATGTGTGCTGCATAGCTTAACTTGCCAAATTACTATCGTTACAATTTTAGAGTACTGGGGTCTGAAGAAAACCGCTTCCTTGTTTGTTTGTTTTTTTAAAAAAAAGCTCCTTGGTGGCTTTTGCTTGTAAACTATTTGCACTACTGTACCGGCTTGGATGGACGAACACAATGATCAAACTCTTCTCAGTCTCTGTTTGCAAGGTAGGGAGTGTGTCTGCCCCACAGATAAGTAGGAGGCTTTCACGGGAAGTGGAAGGAACACGGCTTCTGCAGCTCCACTCATACTGCAGACAGCATGCAGCCCATTCAGGCTGAAACTGTGGGGCACAGGAACAAGTGCAGGGGAGCCAAGTGCAGGACCAACACTACTTCCATTTCTGAGCTTATTATTGCACTGGACAGGGAAACATCTTGCCTCAAAACATGCAGAGGAGAGGGGGCTGGCTTCAGAGCCCCTCTGCCCATAAGGCCTGGCTGAGTGACAAGCCAAGTAGAGTCACCTAAAGCCCCCACCTGCCACACACACAATCATCCTTGTGACCAGGCAAGTGCAGCCATGACAGTCTCTCCCAACCCAGCCTGCTCAGGTTTAAGCTGCTCTAGCTTTTCATGTACCCAACACTGTTACTCATTAATCAAGGAAAATTCAATAACAGAAGCACCTTGAACAGTAAGGCTGACTAGTTTAGGCAGGTACAAGGAAGTCACAGGAGTGCCAGCTTAAAAGCATCCCATCTTTTATTGTACTTCAAAATCAAGACACTTCACAAGGGAGCAGAGCTAGGCAGGAGGTGAACACAGTCCAGAACGGCTGCCACCTGCCAAGGGCCAGCACCCTGCTGAGGACGGGCAGCGCGTGCTCCCAAGGTGGGCTTTGGGGCTGTACCCCCTTGGGGGGTATCTGATTTATCCCCAAGTACCGGCAGCGATTGCCTCCTACTCAGCAGCCGGAAACATGGGGTGTTGTGCCCGCGCTCACTGCCAATCGCTCCCCAGCACAACTTTTTAAGCACATGCTGCAAAAGCGGAAGGGAGTCACTCTGCTGCTCCCTGCCTCCCTTCTTCTCACTTTCAGCTTCTGCATGGTGCTCACCAGAAAGCTGTCCCAGTTCCTGCTTCAGCAGCTTTTCTCCTTCCCAAAGAGCAGCTGAAAGGAGAGGCATCCCTGCCCATTTCACAGCTGCCCACAGGCTTTTCAACATCAGCAACGGGCTCAGCGGTAACCAGCCCTTGCATTGGAGCCTGCGCCAGCTCACGTTCAGGTGGCTCTGCCCAGTCAAGAGACCGTCTCCCCACTTCTCACCAACACCAGCACCCCTCATTTGTGTAATCACGCCTCACCCATGCACTTGCATCCCCATCCCGTGTGTAATCAGGTCCCCGCACAGGCACTTGCACCCCCGTCCTCCCCGCTGCGCAATGGGGTCCCCTCCCAGACATCAGCATCCCCTTTCACGCTGCGGCTCCAACTCTCACTTCACGCCCAGAGCCAAGCTGGTCCCTTCTCCTTTCAGACCCAGCCCCTTCCCTCCCGTTCATCCTGCCCACCCGTGTCTGGGCCCGACGGCCCGCGCGGCCACCCTGCGCCCATCTCTCCACGGGCGCGTCCCAACTGGGACGGGCGGCATCGCCCTCGCGCCCCCTTCCTCCTCCTGCGCCCAACGCCCCAGGCTGTCGGGAAAAGCCAGCCGCGTTACAGAAAAACCTGGACGCGGCGGGTCAGGATTCGACACCCTCCCTCGTGCCTAGGAAGGACGAGGCGCCCCCCGCCCCCGCTGACACACGTGACAGACGTTCTGAAGCGACTTAACGTCCCCTCGCTCGCTCCCCACCCCCACCCCCAGCCCGGCCGGGCCGGGACGGGTCGGGCCTCACCGGCGTGCGACATGGGCAGCAGCTCGGTGCCGGTGCCGCCGTAGTTGTAGACGACGGCCCCCTGCGCGCCGCGCTCGGCCGCCAGCCGGATCTTGTCGGCGAAGGTGCAGCCGCCGCCGCGCTGCACCAGGGCCAGCCAGGGCCGCGCCGCCGCGCTGAAGTTGGCGCCGGGGCCGCAGGCGTTGAGGCCGTCGCGCCCGGCGGGGGGCACCAGCAGCCCGGCCGCCCGCCGCAGCGGAGAGTCCTGCCCGTACAGCCCGGCCTCGCCCGCCTCCCAGCCGCTGCGGTTGGCGCCCGGCTCCTGCCACGACACGTTCACCCAGGCGGTCCACACGGCCTGCGCCGCCGCCCGCCGCGGGCTCAGCACCAGCGCCGCCACCAGCACCAACACCGCCCACCGCATCCTCTAGCTCGGCCCGCGGAGACCGTGCCGTGCCGCGCCGCGCCGCGCCGCCGGCGGGTAAAACCCCCACGTCCACGCGGGGCGGGGCCCGCACCTGGGGGCGGGGCGGGGCGGGGGGAGGTGCCACAGGCCCCAGCAGCGCCCCGTGCCCCGTGTGAGCGGGCCCACACAGGCACCTGCCCCCCACCCCTGTGTAATCAGGTCCCCCCCCCCCCAGGCAGTCAGGTCCCCACAGGTAGCAACACCGCACCCCTCCCTGATCGGGTCCCCACAGGCACCGGCATCTCCTCATCCCCCCGGTGTGATCGGGTCCCCCCATGGGCACAGCACCACCCATCCCCTGTGCGGCACCGGGTCCCACATGGGCACCTGCGTCCCCACCCCGTGTAATCAGGTCCCCCCACAGGCGTCTGTCCTCCCCGTGTGGTCGGGGCACCTCCTCATCCCCCCCGAGTAATCGGGGCCCCCAGGAGCAGCCTGTCCCCCCCAGCACGGACACGCAGCCACACGTGCGCCAGCGACTCTCAAGGGTGCCGCCGCCTTGAGATCCTCTCCGAGACGCCGGGTTCGCCGCCTGTCCTACACATGTGAGTCACCGAAAAGACCCAGAGATTTCAAACAGGAACTGGGAGCCTCCTGCCCCGGCGTGGGGTGAGGTGGCCCTCCTGAGTCCTTTACCACACAATTGCACTGTGATTTTTCTGTGGTCAAAAAAAAAGAAGTGACAAGGGAGAGCTAGTACAAGTAGAAGAGATGCCCGGAGACTACCAAAAGGTGCCTTGAGTCTAGAAAGGGCTGAGAAACGCTTATCAACGTTTCTTTCTCCGTGGGGTGCCCCTGTCCCAGCCCCGGCGCCCAGCGCTGCAGTGCCGGCGCCAGCTCCCTCCGCGCTGTTGCAGGCTGTTACCAGCCACCAGCTTACACCCAGGCTGCTCTGCCGCTAATATTTGCAGAGCACTTTATAAACTCAAAGCGCAGCCTCTATGGTATGCCTTATTATTGATAAACCACCATGTAAATAATGTCCAGTTGCTGTCTGTCGTCCTCGTCGTCATTCATATTTGATAACACAACCATCACTTGAACCACACACTGTTTCGCCGTCAAATGCCATTTGTTCCTGTTTGGCTAACGGCTATTAATTTCTCTAATGTGCAGCTTGCAAAGCAAATTCTCATGCATTTAATGGCTCTCTGCGGTAGGAAATTATTCTTTTTGGCTTTGTCACTCTACGGCCTCTTCCTGTACAAGTGAATACTGTATATAGAGTCACAGATGTTAGGGACTAGAAGGGACCTTACAAGTTTATTGGGTCCATGCTTAACTTTAAACTGCTAAATAGTCCCCTTGAGGAGAACAGGATGGTTTATGTGCTCAAAGTATATAGAAGTCAAGGTATAACTGGCCACTTCTGTGCCCTGCAAAGTGACAGTGGGGCAGGAGCCAGAGGTTTGCTGCTGCGAAGGGAGAAGTTGCCCCTCTGACACTTCCCCCCTGTTTCTGCTGAGTGCTCCTCCTGCCCCAGGTGCTGTCAGTACCTAGGCATTGCCAAACCCATTGCTGCAGCTCTGCCGTGCCCATTTTTGGAGGGGCGAGCTGCTGTTTGGCGTAGGAGAGGGAGAGGTGGAGGAACAAGATGAGAAGGCGAGGCCCCAACCCACCCATAGCCAGCACCCACCACTGATTTCTGTCTGGCCAGGATTTCATGGCTTGGCTTCACCGAGACTATTCGTGTGCTGAATATTAAAAAATATGCCCAAGTGCTTACAGGCTTGGGATTTTTCCAGTTAAATACAGTTTTGATACGCTGTCAGAAATCCCTGTATCTGCATTCATGAAAATGTTTACGAGACTTTTGCCTGAAAGGGGCTCCATAAACATAAAAGTCTGGCTGTACTGCCCTAGCTGCAGTTACTTCCACTAATATTATGATTGCAGTTAAACAGAAGAGCTCGGAGAAAGAAAAAAGGAAATACTCCCTGCCCCTCCCAGTGTGTTCATGCCCTGCTTTGGAGGTTTTGCTGTTTCTCCTGCTAGGGGATGCAGATATAGCACTTGATGTGGCTTTTAAGTATTTTTTAACTGCTTACATTTCAAGTGGATGGTGTCCCCTTAAGGGAAGTTCATAGGGTTTGTAAAAAGAGACGTGCTTTTTTCAGTACGTCTTACTTTTGGACCAATGGACCTCGTGACATTGCAGCACCAAGAAATATGTTGAACAATTTTACACCTTGGGCTTGGTTCCTAGAGGGAAATGAATAGCTTCCACGCCAGGACAAAGCTGGGACATGGTGTACCCTGGGAAAGCTGGGCTTATTTGGTCAGTCTAGCATCAAGGGGAAAAAACAAGGACTGTATGTGTAAGTCATAAGCTTAATGTTAATTTAGTAATAAGAGACTGTTTGCTTTTTGATTGTGCTACGGCTTCTCTTGAGCAGGAAACTATGGACCTTTGAGACACAGCAGTGCAATTTAGAAACATTGCCTATGGCACATGCAATACCTGCTTTTTGGTTCTTTATCACATCCTTCCCACCTGAGGCTGAAGGACTGCTGATTTACCTCTGGCTCTGAGCAACACCAGACTTGGGCCTCCGCTGCCTGGTATTTTGGAGGAGCAGGGGAATTTTCCAAAGCACTCCTTGAAGACAGGCCACTCCTTCCCTAGCAAGGTGTTACTGCAGTTTTATGTACAGTGGTTCTGAGCACTGAGCCAAGGGACTTGGGCCAGAACTGGCTTCCCTGAGGTCCTGTCTGCTATAAAGGCTTTTAGAGCTCTTGGCCGCCAGGGGCACAGACAGAAGTGATAGTTTTTGCCCAATCAGGTCACAGAAAGCAGTCTATAGTTGTGACCAAACACAAGTGCATGGCTGCAGACCGCTTCAAAAATGGCCAGTTAGGCGAAAATCTGAACCCTCGCTGTATGAGGGGTCAGATGAAGATGTTTCAAAACAGCATGTTCTGTAACTTCTGTCTGTGCTGTAGGCGATAAGAAAGCTGGTAATGACTTGTTTGCGTCCGGTTTCTAGAATGAAACTTGGGCGCACTACCCACCCACTGCTCTAATCTGAAGGGGTAACCTTACCCCTGAGTAGAAGAACTGATACCAGTGTCTGACTGTCTGCATATCTACTCCTCATTTACACCTAAGGCAGGTCACGCTGGTACAAATGTGCCTTGTGTTCACAGCCTTAGGGGAACTGCTCCCATTTGTGAATAGCAAGTCATTTTTTTAAGGTCCCGTTCAGGACCTGCTTCAGCAGAAGGTGAATATGAGTGGCTTTACTTTTGTGGGTAGTTTAATTTAACAGCTCAGTGTAAAATTACCCATGCTCATTAGTGTTTAAAAGATAAAAGTTAAACAGGTATTCCCCTCCCCGCCCCCCATCCTTTTGCACAGGTGCAGACGATTGTGCAATGTAGGAGGCAGTGGAAAATCAAGCCCCCATAACCCCATTCCTGCTAAACCCTGGGAGTTTAGTTATCAGCTGCATTTGTTTCAGGATCAGCCCAAAGCCTGTGTTAAATAAACTGAGCCAGTTCTTACACATTTGAATGGCTTCCTGCTTCTTCAGCTTCATGAAAACCCCTCAGGGAGGGGACAGGGGTCTGGTTTGGATCTCATTTTCATGTTTTGCACCACCTGTGCAAAAGGTAGTGGTGATGGGTACCTGTCTAACCTTAATCTTTTCAACACTAATGAGCATGGGTCATTTTACTGCTGAGCTGTCCCAGTTAAACTACCCACATAAGTAAAACCACTTGTATTCACTTAGCAGTGAGCTGTTGGCACGTGTTCATTGTATATGAATAACTATTTCCAAGGTCCAGCCCTCAACCTACAAGCTAATTTGTCTTGTGGGAAGCGTTCTGCCTTGTGGAACCCCGTGCATTTCAGGAGTCCATCTGCATAAAGCAGCTTGGAGAATCAAGGGGCACATCCACATGAGATGCTTAATGCAAACTGGACTAATTCTACTGCGTATCAGCGCAGCTGGCACCAATTATGCTAACGTACAGTAGATTACTCCAATGAGCATTAAGCATAACAAAAAAAGCATTCCTTTGTGCTAATGCACAGTAGCGCTGATTACAGCGCATTAAGCTAGTACCTGTTATTACAGGTACTAAATGTGCCGTGTGGCGGGCCAGTAGGGGGTGCTCCCGCGTTGAGCTGCCCGCCTCCCTGCTCCTGACCACCGTCCAGGCTCCGAGTGCCTCCCTGGGGTGCCTCCCGTCCGGCTGACCCCTTCCTTGGAGCACACCCACTAGCCTGGGGTCCCGCTGCCACCATCCAAGGCTCTGGACTCAATTCTGGCTCTGCGCACCTTGGAAAACGCAGGCCTGGTCGTCCCATGGGTACTAGACCCAATACAGGCACTTGGGGCACTTCCCCAAGTCAGGGGCTTATTAGGAAAGTCTCCCTTAGTCCACAGACCTAAGGGGCCTCCTTGGCATAATTTACACCCACCCCTCAATAAGTCTCCCACACCGGTCACAAAGGAGCACTTTATTGATTACAGGGGGCAGGGCGAAAACAGGGTAAAAGGTAGAGCAGTAACAGAGGAATATCAGAGGAATCCCATAGAGCAAACCAGCAGGGCTGAGGTAGCCTTTTGATCTCACATCTGAGTTACTGTAAGCTAAATATCTAGTCGGATCTCGAGTAGCTTACTCACACGCATCGTCCAGAGGTGGTTGGAGTTTCCCTCCACCGTGCGGTTATGAGGAGAGAGCCAGTTTCAGTTTCACATGGGTGACCCCATAGCTAATGGCTGCTTTCTTCCTGGACCGGGCCTTTAAATAACCTTTCTGACCTCAGCAGCCCGGTCCAATCGAAGCTGCCAGTGCTGGCCACAAGCCAACCAATCTAAAAAAGCATCACTGGCTACCTGGGCCGGTGAGCGGGGCTTTTCCCTCCCCCTCCCCAGGTGACCAGAGCATCCGCCTCCCAGGCACCAGGCTTTTGTCATGTGAGCAGGGAAGACGATCCCCCTCCCTGAGGAATTCAACACCAGGCTCTCGCGCTGGCAGAGACAGATCTCTGGAGAGAGGCACAGACGGTGGCATTTCTGCCACATGCCGTGATTATGGTGTATTAATGAATGTGTAGATGCACCCATGGGGTAGCAATCTGAGATACTGCCTTCTACTATCTCCTCCCTCAGACACGTAGCAGTAACTCATAACCCTGCCAGCAGAGCAGTGGTGGTCCCAGGCCTGCAAATGCTTTTTCAGAGTAGTGTAGCAATGGGTAGGCAAGCAGGGCATAAGAATAAGTAGGGTATAAACACAATATTAAGTACATGAATAATCTCTGTGAAGCCAACCCATGAAATCCTGGCTATACAAAAATCAGTAGTGGATGCTGCCTATGGGTGGGTGGGACCTCGCCTTCTCATCCTGTTTTTCACTGACGCCCCCTTCCCCCCCTCCCTCCGCCCCACCGCTGCCACACCAGACAGCAGCTTCCCCTCCAGCAATGGACAAGGCAAAGCTCTTCATTTCCATCTAGGAACCAAGCCCAAGGTGTAAAATTGTTGCACATTTCTTGGGGCTACAATGCCACGAGGTCCGTTGCTCCAGAAGTAAGACATACTGAAAAAACATGTCTCTTTTTACAAACACTATGTACTTTCCTCAAGGGGACACCATCCACTTGAAATGTAAGCAGTTAAAAAATAGTTAAAAGCCGCATCAGGTGCTATATCTGCATCACCCTAGCAGTGGTTCTACAATCTCAGCAGGAGAAACAGTGAAATCTCCACAGCACTGCATGAACACGCTGGGAGAGACAGGGAGCATTTCCTTTTTTCTTTCTCCCAGTTCTTCCGTTTAATTGTGATCATAATATTAGTGGAAGTTATTGCAGCTGAGCTGGTACAGCCAGAAGTGATTTTTTTATGTTTATGCAGCCCCTTTCAGGCAAATGTCTTGCGTACATTTTCCCTAATACAGATACAGTGATTTCTGACAGCAAATCACAATTGTATTTAACTGGAAAAAAGCTCAAGCCTGTAAACACTTATGCATATTTTTAATATTAAGCATTAAACAGAAAATCTGACTCAGTGTTCAAAATTACCCTGGATATTTTTATTTCTTTTTAGGCTGACACAGAGTCTTCTGCCGAGTGCATGAATATTGTGAGTGATAGTACCCCCTTTTGTGTATACGAATGTTGGCAACATCGTTCAGTGGTTATGCCCCAAGCCAAAATAGCTGCCCCCGACTGGAATAGCTGGCTGAGCATTTTTGGCTGAGACCTATGGTGAGATTAGAAACATTTTGTTACTGAAATGGCAGGAAGTAAAGCAAGGAATGAAGTCTCACTGTGCTTCGAAAGAGCTGAAGCATTTTGCTAAAGATCAAGTCATATTAAAAGCTCACTAAGCAAATCCTTTCATCTTAAACTAAACAAATGTCTTATTCCTTATTGCACAATGGAAGCAGAGCATGTCATGCAAAATTAAAATTTAGGGGAAAAACCCCATATTCATTCTGAAAATAAGCAGGCAGCTGGTCCCTGCTCTGGCACTTGGTTCCATGTGGGTGCAGGGGTCTGCTCATGAAAATCAGGGAGCTTGTTCCAGGACATGAGTTATAAAACACAGTTCCAAGCTCTTCTAAAGTGTCGTGGATATTCAGTTGTGGGCTTCCCACAAAGATAAAGCCAGATGTGAACCTTGTTTCTATATAAGAGATATGTTCCACAGTGCTGGGGATTTTGATCTGAGGTGTTGGCTTCAGATCAGTTCTCCTAAAAATAACGTTTATAGATGTTTTTAAGATAACTCTAACAAAGCAACTGTACGGCTAGAGATGGCTGGTGATGACATCTACCTTTTAAAACTGTGGTTTGTATCAGTTTTTGTATCAGTTATTTTTGTGCGTGAACAAAGCTCCTGTGAAATAAAGGAAGTTGGAAGTGAATTTTTAATGGGAGTTGGATGACTCCAGAGACTGTTATTGGAATACGGACTCTTTCACCAGCTCAGCTTGGTAACAAACTGAGTCATTGCTCATTGGCAACTTTTACAAAACAAGTCTGTGATGTTAGCCTGGCTCCTGACTGTTGAAAAATGACCACGAAACAATCCAGATAAACAGAGTGGATGGAGAGTAAACTTCACCCTCTTTACCAGTTAGTTTAAGACCGAGACCCAGTGCTGGTACTTGAATTGTCCAGTGGATGTCCTGTAGCTCAGGGGTTCCCAGACTGTGGTATGTGTACCCCTGGGGGCACACAAGACATCTCTGTGGTGGGGTACATAGCATTGTGTAATGGTAGATTTAATTTTTATTATAATAATAATAATAATTGTTACTTAAGGGGTTAAAACATAAACAGCATGCTGGCACTGGTACGCAGGAAGCTGATAAATCTGGAAGAGGCTATGTAATAAGAAAAAAAATGTGGGAATCTCTGCTGTAGCTCATTCCCTCTAGTTATGATTCTAGACACTTCACTAATATTTCCATTTGTTTAGTGCCAATTTTCTCTGCTCAGAGAAAATTTCCTCAAAGATATGCATGAATAGAGCATGTGTTTCTGGTGTTTAGGGAACTCAGCCACCAAATAGACACTGCATTTGTGCAGAAAAAGAGGAAATGATATGCACACTGATAATATTCAGTTCTATATGATACGTGTTCACTGGCAGATGCAGGATTTTGTAAAGGGGGGCACGGGAGAAGCAGACAGTTTTGCAGGGGTGGCTGCACCCCCTCACTACCTAACTCCTCTCCCTACCCCTGTCCCCTGGGATAGGGAGACCGTGTCATGGGAGCAGAAGCTGGAGACTAAGTCCCCAAATCAGGTAAAAATCTGCCCTGCACTTGCTCTGAGCACCCCCTTTCCTCCATGCTCATTGGCACCCTCCTTTTCCTATCACTCACCCCACCTGCCACTATCTCCGGTTGTCCCAGTGGTGGTGGGGACAACAGAGCCACTCTTATGCCATTCCAGCTGGCATGCACAGGAAGCCAGGCTCAGCCAGGGAAGCAGCAGTAGTGGGGGCAGTGACAGATGGGTTCCCATTCCCTGAGCCTGCTCCCTAGGAAAACTGGGGGGGGGGGGACCAGGCAGGGAGGGGGAACCTGCCCACCACTGCTGCTTTCCCCGGCTGAGCCCAGCTCTCTGTGCTGTGTGGTTGGAGCAGGGCAGGAACAGTGGTGGAGCTTCCCCTGCACCCAGGAGAGCTGGACACAGCAGGGTCAGTGGCAGCTGTGGATAGGGCATGGAGGGAATGAGGGAAGGGGATGTGGCACTGAACACAGAAAGTAAGGGAGTGGGGCAAGTCTTAGTTGATTTGCAGACTCAGTAGGGAGTCCCCGGCTGTGGCTCCCACAGCGCAGTCTGAAAAGGAGGGGAGATGGTGTCACTGCACCTGCTCTGGAACCACCCCTTTACACACTGGAAGAAATTAGTACTGCTTCAAACAGTCAACAGTTCTGCCCCGTAGTGACCTAACTCAGCACTCCTCTTGTCAGTCATAAATAGGCCTAACAGTCGCCTCCAAGACATCTACCTGCGTGTGGTTCTGAGCTCCCACACCACAGCTTCAGTAGCAGTTTGAGTGTAGAAGACAAGTAGGATTAAGGTACTGAAGGACATAATTAAAGCAGTTATGATGGGCTCCTCATCTTTAAAACAAAATGCAATTTAATTAAAAAAACAAAACAAAAAACATACATGTCTAATGTTAGGAACCTACTAGAATCTTATTACATCAACTATGTTCTTTCCCAGAAGATGCATTAACAGACATTAGTAAAATGCGTCCTCCACTCCATCCTAGAAAAAATCTAGCCAATAAGTTTAAGCTAAGTTACCATTAATTCACAACACTAAAGAGCAACCTAGAGAAACTGTGGAATCTCCATCCTTGGAAACTGTCAAGAGCAGGTTAGACAGACACTTGGCTGGGGGGGCTTAGTCAGGGATGATCCTGCCTTGAGCAGGGGGCTGCACTAGATGACCTTGTGAGGTCTCTTCTAGCCCTATGATCCTAAGAGGATAATTGCTTACAGTATAAAAGCAGTTGCTGACACATCTACACACAGATTTTTTGGTGCTTTTTCCTTTTACAAGTTTTGGGTGTTGGTGACTATTTTACATGGTGAAGGGAACATGACTAGTACCTACGTAGTAGGAGAGCTGCTGCTGAACCAGTTTGAAGAGGTCAGAACTACACTCAGGATCCCACTAGGATGATTACAGAAGTGAAAAGGACACAGCAAAGCAACTCCCAGGGGCTTTCAGAGTCCACGTACCCTACAAACCTGGACACGGACTTCATTATGCTGGTGAAGAACGGAAGGATTTCTGGCCAAGTCTGGAGTTTGTTTGAATTCATCAAATGGATTATGTGACAGATTTAGTCTCTGTAACTTTCCTTTTCCTTTTATGTCATTGGGAGGCCTTTGCAAAGCTCGACTTGCGGTTAAATATAGCGAAGTGCTAGGAATTTTGCCATTGACTACGCTGGGCCAGAGTTTCACCCCACCATTGTCTGAGGCGTTATGTTATTTAAGTAAATATTTAAGCACCTATTTTTTTTCCAACGTGAAAAATGCACTTGCCAAATCAGAACAGCTCTAATGTCAGGGCAGTCTATTTGAGTGAATTCTTTTTTGATATTTATTTTACGGATTTGGCTATGTTGACATGTGCAACCCTGCTTCTGCTGTATCAAGCCTCATTATGGATCCTTTTGATGGTTTCATTGCTAGATTCTAAATAAAACCCCAACCTTCAAGGCAGTTCTAAACCCTTCTAAACTTCAGTAAAAGTGACCAAAACAAAAGCCATAAGCAGAGCCCAGCACTGATAAACACAGGAGAGAAACATCCCGGGACAAGCACTGCCCTCATTTACAAGCAAAAAAAACCTGAGGATTGCCGCCGTTTATATGGAAAGAATTTTAGCCGTCTAAAGTTGATACTTGGCCTTGCATGAATTTCACAAGGAGTTGCAGTCGCTCGTCAACAAAAGTTTTGGCTCCTCAGCTGTGCAGTTAGTTAATCGTGTGGTATCAGGTAAAGCAGATCAAATAACAGGCTGCATTTCCGAGTTTGTGTGGTTGCTGGACCCCCACCTGGGTTCCTTTCAGTGAGTTCTGGGGTGAGATCCTGTTACCAGTAAAGCTTGCATTGTTTTCAGAAACATTTTTGGCAGAAGATCTCAAGGGAAGCCAGGGTACCTCTCTGTTTTGACTGTACTGGAAGAACCGCCGATTTGTTCAGACAATGCATTTGGAAAGCTCTGGTCAGCCTGACATACGGTCTCCTGCTGCCAGGAAGTTGCAAGCATGCTTTCTCCCTTCTACAAAAGGTGTGAGCCCAAGTCATTACCTTTTCCATCTCTTTGTTTGAAAGGAAGCCGTCAATAAAAGGACCTGCATGCACATCATGGGGAGATGTTGTTGAATTTAAAGAAACGTAAGTGCTTAGAGGTTCTGCCACACAAGACACCGATTCTAAGGAACTTTGAGGTGGAAGACAAATGTATAAACCCCATTAAATAATGATACTGGAACTCCTCTGAAGGGATGAGACACAATTACATTATCTTTTGTAGTGTTGGCCACTTCTGGCCAGAAGTGCCCTCAGTCCATTTTGGCTCTGCACCTCACTGGATCAGGCCCAGGCCCATTGATTCATTGGGGTCTTTTTTCAGTGACAGTGGAGTTTCCATTCATGGAAAGTGAATCAGCAGAGCTTACTTCCCTCTTTAGGAGCAAATTGTGCAAGTTTTTTTCTGGCTTGAGGATCTAGCTTTTCCACGTAAGCTCAGAAACTAAGAAACATCAGATGACTGGAGTCTGATATTGTCCGCTAGAGAGGGAAATATTGCACATGCAGACTTTTGGGGAACAGAAGGAATGGCGTTTGGGGAAAAAGCGAATCAAGTACAAGATGTGCTCCCTTTTGGGTTCAATTATTGTACACCTCAGTGCACAAGCTAGCAGGCTGTAGGTTTCAGCTACAGCCAAGGCCAAATCCTGGTTTCACTGGAGTCAACAGGAAACCCTCTTGCAGATGTCAATACCAGCAAGATACAAATCACTGATTACATTCAGTGCATTTCAGTGGACATCAGTGGAGGAGGGTGAGAAAGCTGAACACCGACTCTGCCGTTAAGATTTTTGGATAAATGATTAGGAACTGAAAACAGGAATGTTTGTGGGTTTTAAACATTTAGGTTTAACTCCCTTCTGCTCCCTACTGTGGGCGGATGACAGAGCAAAATCCTGGCCCCACTGAAGTCAGTAGGAGCTTTGCTGCCTTTTTCCTAAAGGCAATGATTTCACCCTTTCCCCTTCGGGCTGCCAGAGCCGGGCACGCTACACATCGGTAATGCACTGAATGTTGCATGCGTTGTCCCAGGATTTACCATGGAAGCAGGGGGTAAGGAGGAAGCAAGGGGCTGGCTAAAAAATTAGGAGGAGGGTGGAAGACTTGGAGAAACATGGAAGGGATGTTTTCCATCGTGGATGTATATTTGCAGTCATCATATACACTGACTTCATAAATTACTGACATTTTTTGCATAAAAGAGCTGTCAAGTGCAGTTAATAACTGAAAATAAAAACATACCCAAATATTGTACACGCCACCCTGGCAAGGAGCCATGACCCTTTCCAATGGCAAGCGATCATGTTCTGGAACCGTGCTCAGGCTGCTGCCCATGGAGAAAGGCAGCGGAGCTGAAATGTTTATCGATGGCATCCTGGTCCAAACAAAGGTTGTTGTCAGCTGGCTGTGGCTGGCAGCCAGGCCTGAACAGCGATCGCTCTCTTTGATAGTGCAGTGAAGCTGTCTAAATCAAAGACCAGTTTCAGACTAAATGATTTGTTTCATTGCACCCTTTTTCCCTGTCATTTACTGAGGCCTGTTATTTCACAGTGACAGACCCAAGCTGCAAAGTTGGGTCAGGAGCCAGATTTCCCCCAAGGGCAGGGGAGAGGAGACAAAGTGGCAGCCAAAGGTTTTTTTTTAAAAGTTCCTTCTTCTCTCCCTGGATTGTAATATCCTCAAACAACAAATCTTTTTCCTTTGCAGTCTTTTCGGACGTTGTGCAGCCGAGCTCTACAGAGCTAGTTCTTCCCTCACTTACACACCTGACAGGACTAAGATAACCTTGAACATAGAGGACAGCTCAACATATGCATATTGGTTTTCTCTTCTTTGGGTGCGTAACAGCTCATGCTTGTAATTCCACCCTTAACAGAAACCTGATTTGTGTCTGTATTCTGATGTTGGCCTGGTGCTGGGAGGTGGGGCTGAAGGGGGTGGCAGGGGCTTGGCACAGCATGGCAGGAAGGTCCGGAGGTTAGGCAGCAGGCAGGGCTGCCTGCATAGAAACCCCAGCCCCAGCAGCAGGGTGCTGCCCACACTCTCAGCAATAGTGGGAGTGGCTGGGGACGGGCTGCAGCTCAGTCTGCAGTCCCAGCAGGTCAGCGATGACAAAGCCCTTGGTGCACAAGCCAGGGCTGCCCAGCCACGCCTCCTTCTCACTGGGCACCATCCCCTTGGCTTCGGTGTGCATGCGTGTGTCACCCACACTGCCCACCCCAACGGCCAGCTTTACCTAAACTAAAGAAGTTCATTCAAAATCATGATATCACAGTGTAGTTGCTGCTTTAGGAAACTAAAGACATAATGATAAATGCCATTGTGACAAGGAGTAGGATTTGGGAAGTTTAAGTTCAACATCATTCTTCTGTTGGATCAATAAACGTGTAAATGCCAGATCTGAACCTAGCTCACTCCTCTTGCTGTGCCTTGGGAAAGAGGTAGGTTGGGTCCTAGGCTCCAGTCATTTTCTGGACCGCCAGTGGAGAAGCAGATAGTCCGGGTAAGATGAGAAGGCTGGCTGCTCTTCTGGAGCACCTGGGAAGCAGCTCTCCCACTCCCAGGCTTCTGTCGGCTGGCTGCTTTCCCACATGGCCATACCAACTCTCAAATGGGTTGTATGCTGAGACTCCTTTCTTTCATTGCAAGGTTCAGCTGTTTTCACTGAGAGAAGAGGGACAAATGAATCCCTGCTATGACTGTTGACATTAAGAAGGAGTTTGGCTCAGTGTTTGTAAAGCTAGCCACAGACTTAATGAAGATACAAATCCATTGAATGCATACTGTATACTCCAGGAAAAATCAGGTGTTCCTGTACCTGGGTTCAAATTGCAGTTTTTCGGGAACAGATCACAGAAGTTACCTATTACCAGGGTGAAAGTTCAGAAAACCGATAGAGCTTGTTGAAAATATGTTGCAAGACACAAAGTATACTGAATATCTGATAAACAGTATTGCACAAAAATAGCAGCAACTCTGGAGTGTTTTACACCAGCTTCCAAAACAAAACAGATAAAACCAAGTGCCAGTGGCAGGCATTTAGTTCACAAACTTATGGCAGATATTGTATCAAAAGTCAAATAAGGGCCTCTCTTGAAAGTATTTCTGAGATAACAAAAGCTAGACTTTGAGACCACAGAGTGCTCTGAAATCAAGTTGAGAGAGCGAGAGAAGCAACACCAGCTTCTTCAAACACAACTGTAGATTAGGTGTACTGTGTGGACTGACAGAAATGCAATGCTGCCAAATGTATGACACTGCCAAACCTAATTTGCTTTATGAATAATAAAAGCATTAACCACTAAAAGATTTAGCTTTCATTGATTGAGGCTCAATACATTTACCATGGGAAAACATTTCAGAGCACAGCTAATACTACAGCTTAGCCATTATCCTTGAATGGCTTTGTAAGTCAAGCTCTAGTCTCATTTAGTCTGCTCTACAAACTCATGCCTTCCAGCCTCCTATTTCATTTTGAAAATGAAAAGATGTGCAAAAATAATGAAAAGAGAATTATCATGAGAGCTCAGCCCCCTCTGCTGGCCTATGATCATAATACAGGAACACTGTTGTCCAAGAAGATTTGTTTAGGTAGGCTACATTTCATGGAGCTGTTTTGCAGCAGTGCTAAGAGTTTGCAAACGCATTTTCCTCTGAATTACAATTACATGCTTTCCTACAGCAAGCTATTTAAATCCTGCTAGGCTCCCAGTCATATTGTTTAAAAATCCCTGTAGCATACCTAAGCAATGGCCAAGCCTTTCCTCTTTTGCCTGTAAGGCCAGTCTTTTGCATCAACCACCTTTAGGCAAATTCAGTATGTGCTTACATTCCCTTTAGCCACCCACCACACTGGGATTTTTGAAGAGCCTGAAGCAGTCAGATTGTCCAAGGTTCAAACATGCATTTACAAACCCCCTAGCTCTCAAAATCTCAACTATGCCGACCTCAATGTGTGCAGATCTAGGGGAAAAAAAGAACATTTGCACTCCTAAAAACAAATACCTTCACCTGTGGGTAAATATTATAGAAAACCTACACAAAGCTTCAGCGTGAAGTGCACATATTACCATTCGTTCACAGGCAAACATTTTCAGACCTAAGTTCCTAAATCCATACTAAGGCACCCATAAAAAAAATGAAAGACTCTGGTTTTTCAAATGGTGACAAGCACCAACAGCTACAGTCAATGTTAATATTATAGCTGCACCAGCGATTCTCAAACTGGGTGCCTCAAGATCCTTTGAAGAGTGACGCAAGGTGTGAAGATAAGTGAAGTTTGAGGATATAAGATGATAAGTGCAGACCCAGGTCTTTCTCTGCCTGGCCAAGCCCCTTCTCCCGCTGCCCAGCCTCTCTGTAAGGAGGTAAGCACTGCAATATATGTTAGCTTTGGAAATTGAGTGCCACTCAGTTCACAAAAGTTATGAAGGGGTCAAGTCCAATGGAGGCTGCCGTGAGTCCAAACACGTTGAGAACCACTGGTTTAGACAAATTCCAGCACTGAGGAAAAAGAGCACATTATAACATACCCAGAAGGAAAAGTCTCTCGGACATTCAGATGATATTAGGAGCTGATCTTCTCCTAGAACTTAACTTTTACTGTGACCACATTAGAAAATAACACTGATTTTATCATCTTCTAGCACTACCATTAAATATATCTGGTTTTAAGATACCATTTGAAGGGAATGGCTTAAAAAAAATCCTTAGGAAAAGTCACTCCAATAGACCTTAAAGTGGGGTTGCACGTGTGGCGGCGGGGAAGAGAAATCTCTTATGGAATCTGTTATTCACATAGAGGTTGGCTATTTCCTGACACCTCCAAAACATCCCTCTCTTGTTTTAGTGCCAGAAATATGTTAGTGAAACTAGGACCTGCTTCAAACCTCATCCTACACTAGCTCCTTTCTTGCTCAAATTTCGAACACTTGTGTTTTGACATCCCTGTAAGTTACTGTATCTAAAATTAGAACCTCATCTTAGAAATGGTTCACATGACCCCCCGTTGACCCAGATTGGAATTTCACTCAAAACGTGTGCTTTTAAGTAAAGTGGGTAAATCTAGTTCCGAGTCTTATGTTAGATGAATTAACCCCATTGGCCACTTGGTGTCTCCCTTGTTCCATGAGAAATTCAGCTAAAACCCTCATCCAGTATATTTCTTTTTTCCTCATATGTACGTGAGCCAACACTCTCCTACGCTCAAAAAAACAAAGTCACATTAGGACCTTCGTATTAACGCCAACTGGTTATTCCAAATTGTTTAGACAAATTGCTTTCCGTCCATATGTAAAGTAAAATCTTACCCAAAGAACCTTGTCTGTCTAGTTAACTGACCCTACTTTCACATATTTTGTGTGACGCATTTGAAACTTCATTAGTAAACACTGCCGACCAGAATATGAGAAGACTCAGAGAAAGGTGTAGATATGATAAACATCAGGCCATGGGTTCTCCATGTAATTTACTTCCAGTAACATACACGATTCATCCCCTTCAGTATTACACAATCCATGTTTAGAATGGAAGTTCCTCCGAGCTGTTTCCATGTAGCACGACATATGTGAAGTACCCAGCGCAATATTGATAAATGCATTTATATTGAATCAAACCATGCATTTGGAGACTTCTCTTCAAGGATCATAGAAAATTAAGGTTGGAAGGGATTGCAGGAGGTCATCTAGTCAACCCACTGCTCAAAGCAGGACCATCCTGAACTAGATCATCCCAGCCAAAGCTTTGTCAAGCTGGGTCTTAAAAACTTCTGAGGCTGGAGATACCACCACCTCTCTGGGTAATCTGTTGCAGTGCTTTTCTACCCTCCTAGTGAGAATGTTTTTCCTAAGATCGAACTTGGGCTTCTCTTGCTGCAACTTGAGCCCATTGCTCCTTGTTCTGTTAGCTGCCACCAGAGAGAACAGTCCAGCTCCATTGTCTTTGTAAACGCCCTTCAGGTATTTGAAGGCTGCTATTAAATCCCCCTGTCTTTTCCACACTAAATAAGCCGTTTCCCCAGCCTCTCCTCTGACAGGTTGTTCACTGATGGGTCAGATGCAAACTGAAGGTGGATTCTCTCCCTACAGTGGTTGTAATCAATACCGAGAATGAAACCACCAGACTTCAGGGATGCATTCTTGGAGGCTGTGGACCATCTCTTTATAAAATATTTTATAATTTGTGTATATTAATAAAAGCAAATGGTACAACCTGAACTGAAAAATTTCCAGCATAGTGCAAACAAAGTGAATGTAGTTTAAAAACAGGTTGCTTTTCACAGGGGCATCTTAACTATACTTTACTGATGAACATCTGTGCTAACGTGTATATTTTAGGCAGTGGGGCTTAGAGGAACAAGTGCATGGATAAAGGCCAAGCAATATGGTATCTTCACAGTTCTCCACTAAAAATAGATTCATGCATAGATTGAGGCTAAAAGGGATCAATATGATCATCTGTTTTCACCTCCTACATAACATGGACCAAAGAACCTCAGAGAAGCTGAACATCAGCCATAGCTCACAAAGGCAGCTATTAAAAAAAAGAATCCTATCCAAGTTGAAAAAAACTCATGGGATCATTTCTCTCCTTCCATTCATCATAACTAACTACAAAGCATGTTAAGACCTCCAAAGCAGAACCACACTTTTCTCTCAGTACACTTTCCTTATGATTAATCAGACATTTATAGATGCACCTAATGGTTGTTACAATTATCTAATGATAATTATGTAAATCTGTAATTGACTGAATAACCATGAGCAAAGAGTATCTATTAATGGGTCAATGTCATTCTGTCAGGAGGTCTCAAGTCAGTTTCTAGCAAGTCCAGGGTTGCTTAAACATTTTTATTAAACATTTTTAAATGACTCAAATCAAATTTGCAAGATGGCAGGGTATACAACTGTTGTGGAGGTTAGAATTAAAATTCTAAAGGCTCTTGATAATTTTGAGAACTGGGCTGTGGACAACAAAAATGAAAAAGTCAACAAAGACAAATGTAAGGTGCTACAGCTAGGGAAGTAAAAACCAAAGCTAAATTACAGAATGGGGGGGTAACTGTCTTTGCAACAGCACTGCTGAAAAGGATTTGGGGGGTAGGGGTGACTGTAGGCCACATACTTGCCAAGAGCCAGCCATATGATGCCATTGAAAGAAAAGCAAATGAAATTTTGGGTTTCGTTAAGAGAAGCACTGTACTCAAGATAATGGAGATAACATACCACTTCATTCGGCCCTCATCAAGGCTCAGCTGCAGTATGGTGTTCAGTTTTAGACACCATATTTTAAGATGGATGTAGGGAAACTGGAGTGGATCCAGGGCAATGAAGGAGGAGATGGAGTTGGAATGCAAGCCATATTGGTTGAAGGCAGTAGTTGTTTAGATATTATGGAGGAAGTGGGGCATGACAGTGGCTTTCAAGTCTCTGAAAGGCTGCTATAAAGAAGATGGAGATAAATTGTTCTCCCCTGCCACAGAGTGTAGGACGACAGACATTAAACTTAAACTACAACAAAGCAGATTTAAATTAAATCTTAAGAAAAAAATCCTAACTGTACAAACATAGGACATGGAAATGGACTGTTCAGGAAAGTTGTGGACTCTCCATCACTGGAGGTTTTCAAGAAAAGGCTGGATGGACATCTGTATGGAACAGGTTAGTGAACCCTGTATCTGTGCAAGGGATTGGACTAGTTGAACCCTGAGGTCCCTCTTAATGCTATGAGTCTATACTAAACACACTAGTAAAGACAAGTACTAAGAAAAAAAAAAGATGCTCTGGTTTGGCCAGAAGTAGGCCAATATTAAAGCTAATATTAAGAAATTAGGAAGTGAATATGCAATGCATGCAATAGTTTTCTTATGTCTAGTATTTTTTTTATTTTTATTTTTTTTACTAGAAGTAACAACTAAGTAACACAAAAACAGCAGATTAACACATCAGTAACTTCAGTATTATCATCTCTGGCCGTCTACAATGGCATCTTAACATAGACAGAAGTTAACCAGGCTCCCCAAGTTGATTGCTGGAGTACTCACCAACGTGTGACATGGGGATGGTGTAACTGCCACGGTTTGGGGCATTGTAGATCACAACAGCTTCAGCACCCCTTCTGGTTGCCAATTTGATCTTTTCTGCAAAAGTGCAATTGCCTCTTTCGATTAGTGCTATCCAGGGTGTTTCTGTGATGGTGAACTCTGTGTTGTAATCGCAGGCTTGAAGATTAGCAGATTTAGGAATGCCCACTAGTCCCTGAGCACTAGTCAGAGGAGAGTTTAATCCATACAGGCCACATTCACATTCGTCAGTCACAGTGCTGTTGTTCGTAGGGTTGAAGTAGAGCAGATTCACATAGGCATTTGCTGGAACAGTCTCTACAACTTTAAATAAAATAGTAATAAAAATCAGGAAACGGGAAGGGCTGCACTTCTTCTGGTTCATTGCTTATTCATTTAAGCATAAAATGTAGGATTGTTTGTAGATATTTTCAAATACCGATGGCCATTATGAGTCCTCTGGCTCCCTCGGTCGTTTGAAATTTCAGTCCCAGGTCGGTAACTGACACCACCCACGGCTATGAAGTCCTCAGTGCATCAGCTCTATTACACCTGGCTCATATGGGGAAGGGGGAGATAACGCACCTGCTTTTAGTTGCATAACCCACGGACTCCCGAGCACTTGGAAGACTGTATGTAACCTTTGGTCCTGTGCTTCTGCCGCTCCTTAAGGTCCACCCTCTCTTGTCATTTCCATGCAGATTCTAGCTGTGACTGCAGTCCAACAGCGACCCAGTAGGCTCCTATTTCATCTCAAATATCTTTTACAAAAGGTCAGAAGATTTTCTTTCCTTCAAGGATCTCTCACAGGTATCTCACATCAAAATAAGCAAGCTTGTTAAAAAGAGATATAGAAAATAGAGCAAGAGAAAATTCAGTTTAAAAAGACATATCCTGCTTAATTCTTCCAGGGCACATGGCTAGAAAAACTAAGTAAAGTATATGCTCTTCTTAGGAGTCCGTCCTCCTCTTGAGTCATTCTGTTTGAGAACCAGGGCGTGTCTATATTGAACTTGCACAGGTATAACTACGTAGATCTGGTTGCACAAAACGGGGCACGCCTCTGATGTAGAAGGCTGAAGTTTTTAAAAACAACCCGCACAATTAGACTTTGCTTGCATCACATGTTCCCATCTCCCCTTTCAAACGTATTTGAAGTGTCTGGTTTATCAGCATACCAGACTCTACTAACCTATGGAGTGTATACGATTAGTCCTTCAATTCATTTGGGGGTGTGGCTTGTCTTAGCTCCTGTTTTCTACTTCCCAACACAGGAGGATTCTCACCAATTCTGCTTTCCAAAAAAATCCTTGCAACTCCTTTTGAAGCCAATATGGGATGGTGGAATGTTGTCTGTGTAAAGGAGGATACAGGTAGCCACCTGCTCCCTCGAAGCCCACACATAAAATATCGATTGTAACTGCATTGATACATACACTGGAAAGCATGTTGAGGTGTATATATTTTTCCACAAAGGGACTGCCTCAATAGGACTCAACTGTATGTAGAAACAGGTTAACAATGATTTTTTAAGAGTGGTCAAAGTTAGAAAAAGGAGGCAATGAAAATACAGAGAAACTGAACTTGTTGCAAATAAAGAAAAAAGAAACAAAACAAGAATTTGACTTCTCAGTTTATTCTGGGGAAAAAAAAAACCTGGTGTGTATGCTTGGGACAGCTGCAATACTAGAGGTTTTATATCATTGGAGACAAGCTGGACCTAAATCCTCTGGTAAAGTGAATTGCTGTGGTGGAAATTTTTGGAACATTGCAGTAATTTCAGTAGTTTAAATGCAGTAGCTGCATTTAAAAAAACAGATTGCCTCATTCAATTATCTACAAAAATTAATAATAATACAGGGGATGGTTTATTTGATAATTAATTCATTTTATTTTGGCTGTCCTCATCTGTAAGTTCTAATATGCCAGACATATTTTAATCTTTAGGTTTGAGAATTAACAGTCCATATTAAGATGAAATTGGGCACTCTGCACAGAGGTTTCTCAGCACCGGTCTGTATTCAGTTCACATTTCCTTGGCTTTCTCTCCAACTATGAAAATTAGAAACATTTATAAAAGTAAAATAAAAGTTAGAGTTAGGAACACAGGCAGGGAATACACAAGGCTCCAGTGACATTTAAACTCAGCAGTATCTTTATTTCAGCAGTGAAAAAATGATTCCTTCAATATGCATAGGTTCTACAAAGCCCGGTGTGATCCTGGGGTATGAGAGATATGACAAAGCATTATGATTTTAAACGAGTTTCATGATGGATATGACTTTAGTTTCTTAACATTAGCAACACTGAATGAAAAGAATAGTGAAACAAAAAGGACCCTTTACAAAATAGTTTTTTGCTAACCTATAGTACACTGTCTTTTTATTTTGTCCTGAGCCTTTTTGAATAGCACAATACTTTAAGAACCATGCAGCACTTTCTGGGTTATACTGCATCAAAAGGGAGTTATGAGAACTACTCAAAATACGGCAACTCTGTACAAAGGTCTGCTGTATCATTTCTATTGCAAAAAGTCATGATTGCCTTACAAACTGGATTTAGAAGTTTTCCTTAAAAATAGACTTCTATCTGAATAGCAGCTAGTTAAAAAAATCTGTTGGCATAGTTGACATGGCTCAGTTTGGAGGCTAGTCTCTTTCTTAACCCTAGAGCCTACATTATATCTTGTACTTAAAATATAAAATGCAAAACAGAAAGAAAAAAGATACGTGGTCTACCTAAATAACAACTTTTACTCACAAACAACACTGTTAGCAGATTTTTTTTCAGTAATTTAAATGCAGCTACTGCATTTAAACTACTGAAATTACTCTAAATACACTGACAACATTTTCAAACTTAGGCCTGGTGCCCCAGGTATGTAGATATCCATCACAATATATTAAGTGCACATCTAGTTACCAGATTATAATATACTAAATACAGAGAAGTCACTCCTTGTTTATTTAAAGTAATTTATATTAGACAGCAGAACTGAAACCACAGAAGATCGAAGTTGTCTATCCACAAAAAAGTTGTTGGCAGCAGGGAAAGTTTCTCTCTACCAGCTAGCCAACCTCTCTCTAAAATCTGTTTTCCACAGAATAAAGCATAATTCTGTTTCACACCAAAATTAGCTTCTTGGGCTCTACCAAACCAAAACAACAAGCAATGGGGCAATTCACATGGTCAGTTTGTGTGACAGCAACTTCTTCTCCTGGAGTTAAACTGAGAACATTTCACACGAGCAAGCCCACAAGCTGCCACACGGCAATGATGGTAGGGTCTGATGAGCTATGGACAATCACTTGGGTGCTTTAAAACCAAATTCTTCTGCTGCATATGTGCAAACCAGTCCCATTGAAAGCAGACAGAATGTGTTTCAATATTCCATTACTCAGCCAGTCTTTGCTTAATTATCGAATGTATATATATAAAAAAATAAATCAGTTGGGTGCTGACAGATGTTGATTCATCCAATGCAGTATATACAAAAGCAACAGCAACCAACCATGTTTGTAACACTTTCTAATGCTTTCAGACACAAAGGACCAAGCTTTCCTTTGTAATAGTTTGACTATCATTACAAATGTTCTGTCGTAAGACATCATAATACTTTAAATGCTTAACTCTGACAAATATCAAAATAATTTATTTTTTAAATTACACAGTGGTCACCACATCAGGCTCCGTTATCCTATAGATTTTCCTCAGAAAGACTTCTACTTTATCTTCACCCAAATGACAGATGTCCAAGATACAGATGACACGCTGTTTGTCTAGGTCAGTTGCCGCTTTTACAATTTCATCTAGAAGCCAAACAGATGATATATTGTAAAACAAATTCTTAACTGACGTTTTGTGTACAAGCAATGAGCCATGCATCTTTCCTTTCTTTTAGTGAAAAGGATAACTTGGCCTGTTATGTGCTAATCTATCAAAAAACATATGAATATGTAAGTTCAACTACTACACAGGTAGATATCTCATACAGATGAAGGTAAACTCAAACTTGTACACACTTTAAGAATAGTGTCAGAAGTCCTTAGTAAATGTAGAAGGTCTTATTCAAGGTGTTTCACATATCAGACACATCTTTGTTTATGCTTAAAATCAAGTGTTTATTACTTGTATTTAATACTTCTGTAGTATTTTACATCTTTGAAGCAAGGTACAAACATTAATCAATGAGCTTTACTGTACTTTTAGTTGGTGGCTAGTACTCGAAACCTTCATTTAAAAGTCAAACAATTACCAAGCACATAAATACTGCAGCCTATACCTGTCAACTGAAAGCCAGCTCCTCAGAGCGATATTAGTGAAAAAAGAATGAATGACTGCTAACTATGCTCTTCCATTTATGGACAAAACTCAGACAAATACTCAACATTCGGCCTCCCTGCCAATACAATTCTGTAGCAGCAAACAACTGCATGTACAATATAGGTCATTCAGGATTCTTAAGTGCCTCAACATGCCTATGTATTAGGTACTCAGGTATCAACTTGTTCTAGCACTTTTTTAAGACTGATGACTTGTCAATGCAAAAAAGGCAAGTGAAAGACTGGCCCAAATAATCTGATATGATATCTATACTATTAGTAAAAAAATTTGGCATAAATGCATGTGTATACTATGGAAAGTGGTGCCTGCCCTACAGTTTGATACTTACTCACAGAGTCGAAACTTGTGGTTAGAGATAAAACAAGAAAATCCACCAGTGAGTAAATCCTACCTGAAAGTGGAAACACGTCACAAGGCCTCTCATTGATGGTGGTCTCCTGTTGCTGCACAGAGATGCAATTCATACAGGATAATAATGCATCATTCTGAATATTCTCCGTTTGAAATAAATGGGGATATTCAGGACAAAGTAGAGGTAAGAATGCAATATCAATAGCTACATCATGGTTTATACCTGTTAAGAAAGAGAATTACTGTAGCAAAATATTTCATCTGCAGTTTGCAAGAGTTTCATGAAATATTTACATCTGAAGAAGATAAAAAATTTGAAGACCAGTTACTCCATCAAAACTAAGCATTCCAATCTGTACAGTTAAGCTGTCAGAAGATTTTTACCTAGTCCCCTCTTTTCCATTAGGTACCAAACAATTGCAATTCAATAAGTTTCTGCAGAAACATATGTATACAAGTCTGCACATATATATGTGCATATATATGTATATATGTATGTACTGACAATCTGTTATAACCATATAACAACCATTAAAGGATTTAAAAATGCTTGTAGCCCAGAATATATTACACTAATTTTTAGACGTTTCCACCTCAGAGCTTGCAGTGGTAGCCTCACATGTCTAGATTTCTTTTAAGTTTAATCTTAATTAAATTTCCTAGGTTTAGAATGCTCGCAATGATCCCAAAACTTTTTAAAAGTTACTCACATAAACCGTCAGCCTGAAACTCAGCTTAACAGATTTTGGCAAGCAATTTCCCTATCTTTTTCATTTCAAAATTTCAATTTGATGACTGCTAAATAATAAACACAAATATATTAATGTCACATAGTAGTTTTCATAAGTTGAAATATTCATCAACTTTAAGGGCATTTACTCATGTGCTCTGGGAGGCCAGGGAGGGGGGGAGAAGGCTCGAATGAGCTTTAGACCACCCCCACTGCCATTTTTCACTGTGGAGATGCTGATACACGTGATGCTGGAGTCTCATGGAGTGCGGTAATTACCACATTCCAGCAGACTCAGTAAGTCGAGTCTGCTCCGACGCGCTGTAATTACAGAGTGTTTGAGTAGCCTCGATGCATGTGCCCTTATTTATATGTTTAATTTTAAAGACTGAGTATAAATTCATTAGTACATTTTATTGCTTTGAGCTACTCAGAAGGAACATAAAGCAGGTGAAGGGTCTGGATGAATTTGACCTTTATTTTATCATAATGCAGCCATGGTACTTTAAGAGCCATGACTATTGGAACCAATCCAGTAATAGATGAAGTTAAAGGAGCACTCATGACATATCCAGTTCCCCTTATACTACTTGCTCATTTCAATCAATAGCTCTCATGCATGCAAATTAGCTGAAGAGGACATGTGATTGAGTAAATTGCTGTCGATATCAGGATAGCCCCAATTAGGAGTGACCTGACCTACTGAACAGAGCCTGTCCATAATTTTACCCACATTCTTCAAATGTATATCCACAAAATTTGCTACAAGTGTTAACTGTATGGAAAGTAGAGCTAGTAAAATATTTTCAGATTTGCAATGTCAGTTAACAGAGGGGTGACATTTTCAACAATTCTTGTACTGGCTTTCAAAGAACTACTACATACAGTCTGAGGAATCTGTTTTCTTTTATTTTAAAATATATTTTGGACAAAGAAACATTCAACGGGTGCTAGATTTTAGATACATGATTTTAAAATGGGCCCTCTCTCAAATTACAAATACCTTCTCAGAATTTGAAGAGCCGTAACTTTGAAAACATTAAATGCAAAAATCTCAACTCAACTTTAACCTTGGAGCTTGGCTTAGCACTTCAATAATATTTTTAAAAATAACCAAAGTTCATATCTGTAACAAGACTGCTTATAAAAAAACAATTCCTTCAGTTTTCTTTTCTAATGCCCAAATAAGCACTGGACAAACTGGAGTAGTCCATTCAACTTCAAAAAAAAATGAAACAGCATTCTTTGTTAAACTATGATAATGCTACAAAACCATACCTCATTAAGATTTCAATGCTTTCCAAACGGGGGATCTACTAGTTGTCACTTACCCAGTATTGTCACTTCATAATGGCCAGTGCTGCTAAAATCATGGCTTTCCATATTTGTTTTATATTCTTTTGGTTTATGCTTTGCTGGATGAAGGTTGTATTGCTGCAAAATGAAATCTTTATGCATATAATCAAATTTATGTGGGATGCTTTCTGGGAATACAGTGCTGTGATGCAAGTGTTCTGTTAATTTGTCTTTCACCCGTGTCCACAGATCACTTTGCCAAGAATCACAAGTCCTTCCCATCTCTTCTATTTCAGGCATGTCATTCGTTCCTTCCTTGTCTGTTATAAATATGTCAAACATTTAGTTGGTCCATATGCACTGACAAACCATACCGCTTCAACAATGCACAAGAAAATATAACAGAGTTGCTGAAAAGATTAATACATAGTTAAATATGAAACTACATAGTGGAATAATTCAAACAAAGAGTACAAAAGAAATTTACACTGCAAATTAAATAAATAGGGTTTCCCCTGTCAAGTTTGAAGTCTAGGCACAGTTCAAACAGTTATACTGGATGGAAGCTGACATTCATTACTTCTTTTGGGAAAGCAAAAAGCTCATCTCGTATTCAGCCAACTTGTTCCAGCAACACGTAAGAACTGTAAAAATTGGCCTAAGTACGTAAAAATTAAAATAGATACTTTAAGAAGCTCAGCTCTGCTATCTTTTGGGCAATATGTGTATTCTTCATCAAGGCTCTTGGCTTTTAGCTTCTAAAGCATATTTGAGTAGGGTTCTCCACTGTACAGACAACTAAAGGCTGAGTCCCTTTTCCCATTATATTTAACACATGGATTCTGAACTGGAAAAACCTCAAACCAAACATCAGTCCTAATTCTGTAGGCTAGTCCTGTATCCTACTCTGAGCTTAACACAAGGCCCATTTTGAATGTCTCCCAACTATCTTTTTCTTTTGTTTCATCTCATGTTGCCTGCATCTACCTCCCTCCCCACTTCCCAGTAAACAGTATTCCCAACCCAGTTCTTTATCAGTCCCAGTGTTTTCTTTGCAATCCAATCACATGAATCAGGTATACAAATTTCTAAATTACCTCATGTGCAACACTACAGCAATTATTACAATGAGCTGTATGTAGGCCAAAGAAGTGGGGATACCGGAATGTATATGGCTAAACAGGAATCAGCAACACTAAAGTGGAAGAGTATTAAAGAAGAGAATACAAGAGTATTACTGCCTGGGGTAAGAGAGGCAAGGAAAGGATGGTAAATTTTAAGAAAGAAAGCTAGAAATCTTAAGAGGGTGGTGCAAAAGTCAGGACCCACAGACACTATAACATATTTATTCTAGTAAATGTTCAAACTGACTACCATTAACTTCAATTAATTTCTCAGCTCTCTTTTGAAATGATGCTAGCTAACTAGGCCTCATGCCAAACAAGGCGCAGGCTGTTTTTTTATACAATTGTAACACAGAGTTTGCAAGCACCACTCTTTCCCAGGTACAAGCATACACTTAATTTTCTGCATGGAAAAAATTAAGGTTGTAAAGCATTAAATAGGTAAAGATCACTATTAAATTCATCAAAACCAATTGAAAATAGTAATACTTAAAAAACTAACTTAGTGCTGGAAACCTAGCTGTGAACTATGTAACAGTCCCTTCCAACCTTTTAAATTTACAAAAAGGACATTAAAATATCACTGGACCAACGTACGTCCCTGGGCACACCGTAACATGGCCGACTCAGAACTCCGCTTGGATGCACCACCTACATCAGTGGTTCAGTATACTGCATGTTAGAAATATGCCACTGACATTTTTAATTTTGAGCAACTAAATGCTCACATCTGGTTCGAAAGATAGCTGGCTGAAAAAAAAAAATTCTGTTGGGATAGTCTGTATAATTACATTAAGAGAAGAAAGAAAAATATAGTACCCACCATCTTCTGTAATAAGAGCGAAGATTTCATTAACAAAATTTTATGGCATAAAACCTGCTAGGGTATGAATTGGGTTTAAAAAGCTTTTCCCACTCTAAACGTCATTCATTCCTTCTCTTTACTTCTATCTCAGTACCTTGGGGCTGTAATTCGCATGTCGTATGTGTACACTCATATTTAAATGAACAGAAACTCATGTGAAATTAGGGCAGGACAGTAAAAGCAACAGCCACTGGCTATTTGAATAATAAGAAGTTGAAATCCACGTCTCAAAGACCCACAGCACCAAAAAAACAACTGCAGCAATAATAAAACTTGAAAACTGTGGCAGAAATGCCACCGTCTATGTCTCCCTCCAGAAACCTGTCCCCGTCAGCTTGGGACACTGGGGTCGAATTCCTAAGGGAGGGGGGATTTCCCTCCCTGCCTACGTGACAAAAGCCTGGTGCCGAGGGTGTGGTCCCTCTGGTCACCTGAGTGGGAGGGAAAAGCCCTTGTGCATCTGCCCAGGTAACCAGTAATGCTTTTTAAATTGGTTGGCTAGTTGCCAACACTGCTGGCTTCTATTGGACTGGGCTGCTGAGGTCAGAAAGGCTATACAAGGGCCTGGTCCAAGAAAAAGGGAGAAAAGCGATTTTACTAGCATGGGACAAGCATCAGGACACAGGGAGAGAGTGTGATCCAAATGAAACGCTCTCTCTCTGGAAATCTCTGAGCCAGATCTCTACCATCTTCTGGATGATACTTTTAAGTATTTCTAGAGAGCTAGTCAGCTCACAGTGATGCATTTGCTATCAAACGGCTACCTCAGCCAGACTGTTTTGCCTAATGGTAATCCCTTGATAGTGCTCTACCTCTTACCCTATTCTAACCCTACCCTTTGTAACCAATAAAGTTCTCCTTTGTGACTGGTGTTGGAGACTTACTGAGGGGCGGGTTTAATTATGCCTAGGAGGCCCCTTAGGTCTGCAGACTAAGGGAGACTATCCTTTTTGGCCCCCGACTTGGAGAGGAGCCCCAAGTTCTTGTATTGGGTCAAGTACCTGTAGGACTATTAGGCCTGTGTTTCCCTGAGGACACAGAACCTAGAAGGTCCCCTCTCGGGGTGGTGGCAGCAGGTTACCCCCGGACTCTGCGGTGGGGCTTGAAAGGGGGTCTGCAAGGGCTTAGGCGCTCCTGGGGAGTCACGCGGAGTCCGGTAGGTGGACGGGAGTAGTTAGGTGGGAGGCTCAATGCAGAAGCTCCCCCTACAGGGCCGCCACAAAAACTACCAACCAAAACAAAGCAAGTATTTGAAGCCCTGCTGTCCTAGGTGAGTCTGTTGCATAGGTATTTATCCAGTCTGTACCATCAAATGGTATTGTGAATATCACTGTACAATCTTCCACTCAACTAAAATAAACTATGTTTTGGATTTATTTAGTGCATGGAATGCTTTTTAAAAACTTCAGTATAATTTTTTATAGTATGCAGCAGATGTTATATTCTTGAGTAAGGTTTTAACAGTTAATTTGATCCTCAGCCTTCATGCTCAAAAATACCTGTCCCAACACCATTTTGTTAGATAATTCATTTTGGTTTCACAGTTATGTTCCAAGTCAGAGCTGTTCAAATGGCAGCCCAGGGGCTGCATGTGTCCCATGAGGGGTTAATCTGTAGGCCCTGGGCTCTCGTGAGGCTGCTGTTCCTTCTGTAGCTCTAGATGCTGCTGCAGCCAAGTTCTTTGGGCTTCCCTTCCCTTCTCTGGCTTCTGCTTCCTGCTCTCACCCTCACTGGTGGTGTCGTGGGGCACAGCCAACAGCTGGGGAAAACCTGGCATGGCGCAGCAGGGTGGCCCATGACCAGTGAGCTGAGGGTGGGGCCACCCATTCTGCCCAGCGTAACAGTTGGGGGGGGAGGGGTTGCCTATGCATGCAGTGGAGAGTGTGTGGGTGGGGGGCACCTGCTCAGCAGCAGCTCCAGTGGGCCCATGGCTCGCACCATGGAAGGCTCTGCTAATGCAGCCCACATGGGGTGCAGTCCCCGGTCACTTAGAAGTTGGACAGTCCTGTTTCAAACTACCTTTAAACCTGCGCAGAATGTCAGCATCTTTCACTGGTCCATTCCTTCTAAAAAGTATAATCACTAGAGTAAGACGGACACTTATCTTTCAATCTATTGCCATTTTTCTTTTTCAAAAAGATTAAAAACTATCCACATTTAAAAAAATAACCCAACTTTTTGTTCAGTATAAATTATTTAGTTTCAGACCACCGTGTTCAATTCTATAGTTTCTACATGCTTTTATCCAGACGGGGGCAAAGGTTGCAACACTGCTCTGATGACATGATCTCCGGGTTGGCTCTCTACATTTATTAAATGACACAGCTCTACCCCATTCCACCCCATCCACTAACCTTGGCGAAGCAGAAAAGCCATCTAAGGTCTTACTAATGACAGAGGGCATGATTAAAATGGAAACAAAAGGAAGAGAAACTGCTTGTAAAGCAATGACAGACACTGCTACTAAGGATGTTGACATATGTTACAACTGAACAGCTCTGAAATGTCACTGACTGGAAAACAGCCCACAATTGTTGCTGGTTGGTGGTTTTCACAGATGCAACACCCTAGTGTTTAAAGGCAGATCAGTCACCTTTTAGGTAGCTGAAGTACTGCGGCTATGACACAAAGCCTGGGAATCCAGCTGTCCAGCTTGCCTTGCAATGGGTGAAGTAGGGTGGGGTGTAGGGGGAAGAAGTGCTTGCATCCACACGCTAGGGGTGTTCCAGAGTGTGGGTGACCTGGGGCTGGGACACTTCCACTTTTGTGCTTTCCTTTCTCTCCTAAACATGAGTTCAATAAAGTTGCCTGCTCTGGATCAAATGTCAGTATGTGCACCTAATTTGTGGGGACTCAGGAAGGCAAGAGGAAAGGAATGCTCAAACCTATGTTTTTGGATTCCCAGGGGTTAGGGGTCATGATGAGGAGCTGCAATTAAATAGGGAGTGAGGACACAGTTGGATGTCAAAGAGAGTTTTTACTGAGCAAGTGACAGGGGGCCTTGGGCTCGGGCCCATGGATAAAAAGTGCCAGGAAAAAAAAAGGAGGTGGGGAATGGGGCAGTAGAGTTCTGGCCATATACCAGAGCAGCCAGTTGCAACAGCAGAGAGGGTGAGGAGCGTTGCAGTGTAGGACCACAGCTATGTCACAAAACCCATGGTGTCCACATGTAATATGTACTCCATTTACAGGGCACCGATTCAAAAGAGTACCTGATTTTCCAGGTACACTATTAAACCATTCCAGACAACTTTAAACCAGTTCAATGGGCTTGGTATGTCTCTCCATTTTAAACTGTACTTAAACTGGTCTACGTGTTGTGTGTGTCCATACCATAAGTAACTTTAAAGAACAAATGCCTTCCCTAAAGTGGCTTTTGATGGCCACCAGTGCAGGTATTCACTGTGTAACAACTCCATTTTCTTTGGAACATGGTAGTGGCATCATAAGACTCTCAGACTCAAGTGCACTTGTATGTTGCATACAACATGAAAAAATCAGTAAGGAAATTGCAAGCGCATGTTATTTAAATCAACTAACATCCACACAAAAAAAGAGGAGGAAAAATAAAAACCTGCTGTGTGTTCTTTGAAAGATTGGATATACAATATCCATTCCATTCTTTTTTCAACTTGTGGGACTAAAGCTTTACAAGAAATCATTTTTATTGTTTTGCATAAAAAAATACATAAAATAGAAGGAAAAATAGGAGAAATTTGGCATGTTTTAAACCTTCATGGTGGACATTTTCACACACCAAGAAAAACAGCAAGACTGTTTTTAAAACTGGCTAAATACTAATTAGGTTTTGGGGCCTTAAACTAATCTCCTCCTAGCAGTGTTCCAAACGAATGTAATACTAATGTTTCTATTAGAATTCTGACCGAATAAAAAAATACCTATAAACAACTACCTGTGTAGTACTGGTAGCTCCATATCAGAGAAGATTAATGTGCTTCAATTATTTCATATAAAAGGCAGAATTTGTTTTTCTTTAAACTGGAATTAGCCTTCATTTAACTATTATAATTATGTTACAAACAAATTTGTGGTATCATGCTAAAAGCCCCTGCTCTGCAGAGCTGTTAATGCCATAAGAAACCACTTCTGAAAGGAGAGAAAGATCGAGAGATTTATGACTTACACAGTGCACTCAAAATAGTAGTTGATTTAACCCACTTGCATAACATCTGTTACGGAGCTGATGAAAGAAATTCTATTAAGACTGTATTCTAAAGGAAGTCAGAATTTTTTTAACACAAGAGCATGCTGTACCTTCCCCTTCCTCCGATATCATAGTTTCATAGTTTGTAGGGTCAAAAGGGACCTGAGCAGATCATCAAGTCCGACCCCCTGCCATGGCAGGAAAGAGTACTGGGGTCAAACGACCCCAGCAAGGTGTTCATTAGACTGTCAATACAGTCTAAACAACAGGATTATAATTCACAGATTCATATAAGTAGGGTTGGAAGAGACCTTGTAGCTCATCAAGTCCGACCCCCTGCCCTGGGCAGGAGAGAAAACTGGGCTCAAATGACCCCAGCCAGGTAGACATCCAGCCTCCTCTTAAAGACCCCCAGGGTAGGAGCCATCACCACTTCCCTTGGAAGTTGGTTTCAGATCCTAGCTGCCCTTGACTGTGAAGTAGTGCTTTCGGATGTCTAATCTAAACCTACTCTCTAACAATTTGTGGCCGTTATTCCTTGTTACCCTGGGGGGTGCTAGGGGGAACAGGGTCTCTCCCAAACCCTGCTGGTCCCCCCCCGGTGAGTTTATAGACGGCCACCAGGTCCCCCCTCAGCTTTCTCTTGCGAAGGCTGAAAAGGTTAAGGTCCCATATCCTCTCTTCATAGGGTCTGCCCTGCTGTCCCTGTATCATGCAGGTGGCCCTCCTCTGGACCGTCTCGATGCTGTCCACATCTCTCCTGAAGTGCGGCACCCAGAACTGGACGCAATACTCCAGCTGCGGCCTGACCAGTGTCACAGAGAGCGGGAGGATCACCTCCTTGGCCCTGCTTGAGATGCATCTGTGGATGCATGACAAGATATGGTTAGCCCTACTGACCGTGACCTCACATTGTTGGCCCATGTTCATCTTGGAGTCAATAACGACTCCAACATCTCTTTCTGCCACCATGCTCTCAAGAAGGGAGTTTCCCAGCTTATAATTCTCCAATTTAAGATAAAAAGTGAGCAAGGTTCTGTGAGATTCCTTTACAGTACTGATAATGTCATGTTAATATATTATCATGGTAGGATTGGTGTGCTGTTGTAGATGTGAAGGTCTAGGAAACATATGAGGCTAAGATTTTTTGTGATATTGTTATTGACCCAGCTAACTAACTATATTATCATAAGGGGGGGGGGGCGGGGGTTCATACCTAATGCTTTGAATACAAAAAAAATATTGAAATTATGTAATTATTTTCTTCACTGTATAGGCATCTACAAGATATCCTGGAAAGGTTAGCTGCACCAAAATCTTAACATCTATGACTACCCAAGTTTCTGGTTAAAAGAGACAATGCTGAGAAAAGTACAGCTCTCAAGTTTAAAAGAGAATAGAAAGGGATTGAATAAAATATTTTAGGATTTTTCAAGCTTCCTTAAGAGCTAAGTTTCTTCAGTATGTGAGAACAGACCTTAATGCAATAGAAGATGCCATTCTTATTTTACACTAAACGGAATTTTACTTTGTCAGTTTACAGGTTTTTGTTTTATATTAGTTTGTAAGAGTTTGATTGGCATTTAGAATTTTAATCTATTAAAGGCTCTTGGAAAAGTGCAAAGATGTAAAGTAAAATCAGTAAGGCAATAATCAATACACCACAAAAAAAAGCACATGAACAATATATATACAATACATTAAGAGAAATGAAGAGCAAAATGCAAAGAGAGACATCTGACTTAGGAAGGAGAAAGAAAATTAAGGGGTATTAGCCTCCAAGATAGACATCAGAATCGGACAGATTACAGATGAAATTCTGCCACTCAGTCAGAGAAATAGCCAGAAGAATATAAACCAAAATATTCAAGTGAATTAGAAGTTGGGCCAAGCAATGTGTAGTAACAGTCAACTGAGAAATTAAATCTATCCTAGCCCAGTAGTGGTTTTAGTTTAAGAAAAATATTCAGGGTTTACTTTTCAAACATGGAGGAAGAAAATCTGGGCTATTTAATTTAAAACTAAAACCCAAACCAAAGAATACTATCCCCATACTGATGACTCACTGATAGGTTACATCCTGGCCCACCCATTCTGCATTTGTCTTTGACTTTTAAAGACTGCTGTTCTGTAGGGCCAAAGAGAATACCAGTATATTTGGGTCAATAGAGCAGCAAGATTAAGAAACAGGCCTCATCTACACAAGAAACTGACTGCATAGTTGTTACCATGCAGTCATTTAGCACTAGTATAAACAAATACTAAGTGACTTGCAAATGATATGGTACTAAAATGGATCGAAGTTTAATCAAATATTTAGAGACATACCAGTACAGGACTCTGAAGCATCCGGCACAGCCAGTCTAACGTTTTCATACAAAGAATCTTCTTGGTGAAATTCGTCTAAGCTGTAAAAATAAAATTATAGTAAAACCTGAGGTTTGCAGGATTCAGCTAAAATTAGTAAGTTATTTTTGTTACCATGTTATAAATTACTCAAATTCCAATAATTACCAGAGTTCAGACCTTGAAAAGGTCTTTATGATAAACTGGATCAACTCACAGAAAGAAGAGTTACTGATCACCTTCCCATCATAAACTATTAAATCAAATTTGAGAAAAGTAACATTATTTTGCTAAGAACAACTTTGTCAAAGCACACAAGACAGGAAGCATCTGTGAAAATTTGCCCTCTACTGGTCACTTGTGGAAGTGGCATGTGTGACATGGTCAACAGAGATGACTCGAGCAGGGTGCAGGGCCCAGGCAAATCAGCCTGTGCAGGGCCCCACCCCTGGACGCAAGGAAGCCAGCAGCAGATTCAGCGGCAGGGTGCCGAGCACCCGGACGTAAAGCCGGCAGCACCACGGAGTCACTGCAGCCGGCTCCATGAGGCCCCCCAAAGCATGGGGCCCAAGGCGACCGCCCTGATTCGCCCCCCACTAGGGATGGCCCTGATAGTCAAGCATTGCGCAAAGCCAAACGTCACAGACTTGAAACAGGTTTCTATACTAGTTCTAAAAAGGCTACAGAGTGTGCTGTTGTACTGTGATATTATCACACTTCAGCAACTGAAGACACAAAGCAGTAATGAACTCATGGTGCTAGACCATCATCCAAAACCTAAAGTGGCAAAGAAGAGGTTTCAAATGATTTTACATGTTATCCTGCTGCGACAGTTGAGTGAAATACACTGGATTTCATTATATTTTAATTTTCAGTGAAATGAACTAGTTCTCCAGCAACCAACATTTTACTCCCTTTGGTCAGTTATCCTCTCTTACCCCTGCAAAATTCCAAGGGAACTAAAATGGTACATACAGCGTGTGTCTACACAAAATGCTAATGTTGTAGCACAGTAATTCTACTGCACGTTAGCACAGCTGGCAAAAACCCTGCTAATGCACTAATGTGCAGTAGAATTACTCTACTGTGCATCAGCGTCACATAAAAAGTGTTCATCTGCACTAATGTGCAGTAGCACCAATTATGGTACATTGTTAATACGTGTCATTAGGGGTGCACTGTTAGAGATTTCGGGGGGCTGATATCAATAGCCAATTTATAAGGAGGCATATCGGCCAATACCAATCCGATTTCCAATATGCACCCTGATGGCTTGAAGAGCAGTGTTCGGCTGGTAAGTCTGTTGTGGTGGAAGGGGAGGAGGAAGGGAAGGGGCATGGAGGGAGGCAGATCCAGGCCCCTGCAATAAAGGAGAAAGTGGGGCTGAGGCAGGGGCAGGGGCAAGGGCTGCCCCGCTGCGGTGGGGTGGGGCAGATGTAGGACAGAGCCATGGCTTGTCTGGGGGGCAAGAGGGGGCGGGGGCAATTCCCACTGTTGCACACACCCCAGGGAGGGCATGGGTGGTGTGTGCCCCCAGATTTGTTTGGGGCAGGGCAGGCTGCTGCTGTGGGCTTGGGCCAGACTGCACTCAGCATAGGGCGGGCAGCAGTGGCACTGGGAGGGGGCCTATGGGGGCTCAAAATTCACCATAGCACCCCCCCAGCCCTCCTCCCAGTGCCTGCCCCTCCCTGAGTGCAGCCTGGCCCAGCCCCCACCAGGAAGAGGTCTGCACAGCCTCAGCCACAGCCTGCAGCAGTAACCTACCCTGCCACACACAGATCCAGGGGACACATGTCCCCCATGCCCTCCCAGGGTGTGCACAGTGGCAGAAGCCCGCCCCCCTCCACATCCCCTGGACAAGCCGTGGCTCTGTCCTGCGCCCGCCCCACCTGGGCAGTGCCTGCTCCAGCCCCACACCCTCCCTCATGTCATATTGAATGAAATAGTTAGAATGTTTGTAAAGGTTGCCCATTAGCCAGTTTCAGGAAGAAGATAAGATTTATCTCCTTATTTAAGTCATTGTTTTTGGACTACATGCAAAGGGTCCTGACTTTGTTTAAAGTCTTAATTTGAATTTTATCTTTAGAAGTCTTTTACAAAAAGAGCAAATATCCTGAGTTCCGAGAGATCAAACCCTAGAGCCTTTTGACCAGATTGGTAAGAAAAGGTCACTTACAGTGATATGGAAGTTTCCCAAAAGTAATTTAAGATGATTAACAAAAAAAACTAATTACTAAGCAAAAGAATCTGTTGAGTAAGATCTGAGCCCAAATTTCGGGGTAATGACAGGTTTGAGTAGGAGGAGCCCATTGACGGCAGCCCACTCAATAAAAACTGTAACTTACTGTCCCAATTTGGAGGTGACTTCACTTGCAGAACTACGAGGGAAGAATCGCAAGTGTAGGCCGGATCAGATTGATCACCTGAACCAACGTCTCCGTGAACACGAATCTCTTAGTTCACGCTGAAGCTGCAGAGCGCCCGAAAGGGACTGAAGGAAGAGGACTTAGTCCCATCACTGCTGAGGCCAGCCTATTGAATTGTATTGCTGAGGCGAGCCCATTGAACCGTATTACTGAGGCCAACCCATTAAATTGTACTACTGAGGAATGAAACCATATTTTGGTATTTGGCTTCTCGGAATTCTAGGATTGTAAGTATATTATAAAAAATAATAGTATCGATTCAAATTTAACTTTTAGTTGCAATTGTAGTTGTTTTTGTAACACTAATTCTTATAGCATTGTTTGGGAAGGAAGTGCATTTGGAGCTAATATATGTAGTTATTGTGTTCTTAATGTTTGTGGTGTTTCTTAAAGCTAAGCAGTGTTATATACGTAGCAAAGAATTTTAAAATAAAATTGTGTTGTATAAATTAAGTGTGTAATCATTGTGAAATCGTGCAATCAGCTAACTACTCCCCCAGCCAGTGCATCAAAACGAATCAGTAAATTGTGTGGGATTTTCTCTATTCCATAACCCACTAGAGACACCTCACTGCAAGTGCCTTAATTTGCTCCCTCATGCCCCTTCCCACCCCTCCTCCCCTTCCACCACAACAGACTTACTACCTGCGTACAACTCTCCAAGCTGGGCTGTGCTCCTCGCTATCTATGTGCCGTGCTGCAGCTGCACACATGCACACAGCATTTATCAGCCATGTCAGGCCAGTTTCCAATACAGTCAATTTTCTTTATATTGGTGCCCACCCAATATTGGACTGATGTATCGGTGCACCTCTACCTGTTGCTACAGGTACTAAACTTGATGCTCCGTAATTATGGTGCTTTTATGAATGTGTAGACACACCCACTATAACCCAGCCACTAGAGACATTTATTCCTTTCTCCCTTGCTTTAGCTCTCCATATTTGTCATTTAGCCAAACAATCCATATTAATAACTCCTATAAAAGATTGACTTTATTGGCTGTGTAAAGGACAAAGCCCACCTCTGGGGCTCTAAAGAAGGTTAAATTAAAAAATACCTACAATTAAAATATAACACCATCACCTTTTGCTGGCCAAGTTTTAAAAGTGGTTTCATCCTGATCTAATTTTGGGTGCTGTGACTAGGATTCTGATTTAAATGGTGCTAACTGAGCAGCTGGAAATTTAGCCTTTTAATTTTGCAGATAAAAAAACACCATGTGGAATGTAAAACTGCAATATCTTAATTGCTTTTTTGGTTTCTATTCTTTTTTGCAGAGAACAACGAAAAGTTTCATTTTTTAAATGAAAATGAAAAATGTTTGCACGCAGCCATAGAACTCATGTTCCAACCTGCCCGGCAAATTAAAAATGGGCCAACTTAAAAAAAAAAAAAAAAAAAATCAGCAAGTAACACAGAAAATATTGCTTGGGGTCGAATGCAGCTCAATGGACCAATAGAGTATCTGACCTTCCAACAGCCAGTTTCACACCCCTTGGTCTAATGTTAAGCCACTATTAACATTGCTTCCGGCCACACTTCTGTAATGAAAAGAAGCTGAGCTAGTCGAATTCCTAACTGCTCACTGTTGTTATCTGAATGCTTTACAACGCAGATGCCTAAATGAATTAAGTCCATATTACTTACCAGCCTTTTTTCCTTGCAGATCTTGTGAAATATGGGCATGAAGACACAGGAACAGCAAGGTCCCTTTTCCTTAAAATTAAGGAGTAAAAATTTTTTTAGTTCCAGTTTAAGAAAACTCTATATGGAGAGAGATATCTACAAAAAAAGCATAAAGAGAAAAAGGCTCTGAATTTGCTACTAACATTAGTAAAAACAAGTTTGATATTTTCCTAAAATGTATTTTGCACGTGGCTTTTCATCCAATATCATTTGTATCTTTCCTTCTTTTCTTTTGAAAAGTTCTGAACAGCATCAACTCCAGATATTGAAAAGGAGAAAGATGTCTTTTTCAGCATGAAAAGTCTACTCCAAAATATGGCCCGCTAGAGTTCCATATCTCAGTATCTAGCATGATTTTGCAATACCGACTAGATATAGGCCTGTTCTAAAGGAAATGTGGCTTGTCGTGACAACCTTAAGAAGGCCCCTCCATGGAATTTTTTTGTGATAAGCATATGTTTTACTCTCACGACTAATAAGAGTGCACAAATTTAAATGAAAGTAGAATGTGACCTCAGTCTTTCACTCTTATATACACATCTGTATATGCATACTCAACTTTCACAACTGCCAATACATTGCAAGCAAAACAAAAGCACTATGCATTTTCTTCCTCATGAGGTTACCATGTGACTCTCATTCTCTTGTTATTCTGGAAGCAAAACACAATTACAAGTAGCAGTTTCTATTATGAACATTTTAGCCAGAAAAAAGAGAAAGGAAAATCATCTGTGTGTCTAAAGTAAATAGAGACGGTTGCGAAAATATTAGTTCTACCTTACATTTTTGGAAAAAGCTGTATTCTTTACTATTGTAGCAATATTAACTCTTCAACTAATCATTGTAGAACACACTACTAGAGAGTTAGCTTTTTTAATTTCAAAATTTGCCAGATTCTGATAGCAGAACAGCATCATCACTGGTAAGATGAGAGCACTTCAGTCAGACCACTGTCACCTGAATAGTAGCTGCCAAGTACTACAAGGGAGGGTTTGCACCTCCGTATCTACTTCTGAAAATCCTTCTCAGAGGCTTTTGGCTTCAATTCTGTTTCCACTGATTTCCTGTCTGTCAGCAAGACCAGGTCTATTCTGAATAAGGATTATCCATCTTTCAACTGGGTTGCGGATAGTTTCAGTCAACTACCTTCCAATGGGAACTGTCCTACTAACTCATTAGGGGCTTCTTTTTAAAACCTGTCCTATATAACTGTAGGGAACTGAAATGAAACAAATATAACTGCAGTTTATGCAAAAGGCTTACTGTTCAACCTCTAGACAATGCATGATCTTTCTCTTGACTGGACTCTTTCTGGTTAACACAGTTGCATGGTGATGCTGTTCAAGGGGAGCACACCGTGAATTGGGATCTTCTTTGTCTTCACATTTTCTGTCTTTCCCCTTGTTAACACGATCCTCTACGGACATCTTAGAATCCTTTACAGTAGTCTTAGATGGTGGCTGGGACAAAAAATAGCAATTAAAGCATAAAATAGTAACCCCTGGCATAAGTGACAGTGTGTAGCACACAAAAGAATTTTGCTTGGCATGCATGCCTTGGGAAAAGCCAGGGCTGTTCTGCCACAACAAGGATTGGGCCCCTCTGCCACCTGGCTCTGGCACGCCAACACCTTACAAGTTAAGGTTGCAGGTATTTTTGACATTGCCTGAAAACATAGCTTTAGTTCAGGGGTCAGCAATTTTGTCTTCAAATGGGAAAAAAGATAACAAGTGGTTCCTCAGATACTTTCCCCTGCAGTAACTTTTAAAGACACCCAGGTCTCAATCTTTTACCACAATCATACTAGCTATGAGATTTACTTTGCCTGGCTAATCAAGGTTTTTAAAAAACAATTCTGTCTTGAAAGTGGCAGCATATATTAAAAATAGTTTTCTCAGTCCCCAATTTACTTTAATTAAGCTATTTGATCAATTAATTTAACTTCAGAACACTTACATAAAGCAATTTGATGGAGGACTGTCAGAAAAGTCTCACAGGAAACCACTAAACTTAAGTTGTACAAGTTTTAAACTATGACTTTCAAAATTAAAACTTCTTTGCTCTCAGATTCATAAATTAAGTTAATCAAAGACAATGTATATGCTTCTGAATGTAAATGCAAAAGATCTCAATTGTAATTATGATCATAACGTCTTAAGTGTTATACCCTTAATTATCAAGCACTGTACCTGAACTGGTTCCACTCCTGAGGCATCTTGAGCTGCACTGCTACAGCTGACATATCTTATAACACTAATTATTCCCTGAATAGCGATGCGCCTGTGCTCCCTGTAGTGCAAGTCTTCAAGCTCCCTCTCCATTTCACTTATGGTTTTCAAGACTGATTCAAATGAAAAAAAGCAATTCCCACAAACTTAACATTTTTAAAGAAATACAGTCCCACCAAAACGTATGAATGCTGGACACATACAAGAACATTGAAAAGATATTGTTGCTAAACTTAAAATGTCAATTTGATCCACAATTGAACTTTGAAGGAATTTCCCCTTCCATATCATTTGCAGACTAATTGAAGACCAAACCTTTTTAGTCTGCTCAGAAATAATATCAAGTAAATACATAATTATAGGCAAGTAAGTTTCCATTTAATATGCTGTGCTGAATTTTATTTAACATCATTGCACTTTATGTTCTTCAGTATGATGAGTTTTTTGAGTTTGAAGATGGAGTAGAACAGAACATCTACAGTGCAAACTCATAAGGACAGATTCACAATCAGTGTGAACCGTTATAGATCCACTGTAGTTAACATATCTATAACAATTTACATCAGTAGAAGGTCTGGTCTATCAATAGCAGCTATGGAATCAATTTTTAAGATGCATTTGTGTAACAATTAACATAATGCATTTCCTGACTAAATGCTCTAGAAGGAGGATCCAAAAGAAAGTGGGCATGCACATATAGGGAGTGTTTATACCTTTATTTATACTTCTGTTGTTTTGACAGTATTCCAGAAAGGTATTTGGCAATGGTGGAAAAGGGTAATATCCACCAATGACAGTTTTCTTCATATGATCATCTTCGTTTTGAGTGTTAATCCACCTAATAAAGCTTTTCACTTTGGTATCCTTGGTATATGGTTGACCTTTGTGCCACCCTATTAAAACAAGAGATTTAGGAATTAAAATAAAAGAATTAACCAGGTCACTTCAATTGGCTTCTATCTACAGAAAAAAAATCAATCTTTTCTTTTCTTTTTCTGCATGTGTCTCAGAGAGGAAATCTAACTACTTCCCTGTAACTGCTGAAACTTGACTGGTCCCAGGTTTTAATCAATCCAATAAGACTTGGATACATTAGGGCATGGGGAGAAAACTAATTTTTTTTTAAGAAACAGAAAACTTAACTGTATCCAACCAGGGACAGACTCCAGAGGATTTTTAAAATTGCTTTTCAGTAAAATGGAAGGAGCATGACAAGGTATGCAACAGCGTAATAGCTGAATTTGCTATAAAAGCAGACTGCTGTTCTTCTGTATCAATAAAACTCACAGAGATATATAACAGCTCCAGGATCTCATTTTCCAAAATGGTAGATGTATAACCATATACAAATTTATTTGTTTAAAACAAATGCATTTACCTGTAGCGAATATCTGACTCTCATTCGATGTTGTAAGGTAAATGGGTAAAGGATGTTCAGTGATGTTTCGTACCACTCTCATCTGTGTACACACCAAGTACATCACTAGAGAGAAATAAATTCAGTTGGTAATAATATATCATTAACAGTATTGCAGTTTCAAAGTTTTCTCATATCAAAGTGGATACTAAAAACAAAGATAGCTTAGCTCCCAGGTTCTACAAACCCTGAAATATATGCTTAAGCTTTAACTTCATGTTAAGGGATTGCCACGTGGAATCTAACTGGATTTGCAGCTGTTAAAGATGCAACAAGGATATGCTGATGTGTGTTAAGCTTGTGTGTGTGTGTACACAAGATTAGGGCCCTAAACGGCTGTGATATGATTAAAAGTAAGTTTACTTGAAAGATATAGATACGTTTTTCTCTCTGGAATGTGATATTCAGGTACAGATTAAAAGTTAGGCATAACAAACCACCCAGATGCCATAACAGTGTTAACAAAAAACAAGCCCACTCTTTCATTAGGCTGCTTACGAAGTGCACTATAATAATTTGAACTTTCCCAGGGATATTAGTTTAGTGCCCTATTTGATTTACGCACAAGAACTTAAGTCTTCATGATTTCCCCAGAACATTCGAAACCATTTGAAATCCACATACTGTGTTAGCCCCTAAGTCCTATATTCTAACAATCAGAGCTGGATGTGAAGAGCCTTTTTTTCTTAATGATTAAACATTTGGAAAGCAAGAGAGAGGGATGCACTGATTCTGTGTAATGTGGATTAAAGGATTTCTCTAGAATGTGACAGACCTAGGCTCAAGCCCTTGTTCTGAATCTGGCAGAAAAGGGACTTGAAAACGGGTTTCCAATATGAGCTCCAGAAATACTAGGCTATCAGTTATTCTGCTTAGTTTATTGATTGGTCCTTCTCTGTCTTGGTTTTTTCCCATGAAAATTTTGGAAAGGTCTTAATATTACTTTTCTACTATAAACGAAAAAAGAAAGCTTGAAGCTCAGAAGGCTTTGTCCAATGGAAGAACTAACTAGTTCTTTATTATCAGGTACTGGGAAGAAACAGCCAATGCAAACAACTAGAAGTAACAGTTAAAAGTAAGGTACACTTTTACATTTGCTTTCACTCATTTTCATGTCAATTAGTTTGAAAAAGAATGCGATGGTTAAAAGAGGTTAACAGTTGTGACACCATTCATCACAGAAGCCCTACCAATCCATACCCCTTTCCCTTAACCCAGAAACACAGCAGTGACTATTTTATGAGAAACAGTAGTTTATTTCTTTGCCCCTAGCCATGAACTCTCATCATGCTCCACTGGTTAGAGCTGTAGTCACTCACATCACTGATGTTTCTGTGATACATACTAATCACTGTTGGCAAGGAAAAGAAAGTGCTATTGAAGGTGGTACAGTTGGACAAAAAGATACGTCAACTTCAGTCATGGTCAAAGCAGAAAAGAAACACCAAATACTAAATACTAGAGAATATAAAAAGTCCTTAAAAGCTGCTGCAGTCAATGACATGAAAACAAGTAATCATACCTAGGAATAAAAATATTCAGTTCAGTCTTTTTAATGACAGCAGGATAAATAGGGTCTGGATTATCTTGACTAAGCAGTTGGAAAAGATATTCAGAAATATATTAGCCAAGTCAATAGAATTTTAAATAAAACAGAGTATTAGTACGTTTCCTAAAGTGCCTTTCAACATGCTTTATCCTTGACATGAAAGTAGTCCCTGGAGTGAATATGCAGTTAATTCCTAATGTTCAGTCCATTCTTAGACTTTGCTAGGATTGCTGATGTGTGTAAAAAGTGTCATTGCAGTCTTTGTGAGACTCTTACCTACTAGGGGTCTAGGCTAAAACCATAGACTTGTTTCATACAAAAAAAAGGCTCAGTCTGCTCTACGTACAAATAAGCAGCTTAAAGATGCACATGCTTCATATCCTGCTACCAATCCATCACTTCGGTATATGGTGCAGTTAGATGAAAGTTTTAGATGAAAATTTTCAAACTTGAGTGCTCAAAAGTTACATGTTCAAATCTCTATTTATGCACAAAATGAAGTGCTGTGCTACTAGTTACTTCAGCTGAAGTCTTACCAGTATATTCTCTGAAGTCAAACTATGTGCATTCTCTCTATATATGAGAATTCTGACAATAATATGCATTCTAAAAACAATTAGAATAAAAAGAGAGCACAAAAATTCTAAGACCCTATTTTCTAGTGCCTATAGATCTGCTTCAAAATGGAATGAAGTCAACAGGAAGTCTCCCACTGATTTCATTGTATGTTTGATCAGGCTCCAGGACCAGTGCATCACATGACTGCTGTGTAGCTGTTTCTCCCTGGCTGAGAGATCTTATAGTTTTAGGCAACTGTTTATCATCCTGAAGTGACTTCAAATAAACATTTACCAAGTGTTCTAACCTATCTTTGCAAGTCCCTCAGAAAAGTGAGCCAAGGGGTAGGTACTACATGCATCTCAATTATATCCAGATTTTGCATGCACTCTCTCATCTTGTCAGCCAGTTCTGACAAGTACCAGGGATCAGAGGAGTACAGTCATGGATGAGAGCTAGCCAATAACTGCATTAGCCCATCTAATGGATGGTGCGTGTTTCTCCATTTGTTAGTAGATATTAGTAGCTGGAGGCAGTACTTGGATCCATTGCTTTTATTAGACAATCATAAAGAAAGCAGAATTTCTAAGCAGGCCTTACTTTATCTCCACCTGGTCAGTATGTTCCTAGCAATGTTTATTGACGTTCCTATAATTATTTCTACCTGAGGTCAACTCAAGAACACAAAGTTCTCTCTTAACAACTCGATGCAGAAACTGAAGATTACGAACAAACGGGGAGCCTTATTAACCTGATTATCCTTCCAAACACTTCACTAGTGCTCTGTGATTTCCATTAGCTTCATATTGTTTTCTGAGTGGAGTTTAAAGAGTTACTTGTGACATATAAAGCGCTAAATGGCTTTGAACTTGTTTAGTTGAGAGACTACCTCCCCACTATACAGAACTGACATAGCTATAGAGTCAGTGGACTTTTATGAGAAGGGCTTCACCTCGGAAGAGAGAATGGGAGTGTCAGTCAGATGTTCTCTTATGTACTCAGATTCATTCAACTTCGTCTGAACCACAGCAAAACAGCCCATCTTACCTAGATTACTGGGCACGTTATGGCATGGTAAGGGTTACCAATTTTGTTGAGGGGTGCACTGTTTGGGTTTGCTTTTATTCAGGTCATTTATTTTTGGATTCGGGATAAGGAAAATCTATACAGCTATTTTTTTTAAAGTAATGATGTCTGGTGCTCGAAATTCATGCTCATCTAAGAATGTATTTTGCATTGAAATAAAAAAGAAAATACAATCATCATAATATTATAAAAGATAAATACTTGGGTGAATATGTTCAAACACATCTGGCTGAGATGTGGCAAACAATTCCAATATGAATGGCTGATTTGAGGTCCCATCAATAACATGTACCCAGCGGCTTGTCCAAAAATCTTCACCATGTTCTGTCCAAAACAAACACACACACAATTACACCATTAAAACTATAATTTTTGTCAAATATTTAAAACAATTTTTATTAAAGAAACCTTTCTTTTTTGTCCGTTCAGTCCGTCCCACAAATGTCACAAGGCCAATTATATCACAGGAATGACTGTTCGGTAAGTTATCCAGTTCCGACCTAAAAATAAAAATTGGATATTTTTTTTTTTTTTTTTTTTTTTTTTTTTTTTACACACACACACACACACACACACACACACACACACGTTAATGACTCAAAAGGGAAATGACTCAGAAAAATTCCTAAATGACAGAAGAGAAAGGGTGGAGGGGGGGCAAGGGACACAATTATATTTTTTCTATAATATCATTCAATATTCAATGTTAATTAACAAAAACTCACCCTTCAGAAAATATAGAAATCTTTATTTTACCTAGTTATAAACCGGTATTTAACTTCAGGTAATCTCCATTCCGGTTTAACCATTGATTCGGGAATAACAGTAATTTTAGTTGGAGGATCTCGAACATTCAGGCTGATTTCTGAGGGGGAAAGAGGAGAGGAAAACAGACAGAACAGTATTTTAAGCATGAAAATGCATTTGAGCAATGGAAAACTTATTTTGACAGAATGAATAAAATGAAACAATTTTATTACATTTTCTAAATTACTAACAAACCCCCTTGATTCTAGATCTCTATGTGGATAGAGTAAGGACTGCACAAAGAAAGGGGAAAATATATATATAGGAAAAGCACTACATAGACCAGTGGTTCTCAACCTTTTTATACTTGAGACACCACTCAAAGACTCAAGGCGCTCTTTGAAAAATGCCAGCTTAGTTTTCACTCCCTTTTTTGGACTACAAAGCAATTCTCCTGTTGCAAATAATTCAGATCACAACAGGTCAGAATGATTTTAACATTACAGATTCCTATTTAAAAATGGAGTTGATCTTGTGAGTCATGTTTGCACACCTAACAGTGCTAACATTGAATGGTACCCCTGAAAGGATGTCAAAGCACCCAAGGTTGAAACTACTGGTATAGATCAATCTGTTGGTGGCCAGGGAGGCTTTTTTCAGTATCTTCTGTCAACTAGTACTGATATTAATACTGACTGGCTCTTAACCACTCTGTCCACTGGTTTCACCCTCAAAGAGCACCATAATTTTCAGATAAATTCCAAGAGATGAAACAAAAGGGAAGGCAGGTAAAGCCCACTGGCACAAGTTCTGATATGAGCCCGAGCAGTTATGAACTAGATGTCATGGGGGCAGAAGGCAAAGAAAGTAGAGGTTACATTGCTATTTCCCTCTCCATGCCATTCCATGGCATCTGCAAAGTTATACATAGCAAATAGAATGGTTTAGGCTGTAGACAGCTTGGTTAACAGAACCATTTTTAATTGGAAACAGGGTTGGGTGATACAAAAAGGGATGGTTTATGGTGTCTATTTATGCAGGTGATACTCTGAGCTATATGGATAAAAGAATATTCAAATCAAGCTATTTTATACATCTTCGACATCTTAGTAATTTACTATAATATGACATTTCACTGACAGGATCATTCTGAAAAATATAACAAAGCAAATGCATTTTCAGATAGTTATATAAAATGGACCATATCTATTACCCTACAGATTTTTCTGATATTCTTGCAGTTTACAGTACTATTCTCTATTTTTACAGGGCCCATGAAAACAGCTCATCCATCAATCTATGACATGTATTTTTTAAGTAAAAAAAAGAGTAACTCTTTGTTGAAAGGAGAAAAAAATACAAGAAATACTGTACACATTTAAGAGGAAAGAAGATGGGTCAGATGCCCCATGAAACTTCACCGAGTTACTGTCTTCATTCTCCTATTGTGTAGCTATTACTATTTACAGCCTCTTGGTCTTACTTCTCATGTTGATTTCGATTGCCCTGTTGTCATTTGCACATTAACACTTGTGGAGTGCCACCAAACCATTAAAAATGGTTTGTTTACATAAGAAGTCCTCTCAGACTGGCATATTTTATTATGCCCCTTTGCTGCAGGAAGGTCTGTGACAATTTATAATTATAGTTAGGCTCACTTGTAATCATTAACAGTTTTCATTCATCTTCTTCCCCTCCCCCCACACTGAAATCTCCCTGCCTGGCAGAACAGTTCCTTTTCCTGCCAACTCATCATAAACACTTCAGATGTTAAGATCTGGTCTTAAGGCAAAATATATTAGGCAGAAAATACACAGCTTTGAGCAGTACCATATACTGTTTATTTTCATACAGAGTGGCAACTACATTAGCAAAACTGTCACCACTAATAAAAGACTAAGACACATATGCCATCCCTCTCCAATACACAGCTTTGCTTGTTTCAAGGAAATGGAGTGGCTTTTCTGAAAGGGTGTCACTGATTAATTCAAATGCGAGTACATTAGGGAAAGGGAGTTCATTTTCAGGACAGGAGAAAGAATTGCTGATGACAAAGCCCAGGGTGGGGAGGTCGTACTTTGCACAGAGAGCACTGGCATTCCTTGGCTTTAAATCACACTGGGAAATAGCAGAGAGAAAGTCATTTCCTTTCAACAGAATCAGCATATCAAGGGCTCCCTATGGCACTATTACTTCAATGCATTAGACAGAAGTCACAGACACAAAGGGAGTACTTAACACACCCACCCAGGCTGGGTGCTACACTAACACAGAATATGAACAGATCTGTTTTGCTGCTTTAAAAGTGTGGGGTTGGGCTGTGCCTAGAAAGCATGTATCAACTGCTATGATCTCATACTTTCCTCTGCTGGATTCTGCAGTGGTGCAAGTTAGCCAAGTCACCCTAACTTGGATAATGAATGAAGCAGGGGTAAATAAAGCTGGAGTGGTTTTGCTACACTTGTGTTGCTACAGAATCATGCAGGTTAACAGCTGCATCAAGGCAGCTTATATGAGTATCCTTTGATTTGATACAATTGTTATCCTTTGATCTGATACATTTGTCTACACCCAAGTTGACTAATAAAAGTTGTTTTGTTTAAAAAAAGCTGTCGACTGTCACTACAAACATCTGTTGGTTGCAGAGATCCCAAAGTATCCAAAGGAGGCTCAAGTTTTGTATTCACTGAAAGAGCTGCAATATAAAGAGGAGTCCTTCAGCTAGGGCCTCCTTCCAGATGAACAGAGCTACAGGACTCCTCCCCCTTACAAAATATGAAAGCATATAACCTTGCATTTACATGGATACGCTTCTCAAGAAACTAAAGATTGGCAGCAAACTGGCCCTACAGCTCTGCAATGGGGTGTAATTCCAAAACTCAGTGCTCCAGGAAACCCCATCAATGTCCTGTGCGTTTCACCTGCTTTTATATGGGAACACAAGCAAGTCAGCTGAAAGGCTACCTAATCTTACTATGGCTCCTGTAACTGTCAGCTGCAATAATGCTTTCTTTATACAGCTACACTTAATTGAATCGGAACAGATTTCTGGAATACTTAACCAATTGTAGCAAATCTCTTCATCTGTGAATCCCCTGGGGTTGGCTGTGTTTTAAATGGATAACTGGCTTTGATAGCATACTGTTCAAGTAGAAGCACTGTGCCAACCTTCATACTGTTATACCATTCAGGACATAAGGAATTCCACAAAACCATTGATGTCATGCCTGAACTGTCAGCAACTTCAAAATAAGCCTAAGAGAGGGGGAAAAAAATAAGTGTTTGACCTTTGGTAACACAGAAGAGAACAACTGTTGTTTTTAAATAACGATTACAATTCCCGCTGACTTGACAGTAGTTTGCCTAGTAGTTTCAATACTAGTCACACTTACTTGAAGCCATAGTTAGCACCAAGAGGTTAAATTTAACAAAAGGAGTGCAAGAAATCTATACCTCCCTGCATGAGAATCCAACTGATGTAATTATTTCTGTTCTTAGCACTGCTAGTTGCTGAAAGGAACAGAAAGAGTTACAATCAGTTTCACCTTATTCTGTTCCTCTTTTAGGTGGTTAAGGAAATACCCTGGGTAGGGGTACACAAGAAAATAAAAATAGAAAATGCAGAGAAAAAGTAAAGTGGATTATTAGCTCATCAGGCATCAATACAGATTTATGAAAAAGAGGGTCTTAATGGAATTAGTGCACCATTCATGTTAATAAAGATACTTGCAATCTTTAAAGGAACAAACTAACAACTTATTACTCACTCTGCACCTTAAAGACATTTTTCTCCCCCCAAATAAACACACAGATTCAATCACCGAGAAGACGATTTGTCATGACACTCTAGAGAATTTCGCTGTCTGTGATGAAGAGTATCTTGCATCCAAAAGCTTGCCTAACTCTATCCCAACTACATGTTTGGTTCAATAAAACATCACCCTCAGAAATCCTTGCCATTTGCATAAATGCTAGACCATCACGGTTACATCATTACTCTTACACTACTGTTATTTGTGACTGTCCGTCACCAAACTGCAGGTTCAATCATGAAATCACATCTACCTGGATTTATCAATTCCATATTTTAAATGGCTACACTTTTATAAAAGTAACATTTTTAGAGTTTATTTGTTACTGAATGCATGAACCTTAACCATATGGTAATTAAATTGCTTCCATGCATTTTAGAGCTACTCATATGAGAGGTCTAATTCATGTTGCTCTTTTACCTGATATGGAACGTCCAGTCTTTTGTCAGGTTTCCCATAGTACCTTAGTCTAGATTTGTGCATGATTCTCACAAGCAAGGGATGGAAGTGAATTCTGCTTCTCCAGCTCATTTCCAGATGACCAAGGGAGATTAATTTGGATGCTATGGAAAAATCAAAATGATAAAATAGTTCATAAAGTCAGATCTTAACATGTCTGGTGGCAAACGTGCTGCATACATTTCACCTGTGGCAAACTATTTGCTAAGTGAACAAAATGTTGTGCATTTTTATAAAGTTTCTATCATAAGAATCTGTTTGCTAATGTCACACATGTTGGAACTGAGTTCTTAGTCATTTGTTCATAGCACAGACTATACTTTTAAATTGTGGTGACATATGTCTAAAGCACGAGTACCACATTTGCAGCACATAAACCATCACCACGAGCAGTGGAAAACTATTCTAAAACTTACACAGTTCAATGAATGAGGCCCCTGGTCATGCAGCAAGTTCTGCGTGACAGCACCTGGCACTTCTCTACACCGAGCACAATTCACACCTCCATGCACTGGCAGGGGCCTGTAGCAAATATCTCCTTATGGGTCCTGCAGGCACTGCAGTTCATATATTTCAGCTCAGATTTTACTTCAAGTATGGATGTAGGCCTCTATTTAAAAATAATATTCTGAGAAAACACTTTTGGGCACCCTAAAAGATCAGGGACCAGCCAGTGGCTCTTAATTTAAAATGTTTTCCCAAATATCTAGAAACAAAGCAGGGATATCTTTTACCTATGTTGCAATCTAGGTTGTTTATGTTTGGTGGGCAGGAAACATAACCTTTCACTTGTTGAGATCAAACATATATTTGTTAAGCAAACAACACAATAGGGTCCTGCCTCTGATCTGGGGGTTTTTCTCTCTCCTTCTCATGCACTGCTTTGTGTACATCCTTTCACAGCATCAAATCACGTGTGCGTCAGCTCACTAAAGCTCATGTTATCCATCTAAAGTAAGTAACCGTTAATCAACAAACAACAGAAATCATTTCTGTGACTGTTGTGGACCCCGTCAAACAAAGGTAACAGAAGTAGATGCTTCCCAAGGTACAGCTTCTTGAGAAATGCCAGCTAGGTGATCCACAGGACAGATCAGTTTTCCATGGCCTGGATTCTGGGCCTGACACTGTGGCCCCTGCTACATGTTACACATGTTATGCAATTAACTGGTTAATCATACAATAAATTTAGGCTGGCCACACGTGCAAAGTAATTATCACATGATAAAAATCACTACCCAACTACAAAAAAGAGCCAACCATCTACAAAGTTAGTGCTTGAAAATGCATACCAACTCAATAGCTGCTTTCTATCCAGCTTTCATTTGAATGTATAGCAATGCCCAGTGAACAAGACCCTAAGGTGAATTCATAGAATCACAGAGAAGCAGAGCTGGAAGGGACCTCCAGAGGTCATCTAGTCCAACCCCCTACCTGAGGGAGGATCATTCCTATTCAAACCATCCTATACAGATCCATAATTTAAACTCTTGGTAAAACTGCCATCACCCCTGCCATGGGTAACAGGGAATCATGGTAGCCAACATCCTGCTTCTGTTAATATATACTCATGAGATCCTAGGGAGAAGGCCATGCCCCCCCTGCAGAGGAATGCAACCACGACCCCCCCAGTCCATACCAATCGGACCAGGGGATAAAATTATTTTCTGACCCTAAATCTCCTGAGCGATCTTACCCTGAGCAGAGGGGCAAAACCCTCTAGCCACGAATCTCTGGCTTTGGTCCTAGCAAGAGCACGGGCACAGCCCAGATACAATCCCTAGCTCTGACTGCAGCCAACACCCAATGTCTCTGAAGGAGGCTTAAAAAAACCCTGATGCAGGTAGCAGAAAGTGGGGGGAAGCAGGCCCAGAAGCCTGGGAAATCCTCATAGTAGGACATAGGCATAGCTATGCCCAGGTCATCCCTGACCAGTGCCTGATCAACCTCCTCTTGAACCCCTCCAGTGATGGCGAGTCCACAACTCCCCACAGCATCTCTTCCACAGCCTCACTGCTCTAAAAGTGAAGACGCTTTTCCTGAGATCCAACTTAAACCTACTTGGCTGCAACTTCAGGCCACAGGTCCATGGCCAACTGCAGCAAGAGAGGAGGGGCACTTTCCCTCCTCTTTACGGCAGCCCTTCAAGTATTTGAAGACTGCTAACATGTCCCCTCTCAATCGCCTTTTAGACTAGCCGATCATGGTGAGCTCCTTCAGCTTCTTCTCACATGACCTTGCAATCATCTTTGGCGTCGGCTTCTGGACCCTCACGAACGTCTCCATGTCCTTTTTGAAACGTGGCGCCCAGAAGCACAGCCGAGACTCCAGACGAGGCCTAACTGGTGCCGAGGAGAGAGGCACTACCACCGCCCATGTGACGGCGCCACTCACCCTCGACGTCGACCTGGCCCGGTGGCTTCTCGACCACCCACAGGTCGCCGTACGGGTCCTCGTTGTTCCACAGGGGAAGGAAATGCTTCCTCCCACCCTTCAGGGGCAGCCGGCGGCTCTCGGCGGGCGGCGCCCTCCAGCCCGGGGCCGCGGCCGGGTGGTCGCCCACCACCTCCAGCTGCTCCAGGCACAGGAAGCCGGGGCCCAGCTGCCGCTCCTCGTATAGGTAGGAGCAGCGCACGACGCGCACCTGGCAGCCGGCCCGCAGGGCACCGCGCTGCACCAGGCGGTGCAGGGGGGGCGCCAGGTAGCACTGGCGCTGGCAGATGCCGTCCGCCAGGGTCACGTCGTAGCGGTACTGGGGGCAGGCGGGGGCCGAGGCAGCCGCTCCGAGACCCTCGCCCAGGTATCGCTCCACAGCCACCACGGCCAGGGGCAGGGCAGGCTGTGGGGCTGGGCCCAGAGGTGGCTCCCGGGTCACCCTCTGCAGCCAGGAGCCCTGCAGCCCCGCCCCCACCTCCCCCACAGCAGCAGCGGGGACACTACCCTGCTTCTCCATGGCCGCCCCCCCCTCACAGCGCCCGAGGCGACGGTGGGCGGGGCCAGGCCGGACCCCCTTCCCTCCCTTCAGCGCGCAGGCCCGCGCGCCGCCATACTGGTCGCGCTCGAAACGCCCAACGGCCGCGTGCGGGGCGGGGCCGGGGCGGGGCCGCGTTCGAGACGTCCAACGGCCGCGCGGGGCCACGTTCGAAACGCCCAACTGCCGCGCGCGGGGGGGCGGGGCGGCGTGAGGCTGCGTTCGAAACTGCCAACTGCCGCGCGCCGGCCCCGCCTCACTCCTGGGACTCCTCAGCGGCCAGCGGGGCTGAGTCGGCCTGTCACCGCCTCCCCGCAGCCGGCTGTAGCTCCTCTCTGGATCCATCCCTCGCTGGCTCCAGCTGCCTCTTGCTTTTTTTTAAAAATCGGTCGCTATTGCTAATGGCTGTCGTGACAGGTCTCCATCCACAGTTGGCTGGAGCCCACTACTGCTAATCAGATGCTACCTCTGGCTAACGACCCGGCGATCACTACCTCTTCCATTGCTACCTATGCACACAGCGAGCTATTGCTAATCGCTGTGGGCATTTATACACTGATTTACTTAACCGATTCATCGAGTCTGCTCTGCCCGTGAGCTGAGGCGCGCTGCGTGCAGTTGTATACGTGGCGAAATGCACGTCAGCGCGCAGAAAGTGCTTGTACACGAGCGCGCCTCTGAGGTGTTCTTGTTCAAAAGCGCGCCGTCCGCTTTTCGCAACGTTTTGCTGCTTATACACGTGCGTGCGGCGCAGCGCGCCTCAGCTCGCACGCGGAGCAGGCTCGACGCGTCGGGTCCGCTCGGAAGCGGCGGATCGCCGGCATGGCGCATCTGTGTATAAAATGCCTTGTCTGCCTATAGCTCTGGCGGTGTGTATATGTGCCCATGGGTAGCTCTAGCTCTTGCTATCATTAGTCTTGCTACCTGTCTATAGCTAGCTGTATCAATCACTATCACTGCTCTCAATCAGTCGATCAATAGCTGGTCTGCTATCTATTGCTGTCTATCGCTTCTGCTAATCTATTGCTATCTGTCTATCTCTACTCTGGTTAATGTGTCAGGTGCAGAGCTACCCTGCCCTTCTCCCCACCTGGTATTTCCAGGGCTCCAGTCTGTTCCCTTTTAGCTCTCGTTTCACTGCGTCGAGCAAGCCACGCTTCTTTGGACTTGCCTGTTCTACCCAAAGAGCCTTTCTCTGCATCTGATGCTGTCCTTCCTGGACAGGAGCGATCAGAATTGCACCCAGCTGGGGTCTCTGGTGCCTTGCACCGTGGTATTCCCTGTCTTTGTTTGAAACAAAACCCCCGGACCTGTGAGCAAGCAGCCAGTGGCCTGAGGTCTTCCTCCTTTTCAGGTGTTCCCAGCTGATGAGCATCTAACAGCAATTCTGGTGATCAATCTCTCAAGTGCACAACCTTGCACTTTTTAATATTTAATTTTATCCCACTGCTGTGACTCCAGTGCTATTCTTCTTGTAAAACATCGCAATGATCCTCTTTGTTAAGGACCCCTCCACCCCCAGGGTTATCATCCTCATGGATTGTGAATGATTTGTACAAATTTCCTCCGTGCTGCTTGCCAGGTTTCTCTTGGTAACTGCCTTCACAACGACACTGAACTTGTAGTTCCATCCTCCTGCGTGTTTACTATCCCACCAGGTTTGGTGCCATCCACAAATCCGATCACAACTGAAGGTTTCCTGCAGAAATCTAACAGATGTGAGAGGAAGCAGAAGCAGCACAAAGTGTACAGAAGGATTTGAAAGTCCAAATGGCTTCTGGAAACCATAAAAGAGCCCTTATTTGGGTGCAGGTAGCTCCTCTCGCTGCACCTACTGCTTACAAGCATGGCTGCTTGAAGACTGACATGTTTCGCACGTAGGAACAGAAGGAGCTCTGTGAACCACAGTTTGAGATCTGTTAAATACATCAGCCTGCTGCCTTTCAGACAGTGGACTATTTGCTTTAAGGGAAACAGTGGAAACCCCTATGGCTTAGATGATTTAAAACCGAGAAAAATGCAAGAAAATGTATGAAAACAGTCCTTCACTGAGTGGTTGCCCCAGGATTTCTGCAGATCTCTATAATCATTCCTTAATGAGAAAATTTACAAACAAGACAAACATATTCGGTGAATTTACATTTAATTTAGATTGCGAAAGCAACAAATTTTGTTGCATTTGTTAAGCCCACACATGCCACTAACATGCTTAAATGCCTTATAAAACAGCATCTATTGGAGTAAATATTTTCATTAAATTCACACTGGTTGAAGATTTCACATAACAAACAATATTATCAGACTTTTCCCAGAGGTTTGCTATATAAGCTTTCAACTAGAAAATGGCTCACCAGTTCTAATGGGAAAAGCTGTGGGTTACTTGCAGATTCCCTGCAATCAACATGCTTTCAGTGCCTCCAGAAGTAAATGCTTGTCCTGTAGGGTGTCTTGCTTATGGCAATGCCATGTACTTATGATTAAAACTTTTTGGGAAGGATTTCCATGTCTATAAATCACGCAGGTTTGACTCAGAAAAATGCTGTGGATGCATAGGGTCTGCATACTGAAAGGCAGCTATTTGTGATGGTACAGATCACAATGTCTAATTCTGAATAAACCTTTATGCCTCATGCTGGAGCTCCCACTGTCTGGTTCCTGAAGGGTTTTTTTCCCCAGAGCAAGGGTTCAGCCACACAACAGAATCAGAACTGAACGGGATGAAGCTGCTTTAGGCCTCAGTTCTCTTTACATTTTTCCCCCTGGTATGTGAAACTGTTAGCAATGGAAGAAAGTACCCATCCCTGCTTATGAGTCTATCCGAAAGTTTCCCTAAGAGCATTCCAGTACGTCTGATCACCATATGGCGTGTGACCGTACATTAGACAGGTTGCAATCATCCTGAGAAAGGCAGCCTTTGACTTCTTTAGAAATACCTTCACAGTCCGTAAGGAAGAGAAACTATATAGTCAAAAGGTAGCAGTGTCTGGACTGCTGATACTTGCCATGTACTGAGCTGGCAAACCATGTGCTTCACGACAGGCATGGAAGTAGATCACTGAATGGGATTGCTCATGCTTAACATTTAGGAAACTTTTCCTGAATTGGCCTGGAATGCTGAGCACTTTCTTTGTAGGCTCTCCCACTTGGGCCTAAATTCCAAGTATTTAGGTGAATAGGAGATGTGCTTCTGATTGCTCTGGCATACATCACAAAGATCAATTCCAGTGTTCTCACAATCACAGTGAATGTGCGCGTCGCTCAACAGCACAACACTGTGCCAGTCTCAGTTTTTTGGCCGATTGCTTACATTATAAAAAAAATCAGTTCTTGTCAAATGCATATTGGTTAAGTGCATAAACCACTTAAGTGTGTAGTATCCTTTCGCTCCAATGTCCACTTTGTAAATTGTAATAATGCGAGCCAGGAGTAAAGAGAAAGCAGCTATCAAAGGGCTGCTCTTAAAGGTCTTGAAGAATGACAAGCAGTTTCATGGCTGCTATTAGAAGCTTTGAAAATGACAGGAGCTAGTCATTTTCCAAGACTTCTTTTCAAGTCCTGAAACTGAGAAGCCTTGAAAGTGATGGGAGCTAGTCTGTGTCAGGGCTCCTAATGCTAGGGCTCTGTGCACTTAATGAATATTGGTTATCTTGATTTGGGTAAGTGCATACTCTGGGTATGTAACTTAGCTTTTTCTTCAGTCTCACTGCTGTGCACTTAACCCATGTACAGCATACCTGCAAATTCCTGTTTCGCTGTTAGTGAAAGCTGAGCTACTTTAAAAGGAAAGACTATATTCTCTTACGGAAAAAATTAACTTAACACACACAGTGATGGAGCAATGAAAGGCACAATGGGATAACATTTTATGTTTCAGCTGAAGAATCTTGTTATTGTACAGGACAGCAAGCTTACTGTAAAATACAGTTGTTGCAAAGTGTTTTGGGGACAAAAAATAGCCTTTCCAATATTTGTTTCAGCATTATCTCCTAGGTGCTTTTTTAATCCTACCTTGAAAATAACGGGAAACCATAAATAATGCTAAAATATCATTTGAGGTGATTACCTGGCAGACACCTTCTTGCCCTTTAATCACCAGCATGTACTACGAAGAGCATTTAACGTAGCAGGCTATCAGCAGGAAGATCTCTTGCACTTTTGTCATGTGGAATCTTGATTTATTGCTCTGTCTTTAAAATGTGTAGAAAACAAGTCTTTTTATATAGATTGCAGGGTTGCTCATGTTCCATTTAACTTAAATACAGCTGTCTAAGCATAGAACTGGACTTGTAAACTGCAAGTTATGATGTCCTTTAGAGAAACAGATCTCATTGCAGAATAACCTGACACTATAGAATAGAGTTCTTTTTTTTTTAATAAACCAGACATGAAATTAAAATGCCAAGTTTCATTTAGGTTCCTGTGAAGATTGGTAATACAATAAGATACAAAGCTCTACCCAGTATAGTCGATATACTGTGCAAGTTACAATGCATACATATATTTATCGTTACCTAGCTGTGTTCAGCCAATTGTTGTATATTAAAGAGAAACATTAATTTATTCCCTATGGTTTTTGCATTTTGTTTTCTCCAGCTTTGAGGCAAAAACCAAATGTTTTCCCTTTGGATTTGGGCTGTTTGTTTTACAAAGGCATAATTTGGGGGCTGGTAATATGCACTTAGTCTATGCCAAGGAGTTATTCCAAAGTGAATAAATCAGGGCAATTTCACGGGAGATGGGGAGAAGAGCTGGCCAACTCTTTGAAAGCATGGTAGATTCTCTGCATATAATGCATCCCTGGAGATCAAGGGTCTCTGAAACCAAGGTGTGTCAATACTAGTGTGATTAAAGCTTCTGTGTATACTTAAGTGGGTGCGTTAAGACATTTACTGTGCAGTAGACTAATTAGCTGTGTAGTAAATGTTGTGTGTCTACATGTGTGCCCCAATTAGGCTGGACTACACTAATTTACTCTGCAGCAGGATAGTACTTGTAAATGCAAGTACTGTCCTGCTGCAGAGTAGAAAGCTCTGCTGCAGTACACATGTAGATGCTGCCCCAGCTGGCTGGGGCACAAGGCTGCTTTAGTGTGGGGGCTGCCTGCAGGCTAGCCCTGCTCTGGAGCACCCTCATGTCGCAGCCAGTCCCTCCACAGCACATTGAGTTGGGGGGGGGACAAGCTAATCCCCTGGACCCCCTGTCAGTTGAGGCTGCTCTGAACTCAACATGCTGCAATCCCTGGCATATATGTAAAGGCTATGCCCAGGAGCGATACAGTCCAGCGCAGCAAGCACTGGAGTTCATTGCATCACATCAATATGCATATGTAGACAAACAGAATACTCATAATAACATGAAGTTAACCATCCAAGTGGTTCCTCTTTTCATGTGGGTTTTGCAACTCGATGAATTCTATGCCGTTGTGGCTACATTGCTAGCACTACCTAAGCCAGCTAATTTAAAGCTAGATTCTTATATGCCTGCATAAGGTACAGTTACCACTGTGACTGGAGTGCAGGCAAATCCTGCGAGTCAGAGAGAAGAGACTGTGCAGTGGAAGCAGGTGAGTGAATAAAAGTACCAGGGTTAATCGAGAAGCCGGCAGAATGTTTTGATGCTGTGCTCCACTGATCATGCTGAGAGAGACCCAGAGTTCATTATGTTTTGTGGCTGTTGGTAGAAGCTGAGAATCGGATTTTTATGCAATACTTTTCAGGAGGCTCGGGGCAAAAGGTGCAGCCCCGAAATGCAGCAGTGGTGGGGAGTGCGGCAGCAGATTCCTTGAAGATAAATTTGTGCCATCTGGATTGTGAACTGCTCTAGAGACACAGGCAGCTCATGTAAGGTAGAAGAATTTGGGGGCCTGCTCAGACTTACTGCTGATGAAGTACCCCAACCCAGCCAGGATCTGTGGGGTGAGGGGGAGTGTATGTGTGTGTAAGGGGGAAGCATGGAGCCCTTTGCTGCCCCTGCACATACAGATTCTCTGCTACAGAAGCACACAGAGGCTGTAGTCATGTCTGGCAAGACCCTCTCCAGTGGTGTGTTTCAATTCTTTTGTAGAAGAAAGCCTTTTCACTTTAACACAGAGCCTTGGAGGGGGGAGGAGGTCAGAGAAAGGACAAGTTTAGCTAGTTGTAAATACGCTGAGTAACAAAATTCCTTAGCGCAAAAAGCCACTTTTGGTATCCAGTAAAGCTTACTTTGATTTTGGAAAGCTTGGTTAGAACTCAGCCACAGCATACTCACAGAACTGTGGTTAGGAGGGAGATCAGTTGTATGCTTCCTGTATACGTCCTTGTGGCTGCCTGTACTTTTAGGGTGGCCACCCATCCCTAATTGGGCAGGACAGTACCATAATGGGAACATCAAGTCCCAGTCCCAGGCTGCATGACTCTGGGACAACATTTATCCTGGATTTGCAGTATTGTGCAGGGAATGGGGGATGGTGGGTTTCCCCTTGTAGGCTGGAAGCATTCCAGTCTGCAAGGGGCTGCCAGGAGTGAGATGCAGGGGGTGCCACATGCACATGTTCACCCGCATACATGCATGTGGCCAGGAACACAGCTAGGCAGTGTGGAGAGCAGCTTCCTGCAGATAAGTCTGTGGGGGAGGGGACATGGGGGATGTGGGGAGTGGCAGATTGAGGCCCCCCACATTAAAGGAGGGAGTGGGGCAGGAGCTGGGTGCTCTGCCCAGCCAGGGCAGTGCATGGGGCCTGAGACTGGGGCGTGGAATGGGATGGAGCCATAGGCGGCTCGGACAAGGAGAGTGTGGGGGGGAGGCAGCTCCCCACTACTGCATGTACCCCTGGGGAGAGGCGGGGGGGCACATGCCCCCCCATCAGATTTGTGTATGGGGTGGATGTGGGCTGCCCACTGTGGGCTCCCTGCCTTGCTGCCTTTCCCTCGGGAGCCCTGAGCTGGCAATGCACATTCTGCCTGTCTGGCAGCAGTGGGGCGGTGGTGGTGTGGAGTTGTGGCCTCTGCTGCTACCAGGCGGGCAGGGGGCGCATGGCTGGTGTGGTGGTCCTGGAGGGTGGGGAACCCTGAACCCACAGTGAGAAGCCTGCATCTGCCCCTGTTCCACTTGGCTCTGCTCTGGCCATGGCAGGGTGGGGGAGGAGGGAGAGGCAGACATGTCTGCCTTTCCAGTTTAACAAGTTGGTCATCCTACTTTACTTATTAAAATGGGCATGCTCCCTTCCCACAAATCAGCCAGTCTGTTTTACTGAATTTATGGCCACCAAACAGCAATGAATTTTAATCAGTAGCTTGCCTAATACTTCATGTGACATGTCTTCTAATGGAAGGATAGCCTTGGTATAAAAACCTGAACAGAATTAAGTGTCAGTCTGGAAGCAATAGCGTATTGCCAACTAAAACTTTTATGCCTGGAGATAAAATAATGCCAAGTATCAATAGAGGAAAGTTCCCAAATGCTTCAAGCTGTTCATAGGACAGGGAAACACCATATACACTTGCCCTGTCAGAGTTGCTCTGTGTGTGTGTGTGCGTGAAGACACATATGTATGAGTGTGTATAAATAAACTACATAAAAATATGAAAAAAGTCCTAGTCAAAAGTTAAGGTCAAGCAGGCACACTAATCTTACAGACCTAATCTGAGACACAAAGACCTGTTTCTTTCAGAGTACTTGGTATTATCAGATATGTTTTCTGTGTCCAATGCATCTGCAAATGATACCAATTGCAGCTATAAGTTCTCAACACTTCTGCAAATGACATCCCAAAGTCCTGAACTGGGCACCCAGAATATGAGGAGAGTTAGGTTTTAGTGACCATCTGTGAAATGTTTGGTTTCAGTGACTTACCTAGCATCACACAGGAACTCCATGGAGGAGGCAGGCAGATAATTTCATTCTCCAGGACAGCTTTGATTTGCTTTAATCATATGTCCATCCTCTTTCTCCTTGCAATACCCTGGTCTCCTCTCCACACCTTATAACTTTTGCAGATGAAGCACGGATCCTATATCTGACAGACAGCAACCCAAACCATTACAGCTTGACAAAATTATAAAACTGAAAATGGGGTCTTATTAATGAGAAGTGCTTAATGATAAGTGGTAGTACTAAAGCAAACTAAAATGATAAATGCCTATCAGTGAGGTGTGTATGCATCACTATACCCATTTTAGAGACAGGTAAACTGAGCAGAGGGCTTTAATAATTCGATCAAAGTGCCAGTTAGTCAACGGCAAAGCTAGAGAATAATTCACCCTGTCTCTTCTTATTCCTGATTTTGAGAGAAGAAAACAATAAAAAACCCAGAACCTCCCCCCACAAAATAAAACTGTTCCCATTTAATGCAGTTGGCCCAGACACAATTCTGTTGACATTCAGTCTGATTTTATTTTCACTTACACTGGGTAGTTCAGGATGAACTCAACAGGACTGGAACATCAGGCCCTCATTTATGAGCTTCATAAGCCAGCATGGTAAAGCAGAAGCCCTCATTTGCTTCTGTCAGATCCCTACTTTGCAGATGATGTGTACATATTTAATTTTACAGACTATAACAGAGAAACGTGCTCTGGATAGCTAGGAAAGGGCTGCAATGAAGAAGGATACATCGCCACATTCATATTGCGAAGCAGAAAATGGTTTTTGTACTGTATCAAAGTTTCCAGGCTGCACCATCCTCTGGAGACAACCTCTATTTCCATTTTTTTCCTGGTATTTGCGTTTAGAGGTAAAACAGCAACAAAAGAGCACAGTGCAAATTTGCATCATGACTGAAGTTCTGTATTGTTTTGGCTATCCCAACATTGCCTGGAAGCCCTTTTCCATTGTAAGCCAAACAATCTACTCAAATGTGTTTTTCTCTCTGTAGATAGATATATCTATATCTTCAGCTATATTTGTACCTAATAAGAGAGTGTATAATAACAACTCTGTAATGATTTCACATTGGTTTCTTCCAGGAACTTCACAGTCACAACAGTCCTTCATTTCAGAATACTGTTTTATTATTTACTGTTTCAAATGTACATTTTGAACGTAAGGGATCAATAAAAGGAAGAAACCCGCCCCCCCTCCCCACATGATGTACAGTACATAGTCAGTTTGCATTGTTCCTAGTTTTTGAAGTTAGACATCAGGGTGCATACTGAAGAATACAGTTTATCATTTCTAGATGGACTGCAGACACCACGCAACACAACTTTGATGGAATATTAGCTCAAACTTCATACAAGTATAATTATCTGGAGCTCCATTTGTTGTAGGAAAACTGCTTGTATAAGTGCAATCTTCTTCATGTGGAGCCTTGTTTAAGGTGTTGGCCATATATTTTTGGAGCAAAATGATTTCACAAAAGAAAAAAAACCCCACAATGTAACAGCTCGCCTTTCTTTTAAGAACACAAGTAACAAATTAAAACAAACTTCTAATGAAGTACAAGAAAAATCACAGCTTCTTGCAAACTCAATTTGAAAAATCAGAGATATATTCTGCAAAGTTAAATCATCATCAAAAATGACTTTGGGTCTCTGACTTTTTTTTCTCTTCATCTTCTGAACCTTATGTGCTCTCAGCTTCAGCAGTTACTCAGAATTTCCCTGCAATAAACTCTATCTACAGATACCTTTCGATCTCTTCTGTCGCTCTACTTTCCCAGCTTGACCTACATCAACCATCTCCATTGCTCCTGTTTCAGGCACTGTTCTGGACATTTATCTCCTCTCTCCAGCTACTTCTATTCACTTCCTTCAACAACTCTTCCCTGCTCAGTCACTTCCATCGTCTTCAATTACTGCTCTTGACATCTTCAATCTCTTCCCTTCAGTCATTCCATTTTTCTCTTTTGTCTTGATTAGCTTCCTGCTCTTACATTTTTCTCCATGCAGCACCCAACTCCCATTATTACTTGGAATTCCTCCCTTAAATCCTTTAAGAAATGTTAACCTCTTTGGGGCAGGTTCGTATTTTCATAAGTGAAATACCACTCACTTCCACAAAGTTGCATTTGTCTAAGACATCTGAAAATCTGACTCAATCTTTTATCACATACAGAAAAATCTGCACTAGTAGAGTGGGGACAGAATGGAAGATTAAATAGTAATATAATACTATGTTCTCTCTCACACAAGCTCAGCTTTTATTCTTGGTATGGATCTAAACAGTTTTACAGTATGTCAACTCACTGTCACATTTTTCTGGTATAATAATATAAAAAAGAACAGTTTAATCACATTTGCTTCTTCAATCTCTTGGCAGGGGCTGTTCCAAGCTCCCACTGCTTTGTGCTAAACTCTTCTGAATTAGTTGCTAGTGTCAGGAGAACCTGCCTTGTAACTATTGGCACCAAGACATTCAGAAATGTAATACAGAGGCTGGTATGGTACAGCACACTTTAAAAAGTATATAGGACAACCTGGATCACTGATTTGTGCTATAGCAAGAGCATTTTGATAGTAAGCTTTGCACACCTACTGGGCATATAATGAAAGATATCCTTTCTTCACAGTATTTTAGCTTTCTTTTTTTTAAAAAAAGAAGTACATTTTATTTTCTGATTTACTGCTGGTCAGCTATTACCTTTACTTATATTTTTAAACTTGCAGCTTTTGTTTGGTGAAAACAGAGCACAGAAAGCCCAAGGATCAGTAGCCCAGAAATCAGGACTTATGAAAAACTAGATGCCTACTTACCCCATGTAATTACAATAGTTCCAATTCTGCAACTGCTAGTGGATAGGAAGATCACTGCACATAAGCTGAGCCCCACTGCTTTTAACGTGGTTCTGGCTTGGCACAGCAGTCCACCCATGGGCAACCCAACGCTGAGGAGAACTTCAATTTGGGTGTTCAAGCAGCCATTTGGGCATGCAGCTGCATGCACATTCTGAGCCTGGCCTTTGGTTTGGACAATTTGGTCATTCAAACTTTTTGACATAAGCATATTTAATGTGTATAACACTCACTATATGGTCAGAGGCAAAACTAATAATCATGACGTGTGCTGGGTTGACAGCTTTGGAAACCACAATCCTCTAGCTGAAGCATATGGACAGCAGCAGGGATGGCTTCCCTAACACTGTCCAGCCCCTGGTCCCTGGAAGACCACTATGAGGGACAAGAATACTGATTAGCCTCCACACTCAACCCGTCTTTGGCTTCTCTGCTGCCAGTTCTGGAGATGGTTCTGCAACATGAACCCTGGTCTAACTAGACTGTGACTGCAACCTCAATTCACATTGGTTGCAAAACTGCCACCGGTTGGTAACAAGCTTCACTCTTCATTGTTACCTACCTACCCAATTCTGAATCATCATCATAGAGGTAGAAGACTAGCTATTCCAGAACCATTTTCTAGGCACCTTTCAGTATTACAGATTTCAAATGAAAAAATAATTATTTTTAAATACTGCTGTTAACTATCTTATTTATTTTTTTCCTTTTACCTACAGTATGCTCTACACTGGATCACTTCTGGACTGAGGTGCATGTCCAGTTTATCATATATAATATTTTGCACTTATATAACGCTTTACATTTTGAAAGCACTGCATGAACATTAGCTAACTAATGATTGTGCATTTAAACCTTAAGGTTCCGCATTAGTATGTCTATATACTTGATGGCCAAGATATTAGCCCCTGAGAATAGCTTTATAACAGAAGCACTCAAATCAATGCCATCAGTAGATGTGGCTTTATTTAGAAGGAATTAGTATAGAAAGAGTGCCTGAAATTATTTATCTTTTCTATTTATAATAAATTGGCTCTTTGGATAAATTTATAACTATATTAAGAATACATTCGTTAACCATGGCATCCACTTTGGAAAGACTTATATTTACAAACTAGGAAATGCAGGTTCTGATATTGAACAAGCGGGTATGAGAATCATGTAAAGAAAGGGTCCCTGACTGGGCACCCTGGCATCCATGAATAGCGCTGTTGACATCATCTCACATGGAATGAATCTGCTTGTATAAGTAACAGTCAGAGGCCTAATAGGCACCTATACACGTGCAGCGAGGCTGCTCCGACATGCTGTAATTACTGCACGTTGGAGAAGATTTGATTAATTGAGTCTGCTGGAGCGTGGCAATAACTGTACTCCAGTAGACTCCAGCATGATGTGTATCAGTATCCCCGCACTGAAAAATGGCAGCAGGGGCCCTTTAACTAAAGCTTGTTCAATGAGATTTAGTTAAAACGTCCCCGCTGCCATTTTTCAGTACGGGGTCCCTGATACATGTGATGCTCTGGGTGCTTTAATTAGAGAGGTTCTTGAAGCTGATCTAATCAGAGCACACTCCCCCCTCCCAACTCCTGGAGCACGTCTATAAATGTCCATGATGCCCTGTGTTTATTGGTTCTGATAAACTGCTATTTAAATTCTCTTTACAAATACATTCTACAGTAACTGTGTCTAAGGACTAAGGCATCCTGTCTTGAGAGATTAACAGAGTCAGCCCTATGCATTTTGTAAAATCTGCTCCTGGGCTGATGCCTATGTATCCAGTAGCTGATTCTACAAAGCTCTGCAGCAAAGCACATCCACACCCAGGGCATGCATCTATCCCTGAATGCCCAAGTGTGCGCTAAGCCCCTTTGTGTGTTGCTAGCTCACTAGTGAGACTTGGACAGTAATAATTTGGTTAAAAGAAAGTCAAGCAAGCTAGAAACAATTCAAAATCAAGTAGATTCTAACTCACAACTCAATACAGATATTTGATACTGCAGATATTGCGTCCAAAGAGAAAGATTTCAGTTCAAAATAATAAAATTACAATATCTGTGCAAAACATGTACACTTGTCAGAGTGCAGGAGCCTGTTATATTCACTACATTTTTCATTACAGTTGCTATTTGCTACATTGTGAATTCAGTCTTGGTTTGCACCATGTTTTTCGTAGATGGAAAGAAACACTTTTGCAATAATTTGACAGGAAAATGGAATTTCTTCCTGACTGAAGGAATATGAATGTTGAAAGTTAATAACAACGAGATTCTTGTAAGTAAAAAGTGCAAATATGTGTGCATAACCTCCAAACTTTTGACGCTGCTTCTATCTGCTGGGAACTTCAAAGCATCCTTCGTTCTGAGATGATTTACCAGTTGAATAGTATGTTTTGACCAAGTGTCATAAAGTAAATTTGACTGCAGCCTCCTGATTGTACAGACGCAAAGAACACCTTGAAAAGGAAAAAGGGATAGACCACTGTCAGTTTACATTTATGAGAAGATTTTTAAACATATTTGACAGCTTCAGGACAAAGACAGATCAGAATACTATTCTAGATAAAAACCTATTCAATTATAATTCTTTGAGGTTCATTTTTTTTTTAAGCAAAATTAATTGTAAGTGCTTACAAGGGTATATCCTGGTAATATGTTGTGGTGTATACATTTTCTACTAGAAAGGATATCAGAGCACATTATCAAACAATTTACTAAATAGTTTCTGGATACAATATTCTGAATACATCAATGAAACAAACAAGCAACAGTGCACCTGTAGAGATAGTTACCGTGTATCCGGACTAATTTAGTCGCACTCAAATGAGGAAATACCTGCAACACCTCTAATATCACTGTTTGGTACTTTCCTCAAAAGGTTGCTCTAAATTACACCTTCTTGTGCTTGCATTTAAGAGGCAATTTTCAAACTAGGCATTATCAGAGTGCGGTAACTATTCTCAGACGAGAGCTTCAAAGCTGGTTAACGCTGACTTTTCACTTGCAGTAGAAAGCAGGTAAAATACAGGGCTACGACCTGTCTGGCTTCAGATGTGGGATTCTGTCTATAAAAGGCAGTTTGTGGGATCAGCACCTATGGTTGCTTTTGATTGAGCAGTTATGCCAAAGTAAGAAAAATCCACCATCAATAACATGTTAAAGAAAATAAATAAATAGGTGAATCTTGTTTTTCTTATTCAACTATTAACCATATCTGTACCTTGTCATTTCTTTCACACAGAAATTTTAGCTTCTGTGCTTTCTTGTGCATAAATACGCCTTCCAGATTTCCTGTTTCCACAGAGCGCAGTTCAATAGCTTTCTCTCCCCAGCCCATGGCCTGGTTAGACTGAAGATAAGCTAAAATGAAATAAAGCCACATTTTACAGATTAGTAAAACAAAGGGGATTCAAATATTTGTCTGCTGTTAGTAAAACGGCAGGTCCATTTACCCCCTGTAAGCATATTAAAGATTGCAAATCTAGACACACCCAGTATTCAGCTTTTAACTATACAGTGGAGTCCAATTAGATTGTATCTTCAAAAAAGGAAATCACATCCACTCCAACAAAACCTGTACTGAAATACTGCATAGAAAATAGATGGTAAAAGGTTAGCTCCTGGCCTTAGGGGCAAATCCTTAATAAACAGACTTTACAAATGTGATCCACTCAGGAAGGTTTGTCAAATCTATCGAAGCTTCCCCCCAAAACACAGCGGGACGACCAACCTATACAGTTACTCTGTGGTGCTTTGCACTGTCTGGGGCATCAGCACTGTTTGCATCCGTTTTACCTTCTTCCTACAATATTGCCTTTTTGATCGGTGCTTCAGTGTGCACTGTGCTCTTATTTTATCCATTTCTTTTACCATTTCACCATCTCTTATTCTTAACTCTCTGTGAAAGAGCAGTTTTGTGGTTTAACAAGGTAAGAAATGAACTCTTCACTCTGCACTCTGATTATATATTTTTTAACTTCTTTAGCTTACCCAAGAGACTAGAGCCTCTCTTTTCATTAAACGGATCTGCATCCTAATGTGTGCTATGGATATTAAAAATGCAAGCAAGAAGTCTAGAAAACATCACTCTGCACTAGATTCTGACTTCCCTTACAGCAATATTTATCTGAGGTAATTATACTTACCCCATTGGAGTGTCTCTGACTTTACACTGGTGGAAATGAAACTAGAATTGGACATACCTGCCATTCACTTTAATTACTGCCGTTTAAAAAAAGGTCTTAACAACAGAGTTGTACCTAAACTCTCTGCATTTGTTTCATTTCTAAGTAGTTTTTTTGATTTCCATAATTACAGTAAATTAGTGAACATCATATACTAGCAATACATGGCAATAATGCTAGTGCCAGGTGATTTTAACTGTAGCAACCTTGCTCATGTAACATAGCATTTAGATTACTATAATAACGTATGCTGTGGTGATTAGGTAACATATGGAAAATAAATGCTGTATTTTTGCAACTCGCATACACCCCACTCTCCGCCGCCCCCAAAAGACATCCACCTCCTTTGGGAAGGCAGAGTGAAGGAGAAAATAATTCCTTTTTAACCAAATTGTTCAGATCAGCTTCCTTATTTAGGACATGCACCCCCACTTTCAATAGCCAATATTTAGGGGAAAGGTGTATGGTAAGCAAATAAATAAAGGTAAGTGTCATCAGCAACGGGCTTGATGATTCGAGCCCCTTCTCATTTCACTGATATCTCTGGCAAGACTCCTACTGCCAGAGGAGTATGACCAAGATTTCACCCTTAGTTTTATCTCCCAATGCTGGAAATAAAAGGTAAATGGGAAGCTGAGAGCAGCATTTCTCAGAATCAGGGTAGGGAAATGATATGGCAGGATGTCAAAAATACATCCAAGGGCAGCTCTTCAGCTGGTGCGCACTGTTTTAACTTCATTAAAGTCAATGAGTCCCAGTTTACATCTATCTATCGTAGTTAATTGAGAGCAGTAAGTGGTTCTGGAACTGACAGTACCTTGTGGCATACAGACTCGGGAGAGATTTGGATAGTCCATTTTGTCTCATACATTTGATCATATCCTTGACTGAGATTCCCTGGAAAACTTAGCAGTTCGTAACACAAAGAAAATGCCTGACTTGGCTTGCAGTGGGATACGGTCTGTGTAGCATCAAAATAGCAGGGGTAGCTTAAACTGGCTATGAATTTCCGGCAGGCAGGGAGCTTGAGGGTACAAAGTTTCCCATCATCCCTGCTTCTCCTTGGGCTCCTGGCAGATGTTACACTTAAGGTGTGATTAATCATTTAATTGTGTCTGAAGTAGCAGCTACACATTCATGCAATGTATGGTGCGATAGAACAGGGGAAAAGCCACAACATTATTATGCATATTTTGTGCAATAACTTTGTGGCTGGTTCCCATCGGGCCACACCATGAAATGTGTGGCATTCCCAGGCCTGGAAGTGCCCTGAGAGTCTCAAAGGGCTCATATGCGCTCCCGCAGCTGGGAGCAAACAGACCCTGACTGGTGAGCCCAGCCACAGGGGTGCACAACAGCCCTTCAAGGCTCAAATTTCGGGCTCTCCTTGGCATCAGCAATAGAGCATAGTTGTGGGATTGGGGATCAGATCCCAATCATATGTCAGGACAGTAGGCGCAATTGTTGGGATCGTGGATCACATCCCATTGCACCTTTAACTGAATGTCTGTCAGGGGCCCTGGCTACTGCACTAGGGCCAGGATGGTAAATACTACCCTGCATTCGATATTTTTTGTGACAAACTTTCATCCCCTTCATTGAAGGGCTGCTTTACATAGGGAGGCTACTGTAATATAAGCTGAGGTGTGGATTTGCACTATACTAGCTAGTCCACACAAACTCCCTGTGTTCCCACCATTACTGTCCAATAAATGGAACAAACTACAAAGGCATTCGAGAGCAGGGGTGGGAAAAATATGGCAGATTCAGCCCACAGAGGGACTTTGTCTGGCCTGCAGCATGTCCTTTAGTTCTGCCTGGCAGGACCCAAGCCCCAGGCTAAGCGCACTGCCCCAGCCCCAGTCTGTCCCGTGCAGGGGGTCCTGGTCCCTGCAGCACTCACCCTACAGCTGCCCACAATAAGCAGCAGTGGTGGCCAGGCAGAAGCTGCTGCTGGGTGTGGGAAAAATGTGGGACCTGGCAGTAGGTATGGCTGCCTCCCCCTTGCCACTGCCGGGCCTTTCTTGCTGCTTCTGTCTGAAGCTTGCCCTGCAGCTTCTCCCCACCACCTCCACCACCAGCAGCACCTCTGGGCAGCCCCGGGCACCCAGGCCTGGCAAGGCAGTGGTGACAGGGAGGAGCTGCAGGGCAGCCCCGGTGGCGGGCTCTGGGCAGTGGCAGCAAGAAGGGCCCAGCGGCAGTGAGGAGGAGGCAGCTGCATCCACTGCTGTGTCCCCGTTTTCTCCCATGCTCAGAACCAGCTTCTGCCCAGCTGATGCCACCTCCTCCACACCTGGGCCACTGCCGCTGAAGCCAGGCAGCAGCTCCAGCCCCTCCTCAGGGTAGAAGGGTGGCCCATGGGTGGCACAGGTGGTGGCCTCAGCTGAGTTGCCTCTGCTGAAGCTGCCACCTGCCCGCATCCAGGCCAGCTCCCTGTTCTCCATGGTCCCATCCCACATAGGGAGGTTTGGTGAACTGGGGTGGGGAGGGATGGGCTTGCTGTCGCAGCCCGCAACAGCTCCCCCAAACCCTCTATGCGGTCCACATGCCCAAACAATTGCTAACCCTTGCTCTAGGGCATGTCTGCACTGTTGTGCCTGGATGTGCCAGCTAGGACATGCTTCCATAGTGGCAAAGGCATGCCTTTAGCATGTACTAAGTGCCCACATGGGGAGTTAATGCATGGTAGTTCACACATTGGTCTACTTTGCAATTATTTCCCATACAGACATGCCTGAAAGGGCCAAACAGGCTTGATATTCCATTGATTTTAATGGCACGTCACTTCCCGACACCATCAGACGAGTTAAGGAGCAATGGAGGTGGGTTAATATGGACTGAAAGCCAGCTCTATTATGCATACAACAATAGACCCTGGGCTTTTTAGATAACAGGATTCTCTATTAACTTATCAAGAAAAAAAGCGTCAGGCAATTAACATGGTTCTTAGATAAAAATCAGTACCTAATGGTGTGCTCTACTATGCTAGAATTAATTTCCACAATTGAAAGAGTGACCTTCACAACCCACAAGCTGCTCAAATGTTCGCGTGTTGTGGGACTTCCTTTCCCTTTCATGCATTTTTATATTAATTATGGAGGTCAGGACTGGAAAGAAACTGCGGAGATAATGAGATGGAACAATACTCGCTGCAGTAGTTTGGCTAGGATTAATACTCTCCCCAGCCCTGGAAAGTCTTTGGGAGTTGGTTAGCAGGAAGGAAATCTCTGCAGGGATCTTTTTGTCCCATCTTATCACCTACCAGGGTGCTCCCACCACGGAAAATGTGCTCCCACCACACTGCCCATTCAAAAGCTGTCAGATTCAGAGGAGACTGATGCCCCGGTGTGGGCTCTGGTTCCCACCTCTGCTCCTCAGGTGGAGTTTGTAGAAACATAATTAGCTGCAGCCTGTATTATCTTTATAAACGAAATTCCCCAAAAGTAGAGAGGGACAATTTGTACCCTCTTTGCTTTGCCAAACACAGTCTGCTCATTCCCTCACCCCATGAATCCTTGCAGAAGAGGACATGGCCAAGCCAGAGACATAAGAAGAAGGGAGCTGAGGCACAGGGGAGTGGCCGTTCAACAAAGTGCAGAGGAAATGCAAACACAGGAGAGTTCCCCTCCATGCTTAGGCTTTGCAGGGAGGATATTCAGTCCTTACATAGCATTAGTTACCAGAAATTATCTCTCCATTAATCTGATATGAAATACAGATGTTACCTGTATGGCTCTCCCTCACTGTGCAACAGGCTTTCCTGTAATGCTGACATAGCAACCTCTTAGGAGGCGCTCACTACTTGACCCTTAGAAAGGTTAGTTCTAGATGACCAGTCGATCAGAGGCACCAGGATCTGCTCTTGTAGTTCATCTTTTAAAGATCAGAAATACAATCCCACATGGATCTGGGTGACATGTACAAACCCCTCGAGGCCCTCCTCTCACGGTTTGTACTGTCAAGAGAATTGCTAATGGATAGTCTTCTCTCCTGACCTGATTCTTATTCACTCACATAAGGTGCTAGGGCTTGAGGGCGCTGGATCTGGTATTCTGTATATACATACATAAACTAACAAGCATGCATGCTCACCCCAAGTTAACTCTGTAGCGAACTAACTCAATTCTCATTTTCACTGTGTTTGCATAGCTCCTCTCTGGACTTTCCTTATTTTCTAAGGCAGTGATAATTCTAGGACTTTCCATTTAGGATGGCTGATAATTGCCTAATGGGGCAGAAGACATATTTAAAGTGCTGAAAATGATAGAATTTGACATTAATTTATAACATCCACTTATCCCCCAGCAACTCCCTGCATGCCAAATTCTGTCTTCAAATACAATGCATCTGAGGACAGCCTTTGGACATAAATTAAACAACTGAAACCACCGCAAACAGCGTTGGGAGGAAAGACACCGTGAACTAGATTCTCAAAGGTACTTCCTAACTCAGTCCCACTGACTTCAGTGAAAATTAGGCACTGCATATTTTTACAGATCTGCATCTCTTGTGCTGTTGCTAAATGACAGCAGGACAGCCTTCTCTAACTATTGTTTTCCATGTATTCCCTTACATCCTCTCCTTTTGGATACACAACCTATACCAAGAGAAAGTGCCTTTATGCAAAGCGATCAGAGTTTACAGTGATACTGCCTAAAAACTGCCTCTGCATGGAGCTCATAAAGTCCAATGAGATTTCAAATTAGTGCAGTTTTAAGGAAAGCCCTTCTGACAGCCCTGGAGTCTGTGTGTGTGTAGGCTTCCTGCGTGAAAACCTATTATTTATGCTCTAGATAGCCAATATTCAGAAAAGGCTCTTCTTCCTCATCTATGAACTGTTATTTCATTAGTGAAAACACTGGCGCTGTGAAATCATCTGAGAAGTCTGTGTCTGACTGCTGTTTAGCTTTACTGGACAGCCTGCCCCTTTCCCAATTTGTTGGGGGTGAATAGAGTGGTTTCCTTAAAACATGATATGCTCATTTATGTCTCGTTTAAAGATTTGGGCTTTTGTTATACATTGACTTACGAAGCTAGAGAATGCAATAATACTTCAGAAACATGTGTAAGTAAAGACCATATCAAGCACGCAAGGGAAGTCAATCTAAGGTGGCACACAGCACCGTAAGTCACGGGTGGTTTGGATTTGCTTTGCATTGCATGGCTGTCTCCTTGAAGGGGGGAGCATGCTTTCCAGCCACCCTGGCAGGTGCTCCTGATCGCGCTTCAGGGGCCCAGTCCTGCTCTTTCTGGAAACTTCCATGTCCAGGGTGTGTGGGATCAGACCCCTGACACCCCAGAAGCTCAGAGCGTCCTTAGGCCTCCTCAGAGGCATTGGGTGTAGGCTGCAACCAAGACTGGGAATTTTGATTGATCTGTGCCAGTGCTCCCACTAGGACGTAAAGCCAGAGGTTCCTGGCTAGAGGGTCTTGCTCCTCCACTCAGGGTCAGACCAAGCGCCATATTTGGGGTCAGGAACAAATTTTATTCCATGGTCAGATCATCACTGACTGCAAACACCTTCCTTTTTAATGAGGGGCATGGCCCTCTTCCTTGGACCTCTTGAGTGTATAATAACAACTTCTTATAGAAACAGGACATCAGCTGCTGTGGCCCCCCAGCTTTCCCTGTAGCAGGTTAAGGTGCTATTTGTGTCAGGGTTGAGGGTAGTTTTACAAAGAGGTTAGATTATGGATGTGTGTGGGATGGCTTGGACAGGGATGATCCCACCTGAGGCAGCGGGTTGGACTAGATGACCTCTGCAGGTCTCTTCCAGCCCCACTTCTAGGGTTCTTCCCAGGGTCTCCCACTTGCAAAGGTGTCCCCCGAGTTGGATTCTGGGGTTTCCCTGTTTGCAGAGAGGCACACCTGGGGAATCTGATCGGGGGTGCATCTCTGCAAACACGACCAGGACGCTTTGGTTGAGAATCCCTGCTCCACAGCTATAATACACACCAGAACAGTATGATGCTAGGACCACGAGACCAGCCCATACAAATAGCAGTAAAAAACCAAAGAAACCCATGTTATAGCTACCCAGCTAATATAAATATTTCCCATGTTGGTCCAAGAATAAGAATATAATCCACTGACAGTCCTCATTCTTCTCCTTCACACCACAAGTAACCTGCACTAGTGTTGTCCAATATCCCATGTCTGTATATCAGTCAGCTATAGTCAAGCTTTTGGCAGATTTCAATTTGACAGTGACCTTGAAGCTCTCAAGAACATCTTAATTCTACTGTGTTATAACCTATGGTCAGGCAAGATAAAAATCCTTTGGTGACTGGGCACAGCACTATCATCGTCTTTAGATGAGACCAGATTTCTCTGCAGTGTTGTATAATAGAAGTAAACTATAAGGACACATATCAGGCCCCATATTTAAATCCAGCCATTTTGTTTTGCTGGCAGGTCAATATACCTGAGACCTTAACTTGTCAACTGATGCAGAGAAATTTCAATCAAAATCTTTGTGGCATAAAACACATCTCTGCAGCAGTAGAAGCTTTTCCCTGAGTTTATTATGGCTACCCATAAACTCATATAAACTCTTAAACGTCCTCCACCTTATTTACTGATGTGCTACTGATATATAAGGGTTGGTTTACACAGGGAAGACTATCTGAATTAGAGTAGGGTGTAAATTTAAAGGAGAACAGCAGTTGCCAATTAACTACTCCAGAATAAAAGTACCTTTTCGGGTTTCACCTAATCCATTTTCAGTATAGATTAAGACGATTCAGATTAAGGCACACTTACTTTGGTATAAGTGTGTGCGCACATGAGCATGTGCACATGCGCGCGCACACGCACGCACGCACGCACACACACACACACACACACACACACACAGTGTTAATATGGAGACCATTCTGTCAAGGATTACGCCTGTTGTATATACAATCTAGGAAAGAACAACTATAGAACTGTGAACTGTAGTTCCTGTTACACTGTTTTCTACTGGTGTCTCTCCACTGACATCACTGGACCTACTATCTAATATATACAGGTGTAGTTAGCTCATATTCAGGTCCCTATATAGTATGGAACTGATAGACACTGTCTAACAGGGAGAAAGGAGCTCCTGGCTCAATGTTCCTTCTGCAAAGTAGCACCAACATTGGGCTCACTCAGCCCATATTCACGGAAACGACAAGTGTCAACTAAAAATGTGGTGTGGAGGTTAAGAGGAGGGGAAAGAAATAAAGCCATAAAAAAATCTTGGACACAATAGGACTCAAAACTCTTGACCTTCTTTCCAGCCCATCGTCCCCTCTAGTGCGGCTTGAGGGGCCTGCTGCCCCTGGCCCCTTCAGGGTCGGACAGCCCTGACCTAACTAACGCACTGAAACTCTAGGGACAGCTGCAAAAAGAGCTCCAAGCTGCCCGCAGACAGTAAAAAATATTCAAAGACAGCCAGCTGGTTCCTTTGCCTGAACCGGACTGCAATTATTCCACAGATTGACAAAGTGTGTCAACACATCATTATCGCCTGCTTTTCGCTAGTGCAATTCATTTCTCAGCATCAACATCATTTCTGTTTCCTAAAGGCATGTGGTGAAGAATAACTACTTATATCTCAATCCCCACCAACAATTCATGCTTTAAATAAATCTCGACAAATCCAAGAGGGCAAAAAGTTCCCAAATCCTATCAGCTTGGTGTTTCTTAAACCTTTTTTTTTACATAAAGAAAACATTACAACTCTGTTTTTAGCATTATATACTTGAAATATCTTCAAGATCACATAAAGAAAGCGTAGCTCTATTATTTTAATTTCCAACTGGATCTGAGCGTCTATGTTCCAATTTCTAATTAGTGGTTTGGTCAAAGAGGTTTGACTTTGAAGATAACTAGTGGCTGCTATCTTTAGTTTCCCTGCCCTAGATCTGTCAGTAATACCGTAAGAGTTTGCCACCTTTCTCAATCGCTTAACAATCTAGACTGAGTTTATCATGTGAAATCATTTGTAAAGAAATGAGAAAATACATGAAGGATCAAGCAAATGATGGCTAGCTGGAAGCCTCGCATAACACAAAACCTCTTCCCCTTTGGAAAATGAAGTGTAAAATTAATAAAAGGAAAACTTCAATATGCAGTTCAGGTGAGAATCACACAGAACATGTCGGAACGTGTTTAAGCCTGGACATTTCAAGGGAAACTTGCAAGGTCTCCTGAGGTTTGCTTGAACAATAAATCCAATGGGCCAAGTTTCTCCTAACATTTTAGTGCCTTTTTGTCCAGACGCAAGAATTCAAGAGGGGCAAGAAAATAATGGGACTCGAACGGGAAGCCCATGTTTAAAAGAAAATAGCTAGCAGAGTGATCTGATGCTGAGGATTTGATTTGAGTTGGGAGCAAAGTTAGGATCAGTTTTAGTCTGCTAATTCAAATAACCAAGGAGGTGGGGTTTGAGAAGACACAAAGGGCAGGTAAGCAACCAATCACTTTCATTGGCCTTGTGCTTTTAAAACTTTTCCCCCGAACTCTGGATTTTCTGGGAATAACAGTCTGAACTACTGGGGATAAGTACAAACAGTCAAAAAGCCTGAGGCTGAATCGATTCAATCTTCACAGGTTAGTCTAAGCTGTGTAGATTGAACTGATCAGCAAGTGAGCAGACATTCACTTTTGGTTCTGGAAATGCAGGAATGCAGGCAATATGCCTGTAGTGGCCCAAGCCAGAAGTCGGGGAGGGAGGTGCTAGAGCATGCCTCTCTGCTCGGCTGGAGCAGACAGCTTGGGCCAAGGCTAGCCTGTCCACCCTGCGAGGGGGTGGGGGTTTACAGGGGAGGTGCAAAGCATCCTGAGATGCTGGGGGACTGTGCATTAACTTGAATCTGGAGGGGATCTGGGACCAGACATTCAATACACGAATTTAACCTAAATCAGTGAAGTCTGATACTACATCCATCCAGGTCTATCTTAAACCAGGTGGCCATTTTGAGAGCAGTTTATGTGTGCTGCACTTCTGGGCTAGGAACAGACATTACACATAAACCGGTTTAAGTGATCAGAAACTGGTTTAAACCTGTAACAGAACAGATGTTCAGTGCATATAAACCAGTTTGAAATGGCCGAAACTGGTTTGAGATAAACCTGGCTGAATGTAGTATGAGACTTTACTGATTTGGATCAAACTGGTTTATGCAATGTCTGTCCCAGACCCCCAGCAACTTAAATCAGAGTCCCCCAGCATCCCTGATGCTTTGCAGCCCTGGGCGGGGCTCTCTGCTCCAGAGTTGGGCTGGCTTCGCCCCTCTGCTCCCTGGCTGCAGCTCTGGCAAAGACTGCAGGCACAGTGGCATCAACCTGGTTTCCTCCTGCATTGCCCCCCGCCTTCCTCTCTCCCACAGCACAGACCGTAGCCAGCACATGGTATGCTAGCTAATGCTGAGAGGTGGCTGTGTAAGGCAGACAGGACAAAGTGTCCGCTTAGGGCTTGTTGATTAGCTCCAACAAGCCCTAAGCAGACACTTTGTCCTGTCTGTCACGCCTCCCGCCCCCTCAACTCAGCACTGTGTAAGGGAGGGAGGGCTGCTCTAGCACCCCCTGGCTTCTAGCCTGAGCCACTGCAGGCATGTGCCTGCATTTCTTCAGTCCAGAGGGGATGTCTGTATAGTTACAAACTGGTTCAGCCTACCCAGGTTAAACTAACTTGCAAAGACTGAATCAACCCAGGCTCAGGCTTTTTAATGTCTGTCCCTAGCCCTGTTGTGTTACAGATTTGAACTAGTTTCTGATCACTTACCTAGTGTATGTGTAATTTCTGTCCCTGGCTGGTGCTCAAATCTACAAATCCTGTGGTTTCAGAACACAATATCTGAGTAGTTATTTATGCTAACCATTCCGCAACATCTTTATTTCTAAAGTGAAAGGCCACAAAGCCCCTTGCTCCTTACAAATCATTTCCATACCGTACATGTCTCCAGAGCTTCCTATGTAAACTTATCTGAACTTTAGAAGAAGTGCTGTGTCTTAGCTAGTTATCAAGTACCAAGCCCATTGTTAGCACATAACATATAAAATTAGGCAATCAGAACATTTTATGATAGTTGCAACTTGATCTGTGTTTAAAGATCATTAAACATGAGATCAGGGGCAATTCTGGGCAGCACAGAAGGTAAACAAAGCCAGTCTGAAATTTCTGCTCCTTCCCAAAGGGAAAAAAGATGAGTATAAATCAATTATGCCTGTGTAGGAAGGCAAACTAGAGCTTAAATATTTAAGGAGATCAGATATACACCAACGTCACTTTGAATAAATTGTCACAGTTTAATAAAGCAATCTTAATACTATGCCCTTCCTAAGAGCTTACTGTGCCTATTCTGGATGGTATTTCCCATGCCACAATGTTTTCTGCAGACTGTTCTCCCCTCCCAACTCATTTTTCAATTCAGTTGCCAATTAGATGTAACACTCACTGTTAAAACTTTTCTTTTTTTAACCTTCCTGGATAATGGTTCTTTCATAGTTGATTATTTCACACAGTGCTCCTTACATTAGACTGTGAGATGTGAAACTTCGTATATTCGCGGCCATTAAAGATTAAGACAGTGTAGAGACGAATGTACTTTATGTGTTTTAAATATACTCTGCAGCTCTGGATTTGGGTTGGAAAGTTAAGAGGAGAAAGAAAATATGGTTTAGTATATAGAAAAGGAACATAGTTCCATAACAGAAATATATTGATTTTGCTGTTCAGAGCTGTGGAGGCAACAAATTAGGTGCCACAGAGATCAGAGTTCAAGACAGAGATATGCTCCATGCTCTCAACAGCAGCTGGAAAAGATGAGCCTTTTCCTTACCCTGGTTTTGAACTGGCATAACTGTACTGACTTCAATGGAATCACTCCAGATTTACCCAACTGGAAATGTGCAGAGAATCAGGATCACGATGCTCAAATCTGTCCTTATAGCCTGCAATGAACTGTTGCCAGGGTTGGTTTTACTATGGTTTGCATGCAGCTCCCCCGCCCTTTATAAAGGCAGGGCCATGGAAAGCCAAAAAACGCTAGGTGAAGTTTACAGATACAAAAAACTACCACGTGCAGCTTTTCTTTGTTCTTAGCCCCATCAATAACAATTGGAAACTCAATGAAAGAAAATGTCTGACTAAAAAGGAACCTTGATTTGCAGCCTTTAGAAGACCAGATGGAAATGGGGATTGGTGAGAGCCCGTTGAGAGTGCTCTCTCTGATCTGCCGTATTCTGAATGGGGGATGACATAGTTAAAGGACCAATAACAAGACGTTATGTTCGCTGATATATTGAATTATCGTATGTTCTACGTAGTATGACTTTTTTTTTTTTAAGCGGTGGACTCTAGAACCAGCACTTTTTTCCCCTTTGTAACTCACTTAAATGAATACCAGTACAAGAAAAAATAAAAACCTGTTGGAAGGCTGCATTCTTCTAAGCAATCTCTGCCTGTGCAGTAAAACCTTTATAGAATAAACACTATGAAATGAATATAACTCAGACCCAAACTCAGGTCCAAATGCAGAGAGCTTTATATAAAATCATAGGCTTGTCATATGCATCTACAGAAATGCACATAAATCTTTCTGTGCCTTAGCCATCTGTTTTGCCCAGAAATTGCTTAATGTGCCATACAAACGCTTTCAGATGGATAAAAAGCTAATAGAGAACTCAAGGCTTCATAGAGCTGAATCTTACATTGAACTAAGTGCTATTTTTTTATACATACCTACAGAGGCTGGCATCTCCCCCCACTGTAAAACAGTTTCTTTTGTGAAGTGCCCATATATATCAATGTAGACTCCTTCATCTTCATAGGCGAGTAAAAGTTCTGTTCCGTTAGTATTGGGGAGGATGATAATGGCATGTGGGCGAATAATTCCCTGGATCTGGAATCAAATTGTACAAAGATTTATATCAGGAAATGGACTGAAATTTTAGTGACTGCATCCATCTAAGTGGCTTGGCAGAGCAATAAAAACAACTGGCTCGCAACTCAGAGAAAGTAAAAGAAATCCCCATGTTAAGAAAGGCTATATAGTTTGCTAGATAACTTTCAGAGTAGGCTTCCCTGCCCTTTTAGATATTATAGTAGGTTTGTAAAGAAGTCAATGTTCAATATTTCACTTTATATTTACAAGTCTGCCTTGGTTTAAAGAGGCCAAGGAACATGTGAGACACAATGAGATTAATTGGCTTGTCCAAGAAAGGCTGGTATTATATGAAGCAGCAGAAGGCACGTAAGCAGTACTTGAATTCAAAATTGATTGTAGGTAAGAGCAGGGGGATAAGGGGAGTTGGCTGTAGCTTTGTTGGTCTAAGGATATAGGCAGACAAGTTCTTTGGGTAAATCTGATCTCTTTTATTAAACCAACTAAAATAGTTGGAAAAAATTCTTCTTTGTAAATAAACTGTTGAGTGTGAACACCCTTCATCAGGCAGAGGGAGTGTCTGCAGTTGTTTTGTGCTCTCCTAGATGGGATAGCAGCCAGTGTGCAAGGATGCAGGTCAGTGAAAGTGCAAATGTGTGACAGTGAGGGTCAGAGGGGTGAGAGGCAATGGGTGAGAGACAGGTGGGGTGAGGAGGAAAGGGAAATAGTGACCCGGTGACCGAATGTAGCTGGGGAAATAACACATTCAACCTCCTTGTTTTAGGAACCCAGTACTTGCATTTTCTCCGAGATTACCTTAGCAGAACTCATCAGCTGAAACGACAACTCATTAAAACCTTTTCATGTAACAATATTTACGGTAGTTTGAAAGAGCCACCTGAGCTTTCTGAATGCAAGTATTTCTGCACACTCTCTCCTTTCTTTACATACAAGATTCGTTAAAACCATTAAGTGCCTGCTTAAATCCTATTCAGTGCACGCGCACCAGGAAGATGCACCTCACACAAGGTATACAGGCAGCTGGGAGTGCTCCAGAAATGCTCACAAAAACCAACTCACTTCCCAAGTGAAAAGGGCTTTATAATAAGTATACAGCTATCAAGTTGGGATTATACGGAAAGTATTTTGAAGACAAGGCAACAAAAAAAAAAGACCCCAGACAATAAGCATTTCTAATTCCTTTTCTAAAGCACTATCAGAAACCAGACCTTTCTCCTTTATCGACTTAAACATTGCAGTACCCCTGATATCAGCACTTTCACAGGACGAGACAAGTGGAACTTGACTGTCACTTTCACAAGTCAGCAAACACACAGATCTGTCTTTCCCAACATTTATGCATGCAGCCAGGGTACGAGGAACAGTCAAGAAGTATAGAAGCTGTACTTGCCAAGCTGAATACACTCAGGCCAACCACTTGAGTCCGTGTCTCTGCAACCACTATCCGTAACACTAAAACAGGTATCCAGAGCCGGAAAGCAATTTTAATGCGTTGCCTTGGTATTTGCATGAGCAATTGCAGCAGAGACGAGATGGGGGGAGAGAGAGAGAGAGAGGTGGAGAAGGGGAGAAAAGAGCAGGTAGCGAGTGTATCTCAATTCAGCCTGTTGAAGCCTTTTGGAGATAATTATCTAGTCTATCAGATGTTCCCTAAAATAACAAATTACCCAGACAGATACAGCCCACTGTAGCAGCACATTTATTTCAGATCCACGATTCTTAGGGGAAAATTTATTTTTAGTAAATGCTCTGTTACGGTGGAGCAGACACACCAATGGAGTTGCAGTTCTCGGAAGGGTGCCCCAAATTCAGGGCATTCACCTGGGAAATCTTTTGAGATGTACACAGTTATATCAGGAGTCTGTGGCAAAACTAAATCCATTAAAATGACTCGCCCTTTCCCTTGCCTTTTATCTTGGGTGGTAATTACGTTAATGATCTCTTTGACACTGAATTATTTGCCAGGCTTAGCTAAAATAAAGATCCCTGCGTGCAGACAATCCTGGGCAGATTAATGAACTGGTGTGAACTTTGAATGGTGCCTTAACTAATACAGCTATTAGCTGTTAGATTAAATAAACTACTTCTAATATCTGAATCAAGTCCCCCCACAATGTAGCAAGGAATTCCATATACTGATTAAGTATCAAGAAAAGTACCTGGTGACTGGAAACACTATTTTTGACAAAGTTGGATGGGTGGCTTGTTTGCTGGGTGAGATGTGCGGAGTAGGGATGATCTTAAGTAGGACTGCCCAGAGTAGGATACCATAGTGGTAAGAGTTCATTTGGCCAGAAAATGAGGCTGTAGGATGCTTACAAATAAAACTAGTTTGGGGCACATGCTGCAGAGGCTCATATCTAGATCTGGATTTCTCCAAAGCTCACAGGATTTGCTTCGTTCATATTGTAGCTGGGCTTTGATCCTGCAATGTAATCCAAACCGAGTACCTACGACATCCCCCTGACCTCAGTGAGGCTGCGTGGGTAGCGTAGAGGTACCATAGCAGGACTGGAACATTTGGCTGCTACCTGCCCATATTTCTATGCGTTTCTGAATGCACTGTTTCTGGTTGAGGCCATTTCCATACAAGTAGGCAGCAGCAGGCTAGAAGAAGGTTACAAACAGAATAATAGCACTGGACTACATAGCATCAGGCCTCTCGCTCTTTTGGAGGAATTATTTCCCTGTTGGATTATCTAAGTTTTTAGAGGTTGCTCTGGGCACTATGGAAACCAGTAAGTTTATTTAACTGGGGCTTCCATTTCAGGTGCAGCATCAGAGGGGCAAACCCCATTTTAAAAGTGAAGCTCTGATCTGGAATCACTTAAAAATGAGACATTGGCTCTACTCATGGGGGCAGCTATACCTATATCTGCTAAGAGACGTACGAATTGAGGCTTAAGGCTGAAGTAAACTTTACCCATACTTGGAAACCGACTACACATAGCTCCTCCTGCTAACATTATGGGTGCTCTAACTTGTTACAGCATCACAATACAAAGGTGGTATTCATCCAAAGATCAAACTGGCTTCTACAAACTGCTATGACATCCTTTCTGATCAGGGCCAATTTTCAAGTTAATGTAATTATAATTTAATCAGCTTGGCATCAACACTAAAAAACTTATGAAGAGGCTAAAAAAATACCTAATTCACATAGCAGCTCTAGGTACTCCATTCCCAATGCGTGGCTTAGATGTTCTTTAGCAAAGTCATAAACTACAGAAAGCCTCAGGAAAAACAGGGATCAGGCATAGGAAATAGATCATAAAACTGAATCTTGGAGACCTTAAAGTGCTGGAACAATAACACTGTGTTCCTAGCCCTGACCCTGGTTTTTCAGAAGATCCAAAATAGGGTCCAAAATATTCAGCCGGTCACTATTAATTGACATCCATGAGAAAAAGATGGAAATGACTTGATTATTTCAGGTGACAAGTATCTTACGTGGGTCGGCAAGTACAGGTCGTACACAAATCCCGAGTCCACATCAATGGCGTGAAATCCTACTAACGAGCCATAGATCACTTTTAACCGTTGTCCATTTTCAACTGTCAGGTCCACTGACAGTGGTTTGTGATGAAGTGAAGTGAAGGACTGAAAGAGAAAAATCAGGTATGTATTCCTAAAGCGTTGATAAGATTAACACCCGAGTGACTGGTTTTAGGTTCTTTTTATGATTATGATTTTATGATTATGACCTCTTTTCATGCGTACTAAATTTAGACGCAGGCTCAAATTCCTAAAAACGAGGCTCAAGGAATTATGTATCCAACTCCCACTGACTTTCATAGGGACTTGTGGCCCATCATCATTAAGGGCCTCTAAAACTCCCTCGTTTTTCAAACAAGGCCCATTGTAAGAACTTTTGAAATTTCCACCCTTTTCACTCATTTCCCTAACTTGAGGATGAGTGGGGGAGAACTTTGTTTTGGTATCCAAACATATTTTCAAATAAGATATTACAAAAACTGGTCACTTCTTGTAAAACCATATCTGAAGTATTTATGAGACAACTGGCATTTGCAGTTGTCTAAATGGTCTAAATTTTAAAAAGTGTATCCACTCACTCCTTAATTAAAAATAAATGTTACACAAAGCAACACAAGCAGAAACGGACAGAAAGTGATAATGGCATGTTCAAACCGAGATGGCAGTCTACTCACCTTGAAAGCCATAAATTTGTGATACGGCTTTGGAGCCCAAGCATAGACTTCGACGGAGTTTTTCAAAGCAACAACAAGAAATTTGATTCTCTCATATTTCACTGCAATATAAAAGGAAGAATTATTTTGCTTTCAGAGAGACACACATTGAAAATACTTGGGGCTCAGATTTGATGATTTTATACACACCCTAAAATTTCACAGAGATGATTTGTGGAAGGTCATGTTCAGTTAATTAAAGCATAAGAATGTGGCTTTTGATATTCAACATAAGTAACATTACTTACAATGAATATTTATTTGACTGTGAGCTTACAGGTCAAAACCTTTCAATGATACAGCCACTGTTTACTATTTTTGCTATGTAGCACCCAAATGGGTGCTAAGTACTTTGCATACAATCAAGACAAGTCAGTGCCTTAAAAAGAATCCGATACATGGTCCTGATCCCATAAACACATTTACACACAAGTAACATTACTCAGACTCAGGAGCACATAGAGGATGGGACTCAGGCAGTCACTTGGCAGATAAAGCCACCATAGTGGCTGCCTCCATAGGAAGGAGGCAATGCAAAACTATAATTATTTTAATGAAGCTGTGACTCATCTTCAGCCTGAGCTGCTTTCCAGCATTCAAACTTTTCACAGGTGGGTATACAGTGGCACAGACAGGTCTGTATCCTGCTTTTAAGTAGTATGTTAATGGCATTTGATAACAGTAAGCAAACTCTTCAGACTGGATACATGGGTCATGTGGTCATTTTCTATTCCCAGACTGGAAGAGCATAAACCCAGGGTTAGGCTGTCGCAATAAGTTACACCTACAGTCTGAGCTCGTGTTCATTTACTTTTCCATTATGGAAGCCTTCAGTGGGCAGAGGACTGGCCCTTGTATACCCCTTGGCTCTGTTGGTATCAAATAACTTTACAAATGGATTAGTCCTCACACCAGCCTGTAACAGGGAGCCAAAAGTTCCTGTTACTTTAAAGGAGAGAGCAGCAAATCAAGCTTGCTATGTGGGGGCTGGCACCTGGGTGCTAGAGAGCTAGCTGCCAGAAAGCAAGCAGCCCAGGGTAGGAGCTAGCACCTGGGGAGACTGTCCTGTAACTTGCTGCTCCATGGCAAGCAGCTAAGAGGCAGACATCTAGGGAGTCCAGAAGTGGAAGCTGTGAGCAGCTGAGCTAAGCCATAGCAAGGAAAGGCAAGCTGGTCATCAGGCCAAAAGGGAAACCCCAGAGCCACATGGTAGGAAGGGTTGGGACTTTGGAGGCATGTAAGACCAGCACCTGAGCCAGGCAGGTAGCAGGGAGAGGAGCTCCTGAGAGAGGAGGGCTGCAGGAGGCAGCTCAGCAGGCACTCAAGCCACCCAAGAGAGCTAGGACGAGAGGGCTCCAAGGGAAGTATGGCTTGTGGGGACACTGAGCCGGGGTGGGGAAGACTTTTAGCTTGCAAGGCAGCTTGCTAATGTTTATGTTGCATTCATGTTCTTATTAAGAACCAGAGGATGGGGCTGTGGCTACAGGGGAGATATGGAGGCCATGGAGGGGTGGCTGGTGGGCACTTAGCCTGGGGTCAAGGACCCAGAGGGCTGTGGGTTGAGGCTAAGAGAGGCCAGGCCAGTGACAGAAGTCTGGCCTGGAGTCAGAAGACTGGGGTAGTGAAAACAGCCTGGCCTGGGGTCAGGAACCCAGAAGGCCGAGGGCTGGGATAGGGCTACAGCCACCATGCGAGGGCCAGGAGCCCAGAGAACAGAAGGCGGGGGCCAAAGCCATAGCATGGATTAGGGCCAGACCCAGAGAAAAGAGAGGGCCTTGCAAGGGCCAAGGGGCCCAGTGGACAGCTTGAAGCACCAATCTGCGAAGCACGGTGTGGCTGTAGGGGAGGAAGGAGGTCACAGATAGCCCTTAAGGGCATAGACGAGATCAGGAGGGCTCTCACTTAGGGCTTAAAGGATAGGACTGGGGGCCAGCCAGGTACAGGAAGGCCAAAGCAGGCTGGGGCTTGCTCTGGGACCCTGGGGCAGCCTCCTTTCTACGATAAAATAATACCATCAAGGCATGGTAGGTGGGAGGAAGAAGGAGGGTTCTCTGAGGAGCCATGCGGTCACCAGGGTCATGGCCACGCATGGGGTCTGGTCCTGTTACACACCCCTATGAATGAAGCAAATATATTATATCCATACTAAGGCTCAGAGAGGTTACATCCTGTATCGCATCCGTATGGCACCAGCTGAGGATGGCAAAACTTATCCCACCACCAGTTCTGCACATCACTGGTCACGTTTCTTACTTGGCTGGTTTTCTATTGGCATTGGAGGTCCTAGGCCCACTTTGCTGTACAAACATAATGAAAATCCAGTCGTGAGGGACTTGGTCACCTAAATAAACCGACTCCACTTTTATTTCTATCTACTGAGATAGGAATCAGCACTAGCATTTGGCTGCAGAAGGGATCAGAGAGAAATGACTGGGTAAATCCTTTCTGAAATAATTGCTTTTAGGAAGGATTTGATGGGGAAAAAAAAAATTAAAACGCACATTAGCTTTGCTGGGTATGCTATCCCTCATCTCTCACGTACAGTTACAAGAACAGTGACAGACAGAGGCTACTTTTTAGGCTTTACTCTCATCTCAGCGTCCACGTGGAGGTTACCTCTCCATGCACTGGAGCAGTAGTGGATTCCCAGTGTTTTGAGATCACAGGCCACTTACAAAGGGAACAATTCTCCAAGTTGATTAACCTCACTGGGATCCTTCCCAGCAAATGCAGAACTCCGCACAGCAAACTGAGTCCTTCCTGTGTGCTTCATGTTAATTCTCAGCATTTGCCTTGGAAACAGAATGGAGCTTTACATCCTTACATATTCCCTTTCTTCCCATTGCACATTCAGTGTTTGCATTGAAAATTAGAGCCAGGCTCTCTAAAAGGATGCAGGTGTTACACAAGTGAGTGACAGCTCAGCACCGAGAGAAGAGTGAGGGCTGAGCCCATGCCACTCAGCCCCTCTACATTTTACACTGGTACCTAGAGGCAGTTCGGTGAGTGGATGGGGTTGGACAAGCCTGGGGTAGCGATGAGACCCTCCAGTCTAGGCAGAGAGAAGTAAAAACATCATTTTCTTCCTCTCTACGGAAAAAACCAGCCATAAGGGCAAAGGTCAGAACAAGCAAGGATTTGCCAACAGGAAAATAATAGCGTCTGCTCTCCCCAAACAGCTTGCAGCCAATTTTATAAGCAGCCAAGCTTGCTTTAGAGGCAAGTGGAGCAGGCAATTACATAGGGGGAGTGCTCTGCAAACTCCAAGGGCATCCCCACAGCCCCAGCAGGTGTAACCAAACTCTGCCCAACTGAAAGTTGCAAGGTGCAACTATTCTAATGGGCTTTTTGTCCAGAGCTTGCAGGGGGCACTCCGAGGGAGTGACGGTTTCTGTGGCTCAGAGACAGCCTTCTGCTCCAATGTTTGTTCAGCTGAGTTAAGGGATTGTATAACTCTCACTCATCCGCCCAGCAGTTACAAAGCAATGTGCATTTAAATCTAGGAACCCTTTATTTTTTTTTAAGTAAAACCTAAAAACAAGTAGCTAGAGCCAAGATAAATGGAGTTTCAGCAAGACTGCTATGAAAATAACTACAGGTTCCCATATATCATTTCACTTTTTCTCTCCAATTTAGTCATTGACTATGGCAATTTTAAAGTATTGTGCTGTAAAAGCAAAAGAAATAAGACAGAGTATAAGACCTCTGCCATTATCCCATCCTTCACAACCCCACAGACATCATTTTGCTACACTGCTTGGGGAGGTGCCATTTTAATACAGCTCCTTTAAATATAATCAAATCTATTTTATATTCTGCTCTAGTGCCCATCAGGGTGCTAACATTATAATAACATCACAACCTACTGGTGTTCATCTTCAAGAGCTGTTTGAGCCAGAGGCTGAATAAAGATTTTTCAGCTACTCTGATATTAACTGCATTTTATAGTCACTTAAGTGTAGTGTAACTTTAAAAATGTATATTTGGTTCTTGTATAATATACAACACAAGGGTGAACTGGAGAACACCCAACACAATCAGTTATCTGCAGACATCCCATAGATGCTGTATCTGATTTACCAGCAAGTATTCAGGGCTAATAAAGGAGATTGGTATTAGGGAGGTGAAAAATGTCAGTACAGATTGGATGCCAGCCGATCACAGAGCACTGAAATCATTGCCTGAGCAATGACACACAGCTACCATTCAGTTTAGCTAGGCTTTGCAGCTAATAACACCATGTTGTCGTAGTAATGGCTACAAAGGCAGGGACAATCTGGAATTAAAAGGAATGAAGAGTCCATGATACACAGCAGGGGAGTCTCAAGAAAGCTCAAATCCATTAAAGCCCATGCGTAATTTTTAAAGCCAGGTTAAAAAAAAAGGGTGGGGAGGAGGGGAGTGTTTGAGAAGAGCTGTGTAGAGAGATTTAGGAAGAACCAAATGAAGCTTACCGACTTTGTAGTGTACGCAGCCTTCCAAGTCTCCCACGGACACCCAGCCTTGTCGCTTCTCCACTTCCGGATCGTTGTGCAAAATCTTGTTTCTTAACCATGATAAATAATAAACCCGCAGCTTATTCTTTTTACCTGACATTTACAGGAGAGAAGGTGAGATATACTATTTTAATTCTGTGCAGCGCAAACCTGCAGTATTCATTTGCTGGAGCTTATATGATCCAGCGCAGGGAGCTTTTACTGTTACAAGCTGGGCCATGTGAGAAGAGAGGCTATCAGTGCAGAAAGTAATACTGTGGTTTGTGTTGACATCTTACATAGAGATTGATACACCAATGACATGTCAGCCCTCTCCATATTTGCACTTATATTTTTTGCCTCTTTTCCAAGTTTTCATGCAACAGTCTTTCTTCCACCATAGAATTTTTTTTTCATTTGCACCTAAAAAGGCTCTCCCAGGGCAAAGGGAGAATTACAGACATTTCCTTAAAAAGCCATTCTGATCAGATACATTTCTTTAGCTCTGATTACTTTACAGCCTCTTGTGATAACATCTATTCTCTTTTCCTGGTTGAGGTATTTATTTCATCCTTCTTTACCTTTGGATGTCAGAGGCATATAAGGTCTATAGCAATCTAGACTCTGGAAAAAGGCTCCAGATGTTGCATCACATGGAAATTTGGACATAGGCCATCAGGGAAGTATAGTTTTCACCTGTGCTACATATGCTGTGTCCAGTCAGCACATTAAAAGAAGCTAGTTCGGCCCTATCCGTGCGACCTTCTGATCCTGTAAAGCACTGACCATCCTTAACTCCCCCTAAGGTCAATGGAAGTCATAGACCTCAGCAATTCTTGCAGTCTTATGTACACAGGGGATGCAGATGTTGTTTTGGTTAAGTAACACAGCACTGATACTAGTTTGCAGGGCAGGGAATGGCTTGATTTTGTAGCTTTTTGGCTGTACAGTAATATTATATAACAAATAAACCCAGGCTTACTCAGAAACAATGAGATGATTGTAGCCAGTAAGTTTTAAGAGTCCAATACGCAGGCCACATCCAGACAAGTAGGGGTATGAACTGGCAGCGGCACAAATAGAAGTTGTGGCCGCTGCTTTGTGCCTGAGTGCACGCCCCTGCGTGTGTGCTTTGTTGAGGGACAAATTGTCCCACTGTGGGCAAACTGCCCTTGCCCAGCTCTTCCCAGCTCTTCAGCCAGGGAGAGCTGGAGGCTGGGCCCAGCATCTGTGCTGGCCTCAGTGGTATAAATTGGTGGCCTGGTAGTGTGCTTGGAGCAGCAGGAGAACAACTCAGACAGCACAGAGGCCTGGCTGGCAGCCAGAGCATTGCTCTGGAGGGTCAGGCCTCTGTTTGATACACACTTTTTTTGCGTGGTTTGTGCCGGTGTTTTTTTTTCCAGTGACTTTTTTTGCTACCAGGGAATCCCAGGAGCAAATTTTGCCACTGCATTAGAAATTTGTAGCATGTTTTACCATTTACTGCACGCGGTTTGTGGCACCACAAACCGTGCGCCCCTGCTCGTCTGGATGCAGCTGCTTTGTATATCCCCACAGACCATTTGACATATTAAACAGGTAGTAAAATGTCCTGAATCTCCTCTGAATCTGAAACGAGGAGGTCTTAGCAAGTGATGACAATACAAATGTACTTTCCTGTGAACAGCTCCCTTATGGTGTCCTACAGGAATCAAGTGTATAACCTACTTTACAACCTAATTCTTTGTAATTTCTTCCCACCCCACAGTGGAACAGCTACTTTTAGACAGCGAACAAACCTGAGATGGTAATTAGCACATTGAGTCCTTCCAGAACATCCATTTGCTGGAATCGTCTCCTTGAAATCAGTGAGTAAACTCGTCCTTGACCACTTCTGTCCAGCAGCCACAGCCCATTCTCCGTGCCCACTAGTAAGTTTACTCCTGTCAATAGATGAAAAACAACCATAAATCATCTGCTGAATCACAGCCCGTTTCAACTCTAATTGCTTTTCTGTAATTGATTCCCTTCAGTCTTCTGTTTCTTAACTCGACTCGTATTTTCTCCATCGTTATTCAGTCAACCTCCTGATCTAAGTGACTTAAAAAATCTGATCCTCTAAGGATACACTCGGGCCCCTCCCTAGCATAATATTTAAGTACCCCTGTAATTTCAGCATAAGTACTTCCGATGAAGTCAACCTGTACTTAAAGTGCAAGGAAAATGTTTTGTGGGTGAGAACGTCCAACACCGACTGTGACCATCACACAATTTTTACTAACCCTCTCAGTATTACGGAGGATGATTTCATTGTCCCTTTGGATGTACAAACCAGCCCCAAAACTTCACCCTCAAATTCCATGAGATGTGCAGAACGCAACAGAAAAAGGTAACAGATGCTAGGAAGTGGGTTTTTCAAGAGTAAAGTATTCTGTGTTTTTAAAGATAGTTCTGAATATCAAATTAAAGGAATTAATTCATCCAAAAACTAATTGCTCCCACAGAAGTTAAGGCTCCAGTGAACTGCTGACATAAACTGATTTACCCGGAACAAGAAATCTGTTTGGCTGGCACGATCAGTACATTTCCTAATCGGTAGGTTCTACTGGAAATAATGAAACAGCATAAGGTATCGCACTGCAAGATGCAAACATTTGTATTGGCAACACTCTGCCGAGGACCTGGCACTCTTCAGCCTGAGCACGCACATAATTACAGACCTTGCTACGCAGCTCTGTTCTTAATTTAAAATCTTGGCCTTCTTTAAACACACATGAAGCAGAACCCGTGAAGCTGTAAACTGGAAATTTGCATTTCCTTTGGATAATGTTTCTCCCATTTTATTCATAAATTTTATTTTTCATTTCAAGCTCAGGCTCAACTGAAGGGAAAATTCTGTGTCAGCTTCTCGGACCTCATGCTTTTTTTGTTAGATGGATGATTAAAACAATCTGAGCATATGGGCACTGAGAAACGGGGCCCAGGTCCTTACTGGTTAAACTGGGCAACTCCACTGGAATTAGATTGGCACCAACTGAAGATATGGCCAGAGGTTCCCTTTGTAAAAGGGTGATCCTACAAGAGATCCCTCTTGGGAAGTCAGTGAAAGCAGGACTGATGTTTTCACAGGATCAAAGTAAGACAAGAATATTGATCTGTGCGAGTCTCTAGCTGATAACGTGCCCACAGAAAGACTCCATGGAGCAGGTAGTAGATGTGAGGGCAGGGCACGAACTGCAAAGGTTTTACATGTGGAATTACTGCCACTTGAGGGATCACTTGGCAAACCTCTGCACTTCGTTCTACTAAGGAAGATAAACTAAGTATCATGCAACTCACTGTGGGAATTTCTCTGACAAGACCTTGAAAACCTTGATCCTATGGGAGGGAATTATGATCCTTTGGCTTTTTCTATGAGTAAGATATTAATTCTGCACCCTAACCAATGTGTCCTCCCACCCTGCTGCAGGGAACTCAACAGGAATTCATCTGGCTTTCACCTTCCACCTCCGGGGTGGCTTCAACTGAACGGTGTGTAGGCATGTAGCCAATGAATCACTTTGGAACAAACAATACAATAAACCAATGTAAAATCTTAACTTAGCAGGCACTGTCAGAAATACGCTCCCTATCTGTTTTTTACCTGTACATATACCTGTCTGCATCTAAGCTTACCCCACAAAGCAGCACAAAGGATCTCCGAGTTAAATTTCTTCTTGTATTTGCGAATTTCTGGACTGTCGCTCTGTGGACGGATATTGGTCGGGTTGACGTTGACAACAGAGCCTTTCCTTGCGTTTTCTCTCCTGACAGGTTCTGGTTTTGCACTAGATGCTGGGAGAAAAGACATACAGAGTCATGAAAAATGGAAGCCACCCGTAACACTGTTTTCAGCGGTGGCAGATGACAGAACAAGGAGCAATGGGCTCAAGTTGCAGCAAGGGAAGTTTAGGTTAGATATTAGGAGAAACGTTCTCACAAGGAGGGTGGTGAAGCATTGGAAGAGGTTACCCAGAGAGGCTGTGGGATCTCCATCCTTGGAGGTTTTCAAGACCCAGCTAGACCAAGCCTTGGCTGGGATGATGTAGCTGGGGCTGGTCCTGCTCTGAGCAGGGGGTTGGACTAGATGCGACCTCCTGAGGTCCTTTCCAGCCCTCATTTTTTATGGTTTTATAAACACCTCACATATGAATTGCTTGTAGCAAGTTAAAAGCTACTCCAAGGATCATCGTACTTCAACACTTTCCACAAAACTTAAGATAGCATTAGCAAGAACCATATGTCTACACAGTTTCTGAAGTATGCATAAATAAGTGTTTTACTAATGCAACGACAGAGTGGGACATACTCCATCAGGAACGTGGGCAGAACAGTTCACTGAAATCCAGCACTGTCAACATGGTTTCAGTAAGTAACTAGAAAATTAAGGTTTTAACTGCCAAAAAAGAAGCGTCCTTCTTTTCTTTGCAACCAGCTAGCCATGACAATTTACAAAAAAAGGAAACACACTCACGAGAACTACATGTTGATCCCACGGGACTGGTGGGAGGGGAGATTTGTAGAAGCCGAGGGTCTATGAATGAAGTAAATGATGCTGTAGATGATGTACTGCTTTTTGAGGGGGTGCTTTCACTGCTTGATGCCTGCAATGAAAAACAAGGCCAGCTTGATATTAGGGAAGCAGACATTATGCATTGATGCCAGTATATGGATACTAGATCATTAGATGCAGACACTAATTCTGCAGCCAAGTTCTACAGTACAAATTCAATTCCTGCATAGGAAGCCTAAGGAAAAAGTTGGGACAAGGCTCCTCGCCAGGCACAGCACTGCAATGAAATAACTGGCCCCAAGGGGAAGACTAAGGGGAAGAGGCACCTCACCGGTCAATCCCTCACTGCTCCCTGATTTGGAGCAGGGCATTACTCAGACTTTCCAAGGAGGATACTGCTGTGGTAGCCAGTGCCCTTTTTGGAGGATCTCTCCCATGATGGAGTATTCCTTGCACCCACTAACATGCTCTCTCTCTCTCTCTCCCCCCCTTTCAAGCCACCCTTGGGCTGGTTCTGCTAGCAATTTTCCATTGATGTTGCTGATGCACGGTTTTTCAGTCCGTGCCCTATTTGCATAGTGCTTAGTGTTACAGAGCACAGGGAGGATGAGTCACTAAGGCAGGCACTAGTGCAGGGCTGAGCGCATTTCACCGTGGGAAGTGGGGAAAAGAACAGTAACTGCCAAACCATTTTTTGCTTGTGCAGAAGAGGAGTGACAGGAAGGAGATGAAGAGCAAGAGGGACAGAGGGATGGGAAGAATGGATGGAGGAACAGATTCGCAAGTTCCTTCAGTCATGGCTTTATGGCCTCCCTGTAGAGCCTGGGACTGCTGCCAAGGAACAAGCCTTGCCCAGTCTCTCCTGCTCTGCATGTGCACACAGTGATGAGAACTTTGCAAACTCCTGGGCATGTTCCCCCAGCACAGTACTCAGTCCCCGGCCCCGGCCTTGTGCTCAGGACCTCTCCAAGCCGTCTATGCTCCCAATTGCTGAGGCCGGCCAAGCACAATGCCGGGCTGAGTGGGTGGGAACCTTTTTGGCATTAGTCCCGGGCTCAACGGGGAGGCAGTATAGACATTGCCTCAGAGAAGAGAGGGGTCAGAGGTAACCGGTCTCTCCAGAAAGAGCGGCTCCAGGGAACTGAGTCGAACTCTGGGTCCCTTTGCCTAAGAAGAAGCGAGGGCTATTGCAGTGAGTCTTGAAGCTGGAAGCTGTACCTTATTATTCACGGATTTGTTCTGGGCTCCCTGACTATTCTGCGTAACCTTTTGCTGGTTTGCTGAGGAGTCAGAAATCTGGCTTTGCTGGAGGAGATCTGGCAGGAGATAGTTCTGGTTGTTTATGCTCCAAAGCCCTTCGTGGGTGCTGGAACTTTGTTTCGCTCCAAATTTATCCTGCACAGGAGAAGAGGTTTGGAAGTTACAACTCATTGTCTGGCACACTTGCACCCTATTGTGTAACATGTGGAACTGTAACTCGGCCTAAGATCACCGATGTCAGATCCAGGATCTTAACTCAAAAGTGTCTTGATCCCAGCATTGCATTACACCAGGGTTCTTCATTAAACCTTTCACTTATATTAATTGCAAGGTTTCGTTATAAAAGTGTCACATTCATTCAAGATGGGTCAGCTTTGCCAACAAAAGGCACTTTCGTGTTGCAACATTCCCTAACAGGACCGCAGCCCATTGCTAACAGGCAACTGCATGTAACTTAGGCAAGTTACAAGCCATTGCATAAGCAGGACCTAGAGATATAGCAGGGCAGAAGGTGACGGGGTCAATGGTCATCACAAAAAAACCCGAGGACAGAGAATCCAGGGCCACCAGTTCTCAGCTAGAGGAAGAGACGCAGCCTGAGCTGGGATCTGTAAACGGTCATGGGAAGGGCACGGTGCACTCCAGATGGCAAGGACAGTGTGAAAGGATGCACCCCCCAACTGTGAAGTGTCAAGGAGAAGGTTGGAGCTGAGGACCAAGGTCATTTCCTGAGATACAGGAAAGGATGAGATGCTAAATTTCACATCAGATATTTCTTCCTTTGTTTTATCAAGGCAAAAAACCACAAGAGCCCAATTTCTGGCTAGCTGAATCCAAGGCAGTTCTCAGGGCAGTTCACTGCCTGTGACAAACAGCCTGCTGAAACCTTATTGAATGCCAGCCAATATATCTGAAAACAAAAGGAAGTCATTTTAAATAGAAACCATTTTCCATTTAAAAGTCAAGTAATTAATTGGAAGTTAAAGGGATGCCATGAATAATTTTCTTTTCTTCTTGATTGTGTTTTCAAAATTCATCATTTATTTATGATTTTCTCTTGGAAGCAGGGCCCTCGGTGCTCTTCCCCTAAAAGGGTTCTTCATGGGGTGCGGGGCGGGGGGAATGCCATCTAATTTTTTCCCCCCAGGTCAAAGGACCAAATGACTAAAGCTCAGTGGTCTAGCTTGGGGTTAGAGAACTGATGCCCTCTTCCTAGCTCCGTCACCGATGTCTCTGAGACGGCAGTCAGGATGTTCAATCTCTCTCGGCTTCACCTTTACCCTCTGCTGAATGAGAACAAATTCACTCAAGTTTGAAAAGTGCTTTAAAGGGATGTATAAAAGAAAGGTGGCTCCACAAATGCAAACATTGCCCTTATTAGCGTTTGCGTTTCCAAGGCAGTGACAGAGAATATAGCTTGCTGCAGTGGTTTGATTTTACTTGATTGTGTCTCTGCCTTATACCCACAAGACTAGCCTGTGCTCCGGAAGCAGCGGGTGCCTGTAGACATGGGGGAAGGCTGCTCTGGTGTGCTGCAATTACAGCGCATCAGGACAGATTTCATTCATTGATTAATGGAGTTTGCTGGAGCATGCCAATTAGTACACCCCGGCAGCCTCCACGTCTCCTGTATTAGCGACGAGCTTTAGTTAAAGCGCCCCTGCTGCCATTTTGATATGTGAGAGGCTGTGGGCACTTTAATTACAGAGGCTCTAATTAAAGTGCCCTCCCCCCAGAGCACGTGTAAAAATGCCCAGTGTTACCCTGGTAAAGCAGTGGAGCTGAACCCAAAGAGGGCAACTGAGAGAGCACCACGATGCTTTGTGGGCTTCCTTTGTCTTTAAATGAACAGGCCTGATGTGATTCTCCTTCAGGCAATATTTTAAGAAGTGAGAAGATATTTTTCTCTATGCTGCAAAGGTTATAAAGTAGGTCAAGGCTGTCAGCTAGTGGCAATAATCCAAATGATGTATTATTATTGATAGCAGTGCTTCGTTTAGACTCTGCTAAATGAAAGGCTTTGTGCCTTTAATAAATGCGTTGATATGAAAAGCTCCTATACCCGGAAAGTAACTAGTCTATGAGTGGATTATTATAAGGAAAAAAAAAACCTGAAATAGGACGTCTTTATTTTAGTGTTTGTACCTATACTTTGCAAATGCAGATCGAGACTTTACAGGAAATGCCTGACTGCTGTTGAGAAGAAATGGAAAGGGCAGTCCTCACGTGCGTTGGCAGTTATGAGGGCTCTGATTCCCCTACACATCATACCCACTGCCGCAGCACGGCCAAATTACCTTCTGCTCCACAACGATGCTTTGAGGTTTCAGTTCAATCCCATCCGGAGCTCTTGTCCTTGAGAAATCTGCCGCTCTATTACTTAGCGGTTGCCTGGTAACAAATTCCAATTAATGAGCAGAACCAATCCAAGAGGAAAAAAAACCCACCCAAAACACAAACATTTTCAAAGTAACTACTCATAATTAACAGTTACCAGCTACACTTTGATATTTCTTCTTCCATGATTAGCTTGTGCACATATCTACAGAGACTTTATGCTGATGCTCACTTGCAAGTAGAACCCCTTCCTATCTTGAGAGATTACTTTAGTTTCCCCCCGAGTTTCCAGCATCATTTTGTCAAACATCATTTCACTTAGGCAACTGATATTTGGTCCTTAACTATGTAACGTTGTCCAGAACCAGCCTTCCTACCCTGAAGAAAAATCTCTTAGAAGGTATCGTGCTTTGTCCCACTGGGACAACTACAACCAAATGAACAGCCAAGACTGGAAACAAATGGGGAAAACACCTATTCTTATAGCAAAAGTTGGCCACGAATGATCACTATTTCCACAGGGCACTTTTGTTCAAGCACAGTTTATTGACCTAAAAGCTATGGCAATGGTCGATTACCCAGCAAAGAACTGTCCCCATATTTGTATACGGTGTTTGTGCTACTGCACTCACATTATTACAATCCATTAGGCTTATTTTATTTGTTTTTTCCCCCTGGTGTCTGTAAATTGCTTGAATTCTGGATCCTGCTGTGAAGTTTTCCACTACACTAGTTGCATTGCATCACTATTGGTGGGAGACACTTTTTGCACTTAAAGGCAATAACTGAGGCGGCAGGTCAGTGAAAGCGGCCGTTATACTGAAGAAAAACAGAACTGAAAGATGTGCGGTGATTTTCTTTTGCCGGCAGGGTTAAATCAAACATTTGCATATATAATAAAAATGGAATGAAGCACAATGGGACAGGGGAGAGTTTACTGAGGATTATTGAGATTGCTATTATGAAGAAGGCGAGCAGGATTTGACCTTCCAAAATATTAATATCCACTTTTATTAACTAGGACCAAAGAAATGCAGAGGGACTCCCTGTTTAAGATTTGTATGCAAGTTGCCTACGTTCAGGCTGACATATGAAATGGATCTTTCAAAATTAGCCATAGGAAATCCTTTGATTTAGAGGGATTTGGAGTTATTTGAACACTACACGTGTCCTAGGAGGACGTATTCTCAGTGAAGTGGGGACATTATGCAGTGCGGTAAACACGTACGTGCACTGGACAGTCATATAGAGAGCTTAGTTTAGGTAGGTCCCATGCATTGAAGTCCTTTACTAAAAAGAGAGTGGACACATCGTGGCTAATCTCACACATACGCACAACAGAAAACTAGCAGCACATGCGACTGCAGAAGGCGTGGGGAAAGACAGCTGCCCTCGTTCTGGCTCTTGTGGGCACATACACAGAGGTTGTTCTTCAGAGGACATCCCTATGCCTCAGCATCAATGGACATGGCTTATTCATGCCTTCTCTGAGACAGAACATATTATGTGAGCTGTGGCTCTGTCTCCTTTATACTCAGCCAAAATATGATAGCAAAGCAGCTTTGCAGTCTAATTAGGGACACGGAAATATTCCCTCTGTGAAATGGCCAGCTAGACTCTGGCCTTAAGTGTTTCTTCCAAAGCCCACACAAGTGCATGAAAAGACTCCCACTCTCTTAACAGGGCTCTGGAGATGCTTTATAACACAGGAAAGGTTTTAACCTAAGAGCGGTGGCAATGGAAGTTTTCCAGGCCATGAACAGTTTCAGGACTGGCTACAGATTTTACTTTGACCCTCCCCCATCCCTAATTTCCTCTATCCAATTAGAGTTAATCAGGGTATGTTTCCCGCAGGATCTACTTTCAATTGAAAGTTTGCTCAGCCGAGGTGGAGGGGCTCAGTTAATAGGCAATATGACACTTCTGATTTTACAGAAGCTCTTGTTATGGCTCCAGGTATACAAAGACAAAGCGCATGTGAGGGTCACGCTGTTCTGCTCCTTTCACAAAATGCCCTGTAGCACTCAGTCATCAAAGCCATGTACTAATTTATGTAGATTTAAAGCAGCGATTCTTAAACAGGGTGCTGCAACACCCAGGGGTGCCTTGAGATCCTTTCTAGGGTGCTATGGGAAGCACACAGTGTTAGCACTATTCGGCTGTATCCAGACGAGCGCAGCTGCTTGTTTCCCCGGGGGCCAGTAGCAGTAGCATGGCATCTTTCCCAGAGGACAAGCAGCTTGCATGGCATGGGTGTTCCCCAAGGACAAGTAGTAGCAGTACAAGGTATGCTGCTGCTATTTGTCCCTGGGGAACACCTGTGCCATGTGCGCTCTGGCACATGGTAGGTTGCCCTGGGTGGGGTAGGGGAGGCTGTGGCTAGCAACTATGCTGGATCCAGCAGCCTTACCTGGGGTCCTGGGGGCCCTGGGGAGATGCAGTCGAGGCATTCCTCCCACTGGCAGCATGGCTCTGCTGGGCCAGGCTCCTGTTTTGAGCAGTGCATGCTGCTGCACCTCGCTTTTTTTGCCGTAGGTTTTTCAACCCAGGGATCTCCCGGGGTGAAAAACCCCACGTGCTGCAAGGTAGCAGCGTGGGGCACACCGGCATGTGTGGTGCATGGCGTTACAGACAGGTCCCGGTGCCACATACCACATGTCCGCGCTCATCTGGACGCAGCCTTAGGTGTGCAAACATGATTCACAAGATAAACTCAGAGATTTCAAGAAGGAATCCATATTGTTAAAAATGAGCTGTTCTGGTATTTCTTATTTCCTTGAAATAGAAGAATTGCTCTATTATAGTCAAAAACAGAGTGCCAACTAAGAGCTGACATTTTCCAAAGGGTGCCTTGAGTATATCAAGGGGTGTCTTCAGCCTAAAATGGTTGAGAACCACTGACATAATGTGACCGTGACAAGGCACTTCAGAATGATTCCAGCAGGAAGGGGCCACAAAACGTTAAGGCTTAAGTAATGTAAATGTCATAGCAAGGCAATACTTCTTTTCTTCTTCAGATTTTCTGAGGTCAGCTTATGATGGATTAAAAAAAAAATCCTTTTTCAAATCATTGTGGGTGGGTTGGAGGAGAAAAATTAGAGAAAACAAATCATTCAATTAAAATCACTTTCAGGTGGCTCAAACAAGTGTCGCTTTCTATATATTTCTCCTCTTCCTCCCACTGTGCCTTGAAAATGGACTCAAAACACACGAATAGGGAGCATATGCAGGCCTGAAAACTCTGCTTTCAGAGCAGCCCAGTGGAAACAACAGGTAATAAGCCAAACAATTGCCTTGCAAAGCAAGTTATAAATCTCTTCATCTCTTCCTGTCGGTTGACTAAACCCTGTACCATCAGGTTAGACCAGAAGCAGTCCCATCCCAGAGAGCTCTGTGCGACTGCGGTACGTTTTGAAAACACCCTAGAACATGAATTAACTAGGCAGCTTCTTTGAAAGAAAATCAGAAGATGCTGGAAAGAATTTGGTTTGTAGTTTCAAACAGCATGCTTCATTGATTGATCATTTTGCTCTAAGTCATTTAGAATAGCCATTTCGTTTCACTCAATTAATTCTCAGCAAACTATACATTTTGAATGATTGGTAAGCACCGCAGTCAAAAAAAAAAAAAGAAAAGAAAGAGAGTGCGCATGTGAGTGTGAGCTGGAAGCTACAGAAGAATATGTCATTGTAAGACCAACTTGGTAAAAAAATTGCAAATCCGAGATGTATGATCTGATAACTGCAATAATTCTGCAGCACTCAAATATTCAGAAAATATGATTGATGAGATTCTAAACTGGTGGAAATACAGTGCACTGAGTTCAGTGGAGCACTGCACAGTTATCGCTGAAGATGTGGGCCTGGTTTTCCTTCAATACTTAGAAATATATAAGAAAAGCAAAAAACCCCAACCTTGTGTGATTTACATCATCATCATCACTGCTGCCTACTTCATCACTCGATGATGAATATTCTGCTGCTTTCCAGAACGAGTTGGCGCCGTCCTTTCCCTTGGCAAAGAAGCCTGGACTCTGAATAAAGGAAATTCAATTGCATTTTTCCAGTGCAAAACCACAGGAGCAACCATGTCATTGCACTTCCAATTGGTGCCAGCATAAGTAGTTACCATACCTTTTATGCTGCGAATATTTATTAAAAAGATAAGACTCTTCAATGGTACAAAACTGAAGCTTGAGATTTCAAAAAGAATAATGAGCTAAACTGAAATGACTGCAATCCCCTAGCAATGGAATGTGGTTAATTTTAACGAAGATATTAAATCAAAGGCTCAAACATCTCACTGTATTTTAGCAGGGCATCCTCAGATTCATTAGCAGTACAGCTGCTGCTCATCTGATCTGTTTAAAAAAAATCAGCTACATCTCAGTTCCTGGGGGACAATCAGGCTTCGTCTTCATGCTATTTAAAAGAGGAGTTCTAATGCCTGTGATGAAAATCCTTGAAGGGAAAAGCATTGTGCACAGGAAGAACATGAAATGTCCCACTTCAATTTTGCTGGCGCGTTCTCACAAGCCCATTGAGCCGTGTCTGTTCCTCCAGGGGTTTGCAGACAGCAACTTTGGTAGTGGCTAAAGCCAGCATTCAGCCCTAAATTGGAAGGACCATCTCTAGTGAGATTCAGTGGCCAACGCCCCCTGAGCCCTTGGCTTCCACTGTGTCTGTGATCCTTGACACCACTCATTCGGATCGTAGCTTTGATGCTAATCTAGAGGGAGATCAGCTGAGAGCACAGCAGCACTATTTAACCCTGCATGTGGTAAATGGATGAGGTAGTGATGAGGGAGAGGTGAGCTTAAGGGCAGCCTCATTACCAGAATCTCTGAGATCCTCATCATCCTAAAGCACTCATAGCCACAACATCTCTGTAAGACAGAGGCGGGTCATTCTCAGTTTTATACATGAGAGCTGAGACTACGGCTCAGCGCGGATTTAGGCACTCCCGTCACACAGGGGCTCTCAGTTCTCCCAAGTCATCGACAAGCATCACTGCACCTTCCTCCTCCATCACTAATGGATCTTACAAACTTTAGGACACCACCGCCTTGCTTTAAATTTGAAGTGCGGTCTGGCTCTGCATTACTTCAAGCCATCGAGACCCTTCCCTGCAACTTTTAAAATACCAACCATTCCACTTCTAATCTCTTGCCAAAGGCACTATTAGCTCCAGTTACCTGAAGTGAGAGGCAGCCAGCAAACCTTACAAGGCTGATTTAACAAATAAGACACACACAGAAAGTTCCACTTTACATTAATGGCATACTATCTATGTCTTGTGAAGGGTTAATAAATTATCAAGCATGTTATGGCCGGGAGTGGCATATGTTCAAGCTGGTTATAAGCCTGGCAGGACAACACGTTCCAGAAAGTTATAAGCCATGTCTATCAGCCACCTCGTTACCTTTGGCTTCAACAACAATTGATTAATCATTTATTTAAACACAGGTTACACTTGTGTTAACCCTTTCTAAATATCTGCGCCATAGAAACTGTGGGCAAAACAGAAATAGTATTGATAGTGAAAACCACCCCCATAAATGCGACTGAAACCTGGGTCAGATGAGGGGTGTTTTCAGACTTCTTGCACCGCTGCACGTGGTTGGGGGACAGGGGCTTCTCTGCCTTGGACAGTCCTTGATTCCCTGCAAAAGAGTTGTAGACAGTAGCGTTAGGGTTTCGTTATCAGAGAGAGCTCTCTGTCTGGCTGTATTATTCTGAAATCTAGTGGAGAGCGATGCACTTCTGCAAGGGGTGAGACGAGCCCTGTGGAAACCACACAGCCACTGCGTATGGTGGAAGACAAGCAGATCTGCACGCAGGAACCGAGCACGGGTCAGAAAGAACATGCCGGGGCTGGGACTGATGTGTTGGCCTCCACAAGCCTTCACTGTTCTCTTCTGTATATGAACTAGGGATGGAAGTGGACCGCATGCAAACACAGAAGTGCTTTGTGCAAGGGTGGGACAATATAGCCTGTACACGTTAGGATGCAATACCCTCATTTGTATACTGAGGCAGTTTGATGATCATCATTATACGTGCATTTTCTATTTGATTCCTAGCTTGTTACCAGTCGCTGTTTGAATCAACTATGCTGCAAGATCAGTTCAACTGTATTTACAGCCCTTTTCACATCACATTCACTGTTCCTCTGGGTTTGGAACAGTAACAAGCTCTTCCTTGAACATCACTTGCCAAAATAGCTGTAATTTAATTGCACTTAAGCACCCAAGGAGACTGTTTAAACCGCAGGGGAGGTTTTCTATTCTTTCCATAGCTGGTGAGGCTTGCATTTCTCCTGACCAGAATAGCACATGAGTTACACATCATGCAAGGCAGAATTAGGCCACTGCATGATTGTTCATCGCTAAATTTTTATTCAAACATAAAATGACCTAACAGCAAAAGAAAAAACCCGTGTATTCTTCTTGAAGCAAAATGCCCCTACTTTGGTTACTCATTTATAGCAAAATAGCCTTGACTGTAGAAATCTAATAAAGAAGCAATTTTTCCTTCATTTAGCATATGCTTTAAATTACCAAAATGAACGTCCCTTTAAAAATACTTTTTTTTTTTTGTCTTTTAATGACATATGGAGTTCATTTCGGTGAGTATCTGAACATTTTTACTTTACCAAAATGGGACTGGTTTTTCCTGCTTTATGATAACACACGTTAGCACAAGTGGGTTTAAAATGCCACCATTTTATAGCGAGTATACACGGACAATCAGGTTCAATTAATATAAATGGATTCCAGACACAACCGTCACAGACTACTTATTTTTATACATAAAATTATATGATATAATTTAATGTATTATATATAATATAATATAATAATTGTTTGTGTGTATAATTAAAATACATTTAGAGGCAACAAGAGACGAATAAAGCTGCCAAGCTGCCTACTTTCTCCTCAGGGCCCCAAGCCAGCTGGAGTTTCAAGCCACTTATGTAGAAGGAATCAGACTTTGTCATAAATTGGCATTAACCTCACATTTGCTGTAATCATGGGGTGAGCTATGTGAGTCAACATGAACAAGTCATGATACAACACCTCCCATCAGCTTGCAGTTTGCTTGCACTTCATGTGGTTGCTTCTATCTCCTACGTTTTGCCCCTTTCCCCCATTCCACTCTGTTTTTAATAAATTAATTATCATACACTGAAATAATTTTCAGAAGATGGTGAACGAGAATCCTCATGTTTTCTTTAGCCAACATGATATCAGAGTGCAGAAGCATTAATGTGCAACAGCTGCTAAACGGCATCATCTCGTTAGCAAGCAATGCAATAAAGTAGCACGAGGTTAGGAAGAAAACACCAGCGAGTCAGCATTCGCCTTCTAATTGGGCCAATCTACCTTCTGAACCAGCTCTGCTGACTTTCAACACGGTGGATAAATAAAAACACAACTGATTTTTTGTTAACTTCCTAACTGAGACCGTTCAAATGTCCTGCCTGGAAACAGGCTCACAGGCAATTTTTGGACTCAAAAAAAAGAATTTCTCTCTTAGGAAAACAGGCCAGGAAACCCAGAAAGCAATCAGAGTCTTTTCTGTACCAGGTATGCAATTAAAAAAACCCACAGTGTAGAGATAAGAGATTTCACAGCCAGGATTTCACGCAGAAGGAGCCTTGCATATCTTAACTGATAAAGCATTGACCTAAGAATCACCTGAGGCTGATCTGTTGCTCTGTTGAGATCCCACCTCCCATTGCTTGCTGGTCGGAGAGCTGCTGCTGCTTAGTTTCAGAGCATGTCCCCCCAGGGACGGCTGGTGGGCACTGCTAAGCAAAGGAAAAATCCCCATGTCAGTATATTTTGTGCTTCTGTTCCAAGGCTTGAAAGCACTTATGAACATTAATGAACTCATGCAAACACCTCCTCACAGTAGTTATTAGTCCTATTTAGAAAGGAAGAAATGGATGTGTAAGGAGATAAACTGACTTTTCTAAGGTGATGATAAAACAAGACCTAGAAATCACAGGACCAGGACTGCCTAACTCGCAATACTACAGTTTAACTATCAGCTCATGTTGCCCTTCTGTACAGAATCATATAATTCTTAAACAGAGAACACTTACTACTCATGCAAGTTACCTGAGATGATGTTTTCCCACTTCAGCTAGTCAAGAGTAAGTGTTTTGAAAGCAGGCCTTCCTGCTTTGTCATGTCAGCTTAATCTGCTTTCCATTGGGACCACAGCACTGTACCTTTTTGAAATAAGGGCATAGCCATTTGGGCAGACAAACTGGGGACAATGTTCCAGCACTAGGCTCTGTGCAGTGTGGGATTTGGGGCCAAACTAACACATTTCTAAAGTTCTTCTGCCCATCTCATCATATATCTGGGCATTTGTGAGCCAGTGCCATTTTCAAGCTGGTGACGGCTGCAGGCACCAGTACAGGCAGTCCTCGACTTACAACGTTTCGAGTTACAATGGTTTGCACTTACAACGTTTATAAATTGACACCCTGTTTCAACTTTGTGATGTCAGTTTTGACTTTACAACACTTGATCTGATGCGACGCCACGCCAGCAAACTAGTTCACTGCGTCACCCATCTCCTTGGAGAACATCTGTCCAAACTTGCTTGGGCACTTTCTTTAAGAAAGCAGAGGAGACTCCAGAAAAACCTGCAGGCAACACTCCTGAGAAGGCTCCAGCCAAGAACCCCTCAAAAAGTCCAGCCAAGAGCCCCTCAAAAAGTCCAGCAAAGTCATCTCAAAGAAGTCCTTCCAAATCAATATGATTGCTATTTACAATACAAATGCATTAATGTAGCTATATTATTAATCTATAATTGATTAAGTACAAAATTTTGGGTTATTTTTGGTGAAAATAGGGTATCAGGGCTTTGGTTCAGGAACCAATCCCCATTTATAACATTGTTTCCTATGGGAAAAATGGTTCCGAGTTACGTTTTGACATAAGATGCATTTTTCAGGAACCAATTATGTCGTAAGTCCGAGCACTGCCTGTATCACAAATCAGAGCTCACATTGTGCATACACCGAGTTATGGACAACACACAGATCTCCAGCACTTGCCTAGAGCCTGATACACACTAGCCATAGCATGTATTGTTCTACATCTCCCAAAGCCATTTACAAGAGTGCCAAGGTGATGTATAATACGCTGCCAAATGACCACGGAAGAAGTTTTCTTGTATTCTCCATTGGTCAAGTGGTTGCACAATATTCAGAACATCAAACATCAAAACCATCCAGGTCTGTTCACCATGTTCAAGGTGCACAAACAAATCTGGAACAAATGGACCTGTTACCAGAAGCAGGCACTCTACAGTTCAGAAGTCTGAAGGATCAGGCCCTCACAAAGATCATATGTTATAACCATACTTTATGGGAATGATCATATAGCACAATGAAAATTATCCCCAAGGCGAAAAGAAAAAAAGAAGCAGAGTGACAAGAAGTTTTGTTTCGGTTAAAATAACATGTGGATCATTAAGGGTGCAGACAGAAGTGCAGCTCCCCAGTGTAACTCAGAACGCTTTGCAGGAAGCGTTCTGAGTTATAATGATCCCCTGGACCAAACAGAAGTTCACTGTTGGCTCCATGGGGGAGCCTGCAGCCAGTTTCCAATAGCAATGGCCCCTCCTTTCTCCCAGCCTGTCCCTGCTTCAGAATGGGAGGGAGAAACAGAGCAGAGGGAGCTTGATCTAGGGGTTCCCCAGCCAGCTTTGGAGGGTGAGGCGGTTGAACTGGAGTGCCCCCCCCCCACCTTGGGGGGCTCCAATACACCCACCCCACCCTTCAGCATGGGCTGAAAACCCCCCAGACCAAACTCTCTCCATTCCCTTTCCCCACTTCCATTCTGAAAACAGGTTGGCACGCAGCACAGACAGAAGTGACAGACAACACTCTATTTTGAAACGTCTTCATTTGACCCCTCATGCAGTGAGGGGTCAGATTTTCACCCAATCAGCCACTTTTTAAGCTGTCTGCACTTGTTTGGTCACAGCTATACCTGCTTTCTGTGACCAGACTGGGTGAAAATTGTCACTTCTGTCTGTGCCCTAAAAGGAGAAGTACAAAATTGGGCTCAGAATCTTTAAGGTTCAAGATCAGAACATTTTGCCAGGTGCTTTATGAGTAACTGGCTCAAACAAGGGAACAAGTGTAATTGCCATTAAATGAAATATGAACCTGTGTTGATCATACAGTTACTGAAGTTATGGCTTTGTGTTTAATAAGCTGACTTCAGATTTCCTATTGATAATAAGTGAACGTTAGTTTAAGCCCAATACACAGAAGAGCTTACCTTGAAGGACATCTTTGATGGCCCACGTGATCCCGGTAACATTTAGAGGTTGTTCTTTCTGGAACCTTAAAGATTTAAGCAAAGGTCTTAGTTTGCAACTCTGGTATCTTATGCTCAGTTACTAATCCCAATGTATGCCCTGTATTAACATGAGAAGCAGACTTAAAACACATAAAACATAATGCTCCAGTGGGACTTTCTGGGGCATATGTCTTTTTATGTAAAACCACATGATTGTTGGCTCAGCATTACAGCAGGCAGAAATGCACTTGTGGGATCAAGAAAATGTGTTCTTACTCACAGAGGTGAATTACTTCCAATTGCTTGAAAAGAGTACCACACACACACACACTCACACCACCTGTGAGGTACTTTATATATATATATATATATATATATATATATATATGCGCAAACTACCCTGCATTTACTCCTCTGGTTTTCGTCTACCTAAGAATTCTTTGAATTATATGAACTAATGAACTATCCTTGATGTGCAACTAGATTCTTCAAAGGAGCAAAAGAAACTACATATTCGGTCTAACAGACTCAGCTATTATATGACCTTTTATACACATATGCACACACAGTTCTACCAGATAAAATGAACCGTATCCAAATTCATGCATTTGTGCATTTAAGAATATTATCTTTCCCAGAAAAATATCTTTTAAGCCAACACACCAATTCTGAACTCTTGGGGAAAAGTTACTATTATCCTATCAGTCTTTTCTAACCCAACTGTAAGGATACAATACAGAAAAGGGTTCATGTAGTCCTGACTCTGTTGAAACCAAAGGGAATTTTGTCATTTATTTGATTAAGGGCAAGATTTTGCACACAGTAATGTGTTGGATTTAATCTGTGATACCACTTCCTATCAGTAGTTATGATATTAAACTCTAGATTAAAAATTGGGTAAATGAGAGAAAGAAAAAAAGACAATAGGAGCTGAATTCTCCCCTGGATGTTGTTCTCTGTTTTATGAGCCCATCATTGAGATACCAAGCACATGTGCAACCCTCCTGGTTGTGTATATAGAGATCAAGAGCGTTAGTCAATGCTTACTGAAGAAAGACCAGGGAATGAATTAGACATGAATAACAACGCTTGCCTGGGGCTTAAACACCTTCCATTTCCAGTACCTTTGGGGGCTGCTCTTCGTTTTGGCCTGCACTCCAGAATACATCGTCCTGCCCAAGGCTTACTGGTGTTACCACCATGTCTGACAGAGAACTGCTATGGTACGCTTCTTTGCTACTCCGGAGGTTTTCACCCTTCAAACAAACGAAGTGCATGTTAAAGACATGACCTACAAACTCAGCTATACATTACCCTATAACAGCCCTACAAGCAATAACAAACAGTAGCGGTGTAGTCAGGTCTTCAGCCAAGTTCGTGTGTCCCGCCAGGAAATGACCCCGGTACCTATTTCTTTTGCCCGCTGTGAAGGATGTTATTTATTTTCAGGATCTGGGATGCAAGGCTCTTCCAGTGATAGGCACCAAGCTGATATGTTTTCAATAGAAAAACAAGCATCGCCCACACATCTCCAAAAACAAAATCTACATAAAAGCTAATATTTCATTAGTAATGTATCACCAACTGCTAGTGACTGGATGGTGTTAAATAGATTTTGCAAATCAAACAGATTTCAAAATGAATATTTGATGCAAGAATTCACTTCCAGTATGGAAGTAGCATATAAAACACCCAGCTACTTGTTATTTTAGGATTTAAGTATCGTGAATATATTCCCCAAAGTAACAGCTTTGCCCACCAGCTTTTAGATTTAAAGATGAGAGCAAGTGGGGAGTGTGATCTGAAATCAAACTTCTGGCAAAGTTTAGGGGAAACTGATAAACTGGTTCCAATTTAGGGACTTCTCTGCTTAAGAAAAATCCTGATGAAAGCAGGTGGCTATATATGAATAGCAACTGATTGAACTGAAAGGGAAACAGTCTCTCATGTGTTCTTCATTCCAAAGGGGAGAAAGTTAAAAACCTTTAAAACTCACACTTTTAAAAAAGAAATATCCAGCCCTTGCTACTTGAGATTCTGGTTAGAAAAAAAATAGAGGAAAAAATATTCCCCCTTACATGTTGCACTAGGATAACTAGACTCTTCAAGGGAGGAAGGGGCAGGAAGAGGCCAAAAAAGTCAGCTGAAAAAAAGACAACCCACTGCAAGAGAGAAAAACCCATCACAGCAGTCTTACACTACCTGAAAAAACAAGCTTTTGGGAGGCAAGAAACGAATATGCAATCACATGGCAAGGCTAATGCTTGAGCTGGGCTCATCTTCAGGAATCACTGCATGGGAAGCCAGTTGACATTATAGAAATAGCAGAATTATCAGAGAGGTGCCTGCAGCTATACAATCCTGTGCTCTTATCTCGTCAGATCTCACATGCAAAGCAGGACTGGAGCTCTCCAGAGAACATCAAGGTACTGCAGGATTTGCTATTAGTTATTCATTAGTTGACATTCTTCCCTCCGAGTCAAGATGAACCAACATCTCAGCACGCTAACATTGTGCTGCTTGGAGGTAACTCTTTAAAATGCAACACGATGAAACCAGGGTCCTGATCACTTGCAATCCTTAGAGATACTATGACAATTTTTGTGGGAATAAAGGTGTTAACCCTTATGTCCTGACCAAATTACATGTTGCCTACTTAAAACCCATATGTACATCCCTTTGGATGTGATCTCCATTTTCTATACTGCTCGAGTGTGCTGTTAAACAGTTGTTGTGATTCACTCCAGAGGTAGCTGCAGTTCAGGGCACTGACAGATGTCCAGCTCCCACTAACTCACGGTGCTTTGCAGGAAGTGCCATGAGTTACAGCATTTCCCCCCCCCCCAACCCAACAGATATTCACTGTTGGGTCCAAGAGGTCATGGGATCAAGCTGCATTTTGGAGTGGCTGCTTGCCCTCTCCCCTAGCCCCATCCCTCCCGCCTCCCAGCTCCAGTGACATGTTCAGAATGGGAGGGGGAAAGGGAGGAGAAAGAGTTTGGTCTAGGCTCTAGGCTTTGCCTAGCCTGCCTGGAGGGTGGGGCAGGTGGACTGGAGCCTGCCTCCGTCTCAGGGGGGCTCCAATCCACCTATCCCACCCTCTAGTGCAGGCTGGGCAAACCCCAGACAGAGCTCCCTCCCCTCCCTTCTCCCCCTCCTACTCTGAAGATAGTACTGGAGGCGGGACCAGGCTACATCAACCTAGCCCTGCTCCCCGCACACGCTGACAGAAGTTAATGAAGGCGCTCAGCTTCGGAGTGCCTTCATCTGAACCCTCAAGTAATGAGGGTTCAGACTGTCACGTGATCAGGCACTTCTAAAGTGCTCTGCAGCCCTGCACTTCTGTAAAGGTGCAGCTATAGAGCACTTTCAAGTGGCCAATCATGCGACAGATGTAACTTCCGTTTGTGCCCTCAGTGACTAAAGACGTTTCCTTATATATGTTTTTCCAATACAATACTTTACCACGTATTCTATTAATTAATAAATTGATTTTTCAAAGTTTCCCATGACACTTAGATAAATAATACTAGGTACACATGTGACTACTATTTACTTCACCTATCATGAACTTTCAGGGACCAATGCAGTGATTTATATAAAAAGATACAATATGCAAAACAAATAACTGAGAACTGTGCACAGAATTTCCAGAACATAATGCAATGGGATCATTAAATTTATCTCCTACAGGATGAGCTATATTCCATGAACATTGGCTCTTCATTAATATTCCTTAACATATATTGAAGGGAACACATTAGAAAAGGCAAATCTCATCTTCTACTTTGTATCATAGGAAAGGAAACACAGTTGCATGAAGACAGCCTTGTCCATTTTATCTGGTTAGATATTCAGGTGCTTTATCCCACTTTGGGGAAAATAAGTGCAGTCACCTTGGCAGAAAATAGCCTCTTCAGCAGTAAGTACATCTAATAATCTGTGTCCTTTTATTTTGACAGAATTACTTTCTCGCTCAACATGATCGCCACTAATAATAGTGTTTATTTAACCAGAATTATCTGGAACTGCAAAGTATTCCCTAAAAGGACCTAACCTAGGGACAGGAACAGGCTTTATAGCAAGTATCCTATTATCAATATACAGGATGATTTTTTCACACCCCTAATTCAACAATATACTTAAGTGTGTGACTAAATTTAAGCCTACAAATTCCATTGAGGACAGGAGGACTATTCACGGGCTTGAAGTTATGCTGAAGTAGTTTGCTGAATCAAGGCCCCCAGACTGAATACATCCAAACTATGAGATGGTGAAATCCATCTTTGTGCAGAGGACCAGGCAAGCACAGTACTTAAGACCTGCTTAAAACTTCCTCCACAGCCTACTGGGTGAAGATTAAGTTTTACATTGGCTTCAAAGAGGCCAGAAAGAGATTGGGTGGAGGCAAAGCAGCGGATGTCCCGTAGCAGCTACGATAACCCACAATTCATTGTTCTGCGATGTCTTCACCAAACCAGCGTCTGACAGAGCTTAGGCAGGGCATGGGCTGACCTACTATGCACAGGTAAACCCGCTCTGTACAGGATGATCCGCATTTATGTGAATGAACCACTTCGATAGGAAAAACCATCTGTTGAGGATGATTTTGACCTGATTTCAGTTTCCTAATACAGTATTTCCATTAGTAGCCGTGTTGCATTTCACTCACGTGCAATCTCTTGGGAGGGAGTGTGTTTCCTTGGTACGATGAAGAAGATGCTCTAGGACCAGAGAGGACCCCAATGGGCTCCTTCCTTCATTATAATGGAGCATAATATAACATACAACCGCAGTGCTGTATTGGTTAGAATTGCTTTACAGAGATGCCCAAATTGCAGGCCACGTGCCTCTCCTGCTCGGACCGCTTGTTACACGGCAGCATGAAGAAGGGATCTTGTTTTGTGTTAATTTATGGTTCTGTTTGTCACAGAGCTCAGATCAGCTCGGAAAATAATGCGCAGCCAATTATTGTAACATAGTTAGTCTTCTGGTTGTAATTTAGCAAAAACATAGGACATTAATAGCGTACTGTGCATTTTAATATATGCAGCGGAAAATATATGCTAGCAAAGCCTTCTTAAGTGAACCACAAAGCTAATGAAAACTGAGTTAATCCCAGATTTATGTGCTAAATTTCTCCGCTAACCAGGCAGCGGTAGAAATTGAGTAGGGAAATAAATTCGGTGATTTTTACAAATAATTCTCTTCAGGCTCCATGAAATGCTAAAGGTAGCCAGACTCTATCATTCGGTGACATCAGAGGTAACCATAGGGCCTGACTGGCCACAGATTTGAGCAAAGTGAATCCAAAAACTGGTGGAAACTGTCACCGCACTGGTTTCATATCTGCTTTGTACGGCTGATTATGACACTTCGGCACCTGCAAGGCACTTTGAAATCAGGCCCTCTGTACCTCAATGCTTGTAACGTGATTTCTGGTTTAAACCTTTAGAGGTGAATTCAGGAAACCAGTAAGAACCTCCACTCCAGAGACAATAATTTCAAAAAATAATCAAAACTTATCTCTACGTTCAATGGCAACATATAACCACTCCCATCCCGGCCTCTCAAACCTGCATTTGTGAACTAAAACACAATGCGTGTTGCCTTCAAAGCATTCATCTGCGATTTTCATTTTAGCTTTGCAGTTCATTTTCAAGGCAATGTTATCACCTTTAGGGGAATGAACAAACTTGGCACCTGTATGTATAGTTTTACCAGCGTTTTGTTCTAGCTGGCCCATAAACTACCTTGCGGCACGCCGTTACGAAGTGAACGTAGGAGGAGTTCCCAAACATTTAGCTAGTAGCATCCACAGCTGTTTGCCAAAAACTGTGTGATGGAAAAAAGGTGGAATTAATGCAGTATGCTCTGCTCCTCTGAGCAGCCTGGCGTGACAGAGACATCTTGGCTTGGAGGAGGTGTGTCAGGTTGGGGAGGTGGAATAGCTGCTCTTTGCTTGCCAACCTCAGTGAGAAACAGCGCTTGAAAAGGCAAGGGGCATGAATGATTCACCTAGCAGCACTAACACCCGTTCTGCTGTCTGTGTCTGGAGCGAGAGCGGTGCACAGTGGAGCCAGTGACAGTATAATGCCCCAGGGAGCTGTGTGGCTGTAAAGCAGATGATCACAGGAGGCTCAAAGCAAAGCTAATGAAGTCAGTGACTCCATCGAGCTTTGAATCAAGTTCAGAGAGACTTGACTTCAGTACCTAAGCCCGCAACCCTGACTTGTGTGATTATGGCATGATCGCTAGCAGCCCCACTGAAATCAATGGGATTACAGGAGTGAGTCAGGCTGGAGAATCATAAAGAAGTAGGGACACTGGGAGGCCAACTAGTCCAACCCCCTCCCCGAGGACTATCCTGATCTAAACTGTCATGTGCAAATCACTTAGGATGAAGTTTTCCCCAGCTCCGAGAGGGAGAAAATAGTGCCCTCAAAGTGTGACTGAAAAGGGCCCAAAGCCTTCTGACATCCTGTTAGCATTTGAAATAAGCAGCCTGGGCTGTGGTTGCTTTTACATCCAGGCAGCAAAATCTTATGATAGATCAACTTTATAGATCAACTTTTCCAAGGCTGAAGTATGATTCAGTTCAAATGACTATTCAGGGATTGAGTTTCCCCGGTTTGGTTGAAAATGTGCACGGCAAGAATGACACAAATAAACACAATGCCTCACTCCACGGTGCCCCCAAATACTGTGTTACAGGGAGTTCATTCATGCAGTTCACAAAGGGAAGGGGAAAACAGCTCTCACATTCCTCTTGAACTGGGACTAGCTGCAGGAATGAATATTTCTACTGTAGCCATTTCAAGGAAAGATTTATCAGGCAAGAAATATTTTCAAACATGATTTCTACATAGATGCAAGGACTCTGAGTAGGTTCAATTCTTGCGTTTGATATAGATTAATCACGTTAGCAAGCGGAGTCTAATTGGCAGAGGTCTAGGCAACCTGGTAAGTCAAAGTGGCGAAGACACAAAGGAGTGCAAGCTGCAAGGATAGCAGGTGGAGGCATGGAGTGCCCCGGGACAAAGAAGGACAAATAAAGAGTGATTTCAAAATGCAACAGCAGTGGTGTTTGGCCAAGCTGGGGAGGGAGAGTGTGAAGAACCCTTCCAGAGGAAAAAGAGAGCTGCATCTAAAAGAGTTTGATGTTCTAGGTAAAAGCACGTGAAAAAACACGCTGGCCTGAATGGGGAGAACATCCTGGCCACCTAGCTTCTGCGCAAAGATGGGAGGTCTCAGTGCGCAAGCCTTGGTGCCCCAGATGAATTCCTCGAGGTTTCCCTCTGTGACCCCGGCCACCGGCCACAGCTACTGGTGGAAGTTAAGCCTGGGGTACGCTGATGCTCCTGCCAGTACTTGGAAACCTCTTAAGGACCTTGCACTTCCACTCAGAGTCAAACTGCCTACCAGACAGGCCAGGAAGAAAATCTGGCAAGGATTGCAGGGGCTTCTGCTTTCCATTGCAGTGTGTGGCCTGGTCCTCTTTCTGGGATCCCCTAAACATATGTTCAGTAACTTCTCTACCACTGCAGTAGCAGGGCATTGATGATGCTCTGATCTCCCCTGATTTTTACCTGTGTCACGGTGTCGGGTGTTTTTGGTTTGGTTTCTTACAAGGTGCTTTGAGGCTGTGGCATGCATAAAGGACTGGACACATTTCAGGACTCTTTGGAGAAATGATTGCCTGTGAATGCAGAGGGACTTAATGGCTGTGCCTCTTCCAGTCCCTATGTCCCTACGACCTATGCAGCTTATAGGTCAAATCCTCTGTATTTTTTCAACAGAGACAAAACTCAGGGTTATGATGGAAGAAAACAGAAGAAATGCAGCACATGGAGCTTCCCAGACTTTCCAGGTTCCCCACAGGCTCAGGAACCAACCCTCCATGCATAACGATTCCTCATTCCCTCTCTGTCTGCTTTCAGAATATTTCATGAGAACACACTAGGGTACAAGGCCTCCAGGGACAGCACTCAGAGTTTTACTTGTTTTGCAGAGAGTGCCATGTGCCTTCATGGTGCTCTATAAATAATACATAATCAAGGAAATAAAGCTTCATACTTGATGCAAGCTTTTTGTGAGACATGTAACAGTAATTGCACAGAATTAGCACAGTCAGGCACTGATGTATCAAAAAATAACTTATCTAACTGTAATCAGAAGTGTCTGCATAAAATTCTGCTTCGAATTCAGCAGGAGATACCGGCACTTAGGAACTGCCGTACTTGTGTCACAGCCCTTGCTCACCTAGGCAAAGGAGTGAGGCTCCTCACTTACTTCTCTGCCCAGACAGCTATTGATTTATTGAGGCCAGGAGTTCATTGCATCTGAAGAGATCCTTTACCTGCGTGAGTACTGCTCTTTGCAAAGCTGGAGTGCAAGGGCTGGAACTACTGCCGGAGCCCATTCGACTATACGGGATGGCTTCATGCCCAAGGACAGTGGGCCAGTTGAGGGAAGTCTGGATGCCATCGCTCTTCTTCTTTCTGTCCTCAGCCTGAAAAGAAGTAAAGATCAGTTGTGCTGCATGCAGCAGGCTCCAGTCAGAGCTGCAGGAGAGTGCTCAGACATCTGCATGAAGCCCCATTGACTTGGATAGGACTCCACAGGCGCATGGGGTCTGCCCAAAAACATATCACTACCAGTCCTGACATCAAATAATCTCCCCCATTTCATTTTAACCTTTCCTTATGCTGCATACTTTGTCTAGTCTCCAACCCCTCACTCTAACATGCCCCTGCCAGGTAAGAGTCACCCGTGAGTGGTCTAGTTTCATGCTGCTCAATGTATTTACTGGGTGGGATCTGGAAGAGGCCATTTCCTTATAGGCTGGATGGGGTTTTTTTGGCAGTGTATCGTCTATTGGGTAATATGTGTCTTATTCCCTGTTCCTGCAATATGGACATTGCTGCAGAGGCCTTTCTGCATTACTAAACTTTGTGGCCTTACATAACTGCACAATATAAAGAGGAAGATGGAAATGGTCTAGAATGAACAAAGATCCTTTCAATTCCCAGAGGCCTTCCTCATTGCACAATTGCTTCCCCAGGGTTTTCTGACCCTAAAGCTTCTTCAGACTTTACTCAGTATAAGTAATACCAGTTCGGTAGCATAAATCTTTAACACCGACTCTGATTCTGCAGTTAAGGAACAGACTTTTACAGAGTCAGCTGGAAATTAATGCTACGTCTTCCCACTCTATCTGTTTCTAGACAGGTATTATAATGCACCTAGCTCTATGGCTGGGTGCTTATGCCTGTGTCAGGAAGGTGAGCAATCATTTCATTAACATCATACTGCACGTATGCTGGGAGCCTGCCAACTGTCTTGTGATGGAAAGCAAGTCCCATTAGCCTTGCAGCTATTTATTATAAAAGAACCTATTACAGCCAAAACCTACAACATATCAAGAACCTGGGATGAAATCCCTGGTCCATCAATGGCAACATTTGCATTGGAATGAGGCTTTCATTCTCTACCCTCTATCCATAAAGGATAACATTTCCCACAAGCAAGAAAAAATGTAAAAATTAAAGTAACAAGAATGGAGAAATCAAAATGTAGCTAGGTAATGCTGTTTTTCTTTAAATTTGGGATTTTACACAAGCTTTTGTTCCATCTGCTAATTAGCTCTGCTATGTCTACTTCTCATCCAGAGTCCTGAGGAAGGGAACTGTAATACCTGAAAGCTTGTCTGTGTCTATCCCAACCATGCAGTTGGTCTAATGAAAGATATCACCCTCACAAATTCTTTTTGGGTAGTCAAGTCGCAAGCTGATGGAGAGGAGCTGCAGAAAGATTTCAGCAAGCTAAGTGAGTGTGCAAAAAACAAACAAACAAATTAACTTCAATGTTGACAAGTGCAAGGTAATGTCCATGGCAAAAAATAACTTCAACCATATGTACACAATGCTGGGTTCTGAACGAGCTGTTATGACTCAGGAAAGCAACCTTGAAGTCACTGCAGATAGCTCTCTAAAAACATCAGCTGAGTGTGCAGTGGCAACCACAAAGGCCAATAAAATAATGCTGGGGATCATTAAAAGAGAAGTGAAAACAAAATGGAGAATGTCATTGTGTTATTGTAACAAATCCATGGTGCTCTCACGTCTTGAATACTGAATGCAGCTCTGGTCCCTACATCTCAAAAAGGATGCAGTAGAATTAGAAAAGGTACAGAGAAAGGCAACAGAAACGATCAGGGGTCTGGAACAGCTGCCATAGCAGGAAAGACTAAAAAGGCAAGGACTATTTAGTTTGGAAAGGAGAAGGGATGGGATGCGGGGTAGAGAGGAGGTATGATAGAGGCCTATTAAATTGCGAAGGGTGTAGACCAAGTGAACAGGGAACCATTGTCCACCAGGTCCCAGAATGCTAGAACTAGTGGGCACACACTGAAATTAGTAGGTGACAGGTTTAAAACTAACAAGAAAAAGTATTTTTTGAGCAATGCATAGTTAACTTACGGACTTCACTGTGACAGGAAGTGGGGGAGGCAGAGAGCATAGTCAGGCTCAAAAAGAACTGGAGAGATTCTGGCTATTGAACAGGAACAGTTGCAGATGTTTCCTTTGCATCTCTAAACCAATAATGGTGCATGCCAGGGAGGGTACTGAATAAGGGATGGATCCCTGATATCTGACTCACTGCTCTCCCTCTATGGCATCCACTTCTGCCACCACTGGAGACCATACTTGTCTAGAAGAACCACTGGTCTGACCAGTATGCCCAGTATGGCAATTCTTATGTTCTTATTGTCTCTCACATTTTTAGACTTCCCAGATGAGTTGTATGGCCAATAAGGCTGGACTTTGAATGTGTGTTGTTCAACTAGGTCTCACAGAAGTACTAGCAGATGTAAAAAAAAAAAAAAATACCCAGCTTTCTGCCAAACGAGCTCTGGAAGAGTAAGTCATTTCTATCAAAAACCGTGTTTATCATACTGCAATTTTTGGTTAATACAATGGGAGAGAGCTCAATATAACAGGATAGCAAAGAAGTAGGAGATAATTTTTTAGTGATGGTCAAAATATTTTGAAATATCACAGTTGTAAAATATGTTCAGGGTCCAAAACGTTGACAAAATAGACCTGTTCCACTCATTTGTGCGTGAACAGAACAACATTCCTGCAACATTCTTCCAGAAACTTTGAGAAAAATAGCGATGTACAAACACAATTAAAATAAAATCTATTTTATATATAGAATATATAAACCATGATGGGGCTGGACCCCACAATCTTCCGAGGTCCCTTCCGGCCTTATAATCTATGAATCTATGATCAAAATGGCTGCAGCATAGTGCTGTGAATGCAGGAGATAACTAGCACTTTAAAAAAAGGCCTTTTTATAACTTCACCCTTTCTCTTTTGTTTCCAGATGAGGTCAACACTGAGATTAAAATATAACAGGAATTGTATAGACTAAATTCTAGAATACACTTTTTTCTGGTTCATTTATGAAATGTATGCCAAAAGTTAGATGAATACCTGAGCTGACATTTTGCTGGGTTTTTTCCCCCCCTGGCTATGGCCAAATAGAAAGTTTATTCAACACAGAGTAGCATTTCCCTTGCTATCGCAAATCCATGGTAAAATGCATCTATTGACAATTGGATGCGTGCATTTAGTAAATGGCTTGTTTCCACGGTTTGCTGGCCCCACTTGATCCCGTGGCTACAGCTAGATTTCCAAAGACGACTACTGACTTCAGAAAGAGCTAAGTCTGATTTCACTGGGTACATCTACACATGCATTAATGCACTGTTGTTACTGCACATTAAGTTTAGTACTTCTAACAGAAGGTAACAACTAAATGTGCAGTAGCGTCGGTGCATGGTCTTTTTGTGACGCTTAATGTGCAGTAGATTAAATGTATGGCTTGTGCTGTGACATGCTAATGTGCAGTAGTCTACTGCACATTTAGCATCTCATGTCGTTGTGCCCACTGATCATTCTTTACTCCCTTAATATAGGAAACCTCTGGGAGGCTGGGCATTTGTTTTTTCGACAGTTGTACTTTGACAGCATTCTTCTGTCTTCACAAATAGCTATGAAGATATACAGGCCTGGCATCATTTGTTTCATTGGACTGATTTCATATCACTGCTTGTTTTCTGTTATTAAAGTGTGTCATTTCCACAGCTGAGCAAACCAATGTTATTTAGTTGTTTATTAGCAGAGATTTGCACCTTGAGATCATCTGCAGATCTCTTTGTCTAACATTCAGACTTGGATAACATCAAAGCCCGCACTCAGTTCGATACTGAAGCAAGGTACGCTACTTGGCAGTGTTCTGGCTTTCACACGCAGAGTCCTCCCTAAAGCCTGTACTCCGATATTCTGGGATGTCTTTTGCTATGAATGACCCTCCGTCCTTACAGCTTCACATCAAAATTGACCTTGCTGGGCCCCGAACATTTGGGACCTGATCCAGCAAAATATTTCATGATGTGTTTCAATATCATCTCGCACAGGCTGCAGAACTGAATTTGCAGCTGGGAATTTTATGAGAGAGCGGGGGAGCTGGAAGTTATGGGGTAATACAGTCTATACAACGTGTACTGCATCTATAGATCAGGAAGATGAAGGAGCCAACAGTAACAAGACAAAATGAGGCAATCCCAAACAAAGAACAGAATCAAAATCTTTTTGGATTGGAAAACCCGAGTTAACTCAGCATAAGAAAACAAATTAAAACTAACTAGCTAGAGAGCCTTAAAACCAGTGAAAGGCAATGGCTGTTACAATGTTTGCCTCTTGGCCAAATGAATCTAAAATCCTGTGGCTGGGATTAAACTGCAAAAGAGAAAAGTTTGTAAACCTCACTCAGTTTTATCAGATTTTGTCTAAAATCAGACTGAGAGGTTTTACAGCTCTTAGGTCATGAGTTTTGTTTATCCCTGACTTGAAAGGCAAGGAAGTGAAATCTCAAGAGGCTCTAGATTGGTTATACAGATTGTAGGTGGTTTTGTGGAATGTGGGCCATGCAGGCTTGAAGAAGGTATCTCATTATTTTCCTCACGGTGGTCAAATCCATCTGGAACTAGAGTGGAAGAAGGAGAAGCAAAGCCAATAAGGCTTCACTGGGGGCATCTACACATGTGGCTTTACTGATGAGTTGACTAATTAGCTCTGCAGTAAAGCATCACCATCTATATGTGCAGCGCTATTAGGCTGGAGTAAGGGAATAGCTCTGCCATAGGATAGTCCTGCCCGACACACGTACTATCCTATGGAAGTTATTCAGTGCGCCACAATACGTGTAGATGGAGACTGGGGCTGGCTGGGGCATGAGGGTGCTGCAGTGTGAGGGCTGCCTGCCAGTTAGCCCTACACTGCAGCACCCCTGTGTCCCAGCCAACCCCTCTGCAGCAGGTTGAGCCCAGGGGGAGCAGCTGTAGGCTGGCAGGCTGACCCTCCAGGCCCCTTGCCAGCTGGGGCCGTGCTGCTTCGGCTCAACATGCTGTGGTCCCGAGCGCATATGAAAGCACTGAGCCCAGAACCAATAAACTCCGACACAAAACACACCAGACTTTGTTCAGCTGTGCTAACTCCACCTGTAGATGCACCTACTGTGATATACATGGGAAGACACCCAGATTTGGTTAAGGTTTATCCTAGATGAGTCAGTTCTCTTTCTCTGAGCTACCAAAGCATTATAAATGACACGCAAAATAGCAGAAGAAAAGAGTGAGAGGGGATTTGACAGCAGCCTTTAACTTCCTGATGGGTAGTTGCGAAGAGGATGGAGCTGGACTGTTCTCAGCAGTGACAGATGACAGCACAAGGAGCAGTGGACTCAAGTTGTAGCAAGGTAGGTGTAGGTAGGAATAACTTTCTCACTAGGAAGTTGGTGAAGCACTGGAACAGATTACCTAGAGAGGTGGTGGGATCTCCATCCTTGGAGGTTTTTAAGTCCCAGCTCAACAAAGCCCTGGCTGGGATGATCTAGTTGGGGATGGTTCTGCTTTGAGCAGGAGGGATGGCCTAGATGACCTCTGAGGTGCCTTCCAACCCTCATTTTCTATGCTTCTGTGACACTGTACCCAAAGATGGTGCGTTGTGGGCAGGAACATACCTCTTTGCTGGTGCTGCTTGGGGGAGGGTGCACTGCTGCACTTGAACCCTTTGGAGGTGCTTTGTTCTTTTGCTTGTGGTCATGTTGGAGAGACAGCAGCTGTGTCTGGTCTTTTGGCAGTGTCCGCTGAATCTTCTTATTGTGCTGTGCTTCTTCCACCTTTTTCTGAAAACGAGACGATGCCAATAGTGTTAAGAGTATTTCCTGGAAGAGTAATCAGGTGAGGCAGATTTCAGTTGGGTGCCTAACCCTCCTTGTCCCCCTTTTATAATGGACTTAGAAGAAAGGACCCGAGTCCTGACCTCTCAGCAGTCTCATTTAACTTCCTGCAATTGGATTTAAAAATAGCACAAGCCAAAACAAAAGAGAAACCAGCAAACAAACCCAAAAATTCCCTCTGCCCGCTCCAAACTGGTCTTAATAGTTCATTTTTTAAATGGCGCCAGCCTTTTACAGAAGCCAAAGGGCTTTTTTGAACCTCATCATGTAGAAACTTTCTATGCTGCCATTTGAACATAAACCGATTCACCTATTAAAACATGAAAACTTTCTGGCCAAAATGCTAGGTTTGGCTTCAGTCACAAGACACAGGCACTGAAAAATCCCTCCACATTACTTTCATGTACAGGGGTGAGACTGACCATAGCCCGAAGGAAAGCAAAAAGTTTGCAGATCTAAATTAAAGTGGGGTAAGATAAATGCAAAGTAAGACAAATATGTTTAAAATCAAACTGAAGTCTAGGGTTACTTCAATTTGAATTGTATGCTATGCAATATATGGCTTTTTGAGAATAGACATATAAGAACTAATACTGTAGAAGGAGCAGGGAGGACCTGGACTTACTTTTCCAATACAGGCAATTAAATGAAACATGAGAAAGACCAATGAACCAAGTTCCTCTCGTTGTTTTTCAGAGATCAGATGGGATTTCATTCCATTCCCACCACGGGATTGCTCTAAGTAATTGTCACACTCTGCTTTCAAAGAACAAAACATGCTAGATCTTAAACTCTCTCTAGCAGAGTCCTAACTATTTTCTATATTTAGCTTTTGAAATTTCTAACTTCACTGGGAAATACATGCCAATCCAAGTCCATTAGAAAGCTTCCATTGTACAGATTCCCTTTCCACAGAGGAGGGCACCGTTCTAACATGCATCACGCTCTTTAGCTTCTGGTAACAGGAAAGATATAATGGGGTCAATGCAGAAGAGCGCCGTGCTCCAGGGAACCCAGGCCAATGCAACCATAATTAAGAACGATCCCTAGACACTTCCCCTACACAGGATGTAAGGAGGGATCTGCAACAGAAGATGGTAGTTTTGCAGATGAATTCAGTGAGAAGCAGCACAGAAATAAGTGCAGCACTTGTGGAAGGAGAGGAAAAATGGGGTGGATGTACCCTTGCTGAAGGGTACAACTCAAAGAGAGACAAGCAAAAAGGGAGAGGGGTTTGGTGTGGTCCTTGACCTATGGGAATGAGGCTCTATTAGAAAACATGAAAAGGATCCAGCCACCTAAACAGGGAGCCACAAGCTGTATCAACAAGTTCATGAGTTGTACCTGCTTCCTTTCTGGTCTCCTCTGCCCATCTACCATGCACCGCTCATCTTCTACAAGTCTCTTCTCCTCTTTACATGTCTCATCTCTCCTCTGAACTGCCTTAATCTCTGGCCATCTCTGCTCACACTCCTGCTGCCTTCGGAGCTCTTGTTCTCTCTGATGCTGGATAAGAGCCAGGAAACAACACTGCTCTTACTTCATTTCTTTAGTCATAGATCATTAGTCCAAGGTGCAATGAGCTACAATTATGAGAAACATGCAACCAAAAGACCCCTTCTAGATCTACAATCAGTTGGGAGACATTTGTTTTGACCTAGCAGAAGAGCTGAGGGGTGTAGTGGCCATAAAAATAATCATAAAACTCCTGGAGTAAAATCTGGACCCCCAAAGTCAGCAAATTCTGCTATTGATATGGGGGGGGGGGGGGGGATGGTGTAAGGATTTCAACCTGAGGTCTGGGGTACAAGTCCCAGTGATAAAGGTCTCATTTCAGCTCCTGCCATTTGGATAGGGAAAGGTTTTCTGGATTCCCTCCATTTCATAGCAACTTTAACAACCTCAGTGGTGGGTTGCTCTGCTGTCCTAACATTTCTTCAAAGGCTTATGAAGAGGCACAACTCCATCACTTAGTGATGTTCCAGGGGCAACCCCGCACCCTCAGAGAGCTTGAGCAGTGGTAAGTCTGTCACCACCCAAGACATGGATACTACTAGTGTGGGTGCAGGAGGGGAGATTCAGACTTGGACCATGCGCACTGGGATAGGAATAAACCTGTACAGCCTTTCTATTTTTCTGAGGTTCCACCAACAGCATGTATATACATGACACGGTTGTCATTTACTGCGGAGTTTACTTTGTAGTACATTTAAAGGGTGAAGTTACGCATACACTCAGACCATACTAAATCTTTGGGATGTTGAGCAATGTTAAAGTGAGACTGTGCTGTGAGCCGTTGCACATTAAGGATTCATTAAGGGTCGTTTCATGCCCGCGCAGCTCTGACTTGCCACTAGAGGCTGCTGAGCTAGGATACCTGGGCTCTATTCCTGCTCAAGGGAAGGGGGAGAGAGGCTGGGGGGGGGTGCATCTTGGGATGCTGGAAGACTAAAAATTGCTCATTTTATCTCCATGGAGCAGACTGAAGTTACCCTAACAGAAGTTAGGTAGTGTGGCCCAGAGTTAACCCTCGCTTGAAGTGGCACAGCTTTGAGATGCTCAGAGGACACTTAGCATGAGTTAATGAGCTTAAACATACAGATGTTTGTGTTTTAAGTGTTCTTACCAGGGTCTAAGTGCACCTTCACCCTTACTCCAGAGTAAGGAGCAGACATAAAACCAGTTTTCCCAAGTAAGCACTATTTCACTGCCTGGCTACTAAGTGGAAGCAGAGCCAATCTGCATTGAGCAAATAGCCACCCTGGAATAAAACAGGTAAGGGAAGTGGACGCATAACACTTTTTCCATATGGAAAAGTTACTATACAATTCTCAAGGGGGGAATTTCACCCTAGATTTAAATGATTTACTATGTTGTATGGCTATGAGCCAATCATTGCCCATTTCACTATAACCTTGTAGGTAGCCAATGTAGCACATGTGCATATCCAAATTAAAGCCAGTGGGAGGTAAGCATTTCTCTCCCAAAACCTGGGCAGGGAACTCCAAGAATATGAAAGCAACCCTTTAAAAAAAAAATCAACGTTCAGATATTGCTCCGGTTAAAGATTCCAGGCCAAGCTGTACTGAGACTCTAACAGGACTTCCTTTTTCTTTCAAAACTCTGTCCTTGAAATTAGCACATTTTGACTTGGCACTTTGAAGGACGGGCATTAATAATACAAGCCTGTGCCTACATCCTCCAGTCTCTTCCTCTGCTCTTTTTGTTGTTCAATCCGCTTCTGTCGCTCTGTCAGCAGCTGCTTTTTATATTTCTCCTGGTCCTTCAGCTGCTGCTGCTGGAGCTGTGGCTGGTGGTGAGGGTCAGAACGGCTCTTGTTCTCCTGCTGCAGCCTCAGAAATTCTCGACGGAGGGTGGACTCACCAGGGAGGTTAACTATGGAGCTGAAATACAAGGAGAGCTTCTATCTGACTAGTAGTAGCATTCTGGCGATAGAGCAAGTACAAGGCATCCAGGGGAAATTACTCTGCTAGCAGATTAAAATGTTCCTCTAAATCTCTACAGGATCTGTTGGTTATACAGCTACATTTATTGCACTACACATACCTGACTGAACCTGATTATCTTGTATTTTCATTGGAAACTGTCCCTCCCCAAGGCTGGGATATTAAGAAAATAACATTATTGACTGAGCATTTATATTCAATAGCTATGTGACAATTCCTGCATTTGTGCTGGAGGTTGGACTAGAAGATCCTTAGGTCCCTTCAGTCCCTAAGATTCAATTGCTAACCCTGGTGGATGACACTGGAAGTTTTAGCACACAGTAAGAAAACCACCTGGCTGCGGAGACTGGCCTTCTGTGAAGACAGGCCAGCTAGCCAAATGTAACATGCTGCTAATAAAATTAACCTTGGTTCTCCTTCATCTTCATTCAGCTCATCATCCTCTTCTTCACTCCCACTGTAATCATAGTCTGTTTCTTCTAAAAAAGTAAAAAAAGAGGAAAAAAATGTAAACCCAGAACTGGAAAATGTTACTGCTTGATATTAACCTAAGCAATCTCTTGCTAACAAATGGCAGCAAGGGAAAAATGGCTATAAGGCCTGCCACTAGGGTCAATGAGAGTCTCTCTCAGGTTTGGGCTTGATGACCTCGCTGCATCAGATATGTAAAGGTTTAAAAATGGGAAAAAGAAAAACAGGAAGATATCATCAACTCGTCTTTAAAAGATGCCCTGAAGAACTGTGTGGTCTTTGGATATGAGGGCTTAGATAAGATATGGTTGGATCCTACCAGGTAAGAGTTAATCCCCTTGGGCTCAGGTCCTCCAGTTGATCAGTTGATAACTCCAGGTATCAGTTGATAACTCCCATTGCTTTCACTGGGGGTGAGCCGTGGGAGTTAGGTGCTTAAGCAGGAGCTAAGCTCCTAACTCCCTTTGAGAATTTACGCCTTGACATTCAGATTTTCAAAAGAGCCCAGAGGCAAGTTTTTAATCACTTGGCAGATACAACCAGGCCCAGATATTCGCAATGATCAGCTTCTACTAACACAGCTCTTTGGAGAATTAAGTTATTTAATGAGTTTCCTCCACAGGAGCCTATTTCTCTACTGATTCTGCCCCCAGCAACAAAAGTTGAATCCCTCTGCAAATTCCAGCCATATGCTCTACCCTTGCAATGAGCAACAGTAAAACACACTCCTGAGAGAGATTGTCGGCTGGTGCCACAGGGTGTCTTTACACACACTCCGGGGTTCAGGCTGGGGGTGCTTTAATTAGAGCAGCCCTCAGGAGCTGCTCTAATTAAATGCCCACAGTGTCTTGTGTAATCAGAGCAGGCATCGGGCATGTATATAGGTGCCCATAAAGAACGGGTCCATGCACCCAGCTGAGGATCTGACCCTGTGGTGAAATCCCGGCACCAGTGAAAGCCTCTTTCAAAACCTGGCAAAACTCTCAGTGCTTTAGCTGGGCTGGTGCTTCATTGCCTTCACTGGGACTTGGTACAGCTTAAAGAGCCTAGGGTGTAGTGTTCTCAGCCTTACCCCTGTCCCCTTTCTTTTTCCTGGTCCTGTCCAGATGGTCTTTCAGCATGATGCGCACTTGCCGCTCATTTTGCATATCTCGAATAAATGAATGTTTGAGCAAGGTTTCAGTGGAGGGACGATGCACGTAATTTTTCACGAGGCAGCTTTCAACAAAATTAAGAAACTTTTTTGACCTAAAAAAAATCAAGGCAAACATGAAATACAATCCTCTTAAACTCACAGAGGCACAGATCCTCTGCAGGATCCCAAAGCACTGAGAACAGGTTCCTTTGATACAACATAGAGCAGGTGTTTCAACAGTGCCTCATGTTCCAGCACTACCCAAAAATTTAAGATAGGAGCCATGGAAGTATTGTAGGTCAAATTATTCTTTTGTTAGAAGAAGTCCAGATACTGAATGCAAATGTGAGCAGAATTTGACCCTCTGTGTCTAAATGAAACAGCCAGGTAGAATTTAGGGAAGCAGTAATTGCTTAATTTAGACCGTGGCCAGAACAACAGGACTAACTTTGTTGCTCTTCCCAAGAGTGATAGGGTCTTCAATGGCCAGAATCAACTCACTAGCATCATACTAGGGGATGTGTTGAATAATGGTGTATCTGGACAGGCAGTCCTGTACTGATCCACCAACCCTCATTTCTGCAGCACCACAGCATCTCTTAAGACATCTCCTGACCAAATCATGATCAAAACAACTGCAGAGGCCCTTTCACATCTGAATTTCAGCCACCAGTGTAAGCCCTGAGTCTAGGCACAGTTTAGAGCAGAGCGGACTGATTTACACTGGTGCAGAGCAGCTGCCTTTCAAACTAGAGTACATCTGCCCTCATGCAGATCATGCTTCTCAAGCGACACCTGCCCCAGGAAGGATTACGAGACTGAAAAAGATTGCAGCCTCTGGACTGCAGGCATCAAACCCCTGGCAACCCCAAACTGTAGCAAAACAGTGTCTTTACCATTTCCTGGATTTCAGTTTTGGGGGTGGGTTGCGTGGGATGAGAAAGAGGGCTCTCATGGGATGCATGTCACACAAAGCTGCAAAGGAAAAGACAAGCTATTAATGAGCATGCCCCAGCCCTGCCAACCTTTTTTGACCACTCTGGCACAGCTCAGGTGATACAAAGACATGGCACAGCTCATGCTGATCTGAGAGCTACAGATGCAGCCCTTTATAATTCCTCCTGTTCTGGAATAGCATTCATAGGGGCTCTGTGTTATTCAGTGGGTTTCACCATCCAGAGCAGGGAAAACCCTTGCAGCACAGGAGGTCTTTGAGTGGGTGACACAGTGAATTAATGTAGCTGGACCTAGGAAAACATCTCTGTTGTTAAGATCAATGCAACTTTTTCAGCGTTTCAGGGCTCCAGAAGAGGGGCATTCAATAACAAGGCCTTGATGCTTGAGTGGACTATAAAGATGCTCACATACTCAGTGTCTGAAAGGGCATACGCACCTCAGTGTGAATGTCAGTCTGGATCATAGTACATACCTATTTTAGACTGCCTGGTTTAGCTATACACTAGATGCTAACTGACCTCCTAGCTCTATGGCACATGCAGTAAGAGAAACAGCATGAAAAGGAGAAGTTAGCATGAAGCAGAGAGCTGACAAACTGCTCCAGAGCTGAACGCACAACTAAGAACAAGATTCAGCTCTGTTGCATTTGAGGAGTTTCGTGCAAACTTAGTTGGCCAATCTGTGCTTTCCAAACAGATCACGTGACTGTTTGGTAAGCTGGTTTCTCTCTAAACCCACTTGTTTCCTCTTGGTTTGGTTGTTGTAGAAAGCTGATGCTATAACGAACACCATGAAAAGTAAATGTCATCCCGTCCCATACATCATTCGATCACCCCATACATTTCATGCAGCGTAGCTGTATGAAAATAAAGGGGTTTCCCCCTTCAGGGGTATTGCAGACTGGACAGCACAGATGGGATGTGCAATGTCTGTCCAACATGTAGCACAGTGGGGCATTGTCCCAGAGACCACCACAACACAAATAGCAAACACGACACGATACAGTGCAGCATCCATGCAATATTTGCCTACAAAATAGTCAGTGTAGCACACTTGAGACACACAGCTGAACTGAGGACTCAGACTGTAAAGCTATAATATTCCTTTTGTAAGGGAAATCCTCTCAGTCTCCTGTCTCAAAACTAAGTTCTAGCTAGACCGAAGCACAGTTTGGGAAAATGCTTTTAAAATCAGCTCGGCTTCACCTCCACGAACATCTGAGTGCTGAAAACTGATTTGGAAGGAAGACAGTCTGACCTGCACGCTAAATGGCTTACAAACACAGCCACACGCTCTCTAGTGCCGGCAGATCGGATCACCACTCGTGTGCTCAGCAATAACCAAATGCCCCGCTGCGTCTTCACATCGCCATGCTGCTTAGCATTCTCTGTGTTTTGTGCTGCTAAGCAAAACCCATCCCATTACCCCTGTGCAACCACCTACAACAAGAGTTCCTACAGAGAACTGGCAAATGACCATTTCTGCATTTTGATCTGCATCTAAAGCTAGGTTAAATCACAAGGAGCATCTGCTTTTGATATGAAAGCAAATGCAAATGCAACTAGGCAGCCTCCTGGGGTAGGAGAACATCTGGAGGAGCCATCAAGGAGGAGTGATGGAGGCACAGTAGAATCGGGACTAAAGTGTGGCTGGAAGGATTTCCTCCAGGAGCTTTTGCTGTCCTGAGTGGGCGTCGCTTTACTATTTCTCTACGATTCCACGGAGCGTAAATGCATGCTTTCACCTTCAGACTCAGGGGAGGGCAATGAACCTGACTTCAGACTAAAAGTATATTCCTCCATTACAGAACTTATGTGAACATCAGGAGGAATCCTCTGTTAGGAATAGTAGCAAGAGGATCTCTGCTACCAACGGGCTGCAGCACCCTTCCCCATTGCCAAGTGTTCTCCTGGCAGGTGTTTCTGCAGAAACTTCAATTGCTCTTCCCCCTGTCTATACAGAGTGCCCATGAAGTGAGACACATCTCAGCTCTGGGGAGAATGCTGTTTCCCTGGAGAACGCAGGCATGGAGTGAAAATACAAACAGACAGGATTAAATGGTGCAGGGTGAGCGATGGGGGATAGGCATGAAAAGTCGGGCAACCAATGGTTTGAACCGAGGCAGCCAGAACTACGTTTCATTAGATGAGGATGAGCTATCTTAAAAGGCCGGGACACGTGCATGCAGTTTGGACTGACTCTTTAACAAAGAATTTGAGTCACTTACGGGGAGCTCCTTCAGCCATCTCTATAGCCGTGATTCCCAGAGACCAAAGGTCGCTCTGCATGAAAGGAAACAGTGAATAATACAACTTTAAGCATTTGAAGTGAAAAAAGGCTTCCCTCAATTGCCATGGAACGGCCATGTTTGTATGAGTGCTGTACAGTCGGCTCCCTCCCACTCCCTGCTGAGCCTTTAAGGAAATGTGCTAATAGTCAGGAACTTTTCATTTCCCATGGAATTATGAACAGCTAATTCATGCAGTCAGGCCTGGGACACAGACCTTTTGCCTTTAAAACTGAATTTCCAGCATACAGCAGGAATTGTTTAAAGACAGCCCAATTCTCTACTCGGTTACATGCAAGGTAGGAAGGTGAGATCCCACTTAGACCTGATACTGCTTTCATGTTAGTACAGGGGTGGGCAAAATGCAGCCCGGGGGCCGGATGCAGCCTACCAGGCCATTCTACCCGGCCCGCGGGGCCCCTAAAAAATTTAGAAAATTAATATTTATCTGCCCTGGGCTGCCTGTCACGTGGCCTTTGATGGCTTGCCAAAACTTAGTAAGCAGCCCTCTGCCCAAAATAATTGCCCACCCCTGTGTTAGTACTTGCTTCAGTGCTGCTGTTACTCCTTTCATACACTGATGCAGGAGAGGTGAAAGTCAAGAGCAAGAACACTCTTCCCCTGCAAAAAGTCATTTCCAGGCAGTGGGTTTGGGCAGGGAAAAGGAGAGCAGAGCTGTGTAATGCGATGTGCACCCAGCTACGTCAGACTGCAGCCTCTTCTACTGACTTTACAGATCATCTGAAACCCAACCAGATGCTCAGGTTGAGATCCTGATCATTCAGGTGTAAATCAGGAGTAAAAGCATTGATTTTAAGGGCATAAGCAGGTTTAGGCTTGCTTAGTTATATGCGCTGCTTTTCTCTTTCTTCTCTTCTCTTCCACCAGCAGATACATTTGTCCAAACTAATTTGCAGAAGGTCTCCATGATTCATCTCATAATCACCCTCAACATCTGACAGGGCTTTGTTTCACAGGATATGAGACAAAATACAAGCATAAGGGGAATCCTTGGAGACCTGAAGTAAGGGTAATGAATATGAACAACATCTTATGTCAGATCTGGCCTTACAGCTACAACTTCACAACATAATCATCATCAGTATCTCTTCGAGACCCACCCTGCAGTGATTCACAAAGGCTGGCGTACGGCTTCATGCTGTAGATCTCAGATTCCAGCGGGAGCTAAAAGGTTCAGCATCAGGTCCTGTGTTATTAAATGACTCCAAAAAAAAAGGCAGCTGCTCCGAGAAGGTGGTAAAGGAATGGATGCCCTGAAGTACAGTGGCAATGGTAAGAGAAACCAGCATGCTTGGAAGAACCTGGAGCTGATACTTTGAGGCTTGAGGACAAAATGTGTTACTGGGGTAGTAAGGGCTGTGTTTGTAGTGTTCAATATATATTTTTTTTAATTGTCACTGAACTGTGAGAAGTCATGGGCATAGCAGAACAGCTTCCTGCTTTTCACTCACCGTATCAGCAGCGTGTATAAATACTTGCCTCGTTTTGCTCATATGAATCATGACACTGAATCAGCACTTTGGAAAACCCTGCTGACCACTCTTGGACTACAGTTTGCAGTCTGGAGCCAGGCACGAAGAAGATGAACTGCATATGTTATTCCACGCAAGGAATGTGCACATATGAAGCGTATGCATTCAATATATAGATATATATATTAAGGAGATACCAGGAAACACACTGACTGGGGAAAGAGAAGGTGTGTGGAGAAAAGCCACAAACAAACAGGGGCTTTCAGGTAGTCCTTATATATTATGGAGAAAGGCAAATAATACATTTTGGGTCTGACTGTCATTTACAGTAAGATGCCCTAAAGGTCTTTTTCACACTGCCAGACCAGTGGACGAAGACTTCTGAGTAGAAAATGGAACCCGAAACCTGGGAAAGATTCCTGAAACCATATCGGGATTAGCAGGTGTGATTTGGGACATCTTGCTGGTACAAAGCTGCTGATGGATGCGATGGCCTTGTAACAGAACTTGGGAGAAGCAGGAAGCATTTTGGAGAGCATCCCACGTGGTCAGTGTGTTTACGGAAATGACACCAATGCTGCAAATCAACCCAAGGCTGACAAACAGGATCGCGTGCTTCTTTGGAGTAGAGTCAGCAAGTTATAATTGTAAGTGGGACAACCAGAAGAGTCCCTGATAGCTGCTCTTTGGTCTCCAAATTGCAGTGTGCATAAATGGTCTTTAAAGAATAAATACAAGCTCCATCTAAAGCTTTGGGGTCCCACAAAGAGGATGTTTGGTTCATGATGTTAGAGTCATACGAATAAGCTGAGACAGTATTTCACCAATGAAAAAAAATGCATATAATAAAGATGGGTGGGACCCATCTATTTACTCAGACTTTCTTGCTCTAGACTTTGATGGTGTGCAATGGCTTGCAGTCTCCTCTGGAAAGGGAAAGACACTTGTAGCTATTTGCTAATAAATTATGCACACTATATCAATTATCATCAAATAATTTAGCAGCAATGTAAAAAGTATAACAGAAAACAAATCTCTTGATGACAGAGGAAAGAAGTAGCACAGAGCAACGTTCATGAAAGATTGCTCCTTAGGCAAATGTTTTTGGGCACTTTCCCCCAGCAGTCTCCAGACGGCAAGCCTTGTTTTCAGAGAACAAGAGATACTTTTATGAATTTCAATCTCAAATGATTTGCATTTCATTTCATACGTTAACGATTCACAAAGAAAATAAACTCATAGCGAAACTCCTCTTTAAAACACCCACATATTAAACGGACAGCTGTGTACTGTTACATAGATATAGATAGATATATATACACACACACACACCATTGTGGTTTTAAGGGCAGGGAGGAGGGTTTGTTTTCAGTTGAAATACTTGAAAAGGCCGTCAGTGCTGAAAACCCGGTCACTTTGCTACCACGTGCAAAATTGTAGCGCTCACCCTGTAATCGTAAGTGGAGTCTGGGTTCTCCTCACAAGCTATGACCTCAGGAGCCATCCAGTAGGGTGTCCCAATGAAGGTATTTCGTCTTCCAATCGTCCTGTCCAGCTGAGCGCTTACCCCAAAATCCACTGCAAAAGTCAAGCACGAGTAATGCGCTTAATTCAAAGCACAAAATACTTGTTGAGTAGCTACTTCTGCTTGAAAAGCAAACCATGTTGCAATTTCAATTCTTAAATTGCCCAGCTTGAAATGAATTCTGGAGCAATGAAGCTGCCTTGCTACTGATCTGGAGACACAAACCGCGCTCTGGACTCATGCTGAAAGGCTCCTCACACGGACGTGGCTGTAAACTGGTAACCAGTCAGTCAGGCTGGAGTGTCAAAGATGACTGTGTGTGATGCTGGCCATGTTCATTCCTAAGGTTGCTACTATAGAAACTGATGTGCCTTATTCATGCTAGACCTATGGGCCACTAGACTCAGAAGAACCTTTGAGCAATGGAGTCTGCTCCAGAAATGATGAAGGATTAGCCACTTTCTGCTCCTTGCGGGATGAAAAATCCGTGCTAAATTTGGCAAAAAGACCGTGATAAAAAAGATTTAAAAAAAGGCACGAACTTCCCCATCTAGGATGTCACAGAAAAATCATTTAGACTTGAACTAAATACTAGGGCAGAAAAGGATAGTGATTTACAAATGGCATCTTAAAACAAACTATGAATAAGTGGGACTAAGGTCTTCTTGGGACGGCCAGAAGTTATTACAGAGCAAGAGGTCCAGCATATCACTGAAAAAAATTATTTTTTGTTGGACTTCTGTCTCAGAACAGGCTGGAGAAGTACACTTCTTTATTCAGTTGTGAAATGCTTTATAAAGAGCAAGCTGCGCTGTGTTCTTTGAGCTTAAAAGGGTGTCATCTGCTCATCATGGTGCTGCAGCTGTGTTGTAAATGTCTTTGTTCAGACCATAAATAGTCTTCACAATAGTCTATAATTATGTGTTTGCATCAAAAACACCCTTGAAAACTTATTAATTAGATCTGTTGGACAAATGACATACGTTAAATTAAGTGTGCTATTGACAGAATAGCTAAAGGAAACACTGGCTAGGGTATGATGGTAGGGTCTGATCCTACTATTACCAAAGAGCAGATTTCCATGCCTCCCTCCCACCGGTCCCTATTATTTGCATACAACCTCTGCTAATAGACTGTTTAATAGACCCTGCAGTATTATAACACACACATAAATTACTGTATCACTAAATTACCAAAATATATGGGTGGGGCTCGGCTCTTTGAAGCATTGTGTATTCTATAACACTGGATGCGAAAATTGAAAGTATTTCATAAATGATGATTATTTTGACATAGGATCACTGAAGCCTAAGCATTGCAGCAGCTTTGCTTTTAGACACGACTGAGCTAAGTTTCTTTGGAAATAGCTTTGATTTATTTTCAAGCCTTATAGAAATGTTTCATTATTAACTGTTCACGTATAATGCAGAGCAAAACAGCAGAAAAAGACATCACTGATGTCTTTTAAGAAGGGCAGAAAAGAAACAAACAGGAAAAGGTCTTGCTGATTTAAAGTACAGGAGCAGTAGACATGTGTCTGGCAATTAAAAATAATCTGTGGGTAAAATCCTGCCTTTATTAACATCCACGACAAGATTCCCATTGGTTTCAGAGCTGCCAAAATTTTACCACAAGGCTAACTCCTCAGTTCTGGCATTATTCTGATCTAAGCCAGTTGAGGATCTTAGTCCACGTCCTTTGGAAGTAGCTTTTTAAAAATTTTTTTGAACTGCTAAGAGACAGTTGCAATGAAGAAGAGAAAAATCAAAGGGAAATTCTAAATAAAAAAAAAAAAGCACCATCCTTGATGCAGTCCCTTTCAAACACTGCCAGGTATTTCCTGTGATGTCTTTTAAAAAAAAAATTAACTGTCCATATTCGCTTTTGAGCCAGGGACGCCGTTTGCTCTTACAAGGTGAAAAGTTGTCAACAGTTTCCGCACAGTGACGTGCCACAGCTATCCTGCACTTAGAAGTGGAAATGAGTGTGCTCACAAATCCTCTCGGGTATCAGCTGCTGGCAAGCAGTTACTTTCCAGTGGTAACCTCTGCGCACAGCTAGGGTGACTCAGTCCCTGCTGCCAGCTTCATTAACACCCCCTACAACACTTCTGTTACGGAAATGGATTAACTAGTTTTGGTGGGTTTTTTGCCCCAAACTGACTTTTCCAAATTGTTCTGGAAGGAAAAAAAAACAAAACCAGGGGCGACTGTGCGCATGCACCACTTGTAGCTTATGCATGCTGAGTGTGCACGTGTTGCTGTGAGCTGATCAATGGAATAAAGCTGCCTAGGGAAGTCGAGGAATCTCCTTCATTGAAAGTTTCCTTGAAAAGACTGGATAAGTCCCAGTCTGGGAGGGTTAAGGAACAGTAAATCCTGCCTCTCTGCAGGGGCCAGCCTGCATGAATCTTGAGGTCGCTTCCAACCCAGTGATTTTATAATTCGGTTTTATGTGGCTGCCTTTCAGACATGCTGAGAATGACGACTGATGTATGTAACTCGTCAGACCTTTGGGATCCTGCTATATGGAAGCGGCCATGGAGCCGTACGTTATTACAGTGATATCTGATCTATTTTCCATTCGTGGGTTATTTAATGACCTTTCCATGTTAACGCGGAGCCCGCAGCGTATAGGAGCATTCGGGGAAACTCACCGAGCTTTACTTCTGCATTTTCCGTGAGGAGAACGTTCTGCCCTTTAATGTCTCGGTGGATAACGTGGTGGGCGTGAAGGTGCGCCAAGCCCTGCAAGAGAACCATGTTACTCAAGATGTTTTCTTCCCATCAGGGCCATGAATTTGGAAATTCTTGCTTCGTTCAGGGTGCGATCGTGGTAAAAAACCCTCAGAAGTGATTGCTAGCAAAACATTTGCTCACAACGCTGGCAATAAGAAGAGCGAGCAACACGGCATCTCAGCTTATCTCGCTCACGTAGGCTGAAAGCAGTACAGCATTTTGGACGTGAAGTGAGAGGAGAATCAGGGCCACAAACTGCACGCTGCGATTTCAGACTCAGAGAGATATTGCTCTGCTAAAGGCCAACAAAAGAGGAACGTGGGGTATAAGCAGCAATCCTGTGCATAGCTACTGATGGAGCATTCAGGAACCGGCAGACTGGTGGCAATGGTTTGAGTCCTGCATTGGGCAAGATTCCCAGTGACTCTAATGACTGGAGATTGCATCTGTGCCCAAGACTATTTTAAGTTTCAAAACACTAGTTAAACTAGACGAGAAATAATGGAGTATTATGAGAAATGGACGGCCCACCCAAAATACTTGGCCACGGTAAAACTGATGACTTTACACACAAAGGAACAGCTGATGAAATCTGAAGTTCCTCTGCAGTTAACCCTCCTTTGCCCTACACACAGACAAGTCACACTCCACACACTTCACGGAGAGATACCTGTATCCGATCTCTTTTGTCTTCCGCTATGATAGATTTATTATTTTAAGTTGTGGTGTTTAAATTACAAGGAGGGACTTAAAACCAAATCTTCTAATGGCAGCTTTGCAGGTAAATGGCACTCATATCCAGAAGAATTAATGACTATCTGCCTAGAAACATCACCCGGCTGTGTGACACTTTGGGTGCTGAGTTGATTTGGAGGAGATTTGGTCTGATTCAGCGGCCGAATCTCCGAATCCGAATCGAATCAGGAGACCAGTGAAAAGGTCTGAATCAATTTGAAGCTCTCTGAATCAATTCAGAAAAGATTTGGACAGCTTCAGAGATTCAGGCAGTCCCCGCTCTCTGCTGCAGGGAGCTGGACCCGGACTCTGTGCCGGTAAGTAGGGGGCGGGCAGAAGTGGGGGACTGAAGGAGTAGAGGGGACCATGGGGGGACCCCTGCCAGGTCCCATCCCCTGCTTGCTGCCCCAGCCCCCCTGAGTGCCCCCTGACTCCCGCCCCCCACCATGGCTGCCCCGCCAGCCCCAGCTCCCAGCTCTTTAAAAAAAACCAAAGGACCCGCACTCACCAGCTGCTGCAGCAGTCTCAGGGCTTCTGGGGGCTTGTGGCAGAGCCCCCCATGCAGTGCAGGACAGTGGGGTGCAGCAAGGATTGCCCCCCACCGGGCAGGAGCTGGTAACTCGGGGCTTTTTTATTATTTTTTTTAAAGAGCCAGGAGCTGGGGCAGGTTGGGAGAGCAGGCGGGGGTTGGGGGGCTTGTGACAGAGCCCCTCCATGTGTTGTGGGACACCATCCCCCCCAACCTGGAAGCAGCCAGTGAATCAGGGCTTTCTCTTTTTTCTTTTTTTTTAAAAGAGCTGGGGAGAGCAGCAGGAGATGGAGGCTCATGACAGAGCCCCCCAAGCAGCATGGGGCAGTGGGGGGGCAGCGGGGATCATCCCCTACCTGACAGTACCTGGTGAATGCCAGGCTTTTTTTTTCCCAAAGAGCTGGGAGCTGGGGCAGGCAGGGCAGCCATTGATGGGGCTGATTCGGAGATTCGGCCGATTTGGCTGTGGCCGAATCAATTTGGGACAGTGATTCGAATCGGCTGAAACCGAATCCGAAGCGAATACTAGCCACTTCGTGCAGCCCTAATCAATATGCATGCATACATGAAAGGCTTCTGACTGCATGCAAGCCCATCTCATTGTCGACTACTCTTTTCACACAGACACATGGGAAGATTTTAAGCCTCTGTTAAAAAATGCAGTCTTTGTGTCCTCATGCTGTGGCAGAATGCAAACTGTGGAAGAGCCCCAGTAAGGATACTGAACTGAAGCCCCCAAGGACAAACTTCCCCACTGATTGGGGATGGCACCGGTTTGTGGCACGCAAGAATTCCAAATCAGAGAACGGTTTTCCCCACTGACCAATGGATTTGCTATTTATTCAAAATCAGCACCTCCCTGCCAAATCCACATGGGATATTTGATGTGCTTTTGAACTGACTGCCCATCTCTGTCACTACGGACATCGAGCGAGTTTAGCCCTGCTCAGGTTCAATTCACTAGTTTGAAATAGGGAATTTCAATGGCAGGTCTCAGAATACTCATATTGATCTTCCTGTTGTTAAAAAAAAAGTCAAACTCCATTAAAAGGGAGGTAGATCAATGGCTCTGTAATGGCCCAGGGATTTAGGGGCAACTCGTTCTAACATTTTTTCAGGGTGGCTTCTTCCAAAACTCTTGCTACCACCTTTCTGTTGCAAAGCATGCCGCTTTTACAAAAAGACAAGTTAGAAATGGTTTTCTTTCCAGGAAAATAGGCTGCAAACAATGTAATATGCTGGGGCATCCCCTTTGCTGGCAGTTAAAGACTTGCCGGTGTCATGTATCACAGTTAGAGAAGGCCAGGACACTCTTTGCAACAAGAGCACAGTTAGCAAAACTCACCCTGAGAACTTCTCTGCAGATGTAGGCAATCCAGTCTTCCTTGAAACAGTTTCCTTTGGTCTTCTTAACCAAATCTGTCACCGACCCAGCTCCACAATACTCCATCACCAGCTGCAGGGAGACAAATATATTACATGTTCTCTAACAGAAGGCAGAGCAGGGTGGCACCTTATAGACTAACTAATTCAGAGAGGCATAAGCTTTAGTGAGCAACCGTTTACTTTGTCAGATGCTAATCATGACCATGTTCTGGCCTACTATACCATCGGCTTAATTGTGTTGCACGCATTGCATGCCCTTTAGCACTGCAATTGGAGCGAAACCTTCATTTTCTGAATTACACACTCTGCTGATGCAGTAAAACAAAGCAATGCCCCTCTTCTGTTACAGTTCACGGGGACTTCACTCCTGACTAGAGCCGATGCAAAATAAAAAAAGGGGAAGGGGCAAGGTGGGAACCAAATCCAAATCCATGAAAATGGATTCAATCCAATGGGTTTCAAATGGAATCAATCCTTACAAATTCTGGCTAATATTTTTAAGCAAAATGTTGGCGTTTTGTTGTTCCTTCTTTGCCCCATTTTTAACTCTCTTTTGTTGCTTTCTTTCCATTTTGCCACTGGAAAAAAATCCAGGAAAAAAAGCAACGGTGGAAGATAGAGGGGAAAAAACCCTAAAAAAACTAGGAAAGAAGACAAGCCTTAAAGCTGAAATCAAAAATACTTTCTTAAAAGTTTTATACGAATTTATAAACACTTTTCCTTGGGAGCTCCTGTTGTAACTCCCAACGATTTCCTCTTTCAAGAACATCTAATAAACGTAAATGGGATTAAAAAACGTACCCAGAGCTGATCATCCTGACCCGCAGGACTCTTCTTGACAAATGCTCCATAATATGTGGCAATATTGCGGTGATGAGAATATTTTTTTAACATGTTTATTTCCAGCTTGATTTCTTCCTCCTCATTCTGTAGTAAAAAGAGAGCAGAGCGCTGCAGGAGTGACAAGATAAACCCTCTAGTCTGCGCGGTGAAAAGCAGGACTAGGCCCTCAGACAAATCACAGGGGCAGTCTCTTAACCAGCACAACCAACAAACCTAGATCTGAAATCAGGAACTGCTCCAGCTTGAGCTCACAGGAGAAGACGGTCTACGTGGGGGCATGAACAGACTAATATCCTCTATGCACGGCACGTGGAAGGGAATTCGTAACTCACTCGCCGGGACTTTAGCCGTGGAGAAGTTAACCGGATTCCAGCAAAATCCTCTTGATAACTCTCTTTATTCCAATAGTACTACGTGCTTTAAATGTCGCGTGCACATCACGTGATTCACCTTTCCCGTTCCCTGAGGGATCTGCCAACAGGGAACCCCCAGCCAAGGGAAGGGAAGTGACTTCCCAGGTCCACAAACCACTTTGGAGGCGAAGCCAGGATTAGAACTTGGCTCTTTCCTCCCCACCCGGAGGTTCGTCCGCCAGAGCGTGAAGACGCCTACAGAACGACGAGGGCAGCAAGGCAGCTGCTATGGGGAGGCCAAACAGTCCCGGGTCTACATACTCCCCTTTCTGCAGCATCTATCTGTTTTCTCTTCTGCTTACATTGGTCCTTGGGAAATGCACCCTCTTTTGTTCTGCTGGAACAGAAAACAGCATAGCAGGGTGCTGATCGACAGGGACGACTATTAGATGCCACCGCAATACCAATAAATGATCATAACAGAACAGATTAGAGCGAACTTCATTGGTAGCACCTCGCGATGGCCTCAACGAGGCAGCTGTGTCTCAGCTAAGAGCTAGCCGGTGGAATGGCTCTTTCTCTTCTTGCCTGTGCTATCCTTGCCAGGAGAGAAGGTGCGCCAAAGGGTGCTCCGACACCCACAAGGGAACAACAGAGCTCTATGCTCAAGACACGCAGGGCCGCCTGCCTCCATCAGCGGAAAGGAATAAAAGGAAGCTGATACCTGAATTACCTTTTGCCACCAAACATCCTTGAACTTATCAGCTAATGAAAAAAATAGGCGCGGAAGACAGAACCGGCTGGGACGTGCACAATGTTTTTCCATGCTAGCCTACCACTTCCAAGGAGCAATGCCAGCCAGGTGCTCCCTTAATTGCCAGAACGGGTATCTGACAAAAAGGATGAGATCCCTGCCAGATGCTGTGAGGGGTGATAGGCATGGAGTCATTAATAGTTGGGACTCAAAACTGTTCTGAAAATCTCACCATGTGGGAGAGCTCCTTGTGAGCAAACACCAGATCAGAGCACACAACATGCATGCAGCACGTGCCTTCCTGTGAAATGGGGACACGGAGCTGTCAGGTCGCTCAGGAGCTGGAGAAAGCATGTGCTCCAAGACGGCATCCCCTAAGGTGGTGCGCAGGCAATGCGAGCATCCTTAATAATCTCTTGCTACTTCCCTGGGACAGGGAGGGGGGCAGTTCATTTACGCTAGCGAGGTACACAGATAATAGCTTGATTAACAAGGGGAATAAGAGTAGCTAAGCAATTCTGCCCAGAAAGTGGGCAAAGCCAAGGTTTGAAACCTTGAGAGGTCTGTTAGGGAGAAGAATGATGTTGGCAGGGGGAGGTGGGTGGGAGAGAAGAGGATGTGGATAAAGCGACGTACCCGGGCACTCCTGGCTCCAACCTTCCCCTTGCTGATACAGTTATGGGCCAAATGTTGCCCAAGGGCCCTTGACATCTGCTCGGAAATTTTGCTGCTTATGTAAGGAAAGCTGCTCGCAGATGCAGTTTGCTGCATTGTTTGCGGGCAAGGTAGGTGTGCACAAAACGGCAGGTTCGCAGCCAAACCCTGTTTTAGAAACCGTGGGCCTCGCCTGACCACAATGACACGAGGTAGCAGAGAGCGAGGAGGCACACGCCTCTACCCACAAGAGGAAACCAGATCGGAGACTGATAAACACGCTGCCAGGAGGCTCTCTTGTCGAAGCTACGGCAAGGAGACGCGGCCCTCCTTGAAAAATGATTTTGAGAGCTGGAACGGCAGAAAGCAGGAGGTTTCCGGGGAGCAGCCTGCTGCACGGCAGCTCCGAGGAAAAGCTCCTTTTGCAGGAGTAACGTGGCAAGACGCGAGCGCTTTGCTCGCTTGGCACGATGAGAGAACAGGAAGCCGAGCCCGTGAGGAGAGGCGCAGCAGCACACATTGCTGTCAGCCCCACTCGAGCGATTTCAAAAGGCTCCCACACCCCTCCCTGTAACATGACGCTGCAGCACTTCCTGACAGATGTCCAGCGCATCCCGCAGTGACCGCAGCATCCTGCTGCCGATCAGGAGGAGGGAGCTCAAAGGCGCAGCTCATGCCGAAGGGGAACAGATTTCCTCAGCGACGTTTCTATCACGGGGCTCAGCACCGCGCATGCCAGCTCGCGGCCGGTCACAAGTTTTCTGAGCAAGTGAATTTTCATGCTGTGAATGTCACCCGGCTGGTGCCACTGCACCTTTGGGCAGGAACGTGCCAATGCCACTTAACTTTTCATTGGAGAAATAAGGATTTATTTTTTCCGTTCCAGACCCAGGCTGGCGTTTCTGGTTATAAGCAGAGAAAAAAAAATCCAATGCAAGATGAGTCCTTGGTCGCTCACATGAAATAGGAACTATCCAGGTTCAAGCCCCTGCTCCCATGATTCAGACCAGGGGCTTTGAACACTGTTACATCCCCGGTGACTGCCTGAACCCTCGGCAATCAGCCACACTGGTGCGGGCCACTCTCCTGTCCAAACAAACAGAAATATTTAAAACCTGAATGGGGAATAATTTGGTGTAAGAAATATTGACTCTGTTGTGAGCAGCCACGTTCAGTTCTTCAGATCTCTTGTGCTAGGCACGGACATTCAAAAAGCCCCAAGATGAAGTGATGTAAGTTGTGCAGTTTTCGCTAAGTGGCATAGTTTAGAGCGGGAGCGAACAACACACATTTGCCCTTTGCTGGGGGGAGGCAAATCTTAGACCAGGTTCTGTCATTTTTAAACCAGTCTGTATGCGCCAAACCTCTGTTGTGCTATTATAGACTGGTTTTGTGTGCCGAACCTCTGTTCTGTTACAAGTATAGACGCAGGCCGAACCTCTGTTCTGTTACTGGTCTGTTCTGTTACACGCAGACCGGCTTCCCATCACTTTTACTGGTGAAAGTGTAATGTCTGTACCTGGCCTTAGAGACTGAAAGCATTTCTATCTAAGGGACTTCCATATCTCTGCGTTACCGTAGCCCTTGAGCACCTCACCTCTCACCATAAAACCCCTGTGCGGTAGGGCAGTGCTATTACCTCTGCTCCGGATGCAGAACCGAGGCGCACAGAGGCTGTGACTCACTCAAGATCACTCAGGAAATACAGGGCAGAGCAGCGAGTTGACCTTTATTCTCTTAAGCACCAGGTGTGCACATCAACCTCAGGGACCTTCTTGGTCCATCACTACCAGCTGGAACCAATTACTTCCTGTGCAAGCTAGGGGAAGCATGCAAAAGCCCCAGCACAGCAGAGCTGGGAGGGGTCAGGGCTTAGAGGGAAAACCCCGAATGGTGGCTTTGAAGATTCGGATTGAAGCTCTGCAGAATTCATAAAAAGAAGTACGTTGCTTGGTGTGAAACAACTCAAAACGAAAGCAATCAGAGAGGTTTTTGGCACTATTCATCCTCAGAACAACTGGCCAGATTTCCTAGGACACTGCCGCTTTTCTGTGCTGCCCCTGCAAAGCAAAGCAACGGTAAACCAGGTTTCGCCAGCCAATTAAGGGAATATATAGCCTCTTTGTGTTCATGGAGCCGCACAAAGCTACTGGCATGAGCCAGCCAACCTGGGCCTCCTCATGCTGTCATGTGATTTTTTGCTGGACACTGCACGTTTCCTGGAGTTTTTGCACTGATTCTTCCACTGGGAAGAAAGCTTTCAGTGGTACTGATGCCCTCTCCCAAGTCAAGCTATTGAGCCAACCCACAAATCTTGTTGAATAATTCAATAAAACACTTCTGCCTTTGAGCTGGCTCTGGGTCTCTGGCCCCAGACCTTTCCCCACTGACCTTTGAAGTCTAGGGATGCTCAGATCCAGGGATTTGATTTAGCATCAGACGCTGCCAAAATTCAACCTCTGTTACTCCCCAGCAAACAGCAACCTAGCTTTATCTTTGGTGACTCTCATTTCTACTAGCTATTGCAGTGCATGTCGCATGTACTTGCACAGAAAAGCAAAACCCCAGGGGTCTACTGCTCCAGTTGTCAGAGAAAGGGACCCTCTCTACAGACAGACAAGCAACATATTCACAATTTGACTGTGTACGTGCATGTATATTTTCCAGAGATGTTGACCTTGATTCCTATTCGCACTCGGATCCTTTTAAGCTAACCTGGCAGTGTGAAAGCAGCAGTAAATTACATTACACTTAGCTTTGCATACATTTTCTTCATCTTAAGAGTTTTATGGTACTGCCCATCACTGCAGTGTTTGCATGCTGCCAGTGGGGTGCCAAGGGGCTTTTAGTGTACATGAAAACTGGATGCATAAGTCTTAAGGACGAGTTTCCAGTAAGGGGGGGGCATAGGTTTTTGACCTTTCCAACCTTCAAGCTAATTTGGTCTTGTGGAGGCAAGTTACTGTACTACGAGCCAGCTGTACAGGGGAACAAAAATCAATGCTTAGCAAATTCTATGACACTATGTTATAACTGTAACACCACTCTATAAACGTGGAAAGGGGCAGTGCCAATTAAATTGTCTCCTTTTCTCATCTATTGAATCTTAAAAAGGCAATATTTGCATCTCTAACATGCTCCTTCTTGCTTGCTGTCAGTATGACTACAATGCCCTAGATTTTTATACCAAACAGAGGAATGGTTGGTGTGCGAGAGGAAAGGATGTGATGAAACACAGCAGGGGCAGCGAAAAGCTACAGGAAATCTCCTATTTGCTATCTCTGGCAACAGATAATCACCAGAAATAAGCAGGAAGACGGTTCTTTTCTTCATTATTATAGACTAGCAAAATATACAGAAGTGCTGTCCCCACTTGCTTTGGACAAATATGATTAAAAACAAAGCAATGTGTTCATGTCACCCATCCTTGGGATCTCAGAAAAACACCAAGGCTCAGAAACACAATGAATAGCAGCTGGCCATCTTCTTTCCTAAGGAAGCCACACTAATGTTTTATTTTACATAGCCCCTTTTTTCCCCTGGATTGAAGGGGAAAAAAGGGCTATATAAAATAAAATGTCAGTGTGCCATGCAGGCCACTGTCTCACCTGCCCCCCTCCCGCTATATAGTCACTCACCTCCGTAACGTTCATCACCTTGATTGCTGCAAGTTGTCCAGTCTTAACATGGCGGCCCTGTTGAAATGATAATGTGCTGTAAGTCAAAAAGATATTTATGCAAACTGAGTAGATGGTAACCACCTTCACATAGTAAGAATTTGGGCAGTCTCTCATGCAAGGCTAGATCTTGCTGCGTAGCTGCTTCCAGGCAATATAAATAACATCTGAAAAATACAAAACCATAATGCTTTAATGACCCCTCTACATCTATACTGAGGACAAGGTAAAAAAAATATGAAACTCTTATTTTCAGTGCCATATGTAGAATGAGGCAAGCAACATGGCTACAACCTACACCCCTGTATGCAGCATGAGCGGTTTTTGGTCTGGGTCCAGGTCGTAGGTGACAGATGTCCCTATCCCTCTAAACGATACTTCTCGATAATCCCAACCCCAACGTCAAGGACTCGATGGGCAGAAAGCCAGAATGACCTTTTCTCCCTGCATGTCAGGGCTGAAATATGTTGGTGAAACAATGCGGAGGGGAGTTGGCACTGCTCCTTACTGCTCCATATACCCTGCGCATGGATGAAGAGAAAACCTTGTTCTGCAAAGCTGTCAACCTGGCCACATTTACATGGCCAGGGGAGACTAAAGTACATTTTTCTCGTATCAAAGGCTCTCTATTACAGAAAGCACAGCCTTTGGAGTTCTCCAGACAAGTAGTTAATCGCAGGTCGGGTCCTGTAGATTTTGTGTTTAAAGCATAATCTGCTGAGCTGATGGAGAGGAACTCTTCAGGATTTTTACGTTGTATACGGACGCTGTCAAAAGGTGGCGTGTAATAACGTGAACCAGAAATCGAGACACAAGCAACAGGATGGGCGTTTCACATCTCTGTCCTCATCAGAACTAATCAGAAAAGACATTCAAAGCAAGGCACGTTGCCTCGTTATGCTAATAAGCACCGGTTCCATAAGTGAAGATTGTATCGAAAGACACAGGTCAACAGCGGATTGATTAAACATGCTGCTTCTCTCCCTTACCAACCAGATTTTTCACGAACCGGCCTGCCTTCGAGCCTTGTGAATGCAATTTTGCTTCGATTAATACTTGTGGGTACAAAATTGCAGACACCGTTCCCTGTAGTGGGCCAGGCATAGGAAATCGTGACGTTGCATTGGAAACGCTACAATTTGTGGACGAAAGGATTTGCAGGTGCAATTTTACACCTGCAAAATTAGAAGTATCCTTTTAAAAATCAGGTCTTTTCTGTTCACAATTCCATGCAAGTGTTATTTATGGAGCGACGCAGTTTTGCATGGGGGAAAAATGATTCCTTAATCTCAAGTGACGGGTCTCAGTCGGGTTTTTTTTGTTTTTTTTTTCATAAAAGCTCACTCCTGTTGGTTTTTGTATCTCTACGAGTGTCCTCTTTCCAAGGCAGCACTTCTGTGATTTTCTCAGAATGAATAAATCCTACCATTCTAGCTTATCACAGAGCTCAAGAAGAAGATAAACTAGGCACACCCATACTGCGAGTGTGCCGCACGCTTCAGTGTGTCAGACCGCGGATTCTGTAGCCACAAGTGCTATCCTGGACAGATGCCTGCCTTTGGTCACTATCCATTTCAGCTGACGTCAGTCATGGTTTGCAAGCTTCCTTTTAGCAGCCCCTGTTCCTTTGTTGGAGGCCATTGTTTGCAAATGTTTCCAGGCATTGAAAGTCCTGGCAATACAGAGACAGGACCTTCCACAAAATACAGTAATGCTAGACAGGCTGGCACCCTGATTTAACCCCAAAGCTTGCCTGGAATTACACTTGTAGATAAAGTAAGGTCAGGGCAGGTAGCGGAGATGCTTTGAGATTTTTTAAATCTGTTTTCCCAGCATATAAGCAAGGTTAATACCAAAATAGTACTGCAAAGGATATTGCAAATTCATTAGAATAGGAGAGAAAAAAACTGGAGGGGGGGAGGTATTTTGATTTCAGATCGTGAGCCCTATTCAGCCAATCCTCTGTATAACAGACATCTGTTCTTTTATACCCATATATCCATTCCAGGCAAACCTGATGTTTTTGCTTACTTTTCTCTCTGTAAATCAGAAACAGTTAATCTTGGGAATGCACGTTGAAGGAAATGTTGTTCCTACTAGACAAATGGATTTCCCATTATTTAAAGTATTGTACATTAAATAGATGGTTTTGCTTTGAGGCCTGGATTCACCTCAGCAGTGATTCACACACGTCCATGATCGTGCAACACACTGATTAAACCCATGCCCCAAATCCCCATGTCTTTGTATCCTGACAGCAGTGGGAGTGGGCCTGGACAAGGGGCACAGAATTGGTAAATGCCTCAGAAATCTCGTCTGGTCTCAGCGCAGAGGTGTTCACTGTATGATACACGGGGGCTGGACCCGACGAGCTCACGAGGTCCCTTCCAGCCCTAAACTTCTGTGAATCCGGGATCCAAGGTTATTACTAGGCAGGTAAACCATAGGCCAATACCCCATCATGCATCAGCATAACTGCTATCAGAACAAATGTACTTATTGCCAGAGCAAACCTCTCGTTCAGCAAAGAAGCCTTGAATTTCAGTGGGAAGGAAACTTACTTTTGGGTTGCAGAGTTAAGAGGGCAAAGGGCCCATTTCATACGCAGGCCCTTTTGCACTCTGGCTTCTTAGAGAAGCCGTGGGGCTTGGCTAAACTGTCAGGCATGCTGGGGAAAGATGCCCTGTCTACTCGTTCTCATTGGATGTGCAACCAATGACATCGAATATCAATCATCTGGCTGATTTTTACTTACCCCTGCCCCCTCCACACCATTACCCTGATGGGGAGTACATGGTATTTTGGGGCTGGGGGAACATGCAGCAGGAGAAAGCGCGTTCTCAGAGCCACAATGTGCCGTGGTCTGACACTGAACAGGCCTGCCCTTAAAGTAGACTGAGTGCATTTTTAAACCTGTTTAGTTGCCTTGCTCCTCTTCCTGCATATAACGAGAGACATTAGTGGGCATGACAATCTGGCCTCACATCAAAATGAGAGAAGAAGAGAAGATGACAGAGCATGCAGAGTTTTAAGTCATTCTGGTAGGTTCTTGATACAATCTATTGCTGCCACATAACTTTGTGCCGCTATCCTTCCCGCTCCTGGCTGGGTTTGGGCAGTCCACTCATTTCAGTCCATCGTCAGAAGAAAAGGGCTAATATTAAAAATAAGCATTGCTTGCTACTCACTATCAATGATTGGGGTGGAAGGCAATAGTGTGAAATGCTGCTGGGGCTGAAGAGAGAGAAGAAAAGCTGTAGATGCTCTGGTATCAAAACACGGAGCTTAGGCAGTGCTCACCTATTGCTCTTTCTGTGCGGTTTGTGGGTGCGAACGTTGGTGGCTGGGTTTCCCGAAACAAGCAGAATAATGGGCCCAAACTGTCAAGTTCACTCTCCCATCTGAAAAAGTCTCCCTTAGTAAGATGAACCACACCCATGCTCATATATGCAACCAAAATGATATATGGCAGAATTACCAGTCAAACCGTGCCCTTGCTGCAAAGCTTGAAGCACTCTTCTCTTTTAAATATATGGCAATGTGATGTCCCCTCCAAGCACCCGTAAAGGAAAGACATGGCAGTCTATCTGCATACAGGTACCACCAACAGAGACAAGGGGCCATCTCACCTGGAGCCAAGGGACCATCTCACCTGGAGCCAAGGGACCATTTCACCTGGAGCCTGCTCTCTGTTTACTCAAACCATCCCATGAAACTATTTACACTCGCATGGACAGTCACCAGGGAGATCTCTACTCATCATCTCATCCAACAGCCCCAAATGTCATTGTCACCCCTGGTTGCAAATCAGACAGTCCTTGAAGCCAGGATGACCAATCTCTAAGGGGGGCTTTCTACCCCAAGGACCCCTCTTTACAACAGAGCCGGACCTGGGACAGCTACCCTCGGTTAAGAAGACACGTGGCTGTCTGATGGGGTGGATCTTCCAGATGCCAAATGTTCAAGTTGGGGGTTTTTTTTCGGAATAGAAAAAGGGATCGGGCCTCTGTGGCCGAAGAGGAGCGATGCAAAGGGGTCTCGTCTTTTATGTTGGTTTCTCGGCTGTTGCAAGTTTCTTTGCCAGCTTGAAAAGTGGGTTAAAGTAGCAAGGTCTCATTCAGGCAAACTCTCACTGTGGCCAACTTCTGAGCAAAAGCATCAGGGTTTGGTCTGCCTCCCCCCGCTTTTTTTTCTGTTGTTTATGAATAAATCTGGGAGGTTACGCAGAGTTCATGGGAACTTTTATGCATGTAAACTTCACTCGCAGCCACAAGGCTCGTTCCTGCAAGCGTGCTGAGCTGCATACATTTTTTTGTGAGAGGTGTTGATTTGGTTTTGTTTGAGTTTTTCACGAGGGCACCCAGAAGCCACAGATGGGGTGTTTTTAACTGCTTCATTGCAGCGTATCAACATCTCGCGGGTTCCTGCAGTACGATGAGAACGGAGTAAGCCTGGCAGAACGTGGCCCTTAGGAAAGAAAGCTATTCTGAGACTGACCCGTTCCTGCCGCTGCCGTGCAGAGCAGTGGCTCTCAGCTTCTTTAGACTGGAGGCACTTTTCATTAGACCTCTCCATGACTTGTGTTTAGCTTCGAAATCTAAATGTCTTTATTATAGACCTTACCTCCTGGCAGAGGGCACGCAGCAGGAGCAGGGGAGCAGCTGGGCAGGGAGAGCCTGATCCTGTCCTTACCAGCCTGCCTTCTCACACCTCCCATAGCACCCTTTAAAGGCTCTTGCAGCATGCCCTGGTTGAGAATCAGTGGGTTAGGGGTCTGCCTTTCCCCCACACCCAAGCTAGCAATGCTAAGAAGTGCTGGTTTCTGGTGGAGGCGTAGCAGGGCAGGATCATACCCAGAGCAGCCCCCAACACACGGGGCAGTGCTGGCTCCTGCCATGCTGACAGCAGTGGCATGGTCAGCCCTTACTGTAGCGACAGGTGCTTTGGTCCCCACCTCCCAGTGACATTACTGGTTTCTGAAGCTGCTGGTTTCTGCAGAATGTAACGCGGGACCTAGAGACCATAAGATTTCAGAGTCCTGGGACAGGGTTGTCTGTTTTTCCAGGCACGGGGCTGCCCGAGTCAGGCTGCTGGTCAGGGGCACTCATGAACGAGGGACTCCCTTGGAAGTAGTGTGTTCATAAGGGACTCCCAGCCCTCAGACTTAGGAGGGGTTAAAGGATGGCCAAAATATCCATCCACTTGTCCGAGGCCAGTCCCAGCACCGGAGCACAGCAATATTTTGGACATCCAAAGTGTCTCAGGCACAGAGACTTGTCTTTTAACTTCTCTTCGGCATTTTGCTACGTCACCAAGGCTCAAGAAATACTCCCATTAGCGATGAGGCAGGCAACAGCCACAGAAAGCTTTGTCACTCTTTCATCAGCAGTCTTTGCAAAACTGAAATCAGTTTACCCCCTCCCGAAGTCTGCGTATTGCTGATCACGGCTACATTTCTGGAGGCCACTCTACAGCAGAAATCTGCTTTCTGTGTACTCCAGCTGTGCATGCACTCAGCGGGGAGACAGAGTGCACAGGACTGGGACAGATTATTCAATGTTTACTTCAGTTGGGCACGTATTTATTTTCTTAATGAGTTTAGATAAGGTTGCCATTAACCCGTATCCCCAAGTGAGCATCAGGCGCATATTAGTAAACCGTCTGGGTGCGCGGAGAGGAACAGGATATCAGCGTTTAGTGGTCATGTTCCTGGTTGATAGCGGGGCTTTGCAAGAGTTCAACAGATTTACAGCAAGGCATGTTGTTTCAGAACTACGGCAAACACGGCTCCAAATCTGTGCGAGGCCAATTTTTTTTGGCCTTATGGACCATGCAGCAATGACAGAGGTATGCCAAAAACCTCAATTTTCAATTAGCTTTGAGTCGCACGTGAGGGCAGTGGACAGGAACGGGCACAGAGAAAAAGCGGTGGCGCTGTCATTTATAGCACTCCGGCTTCAGTGGGAAAAGTCCCGTTCTAACTTCGGATCATGGAAAACAGGGCTGGAAGGGGCTTCATGAGCTCATCTAGTCCAGCCCTGCACCTAAGGCAGGATCATCCCTGACAAAAGCCATCCCTGCCACATGTCCGCGTAACCTGCTCTGGAAAATCTGCACGGAAGGAGAGCCCACCCTGTCTCTAGGTAGCCTGACCACCCTCGTAGTCAGAAAGTTCATCCCCAACCTAAATTTCCTCTGCTGCAATTGGAGATCATTGCTTCTAGCCCTGTCCACTGCAGCCACAGAGAACAGGCTATTTCTATCCTCTTTATAATTGTAATCACCCTGCAGGGCCCTTATGCCAAGGGATCTGAGCCACCTCTCTTCAGTGTCCAACACACTCCTTACCCAACTGGAGGACATCCCCCTGTACAGAGCGATCCCTCCACTGGGAGGAATGGCGACTCAGAGCCAAGAGCTCCACCGTCCCGTGACCAACTGGCTCCCTCTCTCCCTTGCTGCTACTTTGCTTTGCACCAAGCTGGCCTGCATGTAGCTACATAGCACACTTCCTTTTTGGCACCAAGTGCTCATTTCTTTCCACTTGTTTCTGGGCCTGTTTGCTGCATCCGTCCCTGTTTCATTTTGGCAAGAAGAGGAGCACATGGAAGGGAAGGGAATGTCTGCTCCGCTGTTACGCTGGTTAACATACGCCCACTTGGATGCAGGCACTGGCTGCAACATGACATGGTCATGTTCCAAGGCCCCGGGGTTGGTCAGCTTTCAGTGTGTCACGATCTTCACTTGCCCCTAATTCCCTAGCGTCCGCACAACCAGAGTTGTTTCCCTCTCTAGAAATCCGCCCATTTGCCAAAGCTATGGGACTCTTGCACAGAGAATCCAAAAAGAGACATCAGACTCCTCAGACACCAGCTCTGAAGACCAAAATCTACCCCAGTACATTCACACTAAATTCCTCCTTGACTTTGCAAGGGTCTGTCTGCATGCCCTGGTTGATAGCGTGACTGGGGTTAGGGAAAGCTGGAGATTTTTCCAGTGACTATCTATAAATACAGAAGCACCCAGGAGAGACTGCAGCCACCTCACTCTTTGCAAGCAGAGGGTGAAGGTGCAGTTGAACAGGTGCAGACCCATATTGCTAAGAAACTTCAACAAGCAGGTTCAGCTCAAAACCCTCGAGACCCTCTCAGTTAACCTGTGCAGCTCTGTGGCTTCCTGGTAAGTGGCCAAAACTGGCTTCTCTGCTCTCGGGACTGAGCCACACATTTTCTGCTTCCCCTCCCTTCATCTTGGTAGCCGCAGGGAAGCACTAAAGATACAGTGCTCATGCACAATGCACTGAGTTGGGAGTCCGGGGACCTGGGGTCCAGTCCAGGCTCTGCTGCACAGTCCTAACAAGGACACTTCGTTCCTCCACCCTGTATAGATCTGCTTTTTTAGACTGTAAATTTAATAGATTGCATAGACATTAGGGCTGGAAGGGACCTTGTAAGATCATCGGGTCCAGCCCCCTGCCCTGTAAGGAAGTCAGCTAGGGTCAAAGGATCCCAGCAAGATAAGCGTCCAAATGTTTCTTAAGAGTGTGCAGAGCAGGTGCTTGCACCACCCCTGGTGGCAGTCTGTTCCAGGCCTTGGGGGCTTGGACAGTAGATAAGTTTTTCCTTTTGTCCAGCCTAAAATGGTTTTGCAGGAATTTGTGACCGTGTAAGCATGCTGAAATAGTCCCAGCCAAGTGACTGTGCGCAGTGACTGTATCTTCCTCTGTGCTCTTGAAAAGACTGCCCCAAAACTCACCCTTTCCAAACCTGAAATGAGGCAGGGAGGGTATCCTGCAAATGACTCCCCTGCCATTATCAGTCTCTGGCAGACTGTCTGGGCCACCCTGCAAGGTGCTTCACTGCCTCAGTGCTGGGGTAGACGTGTGTGGCATGGGGATGTCTGCTTCGCAGCAGCGTACTCAGGAGCTAGACATACCCACTGAGTCCCCTAATCTGCACTGGGGTTTCTGGGCACTACTGTCTAACACTGCATAGCTTGGGCCAAGCTTGAAGCCCAACGTCTCATAATGAACATGCTAAAATGGGGCAGGATGATTGTCAAGAAGTAACACATGAGGAGTTTGGAAGTGTATAGCCAGTTTTTGTTAGCTAATGGGCAGAGGGCAAGCTCAGCATAGCTAATGCACTTTAAAAACTAGCATTGAATTGCAATAACAATCCGTTTCTTGGGGATTACACTTTTTAAATCATAGCAAATGATTTGCAACAGCAACTGGGTTGGAAAAATCCATCGCTTCTTGGCAGTTAATTACCAGGGTTTTTTTTCCCCCCTCCATTAAGTATTCAGGACACTCCTTGATGGGTTTATAATTCTGCCTATGGTCCAGTCGTTTTGTTTTAATCATGCAATTTGGGGCATTGCTGTGGAAAGCCTGCCTTGGCTGACAGTCCGAACTCTTGGCGGTAGCTCTTTTCCAAGCTTCCCTGGTTGTTTGTTGTATTTTGGGCATATAAATCACAAACTGTACATTCCCCCAAGGAATTTTTCCATCCTTTGAGGTGGTGAGAGGCCCGCCGGCATGCAAGGACAAGCCATATTCCACTTCAACTCCTGGCCACCCCTCGGCTCTATTTTTCATCTGCAAAACACATCCCCTGGAGTTTACTGCTTTTGTGCCAAGAAGGCAAGAGAAGGGGGATTCCTCAGTGCCACTGTCTGTCCCTGCTGCCTGGGTGTGATCCCGTGGAAATCAGGGACAAGTACCCTCAACCTGAAGATGAACCTCATCTCTATAACATCCCAGACAGACATTCCTGAATCTCATCCAAAGTCAAACGGGTGTGCACGAAACACTAAGTGCTACCACTGAGGCTTTAGGGTGGCTGATATCTGGACAGAAATTGTCCTCTGTCAGTGATAAACAGATGACAGCCCCTGCCACAACGACACACCATGGTTGTATTAATAGTGAGATCTTAACACGATGAGGTCAGTGTGAAAAAGCCTCCTTAATTTATTACTTCAACAAGATAAATCTCCATAGCTTTCAACTGGTTTGACTTTGGATAGTCTGAACTGCGCTGGCATTGCTCCATTAACCTGAACAAAGCTACGCATGTACATTGGCTACTGGACTGTAGGAATCCTTCCTCAGACTATATGCCACCGGGCTCCAGTTTATTCTGCCTCTATAGAATAAAAAATACCCCTATCTCCAGATCACTATAGCATTGAACAATATGGCTATTAATCCTGGGTAAATGATCAAAAATATTTCTCATGGTTTATATAGTTAATCCTATATGCTGACTCACAAACTAACCTTATGATTACCTGTTTCAAGTGGTACATAATCACCAGCTGAGTTTTATTACCCTCCCAGTGGAAACGTAGGCCAGAATATGAACCTGAACACTACACAACATGCTACACAACGAAAAGATGGGAAGCACGAATAGTGAAAGCTTGCATGGTGCATTTTCTAGCAGTCAGAGGCTAATGCAGGGGTGGGCAAAATGCGGCCCGCGGGCCAGGGCAGCCCGCCAGGCCATTGTGTCCGGCCTGTGCAGCCCATAAAAAAAATTAGAACATAAATATTAATCTGCCCCTGGCTGCCTGTCATGTGGCCCTTGATGGCTTGCCAAAACTCAATAAGCAGCTGTCCGCCGAAAATAATTGCCCACCCCTGTAATGACACTGAATGTGCTGCAGAAAGAAACTGCGAAGTTACATTATTATGATGAATTAAAATGGAGAGAAGGGAAATATTGGTATCAAAACGGAAAACCACTCAACGATCAACAAATGTGGCATGTTTCATTCCAAACTTGAGACTGGATAGTACTACTAATGCCAGCAAACCAATTGAGCAAAAGTAAAGTTAACCTCCAGTGAAAAATGAGGCCCCGTTCAAGAAATACTAGCCTATGTCTGAGTAAAAAACGATGATCTTTTTCTCCGCGCCACAGTGGGTTTTTTGCCTCAAAATTTTGTAAACAAGGTGCACGCATCAGACGTGAAAGCATTCATGTCATCAAAATTTGATGGGGCTTCCAAAAAAAAAAAAACCCCCATAAACAAAAATGATGAATTTCCCAAAACTGCGCTCAACGTGTCGCATACTTAAGCAGAAAATGCCGTAACTCACATCAGCTACTCTCATAATATCCATGCACAGGAGATTAAGTTGGTAGTAGTGTACGGCTTTCCATATACTAAAATAGCAATGCATTTGTCATGAGGAGAGATCAGAGTATGCATCTCTTATCCATTACTTAGAGCACTATCACGGTCCTCTTTTCCTTGAAAAGGGCTACAGAACCATCTCAGGCACGGGCAGAAACAATTTTATATCCATGCTGCAAATGAGTAAACCATAATCCACATGAACTGTGAACCCAAGAGGCTCTCAGCTACCAGAAGTGACTTTTGTGTCCAGCTTTTTTTATCCTTGCAGTTGCTGTTTCCTCCCATTGTAGCAGTGGAAATGCAGGTTGTGTGCTTTGCTCGATGCTCGTCCGTGCTTGATGGCAGGCCAATGGGAAAAGAAAACCCAACAAAGGAATGAATTGAAGCCTCTAGCAAACAGGGATTCGAGTAACCACATTTTTGTAATATCAGTGCATACTCAGTCTTGTCCGGATGACTGTCCTCTTGCAAAGCATGAATCAGTCATCACTTGTGTGGAACCACAGCTAGAGTTCAGTTGAAAGAAAAAGGCTTCTTTTTAGGTTTTAGAAGTGTTAGGGTTGGCCTAGCCTTGCTCCCACTGGGCTCACTGGGATTTGTACCATTTATTTTAGTGGAAGTGGAGTCAGGTTAAACACAGAGCACTTTTGAGACTCCTGCTCCAACCGTGCAACAAGGGAAAGGAGCCTTTCGTAGAAAACTTGGCGCCGACTGATGCCATTTCTCACCTGCCTCTAAATGGGTACCCAAGAATTGCGCTTGGCACTGGCATGCAAAATTTGCTAGCTAGCATTACTGCCCATGAATGCAATTTTAGTTTAACCCTTTGCTGCTTAAGTGCTTATTAAAGAGTAGGGTGAAAGTACACATCTATCCTCCCCCCATGGTTTTGCCTGGCAATTCAGCAACATGCCAACAGATGCTCCCGAAAGTCTTGCTGCCATGTGAGAGTCGCCTAGCAAAACATTAGCTATGCAGCACCTGCACCACCCCCATCAGGTTAAAAACCACAAAAGGCATGCAGAGTAAGGGACACGTGATTTGTGGTTTTATGGTTTCATCTTAATGGGTAGGGGGAGGCTCCCCTGGAAGGAGTGCTACTGATGCTCATGTGAGTAAGGAAGAACGGAGAAATTCGGGGCACTCCTTTCAAGGTGTATTTTAAAACCTGGAGCTCTTCGTGCGTAACTGAGCGGAAGTTAACCCTCGAAGCACATCCTACCAGGTAAGGTTCAGGAGGCTCAACTCACTGAGTGCCAGTCTGGGGTATGCACATGCAGTTGATGTGAAATACAGGGTTGCACATGCCCAAAGCAAGGACCAGGCTTGTCTTGATGTCCATAGGTTGGGATCAGGCCCTGACCACTTTACGTCTGAAGGGGATCAATGGAAGTGTCCCTCTTTGTGTAACCAGAAATACAAAGGCTTCTGCTGAACATAGCAATGGAAGGGCCTTCCCAGGGCATCATGTCCAGTCCCCTGTGTTTGCAGGCAACCATTTACCCAAGTACTCCTCAAAACGACCAACCGCAGGTGAGACCAGAGCACTGCAGTGGGAAGTAACTGGTTAACATCTGCCCAAAGGATCCTTGGAAGAGCACCAGGCCCCATACTACACATTAAAACATAAACCCACAGAGCCCTGGGGGCTTGGGGAAAAATACTTTCCTGGTCTAAAACTGGTAACCAGCATGATCCTGAATGGAAGAGCAAGACCCTCCAGCCAGAAGTCTGTGTTTTCAAAGTATCTACAAAAGCATTGGTTCACCCCAGTCGTAACCCCCAACTTTAGCCTTGGTCCACGTCCCCACGCTTTAGAGGATGGTTCACCCTCCTCCTCCAAGCCACTAAGGTTCATAAGAGGAAAAAAATCCCTTCCTAGCTCCTTCCACTGCAACCAGCAAAAGCTCGGGAACATTGGATTACTAGCCACCTAACTCCACTGGTAGGAAAACCAGTTTCCCCAGTTCAGAAAAAGTGACTTAAGTCCCATTGACTACAAGGGGATTTGGGCATGAATCTAAGTCACCTTTCCTGAACAGGATCCCTTCTAAGGGCAGAGGGACGAGCATCGCTCCATGTCTGTCTGCAGATGTAGGTTTAGACAGAGACAGAAGCAATGCAGAGAGAAGCGTGAGAGGCAGGCTGTTTAGCTATGCCCCCCTTCCCCACATTTTATTTATTGGGACATAAAAACGGATTTCTTTAGGCCTCGATTTCAGTATTTACATAAAAGACGGTTCAAACAGTCTCGCCATTCATTTGGTGCTCGAACATTTGTCACGCCTCTTAACATCTGTTGATACATATTGTAGGGTTTCCAAGCTCAGCAACGCAATTATATAAGGATACGGCTATCTCTCCATGCCAAAAAAATGGCAATTTCACAAACACAGGAGGCTTTATGTGCCTTAAAGTTTTTCTGGCTCGGCGGGTGCCTGTGGCGCAAGGTCTGTAGGTTTCCATGAGTCAGCAGCAGGGCTGCAATTCAGCGTCCAGGGAGAGCTGAGTAGGTGGGAAGAGGGGGCCACTTTTACTTAGCCGGACAAATCGGCATGTGCGGTACCGGGGCTCGCTCCCACTCCTGGGTTCAGGCTTCAAAGGCTCTGGCACTAGGCCAGGGCTGCTCAGCACCTGTGGAGGCCAATGGTGATTTATGAAACCCAAGGTCTGTGACACCTACAGGCTATTCATAGGGAAAAATAAATAGTGGAGGAAAAATTCAGGCTTTAGAAACTTCTCTCCTCATTTTATTGGCTGAGGCCTAGAAAGAGACCTTAGCTGAGGTGGAGGGGATGGCAGGGAGGTGGAAATCTTTCTGCCCCAACCAACCTCCTGTTTCACTCGATCCATCTTTATCCGGAGAGAGAAACATCATGAACTGGATAATGCATTGTGGAGGTCCAGCATAGCTCTGCTGGAGTAAAGCTCTTCCTCTCCGTCTCTTCTGAGAGGAAGTGGAAATTCTTCTTTGAGTTCAGTCGGGCGAGAGCCGGGCTTTTAAAGAAGGAAAAGCTGAGCTTTATGTTCCCTGATGCCATAAAGTCCTGGGTGGTCGTGTGCTGCAAGTCAGCGGCGCTGATTCAATACGAGTAGTGCTGCTTTCCTCTCCTCAGGCCGATGAGACTTGTATTTTGTGTGCATGTCTATTCCCACTTAAGCAGTTTTACCAAGGCCACGATCAGATCTCTGTCCTTTTGTGCACTGTAAATATTATCATTTGTTTGCATTTTCTATTGCATACAATGCAGAACAGGCAAGGGACATTCTCACGTCAAAAATCATGTCTTCTCTACATAAGTAATAATATTATAAACTGAGACTTTCAAAGACGTCTCAGGCAGTTAGGAAACCGTTAAAAATCCCAGTCTAATTACTTTTTAAAAACTGTAAGAACATTTAATGCGCACAAGCTTGTGCGCGCACACACATGCACACAAATGGTAGGGGCGGTTCCTGCGACTACTGGTAGAGCAGAATTCGAATGCATCATTCGCAACATAGAGGGGCATAAACCATCTACCTAATAACTACTGGTATTAGATGGATCTGTCTCATGCTCCTTTGGTTTTTCCCCAGTGGCTACTTCAGCTGACAAATAGCCTTATGTAACCCTTGTCTCCCAGTCTGAATCCCACGGGTCAAGTTCTGAACCCACCGCAGTCCAGAAAAACGTCTGCTGTAGATTTCAGTGAAACCAGGATTTCACCCCATGACATGCACCCTGCCAACAGAACTGCCTATAAAACACATGGGTTTCTCAAAAAAACATCTGCAGTTTTTGCAGAGAAAATTGACCTTGATGCTTTGTCTCAACCAGCTCCATAGGACCACCATCCAGCCAAAGGAAGGATGAGCTGGTGGCCACCACTAAAATTTGTGAGAAGACAACTATAAAACCTCAGCCCTCTTATTTCTGAGCAGACTCTACAACAGCTCCAAGACACTGATCTTGCAAGGAAAAAACCATGCCCTTGTGCCTACCCATTGACCCGTTGGCCAAAGGGTGTAGAAGCCTCCTGTGTGAGAAACTCATTCATAAGGATTAAACCGATTCCTTAAATGAAACTGGACACGTGTATTTGAATTCACATATTTAAACTGCAACCCACTTTTCCAATTACATTATGAAACAGCACTATGCCAACGTTTATTTTCCCAAAGAAAATTCTAAATCAAGTAAAGTCTCGCTGCTTTTTCTTCTCAACTAATCTAATCTGCATAAGGTAGAAGTCTGTTTGGCAAAGGCTCTCTCTTTGAGTAAGCTAAAGGTCATACTTATATTAATTGCTCCCTGCCAGCTACAATTGCTTACTTTTTAGCTGCTGTGTCCACCACGTTTCTGCATTGCTTTTTGGGACCCAGTCAATCAGCACAAGGAGAGCATTAGCTAGAAAAACAGAGAACTCGTGGGAAAAATATTGCCGAGTAATTGGAAGAAAATAGCTAAATCCATTCCAGTTGCAGCAACACACACTTATCAACAGAAGGAACAGGAGTTATTGGAACATTTAAAACACAGCTGTAGATAACTGTACTTGAGGAACAGGTCACAGAGATGACTACACATGTCTTGTATTAAACAACAAATTACTTTCCCAGCTTTTAAAACTCTGAATTATCTTCCTTCCTCGTCACCTCGGGTTCGTTTTGTCCAACGTAGGTGAAGAATTGCTTATCAACTGTCATGCAGAATAACTTGGGCCAAGCAGAGCCATAGAGCTGTAGAAACCACATTCCTCTTCATCATTGTCTCCAACCCACTTTAGATTACTCCTTTTTACTGGCTCTGGGATAGCACAGGGCCCACTCTAATCGAGGGGCCTCTACTGGGAACCCCTATCTTCTTTCCCAGAAGGAACCACAGTTTGGAGTAAGACCTCCTAGGACCTCGTGACAGAAGAAACTCATCTAGGTCGCTGCTGTGTGCTGTCTGGCTTTCATACCAAAATGTCTAACAAAGAAATCATATTACTGATCGAGCCAAAGGCTTTAAAAAATGGTACAACCTCTAGCATAATGCCTGTAAGAAAGTGGTCCCTTAAAATGGCTGTGCTTCAAGAACAGATGGGCCCATGAGGGCCTTGCTTAGATTTTATTGTGTATTTAAATATTACAAGTGGGCATATGTCTATAGATGTGCATACTGGATTGCATCTTTCTCCCCTTATCCCTGGGTTTTTGGTTGTAGCCCTGTTGGTCCAAGGACATAGGTAGGCAAGGTTCTTTGGGTAGACGTGATATCTTTTATTAGCCCAACTGAGTAGTTGGAAAAAATTTCTTAGCAAACTTTCGGGCACAGCCACCCTTCTTCAGGCTTAGGGAGTCTCTGCTGGTCTCAGAAGGGTGACTGTGCCTGATCCCCTCATCCCTGATTTTTCAGGGCTGAGAATACAGTCACCGAAACAACTCCTAATACAACAGGCTGCTGTGGGAACACATATGTTAATAATGAAGAAGTCTAAATCTACCAGACCCGCACATGAGGTTGCAGGGCTACTGAAGCTGAACCGGGTCTTGGGCTCTGTGTCAGCCTAGCCCAGTCCTTCATCTCTCATTTGTTCCAACACTGGTCAATTCCTCCTCAACTCATTTTTGGTTTTAACAACAATCTTCAATCCAGGCAGCTGCATCACATTGCAAAACAGCTGTTACAAAGCAGACATCTTGCACTTTCCACCAGATGCCTGACTTGCCTTGGGTGCTTAATGGAAACAAATTCAGAACGGCTAAAATTTCCAGCAACAAGCTGCCTGCGGTCTGAATAGACTTTGAAACTCACCCTCGCCTTTAACTTCTTCCAATTGTGCTAATAATGATTTCAGAAGCTTTGACATGTAAGCATTTCAAAATCATTTCCTCCTGCAGCACATTTGTACACCCTACTGTCCCTATCCAACAGCAGAAGACACCATGTTTTTGTCTTCCACCACAAGGGCTTCAAACTTATTTTTTTCCCCATATGAAAATGCACATTTTCATGTAATCTCATGACTCCAGGTGAAGCTTTAAGAAAGACGCCAAATCTAATGAGACTGGTAATAACACCACAGGCATTAGCAACACAGATTGATAAAAATAGATTTCTGTGATGCTGCGGAAAGATAAAACAGTCTAGCTTGAGGGTCGGAGACACAACAGGAGTTTAAATAGCACGACTGAATTCTACATGTACAGCAGAACTGTTTTACTAATGTTGTTAGAGTGGTTTAACATAAAGCAGCCCTAGCATACATGAGATGAGGTGATAACATGTCTAATCAGACATCTATTTGCACAGGAGGAATAACCACATAGAGGATTACAGATGCAGAGACGCTGAAATGAAGCGTACTGGAAAACCAAGTGGCCAACGGGAATCTGGTGCTGGATGAATGCTACAATGCAGTTATACTAGTCCTCCCTTGTAACCAAATGAGTTTCAGGCATATGCAAAGCGCTAGCATGTTAATGGTGGCATTGCGCATTTGGGATAGGGACAGACATTACACAAACTGGTTTAAGTGATCAGAAACCAGTTTAAACCTGTAACAGAATAGATGTTCAGTCCACATAAACCAGTTTCAAAATGGCTAAATTGGTTTAAGATAAACGTGGTTGAATGTAGTATCAGATTTAACTGATTTGGGTCAAACTGGCTTATGGAACTTCTGTCCCAGACCCCTTCCTGGTGCAAGTTAAATCAGAGTCCCCCAGCATCCCAGCATGCCTTGCACTCCTGGGCTGGGCTGTCTGCTCCAGAAAGCAGGGCTGGCCCCGCCCATCTGCTCCCTATCTGGAGCAGTGAGGGCTAGCTCACTGTGCACCCCCCCAGCAAACTGCTGCTGGAGTCTGGAGTGGGGAGGGGGGTTAAACTTCCCTTTCCCTGAGTATGGAGCTGCTCTGCCCTGCTTGCTTAGTGCTGGTTGCAACTGTGGACTACAAATCGCAGAGGCACCTGGAAGCAGGAAGAAGAAGTGATGAACAACCCTACAGTGTCCTGCTGCTATGATTCTGGATTGCAAATCCCAGAGACCTCAGGGGCAGCAGGAAGAGGAAGCGAGTGCTAAGGTCTGGTTCCATGGACCAGATTACATTCTGGTGCTCTGAAAATCCATGAGACAGAAGAGTTATTCTGCATTTCTATCGAGGTAGCAGAATTTGACCCCAACCCACACAGATTGCACTTGCCTGTCTTGACCTGCAGACATGTGCAGACAATACCGATGCATACTTTGGGTATCAGTTGTCCATCTTGAAGGTTTGTTCTTGGACAAAGCATCATCTGTTTCATGTATCACTAGCAAATATTTTGCCCCCTGCCGTATATGTGTGTGTGTGTGTGTGTGTGCGTGCTAAGGTCTGGGACCACTGCACCACTTTAGAGATGTGCTCTGGTTAAACCTGGTTTGAAGCCACTTAGCATATTCTAGTTACCACAGACCAGCCCAGACACTTTGGGAGGGGCTTTCAGACATGCTCACCTTTTGCCTAACTCTGCTCACAGAGCTTTACTAGCAACTTCACTGAGAGGAAAGTTTGGCTAATGCTGAGCGCTTTCGAAAACTCCCACCCTTTATTTTAATACGATGAAACATTTAAGAAATAAACTGGTTCAGTAGTCTGGCTCAATTTCCCACTGATTAAGAGGGTTTCTGATTTGTGGAAGCCTAAAAGTCACCTGCCTTCACCCAACTAGAATGGAGCTTTATCACTAAGCAGGGCACTGGGAGCCCTGCCCACAGCGAGGGCCGAGTAAGCAGCTGCATGTGAGAACACCTTTCTCTAGCAAAGTGACAACTTTCCACCTGCTAAAACTTCCTTTTGTTTTTGCCAAGGAAAAAAAGGCAAGAGTCAAACCTTTCTTTCCTGCCAAACTTGTAAATGTGGTGTTTCTCACCACCAGCTACACACAGGAACACCCTACTTGTGCATTGGCATCAACCTCCGAGGACACTGCTGAAGAACAGCTGGACCCAAACCTCATCTAATGTGAATGGGCACAGCTCAACAGAATGCAATGAACCTGATTCATCGGTACCAGCTGATGCCTGACCCCAAGCTCTTTACAATACTTTCTAGCCTGCCATTAGTTTGACTGGTTTTCTCCTCTCAGTTCATTCTCCTCTGAGTGAATTTTTTTGTGATCACAAAAAGTAGTCATACATTGATGTTCCCCAAACAACACACAGTGGCAATTAAAACCTCCTACATGTTGCCCTGCTGTAGTTATTTTTATGACAGTAATGCCTAGATAGGTGCAGTGAGCAAGACAGGTGCTGCTGCACTGGGAAGGCACCATACAGACATGTAGTAAGATACTCTTCTTGGAAGAACTCACCATTTAAATGGACCAGGCAGAGAAAGTGGGGGAGGAGAATGAGGTACAAACACCCCCAGCCACTCAGATGCATTATTTGTATCATGGTAGGCCCAAGGACCCTCCAGCTGTGGACCAAAACCCATTGTGCAAATGGAACAAAAAGACAATTCCTGCCTCAAAGACTTTAGGACTCAGCCCCACCATGTCATTTCCCGTATGTCACCATCAGATGATAAAAGCTTTCGGCCCCTAGTACAGAAGAGAAGAACCCAGAAGCTTTTCCCACTGAGTTTTAAAGTTCTGGTTTTTTACAAGGAATCCACTAGGACTGGGCAGTGTAGTATATGCTACACAAGGGGCCTGATCCTATTCTGCCTATTGAGCATCTAAGCGAGTGACTTAGTCATCTAAGGGAGAATCTGTTCCACCCTACGCGAGCCCTGCAAAAAGTGTGAGTGCAAAAGGTGGGTGGGTCCTTCTCCTCCCGTCTCCTTGTAAATTAGGCCTACAGCTAAATGCATGGTACAAACGCAGATGCATTATCAGTTTTTGAGGTACAGCTACTCCTTGCTTAACATCATAGTTACGTTTTTGAAAACTATGACTTTAAGTGAAACGATGTTCAGGGAATCCAGTTACATCCCAGCAGTTACCTACTACCAAGCAGCAGCCAAACAACTTTATAACCGAACACTGCGCGACTTTAAACGAGCATGTTCTCTAATAGATTGGCAACGTAATACTGTAATGAAACAACCTTAACCGACACGACGTTAGGTGAGGAGAACCTGTACTCAAGAAGGATGGAGTAGGATCACACTTAGACACTTAAGAGGCAGAATAAGATTTGGCTAATCGTTTTCAACTGGCTGAAGAAGTAAAACCTTAAAGCATGCCCTTGAGGTACAGCTAAAGCATGGACACCCATTGCTAAATCTCTGGGAGTACATAATGATATGGTATAGAAAGCTATTGACTGACCAGTGTCATCTAAAATTAACTCCATTAAGATTAGCTCATTAAACACACCATGTTCTTCACCAAGCAAGATCCCATTAATAGAGAAAACTTACACTGGAGGTAGACACGTGTAGGGTTTGACAGACCAATTTAAGGGTCAAACGCAAACAGCAAGTCTCCATATCTAGCCTCATGAAGATCACCTTGTTGGCCTGCCAACAGATGCAGCACCGCTCATCCCGATGAAAGCACGTGGAATTCCCCGAGGTGATCGTGCCCCAGCCAATGAACCAAAATCAACACCTGAAGACTAACTGGAAGCCAGCATACACTTTGGAGAACTGATGCGATCAGCAATTTACTGCTGCAAAATCTGAAAAACCAGCCTCGGCATTTATCTTTCTGATCAGGCTTTCTAGTCTGTGTTATGATTCACCAATCTCGTAATAAATCATGCTGCTGCTGGGTTTTTATATATTGTACAATGATTAGGATAAGTCAATGGCTTATATAACAGAACGCTTGTTTATAAGTGTCGTGTTACATGCCTGGCATTAAAGGCAGCCAGAAAGAAAAGAAAACCCATTACTGGCACGTGTACCTGTTGTCAGAGCGAATAATACCTATGGGAAGTTCAGACATTTACACACAATGGTTTGGACTCCCCATTAACAACTGCATTTTGCGGTCCACAGTCACCATCCAGAATACTCCTGGTGTCACTCGGACAATCTCTTCATTTGGGTCAAATCATGCTTTCATCGAAGTCACTGCAGATCTCACAATGCCTCACAGTCAAATCCGCTACCATTGTACCAAAGTCCATTGTCCTAAAATGAAGAATTACTCATGTTCTGTCAAAGTGGTTTTCAAACTCTGGTCCCTGGACCCTGGGGGGTCCACAGACTGTGTCTAAGGGGTCTGCAAAATATAAATATGACCAATCAAAAGTATGTGGGTACCCACACTTACAATTCAAAGGGTTCTGCACCTCCATTCAAGATTTTTTAGGGATCCGCATATGAAAAAAGGTTGAAATCCACTCTTCTATAGTAATAAAACCAATGCTATAGCTTGCCACAGCTCCATAGCATTAAGGAGTGCTGGACAAATCAAAGTAACTTTTTATCTGCTCATCTTGGCCCAAATTCTTGTACCTCACACAAAAAGCCCAGGGACACCAGCTTTGTTCAGTGCAATGGAAGAAAACGTCTCGTTCAAGCCCACTGGTTCAGTCACCTCCGATCTAAACTACGCTGTTTACAGAAAACTGTCTAACTAGCCTTCCTGACCAGGTTTGCATTCATTTTTTTTTTTTTTTTCCATCGGAGAACTTGAAGTATGGTCTCAACTGTTTTTCTGTGGCTTTTATTTTTAAAGGGCGGCACTGGCATTTACACCTGTGCACCAAAGAAGTGTATGGAACAGTTTGCCTCTGAACAGGAGAGAATTTCAGTTCAGAAAAACAAACTGTATGAGATGGAAATCAGCCCTTATGTTTGATAACAGGATTTAAACAGCCTCAAATGTATTTTTGCTGCTTTGTCAATGTATATGCAAAGAAAGGCATCTGGAGAGGCATCTGGCTGGGGTCATCTGACCCCAGCACTCTTTCCTGCCTAGGCAGGGGGTTGGACTCGATGATCTGTTGAGGTCCCTTCCGACCCTAACTTCTATGAATCAATGAAAAAGAGCCATGCTAAGAGGATATTAAACTCTGGGGCTCCCATCAGACATGTGAGGCTATTATAGGGGCTCCCTATATATACACATACACGTATTATATATATATATATATATATATATACATACACACACACACACACACACATACATATACTATATATATATATATATATATATATACACACACACACACACACACACACATATACTATATATATATATATATATATACACACACACACACACACACACACATATACTATATATACACACACACACACACACACACACACTATATATACACACACACACACACACACACTATATATACACACACACACACACACACACACACACACACACACACATATACATACACACACACACACACATATACATACACACACACACACACACACATACGGCAGGGGGCAAAATATTTGCTAGTGATACATGAAACAGATGATGCTTTGTCCAAGAAGCAACCTTCAAGATGGACAACAGATACCCAAAGTATGCATTGGTATTGTCTGCACATGTCTGCAGGTCAAGACAGGCAAGTGCAATCTGTGTGGGTTGGGGTCAAATTCTGCTACCTCGATAGAAATGCAGAATAACTCTTCTGTCTCATGGATTTTCAGAGCACCAGAAAGTAATCTGGTCCATGGAACCAAATACTTCTCCAAGACTGATACATGGGGTGATTACATATCTGCTGATATAATTTGGCCTCTCAACGTGGAATGTCTGAAAAGATGTGTCTTCTGATGAATGTTTCACGTTCAGCTAGAAGGGACAAACATTGCAGCAAAGTAATTTTCTCCCAGGCTCCTTCTTTAGTCTTTCAGTTTTGTTACAAGTTACAGTCCTGTACAATCTGCATAAATAATATATCTCAGAGTCCATTATGTAAACCAAGGCATATTTATTTTATAATGTTTTTGTTATATATTTTGGTAGGATTGTCCACAGGTTTTATGGAAAGGAGGAAAATGAAACTTAAGGCAAATCTACTGAAGTAGAAATAATTTGCTAATTGTTTAGTTCCATAGATATTTTTTTTAAATGTTAAGCAGAAACCATCATAAACTTTAACTCAATATACCAGAAAGTTCCCTAGCTGCAATACAAAAAAAAGACATTGTAAAAAGTACTTCTTGTTCCTTCTCCCCCAATAATTTTTCTTTCTTACTTATTAAAGGAGTATACAAAGGTACAAGAAAAGATTGCAGAAAAAAATGAGGATCAAACTCATGAAATAATAACAAAGGGAAAATCCATTCCACAAGTCAAATTTTCATAAAATAGAAATTCAGGGAAAAAATGACTTTTAAACACTGAAATGTTTTACACTGATCACACCACATCATTTCCTGGTTATAAAGCTGACATTTTATAATACTCAATATAATATATTGTTAAATTGTAATAAAAAAGGTAAAAAGAAATGAAGAAAAAATGACAATGTTCAAATGAAACACTTTGGGAATATTAGGCGAAAATGAGAAAGATGAAACAATTTGCTGCTTCTTTTGCCCCATTACATTTTGCGCTGAAATGGAGACGTTCCCACGAAATGTTTTGCTTTTGATGAAGCTGCATTTTCTGACAGATAAAACTCTTCTGTCAAAAACTTTGCAACCCGTTCTAATAATAATGCTTTGTACTTACAACAGTGCCTTTTATGCAAAGATGTCAAAGAGCTTTAACAAAAGGCAGGAACACTTATTATTTCCACTTTAGCAGATGTGACCACAGAAATAAGCTGCATTCCAGGCACCCACTTAAGTGACCAGATTTTCAGAATAGCTCAGTTCACTGACTTGAAAATCTGAGCACAAGTAACACGAGTGCTACTAGGTGCAAGGCCTGTGTGAAGCGGCTAGTATTTGCTTTTGATTCAGATTCAGCCGATTTGGGGGGACGGTGCTTTGATTCAGTGATTCGAATCACTGTCCCAAATTGATTCGGCTGAATCTCCGAATCTCTGCCCGCTCTCAATGGCTGCCTCGCCCGGCCCCAGCTTCTGGCTCTTTGAAAAGAGAAGCCCCAACTCACTGGCTGCTGCCAGGCGTGGGGAGCGGGGGGGGATGGTGATCCCCACTGCTTCATGCCACGTGGGGGGCTCTGTCATGAGCTTCCCGACTCCCACCCACTCTCCCAGCCCCCCTCCCCAGGGTGCCCTGCCTGCCCCAGCTACCAGCTCTTTAAAAAAAAAAAGCCCCCCACTCACTGGCTCCTGCCAGGTGGGGGGTGCTCCCTGCTGCCCCCCACTGCATGGGGGCCTCTGCCACAAGCCCCCAGAAGCCCCAATGGCCACTGCAGCAGCCGGTGAGTTGGAGCTTTTTTCCTTTTTTTTTTTTTTTTTTAAAGAACTGGGAGCTGGGGCCAGGCGGGGCAAACATGGGGTGGCTGGGGGAGCGGGCACAGGTCAGGGGGCACTTGGGGGGGGGCTGGAGCCTGGCAGGGGTCCCCCCATGCTCCCCTCAACTCCTCTAGCCCCCCAGTACTCACAAGCATGGAGTCCAGGTCCAGCTCCCTGCAGAGGCGAGAGGGGACTGCCCAAATCTCCAAAGCTCTCTGAATTGTTTCCGAATCGATTCAGAGAGCTTCGAATAGATTTGGACCTTTTAACTGGCCTCCTGATTTGATTCGGATTTAGAGATTCAGCCTCCGAATTGGGCCAAATCTCCTCGGAATCGAATCAGCACTTAAAGCTCCACACAACCCTACTAGGTACCGCGCATTTTTGAAAAGCTGGCACTGGGGACCACAGGGCAATGGCGCTGTTTGAAAAAATGGGCCATGTAGATAAAAGATGTGGACAGATGTACAAATTATACTGAATTAACTAAGGTGGGAACTTTTTGCATGTTAGTTGATCAGCAACAACTATGTCTCCAGCGCACTGCAGGTGAAAACTAAAATAGGGCAGTTTAGGCCTGAATAAAACAGCTGCTAAATTATTGAAGTTCAGTTGCTGTTTGCCACAGAATAGGGTGGACACACAAAAGAGTTTTATGGGTTAACTGACACATGGCTACTCAGCCTTCCTCCCCGTTTTGATTTACTCATCTGTCCACACCGTACGTCACGAGAAATCACCAGCAGACCCAGGATTACAAGATTCGGTCCCAGGTGCCCTGTGCTAACCAGAAAATAATTCTTCCTCTTATTTTTGTGAAGAATATATTATTATTACTGATCACAATTATATTGTGGTGAGGCCTGAAAGCTCCAGTCATAGATCAGGAAGGAGGTACAGCTGGGCAGCCCACACCCTGGGCAGCAGTGGCACACAGGGCAGTGCTGCTGCTACTCGTGGCAGCAATACGGCTAGTAGCCACCCACCCAAGCAGCAGCTATTTTGCAACCCCCTCTAAAAGCAGTGCCCAGGGCTGCTGCCCCGGATGACCCCTGCACAAGTATGCTCCTGGGCAAGGACTCCACTGAGCTGGGTACTGTGTTATAACAGCTAGATTGTAACCTATGCAGGAAAAATCTCCTATGGGGCCAGACAGACCATAATGTCTGCTGTATGGAAATCCCTCTGAACTGTTGCATCCACCAGACCTGAGAAAAAGTGGAAGTAAAAAAAAAAACACAACAAGCAAAAAAACCCCAAATAAAACCACCAGCACAAAAACCACAAAGAAATCCCTCACCTCCAAAAGGGAAAAATGATTTTAATGAGTTTTTGCCAACACAATAATTATTTTTAAAAGTCCCACGTAGAATCCTGTAGCATTGGCAGATTACAAAAGCAGGATTAAAAACTACAAAATGCAGCCGAAAAAACATTTCCTCTTTACCCGTCTTCCCAGGATCCGCCTTCTGGGTTGTGTGCAGGCAGGGAAGTGACTTCTGGCCAGCAGCCTGAGAACGGGGCAAGTACTCTGACGGGCCGGGCCCAATTTTATCACTTTCTGGACATTGCCGTTTCCTGGAAATGTCATTCCATCTGGAGACAGGGCTGCCCTGCTGCTCCGGCTATTGATTGATTGAGGTGTTTAATGCGGGGCTGACAGTGAAAACTGGCCTTTCACCTCCATTTCCTTGTAAATGCCATGGACAAGAAGAATGAATGGCTGTTCTGCCAGTCTCACCTGAGACTTGGCAAAGCAGCCACAGCCTGAAGGAGGGTGCAGAAGCTTTTTTCAGGTTTGACAGCTCCTGCTACCAATTTGCTGCAAAGCCGGCCTGTCGGACTGAGGTTGGGCTAGACTGAGCCCATCCTTTCGGCTGCACTGGGACTGGGAGGTGTCTGAGCAATGGAGCGGGAGGCAGTGGAGCATGAGCTGTTGGGACACAGTCTCCGGGCTGCAGCGGTGCCTTCAGACTGGGCACAAAAGTCTTGCTGAGTTATCCACGCTGCATTGCCATGACCGATTCAATGGCCAGCTGCTGCCCTTTTCCAGACCTCTTCTACCCATGCCCACACACTGCATGGTCTGTCAGTTGGCGGGCACTTTTGGCTCAGGAATAATGCAGGGCCTCGCAACGTGGCAGACAGTGTGTGGATACATAGGGGATGTTGGAAATCAGTCCTTCCTCCTCCCCTTCTGCTCCAAGGCCCAGGCAAGGTGTGTGGAAAATGGAAATGTGCTGATTTAGAAGAGCTCTGTATTCTCCGTGTAATGATGCACGTGACCACAAAGGGTGGAGGGCAGCAGAAAACCGGGCCCTACCGGACCTTAGCAAAACCACATGGTGACTGCTGTTTATCCAGCACACTTCACTGCTGAATAACTTGAGTCATAACTCAGGTTTTGTCCCTAGCTTGATTTCCATCCACGGGCGCAACACCTGGACTTGCATGTGGCATGGTGCCACTTTTACCTCTAGCAGGGATTGAAGCTACAGCTACTGTGAGCCTGTTGCATTAGGTAGTAACACGGTCACTTCGGGCTTCTCAAGGATGTCTGCTCTCACTCGAGCCAGGCTGACCCCACAGGAATTACCACAAGCGTAGATAACTTAGGCTAACTGGGCGAAAGACATCTCTCCTCAGGTTGATTAAGGTGTAGATTCATTTTTCAACCCTTTCATCAGACTCATTTCCTAGAGTGCCATCTGTTTCTGCCTGGGTACCTCCATCAAAGCCTACGAGACTGCTCAGGTGTCAACAAGGGCAAAACTACAACTTGAGTCTGCAAAACCTTTTGGGTTGTGATAATGCAGACAACTGAGAAACCTCAGTTTGACTCTGAAATCTCAGGCTGTGTGTGCAAGGCCAAGAGTTAAAGAGAACCTTTTTTTTCCGTGCACACTGTGTGTACGTGACTCCTCCGTATCTTACACGTTCCCCTCCTGTGACCATTCCCAGATGGCCAACCCCGCCATGTCAAAAATCATGAGACAAACTTAAAAATTAAGAGATTTGGACTGTCAATTGTGAGATGCTATTTTTGAAGTGTGTGCGTGCAGTTCCTGGGGCAAAGGCAGCAGGGCGAAGAACCCCAGCCTGCAGTGGGCACCCCGTCTCTGCCCCACACACAAATCCAGCAGCACGTGCCCCCCATGCCTCCCCTGCCCCCGGGCCCTGATCACCCCAGCCCCTGCTCCACTCCCTCCCTCACCATAGGGGCCTTGATCTGCTCCTCCCGCCCCTTCCCTCTCCCCATGGGCGACTGGTGCCTCCTGAGTCAAGAGGACACCAGCGGGACACAACCGGGGGGGCTCCAACTGGCAGGAGGCATGGAAAGTGCTAGTGTTCCCCCTGAAATTGGCTCTGCCGTGGCATGATGGTGACAGAAGTGCCGCCAGCAGGGCCCATTTTGGGGGTGGGGGACACTAACGCTCTCTGTTTCCCCCTACCAGCCAAAGCGCTCACTGTCAGGGGGGACACATGCCCCCCCTACACATCTCCGATGCCTCTCCCCCACCCCCCTCCACAAACTTACCAGCTTGGCGCTCTCTACACGCACGAGAAGGAGAAATCCCGAGATCCGATCTCTCTATCAGGAGATCATGAGTCTGAGTTCATTTGACTTGGAAATCAGAAGTCTCATAATCTTTCACGAGAGTTGGCATTACTGCATTCCACAAAGACCACGAGTCTGTTTTAGTGCCCGTGCAGAAATCCTATCTCCTGAGCTCAAGCCGCAGTGATCTGTCGTTCTAGCTCTGGAGTTGATCAGGGTTAGCCAAGATGGTGGCTAACAAAATGCACAATTACTGTAGAATCACTAAGAGACAATAAATATGGAAACTCACGCTGGCATTTAGACAAACTCATTCTTTGGGATACGACCATATTTCAAAGTCCTATGAGATCCATTCGGCACCTTCCCCGCTTGGAACTTTTCTACACATCCAGAGCTCCACCCAAGGGTCTAGGTCCATGTGGCTATTCAGAAAACCCACTGAGCAGCGAAAGTGCACAAGCAGACTGGTAACTCCTATTGCAACTAATTCTTTTGCAAAGATGGCAGCCTCCTTGTGCATATAACTTGGCTAGGAATAACATTTGTGGCTGGCGCACATAGAGATGACATCTTACATGGACCACAGAAGAGGACATGGCAGCAAAATCCTGCTCCTGGCAATATTGTGGTTTGATTCATGAGGCTGCTAAGTTTACAACAACATACCCGGGACTGTCCATGAAATACATGCGATAATACAAAGAGATCAACGTGCTACTAACGTTTTCAGGAAACCGGCTGATTAATTATTTTTATGATGTGCCATTAGCTATCACCCCGAGGTATTAAAGACTAGCGAAAATAGTAAATTTTTAAGAACCCATCAGACGAATAGCGATGAAATGGAATGAACGTGCATGCAGAACAATTTGTCAGAGATTTAGAAAAATGGAGTTCAGGTGATGTGGGGCTGCGCGGCGCTAAGGAAACCTAACTCAAGTCATAATAAGCTCAAGCTGCTAACGTTAAAGTGAGGAATGCTTTCTCCTCACTTGTGGCTACGACACTCTACAATTCAGTCTCCTTAAAATGATAAAATATCATGTCAAAATCACTGCTTCATTCTGGTAACTCATGAACAAAGTGGGCATTTCTTCACGTTGTCTTTTTTGATTGTGCACGACCTGATTTTAAGAGGCACGGAGCACTTACACAGCTCGCATCGGCTTAATCCAAATGATGAGTTGATCCTGAAATACCCCAATACAACTCATAAATAAGAATCTGAGCCCAGTCTCCAGATCATTATTGAAGTTATTCTTATCTAACATCAGTAACAACACTTAGTCCTTCAAGGTGCTGATCACCCTGGGCACTATCTAGCAAAGCACTTAAGCATGTGCTTAACTTTAAGCACGTACGTAGCTCTATTGATTTCAATCATCTGAGCATTCATACTTTTCAAGATCAAGCCCTGCTTTAAGGTAATTACCCAGCGCTTTTACTTAAAGTTCAACACAGGGTCAATATATTTAATATATTTTTGGCCTGTTTCTCTACTTTAAAATAATAGGCCTGATTTCCCAGTGCCTTGTAGTGTGTGCAAATTGGGTGAAAAATGCCCCTGCAGTTCAGGGACAGCATCTTACACTCTCTCACCCACAGGTATAAATGAATTATGCTTGCAACAGAGACCTGATGCAAAATAGTGGAGAATCAGGTCCAGTACATATAGAAGCTGCACGTTGCAAACGTGTTATGCTGTTTGGAAGGATTTTACTATCCTCTAATGGCTATTATGGTGCGTCTAATGACATGCTGTTGCTCTGTTTAGTGAAAGAACCATTATTGTATTAGAAGCGCTCTACCACTGAGATTGTATTTACATCCAAACTATTCTATTTTTGATAAGCTAGGCTTTTACTTAAGAATGTTAATTGAATGCCTCTTAAATATTTACTAACTATAACTCACACATTATGACTAGCTAATTAATTTCCCATGTAGGCTCCACTATTTTCAGTTAATGTGCTGGATACGATTTGACATTGCCATGTCACTGAGGAGATGAGGCGAGAAAAGAAAAAAAATCTCCCAGAGTCAACATATGAAACGCACTGCTTCTGGACTTAGTTTTGGACAACTGGACATTTCTGGTTTTGCTGTTCGCCAAATTCTTTCCGCTTTAGATTAGCATTAAAAGGCAGCGGGCAGGACACTGGTAGACTCGGCTGACATGCGAGCATAATGTGTCTAATCTTGAAGGACATCTTCTGTATTCACCACCCACAATACACAATATTCTCCATCCACAATACACATGTCCTAGCCCTCTTTACGCTTCCCACCACAGACATGGGAAGGCATAAGGATCACCAAGGGGTATCCAGCATTACTAAACCATGCTCTCATAAATCACGAGAAAGATCCCTTAAATACTATCACATTTGCTTAAAAATAACAACATTTAAGGTTCTCTCTACTTCGCTTCTGAACTTTAAGCCGCTAGTGCTCATGCATTCTGGCCACGTGGATTAGAAATGAACATTATTTTAGATCAAATATAATTTGTATATAGGCACAGGAATCCAGCAGCTGGAGATTTAAGGGGGAAAATAAACTATGAAATAGGACAATATGCAATAAACTTGAGAGCTGGCAACACTGCACTTCAGTCAGAAAGTACACATCAGAGTACTACTGCCCTTAAATAACTTATCTGGTTTTGCAGTTAGGCAGGTCAAGGTGTAAGAGGTCTGGGTTACGCTTGCAACACAACACCAGGTACAAAGTGTGCACACCAGGAAGGAGGTGTGGCCTTTTGGCAATCTTGCTTTAATGGAATGATACTCCAGGATCTGTGAATTAATCACTGTGGGATGAGTGGAGTAACAAACGCTCAACTTCAAAAGCCCCAGTGAGAGGTGTATAGTGCAGTGGCACGTCACTGCTCATATCACCCTTGTCGTGCCCAAAGTACAATGCAAATCAAGAGCGTGAAGCGGCGGAAGTGTCACGAGGAGCATGCATGCATCCACGAGGCAAGAACCGAGAGCTGGGGCAGCAGGAAGAGAACACGCCCAGCAGTACATGTTGCGTACCCGTGGGATGGGTGGTGCATGCGTGCGCGTGCTCAGGCCATAATGCACCACTAGCATCTTTCCAACGTTGCACTATGGATTTTCAAGATTGTGGCTAATGATATCGCAGCAAGCCGGTGGCCATCTACACTAGGACTTTATAGCTGTCCTGCTACTGCCCGCAATAGTCTTTCCAACCTCCTGGCCACTGCAAAGATTTCACCCTAACCCTCCTGTTTCTAATGCACAGATTCATACCAGTGGAGCTAAAGAATAATCTCCATTACCTGTTAGCACTATAGGGTCAACAATACATACTTCATCCTTTATGTTTCCATCTAGCGGAGAACAAAAGTACAGTTTAGGTAAAATACTAGTAAATGCAAGGTAGCTGACTGTGTCAAGGGAACTCACATCAAGAAAATGAATATATGGAATATTGTTTCTACCAACTGCTCTTGGGATTTGAAGGAACATTTCAATATTTTGCCTTCTTTATTTGCCTTGTCACTGCCCAAGAAACCTGAAGATTACAACTGACCTGGAAACCTTACTGGGGAGTGCTGATATTCAACTGCATTGTGCTGATCACATGTTTTTTTAAATGACTGTATTTATGACATGTCCTGGGACTCTGATGCTGCAATTCGTTACTGATAAAGAACAAACAGTTTCTCAGAGGAAGGTGGCCCCTGTCCAGCTCTCGAAAGGAGGTGTTTGAAGATTTCAGCCCGGTTATTGTGCCTGCCCATATTCTTGTTGTGCTGTGCACTGAACAGGACTGTAGTATTTCTTAAAAGGAGCCTTCGAGTAACTGCCTGAGGTACTACCATCAATTAAGACTTTTAGCACAGTCCATAGGCTTTCACACTTCATCATTCAGCAAGGCTGCACGATTCGTCGCATGTGGTTCCTTGACAAATTAACTATGTGGTTATTTTTGCTTGGTCTCAATTATTTCATCCAGCCGTTTAACTAAATGAATTATACAGAATTTAATAGGATTGCAAATTGTTTAAGATAACCTGAAAAGGCATATTTAAGTTTCGGTATATCCATGCTACCATATGGCGCTCCGAGTAGCTCGTAACTCATGTCACCGCCAAAGTGTTGCTTAACTCCTAAAAGCAGCTGTGTAAAAATGGTCCTTCCACACTCAAATGAACTCCCTCTATGTATTCAGAGTCGCATTTGATTACTGCAGAGATAAAAATGACTTTGCTGGCCTCTTAATCCTGCTAACTCTTCAGAGCCAACTAGGCCAGGAGACCAAGCTGAATTCCCTCCATCGACTGCTTGGCATCGATTAGTTATCCTGAATAAACTTCTTTATTCATTTAGAATAAAATATTTTTTCTAAGCTCTCGGTGTTCTTGCAGTCCATTAAGTGTGCTAGTCTTATTGGGCTTGCCCACATGTAATGCAAACCAGTGGCAAATCTCCCATGCAATTTGCCCCTAGCCTGCAAGGATCTATTCAGAGAACCCGAGCTCTGAGATTCCCCGGGGGGACCCACTTCCCAGCCCTTCAGCTCCCCAGAAATGCCGGCTCAAAAAAGATGGTCAACCACTTGGACGAGGACAACAAATTCCAAGGTCAAAAGGTCCTTAATAAAGGTGTCATATGAGGCATAATTTAAAAAAAAATAAGGCCACACAAATTTTGGTGATGGCTTAGTGTGGCCGGCAGAATCTGGATCAATGGTGATGTGTGGAATAGAAAGACCACAGCTTCATTCCTGGGGGCTGGCTATATCTCATGGGAGCACTGCTGTGAGACACCCTCTACTCATCCCCGTTGTGCATGCGGCAACTCCCAAAAATGAGGCAATGCATGTCCTCCTCCGAGCTCACACTCGGAGCCACTGTGGCAATCTGCCCATGCTCACTGGCACACACTCAGGGTCATTTCCAGGCAGCTGCATTGCCTCATTTTGGGGATTTGGTGTGCACGAAGCGGGAGTGAGCAAGCAGGGTGTGCCTCCCCCCCAGGCAAGACTTGGAGGCTGTGTAGACAAGCACGCAGAGCTCAAGCTAAGCTTGCAGAATTAGCCGTTGTGAAAAAAACAGGCTTTTGTACTTGCAAAAATCAAGCACATTTAACTGGAAGGTCATGAAGAGGCAATACATGCGGCGATCCACCATGTCATTGCTACCTTCTAGAGTAAGACCAGGCTTTCAAGTTTGATTTGGGGCAGACCGGCAAGAGTGCCTGTTACCACATTTTTGCTCAGTCCTATGGGCTGAGAGGTGTAGTTGCCACTAAAGTGCAGGACTGAGAGCTGGAAGATTCAAAGATTTCTGCTGCAGACGCAGACTTCAATAAAAACAGCAGTAAGACCTAAAATCATAGTCAACGTGATAAATGGCATGCTGTATGCCAAACAATCCCCACTTTAGCTATTACAGTATATATACACACAACAGATATATAGATATTGAAATGGAGGGACCCACATGACTGTGACATATCCAGCATTTAACAACTCCACACAATAACTCAAGAAAGATGGTAGAGACCCTCGAGAGTGATGCAGATAGGCAGAGAAAAATTGCCTACACAGGAATTTTGGCAGGATACAGAACAACACACCTTTGATGGGCCTGGATGTTTACTTCCCCCATACTTTTGCAAAGATGAACTGAGATGCAATACCCAGGAAATGTCAGGACCCTGGATTTACAGCTCCTCCGTGAGATAACTGTCTCCCACAGTGCAATACCCATAATTTCACCTTGAGGCACTTGCTCGTTACTCAGTAATTGGTAGCGGTGGCACTTTCTGAATCTTTTGCACCGTGTCCCTGGGCAAGTATTCCTCCATCAGCTCCCACCTAAAGTGTCCCAAGCTCAAACATGCGTAAGCGTGTGGGAACAGATCCCGCAGCCATGTGGCTGCAGATTTAGGAGGAACTGAAATCAAGGAGCAGAGTGCTGACACTTCCTCCCTGACTAGACGTACCCTGGTGCAACAGAGTCTCTCCCTTGGGAGCCTCTACTGATCAGTTATCTTGCAAAAATACCAGCAAGTCTCCTGCAAGTCCAGTCGAGGACACCCACTTGTATTTTTTTCTTTTGAAATAAAGAGCCGGCAGATCAGGCAACTGTTTATAAGTAGTAGAGAACACTGTTGACACCACCTCGTAAGTCACATGTTATTTGGTTGTTCTCCTTAAGCCCTCAGCTCCTGGAGTCATGTGATTAGGTTACCACTCCAAATTTCACTTGAAACCACACAACAACACCTCTAGCTAGTGATAATGGGAGTTTTGCTACATCAACCCAAAAGCCTCAACAACAGGCAGACTATTAAAACCCAAAACATGTAATGTTTTATGAGCCCTCATGCTTTTTAAAAACTTAAATCACTTGACATGTGATTTCTGGATGTTTGAGGTTGCCAACACTTCCATCTATACCCTTAACGAAGTGGCTCCCAACCTTGGGGTCACAACAGTAAAAAATGGGGTCACAAAGACGATCACAGATTTTCTCCTTTAAAGGAGTAAAAAAAAGCAGGAAGTGGTGGTTTCCCCTTGCAGGCTGGCAGAATTACAGCCTGCCAGGGGCTGCTCGGGGCTGGGGGGGAGCGGGAGGAGGGCGAGCAGGCCGCGGGCACCATGCATGCATGTGGCAGCCAGGTAGTATGCACGGCAGCTCCCACAGCTCCCTCCACACAAGTCTGTGGGAGTGGGGGTAGATTGAGGCCCATCTGTGGGGAGCGGGGAGTAGATTGAGACCCCCCAGTGAGGCTCATTTAGGGTGCAATGGGGTGCTGGCTCCCCACTGCTGCATGCATTCCCAGGGAGGGAGGCACGGGGGGTGGGGGTTGTGTGTGTGGCAGGGATGGATGTGGGCTCTCGGGGCTCCCCGCCCTGCTGTCCTCCCCCTATGGCCTCTGCAACCCAGCAGGGCAGGGAGACTCAGTGCTACTGCCAGGAGCCCCAAGCTGGCCAGGCCACCACCGTGGGGAGGCCACCCCTGCTCACCCCTGGTGAGCAGGGCTGGGAGTGGTGAGGGGCACTGGCAGAGTCAGGGGGATGCAGATGGGGAAGGCCCCTTGGGGGGATTGCGGGGCCATGCTCAGGAAATGGGGTCATAAATGAAAACATATTTAGAGTTATGTAATTCTTGTTAAAAAACAAAAAAAAAAAAAAAGAAAAATAGCATAACGGGTCCGATCTTCTATAGCCAACGGACTTTAATTAGCAATTTTGCATAGGATTTGTTTAGCCTGGGCTGTTACGGGTTGTTGATGTGCATCTGTGTCTGTTTTCGTACGTATGGGATACGTGGCTGTCCCTGAAGAATGAAAACATGGGCTAATGCCATAACTAAGTATGAGGATAGCTGGAATTACTTTCTGTCCAAAATATTTATGACCACCAGTCTATGCTCTGACTAGGCATAAACTAAAAACCGATTCCAGCATCTCCTCACCAGTCTCAGCAAAGTACAGCCCAAAGGATAAATTATACAACAGATGGGAAAATGTAAATACCATGACCTTCACTTTTTATGGTCACTTTAAATGGAATATTTCCATTATAGCTAGTCAAAATATTAGTTTAATGAATTTAGCCCTTTTCTTGCCCATAGATTAGAATTATACTCATATGCTTATTATGCAGATTTTTTTCAAAAAGTATTTACAAACAAAGTTGAGCTCTGGTTGTGTGAAAATTTGCTCAATCTGGCACGTTCAACCAATTACGTAATATTTGGAATTTGCTATGCAAGCTTTATGTCTGGTCACCTAACCACACGATGTTATTTATGCTCCTCGATCAGATGACTTAATTGTATGTTTCTGCCTTTCATTTCCCGATTAAATGGATCTCCTCCCATTATTCCAATATTCACTGATCGTTGAGCTCAACATGAACAACGCTGTGATGTGAGCATAGCACCAAGAGTCAAAGGTATAGCGGTGAAAATAGGATGAATCAAACCTAGGTTTCTAATTCAGCAAACTGTTCGATAAGGTGCCAAAATTTGCTCTTTCAGTATTTACAGGCTAGGTTCAAATCTCAGTTATGTTGGGATCTGCCCCTTTGGATTATGATGAAGTCTCTTACTATCTGAGCTCTGCGAGCTCGACTGTCTCTGCTGTGGAAGAGGCTGCCCAGGGAAGTGATATAATCTTTGCCGGGGGTTTTCAAGAGGAGGCTGGCTAGGCATCGGCCAGCAACACAGCGGCATATAGGGCAGGGAGCAGGGGAAGGGGATCAGAATGACACTTAGAGAGGGTGCAGGGCTTAGCTAGTGGCATGCCTGCCAAAAATGTTGGCCTCCACTGCCTTCGGCACTACTCTTAATTAGTACTGTCAACATTTCTCACGTGCTTTTGCACTTCAGCATTCAGCTGAACCACTCTCCATTTTTTTCTTTTTTTAAACAAAGAAGCTGAAATAAGATTTTTCCCCCCCTTTTTTTCTATTAGCATGAGTAAGCAGCAGCTGATTCAACCCCAACATCTTTGAAAGATCATGACATAGAAATAATGCTCCCCGTGTCATGTCTAAGTTTAGTTTATATTACGAGGGAAAATTATTCAGCGGATTTTTGAAGGCTTCAAGATCCTGTCCTCAGTTAAACCCAAGCAGCTCCATTGCTTTCGGTGACCCTAACCGTTTATTTCTATTTTGGACGCCATAATCCTCATCACAGCTATGGAAGCCAAGCAAGTGGGATTTAATAACTGCAGCGGATGGAAAGATACAAGACCAGGGTCTTATTGTAAAATAAAGAAAAATGAAGGACGGAAAGGCAGAACAATAAGATTCATCAGTAAAACAGTCTCTCCAGTTAAAGTTTCATAGATTTTTTCATAAAGCATCAGTCGATCTTTAAAAGCTCAAACCAGGACCTGAAATGTGCTAATACTTCACACTGTGTCAGATGCACAAAACCAAATGGTTCTCATTAACACTACCAGGCATTTCACAGCGAGGTTTCCACCAGAGACCCTCTTGTGGAAAGACATGCTCTACATTGCGGGCATCTCCCAGGCTTTTGTCTCTAGTAGAAACTCCATCGATACTGGGTTAGGTGGTGAGAGCACCGATCCCCATCAGGAACTGGCAGAAAGCACCGACTCCCAGGTGTCCACCCTCCTTTCCTGCATTTGATTGTTTTTTCGTCTAGTTCTGTGACTCTACACATGCACACATCTATGTTCTAATTTTTACTCATTTGTGGCTGACTTTGTACCTTTCCTTCCCCAGTTCTCACTAAGCTTGATGCTGCTCAGTGTGGAAATGTCCCCCATTGGATGCACAGAGCAGAGTCACACATGCCATCAAACCTGGATGTGATGGGACTGGAATTGGGAAGCCTCAGCTACTGGGCTAGAGCCTGACCCTGGGTCCCCTGGATGAGACCTTTCCCTAAGCCTTCCTGCATTAGAGGTCATTGCAGCAGCAGGGCGTGGTGATAAGCGGTGTCCAATGTGTTATGCAAGGCTGCAGGAGCTCACTCCTGGGGGGAAAAGATGGAGAGGATGGAAGGTCATGGAGCCTTTCCTACTCCTGCTGCTCTTTTCTCCCACCTGGTGCCCTCGATGGACAACTCTTCATAGATTTCATAGACGTTAGGGCTGGAAGGGACCTCAGAAGATCATTGTGTCCAGCCCCCTGCCCCAGGGGCAGGAAGTCAGCTAGGGTCAAAGGATCCCAGCAAGATAGGCGTCCAACTCTTGTGACACCCCGATCAAAGCTTACGATCACTGTGTCTGTTTTCCCTTTTCAAATCGACCCTTCAGAAGGCCACACGACTGAAAGACTGCTGTCTGTTTCCTGTATGCCTTCCCCAAACCCACTTCTCAGATCAGTTCTGTATCCCTGGGCACGTCTGCACCACTTCCGCAGTCGTCCTGAGAGTGCCCCCAACCAACGTGCCCCCACCAACCTGCTTGCACTGCGCACAGGCCACATGAGGACAGGAGAGCGAGGCTGAGCCTAGGGCTCTCGGCCGCCGTTCTCAATCAGGCAGGAGACAAAGAGGCTTCGCTGCCTCTCTGAAACCTATCTGTTTCATATTACTAGGATTCCCAAATTGGTATTGTAGGAAGGGGACCGTGTTTCCTCCCGGTGCTTTCAGGAGTACCACGGGAACAGTATCAACCTGCCCACTGACTGCCACTGCAAAGCAAATTGAGTGTGGTCAAGTATGCCCACCACGTTATAGTAGGTGCATACCCCATTGACAGAATTAAGGGATGGGCCTGGTGACTCAGCAGTCAACACAATAAGGGACGTCTAGTCCATTTTTCAGCTCCCCTGCAGCACCACAATGAAGTGTCCCTTGTGCCAGTGTCCTGCACAATATGGCTATGTCAGTCCATGCCTTTTTGTCTACTCCACGAAAACAGGGCACTGCCTGCACTAGCAAAGTGCTAGTGATTGATGTTATTATTGCTAGATCTGGATTGTGCTTGCAAGCTATGAAAATAGTTTTAAAGTAAAAATGACCACAAAACAGGCAGCCCATGGCAGGAAGGATAGCAGTGCAAAAACCAGCGCAGCGAGCTGACCCACGATGGCAGGGGAACATGAAAACGAGATGGGAAGACAATGCAGGGAATTTCCCAGCTGTCACACATCAGAATCGCGCACAAGCAGGCAGCGAGACAAAGCAAGCTAGTTTGGGAACAGCTCCTTCCACATTTGAAATGTTTTTGCTAAAGGACAACAGTTTTGGCAAGAAAGACCTTATAAATTAAAAAGGAGTCAAACCTTATAGACTTGTCCATACGTCCCATTTCCAACAACTTGCACCAGTTCAAATATCCCTGCCGGATCCTGTAAAAAATACAGTAAATACTGTTATTTGTGGCAAAGTGTCTGCTGACTCGTCTCAAGGAAGCACTGCAGTCCACAAGCAGGATTTAAAATGTCCAATAGTTTTTGCCTAAGATTTCTATTACAGTCTAAGAGAATAACCAAATAATAATAAAACATAATAAAATAATATAATTCATAATGCATTTCTAGTAGAGTTTTTAGCTTAGAACCTAGCAGCAGGCTAGATAAGTAGATATGAAGAACATACTGAATGACTTGCCCAAGGTCATATCATAATTTACTGGCAAATCCAGGAATAAAACCTAGGAGTTCAGGAATAAAACCTAAACACTGAATATGGCTGGTGGATTCATGTAAGCTCTTGTCTTCTGTTATGAAATAGTTTAGTTAGTAGCACATGCAAACAGAAAGAACCCACATTATAAAATATTCAGAAAACTCATATGCGGCATCTGTGTTTCATTACATCTCGAGTCCGGAGATACACCACCACCAAAAATACCTGCAAGACTATTTTTGTGTCTAAAATGTATGGTACCCTGTTTTACCACCGCAACAAGGTGGACTGGATAGGCCAGGGAATAAAGAGATTTTCCACTCAGTGCCACGGACCCACACCAGGTGCAGACTAGATCGCTCTTAACCAGAAGCAAGAGTCAGGTTAGAGATGACAAATGCCCTCCGCCAAATGAACAAGTACAATTCTTACAGGTTTAGCCCCCACTTCACCAAAGCCCAGCCCTTACGGCTGACACCCTTGGGCACACTGATCACACGGAGATCATTTACCGTTTCCCTGCTTGAAGGAACAGACTTGTAGCAAACTGTGGACAAGCAAGTATCCCTTCCTGTGGAGCTAAGAAACCTGTTGCTTCAGTGAAAATTCACCTGAGAGATTTATAGAAAACTTTAAAAAAAATCAAAAGACCCAGTTCTTGATATTGGGCCGAGCAATTTAGTAATGCTATTTAATTCCTTCGGATGATATCAGGGACAAAGTGATATCAAATATTACTAGGTGTATCTGTTTCACGTCACCTGTTTTAGCAACATGTCATGTGAGATATCTATAGATATCATTGAAGGACATGACACAAAGAACCATTATTTATTTCAAAACTCTAGAAAGGCTAGAAAACATCCTTGTCAATCATCAAAAAAATGTGTATCTGGTAGAAAATTATTTTAAGCAAATCTTATTCTTTTGACACAAGCCTTATCTACCTGGTGCCTCCTCCTGCATTCTTTACTCAGGCAAAATCCTCCCAGAAATGAACTTGTCTTTTTATGAGTGAAAGGATCAGAGTTAGGCCTGTTTCTAATAATGGTGATTGTGATCAGTAGGCAGGAGATTTCATAATGCAACATGGCCTTCTACAGCTGTCTGAATGTAGACACATAGCTCAAGTCCTCTATATATTCATATATTCTTCATATTCAGAAAGATCTATTTTTATCCTGCTTGGATTCTCCGTGTTCATTAACACTAGTTATGAACTCACTCAACTTCAGTCCCTGGAAGTGAGAAGGTTTTTAACTTTCCAGAACTCCAACTGCCCTTGAATCCTTTTCATTTACCAAAGGTGGAAACAAGTTAAACTTTCCACGTTTCCACCTGTGCCCATGCTCATTTAAGGAAGGTCTCTTTTTATCTGATTTCTGAAGTACAACGCAGCTTGAATTTGGCCTTTTTAGGCCTAAATGCCAATTCTGCAAATTCATCAACAAACGCTGATCAATGGGATTGCTTATGTGCGTTGTTAAGCAGGTATCTAAAACAGCTGGCAGCAATTGGGCCCTTGCAAAGAGCTTCAGTTCTTTAACCCCAGCATTCATTTTTCATTTCCATTCACCTACCATGAGCGGTCATTCTCCTTTCAGAAAACCTGGCCTCAGCAACAATCCATTGCCGGTGGTAGCTCTAAGGCAGTATTTTACAACGGGTTTTACATGCTGCTGTGCTGCAGCTCCCAGGGAGGGAGGTTCTTTATGCAACGTGCAAAACAGAGACCCCTCTGAGAAACTAGACCAAGTGCCCTTGGTGTGTAGAATAAGCACGGGTGAATGGCACATAGAAGTCTGGATGAAGCCAAGTTACAGCTCTGTACATGTGTCAGGACCCCACATACATCAATGTCAAAACCAGCTTTGCCCAGAGGACCATAAACAGAGGAGCTGAGTGTTTGTACAGCTGCAAACTTGTCCAAGGTGGATGTGTCTCAAAACTAGCTTTAACTGCCAGTTTCTCCATTTTGACCCACTGCACCCAATCATCATGTATGCAAAGGCTTCAGATACCTATGGAGAGGCCTAAGCGAGTGGCTAAAGGCTTCCACCGTTTCAAGACGTGTTGTCGTTACATTTGAGTCAGCAAAAGAAAATAAGCCTGGCCTACTGCTGTTAGCAGCCGATCAGATCTGTTTCATGTTTCCAATGAATTGATCGCAGCCAGCACGCTTGGCCATTGCTCATCTTCTAATCAAAACTAAGTACTAAACTTGGTCTTGCTACAGTCAGAAATGATATTACGCCAAGCTCTGACTTAGGTCCTTGTACTGTCCTTGTTTGGTTGGACATCAGCATTGCAGCCTCAGCTGCTACATTATGGCAAAGTCCTCACATGGGGGCAAGCTCTTAATTGTCTCAGAGTTAGGCATCATCTTTGATGTAGTGCTTCCTCTCAGCTAACATTTTAAGTCCCCTGGTCCATATAACCCTTCACCATCTAGCCACTGCCAGGTTGCTTTGCTTCCTCTGACAGGTGCCAAAATCCTGACCCAAGCATTCATCACTTTGAGGTTAATTACTGTAATGCACTGTACCATATGCTGGTCCTCTTGCTCTCCTTTATCATCTGCAGAGTGTTCAAAAAGGGAACAGCAAGACTACTGACCTGGAGGTCACCCAGGCCACACAACTCCTCTATAGGGCACCATGAAAAATGCTGCACACAACAGGAAACCCACCGAAATGGACTTTTCATACATTCAGCAACTTGATTTTTGCAACTCTGACTTTTCTGTCAGGTCTATGCACCTCTTAACACAAACCAAAAATTAAAGGAGTTTTAGCTGTCTAGATGCCTTGATGCAACCAACTTGGAAGGGTCTATAATTGCCATTGCCTGCATTGTCACAGAACTTGGACCCCCTAAACTAGCAGCCAGGCATGGCAGCCAAACAGCAGCAGGACCCACCCAGGTGCTCCCTGCATAGTTAGGATGCTTGGCCCAGGTGTCTATGAAAGAAATGGGCTCTCGTGGAAGGCTTAATGACTCAGGTGGTGGGGCTAACACCAAAGGATTCAGGGCACATCCCAGCAGAAGCTATCTCCACCTGCCTGGAGACCCTGTGCCTCTGCATTTGTTCTAGTCACCCCCATTGCTGCCTCTCCTCACAGACACTTTGTATCTTGAAATCCCCCATAGTTGCCATCACTGCTGCTGAAATCTCATATAGCCTTGGCCATCACTGACTAAAGGGGGCTACATGCCAAAGTTACTAGGGCCATATTCGCTGACTTTTATTTTTGCCAGGGGGAGCCTAAGATGATGGACATGTGGCAGCCCTTTTCTAGGGTGACCACCTTTGAAAGGCGGGACACATGTCAGCCTCCCGCCACCCCCAGCCGTACGGCTGGAGCAGAGCCAAGTGGAGCCTGTGGGGGGGCGCGGGCAGGGGTGGATGTGGGCTGCCCGCTGAGGCCTTGGGGCTTCCCACCCTGCTGCCCTCCCCCTGAGAGCCCTGTGTTGGCAGTGCTGCCATAGCAAGGCACCCCCTGCCTGCCCAGCAACAATGCGGGACACAAGTTTGCACCGCGGCTCCCCGCTGCTGCCAGGCAGGCAGGGGGCACATTGTGTTCCCCTATTTCCCCCTCCCCAGGAGTGCATGCAGTGGCAGGGAGCCAACCCCCCCCTGCCCCCTGGATGAGCTATCTGTGGCTCTGTCCCGCTCCTTGCCCCAGCACTATGCACCACCCCCAGGTCCAGCTCCTGCCCCACTCCCTCCCTCACTGTTGGAGCCCTCAATCTGTCTCCCCATAGGCTCACCTGCAGACAGCCGGGGGAGCTGCTTTCCAGCACTGCCTTGGGTTGTATTCCTGGCCACGTGCATGTGTGTGCACACACGCACGCACTGGGAGCCCCCTGCGTCCCGCTCCCCGCAGCCCCTTGCAGGCTGGAACTCTGCCAGCCTGCAAGGGGAAACCTGCCATTTCCTGTGTTTTTCTGCAGTGGTGGCCGGAAAACCCATATCGCTGCATGAATCTGAGACAAATGCTGTCCCCGAGTCATGCAGCCCAGGACTGGGACTTGATGTTTCTGTTTCGGGACTGTCCCATCCCATTAGGGACAGGTGGTCACCCTACCCTCTTCTCGAGGGTGGCCAGAGGCTTCGGACCCCCACATGCTCAGCGCCTATGACTAGGGCTCCAAATGACTGCATTAAGGTGCAATGGTGCATCATTTCCATGAGGCGAGAGGAGACACGTTCATTAGTCCACCTTTGGTTCACCCCATCTTCACTCTCTCCCCCCGCAGGAACCCCAGACTGGGGCCTCAAGTGGATCCAGGAGACATAGGACCATATCATGAGAGCAGCTGAACTCTGTCCCATGTGAAAACTGAAGGGACACTCTACAACCCTGTTAGTTTTTCCCCACTGAAACCTAAGTCTGAAATGCTCAAAATCTGTGGGGCAAAATTTGGGGGGAGGCCTGTACAGGGCATGCTGCTTCTGACACACAAAGCCTGGAGAGCTTGCAGAGCTATTTTCCTGCCTGCTTATGCCGGTTTCTAATCATTTCAACAAGATAAGAGTCACCCACTTAGCTTCAAGAAAGTACTTTCACCACGTTGTTTCACTCTTCTGAGCAGAGCTGTGCTACAAGTTCAATTGCTACTTCCCTAGGCACGGCCAGGTCACAGCAGGTCCATGCCCTCGCCCCTCCAGACCTTTCATTTTTCTGCCTCTTGGACTTGGAACTCCCTGCCGTATGATTTCCACACAGGGTTTTCCCCCTGAAAGTCATTTTTAGAAAGCAGGTTGCTTTATTTTCCCTGGGCGAGGCTGTGTGTATTTTGCCACAGTTCAACTATTTTCTCCCTGAGTACGACAAGTGCTTTAGAAGCATAGTTTTGGGTGGCTTGCCTTGATATTTCTACTTGGCTCGAAATGAGTGGCATCACGGATAGCCAAGTTAACTGTTTGTGCCCACAAAATAAATCACAGGATGGGGTTGCTTGCAGATGTTAAAAAACACCATAAACGCGCTTTACCGGAAAAAGCAGCGTGTGACTTCCACCCGGCTCCTCGTGAGCTTTATGGGGCCAGAATTAGTTTACACTGAAGCCTAGTAGCCCTGAGTCTTGAAACAGTAATATTCATAAGCCGCATGAATACAGCTTTGCTGACTTTGCAAAAATGACCCACATGGTTCACGGGAATACGAGCTATTTTCCATGCACCGTTGTGGGCTGCTGGAATATGTCTTTTCCTTGAAATAACTGTTCCAAATCCTAAGGGATAAAACCCTGCTTAGCTACTTCCTGATCCCACTAACCCACATGAGCAGGGCAAGCGGACTCGCTCTGGGTAACTTGCTTTCTGTTGGCAGAAATGGGCACAATGCTATCAGCTCCGATGGAGGTCACCCACTTCCTCCAGCAGAGCGTTTGGCCCTTCCTCCCCGCTTTTAGAAACATTACTGGGTCACTGGGTCAAACCCTGCTCATTCGCGCTCAGGCAAGGAGTCTGGACCTGCAAAGCAAGGGAAGTTGAGCTGTCCCCTCCGTTTGAAGAACCCGGCCTGCCTGTCATCTTCACAGACCTTTAACAAGCCCACGAGCAATTTAAATACAGAGAGCTGTCTTAAAAAGAGCAGGCAGCGAGCTGTTTTGTCAGTCGCATCACATGGATCCCACCTACTGGCCTGTTTCTGCAACAGTCAGCACTGGCTAGAAGTCCCCAGGGTCCTGGGGAAAGAACATCGGCTGAAACTGGACAAGCTTGGGAAACGGCTGCCCGTGGCAGCCCGAAACCGCGTGCCACCGAAGGCAGCGCGCTGCCAACATGAGGCGCGGAAGAACCACGCGGGCAGGGGCCTCGCTGGCACGTTTGACAGCGAAACGCACCGCCAAAATAAAGACAAACGAGACAGCAGCCGCTGCAAGGGTGGCACTGGGGGAAGGACAGGCAGCTTCTTCAGGGGGAAGGGGGGAAAGGCGTGCAAGACTGCAGTAGGAGGAAGCGCGGCTGGGTGCAATCAAGGCAGGGGAGTCCAGGCAGCAGACAGGAGCGGGCTGGGAGGTGCGGGCAGCGGGGACGGGAGGCAGGAGCGGGCTGGGAGCCGAGCCCTTACCCTCAGGGTGGCCAGGTCGATGGTGTCCAGGCTGCGGGCGGCGCAGTCGCGGGCCATGCCGGGGCCGGGCGGGGGCGCAGGGGCGGCTCAGCCCGCGCCCGCCGGCCGGGCCATGGTGCGGGGCGCGGGGATGCTCAGGGGGCGGCTCGGAGACGAAGCGCCTGGTGCAGAGACATTTCCTCGGGAAAGTTTGCGAGGAAGTGACGTGCCCGAGGGGCTCGCGGGGCAGGCTGCTACCTGCAGCCCAATCCGGAGTCGCTCCGGAGCGGCCCCGCGGCGGGGAGGCGGCGCTGCCCCGACGGGACGGGGGATGGATGCCCGCCTCCAGCCCGCCCCAGGGCGGGGGGACAACGAGCCCGCAACTCCACGGCTCGCTCGGCTCGCGGGCATCCGAAGGGGGGGCAAGTGCCCCCCCCCCATTGCATCCAGCACCCCCGACCGCTCGGGACCCAACTGGAGCGAGGGAGAGCGGCGTCACGGGTGGCGAGGAAGGGGTGCGGATGGCAAGGGGCGCGTGAAACAGCACCCCGCTTGCTCTCCAAAGAAACTAGAAGTTGAGCCCCCCCCGGCAGGGCTCTGCGATTCCCCCCACGATCGAAGCAAAACCAAAGGTAGCGTCCTTGAAACGGGGCTGCGGGGCTGTGAAATAGGGGGTCCCTGACCAGGCCGCACAGAGGGTCGGTGGCTTGGTGGAGCATCCAGACCCTCAAAAAGAAGAGAGGGGTATTAACCCCCCCAGAATGAAGCCTTTAGAAGGCATCAAGTGGATGAGAATGAGCCATGAAGTCAACCGACTGCCCTCGGCAGGCGTGACTCGACTTGCTGCCCCCTCCCAGAAAGTCGGTTTTAATTTTGGGTGGAGCAGGAAGCAAAGTAGGGGGGGCAACGCACCCCCTGACTGCCCCGCAACATTGCACCCCCACCCGGATCCAGCCCTGGACAGTTTTACCATCCGCTAGCGGCACAGCGAAGGCAAGCCCGAGAGGAGGCTGGGAAGCCAGGCCTGCCACGAGATGCCGTCTCCCACAACAACGTTCCCTGCTTCTGTTGTGATGAAGCAGTCTGACACTGATGAAGCGTGGGTATTAACTGGTTTATTATGGCACAAGCCGGAGACAATTACATCAAGAAAAGATAAAGTGTCTCTCAGTCAGTGGAAGTAACTGCTGTCCTTAATGAGTTAAAAACTAAATACAGACTATTTTAACAATAAATACAATTTTGATGACATATCCATCATTAGTCACAGATAATACGCTCCACAACTAGTACTGGCGTGTCATACTTGGGTGTTAACTAATTCCAATAGTCTATTTAATAACGCATTAGGACTGACGCATTCTGCAATAATGCAAGATATAAACAACAACAAGTAAACACCAAAGGAAAAGTAAAGTAACAAAAAGTAAAATACCAAATGAAAAAGTAAAATTCCAATTGGAATTTTAAATTGGAATCTCTTCCATAAATTTGGAGGAGATTTTAATAACAAGACCACAAGACCTTGACATAAAACTTCAGAGTCCCATTACTTTCCTGCGGGTCGGGTTTCACCTTCCATAAGAAAAAGTTAATACACTTCCACTTAAAATATGAAATTGCAAAACAAAACACTGTACGTTTCTGAAATTAAAATTTTCCCAAATGAACTTTTTCATTTGGAACTATTTGGAAGTTTTGTCAAAATCTATACGAGTTCATGAACAAAACTGGTTGGGGTTTTTTGGTTTGTTTTTTGTTAAAACGCTTTTTTTCTGATGAAGAGCTGTTAAGTTTCTAATATTGAATACAGGCGATATCTACTGTTTTTACAAATTAGCTTTGACTGGCCTGGCTCAGCTACCAGGACCAGTGCAGCCCCAGAGATGTGGGTGTAGTGGCCCAGACAGAGTCCTGTGCCAAGGTGAGAACACAGCTTTCACTAGCTCAGGCATCTCTGCCCAGCATTGCACCAACATCAACATACAATAATGCTTAAGTCTGCCCCACAGAGCAGCGTTCCTACCTACAGCGCATCTGGCAGGTTCACAAGCATCCCCACACTTGTGCTAGGACCAAAAAACACATTAATTCCTTCTAGCCCTCAATGAAACCCTGGCTATTCTGAGTAGTGCATTTTCCCCAGCTAAGGGCAGTAGAAATCCATTACTTTAGGAGCAGTAGGGTCAATAGCTGGGGTTATTTCTCAGAGGAACCCCCAGGCTGCCTCCCCTGGGAACATTGTACAGTAAATTTGGAGGAGATTTTAATAACCAGACCACAAGACCTTGACATATAACTTCAGAGTCCCAATACTTCCCTGTGGGTAAGCTTTCACCCCTTGCATTTCTTACCCCCATTATATTTATATTATAGTGGGGAGTAAAAAAAAATTACCGTAGGCAGAAAAGGATATGTTGCAAAACCCACCACATTGGGCCTTTCTGCTTCCTGATGATAAATAATTAACAGCAAGGAGAATTTAAGGTTCATCTTTTTTTTAATGACTTTTTAAGACTTTTTTTTCCCCTGTGACAACAGCTGTTAAAATATGAACCAATGCAGTTAATGTGAAGAGAACAATTATTTGAGCTTCACTTCTGCAGCAAGAGATCAGGAAGGATTTAACAAGCCTTCCATAGATGAATCTATTAAACTGAAGGGAAGATATTCTAAGTCAGGGGTAGGCAAAATACAGCCTGCAGGCTGGATCCAACCACCCAAGGGAGTTTATCTGGCATCTTCTGGCCCAGAAGGATGTGTGGCTGGTCCTGCCACCTCCAGATGTGCAGTGGGGCTGGGGCAGTGCAGTGGCCAAACTCTGGTTCCCAATAGCCCTGGTGGCAGTGGCGCCTTCAGGCTCCTACTGCTAGTGTCATTGCTGCTGCCAGACCCCGCTGCGCTGCCCAGGCACCCTGGCCCGTCTGCCCCACACCAACCATCAGGAGCATCAGATGGAGTGGGTGGGCAGGTGGGGCCAGAGCCAGGATCGCAGGGTGGTGAGCGTGGGGGCTGTGTGGGGAGTGGATTGCAGCTCTGCCGTGGGCCCTGGCCCCACAACGTCACCAACCCATGATCCTAGCCCCAGTCCCAGCCACGCATCCTGCTTCTGGACACTGCTCCACACCCACCCGCAGCCCCAACCCACGTGCCCAGCTCAGCATGCCCTGCCCGCCTGGGTCTCAGCCAGTCTACATGGAGGCCCAGCCCATCCACTACATCCACCACCCCCGGGCCACTTAGGACGGTATGGTGAGGTGTTGCAGGGGTGCAGGGGGTTTGCTGACCTAGCTTATAACAGCTCATCAAACCTCCCTAAGTGGCCCTCCAGCCCAAATAATTGCCCACCCCTGCTCTAAGTGTAGTGAAACAAAAAAAAAAAAAATCTTTAGACTGGCCCATGCACAGGGGTAGGGAGATTGTGGAGAAGAATCCACCCACCTTGGAGTAGGATGGCAAAGTATAGTTGGTAAGCCTGCTGCAGAGCATTAAGGCTCCCCGAGAGAATGAAGATGTATTATACACTCTGCTGCCCATTACAATGTCTTGCTCTGTAATTACAAGTACAGAAAGAACATAATGTGCAACTTCAGTGTGGAGGCATGCAAGCGATCCAAGTATTTTGGGATATTTTTGGTGTACGTAAGACACAAATCAAGGGCTACACATTAAACTCTGAGATTCATCCCTTTGAATTTTTCAAATCATCTTCAGAGTACCTTGGCCCAAATGCCAGACTCTTTCTGTGGAAGTGAGCAGCAATTCACCCCAAAACGGATGCAAAAGTGTCGAAATGCCTGTGTTAGTTCTGCACCCATATTTCTACAAGCATACATGTGAAACTGAGTTACTGTATTTCAAATTTCTATTAGCACATGATTGTGGATGCAATGCTGGCAGCTGTGGGGCAGAATGTCGAAACAAAGTCATGTAGCAATTTCTTTGGAAATAAATGCTGTGGCCTCATTTAACTCAAAAATATTCTTTAAATCAGCTCCAGCCACATCTGTTATCTCAAAGTAACTCCAGCTATGTATACCTGGTTCCTTTGTTAGTCTGCACATTGGCAGTTTTGGATTTAGGGTTGGTTGTTCTGTTTAAATCTCTGGGGCGTGTACATTTTATTAACAAACTAAAAATATACGTGGGGACCAAACTCTGATGATGACGCTAAAACCTCCAAACTCTGGGTCTTCCCTCATGTGGGTTCCTGTACTTTTCTCCTCTGCTCCTTCTCAGCAGTCTCTTCAATGTGCCACAATTGATGTCATCTTCATGCATCATCTGACCATGCTGACCTGGTCTTTGATTCCCTTGACTCACTTCCTGACAGCACCTTCAGGGCCTTGAATCAATCTCACACGACCAGTGTCTCTGCTATTACTTCCTCTCTTTACCCGACAAAGCCTTCTTTACTTTGGGCTGCCTTTGTCTCCTATCTTTCTCAGCTTCCTTCTGTGCTGTGTCTGGATATAGAAATGCCTCTCGTCTACTAAATTCCCTCTCTTGCACCTTCAAAGACCCGCAGAAGACTCATCTTAAGTGACTCCTATCTGCATTGATTTACCTCTCTAGTAATCTCCCCAAATGTTTCTCTACCCAAAGTGGTGTCCTATGGTTCATCTGGCTTTACTTTGATAGCGAGCAATTTTGGGGTTGGAAATGCATCTTGACATGGCCTTTTACAAAGCAAAAAATGCTTTAAGTGAGTAAAGATAAGAGTAAGGATATTTATGGATGCTTCCCATCTTCTAGCCTCCTCTTACTAGCTACTATGGTGGTAAAAGGACACAATCCACTCTTACCAAAGCCTAAAGGAAAATCCTCGTGCACCGACTTCACTGTTGCATGATGAGGCTGTGAACAGGCTTCAGCAGTAAAAGCAATGACTAACAGTTGTCTTAGTTTCCTTTGCTCATTTTCTTCCTCCTTACCGCTTTGTGCGATAAGTAAGGAATATTTTAATTTGGCCTGTAAGCTGTTTGAGGGCAAGGGTTGTTTTTGACTCTTTGTTTATACAGTGCCTTGCCCAATGGCCCCCTGAACCATGACTAGAGCTCCTAGGCACTACCATAGTAAAATAAAAAGGTATTAATTTTACCTGGCCTGCCTTGAACACATTTGGAGCCATTGTATTCTCTTGATAATATCAGTTCTTGATACCAGATCTGATATAGAAAGCAGGCTAGTCAGATAGTGCTGGCTAGCTTCCTGGTTGCTACTTGCTATATGTGCATTAAAATGAATTAAAAATACATTCAATGCTTCCTTTACACCTCTTAAGTGATGGCTATAATTGCCAAAGTACATCATAGATTTCCAGTTCTAGCTAACCTGGACCAGTGTTGTTGTAGAACAACAGTGGTAATGATTCCACCAACATTTAGTTTCCAGGATCCAGCAGCCAAATGCAAAAAAGTTCTGAATATAGTTAAATTAAAAATACATTCAGTAGAAATATCAACTCACAAAAACAACAGCTCCTTGCAGCCTACAGATTCAAACCCTTCCTCTCAAGCCAGCATCCCAAAACAAAGGCCTAAATAAAGAATGGCAAGAAGATGCTATTAAATCCTAAAGTGATTCCAGGTGGGATGCACTGCATGAGCTACACATGGGCTTTAGTTCCCATGCAGAGTTGACACCAATACCAGTCAGCTGTGGCCCTTGATTTATATTATGGCTGTTCAAGTGGGGTGTTCTGACTTTGTCAGGGACTAGGCTGAAGATATGGAAAGACATCTTATTCAAAATAACCACAGAAAAATTGGATAATCATATCAACAGCTTCACAAGAGGATATACAGCAAATGCCTTTAGTGTAAAGAGAATTTTAACAATGCAACTAAGGGCTGACATTAATTTGGTGTTACAATGATATCAAGAGAGCCTTTACGTTTAAAAATGTAACTGAAAGGATGTCAGGCATCTAGCCTGTCTGTGAGGATCTTTTATGTGGTTTTTACTTTGGGTTTTGAGCCCAGAGCCATCTGGTTGGCAGATGATTCAACTGTCAGCTGGACTAGGCTGACATACAAGGCTCTCTCTAAAGTCCTGGCCCCCAGCAGCACCACCCTTCCCTTCTCAACAATCATGGCAATTATCAATCCACAGAAAAGTTACTGGAGCAGCAGGATGTTGTTATAGGGAGGATATAAGCCAACAACAGAAAAGTAACAAAAGGAGGGGGAAATCACCGTTGAAAGTTAACGACAAGGCTTGAAATAAAGTTCGGATAACAACAGTGTGTATAATTTGGACGTGCTGTTATAATCAGACAAGTAAACGGGGGTCACGGCTGGCAAAAATAGCTTTGCTACCTGCGTAGGTACGTCACTGACATGGGCAACTGCGGTAGTGACGTTTGCATATCAGTATATTCTGCAAGCAGGAGTGTGTCCTCGGTGACCCGCTGCCTTTGCTGCTGCTCCACAGGCAAAACCCATTGGGACTTGCTAAACAATTCCCTGGATGCTGCTGAACAAGTGATATAGGCTCCAGTCTGCTGTTGCATTGGCTTTGCGGACTAACTGAATAAAGAGCAGCGATAGGCTGTTTCTTTATCACTAGTAGCAGATCTGGGGAGTGAGAAAACGACATTTGATTTGTACACTGCCATATTCGAGGTACGGCCAGATTTACAAGCTGTAAGTCGTTTATCTGCTTGCGACCAAGCTGACGTCTGATTCTGCGGAAACAGAAGTAGCTAAGTCCCGCTGCAGACTCTGTGCGCTCTTTCTGCTGTCATCCCTCGCAGCCCACTCGGAGAGAGGAGCATTTGCTATCTCATGCTTTGGCTGACTGGTAAGACAGGCTGTTGTGCTTTGCTTCTCTGCTTGCACCTGAGGCATGTCAGCATAACCCCCAGTGATCAGTGAATTCAGTATTTCAGTGCAACCTGCCAGGAAAGACAACATGACAATATGTTAACCTTATGAATAATAAAAAAAGCAACAGGCTCCCTTTAGCATGACTTCGGTGAAGAAACAACCTATGGCTACACCCAGCTTGATGATCATATCAGCACAGCTTTCTATTCCTTGCCTGCAATTAAATGCAAGCCGTGACAACCAAACCCACCAACAGCCACCCTAGACCTGAGCAGCCCTTTAAAGAGCAGATGCTTACTTATGCAAAGGATGTTTTGTATGAAAAGGGAAGTGCAAGTGGAAAGGGGGAAGAGGAACTTCCTTTGTTTCAACAAAGGAAATGCCATTGTGCCCGTGAAGTATGTGGTTTAATCCTGAACTCTTACGCTGGATTCAGATTTGGGCCCAGAGCAACAGTCAGAGCTGCCAGATGTGACACCCCGTAAAGAAAGAGAGCGTTTCTTTTGAGTCTTGTTTATGCTTGGGTTTTAGCCACTGGCATTCAGCATGATTTACATGACTACAAATTTAGAGCTGCCTAATGAGCAGGATTTCCGGTTTGCAAGTCTTATTATTATTGTTATTATGATTACTGTTTAATTTGGTTTGGGGCCAATTCAGACCCAAACTAACATTGATCAAAATGCTCCTCACAAAAATGAAAAAATGGGGAGAAATTTTTGTTTTGCAATCCCAGGCACAGCACTTCCTAATGGAAATAGCTTCCTGGATGCTGCAGCAGCCCAGTTCAGAGCTGCCAAGACTCCCAGGATTAGTAGGATGGAGGCAACTTGGCCAAATGGCTCCAAAGTCCTGCCACTGCAGCCAGAAATCTGGACTCCCCGGGAATCCCTCCTGCAGTTGGTATCCTCAAGGCTTCCCGGCTCCTCGCCATAGAGCTGGGAGCCATATCGCCAGAACTGGGGCTTGCAGATCTTTCAGCACCCAGCTCCACAGCAGGAAGCCTGGGATCCCTAGCATGCCCTGTCGCCTTTCAGCTGCGAGGCCTCAAATTCTGCAGTCCCTGTTTTGGGGGCAGATGGATGGGCCTGTCCTGGAGACGGGCACTCAGGAAAGGGTCCTCAATCCTGGAGCATGCTGCCAGGAAACCTGCCTTGGATTTGGCATTGGCATTCTGGGTCGGCGAATGGATGTCGTGCAGTGAGGCAGTGTTTAGGTGGAAAATTTTCCAAGCACATCTAGGTAAAGTGTGCTTTGCCGGTGTAAGTGGCTCCTGGACCAAGACTAGAGCAGCTTCACAGATTCAGAGCATCTTTTACTGCCTTGCCTGTGCGATGGCTTTAGACTATTACCTAGTGGTTTTAGAGCACTCCCCTCAGTGTGTCATTAAGGCACAGCCCTGTAGTGGGCACTACAGAGTCTCCCAGTGACCACGTCCACTTCCAGGAGCTGCCCTGTTCTTCACTAACTTCACTGGTTTACTTGGGGAGAGACACCAGACCATCCTGCCTGCCAGCTCTGCACTTGCTTGCACGCTGAGTAGCTATTTTGTGCATAGTGGGGGTTGCATCACAGGAAGCCCACCAGTTTATAGGCTGATTACACCCAAATTACGGTGGAATAAGTGTATAGCAATAACTGAGACAGTATTAAAAGAAAAACACATTGGATATCAGCTACTAGGGTCCCCTGCCCAAGGCTTGTATTCATTACCCCTTAGGAGTGATTTATGGTTGCTAATGAGTTTTAGGAAGCCCTACAGTACAAAGTCGCTGAAGCTAAGATTTTGATTTAAAGCATCTTCTTTGCTTTAAAGTTGCTCGCTTACGTTTCTAATTATAACACGGGTTTCTTTTCATGGGCGGTTTTTTTCTGCTTTCAGGAACAAGGATGCATCTTGCAGAAGCAGTCTCTGACTGTCTGTGTGCATACGACCCACAAATCTCCTCATTCCAGCTTCTTGCAATCTAAACCGAGTTCCCCACCCACTGTGCCAAACAGCCACCACTTGGTGATCAGACGAAAGCAAAGGAGAGTTTAATTTGTCCGTCTATTTAAAGATATGTATTTTGTGGGAGACTGTTTTATCATTAGATGGATCTTCTTTCTCAATTGGTATAGCAGTGCTTTGGGCTGTAAAGGAAAGAGATTCTGGTTGTATATAAGGTGCACCAAGATATCTACAACTTAGCATTTAGCTAGGAGACCGCAGCATCTGTCTGCCATCTGCCTTAGCTGAGTATTTGTACAGAGCTCATCACCAGAGTGTCTAAGGATCTGACCCAAAGTGCAGCGACGGTTAAGTCAGTGGGAGTCTTTACTGATTGTAATGTCTTGGGCCAATGGCAGAGTATTTCTCTTCCTTTCCAGTACAGAGAATCCTATTATTAAATGCTGTTTTAAAAAAATGCTCAAACTGGGCCAGGAAGCAGCATTTGGGCCTGAATCCAACTGTGCATCCAAACTTTCCAGTCTGAGAGTGAGCAGGATCTGGGCGCTGGGTTTGGATCCGCGTCTAGTCCTAGAATCACGGGGTTTGGGGAACAAGCGTATCAGCCAAAACAACCCTTCATATCCCTTGGTTGAATTCAATATAGCCAGAATCGTTAATCCATTTAAATAAATACATATATAAAATAAATATAAATATTATAGATAGATAGCTGTATCTATATCTATCTATATATATATTTTTTTTTCCTAGTTCTTGGCAGCCATGAGTTTAGTTTCACAGGATATCCAAAATGAGACCAAACAGCTTCCTTCCCAAATGAGTCTGGAGTGGACAGGCTGGTTGGAAACAGTGCCTCACAATAATGCAATCATATCCAGGATGCCTCTGGAAAAGCTTAGATTATGGGTCTCCCTCCTGTCACTCCTTGGACCGAGCGCCAATCGCTAGAACTCCTGCAGAAATCAATGTTCTTCTTGGCCACACACCCTGAGCAACGTGTCTCTCGATATATTTGTACGTAAGGAGCCAGAGAAAGCCCCTTCCTTGCTAGACCGATAACCTTCTCATTTACTGCATGACCCATGACTTCATATTATTGTTTCAGCACTGCAGGCCTGCGTTTCTCAAGTAACTCTAGCTGCTGGAGGTTTCCTGTTTCCTTAACTCCAGTACATTTTCCTGCTATACCAGACAACATCCAAGCAAATACTTTTAATTGAGAACAGTTGCATTTCTCCCCGTTTGGAATGGCCAGTATGTTTTCTCTCTTTTACTAAGTACTCAGCCTCACATCCAGTTGACTCATTTGCTTTTAATTCCACATGCTAATGTGTAAAATACACACATAAATGACTGCTGGTATGAAAGCTATTCCCATCCAAGAATTCAGTGTGTATCGCATTCATTTGTCCCTAGTATAACCTCTCTTTTTCCCTTTCTGTTCTGTTGCACTCGGGTCCTTCTGTCCAATGCAGTGGTTTTCAACCTTTTTTCATTTGCAGACCCCTAAAACATTTCAAATGGAGTGCAGACCCCTTTTGAATGGTAAGTGTGGGTATTCACATACTTTGATTGATCATAGTCATCTTTTGCAGACTCCTTAGACATAGTCAGTGGACCCCCAGGAGTCCACGGACCACAGGTTGAAAACCACTCGTCTAGTGATATGTGATATAACTGAGCTCTCGTCCTTCTCTGCAACCATTCAGTACTCTACACCCATCCCCTCTGCCAGCCTCCAACTCAGCCTCCATGCACGTTCCACCCGTGGAAACAATTTTGCAATGCAGGTGTGAGAGGTAAATTATACAAGGAAACCTTGTCCCTACTTCTACGGTGTCAGCATTTTACTGTATCTCCTGCAATAGCTGAGCTGACATGAGCTAACCTGGCTCTGCAGAACTCAATGAAACCATTTCCATCAAGTTCTTATTTTTCTATTTTCCACGCACTCTCAATTTTTTTGTAGTTTTGGCTTGCATTCAAGAGCTGAACATAATTTTGCCTTTTCCTTTGGCTTCCTTGCATCATTGCCAATATGACTGCAAAATTAAGTTGCTCATTGTCTCTCTATAGTTGCTTGCTACTACCTGTTGGCGAGCTTGGCATTTGTTCAGCTTAAATACTATTGACTGACCAATGTATTCTACTAAATCAACCAATACACTAAGTTAGCAGAATACTTAGCAGCGCGTTGTCAATGCTAAGTCAAGATAAGAAAAACAAATTCCTTAGCAGTGCAAAGAATAGAAATAGAAGCATAAAATAAATTGCAATGTTACAAGACTTGGGTTCATTTTGGTGAATTTGGGGTTTGGCTATTGTTTTATATTGCTCAACTTTCCAGGGAATAGCTAAGAATAGTAGTACATTTGGGTAAGTTTGAATTCTTCCATTTTGATGTTTAGCATTTTTGTGATGTTCTCCTACAATGTGCTTTATCTTTCCTAATATTTTGGAATTGCATACCTAGGTTTGCTCCTCCCGTCCATCTGGTCTGGGTTTTTTAGATCATACAGTTAGGCCCTAACGTATCAGCCTTAACATTTCTGTTTTGAAAATCTTTTTTAAATTGCTCATCCTAAATTCATGCCAGTGCCAGTGATAGCTTGAGACTCTGCAGGGAGAAGAGTGAGATCAAACCATCTGTTTTTGGTATGTTCAAGACATACCAAAACATCACTGACTGATTTTCTATAAAAATAGCGTATGTACATGTGTACACGTCGCTGTCTATAGATCTTCCCCAGTTACAAAAGTCAAGTAGCCCAGCTCCTGCAGTTGACTCAGAGCTGCAAACGCTTTAAAAATATTTCACAAGCAACAGTTTTCCAAATAAGCTGTTTGCTCCTAGATGATCAAGCCCTGGTAGACAGTTGAATTTCAGCAGATTACATGTGTCCTCTCTGCATAAGCAACAACTCAGGAGGGAATTGTGCATGCCGGCAGGGAAACTTCCTAGACAGTAGAAACGCACTATGAGGAAACCAAGGCTTCACAGGTCCATAGCTACCAAATTGACTTTGTATATTCATCTTTTGTGTGGCATAATATCAGTTGCTTTTCTGAAATCCAGACCAGTTATGGTAACTGGTTTGACAGACAGACTGAGGTTTTAGACTTTTAAAACTCTTGTAAGTACAGTTTTGTGAACCAAAACCAAGCATAAAACCACAGGTGACTCAGATCAGAGTTCCTTTTTCTCCAGACCACTAAAGTTTGATGGGTTGGATAATAAGGAACTCATATTTGAATCAGCTATGGTTAGGGGAATTGTCAGATAAATGTCAGTCTTGTCCTGAAATATCAGTCAGGCTTGGGGGGGGGGGGTGTTTTTTGAAAAACCAGCATTCAAAGCAAGGATGACTTTCAAGCTTGAAGAAGTATTTCAACTAAATATTCTAGTTTTTCCTCGTCTCCACTCTTTAACCCCGTATCTACCATGTCAGCAATGTATTCAGATAGTTAAACCATCTTCTCAGGTGTGATCGTCTTCTCAGAAATCAGCTGTGCTGGCTCAATGGTTTTTACACTTCATTGCTCAAATGAGAGCGAAACATCTCTAGTTTCCTGGCCCCTCATTTCTTCTTTACTTAGAAAAAAGGAGGAACTACAGTGCATGTGCTCCTACTGTGATCTCTGGCATAAAAGCTTGCTTTGGTGAGCTATCAGACATCTCCACTGAAATCTTTCCTGATCTCAGTCCCGCTTTGTCAGAGTACTGAGTTGTTTTCATCAGTGCATTTTCAATGCTAAACATTTTAAATGCACTCAGATGCCCCTGCACAATTGTGAGCCTTTAAATCCCTTTCTTTTCCTCCAGGGAAATGTAGCCTTGTATTTGGGTTGTTGCTCACTGCTTCTTTTGTGAGCACTGCAGGGCAAGGCAGAAGGAAGCTCATGTAAAGCCTTCTACAACATCAGTCTTATCCAACACTAACTCATGCTTAAGTCTGTGTCTTCTCCTGTATAGCCAGCCTGCCCTATCTGAACAATATCTACCTTTTTATGTTAATCAGCATGACTCTTCTAGCTCATAATACTGTGCTGTCTCTGACAGTGGCTAACGCTGCCCTAATTAAGGGTCCGGCAGCGTACGTGCAGCAACGGTGGGTGGGCTTGTAACTGCGCAGTGCCACTGTCAGCCCCAACTGTATGCATCTAAAAATTAAAGTGAACTTACTTCAAGCTGTCCAGTCATTTGGGGAAGAAGGGTGATCTTGGCCATAAAGCACTGGAGCAGGAGTCAGGAAACCTGAGTTCTTCTCCATAGACTTTGTGACCCTAGGCAAGCCATCTTATCTCTCTGGACCTATGGGGAGACATCATCAGTGAGACTGTTTCCAGTGATAGTCCACAGACACTGATACTTGGCCTGGAGCTATTTCATCAGTGACCCAGAAATAAGTAGGATTTCTGGTTACTTGGGTCCATTCAAACGCAATGCATTTAAGAATGTAAATGCAAAAGTTGTACTTCTTGGAACAACAGCGACCCTATTAACAGGAAGCCTGTATCTTGGGGAGCATTTCCCTGTAGAGAATTCAGGGGCTGCAATAGAAAAGCCACTGACTATAAGCTCCCAATGTGATGCTATGGTAAAAAAAAAAAAATCACTTTTTTTGGTTGTATAAACAAGGGAGCAGGAGTGGCTTAACTTTGAAAGATGCTTTAAGCTTTTAATAAGTCTAGTTGCTATCGCCACCGTCCTGTCCAGAGGCTGGTCTCCAGGGTTTCAGGATCTGAGATGGAGAGATGAATCAACCAGTGATGAGGGGCCAGACTGGGATTTGTGAACAGAGACATTCATGCCCTGCAGTCTTCATCCAACCTTATTGCACAGTATCCTCAGTCCTGATACTGGTCCTGCCCCATGCCAGAAAGCAGCATGGAGGCAGGGGTGGACCGACCCTGCCACCAGTCAGGAAGGCAGGTAGTGTTTAAAAAGTGGGAGAGCTACCTGAGAGTGGCTTTGTATCAGAGGATGGCTGCAGGGACACTTATTATTAGGGGCTCTGAGGATCAGTCCCACACCTTCATTTTTACCAATAAGCACCACCTCATTTGGAAGAAGCTTGGTTCACTTTAGTTTTGTCCCCAAAACACCAGGGTGCTTGGTCTTCTGCAAACGTTACAGTCCTTGGAATTCACAATCTGAACAGGCAAGTAGAGGGAGTAAGGAAGTGCTGTTATCTCCCTCTGTAGATAGAGAACGGTAGACCAGAGAGATTAGATTGAGTTGCTCAAGGTCATGAGACAATCTGCATCAGAGTTCAGGAACTCCTCTTATCATTACGCCATTTTGTTCATTAAAGAAAAAACAACCCCTTGTGCTGTGTATTACAAAGCTTAGACACGAATAAGTTTTGCATAATTTTACAGCAATACAAATCCAATTTTTTAACATGCATAAATATAATGTAAAGGATTGATCTCAGTTTGACAATAATCAGAATGCCACACTTCCCCCCTTATCAAAGCGGGAATTATCATCTAAATCAACAAGACAGAAGAAAGGAAAAATTATAAGATATTTTGGATAAGGGCTCTTTTATGATAGGTTTTATGATAAGCACAGCAGGGCTTTTGATCACTGGGCATGTCTACACATGCATTAATGTGCTGTAATTATGGTGCATTAAGTTTAGTACCTGTAATGACTAACTTAATGCACTGCAATGGGCAGTACTGTGCATTAGTGCAGATAAATGCTTTTTAGTGACCTTGATGCACATTAGACTATATCTACTGTGCCTTAGCGCATTAGCATGGGTTTTGTATTAAGTGTCTCATGTGGATGCTCCCAGTGGGCACATCTACCCAAGAAGTTACGTCGCCGTAGGGATGAGCTACAGAGATGCAACTCATTGCTATGGTGACATAGCGTTGGCAGGCATGAACCATGATGCAGACACTACTGTGCAGTAGCGTTGGAAGCGGCCTATGTGGCGCCAGGACTGCAGTTACTGTGCAGTCACTTAATACTTGTTTAAGCAAGTCCTAAGTGACTGCACAGTAACAACTGTGCAGTCTGGTGCATATGTAGACGCATGCACTGTGTCCTTAATGGATGCTTGAAGAGTTGTACACACCCACTTCCCTGGAGGCAGTTGCATCCTGATGGGCAAGTGTTATATTAGCATTAGATTAAGGGCAGAAAGAAAAGAGGGTGGATGCTTAGGCTGGGAAAACATTTATAACAGCTTTGCTATCACATTTGGAAGTGCCGTTGCCTTTGCTGAGTACTAGGCCAGCACCGCTGTTTCTACAGCAGTAATGGTCACCGGTCAAAGTCAAAAGATTCTCCCAAGCCAAGCAGCCCATTGTCCCAGCCTGGCTGTGGAGCTGGCAGCCCACAAAGGATAACTTCACACCTGGCACCTCCGCCCTTTCATCCTGAACATCCAGGTACAGCTGGATCCAGCTTGTAGCACAAGCCCAGAGCGGGGCTCACACTCGCATCTCTGGAGATGTATCAAAACACCTGAACGGCTCTGTCCTACCTGCAGTAACAGTAGGCCTGCCCTCATTTAAATGGTGCACACCCTTGCTGTCACCTACTTATGTCAGGGCTCAGCTAGTCTCAAAAAGTAGCCATCTATCTGCTTTCCCACTAGTATTCAAGTCCCATTTTTAAGGGTATTTCCTAAAATTTAGACCCATTTGTAAACAGCTGGCGCTCTTGCCATTTTTTTTTTCTTTTTAAAGCCAGGGACCTTGAAGTTATGCTGTTGTATGAGATACTCAGCTTTCGTTTGACTAAAATGTACATTTCTAGCCCACTAAAGAAAACATGATCCTTAACGAGTTCAAACAGCAAGAGACCGCAGAGAAGAACTCAGCATTGATTATTATTTTACTTTTAATGATGGCAGTGTTTTTAGCTTGTGATTTTAGGGGCCTGACTCATCATTTGGGATCACTTGGGCTGGCTTCTCCACAAGCAGATGATCAGAATTGAAAGGAAAACCTTTACTTTCTGCCAAATCTATTTTCTAAACAGTTCCTCACTGCCCTGAGTTGAGGTCACTTCCAATTACAATTCCCACCACTCTCCACTTCTGTCACTCCCGCTACAGAAACCTATAGAGTCAATTGGACCTGTCTGTTCGGCTGACCTTAAAGTATCTTTTTACTACATCAGACCACAATGCCAGGCCTCCAGCTCATTTGGAAGAAATCTATGCAATCCCCAGTATTGTTTCCAGATGCTGTCTTGTGTTCTTTAAAAAAAAGAAAAAATGCAAAAAACCAAAAACATATAAAAGAGCCTTGAGGACTTTCAACCAGTCCTGCAAACATGCTTATTAAAACTCAATAGCCGCATTTTTTAACTATAAACCCCACCAAACCTCATTATTTTTAATCATTTGGCACTTGGCATGATCATATCGCAGCATATTCCACCTGCTTCCGAGCTGTACAGCTGTGCCATCCTGTACATAACTGTAATGATCACCCCGCCTACTTGCTTCTGTGCCTGATGACTTTCATCTGGCCATTAGGCTTTAAATCAGGAGACGTGATCTATTGGAAAGGAGGCTCCAGGTTAAAGGATACATGTTCTTCCACCTGAGGAGCCATCTGCATAACTTGAATGCAGACTTGAGTTTTCTGGGGAACACATGTAAATTAGTGCTTACCCCCTAAAAAGGCGGTAGCTCCTCCCTACACCAGTAAGCACCAAATATACACGATGTAGGCAGTACCTTCCATTTGACCTTGTTTAAATTCACAAAGGAATCGGAAACTAAGACAACAACAGTATTGAAAGTCTGGATCAACAGCTCTGCAATATAGCCCATCTAGTGCCATGGGGAATCCCTGGCAACACAGCAGGTACCTGACCTCTCCGCTGCCTCACTGGCCCTTTGACGATGCTCTTCCCCGGGTGGGTCGGATCACCTGGCAATAGTTCTCCTTTGCCAGGGGAAGCTAAAAATTTTCAGTGAAGTCCAAAGGAGTTATAGAACAAAACGCTAACAACTTAGCTTTTCATCCAGCCTTGTTACTGGCTGGCTGCTCCCTTCTGGGCCCGTCCACCTTGTCCTCTCCAGCTCCTGCTTTCTTTCCAAGTTCTTTTCCTTGCTTACTGCTGCTTTTCTCACCACCATTACTTGGCACCATAGAGAAGTCCAATCCTTCCCTCCACAACAGACTCCCAGCCTGAGGGTCTGTTCCTGGGGGGAATTATCCTGTTACAGGGGAGGCCTGCGCCGCCCACTCCTCCCAGCAGCCTTCCAGGTTCCTTGGTCGCCATTGCCTTCCTCCCCACTGCTCCCACCAACAAGTCCCTATGGTCCCCTTCTACATCCACCCCGGTTGCATCTTGTCTGGTTTTTGTAACTCTTTCCAGGCTTCTAGCCCCAGCCTCTTTCCAAAGACCAGTGATAGTGTGGGTTGTAAAATGGATTTTCTGTCCCATTTTGGGGGATTTTCTGTCCCAAGAAGACAATGCTGTGATTTTTTTTTTGACAAAATGAACAGCCGATGCAAAGCGTTTCATTCTGATACATTTGAATTAGTTCAGTGTGCCTTTGAACTTTGTGATTTTGTTGTATAAGATGCATGTCAAAAGAAGGGCATTTTGAAAGAAAAAAACCTGAAATGTTCAGTCTGAAAAGATGGAAATGGGACATTAAAAAAAAAATATTTTTTTTTTTCAACAGTGTCATCAAAATCAAGATGATTTCACACACACACACACACACACACACACACACACACGTTTAATGGAAATAACCTCTTTCTAACTGAAACCAGTTTCAGTTTACTCTAGTTTCATGACCAGCAGTTCTCTTCTGTCTTGCATGTGAACGTTGTCACCAGGCCAGGAGAGGGTCCTGTGGTTTCCTCAGTGCAGGGATAGGAAGCACCTGAAAGTCAGGTAGGCCCAGAGCGCAGCTGCACAAACTGCTGCGGAGCCTCGGCTCCAGAGAGCATGAATCCCAGACAGCAAACCGTCCAAAAGATGGGGCTAAGGATTAGACGGGGAAGCAGACAGCTACTGCTTGGCACTGGCGTACAAGCAGCATGAGGCCATAAACCTCTCAAAACAGGGTTAATCTTATACCCTGTCCTAGACCACGATTGCGCTGGGTTGGGAATTGTTGGCATACTTTTACATGGAACTTGGTGCTAGGAGCGCTTTTCACCTTGTCTTTTCTGACAGCCTTGATGTTACACCTCATCACATTCAAAATCTGAGACTATTTATGGGAAGTCACCCTGAGCTGCAAGGCTGAGAACCCGAGCTGTTGGAAGAACGGGTACCCATGCAGTTGTACCAAGGCCTCGGGCTGGTTCTCTGCTTTCCCTTTGCAGAACTTTCCCCAGAGCCATCGTCATCATAAAGCACGCCCAGATCCACTTCAAACCATCTCCTCACCCCTACGGGATCGCAGGAAGCTCTTTAATAGCCTGCCCTCTTCTCCCTGAAGACCTTGTTTCCACCCCGCGGTGACATTACTCTCTCGGGATTACAGTTGCGCAAAGGCCTTTCTTTAAAGCATTTTAGCTAGGGGCCAGGCTGTGCTAGACCAAGTTTGCTCTTAAGCTTTTACGTCCTACAATACAAACCAGGGAATTGAACCCTGGCTTAATTTAGTGTATACGCCATTCTGGTGCCTAGCCTTAATCCTGAGAAAGGCCTTGCACGTATCCAGAGCATCTCCTTACACTACCTTAAGGGAAGCAATGCTCATTAATACAGAGCGACTCCGCCAGCATTACTGCTATCATACTAGCAGCCACAAAACTGACTGGGTAGCGGCTATCTACCTCAAGGCCTCTACCAGCCCTTTTTATAGCTTTTCCTCTCTCACCGTTTCTGGCACCAACCAACAGATCTACATTACGAAGTGGAGAGTGGGACCAAACGGTGTTAGGTACTTACCCAGTTTCTGCACTGAAACAATATGCGACTAACGGCTTGTTGCAATGTAAGCTACAGGCAAAAAATCCCTCAAAACTATTGGAACTGTCTATTGCAGTTAAGCAAATTTTCTTTTATCTAACAGTTTAATAGGTGGAGTTACCAGGCTTGCACCCAGGATTTTGAACTCTCTCTCCTGTTACAAAGTTTAGTTCTTATTCATGTATTACTAGTTCCAAAGACTCTTCCCATTCAGGTCCCAGATGGTCCCATCACTGGATAACCACACATACTCCTTGTAACTTCTGTATATCTTTGCTGTCATACCGTCACACACCGCTGCTGCTGGACTCAGTTGTTGTTTTTTTTAAGTAGCAAGCCATAAAAGCTATCTGGCTAATTGTGCAATACTTGGTTCCCCTCACCCCCTTTGAAGCTAGCTTTGCCTCACAGGGTTTTGTTTTTGTCCAGACATGTCAGGCAGCTAATTTGCTTTATTTTCATGTGGGCAAATGGGTATGGGTTTGCTCTTGACAATTGCTTGAATAGCATAGCAAAGGTTTGCATTTTCATGTACTCTTTTTTTTTGGAGGATTTTGCCATATATGTATGATAGCTATGCTTTTTCAGTCCTGTTTGAAACCATCGTGTGATCATCTGTACTTATCCAATGCAGGCGATTCATATTAAATAAATGACTATCCTGTCCTTATTTCCATGTTAGACGTATTGTGAGGCTATCGGTTATCTTGTTGTGTGTGTGTGTGTGCGTGCGCTTCTATTGCATTCCTTATTCTTATTATAGTTTGGGAGGACCTGCTTCTTCTTTCAAGACTATTATTTTTTCCACATGTCCAATTTAAAATTCAGAATTAGACAGCTTTCTGGATGGCATCCTAATTGGCCAGCATTTCTACTATTTTTTTTAAGCTTCTTGAATTAATTTTCAGCAGTTTTGCATCCTTCTGTGTTTATAGTAATATTACAGTGGCTCTGCATGTGTTGCGAGCAAGCTCTTTGGTAGCCTGGGCTAGGGGATGGTAGCCTGGGCTAGGGAAGCCGTGATGCACGCTGTACTAACAGCGATCAAATTTTATTCGACAAGTTAGAAACCGCTGGGGTCAGGAAGGAACGTTTTACCCTCCTGTGCAGCACTGCGCAGTGAAGTCTGTATTTGTCTTAATTTCCAGCTGAATCCCTTTCATCGTGTCCCCTGGTTTCTTGGTAAAAGGATGTCAAAGCTCTCAGTAAGTTTCTGAATGGTTAAGTTCACCTCCGCGCAGGCAAGCAGAAAATACCCGCTTTATGTGTTTCATTCTTGAATAAAAGGAATGGTACTCCTGACATTCAACTTTGCATGAATTAGTCTTTTAAAAACCCCCAACAAACTGGCACTTTTTGGCAGAGGCTTCAAGGGAGATTTTTGGCTCAGTAGGAGACAGATGCTCATTGTTATTGTTATGTTATATTCCCTTTCAAGTCACCAGGATAAATGGAACATCTCAAAATAAATCTGGTGCAAAACTGTAGTAAATGCATCAACTTCAGCAATTTCATTCCAGATTTCCATGAGCATAAATTGGAGTGGAGTATTTCTGTATGTACAACTATACAGGGCTCTAATTATTCTCAATTTCTTTATTCACCTTTTTTTTTATCATTCACATGCAAAAGGACTTTAATCTTCAGAGCAGAGCCAACTGGCAGGCTCTAACCCCCCTGGGGAATTATGCAGTAGGGATAATGTTGCCGCACTAGGCTGGAGTGAGGTCCTGGGGAGTGCCAAGGGAAGGGAATCCCAACACATTTGGCTTTGCGGAAATGATCACCTATTCCCTACATACACTGACTTTCCTCTGAGGAGTTACTGGTAGCTGCCGCTCCCTTGATGTGACGTATGGGAGGCAGTGATATCAATTAAATGCTGCGGGTTTCAAACAGAGGCTAAGCCTCTGGTTTACTGCTGACATTGAAGTTTAATTACACTGTTTTTTTTCTGTATGAAAAACTATTTGGCTTATGCTTCCTGCCAGGTTCAGCTCATCAGGGGCATTCGAGCCTCTAGCTGTCTGTTTGCTGTCTTGTCTAGCTCACACAGGCTCCCCGGGTACCCGAATGCAGCAATAGGTCACTGCTCATTGCTACAGGGCATCCCGCTCTTCACTGCAGTCTCTCGTTCTGCAAGCTGGCTCTGACCTCCCATGTTGATTCAGTTGTCTGTAAGGGTCCATGCAAAAAATGCAACCTGTATCATGAAATCAGTGGGAAAAAAGCTCGCCTTTTGTGAACGGTGGTTTAAAATACACTGATGATACGCTGAGCTTGGGGTGAATCTGGCGTAACGATGGGTTGTTGAGAAAGGTGCGTCCGAGGAGAAGAGTTTTCTTTCCTGATTTGATCTGGCTTATTTGTCCTTCTGTTCTTCAGTGACTTGCATGATGGGCATGTAATGGGAAACCCTGGGATACCTCCAAGCTGCCCTGAAGAAGAAAAAAAGTTGTAGCTGCATGATGCAACCCTTCAAACCGAGGTGAGTCTACCCTATCCAGGTAGTTGCATCCTGGCTCCAATCCTGAAGGCCTTCTCAGGGCCAAGCCATGTCTCCTGGTGACAGCTGCTTATTTCTAGGTGGGTTGCTGAGGTCCAGGCTTTTGCCTTGAGGTTCTCTGTCTTGGAGCAACTTGTCCAGTAGCTCTCGCCTTAATGAGGCTTCAGTCCCTACAACTGAATTATTTGAGAAAACATGGTGCCCTCTACTGGCAGCCTCCATTATCACAAGAAAATAAATGACATTTATTGTCAAATACAATTTAAAATAAGAAAATATTGAAAGTAAATGACAATTCGACCGGTAAGTTGGCACTTAGTTAAGCCTGTTGGACACTCGGCTGCTTTAAGCACCTCCAGTCCCAGGGCACCACAGATCTGTGCTCTCAGAGCTCTGCATCTTGTTTCTAGAGTAGCAAGTCATGTTAGCAAATGCATGGTAAAGGCTACTAGACCCCCAAATTCAGCTGATCCCAAGCCTGCGTGCCATTCTGGTGAAGTGAAGTCGATGGATGGAGACTGCAATCCTTTGGCCAGAGTGCAAGCCCAGCACAGGCAGCCTGCTAACATGCCACCCTGCTAAGAACTGTCCCTCCATCCTGCTGTCCTTGTAACAGGAGCTCAGCAAAGACCCAGGATACAACAGGCACCAAGACTGAGATAACCAAGACGAAGGTCAAATGGATGTGGTCACAAGGACTGGAGTGAACTCAATGACTCACTCCACACCAGTCATCAAACGGTGATGACTTCTGGGAACCAGCTCCCTGCCAAATTTAGCTGGATTTAAACTTCTGACTTGGGACGGGGTGGAGGGGGCATAAAGCTCTGCATTATCCCATTAGCAGCGTCCTGAGCTAAGTTTCCATCCGATTGATATCGCACAGGAACAAGCTGCTACATCCTTTCCTTGCCTTGCATCTGCTTTATGCTCTATAATGTCCCCTACAAATCACTACCACTCTCGTAGGCTCTTCCTTCCCCTCAAGGTTAAGGGTTTTGTCTGAGTGTAAGATAAAAAAAGCATTAAGTTCCTATAATCAAGAAGTTTCTCTGGCTGCCTTGTGTGATGTTGCCACAATCACTCCAAATGCTCCCCTGTCAATCCCTGTGACCTCTTTTCTCCAAGACAGACAACTCCCGTGATCCCCTGGGCCTCTGTAGCGCTCCACTCCTTCCGAAGGCGAAGTCTTGTCTGCCAGCTCTAGCTCTGGATCCTTTCCAATACATGTTTGTTAACCCTCCGGGTACAAGGATGCTGAGAGTTACTCTTTCGTAATATGTGTTTAGCTGCCAAAAAGCAAAAATGATTAGCAGCTCAAAGGTCAAGGTTGCTGCATTTTGCAAGAATCTCCTTAGTCCTTCTCTGCCAATATTGTGCAGACTGCTGACTTTTCCAGCTTCCAGCAACAGCAGCTCGCTTTCTGTGGCTGTGTTATGTCAGCTGCTTCCCTGGCAGCGATTCAAAGTCCCACCTTTCTCTCCTGTCGGAGATTTTCAAAGCTGGCTAAGTGCCTGAGATACGTGGTTCCCACCCATTTGGAGGGAAATCAGGAACCCAGCACCCTCAGGCAGCTTTGCAAACTTTGGTCCATTTGTTCTGCCTCGTTCTTTCACACTTTATGCCTGGGCTAGTATATTATTATGTATCCAGAAACCAAGTATTGACAGTCAGATGCAATCCAATGATGTTATCGAAACACCATATCAACGTTAGTTACTTTAAAGCAGTTCAGGAGTCACGTGAGCAGTTGGTGTTAAGCAAAGACCCATAGCAACAGCTGCACCGGCAAGTGAATTTTGGGAAACCTGGAAGAAAAGCCTCCGGCATGTAGTTCCATGAACTGCATCCTTTATGCACAATGCTTACTGCACGCAGTAAAAGAAAAGATGTGATTTTCTGCAAAGAGGTGATATGCTGGAGAGCGGCGACGCTGCGGTCTGAATATCACTGCTTCGAAAATGAGGAAGAAGACAGGTCTTCTCACAGCCTACACATGAAGAGGGAGCCTGGGAAGGAATTCAAGGCCAGATTGTTGGGTTTTTTTCATTCTTATTTTCATTCCTGGTTTCTCATTTGTATTTTCTTCCCTACTTGCCATTTTGGGAGCTGTCAGAGCTGCTTAAGCAGAACCGACATCTGTGTGGGGCCTGTAGCAAACAGGAGCTTTAAATACTTTGGAAGCGCTGTAGCGGTCCTCCCTTTCTTCTGCAGAAGGCATCCATACGAACTGCAGAGGTCTCCAGCACTTAGCAGGGGCTCTCAGCCCATTCCTATGCATTACCAAGCTCCACTGAAGTCACATGCAGTCTGCAGAGGTGCAGGCATTGTTTTGGGGGGATCCAGTTGCAGCGTTTGAGCCTCCTGGGTTTCTAGCTGGGGCTCATTTACATTTTGACCGCTTAATCAGAGGCATCTCTTGAATCCAATTGCTACTCATGCCATTTAACTCATCTGAGTTTCCTAGTTGTGCAGGTTGTGTCTAGGCAGGGCTCTTCTCAAATGTCTTGACAGAGAGAAGATGGTTTCCTTGAAACTCTTGAAGTTCCTCCTTCAGTCCTGCTCGAGACTCTCCCCCGCTCTCTCCTAGAATAAGGTGCATGTTCTGAATTCACGGTGTATGAAAATAAGTCTGTTGTACCACAGACCCAGACCTTATCGGAAGAAAACCTGTTTATTAAGGCTACAAAGTTTCAGTCTGGACTAGAGTCTCTTCCACAGGTTGGGGCATTGGCACTACTGAAAAAGAAGACGGGGTCCAGCAATGCAGTACAGACCCAGATTTTGATTTCCCTAAACTTGAGAGGCTTGAAAGCCACAGCATTAGTTTGGGCTGATTTCTGGTTGCTAGGATTAAGTGATTGCTCAATATAGGTATTTTCTCCTAGCTCTTTTTCCTCAAGTAATCTATCGTGGCAAGCAGGGTTCCTATCGGTTCATCTTCTTGTCAAGCCACATCTCTCCAAAGTATAAACCAAATCACTTTACAGCTGCTGATAAGCCTCCGTGTTTTCACCTTGTCGCGGCGCTTGCTGAACCCAAATGAAAGTGTCAAGATTACCTCCCCGGAGATGGCCTGTGTCAGGTTAAAGGACACGCGTCCCAAGGTTGTTCACACAGACTCTCGCAATCTTTGCTCTTGATCAAGAGGCGGCTCGGCTACAAATCCGTGCCAAGGCTATGGAATTAATTTGCTATTTCTTTGGATTAAGGGTAGAGGAACAAATTATTATGGCTTTATAGCTTTATCAGAGTTCGGAGCATGTGAGGGGGGCGTTCATTGATACACAAGACACATATCCCACAATGGTGGGATACCAAACAACTCGCCAGACAAACCTCGACTATTCAAGATTTCTTGTCTCTGTCAGACTCATGTCACTGAACTCTACTCATTATTACTCGTTGAGATATTTAAGCTGCTGCCAACAGCCACTCCAAAGCATAGAGAGAAACTTTTCCCTTATTGCATTCTAGAAGCAGAAAAGGATTCATTTTTTTTAACCTACATTTGCTTATTTACTGCTTAACTTGAATATAGATGAATAGGCAGCTCTGCATTTAATGGATTTCTTCCGAGTGTGGGCTCAGCACTCACGAATGGCTGCACGTATGGCAACTCTTACATCTGGTGCAGTCAGGTCATTGCTTGGGTTTGTGGAAACAGTAGCAAGATTATCTAGAGCATGAGGCTGAGAGGTCCACATCCTTTTCATGGCTCTACCATTGATATTTTTATGTGAACTTGGCCATGCCCTGCCTCAGTTTACCATTTATAAAAAAGAGGATAGACATTTCCCTCACCTAGTGATGCACAGTTAGGTTTAATGATTCATGATTGCAAATAATTTGGGGATATTTTGGCTATGGGGACTATACCTGTTGTTATTATTTGTCCACACGTGAGTCCATAGTGCAGCAGATGCTTTTGAAAATTGGACTCTTTCTCTTATGCCCTGTATTTAGGGATTACATTTTCTGTGCTTCTTTTCAGAGGTATCTTCAAGCCATATATACGCTGTACTTTCAAAGCTTTTTCCCATCTCTTTTCTTATTGTTTTGCCTCGTTAGAGGCTAATTTACATGGAGCCTGTGCTGTGGTGGGGTTTCTCTTGAAAATGTGTCATAGCGGTAGCAGCAAACCCCTTCAAGGCCTCTGCAAGAGGATTGTCAATGCTCTCCTCCACCTCACTGCTGAGTTCTGCATTCCCAATGCCTTACAGCCAGATATAAGTCACAGGAAGGAGCCTTCCTGGGAGGGTGTTTAGCTTCACCTTGGATTGCTTTAGGAACAGAGCAAGGGATGCTTTACAAAGTACTCTTTGCATTTTGAGCATGCTCTTACCATGCACTCTGCCTGCAATCTGGCAATGCACTGGAGCATTTCATTTGCCCCGTTGAACTCCATGTCAATCCCATTGGATCACTTCGGCAAATCAGTCCACTGCTGATTAGGAACTTAACTTTAAGCGCTCGCACATGAAAATTTCAGCTAATAGTTATGCAAGACAGTCACTTAAACCCCAGCCTACAGTCCAGGCATGGTCAAATGTCCTAATCTAGCTACCCACAAACCAAAATCTGAACGTGGGTAAGAGCGGCAGAACACACCACTTTCCAGATGTACATGCTCTAGAGCCGATGAGCTGTGCTCCCTGCCCCTGCTTCATTAACGATAATTAGTGGTGAAATGACTTCGCATAAACGATAAGCACGTGCTGGAGTCAAAGATGGAAAACAAGAAATGAACAGAAAGAGAGAGAAAAGAAGAGTGGTTTTATTTAACTACTCTTTCTTCAGGAGGCACATTTAAACTACCCAGAATCCCCTTGTGGCTTGCAAGCCAGTTTGGCCGCCCCTCCTTTCCACAGTCAACAGGAAAGCTTGTCCTGTTCCTCCAGTGTAAGAGTTTGTGTGGTCTTTGCTTTTACTCATCCTGAGGATAATTCTGACAGCCTCCAAAGCCAACTACACGTGATTGGGCACGGATACAGAAGTGATTAGAGGTACTGTGATAATACAGAAATTGAATCGTTTTACAGTGTATCTGCCATAAGAATCTGGCAGATTTTTGAAAGTGGAATATTTTATCAATTTGTTTTCCTGCTTGGTCTACAACTATAAGGCTATGTTGCTATTCAGTGAAAATGCTGACAGCTTGTCTTCTGCTTCTATTGGCAACATGACTGTTTTATCATTTAAATGACAAATGTTTTTGCAAGATTTGCTAGCTTTTTGCTTTACACATTATACAGATTGTCCATATGTCTCTTCAGAGTATCCTTATTAAACCCCCTTTTGATTTCTTCCATGCAAGTCAGTTGGTGTGCTAATAATCCCAATGACTGAGATGATCAAATGACTTGTCCTGATTATTGGAAAGGACCTGAAGCTTTTTTGGTATCAAAGGCTTCAGGTCACCTCTTCGGGGAAGCAAGGCTAAGCACATTTCAACAGCAAGGAAAATAAATCAACACTGTGCTCATGTTTGCAAAAAAACACACATGATCTCTTACTTTCCTATTTGCTAGTCCTATTTTCTGTAACCTACAAAGTATTCAGAGATTATGTATTTTTAATAATAAATGTTAGTGCAGAAAAGAAATGATTATTTTGGCAATGCTACTTTCAACGTTAGACACTTCCACGAGCTTCTCTGGGGGTGCAGAGGGGAGAGGTAATTTTGTGTACTTTCCATTCATTTATCAAACAAATAGGCAACAGATATTTACAATTTTAACAACCATGTGCATTATTATTGTATCATGTTCAAGTGCACGCTGACCCACTTTAGCAGATAATTCTGCCAGACAACTAGGCTCAGGGTAAAAGGGCCGATGTTTCAAATGCATAGAAACAGTTTAGGACCTTAACTTGAATTTTCAGAAATGACTTCAGCATTTTGGAGCATCTCAGTCAGGCTTTGCTATAGTGAAGATGCATCTTAACTGACAGGTCGTTCTTTAACTAGTATAGCTTCTACTGGTTTCCTGAAGTAGAGAAACTCAGCAGGCAAGAGCACTTGTCGATAGTGTAACTGTGTCTATAATGCATTACAGAGATTGCTGCCATAGCAGTGTTGGTGAGGGGTGGGAACTTTTCACACTCCTGACCAGGGATCCAGATTCTCTGTTCGTCATGGAAAAAAAACACGGATTTTCCCTTTTACCCAAGAAAAACACAGATTTTTCATTTTAGCAGAGGAATGCAAGGATTTGCTCTTTTGCAAAGAGCTCTCTGCAGGCGGGCAGAGTTCCAGCCTGCAAGGGGCTGGGGGGAACAGGAGGAGGGTAGTCAGGCAGGGGCACACGCACAGCTCCTGCAGGTAAGCATCGGGGGGAATTGAGACCCTCATAGGGAGGAAGGAAGGGAGGGTGGGAGTTGGCCAGGGTGGAGCAAAGCAGGGCTGGGGCTGTTGCCCCAGAGTCATGCCAGGTCCGACCCGCTGGAGGCTCCGGGGGAGGGCAGCAGGCAGCCTGCACCCACCCCTGCCCCATGCACAGATCTGGGGGGCACATGCCCACCCTGTTTCCTTGGAAGTGTGTGCAAGGGGAGGGGGGAGCCACACCCTCTTACCCCAAGCAGGCAGCCTGCCCCCTTCCCACCAACCAGGCTCCTCTCTGGCTGTGCTGCCCACACGGGAGATGGAGCCGGGCTCCCTCCTCAGGCAGCAGCTGGGGCTCAGGCACTGCTGCAAGTGGAAGAGGGCTGCAGACCTGGGTGCCTAGCCCCATAGCCCTGGCAGCCGGAGGCCCCATCTGGCAGAGTGGGGGGAGACAGGGGGTGTGGGTAAGGGGCACCAGTAGGGCTGGAGGAGCTGTGGGGGGGAGTCAGGGGCACAAGCAGGGCCGAAGGGGCTGTGGGTGGAGAGTGGGGAGCACTGGTAAGTCCCAGGGGGCTGTGGGTGGAGAGTGAGGGGAACCAGCAGGGCTGGGGAGCTTTGGCTTGAGAGTGAGGGGCCTGGACCTGCGTCCTGATGAGCTAAGGGGCAGGGGGAGCTCTGATTTTCCATGACACGAAACCTAAAATCAAATACCAAAATGTATAGGTATTTAGAATTGATTTTACTCTAGTGCTTGAGGCACTGGTAGGCTTCCAAATTGCTTTAAACTTGTAAACGTATCAAAACATCATGTTCAGTTGACACCTATATATATATAGCAGTGTTTCACTTTAATTGTGGATTTGGGGGGTTTAACAGAGAATTTGCAATATTTTTTTTATCAGAGAATTTGTGATATTTTTTTCAGGGAAAACCAGGATCCCAGCTCCTGATAGCTATGCTGGCAAACCTTTTAGGCTAGGGACAGAGATTGCATATAAACAGGTTTAAGTGATCAGAAACTGGTTTAAACCTGTAACAGAACATAAGTTTAGTGCACATAAACCAGTTTCAAAATGGCTGAAACTGATTTAAGATAAACCTGGTTCATAGATTCATAGATGTTAGGGTCGGAAGGGACCTCAATAGATCATCGAGTCCGACCCCCTGCATAAGCAGGAAAGAGTGCTGGGTCTAGATGACCCCAGCTAGATACTCATCTAACCTCCTCTTGAAGACCCCCAGGGTAGGGGAGAGCACCACCTCCCTTGGGAGCCCGTTCCAGACCTTGGCCACTCGAACTGTGTGGTTGAATATAGTATCAGACTTAACTGATTTGGGTCAAACCAGTTTACGGACCTTCTGCCCCAGACCTCTTCCTGGTTAAAGTTATATCAGAGTCCCCCAGCATCCCAAAATGCTTTTCAGCTCTAGACTGGGCTGGGCTGTCTGCTCCAGGGAGCAGGGCTGGCCCTACCCCTCTCCTCCCTAGCCAGAGCTCCAGCTGGCTGAGAAGAAGGTGAGGGACTGTAGTGTCTGCCATGCTTCCCCCTGCCTCATTTCCCCCTCACTGCTTGCTGCTTAAGCAGGGTCCCCCCCGCTTCTCAGGACCCCAGCCAGCACCTGGCCATGCCCTCCCATACTAGCTAATGCTGAGAGGTGTCTGTGTGTGTGTGTGTCTCCAGTTTCACTGGAACAAAGGCAGACAGAACAGCATGGGCGACTGGTGCCAGCTTAGTCAGGGGGAGCATGTGCCCCCCCCAGCAACCAGTCAGCAACTGGGGGTGGGGGGCAGTCCCTCTGCAGCCAATCTCACCAAACAGGAAGTGGCCGTGGCGCTACCAGAAGTGCCTGTGGCGCTACATCTGGTGCTCCTGCTCTCCGGACAGCACTCACAGGAGGAGCACTGGCGCTTCTGCCTGCCCCACCCTGCCCATTGCCTAACCGGGGAGCATGGCCAGTCAGGGGGTGCACCAATGCTCTCAGGGGATGCATGTGCACCCCCATGTACCCCTACATGTTGCCACTGTAGAACAGTGCCTGCTTAGGGCTAGAAACTAGTGGCTTGCAAATGCAAATGCTCCCTGCAGATAAGAAGAGCTTGAAACTAATGAGAGAGATGCATTTGCTTTCTTTTGCAGGGCTTGAGGGGCTGATAAGCTTTGTGTTCTGATAAGCTCCCTGCTGGCTTGCTTCAAAGCCTGCAATCTGTTTGTGATCAACAGGGGACAGAGAGAGGTGTGAGAAATGACCAGGTTTGCAATGAATGCAGTGCCTGCCAATTTGCTGCAGACAGTATGAAGAAGCAGGGAGACTGTGATTGAAAAGCTCAGTATCATCAACAGATGCATGCACTCCACACAAGCAGTCCTTCCTCCCCCCTGCCTCAGAGTGCTGGCCAGGGGCCGGGGTCTGGTAATACTTCCCGCCCCTTGAGCGGTAAGTGGGGCAAAAGCCTGGCGAGGGCTGCTTTCCCCTCCCCCTCCAGGCACACCCCAGCTGGGGACTGTGCAGGCCAGGGTGGGGGCTTAAACCTCTCCCTAAACATAGCGTCCTGCTGGGGCCTGACCATGCCCCACCTCAGCTCAGCACCATGCAAGGGAAGGGAAGTCTTGCTCTAGCACCCCCCGGCTTCTAGCCTGAGCCACTGGAGGCATGTGCCTGCATTTCCTGATTCAAAAGTGAATGTCTTCCCACTTGCAAATCAGTTCAATCCCTGCAGGTCAGACTAACCTATAAAGATTGAGTCAATTCAGGCTCGGCCTTTTTGAAAGTCTGTCTCTAGCCTTAAAGACCAAGTCTAAGTACTGTTGATTTTCAAGGAGTCTTGGGCTCTTACTCACAAAAATCATTTTGGAAAATGGGACTTTTTACCCCAATTTTACTTGACAAAGTGTGTCAAGTCTTCAGGATAACTGACCTGCATACTTGGATGAAGATAGTACTGATAACGGTCATCAAAGAAAGTGTTGTTTATTGTCTTGGAATCCCAGGGTTTATTTTTGGCAGGAATTGGGTTCTGAAGCCATGCCATCAATATCAGCTATTTAAATCGTATTTGCCTGTGATTTTGCCGCAAGTAGTAGCATGCAGTCTTGAGATGATACTTCTATCAGAATGTCCTCATTCCTGTCTTGAATGTTTTGCAACCTGCCTGGGGTAGAGGGGAACTCCTGGGAGACCCGCACAGCAGTATAATGGCTTTGGCTATCTTATCCGCCTTGCAGCTTGGCAGCGTATTGCAAATACACATCCACTGATTTGAACAGACGCTTGGCATGGACTGGGTCTTCGGGTCAGACTGCACCGTGGTGAGACACATTCTGTACTACAATTAGTGCAATAGGTCAAAACTTTTTGTCTTACCTGTGTCTGTGATGCAGAATTGGCAATAGATCCATCCTGTTCTGACACTCAGCAGGCTGAAAGGCGTTCTGTGCTTTCTCCCCCTCTAATCTGAGGCTTCAGTTGCAAATGTGCCTGTCTGCCCATGAGCAGAGTCCATAACTCCACTGCACTAACAGCTGTATACTGCACCTGGAGTACTGGGATGTGATACCAAAGGCGGCAGGATGGGAAAGTTACTTCTAGGTTGAATGGAAACTGAGCAAATGGAACAGGCTGCAGAGAGACCTCCTATGTGACCGTTCCTAAATGGTGCTGTTTTTCAGAGGAAATACCTGGCCCCCAGCCTGCTGTAAAGTCAGAGCCTTTTCAGTAATCTAGTAACATGCAAATGCCACATCTGTTGGGCCAGCCAAAACCAGTTTTCCCCTTGTCATGTTATGCATGGTGGTCTCACATTTGCTGGCACATTTGACAGGGCTTGGGACTTGTTTTGTCCTGAAGAAGTCAGGCCCTTCCAGGTACTGCTGGGCTATGCCATAGGTCCAGAGAAGGCTACATACCTTTCATGAGGTGGTGTGACTAGAAAAGTATACCAAAGCATTTGGACTTGTAACCTCCAGCTTCAGCTATTAACTGCTCTGTAAGTTATCAGTTTGCTTGACTCATAGACCGTTCAAGAAGCAGCCTTTGATCTCCCATCATTTCCTTACTTCCAATAAAATTTCATTATCAGGTTATCAAGCCTTAAAGGTCCTTTCCTGTCTCCTACCTGGACTATGGCACTTGAATATGGGAGTAGACTCATCATGTACAAATTAGTTCAGCAAATGGGAAGTGAAAAGCCAGTCTACGAGAATGAGGGCTTTAGCCAGTGAGCACCCATTAGTTCCAGCTCCTCTTGGGACTGGGTCTAGTTACACTGTCTATTATGAGGCTATATCATATGGATACATGATCTAAAAAGCTAGTGATAAAAAAAAACAACTGTGTGCATTTCAACTGATGATGGAAAAGGGTACCTAACCAGGTACTGGGCATTATTCATGAGTTCATTATAAACTGAAGGGGAATTATGAAAAAGTGACAAATGTGCAGTAAAGTGCGGTGGACTCTTCTACAGCCTAGAGGAGTCTGAAAATGACTCTTCTAGGCTGTGGCTCTATGAAGCTTTTAAGCCTGTGCTCGCACTCCACTGAAGAAAACAGACCATAAATATGTTCTGCATTTTGCTGAGTAAAACCAAATAAAGAGAAACTCCTGCGAGCTGAACAGATTCATTTTGAAAAATCATAAGGTTTTGGCTTTTTTAAAAGGTATTAGTTATTTTTTCCAAGTCCTTATCTTGTTTATGAGGAAATGCATTGTGTTATTCAGTCCTGGAAGAACTGCCCTATTGCACAACAGCTCTGAGCTGAGACAAAATAAGTATAATTTTAGGCAGATGGAATAAGCAAATGGTTATTAGATGCTGTTTCTATTTCTCTTTTATATTATTTCCGTAAAATTTTTAAGGCCTGATCCAAAGCCCACTGAATATAATGGGAATCTTTTTTATTGGCTTCAAGAGGCTTTTGATCACACATACAGAGCGTGGATGGCATTAGCTAATTATACAGCCACTTTTAGAGAAGTGGATATTAATTATTTAAACTGGTCCATCAACTACCTCTCGGTACACTTCACTGAACCTGCTCAAATAACCTTAAGGACTGTCAGTGTTCACTGTGAACTGGCACTTCAGTCAAAATTAAACCATCTTCGGTCTGAATTTCCCGCACTAATAAAGTGGCCAGAAGGACTGAAGACATTCCTATTTCCAGCTCATTTGTATAAATAGCCTCTAGATCATACTTGATACTGGAACATGTTCCACACAATAGGGCAAATTATGTGAACTCATTTACTCTAAGTGCCATTTTTAAAAGAAGCACAACCCAAATCAGAATAATCTAGTGCTTACGGTTTCAGCACTCGCTGTCTGCAGAGTCCACCTCATTCTGAAGCCTGAACGCTGTGCTCTTTGCTGCTACTTCTCCTCTTCCACTTGAATTTCACGTCTCAATTCCTTTGTCAGCCAAAGTCTCTCTTTCCTTCAGCAAAGTACAAACAAGCATTTTGTTTTTCTGAAAGAAAGAAAAGCTAACCAATGTGCCGTATGCAATCCCTTAGGCCAGCTAAGGAAGGTCACCTAGAGGTGCTGGAACAATATTAAGGTGCTAGTTACTTTGGCACTGATCCAGCTCTCATTCAGGTCAACAGAAAGTTGTTTCTGACTTCAATGAGAACTCGATAAGAGTTGCCAGGCCATTCTACCCGGCCCCACGCGGCCCCTAAAAAATATAGAAAATTAATTTTTATCTGCTCCTGGCTGCCTGTCATGCGGCCTTTGATGGCTTGCCAAAACTCAGTAAGCGGCCCTCCACCCGAAATAATTGCCCACCCCTGCTTTAGATGCAAGCCATCCCTACACTGTGGATCAAGCTCATAGTCTCTGCCCCACTCAAGTCCCACTTCATGCTGACTTCCACCTCCAGACAATATTCATCGGGACCCTAAATTGCCACTTAAGGACATACTAGATTTCCATGTGCAATATCTTTCAGATACAAGCTGAAGTGAGTGATATCCTTCATGAGACCTATTCCCCTTTCCCACACTGAAAGCAGAGGGGTACAGCAGGTTCCAATTTATGTATATTTTGTAGCAGTACTTGATACACACTTCGAAAACTCAGACTAAAGCAGATTGTGACTCGTCATCTATAACTAAAATATATAGGTACAGAGATACACAGTGGGTTCTGAAAAATGACGGAAAAACTGTTCTTTTCATGTTTCCCCAATGTAAACGTGGATGTATTTGCTTGTTGAGTATCTACTGCTTCAAGAGACATATTGTGGCCAGGCAACTGAAATGGCTACCCATGTTTAATCATTGCAAATCAAAGAAGCAGACAGACCTGCATATGTTTTTAGAGTTTGCATGCTCAATACAGAACTAGTAGGTTTAAAAATCTCACTGAACAGTCTATGTGAATTAACCAGATTTTAGAGTAAGGTGAAAATGAAAATAATGAAAAGTACAGCTTTTCACTTCAACATGTGCAACTCTTCATGCAGGATTTTCTTTTAGTTTTCTTAAATTACACTTTGCATTAAAGAACATAGCCAGTGTAAACACAATCGGTAACACTTATAAAACAGTGCAAATTTTGTAAATTTCTGGGGTTCTTTTTAAATACAGGTATTCATAATGGAGGTAAAATCATCTGTTTCAATAGAAAAATATTCATATTAAACACCTACATATGTTGAACTTAACTTTACAAAAGAACAAGCTATAGTCCTGCATTGTGTAATAAATAAATATCACTTCTAGGTTCCCACATTTTGTGTTGGTGTCAAATGCACGTATGTCTAGAAAAGTAAGGGAAACTAATATTATTGGGAATGGAATGAAAATCTTACAGTTCATAACTGCTGTGAAAGGGAACAAAAGAAAGGTGGTAAATACCGTGAAAGAAGCAATGGGAAAATACCAGACATTTATGGATTATTGCACATTTGAGATCATCCTTATGACCTTTGGGCAAATCCTTACGTCTTTGCTTCTTAAGTTGGTCGCATCATCTTTACTCATGATTTAAGAACCATTTGCAAGGTCTAGCTCGGTGACTGACTGAACCATAGGCAGCTGTGTACAGAGTGCAGACTTTAACTCATGCAAACAAAAAAAGCAACAACACTAAAAAGAGAGTGAAATATGGGCAAGGTTGCCCTCCATAAAGAGGATTCGATCCTGCACATTTTATTGAGGCATAAGTCTCACGTTGGGTGTAATCTCACTAAAGCCAATGGTAGTTTTGCCTCACTAAAAAGAGCAGTTCTGTTGTTTAGAGCATTTTCCTTGAATGCAATGGTCTCCAAGGGCCTGATTTACAAGCCTTAGTCATGCATGGGAATAGTCCTTTTACAAGAAAGCTCCTTATACAATTAATACAAGACTGTAACCACTTGTATGATGCCTTTCAACCAGAGCTCCCCAAATGCCTACAGTACAGGATAAGGAGCATTACTCTCATTTTACAGAACTACTCACATGAGCGAAAGATTCAGGATCTGATTATAAGACCTGCTTAGGAATCCCAGTGTATAACCAGAAGCACAGAGAAAAGAAATACTTCTGCTTCTGCTTCATATTAATAAGGTATGTATGTTGATAGGTAGCTATAGAGACAGCATGTTCTCAGTTTCATAACTACATTTCAGGTGATTATCACTGCAATTGAAGTTCATATACTAGTAAACCTGAATAATTTAGCACTTTGCCTTTGAATATTGCTGTAGTAACTCTTTTCTATTGCTGACATTCTCAGTAAAAGTGTAAATTTTCAATTGTAACTCTGATTTTGGAAAAAAAAAACCCTATGTAAAATTACATTGCCATTAGTACAAATCTTACAAGTGGTCAAGAGGTCTTAAGAAATTTTAAATCATGATTTCATTAATAGACAATTAAGTTTGTACTGAAAATGTTTAAAAAATCTGTAAAACTGTAATCTAACAATCCACAGAAAAGTTGTTTAAAATCATTTTAAATGTCTGCCGGTATTCTACTAATTTGTTGAATAAAAACACATTGCTAACCATTGACTAGGAATCAGATATATTGCAATAACCAAAAAAATAATAGATGCTGACATGAGCGGGTGATTTACACTGCTGTTGTTTTCACTATCGTACTTTATTGGTCAAGCTAATAGCTCTTTATCCACATTGTTTCAACTGGTCATCTTCTAAAATGTATTGTGTGACAGGATTAGAGGAAGGGTTTTCTACCACTTTCTTTCGAGAGAGGTTCATTAAGTGTGCTCTGTGTGATTTGCTTTCACAGAATGCTAAGTTTAAAATTTGCAATCCATACTAAAGTTTATATTTTCTTAAAAAAAAAATCTGTAAATATTTGAAATGCTATTACATAAATATGGATGTAGGAGATCAGACACAGCATTGAACTTCCATCCATCCGAGATTGTAAAACTTACTTTAAAATTATGGTATATATTTTTCTCCCCTTCTCTTTTGAAGACTCAATAAAACTGTACATTAAAAGATATGAACTACAGATTGAACTACAAAAGAAGGTCCCCTTTGCCAGTAATTTGGAAATGTAAACAAAAAAGTTCAAGTAGAAAAGTGAATAAATGTGCCTTTGCTTCAAACACGGTTTGGCACCACATGGCATCAGTTTAAAGTTCTTTAAAAATGTGTCTTCATGGTGCTCAGAAAGCATCTTCCAAGAGTTCTGATCCTCACTACCAAATATCACTTGTGAAACTAAGCTCCCTTGATGATAACGGTAGCAACGGGTTGTTTCTATGAAACTCTTGGTTGTCCTTCATTGTATTATTAAGAGGTAGCTGTCCATTTAGAAGTGTCAAGGGTATGTTACAATAGGTGTGATGGTTACTTATGGAAGCTAGCGGCAAGGTTGCCGCTGACACGTCATACTCATATCCTCGGCAATAATGTCTCATTTGCATGGAGTCAGTTTGGTGGTAATCCGCTAAATCTGCTTGCGACTCTACCAACGTGGCAGAGGCACCCGTCACAGCAATGGAAGGGACGGTCTGAAGGTCTCCAAAAAGGCCTTGCTCTGCAGAGTCCAGGACTTGGCGCCGAGATACGACCTCTTTCTTCTTGGCTGGCATTTCAAAGACTAAATGCTTCCAAAACTTAGAGTTAAGTTTGCTGCTTTTTGGGCCCTTCCACTTGACCACTGACAGAAGCTTGATGGTGTGCTTTAAAGACTCCACTTCGTGGTAATTCACTTTCCCTTTCAATTCAGTACACTCAATCAAAATAACTTTGATTTCTCCACTGACTAGCATGTTATGGAGTCTGTTTTCCATCTCAAAAATACTCCATCCTCTCCTGAGAACATAGTCTGGAGTTAACACGATAATGAGTCTTCTGCTTTGCTCAACACATCTTGTGAGATCTTCAATGTATGCTACAAATTATAGAAAGAGAGAAAGAGTAAAATAAAGAAATTTATTGTGTTAAGACAACAGGCTTGCAAATAAGCATCTTGCAATTTACTACGGACCTGCTTACCGCTTAAGACAAAGTGAGTTTTGTGAAATTATCCAGGAAAAATAGAATTGGACATTAAAGGATAACACATCTCTATAGAATCGTTTAAAAAACATAAAAAAACCTATATCCTGATTGTTTTACCATATTCATTTTACAGAATAAGATTTATATCATTTCCTCAACGCTTCAATGCATTTCAAGAACTTACAAATGACTGATTTTCATTTATTGAGAATGTGCGTGTGTATAGATAAATATACACATATATATATAGAGAGAGAGAGAGAGCGAGACAATATGCAACTTCTGTGTAAAAGTGTAAAAACAACAACACTGGTTAAATCTACTACTAACATTTCTTGGAACGCAAAGTTAGGCAACCAGCTTTGAGGTGTAATGAATGTAAGGATGTAAGCATTCTCCATGGCATATGGACTATGGCTATCGGATGCTCAGGAAAAAATAATGCACTAAGCGCATAAATTTGTCATTAGGCAGGGTCCTTGTGGGTAGATTATGCTGCCTTCCGAATACACATAAACCAAAAGGCAGGATACCAGTCTTGCTGTTGCAATGGTCTCTTGCACAGTACTGAAAATCTGTGCCTCTGTAAGACAATTAGCAGAATCATATTTGATCAGAGGGGAAAACAGAACATTTCAGCACATGGAAATCACTTAGAGAGGTTCTTTTTGGAGATGCCACTGAGAAAGAAACTGTGGACGCTACACCATTAATGCATGCCGACTCTTTGCAAGTCCCTGGTAGGCATGCACCATCTTCTGATTCCCAATGTCAACTGATCACAGCAAGAAAATATTCCGGAAACTGGATCTTGGTCTCTGTGCTTGACAGGCCCACAAATAGGAGGGGAAACAGGTGCCAATTAAGCTAATTTGACAAAGATGTCTTTAGGTCAATTTACAGAGGTCCTGATGCAAAGACCCTTCAAAGCTAGAAAAAAAACCTGGTTGTGAATTTCAATGGGCTTTGACTTAGGCTAGAAAAAAAAGCTAAAAAGTCTTGAGAAGAAACGTGCATTGACTGCAAACTATTTTGGCAGCAAAAAAAGGCAGGAAGCACTTTACTTCACTACATGATCTGTCCTCACCAGGCTACTCAGACATGGGCCGTCTGAGAAAGGAGTAGAAGCAGGTGTTATAAATGAAGACTTGGACACAGGAGCTGCACAGAACAGGTCTTTACTCAGCACAGGGCAGGAGCTGTCTTACACAGACTGCCCTCTAACAGGAACAATGGTTACAATTCACAGAACCGATCGACATCTGTTACTGCAGAGACTTCTTTTTTATAGTCCTCAGCATCATACCATAGCATGCTTATTGACACCACTTCCAGTCAAAGAAAGGGCTACAAGATAGGCAAACAGAAACATTCTAAAATTACTTAAGTTCATGAGACCGCCTTGACCGGCAGCTTTATTTCACCACTTGGCAGCAAGAAGAGCTTGTTTCACAGATGAAAAAGGCAAATTTTATACACCCTACAGACAAACAAAAAATTTAAGACACGTACATACATTACAAATGTTTATGCAACAATCCCAATTTTTAGCTCATGTTTTATGACTAGCTATTCATGCAGCATTTACAGTTACTTGTATATTTGTTCTTAAGATAGTCTATGGAGAGGAAAAAAAAGAAACATTGGTCTGTCTAAAAGGTTGATTTATGGAGGTAAAAATTCAACAATTCAAGAGTTATGGGGAATTAGCCACAATGGGAAAGTTCTGTGCAGAACGGGTGAAACAAAACTTAAGGAAAGGTAGAAATGTTCAATACAATGGAAAGAGATTATCCCAATGTATCAACAGCTCAGACTCTTCATTTTCTTCCTTTCTTTCTGCTCCCAAAAAGAAAGAAGTTAGGTGGGAAGCTTCATCATTAGAAGTTGGATCTGCAAGATACAGTAAAACAACAAGCTATCATGCATCTCTCCTGATATATTTTTTATCCCTCTTTCAAGAAATTCAGAAGACCGGTGTAACAAAACCCTATTCTTGTTCTGCAGGACACAGTCTTGTTCAGTCACGCCCAGGACGCCCCACGTACCCCGTTTTGTACTATGCGGAGCTCAGCATGCACTCTACCCGTCTATAATGAAATCAAAACACTCAATCATCTTTTTAAAAAGCAACTGTGGTGATAACTTTAATGGCAGCCATCAATTTAATAACCCTTTATATTAACTCAATTGAAAACTCACCCGACTTAGCTTTTTTTATCCTCTATAGCTGAAGGGCTGCTGGGTGGGAGGAACACACCTTATTGCCTCATGCAGGCTCTTCTCCCTGTGCTTTTTTCTCCTGTGTTTAGTTGTGTTCAGTTTAATTGATGGACAACGTGACACTTAGTGCTCTGTCTACTAATTTAACCCTTATGAAGTTACCTTCAGCATCCTTTTTCAAACCCTCAGGCTTGCAGCTGGGTCAAAAATAGACACGATCAGTGATGCAGGGAAGGTGAGTTCAGAATAGCGCCTTTCACACAACTACAGGCACCCTTTTGTGTATCCCAAAGAAAAGGCAAACCGATTTGGAAACAGTCCATGGCACATAAGAATATTGTCCTTCCAGTGGCTGCAAAGCAATACTTTGGTTTCAGCCTGGGACTACCGTTACACCTAGTGGGAACTGAAAGGACAAAACTCTACACATCTCATTGAAAAAAATATCTTTCTTTTTTATGAGAGGAGGGGTTGGAAGGAAGAAAGTAGGTGGAGGTAGAGACGGCAACATGTGTGCAACGTGCAGGTCAACTAAAGGCAGAGTGGAATGGGTCCAGTATTTCTAGCGAAACATCTGCAAGGCAAGGCAAGCAGGGCCAAATCTTCATCCCAATCAAGTCAGCAGGAATTTTGTCCTTGTCTTCTATGGACCAGATTAGTGGCTTCATCTCCTGAACCGCTTACTGTCTCTTGCCCCCTGAGGCTACTCGCTACTTTGAACAATGGGCCCTCAGTGTTTACTGCAAAAGTCTTTGAGCCCGAAAGCTTGCAGAAAATAATAATTTTTTTGCAATGTTCTAGTTGGTCTAATAAAAGGTATCATTTCTGAACCAAGACTTCTGGATTTTTGCATTTCTAAGTAGTAAGTACGGTAGTTTAAAACATTGGCGATGCATAGGGGGTGCATGTGCACCCCCTGAGATTGGCTGTGCACCCCTGGAAGTGCCAGCCGCAAAGCCGGAAGTGCCGATGGAAATGCACTTCTGGTTTTGGCCCTCGCCCGGGTTGGTGATTGGCTGCTGGGGGACACCCTGGTTGGCGACTGGCTGCTGGGCCCCCACCATTGATGATCTGGTGCCGCCCTCAGAATCGGAAGGCATCAGTCGCCCATGGTTTAAAATCCATTTAACTTACAGTGGAAACTGGTAGTATGAGAACAAGGACATGTCCTTTCCTATCCTGTGACCTAACAATTGAGCCTTTTGTCAGGCAAAACTACACCTTGAGTAAGGATTAACTGGAAAACTGAGAAAGAGCTTCAGGACTCATTCATTTTATTACATTCCTAACTGCAGCCGGTCAAAAGATTTCCAGATAGAGCTGTTTCGTTTTGGTCCAGAAAATTCTCCCTCTCGAAAACTGGATCTCTCCACGGGAATATTTCAAAGAAATTTCATTTCAAAACCAAAATGGAAACTATTTCGATGAAGTCAGAACGGCACGTTCCAAATTTTTATGCCAAATGACATTTCTTTTCAGCACTGTAAATCTTGTATTAGCAAATCTAAACTAAAATGTCTGAATTGGAACATGACCTCTTGGTTTGTTTTTTTTTAAATTCAGAACAAAACCAAGATGCTGGAATTGCCCTTGAAGCAAATAGTGTGAGTTTTCAAAACTTAGATGAGCAATGTCAAATGTCTCATGCTATTACTAAGAAATTATAGGGAGCAGGAACTTTTAGATTCATATATAAACATGGGTATAAATTATGCCCTTTCAAAGCTTTCCTTCAGCAATAACACGAGATCAGCTGACAGCAAATAAACTGGTACTCGCCAGGCAGTATCAGCAAGTAATGAGGTTGCATCTGAAATGTAAAGACGACCAGAATAGTGTTGCACATATTACATATTCAAGAACCTAATCATGTAGAACTGCCTTTTAGAGATGTTAAATGAGCAACTGTAAGCAGATGCTGAAGGAAGAGACAGACAATTTCACAGGCAAGCAGACTGACAGTCAGGCAGTAAATGGCAATTTAAGCAGAGAAACTAGGCCAAGAAAGAAAATATTAGGAATCATGTTGAGCCTTAAGGAGATGCTTGTTTGGACAAAAGAATTCCCAAATCACCAGCATATTGCAAGAACCGAGAAGCCCAATCCTTTTTACATCTGCAGTCCCTGGCAGCCTGAAATAACCAGCCTTGTTGCCTGTAGCTACATAACAATCAACCGAGGAACAGCCAGTTAATGAAGATTAATTCAATCCCAGGTTTCCTCAATAGACGTTTCTGAAACCTAATTCTGGTTACTTTGTTACAACAGAGATGGCTGTGTGTATTATTTGTATTACCAAGGAGTTCCCCTGTTGAACCAGGACCCACTGTCCTATGCACCGTTATAAGCCCCGAACAAAAGTGTTCAAGCGAAACCATCAGGGATGGACACGAACAGGTGGAGAAGGACAAGCAAACAGTGGGACAATATTGGACAGCATCACAGGGAGGTCTCAACGCGCCGACTTGCTGGCAAGATACCTTGCTGGAGGCAAAGGAGGGGTTTAAGGCAAGTTTATGAGGGTGTTGTGGATCTCTAGTAAGCGTGCTGCGGTGTGCATTTGAAACTTTGACAGGGTTGTGAAGGGAGGGCATCACAGCTGGACTGCAGGCTGGGGTCTGCCTTTGCAGAGATTATAGGAACCGAGGGGACAGACTGTGAAGGCCCTTGAAAATAACCTTTGCTGCTGCTTCTAGGGATGAACACTGGACAGACAGCAAGACGCCAAGAGCTCCCCTGTTTGTGCAACTCCAGTGCTTGCACCCGTTACACGGACACTGACCTCCTTAACCTCGGGGTAATGAATGTAACTTAGTGTCACACCGCTGTCCCCTTGGGAAAGGGAAGGCATCCCTCCCGGGTAGCTGGAGCCTTCTGAGGAAGATGTACTTGTCCTGGTGGTGTTTGAAATTTATACCGTATTATTATGACATGCCATTCTTAAGTGAATGAGGTGTAATTTGAAGATGACTGAATAAATAGGGGTTTCATGTACTTTCTTAATGGCAGGTCAGTCTGGCTTGCATCTCAGTTCCTGAGTAATTTCCATAAGCCAGGTTCTTGGGCACTATGATAATGCAAATAATAAAATGATCAAGCTGCCATGAGTTAGCCAATTCTTCATTTCATTTGGTGTCTAGAGCTTCCCTTCCCCTGTCTTTATTTTTCTTGGGTTTGCAATCATAATTCCAAAATCCCTCCATGTTTCCATTATTTTACATCAGCTGATAGATCTAGTTTAAAATTGGGGATTAACTGTAGAGAGGCTGTGGTTTTGAAAGGAAAATATGATAATAAGTAGTCAATTTTGATTGAATTTCAATGGTAAATGTGTAACTTAACTCCCCAAGACTCATTTGGAAACACCGACCTCACTGTATTTTGGGGTTTTTATTTCTCTACAGCAGCGGTTCTCAGCCTTGTTAGACTCAAGGCATCCCTCGGAAAGTGTCAGCTCTTACTTTTCAGTTATTTTTGGCTACCAGAAAATAAGAGAGCAATTCTTCTGTTGCAAAGAACTCACAAAGCCCACAACAGGGCAGGGTGTTTTTAACACTTGGGATTCCTATTTGAAAGCCCAGGGATTGTCTTGTGAATCATGTTTGCACACCTCCCTATCAGGGCTAACTCTGTGTAGCATGCTTGAAAGGATTTCAAGGCACCTCAGGGTGTCGTGGCACCCCGGGTGAGAATCACTGCTCTGCAGGAACTGAGGAAGAACGAATTCAGCAAGAGAAAGCACACAGGGTCAGAAGTATAAGCTTGCTGGTTTTCTGGTCTAAGCAGAAGAAATTGTAGAATGGAAGAAATCAGATCTGCTAGAAATGCTTGATAGCCACATGCAACCAGATCTTAGTGATCACAATGGTGTACGGCTGTCACGTTCAGTGACTCTTTAGGTACCTGTGCACAATAGCATACAAACTCTCACCTTTGTCTTCCAAATCTGGGCATCGTTGCTGTTCTTTGTGGACACGGAGAACATCATTTTAGCTGAGATGCACAGATATTTATTTAAAAAGCTCTCCTATATTATGTCCTGTCCATGATATATTATATCCCTGCTCCTCGCTGCAGATCTCCTACCTGTTCCTCCTGCTCTCTAGGTAGAAAGGCACAGTGGTATGTATGTGTACTGGGCAAATGCCTCCCGTCCCCATACTAAGCAGGGCAGAGCAGCCATTTCCACCTCCCTAATTCTGAGGAATAGTTAGTGTCAAAGATATTGAAAACCAGTGCCAGGCAGCTCCAGTTTGGACTCCTTAATGGAGCGGACCCTAATCAGGTAGAGATGAGAACTGACATGCTTGAGCTCCTTCCAATTTCTCCCCACCGTGCTCCCAGATAAGGCACAGTTCACAGGTACACCCTGCAGTGGTATTATGGGGACATTCAAGCACTACACAGCACAGATATCAGAGCCTGGCAGTCTGCCCTTGTCCATTTTGCCCCTGCAGACCAGCATTTCACCAATACAGAAGATCCCTTTTGGTCTGAGCTGCCTCAACTACCATCTTTGTACAACAACACCCATTTCATGCTCTTCCCCTGTTACGACCAGAGGAGTGGGGGCGCAAATGCATGACCCAGATACAACACAGATGGCCCTGTAAGATGTTCCTGCTTCAACAGGAGAATTCGGTGCTGGGGACCTGGATGTCTGAGCCCGTGTTATGGCCCTGCCACAGCCCCATGCATAGTTAGCCCACTTCTCTATAGTTTATGCATAGAGAGGGACAGCTGTATTTTCTCACATACAATGCACCCTGGAATAAAATATGCATCTTCTTTTTGAAAGACAGAATGAAAAGAAAAAAAAGGATCGTTCCTTGTAGTAACTAAGCAGCAGCAGCAGCCAGCAAGTTGCACGCAGATTTTACTTTTGCTTTCACCCACTAACAAGCAGAAACTGCTCTTACTGTATTTCTTATATTTAATGCACCCTGCAATTTCCAGTAGCTATTTTTGGGGGAAAAAAACTGTGTGTGTGTGTACATGTACATGCATACAGTATTTTTTCCCTCCTCAGAAGCTAGTTAAGAATCAGCTGGATACAAACAGCATCAATCCTGTCCACTGATTTTACTGAAGCAAGTGCTACTTTGTACCAACAATCCTTTTGCACTTTTACACATCCAAATAGCCACTGTATGCATTGCCTCAAGCAGGCAAATCAGAACCATAATGGGCACCCTCCTGTGGCAGCACCTTAAAATTGCAGAGATTAGCTGAAACAAACAGCTTAAAAAAAAAAAAAGACATCATTTACCCTGCTACTGGGATCTTACACATCTAAGTACACAAAACAAAGATATAGGATGAAAGACATCAGACTGTACGTGGGAAAGTGCTACATTACACTAAATGCCATTAACACCATAAAATGACCAAATACAATGCATGAAAGAACAAGCATTTCCCCCCCAAAAAACTCCAAAAGAAACCCTGGAGAAGTATATACAAAAGAGCCTGATATTCTAACAAGTCTCCTGCATCTAAGAAACTCATTAAAAAATAAATTGCATACTAGCTTATAAAGCGTTCTTGTACAGTATTTATTCTGCAGTGCGTTGTCTGGTTTGTTCATAATGCACTATGGTCCCCAGCAATGCATGGTCAGATAGAAGTAGGTATGTTCCATATACCGTGGCAGATAGGTCTGTGTCTAACTGTTCTTGTTTTTTAATGAAAGTCCAGTATTTCCCCCCAAAATTCAACCCCTCCCCAGTTTCCCCTCTGCAAATCCAAAGTACGTAAATCATGCTCATTTCCAACACATTTTATTCTGCATTGTCATTAAGTTTGATTAAGCATTCTTGAGGCTCTGTATGACAGAATCAAGCCCTTTCATAATACTGAAGCACTGGGAAGGGAGAGGGGAAAAGCAATATTAAATCTATGAATGTTCATAAATGAGAATTGACATTTTCAGGTACCCTACATTTTCAGGAGAGGCTTAATGAATACCCAGAAAGGTGACAAGTATTTGCTGAGTGTCTGAATGATAAAAATAGACAAAAATAAAATATCACGTTGGTGACTACAGCAGTTGGGAGAAACAGAGTCCTTTCAGATACACCTCCACTTCCAATATGTTTATCATTAAAAGGCTGCGTTTAAATGCTTTTTAATTCACACGGTACAACTGCTACAGTAAAAACCCTGCTGTTCTGACTGGATATGAAAGAATATTGCTCACTATAATCTCTGTTAGTGCTTAGGTCCACTATGATTTTTAATACAAAAATTTTGTATTTCCCTGCAGGAATTCCTCACGTGTTCATTGAAACACTTTCAAGCCACAAAGGAGTATATTTGCTAGCTTGCACTCACGGTTGTCTCCGGCTGTGGCAGCACGGTCTGGCCTGGGGCAGCTCTAGGGGGCAGGGGGCAGCCCTAGGGGCGCCTCCTGCCTCCAGCCCCAGGCAGACTGCAGCTGGAGCGTGGTTGCCTGTCCCCCTCCCTCTCCTGGCAGCAGCTGTGAAGCAAACCATTGCAGCAGGTGGAGCTGAGGCATCTGTCACCCGCCGCCTGCCTGCGGAGGAATTGGATGCTCAGGGCAGGCTGCCGCGGGCCAGGGGTGTGGGCAGCAGCAGGGGAAGGCAATGCACAGCCGTACCTGGATCCAACCTGGCACCAAGGCCCCTGGGCATGGGCAGTGACTGGCCCACGGCAGCCCACCCTGAGCACCTGGCACAGCCACGAGCAGGCGGCAGGTGACAGATGCCCCTCACCTCCGCCTGCCGCGATGGTTCACTGTGCTGCTCCTGTCGCGGGGAGAGGGAGGAGGTAGGGAGCCATGCGACAACTGCAGTCCGCCTGCAAACTGCAGCCCCCGCATGGGGCTGGAGGTGGGACGTGGCGGGCATTGACCCCCGCCCCCTAGGGTTGCCCCATCCTGGGCCAGGCTGCCGCAGTGGGAGGCAGCAGCGAGTCGGGCTCTGTGATTAGCCCTGGCTCCCCCTCACCCCCCCTCCACACCTGCAGCAAGGTCACATCCCTCCTCGCCTGCCCCTTCCCTGCAGCTGGACCTGCATCTGCCTCGGGTGCTGCTCGCCGCTCTTCCGAGGGACTCGGCCGAGGTGCTGCAGTGCAGGCCCTGCCTGAAGGGATCTTCAGCATGGGTCGGGGCCACGAGTGGCCCTGGGTGCACAAGCTGAGCCTGGTGGTGCCCATGGTGCCCTCTCCTTGCAATGGGGGGATTCAACCCTCCCTTCCCCTTGGGCTACCGGGTTCTAGCCACACCACCGCTCCTGCCGCTGGAGCAGTGAATGGGGCTGGGGACCCCTGGCAAGGGCTGCTTCCCCCCACCCCCTCTAGACACATGCTGGCTGGGGTCCCTTCAGGCAAGGATGGGGTTTAAATCCCTCCCCAATCATAATCAGGCCTGCTGGGGCCCGGCTATGCCCCCCTGCCCCCCCAGCTCAGTTTCCTTCCAGCTGATGATTCGCTCTAGTGTCCCCCAACTCTACCTGAGCTACTGCATGTGCCTGCATTTCCCAAATCGAAAGGGAATATCTATTCACTTGCAAATCGGTTCAATCTACGCAGGTTAGACTAACCTGCAAAGACTGAATCAATTCAGACTTGGGCTTTTTTAATGTCTGTCCCTAGCCCCAGTGTCTGGCAGAGGGGGAGGACATAGTCATGGCCCTGCCTCTCACAGACCCAGATTTTTTACGAATGGCTGTGCTCAAATGTCTGGGATCTGCAGTGGAGGATGGTAGCGCTAGGGCAGTCAGACTGGATTCTGGCTGCCTCAGCATGGGACCTGGCGCCCGGTACATCCCCATAAAGGTATCCATAATATAGTTTTTGTGTTTACTTTTTACACTCACACACACAGACATGGACATCCCCTATTCTAACATGTCTAGTGGAAGCTAACAGTGTACACACATTGCAAATACACATTTTGCACATAGGCAGCTTCTCACACATTAGGCAAAAACACACGGCATAAATGCAAACGTTGTGTGCATGGAGAATCCACCCACATTCTGCACGTTATTTCATGTCTCTTTGACTTATCCTAAAACACATCAGGAAAAAGAGATGCTATAACCACAGCTATAAACGTGTCAGACAGATGTCAGTACACGCCTGCAGAATATTCAGACGTTGCAGTGAAACGGATTGGAAACGGACAGCCATGGTTCACTATCTAGGGCTGGAGAACAGAAGCAGGTAGCTGGCCTGCATGCAGCCCTTCGAAAAATTAGCAGCATGTATGCAGCGTAAACATCGTTATAAAGGAGCCACACAGACACAAATCTAATTTGTGAAATCACATATGCAATATTAACTTGGAAACTAGGGTAAGTATTTATACCTCAAGCTCACCATAGAAGCAAAAAAAGATAGAAGACTTCATGAAAAATCACCAGGAACTTTTTTGAATGATTATTGAGAAAAATCTCATTTCAGACGATTAAATAGATAACGAAATGTATAGATTACCCTTCCTTGGCTGCTTCTCTTTGAGTTACCTTCATTTGACTTTGAGCCTTTTTCCTACGGTCTACAGCTATGCCAAATTCCTCTTTGTAAGACCCAGTCCTACTCCCTTTGAAGTGAACAGCACTGACTTCTCTGGGACAGGGACCAGCTCTCAGGTGGAAGTCAGGCTGCTCTGTGGGCTCTGCAAACAGCCTTGTAAAGAGAAGGAACTGTACTTATCCACTTACGGGACTTAGTGCATAGCACTTGCCTCCATGACTGCATCAGAGAGAATTAAGCCCAAAGTTCAGAAGTACTTACTCCCGCTCGGGATCAGGTCCCTATCTGGAATGAAGAGTTTATATCCATAATGTTTTTCCAGAACATCTGGCAGTATTTCAAGTGCAAACTGCTCCTCTTCATTGTTTTCACAGTCTAGTGCATCTGGATCTACTTTGGTGTAGGAGAGATAGGCATCGTATTCCTTGTTGTCTGTAAGCAAACCAAAATGCATTCACAGTTAGTGTTTGAAGGAATCCTATTAAGATGTAAATTTGCATTGCGGCTGGACATGGTCAAGAGCCACATTTTTCAGCTGAGAAGTCTTGTGTTGGATAATGGCTCTGTGCTGAGAATACCTATACCACGTCCAACCGTAAAGGTTTCTCAGATCCAGGATAGACACAAAACAGGAGAGTTACACTCATGTACTCCAGATTAACCCACAGTCTGGGACATGGAAGTCAGTAGTCTGAATCAGGGAGAAAAAATATCTAACATGGATCTTCCCCATACCAAAGAAGTAGGCTTAGCAACAGGCCATCACCTACTCTTGGATATGCAAGGGGTTGACTCTCTCACTGTCTTTTCCAAAAAAACCCCTTTGAAATGTCTTTATTTCAGACCACTATGTATACGTCATACAGCCAACAGGGAGGTCAGTGGGAGTTTTGCATGGGGAAAGAATACAGATATGTATTTGCAGGTTATTCAGTACTAACGTTACAAACCACTGTATTAAACCAAATGCTTTTCAAGATGAAACAAGAGCGTGCCATATTACATGACACACATTCAGAAATAGTCTGGGAAGCCAGGTTTTTCAATTTCCCATGCTCATGTGGGAAAAATCAAGCTGTAATGGATCAGCCTGCAGTGAAGTTAACAAGCTGTCCTTACTTACAGAAAATGAAAAATCAAACAGTTAATGTAGTGAAGACAAAAGTATGTGAAAATGGGATTATTAACTCCAATTATCTATGAATAATAGCACGTAAAAAAGCTCATTAGGACAGAGTTAAAGCTCATCAATATTTTCTGTGAAAGGAAGATAAATAACCAACCACAAACTTATTTATTCACTGATGCTCTACAAACGATGGCTATTTGGTTGCCAGCCATGGCCACTTTCAGGGGATGAAGGCCAACTCCAAAAGTATAACTAAAACAGAAGGCCCCAAAGCCTATTTCTGAGTGACTGCAAACTGAGCCTTTGCAGATATTACAGCTGGCTTGTCAGCAAAATGAAGGAGACAATTAAAATGCCCAGCTAAGCCAGTACTGAGATCAAACCACATGGAGCAAAAGCCTGCTTGGGAATCTCATACAAGAAGGCCTTATGATAAACAGCACAAGCATAGCATATTATACTTTTAGCTTAAGAATATTAGTAGCAGTGACAACTCTAAGCAAATGTACCAGATGTGCTTGTGCAATAATCAGGGACCTACTCAAATTGAAATTTTGTAATTTTCGTGGAAACCATGAAAAACGGCAGTTTCTGCAATTTTCAACAGAATTGCTGGAAAAAAAACAACTTACTAAAAATAAAATGCTGGCTCCCCAGCGGGAGCCAGTGGCTGCTGCGGCCTGGTCTTGCAACCTGCTGGTGGGGGAGAAGCCACAGGACACAAAGTGGAGCAGCCAAGACAGCAGCGGCTCCCTCCATTGCTGATTGGGTGAAGGGGCTGCATTTCATGAAGCCCACCCCTCTCCATCAATAAGGGGCAAGGCCGTATGAAGGGCAGCCTTCTCGGCCAATCAGCGGTGAGGAGAGGAGCTGTACAAAAGGCAAGGGGCAGGACCACAGGGCCAATCAGCAGCGGGGGGCAGAGGAGGGGCGCCGCTGTATGCTCACGAAACTGCGGGCTGGCACTGTGATTGGTCTATGATATCACCTGTCTGCTGGCTTAATTTGGGTAGGTCCCTAGCAATAATAGGTACACTTCTGATATGCTTCTTAAATAAGCTGTTAAAACAGGTAAAGCAGCAAGATGACCATAAAAGAAGGCAAAAAAGAAAACGAGAGAGTGGTAAGTGACCTTCCAACATGGTGACGGAGTTGCACTAATATTCACAAGGACATAAGTCCTAGCTTGTTAACACCTCCCATGCCATGGAAGAAGGGTGTCTTTCTGGTTCTCAGGACATCAGCAAAACGAAGAAATGTAAATGAACCAATCAGTATTTGTTAGAGTGAGCCAGGTGGAGTATGGGCTGGAGGGAGAGAATCTGGTGGGTCCAAGGCAATCTACTGCCACTTAGCAGGCCATCCTCCTCACCCCTCCTAAGTGTCTCCGGATGGTATAGATGAAACTCTATACTATGCTAACATAAGTAGTTAGATGGAGATCACTTTGGAGGTATAAACAATAATAGATTGGGCTGTTGTACTCATCTCTTGCCTCTTTTTATCCGTAGCCAACCTACCAGTGCATCTGTAATCAAGGTAACAGTTTTCTTATCATTCATTAGGCAAATCTGATTCACTGTTGTTTATGAGCAAAACCAGACAAGATCTCTGGCTGTGATTTCACACTTAAAACACAGCTTTCCAGTAGAGGAGTCCTCATTCTAAGGGATGCCAGTAAGTTGCTATAAGGAACACAGAGGCACGATGGGAGGGTGGTAGGGGGTGGAGGAGCGGAGGATGGGTCTTGCTTCTTTCCTTCAAGGGTTCAGATAGCAGAAGAGGAATCTGCCGTAGGTGCCAACTTTTATTTTTGCTGGGGGGAAAGGGGGGAAGAAGGGTGGGGACAGCTAAGATGATGGACATGTGGAAGGTTTTTGCATTTCAGGTGACAGCCCTCTTCGGAGAGTGGGGGGAAAGGGGGAGGGATGGCTAAAATGGCAATGACTGATTGCAGGCAGCCTTGCAGAAGGGATAGCAGCAAAAAGGTTAAAGTCAATCATCTCCAAAAGCAAATCCAAAATCTGCCCCACACCAGTCAAGAATGCAGCCTGCCAAAAGATTTCAAGAGAAGCCAGCCAGCAAGGAATGAGGGAAGCAGATGTTACTGCCAACATTTCAGACCTCTGCAAAGGGAGGGAAGCAAGTCCCATGGATGGCTAGTGTGGTCGGCTATGCAGGGGTCATAGCTTGGCTTTACGGTTCAGGTTACCAAGTGTCCAATAGCTGTTTCTAAATCTAACATGATATTCAGAGAAAATCATGTATTTCATAATTGCAAACTTCAGAAGCTTGGAGGCCGTGTGTGCTCAGATGCCCCAGGCCTCCTGCGCATCCCAGCCGTGGTTGCACACCACGGATACTCTGGCCCAGAATAAAAGTAATTTGTAACTGCAATAACACTCTAGGAAATGTCAGTGTGTCCAGATGGAGTTGGATAGATCAGAATGGATGTAGCTAATTAGCAGACTCCCTCCTTCAATGGCCTGGGAAACTGGGTACAGCCCCACCCCTCTGAAGTCAGTAGGTGTCAATGGTGAGTGAGTGAGTGTGTGCGTGCGTGCGTGCGTGCACAGCTGTACTTATTTTCATTGCTATGGTTCAGGGGCCCATGAGCCACAGGCATCAGGTGCACTGTGTGTCTCTAGAGACCTCTTCCCCTTAACTTGCTGTTAGCTCTGTATCTTGGATGTAGTGCTGTTTGGTTTTAGTTTCTAGATGGCTTCCAGGGCTGGCTGCTTTCTCCTCTGAATGAAGCCTTTAATCCTTAGCATTGCCAAAATGTTTTCTTTCAAAATACAGCTACGTGCTGCGTGGGATGAGAAATTATCCAATAGGACTGACACGGGATGTTTTCAGTAGCCGAGTAAAACAAATCTCTCTAGCTCTAAATGCACTATTTTAAACAAATAAATAAGAAATCAAGATGGATCGAGAACGCTGTGCCGCAGCCGGATCTCTGCCTGAACACAGCTGTCAGAAGCTCCAACTTCAGTAATGCTCTGTCCCCATGGAGGGCTTTGCAGGTTCGTATAAGGCACTAAGAAGTAACAGCTCCAGACAGGCTGGGTGGAAGTATACTGGGAGGCTTCAAATGAACATTTGCACAACATCGCCCACATACCCCAAGGGAACTCTCCAAACTACCAGGAAATGGTGTTCATTTTGAAATGAGAAAATAATCAAACAAGAAAAATACATGAAAATGAGATATAACAACTTGAATTCTGGAGACCCAACTCAACAGGACCCATAGATGGGAGGCTGCCACCTGGGTCCACTCACCAAGCTGGTGTAAATTGGAAATAATTGCCCGTACACAATTGAAGTTGCTATCGTTGCACACATTTACAACAACAAGGAACCTGGTCCACTATTTATGCTGTTGGATATTCAGTTTCTGTGCTGAACACTAGGAAGAGGATTGTTTTGTGTCGTGATATTTAAATGTCAATTTGAATTCTCTTTCTAATGTGCAATTATTTCCCCTCTTGCTTCCTCTGTAGCGTCCCACACTTCAGAAGCCAAGAGGTGACCCTAGCGAACTCAATAAGCACACTACAGTGACTCCACTCAGGCTGGGGTTTCATTTAACAGCTCCATTAAGTGGTCTTCAACCTTTATTCAATAAACTTACTAGAGTGGTTTTCAACCTTTTTTCATTTGCTGATCCCTAAAAAAATTCGAATGGAGGTGCAGACCCCTGTGGAAATGTCAAGTAGAAGTGCAGACCCCTTTGTATTGTAAATGTGGGTCCTCACATACTTTCGACTGATGACACCCATCTTGCGTGGACCCCTTAGGCATAGTCTGCAGACCCCCAGGGGTCTGTGGACCCTTGGCTCACTAGAAAGGATTATTATTTTGATACTGGTGATACTTCATGAATAAGCACTAGGTCTGTGTGACTGGTTATTTTTGCACAACAAGAAAGAGAACTTTCTCCCTCCCCTTTCTCAAATATATTCTTTTTTAGGCATGGGACTTTTAAGACTGCTGACATGACAGAACAATATTCACTTTCAGTGGTACTTCTGCTTCTAAGTGACACAGGGACATTTGAATATGCCACTTCAAATCTTTAACAGATGCAGAATCGGCTAAACCAGTGTAAGATGCACAGGCCTGATTCACCCCTAGTTACCCCAGTTTTACAGTTGATTTCAAGACTAAGGATGCATCATTTTCTAGCAATTAAAGCTCTCATCAAGAAAACCTCAAATACATACTTAACTTTAGGCTTATGACTATGTTCCCCTAGTTCCACTACATCAAACCTCCAGCCCAGCCAGTGCTCTAACACCCACATATTAGCATTATTTTCACAGTCTGAACTAGTGTCTGGTGGAAAGAAATGGCGCTTGTCTATTAGTTACCAGAAATAATTACAGTATATTACGTTGGCCTTTTTTTTTAAAAATCTGCAAGCATAGTGGAAATCGTCTGGCAAGAAATATTTCAATTTTATAGCACAGCTCGGGCTGGACATGTTTTTACTGAATGTGCTGTCAGGAAATATTAATGGAATGGCGAAGTTTGGCAAAAAGAACTAATCTTAGCAGGTCTTCTGAGTAATCAATTCACAATTTGTAATCAATAATGCACATATAAGAGGCATCAGGATACCTTCCTAACTCGAAGACACAATGCAACGTCCAGTAAAGTGAACAGGCTTCCACTGATACCAAAAGACCTTCAAACAGAGCTGAAGGCCTTATATTGCAAGGTCATGAAATACTTCAGACATCAGTTGGTGGTAGGTATCTTATGGTTCCAGTTGCAAGCAAGGTCCCTCAGAATCAGGGAACCACAATATTGCTTTCTTCAATACGACTTTCCCGGGAAACGGCTTACCGTCTGCAGCTTCATCGCCTCCAAAGTTCTGCCTGTAGAACAGCATTAACTCGATGTTGTAGCACTTATAGATGGTCACGAGCAAAACAAACAGAAGCAGGATAGCTCCCAGTCCTCCAGCCAGCTCAATTTTGTAGATCAAGTCTAGAATAAGCAGCAAAAGACAGACAGGTTATGAGCCTTCCCGGCTTTAACTGCTCTAATTCACTGTGCTCTTGCACATACAAAGGTGCAACTACTCATTATGACTGTTATAAAAGTAAGGCTGCCTAATTTTTAGTTCATTTCCCATTATTTAACTTTACCCATTCACTTCTTCTACTGCCAGTTTAAAACTGCCATCCAGAATGCATTTGAGGCTATAATCATAATTCTTCTATGAGCGAATTATGCAGTGATTTTACACAGAGGACTAATCAATCTTTAATTAGCTTGCAGAATTTGACTCTATCTTCTGTCTTGGCACAGTATATCAAATACTGTATGTGGCATGTGAGAATAATTATATGAGATGTATTTCACCCTAATGTAGGAGACTTTCGTTCCCAAAACAATGCTAAACCATTTTATATTTACAAAGCCAACAGTTGACTTGAGTTGCTCTGAAAGCCAGGGCCTCAGCTGAGCTCATTTAAGTGCTGGCTTAACCTCTCAAGTGCCTAGACTTTAATGTTTAGGGGGCATATTCTTTAATGTCAAGTATTAACTTGCAGCAAGAAAGCAGGACTGTAGGTTATGCCGCTAAGTGCCGCTTTATTTTAGCTGAGCTGAATATTGAGATGCATTAGGTCAGGAGTTTTTCGGCTTTTCTTTAGCATGAACCATGGATGACATGTTAATGGGACCTAGACCAGGTTGCAAATTTTCCAGCGGAACCTTTTTTTCCTGTTAGAAAATGCTGATTTGACAAAATCAAACAGTTTTATGGGACTGTCTTGATCTTGCCAAATTTTTCAATGAAAAGTTCTTGAAGGTCCTTGTTTCAACATAACCATTTTGACATTAGCACTGCATATTTTAGTCTTGAGCATAATGCTGAAATTAGACGTTTTGACCACACTGAAAAGGAATTTGTTTTCAAAAAGTAGTTCAAATATTGCTGAAATGAAAACTTTGGGGAAATTTCAGCGTCTGTGGGGAGTTTCCGAGTTCTAATTGTTTGTTCCCGTGTGGGATGAAAAGAAATTTGAAACTCTTACATTTTCCCAAGGAATGACAGCTCGGTTGTAATGGGGACATTGTCTCCTAGAAACCATTTATAGTAATCAAAGGAACAATCTTCCCTGCTGCTGAAGCCACATGACATCCTTGTAACAACTGCTTGCATGGAAAAGTGGTATCAGAAAATTAATGGAGAATTTGAGATAAATATATTTTCCCTTTTGGAAAGGAAAATCAATCATTGTCTCTACTTTGTTCTTGACTTCACCTTCGTCTCCAATGAGTCTCGTGAAGGGTTTTAAGACTGTGCTCTTTACCTGACATAGCTGCAAGAATCATTGTGCTCTTTCAGGAATTTAGAGGTCTTTATTTGAAGGAAACCAAAACCAAACCCAAGCAACAATGAACGCTTGACTGGCTAAGCCACCGAGGCGCTTCCTCTCTCCCTGTGAATTACAGTCGCAATTTGAACTGAGAGAAGCAATGCTATTAACAGTTCCTAATGCACTGATCTGTGGCCATTGGCAGGATTTTCCTCTGTGGAGAGCTCCTGGCTGTTTAATCTTCCTCTTGGTCTGGTCCAAGACAGCCCAGATATGTGGATTTTCAAGGCCTGAGCATTTGCAGCCACTGAAGCAGAACATGCCTATCTATTTATCGATTATAGTGGGCATTGTGTCAGGAAAACTCAAATTTGACCGTAATCACGTCTAGTTTTTCACCTGCAGATCTCAAAGTGCTCTACAAAGAAAGTCAGTCGCATCATGCCCATTTCACAGATGGAGCATCCGAGGTGCAGAAATGTGGTGTCATCTGTTCAAAGTCACCCAGCAGACAGACCAGTGACAGCCAGGATCAACGTGGGGTGCCTGAGTCCCAGCCCTGTGTATTGTTTCAAATTGGCTCTCGTTAACAAATCCACCCATGATGATGTATCGATGCCCCTGGAGGTTCTGGCCATCGGGCCAAACTCTTCTCTCAGAAACAGCATAGAAAGTAGCACGCTTGGCATTGCTGTGCATTCCCATTGCATGCTATTCACAAGACAATCTGATGCCGTTAAGAACGGCAGCAACCCATATTAGTTACACAATCAGTGCAGGTATTTACTGCTGGGATCAATATTATCTGAAGAGCCATAAATCTTTATGTCATTCATGCCAATTTTGAATTAAAACAAAAGTAAATCTGTCATGCATTTTTAGGGTGAATTTTACCTTGCAATGCTTCCTGTGTCAATAAGAATCAGTCAGATGCCATCAACCTATTCCAAACATACAGCATCTCTGTTCTCCAGCAAGAAGTCATAGATGCCACAGAAATAATGGATGAGAAAGGTGTATTATACTAGCCAGTCATTATTCTTGAAAATGTAGGACTGTTTTTACACGGGATTTTGCAGTGCTACCTAACTTCCTACCTAACTTCAAAAGTCCAACCTAGGGAACTAGCTTGACCACAAAAAGTGGAGCTGTCTGGGAATTGTTTTCCAGAATAATATTTGAGAAAGATTTGGGGCAAAATTGAAGTTTTCTGCAAAAAACTACGTCAGCAGCCCCCACGCACCTTGTAGGCAGGAAGTGTAAGTGCCGAAGGCTTTTAGGAGGGCTGCCAAGACGGAGGGACACGTCCCCCTGCCTTTCCATTGTGCCGAGGCCCCAAACTGCGCATCGGTTGCAGGGCTGGACAGGCAGAGAACTAGGGCCATGGAGACAGATGGATAAAGACCTCCAGCTCCTTCTCTTCCCTCAGCTTCCAGTTGGAGAGGCGGGTGTCTGGCTCTTGGTCTCTCCGTCTCCCACATCTGAGCACATGTTAAGCATCTAGGCTTTGACCTCTGAATTGACAAGGACCTAACTCGTGGGTCATCTAAAATGTTCACACTAAATCCCTTTGCATGAAAAATGTCACCGGGTTAGGATTTTGTCGCAGTTCAGCACCAGATGACACTACGCGCATCCGTCATCTCTTTCATTCTTAGATTCATTTCAGTGCACCTATGTGCATTGCCACAGTCCTCATTAAATTATTCTCTTTTTGCAATTCACCCTCTTCAGACATAGGCCCTTCCAATACTGCTGCTTCGCCTTATGTGTTTAGCTCTTTTAATCTTTCCTCGTAAGTCAGCCCAACTCGCTCCCTGATCAGTTTGTTTTCCTCTCCTCTGAACTCTCTCCAGCTTGCAAGCATCTTTCTGCCGATCCAGCCTGGAGAATTAGGTAAGCGCTGGGCCAGAGTCTCACAACTGCCTCCATTGTTTGCTCTGGGCCCCGAACTCTCCACCTCTGCATACAGTGCATCTCAAAACCACATAGGAGGGTACAGCAATCCCTTTCTGTACTCTAAATTACTCACTTGGGCTGTTCCAGCCATGGCGGACCCGGCACCATGGGACCTATCTCCAAATCCAGTGCAGTTCAGGAGCTAATCTATAATCTATCAAAAACAAATCCACTCAGATAGGTTTTATTAGGACCAGACTCTGCCAGACCTACTCACGCTGAGTAGGGATTTTGTGCTTGCCTATTCATACCGAAGGGAACACCAGCAGCCAAAATGTCCGGCATTAGGAAGGATATCAGAATTCGGGCATTATGCTATTAGACCGAACACCCATAGTAAAGGGGAAAAGGCAGCAAGATTATGTCGTACTTAAGGAACTATTATTTGTAGCACTGACCTGGTTTAAACACAAAGGGGTCTATAAAAATCCAATCCACCTGCATTACAATCAATAGATTTCTTTGCAGGTAGGTACAACGTCAGACATAATATTTGTTCCCATTACGTGAAATCCACATTCTTGAAAGTGAGTGTTGAGCCAACATTGCTGCACTATTTCCTTTCATCTATAGACCTACCGTGTCTTTTCACTCAGGACGCTGATTGATTCGATTCAGCTTGTCAGGAGCTGTTATTTGTGTTCTAAGGTGTTCATTTTGTAGTGTACTTAGATACTTTTTGTCAGCCTATTTCAAATTCACCCAAAGGGGAATCTAAGTTATTTCTTTATTATTCACGGAGGAGGGAAGTTGTTGGCAGGTGGGTGAGGACTGAAAAAACACTCTGCCTCATACACTGCCAAAGAACAGGCAGCATGGAGGCAAACGCCGCATGGAAAATATTTTTTAAATGGTAACAAAGCAAGTCATAAAGAGTTTTCAAAGGATGTCAGAGAAGACAAATGTGGTTGTGAACAGACCAAGATCTTCCTGGGACACATCTGTGTCTGTGTGTGGTCGCATGTCCACATCTGAAGCAATCTCTGTACGTGTTTAATTTGTAAGCAAAGGTGCCGCGCTCTTTGCTGACAGTGTCCTAGATGGTCATCACTATGAAGCTTATTAAACTCTTCAGTGCCAAAATATTCTGGTTTTCCACATATGTAATATGGACATAATACCCATTTTCCGGATCTCCAAAAGTACCTACAGAAACTCAAGAATTAAGAGGGGTTGATCAATTAGGGGGGTTACAAAAAAAGAGGGTTGAAAGGGCTGGGTTTGAAAGCACTCAGGTGCGTGTCTCACCATCGGTACAGGCATGCCCTGAGACAGCACAGGGAATAAGAGCTGGACGACCATCATTAATACTGTCCATGCTCTGCCCATCCTGACAAGCAGATGGGATAAGACATAATTAGCTTAAGATGCAACAAGGACAATTCAGGTTAAATATTAGTTAGTACTTTGTAGATATGCAAACACTCAGACAATGGGACGGGCAGCAAGGGGTGCTGCAAGAATATCAGCAGTGCATGAGGCAAGGCCTGAAAATCAGCACCAGGATGTGAACTTCACCGAGGCGCAACTCCAACTTCTGTATTCAGCAGTGTTTCTTACATAATTTCACCGGCGTTCTGAAGCGTCGGCATTTTCTTGTTATAAATAAACTCGCTTTGTTATTCTAATATACCCAACACAGCAGAACATTTAACAATGTCAACAGAGATCTACTGATTATCCATCTCCTATTTATTGTGCTAAATAGACGGAAAAGGAGAATGTTTTTGCACTGTGGAGTTTAATCCTTTATAGTGATAACTACCGATTCTTTGAGCCAGGCTTGTGTTATGTCTTTATAATTGGTATTGGAAATATTCGTGAATGTACGTTTCTCATCACCAATGTGCGTCCCCTATTCGGAGAATGGTCTGTATCAATTTTTATAGTGTAAAGCACCATTTCTCAACCTGGGGGGGGGGGGGGAACATACCCCAAAAGTGGGTTGCAGGAATATATGAAAGGGTTGCAAACAAACTTTGAAAATGGATTCTCCTTTAGAGGAGAGAAACGTGGGAAGCCGTGGATTTTCCCGTGCAGGCTGGCAGTGTTCCAGCCTGCAAGGGGCTGCTCGTGGCCCCCCCTGCCCCACACGCTAGGGGGCTGGGGGCAACAGGTGGGGAGTGAGGGCACTGGGTCAGGACCGGCCATTGATGTTCGCAAATGGGTCCTGGTACAAACAAAGTTGAGAAAACCACTGGTGTAAAGTCTTTGCTTGCTGTCTGATTAATTTAGGTACTGATCGGGTAGACCACGGCACTTTTCCTACTCCATTCCTTAAATGGGAAATTACCTTTCTTCTCAGCCAGGTCTTAACTGACAATTTAACAGCTTTGGTTCCTGTTGAAATCCTGCATTTTAGATTTGCACAGATCCTAGCCATCACCCGACTTAAGAGAGGCTGCTGACACTAGCAGTATCAGAAGCAGTAGGATGTGTTACTGTTACATTTCTTGTGATGATAGCTTAGTCAAAATACAGGATATAATAAAAGACACGACTCATTTGGACAATTGAAAACCAGAACTCCTGACAACGGCATCTCTACTATTTCCAATCTTAAGTATAAGGAAACTCAGTGGGGCGGTAACTGTCCACATGCTACAGAAGCGTCTTTGCTCCTGTTCTGCTAAAAAGTTGTCATGTCTTTGATTAAAGTGTTCAGACTGAACGGTGAACATGCATAAAAGGAGAAATACATTACATTATAGGAAATGTACATTAATTATCCGATCATGTACCAACATGGAGTTTATGCCCCAAACTCTGTGGACGAGACTTGCTGCTGGTTTAAATGGTAAAGCCTTCATTCATTTTGGTGGAACTATTTACACTAGCCAAGAACCTCACCTCCAGAGCTGAACCATCTCAGCCTACTTCACTCAAGCTTTTAAAAAGCATTGCCTTTAATAGCAGATTTAAGCCATGATTTAAATTTACTTTGACTTCACTAAGTGCATACAGTAAAGGCCTGGCCCCAGTGGCACCAGTGCATGCTTTGTCACTGACTTCAAGGAAGCCTGACTTTCCCCTACACCACCCCATCGTGCATGGCGGTTACGGACAAATACCTTTTTTGCGCAGAAGAACGCTGGCGTGTTTATGCCCATTTCTGTTTTCTACGTGGCAGGTGTAATTAGCCAGATCCGCCTCCTCGACAGCATCAAAGATCAACATTAGTTGGACTTCTTTTTCTCCCAGATGTTCTTTGAGGAGTCTGAAAGGAAGAATAAAGTCCCCTCTTAGTTGTGCGACGGGGTCAGACTGTCCACGTGTGACACAATGCGATGGCCCTTCCACATGGACAGCATGGAGGAGACGTGGCAGAGCTGGCTACCTCTTGGGGGCAGAGGAATAGGCCTCTAGCCTATTTTTGAACTTTGGAAAAGTTTAACTTTTGGAAAATCAGCCTCAATTACTGTGCGTTTCTGCATTTCTTGGTTCTGACAGAAACTACTAAATGCTCCAAGAAAAGGCTGAACTTGCATCATTTCTGGACAAAAGAAAAATCTCCCAAGAAAACCTGTTCTGTGTGCAGACACCAACTTGTGCTTATGTTTCATCCATCTAAATCATCCTGTGTCTGGTGAATCAAGTCTAATTTCTCTATTAATATTCTATTGATATATTTTAAACTCAGGAATGTCTTCCTTCTCTGTTGGTAAACAATATGCTCAACAAATCTGGGTCTACAAATCACGCAGCAGGGAAAGGAATAAAGCAGCTAACAGAGAAGATATCGGGGGCATTAATCAGAAACACTTGGTGAGTTTGCAGGGTTTCCCAGGCTTAGATTTATTATAATCAGCAAATTTTCACACACTGTAAAAACAATCAAGACAGATCACAATTAGGATAAAACAAACCATTATTCTAAATGTATTTAAAACTGAAGCAAAACTACTCACTCCCTTATGTCTGGGAGATCAGCTAAAAAAGGGCTCTCTTAGGAAATGGAGATGCATTTGGCCTGAGCATTTTTGCTGCTAATTAAAATCTCAGCAAAATTAACTCTTTATAATGGGATCAGTCATGGAAACGATAACAGACATTATAGTGGAGCTGCACAAAGGCAGCAAATGCCAGGAAGCTCCTAATGGGGTTAGGCCTTTGCTTGCTTTTCATCAGCAGGACAGAGCTCATGACTAATTCCTTTAAACGCGTTATGGATTCAGGCAGAACATTAAAAGATGTGTACAGCTGCTAAGCTTTGGCATTTTGAACCAGACTTATGAATACATAGAGCCACACTTTCTGGGAAGAAAATAAGTGTAGTAATCTTAAGCTTTTAACCTAAAAAAAAGTCCAAACACGCAAAGACAGAATGGTACCTTGGCCCTTCTGCAGCCGGTGAGAACTCTGCATTGACTTCCCATGAATCATCTTGAGCAATGTGACTAAAACTGTACGAGCAAACTAAGCTAAAAAACAACAACAAAAAGCCCACCCCAACCCCCTAAAAACCCCTCTAAATAATTGTTTGGGCTTGATCCAAATGGATTTTTTTTAGTGAACTAAAAAACCCATAAAAAATAATTGGAAGTATTGTATTCAACCTGAATCATAGAATCATAGAAAATGAGGGTTGAAAAGAGACCTCAGGAGGTCATATCTAGTCCAACCCCTGATCAAGGGCAAGGCCATCCCCAACTATATCATCCCAGCCAGGGCTTTGTCTAGCTGGGCCTTAAAAACCTGCAAGGATGCAGATGCCCCCACCTCTCTAGGTAACCTGTTCCAGTGTTTCACCACCTTCCTAGTGAGAAAGTTTTTCCTAATATCTAACGTACGCTTCCCTTGCTGCAACTTGAGCCCATTGCTCCTTGTTCTGTCATCTGTCACCACTGAGACCAGTCCAGCTCCATCCTCTTTGTAACTCCCCTTCAGGGAGCTGAAGGCTGCTATTAAATCCCCCCTCAGTCTTCTCTTCTCCAGACTAAATAAGTCCAGTTCCCTCGGCCTCTCTTCAGAAGTCACGTCTCCCAGCCCCTGAACCATTTCCGTTGCCCTCCGCTGGACTCTCTCCAGTTTGTCCACATCCTTTCTGTAGCTGGGTGCCCAAAACTGAACACAGTACTACTCCACATGTGGCCTCCCCAGTGCTGAATAGAGGGGAATAATCTCTTCCCTCGATCTGCTGGCAATGTTCCTACTAGTGCAGCCCAGGATGCCATTAGGCTTCTTGGCAACAAGGGCACACTACTGGCTCATATTCCGCTTAGTGTCCACTGTAGCTCCCAGGTCTTTTTCTGCAGAGCTGCTGCCCAGCCAGTCAGACCCCAGCCTGTACCGGTGCATGGGATTGTACTATCCTAAGTGCAGGACTTTGCACTTGTCCTTGTTCAACTTCATGAGATTTCTTTTGGCCCAATGCTCCAATTTGTTGAGGTCTCTCTGAATCCTAGCTTTACCCTCCAGCACATCTACTACAAGCCCCAGCTTGGTGTCATCTGCCAACTTGCTGAGGGTGCACTCCATCCCATCTTCCAGATCATTAATGAAGATATTGAACAAAACTGGCCCCATGGCCGACCCCTGGGGCACTCCACTTGATACCAACTGCCAACTAGACGTCGAGCCATTGAGGCTGACAATCCAGCCAGCTTTGTATCCACCTTACAGTCCTTTCACCCAACCCATACTTCCTCAGCTTGCTTGCAAGAATGCTATGGGAAACCATATCAAAAGCCTTTCTAAAGTCAAGGTATACCAAGACCACTCTCCCTACAACCACAGAAGGCAATCAGGTTGGTCACACATGAAAATATTGTTCTGTGTTCTAGTTATTTAGCTCTTTTTTACCCCCATACACATATACACACATATATACACACACATACACATATACACACACATTTATTTATTTATTTATTTATTTAAAGAGCTCAATTTCAAAGCACAATATCTTCTATAATAAAAAGTCAAACTGTTTCATATGGAAATTTCCCAGCATTTTTTTTCAGTCTGACTTTGATTGGGTTTGTGAATAGTGCTGGTCCCCCACCTTGAATTTTTTGACAAATTTGCTATTCACTGGTGGTGGGTCTAAAAACGACAAGACAGTAGAGAAGTGAGTGTACACGCATGCAGGTCTCTGTGGAGAAGCCAGCTTTTAATTACTGCTTTTCCTTCAGAAGCGATCCTTGTTCATCCTGCTTTTTCTTGAGATTCCTGATCATGGGATATGTCCACAAATCTGTAGGCAGTATCTCAGCCTGTGTTGCACTGTGCACTCATCAGATGTAGCTAAGAATTTGGGCTGCTGTTTTTAAAAGTGCACATATCCTCTATTCCTTCCCTCAAAGAACTGTTAACAATACACCGCGAACAATGAAAGCGTACACACACACCTGCACATAAATACATCTCCAAATTGAAGCCACTGAACTAATAAGAGGTGTAGTGGGCTTCGTCGTTCAGTCCCTCTCATTCTTTATTCCACTGTGTTCCCCATTTTTTTTTTAACTTATAAATTGTCTGTTTAGATTTAAAGGTCCCGAGGAGAGGGCACAGTCTTCCTACTTGTCTTTAAAATACCTAGCGCATTATCTAAACAGCAGTAGCAATTTTGCTTTCTTACTTCGGTATCCTCCCTTGAATATAGGCTTCGCATCCTGGCTGAGCGTTTTGCACCCACTAATTGACTTGCGTGGGTGAAGAGACAGAGAGCTAGGTTAATCGGGAAGGGAAAATAAAGGTTCAATTGAAAATGTCTCCATTCAGACCTTCTCATGATTCTAGTAGGAGTTAAATTATTTCCATTTAAAAAAACTGAGAAGCTTCCCGTGAAGATGGGGGCGGGGGGCAGACACAAATATATATATTAAAGCAAGCACTAGAAAAGATTTGTAAACTGTTCCATGGCACTGTCTGAGGAAGGAAAAAAATAGCAACTGATAGGTGCTTTGAAAAGTAAGATTTATCACTGGAAATATTTCTCTGCTGTGGCAAAGGACTGGTATTGAAATTCACTGTGGACTCCTTTGATAATAAGATGCAATTCACAACTCGGCAGGCAGGCTAAAAGACTATTATTCCTCGTTTAATAGGACTGGTTCAATTTACATGACATTTTTATTACGGTTGTAGAAAACCCACCTGGTAAGCAGGACTCATCTCTTTTTTTCCCCTCTTTGCAGTCCTCTAACTTTTGGTGTGCTTCATTCAAGGGAGCACAGGTGTGGGTGATAGGAGAAGGCCCTTCTCACAGAGAAGGGATGTGATATCTTGATTTCCCTGCTGCAAAACAAACCAGTGGACCAAGCAAGTGGACCATTTCACAGCCCTCTAGATAAACCACCTCAGGACCTATTCTATAAATCTTACCCACACTGCACAGCAGTTGCTGATCCAACTACATCCATGGATTTGACTTTGGAAAACTCAGGGGCGCTCTCATGCTCTCAGAAAATAGCTCCAACTAATTCTCTTTCAATTAATAATAGTAATGGCAGGATTAGAGAGCTGAGATTTGTCCAGACGTTGCGTGCTTCTGTGTACAAAAATATCCCCTCAACAGCTACACTAAGTTCAATAAAAGACCCAAGGAGACTGAAAAAGCAAATTCAGATTATACTTGGAAAGCTCAGTAATATTCTTTTTGCCTTGTCGAAGCAAAGGGAAACAAAGTTGAAACTTTAGATAATTTGCAATGGAAAAAGACCTGGATATCCCTTTCATCTGATTATATCAGTGCCAAAACTGCTACAAGTTTCTCAGTATGAGCCGATACACATGCACGACACTGCACTAATGGTAAACATGGTAGAAAAAGCGTCAGACAGACAGGGTCTGCCATCGCTAATTAACTTCTAAAGATCAATAATCATCAGTTGGAAAAACATCAATAACTGACTGAGTGGAAGAGCTGGGCTGATCTCAGTGCTGCTGGAGTGCCGTACGGGGTAGTTTCAGATAAATGGAATCTGATCCATCTGATAGGGAGACCGCAGTTCTCACGATTAAGAAGTCAACATGTGCAAATAGCTCTTATGTGGCTGAAGTATTTATTTCCAAGTCTAAAAAAAAAAGGGGTGAGATGCAATACCCTAGAAAGCGGTGTTAAACCAGAGCAGAGTTCCTTTAATGTTGCAAATGGTGCATCAAAGAAGGACTATATGGCAAACCGTTAGATTCAGTGTTGAAAAGACTCATTTGAATTACTGTGGGTTCATAAATCCAGCTGTAAGAATTTTAGAGAAAAGTTAATTAAGGGCAAGAATGTGCAGTTGGAATAGAGACGACCAAATATGAACGCTACTTATTTCAACGTTGTTTCAAACTGAGGAGACGGCACATACGATCTGTGCTAAGGTCTCCGAAAAAGTTAAATGCCAGCCACCATGTCCCTTTTGTAGTTACAAAATGGGTAGCCGAGTTCTTAAATTGCAAATGCAGAGGAACAACGAATCCTCGAAGTTCAGTTGTGTTCAGTGCACTGTAAGTGGTTTTATGCTGCTTGGGCACGGCATTTAGTGAAGAGAAGCAGGGTGGAAATCTCTGGGAGGAAGCCATTTGTCTTTAGGATTAACATCGATAGTGAAAGTAATGTCCATGTCCCCAGAGCTGCCACGAGGTCCAGTTGTAGTGGACAGTATCATTACTGTTAGAAGCTAAAAACAACCCCCAGACTGTAGCAAAACCTCCAGGTTTTTTTTCCTTTAAAAAAAAACAAAAAACGTTCTGGCAACTTTCACTCCCTATACTTTAATTCTCTCTCTCACCTTAACCTTCCCCCAAGTATCCCAGGTACCCCAAGCACACACATACATACCATACCATCCAAGTTAGGAACTTACCTATGTGTAGGTGGGTTGTATGTGTGTGAACTGGTGAGTGTGTGTGTGTGTGTGTATATATATGTGTGTGTATATATATATATATATATATATATATATATATCATTGTGTTCATGAGATACAAATTAGTGATCTGTGTATGTGTACTGAGTGTGCAGGTCTTGACAATTGATTTTTGTCTAATTTTTAGTGTGTAGTGTGTATGAGCTTGAATTGGTGATAGGTATGCATGTGCCTAGGCTGGTCTGGATGTGTATGTGCCTGAGCTGGTAGTGTGTGTGTGTGTGTGTGTGTGTGTGTGTGTGTGTGTGTGTGTGTGTGTGTATGCACCTAATTGATTGGTGTGTTTGTATATGTGCAATTGTGTTACACCCTCTTGTCTAACAGCTCAATATTGAGATCCTGAGAGTTGGCCTGACCCCACAGGGCAACAAGACCATACAAAGGCATGTCTAGAGTAGCCTGGGGAATTTGGTGACATATCCTCAGGTACATGGAGACCCGCTGTGTCTTTAGCATTTATTCAGAAGTAAGTAGGTGGATGAGCTCATGTCGCGCTGGTTCCAAATCATCCATCACTTTTTAGACAAGGAAATCATTTTCAGTTCAAATTAAAACCCTGTTAACCATTCCCTTTTGGGACATGCCATTTTCTTAAGAGCAAAGGGAATTCCCCAAAGCGTACCTGGCTTCGCCTTCTCTAATGTGACCTTCGAGTTCTTCGATGAATTTTTCTCCTTTCATCCAGTAGATCACGGGGCGTGATTCTCCACTGAATCCAAAGAAAGCTTTGCAGGGAACGGTAAGTGGGTTACCTGAAGATAAGATACAGAAAGTTGGAAAGACCAATTAGTATGCTTGTTGATGAAAAAGAAACACTGTGAAAACTCCATTTTGTAAGATTCCCCGCCCCAAAAATAAGAGAAAATAGTTTTGAGATCTGGGAAGAAAGAAATGCATGGCTTACAATATAAAAATCCAATATATAATTCTTGAACTATTTATCATGTAAACCTTCCCAGGATATCATGTGAATAATGAGATGGCAACCAATGGAAATGATGGTAATGGGAAGCAATGTCAAACATTTTTCTAGGAGGCCGGTTCCCTGGGCTCCAACCCAAGGATCAGACCATACGGTGAGGCAGCAGGAACGTCACTAAGCCTTTGGACGTCTGTCCACCTACCTGTAAAATGGGCCCTTTGCCTCCCAAATCCTATGGGAGTTTAATTAATTTGTTAGGAACGGTCATGAAGTAGTTAAAGGTCCTTGAATAAAAAGTTATTTCAAAGTGCAATGAACAGTAGTAATGTTCATATTGTAGGACTGGAATACGATTGAAACTCAAATGACTGATCAACTAAGAGCAAATAATCTTCTTACTGTTTTCCAAACTACAGGAAAGAAACAGAGATAGTAACTAAGCTGACTTTTCCCTGCAAGAAATCAGCATGTAGATAAATTTTGTTTGGATAGGACTTTTGCTATGTTTGCTAGTCAAAGGGATTATTCAGGGCTTGATTTACCAGGCCAGATGGCTGTCTGCCTCTAGGAGAAAGGGAAAAAAAAGAACACCAAGCCGACAAATGTAGGAGATCCTTGCCCATTCCCTGACTATGTAAATATAGCTGCTGGAGCAATTTCTATTTGCATGTATCGCCCCAGCACAGCTGGCTCGTGTTGCTAAAAACTCTCTGGCAGTAACTATCTTTGCAAAGGAGGAAGATAGGCAACAGAAGCCTCATCTGATGGCAGCAGGATGACTCCCACTGATTTCAATAGGAGTTGGAGCAAGCTTGGAGAGTCCAGAAAATGGACTGCTGTATATTTAGATGAATTATATACCCAGGCCCTCTAGGATGAGGCAGTTCTTATGCTGAAATAGGATGGGCTTACATTTTCAGAAACACCTTGTTAGTGCCCAGCTGGAGATGCCTCAAAGGACCCTGATTTCAAGAACACAAACTGCTCCTTTGTGCTATTGAAGAACCAGGTTCTCTTAGATCATTTCAAAATCGCTAGTCAATCTGAAATGGTAGGATCTGGTGTGGAAAAGGAAGTTTTAAACCTTGAGCTTGAATAAAACAAGGGGCATCTCTAGACACCAGTGAGAGAAAAAAGGAAAAGGAAACCAATCTTTCATGAAAACTGTTGGTCTTCCCTCTGAACACTGCTATTATTGCGGTTATAAACGGCACATGCTGATCCCTTCCGATTATACAGGCAGATACATAGGCTGGATAGCTACATGCATGTGCATACCCCTACAATGCAAATTCATGCCATAACAAAGATCAATGCTGTATCGATAAATGAATAGTCAGACAATGTATATCCAAATATATCACTTGCTGAAACACAGTATCATGGGACATGGTTCCATCAGATTGACTGAACTATTCTCCGTGTTCACACAGGAACCAATTCTGTGTGGTCCTGAGTGGCTGCCATTGATGGGAGTGAGAATTTGGCCTATTTACATGTTGCATGTGCTCTGTGCGGTGACTGCCAGGTGTGAGCTCTTCTTGTGCTATTTACCTCCAAGCCAAGATGCATGTCTATTAAAATACCTGTTAGTGATTCCTAGCATGTGGTTGTTCTGTCCATGCTTGACTTTAATGGAAAAAGACAATTATAGCAATGCAAAACAGGAAAAGTATACATGTGGCCTATTGAAAATGGAAGTATATAGCCTTTATTTGGCACATCATGCTGGGCACTAAGTAGTACAGAAAAAAAAAAAACAGATTGCAGAATTTTCTTTTTTTGTTCAAACCAGCAGACTTCTGCCACAACAAAAGAAAAACAAAAAATCTTCTGAAATGATGTCTGCGGTTTCTGCAAATATCCTGAAGTGCTTCACTGGGTTGGAAGAAATAAAAAACATGTCTGTAAAAAAAAAAAAAAAAAAAAAAAAAAGGAAAACTGAAAAATAAAATAGCTGTGGGTACAGCAGCTTGTGCATGTTTAACATGCATAATATATGCATATGGAGTAGACATTCTTTACCTGGACAGATTATAGAGTCTGAATTTGCAAGGTACAGCTGAATTTCACAGCTTTGCTACATGACAAAACAAAGAAGGACAAACATTTCTCATGAATGGCAGAGTCTGGTTCAGAAAAGAAGCAGCACCTGTGAACTGCATTCAATTAACAGCATCCGGAGGGCCATACCAGATCAAACCAGCATGCCATCTAATCTAGCATCCTGTCTTTGATGCTGATAGCATCAGATGTTTCAGAAGAGGTACAAGTGAACTCACTCGATGGAACAACTTACCTTTCCCAGCATTAACAAATCTATATAAGAGGAGACAAATACACACAGACACACACACACATGTGTATGTGTGTGTATATATCTATCTATATAGATAGATATATCTATATATCGATATATGTCTCTATATATATTGATATATAGATATAGTGAGGAAATACATTCTGCAAGCTTGTATTCATTCAGTGGTTCTCCACACTTAGGCAAAAATCTATTTGGCAGGCCTGTGCAGTATTTCATACACCTTTGTGCCCACAGGGAGTAATTCTGCTTTTATTCTGCTGGGGGTCTCTAGGTGCTATCACTCTCAGGATTCTGCTCTGCTGTCCTAGCTAAACTCTTACAGCCCTCTATTAGAAAATAATGCAGTAAAAAGAAGTCTTTATAAGAAGAACAACATGGAAACCCTGGTTTCTGGCATGCTCTAAAGGGTTCTTGGTGTCTGGTTTTAAGCCTTGTTGCTATATGTCAGGGCCTGGAGTATATGAGTTTTAGGACTCTTTGGGCCAGTGGTTGCCTAAATGGTCTGAGACGGTTCTTATGTTCCCAAACCCTAGTGACAGAGTGAGGTTATTCACTGTTGATAGAAAGGTGACTGCAGATCTATTGGCCTTCTGGAAAATGTAACCAACTTCTTTCTAGAAGAAAGATATGTTTCATAGCAGTCCACATCATCTACCGTTGCTGGATCAGGAGATATCATGATCTACAAGTACCCCGCTACAGTGTTATGTACTGAGCTACAATTCTCAGACAGCCGGATAAAGTGAACACACATTTTACGACTCTTGCGATGCATGCAGGTCAGTGTCCAGTACTATTCACAAAGCAGTTCGTACTATGTTTTACACAAAAAGTTGAAGCTTTAAATACCGTGTTATTAAAACATCTCCTTAAGTAAAAACATCACAAAGTTCAAAAAAAAAAAAAAAAAAAGGTAGTATCCTGTAACTGTCTCAGCTGTAAATGATGTTCATGTTAATCAGATCAACTTTTCATTTTTGTTATATATTTTGTTTCAAACACAGGGAATAATTAGCTAATGAATCAACATTTAATGGAATATTTTAAGTAGCAACAAGGAAAGAGAGTAGGAAAAACAGTAGACATCATTAGTTCTGCTCTTTTGTTGGGGTCACCTTGCTACATTAAAGCCTCAGCTTCCAAACAGAAGTTTCTTCTTCAGCACCCCCTCGCCCCCCCACACGCACTGTCAATCAGACATGCTTGTTGAAAACTCCCAGCTGATAAGACACAACCGCTGGCAATAGGAAGGACCGTTGCAGATAAATCTTATTAGGAATTTTCCTACCACCATTTTCACAATGAATTTACACAAATTCTTTCATGCATTTTAACATTTCCTCTTGCACTTATTTGGTTTGAACCAGAAGATAATTGGAATGAAAAACAATTAGCCAAATCCCATGGATCTTTACCGAAGCAAAAATCTGAAGGATTTCAGGCGCTGTCTTGCCTATGGACTAGGAGTGATCTTCCAACAGAATTCAGCCCTGCAGGTTTTTGAACCTGCTTGTTCCCGGTTTGACATACTATGGACCCAAAGTCTATTGTGTGCTGCCTTAAGTGCGACCCCTGGCAAACATCAACCAGATGATGCTTAAAACAACCATAAGAGTTTGATCCTTTAAAATTGAGACGTTAGCAGGGCTAGATGAATGCCATGGAGATTAGTACGCATACAGATGATAGGTTCTGACCCATGCCCGTGTAATCTTTCAGATGGTCTATTAAGAAACCTTGATATCTCTACATTTTTCTTTATTACCACGTATTATTGTAGAGTCTTTTCCACCACTTTGCACTGGGTTGGCACTTGCACTCATAGACAACTCACACTCTTTCCTGGCTAACTTCTGTTCATGACCTTTTCCTGCAATGGACAGGACTGATCTCTCTTTCAAGGACTATGGGTTTGCTTGTTTTTTCCTGTCTTTCTCCTTTTTTGAGGATCACATGAGCATATACCAAGCTAACAAATTCTAGCTACTGCAAGGACAAGACATTGCCTCTCTTGACCTTTGCCTGTAGGCTTCAGGAGTTTGTTCCTAGAGTGCTTTTTAACTGTGTCTGTGGGAGGGGTCAGACAATCTTCTGGATCCTTTTGGACCAAAATTGTCTGCAGTGGGTTGGACCTGATGGAGGTCCTTCCTAGTCCTGTGTTTCTCTGCCTAAAATACCTCATCCAAAGGTGACTAACATCAGTGAGGCTCTTTCTTATTCTCATCTGGTTAAAAACTCAGAAGTTATAAACACTAGGTTTTCCAAATTCTGCAATATTCATTCTATTCCATGCATCAGATATGACACTGGACGTGACTGCTACTGCAGCTTCTCAGAAGTGGAGGCTGCCAACCAGTCCAAGCACAACCCTATTGTCATTGGCTCAATAAACTGACTGGTCAGAAGAATACGAGTATGTAACCATGCCACCACTGACTCCTTTCCAGTCTCTCTCATTTTCTGATTGACTGTTTGCAGCGGGAAGGGCTATCAAGGGTGCCTGGGTTCAAGTCTGGGGTCTGTGAAATGTGTAATGACAGCTCCTTTAAATCACAACTCCAGTCTGCTTTGCTTCTATTTACTGACCCCTAGCACAGAAATAATAACACTTGGTTCACATATGTTTCAAGAAGCTTAATCGAGTACTGTAATCAGTCCTTTGTGATGGCCGAATTAAATGTGTATGTATGGGCTGCTTCTTTAATATCTGCAGAAAAGGGTAGGGCTCTGCCTCCCCCTGCAAGCTAAGTAACCCTACTGCAATACCACACACAAGCAAAAAGATGAGAACCCTAGATATAGCAAAAGGAGATAGGCCATGCACAGGGCTAAGGATGCTGAAAAAGCAGTCTACATTTCTTTGGATGCCAGTGGGTGAGATGCTAGTTGTTCTCTAAGTCCTGGTACTTAGAGAGCTCTGTGATGACAGCTCAGTTGCCATTTGTATGGACTATTGCAAGCCAACAATCAATAAGCACCTGAGCCTTTCCCTGACAAGGCCTGTCATGTGTGCTGTCCCTGGAGAGGTGCTTTACAAGCAAATAAACTTGATTTAAAGATGGGTAGGGAGGGCAAGTTTCCTTCAGCAATCGTGCGACGTGGCTGTTTGCACAGTGCCTAATATCACAACAAACTGAGGCAGCTGAAATGACAAAATCGTGCTTTGGCCCCGAGTCAGCAGAAGAGCTGTGGAAGTTCACACACTGCTCTCTGCACCTGCACCTGTTTTGCAGGAAACTTGCTTTGGCTGGAAAACCGTGTTTTCCCCATGAAATCCACAGGTGCTTCCTTGGTAGACCATGTAGATGCATCATGAACCCCTACTCCTTAGGCATGAAAACCCCTGCAGAAACAAAGCAGAGCTTTTCAAAGAGGTTAGCTGGCCTGGGAAATAGCATCCCCGTCTACCCTGCTTGGAAATGCATATGCCACTCCAGGCATGTTCTTGGCCAAGAATCACGTACTGGTTGGCTGCACAGAACGGGTCTCTGGCATACCTGCGCTCAGGCTCATCTGCTTCCTTGGCATGTTTCCTTCTCACAAGGTGTTAGAGTAAAGGTGCCAAACGAGCTACCAGGGAGAAGGCGGAAGAGGACAGCCTGCAAAATGCAGAAAGGGGATACCTTGCCTTGTGACAGGCAGTGTCAAGTTAATTTGGTCTGCTTCACTACCTGGCTTTGCATCTGAAGACACAGGAGGCCATTCATATGATGGACTAACACCTTTACCTGGTATCTCTTCCCCTGCTGTCTGTCAGGAAAGGAAGCTGTGCACATGGAGGAGAGGCATGTGCCACTGCAGAATCACTGTCATTCCAGGTCTCTGTCACTGCTTAGGTCTTTAGCAAGCCACAATTTATAGTGATGCAAATGTGATAGTTGCCAATGAGCGTCTCCCTCAGCTGACGTGTGATATTCTGTTGCCTACTGTATGTCCATTGCTCGAACATGTAATTAAAGATGGAGGAGGTGAAAGTCGGGTTCTTGAGCGTGCATCCACAGCAATACTTTCGAGCTTGCCTCCAGGACTGCCTCTGCCTCTCCGAGTTGCGAGATCTGAGAGACAGGCCCAGCGTGCTACTGCCTTGTCCCCGACCACCTCTTTTATTTCTGCAACTTGTTTTAAAAATGCATGGCACCAGCCAAAAAGAGACTGATTGAAATTCCTCTGGCAAGGTGTGCCGAACTGTATGCAGCCCTGAAGTAAGCAACGTAGTTTCTTCAGAAGGACACGCTGGATAAGGAGAGACGTGAGACAGACCTCTCGCCTCCAATTTATCCACAGTGCCAATGCTGAGGGCAACAACAACCTTAATTCACAAAAAACCCATCTCTGCGTGGTGGGATATCTTGCATTTGCAAAGAATGCCTTACAAGGGCATTCTTTGACAATCAGCAAGGACAGACAGCATCCAGGGACATGCCGGCATGTAGTCGGGGTCCTCGAAACACTGGGATAATTCTGGTAGCGCTGGAAACATTGAGCCACAGGAGCTCAGGGAGCCCTGGCAACACGTGGAGATGCTGAATTGCTGCTGAACAGCAACCCCAACGATAGCAGAGGTTTTACGCTAGAGGTCAGTCTTGCAATCCAAGTCCAGCCCTCTGAGTTTGAGAGTCTGAAAATAAATAAATAAAGCCCAGGCATACTGTGCCAAATGTTTCGTTAAAGTAGGTTGTCTCTTTGCTCATTAAGTTTACAAGGTTGCATTTAAAAGGTATCAGTTAATCAAAGATTTAGGTAGGCTCCCTCTGCTGAGCTATGCATATTTATTAGGACTGAACAAACAGCATCATCCCGGTTAAAGAAAGGGCTTCGGTACTCTTGCTGCTCTTGCTCAGCACTCTCCTTCTCCCCGTGTCCCCGATGCATTTCACAGGCCAGATGCTAACTGGTGCTTAGCACTGATCCCAGTGGAACACGCATGCAAGTGGCCAGCAGTCAGCACGACAGAGGTGATATCTTTTATTAGACCAACTAGATAGCTGCAAAAAAAATCTTGAACTATCTAGTTGGTCTAATAAAAGATATCGCCTCGACCACATTGACTGCTTTTGCTTTTAGACCAACAGGGCTACAACCGTTACCTCTGCAAGTGGTGGTCAGTACCTTTTAGGACTGGTCTTGGGCGGTTAATCGTCATCAGTTTGATTTAAAAACTGACACTTCACCCCTGCTGCAGGACTAACGTGATGAATCCTGCATGCAAGCTGGGAGCTAGGGCAGAGGAAGCCAGGCATCCTGGAGAAGAGAATAACTGATCCCACAAGAGTGCCGGCACAGGGTACTCTGCTCCTGCCTTCAGACATTCAGCACAAGCCCGTTCAGCAGGCATCGGTGCCAGTGTGCACACCCTCACGTGGCATCCGGATGCACCGCCAAGGCATAAGACTCAGGTAATTAAAGCCTTGTTCAGGAAAATGAGCAATTAGAATAAAAATCGGTCCGTGTCAGGGTTGGGATGAAGGTGGGTGTTATTTTGCTGTATCAGATCCTTTTCCTTCCCCACGTCCATCCCTTTCCTTTTCCACCTGCCCACCCCCACCACCACACACACATGATTTTCTGCCTGCTTTCTTCACTCCCTGCTCCCACTGTCAGTTTTCACTTGCTTCCCATGCTGCTTGATACTCTCATCGATTCACTGACTGTCAGGGGCTGCAAGGGACCTTGTAGATCAGCGGGTCTAGCCCCCCTCGGCTTTCACCCCTTCTTTTCTCCTGCTTTCCTCATCCTCCCCGTCCAGTACCCCATCAGGTCTTCCCTGGTGCCCCCCAATATTTTCTTTCCCTTCCTTTTCTCCTTCTCTTCCCTGTCACAGCACCGTCTAGGATCAGTGGATGCTAGGACCAGGAAATCCATCTCGTCCAACCACGCCATAAGCCACATCTTCATCAGATCCACTTCACCCCACGCTGTATCCAGACTCCCCCCACTTCCCTTCCTGCCTTCTAGCTACTCTTTTTCTTTCTTCTGTTTCAAGCCCTTCCTCTCTTCACTTCTGCCTCCAGCAGACCGAAGATCGCATTGCCGGTGCCGGGATTGTCGGAAGGCAGCAGCTCCTCCTTTTCCATCTCCAATACAATACACTCCCTCCCTGGCACAGACCAAGAGATAGTGCCTGCAGCAGAACAGCACCTTAAGCACCCATCCCCACCGTGCAAATTGCTTCACAACACACATAGGCAAAAGCAGATTCAGAGGCAGTTGCAAAAAATACATCAACCCCTCCCTCTTTTCTTTCCTCAACCATTCCCCAGAGTAAACTGATCAAAGGGACTGGGGTTTGTTGGCTGTAGCAAGACTGACAATGTTTTAGTGCTAATTCCTGCAGGCGGGGACTCCCCATGCTTTTCTTTTTTTTGCTTAATTGATTATTTTGCAGAAGAAAATCCTAGCCGCGGGCTAAATCCTGCCCTCTCCCTGCCCCTCATTCAGGCAAAGATCTTCTGGAAGCAGAGGGCAGCTTGGCCTGAGTGAGCCTGGGCCTGAGCAAGACTCATTGCATGCTGGGAAGGTGAAACACAGCTGTGTTAAAAAAAAAAAAGAGAGAAGACCACCATATAAAAGCCTCTTGGTGCGATTTTCAAAAGGCCGACCTGCTGCCACACACAACTGCGGTGAGACTTCATTTCAACGGGAGTACAGCTGGATCAAGTGCTAATGAAAATCACACCCCTGTACGCTCAAAACTCTTAGCTCCGGCCGCCGGTAGATCTCTGCCCAGGAGATGATCCTAAAAAAGTTTCCCCCGGTATTTATATAACAAAAGGCTGTCTCGTTACTGAAAGCATTTTAACCAAATTGGTAAATGAAGAGATCCACTCTCCAGAGCATTACTGATTGCGCTCTCAAAACCGTTTTTGAGTGAAAGAAAATTAACTAGCGTCCAGCCATTTAAAGTCAGCCAAACTACACTTAAAAAAAAATAAAAATACATGCATAGATTATTCCACTGTGGGATTCTCACGTTTCCCAAATGTTACGAAGAAAGAATCTAAAGGCCACCAAAATTAGTCTGGGCTTTAAGAACAGCATGTCTTAGCTGCTACTAATGGTGTTTTGGCAGCTGTGCTGATGTGTGTGAAAAAGCTGCTGCAGTACATGACATGAGGTAACTTCACTTCCATGAGATTTCTTCCACTAAAGCAATTGCTTGGCAATATGAAAAGGCCCAAGGAAGGATTCAGAGAAGACAAAAGGAAAAAATCTTGTGCTTATCCTGCTCTGACCTCTGCCTACACCTTAGGACGCTGCTTCTGGTTTCTTCATTTGTTTTACACTTACTTCTTATGTCCTAAAACACCAGCACACATGTGGCTGCCAGATCTACACACGTGCAAGAGCCTCATCAACTGTAGGAAACAGGTGTCGGGTGCAGACAGAAGCCATCTTTGTCTCATGATCAGCCCCTTGAAAGTGCTCCACAGCTGCGCCCTGACAGAAGTGCATGGCTGTAGAGCGCTTTACAAGTGCCCACTTGTGGGACAAATTCATCCTTGTATAATGAGAGATCAGATGAAGGTGCTCTGAAGCGGAGTGCCTTCATTAACTTTGTCCCTGCCAGGGAGCAGAGCAGGGCTTCATCAGGCCAGCCCTGTCCCTGGTGCCATCTTCAGGATGGGAGAGGGGGAAGGGAAGGAAGGAAACTCCATCTGGGGTTTGCCCAGCCTGCGCTCCAATCAACCCACCCCATCCTCCAGCACAGGCTGGGCAAACCCCAGACGGAGCCTCCCCTCCCATCCTGAAGACAGCACTGGAGCTGGGGGGAAGGAAGTGGGGCTAGAGGAGAGCTAGGCAGATAGTCAGCCTCTCTCCACTGGATCAGCTCCAAAGTGGCAATTGCCCCGTGCCCCCGATCCAGCATAGAATATCTGTTGGGTTGGGGGGGAGGGTGGGTTGCTATAGCTTGTGGCACTTTCTGTGAAGTGCCATGAGTTACAGCAGGGAGCTGCACGTTTATCAGCGTCCAAAGAGTCTAGATGGGTTGGAGGTGAGATTACTGGACACTTAAAAATTTGCTGATACTCCGTATAGGCTTCACCCACTCAGTGTAAACGATGGTCGTAGCAAACAAGGGTCATCTTGCAGGGAATGCTGCTTGTCAGCCTGGTCACTGACAAGGGCTCTTCCAAGAAGACAAAAAAACACCCTAGAGGCCAACATGGTGCTGCAAAAAAGGGTCCAATCTTCTAACTTTCATTGGGAAAAGGATCAATCAAAACCGGAAGTGCACCGATACATTGGTCCCATATCAGATTGGCAGAGATATAAGGAAAATTGACTACATCAGCAATTGTCTTTTTTTGGGTGATGTGGCTGATAATGTCACCAATAAATGCCCCGTGCATACCCACAGTCTCAGCACAGCACACAGGCAGCCACGAGTGCAGCCCAGCAGCGTGGACAGCAGCTGGGTCTGGCTGGAAAGTCTCTTGTGAGGGAAGAGGCGAGGAGGCGCAGATTGAAGCCCCCCCTGGTGAGGGAGTGGGGCTGGGGTTGCACAGTTGGGGCAGAGCATGAGATGGAGCTGTGAACAGCTCATCTCAGGGGTGTGGGGAGGGCAGGGGGTGGCTCCCACTGCTGCACAGACCCTGGGAGGCATGGAGGGTGTATGTCCCCAGATCTGCATGCAGGGCGAGGGCAGGCTGCCACGGTGGGCTGAGGCCGGGGTGGCACTGGACTCTTCCCAGTGGGGATGGGCCATGCTGTGCTTGGGGCAGGCAATGGCAGCGCTGCTATGGGGGAGCTACAGTGAATTTTGGGGTGGCTGAAGCCCCCCCCCCCATTTTCCCCCCTCCCAGTGCTTCTGTGGCCCGCCCTGAACACAGCCTGGCCCAGCCCTGCTGAGGACAGCCCAGCACCGCCCTGGTCCCAGCCCACAGCAGCAGCCTGTCCTTGCCCCACGTGCAGATCTGGGGCCATACACCCCCCATGCCCTCCTGGGGTGTGTGTAGTAGCTGGAGCCAGCCCCACCCCCCCATATGCCACGGACAAGCCACTCGCAGCTCTGGCCTGTGCTCTGTCCAGGCTGTGCAGCCCCTGCCCCTGTCCCTGCCCCAGCCCCAGTCCCACCCCTCCTCACTGCGAGGGCCTCCTCCTGCCCCTTCTCCCACAACAAACTTATCAGCTGGACGCTGCTCTCCAAGCTGCCTGGCTGCTTAGTGGCAATCGGATCGGTATCAGCTGACATGGCTTTTTCAAAATCGGCCATTGGTAGCGGCCCAAAAAATCTCTATCGGTGCACCCCTAATTAGAACAAAATCTTCTAGAGTAAAATGTTCCCACATGCAACTGAATTATGTAGGATCCTAAATCATATTTCAAGAGAGACATTGGGGAAGATTTCTTAGAGGCCTTGAATCATTTAAGAGCCCAAGTATCATAGAAAATCGATAGGACTCAAACTCCTTCACTTCTTAGGATTTTAAAGTATTCTTTCAGCTAACGATGCAGGTAGGGGCTTAGGCCCCTGACTCCTGGTCTGGTCACATGACACATGACATTGTAATTTACATTGGTGTTGTTCATTGATAAAATTTATATCAGGCCCCACAGCAAACAGATGAGCTAGCGTCTGGGGTACGTGCAGTTGGCTTATTTACAGGAGTTTTCTCCAAAGGGGCAGAAGAGCAAGCAATAGACTGTCTCTAGTAAAGAGCAAATTCCTGGATGGACACACAGCATTTCCAGTGTAACATCTCACACCACTGCAGTTTTATATCTGATTTTCAGGTATGGCGAAAATGGTGCATTTTCACCACTTCCACCCACTGTTGGTGGGTCAGGACATATTTAAGCCCCGTGCTGCCCAGGACTTACTGATGCTGCAGCATGGACAAGTCCTTGATGTCTGTGTCCTTTGAAGATCGCTCAATCTGTTGTTAACAATAAGGCCAGTATCAACTTAAGAGGCATTTCACCAGGGCTGAGACGCAAGTTGTTATTTTTTATTCCATTTGTCTAAAGGAAACTGTTTCTGGCAACCGGCAAAGCAGAGGAGAAGCGCCTGGATTTCAAGCTGTAACTAGCTGTCACAAAGACGTTCAGAACAGGACTGCTTCTCACTTTCATCTTCATTTGAGCCTCCCATGATCAGATGCTTACATCAAAAGGTAACCCTGCACGTGGATGGACATGTTTGCTTCTGTGGGAGTGACATACCATGATGGGCCACAGATTTCTGATCTTCTTCTGTGCTATCAACATTTGACCCAAAGCTGGAATTTCTCTCATTAATCACCCACTGCCATGGGCAAGGCCTTCGATAATGACCAGATCAGTGGAAGAAACACAGACGTTTGCCTTGGCAATAATTTGCCAACTGCTTGCTGCCTTTTATTACAAGGACATTTTCTGCTCTTTGCCCCTCTCTGTGTTATACTCCAGTCCAGACCACTCCTTTGATCTGTCTACGGTTCAGAGCAGGAATTTCAGTCTTATAGAGACATCCCTATTCACCCTTCCAAGAGCAGGCAAAAAGGAGGAACTATATGCATTCTTGCGGCCCTCGGCAAAATGCTTTGTGAAAGAGCGCCAGTCAAAGAGCAGGTAAAACAGTGTATCCGAGGTCCCTTTGTGCACGCCTGTCACTTGCACAATTAAGCTGTCAGGACAGCAGCTTGCATCTCAGTGGGTACAGGAGGTCTGTGTCATGCTACACTTCGTGGCCAAATCAGCCCAAGGATCAGAACAAAAGGTTATGGGGCCGCAGCATGAACTGGGGTGAGCGAGCAGGGAACGAGATGAACTGTCTCGCTTTTCCAGCCGGGCATGGGTGAGGCCTGCATGCTGATCCAGCAGCAAAATCACAGAGCCCCTTTCCCCCATGCTTGGGGCTGGCACGTCTTTTTGCCATCTAAATAAGTGGCAGCATATAACTGTTTTGTGCCAGGAGCAGAGAGGAAGGCGATTGTGTGACTCAGTTTTTTGTTATTTTGCATTTCGGCGCAATGCAAACACATTTGCATAAATACATCAGGTAATGTATTTATGTAAATACATTTACATTTTCTTCTTTGAGAGGATGAAATAGAGATCTGTCGGCGCTTTTTTTTTTCACTAGTGTGCTCATGCTTTTTATGTAGGAAATTCAAGTTATGGGTATCTGTTTTTTCTGGGGAAGGGAGGGGTCTCAGAATGAGATCGTCTACCTGCATTCACGTGGATAAGACGACTGCTATTTGGCCTTCTGCATTCACAAGTTTCACTTTGCTATGCAGAGCGTATGTACAAGGTTGCTAAGGAAACCGGCTTCACGATAAAACAGACTCTTCAGAAATTATACTAACCTCTCTCAACTTTTGGTGCTTAATGATTTTTAAACAGGCAGCCGACCAAGCTACCAGCTCCAAATAAAGTCGGCTTATAAGGCACCCCTCTCTTATCTGGGACGGACAAAACAGGTTTCCGAGTGGATACAACCTGGCGTTCGTGTTGTGAATGTTATCTAGAGATAAAGAAGACAAGGCTACTGGAGAAGCGCAGGCTCAGGGTAACTTGGTGGCAGCCTGTAAGTATATAAGGGGTGTGCATCAGGATCTGGGGGAACACCTCTTCACCACAGCACCCCAAGGGAAGACAAGGTCCAGCGGTCACAAACTCCTGCAAGACCATTTTAGGCTAGACATAAGGAAAAACTTCTTTACTGTCCGAGCCCCCAAGGCCTGGAACAGACTCCCCACAGAGGTGGTGCAAGCATCTACTCTGGAGACTTTCAAGAAACATTTGAATGCTCACCTTGCTGGGATCCTATTACCCTAGCTGACTTCCTGCCCCTGGGGCAGGGGGCTGGACCTGATGATCTTACAAGGTCCCTTCCAGGCCGAATGTCTATGCAATCTATGAATTTAACATACATTAGGCTTGCAAGAGTCAGGCTAGTAGTTGTTTTGTACTGAAGGGTTAACAGTGAGCCTAGTATGTTGTGCTCCCTGAACAGGACGGAAGCGACTTCCATCCCACTGACTTCATTTGGAGTCTATAGTATCTCAAGACAGGAGCGAAGGACTGTAAAAATGCTACTTCATATAACCTGGTTCAAAAAACCACCGATCTTTCTGTGTTGTCAGCCAAATAGCTCCTCCTCACTCCTGCTAATTCAGTACCGAGTTGCAAAAGCTCCACATCCCCAGTGAGTCTGCTGGAAACAAGGTCTGTAGGTCACACCCCATCCACAGAAGCATCTGCAGTTTCTGCACTGCAGAAGGTATTTTGTCATTTTGCCAGCCTGTAAAACTAGACAACAGGGTCCTTCCAGCACTCCCAACACCAACAGTAGCTACTGACATGTGCTTATGTGCAAATGAGTTCAGTGCAATGTAACATTGTGCTTAAAATTCAGCACGTGCTTAAATGCTTTGCAGAATGTGGTCAGCTTTACTCACGTTTCATAGAAGTATGTATGTAAGTGCCATGGTGAGTCAAGGCCACGGGGATTATTCATTCCAGTTGGCATCCGTTTAAAAAACAAACAAACCCAACAACGATGACACAGATTGACCTTCTTGCCAAGCTTGCTCCAGTATATAATTTCCTCTAACATTTAACTTGAATTTACAGATAGAGTCCGAGAATAAAAATATAAAACTGAGTTCAATAAATGCAACCTGTGTTTTGCTCATCAAGCAGATCAATATTGTATTTCAGTCAGCAAGTAAACAATTTACAGGGAAATCTAATCTAATCTAATCTGTCCAAAGGAAAGGAAACAGTGTTTTATTTGTCCTTCTTATTGTAAACAAAACCAAGCCATGATCTAAAACCTGAATAGTATTAAGGTAGAAATATTGGGGGGAGGGAAGGTCAATCATATAAAAAATTCAGGGAAAAGGTGATGATTTCTCTTTAGCTTTTAATCTTGGAAAACAATACCAGTTACTCCTCTTACGTAGTCAAGAGGTGAGACCTACACACAGCAGGCATGCGAACACGTTCGGAGAAAATAAAGATGCACCAAGCAAAGAGCCGTGAGAAATTAGCAAAATGCAAACAACTTTCAAGGGTTTCAACTATTCCTTTCTCAAGAGATATTGTGACATCCCATTGCACTCAGTGACTGGAGCCATAATCTATCAGCTCAGGTAAGTGTCATGTTGAAAATGACCTTGGTTATTCTTTGACAGATGTGATTTACTGAAGTCAATAGTCTAATTGCCCTAAACCTATTAGTGGGAAGACTCCAGTTTACTCTAAGTCTCTTGCCTTGCGCTCAGTTGATAAAACTCACATTAGCCACACATTAAATGCAATTTCAGTCACATGGGGCTCTGATCGTCCAGAATTTTGCTTGGTGAGTGCCAAATCATGGAGGCTTTGTGATTCAGAATTACCTGAGCCCTGCACCATCACTTTTATTGGAACTGCTGGACGTAGCTAAGCCAGCCTTGAAATGCCGTGATAATTTACCTGCCCAAGCACAAAATCCATTCGCTCACCCTTGTCATCATCATGTTGTTGATCGATGATAATGAAAAAAAGACAAGCCCTTATGGATTGCCCAAGCAGCATTCTGCAAAGAGGACTCTGCCAACCCCCTCCAATTCCCAATGACTTGCAAAAAGATTCGAGATGCGCGTCCCACACCAGATGGCCATGGGGAGGAACAGCTATTCCTAATGACAGCAGGGAAATCTTCCCAGGATTGTGAGACCCCCTGACTGATAGACTGAGAAGATGGATGTTGCTGCAATGACTGACAATGGCCTTCCAATGATCACAGCAGAAAATCTTTGAAGAGGGATAAAGCTCGTCTCAGACACCTTTCCCTCAGCCATACTCACAAGGCTGAGGGCTGCAAGAAGATAGTGCAGAGCCTGTATGAGGGTCCCTCACCATAGAGGGACTTCTCCAGAGGCCAGATCAGCTGGCTTTCCGTTCTCTGTGGACCTATAAGGCAGAACAAATGAACCAAAACGTGGTATCAGGCTCATAGAATAAAGAGACAAAGGGGTGTGCGAAATGGGCCCTATTTGATTCAGATTCAGCCTGAATCAGGGCAATGATTTGGTTCCTTGATGTGGATCTCTGTCCCCGATTCAATTTGGGTGAATCTGAATCTGAAGATTCAATGCTGATTTGGAGAATCAGAGATTCGGACATAGACAAATGTTTTTTCTACATACCTCGAGGTACCAAGCATGGCCTGTGAATGCTGCAATGCTGGGGCAGATGGAGTGTCCCACAGGAGTGTGGGGGGACTCCCCCATGTGCTCAGTGGCAAAGCCAGAAGTGGACCGGAAGTACTTCTGGTCCACTTCTGGGTCCGCCGGGCAGCACGCTGGGCCCCCCCTGCCCCGCCTACCGTGTCCCCCTGGCTCAGCAATTGGCTGCAGGGGGACCCTGGGTGCCCACCTAGACCCAGGAGGCGCCAGTCACCACGCCAGGGGGAGTGTGGGGGGGCCCCCCAGCGCACTCTGTGGCGGACCCAGAAGTGGACTGGAAATGCTTCTGGTCCACTTCCAGGTCTGCTGCTGAGCATGCTGGGGACCCCCCCTGCACTGCTGTGGGACACTCCATGCACCCCAGCATCACAGCATTCATTAGCTGCCTGCTACCTAGAGGTATGTAGAAAAAAACATTTAAAGCTGTGTGTAACTGGGAACTCTAGCCCTGTTACTAAGAGACAGGGTGGTCCCTTTAAATCAAGCACCTTCCAGTCACAGCCGGGCAGTGAAGTAGGGGTTAAGGCTCAAGCCCTGCTAGCTGGTCAGGTGACAAGAAGAGGAAAGCCAGGATCCTACAAATGGCAAGTGGAGAAGGCCAGAGGGGCGGGGGGAGGATGAATCCCAATGGCCATGGTGCTGCAGCCACAGTCTCCGTTGGAAGACTACGCCATGCTGTGAGCCAGAAGCATGATCATCTAAAGTAGGTAGGCATGTTGCCTCTCTCAGTTCTGTATTATCATTTTTCCATTATATGGCCATAGAAGCCTATGTTTTGTGTTGCATGCTAAGACTGGTGGTTTGGATGAGGTTATTTGGGGAAGGAGGAGGCTTCATTGGGGGGCCCACTGCAGGGTGGGGATCCCAGCGCCAGAGAGGGCACAGTATTTGGGGGTGAACTGACCCCAGTGCTAGAGAGGGCGCAGGAGCCCAAGTGAGTTTTTTTGAGAGCTAGAGCCTTGAAGTCAAACCCTGATTAGTGGGGTTTTGACTGAGAGGCCTAGCTAGAGAGAGAAGGGGTAGGCCTACAGTGGCTGAGACCCCAACATAAAGAGGAATTTACAAATACCATCTGCAAGGCTTGGGCTGTGGTGTAGGGGAGGAACGGAGCTGCAGATAGTGCCCCCTGGCATCGGGGCATAAAATGGGCAGCCTCCCACTTAATTAACACCAATTACTTAACAACAAGGCGTGGCAGGAGAGGTGGGCGGTTTGCCCAGAACAGGTGGGTGGGGCCACCAGTAGATAGACCCTGAGCACGCCCCCTGTTATACTGTGTCTATGTCTGAATCGCTGAATCTCTCTGAATTGATTTGGAGGGTTCTGATTTGATTCGAAGAGATTAAAGGGTCTTCTGATTTGATTCGGATTTGGAGATTAAGTCACAGAATCGGGCTGAATCTCCGCCGAATCGAATCAGGGACTGAAGCTTTGAATAGCCTTAAAGAGTGGGTCTTTACTATTACTGAGGAACACAACAGTAGCCCCTAACACGAGCGTGAAAAAAATGATGAGCATGCAAACATGGGTGACTAATCAGGTAGACAATCTGTATAAGCGTTAGTTTAGCTTTGAGGTTTAATTCAGTTTGGATTATTCCACATCCTGCGACAAAAAAGTCTGCACCCCTCAAGAATCACACACTGAGTTAATTTGGCTGTGAAGAGACTTAAAAGAAAAGAGCTGTGAATTAAATATATAGAGGGAAGTAATATTCTTCTCTTGCGGAGAACTCAGAGTGAACTCTTGTTCTGTTTGGTGAATACAGGGCAGACTTCTGAGGATGTTGTCAGAACTCATAACTTGCCAAAATGATAATTAAATCTAGAGGGCAAGGGCATGGCAACATTTTCCTGAGAGATGGGGAGAACTTAAAAGCATGGATGGGGTAATCAGTAGTGTTAGGCAATGTCAGAGGTGGCATGAGGTGATCTGCCGACTGGTGCTTATATCAGTTTAAGTCAACCCTTTATTCTAGTGTGCTGGAATAAAAGGGCAGAAACTAAAGCATAGTACAAAAGTACTTTGCACATAAAGCTGGCTCCAAAGAGAGAATGACTTTGATGTTAGACTTTTCAGGGGCCTTAAAAGGCCCCAGGTAGCATTTTGCCCATGGTGTTATTTGGATATAAGATAGTTCCTGCTCAGGAGCCAAGAGAAGAATCTTACAGAACCCATCCTCGAAGAGAAAAGTCTTGCCCTCTTTTCTCTGCTTATCTCTTTTCCTGGTTGTAATAGTGTTGAGAAAGGAATTAAGTCGCTCTCTGCAAGGGCTAATATGAAACCACGGGCACTTCAGTATCAAGGTTGTTATTTGAGCAGTTTTTAGTACCAGACTCTGCAATGCAGCCTTTACTCCACTGTTATTCAAAAAGGGCTGCAGGAGTTATTCCTCAGTCCCTCGTGGCACTATCGACACCCTCAGCGGTTCAATGCAGACCCAGGTAATTGTGATAATGTGGAAGTGTGACAGGCTAATCGTACTAACAGTAAGTGGCAGGACTGCGGTGCCGGCCTGCGCAGAGGGATGCATGTCAGCTCTACAGATGTTAAGCAACTCCCTGGGGTAAGGACTGATCTATGGCGAGGCCAGCATCCCCAGCCACAAGCTGGCCTTTTTGCGCACATCTCTTTGAACGTATTTCAAGCTGACGTTGCCCATTTTCCCCAGGAGGCTTTAGGGAATAGACATGCAAAAAGATGCAGAATAGGGGAGGGTTTCAAGATTCAAAAACACCATACAACGAGCACTATTAAACTGTCAGCATGTACCCACCATGATGTCTAGTCACAAATAGTGTTTGTTCCCTCCTGAACTGAGAGGGAACGAGACGGCAGCTGCTCTGGTGCTAATTGAGGGGAGCTGTCAACTCACTCGCAGCACTTGGGGTCGGAGGGGAACCTCACCCTAGCTTATGGCTTCTCCTGCCTGGTACAATGCGAAGCTCAGGAGAGGTTAGGAAAACACCTTCTTCTTGGAAAGTCACTTTCCACGCTATCGCATTCAGGGTTCAGCTTATCCGAGCTGATTCCCTTCACGTCTGCTGAAAACATCGTCATTTCTCCTGCTGATTCCTTCTTCCCAGGACCAAGACTTGGAGAAAACCCCTAATTTTTGGCAACTGATCTGAGTGTGGCAGGAGTCACTTTGACTGAACTTGAATCTTGGATCTTTACTCAGGGATCGGCCTTTCTAAAGTCTGAATCTACAGGACCCGCCCCGACCTGAGCTATGGTAGATCACAAGCTTCTGTTTTGGGGTAAGGCTGACTAAGGGTGATCAATTCTTGGGATTTTACACAGAGTTGGAAAAATGTGGCTGTCTGTGTTGCCTCTGCCACTTTTCAGCTTAGTAATTCTCCACCTGGTGGTCGCCTATGCTGGAGGGAGCTGTGGCAGCACAAGATGCTTGAAAAATCTTTCCCACAGTGGAGAAGTCCAGCTGTGGGCAAGGCTGACCGGGAGGAGGTGTTTGGGCCAGCCAGACAGTGAGCAGATTCACTGATTCACCAGAATTACTGTGAGCCTCCTATCAAGAGTCAAGGAGCTGGTGCAAAGTTCATAGAAGTTGGTGTCCCTTAAAAAATGCCCTTGCTCCCTGCTCCAGACAGGGAAATAGTGGATCCCCTGCTCTAAATCACCTGCCCTTTGGCATCTCCCCTACCTGTTACAGTGTGTACAGAAGTGCCCCATTCATGTTTTACAATGCTGTAATTTAGAGCACTTTATAGCACTATAAATTACAGCACTCTTACACATGACAGAAGTGCAGTGTTTGGTTAGGGGAGCCCTCCACTGTCCAGGCTAGGAGGCAAGGCATGCTCAGCAGTCTCCTGGGGCTTTTCCATTGGTCAGAAATTTGACCAGTGTGCAGAGGTTATTTAAAGCATTGTAGGTTGCTAAAGTGCTGTAAAATACAGCACTTCAGATTTAATACCTCATTTAACAAGGGTTAATTTAAAGTGCTGTACCCATTTTTAAAGTGCTGTAAAGCCAAGCATTTCTGTTAAGTCATGGCAATAAAGCCCTTTAAATGGTTGAAAAAAACCCCAACGTCTGTACACACCCTTAGTGGTGAATAGCTGTAATGGCAGCCTACTGTCATAAGACAACAAGAACTGCCACTTAGTCAGACCATAGGTGCATCTTGCCTGGTAGCCTGTGTCACACAGGGGCAGAGAGTGGATACTGAAAGGGAGAGCGAACTGGGCATGATCAGGGTTTCCCCACACTGTTGCTCTCTCAGTTGCAGCCTCCAGGATTGTGGGTCTACGAAGTTCTGGTTCACAGGCTGTATCCCTAACTCCCAGGCTCAATATTTACTGATGCTCCTTTCCTCCAAGAATCTGTCTGGTCCCCTTTTGAATCTGGCTAAACCAGGGGCAGGCAATTATTTTTCATGGAGGGCCGCTTACTGAGTTTTGGCAAGCTATCGAGGGCCGCATGAAAGGCAACCAGGGGCAGATAAGTATTAATTTTCTAAATTTTTTAGGGGCCCTGTGGGCTGGATATAATGGCCTAGTGGGCTGCATCTCTCCCCTGGGCTACACTGTCAGCTTGCACAACATCTGGTGGCAATGAGGTCCACCTCTGACTACACACTGTGTGAAAAAGAGCTTCTTTTTATTGCTTTTAAACTTGCTGCCTACTAGTTTCATGCTGTGACCCGTAGTTCTTGTATTGCGAGAAGTAAGAAATAATAAATCCCTATTTACTTTCTCTTTGCCATTTAGTATTTTGTCAACTCTGATCATATTCCCCCTCAAGCTTCTCTTTGCTAAACTGAGTAGACCTAGCCTCTTTAGTCTTTCCTCATATAATAGCCCCTTCATACCACTCATCATCCTTATGGCCCTTCTCTACAACTTCTCTAGCTCTTCTGTATCCTTGTTGAGGTGTAGGGACCAGAACGGTCCCGCAGAAGATAAACAGCTTTTCCGTCTGCTCTGAATCCTGGTGAAACGTATATGAATGTTCAAAACCACTTCTGTAAATATCCAGGCCCTGTACCCTACTGAGCGGGGTTTAGATTGAGCAAATCAGATTGGTGGGAGCAGAAATAATTGGATTCTCATCTCATGGGGTGCAGTATCCTTTGCTGCTGCAGGAAGGTGTATTTTGCATTTCTCTGTCCCAACAGGAGTGACAGTAGTGAGCATCTGTTGCCCGAGGACAGAATAAATCACAGATCGTCCCTTCATGCATCAGAGTGTCCTGAATACTGAACAAGTTTGTAGGGGTTTTCAAATAAGCATCTACAGATAAAATGAGCCCTGATGCTATTCCCAAAACTCAGGCTAAATCAGCCAAGTGGGCACTTTCATGCTGCTTGCCTCTCCATTGTACAAATCTACTTTCAAAATTATTTCCATGCAGCAATGGAAGTTGCTATCGCCCGTCTGCTTTCTTCATTTCATTGCGGAGTTTCTCCCAACTTTATAACAAGCAGACAAGGAGGTACAACTGCTCTGCTTTGCTCACCCCTAGGCTATTAGCTCACAGCAGCATATACCGTTCTATGGGACTGGATGACCGATATGTTTATACCTGTGCCACTGACCTTTGCCCAAGTGAAACAAGGAGCAGAGAGTTAAGGTAGACCCCTATACTGGGGGAACTTTGTCCAGTACTCCCTAGAGCAGTGGTTTTCAACCTGTGGACCCCTGGGGGTCCACAGACCATGTCAAAGGGGTCCATGGAAGATGTCCATGATGAATCAGAAGGATGTGAATACCCACATGTACAATTCAAAGGGGTCCGCGCCTCCATTTGAAATTTCCAAAGGGGTCCACAAATGAAAAATGGTTAAACCACCTGCCTAGACTTATCTCTGAAGGAAGAATTGTAGTCAAATGTACACTGGTTTAAGTGACACGGGTGTAAGTGCCATGTGTCTGCAGTTTAACACAAGGCAGCCTTTGCTAAATGCAAAGGGACAATTCCCAGCAACTTCCACCGAGCGGTAAATGACTCTGATAGCAGCTTATGCTCTGCTACCTAGGATAAGCAGCTCTTCTGTTGGCTCCGATGCCCAGTGTTCACAACCAATGGAAATGACACCGCAGGAAACTTCCAGGTCCTGTGCCTACTAACGGGACTTACTTTGAGATGTACCAGAACGGTGGGAATAGACTTCAGTGGCAAATGTTAATTCTGCTTCCCTAAAGGGCGTTTTAGAAGGAGAGCTCAGAGTAGGTGAGGACTAGCATGCACTCGTGCCAGTTTAGAAATGTGACCTCAGTGCAATGCCAACACATAATGGGCATATATAGATGTGCTCTGGGAGGCGCTTTACTTAGTGCAACTCTGAAAGCCCTGCTTATTTAAACCACCCAGAGTGTCACATGTATCAGCATCCCCGCTCCGAAACATGGCAACGGGGCGCTTTGAACTAAAACTCATCAAACCAGATTTAAAGTGCCCTGCAACCATTTTCCAGTGTGGAGATGCTGGAGATACATGTGACACTGGAGAGCGATAATTACCATGCTCCAGCAGACTCGATTAATCGCTGTAATTACACTGCATCAGAGCAGCCTCCCTGCAAGGGTACAGGAGCCTGATGTGTCTAACAAACAGATCTGAATGGTATCTAGGCTAGGAGCCCACTGCAGGTGAACGCTTCTGATTAGGATGCAAATGACTGCCACTTAAATAAAGGTGTGTGCATGCTCACTATGCAGCCCCCAAGAACCACCTTCCTCGGTAAGGATCAAACTGTTAAATTTCTATTCACAAGGTGAGAAGGGCAATCTGTCTGGGATCTGTTTCTAGCTAACTACTGAAGTAGTCTCATCCTTCTTTCAATAGTGCAGGTGTTGGTTTTAATGGAGGCCAAAGTTCTTGGAACAAGCCAACAGGGGAGGGCTCTGTTCAGCTGCTGGAGAAAGGTTGTTGCAAAGTGTGCTTTCAAAGAGGAAAAATGAAGCATAGCCAGGGTGGCGTGCCAGTGAAAAATGCAGACATATGTCCATTAGCACACATTCCCTCTTGGCATTCTGGCTACAATGCAAAACCTCACACTGGACACCTGAACATCATTACCTACTATATTCTTTTTATATCGGGGTGACAACGATACATCCCACAGGCCAGATCCGGCCCATGGAGCCCTGCAAGCTGGCCTGTGGGTCTCAGACCAACCCCGCACAACACGTGTGGCTCATGCCGGCACCCGTGCTGCACACAGCACAGGGACCTACGATGCTGTGTGTTCCTGCTCACTCAGAAAAGTGAACTATAATAAAACCATATTACATGAGCTCGTTTGCAGAGGACTGCCCACGGGTTACTTGAGTGCTTAAGTTGAATTGAAACCATGCACAGGGGTGAATTCCACTCAAAGATTTTACTGAGAAGAAATACCTCCCCAGCAGAACTGGAATGTAACCTTAAAAGAAAGGGAAAGATTGTGCATGGCCTCCATGGTTTAAATCTCTCTCCCTTTTTCTAAACAGAGATCAGGACCAAGCCCTCTCACCTCAAATCACAGAGCCGTTGGTAGTCTGGAATAGAGGGCTCTGGCTCGCTGCTGAAACTGCTTCATGTGGCATACAGTATTAAAAAATTCATTGGGTCAGAGCGAGAGGGAGAACAACTTCACGGTCCGGAGGTGAGGCCATTCCCTGGAGAGCTGGGACACCATTTCTGCTTCAATTAATATTTAACTATTCTCTCGGCTTTCTATAAAATAAAGAACACCTTCCCCAGCATGTCCTACAGCTTATGGTGTTGGGCAGTCTCCTGGCACCCAAGAAATCTTGATTAAAAAATTCTTCTCTGGATCAAGCAGAGCAGGCATATGAACCTAGGTCTCCTACATCCCAAGAGAGATCCCATTCCCTAATCACTGGACTACAGGCTAGAGGGGGACTGGCACCTCCTCGTCACAGATTTTGTGAACGGCATCCAAGTTCCTTTGGCAATTGGATTTTCCTTTTTAAAGCACCTCAAAATGAAATGGTTCATTCTGAGTCAAGGAAAAAAGATTTGTTAGACCCCAAATTATGATTATTTTCTTTACAATTTGACATTCCCTATACATTCTGGTTCTGGGGTGAGTAGAAACAATTTTGTCCCCAGTTCAGTCACCAAACTGAGAAGTTCATTCCACGTAGCCCACCTTTCGTGGTAGGGAATGTATCTGACTTTGACCATTTCAGTATAGTTTGCACATCTTTAAGGAGCAAATTTTCCAAAGAACAGACTCACTTCCGCATACTGAGCACAAGAACAGATCTGAATAGTTGTGATTAGAAGCGACAGATGCAGAATTACATGGTTCGACACTGGCAGTTTGCTTTGCAGGTGCAGAAATGTGGAGGCAAATATTATCCCAACACTGGCCCCTCCCAGCTTCAGAAGCAGTCAGCAGTCTCCCAAGTGACTACCTGGAAAGAGGAAGAGGTCTTTCCTCCATCCCCTAAACACACTGATTTCACACTAGAAATGCATCCATTTCCTTTGCTTTACAGCACCAGCACTCCAGAGATGCTAACTTGGTCTTTTTTGTGGTGTCTAAAGATGATCCTGTCTACTACTCCTCCTTTCCCAGACTCCTGTCAAAACACACTAGATACAAATTTCCTTTCTCCACATCACAAATCACCAACATCACCTTGTCATTTCGATTTTTCACACATTTTCTTTTCTCCTGCCCTATATCTCAGTGAAGTCTCGTCTCTACAGCTCATTGCCATCGGCGACTAATGTTGAACAAAGCGCTCTCAATTTCAAATGTAATGAAAAAGGAAAATCAGTAACACAAAAGAGAAAATTAACTACGGAAACCACTTTCACAGGGCTGGTCAGGTTCTTTAGGTTCATCTAGTGAACCTGAATTAGAGGCGTGTTCTTGTTCCCCCTCCTTTGTTCTTCATTGTCACCGCAGTCTGCTCCAACAAAAGGAGGAAAGAAAGTTAGTTGGGTGGGGCGGAGGGGGTGCCAAGCTGAGAACGGCACTTCTACCTCTGAACGCACCAAGGACTCACTGTGTACATCTTAAAAAGGAAGGGTGTACTACAGGGTTTTGAATCTTAGTTCTGATGTGGGGGGACCAGATTGGGGTATTTTTCTTTTTCAAATGGGGTTGCAATTCCAAGTGTCATTTTGTGCCATCTTATTTCTTTAAGAGAAGTTAAAAATGGCTTATAAAAAGCAACCGCTTTCTCTTGTGGGACATACAGTCAACCCGTTGTTTTATGCAAACTTCTTGAGGTCCACACATCTGTCATGGGGGACCTTTGCTTTTCAAATTTCTGTTCAAATATTTGAAGAGTGTCTCAACAGACAGTCTGAGTTTTTGTGTGCAAGCAGTTCTGGAGGGTGGTTACTGGAGAAGACTTCAGGAAAGATTTGCCTATTTTGCAGAAGAGTGTGGAAAACAGATTTTGTGAGGCAAGGACTGGCATTTTCAGTCTTGAAGAGGATAGACTTCAGGCATATTGTAACACTGTCTAACTGCAGTTTGTAAAAGAAAGCATGGATCAAGTATTCTTGTTTAGCAGTGACTGAAAAATGAGAATAATTAATCGCTAAATAAGTAGGAAAGGAGCCAAGAGGTACCTGGAAACATTTAGGGCTAGTGGACAAGTTACTGTGAGATGAACAGTGGTTTTACCACCGATCAGCTACTCCATGGTAGATGCCTGTATAGGCACGCCTATTCCAGGGTAAATGAAAACTCACCCATGGTACTTTGCCCCGGGTAATTATTTCAAAGTAGCTGACCTGATGTAAGGCCCTGGCCTTGGTTATTGTGTGCTGACTTGTCACGTGAAGTTAACAAAAACTGCATCATTCTGAGAAAACTTAACGAAGGGAATGAGCTGCCCCCGGTGATTATGCACCCATCAGTACTGGAGAGATGTCTTGCCATAAAGGTGTGGGGAGGTGAGGTAGAGGAAATGTCTCTTCTAAACCAAAAGGGCACCTATACATGTGCTCTGGGGTGTGGAAGAGGGCATTTTAATTAAAGCGGCTCTTGGCAGCTGCTCTAATTAAAGTGCCTGCTGTGTCTCCCGTAGCCAGCATTCTGCATTTCAAAATGGTGGCACGGGCTCTTTAACTAAAGGTCGTTTGACAGGCTTTGGTTAAAATGGCCCTGCTGCCATTTTGAAACACGGGGATGCTGAATACCTGAGATGCTGCAGCACGCTGGAGCATCAAGATGAGAACGTTCCAGCAGACTCAATTAACCAATGAATCGAGTCTGCTCTGACGCCTTGTAATCAGAACGCATCGGAGCACGTGTAAATGTGCCCAAAGACCGTGACTTGTCTAACACAGACACACAGGAATATTAGGTCCTTCCTGCCACCTTTGCATGGTCAATCCATGTGGACGAGGTGCTCTTCCTACTCCCCCCTGCACGTTGGCACCCCCCCGCCCCTTTCAGGAGGTGGAACTTTTGTTGGCGTGGACTCCAGCGGCAATGAAGAACAAAGAAACAGGGGGAATGAGCTCTGGTTGAGCTCTTGTTCTACCCATGCAGTGAGCTACAGCAAAACAGCAGAAAGCGTAGCAATGTGCTACTGGGTGCAACTGGGAGCAATTTCCATCTCCTTTCGAGCTCTGTGAAAGCAAGGCACAACTTATGACCCCGTGAACCATGTTTCCTCCCATGGTCTGCCGCCGGACTGGCAAAATGATGTGCCACACCCTACCTCTATTCCTAGGCAACTATCAATCCTGCCCCAAAACATGACGTGATTAACATACCAGCATTTAGAGAATCCCTGCACCTTTCAATGATTTCTTTTAGGAACTGATCTTGGCAATCCTACCTATATTTTGACATTAGAAAGGGAAACTGTATAATAAAAATCTGATTCAGGATAGTACCCAAAGAGTCCATAACACATGTTTGAAGATTACTTACAGAGATCAGTAAAACTTTCAAGTCCATGTTAGTCTTAGGCAGTGGTTTGAACTAATATTTTGCATACAAGCCTTCTTAGCCCTATAGAGGCAGGAGTTTAGAGGTGCATGGTGGGTGTGTCAGCCTGTTGTCCACTTGTGGCCCAATCCAGTACTTCTTACACCCCGAAGAGCACTAGGAGGGAGGGTAGGGTGAAGGTGGTGGATTAGTAGAGGTCTACCTAACTCGAGGAGGCAGTCAGCCAATTTTGTGGGGAGATCACAGGACTGGCCACCATATTCATGGGCTGATTGCAGTGGGCTCCCCTCCATGCCTCTGACTGGCTAAGGCCCCCCGTGGCCCAGCCTCTTGCCATTGACCTGTCTGTCATATGGACCTGCTGCTCACTGCTGATTCATTGTGAGGGCGGTGAATCGTGATTTGGGTAGGGCTATATGACATGCAGCCCTCTCAGCCAATCAGTGGCAAGGGGTGGAGGGACGTGGCAGCCATCTTGTGCTTCCTTTCATATGGGCAGCTTTCCCTCTTCCCTTTGCCCCAGCATGCTGTGCAGTGTGGACTAATGGAGTCGGCTTTTTATTTTAAGTCAGTTTCCTTTCTTTTCTTTACGGTTTTTGTGGACGTTGTCCGCTTTTGCAGGCAATGCCGGATTTCCGCAAAATCTGTGAAGTCATGATTTCTGTAGGTCTCTCCTTATTGGACAGTCTTTTGAATAACTAGAATTGCAGGGCATGCAAATGGGTGTTAATGGACAATTCTGCACATCTGAAAACAGATAAATGTGACTGACATACTGAAGTGCTTTGTGAAGAAACCGTTTTACCAAGAGGGCAAGTGGCTGCCATTACCACGACAATATTTATCAAGAGCAGTCACGCTCTGCAGTCCTCAGCTCAGTCTGGCAAGTCCTTACACAGGTGCTCATGTCTGAACACTTGAGTAATCCCACTGATTTCAAGTTATGCACCTATGTAAGTGTGTGCCGTGCAGGGATCAGACACCACGGGCATCTTACATATGCAAGCGCTGAAGCACTAGGTGCTTTGAAAATAATCAAAAATGAATGCCCACTCAATTAATCGAGTTTGCTCCAAAGCGGTGGGTCTCTGGTGCATTGCAGGACAGAAAAGTATGTGTATAAATGCCCCGTGATTTCATGGGCAGTATCAAGTAACTGCCAGAGATTCAGTTACAGGTTTTGCCACTAAATACACAGTTTGAACTTTGTAGCTGTGACCAGTCAAACTACTGAAAGTAAAATATGATTTCACAAGTATTTATACTCGCAATGCTTGAGCACTCAAATGGGCTGGAAATAACGATCAGGCAGAAATTGGCTCTAGAGTGCTAATGAATATCCACTGGAATTTTCTTTTACTGGGCTCTAGAGATAACTGTTGTAAAGACCAACTAATCTAGCGACTGCCAGAGTGTGGCAGCTGGTAGTTATACACAATGACTTCACAAATATTGTCTTCTGGTTGTGCTCAGTAGAACTAATGTAATGTGATACTTGAGTAATCCCATAGCTTCAGACAGGAGAGTCGCTCACTCACAATGCCTAGGGGAAGGCGACTGCCTCCCTGTGGGTATGCTATGAGTAGTAACCAAAATGAGAAACAGTTGGCTTAGAAAAAGACAAATCAGTAAGTTATTATCTCTCTTAGTGTTTTTTAAAATAATAAACAGGGACCTATTTAATTCACGGATTTAACGGAAACCCAGAAATCTGGGATTGTCTGCAAAATCCTCAAAATCAATAACAAAAACTTAAGAAAAATAAAATGCTGGCTCCCTAGTGGGAGCCAGTGGTCCTCACTGCGGGAAGGGAAGGTGCCAGCTGGCAGGGTTGCACGAAGGGCAGCAGACAAGATGGTAACTGCTCCCTTGTCTCTCCTCCCCCCATGGGATCTTTGCACCAATCATTGCCAAGGGGCGGGGCAATATTAAGAGCAGCAAGCAATCAAGGGGGCAGCCACCCCCCCGTCTCTTCTCCCCCCAGGGGCCTCTCCACCAATCAGCCCCGAGGGGTGGGACCTCCAAGAAATGCCCACAAAGTAGACTCTATGTGCCGTGAGTAGACTGCCAGAAACACTATGTCTCACCCCAATTTAAGTAGGCCCCTAATAATAAAACAGGAGCTGAACTTTCCACTGGCTAAATGACCAATGATTAGTTGGGGTGCAAGCACATCTGATGTCCATGTCAGTTGACTTGATTATAGTAGGTTAACCTGATCTTGGCACGACTTCTCATTTCCTCTAAATAATACTCGGAAGCTTGGCTTTTGCTGAATACTTCCCAGTTCTGTATTTCAAAAGCTTGTTTGATTCACTGTGATAAGAACCAGACAGAAGTGCTGAGAGAGCTGTGCTAGAATTCGGAAATAGCACGAAGGATTTTCAGATACATCTGATTCTGTGGGACACTGGCTTGATCCTTTACCCGTTCTGGTGTAAATCAGGCATAATGGGAACAGAGGCAATGGAGTTATGCCGGGGCTATAACCTTGGCAGCAGTGAGAACAGAATCAGGCGTACTGTGATTAATTCTAGCACCAATTTCACTAAGAGGTCTTGGGAGTGTGCATACAGCACCCAGCTGCAAGAGGCTACACTATACTATGTGGCTTCCTATGAGTCAGGGCTGCTCAAGTTGAAAATTGTACCTTTTTTTTTTTTTTTACTGCCGTTTAATCTTTAATGCTTGAGTATCTGGAATTCACTAGCACATTTTAGTGATGTTTAACTGCTCTATTAACTGTCGAGTGATTTGCTGGTTTTACAGATTTCAGGCCATTGTGGCTACATCTGATCACCTACTTAACAGAGGCAATAACATTTTACCAAGTCATTCTTGCATCAAAGCCATTAACTCATGGTTAACTAGACGGTATCTTTTAGAGATCCTGCCTTGATTTGACAGGTTTAGCAAATGGAGAATCCAATCCTTTGGTAAGGTCTTTTACAAGTTAAGTACCCTTATTGCTACAGATTTCCCCTGTATTCCCAGCATCAATTTTTCTAGCTTAAATTCTACCCACTGATTCTCTTCATGTCTTGCCGGTTAGACTGAGGAGCCCTCCCGTATCACACAATGTTGCCCCATCAAATGGCTTACAGACTGTGATGAAATCTTTGATAGGTTAAATCGAGTGCTGGGGCCCTCCCACAATAAGTCACATTTTCCTCACCCTTCTGCCCCTTTTCTTGACCCTCCAACATCTTTTTTAATCAGTCCTAGCCAATGTCAATAAGTAGAAACCCAGTGTGATGAACTGGATAGCTCAGGGAACAGTTATTGGTCTGTAGAGCCTTTCATCTCCAAGTCACTGGTTCAAATACATCTCCAGATTGGCAGTGATCTAAGGGCAAAGGGTGGGAGGAAGCAGAGCATGCTCAAAAGTACTTACTATTTTTCTTGGTGAACTCGGTCCCTGCCAGCTACGTGGTGCCCTTATGAAATGGATGCGTGTCCCGCCACTGCAGGCAGGTATGTGGTGTAGCAGAATCCACCGCTCTTGTTGTCAACGTTGCAGATAAGGCGATTAGGTGTACAGAGAGTGAGATCTTTTATACCTTTAGCACTGGATTTAATTCAGTTTGGATTTGAAAAAAGGGGTTGGTATTTCTAAAGCAGTTTGCATGCAAAGCTTATGTACCTCCAGAACAGACTACAGTCTCCAGGGCTATCAAGTTTGGAAACTTCAATATGCACCTGCTCCCCTTAACTATGTTAAAACTAGGCAACAGTACCAGGCTATTACAGTAATCAAATACTAAGTTGCTGGATCACTTTATCATTTCATAGAGTAGCAGTTTCCATAATATATAAGCAGCATTTTGAAAGGTGTGACACTCGGCGGCGGCGTGGGAGTTTGACAGCAAATAGAGGTTAGAAGAGAGACGCAGCTACATGCTGTGATAACGTCCTGCACTTCGAAGAACCCATCCTGTCCAGTTCCCAGTGGATATTTCTAAATCGGACAAAACGCAGCCTGGCTGGCAGCCTCCATTCAAGAGGGAATGAAGCTAGTAGCAGGAGACTTCCTGTCGGGATTAATTTACATTGGTAGAACAGTGTCTGAGAAGCCTTGCAAGAAAAAAAACTCTCCCATGATGACTGGCTCTGGCCACTCTTGAAAGCTTCATGCAACAAACATTTCTTCCCATTTAAAAGATAACAGCGGAGGATTCCTGTCTCCCGCCAAGAAAACAAATGAAACCAGCCCCCTCCCCACCTTCCCCGACCAGCTTGAATAAGCCTTGGCATGGGGCCAGGTATCACTTCCAATACAAAAACAGATATTTCATGAAACTTAATACAAGTAATTCCCATATCCTTCACCCAGACATAAAACATGATAGATATGGATTGGCTGCTGTTTTTCATGAATCTGTTTAGTGCTCTAGTGGATATAAATTATGGTAAAGGGCAAGCTGCAAGTTCTACATGACTTGCCTCGTAGTAATGAGAAACCCATCCCGGACATGCGGTGTCACTGGATGACATACTATTTTCTGCACCTGTCATTAGTATCCATTCACTTCTTGTCTGGGGGATTTTCAACACATTTCGTTCTTCTGGTTTATTAGAGCTTTTTGGTAAAAAACCCCCCAAACCCCAGCCAAGTAGCCATGTTCAGTTTACATTAAAGGCCAGCGACCAATAATGATCCTCTCCCTTTCAACCAGCTGGATGAACTGGATAGCTCAGGGAACAGTTATTGGTCTATAGAGCCTTTCATCTCCAAGTCATCCCCTTTCTTTTTTTTTTTGGAGAAGCCTAATATGATTTTTAAGGTGACAGAAAAGGGAAGGACGAATTTCACATTTGGGCAGCATTCTTGATTCTTCAATATTTGTGGCATTTCCCAGGAGTAGCTCATTAAGCCCAAGTACATTTGCTTCCCATTCCCTGCTGTGTTTCCCTTCTGCTAGGGAGAGTGATAACGTTTCCATCCCAGGTTGTTCTGAATGGAAAACACCGAGAAGAAATGTTCTGGCTTTCTGTAGCTCGGGGCAGCAGCCTTGGTTGTGGGAGAACCATGGTCAGGATCCTGAAGTGATCGGGGATGGAAAACCACTCTGAGCTTGGCAGAACAAGGCTTTGGAAATGGGCGCCTTGCATCACAGACCCGTTTCCTAGTCACCAGGTGGCAGAGCATTTTTCTGCCTTCAGTAAAACTTTTCGACTTTGTTTGACAAACTGTTTCCAAGCGCAGCTCTGTATTTACCTCACCTGCTGGTTATTTCGCTAGTGTGCAAGCAGGAAGAACTGGCAACTTGTACATACAATCCTATCATGGTGGGGGTAGCTCCACCAGAGAGGGGTTTGCTCCTAGGACAACAGCAATCCGAGTAGCCTTCCACACTGAAACTAGGCAGAGGGGATGCTCAGATCCAGCATGGCTTCTCAAGGGGCCCCGATGAGTTGAGATCCGTCCAAGCTCAGATTCTCACAGCAGCCACGATGGATGCTACTTGGGGAAGAAGCTAAATTCAGTACATCTTGCAAGCTCCAATCCCCAGTCTCTTGCTCAATTTAGAAGTCTGGCCAGGTAGCACCGGACCCTCGTCAGAGAAGCCAATGTGGACAGCTTCTGCTCCAGGAAGGGTCAGTAAGGAAGCGGTCAATCAGGCTAAATACACCTTGTTGTGCATCTACAGATGCATCACAAACAGGTACAGAGAGGTGATCTTTCCCCTCTATGTGGTGCTGGGCAGGCTGCAGTTGGAGTACTGAGTCCAGTTCTGGGTGCCGCACTTCAAAAGGGATGTGGCTAGCATTGAGAGGGTCCAGAGGAGGGCCACTTGCATGGTCAAGGGGCAGCAGGCCAGGCCCTACAAAGATAGACTAAAGGGACTGAATCTATTTAGCCTCCACAAGAGAAGACTGAGAGGGGATCTGGTGGCTGTCTATAAACTCACCACGGGGGACCAGCAGAAAATAAGTGAGGCTCTGTTCCCCCAGCCACCACCTGGGATAACAAGGAATAATGGCCACAAATTGATTGAGAGTAGGTCCAGGCTTGATATCAGGAGGCATTACTTTATTTTACAGTTAGGGCTGCCAGGCTCTGCAATGGGCTCCCAAGGGAGGTGGTGCTCTTCCCTACCTTGGGGGTCTTCAAGAGAAGGCTGGATAGGCATCTGGCAGGGGTATTATGATCCCAGCACTCATTCCTGCCCAGGGAGGGGGTCAGACCTGATGATCTGTTCAGGTCCCTTCCAACCATAGAAACTATGAAGGCTTATTCCTGCAAATGTGATGTGGGCAGAGTTATTGCCACCGAGGATCCACAACCCAGAGGAGTGAGATGATAAGTTGAGACAAGTTTCTGCAACAAGCAATAGAGGGTGGGCTAGAGGGAAGGGAGGACAAGGACTACAACAACACGGTCATGCTAGAACTCAAGCCTGCAATATAGCCATGAGCTTGGAAGAGATCACAGGAGGAAGATGACAAAGAAAGATGAGATAGAGAAGAAAGTAGAAAAGGAAATGGATGGAGTGTAAGATCAGAAGGACAAACTGATGTGGTCCACTAAGGCAAGGCAGGCACCATTCAATCTTCTGGTTTAAGCACTGTTATTCAAATGATAGAGTAAACTAAATCAAGTTGCAGTGCAGCAAAGCCATCCATCAGTGGCAGTGAATCACAGAAGGCTGGTCAGGTCCCACTGTGAGACAGGGGAGCCGGAGGCTATGCAGCGCACAGCTGCCCATCACTACCCTGAGTGACCACAGTTGCAATCCAAGCTGGCATTTGATAGTTCCTGCAAAGAAGTGATGAGACAAGGGATCTTGGTGCAGGATGGATCAAAAGCAGCTGGACTAAAAGGTGAAGGGCCTGAACTTGTACCCTTGCATACCCTAAATTCCCCTCTGAGGCCAGCGAGACTTCAGTGTGTGCAAGGAGTAGTAGACCAAACGGTAGACTCTCGGCTATAATGACTTAAAACACACCCAGAATCACACTTTATTCACACTTCAAGATGATCCTTTTTCTTTTGGGACACGATGAAATGTGATCCTGGGCCTGTTCTTCCGAGCCGGTGAAAATCATGCATGCACAAGCGAGTGCTATGGAGACAAAAACGATGGTTTCTGGAATTAGGAAGGCAAGTCTCTGCCTTATGAAACAGGAACTGTTTTAGAAGTACTTATGCTAGTCAGAGTCATGTAGTTTTAATCATTAAGAGAGTTCTCAGATTTAAGGGACAAGATCCTTGAAAGCCAAGAAGGGATTGATCCTTCTCAAGAAGGTTTGAACGAGGAGGAAAATGACCTTGTGACTAAGGAACAGAATGGGGAAATCCAGTTTTTATTTCTTGAGTTTAGACAAGTCAGCTAAGGTTTTTTTGTGCTATTAAGATGGGCATCAGAAATCCCAGCCTAAAAACACACTTACCCTTTGGAGAGAGAGTGCCACTACAGGCACTTTGACTACAAATCACCCAAGCAGAAAAAAATGCTGCTGCCGGGCATGGGTAGGGAGGGAGGAAGGGAACGTGTGTACAATTACCTAACATATTGCCCTTCTGAAGTAGATCTCTTCTGTTTTGCCATCTGAACCATAGGGCTTTTTCTCAGAGGTGCCAATAAAGGGCTGTTTGGAGAAGACTAGTCCCAGGGCATTTTCAATGTTGTCAGTTCTGAACAAGATGAACCAAGGCCAAAGTTATTATATTTGGTACAGCTTACAAATGCCACAGGCATGGCTCAGGAAATTGCTCCTGACTTTATGTAATCTAACAATCAATACAGCCAAGCAAACAATTAGCCGGCTATTAATAATGGCACACTGACATGCCTATTGACAATCCCCTTGGAATGTGTGCATCCAGTGAGATGCATCTAAAGACAAGAAATGTAATTACAGACTCAACTTTGAGGTCCTGACACAAAGTTTAGTCAGACCTTTCTCATACAAATCAATGGACAGCTGCCTGAGGAACGAGCGAGTAAAGCTGTGTGCCATGAGTCAAATCTATACAAGCTTATAATGCTGCACCACTCTGTAGATAGGAGCCCCAGCTGAAAGCAGTGTAGTTCTACTTGCAAGGTGTGCAAATTAGCTAAATTATGTTTGCAACACAGTCTCCCACATTGTCTTATAGATGTGGTTTAACTCCTTCTGGCTCAGGAGCCCATGGGGCAGTATGCTGTGTGCTGGGCATGGCAAGTCTGTGATCTAGGCAGAGACCTATAGGACAACTATGGATCCTGGAGTTCTGCTACAGACTAGTTCTGTGAACTTAGGCATGTCACACAGTGCTTCATCATTACAGATGCTGACCAGGCACAACTGTCATTGAGGTGAATGGGAGATGAGGGTGCTCCGTCCTTCCAAAACCCAGATCAGTAGGGTGAATTTTTTAAACTCAGGCTGTGCCTGAGACTACAAAAAGGGGTAGGGGGGAAGGCGGCTTTTCAGAGTTGATGAGCACCTGCCATGCCAGATTGCTGAGTGGGAGTTTTAAATTAGACTATTCATTAAGATGCCACTTTAGAGATGAAGTCACCTGTCTTTGAAAACATAAGTGACTGCCCTGCTACCTTTTCAAGGGTGTGTTGCTAGACTGCATCTGATGCCTTTACACAGGTCTCTATTGCCAGGCTGGCTGAAAGTTTCAATGGAAATACAAAGTATTAGCAAGAAGCCAAAGCAACAGAAGGGCTGATTTCTTGTAGCACTCATGGTCTTTAGTGGCAGCTGCAGGAGCTCATCACTTGGGAGCATCTGGCCCATTGTTGTTGATATTATTGCACCACCATGGTGACTTTATTCTTGTTCTATTACCAGATTTACAGTCAAGCATCATCAAAACCTTGGCAGCTACTTGAGGCAGTCTTAATAGAACTAAAGACTTTAGGAAAGGGGACAGATCAATTTCTTTAGTAGTCAATCACTAGGAGAACAAAAAATCTGAGCTATTCAATTGTTTCCAAATAAATTCTACTAGTTTTCTATGCTATAAGACAAGTTGTTTCCAAATTATTACATGCCAGCAATAGATTTCTATCAGTTCTCTACCTTAATCTTTCTGTGACTTAAAAACTTGAATCTTGGGGTGCTTGTACACGTGACGGTTGTCACAATGTACACATGATGAAAATGTCGTGTGTGGCTTAATGGCGTCACACATTACATGTGCGCCAGTTTGGGGGGTTTTAGATGAGTTTGCATTGTTGCAAACTAAACTACATCTGGATGTAGTTTAGTTTTCAACAGTGCAAATTGCAATGATGCAGCTGTCAGCTCGTCCCCTGGCTGCAGGAGAAGCGGGCAGGATCCACAGAAAAAAAGGATCAGGCCCTTCACTGCTTCTGCTCTCAGCAGGCACCTGGTGCAGGCAGAAGTGGTGAGGGGCCTGATCCCTTTTTTTTTCTTATCAGAGCCTGCTCACCTCTCCCGCGGCCAGGGGGTAGCTGCATTTGGGCCAAGCAGCCCCTGAGCTGTGGGGGCTTCCAGTCCTTCCCTCCGTGGCAGCAGCACCCCTTGGGACCACCCAGACAGGCTGCTAGTGGGCCAGGTGCTTCCTCATCTCAGAGGCAGCACCCAGCCCAATCCAACTCTTCCCTGAGCCCACCTGCTGGAAGCCCGCTGGGTGCTGCTCCCTGGGAGGCTCAGGGAAGAGTTGGATCAGGCTGGGTGCTGCCTCTGAGCTGGGGCAGCACCTGGCCCACTAGCAGCCTGCCCCCGTGGGCACTGCTGCCATAGAGGGAAGACCAGACTCCCCATAGCTCCAGGGCTACTCAGCCTGCTGGCTGCTCAGCCCCCAGCCATGGGCAGGCTCTGGCTCCAACAAAAAGGATCAGGCCCCTCACCATACCAGGATGGAAAAATTGAAATGGTAGGTTTCAATTAAAAGCCCACCGTTTCAATTTAGAGGGCACAGAATAAAACCCTGAAGACTAAACTCCCACCATGTGTACAAGCGCCCTTGAACTGCAAATGATTGTTCAAAAGGCAACACAGATATATGCATCTGAATGTTGAAAGCTGACTTTGAAAATAAGAGAGGCACTATGTATAAACACTACCATCACCCCCTTGGTAGATGACTATCAAGGTACCCCACTTATACGTGTACATGTAAGGCTCCGTCTTTCACAGATCCTTGTACTGGCTAATGAAATGTGTGCACTGAGCTGCCATACATCACTTAGGAAATTTACTCTGTAGTTCCAGAGGAAGCGCAGGCATAGCACAGGACGAATACAAATGTGAGTGAATGCAGCCATTGTCTCGTGAGACTAACCTCCTTTCCTCTAAGCACCAACCAGTTGGACAGACCTGCTTTTTCTAATCTCTGAACAGCTGGTACTTTGAAAATTCTTTATTTAATCAGGGTTTCACTCCAAGAAGAGAATCCTCAGATGAATTCTAAGAATATGAAAATCCTAAGTTCGGGTTGGGTTTTTTTGCCCTCCAAACTGAACAGAATCCTTGGTAAGTTTAGTCACCGGTGTTTGGACAGCAAAAACTCTTTGCCTAGTTGCAGGTGAATGGGGATTTCAGATCTGAACACCCACTTAAGATCCTGTGCCTTCCACTCTGGTTTCAAAATAGCCATATATCACGTGAGAGAGCAATGAGAGGAAAGGCTTAAATCACACCTGCACTATATCAGGATTTCCTTATACCTTGCTCTTCAGCTTCCTCATGGTATTCCCTATCTCAGGCCTGACATTGTCTCATAAACCCTGGGAAATTCTACTTGACCATCCGGCCAGGCCTAAAAGATGAAAATGCTGTGAGTTTGTAGAGATGAGTCAGATGTTGAGGGGTTTTGAAACCCTGCTATAAGAGTGATCCTTTCCACATCCAGAATCAGGAGGAGGAAATTGCTCCAATGCTCTGGCCTCCTAGTAGCCTGTAAGGTTTTCCTGAGTGTTAGCCCAGGCCCCTTCTATGCATTACACATGAACCCAATTCAAGGTGCCATAAAATGGCAAATGAGCCACAAAACTGTTCTATTTATAATGGAATGGATACTGAAGGGTAGGGTATATAATGTGGAACATTTTAACTGCTGGTTTCTATGGTGCTTACATTTCAGGCATGACTGGAGCCAAAAATAAGCTGATTGTTGGCCCTGACCTAAGGCTGTGACTCCCCCTGAACTGGCAAGTAGCAATGGTGCAATTTGGATTTGACCCCAGTCCCAAAATTGCCTTTTCTGCCATGCTCATGTATTGGGTTTTTGGTTGTAGCTGTGTTGGTCTAAGGACATAGGCAGGCTAGGTTCTTTGGGTAGATGTGATGTCTTTTATTAGACCAGCTGAGTAGTTGGAAAAAAGTTATTTGCAAGCTTTCAGGTGCAATCACTCTTCCTTCAGGCATAAGATCTCCAGAGATCTCCAGAATAGCAGAAACTCTCAATGCCTGATGAAGGGTGACTGTGCCCAAAAGCTTGCAAAGAACTTTTTTTCCAACTACTCTCAGTTGATCTAATAAGGTATTACATCTACCCAAAGAACCTAGCCTGCCTATGCTCACATGCTGGCACTGGGGATCAAATCCCTCCATGCCATTAAACGAACATGGACCAAGGGGCCCAAGAGAATTGACATTAAAAAAGGTGATAAACTCCACTTAGCTCCAAATCAAAAGATGTTTATGACAAAGCTGCAGAAACACAGATGACAAATCAGGTGACTTAAAGAAAAAAAAATCACCCTATAACCCTCCAGGGAATCAGAGCAGGAGCTCTCCTACTTGCTCACTTGTCAGAAGAACAATAATGCTGATGTATGGAAAGGGACCATCTAAAGCACTCACCACCTAATTTTCTAAAATCACTTGTGCTGGCTGAAGGCTGGAAGGCCCTAGTTTTCCTCTTGGACAAGAATGGAGGTGTAGATTTTAAACTCAAGAGGGACTTCTACTTTCTCACTTTCAACTTCTTTTTTGGAGAGCTACAGCTGCTGATTCTGTTTCCTTGTCATCGACATTGCAACTGTCAAATGAATAAATAGCACTATTTCAAAGGAACATCACACGTTGGGAAGAGGGCATCAAGAAAATTAGAACGCTGAGCAGCAGCCCGACTGTCACAGAAGGCATGTCAAGAAATGACTTTGTAACTCTGCCTCCGAATGCAGCTGTGCGGTCAGTAAACACTGGCATCGCCTTTTTATTTTATTCCTGCAAGTACTGCTGCCAAAAGCTGAGCTGCTAATTTTACAGATTCCTGCCAAATACAGTAGTGAAAATGGCCCCATTTTGTGGCATGTGTAGCTTGCGTTAGATAGCGCCATGTTTCAAAGCCCCCAAAGATCTGTCTAATAATGGAGCCTCCACATTCAGATGTTGATATTGGCAAGTCCTTTGATTTAAGCGTACTCACTTCTCTGTCGAGCTACAGTAAACAAGCTGTGCCTTTGCATCTTTGATATGTGCGGTAAAGCAATGTGACACGACATCAAAGTGGCTCCCACCGGATAGACCACAATCCCTTTTGCAAAAGAAGCAGAAGGCACAATCAGCACCTGGGAATAAACAAGAAAGAATCCTGCTGATGTGATCCAGCCTGTGCCGAGAAAGTTAACTTTCCTAAAGATTAAGCACTCAATGATGTGACTCAGTGATTACATTTCAGCAAGTTGTGTGCAATTTCTTTATATGCCAAACGTGGACTGGCTGACTATGGCAGATTTAACTAAGCTGCTTGGCAGCATCCAGCATTGAAACAATGCCTCCCCTCCTTTCTTTTACCAAAATTTTGCTGTAGGCACACAGCAAAGGCATGATCCTATTTCTAATGAATTCAATGGTGCAGGAACAGGATCGAAGTGTCTGATAGGGATGCATTAAATGGGCTGTATTCGATTTGGATTCAGCCTGAATCGGGGGACAGTGATTCGATTAATTGATTTAGATCACTGTCCCGATTCGATTCGGCCAAATCCAAATCTGAAGATTCGATGCTGATTAGGAGAGTCAGCAATTCAGACATAGACACAGCTTTAAAAGTTTTTTGTACATACCTCGAGGTACCAGGTGCAGCTTGTGAATGCTGAGATGCTGGGGCGGATGGAGCATCCCACAGGAGCGCTGGGGGGGGGGCACATGTTCAGCGGTGGGCCTGGAAGTACTTCCAGTCCACTTCTGGGTCCACCACCAAGTGTGAGGGACCCCCCCCCCCCCCGTGCCTCTCTGGCTCAGTGATTGGCTGAAGGGGACCCTGGGTGCCCCCCAGCCCCAGGAGGCACCAGTCGCTGACCCAGTGGGCTGGGGGGGGGTTCCACGTGCTCTCCATAGCGGACCCGGAAGTGGACCAAAAGTACTTCTGGTCCACTTCTGGGTCTGCTGCTGAGCACGCTGGAGACCGCCCCCCACTGCTTCATCCGCCCCACCATCGCAGAGTTCACGAGCCTTCCCTGTTACCTTGAGGTATATAGGAAAAGCATTTAAAGCTGTGTCTGTGTCCAAATCACCGATTCGGTGGGTTCCAATTCAATTTGGAGAGATTAAAGGGTCTCCTGATTTGATTCGGATTTGGAGATTCGGCTGCCAATTTGGGCCGAATCTCTGCCGAATCGAATCAGTGACTGAAGCTTCGCACAGCCCTAGTGTCTGAATTATTAATCTTAATTCACCTAATTCATTCAACATTTGCCATATTTAGTCCATATTCTGCAGACCTTTCTATCAAATGAATAGTCATTACTACTCCTGTTGCCCCACTAATGTCAACAAGTTAAAAGTTGGAAGTTTCTGGTCTGACCAATACCTTTGAAAGGGGTGCAGAACAGACCTGACAGTGAGAGATTTTAATGAGTTCAACCTGCATACCTTACCAAAGAGAAGACTGAGAAGTGACCAAATGTCAGTGCATGTGTACTGAGAATACCTGGTACCAGAGGGATGATCCCAGAGAAGGGCATTACTGGCTGGAAGCTGAAGCCAAAAAACTGAAATGGAAAATAAGGCACAAATTTTAAGCAGGGGCTAAACTGGAACATTACCAACAGTAGTAGGAATCTCCATCTCATGATGAGATCAGGACTGGTGGTGTTTCTGGAAGATACGATTTAGCCAAGGACAAGTTACTGGGTTCAGTGCGTGGGCAACCATGTAAAACATAATGGACAGTGTTAAATGAAAGTTCAGTGAGATAGACCTAAACACTGTGAATCCACAGCTTAAGACGGACAAGACTACTTGTGTACAAGTCGTATCCACATGAGTAAGGGTTTGGATATTGAATCAATTGCTAATATGAATTATGTCCAAAGGACATTGTGCTAAACTAAACACCTTTTGACAGTGCAGTATAGCACGTGTCTTAAGAAAAAAAAGGAGAAACAGTAAAATCTGGGAGACCTTTCCAAGATTTTGTCATGGAGCAATATACAAGCTGGCTGTTCTTTGTTTGTGGGAAAGACAAGTTTTCCTAGAGAAGATTATGTCAAGCCTAGCTCTACAGAGCAAATTCCTTATTTTCACACACTTCGCGAAACACTTTTCTACAGGAATGCATTCATTCACTTGTCATAATTTACTGGCAACCACCTCCATTCGTATTTTATGGCTCGCTAATAGGATTTGGAAAAAGGTCACTTTTGCTTTTTATCTGGAAAAACAAAGCTTTTCAAAATACAAAAGAGGAAATCCCTTAAATTGGAATTAGGTTAAAAACAAGAACAAACAAATACAAAAATGGTCCCTAGGCTTGAATTAAAACATGCTTATCAATTTATCGTCCCTTCCTGATCCTTCTCTGGTCGGTTCTGGCCTGGAGGGATATCACAAATTATTTCTCTCTCCTAGAAGAGTGGTAAAATACAGCAGAGTGCAGGATCCTCATTGAATATAAAGGAGAATAGTACCAGGATTCACACTAGCTGAGGATCTGGGCCAAAATATATTAATTTTGACACGATATTGTAGTGGGTTGAGAAATCATTTAGTTCAATTCCAGTCCCTTACCGTCTTTAAATTCAGCACAGTCTTTTATTTCATGGACCCCTCTTACATATCAGTCCTCAAGAACCCAAACTTAACATTGTCTGTACAGTGCACTCATTGTCCTGAGTCTTCTCCAGCCCTGAGAAGGTGCTTCCAGTTCACTGCTCTCCCTCCACACTGCAATCCTCCTTCTCCATCTGGCATGGACTCTGGTCCTTTCGTGGTGCTGCTGCTTCTAGCCTTGCAACCCCTGGGTCTTCTCTCAGGCCTCATGAGAGGGCTCTCTGGTTCACTGCTGCTTCTAGCCTTGAAGCCTTCTCTCTCACCGTGTGGTCTTCTTCCAGAACCAGAGAGGGCTACCTCAGCTCTATGCTGCAATTTCTCACCTCAGAGTCTTCCCCCTCTCTTTCTGACTCTCTCTGTATCCCTCTAGCTGTCTTCCCCCTAGCTCCCGTCCCTGGGAGCCTTTTAACTTTCTGCACTCAGCCAGTTATCTATATCAACTGGCCCAATCCTCCAGGCAGGCCTGTAATTAAATTTCCATTACGTAGCTGCTGTAAGCCTGCAGACAGCTACAGCCTGATGTATTCATCCTGGTACAAGCCTCTACCAGCCAGCCTGCTATACATACATTTGAGAATAATTATTTATTTAAAAAAAAAATCTTGAATCATTATTAATCTTAGCATTTCCACCAGTGGCCAATTTCCAAATCATCTCTAAGCCCCTAGCTCATCCAAGTTAGATGGTGCCATTCTAAAAGTGTCCCCCCAGGTTATATTGACAATTATTCCAAACTAAGAGAATATCTTTATTGAGCCAGGAGTGTGGGGCTGACCCAGTTCCACCTATTAATGCCTTTTCAAAGCCTTTACCATCTTTCATTTCTAAGTCAAGTTCTTCACAGATGCACTTACTATTAGTAGACATCCTCTGGCAGGCTGATATCCTCTGGTGGTCTTTAAACTAGGCTTGTTGGGAAAAGGGGAGGATGAGGTTGGAGGGAGCCTTGGAACACCAAACCAAGTGTCACCCACAAGAACAGCCCAGCCAAGACTGATGATGAGCACAAGAAATACCCAGGTAAGAGACCTGGATATTCCTGGGATTAGTCGGGCATTGCATACACCTTCAGAAGGCCTTAAATGCCTATACACTAATGCTTGTAGTCTGGGGAACAAGCAGGAGGAATTTACCCTCCTGCTAGCTAACACAAACACAGACATAGTGGGGCTCACCGAAATGTGGTGGGATCCAACGCACGACTGGGTGGTGAACATTGAGGGCTATAGGCAGTATGGGTGAGATAGAACAGGGAGGAAAGGTGGGGGTCTGGTGCTCTATGTCAAAGAACAATTTACGTCCTCAACAAACAGCACTGGGTGTGAGGTAGGGCAGATTGAAGTGCTCTGGGTCAGATTACAAGGGGGTTGGGGGGAAAGGGACTTAACGGTGGGGGTCTACTACAGACCACCCAACCAGGGAGAAGAGCTAGACCGGGAATTCTCAGGTCAGCTCGCAGAGGCAGTTAAGTCAAAGGATGTGGTCATCATGGGTGACCTAAACTGTCTGGACATTTGCTAGGAAAAGCAGTCAGCCAGCTCTGACCACTCACGTAGGTTCCTAGCCATGTTACAGGACCTCCATCTAACCCAGGAGGTGCACAGTCCCACCAGGGGAAATGCCTTGTTGGACCTGGTCCTGGCCACAAGCGACGACCTGGTGAGGGGACTGCGGGTGCTTGATAATCGCCTGCTGGAATTCACCATCCAGTGCAGGGTGGCAAAGGCCTGCAGCAAGACAGCAGCCCCGGACTTCAGGAGGGCAGATTTCAATGCGATAAGGAGACTAGTCGGGGAGGCACTGAGGTCCCAGAGGGGTAGGGAGTTAGGAGTCCAAGAAGAGTGGTCGTTCCTGAAGGAGACGATCCTCCAAAGGGCGGCAATCCCAACATGGATCAAAGGAGGCAAGAGAGCTCAAAAGCCCCCATGGCTCACCAAAAGCACCCAGCAGCACACCTACAGGCTGGGGAACTCCCCTCCTGTCAGCACAGAGGCAGAAAAGGATCTTGGAGTCATTATAGACTCCAAGATGAACGTAGGCTGCCAATGTGGGGACGCAGTCAGGAAGGCTAACTGCACTTTGTCATGCATCCACAGATACATCATGAGCAGGGCCAAGGAGGTGATGCTCCCCCTCTACATGACACTGGTCAGGCCGCAGTTGGATTACTGCGTCCAGTTCTGGGCGCCGCAGTTCAGGAGGGATGTGGACAGCATCAAGAGGATCCAGAGGAGGGCCACTCGCATGGATCAGGGGGCAACAGGGCAGGCCCTGCAAGGAGAGGCTACGGGACCTGAACCTGTTCAGCCTCCACAAGGGAAGGCTGAGAGGGGACCTGGTGGCTGTTTATAAACTGGCCAAGGGAGACCAGCAGGCAATGGGAGAGTCCCTGCTCCCCCAAGCACTACCGGGAGTAACGAGGAATAATGGCCATAAGTTGATGGTGAGTAGATTCAGGCTAGATATCAGGAAGCACTACTTCACAGTCAGGGCAGCTAGGATCTAGAACCAACTTCTAAGGGAAGTGGTGCTCACTCTTACCCTCAAAAGGAGGCTAGACAATCACCTGGCTGGGGTCATTTGACCCCAGCATTCTTTCCTGCCCATGGCAGGGGGTCGGACTTGATGATCTGCCCAAGTCCCTTCTGACCCGACCAACTATGAAACTATGACATTACACCTCACCAACATGCACGACAACATTCAGGCCTCAGCTGGGCAAAATGTTACTCAAAATTTCAAGTCACAAATGCTTTACTAGTACGGTTGGAGCGACAGTGAGGTACTGGTATTACAAAGTTCCTACAGAAGTGGAGAAAGCTACAGCAGCATGGTGCTTCTCTGGTTGGATGGTTTGAGTGGGATATGTTACAACTTGCTGGAAACTCTCTGGCTCCAACTTTGCACCACTGCAACGTTTTCATTCTCACTGGAGCAATGAGAATCAGATGCTTATTTAACGCTTGGATGCTTATCTTGCTAAGGTGATCTGACCCCAGCTGCCTTCAGGGCTGGACCCAATGATCTCATGAGGTCCTTTCCAGCCCTAATGTCTATGAAATCTATGAGAAATCTTGGACTGACCCCACTAGCACAGAGGGTTCACCCTGACCAGGTGCTGGAGCAAATGGGTAGTGCTCAGTTGACTCGCTCAAGGGACTGTTCTACTGGGAAAAGTTGCAGCAAGCCTGTGACCACTCAGACTTACATGGGAAACTACTTTGCCTCTACCCCTAGAAGACTTAAGTATAAACGTGACTGAGGCCCACTCTTTCTTCCTCCTGCAGCAGCTGCGTTCTTGGCTATTAGGATATGGGTGAGAATATGCATTAGCAATGAGGGAACCAGAGGAGAAGTCACTGTTCCCTAACATTATATTTATTCAGGGGGTACATCTTCACAAAAGCAAAAGTGCTGCTTTGGTTAAGGTGTAAATTGTCTGTGACGTGTTACTTATAAATACAATAATGATCATTTACTAAGTAGCCTAGTGAAGTTGAAGGTGAAAAACATGCCAAAGCCATGGTGTGGCTGTCTCCTGGAGGTTTTATTGCTTGGATTTTGTAGGAGTTCCTATGCTGATATGGCCGGCGCTCCAGAATGGAGAAGTACTTTGTGCTAAGATTAATGGCATATTTACCCAAGAAGTGCACTTTGAGTTCTAGTGGCCATTCGCGGTGAATCTCACATTTATCATGCTGTCTTCCTGTAGTAAAGGGAAGTTCATTTATTCCACAATATATTCCGATAACCTAATAGTATTATGAAAATACACTGTACCTACTGGATATCATTAGTGAATTAGTTTGTTGCCTTTACCTCCATCAGTAACGAACTGCCACCACTCGTATTCAAGCTAATCTGTATATCATTTACAATATTCAGAACCTAAATGACTGAAGACAGACTGGTTCCAGCAGAGAAACACACTCCTGCTGTTACATCTCTAGTCTGACAGATGCTATGTGTTTAGTTGTGCATTCTCAACATAGGACTCACTGCTGAGCTAAAATGGTATCTATGGAGAACTCATGCAGTCCCAGGTGCACTTCCCTATTCTCCTCACTGAAATGCAGACAATTTATTACGTCTATCCTAAGACTGAAATTCTTATAATTTATTTGGCATCCCTAAAAGACTCCTTCCTAACATCTGATTACAAGAATGGCACCCAATTCATATATGATTACAGTATTTATTTGAAAAGCCTCAGAAACTCGAGAGCAGCAAAAACACAGCATTTTTTCATAGCTGTCACTGAACATATCTTTCAATGAACTTTACTTGGGATTTAATGCTACAGAAACATTTCAAATTGGTGCTGTGCGCCATAACAAGCTCCATTTCATCAAGTTGCTTAAGCACACGTATAACTTTAATTTTAACTTCAACGGGAAGGTTTGTATGCTTAAACATTTTCCTGCAGTCAGGCCTCTGGCTATGACTTCACTCAGAAAAGGAGCTTCGTTTTAGCTGGAGATTCTTGTCTGAAGTTATCTGTCTTGATTTAAAATCTACCGGAGATACAACACGATTGCTTTTATGCTGACATAGCTAGTGGAGTCAGACCCAGGCAACAGCCATGGAGTTCACCTCAGCTAGCTAATGTAAGGTAAAAACTACTAGTTGCTTGTCTCCAATGGGATTTTACATCAAGATAGATATAGTAGATAGTTTGATGGTATAGCTAGAAAGGTTCCTCAATACAGATTTCCCTTGCCAATCAAGGTTTTGAGTACCTACTCACGCTTATCCCATTTTGGCTACCATGGTATAGTTTTGAGTAACCATGGTTTTCCATGGCCGCTCATCAGCCTGCAACCTGCCATTTTTCCCATAAACCTTTTGTCTTGCCAACCATGGGAACTTTCAGGAACCCAACCCCAGCGGTTGGCGAGGGAAACCTGTATTCAAATGCACTGGGGTTTCTTTTAGTTTTGCACTGAGGATGTGGCATCATCACTGGGAGCAGATGGAGCATCCAAAACACCTCTCTCTGACTGAATAAGGGCTGGAACGGGGCAGAAGCCCCAAAGGAAATGAAAACAGTCCCGTTCCTCCTCAAGGAATCAAATGGGTTCCATCAATGTTCATACTTGTAGGTATCTATTATGTCCAGAGGCCCCTCCAGCTGGTTACGAATACAGACATTAGGCCTGTGCAAAGTGGCTAGTATTTGCTTCAGATTTGGATTCGACCGATTTGGGGGACAGCGATTCAATTCGGTGATTCGAAGCAGTGTCTCAAATTGATTCAGCCAAATCTGATTTGGAGATTTGGCTGCTGCCAAATCTCTGAATCTCACAGTCCCATCCCCCACCTGCTCTCCCAGCCCAGCAATGGCTGTCCCGCCATCCCCAGCTCCCGGCACTTTGGAAAGAAAATGCCCTGACTCAACGGGTGCTGCCGGGTGGGGGGCGATCCCCACTCCCCCCCCCACTGCCCCATGTTGCGTGGGGGGCTCTGCATGAGTCCCCCCGACCCCCCCCATCCCAGCCCCGCATGGCTTCCCTGCCCGTCCCAGCTCTCGCCCCTTTAAGAAAAGATAAAACAAAAAACCCTGGACTCACTGGCCCAGTGGGGGGTGATCCCTGCTGCCCCCCACTGCCCCGCACTGTGTGGGGGGCTCTGCACAAGCCCCCCAAAGCCCTGAGGTCCACTGCAGTAGCTGGTGAGTCCCGGGGGTTTTGGTGGGTTTTTTTTCTTTAAACGGCTGGAGCTGGGGTAGGCGAGGCAGCCATGGGGGAACTGGGTCAGCGGATGGGGGGCTCATGGCAGAGCCCCCCATATAGCATTGGGCAGTGGGGTGAAGCAGGCATTGCCCCCCTGCTCGGCAGCACCCAGTGAGTGGGAGCTTTTTCTTAAAGGGCTGGGAGCTGGGGCCAGGCAGGGCAGCCATGAGGGGGCTGGGGGAACAGGCAGGGGTTAGGGGGTGCTCAGGAGGGACTGGAGCCTGGCGGGGGTCCCCCCATGGTCTCCTTCCCCCTCCTCCAGCCCCCCCCCCACTGTCCCCTACTTACTAGCTCCAAGTCCAGCTCCAGCTCCCTGCTGCAGCCAGCGGGGACTGCCCAAATCTCCGAAGCTCTATGAATCATTTCTGAATCGATTTGGAGAGCTCTGAATCAATTTGGACCTTTTTACTGGTCCCGATTCGATTCAGATTTGGAGATTCAGCTGCCAAATCGGGTCGAATCTCCTCCAACTCAAATCAGCACCCAAAGCTTTGCACAGCCCCAACAGACATGAGGTCAACAATAGACTTCAGAGACAGAGAAAGAGGGTGGGAACTGCTCTCTTTCAGTACGGGTGCAAAACCTTAGTTTTATATTTAGATTGGAAGTGGAGTTGGGCTACTGCTTGGTTTCATGCTCTATTTACTGAGCAGCACTTGAACTTCATTCTGAAGGATTATTAATTTCGTCAGGGGTGTTTCCATGGAGCTCAACCTTGTGATATACGAGTGCTTCACAAATAGTACATTAACAAGTATTGTCTTCATGACACCCCTATAAATTGCGAGAGGCTGTTATGATCCCTATTTTACAGATGAAGAGCTAAGGCACTGTGGGAATAAGGTAAGTACGATGCAACAAATTTGGGCGCCCAATTTCAGGCACAGAAGACCAAATTCTTCAGAGTATTTCATTTTACATAGCAATGCAGGCATTCACGCACAGCTCCTGGTGGATTCACTTGCAGTCATGAGTGCACAGTGGGCCCCGGGGTCTCAAGTTGGGTACCCTGAAAATAAGGAATGCAGAAAGAGTGGCATATTTAGCCAAGAAAACCTCTATTTGGCAAGTTTCCCACCATCACAGGGGAATCCAGTGGCAGACAGGGAGAAAACCCAGCTCTCCAAGACAGCGTTCAACTGTTCTTACCATTCATATTAACATTTCACAGCCTGCATTAACATTTCGCCCTCCCTTCTCTACCTGCTGTTGCTTTTCTCACTTGCTTCACATTTCTTGACTTCTGCGACAAATGAGGCAGGGTCACATGGGAACAGTCTTCTCTGCTACATCACTCAGATTATCCCCAGAGAGGGTCTGTCTTGTGCACTGAATGAAGCAGAGTTCATAATGAAAAACAGTGTGCGACCATAATTAAAGACTATCATAATGGGCATGCAGTGAGGGGACAAATTAAGGGTGCACCAACAACCTTAAAGTCTGGCATTTCTAGAGTGCTAGACGTTGAAACCTTAATACTGGTCTCTTCTGACTGATTTCCTACATTTGTAGATGAGCAAACTGAAAAATAAATTCCATAATATAGAGCCACTGTGACACCCACACACTTGGAAAACGAATCACTGCACAGACCTCTACACAGATTAGAGATAAGGGAATAAATGGCAGCAGTTATGGCATGCCATCCTCTGTCCAGACCCACATTAGGAAGGGGGGAGAGGCAGAGCAGCCAATCTTCTTCAAATCCTTGCTGATGATAGGGGAAGGGTGAGCCCAGGCTATTTGAGGGGGTGTCTGAGGAGGCACAGAGCCTTCTGCCCAGGCTCAAGCTTTAAACATTTTGACTCCTTAAAACAGTCTCTGTCCCAATTCTACCCACTCCTGGCTCCTTGTTGTTGGGACTCAGAGGCTTCTGGGCCCCGCTCGATGATACTGGCCCTTGCAAGAGACCAACTCATGTATTTGCTACAGGCTTAGTCTTAGCTGCAACCCAGGAGAGATTTGACAGATGGATCACCCTGACTGTGACCCATCCTTGGCCAGGGGAAAGAAGAAGTTTGGAAATACCCTGGTTGGATGACCAAAATCAAAACAAGAATTGGACCAACCAAAATAAGGAATTTGGCTTGGGAGAAAAGAGAAAGGATCAATAGCAAAACTAATCCCTACCTAAGAATAAAAAGGTACCAGCTGCTGGAAAATTCCAGTTAAAGATAATCACATATGGCAAGCAGAAATAGGCTTATTAATATGCATTGTAGGGGAGAGCTTATGCCAGTGTATTAATGATAATGCAGTAACGATAAGGTGTATAAAGACAAGAATTAGAGCCCCTCCTGGGAACGCTCCTGAAGAAAGCCTGACGAGATCCTGTCACCGATCCAAGATCCTGTCCTGACACTAGATGTGGGAGCCAAGAACCGCAGACAAGACTTCACGGCCTGATCAACCACTGCACTTGCGTTTGCAACATGACGGGGTGGTGAGCATCTGCTTTGACTAGCTACAAACCTCAATTTTTTAACTGCTAATGCTGCTTCAATTCTAATTAGAGTTGTATCTGTTAGGGTTCAATAACCTTCCTTTAAATTTAGGACAACCGTGTCTTAGTCTCCTTGCCTGGTATAAGACCCATTATAGCGTCACAGGGAATCAACATTGTCCCGCTGCATCTCCATTCTTCAAGCATCTCATCTTGGTCTCCTTGCCCAGGCAGTCCTAGTTTGCTCTTCTGAACTCATGGCCCAGATCCCAGCTTCCCTTAATTTCCAGTCTATATTTCCTTCTCCACACCTTATCCCGCTCCTGAATTGTAGGTATAGAAAGCTATGCTTTTAGCTTGGGAGATGACCTGTCCGTCTTCCATCAGTCACTGTGCATATGAAAATGTCTGCTTATAATTCTTCTATGAATCATTTATGTGTTGCTCAAAGTTTATAATGTAAAATTCTGGATTTGGGGATATAATTAAGTTGAACTTTTCTCATGTAAATTGTGTAGACAAGAAATGGCAATGTGCGATACACCTGCAGAAGATCTATTTAGAATGGAAACTCCTGTAGGCAGTGGCTTTAACCTTGTTATTTATCTGTGAAGTGTTCTTTATGGCAATGGAGCTATATAAAGTATTACTAATATTACAAAATATCATAATTGCTCTGATTACTGTGCTATTAAGGTTGGTGTGATTATCACTTCAAAAAAAAAAAAAATAGGCTGCTGTGAATGAAAAATTCAAGTTACCATTAGTTATATGGGCACACAGTAGTTGGTGGAGATTAGCTAGATAAAAATGCATAGCTGAAAAGAATACAATAAGGCCTGTTTCAAAATTGGTTTCCATCAAAGGAAAGACACTAACTCACATAATTGAAATTGGATCAGGCCCTAATTGCTCAGCCACACTGTCATTGAAAACATGCTAGCAACAACCTTCAGAGGTGTCAGCATGGCCTCTGGTAGGATGGATATCAACCAGCATCTCTGAACAGTAAAAATTATTTTGCAAGTGATCTAAAATCCATGTTACAGATTCCCTGGGATTTATAAACATCATTTGGGCTAGCATGGTTTCAATCACCGTGTAAGGGTACTGCAAGGCAGGGTTTCTATGGAATATCCCTGATGCTGCCTGAATGTTAGAGACAAACTTAAAAGCCTGGTGATGATTTTATGATAGCCTCCTGACAAAAAATATTCTAAATGTGTGATGTGTTTATACACAGAGCCTGGGAGAACCGTTTTTTTTGAGTGTCAGAGAGGAAAAACCTTTGCAGTGGGTTTGAGATATTGGTCAAACCTTGTTAATTAGTCATGCTGACAGCCTGTCAGAAGAATTATATGGATTTGCAGGTAATAGCTCATTAACAAGAAATAGCTTTTGCTAATTATAACAAGGTCATGAAAGCAATATCATTCCAAATTTATGAAGGAATTAAAAATAATAAGGCAGGAAATCTTTTCATCATAGTACAGATTAAGAGAGTAAAGTATCTTTTCTTGGAGTACTGTACTAAGCAAAGATAGTGAAAGATTCAGCCTGATAGTTCACTATAAATGCAACTCACTGTTTACTATTACCCATTTAACATAATCATTTTATGCCAAGACCTTCTAAAAAACCATGTATACAAATCCAGTATTTGCTTTCCAGATCAACTGGCACATAGACTTAACTGCCACAAAATAGCATATTTATATTTCATCACTTTAATGCAAAGATTTGGTTTAGCCTAAGGTAATAACAAGGCACATTTCTTGGAATGAGCAGGCTGCAGTTTTCCTATAAGCAAATGTCCATAAATGCAACATTTCCTGGAAGTTTTCTGTATAATTGCAATACCAACGCAGGAAGCTCATTAAGGACAAAATATAAACATTGGGAGACTGCATTTGCAAGTAGAAACCAATGAAAAAGCCTGTTTGCTTGGTGCACACGGCACATTGTACGGAGGGGTTTTAGATCTACACTTCTGAGTGTTTGACTCACAACTATCTCATTCTCCAGGGTAAAATTATGGCTCCACTGAAGTCAACTGGAGTTTTCCCACTGACTTTTCCCATTGACTTGAGAGGGGCCAGAATTTATCTTTAATGTTTAAGGTTGTGACTAGGTGGATTCAGAGTGCCTTGTTCCAGCTGCGCAGCATAGATTCCTTTCTTATTCTCAAACATGAGTTTAAAGAGAGGTAAACATTATCTGAACCATGCTTGTGCTGGAAATCAAAAGGAACAATACATCAGAAAGACTGAACCATAACAGGGAACTCAGTGTTGTCGAGCTCTTGTGATTTTATTCCTAAATCTCAAGATAGTTGGTGTATTTCTTAAAGCCCCAGACACTGGATTATTTTGGATAGGTAAGAGTCTCAGCTTCATTAAAAAAATATATCTATCCCTAAAGTTTCTGAAAAGCAGCTTAAAAATGTGACCTAATGAGGAAGTAAATAAAGAAAACTCCAATGTTATTTTTAAAGGCTCTCTGGATGATATGTTTCATGAAGCATCATGGGTTTCCTTGAACCAGCTAGACTTAGGCAAAGTACAGCCCAAGGCTGAATCGGTCCAATCTCTGCTGGTTAGTCTAAGCTGCGTAGATTGAACCAATAAGCAAGTGAACAAACATTTACTTTTGATCCCAGAAATGCAGCCACATGCCTGCAAGGGCCCAGGCCAGAAGCTGGGGGGCGCTAGAGCATGCCTCCCTGCTCAGCTGGAGCAGACCGCTTGGACCAAGGCTACCCTATCAGGGTTGGTTTGTGGGGAGGTGCAAAGCCTCATGGGATGCTGGGGGATTGAGTTAACTTGAATCTGGAGGGGATCTAGAACAGAAGGTCAATAAACTGATTTAACCTAAATCGGTTAAGTTTGATAAGGTTGATTTTAAACTGGTTTCAGCCATTTTGCAAGCGGTTTATGCTCACCAAACTTCTGTTGTGTTATAGGTTTGAACCAGTTTCTGATCACTTATACCAGTTATATGTAATTTCTGTCCCTAGCCGTGGAGATTTGACCCAGATAACAGATGAAATTTAGTAGAAGAGGCAAGCACAAAATACCAGAAATACAGTTCCCAGAGAGTACCATGACTGTGCAACTAAATGGAAACTTTTCATTTGTATGGGCCTGTTTTTATAATAAAAAAAGCTGAAACTCCCTTCAAGAAGCAGGTGCTTTTTGTAAAAAAAACCCCAAACCGGCTAATTTAAAACCCAATGTTCTGTAAAAAAAAAACAAAAAACATTTCAACTAGCTTTTTTCCCACCTGTTCTAATCTCATGCATGTCTAATCCTCATTAGTGTCATGTATGTTGGAAACCTTTGTATGGTGAAATTAGAATTATTTCCAAATAAATGAGGTTTGCTATTCCAGATGAAGGCCTACCTAGCACGAAGTAGTTCTGCACCAAGTGCAACCTGGAAAGGGTGGCCAGGCAGGCACATGGTAGCAAGAGATTTCTGGAATCACTACTTTCCTAACTGTCCAAGTACTTTTTCACATTACACTGGGAACAGCTGCAGCAAAGCAAGGAGCCAGCAACAGCTTCATATTCTTCCTCATCCTCCCACCATGTAATAGAAAGTTGAGTCTGCTGTTGCTACTGTGAGCAGAGGAGAAGGGGGAGATGACACAAGTGTTTCTGAACGCAGTATGTAATGCCTCTCTGCTAGGGCATAAATGCGACGTTCCAAAAGAATCAGCACAGTGCAACGTAGGTGTTTTATGAATTTGTAATAACAAAGTTAACAAAATGGGATGAAGCAACTTGGAATTCTTCCCTTCATTTCAGGACAGAGGAACCTCACTGCAATTTCATCTCTTTAAAGTGCTTCCACAAAGCGACACCAAGGCCAAAGACAATAGACTGCCTCTGGTGAAACACAAGCACGATGAAGACAAAAATCCAGCCCACGGTTTCAATCCTATGGAGAGCAGTCCTACAAAATGTAGTAATTTTGTTAATGCTTTTGGATGACCCCACTGAATTAAAGAACCATTTCCTTGCTCTACAGTTCTACTAGGGAATGCCTTAATACAAATCCTGCAGAACAGGTTCTATTCTACCCAAAAGTTGATTATTTTTAGTATAATTTCTATGCAACTCTATTTGGATTTGTTTTCCATAAAGGAGTAACCTGCCTGTTTGGAGCCGAAAGGCACCTGTAAAGCATTTCTGTATAATGTCCGAGATAATCCTTCCTTTCTGTTGCTTATCTGAGATGCAGTCCCATTGATCAGATGGGTGGATTTAGACTTAAATGTTAACACAAACAATCCTAATGAGCTAAAGCAAACAGACAAATAGACTGAAGGGGACTTTAAAAACAATCTTATGTTTTAGAAAAAGCTCTGCAGTGCTCTGCCCAATGCCAGTTGCAATGAATTACAACTAAGCTAGGATTAGCTACGGAGAATGCCTTATTACTGCCTTTTATGTTTAGACGAGTCAGTTGTAGAGACAACTTGTCTTGGTACAATGCAGATAATGCAATAATAATAACAACAACAATAATAATAATCCCACGGGAGATGAAATTCAGTAATGGACACCATGGATGAATCTGGCACAGAACAGTACATTTCCAAGTTGCCTTTGCATGTCTAACACAATATTTCCCTCATTTATCCTACTGAATGTCATGCTCTGTGTACGAGAGCCTGGTTTTTGGGCGTTTTTAAGTCAGTTAAATTAACAATTAGTATTGAATCCTTCTGCCAAAGATGGTCTTCTCCAATATGCCTGAACTCACAAATTACTCTTGGCAAACTCTGGCTTCTCCTGAGTATTCAAATTGCTTCTTTAAAGCACTGAGTTTCTTTAAGTATTAGATTTGAGGAAATAGGTAATCTTTTCATTACAACTCCAGGAGAAATCATGTCAGCGGCAGCAATGCCAATAGCATGATAAAATATAAACCTCTCTCCTGCAGTTCAGAAATCTTACTGGGGCTCCTTTAACCTGGTATAAATGAGTGTAGGTCCGTGAAGCTACAGCAATTTAATCTGCTGAGGATCGGCCTCAGGCATGACCAACCAGCTCAGCCGTCAGTGCCAATGTTATCTAAAACTGTCCACTGATTTATTTTACCTCAAATCTGGTTGGTCCAGCCTTAGACACTGTGGTCCTAAGATTTTGGTGGTGCAGAACTAATGGGCACTTTTACATGTGCTCCAGGGATGGGGTGGTGGTCTAATTAAAGCACCGCCACGTCTCCTGTATCAGTGTCCCCACCCTTAAAAATGGTGGCGGGAATGCTTGAAATAAAACTCGTTCGACAAGCTTTAGTTCAAATGCCCCCGCTGCCATTTTTAAGCAGGGGGATGCAGACACGCAAGACAGGGATGCTGACACATTTGCTGCCACGCTTGATTAATTGAGTCTGCATCAGAGAAGCCTCAACACTTGTGAGAGGTGCCCAATTAGCCCAGGTGCTCTTGCACTAGCGCCATTAGACTGATTCCCCTTGCAGAGGTAGCACCTATAAATTGGATCGTAGTACAGGATCAATGGCTAGCTTTTTATTTAGGAACCTAGGATTGGAAGCAGTATCCCGTGCTATCAAGCCCAGTCTCCTGCACTCACAGACAATTGTCAACTGAAGAAATCCTCAAAATTGCTACTTCAGCCCTTTGGCCATCTCAAGGAACAAAACCAGAAATCCCCAGAACATCCTATAACAGTGGTGCTCAACCACTGGCCTGCAAGACCATGTCATCTGGCCTCTGGGTCTTCCCGCAGGTCTGAAAATTTGGAGTCGGGAGTGGGGGCAGAGTTAACTGCCACTCCCAGGCTGCCAAATTTCCAGACCTGTGGGAAGCCCCACAGGCCAGATGACAAGGTCCTAGAAGCTAGATCACACTGGTGTGTGTGATGGGATCCATGTGCAGAGTCAATCCATGGCCAGATCCAGCTGTGGGATCAGGCTGGCATGCAAAATCCAGTTAACCCATGGCCAGATCCAGCTGTGGGGTCAGGCTGTCGGCACCTGATTGCACTTAAGGACCGATCCTGATTTGGATCCAGCCCCTAAACTGACCTGCTGAACGTCCCAGTGATGTCAACAGTGGCAATTTTAGGTTTTTACCATAATGAGGATATTGTTTAAATATATGAAAGCTGGGGTTCAATTTTTCAACCAATGCATGTTCAGAAGCCTTGTGCCTGCAAACTACTCACAACTGTAGGTATAAGGAATGAGGGTGGGAGAGTAAATCAGGGGCTGAGGAAGACATTCATGAAAAAGTTAGTGAGCTCCTGGTTTGGTTCCCTCACCTCCACCCCATTTGCTCCAGAGCTTTTCATCTCAGCAGGATTATGGTTGCCCTAAGTTTTAACAAGCATTAACAAAGCACAATTCACGCCTCTGTTTCTTCTGCTCAGCTCTGCTTCACACGCTATTTGGCAATTTAAGCCCTCGCCTTGGCAAACATCTACCACGAGTTTCCCGCTCTGTGCTCTGCTCACCATCTGTCTGGGTGAAAGCCGGAAGGTCCCATTGTTCGGATTCGAGTGGCATGAATTATACATGCGGCTAACAGCTTCCTGCAATACTCGGGGATAAGAAAACCACAAGCCAATTCTGACCTGGAACTGGAAGCTGGCTGTTGGACCTCGTGTTCTCTTCAAGCAAGCAAGACAACCAAACTGATGGCAGAAAACTGAAATTTTTTGTTGCAGAAATATTAAATATGAAGGAAAAGGAGCGTCCGCTTACTCAAACTGATAAGTGGGAGTGATCCTTCGAATGGAGGTGGAATCAATAGTTCCAGCACTGGCTTGCAAATTTTAAGAAATGCCTAAAAGAAATATTTAATGCTACGTTTGTTAGGTCTGGAGAATGAAACTGTAAACCTGCTAAAAAGTCTCACGCTTCTCCTAGCTGTAAGTTGTGCTTTGCACAAATAGTGAGGTTTCACAGCGCTACTAGAGGCTTAATAAGGCAGGAGAGCTGGAGGGATCCGAGATTAGGAGAGCTACAAGCTACTGGGCAAAGGACCAGCAGAGAAATCACTGGACTTAAAATAAATGAAGGCAAAGAAGTTTTCTGGAATGGCCCTAGATGAGAAAATAAATAATGAATGTCACTGATATATAGTCATTCGCTGGAACCTTTAATTTGGGAATCACAAGGCACTGCAAGGTAGGAAATAGTTACTCCTTCCAATTTACAACGGAGATAACTGAAATACAGAACACTCATTTATCTTACGCCACAGTGGAGGTGGTATACTCAAGTGGGATTCAGGGAACCTCAGTTTTTACTCCTGGCCCTGAGACTAGCCAGGCACAATTCACATCACCTCCTTGTAACTTGGTTTTTAAAACTGAGAAAATGAACCAAACCCTTTGGTAAAATGTTTTGAGAACTGTGGATTTTTGATAACTCTGTGAGATCCGTGTATCATCTCTCACCCTACCTCTCCCTGTGCTCAACACCTTACAAATGCTGGCGGGGATGGGATATACAGTTTATAGTATTGCGTTACTAAAAGAAAAGGCAATTCCACTCATCTTATTCAGACAAGTTATCCTATAGAAATCAGTAACTCAACTAGGATTCAGCTCCTAGAGATTATTAACTGGTATTAAATTCAGAGACTGCAAAAACTCAATATACAGTGAACTCATGTACATCTGGACACTTTGTTTTATTGAGAGCTGTAGAAATGTAGAAGTCAAGCAGAGTATTTATTGTAATATATATAGGGATATAAGTTTTAACTAAGGGTTTGGCCCGTCACAGAAGTCTGACTTGGACAGTGCAAGATCGGGGCCTGAAATCTGATGGCTAAAGATAAACCATAGATGGCTGCTATACAGTATTTTAATCTCCCTCGTCCTTTCTCCCTCCCCATGTCCATAAAGTTTGCAACTTCCTGATCTAGAGATGCTCAGATCTTGTTCTGCTGCCACTCAGATTAACAACACTGAGCATCATTTCAAATAAAATATCTAGCATATTCATGTCAAATACAGGCAACCCCCACTTAGCGCTCTTAATTGCTTCCTGAAAAAACAAGCATTAAGGGAAACAAGTGTTAAGCAAACCTGAAAGTTTCTGACAACCCAAGATGGCAACTGCAAGTGTTTTTAATGACTCAGGATGGCAACCGCGAGCTTTATAATGAAACTCACTGAGCGCTAAGTGGAATCAGGTATCAGTTTAAAATGAGCATTATAGCGAAACAGTGCTAAGCGAAACACCATTAAGTGGGGGTTGCCTGTTTGTAATCCCATTCCACACTGGCATCAGGCTTATCCATTTGGGGGGAATTTGCACAGGCAGAAAGCACAAGCAGGTACCCAGCTCCCTCTAAAATAAAATGGGAATTTAGCACCCAAATCCCCTAGACACTGGTGAAAAGCATATTTTACATTATCTTTTTGAACAGTCCAATACGGTTTTCTCAGAAGAGGCTTTGTTTAGTTTAAAGCCCTGGAAAAGATTATTAAATAGCTCAATCAAGTCCTTTGACAAAACTCAACTTCCATTCCATGATGTTATCCAGGTGAAATGATACAGCTAACTGAGAAGTTTTGGAGGCTGTAATTATCTATCCCAGGGATGGGCAAAATGTGGCCCACAGACCAGATGCGGTTTGCAAGGCCATTCTATCCAGCCCGTGGGGCCCCTAAAAAATCTAGAAAATTAATATTCATCTGCCCCTGGCTGCCTGTCATGTGGCCCTCGATGGCTTGCCAAAACTCAGTAAGCGGCCCTCCACCTGAAATAACTGCCCGCCCCGATCTATCCTGTGTTTGAAAGTAATGGAGCTTGGCAAGTTGCAGGTCTGGGCAGTCCGACGGGTACCTGGACCCCTTGAAAAGACCAAATGAGAGAGGTCTTCTGCATCTTTGTGGGCAGCATAGCCTAAAAGTTGATGTCTGTGAAGGAGTGTCCATATGGTCCAGTGCCATGCTGTACAAAAAGACCCAAGCTAGCTTGGGTCCTGAAAACAGTGTAGCTGTGTTAATACAGATTTTACCCAGCCCAATTGGACCTGCAATTAACAGGGTATATTAGTTTCAGCAGAGCACTGTGCTACCATGGCAATGCTGCTTCTAGTACCCACATTAGTTTGTTCAGAGCTAGTTTGAGTCTCTCTATATGGCACAGCAATTCTACAACTCCCTTAGACTACTTAAATGAAAGTCCTATAATTTACAATGGGTTTTGCACAGGATTTGAAACAAGAAGCACTCAGCTCTTGCAGAAAAGAAACAGAACTGTTCCTGCATCATAAAACCTGATCTGATGTTCCAGCTCTGGTCTGGTCTCAAAGGCCTTGTTAACTGATTTTTCCGAAATGAGGTTCTTTTACGATAAGATTGTACCCAACTAGAATGAGAGATGAACTGTAAAACACCATGTGAATTACCCTGCCCCTTTTCACTTCTTTATTAAGTATGTAAAGCCTTAAATGTGGGTAGCTCTGAAACTGTTCAAACGTGCCTTAGACATTTCACCGTCTGCTGCACCTCTATTAGCTGTTAATAATTGGAGTCACTACATTGATGCTCGTCTCTACGTTTTCTCATCCCAATATTGCTGGGGGATGTGTCTATCCATAAATTCAAAAAGATTATCCACTACCAGAAGCTGTGTAGAGACTGTGCTAGATGGGTTGGGGACCCAAGCAAGAGCTTTGTGCACTAGGGCTGTGTGAAGCTTCGGTCCCTGATTCAATCTTGCAGCGATTCAGCCCAGTTTGGTGGCCGAATCTCCGAATCTGAATCGAATCAGACGACCCTTTAATCTCTCTGATTCGAATCGGAACCCTCTGAATTGATTTGGAGAGATTTGGAAAGATTTGGCAATTCGGACATAGACACAGTTTTAAACGTTTTTTCCTACATACCTCAAGGTACCAGGCGTGGCTCGTGTATGCTGCAATGCTGGGGTGGATGGAGCGTCCTACAGGAGCGTGGTGGGGTGCCCCGCGTGCTTGGTGGCAAACCTGGAAGTGAACTGGAGGTACTTTCAGTCCACTTCTGTATCCACTGGGGAGTGTGCTGGAGGCCCCTCCTCCCCACCTCCCTGGCTCAGTGACTGGTGCCTCCTGGGTTTGGGGGGGCACCCAGGGTTCCCCCATGGATGATCACTGAGCCCCAGCACGTTCCCCGGTGGACCTGGAAGTGGAACAGAAGTACTTCGCCGCCAAGCATGCAGGAGGTGCCCCCCCACACTCCTGTGGGACACTCCATCCACCCCAGCAATGCAGTGTTCACGAGCCGCGCCTGGTACATCGAGGTATGTAGAAAAAAACATTTAAAGCTGTGTCTATGTCCAAATTGCTGATTCTCTGAATCAGCATCGAATCTTTGGATTTGGATTCAACCGAATCAAATCAGGGACAGTGACCTGAATTAACGAATTGAATCACTGTCCCTGATTCAGACCAAATCCGAATCAAATAGGGCCTGTTTCGCACACCCCTATTGTGCACTGTGTTGCAGTTCCCAATGTAGGCCTTAAATAACTTTGTTCTGGTCCACTCTTTTCACCCTAAACATATGACAAAGAATGGCCCTAAGAGAACCACCACAGGAATCCCAAAGCAGACCTTTGCACACATAACATGACCTCACCACAGCACCTAATGCCTCATAAGCAGATCAAGCCACTGGACTTCAGGACCCTGAAGTAAAATTGGGAATTCATAGAATCATAGAAATGTAGGGTTGGAAGGGACCTCAGGTCACATCTAGTTCAACCCCCCTGCACAAAACAGGACTAGCCCCAACTAGATCATCCCAGCCAAGGCTTGGTCTAGCTGAGTTTTGAAAACCTCCAAGGATGGAGCTTCTACCACCTCTCTGGGTAACCTGTCCCAGTGTTTTACTACCCTCTTAGCGAGGAAATTCTTCCTAATATCTAACCTAAACTTTCCTTGCTGCAACTTGAGCCCATTGCTCCTTGTTCTGTCATCTGCCGCCACTGAGAACAGTCCAGCTCCATCCTCTTTCGAACCCCCTGCAGGTAACTGAAGACTGCTATTAAATCTTCTCTTCTCTAGACTAAATAAGCCCAGTTCTCCGCATCTTTCCTCAGAAGTCATGTCCCCCAGTCCCCTCACCATTTGTGTTGCCCTCCACTGGACTCTCTCCAACTTGTCCACATCCTTTCTGTAGTGGGGTGCCCAAAACTGGACACAGCACTCCAGATGTGGCCTCCCCAGTGCTGAACAGAGGGGAATAATCACGTCCCTTGCCCTGCTGGCAACGCTCCTACCAGTGCAGCCCAGTATGCCATTAGCCTTCTTGGTAACGAGGGCACAATTGTTCCACCCTGTCAGAATTGTGAGTGAAGCATCCAGTTAAAGCAACTAGGTCCCCACTTATACATGTATTACATAGCATGAAAAATTAACAGGACAGCTGAATCAGACACCTACCAGATTGATTTTCCTCACAGTCAAATTAACAATTCCCCTCTCTCACACACAACATAGAACTACTCTTAGCAAGAGCAGCTGGTAGGCCAAAGCAACGATTTGTAAAGGAGAGATGAAGACCCTTCTAATGAATATGCGATCTAGCATTTCAAACAGACGACGTTCTCTGCTGTAGGTCATTACAGGAAATTAGGGACAATGCTATTGGCAAGGAAATTCTTAGCACACGAGTACTTAGAACACAGGCTGGGGATATTCATCTTTATAAGAACAGATTTCTAATGGAAGAGCTTTTTAAATGAATTCATGGGTTTTAAGTGCAGACAACAGCACTATGATAACCAAAGGTGACCTCCCACATAACGCAGGGATAAAAAAAATGATGTAACCAACTAGACAGCAGAATAATTAGAGAAAAAGGGATGTTCTGCTTGGTTCCTGATCTTCAAATGGTGTAAAAGGACATAGTTTCTGTACTGCCAATGGAGGTAGGCTGATTTACACCAGCCAAAGACCTGGATGTGATTTTTGCATGCTCACTCCAATTGGGTGAGTTGATTGTAAGATAAAGGACGGCTGATTCGACGTAGCTGACACCAGGCTGTTCCAACCTGATGACTCCACAAGGCCAATCTCCCCCACCTCTCTGTGCCTAGATGATTATCAGATATCTCGGTTTCTGTGTGCAGTGCATGTCTCAGGTCCCACATGTAGGACCCGAGGACTACACTGCCGTGGAAAGATTCGATAGAAGAGATGGATCCCTTACAGGCGTCTCAGTCTCAGCTGCAGATAACAAAATCTCCTACCCCTCTCTCTTTGGCAAAACACTTAACTGCATGCATATCTTTAGGCAGGGGCTTAACTACTTCAGGGGGTTTTAAACATGAACTTAGGATGGACTTCAGCCCATGCGTAAAAGATTCGCTGAATTGGAACCTTATCTTTTACTGCCCTGTGAGTTTGCTGTTATAATGAAGAGCCCATGGGCTTTTTAATGCATTAAGCACATTAGTAAGAGCACACCTAATCCATCCCCTCACCTGGTCTGCTCTCCTGTACGGGCAAGCCTGCTACATGACTCTCAGGTGACTGGAAATTAGTAGCCACTGCCCTGCAGAAAAGGGGGAAAAATCCACCCAGCTGGAGCTGACCCAATAGTATTCAAAATTGCTTCTAACATGACAGAATGAGTGGGTTTTACTTTAAATACGTCACTGTCACTGCCCCGTATGGCTGTGACAGGGAAGACACATATCCCAGCAATGCTTCATGTAACTGGCATGACAAGAAACTCCTGTGCTATTTCAGACAGACCCTGGTATGACTTAATGCGACTGCCGTTCCAGACCAGTAAGGCAGAAACTAAATGGTTGAAATGGAGTCAGGCTGCTGCATGGGGTGCTTAGAAGAGGTGGGAATGGGCAGGAATATTAAACAGCTACAGCTAAACTGCCAGCTAGAACAGGACCTGCTCACCCCGTCATTCTCAAAGTCTCATCCCTTGATAGTAGCCCTTTGATGCTGCACATGATAGCCAGAATAAAATGAAAATAGGACGGCGTGGTTGCAACCACGGAGGGGTAGCTTCAGAAAAACCCTCCAGAAAATCTCTCCGAGTGAGTCGGGAGTGAGCCGCAGGCACAAGTAGGTATTTGCTGGAAGCTCTGTTCAACTGGGCATCTAGGAGATGGCACGATTTTCTGAGTTATGGAAGAATCAAGGAGAGAAAGGATCAATTAGGCAGAGTTTCTTTCTTGTTCATTTACTGCTGTCAGGGCAAAGTTTCTATCTGGAGGTCTTATCTCATTGCGCAAAAACTGGTGTTTAACATTTTGTATTATCATAAAAATAAGCTTCTTTTAAAAGTACTAGCCTGGTTTTTTAAAAAAAAAATCAAAACATTTAAATCCTTACTGGCCTAGTTCCTAAATGAACATGTCAGGTCACCAGAATGCCCCTTTCTGCCTCTAAAATAAGGGTTTTATTGTCTGTGGCATTTTGCAAACTGCTTTTCTTCCACAGCCCAGTCCATGTGCATTACCTTGTAGCATGCCAAACTGCTCAAATGGTTGCTTACAATGATGAGTTTAATTATTTGAGGACTTACCATCAGAGGACTGAAGCAACCTCGTGCACCTTTGAACTACCTCTGTCTGTATCCGGGACACGTACCTCCACCAAAGCACTGCCTTACTTTTCATGCAACAGAGCAGAAACAACACCTAAACCTTGTTTCCTGGCATTGAAATAATGTCATTTTCTTTTTCTGGGGGAAATCCATCCCTGTGCAGATTCCATATTAGGTCTAGGATTCATTCAAGCTCTTTTGAGAACTCACATGGGAATTATCTGATAAATAACCTTTGCATTGGTCCATTAGAAAGAGGTGCATTTCATCACTGCATGAGACATACTATCCCCATGTTCTCAAAAACTCCTTTAAGAACTCTCTCAGAATCCTCCTTAGGTAATTAAGTACCACTTGATGTATCAGCTTTTTAAATGATTTCACCCATCAAAAAAAATCACCAAAAAACCCAACCAAAGATCTGATCGATAATTATTTGCAATGTTGTTAAGTTCAAAATGAATTGTCTGCATAGGACTGGGGCTGCAGAGCAGATGACAAAGAAGGACATGCAAAGGCTGGATGTGCACTGGCAGCCTTCATTAAGGTAACTGGCCCGTGGGAAGAATAGTGGCATTTATGCGCACACCCAACGAATGTCTGCACTTCCCATTTGATATTCAGCTACAGGATTCTGCATTCCTATCTGGGGCTGCTCAAAACATACAAAGCTAGCTGATACCCAGCATGCTGATATCCATAATATTCATGATTTCATAATATTCAATAATATTCCACGATTCCAGCATGATATCATAATATGCATGCTGATATCCAGCATGAATATTATATCGGGGACCTTTCGACCTGCCTCTCTACTATATGCTGCTAGTGCTCAGCCACTTAGCACCACAACATGTATGTTGTGAACATACAGCCCTTAAACTTTCAGAGAAAAAACTGTGCCAACTCTGAACCGCCACCATATGTGGGTCTCTCTAACCCCCATAGGCTGCCCTCTGTGGCCTGATGTACTGCTCAAGGACCCATTGGTGGACTCATGCTGGCGAGATGAATGGTCCTAATCAGTGGTAACGAATTCCTCACCATTTATTCTACTGTTGTCTTCCAGTTGTTGACCTCCCGTGCTGCAGATAGGTCCTGGTGACTTGCTTCTAGACTGGCCATGGTCAGTGTATGGCTGAAAACCCAAATTGGCATTGTGGCCAAATACTGATCACAACTCACGCTCCTCCCGAATGCCCTCCATCCAGCCTTGATGACAGTCAGCAGACATCAAGTGTAGCAAAGGAAGAAGCTGTTGCCTGGATCAAGAAGATACACACTGGCCATCCATCCCAAACCTGTTTGCCAGAGAAGAGAATTATACAGGCTATTTGGCAAATGGTATTATGGCTCGCATGAGGTTTATTCTTCATATGTGGGTATTTCAGTGGTATATCTAGCCCTTGACTTCTTCTTTGGCAATCCCTCACAGTCGAGGATGACTGTCTTCCATGATTGTCTTATCAGACCTTTGGGTCCGAAGATGGCTGATGAGGCTGGCACTGGGATCTGGGACTGGCAGAGTCTGCTGCAACTCGGGCACATGTTTCTGTGCAGGATGGATGACTCTGGATTCTTGATTTGGTCCACAACACGCTGCGTCTGCCACTCCTGCTTTTCTGTCTCCTGTTTCATTGTAAGGTTTCAAAGTATTGAGGTCCTTACAGCAGACTCTTCCTCCCTGGGTGACTGGCTCCCAGGAGCTGATGTCGATGTTACATTTTTTCAAGTTGGCCTTGAGGACGCCCTTGAAGCTCTTTCTCTGCCCTCCCCTTGGAGCGAATGCCTTGACTGAGCTGGGAGGATAAAACTTGCTGCAGAAGTCTGGAGTTGGACACCCAGATGATGTGGCCGGTCCAACCAAGGTGATGTTGGATAACCCCCGACTATTATGAACTCTAACAGAAACTGCATGCATATTTTTTTATGCACTGAATGAAAACTGTGAGCTTCCTTGTATCATTTTGAATCAGTGAGGAAAAATCCAAAGGCAAGTTTAAGTTATATCTGGGAATGTAATCTATACACGCCTTGCCCCTAATCTTTCCTCCAATATATTTTTTTCTATACAGCACTACGTGTCACTTGGTCTTTTTAAGACCGCAAAGCTTCAGGTTCTGGGGTGTTGAAATAGGTTAGCTTGCCTTTTGTTGCCCAAAACTTCATCTCTTAAGATCAAGACTCTTCCTGCTTTGGAAGTATGTAACCAGGACCCATTTGTTCCTTTGATAATATCCTTCAAGCAGAGCTCAGAAAGGAATGGACCAAACCCCTGGTTCACAGAAAGACTTTTATAATCATTACACTTATTTTTTTCAGTTTCTGCCTGAAAGCTGTATAAAGCTGTCTCTTTACAAGGTTAAGAAATAGCGTGTGCATCTGTGCACTCTGACTGTGTGTTCACTTTCCACACATGAAGACTATATAAGCACACATATGGGATGGGATTCAGGGCAGCTCCAATGTTCATGCCTGTGTTCATTATATACCTGCCTGGGAAACACCTTAAAATTTGCCTCGAAACAGATGGTGCCTCGAAATTTTCGTTCATCACATGGTTTGAATGTGAATCTTTACATATTTCAGCCGGGCACAGTGTTGTCTCATTGTATCTGGGCATGGTCTCTGGCACTCAGAATAACTGCTAATGAACCCAGCTCGGTAGCTGCCCTAGGTACTGAGCAGTGGGCACTACTGTGGGGTGCAACACCTACCTGAGTAATGTTCTTGCATGCTATAAAAATACTCTCAAAATCATTATGTGATCTCTTGGCCAAATTCTTCCATGTAGCAGCCATTTCACTGTGCAATGGAGCTCAGTCTGGACAGTCCGCCATTCAATCCACCATATCGGCAGCTCTCTCAGACACTCCCCAAGTTGACAGGCACAAGAAATCTCTTCATCATCAAGTCTGCTTCTGGTGGCATGAACCTTCCCCACTCAGCCCCCAGAATCGTCTCTTGATGCAAGGGAAAGGCTGACCTTAGTTCACCACATCACCATAAGCAAGAATCCTGATATACAGGATATAAAGTCTCTCAATAGAAAACAGTCCAGTACAATGGAGCAAGAGATTTCAACTTTATCCAAATTCCTTTCCAGTAGGAAGAAAGCTGAAGATCAATTAATGCTAACTAAGACTGAGTGCTTCATTGCCCGAGGTGCTCCGCTACCTGGATCAATGCCCACCACTGTTTGCAAATGCTCCTGTTTCCCCATCAGTTGTCTGCCACATCCCAAACCACACATACCATCTCCTTTGACTTATATTTACGTGCATGTACCCTAGCATTTTCTGTATTTGTAGCTGTCCATCAGGCTCAGGAGTTAAGGAAGATGCCACCCATAATTCTCACATTTCATGGTTTTGTAGTGTATTTCTACTTTATAGATGTCTCTGGCTTTTATGCTTGGCTTCAAGCATTATTTCCTCTTTTGTCTTCAGGAAACTAAACATGACTCACTGCTGCTCTGCCCTGTTTCTATGGTTTGATCCTGCACTATTCAACCCAGTAGCGTCTTTATCATTGCCTTGAATGAAAGGAGCATCAAAGCCCCCAAAATCTTTGCCTGTAGATCACTACCACCTTTTCCTCATCCCAACAAAGAACAGAAGCTCAAAACCTTGAGACATGCAGCAGGATGCTAGATGAACTATTTCGAGAAAAGCTTTCAGCCCAAGCTATTCTTTCTTTCCTGCTCTTTAGCAAATTTTCAATCAAATGTGTGAAATTTTCATTTCTTCCTTGATCTTTGGACAAGGCTATAATCTGCAGCTCAGAGGAATGGCTTCTGCCAAATGGAGTACTGTACAGCTGCGCCCTATGCTTTGCTCTCTAAATACCAAGGCTCATTTAAAAACTATATAAGAAATAATTCACCCTTTTACCAGAGAGGAGTTCTGTCTCCCACTGTTTCATTTCACTATACAGTAAACTTGGCTTAATTTGCCTGTGGGATAATGCATCACTGCTCTGATTCCCCTCTAGGTGCTTCCTACCAGGGTACACAAGCTAAAAGGGAAGAAACCTTCTGCTGCTTTGCATGAGGGGTTCATTCAGGGAACAGAGTAAATCTCTCACTTCCACGAAAGCAGGACACATAGATTCATAGATGTTAGGGTCAGAAGGGACCTCAATAGATCATCGAGTCCGACCCCCTGCATAAAGCAGGAAAGAGTGCTGGGTCTAGATGACCCCAGCTAGATGCTTATCTAACCTCCTCTTGAAGACCCCCAGGGTAGGGGAGAGCACCACCTCCCTTGGGAGCCCGTTCCAGACCTTGGCCACTCGAACTGTGAAGAAGTTCTTCCTAATGTCCAGTCTAAATCTACTCTCTGCTAGCTTGTGGCCATTATTTCTTGTAACCCCCGGGGGCGCCTTAGTGAATAAATACTCACCAATTCCCTTCTGTGCCTCCGTGATGAACTTATAGGCAGCCACAAGGTCGCCTCTCAACCTTCTCTTGCGGAGGCTGAAAAGGTCCAGTTTCTCTAGTCTCTCCTTGTAGGGCTTGGTCTGCAGGCCCTTAAACATACGAGTGGCCCTTCTCTGGATCCTCTCCAGGTTATCCGCGTCCCTCTTGAACTGTGGCGCCCAGAATTGCACGCAGTACTCCAACTGCGGTCTGACCAGCGCCCGATAGAGGGAAAGTATCACCTCCTTGGACCTATTTGTCATGCATCTGCTGATGCACGATAAAGTGCCATTAGCTTTTCTGATGGCTTTGTCACACTGCCGACTCGTGTTCACTAGGACTCCAAGATCCCTTTCCACTTCCGTGCCACCCAGCAGGTCATTCCCTAGGCTGTAGGTGTGCTGGACATTTTTCCTCCCTAGGTGCAGCACTTTGTATTTCTCCTTGTTGAACTGCATCCTGTTGTTTTCTGCCCACTTGTCCAACCTGTCCAGATCTGCTTGCAGCTGTTCCCTGCCCTCCGGCGTGTCCACTTCTCCCCATAGCTTTGTGTCATCTGCAAACTTGGACAGAGTACATTTCACTCCCTCGTCCAAGTCACTGATGAAGACATTAAAGAGTATCGGTCCAAGGACCGAGCCCTGCGGGACCCCACTGCCCACACCCTTCCAGGTCGAGACCGACCCATCCACCACGACTCTTTGGGTGCGACCCTCTAGCCAATTCGCCACCCACCGGACTGTGCAGTCATCCACATCACAGCCTCTTAACTTGTTCACCAGTATGGGATGGGATACCGTATCAAAGGCCTTCCTGAAGTCTAAGTATACGACATCCACCCCTCCTCCTGTGTCCAGGCGTTTCGTAACCTGGTCATAAAAAGAGACTAGATTGGTCAGGCACGATCTGCCTGCCACGAACCCGTGCTGGTTTCCCCTCTGCATAATTTGTCCTGCCGGGCTCTCGCAAATGTGAGCCTTGATAATTTTTTCAAAGACTTTGCCAAGGATGGAGATGAGACTGACTGGCCTATAGTTGCCCGGGTCCTCCTTCCTCCCCTTCTTGTCTATCATGGCCATGTTCCCTCACAATGGCAGTGCTTTACATTCTTACGATTCAAAGCAGAGAAGGTGGGACCAGACTTATGATGGATGGGGTCCTGAGGTCCCATAGATCTGTGGGACAGAGGCAAGTAAGCTCCACGCTGCCTTGACCCCTGCTGAAGAGGAAGATCTCTTCTTGCCTGTTTCTTTAGAAAATATGTCCTCGGCTGGAGAAGGTGCCTGGGCTGCATCACTAGGCCTGACCAGTGCTTTACATTATGAGGGTCCCAGACTCGGGTTGTGGCTATGAGCAGTAGGGCTGTGCGAAACGGCACCGTTCCATTTCGCCCTGAGTTTCGAGGTTTCGATGGAACAGCGTTCCATTTCGAATTTCATTTCAACTCGAAACAGCTGTTCCGTTCTGTCGAAACTGAAAGGCTGTTTCAATGCTGGTTTCACGTTTTGCTGGGGGTAGGAAGTCAGCCTAGCTGGGTTGACTTCCATCCCTGGCACTAGATGGGGAGGGGGAGCGGAGAGTCAGCCCAGCTGGGCTCACTTCCCCCCACCGCACTGCGACTGGGTGCCAGTAGGGAGAGTCAGCCCAAGTGGGCTCACTCCCCCACCCTGTGCTGTGATCAGGGGGTAGAGAGTCAGCCCAACTGGGGGGAGCAGGGAGCGATCCCAGTTGGGCTTTCTCTCCATCCCGTGCCCGATCGCAGCACTGGGGAAGTGAGCCCAGCTGGGCTGACTCTCCACACCCCTCCCCCACCCCCCCCACCGGATTGCAGCGCTGGGGTGGGGAACTGAGCCCAGGCTCAGTTCCCTTCCCCTGCGCTTTTATCAGCTTCTGGCAGTGGGAGACAGGGAGAGCCAGGGCTACGCTCCCAGCTGGTGCTGGGAGCACAGCCCTGGTTCTCCCGTCTCTCGCTGCTGGCTTCAAAACTTGAAATGTTTCAAAACTTTCAAAACGGTTTGACTAGCCTTGTTTTGTTTTGAGGCTATTTTGAAGACCTTCATTTCGATTCGATCTTACTGTTTCGAGCTTGAAATTAGTTGAAACAGTGTTGAATCGAAACAACCGGAGAAATTTCACACAGCCCTAATGAGCAGCCCTTGGGGGCTCAACTGGGTGCATATAGCTGTGTCGGTTCCAAAGTGTAACTGGGATAGCTACACTTGCAAACCTTCCTTGTCCAGATCCAGACTGGTGAAAGAGATTTTTGCTGGTCTAGGGCAAAGTTGCTAAGCCAGCCAAAGCACTTTTACTCTGGTCTAACTATAGCGGGGGTTTTGCCATCATAAAAGCACCGCCAAAAACTCCCCGCAAGGGAACAGCCCATTCCCAACAGCCCCTCTATGCCAACAAGTCTCTAGTGCACATCTGACCTTAGTCAGGATACCAATTCATACAATTAGGCTTTGCAAAAAAAGAAATCTTGGCTTCAGTCTCTCTTCAGTTCATCACAGCGGTGGTGGGAGACCTGTCCACAGCCTCCCAGTTTCAGCAGTGTGCACTTCTTTCATCACACCAGACTACTGCCACCGTTAGAAAGGAAAGGCACAGGCAATATGACATTCATTCTTTCAAGCTGACAGCTGTAAAACAGGGTTCTCAGGCTTGAAAAAGAAAGACATCTTGGGGATAGGTACATTTTAGTAATCAAATGAGTTGCATGTTTTCTTTTAATACTGAGCAATCCTTCTGTTCTTGCCTTTCTTGCATCGCATCTGACAGCTGATTCAAAGAGATTAGGTGCCACTCAAAATTAAAGCTGTAGGACTTTGGAAAACTATAAAGATAATTTTTCTTTTGATGTCTATGTCTTCCTTCTCTGTCAGCAGGTAATCTCCAGTCCATTATTGAAGAAGCTTAATAGGTTACAAATATCTATGGGATGATGACAACTTACCAAAAGCTTCACATTTTTGGAATCTGTCACACGATGAAAGTCTGCAGGGGATGAGACTCAGATCTACATGTATTTTGTGCCTCACAAAATACACATTTAAGCCTATTGTGCAAATGCTTCCTGACTTTGCAGCCCACATCTTACGTGGGCTGAAGGTGTAATACACTCTATGTTCGTTCTGCCCTTTTCATGCCTTAGAAATGCATGCATAAGACAATGCACAGCGTGCCCACTCAGTGACTCGCTGAGGGCATGAGGCATAACAGAAAGGAAGTGAATGGTGGCATGAGCAGAAATTCAGGGACTAGGACTCCTGGCTTCTATCTTTGGCCTGCCAGGTAATTAACTGCATTGCTATGGGCAACACCAGTTCATCCACATATAATATGGACTGGGGTGACATTTTTACATGCAAAATCTTTTCTGATGCAAGATGCTGATTTGAGGGCACTGAAACCCTTTGCAAATATATGGCAATTTTGCTGATATCACTTCTTTTTTTAAAAGAAAACCCCCAAATTTTCAAAAAATACTGATTGGTTACAAACACTTTTGAAATAAGATTTCACTTTCCTATTTTGACATTTCCATTACTTAAAAAAAAATGAATTGATAATGTAACAACCAACACCACAACAGTTAGTAGTAGTAGTAGTAGTGGTGGTGGTGGTGATGCCATTCAACCCAAAATGGATTTTTAATTTGTAAACTTCTGAAAATGTTCACATTTGGCTCAACATGAAATGGTCTCTCATTAATTTTCTGAATTAAACTGATGGATTTTTTCAGTCTGTTAATTTCTCAGCTCTAATTACCAATCATCTCCCTGCCCGCTGCTCTCTCTACCTTTGAAGGCTAGATAGTTCACTACTGCCTTAAGACTGTAGTAATTCCTCTCCTCTAAGTGCTTGAAGTGAAGAACTGGAAAGCTGTCTTCTCATAATCAATGAGGCTTCTTTATAGTGAGGTGTGGAAAATCCCATTGCTTCTCTGTCTTGGTTTTGGCAGGCTCTTCACTGGATTCACTTCTTTTTACTTTGAAAACTTCTACTGAGAGACAAGGGGGGAATCCAAGACCTATTAGATGGATGGAGAAGGACAGATAAATCCTAATGTGCTAAGAAAAATACATGTTCTGAACAGCGTGTGAGTACAGGCTTGAAGTGCAGGGGAAGGGTTAGATGATCGGACCTGAGCAAATGATGGGAGAGGGTGACTATGAAGAGCACTATGGTGCCATGAAGGAGGGCTGCAACATAACCTCAGGAAGCTACTATGTCCATTTTTGGCCATTTGTAAAGACACTGCAGCTACAGGTCAGCAACACTTTCACATCATCTATGGAGACAGATGTAAGATAGAAACAAGCATTTCCTAATTATACAAAGAGGATTATCTCTTATGGGAAGCTATCCAGAATGCCAGCACACACCAAGTAGAGACAAAGACCTCTGCACTTAGAGATACAAAGGCATGAAAAAGGAAGCAAGACACAAAGCGGGAGACTATGGGTTGGATCCAGCTCATTGAAGCCAAGGGGAGCCTTTCCATTGCATCAGCAAATTGTTGGATCAGGTGCCAGAGGGCCAGACAAAAGAGATGCTGCTGGAAAATTGGCTGGATAAATCCTTATTTGTGATGTTTCAGCTACTTTTTATTAGTCACCGGTGTATGACATTGAATCATATTTAATTTTGTGAGTCCAACAGAGTGACCTTCTGAGGGAAAAAAGGGTTCTCAACAGTGAAGAAGTGCATAATTAATCAGATGGCCATGTGATTGGTTAAATCAATCATAGGCAAGGTTTTACAGCCAATTTTATAAACAGATTTAAAAGCTTTTGTCTCTGAGTTTGAAGCCTATGCAGTGGATGTATAGGAGTAAGTCACTCCAACATTTCTGCTGATCAGCAAAACCAGACTATTATGGTATACCAGGCTCTTATCTATGTGCTGGTTACATTTATAATTCAGAAGGATTCAGTTTTTTCCATGCTGCATGCCCTGTGAAACACTGGTGTCAAACACATAGGTGTCTTGCATAGCAGAAAACAAGTTTTTAAGCATAATTTCCTCCTCTAAAGTGGAGATAAGATTTTTCAGCCAAGATCAGGAAGGGTGGCTTTTTGGTTCAAATTCAATGGGACACAGGAGGTCTATATTTAGCTCCTAACTCTGCCTTTGTACCTAAATGATCAGTCAGATGCAGACGTCAAGTCTTTCTCCCACTGACTATTTAGATGATAAATTATCTGGGGCAAAGGCTGCTTCTTTAATAGACAGCCTCTAGTATAGTGTGCCTTCATTTTTTGATCAAGTCATCTGAGTGCTATCACTTGCAAAAATGGGTTTATGGTAGGACCTCAAAGTCAGGGCTCGTAGGGGTCCACTGAAACATTAAGGGTCATACCTTACTATTAGATATCTCTTTTTAAATACAAAAATGGCTCTCTCTATGCATAGTTTTCTCCCCCTCACTGCTTGGGGAAGGTGCAATCACAGTGCTAGGGAAGATTTTTATTTTGGGTGATTTGTGTAGAAAGCGGCTAGTAAACATTGGCCTCCAGATCCTAAAGGGAAAAGATGAAGGATCTAAGTAATTTGATAGAGATATATTTTATTATGAGTAAAATGCAAGTATTTACTGAGTCAATGGCCCCAGGTTAACCAAAGGAAATGTAAAGTATAATCCTGCTCTAGGTAAGGATTAATTCTGTCCGAAGAGATAGGGCAAAATTTACAAGCAGTGAGTGAAAGTAATGTAACAAAACTTGACGCATAGCAGATTTAATTAAAGCATGGATTTCCTAAATCCATGTTCCGTGATTATTATTTGTTATTCTTTGGAAGCTGATTAAGCAATAGCAGATGTCACTAATATACAAATCTTAACACACAGCCACAAATGACATAATTAGAATATTTGTCAGGTCCCTAAGCTTTTGTCAGCCAAAAGCGGCCTATTAAAAAGTGACATAGTTCACATACCAAGAGGCTTGCTTCAAATCTTCAGTAACATTTTAATCAACCCCTACCCAGAATTAAACTTCTTTAAATTGACACAGTAGCAAGATTAACTCTAACAAGGACTTTGCTTGGCCCTAATGCTGCAGTGACCTTTGCATATGTTGTGGTTATAGGGCTAGTAGCCGTGCCCCTCTTCTCTTTTGGATCTCCTTAGCTATGTCTACTTTGCATCTCAAGAAAGGAGCACTCTTGAGCCCACCCTACCCTCCTGGCTCCGACTAGCTGGATCCAAAAGTTTTGATGGGCTTTGGTTGAAGCCCCCTTATCCTCTAAGGATGTAGTTTTATTGTGTCTTGCTCGCTGTTTAACATCTGAACTTCGGGGCTCCTGCGGCAGAGATCATTCTGTAGAACGCATTTTTATTAGGTATTTTTATTGGCATTATCCCCAAATTTATTTGAAACGACTGGCATAATCCTCAATATATGAAAGGAAATTAGCGGAAAAGCCAGAATACCTCCCCTTGGTTTAATAAACATAAGTTCATTTAGCTCTTGCAAAATGTGGTTTCTGCTGTCTCTCTTAGAGGCTAATTAAGATGAAAGAATAATTTCAGAAGACCCTTCTTTTACATAATTCAATTGCAGCATACATCTGATGGCAGCAAACTGAATTCCAAAAGATGATGGAGTCCTCTTATTGAGGAAAGGATCCCACTGAAGTCTTAACAGGATAACACAGAAGACAATGGGATGCAGTCTGGAAGGAAAATGCTACTGTACTGTGTCTAACGTACAAGCTGTAAGGCCATTCTGAAAACACTGCCAAAGCTGTTTAGATGAGCCAGACCCACTGAACTTTAAACCACTTAGGCCCTTTTCAAACTGGTTTTGTGCACACCATTTTCCTCAAACCAGTATGTGCCCAATCTCACTAATAATTAAGTCAATGTAATACTCCCACTGACTTCCTTGGGAGTTGGCTTAGGTCTGGTGCATCTGTTTTCTTGTTTTATTCCAGTCCTCCTTTTGCTGAATTCCTCCCTACTGTATTCAAATCCCTGCATTTTACTGTTCAAACTGAACCCAGGTTTCTCTGCCTCCATCAGAGATCAGACTTCCGTGGAGATGTAAGAGCAAACAGTTTTCCCAAGACAAACTAGTGCCATCCAGATGAAAGCCACCCATTTTGGGAGTGCAGAAACGCAAGCTTTCCTTACATCCTGCCTTGCAAACAATAAAAAGGAGGGAGAGAAACAAAGGGCTCACATGGGACACAACTGATATTTAAAGGGAAAATGCAGGAAAGGTCGATGTCATTTAAAATTGCACTGATTTTAAATGAGGTCTTAGACATTTAAATTGCATAACTTACCAACACTCAGGAAACAGCCAGGATCAATAATATGATGTTGAAGGAGGCATTAGCCATGGAATTTGGAAGCGGAGAAAATCACAGTCTTTATATATTAACCACTGGGATTTTATTGTGCATGGGGCTGATTTAAGTAAAGATTAGTATTTAAAACAATGGAGCAACACATAATGGGGTGGCAAATGTCATCTTGAGGCACACTAGCACTCTGGCCATTGGGAACATTTCAGGAGGTGGGAGGTGATGGGCTACACTGTGCTATGTCAACAGAAAGCCATCCTATCTACTTCAGAAAGTATTTTAAAACTAGTTCAGTCAGGACCACTGTTAAACCTAAGATGGAAGGGAGCCAGATTCATCCAGCAATCTAAACTATGAGCTGCAGCCACAAAAGGAGTGTTTTTGAAAAGACAAGATAATCCAGCTCAGGATTAACTCCACTGTGTAGCTGTGGAATTTATTCAAATAAATACAAGGCTGCCTGCTCTCAATCCAGCTTTTACACTGCTTTTGGTTGATGGCCTATTTCCACTTTAAAGCTATTCTGAAGATGACTTTTCTATCCCTTAACTAAAGAGAACCCACTCCCACATCAAGAGGATTTTCTTTCGCATGCATAGTGGGACCCCTTGATACTTAACCATGGCCAGATGCCACGGAGACCCGATGGATTAGTTTAATAAGGGAAGGCAATGAGGGAAGACAGAGCGAACATTTCCCAAGGGGTAATTACATCTGGACTGGGATTGAGCATTTGTATGCTAAACAGTGACCTTAATAAATAAAACAATCAACCACAGGGAAACAAGACTGGAATCCTCTCCATTAAGTTCAAAAGGTCTTTGTTACTTCTTCTAAAGGACGCTTCCTACAGCTGGTACCGGGACTTGGTTCCTTATTCTCTTCGTTGAACATACTGTAGAGAGCACTGTCTGTCTGTCTTCTCTTATACACCAGAAAAAGAGAGCAAGAATACAAGAATATTCCATGCTGTCCTAACAGTCTGATCCATCAGTACCAAACTGAGAAAGATTTAGGAAACTTCTAAGGTTGATGTTACTTCAGTCCAGCTCCAGGTGAACTAAAGAGTAAAGGTCTGATGTATTAATGACTCTAAATGGTTAGATATATTTCTATCCTTTTACATATGGGGAGTGCCAAGTTCAAACATATTCACTTAGGGTACTAGATTTTATCATCCAGCATCTGCTCCAACAGCAGTCAAGATTTTCTTTGTTTCTGAGTATACAGCAGGTGTAATTATAATGTATCCTCATGTATTACACACATACACATACACCCTCTCTCTCATATATATAATATTACACACACACGTTAAAAACATTATTAAGTTACAAAGCCAAGCACTCCAAAGTTAGGAAATTGTAGAATTGAGGTTGTCAGTGCAATCTTAATCCATCCCTCTTATCCACAGCTTTAATAATGAGGTCCCGTACTATCTTTTCCATAGCATTCATGTCTCATGCAATCCTGAGGACAGACAATGCTTCCTTCAAGAGCAAATTTTTAATTTTAGTTTTCCCCTCATCATCCAACACATGGCCAGTGCCATATTTGTTGAAAAACGTACTCTGAAGAAAGAATTTTTAGTTTCTCCACAGGCTTTTCTAAGATACTAACAGAGCAACCAACAGCAGGAGGAGGTTGCCATCCTCTATGGGAACAAGCACTAGGAGAGGATGGGACACTTTGCCAGGAGCTTTATGGATGTTTGCCGACAGCCAGGGACAAGTGAAACTCAGGGGACGTGGCTTGTGTTCCTGACTAGAAAAAAGTGGCCTCTAGTGGGCAGACTCTTCCACCTGTTTCTCTGAAGCCTGAAACTTTTTGTCCCATCCCCTGAGATGTTTTACTTTCTACTCTCAGGCCCAGGCCTCTTGTTTAGCCATTCCTAATATCCCCTGGGGGCTCCTTGGCCCTACACCTTTGTCCAGCAAGTTGCAATTGCTGCATCCAAACTTTAGTCCCCCAACATTTTTCCAGTCAATTCTAGTCTCCCTGAAGGCTCTCAGACTCCTTGCCATTCTGCTCAGCCTCTCCCTTAACCCAACTCTACCCAAACATCTATGAATCTATGAATCAAACCAGCCTCCAGTTCCAGCTGCGCATCCTCTCCTGTCTCTACCCTACACTCCTAGATCCTGTCTGCTCTTCCCCCACTCCTAACCAGAGTCACAGAACCATAGAAAGTGAGGGTTGGCAGGACCTCAGGAGGTCACATCTAGCCCAACCCCCTGCTCAAAGCACGACCAGCCCGTCAGATCATGCCAGACGTAGCTTTGTTGAGCCGGGCCTTACAAACCTCCAAGGATGGAGTTTCCACCACCTCTCTAGGTAACCTGCTCTAGTGCCTCACTGCTTTCCTAGTGAGAAAGTTTTTCCTAATATCCAACCTAAGCCAATCAACCTATCTATGCAACCTAAAACAACTTGAGCTGCAGCTTGAGACCACTGCTCCGTGTTCTGTCATCTGTCACCACTGAGAGCAGTCCAGCTCCTCTTTCGAACTTCCTTCAGATAATTAAAGGTTGCTATCAAAATCCTCTCCCCCTCAGTTTTCTCTTCTGCAGGATATATAGAGCCAGTTTCCCTTAGCCTCTCCTCATATGTCTTGTTCCCCAACCCCTGAACCATTTTCATTGCCCTCTACTGGAATTTCTCCAATGTGTCCACATCCTTTCTATAGTGGGGCCACACCAGTGCTGAATAGAGCAGAATAATTACTTCCTTCTATCTGCTGGCAATGCTCCTGCTGATGCAGCCCAGTATGCTGTTAGTCTTCTTGGCAACAAGGGCACACTGCTGACTCCTATCTACCTTTTTGTCCACTATGAACCCCAGGTCCTTTTCTGCAGAGCTGCTGCCCAGGCAGGTAGCCCCCAGTCTGTACTGGTGCATGGGACTGTACTGTCCTAAGTGCAGGACTTTGCACTCGTCCTTATCAAGCCTCATGAGATTTCTTTTGGCCCAATCCTCCAATTTGTCGAGGTTACTGACTCCTAGCCCTACCCTCCAGTATATCTAATACACCTCCCAGCTTGGTGTCATCCACAAACTTGCTGAGGGTGCACTCCATCCCATCTTCCAGATCTTTAATGAACATATTGAAGAAAACTGGCCTCAGGACCAACCCCTGGGGCACTGCACTGTATACCAGCTGCCAACTAGACATTGAACCATTGAGTATTACCCACTGAACCTAACAATCCAGCCAGCTTTCTATCTATCTTACAGTCCATTATTCCAAACTATACTTCCTCATTTTGCCTGCAAGTGTACTGTTAGAGACTGAATCAAAAGTATTTTCTAAAATCAAGTTATATTATGTCCACTGCTTCCCCTGCACAGAGCCAGTTGTCTCATCACAGAATGCAATCAGGTGAGTCAGGCACGACCCACCCTTGGATCCATGCTGACTGTTCCTAACCACCTTCTCCAAGTGTTCAGAAATCGATTCCTTAAGGACCTGCTCCATGACTTTTCTGGGGACTGAGGTGAGGCTGACTGATCTGTAGTTTTCTGGATCCTCCTGCTTCCCTTTCTTAAAGATGGGCACTATGTTTGCCCTTTTCCAATTGTCCAGGACCTCCACCGATAGCCACAAGTTTAAAAAATAATGGCCAGTGGCTCTGCAATCACATCAGCCAACTGTGTCAGCACCCTTGGATGTACTGCATCCAGCCCCATAGACTTGTACATGTCCAGGTTTTCTAAATAGGCCCTAACCTGTTCCTCCCCACTGAGAGCTGCTCATCACCCCAAACTGTGTCGCCTGGTGCAGTAGTCTGGGAGCTGACCTTGCCTATGTAGACCAAGATAAAAAAGACATTGAGTACTTCAGCCTTTTCCTCGTCATCTGTCGCTAGGTTGCCTTCCCACTCAGTAAGGGACCCACACTTTCCCTGACCTTCCTTTTGTTGCTGACATACTTGTAGAAACCCTTTTTGTTGCCCTTAACTTCCCTTGCTAGCTGCAACTCCAATTGCACTTTGGCCTTTCTGACTTCATCCCTGCATGCCCGAGCAATACTCATACTCCTCCCAAGTTGTTTGTCCAGGCTTTCACTTCTTATAAGCTTCCTTTTTTGCATTTAAGTTCACCAAACAGGTCTCTGCTAACCCAAGCTGGCCGCTTGCCACATTTGCTATTCTTCCTGCATATCGGGATGATTTGTGCCCTCATAGATTCATAGATGCTAGGGTCGGAAGGGACCTCAATAGATCATCAAGTCCAACCCCCTGCATAGGCAGGAAAGAGCGCTGGGTTTAGATGACCCCAGCCAGATGCCTAACTAACCTCCTCTTGAAGACCCCCAGGGTAGGGGAGAGCACCACCTCCCTTGGGAGCCCAGTACCCTCGGTAAGGTCTCTTTAAAATACACCCGGTTCTCCTGGACTCTGACCCTCAGACTGGCCTCCCAGGGGATCCTGCCCACCAGTTCCCTAAGCAAGTAAAAGTTTGCTTTTCTGAAGCCCAGGGTCCTTACTCTGATCCTCTCCTTTCTTCCTTTTGTTAGAATCATCTCAATCACCCAATCATCTCATAGTCACTGCTGCCAAACTTGCCATCCTCTTCTACATCCCCACCAATTCTTCTCTGTTTCTGAGTAGTAGGTTAAGAAGAGCATGGCCCTGTGTTGGTCTCTCCAAAGCTTGCACCAGGAAGTTATTCAATGTTCTCCAAAAACTTCCTGGATTGCCTGTGCACTTCTGTATTGCCCTCCCAGCAGATGTCAGGTTGACTGAAGTCCCCCATAACAACCAGGGCCTGTGATTTAGAAACTTCTGCTAGTTGTCTGAAGAAAACCTCCTCCACCTCATCCTCCTGGTCTGGTGGTCTATAGCGGGCACCTACCATGACATCACCCTTGTTGCTCTCCCCTTTAATCTTCACCCAGAGACTTTCAATGGGCCTATCTCCAGTCTCATACTAGAGCTCTGAGCAGTTGTACAGCTCTTTTACGTATACTGCAACTCCTCCTCCTCTTCTCCCCTGCCCGTCCCTCCTGAACAGTTTGTACACATCCATGACAGTGCCCCAGTCATGCAAGCTACCCACCCAACTCTCTGTCACTCAGAAACTTCTAATCAGGCAGCTTCCCTGTCTGGACACAAGCTTGGATGTGGTTAAGCTTGAAGGACAGAGAGCTTCCATGACCACATTTCTGGTGCCCGGTCTTGGTACTCTTTGGAGCCCTGTGAGTTGGAGCATGCACAGTACACTCTTCATAGCTTTTAGACACAAGGCTCTACTTCAGCAAGGCTCTATTGAGCATGTGTGAGCTGCAATACTTCAAAGTTTTATAATTTGGCCGAATTTGGGAAGATTTTCTTGGGCAGGGCCAAGTCCCCATATCAAGTCACCATTCGACAGCATGGGGTCATTAGAGCTTCTCAAACAAAAGAATGTCAGCATTTTCTTTTTAAATATGGTCAAAATAGAGTATTTTCCATAGCCCTCTCCTTCGATCTAGCTAAATCATTTTGGATGAAGTAAATGTCACCCTGAGGTTGACACCTGCCAGAAAAAAGAAATCATCCCAAATAGTTAAAGACTGATTTAATTGGAAGCAACTGAAAATCAGGGTCTTATAATGGAAAGTATCAGGTAACCTCAATAATTGGCTGTGTTACCAACATAGCCTATGTTTAATTCATGCAAGCCTACGTGTCATTGCTTCCCACCAGTAATGCAATGGAAAGTCTAGACAGGGCAGACCAAGTATTTAAGAGTCAGAAAGAAAAGGTTATTAGACATGAACTAGTGAACCCATTACATACAAGGTTTTGTGTTCTCCTTTCACATTCTGGTAGACATGGAGGACTTGTTCTAACCTGGATAAGTTTTTGTAGTCATTATCCTGCCAGGGTTGATGATGCTTCAAATGAAGAATGATCTACTTTATTTCAGGGCAGAAATACCCTACTTTATTTCAGGGCAGAAATACCCTGAGTAAATGAACCATGCTCCATGAAAATGGCTGTATTGTTTTCATACAGAGTAAGTCAGGTTAACAAACTTCATGTAATGAATTAGTCCTGGTGCCCAGATGTAAAATGCCTGCTTTGCATTTGATATCCAGAAATGTATAAGTTCTTTCACTTTAAGTGTAAATGTATTGATAACAGCAATTTCATACCTACTTGTTTTAACATGGTTGTGGATACCATGACATGGAAAAGGAACTTGCCAATTTTGATTTTTAAATAAGTTTGAACCCAAACTTATAAAACTTATATAAAGCAGAGATCTATCAAGAGCAGTGATATAAAGATCAGGAAAGTGGAATTTTGGACGCTAGACTAGCTATCATTTATCTGCAATTATGAGCTACATATAGGGGGAAAGGAAGATAAAATGAGACAGGTAACACTGCATTCGTATGAATCTATTCCAAATGAAGGGCTCTAGACCAGTCTGTCTTCTAGTATTTCTGAACCCATGGCTTTGTTTCAACCTTTCAATATTAGAGGATATTATTTGTGAATAGCATTCTCTAAAATAATACAGTACGTGGCAACAAAATGCTTAGAAGTCTTTGTAGTCTGAAGGTATTTCAAAAGGGGAATTTCTTAGCTCTTGCTTTATTCAGGTCCAAAATCTTAAATGGCATAATGCCATTTTCTTTAGTACTTCCAAATATTTACTACAGAAGTATGGGATAAGAAATGCTCCTACCGACATACCAGGATTATAATGCTGACTTCAAAAGAGCCCATAGTAAAATCAATTTTTTGTGAAAATAGCACTCTGGTTTGGTTTAACTCTTCCTTTAACCACATCTTTCATTTCCATGGCCACTTTATTTCAAACGTTAACAATATTTTTTAAGCTAACCTCTCAACTAGTTAGATAATTATCGTCTCACCTACAAGCCATGATTACATTTCTACATCAAAAGCAGCAGCAACTATATCACCAGGGTAAATGCTTTGAAAAACAAGCAGACTATTAGTGCTGTAAACCACTTAGCTGTTTGGCACATCGTTAAAGCATTTAGCATAACTTTAATTCTTTGAAAGCAGTCATTCCTACATGAAGCAACCACTCTGCAGAATGTTAAAACCCTTCTGCTTTGCCTTGGGCTGTTAGCTAACAAAATGATCATTAATTCTTTGGAAATAATAAATACCTCCGAGATTACCACTTTAATGTTGTTGAAGAGAATCTATTTCAGTACAAGGGATACATGAATATATGATGCTACTTATCTGCAACGTATTAATATCGCTAATTATCTGAACATACTGTTGAGTGTGGCAGACTTGGATACATTTTTAAAAAATAAATACTGGTATCTATTTACTTATTTTTTTTGCATTAAGCTTGTTGAGGTAGCGAATCCACAGAAGCTAGATCCAAGTGTAGACTAAAAGCCATTTCTATGCCATCTTTATCACTCCAGCCCCCAATCTGCAAAATACTTGTGCTTAATTTTACATGCGTGAGTATTTCTATTGAGTTCCACAGGGCGACTTACACATATAAAGCTTGGACGGAGTATATAGGAGGTTGCAGATATGGTGTATTAGAAAATAGAGGATAAAGCTTTTTCTTTTCTAGGGCCATGTAACAGGTTGGAAATGCAGAGCTGTGATGTGCCTATTCAGGGCCACAAGCCATTAGATGAATTCCTTGATTCAGATGAGCGTGGAGGTTGTGGTGTCTATAATGTACTTTGTAGAGCAGGGGTGGGCAAAATGCGGCCCGCGGGCCAGTCTTCCAGCCTGCGGGGCCCCTAAAAAATTGAGAAAATTAATATGCATCTGCTCCTGGCTGCCTGTCATCCGGCCCTCGATGGCTTGCCAAAACTCAGTAAGCGGCCCTCTGCCCAAAATAATTGTCCGCCCCTGTTGTAGAGTCTTTGAAAAGAAGCATTTACTACTAACGGCACTATGTATTTATGGAGATTTCCCAATGGTCAGATCATGCCCCTTGGGACATAGGATACTGGCTATCCCCTTCTCATAAAGGCAACAGAGTAGCACCTTCAGGGCTGTGTATAAAGGAAGAAGCCGACTTTCCTCCAGTTCCTCCATGAAGCAAATGTAATCTGAATCCAGTTCCCAAACACCCCATTAGGTATTTAATCAAACAAAATGTGTAATTTTCTAAACTTATAATGCCATTGACTATTCCATTAATTCAAATTAAAATGCAAACTTAAAGATACAACAATGTGTCAATTGGCAAATATTTTGCACATTGGTAAAATGAGATCAAATCAAAGTGACATTTGTTGTTTGCCTCTGTCTTTTCCATTTTATGCAATAATTATTGGTCTGTGTCACATCGACTCCCCAGAACATCGATCCCTTTGGTAGTTAAGAGCTGATGTAGTTGATTCCTTGAAAGTCATTCAGTGTTCATCAGCCTTTTCAATTCTTTCTTGCTAATAAGCTACGGCAGCTGGGATAGAGGCCTAATCATCCAACAAGCAGGTTGTGGATTCTGCATTCACATAGTCCTTTTGTGTCTCTCTAGCACAAACTATGAGAGATGCTGTGCTGATTAAAGGATTATTTTAGAAAGATATGATGTCCTTCAGTAAACCAGTTCCCTTTTCAGTGAACAATGAAATCCAAGTGACTCACCTAGACCAGGATTTCTAGATTGTTTACCCAATAGAAAAGTATTTAGAAAAAAGGGCCAAATAATCCTGTCGCCTTGTTTTCTGTATTGAGGATCAGCTGTCATGGCAAGCACTTGATTTTTGTCTGTAAGATTCCTGCTGTGCTGTGCTCCAAGCCAATGCCCACTAAAGCACTCGGGGGTTGTAAAGAGCTGTACAAAGGAAGGCATCTGCAGTGCCCCACAGGATGACGATTCATTGGTCCTTTCCGCCACAGAAGTGAGGCTGCCTATTCTTTAGTGCCATCAGCTAGTCTCTTATCTATTAGTGAAATACCTACGTAGAACAGTCTTGTAAACACCACTCGGTGGAAAGACTCATTTATTGCAATGCCCCATATTCACGGATCCAGTAGGGATCAATGGTATGTCTCAACGAAAAAGCAACAGATGCTGGGAGTGGCTGCTCCCTATCCAACAATGCAACACAAACCACACAGAAATTTCCTCTAAAATCATAGATTCATAGATGCTAGGGTCGGAAGGGACCTCAACAGATCATCGAGTCCGACCCCCTGCATAGGCAGGAAAGAGTGCTGGGTCTAGATGACCCCAGCTAGATGCATATCAGAGTCAGATTAAGATTTTTTGCGGTGCTGGACAAGAAGAGGATTGTTCCCCCTGGCCCCCGGGGGATCTCTCCCCTGCAGGAGCTTGGCTCCAGTGCCTCCTAGTGCTGCTGCTATGGAGGTGTGACACCCTCACTCACTCATTCACTCACTCACTGGTGAACAATATGAAGTAAATAAGAAGAGGCCTTATTTGCATACTTATTTGCATATTTTGCAGTTTACCGTATGCAAATATATATGCAAACCAATCTTCTTTTTATTTGCTTTATGTTGTTCCCTGTAACTGGCCAGGGAGCGAATGAGAATTGGGTCAAAACTGAAGAATAATTATCATGTACCTGGCAACACTGAACCCAGGCATGAGAGAGGGGGGGACCTAGGCTTCTGGGAGCCCCTAATTGGCTGGAGGCCCTGGGCCTGAGACCCGCTGACCCGTGTGTTAATCCACCTATGACTAAAATGAGTGAAAGAGAGAGAAAAAGGGAGCAACATCCTGCTGGCTAACAGGCTAATTCCACAAAAAATCTGCAATCTTTTAACTCCCTGATCCTTCAATGGTATTTTTCTCCACTGAGGGCATCAAAGGTTAGGCTCGAGTCCCAAATGCAAGCTACAGCGTGTTCCCTTTTTATTCTAATTCTTTTCAATTGGTTATTTTCCCTAATCGGGTTTGCTCTTTCAATAGCTAACAGTGGAATGAGTTTCCTCCACGCTCTCTGGTTGGGTGGTAGGCATGTTACAGGGAGGCTGGGAACTGGAGAATAAAAGAAGAAGGAGGCAATTTTTTGTGAGAGCTTAATGTTGAACGGCTGCTGGATTGTTGAGTTTTGCGCTGACTTCGCTGGAGCCAGGAGTCCACCCAACATGGCCTCATCTCATTTGCTCTGACATCCAGATGCTGTACTGTGATCTTAAACGCATGTTAGATAGAAAAGAAAATAATCAGAGATGCAGGACGATCCATTTCCTCCCGCAAAAATGTCTCTGGATTCTGCAAAGGGCTATTAGAAATTCAACACTTGCACAAAATACACAGCAATTTTCTATGAAAGCATAACAACTATTTTTACCAGTGTCATAAACTATTCAAAACAATATGGATTACCACCAAACCTCTTTACAGTTCTGCTCTCTGAAGTGCCAAGTCTCCAAGGAGACACACACACCATATTATCTACCACTTTCATGCAAAACGCTGGAGAATAGATGCCATGCAAGAGAAGAGGAGCTATATAATTAACAGTCACTATGAAGTAAATGGAGAAGAAATTAAAATGTGGGCTTGGGGAGAGTTGTTCTTGGTGGTGGTGGGGTGGGGGGAGGTATATGAAGTTTCCACATTTTCTAAAATAAGGAAAATGAAAAAGCTTTGTATTGACAGGGTCAGATCCTGACTCCTGTTGAGGTGCCTCTCACACTGTGACTAATCTCACTGAGTTCAGTGGAACTACTCTGACTAAGGCCAGGGCTTACAAAACTATTTAACTGCTTAAAGATGTAGACAGTCACCTACAGGGATTCATACATCCTGTCTGAGTAGGCTGGAAACTTAGCTGTCATTGAAAAGTACTGGGAATTAGGTGCCTAACTCACTTAGGCATGAATGCAAATCTTGCTAGGGTGCCTATCAGCATCTTCAGGTGTTTGCATACCTTAGTACATCTAGCTATAAAGGGCTAACTGGAGTAAAGGTGGGGGAATATATCCACTACGTAGAAACAACAGGCGATGTCTTGGTAAAAATAGTTAATTATTCAAAGTGTGTTATGGCGGAATAACCAACAAAGTGTTAAAATTAGGTGAATAAATCTGTTTGACCAAAAACCAAAGCGGACTTCAGAAGCCCCCCACAAATCCAAATACTGGCACATAATCAGTCTCCAGTGTTATCCAGCTAAGTAACTCATGACATGAAACTTAAAAGAAATTTGCCCTGTATTTTGAGGACACTGGACATCTTTCGTGATCTGTCAGAGCATAACACCCACAACAAATGCTTTGTTTCCGTCTGTAAAAGGTTTAGGAGTTGGTGGCTAGGATTATACTGAATGCTCTTAAGTTCCCTCTTTATGTAGTGTAACAGGGTTAGGTGACACGGTGTCTTAGCCAATCAGAAATATGACAGCCATACAATGTATATGATGGCAGTAAATTGGAAGATTTTCAGACAGAAACAAACTGGGACAATTGAAACAAATGCCAAATCTGCAAACACCTGCAGAAAAGCTGCCTAGCACTTTTCCAAACTGTAATAAACAGATGTGATGAGATGTGATTTTTTTTTAAAGTGCTTGCAAGCAAGTCTTTTACTTCTAAACCAAACAATAAAAGTCTTTTCATGTGGGAGCCTATAATATTTTTTCTTAGGCATGGAGGAGAAAAATCTGTCGTAAATATTCACTATTCCAGAAGGAAAAGAGTATACATTTATTTTCCAAGTACTATCTGCAGTAAAGGTTTATCTAAAAGAGGGCACTGTCTTTTTTTTCCTCTAGTGCGGATTCACTATTAACTTCTGCTGTGTTGAATTACAGGAACGTGGTTCTTTTAAACAAACCGGTGTGCCGAAAGGCTGATAAATTGCTCAGGGCATACTATTAAAGCGCTAACATCCCATTCACATAAGGCAACGTTTCTCACATAAAAGTCATGACTCCCTTTCAGGAGAACAAAGCCAGTGAGGCTTCTTCTGCCCTGTCATATGGTGTTAAAGGTCTACTTTAAGTGAAAGGTCATGGTTTTGATCTTCATCTTTATACACAACATGAGCTGTGAAAGAGTTAATATTGGGGGTGTTCAAAGTATCACAATGAGGATCACCCAAATGAACTGGGCAGTCCACCCCTCTGAGCCATGTCTTCAGGCTCTGTGAAAATTCAACCAGGAGTTACTGGACTGATAACACGCCCTGCTAGGGATTAATTTAAAGGGTGAAAAAAGACATTTGAAAGCTGTGGCAAGCAAACGTGAGGCTTGCCCAATGCCCGTGTGCCACGCTAGTCCTTCGTGGCTGTGCTGGAGATTAATGGCTAGGAAATCCTGTTGTAAGCGATGGTGGAGCACTCAAAAGTAATGTTGCTACTGTTATGTTTGTTCAGTCTACATATTTTACAACTGCCTGGTCTCTCTGGGTAAAACATCAGAAACACCCTTCTCCCACCTTAAATCTGGGACAGTTTTTTCCTGTGTCGGTTCTGCTTAGGCAGAAAACCTGCTTGGCTGCAAATCGACATGCTATTAAGCAGCAGGCTCAGAGCACTCTGGGCTATGCACCCAGATGAGGGTAACAGTGTCCAGGGCCCATGTGAGGAGGAGAAGAGGAGGCCGGCTATGCGGGATGATCCCTTCGGAAATTTGAGTCTAATTGAATGTGCAAGGCGCCAGGTTTCTGAGAGCAAACTTTCCTCGGTTTCCTGAACCTATCCTGAATCAATGCGAACAAAAAGGAGAAAAACAAGGTGGTTGCACATCCCATTTTATTCTGTTTTGGTTCTTGCAACACACCCACCCCTATGGTGTCTCGGCCTCTAAAGAAAGCAATCAGCTGGCTCTTCTCTTCTATTACATTGCTCCTGCCATTCCCACCTCTCTGCTCCCCGCAGTCTCCTCCATCATCTAAAGAGCAGAGAAATTCTCTGCTGACCCTGGGGAAGTTGCTTTCCCCTCTGACTGCCTTCCTGTGTCCCTGGTGGCCTGCACCCACCTACCAGCTTGCTTTCTAGAGCCTGCTCACAGCAGCAACGACGGCTCCCAGAAGACTGAGTGCCACTCCTATTAGAAGTGACAGCAGCAAATCCTCCAGGGCTGCATCGATGCTGTTGGTGGTGGACGGGAAGCAGACCGAACAGGGATCGGTTCAGAGGCACGGTGGATAAACATGGGGTCGCCGTGCTCTGGCAGACACCCCGGCCGACATCTGAGATTCGGGAGTGCTTTGGAAGCGTGCTTGCAGCATATGCTTGAGACCCCTCAGGATGCCTTGGCTGGTCAAGAAGCAGGAGCTCTTGAATTTGAGCTCTCCGCAAGCCCCATGGGGAAGGTGCAATGAGGAGAAAGAAAGGAAGATTCTTCTCTTTGAGAGCCATACCCATAAAAAGCAGAGCAGAGCAAAGCAGAGCCTGTGCATGCTTGGGACCATACATATCTCTGCAGTGAGTGGGTAGAAAGCAGGCCAGGCACCTTCCCCTTTCCCCCGCCGCACTAATTCAGGGAACAAGTTTTTCACCTTGAGCACACATCCTGAGCATTGAGAAGCTCTTGGGAAGACTGTATTCCTAAATCAGTCTCTCCCTGACCCTTCCCTTGGGTGTTGCGCAGCTCAGCAGCCTCTGAAATGAAAGTGAACATTGCCTTAGGTATCAAATCCATATTTCTGGACAAGTATGACATTCAACCTAAGTCACTCTAGCAAATGATTTTCTCACACTGGCTAGGTTTGACTTGGAGATCCAAAATTTGAGAGGGGCAGGGGCTGTTCAGAAAATGTCCAAACCCAACTTTGTTTGTGATTATGGACCAGTTTTGATGCTATTTCTATTGGGAAAGTTTCCCTCCAGTCCTGGACGTTAATACAACACAGACGATCATCAGCCTGGTGGTTTGGACAATCACGTAGGATGCAGGAGCCCACATTCAAGTTCCTGGTCTGAGTCAGGCAGAGCAGAGTCTTGAGCCAGAGCTTCTCATCCAAGGTGACTGCCCTAGACACCAAGCGCTATAGACTACTGTTCATTTCTTCCCACCGCATTTTTCTGGTAGTTTGGTCCATCTACAGAAATCTTAAAACCACTTCCTGCCCATGCAGAGCAGGCAGTAGACGTTAGAGGGCTATAGATAGGAAGAGGGTACAAGTCTCCCATATACATTACTTCAGCGAACAGAACGACCCAGCGGTCTGGGGACTGCATTAGAGAAGTGCTAAGCGCTTTTCTGTCACTCGGTTTCTGTCCATGATGTGCTCTGCAATGTAGTTGAACACATCTGCGCTTTCTGCTTCTATACAGCTTGGAAGCTGGTGGTGGGAAGGAAGACGGGAGAGCCTTCTGATTACTTCTGAGTATGGATAATACAGAGGGGACAGTAAAGACTATCAGGAGCAATTGAAACAACCTGACGGGACAGCAAGATTTATTTCAGTTTGTCAGAGCACTCTTGTGAGATGGACAATAGAGAATACAGCTGTAGCGTTCAATCTCATCTCCCTCTTTTTCGTATGGAGTCAGGAGCTGATTAAAGAAATTTCCTTAGGCTTTTGGAAGTCAGAGTTTTTAAATAAGTGACACAGAAAAAGTGATTCTGGTGAATGAAAAACCACACGCTCACAAAGGTGACACAACACAGCTCAAGGGAGATAAGGGGAATTGCAAAGGCTTTGCCTATGAAGGTAGAAGACAAAGAGAGAAATGTGACGATTTTCATTAATTACCCATTCATTTTTCTTATTTACATGCTGTCTGTCCAGAAAAAATTACTCAGACAGGTTGTGGATCTCACCCCGACTAGCAATGAAACTCGCTGCTGTTGAATGATTGTGTGTGTGCATGTGTCTCTGCCTCCGGGTGAACGTGGGAGTGAGTGGGCCAAGACAGGATAACCAATTCCTTGAAGGCAGAATATCTTGCCCCCCCTTAAAACCAATGCTCTGCTCGCTTGGGGCGGCTGTAGGGCAGTACAAACTGTGCAATGACATGGGACCCCCACCTTGCCAGGCTCTACCTCCTTGGGACATTTGAATTACGTTATAATATGGTTGTCTAATAAAGACTTAGGGGCGCAAGACTTAACTTTAACTGAGGGCCCCAGAAAGTAAACCCTGATGGTGGAACGCACCCAGAGCTTGGTGGCTCAAGAAACGATGTGGACACGCTGTGCTAGACAGAGGCCCATGATGAAATCTTGGCCCTACTGATTTCAAAGGCAATTTTGCCCTCAGCTGTTTATGGGAACAAGAGTCCACCCTGATCTTTGCCTGCTCTCAACTCACTGAAGCATTAAGTGACGGAGAATTCCCAATATGGGACGTGCCAACGTGCTCCACAGTCCCAATTTATGGGAACGCTTTAAAAGAAATTTCTGAATCTGAATCTCAATGTGTTACATGTCTTCTGAAATGGCAAACAAAGTCCACGTGAGCGATAAACCTATCCTAGCTCCCTTAAATTCATAACAACTCCCTCCTTCCCTTCAGATTTATTGCTGATAATCGTAATTAAAGTTTCTTCCCAGAATTAAACAAATGGAGTGTGATTCATAGTTAAAACTCACATAATCTTAACTATATTTTTAAATCCTTACTTGCAAGCAAAACAACATATTTATGCAGAAATCTGTTTCAAAGCTTCTTCCAAGCTTCTGGATGAAGCAGAACCAGCAATAATTCATCTCTAAAAGACAGCTGAAATATGCACTGCTTTGAATTGTTTTAATATTGTGCACCAGGGACTGGAGAGGAGAATTAAGTGCCTTCTGCTGCCTGGTTCTAAGTATCAGATGGATAATAATAAAATAGAAAACATAAAATCATTTAGAACCCTTTTAGGACCATATGCTCAACTTCACAGGCAATAATCAACTATAATGCTGCATATTTCAAAGCACAGAACTGAAGACATTATCTGCACTCATTAGAAAGATAGGTCTATAATCACACCATATGAATGCCTTCTTGCCTGACTTGTGCAAATACAGATATATATGCACTTCTGCACTTTATGTGGCTCCAACACACATTAATTCAAGCAGTCCCACAAACTCACAGATGAGTAATAGGCAGTAGGGAGGCTTCTGGAAAGGCTCTGCTGTGAGTTTCTAAGTTCTGGGCCAGTAGTTAAATGCAACTGAGGGAAATTATTTAGACTTCAATAAAATATATTTATGTGAGTCAACTGATAGGAAAAATGAAATACCCCATCCACACCTTTGCTTTTTAGGGCCGCTCTCCCAGAGCCGGATCTTATCAGGAGACATATCCTTCTTTTTCTTCCTTCAGTTGGATATTTTTTCAACCTGTCCTGGGGCTCTGACACACACTCCTTGCTTCTGGATCATATTTAAGTCCTCTTCTCACTTATAAACCACTGTTTCACCTGTAGCGTATTTCTGTCGGTTGTTTCTTTCTGGTCTCTGCCTATCCTTTATGCATCTTCCACATTGCATCTCAGAGATGCTTAAAACCTTTTCAAGAATCTCAAAAAAAAAATAGGATACTTGTACAGGGCAGCCTCTTTGCATGATTTTATCAGGAATCTTTGAAAATATTTGGCGTCTTCATAAAGCCCGTCGCCTCACCCAAACATGCTAGTAGGTGAGAATTGTCTGCTTTCATTAAAAAAAGGAAGTTTCCAAACCTCGTGATGGAAGAAACCTTGACTACCTGACTCAAGGACTCTCAAGGTGAATCAAAAGCCAGAAAGCAAATATAAGGAATAAGATATATGAATTATTAAAATTAATGTATATATAAAGCTGTATAAACATTTATATATTAAAATAAAATAAATGTAAATTTTTAAAATAATATAATTTTATTTATATATAAAAGTATATATGTATTTATATATATACACATATATATGATTATATATATATATATTTATATATATATACACACACATACACACATGTATATATAGATATAGATATGATTTTCAAGCAGATCTCATGACTTTCTGAAGACCTATTAAAGGGATTTGAATGCTTGCGGTCAGCAGTACTGTGAGTGCATCAAAGTCTGCTGCTTCTCTGTTATATGAAGAAGGACTAATGGGATGATCAGCAATGAAACTCTGCTCCTGTGCGAGACCAGCTGCATTGTGCTTCTGAAGATCCTTGGTGGATAAAAGTACTAGCCTGACAACTGTTTTGATGCCTGGAGCTAGAAGCTGTATTTAATTTAAATCCCTTTTAATATTATTAAATGTTTGATCATTTATAATTGTTTAGAAGGCTTAAATTCCCCTTTGCTGTGGTCTTATTGAAAGGGGATTGTACACAAAGTCTTGGGATTCATGGCCAAGGGTTTAATGGATATGAAATGTTTTTGTTTGATTTTCTTCTCTTTCCACACCATTGCATCACTGCTTTTACTTACTGTGCTCATTAATGAGGACAATGCAGTTGTCAGGAATTATACAGATGGTTCAAGTGCCCAATGACTTCGTGTTGCACAGCCAGCGGGACATGTTGACTGAGAAAGGCAAAAGCTCTATTAATATTTGGGTTGCAAATGAATAAACTATTTTGTGAGCCAAAGTGCTGCTGCTTTCATTGAAGTCAATGAAAAAAAAAAGAAGACCATGTTTTTTAGCGACTTTTGGATGCAACTGAGAACCTCAACACGTGCCCTCTCCCACCAAAACCACCAAATCAGTGCCTTGAGGATTGTGACACTAATGTTTGAGCAATGCGAGTGGAGCCACCGTTCCAGACCTGTCTGGAGTGCAAAGTGCTGCCAACGGTACAAGCCACCTCTGTCTTTGCAACAGGTGGCAAAATAGTGCCAAAATATTTCCCAGGGTTATTAAACAAATTCTTTCTGACTGCACACGTGTTTACTTTGAAGAATGAGCAAATGCATTTGCTCATAGGACATTTTACTGAACCATTGGATTTTAAACACAATATTGTCCAGTATTTAGGGCCAGCAAATTACAAGTTGCCATCGCAGATGTTTGCCCTGCTAACCTGTTTCTAAGAGAGATGCTCATCCAGGCAGGGAACAGACCACGTCACCCATCAATTTACCATGTACAGCTCACTGACAAAGCCATCATATTTATTTTGAAATATTTGAGGTAACTTGTTCCGAAACACCTAAAACCGCTTTTTTCCCAGCTTTACTTGTAAGCAAGAACAAGCCAAGAAGTAGTGACAAAAGTTAATCAAAAATATTCTTGGAGTGACTTACATGCGTTCGAGGTTTCTTAACAACTCTAATGGTTAAACATTTGCTTTTTTTTAATAAAAGCCACAATTGCAGAGAACAATTGTGGCAGCCTCAGGTAAGAGCAGCTTCTCAGCTCAAGGTGACTTTGCCCAATATACATACCTATGGAGGTGCTGACTTAGCATCCTGTCACAACTGCCGGTGAGAACTGGGTTTTATCTACGCTATACCTGTTCAGGTTTGATTGCTGATTTTATATCTAGGCTAATGGATTTGGCAAGTTATACTGTTTCATTTTAGGGTTAGTAACATACTTGAACTTCCTAGGCAACCATTCATAAATTTTAGTCATTAACAGTATTTGTTACCCTTGAAGGGCCCATTTCTGTTTGGTCAGCCCCTCCTTATTACCTGTATATTTATTTTGTTTGACACAAAATATGGCGAACACACTTATGAAAACTTCAGCTGAATCCAAATATAAGGCTGCCATTGCTTCTGTTGAAAGAATTGCCCATGGCATTATTTATTTCTACACAGCACCAATGGTGCAGAATTTGTCTGCCTCCTAAAATTAATGATTAGACATTTTGCTACTAGGTGTCATCAGTGGTATCAAAGAGGTGCTTCCCTCAATCACTAACCTCCCTTGGTCTATAGGCTAGCACAATGGTTCTCAACCACAGGTCTAACATAATCACTATAATTTATGCGGAGAGGCTACCTTTAGCCATCTTGAAAATTTCCTCTCCAATATTTTAAGATGGGACCTGTTAGGACTCTCACTTCAGTCCCCTATTCTTGCCAAAATCCATGGCAGACCTGTCATGAAATGACCAAGCTTCACATTAGGACTAGTTAAGTGCCTTGCTTCAACTACTCCTACTTGAAGGTTATTCCAGAACCCCAGTACTCAACTGGTTAGAAATCTTCTTCCAGTTTCCAACCTCAACCTATTGTTGGGCTGTTTATGCTCAATTGTTATATTTTCATCATCTGGTTGCTTTGCTGTATATACAGCAAAATACCTCCATGTAAATAAAAATAATAATTCAAATCCAAACACCAATTCAGGTCAAATCTTATCTGCACGTGCTCCCCTCTTTTTCCTATCCCTCCAGCTCCTGATCAAGATATCCAAATTTGCTGCAGGATTCATCACCACTAGAAAAGCCCCCGTTCCTGTTACGGCTAGATCTGCATTTGTTTTTCACATAGTGCAGAGCAGGGTTGAGACTTACTACCCTGAATAAGATATTTCACACTCCTCCCAAACCATAGGATTTGGTAAAGGCCAGGATCAAAGACCACCTTGCCCCTCAAAAATTATTGAGTGTTTTTTTAAAACTGTTGCTTCAGTAAAATACAGAGCTTAAAAAAAAATACTATTTTTGCTTATTCTAAGCTGCAGACTTTCCAAGCCAGTATAGTCTTGTGCTAAGAGCACCCCAAACAGTACACAGTACTCAGAAATCAGAGTTAATGGGGGTTAATATAGCATTATTACCATTCTTATTGGAATCCCAGCCCTCTTTCACAGCTGCTTAGGCATACACAGCTGGGGTTTAGCCCTACACTTTTAACCAAAGAGGAAGAGATTCATGTGGAGATGCAGAATAGCCTGATATTTGTTCTGTGCAAACACAGGAAATGAGAGGTGCTCATTAAAATTATGTGGCACGTATGAAGGCACAGAAATACAGACAGATGCATGGTACATACCAGGAAGCAACATCAAGAACAAGGAAGTATTCTCCTGAAAGATACCATTATCTGAATATAAGCACATCCACATGAGGGATTGCTCTGGTATAAAATAAGAGCGAATAAAACAAACAGCAACAACAAAATCCCATTATTTGCACAAAAAGTCTTCTTCCAGATCCCATTCAATGCTTGCTTTTATCATACAAGGATAACACTACCGCGATGTATCACTCCTGTTTTGTCTTGGAGTAAGACAATAATTCCTCATGCTTTGGCATGTTTTTCTCCAGGTCACTCCTATCTCACCAGCTAGTAGAGATAGCACAGCTTTAGCTGGTGTGGGGCTGGTTCCTTTCTATACATCACATCTCCATGGGGCATTCCCTGGATATACTGGTAAACACAATGCATTTGTAAAAAATTATGATTATAGACCAAACTTGTCACACTGGATACAGGGCTTCAGTAGTGTCTGCACTGGTCCTAAATATCACCTGCTAGCTCATCTTTTCCTGTTTATACATCCAGGGATCATATCAGAACATTAAAACCCGCATGTAGGATTTGTCACTTTTGATTTGGGAAATGGTCATCTGCAATTTTCAGAAATTCAAGGATGATCCAAGTACTGGCAGATGGAGACCCCCAGCACAAACTATTCAGAGCGGTCTTCCATTAAAACACAACTTTAGTTTTTCCCTACGTACCATAGAGAAAACTATAAAAAAAAAACTGGTCATCCTGTTCTCTTTTGGGATTTGGTGGTCTACAGTATATACCAGCTAGTACCCCAGCTAGTGCTTTATTCATTAGAACATTAATTTGTAAGTATTTAAGATAATGTGTTTCTAATTTGCCAGCAACTAGAAGTGACATACCGCCACTTCTGACAGGAGGCTATTTCCCGCTCCCTTTTTGCCCTTTCAATTAATCCAAAACAGGTCATAAATGTGTCTTTTAACCTTCCGTCATATAAACCTTTCCAAAGATTTTAGTGATGCCAATTGGGTTGAATTTACACTCATAAATGGGCAATTCTGACTTCTCTTGTTTATTGCCCATGCTCCTTGTGTTGGTATAGAAGCAAGTACAGAATTTCTTTTCTTCACATCCCTGGATGCTGTGATTAATTTGCTTCTTGACATCTTGATTTTGTGCTAAATGAGTGCTCATCTGTTTCCCCTTTTCACCCTCCTCTTTTCTTTTTGCTTTTTTTTTTGTTGTTAATTTAATATTCTCTGAACTAGTTTAGCCATCCACACATCCATCCATTCAGGAATGGGATTTCAAGGGTTTCCTGGATGACAGAAGCCCATAGTCTCCATCACTTTTCGCTTTGGGACTGAGCTATGAAGTCTGTATATAGTAAGAAATGATCTGTAGAGTCAGTTTCTCCTATGAAAAACAATCAATTATACACTTGGACATAAGGGAACATGGAGAAACCCCCACTCCCAATGAAAACCTACCTTCGAGTCCAATGAGACAAAATTAAATGGACAGCAAATTAGAAAAAAATGTGCTATGGTGGGCATTACCTGAACATTGGACTAAGTACCCACACAGTATAAAACAAGTGGAAAAATCAGGATTCTTTTAGGGGAGGGAAGTTTACTAAAAATGGCTCAGGGCACAGAGAAAAGCTCCTTAATATCTACAGCGAGGAAGGAACCACATGACTCTTCCAGTGTTTTGATTCCCAAAATGATGCTTGCGAAACCCTAATTACATCCAGGAAGTTTCCCAAAATCAAGCAATAGCAGAAGAGAGAGGAATGGGAGCGGTATACTCAGTAACTGTGAGTAGATAGGAGCCATCTCAAGGAAGGACTGACAACGCTTAGCATTGGTTAAGTGGCTTGGTAGTGTATACATTTTCCTTTTTTTACATTGATTGACGATCAAGTGCATTAACGTTGGACCACCATCCAAAATACGACAATGGAAATACAACAAGCACTATGCTGTGTACAGATTGCTTCTTCCCTTGAAGTCAACTGGAAGGAGATTGGCTAACTATAGAATAAGACTGAACCCCCCCTGGATAGACCATAACAAGTCACTGAATTTCCAAGACTGAGATTATGATTTCTCTTTGTGCTCATCTGTGAGAGCTATTCATTCATATTCTGAATGTGAAAAGGCAACTGAAACAGGTGGTCTATTACTAGATCCATTAAACAAGAGATTTATGCATTACATATCCATCTTGAGGCAATTAGGCTGATCTTTTTTTTCCCCCTCTTTTATGGCTTCATTGAAAACTTCTGGCAATAAAGTGATTAAAAGTAACTATCCAAGCATTTATCTATGATATCAAAGACAACCAGGCTTTTCTTTATCAGAGGCAAGCTGCTTTACTTTTCCTTCTTGAACCTGACAAATTTAGAGACATATTCACCATGGAGACTGCGACAATGCTGCAGTCGTCCAAGGTCTGAATGGTGAATTATAGAGCGTGGACTTGTTAATCACTGTTTGGTTTCTTTCTTGGAAAATGATTTTTTTAAAGCTTGACTTTAATCTCTGGAGATAGGCAAACTGTGAAGAAGACCAATGGAGATGCACACAAAACTTAGTGTCCTATGACAACTGACTCGTGACATGTACACTGTATCTGTTGCTTTCAGCTAAAACTGGCATTGTCATTCGAATCTGGGAGATAATTTATTGCAAATACAGACAAGACCCCAAATTCTGGAGCTGGAGCTCTGGTCGTTCCCTCACAAAGTGACTTCAATGCCTGCAAGTTAGGTGCCATAATGTGAACTTTTGGTACCATGGCATGGAATCCAGAGCCTAAGCCTCCCAGTACAGGGCATCAAATGGGATACAAAACAGCCAATATACTGAGCAGGGGACACCTAGCCCAAGCCAGCAGGTAGTGCTGAATGCAGGGAGGTGCCTGAAACCCAAACTGACTTGCCTCTGGGGTTTCGGCCGCTTGACATTCCCAGCTCAGAACCATCTCCTGATTCATTCCCATTCCCAGCTCACTCTTCTTTTAAATGAGTAAGGAAAGGGGAAGAGTCAGATCTTCCCTCCTCATCAACAGTAGCTCTCCTCCCTGAATGGACAGGTCTACTCTACACCACATCTGGGCTGGGTGGTTCCCACTCGAGCCCCACCTATAAGCTCCTGCTCGCATGTTCCCAACCTGGAAAGAGGCTGGTGAAGATGCTCTGAGGTTTCCCTCTGCAGCCATGCTTGGTCTATGGCATGCTTAAACAGTCCAAGAGTGCCCTGGAGTACAATTCACCAGTCAGCAGGCACCTGATGTCTGATTCACACCAGTGTCATCTATATTATATCGCACAGTGTTTCCAAGCCTTTGGATACCTGGGCCACACTTTTTTCCTGGATTAAAACTGGTGGCATTTCACTCTTACACTCAAAAAGGGAAGCCAAGAAAGGTGGCGGAGGTGGTGTCAATGCAGTTTGCAAATGTCCATTCCCAGTGCAGCTCCCCAGTGACTAGATGCTGCATGCATGCCACAGCCAGGGACCAGGTGTATGGTCCCAGCGTCACTGCTACTTCCCCCCACTCCCCTCGCTGAAGCATGCGTGCAGCTTCCAGCTGCTAGACTGCTGTGCTGGGACTGGACATCTGCAGATGGCCACCGCCTCCCCCTGCCTGTCCCTTGGGGACACAACCATGCCACACTCTGCTGCGCCCCTATCTGTACACGTGCTGGTGTCCCCAACTTAAAATACACACACAAAAAAAGAAGAAAAGCACCATTTTGCATAGCCCTCTGCCACAGCTCGCAGCACACCCTTTGGAAACCCCTGCACCAGTAAAGCAAAAAGCAGTGGAACAACAACATCACTTCTGAGATGGAGTGCCCCTCCTCAACACGATAAGTTCACCCCCACAGAGCCAGGGCCACAACTTGACCAGTGCAACCTAGGTTGGTTTAGGTTTCTATGGGCTGTAACTCTCCTGGGATAGCCATTTGTGAGGGCAAACCACCTAGCATACAACTGGCATTTACACTAGCATACAAAACTGATGGAAGTGGGTTTTGTGTTCATCTCTATGCCCTCAGAGAATAAATGCAAGGAAAGAGATGTGGGAGAAGAACATTTCACAAATGTTGAAGTCATGCTCCCCAAATTGATACAAGACCTGCTGGAGATGTGATAGAAGAGGGAAGTCATGGGAGAGGAGGAAGGTTGGGAGTCTCCCGAGTTTCAGATCAGCACTGGAACAGCTCCGCTCTCGCCACTGGAAACAGCAAGGTTGCGTCCATCACTGTTTTAGATCATCCAGAACCGAGGCACACGCCGAGTCAGTGCCTTGCTGAGACTAACTGATATAAGTGACTACAATTATTAATACCTGCCATGCTTATAACGAGAATACACTTCAGTTACCACCTGAAGTGACTGCACTGTTGTCACGGGAGATAATGAGCATCTGCTCATTGTCCATGGCAATGATCATCCCCACGGTCAGAATATGCTCAACAGAAGAAAGGATTTTCTGCACAGCCTGACTGCAGACACTGGGCAATGGGCAGTGTAAAGGCAAACTGCAAGGCTGTATAATCTTTCCAAGCAATCGCTACCACTCGTGGTCCATTCAAATGGTACTTAAGATTAAAAGGAAGCTCATGTCTTACATTAACAGCTGCAAAGGCGAGAGCTGGGAGGGAGGAAAACCTTCCTTGCTGTTCCTTCACTGGCTCCTTCTTTACCCTCCCATGGGAAGATCCAGCTCTGGCAGCTTGGAAGGTGGTAAACCGTGGAGCTATGGTGTGGCTAAATTCAATGCCTGAGACGGTGAACTTCTGTTCACAGCTCTTTTATAAATCTGGTTGCTATATAATAATGAACAAATGAGAAGAAGGGGCAGGAAAGTCTGTGGGCATTGTGGAGCCTGTGAAAAGTGCTGTGCAGGATACCTTCTTGTTGAGAAGAAAAAGGCAGGGCCATCCTAGCTATCGTGGGCTGTGGCTATGTGGAGGACAGTTGCAGCGGCGTGCAAGTCGAATCAGCTATAGGCTCTAAACTGCCTCCGTGTCTCCTCCCTTCAGCTCCTGTGCCTCACCAGAGTCGACTCAGAGACCATGTATTTCAATTATTTGACCAGAAATATGTTTTGCCTCAGGAAGAAGCTTATCTTATCAGCTCTCTGCCTGCTTTGGAAAATGAAATGGAACCCCGTTTGGCTCTTTTGTGAGGAAAGAATTAAAATGTGAAGATTTCAGATGCTTTTTCTGTGCTGCTTTAATGCAAACCTTTCCACCGACAAGGGTTAATTTGACAAACGTACAGAAATACCCTTGAAACAAGGAAGGGAAAGACAACCATTTATCAGCCCGTAGGGCTACACTGGAGAACAACGCCAAGCGTTTGATTTCTGATTTGCAAGCAATGAGTCCCATCCTGCTCTCGCTGCCATGCAAAGGAGCAGAACTGAGCTCTAAAAGCAAACATGAAGAAATGCAGAGCCCTGAACGCACACTTCCGACAAGGGGGTTGGAAGCGTTCAGAGAAGGACCAAGCAGTTGCAAGGATGGAAAGGTAAATGGGACAATCAGTTCCAGTCATTTGGTTCCAGCAGTTAAAAGTGTCAAAATTTCAATAGCGTTACTCAGGCTCACACAACAATTATGAAAATATAATCGATGGGCTCAGTCATGCATAACGATGAGGTCTGTGGTCATGCAGAAATACATTTTCCTTTAGGAGACTGTCTCAACACAACAGTTTGCCTTTGTTCGCATCTGCTTTGTCTGAAGGAGTCCTGAGATTGCCATGTTCAAAACCGTATGTGTCAGGCTCTGAAAAAGTTTTTTTAGATCAATTCAAAACGAGAGTCAAGCCCTGCAATTACAGGCTATAATTTCATTCCCTGTAAACAGACCAATTCACAAGTGGAGAACAAAAGCAAAGAGACTAAATCACCCTATTTTAGCCTTTGAATCCTTGTCACAACAAGGACACGAGAAGAAATGAAGGCAGCCTCTGAATGGCTGGAGTGTGGGGTAGGTAAATGGGTACAGAAGCCACCAGCTCTAGTGATATTTAAAACTTGCAGTAATTGGTTTTTCCTAGCGTATGTCCATTTACATTTACTCGTCTTATTCCCATTTATAAGGACCTGATCCTTAGCCTAATGATGTCAATGGAAAGGATCTTAATGACCTCAGTGGAAGGTGGCTGGGTGAGATCTTTGGATGATGTCTCTTCTGGCCGCTCTCTCCCTTAGCAACAAATTTGAGAACAAATATAAAGGGACAAAAAAACAAGGAAAAGCCATTTATTAAAAACTCGTGAAAGAATCTCGATATAAATCAAAACCAACCAAAACAGCAGTGAGAGCAAGGAAACAGTCCACAGAACATATATCAAGCAGTTTTTGAAGGGAAAAGACTTCTCTGAGAAAGGGAGAAATCCCATCTTCTGAAGTTATGAAGGTTTACAAGAATTTTAACTCATTTTTAAGGTAGCTTTTAGTCTTTATGATTATTCAGGAAAGTTTAAAATGGGAGCTGAGGGAGACCCAAAGTTCAGAAAACAGAAAGCAAATCAGAAGAAGACCTACCGAATGTTTTAATACAAAATGTAATTTTTAAGGAAGGTTTTCTGGAGCTCAAACTCATGACTTTTGCTGGCCAATAATACCGTGTATACCATAAATCAGAGCAAAAAGCTGATGTAAGTAGGCTGCTAATGACGGCAACTACAAGCCAACTGCTATCATTCAGCTCAGAGACAGTGTGATAACAGGTTACATGGTGCAAACAGACTTCTTGGCCTTGCTCCATTCCATGGCGGGTGAGTTTAAGTGACTTTTGGAAGCACTGCAGCAAGTTGTGAATGATGGATGAAATGAAAAATGTCTGCTCAGTGCACAGGGAATAGAGGTGATGCTTGCCAAATCCCTTCTGCGCTGCGTTACTTGCTATCCAGCCATTCAATTTGTGACTTGGTAAAAGGCCTGTTCAGAGAAGCCCAGTGAGCCCAGATGTCTCAAAAATAAAAATGGAGCCTTGCAATGTTTTGCCAAGATTTCAGTATAATTTCTTCACTTGTAATGTTTTGTGGTTTTCTCTCTCTACCCGGTGACCTCCTTTGTCGCTGTGTGTTACGAGCTCAATATGAAAACATCCACTGCCTTTGGTCACTGAGTTGTAGACTAAGCTTAAGGGATGGTCACTCCTATCCCCTTTGGGCAATCATATCCCTGCCTCATGGCACCTCCATAAGAGAAGTAAAATTCTGTACACCGAATAATTCATCTCATCCCGAAATTAAAAGTGAACGTGAAAATGAGTTGTAATTAGGTCAGCCACATTCACTCACCTGTTACGGTCTTTGATGGACAGATTTTTATGAAACAAAGTCAAACCCAAAGGAACTTGGACTGGGTTCTGATAATTTATTTGATTATCAGGTGCAGCCTCGGGGATGTGGGGAAAGGAGGATGAAGATTTTGCTTGCACCCGTCCTTTAAGCTTTGCCTAACATAAAACAAGGCTTAAGCCCAGTTGAAACCACAGCACGGGAATATCAGTTACAGATGCAATATTTTGGCCGTCTGTTCTTCAGTCAGGAGGTAAATTGCAGTTACTATGTGGTGCAAGCATGGCCCAAATCCTGTTATTTCTGTCATCCTTACCTCTGCTTTCTTGCTTTTTCTTTTTAACAACATGTAACCCAATGGGCTCTAGAGTCAGTTCCTACATAGAAGTTAAATAATGATAACAAGATTGGTTCATACCTGAATTCCACCTAAGGCTAATGAAGAAGGATTATGGCAAAGGGGGAAAAAGTTTAGATCCATCCTCATTATTACTCTTATAGCAGATTCCTTGCAGCTAGCTAGGAGGCAAGAGATGATGCAGAATCTATATGATGTAATATGCATTAATGCTATGAGGCTTCAGTCCATTGATGCAAGGGTTTAAGAGAAGGCAGAATTTGGTGCTTGGTTTAGATTTCACTTATGCTTGAAATCTGCTCAGGAAGAGCATTTAGCAAAGTAAATTCTAGCTTGGGATATATAAGCACAGCTCCAAAGTCAATGTCATCACAGTTAGCAGCTATAGCTGCTTTCTAGAAACAGTGGGCACGTCTACATGTGCAATTAATGTGACTAAATAAACTCCAGTGCAATTTGTGCTGGAGTAAACTAATCCGGGCATCACCCTCTACACATGTATGTAAGTGCACTAATTTACTCCACCACAGGAAGGTGTGACAGCACTATTCTATGGCAGAGTAATTAATTTATTCTGGCCTAACAGCAGTGAACACGTCAAGGGTGGTGCTTTACTGTGGAGCAAATTAGTCTACTCAGCAGTAAAGCGCACGTGTAGAAGCACCCCGCGTGGTCAGTCATACTTGTGATATAAAATGCATAGCGGGCTCTACTCACTATTGAAGTCAGACATTTCAGTGATACTCAAACAATGAGTACCTTAGCCAGTTATTAAAATATCCAATCCTAAGGCTATTTTTAATTATTATCTTATTTGGGCCCAAAGCTCCTACTGCCCTATTGAATTAGGCGACAACAAATATTTGAATGAAATTAGATTTTCCATTTTTGACCATGGAAAACCCCCCACAACTTTCCTCAAGAGAGACACAAGATGATAGACAGTTTGAGCAGAATTTAGAACTAGTAATTCCTATCTCTAGATAGAAACTGGGTCAGAGCGCTTCTGTTAATTAAACAAGATACTATATTCAGGTAGAAAACTGGCCAGCCGTCCAAGCTATTCTTAGACATAACCCAGAGTTAGCAGATTGGGTGTTCATTAAAAACAGGTGTTTGTGGGGACTCATCATGTTCCTGACACCACAGATGTGGCATTTTGCTGAGTGCTCTAGTTGCAGAACATCAGTTTCCTTCCCAGTTACACTTGTGCTTCATCCGATTTGATGCAGGATCTAAATTAGATTCAACAGAGTCAGCATCGGCTTTCAAAACGGGCGATTTCAATCAGGGATGTAGCAAGGAAAAAAAAAGTTTCTATATGTGCCAGCTGTTCTGCTGCCCCCTATTTCATCTCATAATCATCCATTATTGTCTGCTAAAAAGTCAGATTCCTCTGGTTTCCATTTTTTTTGTTTAAAAACCCAAAAACCCATACTCCCAGAAGTCCAGAAAGCCTCAAATGAGCAAACACTTTTAATGTCGGCAGCTATGGGAATACAAAGCAAGCTAATTTTTACTTTGCTTTAGCCATCTTTCTTTCTGCAACAGGCCAGGTACAGCCAGGGTAGAAAAGGTGCGTGTACTTTTCCGGCAACAATCATAACGTACAGATACCATATGAAAAATTATTTCAGCCTCTCTATATATTTTAACTCTCAATTTCTCTCACAATAGAACTGGTCGTAATGCAAAACTTTTATTACAGAGGAAAAGGCAACATTTTGGAACAGAAGCTACTTGTTGTGCATCAGAAGGAAAAGAAATATTTTTTGAAATTCTGTGAGAAAAGGACATTCAAAATATATTCACATAAAACAAAATTTATTATGAAAATTATTTTTCATTGATATTGTACTGTTTGGACATTTGGTGGCCCATGTGCACTGGTACATATTATGACAGAACTTACTGTGACATAATATGTACTCTGGTAATGCTGATTTCTTAATGGAAGCCGTGCAGTCGCTATGATTTAGTCTCTCAAGTGGCTTAAGCAATAGATTGCTGCCAGAGATTATGGCTCTTTTTCTACAAATCTTCGTTTGCGTTTTTAATCAAATTAATTTAGGCTATTTTATTCTGCCCCTTTCATACACTCTTCCCTCAAAGGTAGTTTCTATCAGGAATGATGGCTAAAATAGAGAACTTTGCTCAATGCTCAATATGTTGCTCAATATTCGCTGAAAGTAGATTTCAAATACATCAGTGTGGGTTTAAAAAACCTGTTATAAAAAGAGTTAGCATTCGTGCAATTAGGGAACAAAAAAAACCAACCAGTTTCACTTGGTTGGCATTTCTAGTCAAAACAGCTCTAATTCCCAATGCTGTGTATTGCATATTTGTAACAAACTACTCACAAAAGAGCTACAAAATCCATTAATGTTTATAAAAATGATTTGAATGAGTTAACAGAATATCCTGGTTTGTGCGTGAGCATTGCTGAAGAGGCAGGCAACATTCACTGAATGCATTATTTGTTATTAATGAATTGTTCACCCAGCTCTCGTCATTGGCTATGGATCAGTGAACTATAATGTATAGCTTCTTCCTAAATGGCTGGATCTTGATAAGTAAAGTATGTAAATTCTGAACCCATAAACTATTCAGCTTGGGCAGTGAAGTGTGGAAAATGCTTTGACTTAATACAAAAATTGTACGAAACCTGACCAGCAAAGCATGCAACGCTATTTGCAAACCATTTAATTGAGTCTCTAGCAGTAACGCGCACAGTTCATTTAGGTCCTGGCTCCACTAAATTTAAATTGATATTTACTTAGGCAATTCAGTCCGTGCCACATGCAAGTCTATCAGCAAAGCCAGGTATTTGAACAACGAGGTGTAGGACTTCAAGGGTGTATCTACGCCATGGCAGTAGCGTGGTCAACCATCGTGAGTGAGCCCTGTCTACCTGCAACCAGCTCATGTGCTCCAAACCTGGAAATGCATGGGCAAGGTGACTCAGGGGCTGTCCCCAGCAGCTGCTCTCAAGTGTGCTAGTGACCAGAGATACGTGCCTAAACCAACAAACACGTATATGACACCTGAGCAAATACCATTGAGATCTCATGGATCAAATGGCCTGAATAAACTTGTTCATCGGCTCTTAGGATTAGTAAGCTGTTATACAGCATTGTGCAAAGTATATAACAGGTACCCGCTGCAAGAAAACAGCATTAATCTTTTCCTATCAAACTGGCCTTTTAAACGAAATACATATGCTAGAAAGTGTTGTGCTTGTACTGGTTTTCCATGGATTGCTACTGTATGTACTGCTGTCTTCCAGCAGATCGGGAGAGAGGGCTGAGCAAGCATGGACTGTATGCTTCCAGTAGATCAAAAAATATCAGTCTATTACAGGGAAATTTTAATTTCAACTTCTCTCCTTTCACCTTCATTAGAAGGGAACACCTAGTAGAAGAACAGTAAATCCACGTGGAAAGCTCAGATTTGTAATGCAAGCATTTAACTTCTGTTAAATAAAAATAGCAACTGCAGGAGCGTTTAGGCCAGGGTTAGGAGTGAAATTTAAGTATAGCTTAAATCAAAAAGAAAGTGGGGAGAGGGAGAGAGAAAGAGAAAGAGAAAGAGATCTGGTAGGTGGGTTTTATTGTCTTTTCCCGTAAGTCTTAAGCAATTTTATATAACTAGGGCAACCATAACTTTTATAGCATCAACATCAGAAGGTAACAATTTTATGTTTATATTAAACAGGAATTAGGGTATTGCTCCTTGTCTTCCACCCTGGTGCCTTTGGATTGTTTTCTGTAATCTCATTTTTCACTTGTCATACCGGGAAAAAGAAATCACAAGGATGTTAATCCAGATTTTAATCTTTGCTAGCCATTATGCATGGCCCTGACCTTTTCCAGTATTGCATATTTTGAATGGCTGCCCATTCTGCCTCTTCTCTATTTGTGGAGCTGTAAACAGGAGATGCGGAATGGCATATCCAGCAAATCACAGAATGCTGAAAAGGTCAAAACAGCACAGCCAAACATTACTACCCTATAATTTACAGAATATAGGAAGCATTCACAGTCTAATAACTCATTCACATGACGTTCTTTATATATACGAAGAATATAAAATGGCACCCCATGAATCCATCCCAGTGACAGTGTTTTTAACAAGGATGGGAAATGATGGGAGAAGTTTGTCCATTTTTATTACCGTCCTGTGGTCCTCTTCCCGGTACATAAATATAGACTGACTTTCAGCTACATAGTATCACACATATATCAAACAAAAAGTCAACTGTCTTTGTGTTTCAATTCAAGAAAACCTAACAAAAGGAAGGCTTTGACCAACACGTATTTTTTGCTGTCTCCTCCATCGACGGTCCCCGTCATTCTAGAGTCTGAGCACTTCATAAATTCATTGTATCCTCACAACCCTTGTGTGAAATAGGGATAGTGCTTTTCCACCTCACCCATGGAGAACGTAGGTGATGGGGGTATTGAGCACCTTACCCAAGGTCACACTGGAAATTTGTGGCAGATTTAGAAGACCAATTGTTTTCCAGGAGTGTTCATCATCCTACTCATTAGACCAGCCATTTGTCTTCTAGTCCTTTTTGGCTGGTCCTCACTTTTCTACTTCAGGATGATTCAAAGGCAGAACAATATTGCAAGCAACTGGAAAATCCTTTGTATTCAGTTTAGCCTCTCTTCAGCTGTGTGTGAAGCAATGTGTTTAATGCAGTTAAGGCCCATATTGTCAGAGTGTCCTCATGTAGGCACACCTTCTGGTCCATCCAGACACATATTGTCACTGGCTTCAAAAGGAATTTGTCAGTATGAGATGTGCAGGGTCAGTCCCACTTTGCAGGATTTATGAGAAGTCTGTCATTGTTTTTTTAATAAAAGCCACTATAGAAATGTTACCATTATATACTTAATTGATTCTACTTAATCCTTTATCCATTGTGGTAGCACACATAAGAAAAACAATACCAGAGATCTCACTAAAGAACTAAGATGCCTTCATTGTGAATTCATCCTTAAGACTATCTCTCTGATAGCAATTCATGTTGTTTCAGGAAGATAAACTACATGAACCATGGTGTCCACCAAATCTTGCATAGGAAGCATGACCAATGCCCACTGAAGTAAGAGAAATCAAATATGAAAAATGTTCAAAATGCTTCTAAGGAAACCTAAAAGTAAGGAAATTGCTACAGACCAGTTTCAGCTTTTTTGCAAGTCCCGTGAATATCTACAAGAAACAAATGTATGGGATGGTATGTAGACTTTAGCCTCATGCCCTCAACCCAATTAAAAAAAAACAAACCCTCTCACCAACAATAAATGGCAAACTGCACAATTTCTCCCTTGATGTTAATTTGGTTTAACTGTACTTTGAAAGGGTTCCTTTCGATGCATACGGGCCCATTGGCAAAATCTGGCATCATGTCACACAGCATTTTGCCATCAACCCTGAAAAAAGCTATTGACAACACACCAAATTAGCACCAAAGCATTAGCTGCAATATGCTTGGAGTATTTACGGAGTTGCTTCTACAGCTAAAAGTCAGACAATATATCTCTAAATTTCCCTATGGATCAAGACAAAAACTTTTGTACCTCTTTCCCTTGCACAGGCATGTATGGCTTGGAAAGCATGGGAGCTGAATTCTCTGAACAAGGAGGACTGCTGCCCAGTGGCTTTCTGCACAGGAACAAAGGACAGCGAGACACTGCCGCTGGTGCAGCAGCTGCCATACAGCTGTTGTCCTAGAGCTCTGGGTAGAGGGTAGATAATCACTATGGCAGGTAGTATAACGCTGGAGGCAGCAGATGTGGACGTGGCTGTTCTGTGTCTAGGCTATGATTTGTAGCAAAAGTCTATCATCCTCCATGCACTTAACCATATATTCAGACTGTGTGTGTGTGTGTGTGTGTATATATATATATATATATATATATATATATATATATATGTGTGTGTGTGTGTGTATGTGTATATATATATATATAAAGATGAGAAGCCTGTATAGAAGAATTTTAACCTGTCTTGTGGAATACATAATACGCTTGATTTGGCAATGATCTGATGGTGGGCAATATCATTTACTCTGCCACCTGACAGTATTATTGAGTATTATGAGGCAGAATTCATATTTACTGCTTAATCCAATGTGAAAGAGATTTTTTTAAGTCTGACCTGGGAAACCTTCCTTATTAACACTTGCTGTCTTGGCCATCATAAGATAATGCAACGCTTACACTTCAGGGGAGGCTGGAATCATTGCTGGTTGTTTTGATTACCCAAACGCTTCTCATTAGTCTAATTTGGCTGAATTTTAATTCTTTGGGCAGAAATTTTTCATGCTGGAAAATTCTGTCATTGCCTTCTTTGCGAGTCTTTGACGTTGCAACCCTATTAATATTCTTTTAATGTGTTTGTGGGCTACATACACTACAAACACACTTTCACAAATCCCTTTTGAAAACTCATTTCAAAGCATTTCTTTCCTGATTGGATTAAAGATTGCTATTTTCTTCCTGGTGCAGAATCACTATTACCGTGAGGACTCTTATCAAGAATCCACATCCTGAAAAATGGAGAGAACAAGGGCTTTCTCAGTCAACTAATAATAATGTAAGCATTAGGAAAAAAAATGAAAAGCTCATTGCTGATCATCTTTCATAGACAGGTTTTTCTGTGACACTAATCCCCCTGAAGGAGCTGACAGAGATTTAAAAGAAAAGTTAAGGTCTAAAACAAAAACTAGAATCCTGGGCAGTGAACTTATGTAATCTTTTACCTTGAAAATGCCAACAAGTGCACAAAATTTGCTTTCCCAGGGGACTCCTCCCAACCAGAACTTCAAATCAAAAGGAAGCTTTCATTATTATTTTACTCTCTCTCCTCAATTCCCACACCTGTCAGCAGTTACTGTAACTTTGCATACTCCCTTCCACTTAAAGTATCCTTGATTGATCTGCTTTATAATCAGTCCCAGGGTGTATCCTTGCTACATCTCATTGAGACAAAAATCTTTCTGAACAGCCTGGCTGAGAAAATTTCCCATAAAAGTGTAGGTTGCTTTCTTCTCAACTACAGGAAACAAACAGAAAACCTGGTGAGATAAACCCCTCCATGCACTGCTTAGAAAATTAATTACCTTTAAGAAATAAGCATTAACTTTTAAGCATCTTTTCTGAACACAGAGCAAAAATATAGATTTCAATCCAGATGACATGCAAGTGATGACTTCAGTTCATTTACCCATTGCCAGGCATTCATTCGAATCCTACCTTTCTCTAAGTATTCATAAAAGAAGAGACTTAGCCAAACATCCATTGCAATAAGGGCTAAGGAATTAATAATGTGAAGCAACTTTAGTTCACTTAGCACATGGCTCTTCTAGCTCTTTGGATCCTCTATGGGACGTGCCATTTCAAAATACCAGCCACAGCCCAGGAGCTACTCAAACATAAGCTAGCTAGACATAGCCCATAAGGCATCGTAATCCAAAGGAGTATTTAGGGCAGAGCTCTTCCCCGAGCATGCCCCCTGTTATGCCCTTACTATGACAATGTTATACCAACTAAGAGCTTCCTGCATGGGGGGGAGTTCTCAATGGGTTTAAATACAGCACAGCCTCATTATAACAACCTCCTGCTTTTAACCAGCCTGACAGCAGGAGCTGATATTTTCATTATGATGATGCAGCAAATGGACTAACCCTATTATCGTGAATACCCTTTTTTAATGAACTCTTCTCCCGATCCCAAGAGGGCTCTCTCTAATGAGGCTGCACCACACAGTCGGACCGTCACCGAGTACTGCAAAAGAGCCTGTTTGGGGAATAGCGCCTACATCCCAGTCAGCCTAGAACAGACGCAGAGAAGGATTTTTTTTTGCTTTGCCGTTATCAATATATTGCGCTAGAAACAAGTAACATAGGCAAAACCACATACCTACCCACTTTTTAATAAAGATCAGCAAAGCAATGAAGCAGCAACTAGTCAACAAAATGCTACACAAATGGTGATACCCGACATGGAATCAGACTTTTAAAATGTATTACATCAAGCTGAAGCCTTTGGGGGACGTGCCTGAATATCGTTTCGATAAACAGCGGGCAATCCATGCACACGGAGGCTACGTAAAGTCTAATAAAGAAGCTACCACATTTTGCCATATTAGAACATATCTGGTGCAGAAACTGCAAAAGTCCCTGTTAGTTCATGCCCATGACGTATTGCCATTCTTCACAGGTGGGGAAACTGAGGCTCACAGGAGACATGTCACTTGACCATTCAGTTACTGACAGATGGGGACCACCTAACTCTGTCTTCTGCTAAGGCCATGCCTTCTCCAAGAAATATAGGGCCATACAATGAGATTCAATAGACTCAAGAGCTAGTCCTCTGACTTAAAGCTGGATATAGATTTGCTTATTATATGTGTATTTTTTTACTAGTCTGCTACTTTTCCAACTCAGATTTAATCTATTGGAAAACCTTGCAGTATCCTCTTAGGGGGAACTAATGTTTGGAGAACTAAGTTTTTACAAATATAAATGTTAATGGTCAAGACAAATGTATAATAATGTAAGGTCTCTTGCATATTATGCAATCAGGTTGCGACGCACAATACTTATAAGCCTTAAAATACAAATGAAGACAAGGGAGCAGGCAAGCAATTACATAAATCAATAGCTCTTTTCTAGCTACGTCTGGAACTAAATGTGTCTGCGTCCCTCTAGTCCTTTATGATGCTCACTGGCCCTCTTGTCACCCTCCTGTCTCCTTCTCTATCTCAAGCACAAGCAAACAGAAGATAAGTGAGTAGTGATTTGTAGCTTCTGTTTCTGCCTAAACTTGACAGAGCTGTTGTGATCTTTGTCAAAGTCCAAAGGAATGCAAAGAGAAAATACATTCATACTTCTTCAGAAGAATGGGATGTGCTATGGGGCAGGGCTGAAGACTAAAGGAACTCATTTATCCGCTGTCAATAAGAATCAGGCATAGCTATTCCCATTTGAAGCTTATCTCATTGAAAGCTGAGTCTGCAATTAGGTCATGTAAGAAACTGTATGGTGACACCGTTAACTGCTATTACCAAATTCTAATGAAATGTTGCCTTGCATTGTGTTCATAATGAGAGACGGGGAATAAATATCTGCTCTTATCCTGGGCCTGCTATTGCCCCGAAGATTATTTTATCAATGGAAAGCTGAGTTGATCTCTCTAATAAAAGGAATAAGTTGGTGGACTGAATGTTGCTCCTATTGTATTGCCTGGCTCTTTCATATTTGTCCTGCTCCTTCAAATGAAACACACTTGTTGGGGGGACAAGTTAGAGTCCCACGGTTTTTGGCACTAATGTTTATTTTGATTTCTAATAAAATATATTAGAAAGGTGCCCACCTAAAATGGCTGGTAGGTGTTTAAAAACATTTTTAAAGAGAGGAATAATCTACATGATAACAAGGGCCACCCTCACTCACAACTCCCCATCTCCATCTAAAGCTCTCCCTCTGTCAGGGGCTCATCTCCCCCCAAAAGCCATGGTCATCAGAGGTTTGATGGGCAGTGGGCTCTGAAAAGTCAATGAACGTTTCCAATTTAAAACACAACAGGCTCCAAATGGAGGGCCCCTCCTTGAGTATTTTCTAACTCCAGCTGCCTGCCTTTTACAAGGGAGGTACCAGTTAGCTCCTCCATGAGTTACGGAAATATGTTGACGGGGCTGTTATTTCATAAACATTAATCTTTCAGTAAAATATGAATGTAGTGTAGTAGCAATAACCAAACTTAACACTGTATCAGCAAAAAGTACTGTATGTAAATGCCTAGATCCTGAGGGAGAACTAATGGATTACCTGTACAGGACACGAAGATGCACGATTTCATTTCCCTCTAGAGATATTCCAAAATCTTATTACTGCAGCATGTCTCCAAGGAACAGACATTTTCCCCTGTATCAACACTTTTTATCAGTAGGAAAGAAAATGGGAGAATGAAGGGGAAATCTCAACACAGAAAGACTGCGCAAAGCTAGATACCCAAGATGGGGTAGAGGAATGGGAGATGGGAGAGACAGCAGTATGAATGGAGGGGAGAAGGATGTGCATTTTTGTGTTAGCGTTTCCCAGATGCACCTGCAGATGGTTTTGCTAACCTTCAATACTCACTTAGAAGAAAAACCAGGCCTGAAAACATAACTAATGGCCAAATGCAACACACAGGCATGATACAATGCCTGTATCTTTGGAGGGTCTCTTGCCATAAACTCCAGTGAGATTTGGTTTATGCCCTTTAAACCTTTTTGTTTTTATCACTGAACTCCACCTTGAAATGAATGCAAACAAATCCTGTTGAGAATAGGAGTGGGGGTATTTACGTACGAGTATCTGGCAACGTATGCTTTAGGCAGAGTCTACTTTTGTCTTCTCTATGGAAAAAGGCAGGGTGGTTTGCAGCTGATACACTAAATCAGAGCTGCATAAGGTTTCATAAACAGCAGCTATAATAAGCCATTGAAAGAATTTAAGTACACTAAATGGAGCTAAATGTTAAGATGAATTGAAGTCACAAATGATTCACAATCTTATCCAGAGCTTAACAGACAATCTACTTCAAGGATTCAAGTGCCAGTCTTCAACATGCATCTAAAGTTTGTCTAACATCGCTCCCAACTCTGAAGTTGGTCTAATGGAGGATTCAACCTCCCTTCACAAATCCTGCTTCCTCCAAATTTCCTGGACCATCTTGGTAACACCACCACTGCAATGCATCTAAATTTAGGCATTAACTTCAATGCTTCCTGAACAGCCAGTGTTAAGCACATGCTTGAAGTTAAGGACGTGCCTATGTACATCACTGAACTGACACCTTTAGTAATAGGTTTACATACAGAGAATTACAATCCTATCACGCTGCTGTCAACTCAACACAGTTTTAATGTCTCAGCCCCCAGTCCTGCTTTCCTTTATAACCATGGAACATCACCAAATCCTGATTTATACCAGTTTTAAACTAGAATCACAGTAGAAAAAGGCTCCAGAAGAGGAAGGAACAGCACAGATTCAGCACAATAAATAGTAGTTTTTGTGACTACAAACATATGCTTCCTTTCTAACTTAAACCCAACCGTACTAAAGTTCTCAGCAGTGGTCACAGTTGCATTTGACATCAGGTTTATTTTTCCAGACTGAAAAAATATGTGCTTGAAACATCAAAATCCCATTATTAGCCATAGCAGCTATGTCCCATAGCTGATTCCTCTCAAAGAGGTTATTTTACAGAAGTCTCTTGAAGTGCCTCACTAGAAATGCATGCATCTTTTGCTGATTCAGATTCAGAGACATTCAGACAAGCAGGAGAAGATACAGGACTGAGAGAAAAGCATGCAAACAATTCAATGGACCTTTTCAGCAAGTGTGCAGAAACGTCAAAAAAATATGGTTTCCCATTACCTTTTAAAGAAATCAGCATTCTGCAGTTTATGAAAATATTTTCACCCTGTGTGCGGTGAACATTGACAAACAGCACCAGCGCACACATTTATTAATCTATCAATCAAACAGCAAAGCAAGCTGCAACACTGTATGTTTAATATCCAGTGTAACCAATTAGTATAGCCATTCCTCGATGCTACACCAACTCATTTCCTTAAACTGCTGTTGCAGTAAATTCTACCATTATAAATGAGAAGCAGCAAATTGATTTGCATGTAATAACAGTGGCAATAAACCTTTCTGGCTACGTTCAGTTTTCCCCATCTGTTAACAGAGTAGAAGTTTAGGATCTCTTATTCCCAGAAGGGGACTTACCCAGCTGGACATCTATAACAGTTGGCTGGTTCTCCATGGGGAACAAAGGCTTTGGAGGTTTGTCTGTGAGTAAAGCTAGAAAAGAAAACGAGAAAATATAATGGAAAAATTGAGACAAATGACCGGATAAGAAAAATGTTGTCACGTAAGCTACTGAATGCCGGTAGACCTAATGGCATGTAAACATTTATTACCCAACATTGCTGCTTTGGCTGCTCCCGGTTTAAAATGGGTCAGCTTCCTAACAGGTTTACCAGCTCATTGATTTAACAGAAACAGGCTGGTTCAACAGCTATGTTTGCAAACATGATACAGTGAAGGTGCTCCATTTCTGGTGTATATCATATTATATTGAGGCTGACCACAATGCATCAGGTCCTGGCCCTGCAAAGGCTCTAGTCTACATAGGGTCTAATAAGCTAAACAGGACTAAATTTCTGTATAACAAATGAGCCTCTGTTTTAGAACCAGATCTAAAAAGGACAAAAGCACAATTTAGGGTGACCAGAGTGACTGATTTATGTGCAAGCTCAATGGACGTATGCAAAGTTGGCATTCCTTCACCTAAGCCGACTAAGCACATGCTCAGAGCTCACTTATGGCCCCTTCACAGATGTTATTTCAATCACGCCATGGCTTTTTTTGCATGATGAAAACATCGCGCCATGTGCATGGCTTCACATGCAAAGGGCAGCCCGTCCAGAGGGGGAAATTGTGACATGCCAGCTTGTGCTATTGCATCACTTCTGACCAGCTGGTGGAGCACCCCCAACTTCTATCGACTTGCAGGCATTTGAGGGCATTCAACATTTCACGGTCTTTGCTCCAAGTTTAAACGCTGGCTGAAACATTCTGCTATATCTGTACACACCGGAACTACTTGTACAAGCATTGTTTTTAAACCAAATTTCTTACAATCTTGATTTGTATTAAAGAAAAGAAAGCGCTCCTTTGATTTCTGGATTACAGTCAACATTATTATGTTTGTAAATTCTGCAAGTCGTGTTTTTTGTCTGCGGGACAACCCATTTCCTGCCTTCCATTTGCAGTGAAAATGGGCTCATTCACCAACCCTACAGGTGGGCTTTTCTAATGATAAAATAGGTATTTCCGTACCAAGCAGTGAGCACCTGATGCTGCAAATTAAAAAACACGTGCATTTGGAAGAAAGGTTTCCTGTTCAGTTTACCCATGAGGACAATGAAAGGATCACCTAAGTGATTTACATGGCACCTTAATTAAAACTGTGAACCATGAGCAGAGCTTGAAATGAAAGATGAATGGGAAATGTTGTTTATAAGAGTGCAGCATCTCAAAAAGGTTCAACCAAAGCCAAACCACAGGACTGAGCTGGAGGCCACTTTCGGGCTACCTGTACAATTACTTTATTTGTGAATTAACCGATGAGGAAAACTTTTTGGCAGAAACAATCAATATCCGGTGCTAATATATCCAAGTCCTCTGACATCCTCTGAACACCAGTAGAGCAATGATTCTCAACCTGAGTGCCTTGGGATCCTCTCAAGGGTGTTGTAGGTTGCCACACAATGTTAACACTGTTAGGTTTACAAATGTGACTCACAAGAAAGACCCAGAGATTTCACATAGAAATCCATAGTTGTGGTCTTCTGGAGTATTTTTGCACAAGAAAACTGCTCTATTGTTTTTCTGTAGTTAAAAAAAGGGTGAAAAATAAGAGCTGGCATGTTCCAAGGGGTGCCCTGAGTCTATCCAGGGGTGCCTTGAGCCTAAAAAGGGTGCATGAGAGAAAAGGAAGGAAGAACTGTCAATACTACTCAAATACATAATAATATATTTGCTTTTCTATTTTTAGTTATAGATTCATAGATTCATAGATGTTAGGGTCGGAAGGGACCTCAATAGATCATCGAGTCCGACCCCCTGCATAGGCAGGAAAGAGTGCTGGGTCTAGATGACCCCAGCTAGATGCATATCCAACCTCCTCTTGAAGACCCCCAGGGTAGGGGAGAGCACCACCTCCCTTGGGAGCCCGTTCCAGACCTTGGCCACTCGAACTGTGAAGAAGTTCTTCCTAATGTCCAGTCTAAATCTGCTCTCTGCTAGCTTGTGGCCATTGTTTCTTGTAACACCCGGGGGAGCCTTGGTGAATAAATCCTCACCAATTCCCTTCTGTGCCCCCGTGATGAACTTACAGGCAGCCACAAGGTCGCCTCTCAACCTTCTCTTGCGGAGGCTGAAAAGGTCCAGTTTCTCTAGTCTCTCCTCATAGGGCTTGGTCTGCAGGCCCTCGACCATACAAGTGGCCCTTCTCTGGACCCTCTCCAGGTTATCCGCGTCCCTCTTGAATTGCGGCGCCCAGAATTGCACGCAGTACTCCAACTGCGGTCTGACCAGCGCCCGATAGAGGGGAAGTATCACCTCCTTGGACCTATTCGTCATGCATCTGCTGATGCACGATAAAGTGCCATTGGCTTTTTTGATGGCTTCGTCACACTGCCGGCTCATGTTCACCTTGGAGTCCACTAGGACTCCAAGATCCCTTTCCACCTCTGTGCCACCCAGCAGGTCATTCCCTAGGCTGTAGGTGTGCTGGACATTTTTCCTCCCTAGGTGCAGCACTTTGCATTTCTCCTTGTTGAACTGCATCCTGTTGTTTTCTGCCCACTTGTCCAACCTGTTAGGACTTCCAAGTTAGGAATTTTGATTCCAACTGAAACACAAAACTCCATAATAAAGGGAGTGTGACATCAAAGGGAATTTTTTTAACGCACCTAAGGGACTTAGGGAGCACAAATCCCATCGATTTTCAAAGCAACACATGCTCCTACATCCCTTAAAGACTTCCAAAAATCTACCTTTCCCCAGTGCCATTGACGTTGAACGGGAAATGGACAATTAATTCATAGGTTCCTTGAAATCCCAGCCCAATTAAGAAAGGTAGCTACTTTAATAGATATTATAGTTAATTAAATAGAGGACTACCGATAAGATAGATGCATTTGCTCAAGAACGGCCTCAGTACTAATAAGCTTATGACACCTAAGTAGAGAGAGGCTAAGGGAAAGGGAATAATCAGGGATGGCTGTGTCATCGAGAAGGCAGGGGATGATACTTTTCCAGCAGATACTCTCAATCTTTTTCACTGTTTGCTAGAATTCCTCCCTTCTTATCCTCTGCTTCTTCTCGTGAAAAATGGTCCCTAAATAATAAAAAAGTTAAGCACCACTGGAACAGAAAGCACACAAGATGAAATGAAATGTGCTTTCAGTCATAGGAAACAAACAAACAGAAATCTCGGCTGTTTTCTCTTAGCTCACTGAGAAGATTAGATGAGCTACCCTTGGTCCCTAGTACTTGCTTTGAGGATACCGCATCACTAAAGACATAAGCAGACAATATTGTTCTCTGCTATTATGATTTAGTTTCTTTATTCGTTCTTATGTTCTCTAGGCAGACTCAGGGGGAAAAAAAAGTCTACTAGTGGGAGGAAACGACTATTAAAGGAATCGCAGGAACAATATTTTTAAGTACCTACGGTCGGTTTGGCTGAGGTCAGTAGGCTCTTAAAAGAAGGATGAAGGAGCATCCTAGCAAATACTTTCTACCTGGGGGGGAACAGTCCCTCCCTCGCTCCCACAGCAACTTGCTGGCCAGTGTGTGAGGGCAGGCAGTGTCAGGGACGTTCAGTGTTTCGGTAATGGGAGTATTATTTGCAGAGTTCAAATGAAGCTTTTATGTTGCAGTCTTCATAGATGTGTGTTTCAAAAGCTACTCAAGTCAGCAGAAAGCTCCCGCTGGTATCAAGGGGCTTTGGCACTGGCCTTAAGATGCCAGGTACTTACTTACACCCCTGATCTTTATGCACAGAGCAGCCCCCTGGTCATGTAGTCAGGCGCTTCGTTGGGAGTACTTGCATGATTAAGCGTTTCATTGGATGACAGCGCAGTGCTTAGCATCTTGAAGAATCACACCCTAGGTACAGAGCAGTGCCTCATTTCTTGATCTATAGTTAATTCTGCTCCCTGGAAGAGGCAGATTAAATTGCCACTTCATGAGTATACTTTGATTGATTTATGCACAAAGACATGATTTATTTGACCTCAGAATTTGATTTATCAAGCCCACTTCATGCCTGGTTCAAGATCATTGAATCAATGGAATTGCAACATGGTTGAACTTGGCCAGTCACAATTTGGGATGGCATCATTGCGCTGTCTGTGTCAAGCTTTGCTGGTGTGCATTGCTAGCTGTAGGTTTCCCTTACACTATTACTTTTCATCCCTGGTATCCAATTCTGTCTTAACTTTGCATGCACTGTTGGGTTTTGAGTACACTCACTTTTTTAGCTGAACTCAGGCTCTTCCAGTATGCTCTGGCCTTTATTTTATGTTCATTCATCCTTCTCAGAACTCATTCATCCTCCCACTCAGAACTCCTCGGGTGGTTTGTTTTTTTTTTGGTTTGTATGTTAAAGTTGCAACTTCTCTGAATGCTATCTTAATATATTCCCCTGCATCAGAATTTTAAGTGCATTTCTTCAGACTGGTTTGGGAGGGTAATCATGAAAATGAACCCCAGGTCAGAGATCTTGTTTGCAGAAAAAGATATGCCTAAGGGCGATTCTCGGTCTCCAAGGTAGTGGAGTACTGGCTCTTAAGTCAGTACTGTACACAGAACTAAAGAACCAGTCTCACTTAAGAGTCTTTCCTCGGCTTACTTATTCAGCTGATGAAAGTTGCTTTTCCAGCCAATAAAGTGGTCCAAAATATCCCTGATGATCTCTGCTCCTGACATAAGTCCATAAAAAACACAGCCTCATTTCAGATGCATCTCACTCTAAGAGCAATTTCTTTAATTCCCTCAATGGCTTTACAAAGGAGAGTTGTTCTGATTTCTGTCATCTCTTAAGAGGAAAAAAAACCCCCAAATCCATGCATTTAATAAATCAATGAATTAAAATGAACCAAAAAGAGTATTTTATGCTTTCATCTAATCCCTACTTTACCTCCTCCAAATCCACTTTTTGTAAACCAACTAGATGCAAGACACGCATTATTCTGAAGCAATTCCTTCTCAACAAGCAGGAAGACGATTCATCGATTGACACTAGAGCTGTGAGCACAGCACTGTCCCTATGCTTCTGCCTCCCTGTCATTGTTACATGCCATTGGGTTGTCATGAGTATCACTATTTGGGTGATACCAATGAAACAAATATAGCATATTTCCCAAATCCAGAAATTCGCATAGCCATATGGTTCTATCTCGGTGAGATGCTAGGCCTGGTAAGCCAATGCACACATTAAGGAGCTCATTTTCCTTTCTTTAACTTTCTGAAATTTCACCCTGAGAATACAAAAGAAGGCTTGAATGGGATTTGATAGTATAGCAACACCTCTGACATTACTTGGGGCAGAGCATAGTCACTGGTGCCAGACATCAAGCTCTGGAAGATACTTCTTCACCTACAGGCACCTAGCAAAGTGTCGGCCTCCTGTAAGAGTTTGGTGGGCATGCCCAGAGGGTGTTTTGTAGAGCTGTTTCCTTCCTTATTTATTATCAGTCATGATGCATTCACTTTTAAATAAGAGAGTCATCTGTGATTTCAACCTCACTTAACAGAGTGATGTCCTCTGAAGATATGAATGCATTTCTCCGGCCTGAACCAAACAGCGGTCACAATCTTCTGCAAATCCTCAATCAAGTAGAACATACCGTGCATTTTCATACTTTCTCACTGCCCTTGGAGGAACAGTGTTGTGACTAAGGTACTGGACTTGGACTAGAATATGGAATTGGTTAGGAAATATTTCCCAACAACATGCTGGTGACTTCAAAAAGTTTCCTCGTCCACAGTAGAACAAACCTGAGACTTTGCAACATTTGCCATGGAAAATGGATATAGCCCCTAGAACAGCTTAGTGGCTAAAGCAAATAAAGAAATAACGTCAAGTTCAAGGCCATATTGCAGCTGAGTAAATTATTTAGCATGCTTAATGATGGATTTTGTGCTTCAAATATGGGAACTGGGGTTGTAGGGCCTTCTTTTACTCTCATTCTTGTCTTTTGATTTGTTTACACAGGGGCACTCAGACACAATAGTCCAAATTAATTTTAAAGTGGATTAGTCAAAATGTATTAAACTGTCAGGTGGACACACTTATTCAGAATTAGAGGGGCCTTAATTCTGTTTAGTTCCTATCATTTTATAAGGAAAGTCAACTAAATCAAATCAAGGCCCCTTTAATTCTGAATCGCTGATCCAGTTAATTCAGATTAACCATCCTGAGCGTTCCCATGTATACAATGCTTAATCCATTTTAATTTGGATTTGCTTTTCTGGCTACCTCCCCAAGGGGTCCATCAGTGCCTGTGACACCCCAGCACAGCAGGCCTGATGGAGCAATTCTTTTGCTCCCTGCAGTTGCTTCCAACTTCTTCACTGAGGGGTCATTGCTAGGGAGCTACCAAAATCACAACTCCGCCATTTTTGCGGAAACTGCGATTTTGGGCAGGCTCTGCACTTTTGCCGGGCTCCCTGGAAAAGAAAAAACTTACCAAAAATAAAATGCTGGCTTCCTCCGAGGAGCCGGCAGTCCTCACGGCTGCTACCACCTAGCCATGCAGCCCGCCAAGGGAGAGGGGGAGGTGGGCTGCCAACATGGCAGGATGGTTGCCACCCCACCCTCACCACTGTTTGGCTACAAGGGCTGTCCGTCATACAGCCCTGCCCCTCTTCACCAATCAATCAGTGGTGAGGGGTGAAGCCACATGACAGACAGCCCTTACAGCCAATCAGCAGGGAGGAACAGGGCCACCCGGACCTCTCGGCTAATCAGAGGCACGGGTGGGGATCCACTGTGCTCAGTCTGCCCCTCAGCTGGCCTCTGCCTCGAGTTCAAGAGACCCCCAACCATGGGTGTCAGGGTAGCAGAGTCCAAACCCCAACCCCAAAGTCCAGAGGACTGTCAGCCCAGCCCTCAGGCCTCTCCAGAATTTGGGACTCCCTACTTGTTAGCCTCTTTGCCTTCGGGGCCATGAATTCCTCTTCTGCAGGAGACGGGAGAAAGCCAGGTTCACCTTCGCCTCTGGCTTCCAGCCCAGGGCCCTTGCAGGAAGCACCAGATCACTCCTCGCTACTTCTTTGCACTATTTCCTACCTCTGCTGCCTGGAAATCTCTCTCTTCCAACTCCTCTTTGCACAGTTTCTTACAACCTGCGTCTCTAAAACCTCTCCAGGCAGCCCACAGCCTCCCCACCTGCTGTTCCCATTCCGCATGAGTTGCGGTGTTTCCTAGCAGCTGTTTTTAATTGGTTCTTGATCACAGCAGAGGGAGTTAATTAGGCACTTCATTAACCCTTTCCAGGCTACTGCCCAGTGAGGTACACTCCATCATATCACCATACACTACATTTATTTGGATGTCTATCTTGCTGGGACCCTATGACCCCTGCTGACTTCCTGCCCTTGGGGCGGGGGGCTGGACTCGAAGATCTTCCAAGGTCCCTTCCAGCCCTAATGTCTATGAAAAATCTATGAAATCTATACTGTCCTGGTGTAGACAAGCCCTCATTCACTTTAAAGTTGGATTAACATTCTTTTATAGCTACAAGAAAGAAATCAGAAATATCTCTGTTAGTCGGCGGAGTGATACAAGCCTGCGGTATGCAGGCAGTGAAACACTCATCCATGTTTCAATCTAAGTCGTGTAAGACTCTCAAGGCCCCTACCATAGAAGTGACTCAATATGGCTGGAACACACTAAGGGCATTTTTACACATGTGGTGGAGCGCTGCACCGGCTGCTTGAATTAATGAGCCATGCTAATTAAAAGCACCCATACATCACGTGTATTAGCGTTGCCGCACATCCCCATGCTAAAAAAAATGGTGGCAGGGCACTTGGAACTAAAGCTCATTGAATGTGTTTTATTTCAAAGTGCCCTGCCACCATTTTTTAGGCATGGAGACATGCGGTGACGCTAATTTGACCCCAGCACTCTTTCCTGCCCATGGCAGGGGGTCAGACTTGATGATCTGCTCAAGTCCCTTCTGACCCTGCCTGCTATGAACTATGAAACTATAATACACGTGACATGGAAGGCTGCTGGAGTCAATTTTTGTACTCTAGCCGACTCGATTAATCTGCCACTTCAGGCCTGATTAATTGAGACTGCTCCAACGCAGTGGATTTCCAGCGCATCTGAGCAGGCTCTGCGCATGTGTGTTTAGAAATGTTTGAAGGCAATCAAAGAAAGAGGCTAAAAATGTTATTTTTCTCAAGTGGGTGTGAACTGGTTAGAGGATGGTTTTTTCTGTCACCCTTGGCTGCTGACAATGACGTCTTACTGCAAAAATGTGATAAGCACAAGGGTGAGGTATAATTTTGCTATTGATGGTCCCACTGATCCTTTGTGAACAACATGCAAAATGAAGAAAGGGAGCATTATCCGGATATGTCACAGGAGGAGGGGGAAACGCTGGAGAAGATGCTCTATTTCTTCTCTGAGGCACTTAAATGCCAATTTGCTTCCTTGAATCAAAGGTCCTGGCACTTCCTTGCTGTTAATTAACATGAAGCACCCAGTACCGTTCAGTCAAGAATCTGGCGAACTTATTGACAGCAGAGCTGGTCTGTTTGAATAGTACCCTTGGGAGCAAATAACAGCATGCCAAACCCTTAATATGTAACTAACTCATACCCAAAGTCATTCTTTTGTTCCTTGTAGTTCAAATACACGCATTTCCAAGGCGTCGCTTCAGTCTATCCCAGCATCTAAAAATCTTGGCGGAGAGGCTATGACATTCATACCACAGATGGAAATGGAACTAACTATGTGCCCAATGCTAAATCAATATGCTAACTGGAGGGCACGTCAGCATTATACTGTTTGGAAAGTGTGCACCTAAAGCCCTTAGGCTTTTCTGAAAAGGCCAGCTTGTGCCAACAGATGTCTTGATGGTTGCCACAATAAAACACTGCACGCCTGATTCTCCACTGCTCTTGACTTCATGTTACATCTTACACCCAGTGCAAATATGAGCATACAATGGATATAACAGCCAACGTGTTAGACAGCACCTTGCCAGACACACGACAGAGCCAAATGCTTGTACTAAGAGCCAAGGTTGGGACTGTAATATCTCAGATCCTCTGTGGATTGGGCCTGTAACACATATTCACTGATGGCTTCTGGGATGGTAGCTTTCCACCTTCCTGCTCTTCAAGGACCTGTATGGAGTGCAACTCATTCATAAAAATGTTGTTCTGGGAAACGCCGTTTGCGTGGAGACACTGTTCTCTGATTAGCTGCAGTGAAGCCTGTTCTGTAAGTCAGTCAAAATGTAGTTAGTCAATAGTGGTGCATTTTGCTGCCATCCCTCTGTTATGGCAATATCAATCTGACAATATGATTATACCTGCATCAGTCATTTGCCAGAGCAGAAATAAAGTCATTGTAATGCAGTGTTGTCAGAGGATAAATGCCTCCAGCTTTGAAAATAAACATCTAGCACTTATTTTCAATAAATGTCTCAGCATTTGCCTGGAAGCCAGACATCATTATCCTGTGACAAAGTTCTGTTCTAGGGCCTATTTATTCAAGCTGGAAATGCGTCTTTGGGATAACCAATCTAGGCAACAACTCAATCCCTGCATATGCACGATCCCCCCCGTTCCCCCCTTGCCTTGCCACGTCCTACTAGCTTTAGTTACAATCAGGCTTTACTTCTGGGCACAGACAGGATCTAGACTTATGTCCCTGATGCATCTCTGAGAAAAGATTTCAGGACATGGATAGATGAACATATACTTCAGGGTAGTTCGCACAGGCTTTCTCCCTCACTGCAAATTATGCTAGGATCAGGATAGTGCAGTTGTCCTGGGTAGCACACACAATAGTTGAGTATTTATTGCACCTTCCTGTTAGGTGCTGGGGAGGGAGGTAATGGCCTGCTTGCCTTTGGCAAACAGCTATTCCAGGGTGATCTCAAACAGATGAACCTTAAACCACTGTAACTTACAGTGGGACAGTTTTATACTGGATTCTTGCAGGGGAAATGCTCTAGTGTATGGGAGAGTGAGCTTACCCCAGTTTAAGGGTTTGCATCATCTATCTGCTACTTCTTTATACCAGTACAGTGGTATAAACATTTTGCCGGTCTGTGACCTTAGATAACACATTACTGTGTGACAGGAATGAAATGTATCTTTTAGACAGGCTCACTAAAGAGAAAGGCATGGTTAGGATTTTGAGAAAACTGCCATGCATACACAAGTGTGTATCATCTGGCCTGCTATTGGTTCATTACTTTTAGTTTTGATACTGATATACCAAGCCCAGAGCTTGCTTGAGAGACCACACGGCTAGTACAGAAGAGAAGCAGCTGCGGAGTAGGGGCCTATCCAGATCTTACCCTGCACAATCCATCTGTTAGGTGTCTGAAGTGTCTTAGTGCAATCCTATTCTGTACTGTTCAATCAAGTTTTGTAATGCACTGGGAAAATAAATGGTGGGATTTCTGTGGAGTGTACACAATGGATTATAAACTTGGGAGAGCTCCGGGGAGACAAAATTAACACTTCAGAGGCTGTAAATGTTGTGGGTAAAGAATATCATTCATTCGTATCTATATATAGATCTAGATATAGATATGAATGAATGATATTCTTTACCCCCAACATTTATCTATATTCTATATATAGATGTGTATAGATATAGGTGTGTATAGATATATAGATATGAATATATATAGATATGAATGATATATATAGATGTATATAGATAGATCTATATATAGATATATATATGATACATATAGATATGATATATATAGATATGAATAATATGTATATATGTATGTCTGTGTATATAGATATAGATATTAATAAATGATATTCTTTACCCCCAACATTTATATATATTCTATATATAGATATATATATTCTTATATTCTATATATAGATGTGTGTGTGTGTGTGTGTGTGTGTGTGTATTCATACACACCCTGTGCCTAGACACAGTTGGCTTCTAGGTGCTATTGAAAGATATGCATGAATTGTTAATTAAAGTAGTACCTGAGAATCCAGATACCTCAATATGACTCATTAAATTATGTGGTTCCAAGAAGGAAGGGGCCCCTCAAAGATTAATAGGGGTGCTGTCATAATGTGCATTATGGGGTGATTATGGGAAGAACAGTTGTTCACTAATGGCAGTTTCTTATTATGCTAAAAGAATAATTAAGGATAATTATGTATCGCTTACCTTGTTGACACCTTTCCACTAAATTTTTGAGATTTACAGGTTGGATTGGATTAAGCATGCTCCCTTTTTTTGCCCTAAATTTGGATTGGGCATGTTTCTTTCATGAAACCAGCCTGAAATTCCCCGTGAGCTGGGGGAAAAGGTGCACTAAATGGTGATTGAAAATCTGTATTACATCTTTCACCTAACAGAATTAATTAAAATCTCAAATAAGAGTGCACTTGATTTAATGAACCAAATGTGCATTTAACACAGAGAACATACTATTTCATCTGCACTCAGAACGTTTCTCTTGGACCTTGAGTAGAGAGAAGATGCTTGAAGTTACCCTTCAATTCAAGGAGATTTGCAAAAAAACATTTTATGACATTTTATCTTTCAGCTTCCTTAATTTTTCCCCGCTTTTCATCTTATAAAAAAGTAAAGAAATAGTGACGGATGAAGCAGGGCCCTGTCATCCATCTTGAAGGGACAGCTGGAGCCTTTGCATGCAAATGAAAGCTATCATTCTTGTCAACCTAGAGCCAGAGCACCAAAGGCTGCTGTCCACAACCAATTAATATTCTGCGACCAATCTGACCACTCCTGCATGGTGCACTACTGTACCACAGTACAATCTGAGCAACCAGAGTTATTAGCTATCGAGTGGATTTTGTGTGTTATTTTAATAAAACTCAGTTCAATCCATTAATCATTTAAAACTAAAAATCTAACATGATACACACACACACACACACACACACACACACACACACACATACATACATACAGCACACTGTGACTTCATTGTGAATTGTTTTTGGACAATTAAAAGCACCTACACTATAAACATAAATGGTCATGTGGAGTCTCTCCCGGGATAGCCCAAATGTTTTAAAAGAGTGGAACATACCTTAATGGAAACATCTCCCTTGATTACCACACTCTGCTCATTTGCAAGCGTGAGACACCTTTTTGGTAATTACAGTAATTGTCTCTTGGAAAATGTTGGGTGGGAGATGTTTGTTAGCTCCCTTAACGATCCTCAGCAAAAGGATTTGATCCATTTATTTTGACAAATAGTATATTGCAAAAATGCTATTTTTTCTCTTCATTTCCCTTCCTCTTTCACACCTAGTCAGTTTTTCCCGGCTGGAGGAGACTCACCGCTACATGACCAGCAGAACGCTTGGGAATGGCTGATCCGTAGCCAACTAACAACGTGTGTAGATGAAACAAGAGACATGCGTGCATGACACTTTAAAGTGGGTTAAATGCTTCGGCACCACTTTAATGATGTTGGTGTTTGTACACGGCGGTGGCGTTAATTCCAGCCGCTGTAGCACATTTGGCAATGTAATGTGCCTTAAATGACTTTGGGGCGCCGCTAACTAAAACACCTCCAAGGAGTTTTAGTTTGCTGCCCTACAGCTGAGGAGCGAAGCACCAGGCAAGGAGGAGGATGTCCTGTAACTGTGTCGAGACAGTCTTTTCTTGCCACTGCATTAAAATGTAAATACGGAACAAAATTATGTGATCAATGGCTTTTCAGGTGCTGATCTGAGGTCAGGCCCTGCTCTAAAATGTTTATAATCCAACTAGATAGACAGGCAAAGCATGGAAGAAAAAAAGGATTATTAATCCTATTTTTCAAATGAGGAAGATAAGAGATCAAATGACTTGTCTAGGATGACAGTTGTGGATTCAGCTCACATCACCTAGCAGCACACAAAACCATCTTTTCTCTATACCAGGCTGAGAGTCATCCTCACTGTCTGCCTACCCAGGACTGAGGTCAGTGCGAGCTTCACCCATGAATCCAATGCAGGCCCCAACTGATTTCTCTTCAACAGGTTATTTTGACATATGGTAAGTAAGCCTCCATGATAGTTTCAACATCTAGAACTCCATGTGAAATCTTACTCCATGTGACTCCAATAAAATAAATAAATAAAATAAATAGATTAACACCTGGGAGATATTAATCTGTGCAACCACTGTGATTTCAGCCAAAAACCAGAAAATACTTAAAAGGCAAATCCCTCATAAATGTTAAAAGATGATAAAAAGTGAGGTGTGGAAGCACAATTTCTGTTTAAGTAATGAAAAACATAATGTGTATAAATTCCTTCCTTCTGTGCCTATGTCCTCTGGGATGATAGTCTGCCATGGATATCAGCCAGAGGACTTCGGCCTAAATGGTAGCAGTTCAGAAGCAATTAGTGATTTGTGATGACTCCGTGTTTGCGTTGCTACATGGAGCCACCTTGAATAGGTCTCATTCAGAGACCAAGTGCTCAACACTTTTATTAAAAGTAGGCCATTTTAAGGTATTTGTAAGTAGGATCTAGAAAGTATACAGTATTCACTGTTGAAAATATTGGCTTAAGTGTGTTAGCTCCAGAAGCAGAATTTATGCTCTTTGGCTTTATGTCCTCGATCCAGGCCTAATGACAATCCTAGTAACATGTAGAAAATATACATTGGTAGATTTATTTATAATACATTTGAAACAAGAATCACAGATTTCAGAATGTTTCCTCCCAATTGTGTTTTAAATTGTATTCAAACAGTGTACAATCATTCCCAAAGGAGTTGCTATAGTAAATTACATCTGCAGCTAAATATTGCTTATAATTGCCATATGCTGTCCTAATCGCTCATCTACCTTTTCTCTGTACATGGGGCTGCCTACACACGGCTTGAGCCATCATTCACTGAAGCAATGAAGACTTCATTGGAAGCTGGATCGGTCCCATGATAGGGATGAAAGATAGCAGGTTTTGCCTTCTCCCCACTAATGTTTCATAGTAGCTAGGGTCAGGAGGGACCTGAAAACATCATCTTGCCTGACTCCCTGCCACAGGCAGGAATGAATGCTGGGTTCACAAGACCCCAAACAGGTGATTGTCCAACCTCCTCTTGGATTTACCCAAGGTAGGGGCAAGGACCACTTCCCTGGGAAGTTGGTTCCAGATTTTGGCCACCCTAACTGTAAAATATTGCCTTCTGATCCCCAACCTAAACCTATTCTCCATCAGCTTATGACCATTGGTCCTCATCACCCCAGGTGGTGATGATTGATGACTGTATTGTACGATCTTGGGCAAGTCACTTTCCCATGCTGTTCCTCGCTTCCCTTGCCTGTGAAATGGGGACAATAGAATTCACCTGATTTCCAAACCTCTCTCTAAAGGACACATGTTCTGAGCAAGCTAATCCACTCCTCCTCAGCATTTCTTTATCTTACTATTAATACATAATCCTTTTCATTGCTTATTTCAAAGCATTGCTGGGAGAAAGTCCTGCAACAATATTGGCCGATAGCTTAATTACCATGCTGTCAAGTGCTTCTCTAAGCAGGGCTAGGGACCTTTGGGTTAGGGACAGAAACTACACAAACTGGTATAAGTGATCGGAAACTGGTTCAAATCAGTAACACGACAGCAGCTCAGTGCGCATAAATCATTTTCAAAATGGCTGACACCAGTTTAAGATAAACCTGGGTGGATGTCGTATCAGATTTAACTGATTTAGATTAAATTGGTTTATTGAACTTCTGTCCCAGCTCCCCTCCATATTCAAGTTAACTCAGAGTCCCTCCAGCATCCCAGGATGCTTTGCACCATCCCCACAGTCCCTCCAGCATCCCAGAATGCTTTGCACCTCCTGCACAAATACTCTCTCTCGGGGTGGGCAGATTAGTCTTGGCCCAAGCTGTCTGCTCCAGCCCAGCAGAGGCATTCTCTAGCATGCCCTGTCTTCTGGCCTGGGACACTGCACATGGCTGCTTTTCTGGAATTGAGAGTGAATGTCTGTTCACTTGCTTATCAGTTCAATCCACACAGTTTAGACTAGCCTGCAAGACTGAATCAATTCAGCCTGGGGCTTTTTGACTGTACCTAGTTCTAGTGATTAAATATCTTCTAACCTTCCCCCATTGCTACTACCCATGAGAACTACGCTGATAAAAGTAACAGTGGGCAATTTGAGGTGAGGATGGAAACCCAGTATTATCACTCCTACAACAGGACCTAGTGCATTTTTTTAGTATCATAGAGGTCACCTACCATTTTTCAAGAGTAGAATTTTAGAAATTAGAGATGGGTGCTTCTCATTAATTCATTTGTTTTTGTCTACAGCCAACGCAGGATCATTTCTTATGGCTTCCTCTCTACACGCAGAGCCTACTCTGCAGCAAGAACACTGTTTTGCAATTCCTGGTCATACCCTGTACACTTACGCAGAGCCTGATGCGATTCTAAATGACTGAAATCATACAGATTCCTCTGAGGACCTGTTCTGCAGCCCAGAAGACATCCCCATTCTGGAAGAGTTTCCAGGATGGAACATGTGAAAAATTGCTGTTTTTATGATTAATCTATTGTACTTAAGACACAATGTAAAGAGATAGGCCTTTTTATCCATTGATTTAAAAAAGATTAAGTTAGAGCTGCTAAAATCTTTGTTATAGATTAGGGATTTGTCTCTAGCTCCTCCAAGAAGGAAAGTGTAATAGAACTAGTGAGAATCTACATTAAAAAATTCATTTTACTATTAGTCTTTACTTGTACTTTGGATATAATTAGATGTTGCACAGTTCAACAGCAGAGCTTTCTTTGATGTTCAGTGAGAGCGCTAGAAATTCAAAGCTCACAAACCTCAAACAATTTTATGTGGAATTTCACTTGTAGGTTTTCTGTATTAACAACATTCACAAGAGAGAAATGCGGACATTTCTGTTATGATCATTTCTTGCCGATTGATTTCTCTCCATGGGGGTTTAATGAGTAGATATTTTTTCCAATACAGCCTATTAATTTTGATGTTTCCCCTGGATTAAGACCCTGCCTTCGATGGCTTACTGGAATGATGAAAAGTATTAGACTGTTTGACAAGGAAAACCTTTTTCATAAAATGTTCATGTAATATTTATGTAGGCTCGCTCTCACTCTCTTGTTTTCTCTGAAAAGCTACTAAATATACTCTAGTGTGTTTTCCTACTATTTTCTCTCTTCTCTCCTTCTGTTGCACAAGTGCTGGATTGTCTTATTCACCGCACACCTGTGGCACCGACAAGACAATAAGGGGGCAGAATCAATAATATCACGATTCTCTGGATTAAAGAGAAGACAAACAAGGTTTGGCGTGATCAAGGCATGTGAAGCAAGGAGTAATACAGCAAAGGTAAATCCTGCATCTGTATTTACCCTGTCTCGTAATATAAGAGCAAATGGGCACCCAATGAAATTAAAGACAAAACAGAAAAGGAGAGGAAATAACTTGTTTATTAAACGGAGCAGATCATTACCCTGTGGCATTCACAGTATATGCGAGACCCAGGATCCTAAACAGTATTATCCCATAGTTATCTCAAATGACAATATGTGTTTTCAAAAAATTGAGATGTAAATTGTTCACCGCTCATGACAACTTGTCACTGATGAGGAAAAAATAAATGTCTATTCTGGGGCCACTTAGGCCAGAATGATCTATTATGAAATATTTATTTTTGCTTTTATAAAACAAAACAGGTGTTAGCCTGTGCCAGGGGCAGGATAATAGGCGAGTCATTAGTCTGATCCAGTGTGGCAGTTTACGTTCATAATAAGAGCAAACCAAAGATGGAGAAAAGTATTTCTGTCAATTTAAAGTTTTGGTAAACATGAGTTCTGTATAAATTATTAAGATCCTAATTCATCTAGGAGGGAAAATCCCTGTTTTTTCTGGAGGTTTTGGACCAAAGTACTAAACTGAAAGCCTAGCCCACCTTACAGCTGCAAATGACTATCCACTAGCCTCTGAAGGAAGGTGTCAAAAATATGGCCTTTGGGCCAGATGCAGCCCACAGAGCCCTATGATTCAACCTGTGGATCTCAGACTGCCCCGCATGCTGCATGTGGCGTGCAGAGTTGGTCTGGAAACATAGGAATGGACCCAGTGCCACGGGCACAGATCCTGGCGCACTGCATTTGGTGCTTGTGTCAGGCCAGCCCTGTGTGCTGGCTCCAGGGCCAGTCTGGATCAAGCCCACAGACCAGCCCCATGCACCTGAGCCATCATCCAGTGTGAGCTCTGTGCTGGCTCCTGGGGCCAACACACTGCATGCAGCACACAAGGCTGGCCCAGGGTTTGCACTGCATGAGATGCCTGTGACAATGTCCAGCGGTCACAAACTCTTGCAAGATTGTTTTAGGCTGGACATAAAGAAAAACTTCTTTACGGTCCGAGCCTCCAAGGCCTGGAACAGACTCCCCCTAAGGTGCAAGCACCTACTCTGGACTCTTTTAAGAAACATTTGGATGCTCACTTTGCTGGGATCCTTTGACCCTAGCTGACTTCCTGCCCTCGGGGCAGGGGGCTGCACCCAATGATATTACCTTCTAGCCCTAATGTCTATGAAATCTATGACAGAAAGGTCCTATTCCCTGGTCCCACATGGGACCAGTCTCTGGGTTGGATCTGGCCTGCAGACTAGCCCTGTGCTCCACAGGGCCAGATAAATTTGACACCCCTGCTCTAAACGTATTGTGATTGAGTGCTGCACTTTGCTTCGCGTTTCAGATAACCGAGCGAAGGCATTTTTTCCAACGTACACTTGTGCATCTCTGCCCACCAGTGGGAACAGACACATTTATATCTGGGATGTTTTAACGGTAGAACAAATTGATTTTACAATCGTAAGAAACCAAGATTACAACTAAAAGCAGAGAAGCCGAGGGAGAGGGATGAGCAGAGAGAGTACCAGGAGCCAGGACTATTCTAGCTTTGAATCTCTGTGACCATCGCGGAACGTGCTGTCAACATACCGCAGGTACATATCACAGGAACAGAAAATAAGCTCGACAGCTGGGTGAGTGATGAATCATATCTGCTCCACACTGTGTTGGGCATGTGCTCTAATGTACGCAGCAGAAACTGTGGGAGGTCCAGCTTCAAAATCCCCCAGAAATGTAAGATTAAACACAACTACAGGCACTCCAAATGTCTGCCGATAAGGGCTTAATTCTTCACTGCGTTTCTTCCAGCCCTTCCGAGCCGACGAAGGTAATTTTTTTTTTTTATGTGAGCAAGGCAACAACAGCAAAACAACGCCGTCTGACCCAAACCAACAAATGGAAAATCTTGCCCCAGCTTTGGGATTACATCAGTGGAATAAAGCACATAATTAGGAAAAAACCCGCTACCTGCCTCTGTTAGCAAACTGGGTTCAGGTTTCCCTTCCTTCTAGGGCTACTGCACACCAACATGAGAGAACTTACTTCTCCCAGTCTCTGCAAGCAACCCAGTATCAACTCGCCATTAGAGACCATGCAGATAGACAGAATAGACAGATCCCGGGATGATGGCTGCTCTTACAAAAGCCTAAGTGGATACCTGTGCTGGTTGCTTCAGAGTGACTTTTGCTCTGCGACTCATCATAGGTACCGCTGCCAAGGACCGAGACGCACGATCACGTTCGAACGCTGGGGGTTTTTGCCCAGAGCTTTTTAAGCACAGCCCTGAACCATCCCTTTGGTGATTCCAGTCTTGCCTTTTTCCAAGTATAGGATTTACCTCTCTACTGCAGTTGCAGGATGATCCCGCGAAGTTTCCAACAGGATAATCTCCCTTGTGGGAGTTGCATAGTTCCCATCCCATACTGTTCTCAGCTAACCGGGGATCTTCCAAGGTCCCTTCCAGCCTTACAACCTATGAAACTATGACACCTGAGGAGCAGTCCCTGAAGTATGGAAGCCTTTAAGTATCAGAGCAATTGTCGGAGCCTCTCCAAGAATCATCTTTCTGAGATTTTCCTCCATCAGGTCAAACATCGACAGTCTGCTCAAACACCCTAGCTTCCAAATCTATCCTCTTTCCAATGATTCATCTTGTGCCCTCCTTTGCTTTTCACTTGATTGGATTTACAATGTAGAGATAGCCAGCAAATTTTGGTTGAAACAGTTTCCCATCAGAAAATGCAGTTCCCACCAAGCTGAACATTTTCACGAAAGCATATCATACCCTTGTCGTTCGACAGCCTGACAGTCTGTTTTCTTGTTGACAGCGTTCTCTGTTTGTGTTGCAATGAAGCTATTTGACAGATTGCCATAAAAAAAAAAGAAGTCTCAATATGCATTAACTAGGAGCTGTTCTTCAACCCCAAATTGTAAAGCTAAAATGTTCAAAGGTAAGACCCCCCCCCCCGTCGGCATTTTCAACAATAATGTGATGTCATAACAAACGTGATTACAATCTACGGCTACCAAACTACTCTGAAATAATGTACGCATAATAAAAATAGTCGATAAAGGGAAAATACAATTTACAAAGTGAAATTTCAAAAGCTGTCCCCTCCCTCTCCTAAAAAAAATGGATTTTGTGGATGTTTGAGAGACATTTCAAAATATTTGGTTTTGTTCCAATTCAGGATGAAAACAACTTAAGAAATATGGAAACTGCCCACAAGACAGAATTTCTGACTTTCCAGCACTTCTAGTATTTTCCTCCCTCTGCGTCTGTTGAAGAAGTTAAGGGTTGCCTCTAGGGTTACGCTGTGCTAAGTACTAAAGGATGCATTACTAGTAACATTTATCCACACTATGCAGCTCCTGGGGAAAGTTCAGCGTCTTAAATGCTATCCAAATAGCTATTTAATAAAATTGCTCCTGGGTTTGATGTTTTCTTTAAAACGTACTATACAACATGTGTACCTCTCCCTAATCTGCATGTAAATATACATCGAGCCATAGCTCATTCCTTAATGATATACAGTATTTATCAGTCATGTTTTATTTATTGCAGCAGGAAAGATTATGTCTTGTTCATCAAGACGGGCTTGTAGTTCAATTCTAAGCTCTCCTCTCTAGAATTACAAGGCACTACTGAAATTGCTAGGCTTTTGATGCATAGCTGAAAAGCATTAGAATGTCTCAGGAAGTGAACAGTATTTGGATTAATAATTACATATTGAAAGCATTTTAACAGGGTAATCTCGAGTTAATCTTTGTAAGTAGAGGATTACAGGTGGGAAAATATGCTTACCTCCTCTCCTGGAATTGAAATAACAGTTCAAGAAAATCCTTGTGTTTTTGATTCAGCCTATTCTTTTGGTTTTGTTTTTTTGCAGGAATGATAGGTTAAAGAGAGAAAGAGAGAGGCTATTTTAGTAATCCAAGCGCGATATCATGGCAGAAATGGCGAGTCCTGGTGCAGTAGTGATACATTAAGGTACAATAAATTGAAGAGAGAGTGTCCATCTTCAAATGGTATTATTCTGAGATCCTGCCTTAAAATTCTCGTTCATGCTTTGCCCTTGATTAGTATGATCTGTTTAATGCAACAGTCTTCATACCCGCACTACTGATGCTGAAGGCAACAGGACTACTTTTATTCACTTGCATGACTGCACTTAGCTAGGGAATCTTTTTCCTGGCATCTCCTAGTATGCTCCAGGGATAATCACTGGGTGTCTATACATGTGCTCCAGGGTAGGAAGACAGGGGAGCAGTCTAATTAAAACGCTGCTCTAATTAAAATGCCTGCAGCGTCTTGTGTATTCAGCTTCCTGTGCTTCAATATGGGGCGGGGGGAGGTGCTTTAACTAATGCTTGTTCAACGAGCTTTAGTTAAAGCACCCCCGTTGCCATTTTGAGATGTGGGGATGCTGAATACACATGACAGTGAGGCTACTCCAACATGCTCTAATTAGGAAACTTGGGAGCAGGCATCCTGCATGTGTAGGGCCACCCAAATGCCATACTGTAAATGGCCATCAGTGCTTTCTGCTGGACATAATATGATGCTGCACATTAACTGTTCCAGAGTTGGTGCTGAGGATACTCTGTGCTTCTAACAGAAATGGTCCCTGTTATAGGCAGTCTGAAATTATTTTAGCTGTTCTGTAGCTATCTTTGGCCTTACATATTCAAAACCAGTTTTGGCTGGAGCCCCACAAACCAGTTAAACCGTCATTAGCAGCAGCTACTGATTTGGCCAGGACTTGAAAACTCCAAAGCAATTTCATATCAAAGCAATGTAGCCTTAAGCTTTTGCATCTATGAGTGATGAGCAACATTACTTCAAATGACATCTTTTTGTCAGACTTGCTTGAGCTAAAGACAGAGTGAATCCATTTGTATAAATTGTGGCTTCACAACTGAAGGATTACAAAAATATACGGTGCTATACTTAAGTCTCAAGCCATTAATATAGTTAAAATATGCCATCTTTTCCCAGGAAGAACTAGCGAGTCCTTAAAACACTATCATCAATCAAAACTAATTCACTAAATATACAATTTAAACAGCAATAGAAAGAGAAAATACAGTACAGTATATCATCTGTCACTACATCAAACATCTCTATTTGTCAATGGGAGCTAGGAGTCAAGATTTCCAAGGTCTGTGGTATAGATGATTCATAAGTGCATTCCCCTTTCCACCAGGATTATCCTCCCAGTTGTTTTCAATTTGTCTGATAGCTTCCAAGCAATCTATTTTCTTTGGAAAAGCAAACCTCCATTAATTTCCCTGCAGGAGAAAAAAATACCAGTCGGGATCTTCCAGTTTAGTTGGTAAAGTCATTAAAAAATATTAGCCGTCGTACTATATGCTTTAAAAAGACGCTGAACTTTTCAACCCTGGAAATGAACAGATTTCTGTGATTTATTACAATCTTATATTTACTTGTATTACCATCATGCCTAGAAGCCTGGCCATTGACCGGCATCCTACTGTGCTAGCCACTATATAAATAAATACAGCGCATGAAGACCAAGCCCATCAAATATTGCTGGAAATAACACATTATATTAACCTGTCAGCTAACACATCCTTACTGTGTGGCCTTAGTGGCTGGGAGCACTCTTCATTTCACTATAGACTGCAGGTCGCAAGAGGACCATTGTGCTGATGCAGGGAACAGTGGATCATTACTCAAAATCTATTTAATTGCGCATTTTGTGCTTGACCTTGCTCTAATAGAAGTCAATGGCAGAATTTACGTCCCCTTCTCCGAGGGCAGGATCGAACCCTTCAAGAATACTGCATGCTTTATGAACACAGAAGTTAGCATATTTTACAGTGGACCGTGCTTATTACTTCTCAGCACCGCGACAGCATCTAGCAACACTCTTGATAGAGAGCGCCATGTTACAGTACCAAAGCACCTCTTAATACAGTACATTAATTTACTTAATGATACATTTTTCTGCTCAGTATATTAAATTCCACCTTTATTTCTTTATATTGATGTCTAACATAGCAAATTTTCAGTTTCCCTTCCCTGACTTTATTTTTCCACACAGGTCTTACAAAACCATTTTTTGCAAACCACCATCTCCTGCCTATTGCCAGAAGTTTGAAGTTTACTTTAATAATATTTGAACTACATCTCAGGCAATCACAGTTCTCCCTGGGATCCAGACCTGAACAGCACAATGCCAACAGCTCTGTGATAAATTACTTGGCAATGGGATTTTTGTTGACTTGAACTTGAAATGAAGGAGCAAACATTATTCTGCAACCACATTTTTTGACTAAAGAACCTCATTCAATTGAGTCTGACATGAGGTGTAAGGGGAGCAGAAGGCAAGGTGTTGGTGTTCCTCAGTAATGCATAATAAGTCGACCACTGGTTAATGAAGTCAGGCAGGCTCGCTCCAACACTGGCTAAATCTAACATTGCAGCAGAAGGTAAATTGGTTATAATGGATTTCGCCAACTGGACCTGGGAAACCTTCCCACGGGCCAACACTGGATTCTCAATTTTGAGGGTCAACAGCAGCCAAACAAAAAAAAATTACCGTAATTATTTGCATACAAATGTTCCAGATTAGTGTTTTGGCCTATGCACTGAATTTGATGCAAATATTTATCCAGTGCTCGTCTTCACAGTATTAAAGCACTGTAAAAATTTGGACCAGAGCAACATAACTCCTAAAGCAGAGACTGTTTTAATGATCTTATAGATTCATAGATTCAAAGATGCTAGGGTCGGAAGGGACCTCAATAGATCATCGAGTCCGACCCCCTGCATAGGCAGGAAAGAGTGCTGGGTCTAGATGACCCCAGCTAGATGCTCATCTAACCTCCTCTTGAAGACCCCCAGGGTAGGGGAGAGCACCACCTCCCTTGGGAGCCCGTTCCAGACCCTGGCCACTCTAACTGTGAAGAAGTTCCTCCTAATGTCCAATCTAAATCTGCTCTCTGCTAGCTTGTGGCCATTATTTCTTGTAACCCCCGGGGGCGCCTTGGTGAATAAATACTCACCAATTCCCTTCTGTGCCCCCGTGATGATCTGTACATCTCCTAAACCCTGGATGAACTAGTGAACAACAAAAATGAAGATGCTCTTAGATTCCAGAATTAGAGGAATGCAGTGCAGCTAGTCACATGGATATAACACTTAAAAATCACCCTTCAGGTCACCTAAATGCAGGACATTGGTGTCACTGTCTTGCCTTCTTATCCCCTTCCAGTGCTAATTCTAGACAAATATCCCAGGTCAGACTGTCTTCCTTGAGAGCCAGGGAGTGAAAGAAAAGCGAGCTCTTGAGAGACTAGATGTGAAAAAGTAGTAACCTAAACTGATTCAGGATCACACATGAAGCCTCTCCAGGATGAAGGGATTCGCTTTTGGGAGTCAAGCTGCACATGAACTTGCAATGTGGGTTATGGCACTGACAAGCAGTTTTCCTCCGTGCGCCAGCAAACCGCTCACTATCTAGAGCGAATCCCTAGAAAACTTCCTTTCTTGCACCGCTGATAAAGGCACAGGGGCCTGGGGGACAGGGAGAGTCCTGCTTAATACAGTTAGCATGGGGTTTTCTCAGTTATAAGAGGGGGGGGAAAAAAATCTCAGATCTGGAAGGCTTCCCAGATGGTACATCTGTCCCTCCGAGGAGGGAATCTATTCATTGCAAGTAGACTGCCACTTCAACGTCTGGTGATCCACCCAAGAGATCCAGCTGCAAACTCCCTAACTAGCAAACTCAGTACAAGCAAAAGCACCTATGTAACTGCTTTCTTCTCTCCTTTGCTTTAACTCCTCTCCCTATGTGTTTAGGTCTTTTTCCCCCCATATAACATGAACACTGATGGGACAATATTTGATGCAGCTTCGGGTATTGTTTTGGGGGGAAGCAGAGAATCTATACATATGGTGGCTGATATCCAACCCACATATTTTTGTATAACAGCTTGGAAACTTGGATACTTGTCTCCTGTGGGCATTTAATTTTTTGTCAGTATAGCATATATCCTGGCAAGGCTGTTGTTTCATTCACAATGTACTTCCATGAGGAATTTTGGCTCGCTGACCATCTCCCTCAGCTTTTTCCCTCCAAGGTTTGCATTTTTTATTTGTACTGCAGCCGGGCATATCCGTAGGTGGTGTTGCATTCATATTTTTCAAACGGAGCAAAGTCGTGAAACCCAATTGTATTTCCACTTGTTAGAATATCAGTGATGGCACACTTGGGAGAAAGGAGCCCGCCGACGGCAGGACCATTAAACCACATCACAGCTAGAACTAGGTGAAGTTTTTCTGACCAGTTGATTATTGGGCAAAAAAAAAAAATATATATATATATACACACACACACACACTTATTTTTGGTTGACTCTGAAATCTGGAGAATTTTGGCCAAAAAGAGGGGGGGAAAATGAAAAAGTCTAAACATTTCATCTTAATATGAAACACGTCAATTTGACATTTCCAAGCAACCTTTTATATCCAGAGCAGGATAAAAGACAGACCACAACTACCTGAAACATTTTGTTTCGTTCGGCCCCAAATACTTTTGTCATGCTTTCATTTTAGTGAGACAAGGGAACGTTGCCTTTGCAGGTCAACGCAACAATGAATTTTCCACCAGACTTTTTCAGCTTGCCTGAAAAATATCAATTATTTGCACAGCTCTAATGCTGCCCAGTCCTTTGGACACGTTGTCACGGGTAGTGACACAACTAACTGCAACGGCACCCCCATTGCCATCCGAATTAGAGTCCCTTGAAATAAGTGGGATACAGCTCTCGGTTCAGGCTCTCTGTTAATGCAGGCCGGCGCGTTGATTTACAAAGATTTTTTCTTAGCCCCCAAAACTTGGTACTTACTTTTTTTAATGAATGAAACTGAGCTTCTGAAGGAAAAGGGAGACAACTATTTAAATCTCCTCTGTTAACCTTTGCCTATGCCCCCAAAAAGGAGTATGCAACATTTTGTGAAAAACCTAATCATGGGAAAAGTTCCACATACTTCACTCACATGAGCAGTTTTTATTCGCTTGCATCTTCCCACGAAGCACTTGTGTGAAAAAAAATCTTTGTGGGTTTGGCGGGGTAAGAGGGAGAAAGAGCTCTTATATAGGTGAGAACAGGGCTGAAAAACCTATATTTAAATCTGGATGTTTTCTATAGGACAGATGAGTGCATCTGAGGTACTACCTGACTATAAAAGCAGCTGGAAAAATGCACGGAGAGGCTATGTATCAGAGAGCCTTATGCATTTTATCCAATGCACAATGTGTTTTATAGAGACAATTAAGGTAGATGGGTGAGCCTCTACTTCCCAGATGCCAAGTGTTCAAGTTGAGCTGTAGGGGAACCAAGCAGGTGCTTGGAAGTCTTTTGAGAATTGGATAGAAACAAAGGGAGATGCTTCCAACTGGCATTTCCCCCTTCCCCTGGAAAAGTGCTCAGCAGACAGTTTCTCATTCTCATTCCCTTGAACCAGAACCTGGCGGCTGTAAAGGGGATTCCTCCAGACTGACACTAGCATGCCTGCAACGCAGCAAATGGGAAATAAAGAACAGAAATCACTTGCTGCCTAATGTCAACAAAGAGCGCCTGTCACGCACCATTACACCGAACACCGTTTCTGCGAGCACAGAAATGTTGCTGCGTTTTGAAGGTCAAGACTCCAGCTTTGGCGGATGGGTCCCTGATGCAAGTTCCAAAGCAGAGGGGTCTTTCTTTGCAAGTCACCACTTCAGGAATGCACTTCAGCACATGCTTGACTTTAGCCGTGGGAATCATTTCATTCCTATTAAGCAAAGCACACATTGAGCATTCCTTGGAAGCCTGGATTCAGCATGGGCATAAGCGTTTTGCTGAATGAGGGCCTAAAATGCCATTTATAGCTTGCATCTTCCTTTTTTTTTTTTTTTTCCTTTTTTATTTCCTTGCATGCCTGGAATTTATACAACCTAATCACCTGTTTCCAAAACATTGCACAGAACAAAATCACGTCTCCCAGCTTCAGAGCACGCGTGCTAATGTCCAGATCAAGCAGTTGTAAATGCTAGTCATAATGAACCTGTACGGAAAAGGGGTTTGATTCTTGACACATTCTGCCCTAGCGTGGTGAGATAAGACAAAATAGCATCCTCATCTCCCTCTTCATTAGTTTTATTCCTCTCAAGAGACCTCCCAGTAGGTATATTGCCCATTCCTGCGAGGTACTAGAGGCCGTTACTTCCAATGAAAATTAGTTCCTATAATGCTATTCAACAATCCGTCATCAGATCTGGAGACAGGTAGAAAATTAGCCCATGTTGCCAATACTGTAAATCTGGGCAAAAATAAAAAGTGCAAGATGGAGTCAGCTGAAAATTGCCTGGCTGTCCCCCAACTGTTTCTTATTTACTGACTTTGTTATAGATGAAACAGAACAATCGGAAGCAAAACGGTATGGACATGTTTACGACAGACAGGGCAGCAAATGCTTAGGAGACCATTTGTGTTGCGTTTCTGTGGAACTGTCAAAATCCCAAAATAGCACAAACCATATTCATCTGCACGAGAAAAAACAAACAGAGAATTGTGCGTGTGTTTTGGCACCAAGTCTGCTTTTCTGCCAGACTCATCTGTCGGTCTAAGAAAAGGGGACAGCTGCCCCCCTTTGTCAGCTGGCTTCTTCGCTTGCTATACCCATGCCTAATGCCCCGTCTAACAATAAGGACTACAAGGACCTTTGCCACGTGGATCTAGCCCGAGGGATGTAATATTTTCTGTCTCATGAGCATCTTGTTGCAGTAGTCAATGTGTATGACACTCCAAGTGCTTTACAGGAGCTTTAAAATAGTTCAGAAGAACCAGTTTTGTCCCACCCAAATGTTTTGATATTTTTGTGGCCTATACCCAAGCAGTGCTTACATCAGGGGTGGGCAATTATTTTGGGTGGAGGGCCGCTTACTGAGTTTTGGCAAGCCATTGAGGGTCACATGACAGGCAGCCCAGGGCAGATTAATATTAATTTTCTAAATGTTTTAGGGGCTCCGTGGGCCAGATAGAATGGCTTGGCGGGCCTCATCTGGCCCACGGGCCACATCTTGCCCACCCCTGGCTTACATGCTATCAGTGGTTTACGATCCATTAACACTGTATATATCTTTTTTAAAAATCCATCAAGATGCTCAGAATATTGTGGAAATGCAGACAACACTAATAGCATCATGCACAAAGCAGATTAGGAAAAACTTCAACTGCAGTTCTGAGAACTTGATTTTTAGGGGCATGCCTACATGATGTTGGACTGTGCTAAGGAGAGGAGCCATGAAAGTCTGCCTTGTCTGCTCAGTAGAGACATTACATTTTTGGACATTTGGCACGCATGGAGCAGATGTGAGTGGGTGCAGTAAGTTTTCATGACAGCCTGGCAGTTTTCGTAACATTGTCTGATAGGGTGCAGACATGCCCTACAAGTTTTAATCCCTGAACAATATTACAACAAGGACTTTTTTTGGTGTTATGCACTGTAAACCCTTTAACGTTACCCTTGGAAATGAGAGATCTTACACAAACTGCTCTTGAGAATTCATGTAGCGCTTATCTTCTTCCCATACAACCATCTTTTGCTTTCCTTTGACAGGATGGAAAACCAGTTTGGAGCATCTGGAATATCTGTTCCAACCAAACTGTTTACCTGACCTAGCCACCCATTTATAGCCATTTTCTTCTTTTTAAGAAGAAGTCTTCTTAATGAAAAGGTAGGAAAAGTCTCATGAATAAGCATGTCAGATAACAAGAACCAGTAATTTTAATGCAAGGCAAGGCCAACCAGCCAAAAAGACAGTCACAATGAAGAAATGTGTAGCAAAAATGCAACTTCCCTCTCGCCCACTAGATTTCATTTGCTGATCCCATTTTTTGATGGGATGCTGCTCTTATGGATGCTAATTCTGTATGGTACTCTTTGTAGACCATGCTGCCAACAAAAGAGTGCATGTGATTTCTGGGATACGGGTTGTAGCCATGTTGGTCTACAGGCCAACTTTTATTTCGGGCCTAATTTGCATAAAATGAACTTTTCCACCCAGGGGAACTTATAACATCCTTCAATTCTCCTGTGCAATATGAAGCTTCATTTCTACCTGGGAGAAATTTTACAATCTTTGCATTCTCCTTCGCCTGAGGAAGGGCACCTGCACCTGAAAGCTTGCAAATAAAGAAAATATTTTTGAAAAGATTTAGTTGGTCTAATAAAAGATATTGCCTCTACCAAGCGTTTTGACTGTGATTTCTGGCAAATTTGTGCCATGGCAGTGAGCTGGCACTGCTCCTCTGAACTAACACTGAACCATTTTGGGGCAATATCAATGGAAGTTGCTGTCATTTGGCTTAGCTCTAATGGGTACATGCATATGAATATGCTTGCGCATCCCAGTAGTCATCCCCAAATACATCACTGTTCAATGGATACACAAGAAAAATACAGCTTTCCATTCATTGGCCTGCCAGAAAATATAAGAAAAAGCTCAAAAACTCATATTACCTTCACATAGGGCTATACGTGTATGCACTGGGAGGAGATGATACCATTTAGCATAAAGTTACAGCATGATCAGCAAGATTTCTCAATATCCTGCTCCGCCTCTTGTTTGAGTGATGGCCCTTTCAGAGGAATTGGCCTGCCAATTCTTGCTATTATTTCTCTCTTTTACACCTATATAAGTGCACATGAAGAATATACAGCTGCTCTTTTGTATAGGAAGATAGCATCCACAAAAAGTGATGCTTTGCCAGCAGTGCTGAAAGAGGCAAAAGCCGTCTTTATTCACCAGACAAATATTGCAAGGCTCCTAGCTTCTCCAACCCACTTCGCTGACATGTTTCAACCTCTAGTCTACAAAGCATGGACAAGTAGCGGTGCAGTTTCTCCAGGGCGCTTTGCTAACCCCCTCAGTCCAGTGACCAGCGATTGAGGCTCAGAAATCAATACAGACAATATGGCCCATTCAGCTCATTCATCTCTGCTGAAGGGAAGGTCAGATTAAAGTATGAGATTAGGCCATACCCTGCTATTGCTGTCAGCTACTCTCAGTGACCCAGGAGGTCCTATCCAGCTCTAGGTTTCTATGTCTCTTGATTTATATTGATCATGAGCAAAAGGTCTTACTCTGGTAAAACAGTGAACCTGGAAAGCACTTGCAAGAAAGTATCTTGCTTTGTGTCATACCTTTGAGACACTGACATTTGAATACAGATGGATCTTCCTGTGAAGAAAGGGGTAGAAATGATTTTCACATTATAATGCTAATCAGAAGGCTACCTTTAACTGAAAGCCCCTCTCAGAGAAGAAGCAAGAGTTTAGATGAGATTATCCTTATGAAAAACCAAGCTTAAGTTTCATGATATTTTCACTGAGAAACGAAACCTCCTTGTAGGAAATACAATATGAACTGATCTCAGGCAGCAGCTATATCATCTGCCTTGCACTGATATATTTGACCACAGCCATGGATTACTCAATACATTAGCTTATTTCATGTTTTTAAACAAGCATATATTGGTAAAAGCTAATATTTCTCAAATGCGCAGTCCAAGACAACGTTCCTTTGGATTCTGCATCGGTTTCCCAGGCTGGGAAAATGTTGATCAATCTTACAACCACTTGCTTAAACAGGACATTATTCCCCATGAACATAACCCTACACAATCCTTCCCTCTTTGGTAATTTTATGCCCTCTATCCTTCCAGCATCTGAACACCTCAAAGTGTGCATGGCATCTGTAATCACAATCCCCTTCCAAGGTCAGAAAGTGCAGAAGGCAACCATGACATAGTAGAGGCAGATTAAGGTGATGCCTACTTTGCACTCCTGGCTGCTCCCAGCAAGGACATCCCAAGTGGGAGACTGCCAGGTAGTCGTTGCCCAACCATTCCTGTTCACGCATGCTGGCCCAGGCATAGGATGGAGAAGCCGCTTCAAAAATCCTGCCCTTGACCACTCAGTCTAACATGCTTGAGGGAAGCTGCTGAGGGTAACTCCAAAGGCGGCTTTACTGTCACATTTCTAGGTTAAGCACAGGCCCCTGGGAGCAGATTGGAATAGATGCATCATAAGCAACTTGACCCAAGGTCACCCAGCAAGGCTGTGGTAAAGATGGGAACTGAACCTTGGTGTCCTAATTCCTACCAAGTTATCGTGGGATGCTCTGCAGGTTGCCTAGATCAGGAAGAAAAATGAAAGAATCACTTCCCCAGCAGTAAATCTGATGCCCCTTCATAGACGATGTCTATTCGACCAGTGCCACTCTGAAGCATAACAGAACGTCATACACAATATGGCACTTTCGATACTCAGAGAGGACGGGTCCTGATTTCAGACAAAACTGTGGAAAGATTTGAATTTGGCCATTTCCTCTGAGGAATATCCACGTTCCTGATTAGCTTGACGTTTACATTTGGTGTCAGATGTAGAGAGCAGGTACTGATGGAGACATGCCCACGTGTAATAGAGACTGGACATCACCTATTGCAATCGGACGTGCATTATTGTTGGTCTGATGCAGTGGTCCAGTAGCCTGTCTGAAGGAATTGATGCTGGGTCATGCTGGAAAGGCCTAATTACTTGAGGGCCGAACAGGATTTGAAAATGCAGCAGTTTATACATTTTTCCAGTGCTGAATCTTGGAAGAAATGGGCCAAATTCTGCAACAATCCACCCACGGGGGTGATCCAGGCAAATTAGTCTTGCATCTTTTATTTGAGAATTGGGGCTCTATGCTTTATGACTGAATATGCAACTGTGAGTTTACCAGCCTACTGGGAGCATAAGAGTGCGTGCAGATTTACAATGTGCAAAATTCAATTATGGAGACCCTTCCTTAACTAATGAGTTGCAGATTCAAAGTTGTGAGCTTTCTCCACAGCCAGCATAACCTGGATCATGCTTTTTCTGAAAACTTTTTGCATCCAGTACAATTGGCCCAAGTGGCGAACACCTAATTTACACAGAGCACACTGAAATGCATGTGGGCATCTGAAATCTTCCAAATTAAGGAAGGGATCCAGATCTTAACCTGGTATGGGGGCTGGGTGAGGAAGAAGAGGAAGGAAGTCATATGCAGCATACAAACTAAGCAATGTTTCCTCCAGCCAAATTGCTATTACCCATATTTTAATTTACAAATATAACACGACTATGGGTCAAGTAAGGTCAGCTTTTCATTTTCTGTTCACGTGCGAGCTGCACGGACATCATCTCTGCCTGCAGATTTGGGTTCTAAACAAAGCACAGCCAAAACCCCTGAGCATTGCTTGGTTTCCCAGAAAATTATAAATTACTCAAGGTCTGAAATGTGGCCTAATTTTCACTTCCAACTTGCCCTAGGGTCCTTTGGAGAACTTTTTTTGTTTTCTGGACTGTAACAAAACCAGGTGAGAAAAGGTTCATTATGAATACTTTGGACAGCTTTAGTCAACATATGCACCGGATCCTATGCCCTTTGAGGCAGAGAGATGTCTACGTTCATTGACATTAATTCTAGCCTGACAATTCTGCTCCTTTAACCCCATAAAGTATTATATCGTTTCTCAAGGCAGAAGAACACATGCATCCACCTGCACCAAAGCTGTGAGGAGCTGGGCAACAAAGCCGCTTTATTGCAAGGACCTGCCAGAAATGTGTGCGAGATAACCAATGACATGTTCAAATCTGAGCAGGAAAATAATTGAGTCCAATGCTGAGCAAATATTCGAGATGCCATGTGAAGTGTCCTTGTAAGAACGCAATTCATCTACTCGAGTTCAAAGCACTCCATACCGGGGAGGGGGAAAAAAAATCAGTACACTACAGATATGAAAGCAAAGGCTATGAAAGTAGAGAATGAAGGCTGAAAGTAAAACACCTCTCATTCCTTCAGCTGGTAGGAGCTTCCTTCATTTCTTTAAGCAATAGCTACATAAGGAGCTGCTCCTAAAATATGTTTCTTACAGATTCTCATTATTGCCCTGAGAGCCATAAGGTTGCACTTGTATTTACATCCTTTGCAAATACACGTGCTAAGCAGGGAGCACTATTTCAATCCATGTACTGTGGCAAGCAAAGTACAAGTGCAGATCAAGATCCTGTAGTTCATCTTTATGCAGACTATTAGCCATGTAGCAAATGGTTCACTTCCATAATCTAATTAAGCATGTCAAGCTCGTGCTTCTGATATTTGGACAAATACTTTCCGTGTCTTGCCATCGGGCAGTCAGAAGTTACCGAGGGTGTTTCGGCCTGCTTGACATGGGAGATCAAACCTAATAGCACCTTTTTGACTTGAAACAACAGAATACAGATTGCTCAAAACCAGAGAGGTTGGCATCCGCTCTCCTCATTTCAAAGCCACGTGAACAGGGCGGGTGGAAAGTTTTTAATTCTCATTCAAAGACAAGGTGGTTTCTATTCCTATGCTACGTAATGTCACGCTGTGAGAAAAAGCAGCAGAGAGGGGTCAGAGTAAGAAAACTAACCTCAAAATATAGAGCTTGAGCAGGCCCTTATCAGAGTAAAGTCAAGAAAGGGAAGACAGAGAGCAAGGAGCAGAATTTGAATAAAGATATAAATACAGCACCTGCAGAGCCGTGGGCCAACCACATGCATGGTTCACACTAGCTTCTGCCAGCACAAAAAAAAAAAAACTAGGGCAGGAAATGTGGAGAATCCAAAACTGGCCGGAAGCAGGAGAGATGAGCATGGAGAAAGGGGAGCACTGCTGTGCTGATCCAGCCCATCCTCTGTGCCCGGAGTTACAAGTCCCTTCTCCCCATAGTGAGGGAGGGCTGCAAATGAAACGGTAATCGCTGCTGCTTTTTCAGGGACACTGATAGACTTTGTACCCTACTTGCGTGATGCAGGATCCCTTTCAGATAAAGAGCGTTGCGGGCGTAGGTATTGCGCTCCCACACGTGCTTTGGTTTCTGGTTTAATCATTTGCCCCGTGTTAGAGGGAACGGTGTGTAGTTTGTACACTGCAGCTGCTCCCCTGCCCTTATGCACATTGTCGGCATGCTGCTTTCCTAAGCACAGCTCTGATTTAAACAGGAAAAAAAGACCATCTGATACTATCCACAAAGGCTCTAAACCCTTTAACCACTGAAAACCAGACAGAAGTTTCTTGTTCTGGACAGATTCCTGCAGCTGAGCCCTAGCGACACGGCCCCTGACAGATGTTAAAATAAAGGTGCAATGAGCTCTGATGCAAGATCCCTGCGGTCATACTTCCTGCCGTGCCGCACATGCATGGCAGGAGACATGACTGTGGGATCTCACATCAGATCCCGTTGTGCCATATTGCTAGGGCAGGGGAAGCCTGATCCCGGGCTCTCCCTACACTGACAAGTAGCAAGCTTGGCTCAGGGAAGCCCCCAAAGAGCTGAGGGGCGTTTGGGGGGGGTCGGCCCACCTCTTGAAAGACTCCCGTGTGCTCCGGAAGATGAGCACTGGCCCCCATTCAATTAAAGGCATGATTGGAGCCAGCCACAAGGTAATTACACATATAGTTCCTCATTTTATCGCACAAGGTGATTAACTGGTTAATGTCTTAGGAGTAACTTCTGTCAGGGGCCTCTGAGACCTCCTTTGCCGCAGCAATGTCTAACACTCCCCCAAGAGAAAAGACACTCTGGGACCAGTTCTGAGCCAGGTTGCAATCTCTCCAACCCTGCTGACCTGGTAGTTTGTTCTCCTGTACTAGTCATGCGGTTAAACTTCTGGTGTTTGAACGTGTAAGTAAAAGGCATGTACAGAAGCATACGACCGCACTTCAAACTGCCCCACGTCTAAAGAGATACACAGCCCGGAGCATTTCACAAGTGGTGATATTAATATAAGAGCCCACATACGGGCGCAGAGGCTCCGTGCTGTTTTATGAAGGTATCTTTCCAAGCTCCGCTAGAGCAGATGATAAGCCAGTAACAGCAAGAAGTTCCATCGACTGTGTCCTTCTGTTGCTTCCCAAAACTTCTCTCACCGAAGGGACCAAACTTATCAAGAGAAGAAGCTTAAAGAATCGCAGAAGTGCTTCCTGTAAGCTTTTCCAAGTGCAAAGAAAGAAAGAAATTCGCCCTTAACTATGTTTGCTTCTTAAGCTCTCAGAGACTATCCTAAGTATTAACATTAAACAATAACAGCAAAAAGATGATTAATGTGTTAGCCAGCTGAAGTGGGACACATAATCCCTTTGTTTCTGTTTTTAATCCTCATACAGATCCTGTCTATTCCCATAAACTTTCCTATAAATCAAGATTGTCTATGGGAGGACTGCAGCTGTAAAGCTTATAAAATAGTTTCAGAGTCTGAAATCAAGATGTTAATACAAGAGAAGATGTTTTTGATTTGATCTAATCGTTGGGGTGGGGTGTCTTTTCTACATTTTAAAATCTAATATTTCAAAATGTCATTTGCTTGCTCGAGAGCAGCGTGGAGAGTGGCATTGTTGGATCTCTTTAATAAACTGCATTTATGTATTATTCCTGTTAGTAAACTCCTTGCAATAAAAATGTTACATTAAGCTCCAACTGTTTCAAGTAATTCCCTACTGCAAACAAGTTACAAGATGTTTAAACTTGTAAGAACAAGGTATATTGAAACATGCTTTACAAATGTAGGCTCATAATCACACTCATTGCAAAATACCAGGGCTATTGCATAATGGTACAGAAACTATTATACCTAAAAATTAAACAAGTAATGCATAGCATTAAGTAACTTCTCTAGTAGATCACTGTCTATTTTTGTCAATGGTACTTCCCTCATATATGTGTAACACTCAGCTTTTTAGTGGAAATAATAAATAATGCAGAAAAGTAAGTTAGAATATTAACTTCTCGTTGCTTCATTACAAGCTCGCAAATGCCTCAAACTGTGAAGATGACGGTATTAATGCGGATGCAATGCATCTGTCAGCTTCAAAAGACTGAGGAAACCCACTCTTTATCCACCTTTACAGTTTAGAGAAGATGAGCACAAAATCATTGGGCTCCCAGACACATGTAGTGAGGCTGCTCCGATATGCTGTAAATCCAGCGTGTCGGAGCAGACTCGATTAATTGACTCTGCTGGAGCACAGAAATTATTGCTCTCCAGCAGCCTCCAGCGTCATGTGTATTAGTGTCCCCGCACTGAAAAATGGCAGCAAGGTGCCTTAAACTAAAGCTCGTTTGATGAATTTTAGTTCAAAGCACCCCACCACTATTTTTAGCATGGGGATGCCGATACATGTGATGCTCAGGCGCTTTTAAATAGTCCGGCTTGCTAATTAAAGCACCTCACCCAGCCTCCTGGAGCATGTCTATAAATACCCATTGTATGTAATCTGTTACCCTCTAAATGTGCTAACTGGACCCATAAGCTCAGAACTGGATACAAAACCCAAATCAAAACTGATCTTAGACTGGTGTCACTATCTGTCCTTCATCAGGAAGAAACTTGATTATTTAGTTTGTGTGTTTGTTTATTTATTTAAGCATAAAAATGCCAGTTACGTTGATGGGAATATAAAGATTCTGGGCAAATGTGGTGCTGATTTAATCAGGAAATTGTCTGTACTGACCATTTTTTTCTAGAGGGAAAAAAGGTTGAACAAGATAGGTAGGAAAATGTAGATTACTACAATACTTATTTGTATCAGAACCTCAGTTTTGCACCATGACCCCACGGTTGTAAGTACTCTACGCACAGAGAGCGTCTAAACATCGCCGTACAGTGCGCTACAGCGACATAGCAATCATGTGTGTCTACATGTGATTGCCAGCTATGCTGCCATAGCAGCACGCTGCCTGGGTATAGCACAAAGCTATGGCAACATAACGGTGAACTCTACCCATGCACCACGTGCACGGTGCAGTAACCACCTGCACTGTGCCACGCTTTAGTACTTCCAAGAGGAAGTACTAAAGAATGGTGATGTGTAGACATGCCCAGAGAAGACAAACTGATGGACCTGACCCAATGTAAGCATAATCTGAATCGCCCTTTTTAATTGAAGTTTTCTCAAAATGTTGCTATTACTGCTGGCCATTCCTTTGATCTGACTGAAGCCGACCCAAGACTTTTGCACCGACTTGGAGCGTCAGTCCTATACACGAAGGGTAAAAAATTTCAGAAGTGGGTACTAATTTTGGACCCTGAACTCAAAACACCAGAATCCCTTTTGTAAATACTATCCTGAATGGAGAAAGAGAGAACTTTAAAGGGGTCCACAAGACACAAGCTCAAATATCCTTTACATGGGATTTGTGCAGTTAAGAAAAAACTCAGCCCTGTATAACACACGGTTCAGAAATCTCACAGAGGTTCTCACATTATAGCTTTTGGAGGACGTAAACTGTGCTCAGGCATTGTGTTTACCCTTTGCAGAGGTGAATATGATATTCAGTGACCGCTCCAGGACTGTGCTAAGCACTTCCCTCCTTCCACTGATATCAAGAAGAGTTGAGAGTTTTTAACACCTTGTAGGTCAAGGCCACAATGCTCTTCAATGCCTACCATAGACCCCTTGTGAACCTAACTATAAGTTCTTGGGCAGAGAAAAATTCCTTGTTTGCAGCACGTCATTGAAGGCCAGTCTAGAATGGTCAGTTCCTATTGAAACATTTCACTGATCTTCATCGGAAAGGCTCATTTAAAAAAATTATAATTGTACCATTTCAACCACTTTGGCTCTGATAGGAAATATTTAAAGCTTTTCCAGCTACTGAACTTTTACGAAGTTATTAGGGAGACGCTCCATGTATAGTGATTAGATACAATACCTGGGTCAAATTACAATGGCAAAAGACAAAGCTGGCTCCAGGCTTTCAAACCTCTTTTCTATAGTGTTATGCCCAAGGCATATTTTGCAGTTCTTATTGAAAGGAATCCATTCAAGTATTTCTTAGAGACTTAACTTCTTATCTCATTCACGGCAGCCCAGATATTCTTTACTTTAGGATTCATCTCTTTTTTTTTTTAACCTTTGGTGCCAACATATTCTTTTATATTTATTCTTTTACAAGCTCTGACTTAATTCTTGGGTTTCACTGCAAAGGAGTTCTGAAACTTGCTAGAAGAAGGGATCATTAAGATTTGGAGATCTCCCTTGACAGGAACACCTTCTTTTCCCAGTTCCCCTTTCCTATTAACCCTGTGAAATATAAGGGTCATTTGCTGCACACAATACCATGCCTAGAGTCCTGGGTCACTTGAGGTATAGGCTCACACAAGACTAAGGTACCAAGCATCCATTCTGCTAGCCTGTCATGCTACCAGCCACTCAGTTTTGGGCTGAGGAGACACTTCACTCAGCACAGCAGGACATTTTCTCCCATCAACTGCAGCAAATTCCAATCATGCAGCAACTCCTGGTAAACACGTAGGCAAAAAACGAAGCCATCAAGCAATTGTTGTAAAAACTTGTCGGCCTGGTTCCAGGGCATTTCCTAAGTTTGGCCGAAACTATTGAATATCAAATATGTTTCAAATACAGCCTTGGAAACTGGGCACCGGGGCGTGCCTTGTAGAGAGCTTCAAGAGAAAAGACACCCCAGTGCCCAGTTTCCTAGGCTGTCCCTTCTGAGGCTGTTCCTGCAAGAGAAAATGCATAGGCTCTGCAAAAACAGCTCGTACATTCTCAAATCAGCCCCTTCTTCATTGCTCTATTACTCTTACAACTTTGTATTATGGGCAAAAGACTAATGGAGAACTACAAGAACAGGAAGTCTGCTTTAATTGACGTTGATGGGACTCAACAGAAGTAAGAGCAGCTTAGCCCTGTAACAAGCATGTCATTCCTTTCTCCAATTCTACCAGCAGAACGGGGAGGGGAGGGTGTCCACACCTTCTACGGTAGCAGAAATCTCACTTCTGCCACCCGAGTGAAGCAAGGTTTTAGCCACTGCTCAGTACCAAGTGCTATGAAGATGCTCTTGCACCTTCAGACAGCTGTCATGGCTCGCTCAGCAGCCAGCACCTTCCTAGAGGGCACTACTCTGAAGGCACATGTGGCCTCTGTGGTTAAGTGATGGAGGCTGTTGTCTGCCATGATGAGCTCTGGCAGCAGAGGCAGTTTTGTACAGACATAGTCTTAATTTGTACCAAAGCAACAAAGCCATGGGACAGGACTTTGCTTACCAACATAAGCTCCTTCCAGAGCAGCCTGATTAGGATTTCTCCCCGCAGGACTTCCTGCCCTGCCCTTTAGCTCTCTCCTCAACCTCTATAAGAAGCTGAAAAAAGGATTTACTTAGCTTAGCTACCAGGGTGACTCATCAGAAAAGCTCACAACCTCTAGTCACGGATCCTTTCAAAGGATGCTTTGTTGGTTTATAATGCAGCTCCCAATCAGTCATCATCAGTAAGACTGGTCACAGCTGAAACTTAAAACTAGCATATGTTCTCTGTGACAGAAGACCAATTAATCTACATTCTGTTAATTAAAATTTAGTCCTTCTATTATTTTGGTGCTGTGGTCATTACAGTTCACGGTGGCTGACAAGGCTTCTAGAAGTAGATTATACAGTTCTTGAAATAACCATTTCTTATTACAGTTGATATGACCAGTCCAGCCCCCTAAGTGGATATATTCAATACGAAGAAAATCTGTTTGGTTTAATCCAAGGCTTTAAAAAGTATGAATCACAGGGTGAAATACTCTGGCAATTATGTTTTCCTGGAAAAAAAATGAGCTGCCGTTCATTCTCCAAGTCTAGCAAAATGCCAATCAAAGTAGACCTGAAGATATGGTAGCTGTGCATTTGAGCGGTGCATATCATCCCTCTTTCAGATTGAGTGCCCTGCTGTATGCCAGAAGAAATTGTGCATTGGCAATTAGAAGAATTCCCTTCCCCAGTGTAAGTGCCCTTACAGGTTACATATAATTCATTTGTTCAATTAGGACTTTCCAAATTGTTCAAATGGAGGTGGGTTATTTCTGTAAAACTGTCAGCAAAGCAAGACTACCATCACAAAAATCAGAGTACCATGAGCTCTTGAATACGTATATCATCCGCTGGAGTCAAATTTCATAACTCCAAGGATTTCAACAGAGCGCTGCCAATCTAAACTAGTTGAGAATCTGGGCGCATATTTTTAAAGGCTGAACAATAACACCAATATTCTGCTCCAGAAAGCGAGAGTACACACGTACCTGCATATATGAATTTGAGAACAACATACCTTGCCACTCCTGATTTATGGTTTCTTTTCCACTAATGGGAATAAATGCATTATTCTGACTACTGAGAATAAAGCTCATAACTCACAAACATACAGTTTATGTCTTTAAAAATATTTCATTGTCAAAGTACCGTATGTGCTACTTAAATCTGCATTATGCTGCACACAGGGCCTCAAATGCAAAAAAATATTTCTGATATGTATTGTGATTCTTCAGTAATTCAAACACCAGAACTGTTTCAGGCTTCAGTACATATCCTTGAGCTATAACAAGGTATTATTTTTCAAATGAGTTCAAACTATAGCAGTAAAAGAGAATGCCCAAAGGTTAGCCTGTTCATACGCTTTTCATTTCTTAGGTTTTTTAAACCCAGTTGTTGTGAAATTATATTGCTAGAAAGAAATTGTAAAATTTACAAACTACAATACATGGCTCATTGACCAAACCACCATCCTTGCCAATTAGATATACAACATGTTGTGGAGATTAGAAACAGATAACGAGATAGATACATACACTGTAACACAGGCTATATATTGTGCCCAGTGCATTATTTGAGAACATAATCATTTCGGTGTGAATAAACCTAGGGTGGATGTTATATCATCAGAGCCAATGGATGGTTTCATAATAGGAGTGACAGCTTTCTTGAACAGCAGGTGCCAGTAAAAATTCAGCATTTTTCACTTGCATTTATTGTTATATCATAGCTATCTCCTCCCATGCTGCTGCTGCTTCATTTACCTGGGGAAGAGTGTGTTGATATTTGAATGGGGCATATTTTAATCCAGACATCTCATGCATCTGTTGGTTCAGACAGGGGAACAATCAGTGTTTGAACGACAGTAACAGCTTTATGAAGAGAACAAGGTCATCGGATACTACAAGAAGCCTCTACAGAGTGACGTATATGGGATTCCCATGGCTTCATTTTTCCTTTCCTTGTATTTTACTATATATCATACTGAGGGTAATGCTATAAAATATGGGAGAAAGAGCAAGGGGAAGAAATTTAAATACAGGCGCACCCTCTTTAAGGTAAAGTTCCAGAGGTCTAACCAGAATTTGGGGACCTTAAAGGGCCAGGAGGGGAGAGGGAAGAGGTGTTGAGTCCTTAACCTCCTTGCACATGGACCATTGCTTCTGCTGCAGTGGCATGAGCTCCCCAAGTATAACGACGGCAGCAGCAGGAGAGGGTTCCTAGGGGCTGCCATTATGGCACACCCTCAGCACCTGCGGCTCATGCTCCACTGACCCGTGTCTGGTTACATACTGTAAAATTCCCTGGGATTTTAAAGAACTGTCTGTAAAATTTTATAATCCAACTACAGATTTTCAGGCAGACTTAAACTGCTCCAGAAGCAGGGCCTGTGCAGATAATGATGCGTAGCTGGTGGTGCCACAGTGATGCCCAGGTCACCATTACACTTGGGTCAGGAGCAGGCTGAATTGAGGTCTACTCTGCACGTTACAGCACTGTCTGTTGTGGACTCTGACCGCCTAGTCCAGAATAGACGTTGCTTAAGGAAGCGGAGTCATGGTCAAAGAAAGAATACTGAACTAATTAGCCAATGCTCTCCCTTTTTTTTGCAAGTCTTGATGGACTTGACAAAAGTGCTTTGCACAGAACAAGGCTGCTGGGAAAGGAGCCTGAGTTTAGAAAAGTGGTGGCCAAAGGCACGTTGTTCTTGATAAAAGGCAAATGTTAGTGGGTGAAGTAGGAGGAAGATCTACTGGGTTGTCTGTTCTTCCCTCCATGCATGTTGGTGTCATCTCCATTCAATTCAGTAAAAAAATTGACCATCAGAGGACAGTGACCTGTAAGCTCCAAAGTAATAACCCAATAGAGGAATTGGGCTTAACACTATAAACCACTTTGACTGCAGGGTCTTTTCCCAGGAGAGATTACAGCCAAGCAAAGGTCAAGAGGTTTATTTACAGACCACCACTATTCCTTATGGGCTTTTGATAGTTGCACTCATACCAAATGGAAAATTTTGGTAGTTCACTCCCATTTGTGATAAAAGAGTAGCTGGGATGGGAGGCAGAAAGTGTAACCTCACTCAAGAGCACCTCCATAATATGAAAAGGGACATTTAAAGTAAATTCGATGCAGGAAACAATAATGGCAACATTATATCCATTGTTATTACTCTGGTGCTAACTCCATCTGAAGTCAGCATCCAGTATCACACGGAAGGGAGTCTCTTTGACATCAACTGGTTACCTTCCAAGTCCAAGATAACCCAAACTCCATTACCGAACTTCAATACGCTGATGATTATGTCATGTGTGGCCACTCAATTGAAGAGCTGCAGGTCACTCTTCATTCCTTCTGTCAAATGTATGAAATGTTTGGATTCACAGTCAACTTCATGAAAACCAAGATAGTTTATGAAAACCAACTCACCCCAAACCACTCAGCTGCTTCTCTACATGTCGAGGGCAACCCTTGAGTAATGTTGAGCATTTTCCCTACCTGCCAGCTTCCCCCAAAAAATAAATACAGACAATGATAGCCAACACCAGATAAAATTTGCCAGTACCACATTTAGATACCTCTGAAATTGTGTCTTCCATGTTCATGACATCAGGACCCAAACCAAACTTCTCATCTACCAGGCTATTGTCATCCCAGCCCTGCTGTATGGGTGTGAAATTTGGGTGACATGAGAAACACCTGAAAGATTGGGAATGTTACCATTAGCAAAGTCTTCAAAAAATCCTACATATCAGTTGGAAGGACAGAAGAAGGAGTTTCTGGCTTAAGCAAACACCACCAGCATTAAAGCTGGTGTTTATACAGCAGTAGCTCTATCAGACAGGACATGTCATAAGGTACCTGACAATTGGCTCCCAAACCAGGTTTTATACTCCCAACTCAGTGATGATCATCATTCTAGAGCTGGGCAAAAGACGCTTTGAAAGCCAATCTAAAGAAATGTCACATTAACACCGACACCTGGGAAACTAAAGCACTGAACCATCTTCAGTAATGCAGTGATGGACAAAAAGGCATTGATCATTTTAAGCAAACCTGCTTCACTATGGAGGCAGATAGATGAGAGAGACGATGAGAAAGAGCTAGGAGTCGGCATCACCAGGATCTATTCCTTCCTTCCAGAGTTATTTTGCTCCGTCTGCAATTGAATGTGTGGATCTCAGATTGACTCCTCAATCATCTACAGATTCACCAATGACTTTCCTATTTATGGGAAGACTGTTATCCTTTTATTAAGGGACTGCTGCCGCCGATGGTTATTACGGATGTAGAACACAAGGAAATGATAAGACTTTTACGAGATGTATTACATACTCATGAAGTCACATCATGACTGAGTAATAGTCACACCTTGCAGGAAAAAACCCCAATGCCATACTTGGATGTATGAAAAGGAGTATGATACATAATGCAGAGATAAGTCAAGTTGCCCAAGCAGCTGAGCAACTGGAAAATGTGTGTCCTGAGTCTCGGTTCTGCGATCTATCCATCACCAGAAGTCAGTTCACTGTAGCTTAGGTGACTCTTGCAAATTAGATGTCTGCTTGTCTCAGCCATCAGCTCGTATCTATGCTAAAGACTTTCAGCCGTCAGCATTGGGGCATGGCTTACCAGCCTAGGTGAAAACCAGGGCAATTTGATGTCAATGGCAAAACTCATTCTGCTTTCACCAGGGCTTGGATTTCATTCTCCATAATCCATTGCCACGTCTCCCCCAAAAAGCTTTGCTCTTAATGCTTTGCAAAAGCCACAGTATTCAGTAAAATATGTAATAAAGCCTTATACTGCCGCAGAATAAAAACAAGTGGGGAAAACCATAAAGATGTCCTGGTTTAGAGGAGACAATCTTCTGAACAAACAACCTCTCTAGCAACAAAGCAACAAAACGATGGAAAAATCAAAGATGGAAGAAATAGTTTAAAAGAGTAGGCTCCAGCTGAACCAGTAGCATGATGGTGGAACAAAAGAAAAATCCTGAGGACAGAAAGCAGAACAACCAAGGAAAAACACTGCAGTAAACACATGCAAAAAAAAAAAAAATCATAAAATATTAAAATATCGTAATTTAAACTGACATTATGCAATGCTCAAGATTCCTTGGCAGCCAATTATTTATAATCAGAAATACAAGCTCGTTTCTCGTGCTACAAATCTCAATTGACTCTAATAAGGAACTAATTAACAAAGATTAGCACCCTTTTTGTGTAACAAGCCACAAAGCAAATCAAGACAAGATGATAACAAGATGCAATCAAGGGGTATTAAAGACAACAAAATAGAGGGTAAGACTTGGGAAAGAGATACCATAGGAGCAAATGTCTAGCTAGGAGGAAAAAAAAAATCAGAGTTCTTCCTAATGAAGGGGTTGCTTCCAATTTTAAAATAGCCGCTGAACGTGTGAATGGAAAGAAAGAGCTATCAGGGTTTGTGCTAGTAACCAAGATGAGTATTAAATTATCCAGGTTTTTCAGATCCTGCTAAAACTGTCATTTTATTTTAATTTCTGTTAAAAGACTTGTAAAGTCTTGTCAGCGAGTGATAGATTATAGCTTTCCCCATGCTCACATGCAGGGAGCTAGGGTGCGATAAACAGCCTTCATTGTTTCTCTCTGCCATACTACAGTGCAAACCAACAAATAGCCGCTTTGGGACTGCTGTATCTGCTGTTGAACCTGGGAGTTTTAGTCTATTATTGCAGTCGCTGGTGGGCTCGGAGGAGTGCACTGTACCAAGTGTATGGCTGGAACATGGTAATTCCCTGTGGGCAACTGGGAACCGATGATGATACACTGCAGTGGCAAGGCATGAATGATTTTAATGAGGTATGACAGTGAAACAGTTAAATGAAATGAAGTTTATACCTTGATATGATTTGTGCTCGAGATTGAGCGACATTTCTATGGATCTGATCCCACCAACCTTTACTCTGAATAGTATTTGGGTTCTCAATGGTTCCACCAATTACAAAGAAAGCTAATTTATGGAGAAAAGTCTTGCACGCTGTGCACAAGAATCACAGTCAAGTGCCCTTACAGACCTTGGATAACGCTTGCAAATTATATGTTTGCTTGTCTGAGCCTCCAGCTCACATCAAAGCAGTCATCCTGTGCTAAAGACTCTCAGCCATCACCACTGGGCCATGGAAGAGAACCAATGGTCTACCGGTTAAAGGAGTTTTGCAAAACTGCAATGTGGAATTTGCCACCTGAGAGCAGACAGGTCCAAATTTTAACAACATACACTAATTTTTGCAATTTTTTTTTTAAACAATATTGATGAATTAGGGCTGGGGAAAGGCAACATTCTGTTACATGAATCATGTGAAGTGGATTGTGCATGGTGGGAAATCAGCTACCCCCTGCCCAAGTGAAATCAGTATGATCAAAACCTGATAATCAGTGAACCATTCAAAATATTTATGCTGCTTATGAAAGTACATGGCTCAGAAATGCCATCTCTACAGCTTGTCTGATAATTAGGGTAGGACACATCTAGGTCTCTTAAGCAGAAGAAAATGTTCTCCCTAGAGAACAACCAGTTAAGGAAGTGTATTAAGGGGATGTGTCATAATGAGAAAATTATACTTTGTAAGTACGTGATTACACATAAACTAAAGTGTGTAATGAGATATAATTTCACACACAATTATTTAACTAGATTGATACACAGTGGTCAATCCCTAACAATTAACATGTTTACTAGACAGAAATTTGTGCAAAAAAAATGGCATCAAGAGAATGCTATTTGTGACCTGGGAACAAAAGGGCAATGAGTTAAGCACGTTTCCAGTACAAGAAAAAAATAGGGTGTTACGTTAATTCTACACTACTAAATGTTTTGTGTTCAGCTTTCAAGGATTTCAACTTCCAAATACCTCTGCTCTTTAATTCAACAGACAGAGAATAGGAGTACTTGTGTGAATCAAGCTAAAGATTTGTCTGAAGGCGCAGATAAATGACATGATTGCTACAGAGTAAACGGAGTCTGTATTAAAAGTGGAGTACACAGATAATGCACAGCCTATTCAATGCACAGCCAAAGAATAAGATTTCTTTGGGGGGAGAAGGGGGGGTAAAGTTACACTGTAAAAAAACCTATAGTATCTTTACCCGAAGATAATTTACTATGGAATAAGCATCATGCATCAGCTCCTCCAGTCTATTCCATAATAGGTTAGTGGCTTGTTCAAAGCCCTGCCACCCACAGACAATGCCTAAGTATTGACCCTGGGGAGGGGCACAACTCCATGCCACCACCCAGTGCCCCCGCTGCTGCTGGGTGCTGGCTCCCGCCAGGCTGCAGCCCTGTGCCCCACCATTGGCACAGAGATCTGGGGGGGGGGGCATGTGCCTCCTATCCCCCTCCCCCCGCATACACACATCATCTATACCGCCACCCAACGGTGGCTCTCATGGGCTGTTAATCTGGAAGAACTGTTTGTGCGTGCCTGCTGCTTATCACAGAGCGCATCATGTCTTAGACAGTAAAATCCAAATGAATTACCTTGTGCCAATCGCATCATGTGTCCACAACCTGGAGCGTTTGTGGGCTTAAACCTGCAGAGGCAACTTGACTGTGTTCCCATTTCTGAGCATGCAGTTTCTGAACTGCACGTGAATACAAAGACTGTACACGTGGACAAGTTGGGCCCTCCAGAGTTATTGCCCCAGTTCTGTGATGGGGTTTTTGGCAGGTGGGAAAGCAAAAAAGAAATGTGGGTGCCTAAATTGTGCAAGACCGATTGTAAAGGTGGCTCATGTGGCCCACCGTGTCTCAGGCTGCAAAGCATGCGCCGTACCTGACTTCTCCGGGGTTTCCAGTCAGCAGCAGGTCTGCTGGCTCACAAGCCTCCTTCTCCATCTAAAGGCAGCACAGAATCCCTTAGCTCCCATCAGGTCCTGCTCCCCTTCCATCTTTCTCCAATACCGTGACAGCTTTAAGGGAATGCTGTAGCTTCCTCCAGAAAGAGATACATGGAAGAGCAGTCATTTGTTTTAGTGCCCTGGACCCCCTTCATTAGCTTTTGCACATGCTGGAGGTTCAACTCATTGTCCTCCTTTCAGTACCGGCCTGGCTGTAATCAGAATCCATTAAACTGGTACAGGTCCTCATCCATAGAAGCAAGGCACTACTATTGGGTTAGAGGTTAGGATTTAGCCCTGTGTACAGACATGATACCGTATGTTCCCAGCAGATAGACAGGAAAACATTATACCTCTTCACACAGACAGAAGAGAGACACGCCATATAATGCAGTTTACAGCACTGCAGACACTACCAATTTTCCATACATTATGGATGGTCTGTTAGGGCTGACATGGAGTCTCTGACTAAGTTACACCATGAAGAACAACAAAATCTTGGGATAATCACAAAAATGCTGACGAGGAGACTAAGAACCAGCAGGACGAGACCGATACCATTTTTCAGCGCTGGAGAGAGAGCAACAGAAAAAAGGATTTTCTTCGCTAAAGATTGAAAAATAGGTTAATATGAAACCTACAGGGCCAGAGGCAAATTTCATATTTCTTGCAGGTTGGGAAGGTAAGTACACTCTGGGAAGAGAACAGCAAATAACAGAAGGCAAATAGTAGATATTACTTGGCAGCTCTCACCAATGCACAAGCGCTTTCATCAAAGAGTAGAAGAAAAAAGTGCATCACTGGTTATCTTGCCTTCCAACAAGCAATAGCCTCTTAGCTGTGTTAAAGCACAGAAAAACCTGACATTTCTGAGCTTATTTTTATCAAAACTTTTTAAAACCCCTGTAAATAGAAAAAATGCACTTGTAACCCTAGGAAAAAAATATGCATATCCTTGGCACTTGGACAACACTTCCCTTTCAAATTATGCAACCAAGGTTAACACCAGGCATTCATAAATTCAAGCTAACAGAGCTTCCCACATCTCCGAGTCCTCTCCAACCAGTCCCTGGCAACCAGGTTCAGTCCATTATTTAGCATTTGCTCAATCAATTAATTGATTTTTTAAAAGTGCATTTCATTTATCAAACTCAAACACAAGGAATTAATATGGTTTTGATGCCATCGCTACCCAAATGTATGAAAACTTGTGATAATATGGGTATTTCGTACAGCAGAAGCCCTCCTTTGGTAACCATGTTCCCGGGATCCTTTTATCTCTATCTGCACTGTCGTCTGACATTAGCAAAAACTATCCAATGGGAAAGACATCCCAAAGAGACAAAAACATATCACTTCTTGCAAGGCATCTCCCTAGTCTGCTTGGATTCCTTTAATGTATACATGTAAAGAATGACAACACAGAGCTGAGTGACAAGACCTATATTAGCATAAGGTTAAGATATATAGGAACGCTGCATTAAGTAGTAACTTTACTCTGCATGGCAAACTAGTGAACCAACTGTAAAAGGAAAAAAAATATCTCTAAATATCTGCAGGATAATGGTTACACAAGCAATAAGCTACCTAGGTTCAGCGTGAATAAATCTTGCCAGACAAACTGATCGCACTTGGGTAGAATTACGTTAGTAGATGGAAGCAACAGAGGAGATATATATAGACATTAGGAACTTATTCCTTACAAATTAATTACAAAATGTGTTTAAACTGGCTTGGAAATGAACGTGAGCTGAAAGCCAGTGGCAAGCGTAGCTGATGTTAAAAGGTGAGAGAAATAAACCCTGCAGTTTTTCAAAAAGAAGGACACATATTCAGGTACAATTAAAGATGAAAAAAAATTTTACAAACTGATGCAATCTGAAGGGCAACATCAAAGGAAAAAGAGATATCTCCCCGAAGGGGGACACAGAATTGTAGAGCTTGGTACTAACGCAGTCATCACATCCACAAAACATTATTAGACAATGTTAAAAAAATGTGGTTATTTATATGGCTTTGCAGAGTTGAAAGAGAATACAGGAACCCGTGCATGGTGGCTACATGGGTACATGGGATATGTTAATGCAATCTAAAACATAGAGCTAGTTATGAAGCCTACATTAGTCCAGGGAAGAGGAGTGGAGACTCGCCAGTGCCATGTTGTGATAGAAAGAGAGGGTTAAGACCCCAAGGGTGGTAACCACATTACTACAGAAATGTAAGGTGGTAAGGCAGTCTCAGACTGTCTTTAGCATGCAGCGTACAATTGCTGGGCTAGGGAATATTCCACGACATTAACAGGCTTTGTAAGTCTATGGTGTGTTCAGTCCGTTCCCTCTCTCTCGTTGCTGTCAGGTAGTCTCAGTCGGGTGTCGTCATACTGGCAACAGCCCCTGATGTGCTCAATGTAGATGCCCCTCCACCATCATATGGTATCAAATACCATGAAGTTTTGCATAGAGGAGGGGCACTTTGCCAGCACACAGGATGCTCTTATTGCTTGGGTCCCAGGCTCCAAGTGGCCCAATGATCAACACTTGCATCGTCACGTTATGTCCCTTCTCCCTTAGCGTTTCAGCCAGTGGCCTGTATTTCAATAGTGTTCACTCCTGGGCTTCAGCAAAAGCCTGCCACCGTTTCTTGAAGGGGATGGTCATCACATGGATCATCAAGGGCATTTTTACATGTGCTTTGGGAGGTGTGGGGAGCATTTAATTAGCGAACACTTTTCATTAAAAGCGCCTGAGCATCATGTGTATCAGCATCCCCTGTGGTTGGGCACTTTGAACTATAGTTCATCAAATGTGCTTTAGGTCAAAGTGCCCCGCCACTCTTTTTCGGCATGGGGGTGCTAATACACATGATGCCAGAGTCTGCCGGAGTGCATTTATTTCTGTGCTCCAGCAGATTCGATTAATCCAGATCAATCTGATTTGACTCGATTAATCGAGTCTGCTCAGACACGCTGGAAATCCAGCCGGCTCCCTGCACATATATAGGAGCCCCAAGATCCTTTTGTTGTCCCCATCTGTTACACCAGTATCTGGGTGCAGCTGGCTGTCAGTCTGGGATGGCGGGGTTCATGGGGTTCACCAGCCAGTCCTTACAAGGCTGTGACACAGTAGCCATGCTCTCACATGGAGCTTCCAGCTGCACAGACCATGTGGTAGGGTCTCACTCAAAGCTGGTTCTCTGGCACCTCATGTTTTGATGGCCGTAGCAGATGGCACCACTGAGCAGGAAGCAGTTGAGATGGGCCTGGTGGATGAAGCACCAACCTGCCATGCACATGAAGTCCCCATAGAGGCGCAAAGCGGTTGTTAGCATCCCACTTGGAAGATTTTTGCCCCAAGTAACTGGGACAGGTCAGGAGGTGGAGTGGGTGATTACTGCAGAGGTCAACCATGCAAGAGATACTGGCACCCTCCTGCTGGTAGGGAATGTGCAGGTTCTTGTTGCTGGTCCATACAGACAGGTTCATTTGCTTCTTTAGGAGCCGCTTGATTTCACCATCTGCCCTCTTGGGAGGCGTCTTGGGGACTGCTGAGCCTCTCAGGACCAACAAGATGCAGGGAATGAGAGAGGTGTTTAGGGCATTGATCTTCTGCCAGGGACCAGCACAGAGGATTGAGTTTGTGGACATCCTGCAAGATCCCTTGGATGGTCTCTTCTGGCATCTGTCTCCCTCAGTGGCTACTGAGTGTGCTGAGGTGCGGGTAGCTTTCACTCTCCTTCGGGTGCCTCAAGGGCTCATCCTGGATCTTGATGGCAATGGTCAGACTAGCATTTCTTTTCCTGTAGTTAATATACAGCAAGGCACATTTGGAGGCATCGAAGAGGAGCCTCATCTTCCGAGATGCCTTGAAGCTGATGTGCAGCATCTTCTGGAGTTGGTTAAGCTTGCTAGGGAGGAGGAGTAAGTCATCTTCATAGGTCAAAGAGGTCCAGCCATGCCATTGTGCACGGATATCTCACTCTGGGCATCATCCAGGACCATCTTCAGCACAAAATTGTGTTCATGGCAACCCTTGTTGGACAGTAAGACTTTCTGGATCAGGCCGATGGCCCTCCCCTTCACTGCCCAGGCTGCAATGCAGCTAGCACAGATGTTGTGGATGGTGGAGCAAAGCGCCAGGGGCCTTCAATTGTTTGGACTGTCAAGCTCACTTTTCTTGCAAATGGCTAGTCATGGCTTTTTTTCAGGAATTATTTGTACTAGTTGAAGAGCAGTGACAGCATAAGAGGGCCTGGGTCCCACTACTTCAGCAGGTTGTACTTGATGTCGTCTTTACCTGGTGCAGTGTCCCTTGTCCCGTTCGGCCTGGCCTCCACCTCCTTTGGCATGAAGCCAGCTCCAAGACTCTCCACAGAGTTGATGGGTGACAAGGGTCCACATTAACTAACCCACCCCTGAGATAGGGTTGGTAGAGCGAGTACTGCTAAACAGTAAATTCAGGAGGGATTCTGATACTAGATCCAGCCCTTCTGCACCACTTGGGAAATACAAAGGTGCCAAGCACTGACCATTCAACTGAGAATGGGAGTGGTAGGCACTCTGACTGGCAAGTGCCAGGTGGCCCTATATCCTGTTTCCAACTAAGGTAGCTACGCTACTACCTACCAGAAGTGATTACTTCTATTTCCTGAGGTCAGGGACTGCTGTCTGTATTTCCATGAAAGTTGTTTGACCTCCACGAGTTCTCACCCTCCAGCTGGGGTAACAACTGACCTGGTTATACCATCAACAGGAACCAACTCAGTCCCGTGCATTAGGTCCTCAAAACCAAAATACATTCCCCATGCCCCTGTCCAGGAAGATTTCTGTCCTGGATTCAGGGAAGCATCCCCATGTCAAAAAGCACATAAGCTTCTGCTTACAATCCAAGCACATGCTTCCCTGTTCTGCTGAATCAGGGCCCATATAGGCAATGCCAAAGAACACAAAGTACAGCAATCTTCAAGGGAGAACGAGCATCATGCAGAAAGTCATTTCCAGCCCTGCTCTATTTAAAATGTTTCTTGCTCGGGACATCGTTATACATTAACCGGGTACAAATATGAGCACACAAGTCATCTGTGTTGGATTTCCAAACACTTACTAGGGAAGGTAAACTCAGAAAGCTTCTAAAAATGAAAAGTCTGAGCCATGCAAAAGACCTAAAAAAGCCATTTGTATTTCCTACAAATTAATATTTTAACTCAAGAACTGCTTATGCGCAACTTCTTATCTCCAGGCCCTTCAGCATGTCCAAGCAAACAAATCCCTTTTGTCAGCTGAGCTCCATTAGTTTACTCCAAATGTATGCCCCTAGGATGGATATATGCTATTTTTTTAAACAATGTATCTACGTCTGTTAATACAATGATGCCAGATGCTGTCTCCAAAGAGCTATAACTCCAGCACGACTTTCTGGCAAGTTTTTTATTACTGCTGTAGCGGATAACTTCCCTGTGGGTTATAATCAGCTAGTTGTCATCCAGCTCTTTCTACTCTCTGTGTTAGAGAAACAGATAATATTGAAATACCTGAATAGAGATCACCTAAAATTCTGCTTGCTAATAAAAGTGCTAATATCAAGGACAGCAGGAGGAGGAAAAGTCTGTGCAGCTTGTTTTATTGTACACAGAGCTGATATATGTCAAGACTAGCAGGGTACACAGTGTATATACTAGAAAATTGAACTGAACCGTTGAGCAAGAGGCCAGCACTGGCATATCTAATTTGGGCCCCTGCAAACTTCATGGCATTTGGTTTCATACACACTTTTTTGGAACCAAGACCATAATGGTAGGTTCAGATGAGACCCATGATAGCTGTGGCCTATTCTGGAGGTAGAATAAATCTCAGGATGACAGCTTGCAAAATTATAGAGCCACTGAGTCCAGGTTGGCTTCAACGCTTACCCCTTAGACGTAAGCATAAATTCAAGCCTGTTAAAAACTGTCCCTTGGCACATTGCCGATTAAATGAAAATTATTTGCCATTTTTCAGATGAAAACTCAAACATGTCAATTTTTTCAATTGCTGGTCAAATGTGCCAGCACTAGGACATATAGTGCCTGATAAATAATAACAGCCATTATTTTCTAACTCTACCCTTTCATCTCTAAAATGCCTTGCAAGCATTTATCATCTAGTCATCCCAGACATCCTGTTAAGTAGGTAAACCATCCTCTTCTTACAGACGGGGAAATGGAATCACTCAAAAGTTAAAACAACTGGCTTATGGTTGTGGGCAGATGCAAGAACAAAAAGACTAGACTCTCAGCAGAGTTTGAGCCAGGGACACTCACCACTAACCTAGGGATAGACATTCAAAAAGCCCGAGCCTGAATTGATTCAATCTTCGCAGGTTAGTCTAACCTGACTAGGCTGAACTGGTTTGAAACTGCACAGACATTCTCTCTGGACTGAGGAAGTTCAGGGACATGCCTGCAGTGGCTCAGGCTAGAAGCCAAGGGGTGCTAGAGCAGCCTTCTTTTCCCTTACACAACGCTGCGCTGAGGCATGGAGGGGGGGCATGGGAAAGCCCCGACTCTCTCTGCATGGTCCCAGGCTTTTCCCCGCTGGCTGCTCAAAGGGCAGGAGTGTTGTCAGCCCTGGGCTAGCACTGTGAGGCAAGGGGAGGTGTGCAGTGCATGCATTTGTTCATGATATGGAGCTTTTTAATCTCCCTCCCTGCTTTCCCATACTGTCTTCAGCAAACTGATAGGTGAGCAAGCCAGGCGGAGGGAGGGGGGTGGGGGCTGATAACAGTCTTTATCATCTGATTAGCAAAACAATATCCTCTCTCCACATTACTTCAAGCTTCTTAAACAGCTTACCGATGACCTGTTGATTAGCTCCAAAAGCCCTAAGTGGTCACTGTTCTGTCTGCCTATCCCAGTGAAATCGGAGAGAGCCGCACACCTCAAGGCATTAGCTAGCATACCACATGCTGGCTACGATCTGTGGTGTGGCAAAGAGGAAGGAGGTATCTCTGCTTAAGCAGTGAGTGGGGAGAGGCAGGGGGGAATGGGGCTGCTAAACAGTAAAAACCTGCTGTGCCTGCAAGCCTATGCCGAGCAACAGCCAGGAAGCAGAGGGGAGGTGCCAGGCCTGCTGTGGAGCAGAGAGCCCTACCCAGCCCATAGAGCATGCTGGGATGTTGGGGGAGTCTGATTTAACTTAAACCAGCAAGGGGTCTGGGACAGACATTGCATGAACTGGTTTGAGCCAAAATCAGTTAAGTGTGATACTATTTTCAACCAGGTTTATCTCAGACTGGTTTCAACCATTTTCAAACTGGTTTATGTAAACTGAACATCTGTTCTGTTACAGGTTTAAACCAGTTTCTGGTCACTTAAACTGGTTTATGTGTAATGTCTGTCCCTAGCCTAAGAGAACAAGAATCTACTATATAAACTAAAATAATACTTCAATTTCTGCTGGGTGAGGTATATTTTTATCCATTTATATGGATCACGCATTAGAGACAGAGAAAGACTAATTCTACCACCGTGGATCAAACTTGAACAGAATCTGATGGGAACAAGCATCTAACCCAAACTGATGGGGCCATGACTATCCAGGCTATATCTAGAAACCAATATATAAGTTAGATCCATAAGGGAATATCTACATTTAAAAAGTAATGGTTGTAGTGTTCTACAATTCACTGAAATACATGTTTGTGCACAGAATGCAGGTTTAGTCCAATATAATTTAAGTGCTTGCATAGCAGCACTTTATTTCTCCAGACACACAATCGCACAGATAAATCCACCACAACTTTTTTTTATGTTTTAGAACCTAGTTGCAACCCAGAATAAAAATGCTGCAACACATGGTTGCTTTCTTTCCTATGTACTAGAGCAAAGCTGTGTTAATTATACGCTGAAAAGCTAGAAGACTTTCTTCAGATCTGGAGAATCTTGCATAATTGTTTTGAACAGATGATTATGTGTCTGGTGTTAAAGGAACTCAGTAAATGACATTATTATTTAGCAGTCAGTGGAGTAATTACATATTCAGTGAAAATAGCAAGAGCTTCCAGAACTGAACCAACATGGCTTCAGAGTAGCAACACATGTACATTACTTTTCTTTTTTTGTATGTTCATTTTTGTACTACCCAATGGTATTCCCATTTTAGCCACTCGCTAAAAAGTTTCAAGCTCCCTTAAATGCTTTTGCATCTCATCAAAAATATTCCCCTTAATTTAAGCCACTGCTTTTCACGGGCAAAGTAATTAAACGCTGTCTTTGTTTTTTTAATTCAAGACATGGCTGTGCTAAGTAAACTATAAAGTTTCTTGTTTGAAAGCTGGACTACAATGGGAATAACTTGTAAAAGCTACACAATAGTACCTGCATTTTTACACAAACAAAAACTCAGTCCTTGAGTTCCTCTTCCTACATCTGCAAACAATGATTTTTCAGTGCTTTCTGAATTTGTCAAAGAGGGCTCTCTCAAGCGTCTCTATGTCCTGCCTGTTTCTTCAAAGTCTTTCAGTTCTTTCTTCTCAGAAGCTATTTTTTGCATGATGGCTGATGTCAAGATCTCTCCGATAATTGCATCTTTCTTCTCCTTCTGGTGCCTCAAAGAGCTTTCCTTTAAAGTAACATGCTTCCTGCCTTTTGTTACTTTGGTTGGTATTGGTATCACACAGTTCTCCCCACTCTTAGACTAGGATCAGGTCACTACCTATGTTAAGTCAAATGTGTAATGCTCTACAGAGACAAAACTGAATTGTGAGCACCTGCATTTTGCCTCTCCAGGACCTTGTGACCAGTAATACAGTGACCAACAGCCTGTTTTGTTCCAGAGCCCTGCTGTAAAGTCTTTCTTCTGCCTCCGCTTTGCTGTCCCTCAGGTGGACAACCAGGCCAGCCAAGAGACTGTCCTCTTGATGTTTGCTCTGAAATGTCCTCCTGCAAAGAGCAAAGTTATTTTGATCCAGAAACATACTTCAAGATTTCTCAATTTTGTTCTACTATCCATCACTGGTGTATCTATTATCACCTCAAATTAAATTGCAGTACTGATAGTCCTGCTGGACTTCAAGGCATCTGTTCCTTCTCCTTTCTTAGGAACCGACTCTGCTGGGTTGGGTTATGTCCAGTAGGTGGAATCCCTCTGTGCACACACATAATACCATAATGCACCTGATCCATAATACAATGCTAAAGAGCAAGGTGGGGCTGACACCTCTTCCTGACCCGTGCAGGTGAGCAGCATAGGCACTAGGCTGCTCTTTTCCGCTTACTTTGCATATCTGCAAATATGATTGATGCCTGGAAAGTTATTCCATCCTTTAACCTTGGTGTTACCTTTACCCAGAATCTTCCTTTCTTTATTCATATTCTCATAAATCTTCAAGATATCACTTTCTGCATGTATACCATATCTGCAAGGAAGGGTTTTCATTTTTGAAATGTGGTGAAAAAAACTGGACTTACCGCTTTTCGTGTCAGCAATGCCCTTCAAAACGCCACTATCCAACCACTTTGCCCAGTCCAACATTTTGCAGCATGCCTTTGTACCTGGCTTTTCGTGCACCTTCCTGCACACAACATACATTCTAGCTCTCCAGTTTCGTATGATCAGCTTAGTCACTTCTTCCTAATGCACAAGATGTCTCTTCTCAGTGTCTGCCTTCATATTTTCACAATTTTCTTTTCACCCTTCCAAATCCAGCCTGACTTCTCCATCCTACACCAATGGCTGGGGGGCAAGTGGGAAATAGCATCTGATCCAAAATCTACTGTAGACAATGGAAAGACGCCCCATGGGTGTCACTGGGTATTGAGGCAGGCCTCTAGTTCCCTTGCCTTGTGAGCTCCTTCCCTCTTAGGACCACCAGCTGTTTGGCTTTCCCACTGGTGATTGCTAATTTGGTCCCTTCATTATCACTTTGCTGCAGTGCCTCTCTCATTTTCTCCCCGGCTTTATATCAACTGATTTCTTTTGCAGGGCCATATTTGCACAGCCTGACTTGTGCGGCTGTGCAAGGCACTAATGGAAGCCAAGGCACCCTGTCTCCTTCTCCCATCCTTATAGTGCTCCATGTGGCTACTTGTAAAAGCAGAGGGAAGTGGGTAGGGAAGGATGATGTGTGACTCCAGCCACCCTGGTCAGCAAGGAATCATAGAAGGGAAGGAGTATGGAAATGTCAATAGAGTCTCACTTCTTACTTCTATGACTACTTTGCTGAGTGTTTCATCTCTTCCTTCTCCAGCCCATCACTTCTCCCAGTACGTACGTTAAAATATATGCACACTAGAAGTCAGACAAAAGATAACATTGGAATGATTCCAATACATTTTTTAACAAGCCTGTTTAAAGAAATGAACGCCTCTTGCTTCCTCAAGATGCCTAGAGAGCCATTCCCCTTTGCTAAGACATGTTAAAACCTTTGTTCTATCAAAATAAAAGCTTTAAAAAATCAGATGCGGCCAGGACGGTTTTCCACTTTCCCCTTTTTGATAAGTGTTATTTTCCCTCCTTGGTTATATTTGTTAGTGAGTACAAGTAATTTTTAATGGCGCAATTTATAAGCTATAATAATGCCTTTCCATTTACAAAAGGATGCTTCGGGTTTGAAAAGCCTGTCTGTTACAAATTACTTGCTGCTTCAAGAAGTATTGCTTTATTGACACGGCCATTCCATTTCCAGAACCAATTCAGCTTAACAAATAAAGTTTTGCTTTAAACAAAAAGCTGTTAAAAAGAAAGGAGAGTGAACCACTGCCATAAAAAATAAAGGGGAGAGGGCTACTGTGAAGACCACCCCATTTGTAATGAGGCAATCCTTTATTCACAACCACCCTGAAACCCCAAATCAATGTTATGGACAACACAGAGGCATCTCTGGTTTCAATGCCATGCTGCAGTGCAAAGATTTTTTTTAGGGAACTTTGTAACTTTTGTGCCAAGTCGCTCCAATTTTGCAATGCTATATTCTGGTGTCAGAATCATAAAAAATCCTGATGGAAAAGTTTATCCTTCTAATGAAAGATGTTAATCCTGGTCCAAGATAATGCCAAGGGAAAGGAACAAGGGAAGCATAACTGTCATAGCTCTAACTTGGCAATTTATGCTAGCGAAGAACCACAGCTAGGACAAGTTATATCAGGGGAAGATTCGGTTCGTGTAATACGTGTAGAAAACAACAGGGTTTGTGATGTTTTAATATGGACAACCCAAATAAAGTCCTCTCTCTTAGCTCTTATTTGAGATAAAGATCATGGGTCTGACAATGGAAATGAAATTTTTCTGATATCTTTAGATATGTCATGATCCATATAAGACAGCATTTTTGCCAGAAAGCAGAACTATGCAGTTGTACTATGTTCAGCAACCTTCAAATTTGATAGACAATTATGAGTTTTCTCTTTTCTTCCCCCTTTCTTTGCCCTTGCAGAATTCATTTCTGATCAACATCTGAATCAGCCTAGGTTATTAAGTGGCACATCCTGGCACTGCAGGGATTTATTTATCAGGCCTGTAAATTAGATACACCGAGTTAAAAGGCTGTGTGTATTATCTGCTTTTATTGCACGACTGTGTTGGTTTGCTCTTACTTTTCTCTCCCATCAGTGAAAAAGTTTCAAGATAAGCTTACTGCAGAAGTGATGGATGTTACCATTATTAATTATTCCACCCATTACAAGGAACAGAATAAATCACTTTTTGTCTGGAGACTGTCACACAAGATATAGTAGAGCACAACAGGCACTGCAGAACCTGTTTTATTATGAATTTGTTCTTCCTGTTATATGAGAGATGGGACTATGTTTACTTAATAAATGTATATTCTTTTAATGGGACAAAGATGGGTGCAATTGAAGTGATTGCACTTTCTGAGCTACCGTAATAATTTGTTACGTGTGGTCAATAAATGTCTTATTTCCGGCATCTTTAATAGAAGAGTATGTTGGCTTGCCATAGACACCTTTACTATTTAAAAGTAATAGTGTCAGTCAGGGATTAAATTGCATTTTACATCTTACAAGTGCCATGCTTGACTTCTGTTATCAACTGCATAAGTAGCAGTTTTGTTATTCATAAGATATTGATTCATCGTCACTTTTAGATATGCCTTAAAGGATTTGGGATTAAAGTGCTCTAGCTATGATAATAAAATGGGGGCTGCATCTATTATAATGACAATGCTACTGCTGTAATCCCCACGCTCACACAAGTAGGAAGAGGTATACCAGCACCATTGGCTGGCTTTGGGCAGGGAAACTGGAAAAGCTGAGCAGAACGGTACTGCCATTCATACTGCTGTGCAGAAAAGTAAGATCCTGCTTCCGGTGAGAAAATGTTTTCTAATTCAACCACGCACATTATTATGTCTCTATATTAAAAGAAACAGAAGGCATTGGATCATTCTTAATCGCACACAAATCATGAATAAAGTTAGGCAAACATATCCTTCTGCCAGTAATCCTATCCAAACACGTGAGCCTGCCATGGTTAGCCCAACTAAAATTGCCTTTGGAAGAATTCGCTTTATGATGCCCTCAGAGATTCAAAGCTTGGGGACCAACACACAGTTCAAAGTTTGGGGACCAACACGCAGTTACTTTTGCTGGAGCAAAACGAAACAAAACAAAGCATAGACCCATATAAAACAGGTCTCATGAAGGCGTGAGGGCAAAGGACTCAATGAAAGGGTAGGAAACTTTGGGATCAAGACATGAATGAGTCAGATAGGTATTCTCAGATTGCCCCTAGCAAAACGGCGCGTGAAGTGCTTAATGCACTTCTGCATCCCATTACTAAATACCGAGATGACATAAGGTCAATAGACACATGTTCACATGGATCTCAACTGAAACATCAGATTGTGGGCATGTGCAGTGGCTCAGGGTACTGATTCCAACCTGTGTTATAGTATTAACAAGTATAGGTTAACTTAGAAAAACCCAGGACTTCCCAAACACAAAAAAGTTTGGTGAGACCAGTACTATATTGACATCAATCGTAGACCCAGGAATGGGGTAAGAGAGATGTGGCTCCCACACTTCGGCTGTGCCACAAATGTGCAGTGAGCTGTGAATCATTGCCAGGCCAGAGCTGGAGAGTGAAGTCTCCTGCCAGGGCTCCGAGCTCACCAGCTAATTGGGGTGGTGTCTGGCGAGACCCCCAGCTTTCATGTGACTCATGAGCTCCGGGATAAGTGCCCCTGCTATTCACCCTGTCTGCCTCCTCAGTGAATTAAGCAGAAGGGGAAAGGATGGAGAAGAGCAGTGGTGGCAGGGCTCACCCTCTGGGCTGCAGAGCCATGTGAAAGCAGGGATTTTGGCCAGACCCCACACTAAGACCTTGCATACCGAATGCTACTGCACTCCCTCTGGATCCACCCTGTACACATTACATATAAAACATCCACCATCAAACCAGAAGGCTTAATTTTAAGCACATCCTTAAGGGCAATTCTCACTGACATTCAAGGAAACCAAGTGTGTACTTATACGCACTGCTGAGTCAGGGCCATGAGAAACATCGCCTCCTGTGCAGCCTCCTTTTGCACTCTTGGTCAGTCCAGGTCCACAAGTATCCCACTGAAATCTTACGAAGATGATGGTTAGGACTGTGGATCCAAGGTGCAGAGCTCAAGTGGTTCCCAGGACCTCTCTTCATACAAATTGAGAAGACAACGGGATACTAGAACTAGGGGGCATCCAGTGAAATTAGTAGCTGGGTTCAGGTTTAAAACCAACAAGAGACAGTACTTTTTAAGCAATTTAGAGTTAACTTGTGGAAGTCATTGTCACAGGAGGCATGTCACAGGAGGCAGATAGTACAGCCAGGTTCAAAAAGGGACTAGATAGATTAATGGATGATAGATCTATAGGTAGCTGTTAACAGAATGATTAGAGACGTTTCTTCTGGCATCTCTAAACCTATAACGTTGGATGCTGGGGAGGGTACAGAACAGAAGATAGATCTCTTGATATACGTCCAATTCAGTGCTCTCCCTCTATAGCATCCACTTGTGCCACTGGCGGAGACACAACAGAGGGCTAGATGGAGCACGGTTCTGGCCCAGCATGGCACTTCTTATGTTCGTAACACGGAATGAAGCTGAGAAACAATGGCCATGAATACCCTTATGCAGGTATTATCATTTCCCTATCAATTCTCAAAAAAACATTTGTACAGCATCCCAGTCCTAATGCATTAACTCCTAATCTCATTACAAGGCTCTCCGTTGTCATTTCACATAAGAGAGCACAAATTTCTTCCTTTTCTGCACTGATGACCAAAAGAATAAAGATTCTTGTTGAGTTTAAAGGGAAGAGAAAATAAAAACATTCAACCTCCACTTTCAAAAGCTGTGTAACTTTAAAAAAAACCATTTTCTACCTGCTAAAAATCTGAGCTCTTCAAAAACAACTTCAATTTTAAAACTTCAAACTTGGTTTGAACTTGATCCTGGCTGAGGGCCTTTGGTATGGCACATCTGGGGGGAAACTGTGATTGCAAATTGAAGCAATTGAGGTTAGTTGATTGCATGGTAATTTTCATAGCTCTGAATGAATATATTTCTTTTTACAGTGCAAGAGGAAAGAGTTTTGTGGGTGATCTCTCTCACTGGGCCAAATGAATGGTTGAGATAAAATTAGATGAGCTTTCGAATGCAAGGCCTTCTTTGTCAGGTCGCAACATATGATAAGTTTGTAGCTGGAGAGATCCCTCCATATTGTAAAGCAAATTTATGTGCCAGCCAAGGCTTGGCCACCTTTGCTAAGGCTGAACTCTCTTCTGAGAAACACCACTTTTTTCAAACATTAAACTTCTTAAATTTTCAACGGTCTACTTGTTCAGCAGAAGAATGTATGCAATGAGCCTAATTCCCAGTTTTATAATGGTGTCATTGCACTGGCTTCAGTAACATTTATTTTGATGTACACAGGGTTAAGTGGAAGAAAACGAGGGCCTATTAACTCATAACGGCTCAGTTCCCATGATGATCTAGATAAGTGCCTCCTGGAGTGCGGAGTGGGAGCCAGCGAGTAATTGAAGACCAGCGAATAGATGCTTAAAGGAGTGTCGTCCTGTCGCTTTAAATAATGTTGATGTTGATACTTTTGAAAGCTCAACAGTGCTTGGCCAGATCACCATGTGAACGGAAGGTCACCAAGCAAGGAAGAAACCTATTTCGCATACTTGCTTTTGCATCCCAGAACTTGTTCCTGGCATCAATTATGACTATAGCAGAATCACCTTCAGCTTGATAGGTCTGCAAATACCCTCACTTCAGTTTCTGGATATAACGGTTTCTTGCAAATCAAGATAATCATTTGATATTTACTCACTTGGTTACTTTTTTTTTTATCTTCTTCACTGTTCACATTAGGCGCTGTCATTTTTATTTATTCTGGGTACTTGTATATTAGTGGTTGTTATTCTAGTTACTTACAAAGACAAGAGGGCATTTTTCTTCCAAGTCAGTGATTTATAAAACATACCCTTTTGGACTCAGATTTCTTAGGCTTGAACACAGCCTAGAGTTCATTTTGTTGTTAGAAGAAAAATCTGTTCAAATATTTTTCAGCCAGACACTCAAAAACAAGGGCAAGATTAGACATAGCAGAGACTAAAATACTTGGGGCCTGATTCCGTTCTCAATGTAGGTTTTATGTTACATTTATTTCAGCAGTGTTATTTTTCATTTACAATGGTATAACTGGGATCAGAATCGTGTCCATTTGACCTGGTAAAGAAAGGCTCTGATCTTGTATGGGGCCTTTGAGCCTTTTGGTAATGCAAACAACACTTACTTACAGCTGGAGCTAGAAACCTGCGCTGTAAATACAAACCAATGCCAAATTTTTAACCTTATCAATTATGCAGATAAAGAATATGCTCAGAGACAAAGGCAGCAGAGCTATGCACTTCTACTACTTTATATTACGTTCACATTCTATCTACAAGACACCCCTTGGAGTGATGTACAACACGGACCACAACCACTTCAGGGTCCCGTATCACCGCAACAGTGCATCTATTATGTTGACAAATGAGCTTGGTATGAGAAATTGTAGCCAAATGTTTTCAAGTGATTCAATCTATTCCCTTTCCATGTTTCCTCAGCAAAGAAAAATAGTGTTTTCGATCTCAAACGTATTCTGCTATAAAAGGGTTTATGGCTATCTGACTTAAAATAATAATTAGCACGCGAGACTTTCAGAAGATGCATGAAAAATTATTCATATTGCTGTTACTGGTGCTCATATTGCTTTCTACAATGCAAAGTATACAGGAAACCAACTCTAAATGAATAGGGACAACCTTCTAAACCTGTTTTTACAGACAACACTTCAAAGAGAAAGAGAAGAGGTCAGATTCCCTTTATAGACTTCAATTCTTCTATGCAGCTGGCCCCATGTATCTGATTTTCACACTCTGGCAGGTATATTAGGCTGCCCACAATGTGCACCGGTGCTCAGTGTGGCACTGCATCTTACTAAAGCATCAAGGAGAAAGGGAAGAGAGTCAGAACAGCAAAGCCCAGCTCCAAACTTACCCCAAGCCCAGCTTTGCTTGGATTCGGCATTCTGGTACGAACACCCGTTACAAAGCTGCAGCTACATCCGCGTTCCTCCCAAGTGTCAGAGGTTTCTGACTTCAGATTCAGGTTTACAGTCATATATGCTATGTTGTCAATGTTACCAAAAACAATTGTGGGTGCTCTTGTATCTTAGATGCTCTTGTTTGAAAACTAGGCACTACATTTTTATTTCGTCTTCTTCCCTTTCACAACATGAATTTAGCCAGCAGTTGTTAGCAAACCATGTTATCGGGGAGAAAGTGAAGAAATATAAAATTGATTTGAACTGAAACAGAAGCAGAGTAATACGAGTATACAAAGGCAAGAATATTCTTACTTAAAAAAATGCGGTCAATCTCCCATAAGGCATCCAAAAAGTGAAATAGATAAAACCCTTGAAAGAAAGTACTTTTAACAAAATGAGCGCTAGCACCGTTTTCTCCAGAGCCCAGAGAATTCAAACACAGGAACAGGATATACTATTTCGATGAAAAGCAACACGTTACACCGTCATTTTTTAAACTTAGTCTTTATTATTGATTTTTAAGAATGTCCTGCTTTAGCAAGACCTTTCCACCTCACAACTCATTTCTTTCCATAGTTGGATACTTAGAGGGAAATCATAATAAAAAGTGCCATTAACATTGATATATATTTTAAGGGGTGTGTGCGTGTGAGTGAGTGTGTGAGTGAGTGAGTGAGATCCAGAATCCGTGGAAGAGGATACCACCAGAGATTCAGGGAGGTAAGGAATACCTCTAGGAAGAAATGCTGTTTTCAAAAGATATGAATTGGGACTGAGAACGAAACTCTGAACATCTTGATATGATCTCTGATGACCATGTGGAGGACGGTTCTGGAGGGCACTATGATGAAAACAGGCCATACCCACTCGCTCTGACCCTGCATCAAATGTAACATAGTGTTAAACCAGCACTGGGCACCACTAATCAACACACCTGGTATCTAAGAGTAGGCATGGCCTGGGCACATACAAAACCTTGACCACATTGCATATTTTCCACACATGCTGCATGTGCAAAATGAGCAAGCAGGGTAGGTGCTTCATAACATGGGAGACGGACTCGAAATGTCTACAATATATTTACAATAGGACGGAGCCCTTTCTGTTTCCAAAGTCTGTCTGCATCCTCCAGGACAGTCTGTAACTTCAGTAAGTTGCTATAAAAATTAAGACATTATATCTTCTCCTCTTGCAAGTGGGTCTGTGATGCTAGAAAGTGCACATGACAACAGCAGGCCACCACGTGGTCACATAGGCCCATGTCCAGATAAGCACAGATGTTTGGTTCCCCGTGCCACGTGCACTCTGGTGCATGGCAAGTTATCCCGGGGGTGGCAGGGGAGTCTGGGGCCAGTACTGTGCTGGCCCCAGCAGCCTTACTTGGGGTCCTGGGTGCCTCCTGAGGCTGCAGCCATGGTGATTGTAATAAAAGGCATGGTGATCATCATCACCTGGCATGGTGATCCTGCCAGGTATGGCCTGGCTGGCAGCCACAGCGCAGCTCTGGGTGGCCTGGCTCCACTTTGCAGAGGTGCACGCTCCATCAAAAAACCCATGGGGGAAAAAAAAACCCAGAGCAGCGCATGCACAGGCAGTGTGCCCTTGCAGCATGGAGACAAGTTTGCGGCGCCACATACTGCACAGCTGTGCTAGTCTAGATGCACCCATAGATAGCACTAGGTTAAGGCCACTGCTCCTGCTGGCTAGTCCATGTCCTGATGTGCTGGGACAACTGGCAGAGACCATCAGTGAGGGGTCCAACTTCGGAGGGAATCTCAGCCAGCAGGGTAAGTTGCATCCTGCATCTGAGCAGTGGTCCAGCTGCTCCAGCATCCTCCTCTCTCCAGCTGCAGCCAGATACTAAAATGCTTAGGAAGAAACTTCAGGAAACTCTGTATTGGACAAGTCTGGAAAAAGGCTCCCAAAAGAGAAGCGTCTTCCCAAACCTGTCACTTTGGCCACGTCCATATGGTGCAATACTAAGACATGCTCCACATGCACCGACTCCCAAACCAGTAGTAATCAAGCCACATCACTCTGCTGATATGTGTGAATAAGCTCTGCCTCTCAGAGGCAAACACTACCTTAGCACAGCTATACTACTTCCAAGTAGTGAATAGTGCCTGTTTCAGCATGACGCTGCCCACCAAAGCCTGAGGGTTTGCCCTGTGCTTTTTAAACCTGCCAGTGTAATCACAGATGGCCTCATGAACAATCCTACTGAATTCTTACTTAGTCCAAGTGATGCTTCACAGCAATAGGTTGCACAGGTTATTTGTGAGCTGCAGTAATCCCTACCCTCTACACAGCATGTTTCATCAATAGCACTTTACAAAGGAAGTCAGTACAATTAACGTGCTTTTAAAGATGGGGAAACCAAGGCACGAGCCAAGTATCCTGGCCAATGACTGAGCCAGGAGGAGACCCCAACCCTCTTGAAATCCAGGTTAACGCACTACCCTTTGATCCAATAGCTGATTCCCTCCAAAAAGAACGTCTTTGTTACCAGCTTTAAGTTTGTTGAGCTGTTTCTGTTGAACATCTCTAACCTCACTTGGCACTCATAATATAAGAATGCATAAATAGAAGCATCTGATTCATCTTCCCCATACCATTCATTATGCACTGAGCTACCTGGCAGGCTATACACTCTTTGGAGCAGGGATCAAATCTCCTTCTACATATTTAATGTCTGCGAGAAAATGGTGGGCACTTCATAAATAATAATCCATTGCACCTAAAAGAAAAACGTACATCCTGTTTATTCGTAAAATATACCAGGCAAAATTCTCCAAGGCAGTCACAGCTGACCCCCTGAAAATCTGCATCTCTGCCTGTTCAAGCTACAGAGTCTATATTTGCTTTTTGCTGGGTAATTGCACACAACCATCAATTTCTACATGCACAATTAACCCATTTGCCACACCAAAGACCCTGTTCATATGTGTACAAATACAGGATTACCTAGGCACAGCTGGCTCATATGCAAATTTGGCAGGTGCTACGTGGGTGCATGAATCTGCACATTTCTCCTGCGGGGTTAGTGGCTTTTCCAGGTTTGCCACAGGGATTGATGACATGGCACGCTTCATTTTGCCATTATCTATAGCCTGGTAAGAAGAAGCCATACCAGAGAGAGGAAATCTGAAGCTGTGCCCCTTCCTCTCAAAGGAGTGTGTTGGTTTGTGAAATCCCGACTCTTGCTAAAAGACAACTGCTCCAATTATATTCAGTTTGACTGACACATGCAAAAGAATAGGCTCAAGAGAAAAACATTACACTAAAGAAGTAAGTAACAACAAGCAAGACGGTACCAAGTTTAATTCCCCCTTCCCTACTATTTCACAATGTTGCAGAGTGTCTGCCCAGATCCCAGCCTTGCTTCCCACAGAAGTGAATGAGATTAAGATTTTTTTTTTTTTAGGGGGGGGGGGGGGAATACGAATCCTTGAAAGGAGGTGTCTGTATCCACCAAGCGTGATGCATGGCAGTTCGATAATAACAGAAGCCATAACTTATCTACTCGCATAGGCAAAATCCTAATTTGTAACGTCTGAAACTGTCGACGTTATTGCCTGAGAACAATTTGATATGTGAGGGCTTTTCACTCGCCCGTATTTATCATGTGGCATGACAATCTACTAGCTTTTGTCAATGACCTCATTATGGCGTCAGGCAGCGGTCTCGGCTGGAAAGGGTTCACCTCTCAATGACATCAGATGCAAACGGCGGGTGAATTATGGATCTTTGTCACCTTGAGTTGAAACCCGAATGTCAGCAGAGCCAGTAACGAACACCTCATCTTAATGAACAGAGCCGTTCTCTGCTACAGAAAAGCTGGTGCGGCAGTGCAATATTTAAACTCTACGAAGTCCTTATTAAATGTGACAGCAGCAGCTGTAGCAACTAGAGCACTGGCAGAGCAATGAAAGGAATTAAAGCTCTTTTGAGGGATGAAAAAACAGGTACAATTTTAAATATTCAAAAGGTGATCTGGGCCGATAGGCAACATGAAAACAATGGCAGCTAGCCAGAGGTCCCTAAGATGTTGAAAGCCGTAGCAATCCCCCTCTCTCAACGTCAGGAAAGGGAGCAGGTTTTCCAGCCTACCTCATCCACATGAAACTGGTACACATGATTCCTTCTCCTTGTCTTCAGAGTTCAATGGATCCTATTCCTTTATCTCCTCTATCACAAGATTCAGTTCAGCCGAAACAATCAATATTTGCTCATGAAATACATAATTGAACTATCTTAGCCATGAATCATTGTGCTCTTAGATTTCAGAGCATAATCTGAAAACCAAAAGGTATTTTTATCCCTATTTATACAATTTTACACAATGCATATCTCTGATGTACCCAGCTGGCTTTTATGGAACTAAAGTATTGATAATTTCCTTGAGAAAGCAACTTTGAAGTATGTCCATACTTTATTATATTGCCTCAGTCGGGCCGACATAATCTATAGATATGTGAATGGTCTTACATGGGACTTCAGGAAGAAACATTTTTTGCTAAGCTTGCTCAAACAGTCCTAAGTGCCTTAATAGTTTCATAGCAGTTAGGGGTCAGAAGGGACCTAAATAGATCATCTAGTCTGACCCCCTGCTACTGACCGGAGCACATGCTCGGATCACACAACCCCAGACAGGTGTTCATCTAACTTCTTTTTGAATTTAGCCAAGGTAGGAGCGAGGACCACTTCCCTAGGAAGTTGGTTCCAGATCCTAGCTACCCTGACAGTGAAATAGTGCCTCCTAATCTCTAACCTGAACCTATTCTCCAGCAGCTTCTGGCCATTGTTCCTCATCACCCCAGGTGCTGCTGGGGGGAATAGGACCCTTCCTATTTGCTGCTGATCTCCCCTAACGAGTTTGTAGGCAGCCACCAAATCCCCTCTCAGCCTCCGCTTGCTGAGGCTGAACAGGTTCAGGTCCCTCAGCCTCTCCTCATAGGGTCTGCCCTGTTGCCCTCCAATCAAGTGGGTGGCTCTCCTCTGGACCCTCTCAAGGCAGGCCACATCCTTCTTAAAGTGCGGTGCTCAGAACTGGACGCAGTACTCCAGTTGAGGCCAGACCAAAGTCGCGTAGAGGGGGAGTATCATCTCTCTGGACCGGCTTGAGATGCATCTTTGGATGCACGACAAGGTGCGGTTGGCTTTGCCGGCTGCAGTCTGGCATTGGCGGCTCATGTTCATCCTGGAGTCAATAATAACTCCAAGATCCCTTTCCACCTCTGTGCTCTCAAGGGGGGAGCTCCCCAGCCTGTATGTATGCTGTCGATTCCTTCTCCCCAGGTGCAGCACCCTGCACTTATCCACATCGAAGCCCATCCTATTACCATCTGCTCACTTCTGCAGTCTGTCTAAATTTAATTGCAGCCTCTTTCTTCCTTCGAGCGTGCCCACCTCTCCACACATCTTGGTGTCATCGGCAAACTTGGACAACGTGTTTTCCACCCCCTCGTCCAAGTCGCTGATGAAGACGTTGAACAGTGTAGGCCTGAGGACCGAGCCCAGGGGGACCCCACTATTCAGATCCCGCCTTACGTCAGTACATGGGTAAATTCTGAAACATTTCTCTAAATCGGCTAAATAAAAGCTGTTAAAGACATGGACTTAGTACACTGTGTCGTGGCTGGATGTTCTAGATCAGAGGTTCCCAAATCTTTTTCTTACTGCGTACCCCCTTCCTGATTTACCAGCTGCCTGCATACCCCTACCAGCATACACTTTATATTGTAACCTCTTAAATGCCCATTATTAGTATAATAAAATAAAACCACCATTACACAATTTCTCCTGCATACCCCACAGAGATGTCTTGCATGCCCCCAGGGGTACATGTAGCACAGTTGGGATCCCCTGTTCTAGACACCAACATCCACACCCTTGACCATATCACCTTTTCCCCACTGGTCGGCTGCGATCACAATACTGTCCTGTTGACTAATGAATTGTCCAAAGCTTCTCTGGAGATTTCTATGTCAATTGAGTGATACTGTTTTTCGAGTAGGAATACAGTTGCTTTCCTACCTCTGGAAAGCACAAAAGGAATGCTATGGTTTATACGGAGTAAAATTTGGCTAGTAAAAAGGAAAGTGGGAAAGGGGGTGGGAATGTAGACAGTTACCCCACCTTGATGAAATGCATGAATTCTTAGGAAAACCCGCAAAGATTCACTCTCATTGATGGGTAAGTATTGTTGTTTCACCATCTGATTCATATTGATAACTGCATCCTTAAAATCAGCCGGTTACCAAGCACTGCGCACCCCTGCCTTTCCTACTATGTTGGTCTACCCTCCTATCTTTACTTTACTCCATACCACATTGTAAACCTATTCGGTAAATACTTTTAATTCTTATTTTGTTGACAACCAACTTCTTTGACAGTCCATGAACCCACCGAAGCATGGGATGCAAACGACTGCTTTCTTGCCTTTCTTTCCTCCTGCTTTCTTGCAGAAGCGTTCCACACAGGTGGTCCTGGATAATATATACAGACCATAGCCTCAGCCCTCCCTTTAAAACAAGGACCAATACCCTAGGTTACAAAAGACACAGTGCATGCAAGTATAAAGAAACTCTCTGCTGCCAGATCACTAATAGAGGTAGCTTTGTCCTCCATCAGCTGTTTCTCTACTTTAATTTAGGAGGAACATGTTGAGGCACTCGAGAGCTGAGGTGTGGCATGGATGGGACATGGGATAGTACTGCTTGTCAATGCTCAGTCCTCCCCTGACATAAATTAGAGCCGCTCCTTTGTAGCTATAATTTGCATGAGCTATGAAATCTTTCACTTATAAAGCAGTCAGCCGTTTGAACCCAGCCTTAGATGAAATCAAATGCGTTTACCATCTCAAACCCATATACAATGCACTGGCAATGTTGGTCCCATTCATGGTGGACAGGTGACCATACCAGAAAAGCCACTGACATTTGGAAATGTTACAGATAGGCGGTACGGAGAAGACGGAGCTGCCCTTTTATCTCAACACATGGCTCGTTCAGTCCCGAGCTGGGACATGCTGGTCAGGTAATATGGAAAAGGTATGAGGTATAAAAAGCCACCTTGGAGATTTACATCCCTGTATTGCCTATTACCTTTATGGTCCGATATGGGTCTAAATAACCTAGTCTGGTTTGCAGATCTCTAAATTATTGCCTGCTTAAGGCCGAGCATTTTATCTGAAGAGCTGTCAAAACCAAGCACTCATCACAAGTAACGAGTTCAGAGGGGGGGTTTTTAATACATGTAAAAAGATAAAGAATTGAGTTACTTAGCATTCTCATCCCATGGTCTGCAACCCGGTTGTATGTCCTAAACTATTGTGACATGGTAAAAAAACATCTCATCCCAGGCTATAAACAAGTCGGTGCATGAAAGTAATGAAACCAGGGAGCTACATATTCTTAATTAAAGTTATATACGATTAAATGCATTTTAAGTTGACAGTGTTACTTTGCTTTTGCTTATACGAAATCAATCCATACAGTAAAAGGCAAAGAAGAAATTAAGTATTTAATCACATTGTTATATGGCCTTAAAGGAAAGAGGATTAAAACAACAACAACAACAACAACATGTTTTTCCCTATGTCCTTTCAAGTTTAAAATTGCAAGGGACAGAGCAAACATCTGTAAGTTATTAGCCTCAGACTTCTGGCGAATATTGTAAGAATAACATCCGAGCCTGCAGCAATACCACCCAGTGCTGTTATCCTGTCTGATCTCATAAGCTAAGCAGGGTCAGGCCAAGTAAGTACTTGAATAGGACACCTTTGAGGATCACCTACGCGCTGCAAGAAATCGTGTTTGCAAATCAGCAGGGGTTACTCTTCCTTCTACACAACAATTTTTCATGCCCACTGTCCAGCAGTAGTACGGTGTGGTATAAACCAGACAAAGGAGTCAACACAAGGATATGAAACCAAAACCCTGGCACTCAGCGCAGTACTAACCACTTTGATCATATTCCAACTATTCTGATTTCTCAAGCCATTTTAAATAGGAAAGAGCATGTTTTTTATACTTCTGAATCTCCTATTTTTCATAGCGATGCCAAGCAGTGTTAAACCAGTTGTGACACCAAAGCTGGCACCATTTCTATAGTAAGTCAAGTCCACAGACACCACAGAGGTGTGCGTCTGCTTTGTGGTTTGGAGCTCTTCAGCATAAGTTTACTCTGTGTGTGAGTGCACGAACGCATGAGCGAGAGAGAGTGTGTGAATTAGTGTATGAATACTAGGAGAATAAGTATCCAACCTAACTTTTCCCTTTTGTTAAGGAAGCCCTTTTGCATAAAAATTGAGAGCATCTGGGTTTATTGCAATGGCTGTACTTCACCTCGCTTCAGAGAGCAACAAAGCCTTCATACTATCAGTCATTTACTAAATCACCTGTGTTACAAAAAGCACAATATACTCGGCGAGTGTAGCTGCAGCTAAGCAGCTCGCAAAAAAAAAGGCAATTCTTAAGGAGGAGCTCATGCCTGACATTTACGGCACATAGGAAGTGATTGAGCAAGGTACAGTTGCTGTGCACAATGACGGATCATCGGATAAACGAGGCGCTGAAAACAAGTTTGGAAGGTTTGGCTGTCCACATCAATAAATTAGACAATAGCAAATAATCAATGTTACAAACTGCAAACTGCTGATTTAAGTCGGGAGGCAAAAATCTAGTTGAAGCTTCTGACGATGACAGAGAACTAGGGGCCAACACGGGTCAATAAAAAGTAAAGTTATTTGCCATTCTAATTACTTTGCATGTTCACAAGATAGGAAGGCAGTTAGTGAAGCTGTAAAGCAAAGTGCCAGGAGTACTGACACAATATATAATTCATAGACTGCAGCATATTGCTACATTTCTCATCGCCCTAAAGCGTGCATCTTACTGTACTTTTCCAGGAAATATGGGGTAATATTTAATGGTTGTCTTCCAAAATAATTTTTCACCAAACCATGTATAAACAGGTCACTCTGGTCAGCAGCAGAGTCATCAATTTGGATCATTTTTGGAGACAGAGAATTAAAGAGCTCTTGCCCTTACAGATTCATTTGGAGCATTTTCACTTGAACAGCTACACAGCAAGCCCTAATGGACTTGTGCAGCTGAAGATACAGGGCCACATCCTCCGCTGGAGTAAATTGGTGCAGCTGTACTGAAGGCAAAAGGGCTGTGCCAATTTAGGAGGGCCTGGCTGGGATTCATTTAAAGAGGAGATGCTAAAGATAGAAGATGTGACTGGCAGATGTTGCAGGTGAATTGCCATCTTTATTGTGTTTCTTCCTGGCTTGTGCATCTGTATCTGCCTTTTTCTGTTTTGCAGCTGACACACACTACTCTGCAGGTTCAGTTTGCTTCCTCGGATCCTGTGAAAAATGCACAATCTGAGAGAAGCTCTTCTAAATTGCTCCTTCCTCCAAACCGCCCAAATCCAAAATGGATTTGGTGGGAGCACATGCTGCATTTGAAAAGTAGCAAGAATTTCAATTTTCGGAGAGTGCTTTTGCAAGCGCTAGAGAGAGAGAAGCTATAAAACCCGTATTGATGCTGCTGACACAGAACTTAAAAGCAAGAATAGGGAGAGCTCCGCCAGTGTAGATATATCTCTACTTCCTGTCTACTCAATAAAAAGCTACAGTTACCCAAATTAGTATTTGCTCTTTGTAACTGGTAGATTATAATGTCTCAAAAATACTGTTGCAGCCAGAGGTGGAAAAAAAATGGATTGCCTCCTTTAACTAAATAATGCTTTCTTCACATTTACTGCTGAGTCAAAGTGACTTAGCACATTGTGAGAATTTCCAGTGAATTGATTTTCTCGGTTGTGACCCATGTTCTTCGAAATTCGTACTGTATAGAGGCTCAGTGTTAGCCGGAGATAGTTGGGAATTTATCAGTGGAACATTTTGCTGTCGGAAAATAACGTGCGTTTTACTGGAACTAAAGTCAAGACAGTTCTTCAGGGTCGCAATATAAGAGGGAGGCCCTCAAATGGAAGAAGATAAGACACTCGCTTAGGTTCAGATCTGAGTTTCTCCATGACTTGGGGAAACCTAGGTTTCCCACATCCTGGGAGAGTGCCCTGATCATCGCTTGTCTGGGGTCTCTCTCTTCCTCTTTCAAAAACTTCTAAAGGTCTTTGTATTACATCTTATTGCAGAAAGAAAGGCAGTGTCAAATGTACCAGTATTCTTGCCTTCGGTAGCTCAGTTTGGCCACAAAAAGACTCAAGAGCTATCAGATTGGGTTTCCTTCTTTGGAGTTGTGAGGGCTTGAAGAGACTATTTGGGGGGATCTTTGGGTAAACAGTGCACCCCCGCCTGCAAACACAGGGGACAGTGCTTGATGGCTCTTATGCTCCTATATTTCATTGTCCAAAAGAGATTAGCGTGACTTAAAAGCAAGAACACCCCTCTGAGAAGGCAGATTGACAAGAAACGTCTCTGGGGGAGAGAAATGTTACTTTGCTCTTTCTGGATTATACTGGACTAGACTGAGACAGTCTGTTGCGTGTCTAGAGACTCACCGTTCACCCATTCGGGTGGGTAGATAGAGATACTAAAGTAATTAGCAGCATCCCTGGCAGCATCGGTTGAACAAGGGAAATCCAACAGGCCTCTGAGAGAAGTGCAAGGAACGTGAATATTCTGTAAAGTTATTCACAAAAGAAAGCCCTTGACATGCATTAATTCAAGCAACACTTCTTTCTCCCCCCACAGGAAAGCTCTAATTTTTTGGCAATTCCTCTATGTTGCTTTAAATAGGCTGTCATTTCCATGATGGTTTGAGAACCCAGCTGTGGAATTCATTCCATGGTCCTGTAATGCTGGATGTGTCAGCACTTGACCTATTTCTGACTTGGTGCATTGTCATAAAAAGGAAGGCTTCCTTTAGAAAAATCAAAGTACTGTAAAATGTAATGCATCATTTACATGAAAATGTAGCGAAGGAAATGCTGAGAACCATCTCTGCGCTCAGTAACAGCTGCTGTTAGATGGGGCTCTCAGCAAATGCTGAGTGTAGGTAGGTTCATCCTAACTGAACGACTGACCCCCGACGGCATCAGAATATTATCCACGTGGAGAAGTAATTTACTCTTTCTAGGGAAGTCTACAGATCCAGTAGTCAGAGAGGATAACTCCCCAGACAAGATACATATTACAGATGTCTCATTAGCTGCATGTCAGTTCAGCCTCTTTTGGGGAGTTAACTGAAGAGTTTAGGGGCTCATTCTGTTTTGAGGTATAGTAAGTGGGAGGGTGCAAGTCGTAATTATGCTTGATGTTTTGATGATGAAAATGAATTGGGAAAGAAAAAATTCCCTTAAAATCATGGGAAATTTCACTGACATCCTGGCCTGTTTTGCCGAAGAATGCTGGATTTGGTCTAACGATAGCCCAAGCAAATGGGTAGTAAGTGTCTGACATACTTGATCAAACATTTTGTACTGTGGCTTGCCATCTATATAATTTATGAAGGGAGGGAATTATGGACTGGAGGGCAAAAATAGCTTGTTAGGGACAAAATTGGGCTGTAAAATAGAAAGTGCCAATCTGCTCTCCTTGAATTCCTATAGCTCCCAGTGACGCTGGTAAGATCAGAACTTAGGCCTCTGGTTGTAAACAGTAAATTTGCTGCTGAGACGGGGCTATAGCTGAAGCAGTCAGATGAGACCAGACGAGGACATGTATTCTGCACTGGGTGTTAAAAATGGAGAGGAGAATCAAACACCAAGTATGAAACGAGCATCTTCCAAGCCAAGGAAAAAGGCCTACGGTTGATAAGAGAGAACAAGAAAGGTCTCCTGGTGCGAAGGAGCAGGGATGGATTTTGGACAACACGTAAGATCCAATGTATTCTGGTGTATCCTCACAGGGGAAAATGTTCTTTCCAAAGGGACAAGGATAAACATTTCTCTCTGGAAGGAATAGTCTAGCAGCTGTTTCCAGGACTAGGGAAATGAGCTCCTTATGCAGACAATTCTTCCCAGCCCCCATCAGCACTAAGAGTGCAAATATGTAATGTAGAGCAAATCCTGAAGGACAGTGTAACCCTGCCTCACTCACTTCAGAGGCATTTTACCTTAAAGTGTTTTTCAAACTGCTTTATCGTGAAAATCTGCTAGCAGCTTTAGGGGCTCTTTCAAGTATTTTCTGCTTTATTGAGACAACAAACTGTCTGACTTATTTGGAAAAAAAAAATACAATTAAGGAGAGGCTAGAGACTCCCAACAGTTTTGCTGGCTAAAATCACAGTAGCAAAAAGGGCCCCAGGGCCATGGAGATTAGGTGAAACCAAGTGGGGTGGAAACTGGAATTTATATTTTGCAGGAAATTCTGGGAATGTTTTCAATTTGTCCCAAATTTAAATGAAAAGCTGAAAACAGATTCTATTTTTTTTAATGATTGGGCCCCATCAACACATTTCATTTGGATCATATGCCATAAGCATGGGTGGATCCAGAATTTTGGAAAGGGATGTGCACTGCCCCGTGTAAAACAACACTTTTTCCTCCTGTTAAAAATAAACTAGAAGCTCGACTAATACATTAGGGAACTAGGGCTATTTCATTCGGTTTAAGATTGAGGCAGAAATACATATAACTTCATTGGAATGAGTTAAAAACAATCCCCAGGGCTGTGAAATAGAAGCTTCGTTACCATTCATTGCGAACAGACAGCAGAATTGCAAAGCAAAGGATAGCTTGACTGGTGGAAGATCAAGACCATTAAAGAGAAGAGAGGGTTGTTAACACCTGTTGAATGAAGAGTTTAGAAGGAATCAGCTGAAGTCAGTTGAATCCCTTAGCACTGCCTGACTAGAAATGCTGCTGCCACAGCTAGGTAGGTGGTTTTACACTGTGGGCAGACCAGGTATCAAAGTGGGGTGCACTTGTACCAGCGTACCCCTCCTGGCTCCACCCGTGGCTGTAAGCATACGCCCCTTCTGTCCGTATCTTATTTTAGCCCTGCCATTAAGAAAATGCAAACCCCACAGAAGGGTTAGGAGATCAGTAAGAGCCGAGTGAATATTTTCCAGGTGCAACATTTTTCAGCCAAATAATTAAAATCTGGGGACACTGAAACATTTGGCATGCGTTGGGAGCACAAAACACAATTTTGGAAAAGCTAAAATGTCTTCAATGACACCTTTTCATATTATAATACTTAATTTTTAAATTCAAAACAAATCTCTGACATATTCTTCAGTCGTATAACAAAAAAGATGAAGATCTTTAAAATGGTAAAATACAAAACAAAATGTTTTCTTTGGCTTCTAATTATTATTTCCAATGTTTTAGAACTGCAAATGTACACACAAAAAAAATCAATTATTCATACAGGTCTCTTCATGAGCTTCTATTGCACACCTGCAAAATCCACTTAAAATCTGTGACAGCTGGAAGAGTACCCCTGTCTGGGCTGTTTTTAAAGGCCAAATTCACGTTCTGGCCTGGACAAATGTAGAAATGCTAATGAAAATTTCCCAGACACCAACAAAACCCAACCTCTCCAGCAGGTGGAATTGTAAGAACTAGGGAGTGCAATGAGATTTAAAAGACTGTAATTGCAAAATATGAGTGAGCAAGCAGTGAATTCAGGCAGAACCACTCCCTTCATCTACCCATGTGAAATGATTTGTCATTTGAAGATGCTCAAAGCAAATACTGTTGGCTAAATGCCTTTTTGAAACAACTCAGCATTTTAATGGGTTGTGAGAAGAGTGCGACAAAGACAGAGGCAGAGTCAAAATGAGCTCAGAGAGCAGGCTTGTCAGATGGGAGAACTCTTTTTCTGTCCAGTAATTTCTTATGTCATTATAATTCATTACTGGCACTTATAAAGGCAGTTATATGGTTACCTTCTGCTGTCAAAGGAGAAAATAATTCATCAGTTCAAGTTCACAAATCATTTCTTTGGCCAGAGACCATGTTATACAACCAGAGATGTCCCACTAGCCTAGTAGTCCATGAAAAAGCATGTTACGGAGATGTCACAGGCATCCCAGTGAAGAATCAGATGCCACCAAATCTTGCTGACCTGCTGGAAAAATGGTTATTCTTGCCCGATGCTGCTGTTTACAGCAGTAGCATGATAAATGCTATGTCCCTTGCTATGTTGTAATCTAATCTATATGATGTATTCATTTCCTAAGAAGTGCAGGGGAACAGCACCACAAATATTTAGCTAGTTTTTATGACCTGAGACTCAACATATAGGCTCTGGAATAACCTTCTTCACAGCAATCTGGCCCATGTCAAAGCAGGGCTTCCGCCGGTAAGCCTTTCTTAATTTCACCCCTCCAACCCTAAAACCATTGAAATAGCATTATAAAATGAAAAAGGCTGAACTAGTTCCAGAACAAGAATAAATCCATCTTTTTGCAGATGGAAGTTAAGGTCATTTGAATTTTAAGGTTGTTTTACTACTTGAGTAATTCTTTTTATACCTTAATAGTTTCACGTGTCTACTAGTGGTAATTGTCACAGGATTGGTTCTCTTATTTACCCCCATACATTTTTTTTTTTTTTTTTTTTAGCTATATGGGGATATTCTAATTTAAAACATAGTTAATTCTTGGAGGCCCCTGATAGAACTATTTGTTTGAGAGATCTTGGAGATCAGATTTTAAATATATTCCTTAAGATGTTGTGCTTATTAATTAAACCTGTTTATTCCCCACAGAGCTACTAACAAACAAAGTAAGAATATATATATATATATATATATTTGCCGAAGTATGTTCTGTGTGAACACTGTGGCAGGGCACTGTTGGTGCCTGCCACTTTAAGAGCAGAGCCAAGCAGCCAGAAGGTGCTTGATTGCGGCGGCCATTTTAGACCTCTGGCCGCCTATATAAAGAGAGCAGTTTGCTGCTGGCAGGCCAGGCAGTAACATTGTCTGGCTGCAAGGCTGCATGCAACATCCTGGAGGTAAAGGCAGGAGCTGTAGGGGATGGTTTGGAGGCTCCTGGTCCTGGGCATGACCTAAAACTGCACCCTGCCTGGAATGGGTGGCCTGGTGGGGCTCTCAGTGGCGCGGGAGCCCCCAGGAAATGCCAGGCCAGTTACCACCCTGGTGAAAGGTGAGTAGGAGTGCCTTGACACTAGCCCTCACCTTCGGGTGGGTCATATAACATCAGAGGTAGTTAGGGCCAGGCATGGCTGCAGCTGCCTGAGCCCTGTGGGGTGCAAGGCCCCAAGGAGTGAGAGTGGGGGCCAGGCATGGCTGTGGCCACCTGAGCCCACCAGGGAGGGAAGCCTTGTGGCCCCAGTGAGGGGAGGCCAAGGTATGTCTTCAGATGCCTGAGGCTGCAATTTGAGTCAGAGGCCTGAGAGAGAGGGGCAAGTCCTGACCCTGGTAAGTCCTCCACCACTGGGAGGCCGAGAGTGGGTCTAAGGTAGCAGCTATAGTAGAGCACAAGAACCTGCTGCTCCAGGGTGGGAGTGAGAGTCCCCGTGAGACCCTGGAGCACCAGTCGTGGTGTGGGGCCAGGCACAGCTGTGGCCACCTGAGCCCTGTGAGGTGCAAGACCCCAAGGAGAGGTAGTTGGGGCCTGGCATGGCTGTGACCACCTGAGCCCCACAGGGAAGGGAAGCCCCAGTGAGGGGACAGTGTGAGATGTGGAGCCCTAGTGAGGGGAAAACCAGAGGGCTGGAAGCCCAGTAGGTATGAGTGTATAGATTTGCCTCAGAAGGGAGCGGGGCAAGCTTAGACCCGGTTGGGTAAGGCTGGCCACTACCCCAGTAAGGGTGGTGGGAGAGGTCCAAAAGATGGTACGTCTGCCACCCAAGGTATGAGCCAGCTAAAGCCTATGGCCTAAGGGGCCTGCTCCAAGAGGCAGCAAGGCAGTACAAGTTGTCAATGCTTGACCTGTGAAAGGGGGTGGAGTGTGAGAAGCCCTAGTGAGAGGAGGGCGGTATGACTGTGTGTGTGTATCTGAGGCCTGACAACAAGGCCTAAGCTTGGTCCGGCTGTAGGCCAGGAGCACTATGTCATCTGGATGCCACCTGCAAGGCTTGGGCTGCAGTGTAGGGGAGGAAGAGAGCCGCAGATAGCACCCCCTGGCATTTAGACAAAAATGGGCAGCCTCCTGCCTTAATTAATATCCTAATTAATTAACAAGGCATGGCAGGAGAGACAGGTGGGTGGTATGCCTAAAGGCAAGTGGGGAAACTAGCACTGTGGCTGGCCAGGGCCCCCCACCTTGCCACAAACACACTATACATGATAAGGAAAAATGCTATGTAGTAAAGATTCTGGGCCACGTTGAATTCAGTGAGACTTCTTCCATAAATGTAGCTACTAAGATTTGGTCCATTTTCTTCTGAAGAATATAGTAAAACTACGAAGAACCAATTGTGGAAAAGAAAGAGTTCTTCTTTCAAATGTATTATTGTTAAATACACACTGAAGCATAAAGATTTATGCACCTCTAATTTGGAGTTACGTGCTTGCAATAAAGGAATGTAGCTCAGTATTTTTTCCTTCTAAGTACATCACGCCTGGATAGTTTTGGAATGCTTTCAAGGTTGCGGGGGGAGAGAGTTTCCTCCCCAGAATCCCCAAAAGACCTAGAAATGCTAACACCTTTTATCACCCTAATTGACCTCTCCTATATATTCACTAATTTGTCAATAGTCGGCCTGTAATACAACATCTATAATATCTATAAATCACATGCAGTACTCCAGATGCGGTCTCCCTACACATGCCATTATGACCTATTTTGATTTGTGCTCTGTCTTTCTACCATGTGCAGCCCACATAACATTTGCTTTCTTAACTGCAGCCAGACATTGCACGGATGTTTTTAAACTTCTGTTCACTATTATTCTTGATCTTTACTAACGTGCAGTAGCTGATTCAGACTAACTAATATATAAAACTTAGACTACACGTTTGCAAAGCAAAGTAAGGAGGAGTATCAACACCCCCCTTAATGAGTCTGTGCTGCCTGAGCTGAGGAGGGTGTAGGTGGTTGGGAGCTCCCTGGGCATTTCCTCTGCACACCTGTTGGGGATGCTGACAATCTGGTCCCTGGAATTTACTCAGGCACACTAAGAAAAGGCAAACAGTTCCATCAACCTGGATGACTTGAGTGAATGTTTGCCTGCATAATGACTGAAAGCAATTAAAAACATCACGCCTATCTCCTAACTGAAAGTGTCACATGCTTCACTCTATATAAATGCATAAACAACACTAATTAAATACAAATACATTGTCAATCTTTACTACATTTCCTTACTCAGTCTATACCTGCCCATAGCATCTTTCTCTCTTGCTCCCATTCATCATATTCCACAATTATCTATGCCTTGATCAACCCCAGGATGGATGACTGAGTATACCCTATTGGGAGCCATTCCTGGAAGTACTGTAGAAGCCAAAACAAATGTTGAATATGGCTACCTACTTACTGAGTTTGACAATATCAAAAATCTTGGTATTAGTTGTTCCCAGAAGATTACTAGACTGATTTTTAGAACAGAAAGGATTCAACAGTCTAAATGTTGAAGGAAACTATACTTAACCTGTGCATTGGAAGAACCACCCATTTTGTGCTCTCACTCTCAGTCAGTGGCTTTCGACTTTTTTCATTTGCGGACCCCCAAAAAATGTCAAATGGCGGTGGGGACGCTTTTGAACTGCAAGTGTGGGTATTCACATATTTTTGATCGATCCCAGTCATCTTTTGCAGACCCCTTTGACATAGTCTGCAGACCCACAGAGGTCCGTGGCCCACAGGTTGAAAACCACTCTTCTAGACAACCAGTGTAAGGGCATTACTGTGATCACTGGCTGGGATACCTCTGCCATCGTGCTGTCGCAGGTTGGTTTGCCGAGTGCAATTTACCACAAAGGCAGGGATACACCATTCATATTACCTGCCTGCCACTAAAATAGCCAAGCATACTGTTACCTGTCAGTTCTGTGTTCCTGAGGGAGCCCCAGCACCCAGCTTGCTGGACTTACAAAGGACTTTTTCTATTCCCACCCTCCCCACACACACCCCCTCATCTACCCAGAACTAAGCAGAAGCAAAGTTTAATAAGTATCTCAGGCCGTACATTCCCTGGTTCCAGTATGGGAGGCTTATTTAAGCTTGACTGACTAAAACTCGGTTGCCGGGTTAGGGAATGCTGAGGCAAAAGACTGAGTCGGAGTGGGTATGGGCAACATTTAAACAATGATTAAGGGTTCATCACAACATCCAGCCTGTTGGAGCCCTGACCACAAATGCTGTCATACTTTTCCCGGGATGGCTGGTGGAAGTCCTCTCCACACAGTTTATGAACACTCCAAGTAATCCCCTTAAGTCTGTTAAAAGACTACAGTAAGAGCTGAAAGTCATGCTAAGCTGAGGCTTATTCACACCAGGTAAAATACAAAACACTGATGCTGACTTCACAGTGCTAGCATAACTAGGCCATCTGAGAAGAAACAATGTGGTATCCCTTCCAGTATATCTTCTATATTCATGATAACTTAAAGCTGGCTCCTAGGTGTCTGGTTACTCCTTAAAACTTTAGGCTTTTCCTGGTTGTTAATCAGTTTCTTGAGATGTTTCAAACCAGATAACCCCTTAGCACTGAAAAAGGTAATTCATTTAAATTGAAACTGTTTATATCACAGGATTTTCCCTGTCCATTATGGCTTGGGACCCTCTTGATTTACACAATTAAAAGAACGCTTTGAAGAGGCTGGACTAAGGACATGAGAAAGCTGTAAAGCAGCAAACAGAGTGCTTCAAGAGGGAGAAATCTCTCTGACATCATCCGCTGTTGTTCTTGAGAAGCTGGGAGAAACAGATCGTCTCCCTTCAACGATTGTGCTGGGAACTTTGCTTGCCAACAAACCACCCAAGTGCCTTGGAATGGGGAGATCCCAGCTTTTGCTCTTGCTCTTGCCCTCTCTCTTTGTCTTTCTAGGCATAGCTTTCTGAACCTGAATTGTATTAGTTAAGCTTGAGCTAGGTTACCCCAAATACTCAACTGAAACAGGGTAATATTGTAATTGCTTTTGTTTGTTTTCCCTTGCATGCCTATTACTACTAGTGCCATCACAAATTTCATATCCTTAGCAATAAATAACTTTTATAGTCAAACTGGTGGTAACCAGGTGAATTTTTTCCTTCTCTGCTTCCCCTTCCTCACTTGCTCTATAGCAATGTTTCTTTTACCTAAGCCAAAGATCCCTGTGAGGCCCAGAAATACTGCGGGGTCTGCTCATCAAGAAGCTACCAGTACTAGGACAGTTAGGGCAAAAGATTGGGACACGCTGAGTTTGAGACACTTAAGGGGATCAGCTTGTATAGGCTGATTGACCCAGTTTGGCTCAGACGTGACCTAATGAACTGAATGCTGGCCCATGAGGGTGTCAGCTGGACACCCAGCCGGATTGAGAGGGATTCTGTTCACCTGTGTGCTTGTGTCTGACTGCATTTTATTGTTACCTTAATGAACTGATTCCTGGCATATGAGGGTGTCATCCTGTCCATGCTGATCAACCCGGCCAGGTCAGGCGTGTCATGTTAGTGTGTGTGTGTGTGCGCGCGCGCATGTGTATGTGCACGTGTGTGTGTATTTGACAGATTTGGTGGCTGGAGGAACCCAGCCCCATTGAAACGGACTCCTGCAAGATAGCTCCATTGGGGGTGAGGACTTGTAGAAGGAAGAGATGCAGCTCTGTAGAGAAACACAAGTAACACAAGAAGCACATTGGCAGAATTACAAAGACCCCAGAAACGTACCCCTAATAAATGAGTGCACCCCAAAGTGATGGGCAAATCTGGTAACAATACAGACAAGGAGGACAGACAGAAATTCACTATCTCTCTCTCAATTTTGGAATTTCAAGAGGTATTTACTTGAGTGAGCGAAAGGAGTCAGAGACACCAAGTTATGTCTCTTTTCTATGCATAGCATACAACAGTGCTGGCTTAAGAAAGACCAGGTGTTGCCAATTGCTTGTTAAGCTAACCTTTTATTCTGCTAAAGAATTCCCAGTCTGGCCACCAGTGTCTTGCTATTAGCAATCTATACTGTTAGAAAAGCTTGTGTACTGGAGAGTTCATAAATGCTAAAAGCAGCAGCAACAGCAGAAGCATTAGAAAGACTCTGGAAAGGCAAACGCATCTCAAACCAGTAGGTAGGATCCCTTTCCCCACACCTGCAGTGTCCACTAACAGTGCAAATTCTATTAAGGCTTTGCTTCTAACAGCTCTTGCTTTGCTGGAGAGCCTTTGGCTGTATTTACTAGCTGTGATTTATACACAGCAGCAGGTTTGACAGTTTGAGCTCAAGTCCTATAACCTAGCTTTCTTTGGCATGGTAAATCTGTTTTTGATGGGAATTCAACCAGTCCCTGAATTCACTTCCAGAAAATAGAATAATGTTGCCCAGTGCATCAACAGGGTCGATAGACTACTATTGCTCTTAGCAATCTGGCTTCTAAATGTCCGCCCCCATCCATTTGCATTTTCTCTGGAGAACTACATAGACCTGGCGTCCACAACAAGTGAAGTGTCAGGGCAGGCTACAGGTTGAGTATGACCGAGCCATGTGGTTTACATTCTTATGCCTACGTTGTACTGGAGGTTACTCTCACCTTGCCTGACTTTTTTGTTTGCTGAAAGACATTTTATATCTGCAGCCCAAAATTCACTGAACGACCTATAACATGGACTCCTAGTTCCTATGCTTATGGGCAAAGAGTGAGAAGAACTTGGTTTTGATGTCAGATTAGTAATGGTTCCCTCTGTGAAAGAGATGAGGTACTCCACAAGAAACAGCTGCTAGGCCTCTCCAGGAAGCTTAGACAAACAATTGGACAGGGATGGACTAGGTGTCTCAGAGCCTCCGAGCAGGGGGATGGATTAGATGACCTTTAGAGGTCCTTCTAAACCTAAGATTAGTGGGTGGGAAGCAGTCCAATTTTGGTGGCTCTAACAATTAAGCATTTACAAATGTAGCTGTTTAAATACTGCATTCCCACCAGTATATTTTGCATAGGAGACATAGTATAAATTCATGTCAAACTAAATTAGCCAGGGAGGAAACAGAACCTCAGAAAGTGTACTAGCGACTATACCCGTATGTGTCTTGTCCATTCATTTTCCTATGACAACACATCTTCCATCCTCCAACGTCCGCCAGCTACCAAGCGTACAGGATACCTACTTCTACCTCGAGCTAACCCTGCCTGAGGAATCTCGACTTTGCATTGTAGTCATGGCCCCAGACAAATAAGCCATCGCCATTTGTTCCAAACTCAGCACCGTCAAACTAATTATACATATAAAATAAAATTATATCAAATTTAAAAACGAGGGAGGGAAATGACTATCCGTACACCACCAAATCTCAGACGCTTCGTACAAATGGTTCCATGAATACTGATTTTAAACCATCACTATTATTCATTTTATAGGTTATCCTCTATACACATTTGGCAGTCTGTTCCAGGTACCATGTAGTATAGAGAAAAGGATCCAAGTCCCCACTAAAAAATCAAGTCCGAGTTTCAAACCTATCTTGACATTTCAACCAGCTTACCTAAAGTCTGCGTAAATAGAGAGCTGGTTTGTTATTATAGTTACAATACTGACTGCATGGAATATGAAGGAAGGATGAGTGGCTTCTTTGCAAATTGAGGAGAATATATAAATCGTACATCAAATTTAAAGGATAATAATTTCTTGGCTCTCAAGTATTTTATGAAGTGGAACAGTACGTGATCCCTCATTTACATTTCTAATACTTCAGGCCACAAACACTTTGAAGAAGTCAAATAACCTGAACATATCACAGAAGTTGAGGGCAAATAAATTAAAAACTGAAGTTCCAAAATATACTTTTGATGTACAAACACTAAAAGAATTTACAAAGTTCTTGAAAATTCAGGCAAATCTGGTAGCAAGCACATATCCATCGAGTGAAAAATTAAACAGATCTTGAATTCAGTTTGTCAAGGTTATTCCATGTTCAGGTTGAAGACTAGCGTGCTGCCTAATATAGCAACTATTCATAAGGTAGGTACTGTATCTTTATCTGACAGGTTTCGGATAAGGCTGGCTGAACTGATGCTACAGGTGTCTGTCCCTAGTCAAAAAGTAAATAAGCATATACTGTATAAGTCTGGTACCCAGTGAAAAGTTTTGCTTAAATCGAAGGAAAAGGCTGAGGAGTGGTAAATGGATTGGTATATGTTACAATTTCTTAGACAACTGTATATTGTATATTGAACAACTGTATTTTGAAAACAGCATGTGAGCTGAATTGACACCAGGGCAGATGGCTATAATTGCACGTGTCTTAAAACAGGGCTGAAATTTGCTCAATGCGCTTCAGACTGTAAGGCAAACATGCCAAGATTTGTTCACAAGGGGCCGTGTGAAAGAGAATGAACATTTTCAGATACTTGCTTATAAAGTATCATGACTATTAAGTGCTACATAATAATTTAAGGCTATTTCCTTACAAGAGAAAAGGAAAAGAACTAGGAAAGAATGGGTATACCTATTAATTCCTAATACCGGACAAGAAAAGTGGAACAGATAGGTAACCACAATTATTAGATGCTCACACATGCATAAACTGAATGAGAAATAGAATCTGTTTAGTGAAAGTTAAGTTCTGTATCAAAATATAGCTCTTTAATTATATTCTAGGGAGAGACAGCGGCTGACAAAGTCCTCCCTGAGGGCCAAACCTACAGCAGAAAAGTTGAATCGGAAGATAAGAGGTATGAAATAATTGGGTGCTTGGAATCATAAATAACTCATTCATACTGACTCTTTTGACTACATGATTTACTCTGGGACAACACATTAAAAACTACAAAATGCTGGATTTGAGTTTGAGTTTTCAGCCAGCATAGCTCCTATTCAGCATTAGAGCTGGGCCCAAGCTGCCAGAAATGGAGATAAGTGGCTTTATTACATCATGTGCCAAAACATTCAGATCTGGGCCTGAATTCCTATGAAGTCTTGGGCTGCTATAGATGAGATTTTGCATTAGCATGGTTCTACTGTTTTGTTTTATACACATCTGCATATTCTGTAAGAAGTAAAATGCACGAGACCCGTTTCAGGGGGCCTCATCTTAATTTCCTCCAAATCTGGGATGGCTTGGACACCGGGGACAGTTTGATTACAGTCCATGTCTGTCATATGTTTTAATTCCACTATTAAATGAGCTTTTCTTTATTCTGGACTTCAGGACTTCTTTAACTTTAGACAAGAAGCTCCTTACCTGTAACCTTTAATTGGGTTGTTCTTCGTATTAGCTTGCCTTCAAACTTCAGTTCACAGGTATAATTTCCTCCATCTTCTTCCTGGACTTCTTGTATTAGAAGAGTATTTCCTTTCTGAATTACTATGCTTCTCCACATTTTTGGTTTACATTCCTGCAATAAAACAATAAGTTGCTAAAATTAACTAGCTTCATGATCGTGTGTAGTCTTGTTGGACTTTCAGTATTATACACAAGTAAACATGGATTGCACAAAGATCTCATAGAATCATAGAAAATGAGGGTTGGAAGGAACCTCAGGAGGTCACATCTAGTCCAACCCCCTGCTCAAAGCAGGACCGGCCCCAACGATATCATTCCAGCCAAGGTTTTGTCCAGCCAGGTCTAGAAAACCTCCAAAGATAGAGAGTTCACAGCCTCTCTAGGTAACCTGTTCCAGTGCTTTTCTACCATCCTCATGAGAAAGTTCTTCCTAATATCCAACCTAAACTCCCCTTGCTGCAACTTGAGCCCATTGCTCCTTGTTTTGTCATCTTCCACCACTGAGAACAGTCCAGCTTCTGCTATTAAATCCCACCTCAGCTTTCTCTTATCCAGACTAAATAAGCCCAGTTCCCTCAGCCTCTCTTCAGAAGTCATGTGTCCTAGCCCCTGAACCATTTTCATTGCCCTTCGCTGGACTCTCTCCAACTTGTCCACATCCTCACATCCTTTCTGTAGCGGGGGCCCCAAAACTGGACACAATACTGCAGACATGGCCTCACCAGTGCTGAATAGAGGGGAATAAACACTTCCCTCGATCTGCTGGCAATGCTCCTACTAATGCAGCCAAGTGTGCTGTTAAACTTCTTTGCAACAAGGGCACACTGTTGGCTCGTATTCAGCTTACTGTCCACTGTAACCCCCAGGTCCTTTTCTGCAGAGCTGCTGCCCAGCCAGTCAGCCCCCAGCCTGTACCACTGCATGGTATTGTTGTGTCCCAAGTGCAGGACTTTGCACTTGTACTTGCTGAACTTCATGAGACTATTTGCTAGTCCACTCCAATTTGGTGAGGTCTCTCTGAATCCTAGTCCTACCCTCCAGTGTATCTACTACTACTCCCCCCAAGCTTACTGCCATCTGCCAACTTGCTGAGGGTGCACTCCATCCCATCTTCCAGGTCACTGGTAAAAATATTTAACAAAACCAGTCCCAGGACCAGTCCCTGGGGCACTCCACTTGATACCAGCTGCCAACTAGACATCAAGCCATTGACTACTACCCTATGAGCCCGATGATCCAGCTAGTTGTCTATCCACCTTACAGTCCATTTATCTAACCCATATTTCCTTAGCTTGCTTGTGAGAAAGTTGTAAAAGCCTGCTAAAGTCAAGATGTATCATGTCCACTGGTCTCCCTGCATCCACAGAGCCAGTCACTTCATCTAAGAAGGAAATCAGGTTGGTCAGACATGACTTGCCCTTGGTGAATACATGCTGTCTGCCCCCAGTCACCTTCTTCTCCTCCAAATGCTTAGAAACGGACTCCTTGAGGACCTACTCAATGACTTTTCCACGGACTGAGGGAAGGCTGACTGGTCTGTAGTTCCCTGGATCCTCCTTCTTCCTTTTCTTAAAGATGGGCACTATATTTGCCCTTTTCCACTCATCCAGGATCTCTCCTGAGAGTCATGAGTTTTCAAAGATGATGCCCAATGGCTCTGCAATCACATCGTCCAACTCCCTCAGCACTCTTAGATGCATCCTTTCTGGCCCCATGGACCTATACACATCCAGCTTTTCTAAAGAGTCCTTAACCTGTTCTTTTGCCACTGTTGACTGCTCACCTCCTCTTTAAACTGTGCTGCCAGGCGCATTAGTCTGGGAGTTGACCTTGGCTGTGAAGGCTGAGGTGAAAAAGGCACTGAGTATATTTCAGCCTTTTCCACATCATCTGTCACTAGGTTGCCTCCCCCACTCAGTAAGGGACCCACACTTTCCCTGACCTTCTTCTTGTTGTTGACATATTTGTAGAAACCCTCCTTGTTAGCCTTCACGTCCCTTGCCAGCTACAACTTCAGTTGTGCTTTGGCCTTCCTGCTTTCATCCCTACATGCCTGAGCAATACTATTAAACTCCTCCCTAGTTGTTTCTCCAAGTTTTCACTTCTTATAAGATTCCTTTTTGTGTTTTAGCTTACTGAAGAGTTCCCTGCTAAGCCGGGGAGTGGGAGTGCCGGATATAGCACCACGGCCGCTTCCTGGTCAGTGAGTATTTGCCACGGGGGGGCCCTGCCCCCAGTTGGTGAGATTGGCTGCAGGGGGACTCCTCCCAGTCACTGGCTGGTCGCTGGGGGGGCATGTGTCCCACCCTGACTAAGGTGGCACCAATCGCCCATGGCCCAAAGATTTGAATATTGACTATTTGGCAAACTGGAGCTTATTTGAAATGTCTTTCCTTGTTTCAAAATAAACAGAAGTTTAAATTACCAATACAGCAACTCCCTCTCTGTCATATGTGCACTGTTTTAAATATCAACTATGCAGAACCAGTGGAAGAAATTCCCCATGCCTATCATGAATAATCGCTAAAATCATTGTTCTAGTTAAGGATCCAATTGTTTTTCTCTAAACACAGACCCGCTTGCAGGGAGTAGCATACAACTCATATTAAGATTTAACCTAGAGATAATTTTTACATGCAGTCACTGCCTAGAACCACTTAAAAATAGAAGAAAATATAAAGAAGAAAAAGTCCATGTACAAAACCTCACACAGCTGTGTAAAACCTCATACAGCACTTTCTGACTACCTGGAAGGATAGTGTAGTGGGGTAATAGATTTGGAGGTGGAAAACCTGGGGTCAGTTCATCATTTCGCCATAGAATTAAGGAATGGAGAAATCACAATCTATCTTATCCAATTGTTTCCCATCTCCAAACTAGGGATAGTACTCCTGGCCTCACAGGGTTCTTGGGCGGATATAAGCCATAAATAACTACTAGGGTCTCCTATGCTACAGGAACAAGGACCATGTAATGATGTACAGGCAACCCCCGCTTAGTCCTCTTAATTAGTTCCTGAAAAAACGAGCATTAAGCGAAACGAGCATTAAGCAAAACCGAAAGTATTTGACAACCCAAGATGGTGACCGCAATTGTTTTTAATGACCCAAGATGGTGTTATAATGAAACTCGTTGAGCGCTAAGTGAAATCAGGTATCAATTTCAAATGAGCGTTAGAGCGAAATAGCACTAAGAATTTTCAAATGTTTTGGGTGATGTGTAGCAGGTTCATTAATTCCTTTTGGCAAAAATTGGGAAGGTTTCAATGAGGAGAAAAAATAAAAAACAGGCTTTAAATACAAATATGCTATGCCTGATGCACTAAATTATTTCCAGCAAAAATTAATAGCTTGAAACTGCCAGGTGCCAAGTTCCTTCTGTGAGATACTGATGACCTGCAGTCCTCATCTGCTTCCCCAGAAGCCCCTCACACCTGTCACTTAGCAGCATTGAGTCCCTGCGGTAGTTTCAATGAGGCCAGGACTGGCTCTGACATCTTCACTTCAGTGTGCTGTACTGAGCGTGAGTCAGCGAATCCTAGAGGCAACACAGTCCCGAGAGCATGACAGGGCTCTGCCTGGATGCAGTGTGTCAGTCCAGCCAGCTAAGTCACATAACCCTTAACGGTGTTGATGATTTAATATACCTTGGAATAATCCGTGCTGAAGTGTAGGCATAGTCTGATAAGTGCCTCTTGAAAATGGTGCCTTGGGGTTACAAGTTTATTATCTCTCACTAAACTTTAATATCATCTCTGCCCAGTCTGCAAATTAAATGATTGGCTAGGTCTTTTTTTTTTTCCTTCCCTCTCAAACTTCCAATGTTGCCAGCTCATCCTAAAGCCTCAGTTCAGTCCAGCGTTTTAACCACAGGACGCAACAAGCAACTTACTTTTGGTATGAAAAACTGACCTGTATTCCTGATTTTTAAGCCTGCTATGTGTTCAACCCAGCCTCTGCAGAAGTCAGAGCAGTCTGAGGGTTGCACTAATTTGTGTCGACTACTAATGGCCTTTGATTCCATTGGTCGCGAAGCCTTGTGAAAAGTTACAGGCCAGATCGGGATGTCCAGAAAAGTACAAAGGCCTTCAGCTTCTCCACAACAAGATGACTGTGAGCATTTATAACAGAGAACCCTTGCCCTGTTGCTGGGAAGTGGAACAGCCCCTTCAAAGGCAGGATTTTTGCAGCACAGACACAAGCAGCCAGCCCTGTGGTTAAGTCAGCTGACAGAGGAGCCAGTTGACCAAAATGGGGCATGGCTTCCAGCCATATAAATCCAATGCCTGAGCCAGAGCATTCAGTTTGGCTCTAGGAACTGTGGAGGGAAGCGCTCCAGGGCAGGAGGGCTGCAGAAGAGCTTCTGCCCAATGCTTGAATTGCCCTGGGAAGTAATGCAAGTAGGATGCTGCTGACTTGCAAGGGAACAGGACTCAGGGTAGGGGGAAACAGGGATACAGCCAAGGAGCTGGGGTTTAGACTGAGACCCAGTTGGGAGTTGTGTTATAGCCAGAGGGCTGATTTGGAGGTAGATTTCTAAACTGGTAGTTTGTGGAAGGAACTGAGGGGTGGCTTGGAGGTCTCAATTGTGCCCATGGGGCGTGTGATTGCCTTGAGCCCTGCCAGGGGTCAGACTCAAGACTGGAGCTAGAAGGTCCAGAGCCCAGAGAAGGGCAGAGTGGGGCAAAGCTTGGGGCCAGAGGGCCCAGAGCCCAAGCAGGGCAGAGATGAAGGAGGGCACCCAACCTCTTACTCCATTCTAAGTAGTGGATCAGAGACAGATCCATTTAAAATCCAAACTGGGGTCAAGAAAGGATTTGTCATCACCCCAGCTCTGGTCTCCTTTTTTTTTTAGTCAGCTTGGTTCTCATTAAGGAGAACCTTGTGGGTTTAACACTGAATACCAAATGGATGGAGGGGGCTTCAATCTGGGATGTTTCAGTCAAAGACTAAAGTACTCAAAACAACCATCCTTGACCTTCAATATGCCAATAACTGCACCACCCTTGCGCACACTGAAGAATACCTCCAAACCGCGCTGAATCTTTTCAGAGAAGCCTCCCAAACTTTGGGCCTCTCTCTCAACATCAAGAAGACTAAAGTGCTCTATTAGCCTGCCCCAAGGCATGGATAGGAACCCACTCTCCAAATTACCATCAAGGGAAAGACTCTGGAGTAAATCAGTACTTCCCTACCTGGGTAGCCACCTCTCTTAGAGAGTGAACATTGATACGGAGATCCAGCATAGGATCCGGTGCACAAGGGCGTCCTTTGGGAAACTGCTCTGATGTGTGTTTAGGCATTAAAATCTCTGGAAAAGAAGCTACAGGGCTACAATGCAGTCATCTTCCCCACTCTCCTCAGATCTGAAATGTGGGTGACCTACAATTGTCATCTCAAGAGCCTGGAGAGGTACCACTAATGATACCTCCATATCAAATAGGAAGATCACCACATAAATGCCAGCATCTTTGCTAAACTAATATTACCAGCATCAATTCGGTGATCCTCAAGCACCAACTTCACTGAACCGGACATAGCGTGTGGATGCTCGACTCATGACTCCCAAAACAAGTGCTCTACTTCCAGCTTGGTAACAGCCTGAGATCTTGTGGTGTCCAGAGGAAATCCTACAAGGAAACACTGAAGGCATACCTCAAGAAAACAGATGCTGACATCGAGAGCTGCGAGGAACTGGCTGCTGGCTGGGGCTGCAACATCAACCAAGTGGCAAGCTGTTTTGAGGTAAAGCATCTTGTTCTCAAAGCAGAGAAGAGAGATCAAAGGAAGGAAAAGGAGAGAAATCCTGGTCTACGATCTATTCTCCCCTGCGGAAAAGTCTGCAACTTCTGTGGATGGGTCTGTGGCTCAAGGATTGGACTCTTAAGTAACTTCAAGACCCATCAATAAGCTGTGGTAGAGATCATCCTTGAATCAAAGGCCTGCCAATGACTAATGGCCACAAAAGGCCAATATACCAGTTGAGTTTCCGACATAATCGGAAATAACAGAATACCATCAAGCGTAGAGCAGAACACAAGGAAAACTTTTTTAAAATGAGAAGCCCTGAAAGCTCCACACTTATTTTACCATTTTCTGAGCTAAATGTAAGCAAAATGATGGTTTATTTAACTTTCAGCCCTAAAAATTCAACCTGGATACTGAAAAATTAAGCAAGGCCTTCTCTTTTTCATGTATCATGATTAACAGTAAAGACAGTGAGGACCAGACTCTACCACTAACAAGCCAAATAGACTATGCAGTCTTATTGTGTTGAAATTTGGGTTACTGCTACACCTGCCTAACACCACTGCATTCATTCGGTAACACTATTGTTGCCAACGGACAGGTGTAAATGAAAGCAGAATTTGGTTGTGGACTTGGAATACAGTTAACAGTGGGTGATTTTACAAAAGGAAATGAATCCCGCTCTCTTTTTGCAGTACTAACTAGAGTATGATCATCTTTTTGTTACTAGATGAGACTGACATGCTTCCAGATACATGCAGAGAACAGAGTTGTTGAGCAAAAAAGTGCTATTATTACACAGTCTTTTTTCTCACTTCCTAGATATATTTAAAAGTGTAATGGCGTTGCATAAGCCCTCTGCCCTGAATAGGACTGAATATGAACGTGGACCACAGAATCTGATTCAGGTCTCTTCAGCTCTAATTAAAAGGACTAAAATTCCCAGAATGCAATAGCACCTATGTCAGTAGGATGCTGATCTGCACCCATCCTCTGTAGCACAGCAGGAAGAGACCTGTATCACCTCTAAATAAGCATGATAAGGTTTTTGGTTTTTATTTTGAAAACCAGGAAAGCAAACAGACAAATAAAATAAAATACTTTTCTGCTGCAGGATTTTGCTTTATGTAGTATATACTTGTAATAAAGAAGGTGACATCTTTACTACCACAGTGATTAATGATGTAGAGCAAACAATGCTTATATCTATCCTGGTTTTCCATTGAGAATTGGACCGAGTAGAGAGGTTTGAACCACTAACTTGTTAATTGTTCACTGCTGTTTCTCTTCTTGTCTACGTCAAACCATTTTCAATTTAAACATGATTTACAACTCCCCCAGGTTTTAGGTAATTCACATTATTTTTTCCCCGTTGACTATATGGCATTTCTAATTTGGACTGGAAAGTTCTAGTTTTTCATCTGCTCACAAGGACGGGGTCATTCCATGGAACGGGAAAGCAGGGAAGAGCAAAATATGCGTTCTTTAAGGGAAAAATAATTTTAACTCCCCCCCCCCCCGCTCCAAAAATAGTCTTCCTGTTTCAGAGGTAATTAAAGCAGATTTCCCTGTATCTTCGTTTCCTTTTATTAATCATCCCCTAAGTAATAAGTGAGATTATTGCTTATTTATCCAAATCATAGTCTTTTTTTTTTCCTATTTCCTACTAGCATTTGTTGCAATTGGATAGTTTTAATTTTTCCCTCAATTTGCTCGTGTTTCATCAGTCTTAGGTGCTCGTACGCTTTCAATAATTAGGTTGTTCATTATTTTGCTTTCCTTTTCTTCCTTGAAATTTAAGTGGCAGTAGCTCAACAACTCTATTTTTGCAGACTAATAACTACTGCCTGTCCTTCACCTGTCATTTTGATTGTTTTCACAGCCGTTCCTTCCACTAGGTAATAGCAAGGAGGCAGTGAGGGGAGATTAAGGTTCTTCTTTCTAGCTATAATATGCCTTTTTCTCTTCCAGTTTATTTTTTTTCTGAAACTGCTCTTATGCTAAGGCCTTGTTCATTCAATCAAGCCTTGACACATGCATTTATTTAAGAAGTCCTTATTCATGTTGTCAAAACAGTGCTTTAGGATTAATGGTACTGCGCGCACCGTAACAATGATGTTAATTGTGTAAATCTTTAAAACAGGCATTTATGGCAGAAATTAGTATAATTTCTGCCATAAATGAAATTTACACTACAGTTAAGAACAGGGTTGCTAATCAGTATTTTACCTAGATTGAGTGAGTGCAGAAATAGATCCACGATTAATTTCTCTTAAAGACATGCTCAAATTGAATTTGGCTCCATCTAAACTGATGCTATTGATTCTGTAATCTCTCCCCACACACAACTCTGGCATAAGTCAGTGAGTTCCGTGCCTGGCAGGTGAGCAGCATGGAGCCCACTGTCTCACAGCGAGTCTGGAGCCACGGGTTCAAATACAATTAATTTTAAGGGGCACCGGCCACGTCTACGCGAGACGCTGACTGTGCAGTAGCATCGCATGGCACAAAGCGTGACGTGACGCTACTGCACAGTAGTAATGAGCTCAAAGCCGTTCCATGACGTTACTTAGTCACTTAATACTAATTGACTAAGTAATTAGTACTAGTCATTAGTTATTCACAAGTACTAAATGACTGCACAGTAACCACTACGCAGCCAGCGTCTCATGTAGACACGGCCAAGGTGACTGATTTTCTGGAGGGAGCTGTTCCCCCCCCCAAAAAGGGACAAAAGATCTTGGAGTAATTCCCTTGGCTTCTTATGCCTATTGTCATATTTTTGGACCCTTTGCATTATCAAGGTGTTTAATGGGTTTGGACAAAGTAGTCCAATTAGTGGAAGATGTTGCTGAACATGTCCATGCCCTGGAGCGATTTAAACATGTAAAGAGGTGATTAATGGTGCCTTTATCGATGGGGTGAGCTCAGCCACTGAAGGCAGACGTAGGAAAACTGGAGGATTAAGCTTGCTAAATCAAAAAACACGCATGTTCAGAAACTCAAGGCCAGGCCTTCACCCACAGTGTAAGCCAGCACCCTCTATGAGCTTTCTAAGGCAGGGACTGTATTTTTATTAAGTGTTTGGACATTGTGTAGTCCTCCCCTATGACTGCAACTCCTCACTCCTACATCAGCATGTACAAGGCACAATCCTCTGAAAGGGCTTGCACTAGCTCACATCTGGTCCTGCGGTAAATCTGTCAGCATCAGAAAGGCAAATTTCCATTTCAGCTAGCACCACAACTCACTCTGGAGCATTTATCAAAACCCCGAATCACAAAGAGCTTGAGGCACAACCACATACGTCCTGGATAACATTAACACTGACATTCCAAACAACTGTAATCCTTCTCGCTCTTATTTATATCCTTATTTATATCTAAGACCCAAAGATCCTGCCATTGATAGTGCCTTACCATTAAAACCTAATAGGGAGGAATATGTAGAAGGTTATTCCATTAGGATCTTTTCTCTTCTCAAAGTAGACCAGGGGTCCGGTCCCTATTGATTGCTTAACTACTGCTCTGTTATAATCAAGCTGAACTGTCAGCTTGTTTCAAGTCAAAAGTTGTGACAACTTGTTAGTCAGCTGTCTTACATAAACTGATGTCTTACATAAGCCGTACGGCATGTGCAGGCCACAGATGACAGACATGCATATGAATGGAATACCTCTAGCCAGTACAAATGACCATTTGGTTTGCTTTTTTGCTTTTCACTTTTCTTTCATTCATTCTCATAGAGGGTTTGCCGACAGCTTCACGACTACTGAAGTTTATGTCTGTCAAATCATTTCTGCAATGTTGTGCTCACATTAGGATTGTGCATTCTTCACCAACCCGCTATTCAGTGGTATGTAAGTAGGACAAGATCCACTTTCTTTTCTGTAAAATTTCATACTTTACTGAATATGCATATTTCATGTGCGAGCAGCTCTGAACATCTCTAACTACAGGCGGAGGACAAGCAGCCTTAACGGCTGACAGAAAAGCCTTGTTTATACCAGCAGTGCATTACAGTCCAGGTTTTGTCACTGTAATGTGGAATAAGCAAGATCCCTGTAAAAAATAAAAATAGCCTGCAACTTCTTAAAACTGCTCTTTCTGATGCACCATGTCACCTGCGCACGTGGCAAGTAAAAAGTCAGCTCACTATATATCATGTATAACACACAAACACTGAATTAAAAGAACCTTGCTAGAGTTGCCAAGCCAGGCCGTCGCAAGGCAGAAAGACAGGATGCAACTTGCCTTTGCAAATTCGGCTGCCTTCTGCATATGCATGATACTTCCATGAGCTCAGTCTCACCTCGAATACTCCTGATCTTCCTCCCTCGTGAGCCTAGTTTCCCTCCTACCTAGCGGTAATCACACACAGCCTCCCTCTCCAATCCATTGTTTCAAGACTCCTTCCTTGCCCCACCAAATCAAAGTCCTTCTGCCTCTCTCTCCTCTCCCTACCCAGCCTACCAGTCCCTCCCATAGGCCACTGGAGGGTAGTGCTAGTACCATGTAGCTCTGTCACCTCCATTTGGTTGGAATACAATTATCTTAGATGGATGACTTCCCTCCAGTGCACAAATGGTGGAGAGGTGGGCTGGCGAGACAGCTCAGGAAGATCTCATGTGCTATTCCTGGTGCTATAGCAGGCTATCTACATTACTTCAGAGAAGTAGGGAACAGCCTTCTGGGATCTGGGATTATATTGGTCAGTGACCATGCTGGCTAGTTTTGCCTGTATTTTCATACTTTTTATCCATCACAACTGTTTGGCTTTGGTCGATCCTTCCAGGCAGTCACAGATTACTTGACGGTAAAAATGTCCATCACTAAATGGAATAATGAAAACAAAACACCCCCGTCCCCCACCCTGTATTACTTCTACAAAACACAAATCACAGCGCTGTATTTACCTTGTACCATACCACATCTGGCTCCTGATTGGATATTTTATAATCATCAATATCAGGGCAGGAGATTATCTTTCTTTTAGTGACTTCTGATTTTTCTAAATATCGGATCTGGCTGTTGTAGCAAAGCCCCGATTCATTATCAGCGACAGTCAAGGACATGGACACCTTCATGCAGTACGTAGAGTTTCTGCAAGGATAGGAAAGAGGCTTTTTTACATTTTAACTTATCTTGTGCCATCTCTCTTTCAAAAGCATAGGCTTCTCCATTAAGAACTCCCATACAGCATTTGAAAAAGTTGATGTAAAGTTTAGGCAGCTCAGTGGTTAAGAAAATGTTTTATAAAAGACCCATCGTTGTTAATGAAATAGAAGCACCACAAAGAACTTCCATTGACAAATCCAATTGATCCTTTATTACCCAAAGGGAGGCCCGTGTTTCATTTTCAGATGTGGTCTCACCATTCACAGCAGGATCTGGTTTGCTATCAGCTAGAGGAGAAGGAAGAAAGAAAATTGCATTTCTTTGCTCAGGCGAATGGAAGAAGTCTCTCCCAGGAGAACTCCTTGGACTGAAAGGAGCGTACCCATACACTTTTCAGACTGTATTAATGCCTCAGGCTTGGAGTGGACCTATTTATATTATCATCTGCAATCACCTCTCCACTGGGGGCCTGGGAGAAGCTCAAGTGTAGGGGAAAGTGGCTGTGGAGAAGGCATAACCAGGCAAATATGGGATGCATTGATGTAGCTTGCTCCCTAGATCCCATACACCATCTGTTCTCTTCTCCAACCCGAGGCACAGTGGCCAATGCTGAAGAAAAGGGGTGCAATATAAACTCCCCAAGCCTGTGGGGCAGGCACCATGCAGAGAAACAATCCCTCCCTCTGCAAAGAGTCACTAAGTTAAATTGTGTTGCTGTGTAATGGAAGAGGCCAGATGGCTTGTCGTAGAGACACCTGGCGTTAAAACTTTGCAACCCCTTGAGACATTTAAGACCACATTTTTTCAAATCATCAGCAAAGCCCTAGATGGGGTTAAATCTCAGGAGGTGCAACTGGCTTAAGTCCAAAGTTTCTTGCTTTTCTTGATGTCAGTCTGGAGTGAATGTTAATAATGCGGCGACATGGCTACTGATCGGGGAAATGGGGTTATGATGAAAACGCTTGCAGGCTCACAATTTTAACAGAGTTAGCAGACATCACAATAACAACTCGGGCTGATATTTATCATGGTGTTACTGTCAAGCATTTATAGTTTGTGCAGGATTGTTGCAGCCCAAACTGTCAGATTCTGGTTTTCATTAGGCGTGATGGGAAACACAGTCCTTTAAGAGCAGACTACCGAGTAAGACAGACATTCTAATGAGGGCTCTATTTCCCATCATGCCGCATTTTGTCACTTTAATTGAATTTGTTGGAGCCAAAGAGGTCAGGCGTTAAAATGACACAGGAGGCAATAAACTATCAAAGGGAGCCCTGGAAAGTTCCTGCATAAGATAATATGGTTTAGTTAGTGCCTCGCTCTGTAACGACTGTGTTTCGAGTTGGTCCGGCTGCTGTACAACAGAGAGCAGCACCGCAGACACGTTGTGTCCCGTGCATCAGTCAAGCAGTCGAAACTTTGCCGTGAACAGAGAGAGCGGATTTTTAAATCAGATTCGCAATGACTGTTTTAATTGAAAGGAAAAACACACAGACACACAAACAGGCGTTTGCCCCGTTGCAAATATTTGGTTAAGCATCTTCTCAGAAATGAAATAGCCGGTCATTAGAAATACACTTCAGAGCATGATGCTACCAGAGACGTTTCATCACGACTACAAGTTTCATGTTAAAAGGTTGCTGATAAAACAGCACAAAGAGATTCTGGCCACACAGAGCTATGTCTCGTGAGATGTCTGTAGAAGAAGGGATATGGCAAGAATAAGACCTTTCCTCATCCCCTGAACCTTACCCACAAAGCCCAACATGTTTCGCACCATATACGCCCTATAAGCAGATGACAGTTTTAAACCATTCATAGGATCACAGAAATTAAGGGCTGGAAGGGACCTCATCGAGTCCAAAATGTCTGTGCCCTTTTGTATTTCAATTCGGGGGCCATTGTTCTCCTACGCCGAAATGTGTGTTTGGCAGTATTTAATCAGAAACGTAACTGAATAAAAAAAATCCTCCCAAAACGATAAATAAATCATTCTGGGAGGATTTATAAAAGTGCCTATGGAACTAAGCATACGAGTCCATTTCTTCCTCCAGCATTTAGGCATTTTATCAAATCGCACAGGTTGCGCTTTTTGATATAAGAAAACAAACTTCCGTTTTGCAGAAGTTTTTAATGGTTTGGAACAGACCGCTGAAAACTCTCAAAATAATGATGCACCTGCTTTATGACACTGTAGATAAATCTACAGCATAATGCAATTGGTAATTATTAACTTACCTGGACGATTATGCACATTACTGATTACAAGACAGGTCACACACCCCAATATTAATGATCAAGGCTGGTAAGAATAATGACTTCAGGTTGTTTTTCATTATTAGGTGTAATTTAATAGTGCCATACTATCTGCTAACAATCTTGCATTATTTAGATCATATTTTGAACAGTGCCTGAGGCAAGTACTATTTAAAATGTTTGCTGGAACCAAGACCTAAAAATGAAATATTCTTTTCATTAGTTACAATTAGAGTTGAGTAGAGTTGAGAAAACTGACTGACTGGTGAGCAATGTCACTTTTTTTGTTGCACTTTGTTTTACATTTCACTGTGATGCTAGTAAGTCTATTCAGGCTCATGATCAATAAAGCTGCTGGTAAGCCAACAGCAGCAGGCTTGAGAGCTTGCTGGGTGGTGGTTCATCTGAGCTATACCTCTGGCTATTTGTGAAATGGATAACTTTTCCAATTGCATGACATTTAGTGAATGAAGCCGCAGCCCTGCATTTTGCTGAGTCAGTTCAAGGAAAAGGCATCCAGTTACCTTCCAATCTTGCAGAGAGCGAAGAGGTGAGTTAACAGCCATCGTTTTTTACCCTCACCTTTCTGGAGGCAGAAAATGGAGAGGATGAATTGATTGAAGACTCTGACCATTGCTTGTGTTGCAGTTATTATGTTTACTTTGGTTTCAAGCTGCCATGTCGGTGGGGCTTTCATCAACGCATTCTCAGAATCGGGCCTGGGGCCGTGGTTCGAACGCCACACTCAGTTTTTCCCTTGTGGGTTCCACTGGTCAAGTTTCTATACAATGTGGCGATATGACACTTGACTTCTTACACAGATGTAGTCTTGGGGTTTTACCCAGATAGCCAAGAAGACTTCCCTCTGGATTTGACATATGTCCAACCTTGTCTAACCTGGATGTTTCAGATACATCAGCTACCTGCTGGGGGGGAGGGAGGGTGTCTAACCACACATCCTATCAATTCCATCGTGTTATTTTACATGCTTATTTTGCTGGCTTCTTTTCTAGTTTTCTTGACACTGCTGCTGGGTGTCTCCTTCCACCTGGGTGGCTTTTAGGAGTCTGATAAAAGAGCCTTTGACACCTGGATTCTGTGTTATACACTGGTTATAGCTGGTGCTTACAAGCCTGTGTGGCTTAATGGTGTTTTTGGAATCAGGGATTAGAAAGGATCCATCCACAACCATGTTTTGTACTTAAAAGTTATGCAAGTGCCCAAAAGAGCTATGACCAAGGTCACTGATACCAAGAGGACCCCATCAGATGATGTTCTTGGGCAGCATGAGCTTCATTAAAAGGTCCTCATTTAGCTGCTGTGCCTGGATGGAGAGATACTGAGTATAAAATCCACCCCGTCCTTTTGGTAAGAAGGATCCTGGACTCTACATTGACTGTTCTCCATTGGCTGGTTTGAAATAAGGGTCTTCTCTTTTCCTATAAAGTACCTGCAAAGTGATCAGGATTGGTCCCATCTTTATTACCTTCCTTTTCCTTCTTTAAAAAAAAAGAAGTCTTTATTATTAGTTTGCACTATAATAAAGGAGCCATCCCTTTGTTTTCATTTATTTTTATACATACATAAAATATATATACAGTGCCCAATCACTGTGGAGTCAGGTATATATAAACAGAATTAGTAGGTACAATTGTATACAAAATGCAGAGAAAAGTGAAAAAAAGGACAGTTGTTTCATTGCTGTGATGGCAGGTGATTAGTTAAACTGACAAAAGAAAAACACTTTCACTGTGACGGGAAAGTTTTTGGATGGAGGTTTGTAGCGATGCCCTTAAAAATGACGAGAGATTACTTTAGAAGGGAGTTTTGCAGGTCAGCAGAGATACTGATTGGTGAAGTACAGCTCTGCTGAACTTACCTCTTAAAGGATTACTCAGCACTCAATAGGCAAATGAAGACTCAGCAGTGAGTTACCAGGTAGGACAGATCCAAGAGCTTGAAAGCAGATCTTCTACCCAAACGGTCATTCCTTAAAGGCGTCAAGTTGCTCATTCTCCCATTGTGCTGACCTCCAAAGGTTACGGTCTCTATAAGAGAGAGTGCTAGTAGCCAGGGAAGACAGGAGAAAAGGAAAAGCCTGAATCGTAGATGAAGATCTGAAACTCTCATTAACGCATTGGTTGAAGGAACAGCAATACCCAGTCTCACAGCTGGGATTCAGAACGTATCTGCTGTCTGGCCTGAAGGTGGGAAGAGCTCAATAAAGTTTTGCTTTGCAGAGTTCATGAAACTATTTTGATTGTCACATCATCTGTAATCCCTGACCCCTCCACATTTTGCTTTAAATCATCAGTCCAAATGCACTCAGAGTCAAAAAAATTAAACAGCACAGGCAAAAAACAAAACAACCCCCCCCAACAGGCAGAGTTTAACTGCTCTTGCTGTGAAGCCACCGTACAATTTTATGGATCTTGCTCAATTTCCAAAGCAAAACTTTGGAGGAGAGAAAAAAGGAAAAAAAGAAAGGAAGTTCTGAAGTGAAGTGACAGCCCTTAAGATAATTTTTCTCTTGCTTCGGATCCAACATAACTTATCAGCCATAAGGCTGAATAAAATGCGATGATGGATTCACTGCTTTGACACATTTTTTTTCTTGGCCTATTTGTTGTCCTATCAGAACCAGCAGCACTGGTTTCATGGGACATAGCAAGACGGGTGGATCTGGGGAGGGGTGGATGGGGGGTGAGGGGGGTGGGCAGTGATGAGGTTGCACCCCCTTTCCACAATGAAGGGCACATGCCAGTGGCTCCATTTCCCGGCAGCCCCGATGCCCGGGTCCCCTGCTGCTTGTGGTGTGGCAGGTGTTCCAGGCTGCGGTGGGATGCCTGGGAGCACCAAATGGGGAGCAGATAAAGCAATGAAAGGGGGGCCCGCCAGCTGCCACTGCTGTCCCCAGCTGACCCAGGGGTACAAGAAGCCCCAGGACTGCTCTTGCCCTGCTCCGGGGAGCTTCAGGGAGAGGCTGCACAGGATGGCAGGGCTCTGCTCCCCACTGCTCTCCCCCACACCACTGCACTTTTCCCTCTGGCCCAAGACTCCAGCTGTAGGGTGGAGCTGCGTAGAGGGACCGGCAGAGTTGGGGACGGTGATATTAGTGAGCGATGCCCCCATTCCAGTGTTTGCTCCTGGACTGGCATATGTGAAGCCAACGTCCTCTTGATGGACTGCAATGTGATCTCTGCTCATTTTAATTACTGGATCCTATAATTCATTGGCTAACTGCAATACCAAGTGCAGGAAAGTGTAACCCAAATCCTCCCTCCCTAAACCCCAACTTGAGATCTTAGCTGCTACCGATTTTAAAAAATATACATATACATATGTCAAACAACTGGGACCTATATAAAGACAAGCGCACTAGATCTGCTAGTAAGTCTTCTAATGGATTGTTTCCCTTGCCGGGTGCTGCCCAAGGCAGGGTCCTACTTGCCAGTGTCACTCCCTCGCCATCACTCTCCCACCAGCAGTGGTTCCAAATGCAACTCCATTATCACATGGCCACTTCGGGCTGTTCCAGCCAGCTCTATGTGGTAAGGATTCACTGATCTGTGTACAAAAAAATGGATCATTTCCTATCATGGCTTAACACAGTTACTGCACTTTTTATTTCTTTGAGACTATAAATGTGTTTAATGTCTGATAGCATTTACAGAATGGAAGTTTTTACCCAGTTGTTGCACTGTTCTTCCAAGAGCAAGACTGCTGCATGCTTTGCCTCATTTGCCTCATCTGGAAGAGGCCACACTCTCACTGCCAACAGTGACCATTGTGAGATGCTGCAAACCAGACACAAAAGCTATTTGTTCTCCCCAGGTGTGACTTCCTTTGACCAGTTTCCACATCTGCTGCATATTCTTCTGTTTCCTGATTTATCAACTTAATAGTCAATACCTGCAAGGAAAAAAAATTAGCAGGCATATGACTTAACCTTGGCTGTCTACTGAACCACCACCCACGGGTGTAGATTCCTTCAGGTCCTTGACGTAGGTTACCTTGGCTTGATGCAGCTCCAACCGTTTCTGCAGTATGTGTTTTTCCCTCCAATCCTAACTCCTCTAAAGGGCAAGAAAAAAGCTGGATGCTGTTTGGCTCATCATAATCATCCTCTACGGTCAGAGCAGGTGAGTCTCACTAATAAAAAGACGAAAAAATCCATTTAGAAATGTTATCATAGGAAATAAGAAGCAGTAGGTTATAACAGCTAATGCATAGTACCTTGTACATTTTCTGAGATTTTTCTGTGGTCCTCAAAGGGCAAGCTGTGGTCTCCAGATGAGCATGCCAGGTAAATCTCCCGTCCACCAGGCAGAAGCAGCATTTATGGTATGCTTATCCCAGCACTCTTTAGGTTCCTCTATTCCCCTATACGGTTCCTCATCAGCTTTCTCCATGATATAGTATGGAGCAGTAGATTCCTAGTCACCAGATTCAGAAGCTGAAATGTAGTTTTATCTTGAATAAAGCATAAAAGCTAGCATGGGAGCCCATGCCTGAACATAAGTATGTCAAGGGTGAACACCAAGATCTAGGGGAGCAATTCTTCAGAAAGGCATCCCCAGGGAGGACGAGGACCGATGCCACAAGCTAACTGAGGAAAGATTTAGGTTGGACATTAGGAAAAACTTCTTTTTCGTCGGGGTATCTAGAATCTGGAACACACTCCCATCAGAGGTGGTGCAGTCGCCATCCTTGGAGGTATTCAAGAGGAGGCTGGACAAGCACCTTGTTGAACTTGTTTGAGCCCAATAGCCCACCCTCCCACCACCAATGGCAAGAGACTGGACTTGATGATTTTACAGGTCCCTTCTGGTCCTTCAATTCTATTATCCGTAACTAAGAGATGTACTATTGGCTTATTAGCAGTCAGAAGAAAATGGTCACATCAGACTGACATAACAGATAGACTTGGATTACCATTGGCCCACCTAACCCAGAGAGAGCTCTACAGATCAACCGTAAGGCATATTGTTTCTCATTGGCAATATCCGAAAGAGCAATATGTTTCCCCTACTGTGCCTTAATTCGGAGTTTCTGAGTCTCCGAAAATACTGGGAAAGAGCAGGGAGGTGTGTGAGTCTACTATTTTGATTTGGGTCATCTCTTACAGATTATTTTAGTTCTTTCTTAAGTATCCGCATGCGTTAGTATCCAAGCTAGGTTTTAGCCGAATCTCCCTTAGGAATAAAATGGTGCATACTGGGAGATGCTGCACTTTTTCTTGGGTAGTCACTGACATGGACTTCCTCTAGATTGCCTGCAACAGCAAGGGAAGCAGCTTGCTGTTTGGTGACCCAAGGGGTCCTTTCTGGTTCTCTATGCCCAAGACCATAGTGACAGGCTTCCCCGAGTCTCTCGCAACAGCAGTTGACTGGCTATCCTCAAGTCATCCCACTGCAGGGAGTTGGAAGAGTTATTTTTCCCCTTTGCTGTCTTCAGAAAAACTGACTGGCTCTACTAATCTACGCAAGTCAACAGTAGACATCCACCTGGTAGAAAAGGTATTTTAAAAAAGATAAATCAAATCAGGACTTCCAAGGGCCAAACAGAAGGAAAAAACACATTGTACTTGATTTAAATAATGTAGGGCTGATGGCAACTTATGATTCTCTCTGAAAACAGTGAGTCTTTAATAACTTGAGGTTATTACAAACAATCTAATAAGAGGTAAGATGATAAAGAATTCAGCAAATAACAGAAAATAATAACAAAATCAAAACTGCCATATCAGATCATACCTAAGGTCCATTGAGGTTGATATTTGTTTTTGGAAAAAGAAGATGTCCTATAATTGACAACATGTGCTCTCGGGGAAAATTTCCTCCTTACTCCTAAGAGTTAGAAAGTAGCTTATGCCTCAGAGTTTGAGAGTTTATGTACCTTGCACAACAATTTCCATTTATTTTTTTTTTAATATTTACTATTAGAACCCTGGATATTCTTGTTAAATTATGTTCTGTACTTTAAATCCACATTTTATAAGTGGCATGAATCTAAGGCCCACAGGCAACTGCTCCCAGGAGAGCCTTAAGAAATCCCCTCCAAAAATGTTGTAAATGTAATGCATTCTCTGCCAGAAATCCCAGCTTTTTCTTCTTTTATCCCCTCCCCCCTCACCCCCGGGGTGAATTATTGTATCTTTTCCTCTCCATGTCTTAATTAGACATATAAGGAGGAAAAAGCAGGTCAGGACAGGATACCCAGAAGTTCTCTCCGGCACTGCTGAGTGACCGACTCTGCTATAGGGCTCCTCATGTATATCATTTACATTAGTGCTTGCAACGAGAGAAAGAAAAAGGCCCTCAATTTGTCCACAGACAATTGAATAAAATAAAAGAGCAGATCATTTATTATCTGATAAGGTTAAAAAAGAAAGTCCGCATGCAGAAATCGTGATGCGAATCTAATTATGTTAATTTGCAAAGAGGACAGAGCGAACAAAGTGGTGCAGATGTTTATGACTTTCGGAAAGTGTTTTTGCCTGTAAAGACGACACATCATTCTCAGAGTTCATTTCACAGGTAACAGATTATCTCCCTTCAGGCGCAGGAAACTATGTTTTTGGCCTTGCTGGTTCCCCTCGGGGAATGGTCATCAACTTTAGGTCTCTTTTTAATAGGGTTCTTTCCTTTTAATCAGTACAACACCAAGTACAACGTAATTTACTGTGATGCTTCTGCTTCCTTGGCTGGTTTCAACTTGTAGGTAAGGATGCTTCCCGCTTAGCCCCACAGCACAGGAGAAAGCATGGGAAAGGGAAGGCCCCTGACTTGTGGAAGTGCAGGGGGACGGAGAGAAGTAGCGGCTTTGCACACTCCTTGCACCTTCTCCCCAAGGAAGCCTCTAAGTTGGCAGTCAACAGCGAGGGCGTTGTATAGCAAAGAAGACTGAGCCAAGAAGTAACCACTTCACTCGGTATCTACTCCCTGCATCCAACCAAGTGTGAAAACCACTCTGGAAGGTACTTTGGGGGAAAAAAAGCAACAGTGAGCAGAAATGGTAATAATGATGCACTGCAGCATACCGAGCTATTGCGCAGCAGTCCTTTGGGAAGGGATGATAATGTCAGTCAATCAGCATTAAGGGTACCTAGAGCTGGGATTTTACTACTAGAAAAACAAAAGATGCACATCTGATGTCCTTCTCCTCTGAGCAGATCCATATCCTTATGCATGTGCCTGATATTGTGAAGTCTTTGGATGCTTTCCAGCTTCAGGGCAACACGTATCTCTTCCCCGCATGGAGCCCCAGCTGCTCCAAATGTTTCCAATGGTTGTTCCTTATCAAGAGGAAAAATTTAATTTCTGACAAATAAAGGGCGGGGGGAGGGGGGGGCAGACTCCCCCTCCAAGCCCAGAGGGAAGAAGGGTGGGTGAGCACAGGTCAGAGCCCCCTACATGCCACCAGGGAGCAAGAGTGACAACTTTTCTGGAAGGGCGGGCATCTCAGCACATGCTAATCCAGGGCTGTTTCAAAACCGGCAGGTACAAGAGACTGTCACAACACGAAGCTCTTACAACAGAAGCAAAATACATCTACTCTACGAGCAACTTGAGGAGTAAAGAGTCCCTGAAAGTGGGAGGGTTGGTTAAAACGGGGGTTTTCTTGACTAAACTGTCTTCTAAAACTGCTGAGATGAAGATTTTTTTTTTTTTTTTCCCGGAGAAGGATGTTTTCACAGGACTCCTGTATACTCCCATCCACACGGGCACAGCACGTTGCTCAACCTGGTTTGGACATGGCGCCTGGTCAGGTTGAGGGGGCAAACCCTATTGCAGATGAAACACCTGGCACACACTGACCAGATTTTCTCCTCATTTATCCATTTGTTTGGGGTTTTCAGCCTGAAAAGGGACTTCATTGGCTTTGTCCGATGGCAAAGCAGTGTGCAAGCTGACAACCAAACTTTTTACATACTTGTAACTTTAAAAATATCCCACTGATTTAGATCAGTTCTGGTTTCCCCGTTTTGTTTCAGCGTTGTAGGCCTGGGACTTTGCCTGGAAAGTTTTAATCCAGAGTGCTGATTTGTAAGTCCCTGAAAAATAAAGCTCTGTAATCGAAGTGTTGACAACCTTAACTAAAGAAGCAACAGCCGGCAGCAGAAGATTAATGGTACCTCTGGGCTCGGAAGGCATCTCCCAAATGTGGCATTTCCATATTACGCTACAGTGGCACGACAAGTGTCACAATATTGAGCTGGGTCTGTCATGATACGAGCATCGTGCTGTCCGTCACAGCGCCTTTCAGGCTGCATCATATCCTATTACTGTGGTGTACGCAGATCTGGCAAAATGATAATGCATGGGATGAACTGCATTACTTTAAGCAGCGTCACTGAAGTCAATCAGATGGCCTGCACATAAAGTCAAGCACAGGTGTGTTGGCAGGGTCAGGACCTTCCCATTCTCATGATTGCAGAAAAGTACTGCCTCTTCAGTTAGCAGTGCAGTGACAAGCTGCTGACTACATGTACTATGAGAAAAGGAAAATAAGCTCAACACAGCAATAAATTGTATGTCTTCCACTTAGGCGCATGCATATTTAAACATATTTATATATAGTACTGCCTAACTGGACAATGAAGAAGAATCAAAATATAGAAAGGGGATGCTGGATTTATTTAGCCTTTTAGTTTGAAAAGGCTGTTTTTAACAGTGGAAATCTTCATTTCAGTTCCCCATTTACTTTCAAATTATGGATCCATTTGCGTTATACTTTCTGAACATTAAAGTCCTGATCATGGCAATGTTTAGGTTGCTTGCTGGTATAACAACCAGAAAATCAGCTTATCCCACCACAGTCTTTAAGAGTCCTTTCTATTATGCCCCCAACTGATTAACATCCACCGGGCCCCAATTGTGCCGCAGACTCCCAAACACCGTAGTGGAACATGGAGCTCTCTATACAGAGTCTTGATTAGATCCGAAACGTGCAGTAGACTCCCAGACCCATTATAAAGCATGGAGCTCCGTGTATATAGGCCCTCAATTAGATCCCCGAACTATTCACTCAAGTGCTGAATAGTTTTGGCTGGAACTAATTTGGGGGAAGGGAGACATTAGCAAAAGTGCTACTGATGCTGCTGCCTCTTACCCAATGGCTAGCTGTAAGGACAAATCCAGGGAGTGAGAGACCTGTATTTAATTCCCATCTCCTGCCTCAATGGAGTCAAGCCTGCGTCTATACCTCCCAGGAGACTGCCCTAAGCCTCCACAGGCATGAGGTTGTTCTGTGAAAGGCTACGCTTAATCTTGCATGTTGACACTGTTCCACTTGTTATAACTAATTAAACAGCCACTGAAGCAAAGAGCACGACCCATGTCTACATTCACTCCTGGATATCAAGGAGATCTAAGAATCAAGCTGGAGAGTCGCTTGCTTTCTCTCCATCTCAACTACTATTCACATGGTCTATGAAACAGGGATTAGTTCCAACAGGAAGGGTTGAGAAAGAAGCCCTTAGTGTTGTGGCCACCAAGATGGTGCAGGGACATCTGAGTTCAAATCCCAACAGACATGAAGCACAGGGAGTCTTGGAGGACTGGGGCTTGATTACAACTGGGCAAGTCGAGGAGGGCCTTTCACTTGTATTTGCCATATCCCGTGTGACTGCTCTAGCTAGTAGGTGCCTATTAAGTAGTAGACCACTCCCCATCAGCCCCTCTTTTATCAGTCTACCCTACTTTGTTTTGGATTTAATAACATTTAGCTTTTATCACTGTTATGGGGTTAGAGGGGGAAGCCACAAACAAATTTAAACTTGGTTCACTTCAACCAAGGAAGTGATGACCTTTTAATTCAGGTGTTAAATTGAGAAATCACTTATTCACACACACAGGCCTAACCTTTATGTTATAAGATGCTGGGCATATTCAGCTCTATACATGCACCGTGTTGAGCCATCTTTCCTATCCTACATACAGTAAGCTTACAAAAGAAAATACTTGTAATTGAATTTATAAATGTTTTTATGAAATCATTTCTAGAATTACTGTAATCAGCCGTGACATTCCAACCCTTGCAATAATGCAGGTAATCCTGGTGAATGACTGTGAAATGCAAACATTTGCTTACAAAAAAAACCCTTTTTTAAAAGATTTTGGATTAACAGATCTGAAATAACACATTTATTTAATGGTGTGGATAGTCCACCACAAAAAGAGTGCTTATATTTCAGAACATTACATCTAACCGAATTTCACTGAAATGAAAAAAAATTACTATTACAATTTCCTCAGCTATTTTAAACCACCTATAATTTTATAAACAATAAAAGCAAGGATAAGTTACCAAATTTTTGGAGGAAATGATAAACTCATTCAAGCAAGAAATGTGGTCTTTTGTGTGTAATTACTATACATAACACCGTGAAACAACACTCCCACAGAAATCTGAAAATAGGGAAGAAAGATCTCTAATTATATAAAACAAAGTTTTAGCCTAAACAGCAAAATTGTAGAACTGACACAAGACATTATTGCTGTGTAATACTTTGCAAAAAGCTTGTCCTACAGCCTTTATCTGGAGAACATATTTATTATTTAAGATATTGCCCGTTTGTTACCAAAACTACTTTGTCATGTAAATGAGCAAACTGTTTTCAAACATCTGAAATCCAAGCATGTTTCAGAACTGGATCTGAAGATCATATCTTCATTGAGCCTAGATGTTTGTGAATATTTCTATACGTAAGTTGGCTTTGCTACCACAACAAAGCTTGAAAATGTATGCTTGGGTAAAAATATGTAATCCGTCTTTCCAAAACTTTTCACAAACAAAGCACATACTATCCAACTGACAAAAATGGCTGTTCTGGAATTTATGTTACATTAAGGACAGTCGTGACATTAACAATTCTGCATTTGCTAAGAAGTATCAGTGATACCATAGTTCACACTATCCCTCCAATAGTACATGACTTTATGGCTGTGTGTAGACGAAAGGAGGGCCCTGCATATGTGACATTTTAAAATGGGCTAAATGCTTTTGCATTGCTTTAATGTGTTGGTGTTTGCACACCTCGGTGGCACATTGTGTATTAATTCCAGACGCTGTAGGAAATTCAGTGGTGTAATGCGACTTAAATGACTTGGGGTGCAGCAAACTAAAACTCCTTCAAGGAGTTTTAGTTTGCTGCCCCTAGAGTCATGGAGCAAAGCACCGGGCTCCATGCAGCTCCGTGGCTCTGGAGGAAGCCCTGCAGGCAGCCTGGCAGCAGCCTGGGAAGGGGGAGGCTCTGCTCAAAAAAAGCATTGAGCCTGATTTTTTCCAACCCCCCGCCCTGAGCCTGCCTGAGCTGTGTGGGAGCCCGGTGCTTCCCACCGCAGCTGCTGTGCCCCCGGGACCACCGGAGCTGGGTGCCTGTGGGCAGGTGCCGCCTGGGGGGGGGGGGTGGCTGCTGCCACAGAGAGAAGCACCAGCCGCCCCCCAGGGACTGCTCTGCCCACCGACAGCTCGCCCTCCCCTCCCCATTGGAGAGGCAGGTAAGTCAGCAGGGTGTGTGCACAACACAGGGGTTTAATCAACCCTAAACTGAAGCAGTATTTTTTTAAAACCCACTGCTTCAATTTAGGGCCCCCGTTTCATCTACACAGCCCAGTTTGCAGCTGATCAGTTTGCACGTTTTAAATGGCAATTATATAGAATCGTTCCTGAAAAGTATTTATTGTAAAAGACTTAAAGGTGCTGCTACCTTGTAGAATCGAACTTACCTTTGTAAGTACAACACAGTTTTCTCTTCAGTGAATATACTTTAACCTTCTTTGTGTCCTTTAGAAGACAAGCCTTTCAGTGTATTCTCTTACCTATTGGCTCTGCTGAAGCAGGTGCAGGGGTGTCCTTGTAGGTACAAGGCTATGTTCCCTTGGCACTAACAACAACGGAGCCTCAGCCTCAGCAGACGTGTTTGGATGTCACTATGAAATCCACATTGATTACTGCTACTACCATAGAGTTGGGTGGTTCTGACTTGCAGGAGGGGTTCCAGTTTCTAGGCTCTGCCCATTGCTGTTATTCTGCCACAAGTGTAAGTACTCGAATATCGTGCAAGAGTATCCACAATGCTAATGCACTGCCAATAGAAAAAGAATTGCTCCTTGGTGATTTCACCCATGGACATTCAGCAAAATCCAACACTCGCATGCCTAAGCATCTCAGGTGGACTTACAACTGTACTCAAGTAGAGCACCTAATGTACCCACAAGAAATTCCTGTCTTCCGAAAGAAGTCCGACTTGGCTTTTTGGTGAACGATGGCATTTCATCCTTCTGTAATCAATAAGCTGAACCGAATAGGTGCTGAAGGAAGAGTAATATCACATATTGGAGGTGGGGATACGGCTCAAGGATTACCATTGCAGATATTTCAAAAGAGGACATAATGTTTCTAAATCATCTTTAATGCAAATGTGAATTGATAGACACTGGCTCCTCTTCACTGCAAATGCACTTTTGTTCTTAGCCAGAGTATGGTGTGATTCAGTTGATCTTGCTTCAACATTTAAATCTGAACCCCTTACAATGAGGATTATCCTTCTCCATAACTTTTCATTTTGCCCAGCATTTGGCTACCTCAAGAAAATTAAGCTCATTGGAATGATTACAAATTCTTCAGGAAAAGTCCATTGCCTGAGTTTTGGTTGTAGCTATTTTGAGTCTGGATCCAGCAAACTTTTACTCAATTGCAGAGATTCAGTGGGACTGTTCATGTGAGCAAGGGTTTTGTTGGATCTAGTTCACTGTTTGTGCCTTAGTGCTTTCTTTTTCTTGGGTAGGAAGAGGTTGGATATCTTGAAATTTAATATTATTATACTGCATACAGCTACTGTTTCACCATGCTATTAAACAGTTCCTGGCGTTTGCAATCAGATATGGAGGGTTGGGTTGCAGTTGCCCTCTTCCTTCTTTACGGTGCGGGATGAATCTCAAAATATTTTTTCCATTTAATGCAGAGTCACCTGCTCAGCCTTTAAGAAAGATGAGAAAAGTAGTCTAGGAATGATGTAGTTGTGCAGCTCTCCAAGTGAAGAACTCAATTTAACAGCTCAAGAAGTTACATACATCAGTCTCAGTGATGAACAACTCAAAGAATCCTGTGGGTTGGAAGGAACCTCTGGCATGCATCTTTCCTGTAAGCTTCATGGTAAGACTGATTTCATCCTCTCTGGTTTCAGTTATATTTTATATTAGTGAGATGCTGCGCGTCGCCTCACACTGAAGATTTTACATGTAAAGCAGCTTTGAAACCACACTGGTACCGATGAAGAGGCAGCAATTGCTTGCTGCGTAAAAGAAGCATTTTTTTGTTAGCTAAACAGTACATTAATTTATTAATTAAAATGTATTAAGAATAGGTCTTTTATATAGTGACCTGTATCAGACTGAATGTACTAGATTTGTAGGTTCAGAAATTAGAGCATTCTACTCATTATTTTTTCCTTAAGTTACTCAGATTTGTTCAATGTTATCTTCTTCCAAATATCAATTTTTTAATGAAATGTTAGCTGAGTTGTCCTTTGAGGGGGGAAGTTCAAAGAAAAATGAGATTTTTTTTCCTATGGAAAAATGGATAAATTCCATTTCTTTGAAATCTCCAATCCTTCATCAAGGGATGAGGGAGAATTTTCTTTTTTTATTACATTTGAACAAAAATAGATTCGTCTGTCTTGGAAATGATCTGTATATCATCAGAGATATAGAAACAGTGATACACGCAGAACAGACATGGATGCGTTACTGCCCTGATCACAGACAATTCCATTTGTTTGTGCCCCCTACCACCTGAATGTTAAACCATATCCATTTTTATAAGCAACATACTATTTCAAGCCTGAATTAATTAAAGGAGTATCTATCTATCTAGATAGATAGATATTCCATATGTGTGTGTGTGTTTTTCCAATCTATCTATCTATCTATCTGATAGATAGACTTTGACTTTTAAGAGGCGTTTATTCCAGGGAGGGTCACAAATCGGGGCCAGTAAAGAGTATGTACAGGTTGGCCCGAACACCTGGGCCTCACGGACGTGGTCCTGGGCTCACGGCCTGCAAGGCCTGCCCATACACTCTAGATTAGAAAACCATAGCGAGCCAAAGGACTATTCTTGATAGATAGATAGATAGATAGATAGATAGATAGATAGATAGATAGATAGATAGATAGATAGATAGATAGATAGATAGATAGATAGATAGATAGATAGATAGATAGATAGATAGATAGATAGATAGATAGATAGATAGATAGATAGATAGATAGATCTAGGCACTTAAACATGCAAGTCAACTGCAACTCTGAGTGTGCTTAAAGTTAAGCATGGGCTTAAAGTAATACTGTCTAGGAATGGATTGCTGTATTGAGGTCTTAATAGGCATAGTACCCTTGGACCTAAAAACACATACTTGATGGGCTGTGTAGGAGGGCTCCCACCCCTCAGTGTTAGTATCACTTAGACCAGGATTTGAGCTCTTAGACCATTACAAAAATTTAATTGATACGTGATCAAGCAAGGTCACAAAATCACTCCTTATAATTAATTCTTGTTGTCTGCTGGGATTTGGTCTTGATTTGCCAACGCTTTATTTGATCTGAACAATGATTTTGGTGTATGCCTTCAGAAACGAATAGATGTTAGAAATACATGTTACAAATCCTTGGAAAAAGGTCTTTAAAAGGAAAGAACGGAACATGTTCTGTTACAGCTAATGGAATGGTTAATAATCATTACTTGGAAAATTAAACTGCAAACAAAGCAGCAATCTGAAATGTGTTCAGGAAAAGAAAGATAATGAGTACATATTAACTGGCAAAACCATTTAATTAATATTTTGAGATAGCTTAATTTAAACATTTCCTTAAACAAGGCAAACTACAGAAATTCTTAGGTATATGTTAACGTGATACCCACCTTAAAACGCACGTGTAGAAACCACTGTCTTGCAACTCAACCGAATGAAACCATATTGAATCTTCATCTTTGCTCATCCTAACTTCAGAAAATATAATAGGTTCTTCTAAGTCTCCTTTGTTTTTGTACCACATAAGCCTAAGACCTGTGCTTTGGGCCATGCTATAATTAGTTCTGATATAGCTGTAGAAAAGGGCACATTTCACTCGGACTGGTTCACCTGCCAAAGCCATGTATGTCTTGAGATCCACTGACCAGTCAATGCAACCGTCAACTGAAAGCAAAACAATAATAAAAGAAATATTAGACAAAGATACTTTTCAACAGAGTGAGAGGCAGCCTGTGAAATGAAAATCAATCAGTCAGAAAGAAAAGAGCCTTTACTTTTTAAAACCAGCATGAAAAATGCATGGCAATTGACCATAATTAAAGGTTTTCATAGACGTGTTTTCATTTTGATGTACAAGCAACACATATAAGCTATTAGTCGAGGACATTTTCTCTCTATCATTTCACTGCTTTCTATTTCAACGATGCTAATTCTTTAATAAGTGATCCAAGAATTTTCACCTGAACTACTTGACCCAATAAACCCATTTCGAATTCTGCAATTCTCAACTTGAGGAAAATGTATGTTGGCATCTGATCCTAATTCACCACCTAAACTCCTCTGCTCACCTTTTCTAATCATCTGTTACACAAAAATAAGAATTAGATGTGGCATAATCCACTCCATATAGTTTTATTTTCAAAGCAGCGCTGCAAGGCTTTTTATTTGGCGCTAATTAGGTTGCATGGATACGTATTATACAATAGGAAACAGTTACAATATGTTATGAAGTGCAATCAAGTTTAATAAAAACATGAAGAAGAAGTGAGAGGAGGCCTGTTGATATCATACTGTTGTTGTTTGGTAAAAACTTAACTGGTTTTCTACTCCCTTTAGGTTCAATACTTTAGCTTCAAATCAAAACCAAACATGCATGCAATTTACTATTACATTGCACGACCACTTTCATTATAGTCTTCCTTATTACTGGCAAAAGAGTAAGGCCCCAACCCAGCAATTGGTTGCACATCAGTGGATTGCAATCAACACGAGTCTGCAAGGGCACAGTGAACCAATGCCTAAAATAAGTACATTGGATCAAATCCCTCCCCTATGTAATTCCACTGACTTCAGGATAATTACATAAGGGATGGATATTACCCATGGACCAGATTTCAGACGGTGCAAATCTGAGCAGGCCTATTCACTTTTCTGAAGTTGCACCGATTTACACCACCTGAAGATCTGACACACGTTTATGAAACGAAGGAGCTTTTTCTGCCTTTCTAGTACACATTTTAATACCAAAAATATTAACTTCCTTTATTTGCTCTCTGACACATTCATTTAGAAAGAAATGAACATACAAAGCCATTGCTGAAGTCATCCATTTGCTGAAAGATCAAATCCTAGTCTTTTTAATGGTGTTTATTACCACTTAATTATTTGTCATTTGTTTATTCAAGCCTCTCTCAAGTGCCTTCAAATCTAGGCTTGGTAAATAGAAGACTTTAATTTGCAAATTGTAGTACATCAGAATTAATTATATTGGGGTCACTTAAACTAAGCAAAAGAACAATATTTGAAGCTTGCTCACCAGGATCATTTTCACTGCCGTTTATAATACAAACTTGAAAAAAACACAGAATCAAGTAGTTGTAGACAGGAAAAGAAAGCGGATACTGCATTTTAATAACATAATTCCTCATGGCCATTAAAAAAACAAAAGAAGATCCCACAATATTCTCAGTATAGCTCAACTCCTCCTGAGTAACACAAATAAGCCTACCCTCCCACCTAAACACAAAGGAAAACGTAGCTATTGCCAGTGCCAGCTGACTGCGTGCTTCAAGAAAGCAAAGGAGAGACTTTCACTTGAAGGGACACCTGCATTTATTTCTATTGCTATTATTTTTTTATGTAAGAATACTCTGCTTAATGTTAAGTCTGTTACGGCTTGGTTTTAAACAGCAAAAATTGCTTCCTTACTTTGACAAACTAGCATCAATCATTTTCCTTATATATCTTTGTCCATCTGCCAGACCCTTCCTCCCTCTGTGCTGCTTTATATGGTTCAGTTATACAGCGTAGGTCAACGTATCACTAATCATTAGCTGTAAGTCATACTTCCAAAATAGTCAGTTGAGTGGCCCTCAGCTGCATCTCTAATCTCTACCATGCCCTTCATATTGTACCACAACCAAGGCAGGGGTCAGATCATCATACTGCAAAGACTATGCTGTCTCACGGGACCCTCATGCGACGAGATGCCACCGATTTGTATTTTGTCTTGTATATACCCACCGGCCACACGTCCACAATGCCATCCTTGTCATATGTGAAAGTGCAGGTTTGTGCTGCTGTGTGACTTTCTGATGGTGAGAGTCTGGAGTTAGCAGGCATCAATGATTTCCAGCTGGAGTCTTCCTCCGAGAAACAACTAAGCCAACGTCATCAAGCTTACGCATAGGGATATTTTAAAGCTGCCAGCCTTGCCAACTCAGCCTGGGATTTGAAAGGAAATGGTGATCTCACTGGTTTTCCCATCATTACTGGTAAAATAAACTCAGCCTGGGATTTGAAAGGAAATGGTGATCTCACTGGTTTTCCCATCATTACTGGTAAAATAGATTCCTTGGGACAAATGTTATCCCACTATTCTTATGTTAGAGACAGGGGATGTTTAGTGGAGTTGCACTTGAATAACTAGGGAAATAATTTGAAATGAATGGATTCATCCAGGAATTGCAATGCAGGGCTTGATGAGCTAAAGCTTAGTGAACCCACTAAAAGCCTTTCTATTGATTTCAGTGAGCTTTGGATCTGCCCCTTGAATTATCATTCAGCCCAACAGGCAGGATCCAGAAACAAATCCCAAGCTCCCACATGTGTTGGTTCGGAAAAGCTGACCCAAGCAGAAAGTAGTATTTATTACTCCAAACTTATATATGTCAACATATAAGTAACAAGGATCTTTTTTTTCCACAATCACTTTCCATGGTAGAGTTAAAATTCAAGTGGTACACAGAACGATTTTAAATTAAAAAAAACTGGTCCAACTTGAAAATTCAGCTTCTAAAGCTGAAAATGTTGCTGTTTCTGTTCAGATGTTTTCAGTTATTTTCAACATCACGAATCGATGTCTTCCAACTTCTCAAGAGATGATGCCAACAGTAACTAACCACCTTTACTACCGACCTCAGCACTCTTCACTTATTTATTTGCTCATTTGGAAACACCCTTCCCCCCTCCCTCTATTACACTAACTTGGAAAGTACATTGGAATAAAGGCTGTCTGCTTGAGAAACACCTTAAAATGTGATTGCCCAGGAATTCATAGCCAGGTTACATGGGGGAAGATTGGCTGAAATGCCTCTATCGCAGCTGCCCCTAAAATAATTTAAAGATATGATGTGAGCTAAATTATCACAGCTGCAGTGCATTTAATGGGATTAGGACAATTTTATACCAGCTCAGAATCTGTGGCTAGACACAGACAATCAGAAAGCCTGAAGCAGAATCCATCGAAGTTATGTGGTTCTCTCTAAGCCGTGTAGTTTAGGTCGGCAGCGAACAGACCACACGTTTGCCCCTTGATGCGGGGGGGTGCTAATCTTAGGCCAGGTTCTGCCATTTTAAACCAGTCTGTGCGTGCCGAACTTCTGTTCTGGTGTGGGTATAGACCAGTTTTGTGTGCCAAACTATTCTGTTACAGGTATACACTGTTTTCTGATCACTTATACGAGCCAAAGTGTAATGTCTGTACCTGGTCCTGTCTCCAAGGGAAAAGGAAAGAAAAGGACATTGTCTATGAAACTCATCTTTCCTCTAATTGTTTTCAAATACTACAAAGGTCGAAGTTTCAGTTGAGAGCAACCGCTGATGATAAGAACAGTCAAAGGCTCCTGATGCAGCCATGGAAAATGAGAAATGTGTGTATGTGACATACCAGGCCATTGTTTCTGGCCATGCGGGAGCTCTTTCATTCATGGCATGGCTAAATAGCCAAATCACTTAATGAGCAATCCACACGGTGATAATTATGGAGGGGAGAGAAGACTCAAGAACTGACTAGAAATGCGGTAGTGATTTGTAACAGGCTTGTAGCATTTGATGACAGTTAGGGGGAAAAAATATTGCAGTGAGCATGGACTAAATCTTAATTATCAAAGAATGACTAATCAAACAGATGATGGCTTCTGCCCACAACACTACTTGTTTCTCTCATTAAAAGCATAATCAAGAATGCTTCCTCTTCTGCAGTCGTAGAGGCTAAAATCTAGGTCAACCTGTCTAAGCATATGCGAAGCTGGAGTTTTTCTTCTTGCTGTGCTGTCAATCATGGGAATGCATGAATTGTTAAATTAATCTAGAGTATTCTCAAAGCTGTCATTAAAAATGACTGGAGCTGCTAAGGTGGAGCTTTGCACTCCATTATCCTGACCAGAATTTGGCATCGTTTGTACTGGGCTGGCTCTCCCTATGTGGTATTTTCATGGTGGTGAAAAGAAAAAAAGTTAATGATACTAAAGAAAAACAGAAAAGGTACTTAAATGTTTACGAAACACATTATGTACTACTCAATAATCAGCCCTTCCTTAACAACAGGCCAGTCTAGAGCCCACTCGAGTCAAAAGGAATCTTCCTATGAGAGTATATATTAGACATCGATAAAGCAAGATAGTTCTATAAAATCGCCTTTCAAAATTGGGGTATACTAAAAATACATCAAATGCAGTACTGTACCTTTCAAAAGAGGTTAGCCACATGCAGCCTAACCTCTTTTAGTGCTTTGTAGAATAACATCACCATTTTAGGGGTAATTAAAAAAAAAACTAGCCCTTTTTCTATCCTGGGAAACCAGCCGAAGAGCTGGAGCTGTGGTCTTTGTTCCACCACAGAGATGGCTGCATTTCTGGGGCACAAAATCGTTGTAACTGCATCTCCCTGTCAGAAGGGATGATGTTGGAGATGATCCTGAGCCAAAATGAAACTCTCCCCCCTCTTGATTCAGCTGAATGGCTTGTAAACGTTCAGATAGTGCCTCCTTCGTCAAGCTCATGTCAGGAATAGGGTCCTCATTAAGGTAGGGGCTGTACAAAGGAGTCAAATATGGAGATCCCATGCCCCAAAGGGCTCACTATGCAGGATAAGGACACAGGTAGAGAGACAGACAAATGGGAATGGTGTAGAGAAGAGGTCCAAAATGTAAAGATGAGAATACTGGCAAAAGCATGGCTCAAATTTTCAAGAGACCTAAGGAAGTTAGTCTCCCATCCCTTATTACCATTCTGTACTGAGAGTAAGCACCGACAGTCCTCAGAGCCTTTTAAAGAAAAATCCAACTCTGGTATCCCCCCCCCGATTCAACCATACACACACTTGTGTCTACTGAGCACAGCCTAGTGCTATCCCCATAGTTAGGAAACGTATAATTACATTCAATGATGAAGTGAAAAGGCAGGTGTGCAGCGAATTATAAATTAGCCTAGCTGTCCACAAAATTCCGGTATTTCTATGTTAGCAAGCACCCTACACTATGTATTGCATTCCTCCCCCCCTTCATTTTCCAGTAATTTGCCGCGATTCTTATTTTAAATAAATCTAGTGGTCGAGGGAATTTAGGTGCATTTTAACATGAACCATAATAATTTATGTGTAATTATAGAAGTGCGAGTAGTCTCTGAGTAATTTGTCTTTCTGCTTGCTGTCTCATAAATAATTTTTGTGTTGCGAATCTGCCTGTAATAATTTTTGCAAGGATCTGTCACCCAGAGCAATTTATACTTTGGAGTTGTTATACGTGGTTGTCTACTTTGTTACCTGAAAGCTAATTTTAAATTGAAATAAATTAAAAACTAAATAATTAAAACAAACAAACTAGGTAATTTACTAAATTTATTGCTGCCCGTGCTCGATAGGATTGCAGAAGCAAGCGCTACTGTTTGGTGGTAAATATTTGGTCAGAAAAGCGTTCTTCTGAAACCATAGTAGAGTCCACAACCCCCAATGAAGACTGGGGCCCACTGTCCCAGGGGCTGTGCAGACCCTCAGTAAAAATCTGTCCTCCAAAGAGTTTATAATCTAACAAACAAAAACATGGAAGAAGAAAAAGCAACTTGTCACAAGTCATAGGACAGATCAGTAGCAGAGTAGAGATATGGACTCGATCCTTCCATATCCACTGGATCAAGATGTGAAAAGATTATGTCTAGAAGAGGGGTTGGTAAAATAAGGTTTGTGGGCTAGATTCGACCCACCAAGGGATTTTATCTGACCCTCAGTGGATCCCTCGGCCCCACCCGGAGAAGGTGGGCAGCCCAAGCCATGGTGTGTTCAGTTGGTCCCACCATGCCTAGGTGTGCGGTGGGGCAGCATGGCAGCCAGACTTGGCTTCCCAGAAGCCCTGGTGGCAGGTCCTTCTGGCTGCTTCCACTCACATCTCCACCACTGCTAGACCTTATAAATTTTGACCATTTATGGAAAAGTACTCAGTAATGGTGATAAGAGCGAGAAACAGTGGAACTACAAGTAGGTGCTCCAGGGCTAAGAAGGAAAGTGGACTGAATAATAAAAAAAGGTGTTGTGGGTGGCACCTGGAGTACAACAGAACAGTGGTTTTCAACCTATGGTCCATGGGGGTCTACAGACTATATCTAAGATGACTATGATGAATCAAAAGTATTTGAATATCCACACTTACAATTTCAAGGGGGCTGCATCTCCATTCAAAATTTTTTAGGGGTCCCCAAATGAAAACAGGTTGAAAACCACTGTGATAGAATATTACTTGTGTCAGCAGGTGAGGCGCCATTCCAACCTGTCAAGCAGTGAAGAAAAGAAGAGGAACCAGTAGATCTTGGAGATAAAAATCAGCAACATTTTTTTTCTATGAGTTAAGTGTTCGACCTTCCTTTTATTTGAGTCAAAGAAATGCTGGTTTTAATTCTGACTATACTCATGTCTCCCACTGCATTCCAGCAGAAAGGGGCACAACCTCTTGGTTCCCTCATAAGTAGGCCAAAATAATTATCCATAAAAGATGAAGGAGCTTTTAAAGATATATCTTCCACAATCTCAAGACAAAGTACTTTTATTATGATAAACTTGGGGTGAATCCTGAGAGATATTTCTATTAGCAATTCAAATTAGTCGTCAACTGATTAGTAAAATAAAGAACTTGTACTGCTTCACCCTCTAGAGGCTGCAGCCATGAAGCAGGACCTCACAGTGTTGGGTTTTGTCCCTAAACTATGTACTGCATCCACACTCTCCCGCAATTTGCTCTACATCAATATTCAAGCAATCAGGTTTTCTTGACATACCTGGTATATCTGTGTGAGATACAGGTGGTTCCCTGGTGTAAATTTTGCAAACTTTCAAAATCAAATGTCCTAGATTTTAGAGAATGTGCATCTTAAATTAATACATGCAAGCATTCACCTTACATGAGCTCATGGGGTCACTCAAATGGGGAACAGAAATGGACAAAAATTGCAAATGCTCTGAAATCAAAGTTTGGACCCAAATTGCTCGTCAAAACTTCACATTTCTGTATAAAGGGCCAATTTTTTTTTTCATAAAAGATTTGGGGAAAGTTAGATCTTTCTGCCCAGGTCTTCCTAGAAACCACAACTTAATAAGAGATGCAGCTAGCTTTCAGATACACCAATTGAAAACCCATATTAGGTCCTGAGAAACTGAAAAGTGGGGAGGGGAAAAATGTGCCCTGGCAGCCATCTCTCAACCTCTCACCACTCCACTCCTCCTGGGCAGTGCCATGAAATGCAAAGCATTCTGGGAATCAGTTCTCTAGACTGACTGTGGAGTTTACTGTTTCAGGGAAAACTTTCATCCCATTTTTGCCACCGAAACATGTCCAGAGGACAAAAAAACTGCAGAATTTGACAGCAAAAAATGGTGGTCAGTTCTTCCCCCAGAAGCAGCAAATTCCACAGCTGCTTTAGAAAACTACAATTCCCAGAATGCCTTGTATTCTCTGACAAACATTGCCTGTGCTGGCCATGTGCATCACAGAGGAAGGTAAGGAGGTAGGCAGCTGGCAGAAAGCAGAGGCAGCGGCAAAAGATACCACTTCCCACCCCCCTACTAGGGTAAAGTATTGCCCTTCCCCTGTTGTTCTGGCACTCTTCCCCTTAGGCTGGGCCCTGGGCACATGCCCTGCTCTCCCACCCCATGTTATGCTACTGCTGAAAAGGGAAAAATAAGAATAAAAGGAAAAATAAGCTCTGTTTCCCTCTGTCCCCAGTTGTGTGCCCCTGCACAGAGCTAGAAGCAAGCCCATCCAATATGCAACAACTAAAGACAGCAAATATTCGGGACAGGGTGGAAGCTCATACTGCCCCATACAGCCCAGACTGGAACCTCATAATGTTCTCAGCATCTAGGAATTGTAGCATATGCCTAAGATGTTAATTTAAAAACTGTATTTGAAAAACATGCAATGAAAATGCAAAAAGTAGTGTCAGCAGACTTTACTGGGTGGTGACATTTTGTCTGGTAGCACTGGTTTCATCTGCTGGACAAGCCGATGGCTCCAATGCCAGATTTTCAGATGGTACCTTATCAGAGGGGGTTTCAAGACTTTTTGCTGATGGAAAGAACAGCAAAAAACAGCTGGCACCTAAGACTTGGCCTGGGACGAGAAATTCTGAAACATGTTGTATGGTGGAAAGGGAATCTCGGGCTGGTTTCATTACAGACTTTTTTTTATTTTCTGAATTGCATATTTCTGAAGACGACTGGACCTGAGCTGAACTCTCCCTCTGAGGCTGGGGTATTTGATTTGAGGTGTTTGCATGCTTGGCAATGAGAACTAGAGAACAAGAAAGAATGTACCAAAGCAGGCATTCAAAATGCAGCTTATTAACCCTAAAATGATAGATTGTTTCATTCCGATGTTGTAATCAACTAAAAAATCTGGAAAGACTTTCAGAATGCATGTTCAAATCAATGGCCCAGTGGTTGGAAATTTGTGTACTGTACAGTTGGTTGCTTTAAAATATTTAGTTTAATGGCTTTTCCTCTTTATGGCTGTCACTCTGCTAAAGGCACCTTGGGATCAACAAACTACACAAATAGGACAGAGTAATAAAGGACTCTGCTTCATTTCTTTGAATTTTATATTCTTTGTGTAGTCCCAATAGTGACTCTGGAACTAAGGTTCAAGGAACTGACACTTATCTAAGTCCAATGTTCATTTTCTAAAAGAATTAATTCCGCCTTCAATTCGCCTTTCTTCAGTGTCTGATTTTGGAAAGCAGAACTTCAATCAGCAGAGACGTAACAAAGCAATCGGGTGCCGGGGCCAAGGGATGCATGGGGGCAGTTGCAGCTTCTGACTGCACCATGCTGCTGGCGTATTTTTGTGGCTGCAATAAATAGCACCTGATATTTTTCCACCTCCACCAAGTTGGTGCTCAGGCTGGCTGCCCTGGTCACCCTGCCCTAGTTACGCTATGGCTAATCCTATAAGGTGGAGCCACGTGAATGAAAGTAATGTTAGAAAAAGTAACTGCAAAGTTCACCCCACCCATTCCTCGCTTCCACAAGAAAAGCAAAATGAATTACCAGCAGCGTATCATTTACAATCTTTTCCCATTCACATACATCTGCAAGTGCACCATCAGTTCTTCAAATGGAATCATTTCTTGGTTTTATTCAACTGGCATCTTTCCATCCTTTATCACTCTACAAGGTGGAGGACATTATTTGGAATTGGGTCTAAGGTGCTTAGATTTTATTGGACATGTATGTCACATGACATCACTTCTTTACTCAGGTTGCCCCAGCAACCAAAACTCCCATTGTGAATACTGAGATTTACTTTCCACAAACAAATTAACTTTCTCAAGCCGTCTTGGATAGAGCGCGTTATGGCAGCGTACACACCACCAAACAGACTGGAACAAGCACTCTGAATATTTGGTGGGGAAAGATTTTCATTATTCATCCAGCTCTAGCCTTTACTCAGAAATAACTTATTATTAACTTCAAACTGACCTTTTCGATTTCACCTTAACCTTCAATTGCTCATTTCTTTTAACTGACTTGCAGCACAGATTTGCTTTTCTTTATTATTTTAAAGGTTGACTGTCCAAACCTTGGAGGTATCTATGTCTCAGAACTTCCACGAGCTATCTGGCTAATGCTAGAGAGTCCTCCAATCCTAAATTAAGGTTGCATTTTGGGGGGAGGGGAAAAAAAATTTACTGATTTAATTCTAAAGATCACCTTAAATTGCTTGCTAGTGATGCAGTCCCACAAAAGCATCCGTGAAGGATTACATCTATGCCTAGTACAAAATTAATTCAAGCCAAGCCAGACCATGGCAGATTGATTTCACTAGAGGTTCCAAAATTTTTCTATACTTCGTGATTAATATTCTTCTAAACAAGTAACAGTCCTGGAGAATATCCTCACCTCTGAAGACATTGGGGAAATTGCATCACTGGCAATTTAGCTCAAAGATTTCTCATATCGTGCAACTGCAGAAAAGGACGTTTCTCCACTACTCTTCCCAATCGTCTCTTTGCTGCTTTTGGTAACATCGCTAGCAAAGGGAGAACAAGATGCTAATATTTCTTGTTATTTTCTTTTCAGGGGCAAAAGAAAAAGTCCGAACATAGCTGCTGTAAGTAACACACCAAACACAAAAAGTCCACAAAAGATACAGAAAAGGAGAGCAGCAGATTAAAATATATTCAAATGCACTTAGGAGTAGGAATTCGCTCACTGAAAAATTCCAGGCCAAGGCTCAACACCTGGGAAATGCACTCGATAACTGCAGGTGGACACACTTCTTCTTATAAGTTGTGCCAAATGCATGAAGCCTCTTTGTGCAGACTCTCTGAGATGCCTGTGATATTCTCCAGCTAGTTACACTAATCCGTCAAGATTTTCACTCCTTTCATGTTCAAGTTTTTAGCATCATACAAACTTTGGGAACAAAGAGGAATTCATTTCAATAATTGATGAGTCTCTTTCCATTAGAGTCCCTTTGAATAAAGTTACCGAAGGTAAAGCAAATGGAAACTTAGATCCCAGATCAGGCACTCGGAGTCTCAAGTAATCACACAATTAGGAAACACTATATATGCTGCCTGCTATTCCCAGCAGGGAATAACAGAGTCCAGGGGAACAGTGAATAATAAGAATTTAAAATGAAAGGAGAATGAAACTCTATTAACTTCCCTGTCCCTCTGGGGTTGTGGGGCTGGCATTTATGCAAAAGATCATTTTATTTTCCATTTGTCTTTGGAGCATGTGGGTAGTTGGTGGTGAATTATCTGTCAGTGCAGGACATGTTCCCCTCGAGCTGGGTTCAGGGTGGAAAGGCATGCTCCCTGTTTAGTATAATGGGCCAAATTCAGTTTTTGCTTTAACTCTATTACATGCATGAGGGAACCCTTTAGTGTCAGATCCACTAGAGTGGTTCTTATGCCACCTCATTTTTTGTAAAAGGAAGAGGAAGGGGTGGACGGGAGGGGAGGGATGTGTGGCTGGTGGAAGAGCCAGCATAATTGACCTCACCCCACTGCGGAGGGCCTGGAACCAGCTAGCACCTCTATTGGTGCATTTGGTTTGTGCATGTGGTAGGAAGTTGAGCCAGCTGCAGTGGAGGCCGTTGTTCATGAACATTTATTCCAGTGCCAAATTCCTGATCAGCCCAACCACACACATGCCCTTTACTAGCAAGTTTGCAGAAGCTTATGTATATAGATTGCTATTTGTAGGAATGTCTTGGGAATAGTTAATACTTTCCATATGCATAGCCGCATGCATGGAAATAACAGTACTCACAATGCATTGGGTCATATATGCTGCTCACTAATCCTTATTCTCCTGTTATTGGTTTCAGTAATCCAATCAGGAAGTGGAAACGATACCACCTGACATAGACAACTCAACGCATGGCATAAATACAATAGGTGGAACGAACACTTTGGGTCACTAATTCCCAGCCTCTACATTCACCAACTGTATGGGTGGTATTGTGCAGACTAACTTGTTCAGAGATTCATGCTCTTCAGTAAGCAACAGGCTACTTTGTCAAATGTTATGAATATAGGAATATGAACATCAGATCTGAGTATCGTAACACATGATGAAGTAGGCCTGTTGCCTACCAAAATGCATACATCTCTGAACAAGTTGGTCTACAAGGTGCCACCCTGTACTGCCTTCTGTCTGCCATCAGACTATTAAGGCTAACTACCTCTCTCTCTTTTGTGAATAGCTGAGCAGAAAAAAATGCGTGGGCTGAAATTAGATCCTGTTCATGAACAGAAAAAAAGCGAGTTTAAATTTATTTTCAACAAATAACTCAACCAGCTCCAGTCATTTGCTTTGTCACCCAGCATTTGTCTTTGAATATCTAATCACACAATTTAAAAATTGCTCAGGCTATATCTTCTGTTACCTGGCACTGATAATTTCCATGGCAGAGAGCCAATTAGCATTTCTACTTTCATGACAGGTAGACCTCTGCCTGAAAAGGTGGCGACCCATGTCCTAACCTAGGCTGTAATTTCTTCTCTCATTTCAATTCATTAGCTGCATATACGCAGTAGAATTTAAATATGAGGCTCCTTTTCACAGATACAGAACACGTGTCATTTCGTTTCGCTAAACTGAACACTTACAAATCAAAGCAATATTAGCCTTTCTTGGACAATGAACACTGGAATTGTTAGAGAGTTATTTGACCAAAAGTGTCAGTATTATGTTATAAAATAACACAGAAGCAGTTGCTATATTAACAATAGAAAATTGTTCTGTAGAGCTAGGTTCTATACAAATTACTCAAACATTAAATCCTCCAATTGTGGGCTATTATATTATTACAATGATTTTTAGGAAAAATATAGGAAAATTAACTATGGAGCCTCGTCTTGAATTAAACATTTCACATTACAGATCTCCCTCTGTACATACATGCATCAAGCCATATTGCAACCGTATATTGCATGTAATATGGTACAACATATGGCAAGTACATTTTCACATACACATACGATTTTTCTAAAAAGTGGAATATGAACTGTAATGCCATATTCCCCTAATGCAAGATAATATAGTGCTAGCTCTGGAACTTAAAATACCACGCTGATTGAAGTTGTATGTCTATAAAAACACCTTCATTCGTTGCGTACTGCACCTTTGATTTTTTCAAGACTTTCACCGGTGAGGTGAGATAGTAGCCATTTTCTTCTCAGAGCTGCTGCAGCTCGTTAAAAAGAGCACAAATGCACCCCCAATGCTTGCTCGCTCTCATGGAAATATCCCTTGCATTCTTGCTCTCTTTAAGCTACATTAAAAACCTTTGGGGTCAAAGCTTGGCATTATGTATTAGAATAAAATGTAATATTTTAAGCAAATACCACCGAATAATATTAACCACTTCAATGTTTTAATGAGAACCACCTTGTAACAGATAGGCATGCGCATTGTAAACTGTTTAATGTCTAGCCCAGTATGTTTCTATACTACACAGCCACGCAAGCGTTTTCCAACTTAGTGTGCTCTTTTCAGAAACACATGCACATAAAAAAAATGTGGTGCTCCTGTACCTTCTGCTGTCCTCCTTTGACGCTAGAAATGAGTTATTAAATCTGTACAGCATCCCTCACACTCTTGCGTAACTTGATCCAAATGACAAAAAACTGGCAGCTGGAAACGTTTAATTTATCAGTAAGCAAAAGTGACTAAACAGCAAATACTTTATTATTAATGCATAATTTGTTTCTAGCTCTGAACAACATAAAACAAACCACGCTGTATTTTATTTATAGACCTCCTGTCATGCTGAAGGATCCCAAAGCACTTCACAAAACATTACAGACTGCCCTGGAGTTAGGAAGGCAGCTGACCGTATAACAGGGAAACAGAAAGAGGAGGGACATTTTAAATGAAGACCCATGTCAAACCAGCATGTCAGAAATGCTGGGGGATCTTTCATGTCTATGCTCAGCCTTGATCTTGCTCAGAGGTCAGCAACCTTTTGCCAGTGAGGGCCACTTTTTACTACATGGCACTTGGGCCAGACTGCTAGCAGCTCTGGGGGTGGAGACTAGTGAGTCACAGCAGGGGTCACCTCTTGCAATGTGGCGCTTGCCAGAATCCACTAGACTAAGTACAGACAGTCAAAAAGCCCAAGGCCGAATCAATTTAGTCTTTGCAGGTTAGTCTAAACTGCAGAGATTAAACTGCGAAACAACTGGACACATATTTACTTTTGCTTCAGGAAATGCAGCCACATGGCTGCAGTGGCCCAGGCCAGAAGCTGGGGGGGGCTAGGGCACAGCTCTCTGGCACGTAGCCAGCATGGGCTGTGTGTTTGCTTCCTCTTCCAGCTGCCCCTGAGGTCTCCAGGATTTGCAGTCCAGACTCACAGCATCAGGACTCTACAGAGCTGCACATCACTTCCTCTTCCTAAGTGCCTCTGGGATTTGTAGTACACAGTCGGAGCCAGCACTAACTTTCAGTAAGTTTAGCAGGGCAGGGCAGCTTTGTACTCAGGGGAAGGGGGCTTAATTGGGGGAAGTGGGGTTAAAACCCCCTCCCTGGCCCCAGACACCAGCCAGGATCTGCCTGGGTGGGGTGGGGCGGTGGGGAGCAGTCCCTTCCTCCTCTCCACCCAACCCTTCTCTGCTGGAGCAGACAGCACAGCACAGCCCAGCCCAGGGCCAGAAAGCATGCTGGGATGCTGGGGAACTCTGATTTAACTTAAACCAGGAAGGGGTCTGGGACTGAAGTTTCATAAACTGGTTTGACCCAAATCAGTTACGTCTGATACTACATTCAGCCAGGTTTATCTTAAATCAGTTTCAGCCATTTTGAAAGTGGTTTATATGCACTGAACTTCTGTTCTGTTACAGGTTTAAACCAGTTTCTGATTACTTAAACTGGTTTATGTGCAACTTCTGTCCCTAGCCCTAGTGTCTACCCCCAGAGCTGCTAACTGCCTGCCCTTGCCCAGGTCACTGATCCCCTTCCCCGTTGCAGCAAGTGTGAGCACAGACCCGGCAGAGCAACTACAGTAGAGGGCAGCACTGCAAAGGGGATGGGCATCATGCTCCCCTGTACTAAATCAAACCTTCAACAGCTCAACTGGGCCAATGGGTCATAGGCTACTGACCTTTGGTCTTACTATACATTATACCCGATCGCCTAGCACCTCGTTCTGCACCAAACACCAGCCTTTGAGTCACTATTGACTGACTCTTCATTGATCAAATTAGCAGACCCCAAAATTGAAAGTTATTAAGACTCTTTACCTGATAAACCCAGAGAGCATTAAAATTGAAAGGATTCTTAAAATCTGATTTACTTCTCACCACTTCTTTGAACACTTAGCTTGCCAATGGAAGAAACGAGTCATTTTCTAACAAGTCTCATCACGTGATTCTTGACACAAACCAATCACATGCTGCTTTGTTCAGCTAGGGGTGGCTGAGTGGATGGACAGCTTATTTTGGGCAGCAGTGAGTGAATATATTCCATAAAGAGTAAATTGGCTTTTGTTCTGGGAGATAAATATTATTGGGAAATTTGCATCTAATTCAGTGAATAGCTTCAGGAGAAAAAAAATGCAGAAAAGAGAAATGCAAAGGTTCATTTCATGGCCAACCCAGAATCATTTTTGGTTTGGTTCAACCAAAATCCATTTCTTTCTCGGGGGGGCATTCTTGATTCAGGCAAGAAACTGGAAATTCATTTTTTTGCTTTGCTTTAACTTTGTGGAAACAGGCAGACAACTACTTGCATGAATAGGAAAGATAAAAGTGCATTAGGCATCTCAGCCTGAGGGGCATGTTGATTTGCAGAGATAGGGGAAAGGAACTGAGAGGTTTCAAACAGGTATACTGACAAATTGGAAAAACATATATATTTTCCATGCTACAAAAATCAGACATTGATTTTGCTCCTGCTACAGTTCCCAGGACTCCCACAGAGCTCAACAGCAGAATCATCCGTCCCCAAAACAGACCCAAGACAGCCCTATGAAGAGATGACTCCTACGACCCCACTGAAGTCAGGGAGAGCTATTAGCTCTTTGATTCCTGCAGGTGCTGGTGTTGGGAAAGCATATTTGTGCAATAACTTTGGACCTGATATAAAAGGGAAAGGAGATCTGTAACTAGGAGTATGAATCAGAAAATTACAAAATTGCAGATGTCAGCCAAACTCTTTTGAAGGAAAATTGCCAAGAAAGAGAAGAAGTTCTCCATAGCCAAAGATGATGCTTGTTTTTCTTTTTCTTTTTTATTAAACGTGTCGTGAAAGCAATCATTTTATGTTTTTTATTTTTCCAGCGTCACTTGTGAAAAGAAATGATATTTCAGTTTGGGCTTGACAGCATAAGAAATGCAATTATAATCATTTGCATATTAAAGACATTATTATTCCTTCATTGTAAATATTTCCAGCATGACGACTTTGAAAAGAGTTCCTTGCAAACAACATATGCACACTTATGCCAGCTTTCTCATAATCTGAAATCATGCTGTGTCAAGTTGTCAATGTTAAGAATTCTTCTAAGCCTCTGCAAATCTTATTTTAATCTCTCTTAAGACACATTTGATACCACGTAATTGAAAGTAACCAGCAGTTGTGATGTGTTAATTTTTATGCAAGGGATATAATAGAGTGCCAGAACTAGCCTTCCAGCCAACCACTGTTTTGAAAAGCTGTGCTAAATTTTTAGTCTCCGTGACAGCCTGCCTAAGGCTGCATGAACCTTTATAATACAAATTTTTGCCACAGTTTAAAACCCAATACTCAAAAATGTGTCATCAAAATGATGAGACCTGAAGTTTTCTTTTCTCTGGGATGGATCACTGCGCCGTAGGTAACGAATCTTGGAAAACAGAACCTCATTTGATTACAAGCTACAAGCTGAAGATAGCAAAAACCTTTGTTAAAAGAAAGGTTTCTATTAGAGGCGTGCTCCGTATCATTCATTAGAGGGGGAAAACCTACATGAAAGATGTAGAGATCTGCTCGAGTTTGCTTCTGCTGCTCAGGTGAGCATATTCCAGGTCCTGTAAAATGGGTAAGTCTCTTTGAGTTATGAAATGAGTACCTAAGGACTAGAGGGGCAAGACTTGGAAAAAGAGCCTGTAGGCATGATGAACCTACATCCAAGTGGATCTATCAGGCTTCTTTGCATACCTTCCTGCTCTTGAAGATAGGCAGGAAAGAACACCTTTAAAGCCAGCTCTACAACTTGAAGTGTTTAGGGAAAAAGGATTTCCCATAACCTCACAAATCCCTAACAGCACACAGTCTGGCTAGCTAGGCTCCTTGCTGGGGAAGGGATTTGGTTTTAAATTACAAATATTCAAAATATTCCATGTTTTAAGCTCTCTAAACTCCTGCTAGCCCTGCATTATTCCTGCCTACCTTGGGTTTTTAAATGGAATTACATGTAGCCTGTAGCTTCAAATCTAGATGAAAAATGTAACTCAAATTGAACCTTGGAAAAAAAAAAAAGTCAGAAGTTAATGGGATTTAAATTAGTAACAGCCAAAGCTTTCCCTTAAAGAAAACATTATCGATTTTAAAGAAGTACCTAATGAAAAAGAATGGCTTTCATTTACACTTTGCATGAGATGTATTAGGGTTTCATTTATAATAAATAAGGATATGCTTCACAGTCAGAAGAATCAGCAGAATTTATACACATATTTTTGATGATGTAACTACATATTCCTTAAGCGTTTTATCAGTTTGGGTTGTCGGTTTATTTATTTATTTATTAATTGGATGAATTTGGTGCATATGAAAAAGAAGAAATTGTAACTAGGGCTAGAACTAAACTTAAGTAATGTTGGAAAATCACCTGCAGACAAACAACTCTGTCCTTCAACAGTGTATCAAAGCTCATCAGCCTTGTCTCCCTTACCACCCAGCTTGAATTTTGCTCTGGTGAAAAGTCTAGGTTCAGGGAAAGGGAGGCACGGGGTGGAAATAAAAGAGGAGATTAAACTCTGTTTTCTCTACTCAGACCAGGCTTTACATCCAAGTTTTCAGGGTTTCATCTGGAAAAGTCAATAAATATTTTACTGAAAGCAATTACTTAGTAAACTCAATTGTTTACCAAACAGTAAGAAATAAGAAAAAGAAATTCAATCAGGGTGAACCAGAGGTTTTGGACTTGGTTTTAATGCAACCTTAACTTGCATTTCCAATGTCTCCATAATGTATCCTGACAGTTACCTCTGCCAATACTAGCCTGTGTAGTAGGAGGATGGATGGTCCAAGGGCCAAGCCAGTGGCATCAGACTTCAAAGGCTGTATTTAGTTCCCTGTTCTGCAACAGACTCTCTATGCAAGTTTTACCAAGTTATTAAAGCCCAGATCCCCAAAGTTACATAGGTGTCTAACTGCCACCGGAACAGGTAAGAATTATCTAAGGCTAGATACAGACATTACACATAGACCAGTATAAGTGTTTAGAAACTGGTCTACACCTGTAATCATACAGGAGTTCAGTGCACATAGACTGGTTTAAAAATGATGGATCCTGGTCTAGGATAGATGTATACAAGACTTAAGTGATTTAGGTTAGACTGGTCCATTGAACTTCTGTACCAGACCCCCTCCCAACTCAGGTTAAGTCACAGTCCACCAGCATCCCAGGCAGCTTTGCAGCCCCCTGCCCCTTCCTCCCTCACAGGGAGATGTGCTGCCCTCAGCTGCGCTTGGCTGCTCTGGCCCAGCACCTAGCCAGCCCTGCTCCTGGGCTGTCACAGAGCAGAGGCAGCAAAGCCTCTGTCCCCAACCCTTCCTCCTCTGCCTGTGCCTGTCACCTAGGCTGAGCAACTGGGGATGGAGGAGTAGAGGCCCCTGCCAAGCAGGACCCCACAGCCCATCTGGCCAGTGTGGCCCCCAGTCCCACCACCATGCCAGCAGCCAGCTGTCAGTGGTGGAGGGTAGAGCAGAGGCCCCTGCCTCACCCCTGGCACCCTCCAGACCTAAGCCAGCACAGCTGGGGTGGGGGGAGGAGGGGAAGAGCAATGCAACAGGAGCCTCTGCTGGGCTCGGCATGGTGGAAACATCAGCCTGCGTGGAGGCATGCAGGAGTGCCCCCAACCTGCAGTATAGGCAGCCTCCATGCCCAACTGAAGGGCGAACATCTGTTCTGTTCGCTCCCAACTTAACTGATGATGATTAGAATAAAGCACAAGACTTAGATTGGTTCTGCCTCAGGCTTATTGAATGTCTGTACCTAACCTAAAACACCTTTAAGGAGCTAGGACTTAGCCTGTTTCTAATCTCCCTGTTTGTAAAAAAGGAGATAATAGCAATTCCCACGCACATGGGTGTCATGGATAATTACATCCAAGACTATGCTTCCCCCATTGCTAAGCATCTCATAAATATTGTATATACAGGCAGTCCTCAGCTTACAACATTTCAAGTTACAATGTTTTGCACTTACAACATTTATAAATTGACACCGTTTCAACTTTATGACCTCAGTTTCAACTTTACAATGATTGATCCGATGCAACACCACGCTGGCGAACAAGTTCACTGCATCGCCCATCTCCCTGGAGAACATCTGTCCAAACTTCCTTGGATACTTTCTTTAAGAAAGCAGACGAGACTCCAGAAAAACCAACAGCCAAGACTCTTGAGAAGACTCCAGCCAAGAGCCCTTCAAAAAGTCCAGCAAAGCCACCTCAAAGACATCCTTCCAAATCAGTATGATTGCTATTTACAATACAAATGCATTAATGTAGCTATGTTAGTCATCTATAATTGATTAAGTAAAAAGTTCTGGGTTATTTTTAGTGAAAATAGGGTATCGAGCGTTGGTTCAGGAACCAATCCCCCATTTATAACATTGTTTCGTACGGGAAAATTTGTTCCGAGTTACAACGTTTCGACTTAAGACGCAGTTTTCAGGAACCAATTGTGTTGTAAGTCCGAGGACTGCCCGTATATATATATATATATATATATATATATAGGAATAGACATAGTGTGTGTGAGTCCAAGTAAAGAGAAAATAGTAAAATGTAAGACCACTCAAGGATTTTCTAAAAGTGTTCAAGAAAGAGAACGAAGAGGTAAATGAGCATGGAGCAGATCTCCAAACACCACTTTTAACTCTAAGAGCAGTGGTTTTCAACCTTTTTAGACTGAAGGCACCCCTGAATAGACTTGGGACACCCCTGGGAAAATACCAGCTCCTACTTTTCACTCTTTTTTCCTACAGAAAAATAATAGAGCAGGTTTTCTGTGGCAACTAACTCAAAAGACAACTATGGATTTCTATTTGAAATCTCTGGGTTTATCTTATGAATCCCATAACAGTGTTAACATTGTGTGGCACACTGTAACAGCTTTGAAATGATCTCAAGGCACCCCCAGTGTGTCCTGGTTGAGAATCACTGTGCTAGAGTAAAGGGTGTGCAAATTCAGAGTATGCAGATGAAGACTGATCCAAAAATAGTTATTAATAACATTGCTTTAATTAGTCTCTAAATGTTAGGCTGTTATAAACCGGCCTTCATCTTAGCTGAATTTGAATAACTATCTACTTAATATAATATAATATAATATACACTATGCTGTGTCTGGCTTCCTATGATCAGAGACCCAAGGAAGAATGTCTTGCATTTCAAAGTTTATCTAACTTCATGCCAGCTACACAGTGTATCCAATAAAAAACAACACCCTAAGAAATGGTTGCTTCTTGAATAAATATTTCAGTACTTCTACGTACATGGTGCCTGTAGAATATTTTATAGATTAGTTAATAAAACAAGTAATTCAATATCAAAGCATTGAGGAAACATTTTTAAAAATCTGCTTTCTATAAGTGATGGACATAGGAAGCTTGGAACATCCCCACTTTGCCAATAAATCTTTACTTGTCTCCTCTTGGCCCAATTGCCCGGAAATTGCCTCTGGAAAGCAGTTTCATAACTGCTTTTGTTCTGCTATTCTATATGGTTTATTTATTTTATGTGAAGTTAAAAAGAAAGAAGTGCGTAGCTATTGTTATGATTTTTGATTTTGTGCCAAGTATTCAATAGACATTATGAGTTTTAAGTGAGAATTGTGGCTGAAGCTACTGGAGACTGTAACCTCCAGCACTGTTTAGTTAAAAGATTAATAAGAAACAAAGGATCCTTTTTAAAGAGCAAAACGCCAGCCCCTTGTGAAGATATTCCTCTTGTGGGATCTTGCACAGAAGTGGTATATGGCACATGGTTTGTCAAGGCCACAGAAAGCTCAGACAAAAGCGTGCTTTCTTCCCTTCTCGCTTTGTACGAAATACTGAAGCTTATGCAAAGAACTCGAGAAATTCCTTTTTTATGAACACTGTGTGTAACCTGCATGGAAACATGAGTAATCGGGAATCATTTTGCAAAAAAAAAAAATCCAAAAAAAAAATCTCTCTTTAAATGTTTAGAAAAGGGAGAGGAGATACCTGAGATTTTTTTAGGACTGTTTTGCATTTACATGCAAGTCGATATAAATAACAAGATGTATTATGCATAAATATGAAACAGTAATTGCCATTATGGCTGGTTCTTAAAATAAAGCATTTCAGAACAGAATGCTTCTATCAATGGGAAATTCATTTTCTGGCAGTATTTAATTAACTCCCCTACCTATTTCAGAAAGCAAGTGTCGTGTCTGCAAGAATCATTACGAAGACTCAGTATTTACTCTGAGGGCTGTTTAAGCTAAAGACTGGCCAAGAATCAAGCCACTTTAAAGACTATTTTAAAACTAAATGACTTTTATATAAAAAAAAAGTAAACATGTTTGGACTCTAAAATAGCAGTTCAATGCCTGTTAAATTCCAATAGAAGTAGAAGAATCTCTCTGGGGAAAAAAAGAACGAATATAAGTTAAAATTCCCAGCCTTCATAAATGTTTTGAGAGTTCCTTCTGTAAGAACAAGAGAGTTACCACCCTGTTGCATATTCATGACCACACTGAATATTCATGAACCGAAGATATTATCAGAACTATGCATCTATGTGTTGCACCAACAAAAAGGTTGGCCACCGCTAATTTTTAACTCCAGGCAAGCCCATAGAGGGAACTACGAAAAAGGAAGAATATAAATCTCTCCGAAGGATGTAAACCACCCATGACCAGCTCTAAACCTCAATGGCTGTCGTGCTTCAATACACTAATACTGCTACGGTCTGTTCATCTCATCTTTTTCAAGCAAGCAAACAACTGGAAGATGAAGAAGCACAGAGAAGCCTTCCCATAGCATCCAGAAGCAGCCACTACGTTCGGCAAAGTCATCCTGAACAAGACGGCGTCAAGGGGAAGAGAAAGTTTGCCAAAGCCCAGCTGAGGAATTAGAATTAATTTTTTTTCTCACAATTATTTTAATGGGAAATTGAAATGCTGTCGCTACTTAAGGTCGTAACAGCTTCTCTGGTTAAACACCGAAAGAATTCAGCCCGTGAATTTCTGGGGAGAGTAATAACGGTTTTAGGTTGAAAGCAAGATTATTCGCAGTCATTCATTTGCCTGTCTCAAGACAGAGCGTTGAATAGCTTCATCTGACTGATTTAAATCTTCCTTTGTTGTTAAATGACTTAACTGCTTACATTTGCCATTTATAAGCTGTTGGCGTGCCCCTTGGAAACCCTCGAACATAGGGTTGTTTCCCTCAACTTATCTCCCTCTAACACAGTTGCTTTGCCCATCTGCAGACTGTGTTAGCTAACCGTGATGCTCTAAGGTAGGACTGCTGTTGAATTTGGAAGTAGTATCATTTTATCTTTATTTATTGAAACAAGAGTGACCCTAGAGAAGGGTCAGAAGGATCTCAGGTGGCCCCGCTCCGCAGACATATGAGCAAGGTTGGAGCTGAACTACTTTTCTTTGTTTGTTTGCATCTTGTTTTCTGTTTTCTCTCCTTCCCTCTCTTTAATAATAAAAGTTATACTTAATAGTTGTGATTACTGTGTTTGCATTTAATTGTGGCTTCCCTTCAGGCATGACAAAGAGCTCCATGGCCATATATATACAGGCTCCCTGCTGAGCCCAGGACCACTGCTGAGAAGCAAGCCCTGCCTACTCCCTCCCGTCCCATCTCTGCCGAAGCCCAGCGTATATTAGCTTAAAGTGTTGCTCATGTGCACCCCAGCTCTCCTGAGAGGCAGAGGCTGAGAGCAGAGCTGGGGCAGGTGCAAGTTGTATGCTCTGCCTAAGCACTGGGTTTGTTGCATTGTACATAGAGCAGAAGGGATTAGAGGGAGCATGAGTCTCAGCAGTGACTCAAGTGATGGAGATGATGGGAATCACATCCCTGTCCGGACATGGGTATTAAAAACTGTTCCACTGTTTCTTGTTTCTATAGACTATGCATTTTAGTAATTTTTGAAAGAACATAACTTGAGACTCAACAACTTAAACCTGCTTTTTCTATCCCACACAGGTGAAACAGGAATATAATCGGGGTCCGAATTACACAGACTCTTGGGTAGGGGGGTCTGCAAAAAAAAAATTAGCCCAGTTCATTGATTAACAAGTCCACCTAAGTGAAGGAGCAATCTGATCGGAGACCACCCCCCCAGGTTATGATTTTCAGATCTTATAGGAGGGCTCTCTTATGGAGGGGCTCAGCCTCCCCCCCCTCCCAATGCCCCCTTAATTCTCACCCTGAACATAAGTCACCACGATGACAAAATGTTCATTAAGAAGCTGCTAAGGTTAACAACATTTATGAGGGATGGACACTTTCACTTCTGTCACCAAGTCACATTTAGATCAATCACCGGCAACCTAATGCTACCATTTTATCAGATATCGAATGGATGGATGACAGTGTTATAAACTTACCAATCTTGTCATTAAATCTAGTGACTTTTGTGGCATTCCTGTTAACAAAATTCATGTATAAAGCGCTCTGCACCTTTTTATGGCATTTAATACTTTAAAAAATTGACCAGGAAGATTTTGAACAGCTTTAAAAGTTCTACCTAGCAATATTTAGTAACTTTCTGAGGTCTGTCAAGTGAATTTCTGCTTTCAGGAGTTGGCAGTGATAACTGATGGGGTTGATATAGTTTGATATACCACACAGTCCCCCACAGCAATTGCCTTAACAGAAAGAAGTCAGAGCTTACTAGAAGAAGAATGAAGTAGTACTTTTCATTGACATCCAGTGGGATTTAAAAATTCACCTGCCCCTGTTCAATGAAGCCAGGTTGAGTCAAAAGCTCCGTGAATCCCACATGGTTCAAGTACAGTTGGACACAGCGCTTGAGGGTCCCACGCAGCACTACACGTGTTCAGCTTCCTGCTGGAGTTTTAAAAGAAAAATCCTTCTCTGCTTCATCCCAAGAGCCTCTCTCTCTCAGCAATGCCATTTCCAGGCTTTTTTCAAATTTTACCCAAGTCCAAATAGTGAAGGCCGCCTTAATACAGCCCTCTGAAGGATACGGTGATACGTCTGCGATGCCGAGGTGGATTCACATGCTAATGAAATTCCACGGGCTTTAAGGACGCACTTTCAACTGTGATTTTCTTTTGTCAAAAAAGTGGCCTAGTGCAGACTTTGTCAACGGAGCTCTGCTAACACTGACGCTTGCAAAACATCTATGCTAATATGACATTTTTCCTCGCCCTGTTCTGTACTTTCATGCCACCTAACAATGAACCGTGACAATTCCCTCCCAACCCTTAATATTCAGCCATGTGACTCCCATGGAGGCTGCTTTTATGTTCCTGCCACTATCCTAATTCACTGTCATTTATAACAAAAGCAGAGTACACCTTCACTTTAAAATGAGTAAATATGTATCTGTCTAGATGTGTAGGTGATGCAATGTCTCTATTAAAAATAGCTGTAATGCTAGTTCAGTAGAAATCAAACCACTTTGGGTAGTTAAATATCCAAATACACCCCCCAAAATATCCCATCTTTCCCCATCTCTTTATATATAGTATAATGTAGTGTTTCTTTAACACAAAATAAAAAAAATAAAGAGTTAATTGTTTATCTTATTCCTAATTTCATTATCCCTGCTGGAGTCCTGTAAGAAGCCAATAGTAAACAGAGTAACGGCTGGGCAATTCAAGATCTTCTTAGAAACGGGATGATTACATTGACGTCTTCTTTAGGAAGAAGGCAGATTAACTGTCATTTTCCTAATCAGTATTTTCGAACTATACTTAAAAATATGAGTATCTTGTACCTTGAGAGAAAGAAAGGAAAGAAGGAAAGCGATTTCTCGTATCACCTACAGGTCAGACAGACTTTCGAACCTGCCTAATAGAAAGCAATAAGAATAATAATGATAAACTCGATTTCTATATGGCTCACAATACCCCACTGTACCAGGTGCCGCACGTACACAGATTGCATGGCATTCCTAGCCACATGAATTTAGATGCCAGCTGAAAACAGAGCCCACCCCTGCATGCCCACATTCAGATTCAAAGTCGTTTAGATGGCAGGTTCTTGTTTAGCCTCTCAGCGTTGAAGCAGACTCCGACTTTGAACGTATTCAAGAATTCACAGATGGTCTTTTATAATCACTAGTTTCAAGACAGGAGTCTCCTCACTGAAGGGTTATTATATAAAGTCATAATTAGCTACTGGATTTCTGGACCTAGCACTCCTTTCTATGCATGTGCAAGGCAACTTTTCCATACGGTACTTAAAGTAACATTGCCTTCCCTCTGAAAAGCCATAGTGCTGGCTTTTAACACAGCCTAGATTTCTTTGCAGTTAGGCCCTATTTTAGGAAACTACATGACCCAGAAAATTGTTCAGGAAACACTGAGCTTTATAACTTGACATCGGCGGTTGAAATACGGCTCATTTTGTTAGCGACCAAAAGCAACAGGGAAGAGCGGCTTAGCAAAGCTTTGAGAATGGAAGAGGGGGCTGGAATCCATTCCCTGGGGGACAGATCTCCGTATCACCACTATTGATACGAACATTATGTTGCACCTTGGCTTTCAGTTGCAAAAAAGAATAATTTAGGGAGATAAGTAAGTTTCCTTTCACCCAAGCACCATATAGCAAGGAATGTTTTATGCCACGTGACCCCACAGTTTTGCAGCTGATGCTCATTAGCAAGACAGTATGGCACATCCACAGCTACCTGCAGCTCCCTGAATAAACCAAGGACAAGCAATCATCATTATCTTCAGGATCCTCTACCGAGCATATTACAAAAACACCCACTTATTTGGTTGGTTGCACTGTTGACTTCCTCCACGTTTGAACACTGGGACTAAGAACGCAACGCCACTGAATTAAACGTCTAGGTTCAGCTGCATGAGGCTGAGACACTTCCTAAGTGGACAGACCAGTAGAAGGGGGAAAATCTTGTAAAGTCCACCATGCAGGCTATAGGGGTAGCGTGTTATGACACTTACTTTTTAACTCAAGCCATCACGTGGGTCTTTGCATGATCTGACCACAATTTAAAAGATACAGACATCATTAAAAGACCCTCTCCCCACTGAATGGCATGGTGTCCTGACCACTCCATCAGGCGAAAGCCTGAGAAAGGGAGATATGAAGTATTCTGAAGGTCAGACTCCAGCTTGCTTGAAAACGTAACTAAGGCACTGTGGCAAGCCATCTTCCCATTTCATGACGTGGAAACAATTTTATTTAATACTTCATTAAAATAACAGGCCATTGCCTAATACCCCTGACAATGGCCTTCAATGAAAAGGTATCACTTCCAGAGAGGCAGAGCTGTAGTACACAGCGATGAACGGACTTTGAATGAAGAGCTGTGCGGTCACTACAGAATCAGCTAAAACCGAGGGGCATTTTATCTCCGATATAAATGAATAAGCAAAGCAGGGGGACAGTGCAGGAAGGTCTGTGGGTATGTCCCATTGTGACCTGCCCTTGATCAGTCAAAAATCACAGCTTTCCACAGAAGGCAACTCCAAAGGTCATTTTAGTCATGCAGCTGTGCTTATTCCAATTTACAGCATTTCATGAGAAGTTAGTTATTGATGATGGTGATAATATAGCTTCCACTGTGAGGCTCAATATGGCTTTCCAAGCGCGGGGGTGGGAAATTGTGTTATGATAAAATATTATGCTAGATTCTATAAGAAACTGTGGCTCAGAGACTCCCAGAGTAATTACATCTGGTGGTAAACTATCTCTAGCCTCAAAACACACAATGAAAGGCATCATCAAATGTAGGCTATATTCTCTCTGTCGCTACAAGAATATGGAAGAACACTGGAAATATCTAAGCATATAATATGCAACTTTTATAGCTGGATAAACACGTATGTTCCTTCTTCTGCCATCCAGCACTGGGTGTCATCTTCATCGAGTCACCAGACAGCTTTCTGGCTCACCCCAGCAACCAGTATCCTCAGGAAGCAGCAAACACTTCCATAATACTGGACATGGCCTAGAATGCCTTATTGTTAAGGTGAAGATACACCTTACACTTAAATCATACTAAGGGCACTGAAAATGCAGATGTCTGCATGTTACAGCTCATTAACTCATGCCAAGTGCCCTCTGAGTGTCTCAAAGTTGTCAGGTAACGAAGGTTAACTCTGGGACATTTTATCTAGTTCATGTTAGGATAACTTCAATCCACTCCACAGAGATAAAATGAAGCATCTTCAGTCTTTCAGCATCCCAGGATGCATCACTCCTTACCCCCACCCTCCCTCCGCCCCACACCCAGAGCAGCAGCAGAGTCGGGGCACGCTGGCTCCTAGCCGCACTTTCGCTCACCAGTCTGTGTAACGTGTAACTTCACCTTATTACATAGCTTCTCCCAAGGGGCTCCGGGAATTCATGGCAAACATACACACATCATGCTCTAATCATGCAAGTAAGGATTAGAGTCAAGAAACATCATGTCTACTTTAGCTTGGCTCACCAATCGCCTACCTTCTACCTTGACATCTCTCTGATTTCTCAACCAAGGTTACTAGCACCCCTTTCTATAAAAGACTATGAGACCTGGAAATGAGAAGCACAATTCCTACCTACCACAGCAGGAACTGCAAAAATCTTGTGGACATTCAGGACCATAGACAATGTGTAGAAGGGGCATGAGGTTGGGGGGGCATATGCCCCACCTGAAATTGGCCCTTGCCACTGCGGAGTGTGGGGAGATGGCTGGTGCCCCCCATGAGATAGTGGGGGCACTGAGAGAAGCACCAGTGGCACTTCCAGGTTTGCTGCCAGCACTTCCAGTTTGGTGGCGGCACTACCATCATCTACGGCAATCAGCCGCTGGTGACCCCCCACCCCGGTCAGCGATCAGCCACTAGTCCCTCCCCAGGATCAGGAGACACCAATTGCCCATGTTCAGGACCTTATTGAAAGGCATGCTGGAGAAAGGAGGTAGAAAACTTCAGTGGACAACATGGGAAATTCTTTTTGTCTGAAAATTGTTGCATTTTAGTGAAAAACGTGGATGCTCAAGCACCAACATATTCTGTGAACTATTTTATTTTTCTAAACTGTTCATATATGGGGGGGAAAATTTCAAAAAAGTGTTCAACTATTTCATGACTCACATTTCATTTTGAAACTACATTTATTAAAACCAACTTGTTTTCTTTCAAATTTCATTGATGAAATGCAAATGATTTTTTGATTAGTTGAAAGCTTCAAAAGCAGTGCTTCCAGTTGACTCAAAACAGATATTTTGGAGGATTGCCAGGAAAATGAAAAATCAGCTCATTTAAGCTATATTTTGGAATACCCTTCAGATTTGAAGCAATAGAGAAGCTAGCCTCTGAGGGGTTTCTTTGAGGTAGAGACTGAAACGGTCTGGTCACCCTGAAAACGGGATTGGGAAGGAACACGCAGAAGCAAAACCAACTATATTCAGGTGACAGCAAAGCCTCTGGTCAAACGTCTCCAATTCCAGCATTCCCAAATGTAGAGAAAGCTCAGCTCCAGATGCCAACTTTGAAGCTGACCTGCACTCCACCTAAGCCACCTGAGCCCAGAAAAAGAGATGCTAGTTTAGGGCCAGAGGTCTTACACTTCATCTCTGATGCTCCTTTCTGGTTGAATGTCTCCAAAAATTCATAACGGAGATTCTGGGCTCTCTAACACAAATCTTTACTCCACCCTTTCCTACATGCATGATTTTAGCGTGGAAGCATATGAAGTTAAACAATATTTATCTGTATTGCTGTAGCCCTGGGGAGCCACAATCATGGACAAGGTGTACAGTGGTCCCACACTGAGTACTTCAGAAACCTTGCCTGAAAGTTTCAAAAGGGCCTGAGAAGACAAACTTCCCTTTGCTTCTTGGAAAATCCGTCCTTGCCCCTGCATTGCAACTATCTAGGCACCTTACATTCATGGAGCAGATTTAAAGTTCACTGAAGTATCACAAGGGCAAAGGCAGAATGAACACTGCCAGCTCTGCTGTGCTTGGCAGCGTGTTGGAAGTTAGCCCAATGCCAACCACTGAGAGAGCATGTTGATGTGCACCTCACAGCCTCAACCAGCTTGACTGTGAAGCGCGAGCCCTGGAAAACTACAGAAAATAGCTCCACTGAGCCAACTGAGCGTTACCTTTTGGCAAGTTTGGGAGCTGCTGAAAAGAACTGTAACATTTCCAAAGGCAATAACAGTGTCAGGCTTGCTCTTTGAACGTGACACTTTATCATATGCGAGGTGTTTCAGAGGACTGACTTGTTACAAACGCATCCGAGGGAAAGGAAGAAGACATGAAATCCAACAGTGGCCCTCAATTTTTTTTCATGCAACTTTAAGCCTGCATGGGTGAGAGATTCAGATTGCTGAATGACACAAAGACCTGAACCATCTTAGCAAGCAGGGTGGTCAACCCGAGGCACATGCGTCATGAGTGGCATGGGCAGCTTGCGTGTGGGGCCTGGGGCAGATCAGGGAAGGAAAAGGCCGCACAGTGGGAGACAGGGCAAGAAACAGAAAGCAGAGCAGCAGGTCTGGCAGGACGTACAGGGCAAGGAGCAGAAAGCAGAGCAGCAGAGCAGGCAGGATGCACAGGGCAAGAAGCAGAAAGCAGAGCAGCAAATGAGGCAGAGAAGCAGATCAGGCTGACACTCAGGCAAGGCATGGGGCTAATTTGTAGTACATCTGCCAAAAAAGCTGGTACTTCTACGTTTCTTTGTACTCTTCGTCAGTCTTGTCCAGACCGACTGTCTTCAGATCAGGGCAAGGACTGTCTTCTTGTGTGCGCATGTGTGCGTGTGCATGTGTGTGTATAGAGTATCTGTACACAGTGAGGGCCTGATCTCACCTGAGATCTCCAGGTATTACTGTACTACAAACCACCTACATGCCAGAGCCAAATGCTCCCCTTATTTATGTGGGCATAAACCTGGAATGACTCCACTGCCTTTAGTAGATTATGATAGGTTTAGACTGGTGCAATATCAGAAATCTGGCCCTGGGTCTTAATTTTTGATGATTTAAGTCACTGAGAGCTTGACGGTGAAATAAAGGATGTCTCCTCCTTCTGTTCCTGTGTGCCACTTGGCTCCAACATAGCTTGGCTCACTGGCTGCCTGTTCTCATGTTTGCTGCTGCCTCTCTTTCTGGCTCCAGATCAAAACAGGTCCCAAACTGACTTGACCTCTGAAAAGCTCCAACTTTGCCACCACTGGCAGTGCCTGCGCTCTTCTGTTTGTTTGATTTTCCAGTTTTAAGGGCTTTTATTTTCCATAGAACTGAGCTCGGGCTGTTTTCACAGAACACTACCGAGCTCCAAAGGGGGCTCCAATTTCTCACGCAACTAGCTCCAGGATCAACCTCAGGCGTATATTTGGGGGCGGGTTGGTATTAACATCCTTCATTAACCTCAACCTCAAACAACATGATCAAAGCAAGTTTGGCACTCAGCAATTTCTAAAATTAAGCAAAATTCAAGAAGGAGGTTTATCCAATGGATGGGCTTGGGACTTGTTCAGTTCCCCGCTGTGCCACTGGTAAGTCACTATATGCCTCCCATAAAATAAGAAAATTATTAATTGCCCCATTGGAAATATTTTTCTGATGACTGGCCCAGTGCATGGTGAGAAGTCCAGCAGTTTGATGGCATTTTCTGGTCACTTGAGCTTCAAACTCAGCAAAATGAAAACAAAAATCAGCACTGCTGTGGACACCACGCCTAAGCGAAAGGTCACTTTTGCACATATACAAATTCCTTATGTAAGCAGGGGCTGGATCTTTATGTTGAGAGCTTTGCTAAGCACACAGAATTCATTCCTTAGCTTCTTTTCTGGCTGCAAAAATAACCCAGTTTGTTTCAGCAGTAAATGTTGGTATGGATACAGGGAAAAGCAACAAAGGGGTTGATGGGTGAGGGCTTTAACTAAACTGTAGCTTGGTCTTTGAGCAAGTACCACGCAGGTTTGCCTTTCAGGCCGATCAGCTTGAGCAGGGAACGACACACAGCTATTACATTAAACGTGGGGTTTGCAAGAGCACTTTGGAGGGCTCTAATGCTGATCCCATTGTAATCATTAGCCCTCCCATTGGACTTCAATTGAAGCACAGTGGGCAAAGAGACCGGTCAACACTGACTGCTTCTGCAATTCCCACCCTAAGCAGCAAATTGGTTAAGCAGGCATAAGTGACAAATCAGCAAAAATGGCTGTGGGTCACAGTGGAGAGAGGTCACAAGTGTAATACCTTGGGTCAGTGCTGGGCATGTTGCTTTTCGATTTGTTTTTAAACAACCTAAAGCATAGCTGTGCTTGTGGAGCAATAAAACATGCTGATGCAAACAAAAGTGGATATGTCATTAGTACAAAGAAGGTTAATAGGATTCTAGGCTGCAACATAAGGTGTGTTATAAAAGCAAGACAAGGAAAATAATGCCACTGTGGTATTCATGGGGGGGACCCCTACCTGAATACCATATCCAGTGGCTGTCATTGAGACAAATTCTGAAGGAAATCCAGAAGAAAGCTGATGAACACTACAGATCAAGATTAACAGTATACAGAGTCTTTGCCACAGTAATTGGAAGAAAGCAAGCTGAAAGTTTGGAGAAGAGGAAGTTTCAGGGGATCTGGAAATCAGTTTATGCCACACGCTGGAGATACCAAAAGAGAAATGGTGTCGTATCAGGGGATGCCGAGGACACTGCATGAAACGCTGAAGATGCACAAACATCGTTAGTGATCCTGCTGCAGCAAAGTATTTCAGAAAGTGTTTGAAGTTGGGCACATCATTAACATTTTTGGTAAGTCAGGGGCAAAGTCATGACTGAGGTTTTTCTTTAGAGGGTAATCAGTATTTAGGAATTTCAGCTCACCAATCAAAATTCATGTATCAGTAGCTGCAGTACATGGTCAATTAAGTAATAGTTTCATAGTTGGTGGGGTCAGAAGGGACCTGAGCAGATCGTCAAGTCCAACCCCCTGCCACGGGCAGGAAAGGATGCTGGGGTCAAACGGCCCCAGCTAGGGGATTATCTAGCCTCCTTTTAAAGACCCCCCAGGGTAGGAGCAAGCACCGATACTTCAATCATATTGATACGGTCACTCTGCACACCAAATGGAATCAGTTGCCTGGAAACATTGACTAAGACCTCTTTTTTGTCTTCTTCCAGACCATCAGGGATCTTGCCCTGAAAATCAGTGTCTACAGGGAAGCAGCCAGTGTCCTACTTCTATTCCTATAGGAGAGGAAAAGCCTGAGATTTGCCATAGCCATTAAGTTCAGATCCAGATCCAGGCTCGCCCAGATTTGGAGGCTATTTGGACGCAACCCATTTAAAATAAAGTGGGCATGTGGCTTCACTGGAGCTACCTGGATTTATCCTGGCCAAAGATCCAGCAAAAAAATTAACAGCTGCAGAGGTTAAATGTAGATCTGAAGGCACTTGAAACTCGGGGATGCTTGCCTCTAACATCCAGGGTTGGTTTCTGGGCTCTGTGGCTTATTTTGTGGTTTGAGGCTCCAGATAGTTATCTTTCCTCTGGATCTAAAAGAGCAGATGCTCTATCTTTAAAAAAAGCTCCATACGAATCCCGACTACAACCAATCACCCATATTGGCAGACAGGTCCCATTATCCTTCTGCTTAAAAAGATAATGACCTTCCCAAAGATGGCACTGATTTCAAGTGTTAACATTTTTCACATTACCCAGTTGCAACAAAAAATATGCCAGTGCTGTGTGAATACAGACACCCTTGGGACTGAGCATTAAGCAGACTTTCACAAGGTAACATAGATGCAAACAGATGGACAAACCCCGGTTTTTCAGCTGTGACATTCCATGGGGTTTCCTTTAGCCAATTTGATCATCTCCAAGGAAAGTAAGCTTCACACCTGATGCATCTGTGCTCAAAGACCCCCTGCCTTTAAAACGACTTTTCTGAGTGTTATTGGAAACAACAACATTAAGATAATGGCAAGACTGACAGTGAGAAATGCACAGGGGAGGCAAAATAAATGAAATCAATTAGTATCATAAATACAGGCTGAGTTTCTCGTGGCTTACATGTCAATTATTTATACCGAACAGTTGAGGCTTTATTAGTAATCACACGTTTGTTTATGGCGAGATCTATCGCAAGCAAGAAAAACGGAGCAAACTGCTATTTTAAACTGTTGCCATTGTATTAGTCACTGGAAATAAAATGGAAGGGCATATTTTTATAAACCATCAAATCACCTGCTTCTCGGATATTGAGAAGCATTTCAGGAAACAAGGAGAGAGGTTTAAAAATACGTCTGGTTATTGGAAAACCCAACGGTCTGATTTACCCAATTTAATGGGAAAGGATTCGTATGCATTTCTGAAGGAAGGTGAAATATATCTAGGCATCAGCTTTCTTAGACTGCACATTAACAGAAAGTATCTTTTTTTGAGGTCAGCTGTCATCCTTTTTGAATTGGTCCCTGAACAGATCACAGAGCAGATGGAAAAGGCCATTCTGACATGACTCTTTGGCTTAATTATAGCATTACTAAGACAGCATATGGAGTTGGTATGTACTGTAGAATTTTATTCAGTAACTTCATTTCCACAGAAATTCAGCAAAGCCTCATTTGGTTGTACTTGATCTTCAGTATGTGCATCTCAGTAATTGACTGATTTTTACCTGTATGTGAATAGGTCGAGGTTTTGCACCAAATACAAACAACACACATTCACTTTAATGTTTAAAGAAGGGTGGAATTAAGATCTGATATGTTGTACAAGCTCTTTTTCCAAACACCAGTATGCGTCCAGTTTCACTGTTTGCAACAGTAATTGTGTCAGGTCCCTTGAGCTACTTTATGATTGCACAGAGATGAACAAAGTCATGCTGGTCTAGTGCACATAGGCTCTGTATTTTGCAGAATAAAACAAAAAAAAAAAAATCTCTCTTCAGGTGTGCTGCCACAGCACAATTCATTGCCATGCAGCAGTGTCCAAGTCAGTTTAGGTGCTATAACCATGTTAGAAGAACTCGCCACCTAAATTAATTATGCCTTCACTTTCATAGACATTAGGGCTGGAAGGGACCTCGGAAGATCATCGAGTCCAGCCCCCTTGAGGAGTCTCTATACAGTGCTATGTTGCATTGTGTAGACACATTCCCTTGGTTTGTAGGAGTTATATGGTTTCCCAAGTCTGAACAACCTGGAAAGGTCCTTTATCAATGGTGTGCCTTTGGCTCAACTTGGCGAGAAACCTTTTAGAAGCTTGGCTCAGAGGAAAACTCCTGGAGACGGCTGATCTAATTCATTCAAAACCTCAGGGGATGATATACCTTTACTAGAAATCTGCTCACCAACTGTATCATATGCATCACTGATGAACAATTTAAGACTTGGAGGCATAGAGCATGAGAGTGAAATTTAGGTAACAGAAATGATAAAAGAGTCTATGAAACACGGTCTTGGGGAAAAAAACTCACTTCAAAAGCATTGCTTAAATCCATTTAGGACTATCCACGTGCTTAAAGTGTATAAATATTTTGCTGTCTTAGGACAACAAAAATTATATCAATGGATAGCTGGTAAAAAATAATTTAACATGTTCTGGGGAAACTTCAAAAAAAGGATTCCCGGCCCATTCAACAGTCCTGAAGGGTGGGTGAAATGTCACTGCACGCTGTATCTTTGACACCCCCGCTTTAGTTGGCTTTAACATAGTCTTTGTCTTTAATAAAGGCAAATTCAATTTGAACAGAAGATCAAGAGTGGGAAAAGACACAACGAATGATGTCATCCCATGAAAAAAAGCTTTTAAAAACTTTTCACTCACCTGAAATTTAAATACCAAATGTAATAGGCTGTTTTAGCAAACTGCTACAATAACCTAAGATTTATTGGTCTTTAACTCAACTGCTTAAATTTGTAATCCTACTTAAAATAAATGAATGGCAGTGAATGGTTCATCAGCTGATTTCTATATCGGAAATGACCTTCATTAGGCAAATTGCCTAGGAGGTGCACTCCCCTCAGATGTCTTTGCAACCTGTCTACAGATAATTATATTTCATTTTAAGTATTTACAGATATGGTATGGAGCAAACTCCACAGATAAGAGCCCAGAATGTGTTGCCTTCAGCACCCATTATGGACCAAGACAGCATCCTGTAAGTAATATGATTTGAATCTAGAGCAAACACAGTTCTGCTACAGAGAGCAATCACAAGTAGGTAGAATTCATAACAGAGCAGTGAGCAAGGAAAGGAAATGAAGAGAGGGAGGAAAGGAAAACGCCAAAGGCTAGGTAAAGCATGAATTACCAGTGTTCATGTTCTGATGAGCAAACCAGTTCCTAACAAGGCTCTCCCCTCAGTCTCACTGGGATCTAGTTAAAAGCATGGCCTCATCACTTCCTTAGTGCATGTAAGCCAGGATTTTAATATTCTCTCCATCTCAGCTAGATCTGTACAAAACCTTCATATATTATTATGGAGAAGAAACTCAAAAGGGCTCACTCTTGATTCATCCTGACAAGACATAAATCAGTTTGGCTACTCCATTTGCAAGTCCATAATGGTATCTGTGAAATCTTTTTGAGGCTGGAGTTGCCTTTTGATGGGACAATATATTTAGGCCTTAAAGTTGATATGGCACCAACTAACTACAACTTGTACTCCCTCGAGATCATCAGAAATTCCCAACTCCATCCCATAAAGCTACATAATCTAAAAGCTAATTTTTCAAAATTTTGTAAGCAGGGATAGGATGTAACAATCCACACTTGAATTGAAATAAAGCACTGCTTTTGGACCCAAGGGTGAATCACTGCCAGCTCTGGGTTCAACAATACTTATAAAATTTGGTGGCCCAAAAAGAGCAACTTCTCAGGCCCAAATCTCCCAAGAATGGTAGATTTGCTGCAACTCTGGCCATGTCTGTACTAGTTTTGGAGCCTAATGTGACCCAATATATTTGAACGTCCTTGCACTCAAAGTTTTGGGCTTTGTTCTATGTCTAGGGTTTTTTAACTGAGAGTTTTGTCAGGACTGACTGACTTACTATTGCAGTTAATCATGTTGAGGGGCTTAAAGGGAAGAGTCTAGAAGGGTGGGCAAAACGGTGGATCCAGATAGTGGCCAGACTCCATTTCCCAACAGCCGCTGCCCGTGTCGCTGCACCCGGTTTCCATTGCAGTCGGGGCTGGGATCTTGCGGTGGTGACAACGTGGCCCAGAGCTGGGGCAGAGTTGCGATCTTGCTGTCTGCATGCCCCTGCCTGGGGTGGGCGGGCGGGCAGCGGGTTACAGCTCTGCCCCGGCTCCAAACCACACTGTCACTGCCGTAAGATCCCAGCCCCGGAGCAGCTCCCCACCCAGCTGTGCACCCTGCCAGCGCTGCTGGGGCCAGTCTCCATAGAAACCCTGGCCCTGCACTGTCATGGCCCCACAGCTGCTGGGGTCTCCATGGAAACCGGCAGCAGCAACGTGGGGAGGGGCTGCTGGGAAACGGAGTTTGCCGCAGGCCCGATCTGACACATGGGCTGGACTTTGTCTACCCCGGTCTAGAATGGTTATGGTTGGGATTTTCAAAGAGCTCAAGGGTTGAGTGGTTAAGTCCCATTGAAAATGCCCATCCTACAAAGCCCTTTACCATAAAAAATGTAATAACAAAACCAGATTGCTCTACTCAGTCACAAAATTATATTCATATTTCAAATTCTCTAGGATATGCTTATGCTAAGGCATACATATTTTATGGCTAATGTTCAGTATTTAATATTATCATAAAATCATTTTGTTCTACCACGCTAGTTGGCACACAAAAACACTACAAAAATAATAGGATTATCAAACTTTGATTTATAAAACCAAGGGAAAGTGATTTCTCATTTGCATTTGCCTTTAAAAAGACGTACCTATTTCCATCATACCATGGTTTTGCACAGCAATGCTTTAATATGAAAGATGTGCTATAGACATACATTAATGAAACATGACACCAGTAAGCCTTCATTGAGCTGCAAGTCCTAAAATGATTGCAAATACAGCTTCAAGAAGATACCACCACACGCAATTACTCTCTGGAGACAAATGTAATCTGGAAAGAGAACTCTTTCTTAAATTCTTCTGTAATTACTCCACAAAAGCAGTGAAAAAACAGTTTTCCTACAAGTGCGCTGTCAACAAGCCATGATTCTTATTGAAACTGGAAGCCAGATGATGAACTTTTTGATGGCCTAAATTAAAAAGTAGATGAAGAAAATATTTAGAAGTAGGCCCTTTATCCTGAATGGATTTGGAGCTGAACAGAATCATCACTGCAAGAATATTTAATAACCAAGTTACATTTCAACATAGCAATGGCCCTTTTAAAACATGCAATACATGAAACCAAATGCTTCTCTGTTTTAAATAACTGCATATGTTATTAAAGCTGACAATTTAAGACATTGGAATTATTTTCCAGTGCAGCAACCTTTGTGACAGAGAGGAAAGAGGTATGAAGGGCATGAAATATGAGGTTACTTGTGCTGCTAGAACAGAGAAGACTGAGGTCATATATGCTCTCCATAAGTCTTGGCCTGGGTTGTTCCTACCGTTGATATGAGTTGTGATAATAATTTAGCTTAAGTATTGAGTACCTCTGAAAAACAGACCACACCTCTTTATGTACCTGAATATGGATTTATATATTTAAAAATGTATATATTTAACTTTAGACTTTCAGGTTTAACAGTTCTGGCTCTGAAGCTTAGATATTGTCTGAGTGAAGGCCATGAACATTACATAAAAGACACAGAAGACAGTGGACTACATTACTATACTGTTGCATACAAGTGCAGGTGCAGATTTGAGATTCACTGCCAAACCCTTAAGTGCACTACTGCAGTCCTTAAAGCTACAACTGTCACATTCTCAATGTAGCTTTTTAAATATGCAATATATATCTATCTGCCCACTCGTATTTAGATATGCGGTTATATATACCAAGAGAGACAGACAACAGATTTTCTTCAGGTAACGGCTGCTCACAGAAATGTCTTCAATGCATCTAAAATGATCTTTAGAAAAATCTATACACAGTTCAATAAAACCTGAAGGTATGTTTCTGATAAGGAAAGAAATGTATAATCAATAGACAGCCTCATTTGAAACCGAACTTTTCCAGCTAGACTTGAAACGTGGGTCATCCCTGACATTTGTAATAGAGTCAGCTTAAGCAAAATTAATGATTTGCTTGCAGGCAGAGATTCCTGTAGTTAAATTGTCCACAGACTAATTTAACTTGTCTTAGGCTGCTGGAGTAATAGAGTTCTTGGAAAAAAATGTGGGAAGAATTCTACAACTTCAGCATTATCATGCATGCAGAAAAGTTCACGTCACAAATAACTATACTTCAGACAGCGCTTTTTTCCCCTAACTTATGGTGGCTCCTGGGTATTAGATCAGTGCAAAGCAAGCATCAAAAGCTGCAATGCTATCTGACACATCCCGAGGAATTTGGATAGATGGTATTCTACTTACATGCCATAATTTCTTCCTGTTCGTGTATAACCTGACACTTATAGGCTAACCATTAATTTATGTCATTCAAGAAAGCGGTCAGCAGAGTAGACTGAATTTATATGGCTACCCTCCTTGATTTTTCCATAAAAGAAAAAACATTGCTACATTAATTTGCATGGAATAACCTATATAATAAAACATGCATATAGTCACTGGAGGATGTAGTAGTATTAATAGTTTTAGAAATGTTTCCAAACAGACTAATTATCTAACAGCATTACACAATGATTAAATCCAGAGCCTACAGTGCATTTTTTCTCCCATGCACATCACATTGCACAACCTGTATTTAAGATTTGACGATGCAAAGACTTACACATGCACCTCACTTACACCTCTGAAATAAATGGAACTCCTCATGGTGCAACAAGTTAAACACATTCATAAGTCTTTGCAAGATCGGGGGTAGTGCAGTTCTTTTAAGCATATTCAATTAAATTTTTAAAACTAAAGTAAAAACCAAGATGGGAACAACAGAGGAAATATTTAAATTACATTAAAAAAAACATGGTTTCATCCTCCGAGGAGTAGAGTACATAAAGGGTGTGTAAAAGGAGGCCACTTTGATTGATTTTTTTCTTCCATAGACACAGAAGTTTTTTCTTAAATCAGTTTTCAATGCCCAAACAATGTACTCCCAATGCACAGCTTCAGACTACACAAGGAAATGACCCAATGTCTCTTATTAAAGTCACGCTTCTTTTGAAGAGTTGTTAGTATAAAAAAACAAACAAACTTATTTTTGATGTTTAGCGCAGTCTCCATTAGGAATAGTAAGAATCTAAGTGGCAGAATAGAAATATTGCTAACTGAAGGATTGTCTTTCTAAGCTTCAAATCTCAGCTCAAAACTCAGAGTGATTTGGCCTGATTAATACAATACACCCCTGCAGTTAGTTCACTTCATTTACTGCTCTTTGCGTAAACAGGCCTAGGTGGATGCAAAGATTAACCTGTCCTAACTAGACCCTTGTAGATGAAAATGATTTACAAGAACCTTGGCTAGGGACAGACATTCAAAAAGCCTGAGTCTGAATTGATTCAATCGTTGCAGGTTACTCTAACCTGTCTAGGTTGAATCAGTTTGTAACCGTACAGACATCCCCCCTGGACTGAAAAACTGCAGGTACATGTCTGCTGTGGCTCAAGCTAGAAGACAGTGGGTGCTAGAGCAGCCTTCCCTTCCCTTCTACAATGCTGAGCAGAGGCGGGGGTGTGGCAAGGCCCCAGAAGGATACTCTGATTAGGGAGGGGTCCCTCCCTCCCTGGTCAGCAAGAGACAGCTAGCAGGGATTTAGTTACACAGCGGGGAGCATTTATCACCCCATCATCAGAACAAAAGGATCTCTCATTAGTTCAGGCTCTTCTTAAACAACTTGTTCCAAAGAAGGAAGGGAGGGACATTACCAGCTACCTGCTGATTAGCTCCAAAGAGCCCTAAGCCACTGTCCTTTGTCCCATTTCCCACAGCACAGATGGGGTATGCTAACCAATTTTGAGAGGTATCTGTGTAAGGCAGAGGGGAGGGAGGAATCTTTGCTTGAGCAGAGAGGGGTGGGGGGCAGCAGGAGGAAGCCAAGCAGATGCCCTGTACCTGCAGTCTCTGCTGGAGCTGCAGCCAGGCAGCAAAGGGGCCAGCACTGATGGGCTGGAGCAAACAGAGCCCTGCCCAGAGTTGCAAAGCAATTGGGTTGCTGGAAGATTCCAATTTAACTTAAACTAGGAAGGAGTCTGGGACAGACACTGCATAAACCGGTTTGACCCGAATCAATTAAGTCTGATACTACATTCAGCCAGGTTTATCTCAAACTGGTTTCAACCATTTTCAAACCAGTTTATATGCACTGAACATCTGTTCTGTTACAGGTTTAAGCCAGTTTCTGATTACTTAAACAGGTTTATGTGTAATGCCTGTCCCTAGCCCTCAAGTCCTCTAAAGAAGCTGAATCTGAAATGTGTGTTGTCACCACACCTCTGACTTTATATTCTGTTCTTATTCACTCTCATTGAAGTAGCTAACAACAGATGCATCAAGATAGGGCCAAAAAAGCAGTAGAGATGTCCGAGAGATGTCTCTCTGATTGCACATACTAAATGGAACAAACAAATGTTCTCACTATTGGATCAATGCAAGTCTAAACCCTTGTCAGCCAGGAGTTCTTATAAACTAAACACAGCCCCAAATACTGGTAATAAAAAGAACATTTTCTTCACTTTTAATATTTTAAAGTCTAAGCTGTACTGATTATAAATCTTTATAAAGATTATAAAGGATTATAAAAGATAGGTAAGATAAAAATGATCTTTAGATGCTGGTTGTAAGTGAAGCTGAAATAGGCCAAGCTTGCAAGCTCCAAAAAAAAGAAACTTCCAAGGACACTTAGGCCACATCCAGACATGCATGGACGTTTGGTTCCCTGGGGACAAATAGCGGCGGTTAGTTCTCCCCAGGGAAAGATTGTGCCACGTGCACTCTGGCATGTGGCAAGTTACCCTGGATGGGGTAGGGAAGGCTGAGACCAGCACTGGGATGGCCCCAGCAGCCTTATAAGGGAGTCTGGGGGCCTCCTGGGGCTGCAGCAGCGGTGATCCTGCCACGCAGAAACTGGCCGGCAGCAGAGTGCAGCTCCAGCTGGCCAGGCTCCATCTTTGGGTGGCACATGCTGCCGCCACATGCACCATTAGGCTTTTTTTCCCACTAGTTTTTATGACCCCTGGATATCCAGAGGTCAAAAAACCACTCCGTGCTGCTCCCTTGCAGTGCGGAGAAAAACTGAACATGCAGTATACGGCGTTGCAGACGTGTCTGCAGCACCACATACCACACGGCTGCGCTCGTCTGGACCCAGCCTTAATGGATAATCCAGTCAATATCTGTACAGCTACTAATAAGCTTGCCCAGCAAAGACTTCAACAGAGAGCTTGAATCAAGGAATTTACACTCTTTGCCGACAAAACCTGCTGAGCTTGTAACTCACCATTCTTCTCAAATATAAAGCTCAATTATTTTTCTACGACCATTTTAGGCTTTGGGTTCTTCCTATCGTGAAATCTAGGACATGAAATACAATGCAATAGTACTAGTGCTGGACTGAGAAATCATACTCTTAAACATCAGCAGATTCCCCAAAAATGTACTGCCTGAATAAGGGCAATGCCACACTGCACAAATGCAGCATTTTTCTACTTACATTTTCATGGAGTTCAAACTTTAATGTATTATTGTTATTAATGTGCACCATAAGGCATACCCACTGCACAATGTAGTCAAGTGAACAGGCTTAATTTTTTTAACTGGAGATTCTTTGAATGGCTGGGATGCTAGCATTAATGTTGCGTTAACACTAATTGCCTGTATTACGATTGGAACAAAAGAATCACAAGAAAGATGATTACGAATAAGGAAACAAGAGTTCTAACAGCTAATGCTAACAATAAGAATAGTGGAAAGGAGAGAAAAACTTTGCGTTTCAGGGCTTAACACAATCTCTAACGATGGGGACTGGAACGAGAACATCACAGGAGGCATTTGCTTACTATGAGGTTTCTGGCCCCTTCCTGTGAAGCATCTGGTGTTGGCTACATTCAGAGGACTCTCAAGTACATGGGTCACTGATCTGACCCAGTTTAGCAATTTGTGTGTTGTTGTCCCTCAAATGCCGACCAACCCAGATGGAGAGAAAACTCTTCTAAAAATCGAGCATCAATAATTGTTTGCATGAAGTCAGATCAGTCAAGTGGGAGTACGCAGGTGGCTTAAAACACCCTATCACCAGTGTGTCCTGATGCTCACTTCTCCTCTCTCAAGGACCTACTTAATACTTCCAGATGTCCCACCACAAGGTCTGTGTAGGGTTAATATCAGCTCACCTGAGCACTAGATTCCCAACTGAACCGTGTCAATGACCCAAGTTAGGAAAAAATGAATCCAGTTCTGACACATTTCCTCTGGGAGTTTCTTTATGAAGCTACCCCTCTAATTCTGAGTCAAAGCCTATTTAAAACAAAATCAGTGGGATTTTTCAGTGATTTCCATAATTTGGGTCAAAACCCAAATACATTAAATTCAGATTACTCCAGATTCGTCCACAGAGATATTTGTGATGACACAGGTATAATGAATATTGAAGTTGTCATAAAACATGGGAAACTATCCAATATCCATTATTTTTAGGATTCTGTTGTGGACAGAATAGCAGCCACCTAGTTCATCCTAGAACTGATCAGAGTTTGAATATACTAGCTCATTTTCCAGACACTACTGAAGTGTGTGCAAAGTCATCCTGCTCAATTTCTACACTCCAGAGTTCAAATCCCTTTCTTAATGCAGTATTATTGACAAGCCGACTGCAAGATAATTAGTCTATCACTGCTTAGAACAGCTGTAGTGTTTACTACAGCCATTTCTAATGACTTTAACTGGTGTACTGTGGTACCATATTTCCTTGCATACAATAACCTTTCTCCCACAAATCACCGGCTGGGAATTGCAGTGCTCATTATACACAAGGACATATGGTAACTTGTGAGAAAATATGGTGTTTTATGCCACAAATTGCATTTCACAGTCTTTCCTGGGTCTTTCACCTTCTGGTTCTTCATTTGAAGAAAGTGAGCAATTCCTGGATCTACTATTTCTAAAATAAAGTTGTATTCATTTGAGCCCTAGTGCCTCCTAGTCAACCTCTGACAAATACAATTTACTTAAACAACTACTGAAGCTCCCTAATGGAGGTGGGATGAAAGAAGTCTGGCTTTGAAAGGTGTTTTATAAATAGTCATTGCATTTTTTGCTATATTCTACATATTCGAGGGCTTCTCAGAGAAACCAAGGAGCAACTACACTCTAACCTTAGCTTAGAAGCTGCAAGTAAATGCATTCATCCAAAATATTCTGCTAATTAAAACCTACTGCCAAATGATGTGTTATAAATAGAGCACCAATTTAGTTTGGTTTGAACAGGCAACATATGCTTGAAAAAGTATGTGCATCTTCAGGATTCAAATGTGGAACATGTAGATCAGAAAGGAGTACCAAAAATAAGAAGCCACTAGCTCCCTTTAATTTAACAACCAAACTTGAACTAAACCTGCACCAAAATTATAAAGTATTTTCATGTCTTTTTTCCCCTGAGTGTTTGTGCAATCAATTTAGAATCAATCTGGTGGATAATAAATACAGTTTTCCAAGAAGCAATCTATTAAACAAGATAGAATGCCTCAGAAAAGTTAGATTAGGCCCAGACTCATGGAAAACAATTTTTAAATTACTTTTCTATTGGTGACACCAAGCCCACCATTTAAAACAGATTTCGTAAAATGCTGACTATGATCAGGAGACTTGCAATTTCTTTATCAATTGATTTGTCTGTTCATAGCGGGAATTAGAGAGAAACAATAAAATCATCCTCTCTCCCTCACAGACACTTACCTTATCTTGTCAGAGCCAAAATGGTTCTGAGTCCATGGTGTCATCACCTAGTCTCTATATGGCCTCATACGCATGTTAGTCTTAAGTAGGTCAGACGGTAAATCTTCCCTGACCTCTAGACTAAGAGCATGTGCAGTCATATCTGGAAATCACTGAAAAATGGTACCCAGTGCAAACCTCAGGGCCGTGTGGACACCCTTATAAAGATTTTTGCTGATGGACGCATGTTGGTGAGTGAGTAGGTGAGTATGTGTGGGTGGTGAGTGTGGTAATGTGTGCGTGTGCAGTAGTGATGTGTTAGGAGCATGTAGGAGAGAGAGGAACAGTGGTTGCTTGAGGGTAGAAGAGAAGGAAAAGGTGTGGAGTGTGTGCATGGAGGTGGTGGAAGTGGTTCTGTGGATGACTGGTGCGGTGGTGCGCTTTGTGATCGCCTGGTGCTGTTGCTTGGCCTACATTGTGTTCTGCGGGACCTGACCAGCGCTAGAGAGCACCCCAGTGGAAGCTGTCGAACTGGACAATCTAGTGGAGGTCCACACCAGTATTTAACTCCAGTATAACTCCATCCTCACCTCTGGTGATCTGCAGCTGAGGGTTGTTTGAGTCAGCTCCCCGAACTTCTCTCCCTGGGTGTGCCTTGCACGGAAGTAGCACCTCACACCACTCCTGTGTAAGTATTACTCGTTTCCTTAGGACGTGAAGGGATAGGGAACCCGGTTCCTTTAGTGCCAGGTGAAATTCACCTAGGTCACTCCTTCCACGCATACATTCGTGTATTCACTAGGATTGTTAAGACTGTTATTAGGAATGTGTTGTTGTTAGGAAGCACATTAGGCTGTTAGGATTCAGTAGGTTAAGATCTGTTTGCTTGTGTTACCTTTCTTCTCCCCTGTCATTGCTGTTGAAACTCACCGGTGTTTTAATAAACCTTTTATTTGTTCCAGTTCATTTCCCCTTGTTTCTAAGTTTCATTAATAAGCCATAGCACAGGCCACGTCCCTGGGCTAGTAAGGCAGTGATAGATATATCTAGCTAGTTCACCAAATGTGGGAGGGGCCAAAAATCACCCCCATTGAACCGGGCTATTAGGTCAGCCGTTGATTGATCCATGTTAATCAGATACTAATCAAGTCGGGCTCCAACAACATCAAATATGCAAGTCCTATTCTTGAACATAATTTTTCAATGTGTGTATTCAGATATCATGATAAGATGCACAGCTACTGACCTAAATTAGGGAAATTAATGATATTATCAGCTTATTAGGAATAATTTACTTCAGAATGCTCCTGTTCTTACAAAAAAAAAAAAAAAAAAAAATACTACGAGCATCTCAAAATTCCTAGTACATTTTTTCTGCTCCAAACTGCAGTAACTATGACCTGTTTCTGGGAAGTGCTAAACCTCCTTAACATGTGTTGCAGGTATCCAGTATTTTGCAAAAGTACTTAGACTTTCAGTAAGGAAAAATAATTCAGGATCTAGAGTTGCCCTGGCAGTTCTACTGAAAAAAATCGGCCAGTAATGATATCAAAGTAAAATGCACTCTGCTTTTCCAAAGTTGAAAGCTAAAGGCATAAATAATTTTAAGCATCACCTGGAAAAAATAAATCACAGAATCATAGAAAATGAGGGTTGGCAGGGACCTCAGGAGGTCACATCTAGTCCAAACTCCTGCTCAAAGCAGGACCAGCCCCAACTAGATCATCCCAGCCAAGGCTTTGTTGAGTCAGGTCTTAAAAACCTCCAAGGATGGAGAGTACATAACCTCTCTGGGTAACCCATTCCAGGGCTTCACCACCCTCTTTGTGAGCAATTTTTTCCTAATATCCAACCTAAGTTTCCCTTAATGTAACTTGAGACCATTGCTCCTTGTTCTTGTATATAAACAGATAAATCTGTGAACTGTATGGGAGAGGAGCGAGGAAGGAAAAAAAAATCCTGCATTTCATGATTTTTTTTTTATTTTAATGAAAGTATCAGTGTTACCTAATTTTCTTTACTCAGCCTTAAAATTACTAAGCACTTGCATATGCTAGTCAAGGTCATCATAGGTTCTCTTGTTATCTCAACCCAGTACTCCTCATTAAATGCACATATTTGTGAGGTAGCCAATGCTTTTGTCTGATCTACCATCCCAAAGCCTGTTATTTGTTATCATTAGAGGACTGGTAGAGAGGTTTTGCAAAATTCATTTTGCTGATATAAGTCAATTTCTTGGGAGGAAACAGGGAATTGGTGCTCTGGCAGCTCCTTGGGTAAGTTAAGTAGACATTATCTCATTACCTGGCATACTCATAGAGAGAGATCATTAGTCTAGCCTGTGTAGTTAGTCTTCTGCATGACAAAGGAAGGGAGATAGGGATAGGAAGTTCTGCTAGAAGTTTGACAATATGCCCAGAGCTGCTTTGCGTTCAGAGGAAATCCAGATTTGGAGGAAGAGAGTGCTGGAAAGCTAGTGGTAGCTTCCCAATGGACAAAGTGAAGCATGGAACTGACTTCTGAAGAATATCTGTTATCTGAAGCTTATGCGAGGCAAGAAAAGCAGAGAGAAAGCACAGGACAAATTCTGTGGCTACTTTGAGATCACTGTGGCAAATATGACCATATTTACTCGAATCTAAGTTGACCCCCAAGAACTACGTTCTATATATGGAAAATTTATACATATGTCATAATTTTCCAAGTACAGAATCTAATAATTGTAGGGTTGTCTTAAATTTGTCCTTCTCCCTGCCTCCCCTTCCCCTCCCCCAATTTTACAGCAGGGAAAACGGTGGCGGGGGGGGGCAGGTGGCCCCCTGCCCTTACTGTCACATGATGCTCAGATTCTGCTCCCTTCTGGAGCACAGCACGTTGTAACGTAGCCCCTGCCAGCCACGCAGCATTATCCATACTGCTGACCTGCCCAGCATGGAACCGTTTCCATGTGCTCCATGCCCAGAAGGGACCCCAGCCTGAGCCGAGTAAAAGGGGAGGGGAAGGGGACAGGAAGGAGGCAGAAACTCAGGGCCAGTCTAAGCCGTAGCAGCTGTCTGCCACTACCTTCACTTAGTACATGAATGTAAGACTAGAGGCTTTTCCTCCCATCTTGATTGGAGAAAAATAACTCATCTTAGATTCAAATAACTCTGGTAATTTAAATATGTGGAAACTCCCTTTGACTTTGGTGGAGCTAGTGTCCATGCCACATTGCTGGTGGACAAGGGTACAGGCAGATAAACAGCCAAAACAGACATCATATTCCTATAATCAGTGCACTGAGACATGACGCTAAAGCCTAATCGAGGAAATGAAGGAAATCAAGCAAATTAAAATGTCCTCTGTATTTATTCTTCAGGGCCGGAAAGGAATGAATCTGCTCCTGGGCAGTGTACGACTATGACAGTCAAAGGTCCACGCAGCACTTTTGGAGGACTATTAAATTCATGCCCATTTATGCTAAGGGCTAGTGGCAAAGTCACAATTCATGGTGTACCACCAAACAGCCCAGGCACCGCACACTTAGGTTGGATCATTATCCTGTACAAATCTACCCTGCCTTCTGCCTGACTTCATCCCAACTATCTCCCCACTGTAAAAAGATGATCAGAGATAACCTTTCTTCAACATGTGCTGCCACAGCAATGGCTTTGTCACGACACAGAGCCTGGCACTGTCAACTTCCCATGATTGACAGGTTTGTACAACATGACTTTGTTTGCCAGTCTCTCATTCTGGTCACATCAAAAGAAAGAACAAACTATAAATTGAAAAACAGACAACTTCCCAAATCAAATGCGACTCTGACCCCAATCAGGAGGGGAAGAAACAGTAATTCATTCTGGCACCCTAATTAATTATCACACAGATTGCTTATTGATTTTCTTGTGTTCACTCTGATGCTTTATGAAGCACACTCATTTCATACAAAGTGCTGATAGAATTGGAAATGCTGGCAGATCAAAATGTACTTAAGTGATTGGAAGTGCAAGCCTTGTGCATGTAGCTGGGGGTGGGGACTGCCAGGTATCCAAGGATGGTGCTGACACCGGACTATGGGTTAAGAGGTGCTGCCCATGCAGAGGTGTTCAGAATGGGCTACAATTGGCCATTAGTAATTTCCAGAGACGACAACCATCTCGGAGAGATTTCCCTGCCCACACTGCCAAAAAGTGGCAGGTGCTCTAAGGTCACTTTTGAATGTGATATATAGAGATATTCCCTGTGCTGTTGCACCAGCTCCTGATGTTTGTTCATAGCTTGCTACAGACCACATTATTCTTACCTCTCCAAGAAACATCTAAGAGAATATTTTCCAATTATAATTAATGACTACTAGAGAATAAACAACAGGTGCCTGTCAGGGTGGCTGTAATGATTTGTACAATTAGCTATCTGTCATACTGAATAAAAAGATTTTCATCCACTTGTGGACTGGGAAATTCACAATCTCAGGATGTTAAGCAATCCTCATGTGAAATACACCACAGCGGAAAGTGCTGAAATCTTTACTGCTAAAGAAGCACAAGTACACAACAGACATGACGCTGGCTTTTCTTACACACTCAAGGGAAGATGGTGGGGTCCCAAACACTGAGAACTCTTAAATTGTTTTATCATGGCTTGAACTAGTAACTTAACTCTTTCTATCATGCCCATAAGCAAGCGTGCATTTCAACACATGCACAAAAGGCCATGTTGTAATGATCAGCAGAACGTTTTCTAAGAGCAAGTAGCCAACTCCAAAGTGCGCGGTCCAAGGAGAATTCTCCAGGTTGGCTCAATGGTGGCTTGAGTATACAGAATGATCCTTTTCATCTTTTATACAGCCAGTGTTTTCCTTGGGAGCACTGGCCCATACCGCTGTATGGAAGTCCTGCCAAAACGGAAGCTGCAACACCTCGAGCTGGGTGTAGCACGCAATAGTATTGCTAGCTGGCTGGGATCCAAATCTGCCGTCTAGGAATAGAGACACACGAGAAGATCGGACTCAAGTTCGGAACCGCACAAAGCTATGAGCTAACAAGGCTCTTGGAAAATGTGTGTACCTTTTGGCATATGCTCACACGTGTTTGCTAGATTAAGGTAAAAGTCAGTGAAAAAGGCAGGAATAAAATCATCTTGCCAAGGTGTCGCTGCCGAGCGGCCTTTGACTTTCTCATAATGTCACCCCATTGTACAGGAGAAAAATTCTTTGCAATCATGCACTCACTAGACCTATTTATAAAGCCCCCAGATAGAGAATTCACACACTAACCAATAGTCTTACTCACCGGACCAAGTTTCAAGCAGAGACACTTTTTAAAGGAAAAGATGTACAGGGAAACTATGCAATAAGATGACAAAATAATTGTGATGCAGAATTTGCTCTGTATATTTTCCACTGCTTTGCTTAATTACAGATAATGCCTCCTTTAGAACAGGACGGTTGGAAAGCATTTAAAATGTGAAATAAAAATGTCCAGAAAGATATATTTAGTGAAGGAAGTTTGGGTTATTTTTATACATGTACCTATAACTCTGAAACATTTCAGCAAGATTCCTTAGGAATAGCATAGTAAAGGTGTCACTTTTCCTAAACTGTGTCAGCAACATCTATTTCTCCATGCTTGAATTGAAGACAAGTATGCAGCAGATACATTTAAAAATAAATGGCTGGTCTTCATGTTGCATTTAAACCATCATTGCTAATCACACCCAAAACAAAGAACCCAGAAGGGACTATTTAAATGGTGGAGTATTGCATCATTTCTAAATCTTTATCCATAGCACTAGTTTTTGGAGTGAGCTGGGCTACACAGATCTATTTTTGACCATGCAGAGAAACTTAGGTGGACTAAAGAAAGCCTCAAGGGGCTGAGCTGTGAAAGTTACCTTTTCCAATTTGCAAAGGGCCAAGGAAATTTTTAAGCCAGACTGCTCGAGCATAGGGAAATATCTAAATATCAAAGGTCATGCTTCTGCAAAAATAAAAGAAAAAGGATGTTGGACAGATTGAGAGTGAAAGCTTGAAATAAAGCTCTCCAAAATACTATGTGCCATATAAGTAATATAGTACAGGAATCCAGCACAGTTGGAGACGGAGCGACTGGGTTTCTTGAAAGGTCATGGACAGTCTTCTCACAGATCTTCTCTGTCCCAAAGGTGGGGTTGAAGTCAGCTGCTTCTGTAACATCGCATCAATTTACACACCTTTGGGATCCAAGGCTACAGAAAGGCCAGGGGATCAGCTCAGGTAAAGCAGGACAAACAATACGACTTGGACAAACACGTGGTCTACTTCAGCCCCATAAAAAGTTCCAGGGGTATCTGAACACTTCCTTTCTCTCTGGAGAAAGCCCTAATTAAAGAAGAGCTCCGAAGAGAAGGAGCGGCAAAGGTAGCAGTAGACGTACGTATTCTCTCGGCCTTTACGACGTGGAAGCTGAACTTATGTAGAAGTTTTCAGAGAAGTAACCAACTAAAAAGCTGAACTGGAGGTGAGTGGGTGACATATAAGGACAGCAAACATTCAATCTAGGCAGAACAGACTTTCATTGTCAGGATACACAGGAACCATTAATTCCACGCTCTTCTTGTTTTTTCCCCCAAATATCCATGGCATTTGACATTTAGGGGTTTGCAGGTATGATGGTAACAGCTGAACAAATTTTACTGAGAGCCCTGGAAACTTCACAGTGAATCCCCTAGGCGGGAAGAAGAGCTAATTATAAAGCATCGAGCCAGCGATGAAACTTCAGTGGCCAGGCTAGCACAAGCTCCAGAGACATTCGAGTGCACCTGGCACCCCTGCCTCACAGGCTACCTGTCACACACCTAAATGAATACAGGAGACAGAGCCCAAATTGTGGCTGGCTCTCCCGGGGAGTGCTGCTGAGCACCTATAACTCCCACTGAATTCCCAACCTTGAAAGGACTCATGCAGATCTGAACATTGGTAGCTAAAGCAGTATAAAGTGAGAAATACCAGACAGTAAATTAAGATTTTGGTAGCCTATCCAGTCTTCCATCTCTACCCCCCTGACCCATTCCCCCTTGCCACCCCCCCTGCAGCTTCACTTATGATTTCCAAACATTAGACTGGCAATTCATTTGCTTTGCCCGTTGACACTGTACCCTACACTACCACGTATACGATTGTATTCATGGAGTTATAAAGAGTGTGTCTGTCTGCATGGCATCAAGCAGACCTTGCACAAAAAGTTATAGCCCTGATTTAAGTGTAGAGCTCACTCAATAAAACCCTGAATACACCATCCAAATATTTTGGTCTCCAAAAAGAAGCTGGTACAGATCAAGTTGAGTTTTGAATGAGTTATTACTTTCTACATATCGACCAGGAAGACCTGATCACAAAGACGCCCCATATTTTTGGTCATTTTTAGGATGTTTCCCCCAAATTTATCTTGACAACTTTACAGCTTTGAGACTTGCACAATTAACCTGCCACATTTAGAGTGCTTTGCCTCTAAATTATTCCATTAGATGAATCAATTTGTTGCTCCAGTGTTATTATGGAAGAGGTACAGCACAGTGTAGCAAGTAGGCAGTTACTTGCAGCATATATCTGGAAACGATGAACGATTGCTGGTTACAGCGGATGCAATTAAAAGCTAGAGTTTTTGGCCACAAATAAAATCAAATTGAAAGCCGCTCCCCCGATAATCATACAGGAGCTAAATCAAATTAAAGCAATCCTGAGTCTGGCTAGACTCGGACTTCGGCAGATACTCCAGGCAAGTAAATTCCCTCTGCAAGGGATTCATAAGAGAAAGCTCTCTCGTTTGTCATGGAATATTTAACCCCAAAAGCCGAAAGCAAGGGGTCTCTTAGCTGATTTTAACTTCAGACCATGTAAGCAGCAGCCCTTCAGATAGCATGGCCCCAAATTGGTCAGGGTTTGGAATAGTCACAAAAATACTGACCTGATCCTGAATGGTGCAAAGATGCAACAGAAGTACGGCACGCTCACAGTAGCCTGCGGCGCTACAGAGAGGATCTTAGAACAGTTAATAAGCAGTTAACAGTTGAGCCTTGCAACTGTGTGCTTCTATATGCCCATTTTACAGATGGGGACACTAATTAAGAGACTAAATGGTAGACAAGGTCCAGTAAAGCCATGGCAAAGATGAGATTGGAACCACCAAATCTAGACCCTAGCTTTAATTACTTCTGGCCACAGTGATCAATATGCAGATGCAACTCCCACTGAAGTGCATCTATAGGTAGAAATTTGTGTATTGTGCTAGTGATATATCAGTGACTCAAAATGGTAGCTGGAGCTCAGAAAGTGTTGGAGATCAGAGAAAGATTTTCTTGTTCAGGAGGAAAACAGAAGTAATCTACTTAACAAAAATCAATTTTAGATGTTCCTTTATTATACTCTGTGGTCTGCGAAGTTCCTTCCTTTTCATGGTATTAAATGAATACTATGCAATTCCTGCACCAGTGATAGATTTTTCTTTAGTAAAGTAGTGAAGGTCTTAACTTTTTAATACAAATTATTCCCTGGGAATCCTCAGCTGATATTCAAACTGTTTAATTCAAAAGAGCTGTATCTCCCATTCAGGAAACTTTACATGGCACTAATCAGACCCAGCTATTTTTATTATTAATGTACAACAATGCTAATCTGGTGTGACTAGACTCTTTAGCCAGAGTATTAAAGGCTTTTTTTCTCCCTAAAGTGGGATTTAGTCATAAAAATTAACATTTTTGCATAATCATCTTACATACATTGCATTTGCTGAAGATTAACTGCAGGTTTTTTCACTTCTTAATAGCCACTAACCATCCATTTTTCATGACTCTCTTCCGATCCTCAACACAGACATTTGCCACTCAAGTATGGAACATTGCATATGAATGTGAAGCTAACGAGTATACACACAGCGGCCACCTTATTTAAAACGACACATTATGCATGAAACTCCTGTCTGCAGCTGATATACTTCCTATTATAAGAGAGAAAAGGACACACGAGCTTCTCTACCCAGGACCTCTCGAGTGCATATTGACATGTTATAGAAACAGGACTGGCTCCTGTGGTTTCCCTGCTTTACCTGTGAAAGATTCTGGCATTAGGTCTATGTTATGTCAGGGTTGAGGGTCATCTCATGTCGAGTTCAGATTATGGTTGTATGGGACCTCAGGCAAGGGGTTGGACTAGAGCAGCGGTTCTCAACCTTTTGCACCTTAAGTCCCACCACCCACTTCGTCAAAAAACCCTGTTCCCACCATGACAAAAACAAAACCTCACTTTTCCCAAGAAGTGTATTTTTATGTTTATTGCTATAATTGTGCAAACAACTTTGATTTTTTTTCAGTTGGGCAATGAGTTGAAGTCCCACCTACACGACCTCCGAGTCCCACCAGTGGGTTGAGAAACACTGGACTAAATGACCTCTAGAGCAGTGGCTGTCAACCTTTTTTTGTACCAGGACCCATTTGTAAACATCAGTGGCCAGTCCCAACCCAGTGCCCCTCATTCCCAACCTGCTGCCCCAGCCCCAGGGGGTGGGGGTGAGGTAGGGGGGCCCCAAGCAGCCCCTTGTAGCCTGGAAGTCTGCCAGCCTGCAAGGGAAAAGCCGCGGTGTCCCACGTTTTTCTCCTCTAAAGGAGAATCCACTTTTAAATTTGTTCATGACCCTTTCATATATTCTCGCTTTTGGGATGCAACCTATGGGTTGAGAAACACCGCTCTAGAGGTCTCTTTCAGCCCTACTTCTTTATGCTTTTCTATGATTCTTACCACACACACACACACACACACGTGTCTGTGCACGACTTATCAGTTGCACTCTATTAAGTGCTGTGAGTTTTCACATCATGCTGCACTTCATCCTGAGCAATAATGCAGCACTTGGGACCCAGGCTTGGTTCAGATTTCCTCTCGCTAATGCTAGTTTGACATTGGCATGCTTCTGCCGAAACTGGATCTACCCCCCATTTATGCTTGTTTAAATCAGAAGAGAACTTAAACCTTTATGTAGATCCATGACCCTGTATGGAATGACTTTGGTTATAAGCCTATACACTGAATTACCGCACATATTTAAATGTTAATTGGTGGACCAATTATGATACAAGAAACAATCTTTATGGAGCAAGTACATCAAGAATTCAATACAAGCCTTAAATGCAAGCATCTTTTGGAGTCTGCAGATGCATAGACACAATAACTCTGAAATAGGTGGGAAATGCCCTTATTCATCTTAATTGTAGCACCCTCTGTAATCAGAAATAGCACAAGGAAATAGGATTTTCTTCATTGTCTGCATGAAGCCACCTGGTACCTTTAAATAGTCAACACAGCTGGTAGGAGATCATATGAAACATTCATTTGTATCCAAGTTGTCCTGCCCTAACACCACACAGTGAAGTACTTGGTTTTTCAGTTTTTCTTTTATTCTCCCTATGCCTCTAACTGCTGAATGGGGAATTTACTTACCCCAACTCCCATTAACATGTGAGAGACACAATTAATTCTCCATGTACTGCTTTAAAAAAAATGTGTAGGTGGAAACATTAAGGTCTTGTATTACATGGCAAGCCTCATGCTGAATGAACCAAAACACAGTTTATATTAAATGAGCTATTTATGCAGGGAGAGTCCCCTGTGGTTCAGTGGCAGAGTCCTTGTCTACCGCACAGGTTCAATTCCCAGACACTTTTACACCTACAGCCATGGAGGCACCAAACAAAGTCTGGTCTTTGGAGCCTCTCTCAGTGGGAGGATGGAAGGTCTGGGCAGCCGCCACTCTTCCAAAAACTCCTACCCAGGCATATGCATCAAAGGTCTGGGTGGCCCTCATGCATACACCATGATCCAGAAGCATCAACGGTTGCCACCATTTATGCAGGTTATGCAAAAAGTTGATCTTTTAAAGAGTAAGTACATTGCAATTCTTGATCAGATGCATGTAACCAACCTGCTTCTTCACTCCCTACACACTGGCTTTCTTTAAAATGGTGTAGTAGATGCCAGGGGACTAAATGATGGACATAATGCATGGAGTTGCTTGGGCATTTTCCATCAGAATAATTTTCCAGCTGAAAATATCCTTTCCGCAAAATCAAAAATTTGTACGAGTGTAAGAAAAACTGGCAAGAACCTTTCTCCAGGCAGGGAGCCAGGGCTGGGCTAGGAAGGGAGGAGACGGGGCCTAAGCACCCAGCTCTCCACTGCTTGAAAGCTAGACTATGGACAGAGATGGAGCGCCTGGCTCTTCAGCAGCCAGAACGAGAAAGAAGTGGACAGCATTGGCATTTAGCCTCCAGCATTCAGGTAATAAGAGTCTTCAGAAGGGTACTCAGCAGCTGGAAAACTCCATGTCGGTCCTCCTAGAAATTTGAGTTTAATTCTGGAAATCCTTTCCCATACTTCTTTTTTTTTTTTTTTTTTGCACTTTTCACTTTTTGAATTCACTTGAGAGGAGAAGAAGGCAAATGGCTGGCAATAAAAAGGGATAATTTCCAGATAATAAGAACTAAAAAACTGATACAGCTTTGCAGAGGTGACTACTGAAATAGCACTTGCCAGCCAAGGTTGAAATGGCAGTTATGCAAGGTATCGAAATCCTGCATAACACAAGAAAATGCAGTGTACACAAGATCATATACCACGTGGACAAATTAATTTAAATTTTATCTAGGAGGACAAGGATCTTCTGTCACTAACATGCATGAATAGAGATACCAGCCTACAAATGCAAACCCTACTAGCTCAGTGATCATTAGGAGCCATTGTTTATGCTGCAGTTTTATTTTTTAATGTAATTCATCTAAAATTCAATAGCTGACTTGGCAGTCCAATTCAGAAGACATGTATTGAAAGATGCTTTGCTTTCCACACTTTAAAGAGAGATCATGCTGATTATTTTTTAAATCTAGGAGGAAAAGCCAAAGATACGCTATGTAACAGCAAAGCAATTTCTCAGAAAGTGCTTTAGGTGTCTGTCTTCCATTCGTTTCAGACATAAGCACCTTAATTCCTTCATCCAGAATTTAAACCAAAATTTTCTAGTACTTCAGATTGTAAAGAGAAGTTTCTGAATCTACTACCTACCAGCCAAATTCAGAAGTACACACTGGTGAAGACAATGAGTGAAATGTCAGTCTCATTAAATTGATGAGTTTTGTCATTCACTTTGATGGGTTCAGGGGTTTCCCCAATCTCTGAAGCCAGAAGTACCTTGCTATGCTCCCTTGCTTGTAAAGCAAATGCTGGGGGCACTAGAGAACAATGAGATTGCTTAACCAAGTCGTCCATGTTGCTACTACAAATCTCAACATCATGTGCAAATGCTACACACAATTTCACGTATGTGTAACCATTGTTAAGGGAAATAAAAATCAGTTAGCTTTGGTAGGTGAGGCCTGCTTGTACTGATGAGATACAACATTTGACTCAGTGGTACTTTTTAAATCTAATTTTTAGTCTTAATTTTGGCTAATATAGTGTGACAACTTCTAATATGATCAATCTTTTATACCCTAGTGACGACAGCTAACACTAATTCAAGGTGATTCTAATACGCTGGGAGGAGATAAAGCATTGCTGATTTGAGACGAGATTCTGAGCATCTTTCAGTGTTCATCCCAAGGACCAGATGTAGAGAACAGTCCAGTGGAAGTAGTTTTTTACAAGCTATTTAGGTCTCTACCTTCCATGATTTCATATGCTCTTTATACTTTAAGACTCTGATTCAGGAAGACATTGGTGTCTATGGGGCTTGAAGTTTGACTTAAGTTCCTCCATAAAGGAGAGACCTCTATGCTGCCTAGTTATAAGTGATACTCCACAAATCCTTCCAGCAAGTATCTAGACTTGCTAAAATGAAGCTATTAAAGGAGACTTTTCTATTGATTTGCTGCAAGCAAAGTGCAAACATTATCTACACAATCCTCATAGCCGCTGAATGAGGTCAGTTACCTCACCCAGGGCTATATGGTAAATCAATGGGCAGAGCCAAACTGAGAAATCAAGATCCTGGATTCCACTTCTGTGAGCAGTTAACCAAAACTTACCATCTAGAATGTGCAAGTAGCTTCTTTTTTAATTGAAATAGATATGTTTTTCTCCTGCTTCATGCTCTAAGGCATGATTTAAAAAAAAAAAAAAGATAAGACCATTATTGGAACGTTATTTGAACACAAACTTCAGTAGAAGTTTGTAAAAGCAAGACTTGTGTATAATCAGGCCTAAAATCCTTGACCTGATTGCCTTTCAAGGTAAAAACCCTTTGGGTTTCTCTTCTAGAAGTCAGAAAGGACCATTATGATCCTCTACTCTTACTTGAGTGTGGCATGGCCATCTAATGTCATCCAGTAATTTCTGCATCACATCTGTAACTGCTGCTGAAGCAAAGTGTGTTTTTCTCATCCAGACAAGGTTCTTTGGGTAAATCTGATATCTTTTATTAGACCAACTCAAATAGTTGGAAAAATTCGACTTTGCAGGCTTTCGGGTACAAATACTCTTTGTTTTCGTACCTGAAAGTTTGCAAAGAAGAATTTTTCCAACTATTTGAGTTGGTCTAATAAAAGATATCGTATTTACCCAAATAACCTTGTCTGCCTGTGTCCTTAGACCAACACAGCTACAACCTATACCCCTTTTTCTTATCCAGCCATCTAGTCTGGATGTAAGGATTTCAAGCAAGCTCTTTAGTCAACAGTTCCAATGGTTAATTCCACTTGGTACTATAAATCTGCATTGTATTTTGTCTAGTCATTGGATCTCATTGTACATATGACTTCTAGATTAAAGAACTTCCTACTAATCAGAAATCTTCTCTCTCTATAGATATATATATAGTTTCATAGTTGGTCGGGTCGGAAGGGACCTGAGCAGATCATCAAGTCCGACCCCCTGCCATGGGCAGGAAGGAGTGCTGGGGTCAAATGACCCTGGCTAGGTGATTATCTAGCCTCCTTTTGAAGACCCCCAGGGTAGGAGCAAGCACCACTTCCCTTGGAAGTTGGTTCCAGATCCTAGCTGCCCTGACAGTGAAGTAGTGCTTCCTGATGTCCAGCCTGAACCTACTCTCAATCAACTTGTGCCCATTATTCCTAGTTACTTCAGGTAGTGCTCGAGGGAACAGGGCCTCTCCCATTCCCTGCTGGTCCCCCTTGGCAAATTTATAGATGGCCACCAGGTCCCCTCTCAGCCTTCTCTTGTGGAGGCTGAACAGGCTCAGGTCCCATAGCCTCTCCTCGTAGGGTCTGCCCTGCTGACCCCTGACCATGAGAGTGGCCCTCCTCTGGACCCTCTCAATGCTGTCCACATCCCTCCTGAAGTGCGGTGCCCAGGACTGGACGCAGTACTCCAACTGCAGCCTGACAGGTGCCGCATAGAGGGGAAAGATCACCTCCTTGGACCTGCTTACGATGCATCTGTAGATGCATGACAAGGTGCGGTTAGCCTTCCCAACCGGGTCCTCACACTGTCAGCCCATGTTCATCATGGAATCAATAATGACTCCAAGATCCTTCTCATCAGCACAGAGGCAGAAAAGGGAGTTCCCCAACCTGTAGGTGTGCTGCTGGTTCTTTCTCCCTAGGTGCAGTACCCTGCATTTGTCAGTATTGAATCCCATCCTATTCTCATCCGCCCACCCCTGTAACCTGTCCAGATCTAGTTGTAGCCTGTCCCTCCCTTCTAGCATGCCCACCTCTCCCCACATCTTAGTGCCTTCCATGAATTTGAACAAGGTACTTTTCATCCCCTCGTCCAAGTCGCTGATAAAGATGTTGGACAGTACGGGCACAAGGACCGAGCCCTGGGGGACCCCACTGCCCACATCCCTCCAGGTCGAAAATGACCCATCCACCACCACTCTCTGGGTGCAGCCCTCCAGCCAATTTGTGACCCATCTGACTGTGCAGGCATTAATGCCACAGTTGCCTAGTTTGTTAATGAGAATGGGGTGAGAGACAGTGTCAAATGCCTTCCTAAAGTCCAGAAAGACTACGTCCACCGCGACACCTGCGTCCAAGGATTTTGTGACCTGGTCATAAAAAGCAACCAGGTTGGTCTGACAGGACCTGCCTCTAATGAACCCATGTTGGTTGCCCCTGAGCATGATCTCCCCTTGCAGATGTGCTCCTGGATACATTTTCTCAAACAGCTTCCCCAGGACTGAGGTAAGACTAACAGGCCTTTAATTTCCTGGGTCCTCCCTCCTCCCTTTTTTGAAAATGGGGACCACGTTGATCTTTTTCCAGTCCTCTGGCACCTGGCCAGAGCACCATGAGCGCTCGTAAAGCCGTGCCAGGGGCCCTGCAATGACCCCTGCCAATTCCCTCAGCACCCTGGGGTGGAGATCACCTGGACCTGCTGATTTGAACATGTCCAGCCCCACCAGAAGTTCCCTAACTAGGTCCTCCCTGACCCTAGGCCTGGCAGCGCCTCCCCTGGCTCTGTCCAGAATTCTAGTAGGGGAATTCGATTATGGTTTAAAGCAAACCAGCCTAGTGCTTAATCCTCAACTTGTATTCAGTGCAAGTGTTCTCTTGGTTTGCAAAACTAGGTCCTTACCAGTGAATGTCAAATAGCAATCTGAGCAAAATTCATATTCAGAGATGCTTGTCTCCATTGCTAAGCATTACTGGATATTGGTTCCAGTTGACAAGAAGGTATGTGTACGTGGTTATTTTCTATTTCTTTTGATAATATCTGGAAAGGAGTGGATGAGACAAGAAATGGGGTATAGATGCAGTTTGCCATTTTTTTAATATCTTGTGTACACGAGATTTCCCTGCAAGTTAGTTATTATCGTTACATTAAATGCATGCAGGATTTGCCATACTTTGTGTCTGTATGTGGATAAAGCAACTGCATGGACCCAGTACCACAGCTGTCACAAAAACATCTTCTCCATTGATCATCCTCTGATAAGCCAGGCTGAAATAATCTGGCCTTGCTCCCATGTACTCACTGAAGCACCGTAAATTGAATCAAAAGTAATGTGGCCTTTCTGGCCAAGGTATGCAGCGTTTGAAGGATTCTCTGCCAGTGCTAATTTGCAAAGTTCACATATAAAGCCCTTTCAAACTTTTTAGTCTCATCTCTGAAAGTGCATATTCCATTGCAGGGACTGCAACATGTTTGAGAGATGAGATGTGTGCTAATATATATTTCCACCAATCACCTCTTAGCTTTCTCTCAGATAAACTAAAGAAACTGAGGGTCCTTATTGCACTTGGCAGACAGATTTTTGAGAGCTCAAACTTTTCTTGGAGTTCATTTTGAATCCTGGTTTATCAGAGGATGATCAATGGAGAAGATGTTTTTGTGACAGCTGTGGTACGGGATCCATGCAGTTGCTTTATCCATCCTGCATGCATTTAATGTAACGATAATAACTAACTTGCAGGGAAATCTCGTGTACACAAGATATTTTAAAAATGGCAAACTGCATCCATACCCCATTTCTTGTCCCATCCACTACTTTCCAGATATTATCAAAAGAAACAGAAAATAACCACGTACACACACCTTCTTGCCAGCTGGGACCAATATCCAGTAATGCTTAGCAATGGAGACAAGCATCTCTGAATATGAATTTTGCTCAGATTTCTACTTAACATTCACTGGTAAGGACCTAGTTTTGCAAACCAAGAGAACACTTGCACTGAATACAAGTTGAGGATTAAGCACTAGGCGGGCTTGCTTTAAACCATAATCGAATTTACAAAGACAAAAGGTTATTTTGTAGTGTTCATTGTCATAGAAACTCAGATAGAAAATCTTAAGCTTTATGTGCTATAGCTGATTTATGGCCATTTCCAGAACTAACTTCATATGTAGACCTAACAAAGTCAATGGCGCTACACAAATGAATAGGCCTACTTAAATGAGCAACTATTACCAAGATGAAGCTATACCAGGCACTTCTAGTCATGGTTTGAATGGGCTTCTTGACAATTTCTTGAAGATCAACTGGTTAGGTGCCTGTTATTAGGAGCCTGTGAATCACTACCATTTGCCTTCTCTCCAGGAAGCATAACCAGCTATACTTTGGAGGTAATTACAAATGCATGCAATAATCCAACAACAAAATCTTTCTTCCTGGTTGTCAGTACAGCCATGGCTGCCGCCTGCATTTTTTCACCCTGGAAGTAATTTGCTGTGAACAAAGACTAATAAACACCAGGCATTTAAGTGCTTGCCCTCCCTGCCGAAAACTGGCATGCAAGCCACCCTCGTGTACCACGGTGGTCTATTGTAACTTATGCAGCCTGTTTCCACTCTTTCTGTTCACCGCCATCTATCTCCCTTTAACTTCATGGAATCCTACATCGCACATTTTTCTCTTGGTGGACAGAGACTCCACATTTGGTCCTGTCAGGCTCCCTGGATCCTTAAAAAAAATTCTTACACCATTTAACTCTTTTTTACCAAGTCACGGTAGAGAAGACTTATGAGCATACATAAGCAGGGTCCAGGAGATGGTTGTAAAAGATGACAGCAAGGAATGAAGAACTATTTGTATTTTTGAACCACCTGAGGCCCCAACCCAGATCAGCGTCCCCTTGTGCCAGATACTGCATGGATGCAGATTAAGACGCAGGCCCCTTAAAGACTTTGCAATCTAAAATAGCCAGAACTGGGAGGTCATGGGTAGACCTGGGGTGGGAAACAGTGGTATATAAAGATGCAGCTTCCTTTGTGGTCTTACAAAGACTAGAGATGAGGAAGAACTTCTTCACAGTTCGAGTGGCCAGGGTCTGGAACGGGCTCCCAAGGGAGGTGGTGCTCTCCCCTACCCTGGGGGTCTTCAAGAGGAGGTTGGATATGCATCTGGCTGGGGTCATCTAGACCCAGCACTCTTTCCTGCTTATGCAGGGGGTCGGACTCGATGATCTATTGAGGTCCCTTCTGACCCTAACATCTATGAATCTATGAATAGGTGATCAGGTAACAGAACCCATGTTTTATTACCCTCCTGACCAGTAGACAAAAGTGTTTCTTCTTAGTGGTTGCTACTGCAGGAAACTTTATAGTGCATAAGTGATGGTCATACCTGCCTGAGGTTTTTCCATAGTCAACCATGAGAAAACAATCTGCATCCCTAAGTGGGAAGGAAGCCTTTCCATTTATTCATATAGGAATCAATCAGACCATGGCTCAGGTATGCCATTTATTCTCTTGCTATTGTAGCAGAACTGAGTAGGAATGAAGGGTAGAAGGATATCTGCCTGCTTTTCTGCATGACCAGATTTGGACAGGAGAAGGCGGCCTGAACAGCCAGAAATCCAAGGAGAACAAAATGGCTAAAAGCTGACTAAGAAAAAGCAGCAAGCTAATCTGAGCAAGTGGCGGGAGTTTAAGCTAGCAAAGAAAAACATCTTTAAAAACAGGCATGAGACATATGGGACTAGTTACAGAAAAAGCTAAGACTAGCTGGGAAAAATAACACTGCATGCGCTTTTCATAATAAATTAATGTTAAAGAAATATTTAATATGCTGAAGAGCAACAAGAAGTTTTCATTCTTAAGCTTACCAGTTGATTTAACTGAAGGTAACACTACATTACTCATTTTAGCTCCTGTTAAAAAATGCAAAGCAATCTACTGAATAACATAACAAAGCTCTTCTGGTACAATCAAAGTACCCGCTTTCAACTAGTAAAATCTAAAAAGGAACTATGGAAAAAATAGAAGCTCATTGTGTGCTTATATTATTTAATTTACTCTTTATTTAATTGATTCAATTTACATCAATTCAAAATACTGGAAATATTTGGACTGCCTTTCAGTATTTCAGTAATATCTGGTCACTCTTCCAAATGTTTACTGTATATCTAACCTCTATCTAAAACTTAACCATAAGTATTATGATGACAATAGCACAAGAAAATTAGTTTAGTTACTCTATCTGCTTTGCTTATTCATGTATTACTGTTGTCATTTACTTTTCTGAGAATATTTATTATCTCTCTCCCTCTTCCTATAGTGGAAAAATAGGTTTTACTGACTAAGGGATTACATCATAACAGCATTAGATCTACTAAGCACCACCTTTCTTCTGCTCCAATGCCAACCTCAAGTTTTATGCCAATAGCATAGGGTGCAACAAGAATTAGGACAAAGCATCGTTTATAAGGGGTGAACTGCGCACATTCAGTTTTACTCTGAAACTGAAAATGAGCCCAGCAGCTCAGTCCTGATCAAGAAATATTAAAAATATTACGAAGTCAGGGTAATCCCTACTTCAACAAAGAAATCCCAAGTAGGCAGTCATACAAATATGCAAAAGAATTGTTGATAAGGTTGTAACTAGGCCTGTTGCAGAGTGGAACAAGGAAGCTCTTGCTAAAAAGAGCAATTACCAGTGACGATGTGGCCTAGAAGCGTGGCTCTCACCCAGCATCTCAACAGTCTTAGGTCCAAACACTGGTGATTCCTCATAAAGAGTTTAAATGCTCTGTGTCCACAACTTCGATTCAAGTCCAGACTTCCCCTCCCACCGCCACAATGGCAAACAATACTGAACCACATATACACTAGTGAACCACAGGAGTGTTGGCACTACGTTGTCATGTTGGGAGACATCGCCCTAGGTCACACAACTTGAAATTGGCCAAAGCTGGGAACTGAAGGCACCTGAATATGAATATAGGCTTGTATCACCAGAAAGTCCAAGAGGATCCAAGATTCTCAGCTGGGCGGAGATTGACAGCTGGAAGAAGGCACAAAATAAAGCACTGGAGAGCCACGTGGACCCAGGACAATAAATAGGACACTGTGCAGTATCCAAGACAGCCAGGTGTTAGAACATAATGAGAGAGTGGCCATTAAAGTTTTCACCTTTGGTTTTGTCTGGATGGAGGATGACCACAGTCATTTTATTGAACAGCTTGTTTTAGCAGGTGGTTACATTCGTAAGCCTAATTCAAGGGTAATACGTGTGAAGTAAATTGAACTTCTTCCCCTAGACCTGCCACAGTGGAGAAAGGCCTGTGATGGCCAGCTTATTTTTTCTATCTAGAAACCAGCTTCAAGTGTAGTCTTCCATAATCCCACAAGGCTTTCAAAGGATTCAGCAGGATGCCTCCAAAATGCCCCAAAGAATAAGCAGCTTGAGATTCAGCCTGGTTCTGTAAAGTCTCAAACTTGCTTGACAAGAGCTTCTCCTTAATAACCATGGTTGAAACAAGTAGGGGAAGTTGTTGCAGCTATTAAACTCCTTGTGTGAATTACTGACAGTTTGGAAATCCATGCACAGAGTTCACCAGTTTATAATCTATAGGCTGTAAAAGTCATATTTTGCCTTAGGCATTTTTTCAAATGCTGATGGCTGCTGGCAGAATAGTTTTCTCCAGAGAGAGGTGATAGGGATTCAGGCACATTTAACTTGAAACTCCTCTGAAGCTACTTCTAGGTGAAAGAGCATGCTCCGATGACACAAGAAAAATCCAAGAAATGCTCTCTCTAGTAGACTATTTAGGGAAGTTTCATTAAATGGACACCCATGCATATAAGGTAGAAATAAATAAGCCTGTGAAATACCACCATGGGTGGAAACACTGGACTAGGAAACTCAGGAGCTGCTGTCATTCATACTCAGTGACTGGCATTCCAGTGACAATTTGCAGTGACAAAACCAGGGCTACCAGAAAGCCATACAATCCTTACTGAATCTCTGAAATAGTCTTGGCGATAACTGTCCTTGTATCTGATTGAGGAGATAGTGCAGAGCCCTCATGTTAGACATGCACTCATTTCTTCTCCCAGGAGCAGAACATGCTGAATTGTCCCTGGGAGCAGAAATGACTGCAACAGAGACCCGTGTATAACCTGAGCTCCATGTCCTATCCACTCATTCAGAGAAGAGGAAAGTTATTGCAAAGACTATTTCGAAGCAATATACCTTTTAAAGTTGTATGCCTTCCACCACCAGCTGTAGGACCTGTGCAGTTAGTCTCTTATATTGCTGCACGGCTGCACTGCATTAAGCATTTTCTCCTATAAATTCAAGAGAAACCACTCTCTACAACACCTATTAACAGTGCACTATTTGTGACAGATGGCATGCAGAGATGGGGTAACAGGCAGCTCATAGTGAAATACAACAGCATCCATATTACATTTGTTTTAACAAATATTTGTTTTACTGCCCTAAATAATAGTGCTTGAAATTATAAAGATCAAAACGATCATCTCAGCCTTTTAAAAGATCAATAAAATGTATATTTACTAACGTTAATAAAGCATTCATTGTATGAAGTGCCAGGAGTACTTAGTTTCCATGCATTCCACGTGAATATTGACTTTTGAACTATAGAGACATAACTTTATTTACTGTAGTAAAAGTGTATTAATACTGATTTATTTAAACACTTTACTGAAGTGGCAGTTCAGTTTAATCAAATACAAAACTAATTGGGTTATGTTTGATTTAAAAGTTTGAGATCCCAACTCCAAGATTTGTTAAAGGCTGAATTTAGCAAAGTTAAAATCATTAAAAATTTATATTATGTAGTGGGGCTATGCTGACTTTTCTGGCAAATTTCCAAGAAGCAGACCTTTTAAAAGACTAATTGTCTGTGACTATGTAATTCCCAAAGCTCTCTGCACTTTGTGCCATTGACTTGCAAATACCAAGTTAGAGCAATGCTGAAAGCATCTGCAGAAAAATATTCGTAAGCTGTTGAAGGGAGAAAAACATAGCGGGGGTTTGTTTTTTTTAGCACAAAACTGCCTATTCCACAATCAATATGCTGATGCCAACTGGCATTACACTACTCTTAGAAGCCCTAAACCTTCTTTTCAGTGCCCCCCAAAAACTTTCCCCACCAGAGACCAAGTCTGGGGGGAAGGGAGGGAAGGTGTAGGGGAGAAAGAGAAAATAATGACTATATTCTTGAAGGAAAGACCCCCAAAGACAACCGCCGTGGAAATCTATCCTTTAAAAAACAGAGTTGGGAGACATGGGGAGCAGCAAGAAGGCACCACGTGGCGTGGGGTAATGGGGGACAGTGGGGATTGCTCCCCGTGTGCAGGAGCGGCGAGTCCCCAGGGTTTCTCGGGGGGGGGGGTTCCTTAAAGGGCTGGAGCTGGCCCAGGTGGGGCACCTGTGGGGGGCCTGGGGGTACAGGGGGGGATTCGGGGGCTTGTGCAGAGTCAGGGATTGCCCCCCTGCCTGGCAGCACCCGGTGAGTACCAGGGCTTTTTTTTAAAGTACTGGGAGCTAGGGCAGGTGGGGGCAGCCATGGGGGTGATGGGGGAGCAGGGGGGGTTCCCCATGGTCCCCTCCCCCCTCCACCAGCCCCCCCCCTTCTAATACTTACCAGGTTTGAGTCGGCTGCAGCCACTAGGGACTACCCGAATCATGAAAGCTCTCTGAATCTTTTCTGAAGATTCGGAGAGCTTTGAATTGCTTTGGACCTTTAAATTGGTCCCGATTCGATTCAGATTCGGAGATTTGGCCACCGAATCGGGCTGAATCTCCTCCAAATCGAATCACCACCCGAAGTTTGGCATAGCCCTAGCAGCAAGTAGTGTAGCAGAATAGCCCTGCCTGTAGAGGGTGCTGACAACTAGATAAGGCAGAGAGAAACTTCGGACTGCCTCAGACATACCGAGTTGGTCTTCACTCACTACTCTAATTTTGCTGGCACAGCTATGTCAGCTAGAAGTGTGAAAAAAAGAATCACACTTCCTATCTGATGCCAGCAACATTAGCAGTGTGGATCCAGCTATGCCAATAAAGGAATGTTTTTGTCTTATGCCACTTGGGGAGGTGGCATAGCTCCAGGAGCGAAAAATGCCTGCTTGCTTTCTGCCAGCATATGCTGCATCTCTCCCGGGGGGGCACCACTGCAACGTTGGGTGAGGCTCTGTAAGGGTTTGCTGGACAATCGAAAACGCTGATGGGGTACCAAATTCCCACAGCTGAGAAAGCACGTGAACATAATAGTTCCTGAGCATTTAAGAGCACTTACCTTCCAACATATCACACTGCAGTGTTTATTGAGGCTTTGTGTCAATCCCTTTGTTTTGTTCTCTGACTTTGCTCTGTGCCATCCACATAGTTTCTTTCCTTTTGCCTTCCTTCTGCTGAATGCAACTGTGGAAAACTATAGCTCCACGTGAGAAGCATTATGAGACAGACTCTCTCTGCCGGAAGAAGGGTGTTTGCGCCCAAAAGCTTGCAAAGAACAATTTTCCCAACTATTTAGCTGGTCTAATAAAAGATACCAAATCTACCCAAATAACCTTGTCTGCATTATGAGACAGGGGACTTCAGGGGTAGGAGTTTACTTCAAAACATCTAAAAGACACATCCTCTACTGGTAAAAACCAGGTAGAACCAGCCTCTATTGGTAGAAACCAGTCCACTGACTACTACTAATGGCATCCAAACAGCAAACAACTGGTTTTGTTGAAGCTCTGCTGTTTTACACCAGTTCAGTACCTGACCTGGAGTAAATTGCTTGTGACTTAGATGGATCGTTAAGACTGGGCAGTTGCTTTGCACTGCCCAATACATTACAGTGAAGACACTCCTTGTGGTCCAAATCCAATTATCATCCCTTTCTCTCCGCCTCTCTCTCTCACACTCAGAGGTGTGAGGACAGAATAATAGTTGGATCTGTGACCTGCGAGGTCACTCTGTAGTCAGCGTTAGCAGTATGAACAGAGGAGCTGCCAAATTTAAATAAACAAAAGCTCTCGTTAGGGTAAGACGGGCAGATGCAGAAGCATTCGCACTTAATTACTTTTAAAATCTTCTTTCAGGAGCAGAAACAAGACAGCAGTGGAAGCGAAAGGAAAACTACCACATCTCAGTAAACAGTCAAAATCATCATCTAGAAGGAAATCTGTTCTGTTGACTTGAATTTTTCTCATGTTAAGGCAAAAGTGTGGACTCAAGTTGTGTTACACCCACAAATAGAAGACAGTTAAATACAAAACCTGGCTAATGCTTCTTGATTTTTCCTTGAAAATCATTTTATCTGCTTTTTTCTATTTGTAAAGGAAACCATATTCCTAAAAATGTCTGAATATTCTGAAATGCTCCCTGCATTTGGAGGTTGTCCCCAAATGGTGCAAAAATGCAAAACAGAGACATTTTACAGAAGTGAAGAGCTCTGAAAAATATCAATATGAAAAACTGATATGAACAAGGAAATGAAAAAGTTTGGCTTGTTTTTGCTGAAACTGAGCACTTAATATTCCCGATGCAAATTCAAAACTGAAATAATTAGCTCCGGATTATCAATTTAAAATGAAATGTTTCATTCCAAAGTTTTCAGGAAAAAGAAAATGGAACTTTGTCAAAAGTGAACATTCTCCAAAATACTTGCTATCAAATGAAATGCTGTTAAACATTATTAGATTTCTATTAATGCTGTCAGATTTTTTTTTTCCATTGAACACTTTTGATCCAGTCTACTAAGAGGAGAGTAATCACACTAAACCATTGTTCTACTCATGTGGATGTGTGTCTTTTCCAATTAAGCAAAGCACTTTTTTTTAGATTGGACAACAAACAAAAAAATAACAAAACCCTCCTGTTTGCACATAGCGATGCTCACGTTTATGATCACATATGTATTAATTAGAAGAAACATCCTCAAAACGCTTGGGTGAGCAAAAACCTGTAAATGTGAACACTGAATAATGAAATTCTGAAGTCATCTGGAAATTCAGAAATAGTACTTTTGCAGTACTTAATACACTCTGCTTTAGGGTCATAGACTGGAATCATAGGAAAGAAAGGCTGGAAGGGACTTCCAAAGGTTACTCTTGTCCAACCCGCTCCCAGAGGCAGGATCATCCCTTTCCAAACCGTCCTATACAAAACCCTGGTAACCTCACAGCAAAAGTATACAGTCATGCCGTCACAGAACCAGGACTCTGGGTTCATGAAAGTGTGTGCTCTCTCTATATATCTTCTTTTGTTAGTCTATAAAGATGCACCGCTACCCTGACTTCTGACTAACACAGCTAATTACCTCTCACAAGACATAACACCCTAACCAACCACCGGTAAAGCAGGAGGACAATAGCAGCTCATGCTCTGCTGCTGTGAGGGTTGGTAAAATATGCTCTAGAGACCCAAGGATCGCTGACCATATCTCCTGCTAAACCCTGCAACAGGAAGGGGCAAAACCCCCTACAGTCCGTATGAATCTGACCATGTAGTGAAATACCTTCCTGACCCCAGATGTGATGATTGGTTTGACTCTGAGCAGAGGGACAAGACCTTCTAGCCAGGAACCTCCAGGTTAAAGTCCCAGCAGGATCACTGGCACACCCCAGCCAAAATCCACTGCCTTGGCTGTAGCCAACACCAAATGCTTCTGTGGAAGGTGAACCCAACCCCCCCGCAAGAAACCCTGACATGTACAGCAACAGGAAGGGGACATAAAATTCCTTCCCAGCCCTGAGTAGCAACTAGTCAATCCCAGAAATGTGGCAAATACTTGTAGAGCATAGGCTTAGCTACTCCTAGATCATCCTTCACCAATGCTTGTCCAACCTCTTCTTGTAAGCCTCCAGCGATGGCGATCCCACAACCTGCTCAGCAGCCTATTCCACTGCCTCGCTAACAATGAAGAATGACTCACAGTCTAACAGTTTTTTTCTGATATCCAATCTAAACCTACTTTGCTGCAACTCCAAGTCACTGGTCCATTCTGATCTTTATGCCAGACCCTAGGCCCAGGATATTAGTTTAAAGGAAACAATATGTCAACTCTTTTATTCAAAGAATTACGTATATTCTTTTTATTCAAAATGTCCAAAATTAAATCTGTAAGTTAGTAAATTAGTCTATATACACATGGGCAGATCCAGGATTTCAAAAGGGAGAATGCAGAGGCAGCAAATAGTGCTTCAGGGGTGGCTTCAATCCCTTGGTCCCCTCCTCTCCAAGGCAGGCATACCACACTGTGGGAGCAGTAGCCCAGGACTTTTAAGTCCTTGAATCAGGGAACAAAATCCTCCCCCCACCACAGTCTCCTATTTTTGTCTGGTCTCTGCAGCATCTGTCTTCCCCACCTCACCCTCTCTACTTACTACTTTGGGTGCAGGAAAGAGCCAGGGAGACCTGCCTGCTGCTGCCATTGCTATCCCAGCCACACCTGCCCAACTCCAGTGGGGGCTGCAAGGGGCAGCTGCACAGGGAGCCAGGTTCGGTCTGAGACAGTGACTGCTCTCGAGCTGGTAGGGAACACCTTGAGCGGACTGGACAGAGAGGGGAAACCCTCCCACAGCTGCTGCTGCTGCTGCTGTCTTCAGCTGAGCCCAGCTCCTTGTGCAGCCCAGGTGGAGTGGCTCTGGAGCTCTCCCTGCCACTGGGTCAGCCAGGGACAGCAGCAGGGGTGGGGTGGGCAGGGAAGGGATACTGAGCACAGAGGCAAGGAAGGGGATGCCAATACTCGTGGTAGTGGGGGGTGGGGGGTAGTCCTTACTTGCTTTGGGGATTTAAAGTCCCCAGCTAGTGCTCCTGCAACATGATCTGAAGGGGGGGAAGGGGGGCATGCAACTGCTCTCCACTATGGATTTATCCCTAGATATATAGGATGGGCCTAAAATATTTCTTGGCAATAGAGTCCATTTTGCTATATCTAGATACGGTTCTAAAGAGTCCATAAACTCTGCTCAACTTAATACATTTCATAGACATTAGGGCTGGAAGGGACCTCGTAAGATCATCGGGTCCCTCCCCCTGCCCCTGGGGTAGGAAGTCAGATGACACCAGCAAGATAAACATCCAAACGTTTCTCAAAAGGTATCCGGAGTAGGTGCTTGCACCACTTCTGGGGGGAGTCTATTCCAGACCCTGGAGACTCGGACAGTAAAGAAGTTTTTCCTTCTGTCCAGCCTTAAACAGTCTTCAGGAGTTTGTGACCGTTGGACCTTGTCATCCCCTGGGGTGTTCTGGTGAACAGGTGTTCCCCCAGATCCTGATGCACACCCCTGATGTACTTGTTAGATTCAGATCCAGATATAAACTCCATGACTTGAGTCTAACTGTAAATTAAAACTCAAGTTGTGCTTCCCTGCTTGAGTATGGATTCTATACATAACAATTTAATGTCACTTCAAACCCATGCCAGCTGAGACACTTCAGTGTTTATGAATCATTGATGTCACAGAGTGGAATCTATCTAAAAATTAATTCACGGCCCATCATGTTGAGAAAATCATGCAAATGTGCACTTGAAGGATTTGCTAAAATGACTTTATCATACAGATCAAGCCAAAAGTATAAAGAGCTTTTAATCCAATATAGAGTTTTAATGAACTTTAATATTGTATACATTTTTCTTTAAACTTGAGTATTTTTCTAGTTTTCAGAGCCAAACACAGTACCTTTACAAGAAGGCAAGGAAAGCAGCAAGTGAAAATGAGCAGTCCCTACTCGCTGTTAGAAAAATAAAATTATTTGGAACATCATGGGCAAAATTCAACCTCTCGACCAATGCCTCAGTAAATAAATGTTCAGTGCAATTAACTTATAAACTGCAGCTTAGACTGATTTTCTATTTACCCTTCCAACAGACTACTGACTTCGGACTTAGCTGACCTCATTAGCCCACTTTCTGCTGGCCTGCTTGAAAACAGTATGGTAAGCCATCTCCATGATACCCCACTGTATCACAGTGCTGCTAACTACTCACCATTCAAAGTGCTGAGCTAACAGAGGTATAATTAACATGGAAGGTTTTGTGTGCTCCCTGTAAATAAAAGGTGAATTTTACCATAGATCATTTGGACAGTGAAAATTGAAGATGTACTCCTCAGTGGTGTTTCTGTTAGGAACTATGACCATTTATGTAAAATTGAAAAACAAAACATTTTTTAAAATGTTCCATTGTGTAAACATGAATAGGTTTTGGGTGCTTTAAAAGTGTGTATTAAAAAGAATCAGTTGTAACCACTCCAAATAAACTGTCATAATGAATTTTTTAGCAAAAATCCTTTAGAGAATTTTAAAATTCTCCTCCTGTTGAGTTGTTACAGTCCATCACATTAATGGTGATATAGGGAATTTCAGGATGCTAATTATAGAGAGTTATAACTTTTGTACGGTTGATGGAGTAAGTGCAACAAGGGCTTGGAAAAGTCCTAACACCGGGACTCCTTATGAAAGGTCTAAGCTCTTTGGGGCAGGCCCCACATTTTTGTTTATTCTTTGTATATTGATTTTCTTGACTAGGAATTAAGAAAAATATAGGAAGTACAATTTCCTGAGAAGCAGCATGGTCTGGCAGAGGGGGAAGCATACTGGGAGTGAAGAAACATGAGTTTTACTTCTACCTGACCTTGAGCAAATAACACCACCTCTGCTGCCTCAGTTTCCCAATGTCACCATTCCCTACAGTGCACTAAATACAGGCAGTCCTCGGACTTACGACACAATTGGTTCCTGAAAACCACGTCTTAAGTTGAAACGTTGTAACTCAGAACCAATTTTCTCATAAGAAACGATGTTATAAATGGAGGATTGGTTCCTGAACCAAGGCCTGATACCCTATTTTCACTAAAAATACCCCAGGATTTTGTACTCGATCAATTATAGATGAGTAACAGGAGCTACAGAGACCTGGTGGGATTCATCCCATGACTGGGCTGTACATATTGAGGGCTACAGATTGTATAGAAAGGACAGGTCAGGGAAGAAAGGAGGGGGGGGGTTGCACTTTATGTCACTTTATGTCAGTGAACAATATACATCAACCCTCATCGAGACAGAATCCGAGGCTGAGGAAGTAGAAGGATTGTGGGTTAGGCTACATGGGGGGCAAGGAGAAAGGGATTTGGTGGTAGGGGTCTGCTACAGAACCCCACACCAAGGGGAAGAAATAGATGCGGGGCTCCTGAGGCAACTCTCGGAGACCATAAAAGCTAAAGAGGCGGTAGTCATGGGGGACCTAAACTACCCGGACATCTGCTGGGAGACGCAGACAGCAAGGTCCCATCGCTCACGCAGGTTTCTAACCTGTATACAGGACCTCCATCTGACACAGGAGGTGCATGGTCCCACGAGGGGGAATGCCATACTGGATCTGGTATTGGCAACAGGAGATGACATGATAGGGGACCTCCAGATCGGTAGCCATTTGGGGGACAGTGATCACCTTATAATAGAATTCAACGTAAGACGGTGAGTGGGTAAGGTAACTAGTAGGGTGAAAGTGCTAGACTTTAGGAAAGCTGATCTCAATGCACTCAGGCGATTAGTCAAAGAAGCACTGCAGAGTAGGAGTTTTGAAGGGATGGGAGCCCAAGAAGGGTGGCTGTGCCTAAAGGAAACGATCCTTCAGGCACAAAGCAAGACGATCCCCGAGCGAGGCAAAAAAGGGAAAGGGGCCAGGAGGCTTCCATGGCTGACCAGAGAAATCCAGGGCAGCCTAAGAGCCAAAAGGGGACCACATAAAAAGTGGAAACAGGGTGAGATCACTAAAGATGAATATACCTCCTCTGCTCGTGCTTGTAGGGAGGCAGTTAGGCAGGCCAAAGCTACCATGGAGCTGAGGATGGCAACCCAAGTAAAAGACAACAAGAAATTGTTTTTTAGCTATATAGGGAGTAAAAGGAAGGCCCAGGGAGGAATAGGACCACTGCTAAATGGGCAGAAACAATTGGTGACAGATAGGGGGGACAAGGCTGAACTCCTCAACGAGTTCTTTGCCTCAGTATTCCTAAGTGAGGGGCACGACAAGTCTCTCACTGGGGTTGTAGAGAGGCAGCAGCAAGGCGCCAGACTTCCATACGTAGATCCTGAGATGGTGCAGAGTCATTTGGAAGAACTGGATGCCTTTAAGTCGGCAGGCCCGGATGAGCTTCATCCGAGGGTGCTGAAGGCACTGGCCGACATCATTGCAGAGCCACTGGCGGGAATATTCGAACGCTCGTGGCGCACGGGCCAAGTCCCGGAGGACTGGAAAAGGGCTAACGTGGTCCCCATTTTCAAAAAGGGGAGGAAGGAGGACCCGGGCAACTATAGGCCAGTCAGTCTCACCTCCATCCTTGGTAAAGTCTTTGAAAAAATTATCAAGGCTCACATTTGTGACAGCCCGGCAGGGCAGATTATGCTGAGGGGAAACCAGCACGGGTTTGTGGCGGGCAGATCGTGCCTGACCAACCTAGTCTCTTTCTATGACCAGGTTACAAAACGCCTGGACACAGGAGGAGGGGTGGATGTCGTATACTTAGACTTCAGGAAGGCCTTCGATATGGTATCCCACCCCATACTGGTGAACAAGCTAAGAGGCTGTGACGTGGATGACTGCACAGTCCGGTGGGTGGCGAATTGGCTAGAGGGTCGCACCCAAAGAGTCGTGGTGGATGGGTCGGTCTCGACCTGGAAGGGTGTGGGCAGTGGGGTCCCGCAGGGCTTGGTCCTTGGACCGATACTCTTTAATGTCTTCATCAGCGACTTGGACGAGGGAGTCAAATGTACTCTGTCCAAGTTTGCAGATGACACAAAGTTATGGGGAGAAGTGGACACGCCGGAGGGCAGGGAACAGCTGCAGGCAGACCTGGACAGGTTGGACAAGTGGGCAGAAAACAACAGGATGCAGTTCAACAAGGAGAAGTGCAAAGTGCTGCACCTAGGGAGGAAAAATGTCCAGCACACCTACAGCCTAGGGAATGACCTGCTGGGTGGCACAGAGGTGGAAAGGGATCTTGGAGTCCTAGTGGACTCCAAGGTGAACATGAGCCGGCGGTGTGATGAAGCCATCAGAAAAGCCAATGGCACTTTATCGTGCATCAGCAGATGCATGACGAATAGGTCCAGGGAGGTGATACTTGCCCTCTATCGGGCGCTGGTCAGACCGCAGTTGGAGTACTGTGTGCAATTCTGGGCGCCACACTTCAAAAAGGATGCGGATAACCTGGAGAGGGTCCAGAGAAGGGCCACTTGTATGGTCAAGGGCCTGCAGACCAAGCCTTACGAGGAGAGACTAGAGAAACTGGACCTCTTCAGCCTCCGCAAGAGAAGGTTGAGAGGCGACCTTGTGGCTGCCTATAAGTTCATCACGGGGGCACAGAAGGGAATTGGTGAGGATTTATTCACCAAGGCGCCCCCGGGGGTTACAAGAAACAATGGCCACAAGCTAGCAGAGAGCAGATTTAGATTGGACATTAGGAAGAACTTCTTCACAGTTCGAGTGGCCAAGGTCTGGAACGGGCTCCCAAGGGAGGTGGTGCTCTCCCCTACCCTGGGGGTCTTCAAGAGGAGGTTAGACGAGTATCTAGCTGGGGTCATCTAGACCCAGCACTCTTTCCTGCTTTATGCAGGGGGTCGGACTTGATGATCTATTGAGGTCCCTTCCGACCCTAACATCTATGAATCTATGAACAAAGCTACATTAATGTATTTATCTTATAAATAGCAATCACATCGATTTGGAAGGACTTCTTTGAGCTGGACTTTCTGAAGGGCTCTTGGCTGAAGTCTTCTCAAGAGTCTTGGCTGCTTTCTTAAAGAAAGTGTCCTGTCCAAGGAAGTTTGGACAGATGTTCTCCAGGGAGATGGGCGATGCAGTGAACTCGTTCGCTGGTGTGACGTTGCATTGGATCAAGTGTTGTAAAGTCAAAACTGACATCAGGAAGTTGAAACAGGATGTCAATTTATAAACATTGTAAGTGCGAAACGTTGTAAGTCGAAGACTGCCTGTACCAGCAAACATTGTGGAATAATTGTCTGACCTTTCAGTTTAACATACATATATACACACGTGAAAACCTGAAGTGGTACACCTTTAGGTGAAATATTTAAGCTGTTTGCTCCCTTGAACCTTTCAAGCATTTAACCACCCTTCAGCCCCCAAAATAATATGAATATAAATAGCCCCCAAAGTGATAATTAGCTTTTCTGCTAAGCTTCAGCATGGCATGCATTATTAAATGCCCTATAAACTCCATAAAAAGAAGGGACAGTTTTAGAAAGGCTGACAACATCTTAATTACCATGACAGGGATTGCTGCACTCTAATTGATAATTCATGACGGCTTTAGAAATATAAGGAATCCCTCGCTCCTCTTCATTTTTTGTACATTTCCTGCTTACACAGTCCACAGTCCCATGGCACATGCAAGTTAGTTTTTACTGACGCCAGAAAACAAATAAAGCTCCAGAGTGTAAGCAGATAATGGGATGTTATTAGTCCTACTAAAATGATGGGAGCATTTTTTACATTATCCCAACGGTTCCCAAACTCCAACGGATTGCACACCACCAATTTAAAATGATACAACCTTAAATACCACCAGCAAAATTTTAAGTTCAACACGGACCACTGGCAGGTCGTCTGTGTACCACTGGTGGTACGCGTAGCACAGATTGGGAACCGCTGCATTATTCCTTTAAAGGAAGCTCTGAGATGATCCAGTGACAGCCGCAACACAGGATAATAGTGATGAATTTTTCTTAGCAAGCTTTCGGGCACAAACACCTTTCGTCAGGTTGAGGAAACATCTGCAGATGCTTCCTCAGCCTGACAAAGGGTGTTTGTGCCCAAAAGCTTGCCAAGAAGGATTTTTCCAGCTATTTAGTTGGTCTAATAAAAGATACTAGATTTACCAAAGAGCCTCATCTGCCTATGTCCTTAGACCAACACAGCGACAACCTACACCCCTGGATAATAGTGGTGGCATTTACTTGTGCTCATAACAAGTAAAATGGTGAACTGGGGACAGAATTTTCAAAGTGCTCAATATTTTCCTGTCCCTGAAGGCAATTGCCATTTGATTGATTTCAATGGCAGGAAAATTATACCAATGGGGCATGATGGGGTGGGGGGTGGGAATCAAGTTTGGCAAGAATTTCTTTTGGTACCTGAGCCCCATTTCACTATTGATGCAAGCAGAAACTACCCAAAATACTGGGCTGTAAATAGAAGATCTTGCCTATAATTAAACTTCAAAGCTAATTACTTTATTTTAAATGCTTTACACTTCCATGCCTTCTACTTGGTAACCTCTAGTGGCTTTATAAACACTAATGAATTGCTATGTAAACTTCACTTTAGCCCTGTTTTGTTTTGTTTTTCTAAGGCATCTGCCACCCTGGTATCTAAGAACTCAACCACTAAAATTAGCATCTAGCATGTCAAAACAGCGTGATTGAAAATGGGAAAAACAGGGCAGAAAATGCCCTGACCTGTAATGCTGCATAGTGTTACACTATAAGATATGGCAGAGCTAGGAATGCAACCTGCCTGAATAGGTATTTTGGTAATGGCATGGAAATGAACAGGGCCAGGCCACAATTTTTTGGGGCACCCTGCAAGAAATAGTTTTGAGGCCCCCTGCCCCAAAGAAGCAGCTGGCGGCGGCAGTGGTGGTGGTGGTGGCCAAAGAAGCCGGTGGCAGCGGTGGGGGTGGCGGCGAGCAGCTCTGGAGGTGAATGCAGCAGTGGTGGCAGTGGCGGGGGGTGAGGGTGGCGAGCGGCTGGACGCATGGAGCCCCCTTAGCTGCAAGGGCCTCTGCAGCCACAGCTTTCACAGTACAGGACAGGTCGGCCTTGGAAATGAATATGAAAGTAGCTTGGGCAACAATATTAATACCTGTGTCGTGTCTCTGCCAGTGTTGGTATCAACTAGGTGAGCAATTTTTTTTCCAAGGAATGAGCCCCATTGACTTGAGACATCTGCAAAGTGCTTCTAAAAATCCCACCCTGAGCTGTAAGTCTGTGGATGGAGTAACAGGACTCGTAGCTCACAGGATCAGGGACTAAGGGGCATTTAGGGACCACTCTGCCTACGCTACTTGTCCCACGATGCACACGAGTCACAGAACTGCTTAGAATCTGTGCAGAAATAGATGCTGTATCTCCAGCCAATGTGCCATGCAGATATAACAGTTCCAGCCTGTGAGTCGTAGCTCTAATCTGCGTGTATCTACACTGGTATTTAGGTCAACAGCAGGGTCACCCTCACCCCACTTAAGACATAGCCTGCCCTTTTGCATCTGTATACCATGGTACCTTGTATTCTGAAGCAAAACTATCAAAACTGTGTATCTTTGCAAAGCTGGGTCCTTCTAGGAACTGGCCTGTAGACCCTACTTGTCTCTATTAACAGGCAGTAGAGAGAGGAAATGGATGTAGAAGAGCAGGATGGTCAGCGACAAGAACTCATGGGATTGCAGCTGGAGGAACTCCTACCCTTGAGGTCTGCATGCCTGGGCAAGTTCCAATGTACTACAGAAAGGGCCAAGCTAACAGGACAGGGTAAGCGGGTCAACCGCAGGCCTGAAGGTCTCATGCCTGGCACTGAGCAGAGTTTGTATAGTGAGGCTGAACTGCAACCAAGGGTGCTGCATACAGTGTAGACAGTCAGCAGGTATGGGCTTCAAAACTCGTCATAACTATTAGTCTAGACGAATGCTTCTCAACCAGGGTGCCACGGCACCTTGGGTGCCACAAGAGCCTTTGAAGGATGCCGCAAGGTATGAAAAGATAAGCAGTTAAGCGCAGCCTCAGGCTGATCCCCTCACCCCCACAGCCCAGCCCCTCTGTAGGTGCCACTCATTTCACAAAAGCTATGGAGGGGTGGAGTCCAATGAGGACTGCCTCAGGTCCCAAAAGGTTGAGAACCACCAGTCTGGTCACAGCTTTACAGACCCTTTATACCACTTCAGCTCCTTTTTTTTTCTGTCCAAGAGGGTCAAAGTAAGAGCTGAAGATCTAAGCTTAGACATTTTTCAAAGGCAGAAACACACATTAACTCATCTCAGAGCTCACAAACTGAACTTCTCTCATGTTGCCAAATCAACATTACAGATCCTACACATCCTTACTCCCCAGTGCCCAACGAGCAGGCTATTTTATCTACTGATAACAAGCTACTCAAGTTTTGGAAACAAACTACCCACAGAACATGCTCCCAGCTGCCCCACGGTGCAGAGTTGGACCATCCTGCCAACCACGCAATGCCAGCTCAGTGAGCGACAAAAGGCTTCTGCTCCTATAGAGAAGCCACCAGAAAGTGCTCACCAGACATGTCCATGCTTTCTGCTGGCAAGCAAAGCCACTTTAACAGCTGGTGCCTCCCAGAATAAACCACAGGCCCTGCTGGAACATCTCGCATTGTGAAGTTATGGGAACATGCTCAAACAGTTTTCCTGTGCCCGCTGTTTGGGGCTTGTCATGAGGACAGGTCCTCAAAAATGCTTGAAAATGTATCTTTCTGCATGCAGCTGGACTCACAAACTTGCTGGGAAGGCAAAAAGCCCCTCCACAAAATACTGAATATACCTATATAATAACCAGTCTGGTGGCACTATATTTTTCTGTTTGTCAACGACTCTGTGTTAACTCCATTCTAAGAGGAAGAGTTAAAAAATGGGGGGCGGGGGGAGGTCCTATCCCTCCATCCTGAAAACTAAACTTTAGCTCGTTTCCACTCATGCGTGATCACTGGCAGCAGAGATGCTGCAAGACCAGCTGTACAGTTATTTACAGCCACAAGCCTGAGACAGTTGATGGTACCTGGCTGTGTAACGAGCAGCAAAAATTGCCAACGTAACATGAACAGATCTGCTTATCGAAAAGAAGATCAAGAAGGTACTTGCACACAGCGATCAAGTCACCTCACAGACAGAAAAATATCAGGTAGTTTAAAGGCATCAAGAGGAAAGGCATAACAAGAACCAGTGGCTGGAACTTAAGCCATACGACCATATATTTAACAGCGTTGATGATAAACTACTGGAACATGTTACCCAAGGAAGCAATGGATTCCTCATCTCTTGATATCTCCATATCGAATCTGGAAGCCTTTATAGGAGATACACATACCTTGCATGGAAGTGAGTGGGCTCAGTACAGGAATCTATAGCCTACAGTACACTGGAGGTCAGAGTTTCTCAATATGCTGATTCCATCTAGCCTTAACATCTATTTAATGGCAAATCTAAATTGGAGAGAGAGAGACAGTGTTGAAAGGTGAGTGCAGGATACTATTATTAATGCTGCACAATAATGTTGCGTGTACAACAGAAGATGAAAGCAAACCAAGACAAGGCACTTCTTGTAAATGACTTACACTGTAGAGACCCAGTTCTGTAAGAGAGTGAGGTGCCAAGGGCCGTTAAATCTTACTGCATTTGACGGTAGTTAAGAGTTGTCAGCGCTTTCCACAGCAAGGCCCTAAAACTGGGAGAGACTTTAATTAAACCTTATCCAGCAGCACTGAACTAGGATTCAGGAAAGTGGAGTCTTATTTCTTACAGTGGCCTGATGGGTCACTTCATTTCTCTATGCCTCAGTTTTATCACCTGTGTAATAGGTGCATAACAGTCATCACCCCCCCCTTTGGGATTTATTGATGAAAAGTACTATAAAAAAAAAAAAACAACAACACCTAACACTTACAAAGAAAAGCCTTTGAATGAATTGCAATTAGGTTCACAGACATTATTATAACTCATGGTTCAGGTATTGTCCTTCATTGGCACATGCCTAAGTAAAAAATAATCAATTTTTAAAAAATTAATGATGGGGAAGTGCAATTAAAATCAACTAGAAAAACAATTATTAAGATGACTAATGAATGATTCATATGTATTACCATTATAATCATTTAGGTTTTGGTCAGCTTTGCAAATATGATCGATTTTAACACCGCTACCAAGAACTGTTAAAACTGTGTTTTGCTGAAATGTTTAGGATAAAAAGCCTAGACTGATATTGCTCATAAATTAAACATAGAGCCATCTAAATCCTAAAAAATGCATACAATTTGATATAATTGTGCTGAAAAGGCTTTTTTTTTTTTTTTTGCTGAAGTTGATACTTCTAAATCTAGGTGGGTATAAAACTTTCATTACCTAAATGATATGCTAATACTTTGTGAATTTCATAAATTATAAGTAGAGGTGCATCAATAGATTGGTCCATATTGGATTGGCGCCAATAAAGCGGAAATCGACATTATCGGTAATTGGCATTTTTCGGCCGGTATAGCTGATAACGTCACCGATAAATGCCGTGTGCATGCATGCAGCCACAGGTGGCTCATCTGTGGGTGCAGGGAGGGGCGGTTCCCCCACCACTGTGTGCCCCCCTGGAGGAGGCATGGGAGGCATGTCCTCCCTGGATTTGTGTGCAGGGTGAGGGAGGGCTGCCCACTATGGGCTCAAGGTCAGGGGGTGCGGCAGCCTCTTCCCAACAGGCGGGCTGGGCCAGGGCTGTGCCCGTGGTGGGAGGGGGCAGGGTGGGGCAGGTGGCAGCACTGGGAAGCGACACTATGGGGTGGGCTATTGCCACCCCAAAATTTGTCATAGCCATCCTGATGCCTCCTGTCCCAGCTCTGCCGCCGCACACCCCATGCACAGCCCCAGGCCAGCCTCCCCCCCACTCCACTGGGAAGGGGCCAATGCAGCCCCTGGCCCCAAGCCCACAGTGGGCAACCTGCCCGTGCCCAACGCACAAATCCAGGAGGCACATGCCCACCAAGGGGGCGCATGCAACAGTGGGGAGCCACCCCCTCCCCTCCCTGCCTCCCCCCACACCCCCAGATGAATTTCCCACAGCTCCATCCTGCACCCGATCTCGCCCTAGTGGTGCAACACCTGCCCCTGCCTCAGCTCCACTCCCTCCCTCACCACAGAGGCCTCGTTCTGCACCCCCCACACCCCTTCCCTCCCTTATGCCCCTTTCTCCCCCTGACAGACTGACCAGCCGGACGCTGCTCTCTAAGCTGCTGGGCTGCATATCAGCAATCGGATCAGTATTAGCTGATATGCCTGATTAATAATCGGCCAATGGTATCGGCCAAAAAAAACCTTTATCGGTGCACCCCTAATTATAAGGTAGTGCTAGTTTTTCTATTACACTATTCCTTACTTCTACAAGAAATCATCTTATCTAAAAATTAGCAGTTGGATCCCATTCATTTCTGGGAAATACCAGGTAGCTTTTAAAGTAAGATTAGCTTTAATTTAATGCATTAAAATAATCAATACCTAATTTTTGCCTATTATTTTGTAAATGATCTTCCTAGGGATTCCAACAGCATTTTCATTAGCCAACGAAGGATGTCTGCCGCTACAGAGTTATTTATTAGGTTTCTTTAAAGAAGTAAAGTGCCTTCTAATTCCTACTGATCTTGACAGTTATTCCTATCAGAACAGATGGTCTATTGTTCACGTCTAGATTCCCCTGACTTCCTAATTGCTAATGTACATGTTACTACTAATTACACAGAAGTAGTAGCCTCTGTACAGTAATAAGTGGGTCAGAGCCGCTTTAGAGATCTTGAGCATTTGGGTCTGATAGTTCTACCCTTATGAGTCATCAACCAGTCACAACATAGATCTACACTAGATTTCCGTTCTGAGTATTACATTGTATAAATCACATTCTTTTGATTAGCATATAAGGAAACAAGGCATTAGGCTTCAAAAGAAAGAAGGCTTAAAGGTTCAGGGCTCTGAACTGGGTCTATGTAGGATCCTTTTTCAGAAGATAGCAGTATGCTCATTCATCCACAATTCTAGGTTCCACTGGGAACTGCAGCATATTCCTTATCTATTTTTAAACAATGGCTTTTCAGTTTTTTATTGCATTCATACAACCTGAAAAAAAACATTGAATTGTACGCCTGATTTTGCTGTGCTCTTGGAAAGGGGAAACTGCCTTCGCACAATACCCCGATGCAAACGATGCAGCAGCTAGATGTTTCTTCACTAAAAGGAAGAGAGAAGAACAGGCAGCTTTGCACCCACTAAACCTTGGGTGGATCAAACTGTTGTGAAGGTAGGTTTGAAACCCATTCCCAATGCATTAATGGTGAACTGCTTCCACAGATCTAATTCAGTCCAAGTGGGATGGATCAACAAGAGAAGACAGTTATTAACTGGAGAAAACCAATGCTTTTTCAGTCACACTGGTTGTGCAAACATTTTCATTTTGGTCAACAAACTATCCCCAAACATGCATTGATAAAAGCATTTTATAGATTTCATAGACGTTAAGGCTGGAACGGACCTTGTGAAATTATCAGGTCCAGCCCCTTGCCCAAAAGGCAGGAAGTCAGCTGGGGTCAGATGACCGCAGCAAGGTAAGCATCCAGGCATTTCTTGAACATATCTAGAGTAGGTACTAGGCACCACTTCTGGGGGGAGTCTATTCCAGACTTTGGAGATTCAGATGGCAAAGAAGTTTTTCCTTATGTCCAGTCTAAAACAGTCTTCCAGTAGTTTGTGACTGTTAGACCTTGTCTTCCCTGGGAAGATAGATGTTCAACCAGTTCTACTGACACCAATGCTTAAAATGAACTGGTGGCAGTTCAGGATCCACAGCCCTTTTGCTATATTTGGTCTGATGGTGGCATTTGGGGATCAAGCCATTCCTACTTGGGGAATTCATCTTTGAAGTGCAACAGCAGCTTTGCCATGGAGCCCCACTGAAATCAACTGGGGTCTGAATGGAAATATTTGGGCCAGTTTGGGAATGGTTTATTCCCACTTTATCCCTTGTGCCTCAGGGCAGCATATCAAGAGAGCAGTTATAAATATTTCATGGAAGGCCGGTCACTATGGGAGCAGGAGGGGGAAGGGGAAGAGCGATAAAAGCAATAAGCCAGTTTAAAAAAAATAAACCCCTGAAAAATCCAACAACTGATAAGCTGGCACAGAAAAGCAAGTTACCAGATATGCCACCTAGGGCGAGTGTTAGTGCTACTGCCACGTTTGGTAATACAGCACAGCATCTAAAACAGTGCAAAGTGATTCACCAACACTGTGCTGATGCCAAACCCAATCATGGAAGAACTACTATTTACACTGTGTCAGATTGGCATTTCTAGGTTAAAGAAATGTACGGTAACTCCTGACAAGACTTAGAAATTTGCAATTCATTACTTTCTCTTGCAGGCCTGGCTGTTCTTAAAACAGGGTGCCAAAAAGAACACATGTAGGGGGAAAAAATCATTTGGCTATGTACCAAAGAGAAGCTAAATGTTTGTGGAAAGGATTTTCGAAAGCACCATGCAAAATACGTGGGGAAACGCTTAGAGGTCATAAGAATGATATTTTGAAAATTGAGCCCCACAGGAAAATGCAATTTAATGTTGCATTTGGGCAATTTGGTTGTGTGCAAAATATTTTTGCCTCCCAACCTGTGAATACTGCCAAGAACTTAATCTATTTATTTTTTCTTATGTTTGCTGCACAACACTTTGTGCTTCTGTGCTCTATATTTGTATTTACTTATTTCTCTGTTTAGGTATACTCATGCTTTCATGTTTACTACCATATACAAATGTTAACAACATGAAAACTTCTACATATACTTCACAGAACCTGAGCATGTATGCACCAACGGTAACCTCAGAAGGCATTTGGTTGTCAAAGGTATCAACCACAAAATGAGACCCTGCTTGATCTCTCAGGGCAAGTCTATATTGCATCAAATTGTGCTGTGGGAAACCCTATGAAAACACACCCCCATCTATCTGCTGTCACTCCTCATGCACTGAAAACTGCTCATGGCATACCCAAGCTGTGCTGGGCATGTCTGGGTAGCTATAAAAACTCTCTCAGCATTTGGCACGTGTTCATGGCTGTGGCCCCCAGCACAGTGTTACCCATACCCAAGACAAACAGCATTAGTTGGGAGTGCCTCATGGCAGCATTCCCAGGCATAACACAGGGGAGCTATGGACATACCCTTAGGATGTTTTAATGTGGGGCCCAGGATCATAAAGAAAAAAAATTCCATCATGGAAGAAAGTTGGAAGACAAGTAGCCTCCATGCAAGGTGAGTTGAACAGGGTGAGGGGAGCCTAATGATCCACAGACTCTGAGGGTAGGGACAGACATTCAAAAAGCCTGAGCCTGAATTGATTCAATCTTTGTAAGTTAGTCTAACCTAGCTTGGCTACTTTAGTCTTGTAACTGGACAGACAACCCAGAAATGCAGGAACATGTCCGCAGTGGCTCAGGCTAGAAGCCAGGGGGCACTAGAACAGCCCTCCCTTTCTTCCACAGCAGGGAGCTGAGGGGGTGGCAGACGCTCCGATTAACTCAGCAGGAAATTGATAACAGTGTTTATCCACCAATTAAGAAAACAACAGAGGGACATTACCAGGTACTTGTTGATTCTGCCTGTTGATTCAGCAGGGACCAGAATCAGCATGTGGTCTGCTAGCTAATACACAGACACCTCTCCTCAGCAAGGCAGAGGGGAGAGGGGAATTCCTGCTTAGCAGGGAGTGGTGAGAAGAGAGGGGAAGCAGCCCACAGTCTCTAGAGCTGCAGCCAGGGAGCAGAGGGGAGGGGCCAGACCTGCTGTGGAGCAGAACGTTCCACCCAGCCCAGAGAGCATGTCGGGATGCTGGGGGAGTCTGGTTTATCTTAAACCAGCAAGGGGTCTGAGACGGACATTGCATAAACCGTTTTGAGGCAAATCAGTTAAGTCTGATACTACATTCAACCAGGTTTATCTCAAACCAGTTTCAGCCAGCCATTCTCAATGTTTATGTGCACTGAACATCTGTTCTGTTACAGGTTTAAACCAGTTTCTGATCACTTAAACTGGTTTATGCGTCATGTCTGTCCCTAGCCTGAAGGATGAAACCACTGGAGTGTGTCCTGTCATACAGAGCTGCAGAGGACAGTTAGCCCACCTCCTTTGGCTGTGAAGGACCTTTCTTAACTTGGACAGAAGTGGGCTAACAGAGAGCAGCGACAGGTGAGGACAAAGCTGGTCAAAACCCAGTTTCCATTCCACAGGAAATTCCAACGTTATTTTAAAACAAACAAAGGTTCTTGTTCAGAATGGAAAATTTTGGAACTACCCCATGGAAATGAAATTCATTAAAAAAAATAAAAAGGGAAAGCTTCCCTTCAAAGCCAAGCAGATGACTGCTCTGACCCCAGGGGACTTTCATGCCTTGAGGCCAGCCAGCGTCACAGAGGGCTCCCTCATGTGGAGCAGGGAGCCTGGGAGTCCTCAGAGTCCTGACTTGATTTCAGGTCTGGAGGGAGTCTAGAAGTCCTCAGAGCTTTGGCTCAAGCCAGTGGTCCCAGGGCTGCCAAGAAGCCAGGGAAGAAGAAGCAGGTTTCAATGAAAATTTCCTTATTTTCAGGAAAGATTTCTGTGGGATGTTTTAGATGTCAATAAATTGACATTTTCTGACAGACACGTGTTCTGCTGGAAAAATTCCAAACAACCCTAGTTAAAAATGCCACATCAGGAACTGCACACAAGAAACCATTTGCTGTATACCACAGCCACAATAAATTATTACTACTCCTGAAAAACACTGGGGCAATGCTATATAGTCAGGTACCATCTATTAACACACTTGCGGTGTGCAAAGCGGGCCCTATTTGATTCAGATTTGGCCCGAATCAGGGACAGTGATTCGATTTGTTGATTCAGATCACTGTCCCCAATTCAATTTGGCCAAATCCGAATCTGAAGATTCGATGCCGATTCGGAGAATCAGTGGTTCGGACATAGACACAGCTTTAAATGTTTTTTCTACATACCTCAAGGTACCAGCACGATTTGTGATTGCTGCGATGCTGGGGGTAGATGGAGCATCCCAGAGGAGTGCAGAGGGGCCCTCCACATGTTCGGCAGTGAACCCACAAGTGGACCAGAAGTACTTCAGGTCCACTTCCAGGTCCGCTGGGGAGTGCGTGGGGGGGACTCCCCCATGCTGCCCCCAGCTCAGTGATCAGCCCGGGGGGAACCCAGGTGATCCCCCAGACCCAGGAGGCACTAGTCACTGAGCTGGTGGGGCACAGGGGGCCCCCTGTGCACTTCCCGGCAGACCCAGAAATGGACCGGAAGTGCTTCTGGTCCACTTCCAGGTCTGCTGCCAAGCGTGCTGGGGAGACCCCCACGCTTCTGTGGGACACTCCATGTGCCCCAGCATCAAAGCATTCACGAGCCCCTGCTACCTAGAGGTATGTAGAAAAAACATTTAAAGCTGTCTACATTCAAATCTCCAAATAATTCCAAATCGATTCGGAGAGTTCCGATTTGATTCAGAGAGATTAAAGAGTCCTCTGATTCAACCTGGATTCAGAAATTCGGCCACCGAATCAGGCCAAACCTCCGTCAAATCAAATCAGGCACCGAAGCTTCACACAGCTCTATAACACATTATTAAAATATGTACAGACATATTTCCTAATTGGCTATGCTCCTGAGGCTCCAGCAAGTGGCCAGTTTAGGAAATATGTATGAAATATACTTCCTAAATATATGTGGAATATATGTGGGTACAGCCATTGCTTTGTCCTCTGTCACCCCAACAAACTGGATCTGACTGAGTGTGGAGCAGGGCATATATTAAATCATCTGAAAGAGGTATAGATTCCTCCCACTCTGGGCAAGTGGGAATCCTAAGGCAGAACTGGCTTCTAGAAACCCTTTTGGGACCGAAGGTCTGTACCCAAGGCTGAACTTAAGAGCCTTAAGGAAGGAGGACAATTATTGAAACAGTATTCCTAAGAAAGAATTTTAGCCCATGGGTCTTACGTATGAAAGCAAAAAATATGCTCTGAAAAAATGGGGGCGGGAGGGAGGGAGGGGGGAAGTTTCCTGGCTTTGAGATGAAAGCAGCAAAAAATCCCATTATCTGAGACATTTAAAACTAGAGCGCAAGAGACACTTGAAGTGCAAGAGTGAAATAATCTTATATTGGCAAGGAGGTAGAATGGATCCACTGGGTTTACTCCATCATTAATATCTTCTGTGATTCACCCTAAGTTCAGTTTATCATAGGAAATGTACTTGAATGCAGACTCCTCATTTGCCACTACACTGTATTATACAGCCGTCCTTGTCAAAGTGCATAAAACACAAACACCACAAATATATAAAGACATGCCCCGAGGTGTAAAAGAAGAAAAAAAAGAAAAACCTCACAGCTTCTTAAAGCAAGTCAGACTAATCCCTGCTAATAATTACAATACTAAATGATAATACTTATGCCATCAAACAATCCCATTAAACTCACAAATAGTTGCTTTCAGATAGAGTTGGGGAGGAAGCATAAAACAAATTTCACATGAGGCAAGATAAAAATAGTTCGTATGACAAAGATTTTAGAACAAGGCCCTTCCAGAGCTAGGGCATAGTCTCTCTCCTTAAAGCAAGACAGTTGTGTGAAAGATATAGCCACTCTTCTTGGGAAGCCAGGAAGAAAAATATCAGTCTTTTTTAGCTACATGAGAAATGCAACATGCCACTCCATCGCCCAAGTCAAAGGACTGATAAAACTGACAACTACCTTATAGAAAAGTGGTCCAAATCTATCCCTGGTGCAACTCCTCTGAAAAGATGGTATTAGCATATATCCTCCTATTTCAAATACCTCAATCCACCATTCTAGATTTTTGGTAAATGCCAACGAAAAGTATCAAATGCATAGCGGTGAGGCCTACTTGACCACGATGAAAATACAAGATTCCTATATTTTTCAAAAGAAGTTTTCAATGTCATAAGCTTCTCCTTGCTAATCTCATCCATGCCTTCCAAAAGGGGAAAGCTAAACACAAACAGGCCAGTCCCCCCAAAAGTAACACAGTCTAACATGGAAGCAGCCTCATCTTCAAGTGAGCTTACTCCTTTTCAAACCTTAGCATGGAAGCCAGTGTTTTGACTGAAAAGTCTCTCCCACATCACAAAAGACATGGCCACATCTTCAAGTGGATGGGGCGAAGGGGGTGCACATGTATGCGCACACTCCCCCCAGTAGGTGGAATTACATGCAATAAAGATGGTTGCTCTGTTATTCTGTCCGGTCTCACTGGGACAAATAAACCCCTACAGCACAAAAAAAAAAGTGTGAATTGGCATTGTCTAACAAGGTTTGTGGAGCTCCGTCAATTCATCCCAGCCAAAGATCCAAGCCAGAATCTAAAGACGTTAAGGACAAAACAAAAGAAATCAAATTCACATGCCACCGGAAAAGGTCTCTGGTGACCCCATTAGAAAGGGAGTCTTCTGCTGAACTTCGCAAACATTTGATATTTTGTGAACAAGCTGGAATGCTAACGTTCTATAAAATGTGCTGCGCGCGCCAATTAAATATCAAGATTATTGTCACCTATTTAATGGTTCATTGATCTTAGAAGCCATACCAATTTTCTTTTCCTTTTCATTGAGGTAATTACAGTAATGACTAACCATAAAAATTAGATAACACCCGGAAATGTTATTTTAAAATGTCTGTGCATTCTCTCTCTCCGCTTTCAGGGAACAGCCAGGTTAGCATCCTTCACACACCAAAAATGTGGTATCGCCTCTGTCCTATTGAGCCTGAAAATCCCAACAAGCCATGGTGATGATCTATGAATTTCAAAAAAGATCATCCTAAACTTGGAGTCATCGTTCCAAAACGTCTTTCAATACACAAACGTTCCTTTGTCTTTAGTAAGCAATGCACCGCTCCAATTCTTCAATTTAAGTAGCTGATGGAGATGCATCCAAGCAAAACTCTGGTGTTCTTCGAAACTATTTCAGAGTTCTGCAGGCCCCAAGACATTGGTTTTTAGACACTGGGTCCTTTTCTCCATAGCTAGTCATCATTTTAATTCCCATTTTTTAGAAAAAGCTGTTACAACAAAACTTAACTTTTCTGAAAAATCATATCCATTTTCACAAACCTGTTGCTCAGAAAAGCTGGAAAAGAAACATTTTGAAAGCATCAAGGATCCTGTGTCAACGGTTCTGGAATGATGTTTCAATTTTTGTTTCAAATACGTACAATTTCTAAATGAAAAGTGGTGGAAAGCTACAGAAACATTTTGTATCTCTAAAACTGAAAGGAGTAATTTTTTTTTTAGGAATTTCACTGCAAATCATTATGTTAGTTTTTCAATTCAATTCAGGATTAAAAATTTGAAATCTCAAATAGGTTTTGCAGAATACAAATCTGTTTTCCAAATAGATCTATCTTTATTTCTTCAGTCCTGCTTGAAGTTTCCAACACTATCTTCCATGAAAATCTATTCTTGATCTCCAAGGATCCTTGATCACATGGCCGAACAATAAGAAAGTCTTCCTGCTATATGTTATACCTCCTGCTGCTACTGGTGTCCAGGTGCAGAATGTTTAATTCAGATTAAACTGTTGTAGCTCTTGCTTAAGGGAATCATCTAGCACGCAATGCACTGTCAGAGAAGCCCCATTGGGACGCCAGAAGACAGAAAAAAGAAATCGGGGAAGTTGATCTGAAGGGAGGATCAGATTTCAGGTGGATGAGGTAGAGGTCAAACTTAAAAGTGAAACATGAGCCAGTAGCTTTCTTGAACTCTAATTTATCAAGAAAACTGCACATCCTTTTGCTACTATACTTAATGTCTTTAAGCAGTCATTTTATTTGTCGGCACTTCCTTAAAGAATCCCAGGGCGCAGACAAAAGTGCAGCTCCCTGCTGTAACTAAGAACACGTTGCAGGAAGCGTCCTGAGTTAGAGCGATCCCCTGGACCAAACAGAAGTGCACTGCTGGTTCCAGGGGGAGGGGAATCTCTCCGCTGCAGCCTGCACCCAGTTTCCCCTAGCAATGGCCCCTCCTCTCTCCCAGCCTGTCCCTGCTTCAGAATGGGAGTGGAGAAAGGAAGCAGAGGCAGCTCATTCTAAGGGTTCCCCACCCAGCTCTGGAGGGTGGGGTGGGTGAATTCAAGCCCTCCCACCTCCTGGGGGCTCCAGCACACCCACCCCACCCTCCAGCAGGGGCTGAAAACCCCCGGGCCAAACTCCCTCCACTCTTTCCCCACTGCCATTCTGAAAACACATCGAGGCTGGCAGGCAGCTCAGACACAAGTAACAGAAGACACTCTATTTTGAAACGCCTTCATCTGATTTTCACCCGATCAGCCATTTTTGAAGCGGTCTGCAGCCATGCATTTGTGTTTGGTCACAGCTATAAACTGGTTTCTGTAGCCAGATCAGGCAAAAATTGTCACTTCTGTCTGTGACCCAAAATTCCACATTATTGGAGTAATGCAATGTTTCCAAGGCACCTGACAGCCCTGTATCATGGCTTCACCTGTGTGTATCAGGCAGATAAAAATCTGGAGTGGCTTAAAAAGCTAGAACTCCAAGCCCCTATTTTTTTTTTTTTTAAAGAGACCAGCCCCTGCTAATTATCTTCTAAAACAGCAACGCTATTCTTTAACATCCAACGAATCTTTATGCAGGCACTTGCAGAGAACAATATGGTCTTTCTTACCTACACCAATATTTTCTGTCCAGGAACTACCACCACCATCCTTTTAATCCCCAACTCACTGCTATTCCCATTGATGATAAATGAATTGTAACATCATGTGTCAGTTAAATTTAGTAATTAGCAATCCTTTATCAACAACCCATGAACCAAGTCTCCCCTTTTATACCAATATAACATCAAATGAGGTTTAAAAAAACCAAAATATTAGAAACATTTTGTCTTTCATGAAGATTATTACAATTAATGGACACTTAAGCCATGAGTGACTATCCAAAATCCTGTTGCAAGTCTAGTAGAAATTCACTCTCTTTTGAAATATGGCATAACTTTCAGTTGCTGATAGTGTAGAAAGGGTTGGACATAAACTCTCCTTGAGTTAGGTAAACTCCAAAATGGAAGTCTGATATCCCAAGTTACTAACACTAATGTTTTGTTCTCCACCTCTTTACATTGCTAATTCCATCCTGTAATAATCTGTCTTCTTTAAGACCTTAGTGAGTATTCTGCAAATATATTTCATTATGCTCTTGGATCCTTTTTGCATATCCTTGTTCAGGTACGCTGACCCTTTTTAACTTCCATTATTTTTATTGGTGGGTGACGTGCATAATACCTTCCCATTTCTTATCTTTGTCCTTTACTACTATTTCTCATTTGATTTCATGCAAGTATTTTCATTTGCAAAAGTCTATTTAAATCTCACTCTATTTTCTATCATTTTAAGTAATAACTACTATACATAAAGGATTATTGAAAAATATAAAAAGTAAGATCAAGGGTTTAAAGGAACGGGTATGGGGGGGTTTCTGTGTAATGCAAAACGTAATCATGGTTTTCTAGTACACTACCTCATTCCCACACCACCCTCCAGACACAGCAGGAAAGCAGTGAATAGGATCTGTCCCGAAGTAGAGGAGTTTTCCTTAGAACTGTTTTCCATTGTTTTACATTTGTCCACTGCAATGAATTAGTCACACTCACAGCTTAAATTTCTTTACCATCTTTTCAGATTGTCTCTTGTACAATCACGCAGTTTTCTGTCCAACCTCTTCCTCTTCCAGATCCTCCTGCATTTTTATGGTTACATTTTACTAGTCCTTGTGTGAATCTATACTGCATCTGCTTCTGAGGTTAGCTGGGCTTTGCCTCCAGATCACACCAGGAAGCAGTACTGATGTTCCCTTAGGCTAAGTACAGACAGACAAAAAGCCTGAGGCTTCATTCTTTGCAGATTACTCTAAACTGCATAGATTGAACCAAGAAGTAAGTACAGTAAAATGGCCAGGCCAGCTGGGGCCTGGCCATACCCGCTCTCTCCACTTGAGCAGGGGTGGGGGAAAAATCCTCAGAGCACTTCTCTCCCAGCTTCCCTCCCTTCACTTTGGCAGTAACCAGCAAGCTGGGAGGTGTGCTCTAGCTCCCCCCAGCTTCTGGCCTGAGCCACTGCAAGCATGTGCTTGTATTTCCAGAATCAAAAGTGAATGTCTGTACACTTACTTCTTGGTTCAATCTATGCAGTTTAGACTAACCTGCAAAGATTGAATCGATTCAGCCTTGGGCTTTTTGTCCGTCTGTATGTAGCCTAAGGGAACATACATACTGTCTCCAGATCACATCAGGAAGCAAAGCGCAGCTAACCTCGGAAACAGATGCAGTATAGACTCTTTATGTGGCTCTGTTTTCAATCTCTGGTGTACTTATTACTACATGCACAATATTGCTCTAATGAGGCTGCACTGCATGCATTTCTGGATTTAGCATGTGCCAGATAGGCATGATGTACTTCACTCTGACACTCTGTAGCTCAATCCAGGGACAACGCCCATATGACTTAACTACTTTTGCTATCAATACCTTGCACAGTAATGATTTACAGCCAGAATGCATTTTTATCAACTGCTGCTATATTTCCACTGCCTTTCCTCCACAGGATATTCACAACCTAGCCAAAACATTTGCCAGATCTTAAAGCATTCCAGGTTGGGGACAGGGAGGGGGTGTTAAATCTCCAAAGCATACAGCTACTGGAGCATAAATTTGGTCTTGAGCTTCAGATCAGTCAATCATCTAGCACGCTATCAAAACTTGCCAAGTGGGATGGAGTGAGAGAAAGAAGACTCCTGCCAAAAACCCATCCAAAAGCACTGAGAAGGGAGAGAACTGGAAATATTTCTGTACAGTAACCCTAAGCAGCCATGACCTCCTTGAAGTAAATCTCAAATAATTAAAAGGAAGGATTAATAAATAGATAAAATACCAATCTGAATCAAATCATCCGTCTTATACCCTTAATGCAGGACTTCAAGTGATTACTGATAAAGCAGCTTCCTAACAAAATCTTACCAGAGTTTTAAAAGAAGCACGAGCTGCTTGTATAAGAATTAGTGAAAAATAAAATAATGCAGAAAGCCAACCCCTTCACACCACTCAAACCAAGAGAAGCTGACATTTCTGTGTTAAAAATATTTTCTCAGTGGAACAGGGATTTTAATCTCTTTTCAATGATTGTTTCAGGTTTTACTCTGAAAGAATGAAACTAGCATTTGTTGCCCTACTGGACATAAACCTTCCTGTTTGTGGTTGACAAAAACTAAAAAAAAATTGCTTGGGTATTCCCCCTGCCCAGAAACTCTTTTAGCCAACAAAGTCCATCTGTTTCCATTTCAATCCATTTTAGTTTCTATATAAAATGACTTTTTTTCAAGGAATTCATAAGCCTCAGGTGGGCAGTATTGGGTTTTCTATCATCAACGCCAGTCATTGTTTTTCTGCAACATAAATATAACGTTGATTAATTATGATTTTAAGGATTCCATATGCCACCACAGGGAATACAAACAAGCAAATAATACTGAAGGGCCTTGTTTCCATACATATTATTTCTGTATATTCACAGCCACTGGCATAAGTGAACCAGTATGGAGGAGAATGGCAATCCTAATCTATAGGGAATGAAATCACTGGAAATGACTAGGATGTTAGACAGGCTGGTCCAGATTATACGGAGACAGTTCAATCACTGGTTGGCCTTTAAAAGTTATACTGGGCCAAATGCTGTGTTTACATATCACAGAAGAGTCAGTCAACCTGTTACACTGAGCATTGTTCTGCTGGGCTAGATGCAAAGGTTTAGGGAGGTTAGATCACGTGAAAAATAGCCAACTATTCTAACTTAGTTTGTCCAGGTGCAGAATTTATGCTTAGATTGACCTAATTAGGGATCTAATTGCAAACCATACAGAAGTTCAGGAAACTTAGATGGGTCTAAAAATGGCCAACCCGATCTAAGTTAACTACACCATTGGATCTGGCAAGACTGATCTAACTGAACTTGTGTACAGTTTTCAAGGCTGCGCAAGCCCAGCTGCTGACCCCATCCCTGGGCCTATGCTTTTCCTACCCACTCCCCTGGCACTAGGTTATTTTTAGCCCCTGCTCCCTCACCCATTCCCCAGACAGACAACCCCACTCCAAGCCCACCACCCCCCTCCCGCCCCCACAAGCTACTCCTGGTGCCAGGAGCTGATTGAAGTCGGGGTTCGATCAAGGGCTGGGCAGGATTGTGGGGAGGTACGTTCACTGGTGGGATTGTTCATCTGGGGGAGGAAGGGGGTTGAGGGGCTAAAAATTGCCCCCAGACCCCACCAACCCCCACACCCTCCATAGAGCCCAATCCCCACCGTATAACCCGCTTGCCTTCCCAAACCCTATCAAGGACCCTGCTTGCTTCCCTGATCCTACCACCCCATCCCCAGACCCTGCTTGCCCCCCTGATCTCCCTAAGCCCTCCTGCTAGCCCCCCATCCTGACTTACCTTAAAACAAAGCTGAACTGCAAAACATTGCTGAGAAGCCCGGCATTTCTATTACTGCAAGGAGAAAAGCTGAGCCTTTGTATTACCATTAATGCTTATGAATATATCTAGTTACCATCTAAATTAATTCCTGCATTTCTTTATTAGTGATATTCCTAAATTGTTTTTCCAGTTCGCTATAAGTATTGACGCAGTTGGTCATAACAGCTTAATTTATATGGTAATATTAAAAGTAGGGTCAATGTTTCACTACCATCAGTGTAACAAGTGATGTACTCTGCATTCAGGAAGATATATAAACTGAATAAATATTTTGTGACCTTATGAATATTAAAATATGTCGTTTCAATTCATTTTACCAGGCTCCTTGCTAGCTACCACTTCAGTTTTTTCAATGGCAAAAAAAGCATTCCAATCAGTAACAGAATTTGGGAGAGCTTACCTCCCCAAGGAAAAGCCTCTGCTTTGAACGTATCAGGTGGCTATGCCATCCTGCCCAACCATCTGACAAGAGAGAGAAGCAACTGCCTACCTGAATATTAGCATGAAAATAAACACCACTAACCAAACAGAACCAGAATTTGAAAATGGCGTCAAACACCAGATTTGGTTCCGCTTGTGTGAAATACGAGAGAGGAGTTTACTCTTAAATCAAGACAACTAAGATTTTTCTTTTTTTTTTTATGAAAAGAGGATGAATAATTACCCACATATTCTATTTCTAAACCAATTTTAAAAGTGTTCTCCAGAAAGCTCCAGAAATGTCATTGACAGATGATGGAATCTCATTAGCTCGTAACAAAAATGTAGAGCTTGGACAGTTTGTTCAAATACTTCTCAAAAATCAATCTAGCAGAAACACAAGAGGTTGAGAGACAGCCAATAAAAACATTAGAAGCATGAAGCAATGGTAGGATGGAGATCCTAAAAGATAGAAATGACTTTGTTTGGAGAGGAGAGGAATCAGAGATGACACAATAAAATAATGCCATAGTGAAGGAAAACCTCTGACACAAACACAACAGAAAGACATTCAATGCAACTGAAAGGCAAGTTTTCTAAGAGGGAAAAATGAATTGCTTTAGAAAAATGTGATTAGCCTATACAGCTTGCTGCCAATTTTGCCAAAGCAAAGAAGTTAACAGGATTCAAAATAGATTAGTTACTTGAGGTAAAAATTTTAAGTGACATAGGAGCTTATTTTCATGTTAAAAAATAGCTTAGGTCCTTAGAAACCTATGCCTTGGTAAAAAAAAAAACCAAAGGGATTTAGGCTCCCTAAAGTTAGTTTAGTAACTACCGCATTTACTTGATTCTAAGACAAAGGGGGGGGGGGGGTTGCCATTTAACATGAGGGAGAAAAATCTCCTTGTCTTAAAATCTCATGTGAAGGCAGGGGAGGGAGAGTGGAGAGGAGGCAGGTAGATGCTATGATCCAGGCTCCAGCTCCTAACTGGGGTCAGAGATGTAGCCACAACCGCTGTCTGATCTCCCCACCCTCCTACTACCTCCCCCCACACATCCTCCGCTTCCTTGCCTGCCCCTCTCCCTCACCCACTTTGCCCCTCCTCTGTGCTAGCAGGCTCAATGCATACTGCAGCCTGGGGTACTGAGCACACTCTCAGCCCAGCCCCATAGCAGCAGCAGGCAACTATTACGGGGCTGGGCTGGAGCCATGCTCCATACCCCAAACTAGCATGGGCACAGGGCCTGCTGGCATAGAGGCAGGGGACGTGGGTGGGGGAAGAAGAGGCTGGAGGGAAAGGGTGATGGGAGGAAGTAGAGGTTGGAGGGGAGGGAAAATTAGAGGCTAGGAGAAGAGGGGAGCAGAGACAGAGGGGAAAAGGGGAACCCAAGGCTGCAAAGAAGGCAGGAACAATCAGGGGCAAGCTGATTGACCAGATGGGGTTGAATTAAACAAAAGGAAAATTATAACAAATTTTTTAATTTTCCATGTATAGAATCTAATTGTGTGTGTGGGGGGGGTCATCTTAAATTCAGGGTCATCTTAGAATGGAGTACGTACAGTAAGTCACCCTGGAAAACAGTGTATAGACCCTTTTGAAAATGTTGCTCTTAGACCCCAATCCTGTGATCATTTTAACATGCAAATCCCTCTACTTGTGTGGATAGTCCTAGTTGAACTATGCACATAGGTAAAGTTGCAGGGAAGAATAAGTGTCTTTATAATTAGTTGCTGTGAAGAATAAGGATATTGGTTAACCATTTATAAGCAATGTGTGAGAAACTCTTAGTCTCTCATGTTGTGAAGGGGTCAATCCCTCCTCTGGGAAGGAAGAGGTGCTGGTGTTGTATAAGTGTCTGAAAGGAAAAGAATGCATTACCACGAACCACGAAGGGCTCTATCTTGTACCAAGTCACTTGGACAGGCCATGAATGCAGAAAACAAGAGGAGAGTTTTTCAGACTTTTCTCCAGGGAGTTGAATGCTGACAACTCCGAAAAGAGGAAAAGGGAGCTATGGTTTTGATGCAGGTATAAAGTCATGTCTCTGGTCTCAGAGACACAAAGGGACAGATGCACAAGATGGACTGCAGGAGAAAACGGTTTACTGGGCAGTTATTCCTGCTCTTCCTGAACTCTGCCTTAAGTCTGGCTTAGCTGTGGTGACACCTAAGGACTCTACAGGCAATGTGCCAGTTCCCTAATAAATGCTGGTCTACCTGAAAAAAGGTTGCCTGTATAGGTGCAAATACCACTGGTTGCCTTCCTTCCCCATAAGGGTCCCATGCAAACAAAACTCAAGGACCCAGGGAGCAATGGGACTCATCCTTATAAAACACCTACACTGAGGGTCACAGGCACTCACAGATCATGCAAGAGCCAGGTCTTGAGCAAAACCTTATTTCTCCATGACACAGGGCATATATTGATCATAAGAACATTTTGTTTCATCAAACTAATGTTTTATTTTGAATTACAAGGGATATAAACCTCACCACTTCACCGCCCCCCGAGGTTTCATCCGTCTTTCCCCCTGTGCTCGGTACTCTCCAGTGGTGGTCTTCAACCACATTGGAGTCCCTTCACACTTTCTAAAGAGAAGTGATGCAAATTGTAATTGGTGGACCAGAGAATTTGACCTTCAGAACATAAGCCAAATACTATCGATAGACGTTATGGAAGGTACTTTCCCTATGCAATTTTTTCCATCTGGGTCCACTATGAAATTTCCTTTAATTTCTCTTGAAGCCTGTGGACACTGTACTTGGCTGAGTCGGGAACTACAGGGGGGCTCAGACGTCCTAGACAGGGAAACACTTGCAATCGGAAGTAGAGCTCATCATTTACCAACAACATCTGTTCAGAGGAATCCAAAGTGTTTGCCAAGAGCCTCATGGGTAAGTTTGGTATTTTGACTGCCTCCTTCTCTACAAATTGTTCAACTCAATAATTCTCAAGTATGCAATTTCTATAAATACTGGACCCCAAATGCAACATCTCTCATGAAAGTATTAAGAAGAATTACTCTCAAGAGGAGATGCTAATTAACAAAAAGTTCAGCCTACTCATGGTAATTGTATCTCCCAACATTTTTCCTTAATCAAAGAAAAGGACAAAACTGATAGTTCTCCCTGTCTCCTCCTGTGCTAAAAAGTCTTGAGTGAAAACTTTCCTAGTTCATAATCAGAAGCAATCTGATTAATATGCCAAGCAGAAAGCCCTTTGTATTTTAAAATGCCATGAGTCTCTCAAACTTAACTAAGGAGTAAATCCTGGTTTCACTGAAGTTTAAGAGTTTCAGTGGAAGCAAGACCTCACCCTAAGGGAACAACATTATTCCACTTGAGCTACGTACAGCCTTACAGGCAGAAAATGTGGTGTTGCCCTTTAAATTCTGTGACATTACAGGGCAGTAAGGCCTCAGTTCTTCAGGGTGCTGAGGACTCTGACCCTATCCAGCAAAGCCCTTCAGCATATGTTGAACTTTAGGCACATGAGTAGGCACTGGAGTATGGGGCACGCTTGCAGACTTGGAGTTAGACGCATGGAAAAGGTCATTACTGGATCAGAGCCAGCGTTCAACCTTCAAGGGGTGGGTGGGGAAAATGAGGCACTTCAGCCCAAATAGGATGTAGTAACGCTGCCCTAATGGGAAGCTATAGGTAAACAGATTCGGAGATCAATATGGAGATGGAAGGAGGAGATAGCGTAACACAAAGCCTTAAGTCAGATGGATATAAGTGGCGAGTCAGGTTGGGTTTTAAAACAGAGGGAACAACAAGAACTCTGGGAGATGTCCAAGGAGAATTGGATACAGGTGAGGGATGTCATAAATGGATTTGAACAAGATGTTTGAGGCCTAAATTTTGTTATGAACTAATGAAAATCCAATGTCAGGCATTTCCCAGAGTCTAATATAAGTCCTGCCAAGAATGAGAGAGAGAGAGAGAGAGAAATTGCTCCAAGTTTTGAATTCAAGATAGTGGGGAGTGGGCTGTTGGCAGTCTCTTGAATAGCATACTACCATAGCAACTACTCTTGGTTTTTTCTTGTAATCACCTTAACAGGGTGACTACAGCAGAGTGGAAACCAGGGGCCAACAACCTATGCTCCATGCCACGATCTTTTAAGGCAGTGGTTCTCAATCCTTTTAGGCTCAAGGCACCCCTCAGAAAAATGCCAGCAGAAAAAATAATGATAAAGCAACTATTCTATTGCAAAGAAAACCCACAACAGAGTAGAATATTTTTAACACTCCTATTTGAAATTTCTGAGTTTATCTTGTGACACAATGCTTACACAGTTTCCAGTACTAACATTGTATGGCACCCCACTGCACCCTTAAGAAGATCTCAAGGCACCCCAGGGTGCCACATCACCCTGGTTGAAAATTGCTGCTTTAAAGGTTCTTGGATATGAGGTGCACACAGATCTTGGGAAAAGGGGAGGCAGCTTCTGCAGAGATAAGAGGTCACACTTGAGGGAAAGCTAGAAGAGTTTGGGGGGGGGGGGTTTAAGTGCCAGGATTAAGAGACACGTATGAAAGGGAAGGTAAGCGCTCTCCTCCCCATTCCCCCAGCCAACCAGGAAAACTGCTAGGAAAAGACAGCTGTAGATATTTGGCCTCTTCCCACAGCAGGGAAGAGCACTAATGCTTGTGCACTGCTCAGGACAGATGAACTGAGCTACCAAAGGGCCAACTGAAAGAAGCTGATTTAAGGCCATAAATAGCCTAAGGAGGAAGGCTACAGGATCCCTAGGCCAGGAGGGAAAGCCTACCTGAGCCAACATAGTCCCATAAGAGGTGTCTAGAACTAATGAGATGAAGGGTTAGGCCTCAAGGGCAGGAAGAGTCTGTAGCTGGAAAAGATTATAAGGACCCCTCTAGACGTTCAGGTAAAGGCGCAATAGGATCTGATGCATGATCCACATAACTGCGCCTCCTGCCATGCCACACATCGGCATCCCGGGCTCTCCCTGCACCAGCAAGTAAGAAGTTCCCATGGCTGTAAGTCCCATAGCTGAAAGGACCCAGAGCTGGGACAGTGCCCCACGGCTGCTGAAAGGGAGAGTCCCCGCAGCTGCAGGACTCCCAACCCCGGCTGTGTATGGTGCACCCCTGCTACACATGCAAACTAAAGCAGAATAGAAACCACAGCTATAAAGTGATTACAGATTTTCCAGCAATAACTTTATAGCTGGTCTACCTTTTTGAGGCGCTAGATTTAATTTGCACATGGAGCCAGTCTAAATTAATTGTGCAATGAACATAGTCCCAGCGTGATGCATGTAATGTGTAGAAGGGGCCAAAGAGAGGGGTTGAGGCCACCTCAGGTCACAAAGAGGTACCCCAAGGTGGCACCTGTCCGCAGACATGACAGGACCAGTTAAGCAATCAGATAACATTTTAAACTAGAAATGACACACAGTTCAGATGTTCAGCTGCTCCTTTTCCCTTTCGTGGATCGAATGCTCCTTCCTTTCAAAGTCCCTAAATCAGTCACCTGGGCAGAAAGACCTGGGCATTACTAACACGTGGGATTTCCTCCTCCCAGGATGGGTCACCTTCTTCTCTGCAGCCTGTCCTAACCTCTCTCTGTCGCGTTCTCTTTTTATTTCGCTTATATTTTCTAGCACGTGTCTGCCTTCTCTCTCTCTCTCTTCCTAGGGTACCAATGCATCTAGGTGCCAAATGCAGTAAACGACAAACAGATTGAAAGTCTTCAAACAGAAATGAGCTCTGCTTGTGGCTGGCTGCGGACCAGGCCCTGCGCTTTGGTTAGCATCTTCACATTTTTTGGTTTCCTTTTGCAGTTGGGTTGTGCTTTGTTTGCATAGCTTTTACGTGAGGAGGGATTATTTCTTGTTCTGCTCTATTATCCATAATTCAGAGCACCGTTAATTGTGCACGGCTTTGTACAGTAAGTCAAATTACCGCCTCTACTCCTCTCTCCTTCTCCTCCTCACTCTGCAGTCTGCACTGCTTCTCACTGCTCCTTCGCTTCCCAAATGCCATCACTCACTGCATGCCGCTTCCTCTTTCCCACACCCCGTAATCTTTCACTCATTAGCAATATGGAATAATTGCCTACGCTGTGTCAGGCTACAAACAAAGCGGTTCCTGAGTTATATAAAGAAACAAAAGGCTCAGTTCTCCTTCCTAGCAGCCTCCACTCCATGTAGACAGATGGGTGGAACAAATCTGGCATCAGTACAAAAACCAGCAGCCTAGGAGCTTCTCTAATTTACACCAGTCAGCAAGCACTGCACAGCTCTACTCCACCACCAGCCACCTCTTCACCCAATTGCTCGCCTATCAGTCTGTTGATGATAGGACCAGGTCCACTACCAGGATATTTTTGGACACCTGCAACCAGATTTCAGCTCCTGAATGGTACCAAGTAGCCACAATGGCACCAAAAATCCAGCCCGAAGGCTCTCATGGAGGTGAACTCCTCTGCTTTAACATCAGGATGCTGATATAGCTCAACCGCTTTTCGAAACCTGAATATATATATATATATGTTTGTGGAATGCCAAGTTTCAACCAAAGTGAATTGCTATAATCGACTTACGCTGTGAGGCTCTGAAAAATGGAGTTTATAATGGAAATGCTGACACTAGGGCAGCATGAACACAGCTGTTAGTATATAAATTTGTAAGAAATTGTGTATCTAACAATATAGGTCAAGTATTTAGGAGAAACAGCTTTGTTTCAGATGGCAAGTTACCTTATTTTAGGGTTCTGCGGTGGCTCCTTGAGACTTAATAACAGAATAGTTTTCATTTCTATGCTAAGTGCTTTTTTGAAATGTTCAGACTGGAGAGGGAGCGTGTTTAATCTAAATATGAGTAAGCATAAGCACTTTGAATCAGATATGCTGGTATAGAGGAGTCTTATAGTTTCTGGGGGTTTTTAAACCTCAGCTCCATCTAAACAAACATTAGTGAATCAACTGACTTTTGATCAGTGAAATCCAAGACAGTCTTAGATGCTCTGGACCTCTAGAACTGGAAGTAGATCATATAGTTTCTAGTTCTCATGAGTGCAGCCTCTTTTGTGGTGTTGGCCATGGGCTTATTAGCTCTGCTCAAAGACAAAGCTAATGAATCCAGATGCAGCACTGCATGAACACTGCTGCAATGCTTCCAGGTCAGGAGGCAGCCATGGGCCAGTTCCCAAACTGGAAGCAAATGGCTCCTGCAGCTCCGAACAGTGATGAACCCAAGACAACCCAATGTGCCCTTCAGCCAATGCAGTAGAACGCAACCTGGGGCTTCAAGGATGTCTGGGAAAGAGGGAGTGGCTAATTTCTGACCAATTTGAAACCAAAATCCTATTCTGGGGACACAGCCCCAAAATTCAGGTTGGGTTTTCACTGGGTGGTAACTTTAATCAGCAGTAAAGGTCAGTTCATGTAAACAAGTCCCTTAAAGTTATAAGCTGAAAAGATTTGGCTCATTTTCTTCTTAAGTCTACCATCTTCTTTCTTCACTCCTCCTTCCTAGTCAGTACATGCTATATGCTCCCTTCTGTGTCTGATGCACAAAGGGTGACAGTCACTTACATATCTCAGCTCCAAATCTGGCTGTTTAGCTCATGCTGTGAAGGGCCACATTAGTTCTGAAGGTCTCTGGATCAATCCCTGGACTCAGGCAAGATATCTATCCCATTAGTAAGGGCATGACTGAGATACAAAATACAATAAGTGTCCGACATACATAATAAGCTTCCTTTGACCTGAAGGAAGTCTCCATTTTACTGGTCATTTTACTGGTTCCCTCTCACTCAATTCACAGAGGATATGCTGCATCAGGTCCTATAATACTGCTAGGTTGCAGGCAGGCTTCTTCAGGAGTCTGTGCTGGGACAGGGGGAGCAGGGCTGGTGAGAGCAACATGTTACAGGGTACAGTCAGGGGCATCCAGGGTGTGCAGATGAGTAGAGGACCCATGGGTGGGGGCGGGGGGGGGGGGGAGCATAGAGTAAAATCACTGCTGAAGTCAAGCAGAATTGCCAGCCCAAGAAAAGTTATTTTACTGGAAAATATTTTTGCTGATAACCAAACTTTTATACTTTTTACTATGCTTGGTGTTGAAGTCCTAAATCTGAACCCAGCCCTTCTAACTAGGGCCTGACAGGGCCCAGTAGAAGGTCACTTTTACCTTATGTAAAACATGTCAGTAAAAAAGTTTGGTTGTCAGTAAAAAAAAGGGGGGGGTGTAATTTTACTGACAACCAAACATTTTTACTGACATACATACATATTTTTATATATAGATATATATAGGGTTGATACCACTACCTATATAAAAAACAAGATGGAAATCCTCACATTAACACAATATACACCTTTGTCTCTGCCATACCACTGTCCTCCAGCCTTTTTCCTGCAATTCTTAATGTAATTTTCTGACTCACTTGACTCTCCTCATAAAATCTCTGACCTTAAAAGGACCTCTCTGATCTTGAAAGATCTTCAACCTCTAGCAGTTCAGCTGCTTTGGTCAAGAACCCTCTCTCTCAGACTACGGTAATCTTTTCTATGCAAATCAAATCAGGAAAACACCAAAGCTGAATTTTAGCAATGAGCCCTAATGATTCAAGTTTCCTTAGAAAATGCCAGTTCACAGAGACTTTCATAACACTACATCATTTTCTGGGATTGCCCAGTCACTTATTTATGTCCTACCTGACCACTGGCTCCATAGTTCTGTAAACTGCATAGACCTCTCTCTCTCTCCCCTTTGTCACTTTGATAGCATTTTAAATATAAGTGGCAGTAGATGTGAACAGAATCATCATAAAACTTTGACTGATCAGACAAACACCCATGCTAAGAAGATATCCAATATCAAAAAGCATTCTGTCTAAGGCCAAGATCTTGCAGAGTGATACAGAGACTGAACTGGATGCATGCTGTATACTACTGAAATCAGTGACACTAGTCTGTAAAATTAAGCACAGAATCAAGCTGTGCAAGAAAATTTCATTTAGTCTAAATTCAGAGATTACCTAACCTGGCTGTATACAAAATGCCTGCTTATAGTTCATAAAGTTAGGAAAAAAAACTATATTCATTTTAAAAGGCCCAACAGAAACATTTTATCTGCCCCTAACTTTCTCATGCACAATGAACAAATAAAAAAGATTTAACCTTGGTCTGCTAGTGCATCTTCTAAATTGCTACCTAAGCATGTTTATGACAGCTGTCAATTCAGAAAGAGTTTATCAGAATGGAAAGATGACAGGAAAACGCTGAGTTGATATGACAGCGATGACAAAAATTCATTAAGGCATGCGTCCCTGTAGGAAATGTTTCTGCACTACAGCAGATGGCCAGTGGTCAGGGGAAACAGTCAAAGCCTGAGCTGAGGAAATTGGTTAATTCTTCACAGCAAAAAATGGAGGATAGGAATAAATAAATAAAGTTTTTCCAGTCTTCAAGGCAGAACCAGCTCTTTTAATGCAACGGTATATTCACCAGTGGCCCAGGAAACACACTGTATACTCTGCAGGACAGGCAATCTTATTATTAATAGGGAAATGTACCTTGCAGACATCAGTGAAACTGTCACAGACAGGAACTGTTTGTAAGTTCCTGAGCTGGGGACAACTTGCTCGTTTTACTTCTGTTTCCAGCTTGCAAATACCTTAAAGGCCAAGATCCCTCGTCATACACTGGAACATAGCAGCCTCCTGGGCCCTCCATCAAACCAACCCATCTTGGCAGGGAAAGCTGTCTAGAAGCCAGACCACAGGACAGGATGTCCCTGCCTACTCAACCGAAGGCCTGAAGTCCTCAGCCAAGCCATCTAGCCTGCATATGCCTCTAGCATAGGGTTAATTAATTCACCTTACTTCAATGGTGAATTAAGAAGTTTTAAAGAGATCAGCGATTAAAAAAGAGCTTGATGCACCTAGATGAGAAATGCTGGAGAAGCAAAGGAATGATTATCGCAAGAAAAGTCAATTGAGTAAAGAAGATGAACCCATGAGCATGGAACAGAAATACTGGCAGAGGCAAAGGTCCACATGAGCCTAACCACCCACTGAGGCCCGTGTGGTTCAAGCATGCCAGTTTCTGTAACCAAGGAGTGGTGAGGCTAGCATCACATCCACCTTTGACTCCCTAGCCCAAATGAACAGGTACCCATTCTACAGCTGGGTCAACTGAGGACAGCCCTTGGCAGGAGTCCAGAGCAGGGTTTCTGGAGCTGTAGTAAGATGCCTTGAACATTCTGCCGCTACACTCCACACAGAAATGCTATATCAAACCTAAAATAACACAACAGACATTTAATTATTTCTCCAATAAAGAAGTAGCCACTACAGACAGACTCTGCATCTCCAAATAGAGACACTGGATCAAATATTTACTCTATTAACCTGGTGTAAATCCAGAGTTACCGAGAGCACGCTCATGCATGCTGGAACCAAACCGAACCACACGCTGTGAGATGGTCCCAAGACCATCCTTCCCCCTGTCCCTTAAAGATGCGATCAATCCAGATCCAATTCTGGACCTAAACATAGCTGCTCAGCCCTTTCTTCTCCAGCACCAGACTGACATGATGAAGGGAAACATCCACCACAAGCTAAAACTAGTGGCTTCATGAGCTCTCAAATGAAGTTGGGCTGGACCATGTTACTAAACTATGGTTACAGAGGGAAAGCAGGCAACATTTGCCTAAGACTTCCCTTGAGAGTTGAGGCTTGCTTGAACTTGAAACCTGGGTCTCTGAGCCTCCTGCAGCCAAAAGAAACAAAACCAGAATGGTCCCAGATGCTGAAGGCCTGATTCACAAAAGAAACCCTGTGGGAAACCGCATTTCTACTTGCTTGAGTGAGAACCACTCAGCAGCTGTTAGACTCCCCAAATGGGCAAATTAAAACACTGCTCACTATCTTTGCAGCCCTAGAAAAATATATGAATTTTATGTGCATCTGCACGCTACCAATCTATCCACCTGAGAGTTTTCCTTGGCTATATCTTAGAGCTAATACCCCCAAAAAAGACAGGAGAAAAGTCAAGTAGTCCTGGCAACAATTGGCCAGGTCAGCAGCTGAAGTAAAGTGTATCATAGAAATATTGACTTACAAAGCCAAGAAGATGGCTCAGAGTCTCAATCAGGAGAGCCCTGAAAAGAAAGAGAAGGAAAAAACCTCTCTCTCTGGAATAAAATACTGGCTTGAAGAGTCAACCCCTTTAAAAAGAAAAACCAAAAAAGTGTATTTGTTTAGCGATAAATGCAAGTTTAAAATGCATCTGATTGCCAAAGTGAGGGAAAACAAAGCAATTAACTGAGCTGCGCAAAATTAAGGATTTCAGGAAGAACAAGCTAATTAATGATCCTGTTAAATCTGTATATTTCATGAGAGCTCTGTCATATGATTGGCAATAAATTTGTTGCCAGACAGCTGATTTGTCTTTAGCTAAAAATGAAAATAATTTTGATGTGCGTGCAAGACCAGCAGAAAAGGCAAGCATTTAACTCCCCGCTTCTTGGAGTGTTACACTTAAATAAAATATATAGTTTGGTAAGATCAATTATTTTGAAAAAGAAAAAATAATTCCTACATGCCACTTTTGAAAAAATAGTTATAGATCGTATTTTCCGTTTGAAACTCATAGCAATAAAGTAGGGGACAGGTCCTCCTCTCCCCATCCTAGGATACCCGTCATTCCCACTGCCTACATAGAGGTCTTGCAAGTTCATTTTTCATTCGAGGTTTGAAATGGCCCCAAAATCTGAACGCGAAACAGTCACTACCAAGTTTTGCTTCAAAGCTGTGTAAAACCAGCCACCTGCACAGGATCTGATGTTCAAACTTTTGTTAAAATCAGAACAGTAATCAAGATTCAAATTTTGCACTGAAATGTTCGCGGCGCTGTGCCCAGAAAAGGGAGAGGTCAATGTGCATTTGCTCATCCAATTCATCCAACTCAACTGGCAGGCATTCCTCTGTCAACTTGTAAAAATCAGTGGTCAGCGGTCTCCAAAACGAGCACCAGGCCTGAGAGTGGATTTATCTAGCATCCCCTGTGAGATTAATAGTGGTTAAAAACTAAAGATCAACCTAATTATATAATAGTTGCTTTTTATATTAAAAAAAAACAAAAAAAAATGGAATCATTTAAATGCTTAACTTTTATCATCTTGACTTTCTAAACTTAATTCCATAAATACACAAATGGGTAGGTACCTTTTGGACAGAGGCAGTAATTACAGCTGACAGCTGTGAGAGCATTTTACATGTTTCAGTAATAAACCTATCTATCCCTATTAAATATTAATACACCATCTCTCCCTATTACCTATTATGTCATCAGTCACATCAGTTTTAGCAGGAAGGTCAGCAACAACAAGATAACAAGATTCTTGACATTCTTTAATACAGACTGAACAGTTTATAGATGCTAATAAAACCACTGACAAGAGAAACACTATTTATTAGCAGGGCTGATATACTAGCTGAAAAACAAAATAAACAGGATGTTTTCCTGCCTTAAGTTTGTTTATCTGGTGTATAAATATTGCAGACATGGTATATATTTTATTCAGGAGAGGAAGGGCATGGGAAGGAAGGTGAAAAGCGAATGTACCGGCCTTTTTGCTCTTGGTCCTCCCATCAGGCCTCGAGTCATCAAGCCCAATGCAGCTCCCGGAGCACAGAAGACAAGATAACACGGCTCTCTGTACATCGCTCATTTGTGGCATGGAGCGGCACGACTGCGCACAAAAGTGCAAACCAGCGGTCCACCTAGGCAAGTACCTTTTCAGCAGATGGTTCAAGGGGTAAGCTGCAGAGACGCTATCAATGGAGAATTTTTCCCACAACACACAAGGCTCTTCCTTAATTGCCATCTGCTACTGACTTATTTTCACCGTATCGTTTTAAAACTGGGTTGGATACCTGTGGATGAGAGCCGTATACATTTCTGTAAAACTGCGGCTGTTACTAAATTCTCTCTCAAGAATATCTCGTGGCGTTGTTTCACGGGTGAATTAGCAGGCTAAACCATGTTACAACATGGTTATAATAAGACTTCCACAGGGCTCCCCAGAGTGCCACCAAGAAGCATAACCTCACCCAATCACCCCCAAACTGGGTGTGAGCCCTGCCTCCTCCTCACCCATCCCACCGACTACTATAGTGTCTAGCACACCAAACACCAAGACCTTACGAGTAGTGGCGGGAGGTTCCTAGGGCAACTATATACCCCGCACAAAGTATTGCTCATTAAAGGATGGCAGTCCCTCGTACATCAGGTAAAATAAGACTAGACAGCTGAAGGCCATCTTTTCTCAGTCAAAAGTGCATTTTGCACTTTAAGGACAGGTCAAGAAAAATCCGCCTAAATGATTAAACAGACCCTTGTCGTTGCATTTGAAAGTAACTGGGCGCGTGCCTCTGTAAGAGCAAAGCAGATTCTTGAGCTGTGTTTCAAATAAATACTTTTTTCCCCTGGTTAAATGGCTAGCTCACCTGCTTATATGTCTTTACTTTTCAATCTTTACCTATAAAAAACCCAGTGCCCCAAACAGCCCAAGCCACCTACCCCGGCCCAGTGGAAGTCACCAGCTGCGTTCTGCCGGACTTTGGGAAACACAATGCATTGGTTTTAGTTCACGCCACTGGGATGAGCTTCTCCCAGAGACCCAAGCACCTGGAGGAGGTTTTGCACACACAGGATCAGACCCACAGTTCCCTTGAGGGACATACAGGTCATTTAAAATCAATTTTGGGTCTGGTATTTTTTTTTTTTTTACTGGGGACAAGGGGGAGCAAGGATGTGGAGGCAGGGAGGGGTACTCAAAATATTGAATACATTCATGGAAAGCAAACATTTGGGGTTTTTTGCCCTCCTTACTCCCCGCTTTTTGGTCGACAAAACAGTTTTGACATTTAAAGAAATGAAAAGAAAACAGCGCTGATTATTGGGCTGCAGTTTACTCTTCCTTTTGTTGTATTCTCAAGACTGGAGAAAACCATCTGATTTCATGCTTCCTTATGAAAGATTCACACCGCTCTGCTCGTTAACGTTACTCGTCACCTTTCGTACACGAACGTGCTGCACGTTACGACAAGACTGAAATGATCAGTCAAGGCCACTGGCCCTCCCCATTATGGCAATGATATGGAGTGCTGCTTTGGTCAACGACAGAACAAAGTCCTAATCAGCATACAATACCCACCTTCATTTTATTTCACCATTTTCTAAATTGCAACAGGAAGCATCAAAAGGCTGAAAAATTCCCTAAAAGCAGAAGCCCTGAAGAGATTATTTAGAGAAAGTGCCTGCCCTTCTCCCCTGCTCTCAGATACTGTTGGGAGAAAAGATGAACGTGCAGACAGAGATGATAGCCTAGTCCCCAGTCAGTCAGAGATATCTGACAAATGGAGAGATAAGTGAAATTTAAACTTATTGGCTGAGGAGACATTGACATTTTCTATACTTCCTGCCCTTTTCCACTGCCGTGGCATTTAAGATAGTGAGCGGGAAGCAGACAAACTCTACTGGAAATGGAAGACAACCAGCACGCTTTGAACCAGCAGCTGTCAACGGAGAGTCATTTCACCAAATCCTTGAGTTTATCTGGAAGTGCTGTACTTATGCAAGCTATTTATGTTTCCCATTTACACCAACAGCAACTGGAAGTACACTACAGCCAGGTATCCCAGGTACCCATTTTCAAGTCACTATTTAATTAAGTCAGCCTAGGAGCTGGTTTCATTTACAAACAGCTGGGTAGACCTCCCTGGACCAATTGCCAAAAGAGAATTGCTGTTAGAGAAGCGATTTCCATTCTTTCCTTGTTCCATCACATAGGAGCATAGGTGGTTAGGGCTGGAAGGGACCTCAGGAGGTCATCTAGTCCAAACCCCTGCTCAAAGCAGGACCATTGCCAACTAGATCATCCCAGCCAAGGCTTTGTCTACCTGGGTCTTAAAAACCCCCGAGGATGGATACTCCATCTCCTCCCCTCCCTTAACATGTTTATATGGAACAGAGAGAAGCCTGGCAGAAGAGCAAGCTCTGACACTGCTGAGAGTTAAAAACCCTTTCTGTACACAGGCACTAACTGTCAAATTAAGAATCTGAACCCCACATTGAACAAGGGACCCTTTCTTTTAACAAACAGATCTAGTTTCTCTGGCAAGATTGACTGAGCGATTCATTGATTTATTATAAAGTCACTTTGCTTACTGTTCGCTGTTCCAGTTGTCTAGATTTTCTTAACTGTATTTGTTTCACTATTTTATCAGGAAAAATAAAGATACAAATATTGCTGAGGCTTCATTTCCATTTCTCCCAACACGGGCCCCATTTAGTGGTCCTCCAAGCTAAAAGCAAGCCTATTTCTAATTTATCATGGGAGGAAAAGACTTTCACCCCATTAGTGTCAAAAGGAAATGCACAGGTGTTGAAAGAGAAACCTGTATGGCTTCCTTCAGAACAAGAACAAATCCTAGATTCCCCCCCCGCCCTCCCCCTCCCCCCCCCCCCCCCGTGTATTCACTAACCAAGCAGCAGCAATGATAGGTTTTGGCTTTGAAGGAAATAAAAAATTGTGAAGTCTTCCTACAACAAAAAAACAAAAAGCCAAAAAAACTAACTAACTAACTAGCATTTATTTTAAAATCTTTTTTTAAAAATCTGCTTGTGGAAACAAAAGAAAAAAGAAATTAAAAAAAAGGGGGGGACACAAAACCAAGACCCAGTCAAAAGGCAAAAGCCTGAGAACACAAAACACATTCAGAGAGGTTTCATTTCACAGCAGTATTTTCTCCTAGCCTGAAGACCAGAAGTTTGTCTTAAGCAATCCTGAACTCCTACCTCTATTAATAGCTTAATGCATGATAAATAATATATTATTCAAGAATAGTTTGTGCTTTCACACTTGGTCCAATATTTGCTAGCTACTGGCACTGGATTACACTTGATTGCAAGTGGCATGCCAAAGTCTCTGCAAGTAAAAATAAATCTGTCCTGTTCAAAGCGGATGCAGTCTATGTCCAGCTGAATGCACAGCTCCCTTCTGGAGCCCAAGTAAGGAGGAACATTAAGTTCACAGTGTAGTTAAAGGGGAGGAGAGTACATACAAAGTAGTGCAATATCCTGTTCAATTTGGGTCACACTGTCTCCAAAAGGATATAGCAGAAATATAAAGGATTCAAAGATGGGCAATAAAAATGATTAGAGCCATGCAGAGACCTCCTTATCAAAAGGAATAGAAGATGTTGGAACAGGTTAGTTCAGAGAAGCAGCAGGAGCTATAGAGGTGACAAAACAGAAAAATAACAAAGTACGGTAAAGGTAAAGTGAATGCTCCCATCCACTCTCTGTTATTATAGAAGAACAAAGGTATGCTCAATGCAACTGAAAAGCAGAAAATTTGAAAGCAATGCAAGGCATAGTTCGTGCTTGGAACTCAGCAGTGAGGCCCAAAGCTTAAGAGGACTCCAAAATGATGAGTTATTTATATACAGGAGCTGGTAAAAAACAATTTCAACTACAGTAAGGTCCAGCAGAATATGCTCAGCTGATCAAATCACATTAGTTTCATCTACATTTTGTAAGAGAGATTATCAAAATGCTTTGTCTTGATAGGCTTAAAACACTAATTTATTCCTATGTTACCATTTGGAGTTTTATCACCGTATTATCACATGAAAGTTAAAATGTCTCAACTTTTGTATACAAGGTTCTTTGGGTGAATCTGATATCTTTGATTAGACCAACCCAAATAGTTGGAGAATAGTTATTAAGCAAGCTTTCGGGTTTGAAAACCCTTTGTCAGGCTGAGGAAGTCTCAGCAGTCGGTGTGTGCTCTTCCTGGATGGAATGAAAAGTAAAGAAGCCAGAGGCTGGGCTGGGGAGTCAGTTGTCGCTGTTGAGTTTGGCTTCTTTCTTTTTCACGTTGTACAGTTTCCATTTCAGACGGCTGAATTCGATATCAACTTTTGTATCACATTATAAATTGCAATATAACAAAAAATAAAATCAGACAGTAATATTCTGACCATATCACCTTATCCAAACACTTTGTTATATCTGTGATGTTTCCAAAACAGCTTGCTAAGAAATTATCGAGTTAAACATTTTAAAATGTTTAATTAAAATGAAAACAAATTCCTAAATGCCAGAATTTTTTAAAGAATGGAAGCTCTAAGTTTCAACAAGTTCTATTTACACCACACACACACACACACACACACTATATAGATCTAGATCTATATATCTAGATACACATACACATTATATATGTATTGCGCACACACACACACTTTATACATAGACATAGGATAGAGACCTAAAGATAAAATGGGAACACCACCAAGGGTGCGTCCACACGAGTGCACACAAGCCTCTTTCCCAGTCTCAAACCCCTCTGAGGTGGGGCAACAGGCACGTGCGGGAACAAAAATATGTTCCCCGCGCTGCAAGTTTGCAGCACGGGGTAAAAATTAGATTTTTTCTAATTTCTAATTAGAAAATTAGAAAAAAATTAAAGCTTAAAAAAAGCAGCGCAGGGCACAGTCCGGGACCATGCCCTGAGGCAACTGGAGGATGGGTCCTCCATGGAGACGCTCTGGTTGCCAGAACGCCTCTATGGTTGGCCCCTCGCCCTGGTGCCTAAACCTGCGGCAGGCAAGGCCACGTGTTTCAGCACCAGGGCTTCGGTGCTGTAAGTAAGGGGTGGGGGGGGATGGAGGAGGGGGGAGGGGACCATCCTCCCAACGGCTCTGCCCATTCCCTCAGCCCCCCGACCCCTGCCGCGACTGACCCTCCCCCTGCCAGCCCTCCCGAGGCCCCTGACACCTGCCCTGTCTGGCCCCATCCCCCCAAGCCTCCCCCATCCCTGCCCCCCCACCCCATACTTTAAAAAAAAAAACACCACACCACCCTCCCCCCCCCCCGGCACTTACCGGCAGTTGGAGGTACTGTGTGGCTGCCTGGGCCCCTGCCCACACAGTGCGGGGCAGGCTGACAGCCCCAGTAGCCCCAGCCCGGGCCCTCCTGCCCCCCCCGCTGTCCTGTGCTGCCCGGGGGGCTCTGCCAGGAGGCCCCAGAGCCCCCCCACCCCTGCTTCTCAGGTAAGCAGAGGCTTTTTTTTTTTTTCCCCCCCCTGTTCTGGGGTTTTTTTTAAAGTGACAGTGCCTGGGGTTGTGGGGGTAGCCTTGGGCTGCAAGTTGGGGGTGGGGCTGGGTAGGGCAGCCACTGGGGGGGCTGCAGCAGCAGGTGGGGGATGGGGCCAGGTGGGGCAGCAATTGGGGGGCTGGGGTGGGGCATGTGGGCCTTGCAAAGGGGGGTGGTAGCCCCTGTGGGAGCCATCTGGCCCCCATTGGGGGGGCCATATCCCTTGTGTGGGAGCTGAATCCCCTGTTGGGGGGGCTGAACCCCCTGTTGGGCAGCCATGGCCCTTGTGTGGGGGCCATGGCCCTGTGGGAGGGCAGTAAAATATGTATTCATGAAACCTGTATTTAGAGTTCACTTTATTATTCTGATAAGAGATTTGCTTTAACGCTGTAGATAAAACATTGTCCAACTGATCGCTGTCTCTGTCTCACTCTTTCTTTCTCTTTATAGTGGTCCTTTGTTTTACTTGCAGAGGAACATGGATTTGGGGGTATTTTAGAGAGTGACTTTGGGATTTTTTTTTTTTTTTATCAGGGATTTTTCAGTTTTCCAACAGGGAACACCAGAATTCCTGCTAGGGAGGCCAGTGGCAGGACCCTGCCTGCTCAGACCTTGGACCCATCTGGCTGTGGCTGACCTCATGGCCAAATGGGGCCAGGAGGACATGCTTTGACAGTTCAAAGCAGGCCACCACACCGGGAACATCTTCCGGGTGATGACTGCCCAGATGGCTGGACAGGGGGCACAAATGGCATTAGTGCTGCACAAAGGCCATCCCTGCAACCGCAGTCCACTGGCAGCTGGCCCAGTGGGGCAGATTCCTCTACTGGCTCTGCAGTCCCCATCCGAGTCTGGCAGGTGCACAGCAGGTCACGGCCAGGCAGCAGCCCCCCCTGCCAGACTACTGCAGTGGGGAGAGGGTGCAGGGAACTCTCAGGGCTGCTTCAGCAGTCCAGCTGGCACAAGGGGTAGTGTCCCCAGGTACCAATTGGCTGGGCCCCAGAAGCTCCTGAGAGCTTTTAGCCCTGACCTACTTGCCAGGGCAGCTTTTTATACTGCTGGGGCCAGGACAGGTGATGGCCCCGGGCTCTAGCTCCCCCTGGCTGAAGATCCGGGAGGAGACAGGCAGGGTTATTTTGCCCTAAGTGGCACAATTTGCTCCACAACAAAGTGCATGTCTGAGCACATGCGCTGAAGCAAAAAGTCCCAGCTCAAATTTGCACTGCTTCTATTTGAGCTGCTGCAAGTGCACGTTCTTGCATGCGTGGATGCACGCCCCAGTGGTTTTCTTTTACAAAGCTGGCAAGCCTCTCCATGAGATTCTAAACATATTTAAATATTGTAAGACTGTATATGTTCCATGGCCATGGCCAACTCCTACGTAACGGCCTTTAGGAAGGGAAGGTTCCATGACTGGATTATAGGCATGCTTGAACCTTATTCTGGAGTATCTGACTGGTCCTAGAGAGACAGTACTTGACTAGATGTAGTGTGCAGGGATTCTTATGTGATGAAGATGATGTCTAAAGGCAGCAACATGCATGAAAGAAGATCGTTAGCATCATCTACGTGAGTGTTATCTGGAGGGCAATGGCCAAAGCAGCACCCGTTCCTAGCTTGCACTCTAAATGGACTGGGTTCTGTTACCACCATATGTTTTTGCAAACAACACTTTTATCCAAAACACAGCTACTGGAAATTGGGGTATACATCAAGGAAATATTGTAACAGCAGTTTCTGCCCTACTGGAGAGGGGTGTGGGGCTGGATTTGAGCCCCACATCTCTGGCAGAACTCCAATCTACTCATCTCTGCCACCTCCAGAGGGGCTGAGAAAACCCCAGAACAGACCTCCCTCCCCTGTTTTCTCTCCTCTTCCATCCAGAGACAGCAGCAGAGCTGCAAAAGGTGGGGATGGAGCTAGAGAAGAAGCTGCACAGACACAGCCTCTCTCCCTGGATTGGCTCCAAATTGGAGCCAATCCTCCACCCTCCTGATCCAACAGCTAACATCTACTGGGTCAGGAGGAATGGTCTAACTCATGGCACTTTTTATGAATTGTCATAAGTTAGACCTGGGAGCTGCACTTCTGTCTGCACCCTTAAACTCCCTTCCAGGCAAGGGAGTCTGCACACATCCACAGAGACCAGACCAATCCCCAGCTGCTGCTACTCAATTACTACAAGGAAAGATCTTTTTTTCTTCATTCTGCCTTTCACAAAACAAGGTGTGTATCTTACTCTGTGGCATGTTGTATGCAAGAAAATACAGTATTACCACAACTTCAGTTTTGCAATGTCAACCTGCTTGCATACATCAATGTGCTAATGCTAGTAATTCAATGTCCCCTGAACTTGCTTAGAACCATAAACACTCAACTGTATGCAGATATTGCAATTGTATGCAAATATGCAAAATAAAGGATTCCACTGCTCTTGTTATAAAGCCACATTTTCATCCGCAGCTCCCCTTTTACTTTACATACCTAAACTTGCTGTCCAGTATCTCCAAAGAAAAAGGAGCTTTCCCTATCTGCAAAATACAAACTGCTCCATTCCAAATATCAACGTTGTCCCACCATGAAAACCTGACCAGTGTTGTATATACCCCCCCAGCAATCTTTTTTTTAGTAAACATTTGCTTCCACCATTCCTGAAATGCTAAAGCACATCTGTCATTTCTCTCCAGAATGGACACCATTTCCCATTCCCCCATCTCAGTTAGAAATTTGAAGCGCATTTTCAGTTCAGAGGAATAGATGTGGTTGGAGGAAATAAGAGCACTTTGCTAAGCCCATTCTTTGCTACTGCCTTAAGGGTCCAAACCATAAGGGAAGGAAAAATTCCACCGTTTTAAGTTTACTTTTAAGAGGGATCTCATAACCAAGGTCTGGAAGCATGCTTATCCTATGATTGAAAAAAGCCACACTGCTCCATCATTGGCATCTTCCTGATACTTTCACAGCCCTCTGTCATGTGGTTGCTACAGCTCCCAACCACAGCTATCTTCACAAGGCAATTACACAGCATTTTTGGACCTTCATGCCCCACTAATGCAGAACTCCGATGCTACAGAAAGGATGTCACAGGGCAGAGGATGAAGGCAGGTGAAAAGCCTTGTAACAGTTTTGACTGCTGCTTTATTCAAGATCATTCTCCATCACAACAGTGCTATGATTGTTATAAGTTTCCGTTCGCTTTCAGATGCATGAAAAATTTAGAGAAAAAAATTATACAGAGTAGCGAAGAGGAGGAGGAAATTCAGTGGATAGGATATAGTGGTTGTGAGGTCACCAATGAATCATTTCACATCTGTGTCATTATTTTGTTGTTGCTATAGGAAAGTAAAAAAAAATGGCTACTACAACTTTGTTAAAAAAGATCCATACAAATTGTAAGTGTGAACAATATCAGCTGTTTGCTTTCTTCCTTTCCAAATGGTGATAAATGGTTTCATTTGGGGGGCTGTGGGAGGCTTATAATAATATTCTCCGCTCTATTCACGTGTTAAAAATAGCCAACTTCTACCTGCTCTAGAGAACATCCAAGAAGAGCTAAAGCAATGGCAACACCTAGGGTTAAACAGATTTTTGTTTTCATATCACTAAAATTAACAGACTCGCTGGAATACTCAACCTAGTGCTGATGCTATCTTGCTTTTTATGATGAAGCCATCTACAATATTCATCCCATCATATTCGAGTGTCAAGAGCCAGAACTTCAAAAAGAAGAAACTACGTTTTGCAAACGTCAGGAACAGCCTCAACGCTTTTCACTGCAACGAGACACCTTGGTCCTTCTTTCTCTAACAGTAAGTTAGAAACACCACCAAGTTATTTAGAATCGGATCTACAGTAAAGGACAATGAGAGCCAGGGACTCCTTTTTTAGCGTTAAATGAAGTTGTGCCTGCTGCACAAGAGGAGAACAAAAGAAATACTGTACGATATGTCATATTTGTGTTACTCATGCCAACACTCATTTCAACCTTAAAAAAAATAATTGTTCTCCATATTTAATTAAGAAAGCAGAACAGCGGGACTTTAAGGTTTAGAATCCAGCTAGTTCTGTTAGAGTTTATGTTCAGTCTAAGAAGCAGCGTATTTCATTATAAGCCTCAGTATGTATTGCCTTCCACTGCTAATCACAGTGGCACAGGCAACCAGTGTCGTGAGTGATCTAATACTTTAAAAATTATAATTCCATTCAACCTAAAATAGAGTTTATAACATCAGAAACAGGCATGATGCAATGCCTACCACACCAAGGCACACGGGATTTTTTTTCTGTTGTGTTCTCTCTCATACATTCATAGCTACAGCATACACCAACTGCAGATGTTTCCTCAGCCTGTATTTATACCCGAAAACTTGCTGAGAAGAATTTTTCCAACTTTTGAGTTGGTCTAGTAAAAGGTATCAGATTTACCCAAAGAACCTTGTCTAGCTATATCCATTAATTAACACACACACACACACACACACACACACACACTCCTACCTACATTGTCTATATTATTTATGCCAAATTAGTGCTAGTTATCACAATGCCTAAAGGGAGGTTAGGGACACATGCCATACTTACATCTGCATAATCACTCAGCCTTCAGATCCATGTAAAAAAAGGAGTGAACACACAACCTACAGCCCTGTGCAGGTATGACTTACATGAACCTTATGCCAGGAAACAACAGGTGAAATCTATTCTGTATATGTTATGGATCTGCAACAGATCCCAGGGTACCAGTTCATACTAAACAAAAAGGCTACTACTTGAGTTGCCCTACCCACTTCATAGAAAAATGCTATAATAACTTCCTACGATGTGCAGGTCCTTCTCTGCCCAGCCCATTTCCCAACAGAATACACAATGGTATACAAAACTGATGCAAATGGTCCCAGTATATAACATGTCATTTAAGCATATCCTGATTGGCTGGGCTGATGTGATGACACTGAACACATGGCTAATGGTATGTGGTTCTGGATCTTTACAGCATGGCCCTTAGCCCAGAGTCTTGCAAATAATTTAATTTCCTAAGTGGTAGATCTAAAGCCTGATAAAATCAGTGTAAATTAAAACCCCATATTGATATCACTGAGCTTCAGATCAACCCGCCCCCAATTTTTCTCCAGTGCAAGCCATTGGACCAGTAAATCTTGAAGTGCCAAACATACGAGTTAACAAAGTAGCCTAGAGTTGAGGAAGTATCAGTTACATAATTATATATCATATTTAGGATCAGATAGCATTAATCTTTGACTGTAAATATTTTTTATAAATATAGACATTTTTGTATCTAGAATGCAATATATTTACCTTTTGCATTACACAAATGATACCAAAATGCAGGGTGTATGAAGGCCATATCTTTAGAGTTCTCTGCATGCAATTTCTGCACTTAGCTTTTGCATGGAATCATGGTAAATTGCACTTAAAGGGACTAGACAGATGCATTCACTGAGATTTACTGTGGACAAGTCACATTATTGGTCAGATACAACAATGAATGCTTTAAATCTACCATTCTGCATATAACAAATCCCACAGCCTTTTCCTGTGGTATCTTAAGGTTTCTGCTCTCATTTCTATCTAGCATCATGCAATCTAGATTTCTAGATACGTGGCATTTCATAGACATTTGGGCTGGAAGGGACCGTATGAGATCATCAGGTCCAGCTCCCTGCCCAAGGAGCAGGAAGTCAGCTGGGGTCAGATGACCCAAGCAAGATAGGCATCCAAGTGTTTCTTAAAGGTATCCAGGGTAGGTGTTTGCACCACTTCTGGGGGGAGTCTATTCCAGACTCCAGAGACTTGAACAGTAAAGAAGTTTTTCCTTATGTCCAGCTTAAAACGGTCTTCCAGCAGTTTGTGACCTTTAGACCTTGTCTTCCCTTGGGGTGCCCTGGTGAACAGACATTCTCCCAGTTCCTGAAGCAAACCCCTTATATACTTATAGGCTGCCACCAAGTCCCCCCCTGAGCCTTCACTTCTCCAGGATGAAAAGCCCCATGCCTCTCAGCCTCTCTCATAAGGTCTGTTCTTTTGACCTCTGATCATGTGTGTGGCTCTCCTCTGGACTCTCTCAAGCTTCACCACATCCTTTCTAAAGTGTGGAGCCCAGAACTGGATGCAGTACTCCAGCTGTGGCTTCACCAAGGCCGAGTTAAGTGGGAGAATGACTTCTTGGGTCTTGCTTGAGATGCATGAGTAGATGCAAGCCAGAGTTTTATTTGCTCTGCCGGCTGCGGCATCACGTTGGTGGTTCATGTTCATCTTGTGGTCAATCATGACCCCCAAGTTTCTTTCGGTCATGGTGCTAGTGAGTGTAGCACTGCCGAGCCTAGAAGTATGATGTGGGTTTTTTCTCCCAAGGTGGAGCACCTTGTATTTATCTGTGTTGAATGTCATCAGATTTTGATCTGCCCATGTTGTGAGCCTGTCCAGGTCAGCCTGACTTGCCAGCCTATCCTCTAATTGTCGGCCTATTGAAAAGGGGCTACCCGATCTTTTTTTTTTTTTTTTTAATTTCAATCAGGCAAAAAACAGATGTTACATTTTTTCCTCGGATAAGTTGTGCCTGCGTTTGCTCCAGAACAAAAACATCTCAGGATTGGCATGTATAAACATTGCTGTGACAGGGGGGACTCCTCAGGGCTGAACTCCATGGCCCGCCCCCTGTCTAGCGGGCAACCGCCCGCCTATCTCGCCCACCACGCCTTTGATGATAATTGATTCAATCTGATGTCAATTAAGCAGGAGGCTACCCATTGTAATGCCCCGATGCCAGGGGGCACTCTGCGGCTCCGACCTCCCCTAATACCACAGCCCAAGCCTCACAGATGGCATCTTGGTGTTCACACAATCACCGGCCCCACACTGGGCCCCAGAATCATCCACACAGGACCCCTCTATGATCCTCTCCTATCAGGTGGCCACTCCGCCGTCATCCGGGCTACCTAGCCCCCCCGAAGCTACTTTCCCCTCTCGGGTGTGGTCCCCCCGGGACCTTCGGCCACTTGTCCTGGCCCACTTCCAGGCCAGTCAGGACCCCAGGCCCCCGGCTCTTGGGTGTCCCTCGCGGTGGGCCCCTGGCCCTCTTGACTCCCATAGTCCTGGCCCCAGCTTGGGCCAGTCGAGGGTACTCTCCCCTTCGGGCTGGGTCTCTAGCCGCTCACTTGTATCCTCGGGTCTCACCATGCCACTGCTCCCTTTCTCCTAGGGGCAACCACAGCACCACGCCCTGTACTCAATCACACTCTCTGGGCCCCCCCACAACAAACACAAGGGTAACCCACCCGGTGGTGGTGGGGGCAAGGGGTTAAGGTGCCCCAACCCACCTTTCACCAGGGTGATAACTGGCCTGGCATTTCCTGGGGGCTCCCGCACCACTGAGAGCCCCACCAGGCCACCCACTCCTAGCAGGGTGCAGTTTCAGGTCATGCCCAGGACCAGGAGCCTCCATACCATCCCCTTGCAGCTCCTTCCTTATCTCTGGGTCATTCACAGCAGCCCTTCAGCCAGACAATGTTGCTGCCTGGCCACCAGCAGCCAAACTGCCTTGTTTATATAGGCAGTCTAGGCCTCAAAATGGCTGCCCTCATCAGGCACCTGGAGGCTGCCAGCTCCAGGCCCTTAAAGTGGCAGGCACACCCAGTGCACTGCCACAATTGCCCTTCTAATCAGGGTTCAGTGAGTGGCCGAACATAGTGCCCCTTTTCTGCCATTGGATTCAGTGATACAATCCTGGGATAACTATGCAGATGTACTTTGCAATACCCCAGGATCAACTGTTACTATTTTTTTACACAGAAGTTTAGGTTTTGTCCCAGGACAAGGACATCTGGACAACTGCACTTTGTCCTAGGATAAATGTGATATCCATTTGCAGCCAAATTAGCTGCTTTAGGTATTACAAAAAAGCTAGAGCCACTTTGTGTTCCACGTGCATGCAGAAATATGAGCACATATATATTTAGTACTTGCACTCCAGTCAACATCAAAATGAATCTACTATTACAGGAACACAGCTCCCACAGGCCCAGTACATTTTTAGCAGAGGTAGTTAGCCATGTTAGTCTGGAATCAGGAAGAAAGCAGGGTAGACTTGCACCTTTATAGACTAACTAAATCAAAGATGTATAGCATACGCTTTTGTACGCAGAAGGCTTACTTTATTAGATGCTGGGAAAGGACTGCAGGAAGCAGGGATGCTAAATACACATAGAGATCACCCCATCTGTCCAGCAGAGACAGCTGAGGGGCACTGTAAACAGGTAGTAACATATATGACGTTGGTAGAGGTGCAGGAAAATGAACCTTGGATGTTACAATACATGTTTTGGTCCAACAGCATTTAGTCTGTGTTAATGAGGAAGCACAGCTGACATCTGGGTTTAGAGCAATAGTGCAGCGGGTTTTGAACCCTGGAGTTCTGCGATGGGTTCTGCAAAGAGATTGGGGGCAATGGCAGGGCAAGCTGGGAGGCAGTGCTCCACTACCGACAGACCAGATTACCTGGCCCCACATCAGTTCACGATGCAGGTCCACATGGGGAAGGTGGATGACGCTGAAGTTCCATGAAGTTTGAAAGCCGCTGCTCTAGTGCCTTGGTGAAAATAGGAATAGTCATTTCCTATGTGTAAGAATGCAGGAACACCAATCTGACATTGACCCCAGAAAGACAGGCAATCCTGTGGCACAACACTTTAACCTCCAAGGATATTCCATCGCTGACCTCAGAGTGGCTGCCTCAGACAACAAAACTTGAACAAGAAATTGTGAAACAAGAAATCATCCAGAGACCAGTGATTCTCAACCAGGGTGCCATGCAATGTTAGCACTGGTGGGTGGGCAAACCTGAATCACAAGATAAACCCAGAGGGCGCCTCCAGATGAGCACCTACGCGTGCTCTGTGGCACCACAAAGGCTTTTTGAGGCACCGCAAATCACATACAGTGCACGTGAAAAGGTTCTCCACGCTGCATGTTTGCAATGCAGAGCCAAATTAGATACCGGGTAATCCTGATATCTAAATAAACTGTTTAAAATCAAAGTGGGGCGGTGCACGTGGCTGCAGTGTGCACTGCCTGACACTGGAGCCCAGCCAGCCACAGCCACACTGGCTGCCAGCCAGGCTCTGCGCACCTAGATCGCTCCCACTGCAGCCCCGGGAGGCCCCCAGGACCCCAGGCAAGGCTGCTGGGGCCAGCCCAGGTGCCGGCCCCAGTTTCCCCTGACCCACCTGGGGTAATTTGCCATGTGCCAGATCACACATGCAAGGGGAATAAGGAGCAGAAGCAAAACCATGTGCCACTGCTAACTTTCCCAAGGAAACACATGTGCATGCTCATCTGGACGCGCCCAGGGAGTTCAAACAGGAATGCATAGTGTTAAAATAATTCTGACCTGTTGTGATCTTACCAAGTTCTTTGCAATAGAAAATCTGCCATATCATTTTTTTAATGACAGAAAAATTAAGTGAAAACTGAGAGCTGACATTTTCTGAGGGGTGCCTTGAGACTAAGGAGGGGTGCCCTGAGGCTGACAAGAGGTGCTTTCAGCCTAAAAAGGTTGAGAAACACTGGTCTAAACCAAGACTATGAATTCTTATCCCAGTACCTGGATTAGTTTTTAAGCCCTATGCTTTGTTTTCCTCTCTCCTACCTTGCCTCTCTCAGCAGTGCCTCCTCCTTATTTCCTTTCCACTTCCCTACCCTTTGTATTATAATCATAGCAGCTCTGTTTCCTGCAGTCCCTTCACATCATCTGATGAAGTAAGTCCTCTGCTTACAAAAGTTTATACTATACATCTCTGGTCTAGTTAATCTATAAAAGTTGTAAATCTACCCTGCCTTCTTCAGTAAATTTTTTGCAGTTCCTGTTTGCAGGGTGCCTACTAGTAGTTAATGATTTTCTTGATTTTATACCTTACCTACTGCATTATTTTGCTAGATACATTTTGCCTCATAGACTGTTCACACCTAATTCATTAGTACTATTCAAAATTCAAGCTATTTTCGTGGGAGACTCAGGCCACATGCTCATATAATCAAAGAACATGACACACATACAAAATTAGCCAGTTTTCCAGCCTGAATACTTGCGATTATGGAAATCAAAATTCATTTATCAAAATCCTTTGCATTGTTTGCTGAGAACTCGCCATTTTTGCAAACTGTTCCTTCAGAACAACTTCTAAAAATGAAAATTTGGGGAAAGGGAAAGCTGACGGGACTCAACACATCCAAAGAGTACTGTCAGGAGATGCAAAGTGAATATAGGTGGGGGTACTTCTTCCAGTTCTGGACATCTACGGCCCACTGCAGTCAGTTGAAAGCTTCCCAATAATCTCAAGGATTATATCCCAACATCCCTACTAAAATTTTATGAAGCAGTGAATGCTACAATAGAGAAGATGATAAAAGAAGGTAATAAACATGTTAGAGGTGTAATGAAAAGAGTAGCTATTCTCTCAGGAAGTCAGAAAAATGACTCCTAAAGAGGCAACTGAAAAGAAAAAAAATGTTTAGTTCAACTCTTAAATCTAGGAAAGATCAATAAATGTTCTGTGTTGTGGGACAGAGGAGAGAAAACTGGGTAACCTGGTTTCAAATGTAGATTCATCTTGGTTTTCGAAGAAAGAGCAAGGAAGATTTTATGCAGCACCAAAATCCACAGCAGCTGTGGGAAGGGCTGATGAAAATTCACATGCTGCGACCACTTCAGAGCGTGTGAAATGTATAGTTATATAATTCATAAACAGAAAGCTACATTAAACAGCATTAAAGTCTTATTTATACAATTTCTACAAAAGCAACATGCAGCGAGTGCTAGAATTCACCGCTTACATCTTGAGTCTTGAGTAGCTTTGACTCTCAGGCCTACACACTGCACATCACAAGTACGATACAAGACCGCTTCAGCAATCCCAGAAGACGAGATGCTCTCTCAAAGCAGAAAGAACGAGGAGCCGTTGCAAGGACAGCATGTTATTAACAATTCTCCATTGTACAGGTCGCTACCAGAATTGCCCAACAGCATCTTTCAAATGTTCTGGACTTTCATTCGGATAGACAGAAATAGAAAGCCAGCTCTAAAGACCCGTAACAATACAACAGGTCACAAATCAGGACGGTACAACTCCGCTAGTAAGAGAGCTGGTATAGACCTCACTTCTATACTTTAAGAGTTTGGCATTTTATCCATCTCCTGATTATAATCATTGCCCAACACCAGCAGAATAAAGTAGGTATTTTCTCGGGATTCATATTGTTATAAAAAAGTGAATAAGCATAATTATCTGCTGGTGTACAATCCCTCAGCTTCAAGGAAATCAAGGAAACAGAAACAATTTACGTCCACAGAAAATCTAGCCCAGCTACTAGAGCAGAGTGAATATATCGTAATGAATCATTTATCTGATTAATCTCAACTTTGCCAGTTTGTGAACTTACCTGACAGGAAACCAGCATGGTTTTATTCACAATTATTCTGTGAATAATTCCCAGCCTTAATTTCATTCTCAACCAAGCTGTAAATATTCTGTATTTATGATATAGCTAGGTGGACTGGACATTAAGGGCACAAGGCACATTTCCATAATATAACAAGAATATATATGACCGCGAGATTTCAAAATTTGTTTTCGCCGAATATGATGAAGGATTCAGTGAAAATTCACCAATTCTGCAACAGATATCTGCCAGTAAACTGATGTGTTAGAAGATTCATGAAAGTGAACACAACGCAAATTCACTGAAATTTCTGATTATTTGTCAGTTCTAATATCCATAATAACCGGTGGGAACATTCCCCATTTGTTTTTCTCTTTGTTAAAATAAATGCAGCTTTTTTATGGAAATAAATAATTGAGTAGCCCGGTGAGTTGCAGGTATTATATATTTATGCATTCCCTCTCTGTTTTTTAATTAAAGACCCTACAGGGATGGCCTGCTCAGTAATTCTCTTACTTATGCCTGAGGCTCATATTTTTGCCCAGAGTACCTCATACAAAGACAGCAGTCATTTAAACATTTTTAAAGTGCCATTTCAGACCTTTGTTTCCCAAGCAGTCCCTACTAATATCACTCGGGCTTTCTCTTGACTGCCAGCACCTTCTACCTTATATCTTGCCTTATGGCGATGATATCAAACCTAAAAAGAGGAGGGTGGTGAAGCACTGGAACAGGTGACTCAGAAAGATGGTGGGATCTCCCATCCTTGGAGGTGTTTAAGGCCCAGCTCAACAAAGCCTTGGCTGGGATGATCTAGTTGGGGATGGTCCTGCTTTGAACCATAGAAAATTAGGGCTGGAAGGGACCTCAGGAGGTCATTCAGTCCAACCCCCTGCTCAAAGTTGGGGGTTGGACTAGATGACTTCTTGAGGTCCCTTCCAATCCTAATTTTCTATGATTCTACGATAAAAAGTCCTATGAAGCCTAGGCACTACATACCTATAGAAACACCTCCTCACTTAAGTTTCATCACAATCCCTTTGGTCAGCCAAGAACAACCTCCTGGAAATACCTGATCTCTGTGACTCCTACCAATCATATACTGGTCACAGTGCCGACTCACCAGCTAGGATGGACCTCAGTATGCTACGGACCATCCAAATACAAATAAAGTGTATATTTATTTCTTTATTTGCCCCTGTCCAATGAGCTCAACCAACTAAAAGATACAAAAAGTGGATGACACAATCAAGCAGCCTGGGAAAGAAGCTGGGGAAGACGGAACAAGAACAGGACACGGCAATTCTTAGTTAATCAGGAACAGCAATCACATCTCACCATTTACCTCTGACGTTACCTTTTTATGGCTGGGGCTGCTGAAGATGGTGAAAAGCTGCTGAATGGTTGCGTATCAGCAAGGACAGAGTAATTGTTCTCTCCATACACACAGCACAATCAGCTTGAGATGGTCTTATGATTCTGCTGGATGGAAGGAGCTATGGAAATGCAAGCTGTTATCATGAAGAGATGCTGAATCGAGGCCATCGGAAACCATCAAGTTGTCCTTGGGCTGCCAGCTTCCAATGAAAGAAATGCCAATCACCGTGCTAAGTACTTCTCAATACACTACTGACATTACCAGGAACAGCCTGGAGTTGGACACAAGTGTATATTAGCTACCAGCCATTCATGCTCGAGCAATCCAGATTTTTTATGATGTTTAATATGCCAAGGGTTTTATTTCCCCCTGCTATAAAATGCCCTTTCCTGCTAGGAAAATGGAATGTTTTCACAGTGGCTGAAAGGGCACAGGCTATACGATCCAACTGAACACTTCATTTGCTAACAAAAAGTAGCCTCCTTTCCGCTTTTCATTAGAACAACACTGAGCTGGCAGGAGTAAACAGAAGAATTAACAGCTCTCGTGCTTCCAATTAAATGCCTTGGCCTTCTTTACCTTGCCATTTCAATTAGTGACTTGGGAGCCATTCCTCTGAATCCTCTAGTGAATTTAATATTAGCCCTTAATGAAATAACTATTTAAAGCAAGGCATGAAAGGAAAGGAACAGTGGGTAAATCACTATATAAATATAATTTGCCTTGCAGGTTCTTCATGAGAATCTTGGCATAGTTAGTTGAGCCTTTTTTGGTTTTACTCACAGCGCATTAGCTCATTATTGTGTAATATGGACATGTTACAGCTCCCCCTGTCCCTAAGCCACAGAGGATAGTAATCTAAGATATCATGTCCAGGGTGGTTTAGGAATAGCACATCTGGCATTTGTGCATTTGTGCATGGGGTTGGACTGGTTAAGTCTTGAAGGCCTTTCCAGCAATATCATTTTGCTACAGCCCCAGTCAGGAAGCTTGGCTCTTTAGCTGAAGCTGTAACAGTTAAATGCTACAGAGGCCTCAGGTTCAGTGTCTGGTTTGTTGGTCGAGATGTCAGCCATCACAATGGCAGCATTTGAAGTCTTAAAGGTAGGAGGTGCCACCAGCTATGTTGAATACATTCAATGGCAAGAACACTACATGGTGAGGCATCAAAAATGCATCCTGATTGCTGCTGGGCTTTCTGGAGATTTGGAGTCTTTTCCTAAAATATACACAGATGTTTTACACAGTCTGGGGTACCAGTGGCCTCGTTGAGCAAAGCAGTTATTCCCAGAAGTCAAGGACTTATTCATATATATATAAAGTGCTTTACTGAATATGAATGGACTGCTGCATCAAGGGCAAGCACAGCTGTCCCCGTGGAGGCTTTGCCGAGAAATTAATAATAGGATGAGATATACAGAGTTGTGATGAAGGTGAATTTATTTTACTTTGCTATTACCATCTCATTTTCTTCAGGGGGACACAAATCCCAGCAATGCTACATTGGGTGTAGTTCCCAATGAGCTCTTAATTGGCATTAACAAATATTTCAGGATATAATATTTTACTAATTAAAAGAAAATCACACGCAACCTATTATATTCAGTTTACAGTAATAGCACCCTTCAGATTTTGGCAGTAATGATGATAAAGCAATAATGCATTCACAAACAATTGCTCCCCACAACTATGAACCACTCAGCTAGCTATTAGCCTAAAGCAAAATCAGACCTCATTAGTACTCTGAAAATATCTCTTAGCTGTTAGGAGGTTAAAAAACAAACACACACTCAAACTCACATTGCTTGTCCAAACTAGTGAAGCACCTGAATCCAATTCAAGTTGTCACTGGTTTAAACGGTTTAATTATTTTTCCCCAAGACTAGAGCCAGAGAGTTTTTACCTTCTATTTATTCTGAATTTAGAAAGCTGGCTCAGATACAGCAGACATGTTTTGGGAGCTACTGGTGACTGCGCCCAGGAATAAGAAAAGGTTTCTGAATACTGTCAGATTGCAAAGGGCCCTGGGAAGGGAACAGTCCTGACAGGTCCTCCTGCAAATCCTCCTTATCCCCCAACCTCTGCTCCTGGTGCATCTCATTTCTTCCTCATCCCTAGTATTCCTCACACACCCTTTCTGCCAGCGACCAGGTGGGGAAGAGGGTGAAGGCATGGAATACAAGGTGTCCCCATACAAGAAGATTTGACAGGCAGCAATGGGGAAGTGAAGAAGGAGCAACAGGATTGTAGGAAGGTAGGACATTCCCATCCGGGTTTTGAGTGGCACAAGAGAAAGGGAGCAGAAGAGGGAAGCTGCTGGTGCATAATGGAAGTGGGATACAAGGAGGGATAACACTCCCCTGCGCAAGAAGAGGAAGCAGAGACAGCAGTGATGCAAGTGGGACGCAGCATTCCCAGCACTACAGCTCAGAATGCCCTGTGCGCCCCAAGCAACAAATCATTAAACCTGATCATTAACCAGAGAGTTTGGGACTGAAAATTGCAGCATAAAGCCACTATTTTGAGGGCAAAACGGAAATGTAGTGAGATCCATCCAGGGTTCAGTTTCAAAGACGCGCTAACCAGCATCCCCCAGACTTCAGTACAGATGGTTCAGGAAAGTCCACAGAATCTACGAGATGAAACAAAGGGATTGGAGAAGGTGACTGGGAGCAATCAGCATGGTGTCACCAAGAGCAAGTCCTGCCTGTCCAACCGGACTGCCTGCTGCGATGAGATCACTATCTGTGTGGATGTGGGAAAAGCAGTGGATGTGATGTATCTTGACTTTAGCAAAGCTTTTGATAGTCTCCCACAACATTCTTGCAAGCAGCTGAGGAAATTTGAGTTGGACAAATGGGCTGTAATATGGATAGAAAACTGGCTGGAGCATCGGGCTCAGAGAGTAGTAATCAAAGGCTTGATGTCTAGTTGGCAGCCAGTATCAAGTGCAGTGCCCTGGGTATCAGTTCTGGAGATGGTTTTGTTCAGTATCTTTACTGCTGACCTGGAAGATGGGATGGAGTGCACCCTCAGCAAGTTCACAGATGACACCAAGCTGGGGGGAGTAGTAGATATGCTAGAGGGTAGGGCTAGGATTCAGGTAGGCCTCAACAAATTGGAGGACTGAACCAAAAGAAACCTCATAAAGTTCAATAAGGACAAGTGCAAAGTCCTGCACTTAGGACACAACAATCCCATGCACCAGTAGGGGCTGGGGGCTGATGGGATGAGCAGCAGCTCTGCAGAAAAGGACCTAGGGGTTACAGTGGAAAATAAGCTGAATATGAGCCAGCAAGTGTGCCCTTGTTGCCAAGAAGGCTAATGGTACGCTGTGCTGCACTGGTAGGAGTGTTGCAAGCAGATCGTGGGAGGTGATTATTCCCCTCTATTCTGCACTGGTGAGGTCACATCTGGAGTAGTGTGTCCAGTTTTGGGCCCTTCACTACAGAAAGGATGTGGACAAATTGGAGTCCAGTGGAAGACAACAAAAATGGTCAGGGCACAAGACTTATGAGGAGAGGCTGAGGGAACTGTGCTTATTTAGTATGGAGAAGAGAAGACTGAGAAGGGATTTAATAACAGCCTTCAAATAATTGAAGGGTCATTCTAAAGAGGATGGAGCTGGACTGTTCTCAGCGGTGGCAGATAACAGAGCAAGGAGCAATGGGCTCAAGTTGCAGCAAGGGAAGTTTAAATTAGAAATTAGGAAAAACTCTCTCACTAGGAGGGTAGTAAAACACCAGAACAGGTTACTCAGAGAGGTGGTGAAATCTCCATCCTTGGATGTTTTTAAGACATGGGTAGAGAAAGCCTTGGCTGGGTTGACTTAGTTGGGAATGGTCCTGCTTTGAGCAGGGGGTCGAACCAGATGTGACCTCCTGAGGTTGCTTCCAACCCTCATTTTCTATGATTTGTATAAACATCCATACAATATGTATAGGGATCCACTCCTTATCTCTGGATCAAGAATCCAGAGATTTGAAATCTACTCCTTATTATGTGACTATTGGCTGGCCACTTTATCTCCATGTGTTTGTCTCCCCTTGTCTATTTAAGTACCACAGAGAAGGTATTTTTTTTATACGTCAGCTTGTACAATAGGCCCTGATCTTGGTTGGGGTAATAAAAAAAATAACTGGAAAATGTACAGTAATCCCAAAATCGTAATACATTGCTCACCCGAGGAAAGAAAAGCAAACAACAAACCAAATAGTAAACTTTCTTTATGAGAAAGGTTATAGCTATATAACCTATTTCCGGTAGAAGGCATGAGTTATTCAGACAAGAGCAAAGACGTTTTATGCCCAAGGCTTACAGGGCCGAGGCAACTCCAGAACAAATACTGAGATTAAGATTCGGTAAATCCGGTCTTAGCAGAAATTGATGAAAACGTCAGATACAGATGTCAAAATGGATGAGGAATTGCTGCACAAAAAAAAAAAATCCAAGCCAGCTAATCTGCCAGAGCAAACAAAACTACCTGAAGTCAAGTCAGATAAAGATAAAGATGAAACAGAGTCAGCAATAAAAATAGCAATAGGAAATGTTTAGCCTGGAAACTAAAAAATAAGCTTGGATTCAAAGGCTGCTGGGACAGAGAAGGTGAACAGTAGAGAAGCAGTGATGCCGAGGACTGGACTGAATGGACAGCGGTACTCTAGGATCTACTCTTCCACCAGCAAGAGGGGTGCTGGCAAACAAAAAAATCGGACACACTGCAGCAGCTTTAGGGACCCCCTTTCCGCCATGATGGAGTCAGGTCATTGGTTGCTGCCACAAACAGATGGGAAGTTGCAGTCCCCTGTAATCATCTTCTACTAACAGAAAACTAAGCCAATAGCAGCAATCTCAGGATGACTGCTCTGCCAGCCTATGCACTGGGTCAACAGGAATAGCTATTTTTTCATTTCTATTCTATGAATCTGGGCCAAACTCTATTTTCACTTGTACCCAAATCACTCCATTAGTTCCTATCAGACAGAAGTAAATGATGATGTCAATGAGGGCAAAATCAGACTTAATCACACCCACAAAGATAAAGATAAACAAGGGTTGTGATAGCATTGCTCAACATTAGGAAATGGATAAGATGAATTTGTTGGTTAGGAGACAGCAATTTATTTGTCAGAGATGCTCTGAAAAGTAGAGTTAAATTTAATTTCTGGAAATAACTGCCGACTGGGCACATCTACGTGAGATGCCAACTGCACAGTAGCCTAATAACATTGCGCAGTAGCGTGCCAGGCAAAAACCATGCTACTACACTACTGTGCAGTAGCCTTAGGCTACTGCACAGTAAGCATCACTAAAAACCCATGTGCCAGTACTAATGCACAGTAGCGCAAGTTACTGCGCATTTAATACTTGGTTACCCAAGTACTAACCTTAATGCGCAGTAACTATGGCGCATTAATGAACATGTAGATGCTCCCCCGGTGCAGTAACCAGCTTTATGAACTACTTTTTTATCACTGTAAATTCCCATATTGCTGCATTTCTAGAAGCAAGAAACCTCAGAGATTTTTACTGAAGCAAAAAATAACTGCTGATATAAATACTTTCTACCAAGTTCAAAAGGCAAAATACTGGCCCTATGCAAGTCAATGGTAAAGTTCCCACTGAATTCATTGGAACTAACTTTTCACCTGATGTATTTTGCTTCTTCCTGCCAGAAACAACAAACTTAAGGTAGGTCCATATCAGGGAGGGCTTTGGCAAACACCTTCGAGGTATGGAGAGATCAAAAGTTTTCCTTGACCGTGTCACACTCAAACAGCCTTTTATGCCATAGTAAGGCTAACTTAGAAGAAAAAAGGTCATAGAGGCAAAACTAGCATATTTCCCTAAGGAGGAGTACAGAAGAGACTTTCTTGTACTCTCCTCCTGCTGAGAGCTAACCTTCAGGCTTACCCAGATTTTACTGAGTCTGCTGTATTCTCCCTTGCCAAAGGCGATATTACACACTTATCTTTGATTATCTCCTTTATACAATCCTTACGGGGGGAACCAAAGGGAGTCAATATATATATGTAGCTAAATCTGTTTAGACTTGGTACCCATGCTCACAATAAATCCAAAATGCTATCTACATCCTGACATCTTGTCTTTACCTGTGGCATTAGGGATTATTAGAATAGGATGAAGGAAAATTAAAGGCTGTTAACAAAGATGATCCCAAACCTTCTTCTTCCATGCAGGGCTATACAAGAAGCCTTGAGCTAAAGGAATCTTTATTCATGAGCAGTAATGCTAGAATTCAAGAGTTTTCTTATCAAGAGGTGACGGATCTCAACACAGCTGAGCCAATACATTACACTATATGTACTACAGATGCAGCAGTAATATTGCTGTAATAGCCAAATACTATTTCAGCTACTGCCTGTAAATGGAAAATATTCTGGTTATGCAGAAGGATTAGTCACCTTCACATTTCCTAAATTAAATCACTGTGAGCTAGACTGACCAGCGCAGAGCTGGTCAAAACTGATTCTTCTAGCCCTTCAAGAAAAAAACAAGGGGCAGAGGAGATTTTTTTCTTTTTTGTCATTAGATACTCTTCATTATCTTTTGAGGGGAAAATTTCTTCTCCAACATGTTAAAGACTCCAGGTTTTCCCCCAGAAAGAGGAAAGAGCTTTTCTTAAAAAGAGAGAGACAAAGTTGAGGAGAAAAAAATACTACATTTTTACTTTATATAAACTCCCCTCCCACTTTTTCTTTTCCTTTCCACTTCTTACCTCTCTCGTTTTCAACTAAAAAGCAGTTGAAATGAGGAGAGGTGGGTATCATTTCTATAATTTTTCTATAGGAAGAAATGTGAAAAATCCTTAGCAAGATTACATTTTAGACAAATGTTCACGACATTTTTTTGTGCAAAAAGTCAAAATATTTGAGTAAAAATTTGCCATATAAAATGTAATCCCATTTTTGACTACCATCACCCTCCACTGTTGAAAACATTTCACATAATAACCCTTCTGAGGAAGTGGTCATCTTGCTGAGGGGGCGCTGCACAACGCTGAGATCTGCATGAGCAGAGTCAGCAAGAACATTGTTCAACTAAGCTAGAAAGGACCTATCAGACTCATCTCTGGTAGTTTTCTGACATTATGAAAGATTTTATTTCCTAGAAACACTTCATTTCCCCCACCCTCCTCCAAAATGGTTTCTTTCTGCTGGGAAAATAGTCTCAAATTGCATACCATCAGAATTTCTATCAGGTCCAATAGTATTCGACTAATTGGAGTACTGAGAAATTTCTAGTACATTTGCCAAATTGTAGTTCACGGGTTTCTGAGTTTCCATTGAATCACAACAAGGAACCTTTGTTGAACGTGAAAATAGAAGTGACCTTGGGGCTGCTGAGTACTGACTTGGAACTATCAAATAAAATGTACGATTTTGCATTTCAGACTCCAGGATCAACATAAATTAGTGAATGCCAAAGACTTAATCATCCCTGTGCGGTATGGTATGAGGCCTACCACTCAAATGAATCATCACTTACAGCGAAAAAAAATCAACTTGCATTGGAAATAAAAACTGCATTATGAATACAACAGGTTTAAGAACAATTCTTCCATTCTTGATGAATCACTTTCTGACCTTCCACTCAGGTGAACGCTACCACAGATGAACCTGTACCATGGTGACTAAATACACTGCATTTGCAAGCTTGGCTTTATGAAAAAAGTCCATTCTTCTGGAAACGTAGTAAGAAGGAGAAATCGCCAAAAGCTTATGATCAGGAAACGAGTGGCCCTTGGATTTATTTTTCAAGGGTAAAAAAATTACCACTTCTTTATGCGTACTGCAGCAATACCTAGTTTTTCTCACGGGCCAGGCAGGACCCTGTGGCACTAAGTAGAACAAAAGCTCTCAGAAGCCCAAGCCCAAAGATCTTCCATCTAAATCAAGTGGTACCAGTGGATACAGGCAAGACATGTCCACACCACAAACTAACCAGGGCAGGTAGCAGACAAGGAAGTGGAAAGAAGCAATGAACCCAGCACTGAACAGAACCTTGCTTTCACCGCCCTGACGCGAGGCAAGTTACTGACTCTGCCTTTATTTGGCAACTGTAGGATAGAAAGAAATAGACTTCACTGCTTCCTTAGCTATAAAACAGGGCAGACTAATCATTCAAACAGAATCAATGTCACTGAAATCAATGTCATTTCTGTCATTGACTTACCTGGACCAAAGAGTCAGATCCTCTTCTCACACTATTTGTTCAAATTTTGCTTAGGACATTGGCGTGAATAAAAAATGAGGCCCTGGTCTCGCTCCTTTCCTGGATTTCAAAATTAATCAAATTTGGGCCCAAATTATACTGTTAAAAGCCTTAAATGATGGGTAGCAAAGATACAGGCCATGAGCTGGATCTGGCCCACGGTACCGTATCATTTGGGCCACAGTGCTGCCTGCTGCATGCAGTGTGCATCATGCACTGGCCCTGGCACCAGCCCCAGCCCTGCGCACTGCATGTGGTGTGCAGATCCCATCTGACATGGGCTGCACATAGCACAAGGCCAGTCTGCAGAGCATACTGCATGCAGAGTCCTATATGCTGCATCTGGGGCCGGTCCAGATTGGGCCCACAATTGGGCCAGATTGACACAGGTGCTACATGTCCCCTGGACCAGCCCCATGCTGAAGCCACAGCAGAAGGCTGCTCTGTGTTATGTTCTGCATGCAGCACCCATCCTGGGACAACACTGTGTGCTAGATGGGGACCAGTCTGAATCAGGCCTATAGACCAGCTCTACATGCCAGATCCAGCACATAGGGCCAATCTGGTGCGAGCACCACACACGGTATGCACCTCAGGCTAGCCCCACATCCTGAGTGTAGCGAGTGCCCTCGACTACTTCTCTGTGCTGCATACCATGTGCGGGCCCAGGGCCAGCGTGTACTCCCTACCACACATGAGGTTGGATCCAAGGTGCACACTATATGCAGCATCTGCACTAAACCAACCTGCAGGCTGGATCTAGCATGTGGGGCCAAGTGTACGGGCCTGCAGACTGGCCCTGCATTTATCTACCCCATGGGGCTAGATAAGTTTGATGCCACAAACTTAAATGAATAGAAACCTTTTCCTTTTCTTTTTAAAGCCTTCACATGAAAAAGTATATCTGGAATAAATATTTCCCAAAACATAAATGTTGCAACAGGCTGTACTACACATAGCCCCACAGTGAAACCGGCCAGAACCAACAATGAAACTCATCTCAGAGCCAGAGACAACGCAGAGCAAATGAGTCACCTGAACCAGTGGAAGAAACAAGATTTAAACCAAGATTTTAAAAGCTTTAAAAAAATACCCCTTCAAGCTTAGAATTCATTCATTTTTATCAAAGTAGCATGTTTTTATAATCAGTGAACGAATTTGATCTTATTTTTTTTTGCCCTGATATTATATCCTTAGGAAAGCTAATTCTATCAAATGCAGCTTATGGAATGATTAAAACTGTGTTCACGTCCCCAGGGGGTTGATCTGAGCTAGGAACTAACATAGGTGGCCTCCTTTACACTGTTATTAACTTCCCAAACAGCCAAGTCAAACTTTTACTCTAAGTGTTTTCTTCTCTGGAAAAAGTTTTGTGATCTGCCTTCTCAGAAAACTGTTATTTTCCCCTACCTAATCTCATTATACTTTGAAGCAGTAGCAGAACACTGCAAAAAAACGGTACAAGTGAAATATAGTCAGATTGTATTTTTTAATACCGAAAACCTTTTAAAAAGTTAAATTTGATATGTAATAACCTTAAAACCTAAAGATGATGTTATTTGAATTGCAATGGCAAGCTCCAGTAAGCTATTCCTTGGCAACTCAAATACAGTACAATGTTTGTACGCACAGTAAAAATGACTGGCTTGAAAAAATGCAAAGAAAAATTGATTTTTTTTAAAAGGGATAAAAGATTGTTTCACGGTACCTTCTGTTTCCTCATACAAACCTTCACCTTGCAAGGTGCCATATGACAATAAGGGGTGTGTGTAGATGAAACGAGAGCCCTAAATTGAAGCAGTGGGTTTTTAGAAACACCGCTTCAAATTAGGGCCAAGTAAACACCCATGTCGTGCACACACCCATGCACTTACCTGCCTCTCTGGTGGCAGGGAGGGGAGGGTGAGCTATCGGCAGGTGAAGCGGTCCCTGGGTTGTGGTAGGGGGGGGAGGTGCTTTCCTCCGTGGCAGCAGCGGTCCCCCCCAGGCAGCACCTGCCCACAGGCACCCGGCTCAGGGGCACCGCAGCCGTGGAGGGAAGCACTGGGCCCCCACGCAGCTCAGGCAGGTTTGGGGGGGTGGGAGTGGGAATTATATTATATATATATAAAAAGCAGCAAGCCTAATTTTTTCCTTGGGTGGAGCCTGCCTTCCCAGGCTGCTGTCAGGCTGCCTGCACGGGCTTCCTGCAGAGCCCCTGAGCTGTGCAGAGCCTGGTGCTGCACTCCACAGCTGTAGGACAGCAAACTAAAACTCCTCCTCCTCGAAGTTCTAGTTTGCTGCACCCCAAGTCATTTAAGGCGCACTACACCGCTCAATTTGCTACAGTGGCTGGAATTACTGCGCAATACACCGCCAACGCGTGAAAACACCAACACCATTAAAGTGGTGCAAAAGCATTGAACCCACTTTAAAGTGTCATGCACACATGCACAACGTTTCATCTACACATGGCCATAACAGCAAACTAGATTTGGGATGCTTATAACAAGGTACCCAACTCTCACGAATATCCTTAGACAGACACCGCACAAAAGACCACTTAACATCTGAATTTCCCAGTAAGGGGGAAGTTCTACCTGGAAAAAATAATTTAGTCTGCCTATAGACGTGCTCATTTGTGTTCTAATTCAAATGCTCCAGCACTGCCTCACTATCATGTGTATTAAGCCCTCCACATTTCAAAATGGCCATGGGGGTACTTTAACTAAACTTCATCGAATGAGCTTTAGTTACGAAGTGTCCCCACAGGCATTTTGAAACATGTGGGGCTTAATACACATGATGGTGAGCCATTTTAATTAGGGCAGCTGTCTGGAACCACTCTTTAATTAAAACACCACTTCCCTCCCCTTCCTCCCCCCACCTCCGAGCACGTTTATAGACACTCAAGGATAGATATGGCACCTGGGAAATCTAGAGCCCAGTTTCTTTTCCCAAAGTATGGCTTTACTCTGAAAATTGATGCAATATAGGCCAAAGCAAATGCAAACTAACTGGTACTTATTTCCTTGCTCTCAACACTGAACTGTCAATGAAGTCAAGCAGCAGTTCTGCACAGATATTAATTGGAAACCAAGCCAGTCCCCACATTACTGAACATTGATTTTCACAGAAAATGCTTTACTCTTGAACCAGGCTCTCCTTCCTCTTTTCCCCTCCTGTTTTCAAGGATTTAGATTCCACTACCGGAGAGTCAGCCTGAATCTTCATGAGCAATTAGAAGCCAATTTACTAGTGACTTGGATATTTACTTTGACACCTGCTGGCAACGCTAGCCAAGCTACTTTACTATCAATCCTTGACATTTATCAGTCCATCAATCCTTGGCATATAGCTTTCATGAAGGAAGTCTTTTGACAAAAAAAAATATTCACACCTGGACATTAAGGAAACTTTAAAAATATTAGTCTTGTGCATCTCCATCTTAGAGTTTATACTAGTCGTTCTCAACCAGGGTGCCACAGCACCCTGACATGCCTTGAGATCTTTTCAGGGTGTTGCAGGGTGCAACATGAGTTACAAGATAAATAGAAGGCAAGGTAGATTTTCACCTTATAGACTAAGGTATATAGTGCCCTATATATCTACTTTGGTTAGTCTACAAGGTACAAATCTACCCTTCCTTCTACTTGCCTTCAGATGAGCCGTGTCTCTGCTCACAAGATAAACCCGGAGATTTCAAATAGGAATCTTTAGTTTCAAAAAAATCCTGACCTGTTCTGGTCTCTCTGAGTTCTTTGCAATAGAAGAATTGCTCTTTTATTTTTCTGTAGTCAAAAAATGAGTGAAAACTGGGAGCTGGTATTTTCCAAGGGATGCCTTGAGTCTATCAAGGGGTGCTTTGAGTCTGAAATGGTTGAGAAGTGCTGATACAGACAATGGCAGTAGAAAGATCTGTCTCTCTACCCTCTGCCTGCAGGCAACTGCACTTTTTCTAGGGTTACATTTTTTTCCTTCTACTAAACATAAAATGTTAAAGGGGAGGGAAGGATTCAGTGAAAAGTGGGCAGCTGCTGAGGAAATGGGAGCAAAGCCATCATTGAGGCACAAAGAATCCTGATCCAGTGGTGGAAGAGAGAGATTTTCTAGAGACCCAGATAGATCTGGCTTAATTGGCTGCCTCTCACTACATGCTTCAGATCACGCAACAAGACAGTGTCAAATGCAATTCTGGGGTGTCTGATAGCTTCTGATTTCTCCAATATATTTTACAAATGGCAGAGCCAAACCTACCAACTATTCCACCCGTCATTTGACCAGGACCATTTGCATGAATTATGAATCCCTATCAATTGAAACATTCTCTTCTGAGCCTGCTTTTCCCAAGACAGGTCTCTCCCCGCCATCCCTCATTACGTTATAAACCATATTACACGCTGTGCAGAATAAATTCTCTTTTCCCCCTGAAAAAAGTGACTCTTGGTCCAGGCTGTGTTTGAGATTCTGATCTTTCCCTTAACAATACAGCCAGGCAGCAATGCAGTAAAGATCTTGTTCCAAACTCATGTCTTTCTATTTTCCCCGGACCCCTTATCCAGACTTCAGTGCTGCAGAACAATTGTTAATCCTCAGTGACCTTCTGCACCAACGGGCCCCGTTCCTGGGGATTAAAATTGATTTTTCTCCTTCTTAGCATATAAAAATCTGGTGCGTTGTCCTTGCTTCCCACTATTTGAGAGCATGCAGTGACACCCAGAGCAGAATATGTGAAATCAGCCATTTGTATTGCACTAAAAGCAGCATCAGCAGGGCTCAGCAGTCTGTTGTGAAGCAGCTTGAATTTAGCAGGCTGTGAAAAATGTCTCTCCCCATCCAAAATACATGGAGGAAGCCTGTTTTCAGAAGATAACGTGTAAGAGGTACAGTGTGTTTGAAGAGTTGTCCAGTTGCTATGTAAGGTAGAAAAGCAGAAGCTTGCATGAACCAGAATTAGTAATGTGAAGTTAGCTTTAATAATTAATCCTACAAGAAGGGGAGATTAAAGAATTAGTCAGAACAGAAGTGGCTTATTAAGAGCACATTTAAGGTACGCTCTTCGTGCTCAGATGCCTCAACCAGAAAGGAATAATATGGGTCTGTTTTTTTCTAAAATGGTGAAGAATTATCAAGAAGTCTCTTTTTCTTGACTGACGAGCTAAATCAATTTATCAAACTTTGAATACCCAGGACACACCTTTTTTCCCCCCAATTAAAACTTATTGGTCTGTGGGACCAACCCTGCAAGTGGTGTGAGCCCACCCGGGGCCTGATCCCACCACGCAGCCAGCTCAGCACATTTCCACTGTTCTTGCAGGACGCTAATGTGCTGCCGCACACCCTTTGAGAACGACCGAGCTAAATATTGTGCACCAAGATTGTTACAGGATGCAACGCACCATAGCATATTCACAAGTTAAGTCAATGCAAAGGATGTGGCATCGACACTGCTGTTTTCTCATACACATCAGAGCTGTAGCTAGTTATATTGGTGCTCGGCACAGGTCATGTGTAGAGCACCCCACCTACATGCTATCACATAACATTACTTCCACATGATTTGGTGCCTCTTCCCCCCGCCCTCCGCATGCGAGGGCACCTGCTGCCAATGCACTGCCGCACTACTAGCACTGCCCTTGCTATGGTACGGATGTGAATGAACGTGAAAGTAGCCGTAATAGGAAAAAGGCTAAAGAGAAATATAGGCCTGCCTCAGAGACCAGAGTATACGTGACAGGCTTCTTCAGCCAGGTCTCATAACTCAGTGTGGCTCAACTCACTAAAGACTGTCTACCCCATACAGGCCTACGTACCCTACAACGTTTTCCTAGAAGAATTCCCATTTTGCCAGAAAAAACAGCATGTAGATGTGACTCATGTCAAAGACATGCATTTAGCCGCTGGTGAAATGAGGAGGTGTACGTTATAAACGGAAGTTGCTTTCATCAACGTATAAAGGGGGGATCTGGGGACCCTGAACACTTTTGCATTGAGTGAGGGGCCACTTTTCATGCTAGTGCCACACCTCGCAAATGAATCTCAGTGGCACATGATGCTAGCGTTCGGTTGCTTGAGAACAATAAACCCACAAGACTCCCTATGTTACTAAAAACTGGACCCTGCGGTCTCTTTATTGCAACTAATGAGGTTGTTGGAAGTAATGCTGGTACAGGGCAGTGTCACCGGTGGTAACCTGATAGAGTGCTCATCATTGACCATCCCAGCCAAAAGCACCAGGCGTAACCAGTGCTACGCCGCACCAGGAGCCGCACCAGGAGTCCAGCATGTGGCACCTTCTGTCCGCTGCCACTACTTATGGCAGGGAAGTAGGCATAGACATGGTTCAACTCTTCCTTTCCATCCAGCCTTGTCTCTGACTCTTGCCCTAGCCCTTGACTTCCCTTGGTGACTCATTAACATCTGTCCACTGCCTGCATCTGTCCACTCCGCTGCTGTGTGAATTCACTTAGGGGGCGGCACTGTGCTGTGTCTGAGCAGGGGCAACACTCTAATGTCTTCCCACGCAACTTCAAGGTCAGGCCTTATCCCTTCATCACAGGATATTCTTTAAATGCTATAAGGCATCCATGACCAAAGCCACCTCCTCCAGGCAGCCATGGCAAAAGGAATAAAAGAAGCTGCTAAGTTTCCAAACTCTTGTGTTTGCTGGAACCAACGTTTCCACTTTGGAAACTGGGTATTAAGTAATTCTGGCTTCCCTTACACTGCTTAAAGTCCAAATCCTGGCTGGTCTTCTACAGGGATGGAAGACAAACTCAAAATCATTCTGCTTCAGAAACGGGCTTTAGGAATAATGGCACAGACACAAGGAGCCATTACAGACGAGTGTGGAGCCTGAGGAAAGAGAGCAGGACCACAGGGCTGATCAGATAAATGCCCAGCTTCTGGCTGATATCCAAAGCTACTGGCACTGCTTACTGACTTGCACGAGGCTGAGGGTGCCCGAGGTTACTTCCTCTCTGTTTCTATCCTGGAAAAACCGGATGAAGCCAGGATGCAAAATGGGCCAGGGGTCTTGTTTTTTTTATGAGAAGACACGGCTTGAAAAAAGAATGTGGCTGCAAACTGCAGACCCGGTATTCTGAATGATGGAGAAAAAGCTGTGAAAATCATATTGTACGTTTCAAATGTGCTAAGCCACATGACTAGAGGGCTTATTTCCTTATGTAATTTGACTCAAAGCAAAAATAAAACATGGTGGGAGGTGAGAAGTCGTCTCAGCTGTTAACAGCAAATAAAACAGCAAGCACATTAAAACCAAATGAGCTGCCATTCCTGCAGCCAGCAGGAGAGGATGGAGGGGGATTCCCCTGCACCCGCTCAGGCTGACATACACCCCAGCTTAGGAAACTTCAGTCCAGCCCGGTGCTTCCATTCTTGTGCGTGTAGTGCAATTCCCTCCGTTGGCTGGAAGGACCCCTTCTGATCATCCAGCATGCTCTCCTACAGAGCATGGACCACAGCCTTGCTTTGAGCCCACCAACTCATGCCCGAGCCAAAAAGCATCCAAACTCAAGGGAATGATTCTGATTATTGGAAGACCTACCACATCCCTCGATCAACTGTTCTGAAGGTGAATTATGCTCACAGAAAAACATTTTCACTCCCCACCCCCGTGTTTAAATCTTGAGCTTTACCTTCCAGCTACAGGGGTTTGTTATCCCATTGTCTACTGGGTTAAAAAGCTCTCTGGCATCAGGCAGCTCCTCCAACACACAAGTGGAAACAGCAAGAGAGGTGCCTCCCAACCTTCCCTTTGTTAAACTGAATCTACTCAGCCACTTAAATCTGAAATCAGGAGGACCCATTGTAAACATCTTCTTCGCAGACCTTGACCCAAACATGGAGCTCTTTTTGACCCTTCACCAAGCCGTAAAAAGGAACTGGGGGACTTTATCTTACACCGCTTAATATTTTTCCCATTACAACTCTGCCCTGAGTTACTCAGATGCAACAAACAACGCCATTCACATTGCCGAAGAATTTTTCCTGCAAATATATCAGCGTATTGTGTGTATTGGATGACATTGTATGTAGAGAGTGAAATGTCAAAGGTTCCCCCGCTCTCGTAACGGCAATGTCTACTGGCTTTCCCATGAATTTCTTACAAACTGAGAGAACCGCTACCAGCACGGTGTTCAAAATGCATCTGCAATTTTCTGAACCTACAAATCCCAGTCTCCTTCATTTTGGTAAAATTCCCACCAAAGCAGCAACACAATCTAAGCTGAATCAAAGGCAAACAAGTTCACTTTTCAATCTACTTGACTGTTCAACTGAGGAAAGTGGATAGCCCAAAGCAAATTCTGGGGGTTTGCTGAATACCAGGACTTGCAAAGGAAGGGTATTGAAGGTTCAAATGTCAAGTTCCCTTCATTTCTCCTGTTTTCCAAAATGAAACTGCCAAATCCTAACTGAGTCATGCCTTCTTCATTTGCATAAGCCTCTGATAGATCTTCTATGAATTACTGAATTCTTTTACTTACTGAATGAACATCCACGTCCAAGAGCTGGTTAAGGCCCTAGATAACGAGCAGACCTCTGCTCATTAGTTTTTGGTAACTAGAACGTAAATTATTTAAAATATATTCAATATATAGGTGAGGTATTTGCAAACCTAAAGAAATCTCAGTATTTTGCTATTAATTATTGACAAAGAGGAGGAGACAAGGGGAGAATTGTTCATGGTTGTGTCTAGTTTGTGCAGATGGGTAGGGTCCAACTTGTAATAATAAATACTTTTTTAAATTTTTTTTATTTTTTAGAAAACTTGCTCTTTCATGTGTTGTTTTAAACTCTATAGTTCTTGGGTAATTCTCCTTTACTAGCAAAACAAACTCTTCTCCCTTTACCTGAACAGCTAACTCAGTGGGGTCCATCTTCAAAGCGTTCGGCTTTAAAGTAACTTCCTCAAAGCAGTTACAAGGAACAATTCTAGGGGAAAATCGTGTATTTTATTTCTCATTGACCGAGTAAGGAAAATGTCTTGAAGCTCAGAAAAAGGAAGCTTTAAAGATCTATTACATTGCCTCATAAACACTGAGCTCAGATTCAAAGATCAGAGGATTATACTCAGTAAAAGTCGCACCAGTGTGATCTATGCTGGTTTGTCCATTATCCCGTTTCTTTTCTTCCTTCACCCATTCTCTGAAGGAGCATAGCACTCATTTTACCTTCAGGCAGGTCCATCACAGCTAAATGAATCAAAGTGAACCGAATGATATTTTGTTAGGCCTTTTCAACCTCTTCCAGAAATAAACGGAGATTGCTGATCTCTTCTAAGCTTAATGCTTTCAACCCTGCTGTATCTGACAATACAGGTGGCTCAACCCCTACAATTCAAGGTGGATTATAATTTCAAATACCTCAAATTTCAGGGTATGCAGGGCATTTGGTTCTCCCCTTAGTAAGATAAGAATCATGGGGAAAATTGGGATCTGGGTACTGAAGTCAAATTATTCCATAGACTCCATTCAGACTTGATTCAGGCTCATCTCTGCTTTCAAGCAGTTTATCTTTGAATAGACACCCTTTATTTTATTACGAGAGTCACGCGAGAGAAACAACATACGGAAACGTACCTAGGATAAATTTTAATTCTGCTTATTCTACCTGAACATTAAAGTAACTTTCTCCCCACAATGTGGATGTCAACAAGCAAAGGAAGCTTGCCCCTATTTTCAAGAAGTCACAAGCTCATAAATGATTTTCTTTAAAGGAAGATGGGTCATATGATAAAGATATCCCAAACTATTTTTTAAGCTTGCCAATGGACACATGAGCGCACGGCTGATGTTACTTGAGATTTCTTTGGAAAGAACTAGTTTCAAAAATTCAGAGGCCTTACTGCTCGTAAGAGAATCAGATGAAGCTCAGACCGTGTTCCCTAAGTAATACCTTCCCCGAAAGCAGCCTTGTGTCTTTCTTTTCAGTATTTCTTGAGATTTTGCAAATTGTGAGCCATGTGCTGCAAACAGAGAAAACTATCCTCATCTAAGCTGTTTTTTCGCCAGACAGTTATTATTTTAAATACTATCCCACTTCAATTGGATTGTACCCTACTGTTGAACTCCAAGTTATACTTTACACCTAATGGATTAAAAGCTTAAGATGGGATTCGACAACACACAACAGAGCAGAAACCTGGAAAATAAAAGGCAAGACCAAGGAGCCGTTGCTTTTTTTGGTCAACAAGTCAGTTGGCAAAGACCGATGGCCCCAATCCTGAGCCTGGTTAACCTAAGGCAGTGGTTCTCAACCTTTCGGCAGTCAAGGCAGCTCTTACTAGATTTGAGGCACCACTCCATAACTGTTGTGGATTTTAAAAACAATTTAAACTACAATTGATACATTAGACTACTCATCCCCTTCCAGACAGGCTGGCTGGTGGGGGGGGAGAATTGTCCAGGACTTGGAAAGACTGAGCCTGTGCTTATCTGCTTAATTTATCTGATCTCCTCATACCTCAATGCACCCTTCAAAGGACCTGGCAGCATCCCATGGTGCCCCGGAGGGCTAGCTGACAATCACTGACCTAAGGAGAGAAAGCCATCACCAAACTCGGTTTCGAATGAGCTCTCTCCATGCAGTGGAAGAAGCATTGCAGTAGCACAATCATGATCTTGTCTTGACCCCAGCGACAGCTCCTGTGGCAGGACAGGTCAAGACAGCAAATATCATAAAGATTTTCTGTCTCTAACCTGGGCCTTTGTTACATGCACTGGAAGACATCTCCATTGCTTTCAATACTTTAGGGAGTGAATGTGTGAATATATGCACGCAGGAGCATCAAGTGAAGCTCGGGAAGCTGTCAGAAAGAATATTCTGCATACAGATAAAGGCTTAAATAGCATTATCTCGTGAACGGCTGATCTGTATCTACTCCTCCCAAAAAGTTACGCTTGGATCTGTCACCTGAGATTCAAAATGTCAGCTGCAGACTAATGCACACGAGCTATGCAAAACTACTGCATTTCCATTTTTTATGGATGTTAAAAAGTTCTATGTTCTGACCCACTTTTGTGGAGAAAGGGAGGAAAGGACCAGGCTCCTCAACAGGAAAAAAAAAAATTCACAGAAGACATTCTGTAATTAGCCACAGGGCCATGACCTCAGATATTCAACTGCAATTTGGCTTCAGTATTAATGGTCGAATCACTTCCAAGCCGTAGATTCAATCGACTCTGGTTTCAAAACCACAGTAACCACTTTGGTCCAATATTTTTGGGATTCCTCAGTGGGCTGGGAACGTATATTGAGGTGATTCAAATTTCTATTGCTCTTAGTTTAAAACTGTAGCAGGGGTTTAGGTTTCGGGATATATTTCTTGATTTTAATTTTGCTTGTCTACAGCTTCAATAGAAATCAATACAGTGCTGCACCTTTGAATGTGAAACATAGAATTCAATGGAGAAGCCAAGCTTATCTTCCAGCCCATTAGGCTTCTCCTACATAAACCCCTTAATTTTCATAGCTGGCTAAATTAGGTTAAGCTAACTCAGGTTAAAATACCATTGAAGACAAAGTAAATTTAACATAGCAGTTCACGATAAAGTATGAGATCTCTAAAGGCTATTAACCTCATTTTAGTTAACTGGAGGTAGCAAACCTATGGTAAGAAACTCCTTTTTTTTTGAGCAATAGGCATATCCTCAATGCTAGTAAAACTACGCATTTATCAGTCCATAATCATTTAAGTGTGTGTCAGAACAGTAACTACAACCTGTAAAAGTGTTACTGTGGTCAACAGAGTCCAACCTGCATATGGTGACATTTCAGGAAAAAGAGAGAGACTAATTAGATATACAATATTCAACAATTAACAAGATTTAGTTTTAAATGAGCTTCATTTCAGAACCTTGTGAGTACTGGTAGAGCAGGGAAACTTCTTTCCATCAAAAACTTTTTCTTGTCACCCTTCACAGTTTAAAATATTGGCTCTGGGCTGTGTAATGGCTTGAAACTTCTCTTGAAGTATTTTTTTTTAGTTCAGTTTTCCTTTAGTAACTTTTGATAGATCCAAATATTTAATATGACTTACATAAAGCCCAAGAGTCCAGCCCAGTAGACTGAGATCGAATAAATACAGAACTAAGCCGTAGATGACGCTTGTAGAGTTTCACATAATCATTGACAGCATGTTCCACAATGCCAATGTATCACTGCGACACAAAAGATTTCCGATCACTCGAGATTTCAGATAGTGTTTATATCCCGGACACTTTTATTGAGCAATTCTGCATACAAGCAGCACAAAGATTACTGCAATTTCAGATGCTTACAGAGATGTATAATTCTTTGCTGTCAGATTTAGTCAAGTTAATCCATCCATTGCAAACCAGGACCAACATTTTCAAAAGCAACCCAACTTGAAACACATTGGGCCTGATTTTCCCAAGCATTGTATACACACATCTCTACACAGAGTCTAAGGAAACTCGGAAAATCTGACAGAAAGGTACCTGGGTACCCAAATTAGATAGCACATATGTAAACAGTAGCGAATAGGCAGGCTTGACAAAGCCCAAAAGGTCTATGACACCAGCCTCCTTATTGCTTTAACTCCACTAAAATCTCTAGATTGGTACACGGGACCTTATCTGATCCAATTCTGTCTGCAGTGCATCACCAGCACAGAGGTTGCTAAACAAAGGTGCAGATTTTAAACATGAGCTGCCAGGATCTCCAGGGAGGTTCTGCTTTTACAACTGTTGCATAAGAATAAACTTTTTCTATAAACTTTTCCCGAGTGAGACCTACACATCTCAGGAGATGAGCAAAGAGGATCTAACACATGAAGAACAGGAAAGAGAGACCATGAACCTCTATGAGCTTTTCTTACCCTTTCCTTGGTGCCTTTATCCATGCACTCAGTGATAGATCTTTTTCTTTTTGAGGTGCACAAAAGTCTTTGCAGAGATTCTTCAGTAAAGTGCTTTAGAATAAAGCCAACCGGGGCTTTTCTTATGCACTGGGTGTTTTTCTCTCTCTCAGTGATTTCCTCGATAAGGAGTCAAATTAAAGTTCATCCAAGCATAGATGGCACTGAGATGGCCGCTAGCCTGAGGCCAGTTTCCACTCTTGAGATTTACAAGGCAGCCACTTGGAGTTGATTACATACTTTCACAAAACATTTCTGACTTGACATTGGGTCGCAGAAGAGTTTTAAATTTGGCTTGGCTGTACTGCGAGTCATATTTGTTTTTTAAGGATCCCAGCACTTTTTTTTCATCCACCCCTATTTCACCCCATTTCAAAATGTTCCCATGCCTTTTGGGTGCTTCACTTTGGTTGGGATAACTACTCACGGTGCGATTAGTTATATCAATAGCCATTTGTGCAGTATACTATAATTAAGCTCTCCTGCCTCAAGGAAGAAAAAAGGGACCCTTAGAATAAACGTATAAATTCATACCATCACCTTATCTTTCCTCCCAGCAGACAGTACTATTTTTAAACTCCCAATAGTTCTGATAATAACTCAGCTAACAATAGGACATAAATATTACACACTCAGCATTTTCCTATGCTGAAGACTTAAGTGATCTCTTCTACAATGATGCAGCAGTCACCACTGCAGGTCCATCATCTGCCAAAAAATGCCAAACAGGCACCGAAGTATAAACAGCCTATTCTAAATGTCCACACCCTAGTCTCCTACTTTTCCTGGGGGGTTCAGGGAAAAGTTAACTAATATGCCACATGCCAACAGCTGTGGAATAGCTGTTGGCAAACTGTGGGGGTTTTTTAAGCTAAATCAAAGATCTGTCCCATAGCAAGCACCGGGAGCAAAATGAAGTCTATCTCTCTCCACCTCTTTATAAATCACACAGCAGGTCTCTAGCCAGGAGAGCTAGGAAACACAGCTTGAATGTGCATGTCATTCAGAAGACAGCAGCAGCAGCAGTAGCTCTTGATTCCAGGTTCTCACGGGGTCTGGCAATACACCAGCTCCATCCATCTCTTCCTGACTTCTAACTATCTTTGCTGCCATAATTTCGGCACCATCTCCGGTAAGAACGTCCCTCCAAACTTCATCTTCCAAGCTTTTCCATGGCCTTCCCCTTCACCTCAATATACATCACCAGCCCATGCAATATGAAGTCTCCAAGCATTTAATTCATGCATCCAAACCACATGAGCCTTCATTTTTCTACTTGGATCTTCCTTTGTTTATGCTTCCCATTCACTCATTCCTCACTGGATATTTTCCCCAAAAATGCTCCCTCTCCCCTTTTTTCAACAGATTGCAACTAGCTGAGATCCCTCTTTGTTAAAACCCAGGTTTGATCCATGCAATGAGATTGGGATGTAATGAGCCTGCAGAACACAACTTCCCATGGAAATGAGTGGAGGCTGCTCCTTCCTTTCCCAGAAGCAGATCTTTGTGTAGTAGAGCAAGAGCAAATCTGCTGGGAAAGCAGCAAGGGACGGATTCAGTGCGACCGAACTGGGCACAGAACTCAGATCCATGGATGCCCAACTCCTGTAGGTTCTCACTGACTTCACATCCAAGTTTCCCTTTGCAACCATACGACTAGGGACAGACAGGAGGGGGTTTATTCTGCCAGACACTGCCCCAAGTGCAGACTGAGCAGCGGCTGCAACCAGACCTGGATGCAGGGCCCCAGGGGCAGAGTGGGAAATAACCCCCCCACCCAGGGGCCCTGCCGCCAGCGTCTGGCCCTGCCCCTAGCATCTGGCCCTGCCCCTGCCTGGCTGCTGGAACGGCAAGGGGGCAAGCGACTGTGATGGGGGAAGCAGCCCCCACCCCATCATGGTTTCCCCAAGCATGAGCCTCTTCTCAGCAGGGAGCTGCTGCGCAGTGCAGCGGCGCTGCAGGGGTCTTGCAGAGCTCTGGCCTCCTCCAGGCCCCAGTGCTGCCTCATGCAGCTGCGGCAGCTCTGCCCACCCCACAGCATCGTGCCCCTGCCAGGAAGGGGCTCATGCACCATGACATTATGACAAGGGGCTGCTGTCAAGGGCCCTGCCACCTCCCACTACAATGGCATGGTGGGGGCATGGCTAGACGCGGGCCGGCAGGGCCCCTTGCTGGAGGCAGGGATGGGGGTTATTCCCCCTCCCTCCAGCACCCAACAGAGGGGACAGCAGGAGCTTATTCCACCACAGGAAGCAAGCGCAAAGGCTGAATCAATTCAGGTTCTGGCTTTTTGAATGTCTGTCCCTAGCCTAAGAGTCTAAAGCATTGCATTTTAGAAGGAAGCTTGAAAGCCTAGAGAAACTAACCAGTCAGCTCACGCACAAGCAAGAACTTCCTGCTCACCACGGGTTTTTTTAAGCCTGTATAAAGTCGATATACAAAGCCAATATCCTGCCTGAACCAATTCTTCAACCTTCCAAAACTTTCACAATCTAAGACAAACTTGGCTTCTATCTTCTTGAGACACAGCGTCTTGACAATAGTTTTCAAATATTAACTTTGTTCTTGCTGGTGCCTATGGAGAGTAGATATTACATTCTACCTGTAAGTAGAATATTTTAAGTGAAGCGTCACAAGGCATTTCGGTGGCACATGGTGGCAACTGGGACATGCTATGTACGGATGACCAGCAAACAAACAAAAAAAGAAATCTCAACGCAGCACAGAACTGATCTTAAGACATCCGCTCCACTGTTTGAAAGCCAAGGTAATGTACTGTGCTTTATTGTGGTTTATTAAACCCATTCAGCAGGAAGGTGAGTAGCAGATACACAGTACCAACTAAAGAGTGGCTAATATAGAGTCAGGCTTATCAAATATTCATCTGGTCTTAGAACACGAGCTGCAGGATCACACAGGAAAGTATAAAACAATATGCAAGCTCTTTTATTAGAAAGGAACGTGATTAATTGGCCAAATTTAGCCTTTGTATGAACAGGTAACAGCTTCAATGGACTCAATATAGAATGGCTTAAAACAGTATGAATTTGGCATAGTAAGTCTCATCTCAATAATTAGGCTTCTCTTTTCCTCTTTTTGCATTCATTTAATTATAAGGCGGCAGAGCATTTTTTTTCCAAGCAGGTGAACTTTTTCACTAGGCTTATCTTGTCATCTGAACAAATTGTAATATGTTACATCCCTAAAAAGTCAGTATAACTGGTTAGTCCTTTTTGCAAAGAAGCCAGTTTCCAGCTGAACTTGAGTTTCAGGGTTAAGCATGTCTGAGTTTAAAGCTCCTTATTTTTACTGAAGTTCAGCACAAAAATCTACATACAATGAAAGTCTTTGAGATGGTATTAAGTACCAATCTTCTGTAATTAAGAGATTTGTTACAACTGCAAGCCCATACACTTACTAGAATGTCAGCCACACTTCAGGCATGTTTAAGTATCAGGCTACTGCATATTCCAGCCCTGACATATATTTTGACACACGTTTAGGTCCTTTTACCTCATGCTTAAGTGCATTTCTAAATTGAGATCTCAGTGCCATACCCTAAAAATCAAGGTGAGCCTCTCCCATTGGCATGAGAAGGATTTGGATCCGTTTGTAATTAAATCTTGTAACAACTATCTTTTGCTAACCTATTGACTGCTTATCCCAGAGATATTAAAAATACAGAATTTACAATCCAGTTGGAGATAATGCTATATGCAATTTAAGTCATTTTAAATTTACTTAAGCTGCTTGACTGAATTTACTGCATTCTTTACTTAATTACAGAGCCAAGAGATTTGTCTAATCAGAAGCTATTACATTTTTTAACGTTACTTTTGGTCATGGTCATTAAATATAGTGGTATTTTAATTTTTAAAAATCTGGTGTAATGCAAACTGCAGGCCTGTTGTTTTTATGTTTAATTTTTAAACATTGCTTTAGCCCAGGGCTTTACTGCTCTATTTAACTTTCCTGTACTGTATTCAAAGGTGCCTACAACTTTAAACAGGTAAAATATGTCTCTACATCCTTACCAGATCAATGCAAACTGCTACCTTGCAACTGATGTTTAGAGAGCCACTTTGTGAACAGTTAGGCTAGGGACAGAAGTTACATATAAACTGGTTTAAGTGATCAGAAACTGGTTTAAGCCTGTAACAGAACAGAAGCTCAGTGCACATAAACCAGTTTCAAAATGGCTGAAACTGGTTTACAATAAACTTGGTTGAATGTAGTATCAGACTTAACTGATTTGGGTCAAACTGGTTTATGAAACTTCTATCCCAGACCCCTTCCTTGTTCAAGTTAAATCACAGTCCCCCAGCATGCCTTGCAGCCCTGGGCTGTGCTGTCTGCTCCAAAGAGCAGGGCTGGCCCAGCCCCTCTGCTCCCTAGCTGAAGCAGTGAGGGCTGGCTGACAGGGGGGCAAGCCCAGCTGGGGATGCAGCCCAGTCTGCAGGGGGTGGACTGCCCCCTCCAAGCAAACCTCAGTCTGGGTCTGGGGACAGGGAAGGGGGTTAAACACCCCTTCCCCTGCTCAAACTTACTGCTGGCTGCAACTGTGGACTATAAATCCCAGAGGCACCAGGAAGACAAAGTGATGAGCAACCCTGCAGTGTCCTACTGTTGTAATCCTGGACTGCAAATCCCAGAGACCTTGGGGGTTGCAGGGAGAGGAAGTGAGCACGCAGCCAGAGAAAGAGGAAGTGAGCACACAGCCAGAGAGCCATGCTCTGGTGCCCCCCAGCTTTTGGCCTGAGCCACTGCAGGCATGTGGCTACCTTTCCCAAATCAAAGGTAAATGGCTGTTCACTTCTGTTTCAATTTAATCTGTGCAGATTAGTCTATCTGCAAAGACTGAATCAATTAATGCCTCGGGCTTTTTGACTGTCTGTACCTAGCCTTAGTGCCACCTATGAGGCTTAATATGAGTAGGTGCCAGTTTGTTCTGCTGCTATCGAACACAGTAAGAAAATATGAAACCAGACAAAATAACGTATCTTTGGGGGCATTAGTGAACTTTTCCTGAAATCAGTTTCATTGTCAATAATCTGATTCGAAGTTGGCACACTGACCAAAAGCATAGGTATGGTATGGCTGCTATATAAGCAACAGTGTTAAAAGGCCTCTCTACTCTGCAAATTCACCTTGCCCCTAGACACACCACTGATCTGAATGGGCAGCCTCCAACCAAGAGCAGTATAATCACCTCAGTATGATGTTGTGAGCACTGCTAACTGCCTGTAGCTAAGAGTCAGTCTTCCAGCTAAACAGCCTCCTCCCCTACCAGCTCTGTAAAGATGCTGCTTCCAGTTCAAGAGGCAGAGAGGTAAGTCCTAGGGACAGCAAATCTGCAGTCCTGACATGGCCTTAGATACCTAATCTAATCACAGTCACTACTGCCAAAGCATACGGCACGAGATGGCCCAGAAGAAAGCAACACAGGAGACTGACGATAAATCTTCTCCTCTAGCTTCTGATCAAGCTTCTTCAAAGATGCCTTCCTAGGAGTCTCTTCCAACAGCAGGAGAAAGGCATGGCTACCTTTTTTACTTGAATCCCCAGCAAATGTAGGTCAAGGTTCGAAGACCAACACTGTCTTTTCTGATGGCATATGAAGTTTGACTCTCCATTCCAGTTGAATCTGGTAAGGCTGAAACATTCTTCACAAGCCATGTTGCTGGGTTTTTGGTTGTAGCCACGTTGGTCTAAGGACATCGGCAGGCAAGGTTCTTTGGGTAGATGCGTTCTCTTTCATTAGACCAACTGAGTAGTTAGAAAAATGTTCTTTGCAAGCTTTTGGGGCAGTCACCCTTCTTCAGGCATAGGGAGTCTCTGCTGGTCTCGAAACCTTGCCTGCTCTTCCCAAACCAAGAACTGGTTTTTATTTTGCAAAACAGAAACCCATGCCCCCAAGTACAGGGCTGACTAGAAAGACAAAGTTCAAATGCAGCTTGTTGCTGTAGGTTGCAGATTCTCCATTTGAATCTAACATACCCCTATGATGAGCAGAGCTCACTGTCAAAATGGAAAGAACTCAGTAAAAGAAAGGGCCTAAGGAAATGGGTTAATAGCTGAACAGCATGGATCACAGAGCAGGATTCTGCGCCATGCGTGTTCCCTGCTCCACTACACAGAAAATAGCACTATGACCTTTCTGAACTCCTACATACTGACACCCACACAACCTCTTTCCCACTAGCAAGGAAACAAATAATTTAGGAATCTATTTGTCACCAGGCTGCAAATCAAACATCACACAAATACCCAGGCTTTCATGATACTAAGCTCTCCTTAAAATTTCAGAACCAGCTGCTAGGAGCCAGCATGGACGCACTGATTGCACAGAATGACAACCACTGACGAGCTGGCCCTCAACACTTCCGGTCTTAGCAGTGCAAGTCCTGCAAGGCCAAAATCAGCAGGTGCATCACTTCTAATCGTTAGCTAGTTCGGCTGTGTTTCAATAGTGAAAGGCTGGCGCTGTAGTTTTGCAGCATAATATGTTATGCGACTAACCTCCACAACAAGGGTAGGCAAAATATGGACCGCAGGCTGCATCTGGCCCACAGTGGGTCTTTGTCCTGCCTACAGTGGGTCCCTCAATCCCCTGGCCCATGCACAGTCCAGCCATGACATATCCTGCTGCCTCCTGGGCACGCAGTGGCACTGGGGCAGCTCTGCAGCTGGACTGCCTTTCTAGGCAGCTCCTTCTGACTGTCACCACCACTGGCCCCAGCCCCATGGTACTGGCGGGCACCTGCACTGCACAGCCCTGACCCTGTGAGCCCCACTTCCACCAGTGGTGTCACAGTACAGAAGCTGTTACTCAGAGCGAGAGGAAAGCAGCCCCTCCCCTTCCCACTGCCAGCAGTTCCCTGCTGCAGCCACCTGCAGCCTGTGCAGGGCTGCCCCGAGTCTGCTCTGTGCTGCCACAGCTGCCCTGCGGGGCAGTCCAGAGGCAGCAGTAATAGCAGCAGAGATGCAGAGCAGCCCTGTGCAGGATCCGAGCAGCTGTAGCAGGGAACTGCCGGCAGCAAGAGGGGCCACTCTGCCCCCATATTGAGCAACAGCTTCTGTCCCATGCTGCTGCTGCTGAGCCCAGGCTAGTGAGCCCAGAGTAGGCTTGGGGTGTGCAGGATCGGGGCTGTGCAGCACGGGTCCCCCCCAAGTACTGTGGGACTAGGACCAGCGACGACAGCAACCGGAAGGAGACACCTGCTACCTGAGCTGCCTAGAAAGGTAGTCCAGCTGCAGAGCCAGCCCAGCCCCACTATGTGCTCGGGGGGTAGCAAGATGAGCCACAGCTGGGCAGCACGGGGTGGGCCGGGTCAGGGTGGCACGTGGGTTCCAGCTGATCTGCTGGGGCGAATCCAGAGCAGGCATGGGGCACACTGGGGCTGCACATTTCTGGTGGTGATGGTGGGGAGTTTCCTCAGGGTGTGTGGGCTTCTGAGCTGTTGCAGGGTGGGGGCAGGTGCTGAGTGGCTCAGGGGGGTGTGTGGGGGGGTCCCATGCACACCCCACCATAAACACAAACACTTCCCCGCAAACCCCGCAACCACACCCTCCCCCACACACAATCGCACACCCCACAAACACTGCACCCCCCACACCCTCCTCCACATGCAACTCCCCCTGACACACACACTTGCACACCCCTGGGGGGAGCCCTGCTCACTGCTACCCACACACACCCCACCACACACACATTCGCACACCCCCACTTACACCTCACACCGATCCTCCCTTTCCACATACCCCACAAACCCTATACCCACCCATACATCCCCACAAACAGCCCACCCACAAACCCCCATACCCACCCACCCACATCTACACACATCCTCCTCCACATGCCACATTCACACATATCTCCCCCACAAACCCCATACTCACCACTCTATAACCCCCACCCCTCCACACTCCCCTACAATTTACAAGAGGGAGACTTCATTTTGAGTTATTCTGCAATCACCTCTATATACACCACACACAAATCAGGACAAAAATATATTTTTTAATAAAATTAAAATATGTTATTGTCAATGTTGATTTTTAGTATATAATTTTTTTGGGGGGGTTCCCCAAAAGATGGCAAAGCCCCTTCCCAAAAGGAGTACTTTGGGGGGCAAGGGGAGGGACTTCTGGTGGCAAAGGTCAAGGGTTAGAGGGTGGGACTTCTGCTCCGAAGATGGCAACCAGGGGGTGGGGCACCTGTCAAGAGGTGGGGCTACCCGTGTGGCCCTCGACAGCTTGCCAGAACTTGTTAAGCAGCCATCCACCCAAAATAATTGCCTGCCCCTGCTCTAAAAAGCCAGTTCTCTGCCAAAATTTTGAAGCAGTGCTCAGTTGTGTCAGGCAGGTCAACCTATATGGTTTTCTACAATCCGGATTGCAGTTCTCCCAAGTGATAAAAACCTTTTCAATACAACTCTCCTCTCTGGCCCCCCATAAGGAGTGAGAACATAAGACCCCCTGTTCCATGGACAGGATCTACAGTATGTCACGCTGCTGACAACTGAAGCCTAGAACAGAGAACGAGCATCTTGTGTGCACATTCATAACGGGTGGGGTTGAACATTTCAATACCTTTATCTTGCCAACTAATGAATGAAATTTTCATAATTACTGGTTTTCAAAAATGTGTAATGTAAGTTTTGATTTGGGTGCTTGTACTTTGCCAGGGGGTTTTGAAGTCCAACTCTGTACTCCTACCTCAGACAGAACTCAATGGATGATCGTCTACTCCCATTGTATATTACTGGAGACACGTGTCAATTCTGCACCTGAGAAAAAAAATTGGCTGACTGGTCCAAATCTAATCCCCCTGTAAAGAAATACAACTCCAGTGAAATCAGTAGACTTTATTCCTTTGTACGAAGATATGAATTCAGTTTGATTCAGCCTTATTTCCTTCAGAATCTGAATCCTTTTCATGTCATTAAAATATAGCTTTTGGCAAAAACACTGCTCCACTGTTCCTATCTGTATATCCTGGACTGTTCTTTTCAGATCATTTAGGTCAGCGGCTCTCAGACTTTTTGATCTTGCTGTCCACTTTCACAAGTGCAAAGGATTCACTAGTATGGGATGTAATGTAGGCAAAACCAAAAGTGGCATGGTGTGTCCCCAGTGCCATGCAACAATGACTTAAGCTGGCTCTGTGCACTACCTCCTAAACTGGAAGCCAGATAGCCACATAGCATAGCACTGCTAACCTTAGCTTCACTGGGCTAAAAAGGATAACACACAATACATGGTAACAAGGTGGCATGAGACGCATCTTCGCTAACAATTTGTATTCCAAAACACACTGGTTGAAAGGCAGCCACTGATAAGTTTTCACAGGCAGGGTTCATAGAAATTCAGGAAGAACCTGACTTCCTTCCACTTCAAAAATTACTCTCCCAGCTTCACATACCTCCCAGGCATGAGGGACCTCTGGTCTGGGGAAAGGTCTCTGGGACTGTGCAGCAGACTGAAAAATCTGCAGGAGTCTCATTTAAATGAAGGGCAAGAGATTCTTGCTGAATCGGAGACACAGGAAGACAGTCAAAGTAGCTGAGATTTGTTTTGAAAACCATCTGTAAGGCAGAGTCAAGAGGGAAAGCATGCCAAGGGGTCATAAAATCCTGACAGCATCTCCAGCTTGTACAGCTGAAAGAGGCTTAGAGAGCCAAACTGGGGTTCTCTGGGAAGCAGGAGATCTCCTGCTGGACCCCCACCCCTACCCCCAAATCTCTACCATTGCTTAAGCAACTGCTGCTCGTCCTGTGTATCTTCATCGCCCGTGCACATCAGCGTGCTCTGGTTTCTTAGGACTTCTCTAGCGCGTGCTAAGCCAGGTTCCTGGCACCAGGAAAAGCAATCAACTGGTCCAGCTGCCCATTTGCAAGAACCATGAAGTAGAAGCCTGCTGGGAAAAGCAGCAGGTCTGCCAGTGTCCGTTGCCACTTCACCTCCACTGAACGAGTCCTGTGCTGCCCTCTCCTCCTCCACAGGAAGGAGCCGAGAGCAATCCTCTCCCTGCCTGCTAGCCATCAGTGAGCTTGCTCCCGCTGCCATCTCCGTCCTCTCAACACTGCCACAGTCCCAGCAAGTGAACTCCTGCCCTGCATTTCTCCCTTCTATGAATGCTTTGCCTGCCAAGATCTTATGCACTCCACTTTGAAGCACTGGAGTGTAATTTTGGTCACAAGTCAGCATCTTAAGTCATACGAGGAGAGATCTGTGAGTCCCAGCCAAGGGGTTAGTAGGTTTATCAAAGCAAAATGCCTTCGTGGGAAACGAGATTTTTAGACCAAGCCTTGGCTGGGACAATCTAGTTGGGGGTGGTACTCCTTTGAGCAGGGGGTTGGACTAGATGTGACCTCTGGAGGTCCTTTCCAACCCTAATGTCTTAATTTTCTATGATTCTAAGATGCTGAAATGGGAGAGAAAGCAAATAGTCTATGCCTACAGATGATGAAACCTCACACTTGAAGGAAGGGGGATCTGCAAATGTTGGAGATGGCATACCGGGCTAGGTGGACCTTTGGCCTGACCCAGCATAGCATTTCTTACGGTCTTATAACAAGATGCCAGCCCATGCCCCTTTAGCAAAATGTCTACAAATGAGGGGCTCTTAGCTTCCACCCAGTTCTCTTCCCGAAACACTCCGTTCCTGCAAGGTAAGAAATGGTGGTCATGGGTTACTGGTTTGAGGATGTGGTTTCCAAATTTCCCCAAAAGGACTGGTTTAAAAGACAGATGAAAGTTTGAACCAGTTCATATTTCAGGCCATGTGCCAACTGATTGAACATGGCATGTCAAGGGGACTCACTCAGGCAACAATGATTTACATTTTCTTCACTTAACTGCACCGAACCCTTCCCGCTATATCAGGTTCTTAGAGAGTGTTTCAGGATTGGCATAACAAGCAAGCAGCAACTGATGAGAACCTTATAAATAAAATTAAAAAAAATCGACCTTCTGAATATGCACTATTCAAAATGCATCCTTCAACAGAGAGACACATGAAAAATATTCAGTAGCAATAAACTTCATGTTAAATAAATACCAGCAAAGCTTATAACAAAATTACAGACAAGCAATTCAAGTTCTCTCAAGGGCCTGGCATACTTCAAGGAAAATATCTTCCAATTATCATAAAAAGCTATCTCCAATTTTCACAGTTCATCTATAATATGCTGATTGAGAATGTAAAATGTATGGCTCAGGTATTTTTGTATAATCAGCTGTAACCATATCCTCAAGTGTAATGACAAGCAATTGGAATAGCAAGACTAATACTTTAGCTATTTAAATTTAGATTGCCTGGTGTTTATAGTAGTATTCCCAACAGAGAAAAGAAACAAAATATTTGAAACAAACAAGTATCTTCTTCTTAATATTAATCTTCTCTCATAAAAGAGTCATAGTGGAAAAACAGATTAATCAACAACAGAAACAGACCCTGGCACAACAATGCCACTACAGCTCTTCCCACATTTTGTTTTCAAGAATAATCTGGCGGCCAGGGCGGTCAGGAAATGAATATTTCACCCTTGGTATGAAAAAAATAAAGCTTCCAACACTAAGGCTACAACAAACAAAAGGGCTGCTGCGTTTTTGGGCAAACAGGAGAGAAAGTCAGTTAGCAACCTTTAAAGAAGATATATTAGTTTAGACGAACAACATAGGCATGGGAAAATGTGACCGTACAAGGGCAATTTATGTTCGGACCCTGCTGTAATAATCAAAAGTCAAATGCGCCACTGATATAATGCTGCTTCATTTTCAAAGCCCGTGCAATAATGTTGGTTTATGCCAGCTAAGGACTTGGCCCTATGACTTTATACGGCAGGTATAAAGGCGGGAGGAACAGGACAGTCCATGTGACAGCCTTCAGATATCGCTATAGAGGTCGCCGGGTACACAAGGGATCAGTACAGGAGTACTGAGAACTACATGAGTTTCAAAAACCCAAGTGGCCACAAAGGCCCAAAGCCCATCTCTTAAATAAGCAGATACTACTCCCAACAACAGAGGATTTGTGGCTGCTTAATGCAGCGAAAAGTTTGGCACACTAGCTGGCCCCCTTAGGAAGAAACTTCCTCAATGCAGTCTGATACGAGAAAAGCATGAAATCAGTTCCCTGTTAGACCCATCACCCCCAACTGATGTTAAGGGGGTTGAATGAATGCAACCTTGATGATTCCTAAAGAAAAAAAGGCATTTGCAATGACAAATGCAAAAGTCCCATTGGCTGTTCAGTTCAATCCCATTCAGACCTCTTCATACAAACAGGGCTTTTGTCTCCCATTCAGGACTCTCAACGTTTTTAGTTGCTGGTCTCTGTGTGAGCGCGTATTCACATTCAGACAATGGGATCTATGGGAGAAGGGTATTTTTGTTCACTTGTCACCCGTAAATACTATACAACCAAAACACATGCTAGATTGCAAACAGGTATCGTGTAAAAGCAGAAATATGTCAATGTAAATTAAAAATTAATGCAAGGAGGCTTTACACTTCAGTAAATTCACAGATGTTACTGGGTGCGTGCAGCTGCCTTTAATATGTAAATAGTGTCAAAAAGCAAACGTATAAAGATGTTAAGAAGCCACATTCTTACCCGTGATGATTTTCCACAATAGCACGAACCTACAAGCAACAAGAAGCAACCTGCTAAAACACAAGTAAGGAAGGGAAAGCAGGACCGAGTAAGGGCTCGATGCCATGAGACACTAAGTCCCCTTTCACGGCCATCTGAACCATACTGACTGACACGAACCAAGGATCCGGTCGTAATCCCAACTTCTATTCAAGAGTTAGAGTCCAGGGAAAAGTAAAGTTGGTGCTGAAGAGAAAGGAAGTGTTCCTTTGCTAGTCATTTCATAGCTGAGATGCTTTCATTTGTCTATCAGAAAAGTAACTTTTCATGGTGGTGTTTTATTTGATTTTTCTGTTTCTGGAGGCTTGCATGCTAAGTAGCACTGTGACAGATTAGTAGCAAAAGAAGAGCAATTACTAAATGTACAGCATTACTCACAGACACAATCCTGCACCAAAATTTTGTCCAAAAAATTTTTTAAAAATTCACCGCTTTCCAACTCTTTGTTTGCCCACATATTTGTGAGGACTGGATCTCTCCCTGGAGGTGAGGATTTCAGCTCCTGTGGGAAGTATGTTATCAGAGGTTAGGCACAGAGACTAGCCGATCAGGGACGGGTTATTTAAAAGGGTCAATGGATGACTACATGGCTCTGTGCCACAGTTGGGGACACCATTAGCAGGCACGCCGTCCTCACTTGTTCCTCCTCCATGTCTACCAACTCCAGAAAATAAGGCCTCCCTGCAATGGCTCTGAGCGGTGCCCAGTGCTGTTCTCATGGTGTCAGGGGCATGCTCGCTGGTGCACGCTCCAGGCTGCTACACAGCCTGGCTTCCAGGATCTGGCATACATCGAGCTGGCATAACTCACGGCTGTGTCACCGGGCACAACACAGAGCCAGGGAGAAAATGCCCAAATTGAAAATCTTCTTGCTTCCTTCATGCCTTCTCAAGTGCTTCTCTCCCCCACATCCCATCCCCAGTGGGCACAGCACAGATATAGGGGCTTATCTCTGAGCGCAACAGTCAACTTACTAAAATCAGTGGAGGTACTCAGATGTTAAAGTTAAGCTTGTACCATCCAGAAACGCAGCCATTAGGGATCAGTAAGTGTTTCAACAAGATTTTAATTTTATTTAGATTAATATTGGTTTTAACATCTTCCTCATCTTGCTAAGTTTAATCTCTTTCCCTACAAGTTCTGTCTGGGGAAAAGGTAAATATTGGGGGAAAAAATCTGTCAACATTTTCAACTATTTAACACATTTTTTTGGCACATATGTGCATTTTTCTTTCAGATTCACACATCTCTCTATTGCAAGGGACACAGCCAGAAATTCACTCCATTTGTGCATATATAGTTCTTCAGCTAGAAACTAGGATGTCACAAAACAATGCTAGTAGCAAGCACTGCATAAATACAAACACACCTGTACAGCATTTAAGCCATCACAGTATATATTGCAGCTCCTCTGTATTTTAATAATTAGGCAATAGCATGTAATAAATTGTCAGCCTGATTTCTACATACATTTATATTAATGTACAGAGCACGGAAAACTATCCAAGACCACAGAAAGGCCAAGCAGGATCTATGGGAATTATTTCTCTTTGTCCCATACACGAGAGCATTAACTCGATAACTCTTTAAAAATGGAACATAGCTTGCATAATCGGATAAATTATTAGAAGGCATATAAATCATTACCACCTAATATGACTGCAACAAGATTCAATGCAATTTACAGATAAATATGAGAAATGACTACTGCTTTTTACTGAATTAAAACTGGCAAAAATTCTAAGAAGACAAATGACTTAAGACGACCTTATATTCATTTGCAAACTAAAAAGGGGAAGGAAAGGCAGCAGATGGAGATGAATCTTACCTTCCCCATCATTTTGCAGTTTGGCCTGAAAACAAATATTAATCATAACATGAAAATCCTCACTATTAATTAGGAACTGGGGAAACCTGAAATTCCTTAAGGGGCCTGGAAAAGTCAAATGCTTCTAGAAATCAAATATTCTGAAGTGAAAGGCGGGTGGTGGGGAGGGAAGGGGAAAACCCCATCTGTGTTTGCATTATGGCATGCTCTTTATGGAAATGAATACGTACTATTATCTTCAGAGGACCCTTAAGGGGTTCAGTGCGTAGGACAGACCCACTGTGGGGGTGCGTCTCTGCTGTGTAGTGAAGATGGAGGTGTGGAGGACGCATCTCCTGCAGAAATTGGAAGGTGGGTAATAATGAGACAAGACATGAGGAACAGAAAGAATGGTCTCCTGGTTGAGGTGGCTAAATGTTGCCCTGGAGAATTAGAGCCTGTGTGTCCTTGGACAGCTTTCCTACCTGATGTTGGGCAAGTCTCAGACTTTTTCAGGGGGTGGTCACTCATCACCTGCAAGCCCAGATGGCAGTATGAGAGCCCGATCTGAATGCCGAAGACACACAACTACAACGGAAGTCAAGGGGCACTCAAGGCTAAGGTCCTGGGTTTTCTCCATCCGGCGCTCAAAATTCAATGGCCACTTCCAGCCATACTCTGGATGTGCCTTAACGTCTGGTCTCAGAAGCAAAATAAAATGGGCTCCTCAGCTCACAAGGTGGGGAAATCTAATAAATAAATGTTTGTGAAGCAGAAGCACCGATCACATTTCTGTACAATGGGGAGAAAAATGAAACCTGGAATAGCCATTTCACCCTAGGGGGAAAAAAATAATAATAGCAAGCTACCATGTCATTCTGCACTGTATCAAAACCGGCACAAAGGGGATTGAATTAACAGCGCGTGTAGGAACCCCAGTCACGTGCCCAAACTCCGCGGCGCACAGCCTGCTGCAAACAGAACATAATGACGGTCCCCGGCTTGAGGAGTTTACAGCTCCATTTCCTGGTCCGTTGTACTGCTCTATCAGTTATGTTTTTATTTTTCCTTCCTCCATTACAAGCCGTGTATTGAACTGCTCCTGTTCTCTATGGGGTCAAAACGAACTCCCACGGACTGCTGGGAACAGAATCAGGTTTGTCTTCTCTTTCACTGTGCCGTGCCCTTTGACCCCTTCATTTTCCAGGCTGCCCTGAAAGGGAGCACCGTCCAGCTGCATCCATCCAATCCAGGGGAACGGTGTAACATGACGGCTGTAAAATCAATGCAATCGTGTCCCTAATCACGGAGTTTAGGTAATTCATTAGGTTATTTCACAATACAACCTGCTTCACTGACCACGTTTCTCTAGCTTGCACTTTCAGATAACAATATGGGCAGCAGATTAAATTAGATCAGGTCTATTTAACAATAGGCCACTTGGATCGGGACGCATGGGCGCTTCCAGATGTGGAAAAGGAACAAAAACAGTATTTAACTTTCAGCTCAGCCCCACACAAAGCACGGTGTGAGCCCAGAACAAGAATCACATCAGTTTGACCCGGCTCACCCACCATCTGTATAGCTCATCTGAATCAGCTATTAGATAAAAGCACCAGAAATCCCTGCTGAAGCACGTGAGCTATATAGAGACTGGGGAGCCAGGTTAAACTGACACGATTGCTCTTCTGGGAAAGTGCTGGGGGTGGTTTTCCCCACATCTGTCAGCACTCCGTGATATTAATTTTTGTAAAGAGGGATATTATAATAAAGAAAGCACAGTTTAATAGGACATGTTTAAAATACCTTGAGAGCACCCTGACTGTGTGGACAGCATTGGACTGGGATTCAAGAGAGGTGGGATCTACTCCTGGCGCTGCCACTGAACTCCCACGTAACCTTCGGGAAACTCATCTTGCTTCTCTTTGCCTTCACCGTTCTTGACTCTCAATCCCCGTCCTAAAGAGTTCAGGAGCGAATCTCGTACGAACTCTTCGTACAAGGCTTAGTACAGCAGGGGGCTGACCGAGGTTGGGGCCTCTAGGGGCTATGGCATTATGAAAAATCGATTAAAGAAAGACAAAGGATAATGCAAGGCCTTATTCAGTGAAAAGTTGGGATTCTAAGATCTGCTGCCCTAGGGCAAGCAGAAGGTGATAGGGAAAAAGTTTCCTGAAAAGGCAGAGTCCTTGAGCATTTGCTGCCTAGCCCTTAAGCTGCAGGGCAAAGAAAGACTTGGGCAGGGGCAGATGGGATGGACCACTGTCAGCATGCAAAGCATGCCCTTAGCCACATGTCATGTGTCTCCCCCACCCACCCCACAGGCGACTCTGGCTACTCAGTGCATTTTGATGGCACGCACCAACATCCCCAGCATACTCAGCACCATGTGCTTAAAGTGAAGCGCGCACTTAATCATCCTGATGCACTGGGACCGCATGCAGGATCCAATTCCCACGAACCCCTGCCGCTTCTGACTTCCAGCGGGATCTGAACCAGCTCAATGCAGATGCAGGAGACCTCTGCCCCGTGGCACAGTGGACCCCTGCGATGAGGGGAAAGCTCACCTGTGCGCTGGGTTGAGGCCGGGGCAGGAACTCCCCTAGGAACTTCAGGCTTCTGCAAACTTCACCCCTTTCCACGACCTTGGCTCTTCCAGCCAATGCAGAGCAGCGAGGATGCAACAACATGCAGAGATACAACAACAGACAAAAGCAGCACAGAAACCTACCCCAATAAACTCCACTACACACACCTCGCCCTCTGGGAAGCAGTTGAGAGAACAAACAGGTGACCTGTTAGACCCTTGCTTACCACACCACTAAAAGGTGCCGAGATAACATGGTGCTGAACACACTGTAAAAGCCTACATAACCAGGACAGCCATGGTCCATTGATTTTTATGATGCTGGGCTATGAACTGACATCTATCCTTTTTATGTGCAAGCACGCTAATAAAAAACAAATCAGGAAGGCCCTTAAGTAACAAAATGCATACTTTTTATCAAAGACAATATATGTAAGATTGTTCCTTAAAGAAAGAATGATCACGGCCTATATTTGCTAGAGGCTTAGGATTTCCCATCACCTTGCTCCACCCATCACCCTTTTGGGCCTGTTCGCAGCCCTGAAAAGTTTTGTCCGTTTGCATCGATGTGAAATGGTTTCATCGTTACTACCTCTATGAAAAGTATGACGATTGTCTTTGACTCAGATTTAAAGTTTTACAGGATGTTTTAGTTTTTCTTTAGGATGCAGCCGGCTGTGTCCAATTAGAATAGAGGTTGAAAAAAGACCAAAGACATGCATGTGATTCCAGACAAGGAGCTGGCAGGGGATAGGGGCCTGGAAGAGAATAATTGTCACGTTCCCTTTCTAAACTTGTCAGGCTCAAAGGAGGGATGAAATCTTTCAACTTACTGTGCTGCTACTCTGCCAACCTCTGCATGTGACAGGAGAAGTTACAGTATTTTAATGGAGCCTGGGCCCTACTTTGAAAAAGGCACTTGAGTTTCAATCTGGATTTCTGCAATTGGTGCGACTGTTGGGAGCATCTTTCGTTTCTAATAAAAGCTAAGAAAAAAAATGTTCCTTTCCTCCAGAGTAAAAAGGGCCCTTATTAATGTGGCAAAACTTTTAGGAAGTGACCATGAGCAGAGATCTCTAGCAAGGACATAACAGATTAAGCGGAAGGAGGGAGCCATATTGAAGGCTCTCAGGTTTCAGCTGCTTCTTAGATTATGACTGTGAAACTAACTTTGCCTTTAAAGAATTAAGTAACCGGCCCCAAAAAGCCTGCCACTAGAACTGCCTCGGTGAGCAAGGGTCCCCAACGGCGTGACTCCCTATTGCTCTGAAGCAGTGAAGCCCTGGTCGAAGCAGATTTCCAAGTTGGGTCAGTCCCTGCCATCTCACAAAAATGAAACCAGCAGGGATTGCAGAGCAGTGGTGTGGGAGGCCATCAGAGGAATAGCTAGAATGCAGCTGTAAGCATCTGGGGACAGGCTGTCACTTGGATGCCATCCCTTGATGAGGAGCAGCATGGAGCCACACACACTGGGGGAAGGCAAATTCAGTGACTGAAAGGAGCAGAACAAGCAGATGGTTATTTATGATTTTTTTCAGAGTGGACCTGAAAAAGATATTCATTTTAACGATGAATTGAGTCTTGGGACCAAAAAGTTCCTTCCTGATGCTCCCTAACGTACAGATGCAATACACACGCTTCACTCGCTCGGTGCAGCAATCCCCCTGCCCGCACACTGCTTAGCTCCAAGCACAGCTGGGGCTCCCTTCCCTCCTGCCTCTGTTAGTCTACAACGGACCCAGTGGACCCCAGCCCCAGGGACTATGATTATGTCTGTCCCTGAGCAAAGGGAGCAAAGACCTTTCCCTGTGCTCATCCCAATTCCCATCTTCTTTCCTGCAAGTATGTGGCTAGACCAACCCACAATAAACTTTTGCTCCAAACCCGAACCGAAGTTGTCACTCACTGACCAACTGCACAACAGTTAAGTATCTGAAGGGGCTACTGCCATGTGCATTTTAAATGGCATTTAAAAAAAACTAATATCCTTTTCAGGGTAAGTCTGAAAACAAAAATGCAAATAACTGCTCGTTTCAATCAGTGATTTCATCTTCTTTTCATAAACAGAGCTCAGAATTAATGTGGCTTTATTCCTGCCACCAATAATGGACACACTCAACTGCCTGTACTGCTGGCAATAAATACAGCAAAGAATTTCCCCACGATGCTAGCAGAGATGGCATTGCTTCATTACCATGGTCGGCACCGGTGGAAACATCAGCAGAGGAGATGGACTTGGCTAAAAGCCGGTTAACCGTGGAAACCTTCCAGCTAAATGCTTCAGCATGAAGCCATGAGTGCACTGGCTACAGTAAGCCAAAGACATCTCAGTGTGACACACATGTACCAGCGACAGTACCAGGGATGGTGACATACCTTTGGGAACAGCATTTGTTGTTATACAATGGCCACAGTATTGACTATATCAGTATAACCCAAGCCAACAGCAATTAATACACCTTCTTCATTTCTATGCAGCACATAGCTTTTTTAATACCGCTCAATCCTGAAGACCACGTTCAAGTAATTGGGCGCAGATTTTATTCCATGAAGCATCTAAGTGGACTGATGCAATTCTTCTGTGCAGCCCCTTACACTCTATCAATGCATCTACTTTTGTTATACACCACCACCGAACTCCTAGGATCCAAAAACGCAGCAAGGAGAAGGACCCATCCACCTTTTGTATTAACTGTTCTTTGGGGACGTGAGCACGGAGGAACACAACTGCGCTGCTACCAATGCCCATTTACACACCTAAAAGGTAGAGCAGAATCTGGCTGTTAGTTTCCAGCCTCCTCGTGACCATCACGCTCTTCCACACACGATGGAATCGATGGTAGGGTCGTAGCAAGACAACGGAGAGCTATCACCCTGACAGATCACAATGATCCGTCAAGATACTCAAAACAGTCCTATCCATTTAAATGCACCTTTTAGAAGTTTACTATGTTTTCATCGGGTGCAAAGAGGACACCTCAGACATGATTCAGTTGCTAACATTCCCAAGTACAACCATGTGTCTGCTTTCATGGCAGGGGAATGGGAATCCAGGCTAACACCTTAACAGATAATTCACAGAGAAAATGTTTATGAAACGTGGGTGATTTCTGAGTGTGTGAAATCTTCTGAGAACTTTGCAACATCCATATGTCAGCTTTTTATATATAGGACTTCCATACGGTACATGCATTGCATCACCCTTCACAGCTGCCCTTAATTGAGATAACACAGGGAAAAGGGAGAGTTGTTTGCTCAGAGCAGAGATAGTGGGCATGATTTTTCAAAAGCTCCTTAGCTGCCAAGTGATTTAGGCACTTCTGAGCCTAAGCCACATGGTGCATAAATAAGATTTGGAGTCACTTAAGGGTCTTTTGAAAATGTTATATGCTGTCCTCAGGACACCGCCCTTGACAAGGGGTAACAGTTTGTAGCGCCACAGCAGGAGCAATACAGGGAAGCCATGCTTAGGAAGCAACAATTCATCCAAGAGAGAAGTAATATATTCATTTGGAAGTGGACAGTTCAGCAGCTGAATCCTGCCACTGACCCCATGCAAGCACTGCCCTGCTGGCTCTCCTTTGACAATGAGGAGGGTGGGGGGTGAAAAGCCAAAGCTGCACCTGTTATTTGCCCCACCTTGTAAACCTGCTCCAGAAAGCAAGAATCCCTGGACACCGGGACGCAAAGACGTAGGGTGTCAGGAAAGAGCGGAGGTAAGCTGTCCTTATTGCCTGTTCCATGACACCTCTGGGGCTTAAAAGATTTTTATTTTCTTTTGGGAGAACAAAGAAAAAGGTGGGAAATCTAAACCCTGTCTTTTCTTTGTGCTTTCCCCCTGGCCCTCTCTTTGTCTGCATTTCTTCTCAGAGATCAGAGATCCAGCACCATGGTTGCTCATTTGTTTCCTCGCTGTTTGAAATTCAAAAATACTTTATCAACAGGAATTAAACAAGCCCGGGGTTTCAAAGCCCAGAGCTCATTTTATTTTTATTATACACAAAAAGCATGCGTTTCTTGTTTGCCGGGCAGGCTTCATATATGCAGGCTCTTAGCACTTGCTTACAGCTCCTTTTATTCTCAGACTTTCCCCCGGATGGCTGTAGGAGTACAGCCATATGGCCAGAGCTTTTCAGCCAAGCTGGAGGTGCAGAAGAAGAGGTACTTAATTTTGATACAGGTATACAGGCTGTCTCATCTTCTGCATGAGGGCTGCTATATGAGCCTGTGTAGCTCCCTTCTTTCTGTGCAGGGGTTGCCTAGTCAGAAGGAGGAACTGATATCAAAAGGCTGCATGAAACATTATTTACTTCCCTCCTCTAATTTAGCAAACTGGTAGTGGCTGTGTCCAGCTTTCCCCCTTCCCATGGGTCCTGTTTCTGCTCCTCCTTCTTCTGCGACCTTATGTTCATTTGACACATCCTGGCAGGGGCTCCTCTCAGATGCTTCAGCCAGGAGAAGCTGCGGAAAGCCCTGCCTGCCTGCATCTGCCACTGTAAATCTTTCACCCCCCAGCAGTTCTGGGTGCAGGAAGCTTTTCTGCAATTGTTAATACAATTTTACCAGAATAAAGATATCAAGGTTTGGCCCACTGTCAATAAGAAGCAGTTGGACAAAGAGCGATTTAGACAGTTTGTGTTGCTTTTTCTCTCGAGCCAAGATAACAGCTAGCTGCTTTTCAAAGCATTGCACAGGCCCAATGGCTTTTTAGTTCCAGTGAGCCAAATTCTGAGATTACTACTTAACATTTGCCAAGTCCTTACTGTGGCAAACCTCACACTTACATTGGTAGGAGTTGGCCTGAATGAGATCAGGGTCAACGCTAATTAAGAAGCTTCAATAACAAGCCCCCGCCCCACAATGCTTTTACTCGTGTCAATTCATAGCCAGAGGATTGTGAGTGGTCACAAATTGCACGGACTGGCCACTTTCTAACAAGTTTTACTGGGATTGTCCTACAAGCCACTGACAAATTGGCCTCCATTCTGTCCCAACGTATGATCTCTGAATGTGCTGGATCAACTCCTAGGTCACACATGGCCGAAGCAGGTTAGTGGAAGGCAAGAATGAAGGCACGGGAAACATTTCACAGGACCATTTATAACAAAAGTGGCACTGGCTATTCCCAAGCTGGAATTGCACCTGCAATGCCTAAAGTGATTTTTTGCTATGAACAGATACCTAGCGGTCCTCCCACCTGGAGATAACCAAAGCAGCTCTCACAGTAACTAGCCAGAGGGCAGAGATCCAAGCACGTCCTGCTCTGTGAACCCAAGAAGAAAGAAGACAAAAGAAAATGTAGCAGCTTCCCTGACTTCTAAGCAAAAGAGGTCTTCAAAACACTCCAGTCAGTGTTGGCTATATGCTGTGCACTTTGTACCAAGTGTAGACTCCTGATACACTAGGACTGGAACAAGATTCAAGCCTAACAATGAGAGCAAAATATTTAGTTGCTATTAGGGGGTGGAGGGGTTTTTTGGAAGTAGGCCTTCCCAAGGGCCCCTCTGGCCAGACTGGCACAGGGCTTAACAGAGCTCAGGTCTCCAGTACCATAATCTTGCCCCTTTGCTGCAGAACCACCAGGACTGCCCTCAAGCATCCAGGCACTTACCTAAGCACAGGAGAGTACATGCATTTCCGTATCTGCCAGAGCACATTTGACACTACTTCTCTACCTGCCAAATAATAGCCCTCTCCCTCACCTTGAAGAGATTACTGTACTGACTTGAATAGATTACCCTGATTACAAGATGACCCCCAATAACTAGATCAGGGACAGGCAATTATTTTGGCTGGAGGGCCACTGAACGAGTTTTGGCAAGTTGTCGAGGGCCACAAGGGTAGCCCCTGCCCCCTGGTCACCACCTTGGGACTGGAAGTCCTGCCCTCTAACCCCTGACTTTTGCCACAGGAAGTCCCTCCCCTCGCCCTGGAAATACTCCATTTGGGAAGGAGATTTGCCATCTTGGAACTGGAATAAAAACAAATTATATACTAAAAATCAAATATCCACATTAACATATTTTAATTTTATTTTTTACATATATTTTTGTCCTGATTTGTGTGTGCTTGCGTTGTGTATATAGAGGTGATTGCATAATAGCTCAAATTAAGTCTTACTCTTGTGCATTGCTGGGGGTGTGGAGGGGTATGGGTCTGAGGTTAGTGGGAGGCTGTGCGTGTGTGGATGCGGGTGTATGTGGGGGCTGGGGGAGGGTGTGGGTGTGCGTGTGGATGTGGGTGGGTGGCTGGGTATGGGGGGGATCTGTGGAGGGTGCTTGTGGGGATGCGTGGGTGTGTGTGTGTGGGTTGGTATGGGATTTATGGGGTGTGCGGAAGGGGAGGGTGGCTGGTGGTGTGTGAGAGGATAGGTGTGGGGTGTGCACGGAAGCTGTGGGGTGCACAGGGTGCCCGCGCATGTGTGGTGGGATGTGTGTGTGTAGCAGTGAGTGGGGTTCTTCCCAGAGGTACATGGGTGTGTGTGGGGAGTGTGGCGGGGGCAGTATTTGTGGGGTGTGTGATTGTGTGCAGGGGAGGATATGGTTCTGGGGTTTGTGGCTATGGTGGGGTGTGTGTGGGACCCCACCGCGTGCCCCCTGAGCTAATCAGCACCCACCCCGCAACAGCCTGAAGCCCACATGTCCTGCAGCGCATCCCCACCACCTCCAAAAACGCACAGCCCCAGCACATCCCATGCCCGCTTTGGACTGATTTTGGCAACTGGAACCTGTGTGCCACAGCCCTGACCCCAGCCCACCCTGTGCCTTCTCCTCACCACCTACTTGAAGTGCATTCTGCCGCCCCCTGGGCATGCAGCAGGGCTGGGCAGCTCCACAGCTGCACTGCCTTTCTGGGCAGACCAGGAGGCAGCAGCTTCTTCCATCTGCCACTACCGCTGGCTTCAGCCCCGTGGTACTGGTGGGGACCCATGCCACAGCTCTGACCCAGTGCGCCCCATGCCTGCTCCAGGCTTGCCTGCTCATGCTAAGGAGAGGCAGCAGCACTGCCAGCTGGGCAGAAACTGCTGTTCAGCATGGGGGAAAAGCAGCCCCTCCCCCTTGCCCCTGTCCAGTGCTTCCTGCTACAGCCACCCAAAGCCTGCACTGGGCTGTCCTGCAGCTCCTTTGCACTGCCAATACTGCTCTGGTGATGGCAGTGGAGCCATAGGGCTGCCCAGTGCAGCCTCTGGGCAGCTGTAGCAGGGAGCACTGGGCAGTGGCGACTACAGATGGAAGAAAATGCCACTGCTTAGTCCACCTAGAAAGGGAGTCAAGCTGCAGAGCCATCCAGCCCTGCTGAGTGCCCAGGGTGTGGCAGGATGCATCACAGCCGAAGAGTGCCTGGGCCAGGTGGGACCAAGGGACCCACCACGGGCCACACAAAGCCCTGTCGAGGGCCAGCTCTGGCCCATGGGCTGCATTTTGCCCACAACCTTATTAAGTTCTATATATGGAAAATTTATAAATTTGTTATAATTTTCCAGGTATGGAATCTATTTATTGGTGTTATGCCTTGAATCTGTCCCCTTCCCACTTCTACAGCAGGGAAAATAAATCTGGGTGGACAGGTAGCCCTTTGCTTTGTGCTTCCCCCCAACTTTTCCCCTGGCAGCCCCTTCCCCCTCTCTTTACTGTGACAGCCTGCTGTCCTTCAGTACATGAAAATGAGGAACAAATTTGTAAACAATAACCTTGAAATTAAACTTGGCTACAGCAATTTGCATATAGTACCCATGCACTTCATTTACCCAGAATTGATGCAAGTACCCTTTTTTGAAACTGCTCAAGTTTTAGCACAGATACCCCATAAACACACTTTTGAACAGCACTTGAGTACCTACTTATGTGTAACACAAACTATGCATGATATTACAAAGGCTTGTGATTTACCACATAGTTCATTGGGCTGGGCCCCACCAGAATCATCAGTATTTCAAGCTATAGTGACCCCAGAGCTCAGCATGTGTGTATATGTACCCCACATATCCCTGGCAAAGGATCCATGTCCTAATTAGTCTCCACTTGTGACTGGAACCAGGTGTTCTTTTCACAAGTCCTGTGATGCTCCAAAAAATTATATGAAGATGAGGTGCAAGGTAGCCTGGTCTGGAGGATGGAGCACACTAATCAGGTGTGTCAGGATGAGAGACGGGGTGACAGAGGGATTCTGGGTGAATAGTATTCAAGTCATGGTGAGCCACAACATTGAAGAGTCAGTGGTGAGGGGGACTGTACTTAATGGGCACTACCATATGTCCTATTCAGCTGGGTTACACTAACCCATTCTTGTGGCAGGATCCCACCAGCATGTTTGCCCTATGCGGGCCGTGTGTTTTATAGTTATGCTCAGTGTTGACTGCATTTAATCAACTTTATAGCTGGTTTCCATTGCTGAGCACATGCTGCATTTGGCAACAGCCTAATGACAGACAATGTATTTAGTGAGCTTTCCTTGTATGCAATAAGATGAGGGCCTTTTCTTCCCTGTGCCACCGGGGGAGGGGAGGGAGGAATCATCTTGTATTTGAGTAAATACAGTAAAAGCAAGTGCACAGTTATGCACTTAAGCATAAGAGGGCAGATGTAAGTATGTTTATACAGTGCTGAACTGTAGCAGCTTTCTAGTTCTTCCTCTCATTCAATTGCTACTTCCAGTTAACACCCTTGCTACCAGGTAGACATGGACATGACACAGAGAAAAAAGTCCCCTGAATTTCTGTATAGTAACCAAAGGCAAATTAAGGTGCAAAGAATACCATGGCAGGCCAACCTTACCATAGGAGAGATCTGAGTGCGAAAAAGGCTGCTGGGACAGAATAACTCATATCACCCCCATTCCAGAAATCTACGTCTTTCCTAACGGTGCGATTGATAGCTTGGCTGGGAGGTTTTGAGGCTCTGGAGATGGACAAGTTCAACCCCAAAGGCATAGATGGAAACGAGGCTCTGTCAACAGTGTCCCAAGGCAAAGAAGCACCACTCTAATTGTGCCATACATGCAAGTAGCAACCAGCTGTAGGTCAGTTTGTACAGACTGGCAGCAACTGTATTATTCAGTTAAAGAAGTAGGAAAGCTAATGGCAGGGAAGTACACCATGATATCCTAAGAAGTATTTTGGAAGAACTGTAGGGAAATGTCTATACCAGGTCACACAGCACAAGGCAGCGCCACCTTGCAAACATGCCTCTCTCCTTCTCTTAGCTGCACACCCAGCATCACTTAAGCACACCCAAGATGGGGAGCAGCACTGGAGCACACCAAAAAGATACTCTTTCATGATGCTCTTTTGAGCATGACATGCACAAAGCAGATGCGTGTCGGTGGGTGTGTTGTCATGGCATGGTCTGACATGGTGTACACATTCCCTATGATGGACACTATGTATTTTTCCATAATGCTAAGGGACCTTTACATTTTTTGGAAAACTGGATCTCCAAGAGCATAATCCTGACCCCTCCTCCACCACCCTGTGTCAAAGTGGGCAGCTTTTTCAATCATCAGTGCTACCTCCAACTGGTTGTGAAATATCCAAGGAAAAACTAACTATCAAACCCAGCTCCGCTTGGATAATAAGAGCTGACACAAAGACAGAAATACTATGGGGTGTTCCTCTGAGCCCAGCTCAGGTGACTTTAAAAAAGCCCATCAACTCTGACGTACAGATGCAACAGTAAGTTATCTTGCATCCTTTGCTTGCAAGAGAAGCTTTCAAATGACTATTTGAGAACCGTGCATTAAACCTCCATTTTAAGTTATTTTCAAGATGTACATTAAAAAGGAAAAGCCAACCTGACAGCACAGGCTCAGAGGAATGGCTGCAACTCTGCATATCATGGAACAACATCATTCTACTTGGGAATTGAAGTTCAAAATTCACTGAAAGAAATAAGTAAATTTAATGACCCTCTGAACTGACATACCCGCCTCCTTTTATACCATGATGGGTACAGTCTCTCATTGCCAGACATTTAGTGTACTCATTCATTTGCATTCATTACAGAATTACCCATTAAAGACTGCCTTTTCTTGTGGAGTTTCTGCCTCTGATAAATGGATAACTCCACTGGCTTTACTTACTGACAGTCCTTGGTCTTGACAGCTTGACTTAATTAATCTACTTAATTTATTGATCAAGTACCTAGTGAAAAAGCATTCCCCATTAAATGGGATTTTTATCATCTTGAGTTATATGACTAAATGCCTTTTTAAAATCTGAAATTTAGTTAGCAAATGACATGCTGCCCATCCAAGAATCTATCAGCAAAGGGGAAGAGTCAGAGATTAAAAATGAATTGTTGGCTTTAAATAATGACCAACAGGTCAGGCTATAAATTGGTCTATATTCCAGCTGTCTGTTTCACTAAAAAAATGCACAGCAAAGCAATAATCAATCCTAGAAGTCTTATTTTGAAGCATGATGCTACCACTGGATTACTCTGTATTATATCTGTGTTACTCGTGGCAAGCAGAGACTATCAAGCTGTGGCTGTACCTTTCTCAGCTTGCATGGGAACTCTTAGAGTGTTATACTATATATATTCTCTGGCTGGGGTCCTGTTATAGAAATAAAGCCACATGGTTAAAAAAATAGGCATATGCACAGACAGATGAGAAAAACAGGTAGGTAGTCAGTCTGGAAGAGGACCAATAGCGTGTTAAAATTCACATTAGGTAAGGTTGCACAACACGCTTACAAAACAGTATTTTCCTTTAATTTTAGAACCAAATAACTGGCAACAATTATCCCCTGGCAGGTTATCATTAACTCTTTCCATGTCTCAAGATACAATACTTCAACTCAGAAAAATGACATATGTTCTGCATCTTAGCTCCACTATCACAGATACTTGTGCCTCTCTACACACCTACCAGAGTTGAAGAGGAGGTGCAAAGCATGCAGCACTCTTACAGCGACCTCTCTATTGGAAGTCAACAACAAGAACGATTCTTCTTTTTTATTTCAATTGTGGGGTCTGCCTATATCTCTCAGGCAGCAGGGTTGACAGCAGGGATGACAGGGTATTATGCTAAATTCGTTCAGTTAGCAGAAACCAACTGGCAGTATTTAGCCTTGTGGTACACTGGCAGTATTTAGCCTCGTGGCCCTTCCTTAAGCAAGGAAAAGCCTTGAGTTTGCCAGCACTGCCTCCCCCCACACATAGGCCTCTAGGTAACTGCCCTGGCACTGAATCACCACACTGCATGGGTTTCCTTCCTCATTCAAAATGCTGTGGTCCCTGTGGCAAAGTGGGATCCCTGACTAGCCACAGGGCTAGTTTCTCCACCTGCCTCTGGGCACGCCACCCACCTGTCTTGCCTGCCACACCTTGATGGAATATAACTGAATGTTAATTAGGTGGGAGGCTGTCCATTATACACCCTGATATTGCGGGGGGCTATCCACGGCTCTGTTCCACCCCAACACTGCGGCCCAAGCCTCGCAGATGTCATCTCAGGCAGTCTACTCAACTGTCCCCTTCGCCCATTAGCCGTGGCCCCTTTCAAAGGGACCTTCGGCTTCCATATAAGCCCTGGCCCCATCCCAGGCCAGTCGGGACCCTGAGCTTATTTGCTCATTATGGGCATCCCTCACAGTGGGCCCCTGGCCCTTTTGACCCTTCCAGTCCTGGCCCCAGCATTGACCAGTTGAGTCCCTCGGTTGGGTTTACACCTCCTGCCTGCACTCACAGATCAGGGTCCCCATTCCCAGCTCAGGTGCTTCTTGAAGCATGCCTAGCCCTGCCTGGCCCATGCCTGGCCCTGCAGCAGGCTCAGGAACTCCCTGAAGCTTATCTAGCCTTCCCTGTTCTGATGGTACAGATAGCCCATCCGAAGGTGAGGGCTGGGGTTAAGGCACCCCTACTCGCCTTTCACTGGGGTGGTAACTGGCCTGGCATTTGCTGAGGGCTTCCGCACCACTGAGAGCCCCACCAGGCCTCCCACTCTGGGCAGGATGCAGTTTTAGGTCATGCCCAGGACAAGGAGCCTCCAAACCATCCCCTACAGCTGCTGCCCTTACCTCCAGGAAGTTGCATTCAGCCTAGCAGCCTAGCAATGTTACTGCCTGCCTGCCAGCAGCAAACTGCTCTATGTAGGCAGCCAGAGATCTAAAATGGCTGCTGCAATCAAGCACCTGCTGGCTGCTTAGCTCTGCCCTTAAAGTGGCAGGCACCAACAGTCCCCTGCCACAGTCCACAACTCAGTTACAGAAATACTGCTTGGTACAGCTTGTAGTTGAGTAACAGTCACACCATACACTATTCAGCAGCACAGGAAAAGGATGCACTTCTGTCTCACTCCATCTGCCGACTCCACCCTCGTCTTTCCTTGCTTATGTTTAGGAGCATGTGTTAAAAAGGTGCTTTTTTCAATAAGCACTGTCCAAAATGCCTCATCTTCACCCTCCAATCAAATCCATAATATTTTTATGGAGCATGAACTCCTGTAAACACACACACACACACACACCCCTCCTGTCAGTTTGCAATGAAATTCTAACAGAGGTTAGAGTCCATGTCTGATTGTTCACAGGGGTTTCCAACCTTTGGGATCAGCAGACTGTCAGAAAACAATGAGTATTTTGAAAGGTTGGCCCGACCCTAATGGAAAGCAGTTTCACTGTAGCAAAAATACCAATACATGCTGCCATTCCAAAACACAGCTGAATCTATTGGAAATAGATCCATCTTTCCCTACCAACATTTCCTTACTCAGATTATTGTTTTTTAAATGCTTGAGGGGCTCCTGAAGGACTTCTGAAAACATCTGGCTATTCTGTACTGTTTGTGCAACTGCCTGGGAATGGTGACCTGCTTATTTTAAAGATAATTGCACATAATGAAAAACATAGTATCGCCTGATCTGTGAGAAATGCACTTGTGAAAAACCACTTGGGTATGATTGTATCCAAATCAACAGAAGGCTGCTCTTCTGAAAAGAGAGAATTAATCTAAATTGTAGGCTCTTTCCTCCATGTTCCTACAATCACTGTTTCAGTGCTTCTGCACTGACATAAATGACACTTGAGTAAATGCATTCAAGTTAGTATATTGCTGACAATGGCCATTAACCTGACACAATGCACACATTTAGCACCACATTTTCGCAGAAGACAAGGAAACCATAGGTGTGCCCAAGGGCAGAATTTGGTCTACGTTGCAGTGGAGAACCTCCTTTGCACTGGTATTCACATTCTCTCAAGCTTTCTTTTCACATATTCCAAGATACTAGTGAAATCCTTGTGTCAGAGAGAGAATAGGCTCTTACACTACAGGATCCTTCCCTGACTCTAGAAGAAAGTTTGCTTTTCTGCTGCAATTTAAACAAAATGGAAAGCAGCAGCCCTGGGACCACCCAGCCAGGCTGCTAATGGGCCAGGTGCTGCTCCAACTCAGAGGCAGCACCCAGCCTGATCCAAGACTTCCCTGAGCCTGCTGGGACTTCCAATGCCCCATGACTGTCTCCACCACCTTCCCACCACCCGGGGCCACCTGGAAACAGGCTCACTTGCCCCTGGGTCAGTGTGGGGAGGCAGCAGGAGGGCAGCTGGGTATGCTGGTGGCCAGAGAAGATGGCAGGGATAGTGCATGGGGTGCTGGAAGCGCACCAAGCCCAAGCTTCCCATGGAGGCTCAGGGAAGAGTTGGATCTGGCTAGGTCCAGAGCTGGGACAGCACCTGGCCTGCTAGCAGCCCACCTGGGCAGCCCCAGGGTGCACCGCCACCGTGGAGGCAAGGACCAGGGTCCCCCACAACTCAGGGGTGCTTGGTCCACTGACAGCTTACCCCTCGGCCATGGGCAGGCTCTGCTGGAAAAATTAAAATGGATTGGTCTCCTCACCGTAACAGTGATGGAAGCCCCTAAATTGAAATGCTGGGTTTCAATTAAAAACCCACCATTTCAGCTTAGGGGACATATAATAAAACCCTGAGGACTAAACCCCCATCACATGTATAAGCGCCCTACAAGTTCAGGACACCTGAACTCTCAAGGAAAAGAAAAAACTCTCTGAGCTTTTGGTGTCACTGAACCCCAAACTTAGCTGCTAGTTGGGCTCGAATTTTGAGGTTAGCCTAGACCAAAGTCAGAAGCAAATGCCACTTCATTAACATCAGCAAATTAATGAAAATGTATAAAAGCCAAGTTGTGATCCAGACCCCATGTTACCTAGGGGTAAGGATCAGATACATGGCTCTGCTTTTTGCCCAGTTCTGTTTTAAATAGTACTATGAAGAACAAAAGGGTCTTGACAAAAGGTACTGGGTCTTAGCCTAATTCTGTTCAAGCTACCTTATTATTTATAGGCCACACTCTTGATTCAGGGTATTTGGCATAACTGATGCTAGATTTGGCCCATCTATAATTCTCATAATTCACTTTTCTACCTGTTAAGATAGTATGAGAAATAGGCTGCTATCATGAATGTATTTGCTATTAAATTCATCATTTGAGTCCCTAAATTTTTTTTTTTTTTAATTTAAGACCTTTATTTCATTTAAGTGCACCTGCTATCAGCTCAGATTGCTCTGCAGCTACCGGGATCATGCTCAATATATTTTAATTATTTAAGATACTTCTGCAAGTATATAAACCCATTCAAACCTTTTTGCTTCTGAATTCTCACTATATTATCCATACAATTATTAATTGAGATGATAAAATATACTACAGTAGGGTAACATTCCAGTTCCTCTAATTAAGTGATGCAGAATAAATGGCCTAAATGATTCTATGACAGAATCTGACAATGATTATGCCATTTAAAAATTACCAAGCTCAAAAACTAGGTTGAATTCTTTAAGAGATGCTTTAATAATTCAAGACCTTTCAAGGTCACACAGAAAATGGGTACTGATACAGTGTTTTCTCTTTTCTGATAAAATAGAAGCTTTATTCCATCCTCTCCTCTTCATGCATTTGTATTTTGTAGGCTCCATGGGATATGGGACAATGGTCAGGGTCACGAGGTTGTGGCGATGTATACAGCCTGCTACTCTGGAACAGTGCTTGGATTTCAAAGTATCACTTATGTTAATACCAAATACGGCATGCCCTGGTCCACAGACAGATGATTACTTTTTTTTTTCTTAAGAAACAGTTGCACATAAGCTTGGGCCTGAAAGAAAGATTAGGCCAGGGCTGGACAAAATGCAGACAGCGGGGCTGGATGTGGCCTGCCGGGCCATTCTATCTGACCAGTGGGGCCCCTAAAAAATTTAGAAAATTAATATTTATCTGCCCCGGCTGCTTGTCATGCAGCCCTCGATGGCTTGCCAAAACTCAGTAAGCGGCCCTCCACCCGAAATAATTGCCCGCCCCTTGCATTAGGCACTTACCCAGAGTATGCACTTATACAAATGCAAGGTAAATAATGCTCATACATTTTAGGAACACCCTGGGTTAAACTTTCTGGACTTCCTGAAGGTTTGTTATCTTGCTTCTGAGAGTGCCTCATGCCTCTAATAGCATCTTTGAAATCCAACAGTACCCACTCTGTTCATCCCTGCTCTAGAAAGCTCCAAGGTAGTTCCACCAGTTATGCACTTAAAAGTTCAGAGCAGTGCTGAAAAGTTCCTATCCACTTAAGCAGTTTATGCACTAACACAATATACAGATAACCAGTTTGCTCCAATGCAAGCAATATGGAAAAACATAGGACTGGCCTTATGTTTTTCAGGTAAGTGAATTGTACTTCTAGGCTTCCCCAATATTCACAGAATTGGAACACACTATTTCCCACACCCGATTCCAAGGTCATTTATTTGTTATGTAGTTGGCAACATGACTAATGCTTTCCATCTCACCGTCCCGCAGCTCTTCTCCTCTGACTATTCAGCACTTGCTTTCCTCTCCAGTATAAAAGTTACCCTTCACTTGTAAGCTGTTTAAGAAAGGGATAATCTTTCACCCCTTGACATCTAGGCAACACAGCTCTATCTTGAAACCTCTCTCATAGGTGACTTCTCAATCCATGAGCAACCAACCAGAGAGAAAAAGATTATTTGTTTTTTAAATAAGTAATTCAAAGAAATAAGAAAACTTCAGAAAATTGCTAAATGAATGACTGACCAAAGTGCAGCTGCAAGAGAAAGTTTATAGCCATTGGGAGAAAGATAGAACACAAGCATAATTCCTAGTTCTATTAAGGGAGTGTAAAATTTATAGGCTGGCTGCAACGTTTAAACTTAATTCCTCATCATTTTTCTACAACGTATGAGAAGAGGGTAAGTCCCAGCTTTCTGCGCATTACTCAATCACTTCAGCGTCTTTACATGACTATTTTGGCGAATTCTCTCTCCTTTCTGCAAGCAATGTCAATAAGCATTTGGCTAATTCCCCTCCCCTTTTTGAGCACCAGCATTCGGCTAATGTTTGCACAATTAAAACTTGGCTGTTCAAACACGCGTAGGGTGACTTTCATGGACTGTCATTTTCTAAAGATTTATCTGCTGAGTAACAAATAGTGGGTGCTTGAAAATAGTGCCATTCCTTTGCATGAAATGAGTAATGAATCATACTACAGGCCAACTGTAATGTTGTTACTTTATTTTCCCCTCTTCATATTTTTCCTCCTGAAATTGCATTGAGAAGGATGTTAGGTCAAAGGATTCAGAAGGAGAGAATTTTCATTTCTGAGCTTCAGCAGAAAGTCCTGTAACAAATAAAACTCATTTTCTCTTAATGGGTTACATGGTGTTTTGTCAGGAAATCAGATAAGATGTCAAAACAGTAGAAAACAAGCTATTAAAAAAAACAACAACAAGACATACTATTTTCTCTTGGATTGAACTTGCCCGGGTACTGAAAAGGCTAGGTATGTTTGCTGTGTTTTTCTTCAAGGGTAATACAAGTTTTCTAACTTAAAAAAAAAAGCACTACTTCAATAAAACAAACAAAAAAAAATCTTATGAAACCTATATTTCTGGGTTTTAGTGTTCTTTTTTATTATTATATATTTTGTTACATCCATTTTAAAAGGTGATCACTGCCTTGGGAACCCTTTCCAACATTTATGACACAAAGGGCACAAATTACTACCAAAAAAACCAACCACCACACCTTACAAAAAACAAAGTACTATCATGCAGACACAATTCATTGATGTATTTTTCTCTTATCCTCTTCCCAGAGGATACAACACATGATCGATGCTCAAAGCTCATCACATTATTTGAATGCTGGAATATATTCTGATGCCGTTGCGGTGAGGACAACATAGGGACATGGGCTAAGAAACAGAAGGGAAAGGTCTGACATTTTTCCTTTTTTTTTCCCCAACTCCAAAAAAATCAAACCAACAATTGTTTTTGCAACTCTTGTACATACCAGCTTCACCACAACAGACTTATATTAGAGGTGGGGGGGAGGAAGGCATTGGCTAGGATCCTTTCATAAAATCTGACCATAAATTATTTTCAGACAACCTTGGCACCAAAGTTTTGCTCTTCACTCTTTTTTCTGTAGATCAAAGCATGATACCTCTCATGTTTCATTCGGGAGATCAATCTTCATTGGAACAAAATTTCTAAATATTTAATTTTGGCGCTCTCACATCAGCCCCAGGTGATCCACAACTTTCTATTTTGTTCCATCTGTTCGAGGTACACAAAAGGCTGTTAGGAAAGTCTGCTAGAAAGCATGAATTATAATGGTCTCAGTAAAGCGATCCAAAACCCAGTGAAGTCAATAGGAGTCTCTCCATTTACTTCTGTGGGGTTTGGGTCAAGTCCAATGTTTCAATCTTTTCTGACCCTGCCAGTGCAAACAAATGCTCTGCCCGGTTCCTAACTGAGAATGGGCATCCTTATGGCTTCTGAGCTTTTTGCATAGCTAGCTATCTACAGCACAAGGGCACCAGTCCAGGAAAAAGCCCTTCATTAGAGCTACACTGACACTTTGGTGTCAAGTCCCAAGAATTGTCCTAAAGAAATACGCGTTAAGCACATGCTGAAATCAAAGCCTTATGACACAAACGTGACAGGTGCTTTAGACATAACAGACTAAATCGGGGGTGGGCAAAATACAGCTTGTGAGCCGAATCTGGCGCGCCAAGGGATTTTGTCTGGCCTGTGGCGAGTCCCTTGGTCCTGCCCAGCCCAGGCGCAGGGGGCAGCCCTGGCCATGGCACGTGTGGACAGTTCTGTGCCCCCGGGTGCCGCTGCCACTGGACCCAGCCCCGCTACCCGGGCACCCCAGCCTGTCTGTCCTGCACCCACCATTCAGGGTGGGCCCCACACGGGCAGGGTGCAAGGCCAGGCAGATGGGATGGGGCCGCAGGCAGGCAGGGAGCGGTGTTCAGGAATGGGACAGGTAGGCGAGGCCAGGATTGCAGGATGGTAACAGCACAGGGCCGGGACCAAGGCAGAGCTACAATCTACCACCCAAAAGCCCCTGAAACAGGCATGTGCTCTGTGGGCAGGGGCATGCAGGGAATGGATTGTGGCTCTACCCCAGACCACAGCCCCTTGCTGTCACCACCCCAAGACTTTGGACCTGGCCCTGGATGCAGCTCCCTGCTTGCCCGCTGCCCCGTCCCATCTGCCCAATCATGTGCCCTGCCCACACGGGTCCCGGGCAATCTCCAAGGAGACCCTGGGATCACTGGGCAGTGACAGCACAGGGGCAAAGCCGGGACAAAGCCACAATCCGCTCCCCACATGCCCCTGCCTGCAGAACCCGCACCTGTTGCAAGGGCACGTGGGCAGCACATCACGTCACCGCTCTGCAATTCCAGCCCCGGCACCACTCACCCATCTTGCTCCCCACCCGCCCGGCCAAGCGCAGAACAGAGATGCTTGGAGTTTGGGTGAGCTGTTGCACCCTGGGGGACAGTGGGGGTGCTGACCTGGCTCACAACAGCTCACCAAAACTCCCTACGTGGCCCTCGGGACCAAATAATTGCCCCCCCCCGTGGACTAGGTAGGCACATGTCCAACTAAGTGAGAATGTTTCTTTCATTATGCAATATGTGAGGCAGTTTCCTATTACTGTCTCTCCCAATGAAGGGGAACTTGACGGGTTTGTGCTAGTGCAGATCCTAGGCAAGGTAAAATCCACCTAGGTTGGTGTCTGGAGAAATTATGAACAGACACAAATGAGTAAATGTTAAACGACAGAGCTGGAATACTTCTCACTGAATTAGTAATTTTTCAGAACAAGGATGTATGAAATTCCTGTATGCAGAAACAAAACCTGCTAAGCTGTTGCTCTGACACATGAGTAGATTGGGTCCCAAACAGACAGCTCATACTTAGAAGTAGGTACTAGACCACAAGCTCCAGGGCAAAAGTGGCTGAGAGCATTTCAAAATAGCCATAATCTACTGGGACGCCGGTACCAGTCGTTTCAGTGCCTCAGCATGCAGATGACTAGTGAGATGGCACAGCACTGATTTCAGAAAAATCCAATGACCTCCAGAGGACACAACTGGGAAGATGCTGAAATAGCCAAAGAAAGGAGAGAGAATTATTTACCATGGGACTGTTCTGCATGATGAAGACCTCCGGCTAGACAAAACAGATTTAAGTGCCAGTTCATGTGGATGCTCTTGCTAAGAACAAACCGGTTCTTTGAGAGAGTAATCTGATAAGTGACTGGGTTTCATATAATGGGTAGGTTAGCTGTTTTGGAAGAGAGAGTGGGAGGTCTGGTAGTTTGCCAGTATCATGTGCATGCTTCAAGTCAAGTCTCAGGACCGGTCCCAAGTCAGTCTCGGGACCGCCGCAACTGTTGGGGCACCTTAGATGCTGCTGCATCATTGGTGATTCTTCCAGCAAAGTGACCTGGTGGCACCCATCTCCTCTCCAGGTGTGGATAGCTGTTGACTCACAGGGAGCTCATCTGAGCTTTGGCAGGTCTTGTTTTAGTCCTGCTGGGTGTGCACGCACCCTCCTCACCCAGGCTGGCTCAGGTGGGGGTGCTGGTTTAGTCCCCAACAACCTGACCATGGAACAGGCTGTACTGGTTTACGTGGTACCAGACAGCAGGCCAAGAGAGGTCTGGCCTAACACACACGCTGACATGTACACTAATGCGTGCCAACTCATTACATAATGACACATAAACAAAGTTTAGGCAGCGAGCACTATTTCTTTTAAATAGAAAGAAAACAAACTTTGGCAATGAAGAAACACAGCCTTGTATCACATAACTGTCACTTGGAAGCATGCTGGTAATTAATCAGATTTTGCCTAGCCCCAGATTTATGAATGCTGAAATAAAGAAGCTGTCGTTTCCTTTACCATTTACAAATTATGCCATGATTACAGCATTTGCTCTAGCATTATAGCCCTTTATATTGCCTGAGTTTTGCTTGAAGTTATTCAGCCTCCTGCTGCTAATGAAAGAATTTAATACATTAATTAAAGCTACCATATGAGAAACACAAGCCAAATACAGCTCCAAGATAGCTGCTGTGAAAATCAGTGGAGTTACATCAAGGATGAATGTGCATCATTGTTTTGTGATTAAGAAGGCATCTCACTACTGATAACGCTATAAATTGGCAGCATTATGCGCCCCCTTTTCTCAATGGACATCTGGGAATATGAACTCCAAGGTTTGAAACATTTAGTCTCCAAAGGTCTCACAGCATCTGAAAACAGCATGATGGCATAGAGTGGTCTTAGTGGCCTTCTGCCCTTCACAAAATACCAGAACAAAATGGACATCTGATAGAAGCAACCTGCAATAATACGGAAGTTATACAGAGGCTAGAATGAAAAAGTCAACAGTTGTAGGGCGCAATGGGATCCATGGCACAGCAGCTGCATCACCCTCTAACAAATGAAGTGACATGTTCTCTCATGTCCCTCTCTTTGTCAACAGGAATTAGGGATGTACCAATAAAGATTTTTTGGGCTGATGCAATGGCCGATTATTGACCAGCCATATTGGCTGATACCGATCCAATTGCCAATACGCAGCCCAGCAGGTTGGAGAGCAGCATCTGGCCGGTAAGTCTGTTGGGGGGAAAGGGGTTTTGGGGGCAGCAGATCAAGGCCCCCATAATGAGAGAGGGAGTGGGGCCGGCGCTGGGGCGGGCACTGCCCAGCTGGGGTGGGGTGGGGTGAGGTGCGGGAGGGAGCCCCAGCCCCAAGCCAACAGCAGCAGAAGCTCGACCTCACCCCACACACAGATCTGGGGAGCATGTGCCCCCCATGCCTCCCCTGGGGTGCGTGCAGTGGTGGGAGCCACCTCCTCTGCCCCCTGCCCAGATGAGCGGCCTGCCGCTCCATCCCGCACCCACCCCACCTGTGCAGCACCTGCTCCTGCCTCAGCACCAGCCCCACTCCCTCCCTCACCATGGGGGCCACAATCTACCCCCCTTGTGCCTCTTCCCTCCCTCATGCCTTTTCCTCCACACTGAATTACCAGATGGACACTGCTCTCCACACTGCCGGGCTGCACTCTAATGTCCCACTAATAATACAGCATCTGTAATACAGTTCTGGCGCCAAGTGGTAGCAGGTATGTGGAAGAACAGGGATTTCCTTGTCATCCCTCCAAAAGGAGCTTCCAACTGGGTACACTGCAAAACAGCAGGCATTACATAGGGGGGACCTGCTTCACCCAATGACTTGCAACAGATTCTGGGACAAATTTTCAAAAGTGTTCAGACTCCCAATAGAGGCCTGATTTTGAAAGCTCAGTATGCAGAAGCTCCTGCCAAGAACAATATAAATTCTCCCTTCAACTAACTCATGGACTGCAACAACTCACTGGCCCTGGCCATGGCCTTTGACCTCACAAAAGCCTTAGACTCTGTCAACTGAGAAGTGATGTGGAGGATGCTTCTAAGGTACGGATGCCCACCAAAATTCGTTACCATTCTTCGCCTGCTCCATGATGGAATTCGAGCGCTGGTTCTCGGTAGCGGATCTATCACAGATCTCTTTGCGGTTAAGGTTGGAATTAAGCATTGCTCCAACACTCTTCTTGATATTCCTTACCATGGCGCTACATGTGACCACCAATAAACTTTCAGTCAGAGTGGAGCTAAACTACCAAATGGATGGTAAGCTGTTTAATCTCAGCCAACTCTGAACCAAAACCAAGACTACCCTGACCTCAGTCGATGAGCTCCAGTATGCTGATAAGGCTGTAGTGTGTGCTCACCCAGAAGCAGATCTTCAGGCAATCGCTAACAGCAAATGAGACTGACACTTAATATTCAGAAGACTAAGGTCCTCCATCAATAAGCTCTTAATGAGCAGTCCCCAGCTCTGGCAATTCAGATTTACAGTGAGACTCTGGAGAACACTGAGGTTTCCCTTACCTCAGAAGCCATCTCTCGCAGAAAGCTGACATAGATGAAGAAATCCAATATCTCCTCAAATGTGCAAGTGCAGGCTTTGGACACCTGAGGAAACGGTGGTTCAAAGATCATGACATCAGATTCAAAACCAAGCTCATGGTTTATCAAGCAATTATGATCCCTGCCTTACTGTACAAAGCTGAGGCATGTACAATGTATGAGAGACACCTCAGATCACTGAAGAAATACCATCAACACCGCCTATGGAAGATCCCTTGAATCCAATGGGAAGACAGAAGCACCAACGTTAGTGTCCTCTTGCAAGCAAACGCCACAAGCATCAAGGCAATGATCATCTGACATAAACTTTGCTGGGCCAGCCATGTCATCCAGATGTCTGACTCCAGATCCCCAAAACCAGTTTTATTCTCCCAGCTCAGTCAAGGCATGTGCTCAAGAGGACGGCAGAGAAAGTGCTTCAAAGCTACCTTGGAAAACATGCAAAATCAACATCAGCTTGTGGGAGACTACTGTGCAGGACCACCCCAAGTGGAGGAAGAGTCTGCTGCAAGGATCTCAGTACTTTGAAACCTCACGACAACAATAGGAGATGGAAAAGTGGGAGCGGCAGAAACAGCATGTTGCAAACCGAACCAAGAAACCAGAGCAACCCACCCCACACGGAAATGTGTGTCCAAGTTGCAACAGAACCTGTCAATCCCAGATTGGCCTTGTCAGCCGTCTTTGGACCCACAGATAAGGCAATCATGGAAGACAATCGTTCTCGACTGCAAAGGATTGTTGATGATGACGATGATGGACTGGAACAATTTTTGCATCTGACCATGAAAGCCCTTCTAAGATTATCCCATCTTCCATGTGATCATATGAAGAACCAGGGCTGAAGTCACTGTCATCTACCATTTGCACTAAGATAGGAATACAGATGTAGATGGCACATGGGCCTGCATTCAAAACTTATCAGAATTTGGCTTACTGGGCTTGAGTCAAAGCCTATTATGGCCAATGGGTGTCCTTCTACTAGTACTGCTGGGCTTTGGATGAGGCAGCTCAGACATACAACTTTAAAAGGCAAACTAATTCAGAAGAGAGAACAAAAGTGGCTGAACTGAAAGCAATAAAACTGCTGAGCAAATTCAAGGGGGGGATCAAATTAGAGGATTTGGAAAAAAAATACACAGGTTATCTTTATCCCATTTATTTACTGCAAATGGAGAGGTCAAAAATGTTTTCCTTGCCATTTCGAATGGCATCAAGTTTGGTTGCACTTGAACTTCCGGATAACAACTGTAAAATCACTTAAGAAGGGATGATTTGGTTTGGGGGAAAATGAAGCTTATGCAACCCAGCAATAAATTACTTAGAATAGGTTCAAATTTTCCATGAGCTGCTTCGCACTTTTTAAATGAATATGTTATACATATACAGTGTGTATATTTGGCAGAAAAACTGAGTTCTCCCAAGATTCTTAACCTTTTGAAAATTAAAGTTTCTAAATGGAAATTGTTTTTACTAGTTACATAGACACCAAAAAGACAGATGATGAAAATGTCAACGGAGTCAAATTAACCTTTTTTGATTGATGACTAGTCTGCAGAAATAGGTGCATATTTGAAGTTGTGAAATCTATGATGCTACACAAGCCACCAAGGCTGAAATCAATAAAAGGTGAAAATGAAGTGTTTGTATATGCTGAAATTTGACAGCAAAGCCATGTATTATTCATACAGCTTTGTAAAAGAAATCTGTCTATAATGACTGCAAGGCAGATTAAAAACTCTACACATTTAGACCCAGCTGAAAACCTAAGACAAATCACATTATTAATATAGCATTTGATTTAGTTTTGTGGAATACAGAAATTCAGTTTCACTGTCTATAGAAGAATGTCTAATATACTCATTGCTATAATATCACGGCAGCTACACCAATAGTAAAAGGTTTCTTAAGAACAGTATAGCTTATGCTTCTAGCAAAAAGGGGAGTATTTACTGAAAAAGCAAGCCACAGAAAATTCAGAGGGTAAACATTTCAGATATGCATTTTGGGAAATGGACATTGTGTCTTCATAAATCATAGAAACACAGAATCATTGACAATTTGGGCTGGAAGGAGAGATGGTCATCAAGTCCAACCCCCTGCTTAATGCAGGACCATCCCCAACTAGATCATTCCAGCCAGGGCTGTGTTGAGCTGGGCCTTAAACACCTCCAGGGATGGAGATTACACCACTCCTCTGCGTTACCCATTCCAGTACTTCACCACCCTCCTAGTGAGGAAGTTTTTCCTAATATCCAACATAAAGGTCTAATGCTGCAACTTGAGCCCATTGCTCCTTGTTCTGTCATCTGCCACCACTGAAAACAGTCCAGCTCCATCCTCTTTGGACCCGACCTTCAGGGAGTTGAAGGCTGCTTTAAACCCTCCCTCAGTCTTGTCTTCTGCAAACTAAATAAAACCAGTTCCTTTAGCCTTTCCTCATAAGTCATGTGCCACAGCCCCCCAAGGATTTTCACTGCCCTCCCCAACTTGTTCACATCCTATCTATAGCGGGGGGCCCAAAACTGGACACAACACTCCAGATGTGGCCTCACCAGTGCTGAATAGAGGGGAATAATTCACTTTATCTGCTGGCAACGTTCCTACCAATGCAGCCCAGTATGTTGTTAGCGTTTTTGGCAACAGGGGCACACTTCTGACTCATAACCACCTCATTGTGCACTGTAAACCCCAGGTCCTTTTCTGCAGAGCTGCTGCCCAGCCACTCAGCTCCCAGCCTGTACCGGTGCATGGGATTGTTGTGTCCTAAGCGCAGGACTTTGCACTTGTCCTTGTTGAACCTCATGAGATTCCTTTTGGCCCCAATCCTCCAATTTTTTTAGGTCACTGAAGCCTAGCCCTACCCTCCAGCATATCTATTACTGCCCCCAGCTTGGTGTCATCTGCAAACTTGCTGAGGATGCACTCCATCCCATCTTCCAGATCGGTAATGAAGATATTGAACAAAACCAGACCCAAGACCAATCCCTGGGGCACTCCACTTAATACTGGCTGCCAACTAGACACTGAGCCATTGATTACTACCCATTGAGCCCAACAATCCAGCCAGCTTTCTATCTACCTTACAGTCCATTCATCCAGCCCATACTTTTTCAGCTTGCTTGCAAGAATGCTGTGGGAGATGGTATCAAAAGCCTTGCTGAAGTCAAGGTATATCAAATCCATTGCTTTCACCACATCCACAGAGCCAGTCACCATGTCATAGAAGGTAATCAGGTTGGTCAGACATGACATGCTCTTGGTGAATCCATGCTGACTGTTCCTAATCAGCTTCTTCTCCTTCTAGAAGTGGATACTTTGAGGACCTGCTCCACAATTTTTGAAGGGGACTGAGGTGAGGCTGACTGGTCTGTAGTTCCCTGGATCCTCCTTCTTCCTTTTAAGGAAGGGCACTATATTTTCCCTTTTCCAACCGTCCGGGACCTCCCCCAATCACCATGAGTTTTCAAAATAATGGCTACCAGCTCTGCAATCACATCAGTCAGCACCCTCAAATGCACTGCATCTAGCCCCATGGGGCTAGTACATCAAACTGTTTAAATAGTCCCTAACCTGTTCTTTCACCACTGTCGGCTGCTCATCTTCAGCCCAAACTGTGCTGCCTGTTGCAGTAGTCTAGGAGCTGACCTTGCCTGTGAAAACCAAGGTAAAAAAGGCATTGAGTACCTTCAGCCTTTGCTCATCAGCTGTCACTAGGTTGCCTCCCTCATTCAGCAAGGGACCCACACTTTCCCTGACCTTCCTCTTGTTGCTGACATACTTGTAGAAACCCTTCTTGTTACCCTTCATGTCCCTTGCTAGCTGCAACTCCAATTGTGCTTTGGCCTTCCTGACTTCATCCCTGCATGCCCGAGCAATGCTCTTATACTCCTCCCTACTCATCTGTCCAAGCTTCCACTTCTTGTAAGATTCCTTTTTGTGTTTAAGCTCACCAAAGAGGTCTCTGCTAACCCAAGCTGGTCACCCAACATATTTCCTATTCTTCCTGCACATCAGGATGGTTTGTTCCTGCACCTTCAGTAAGGTTTCTTTAAAATACACTCAGCTCTCCTGGACTCCTTTCCCCCTCAGACTGTCCTCCCAGGGAATCCTGCCCATCAGTTCCCTGAGGGAGTTGAAGTCAGCTTTTCTGAAGCCCAGGGTCAATACTCTTCTGCTCCCCTTCCTTCCTTCCCTCAGGATCCCAAACTCGATCATCTCATGGTCACTGCTGCCCAACTTGCCATCCACTTCTACATCCCCCATCAATTCTTCCCTGTTTCTGAGCACTAGGTCATGAAGAGCATGGTCCCGTGCTGGTCTCCAACCCTTGCACCAGGAAGTTCTCTCCAACGCTCTCCAAAAACTTCCTGGCTTGCCTGTGCACTTCTGTATTGCCCTCCCAAACAATGTCAGGATGATTGAAGTCCCCCATGAGAACCAGGGCCTGTGATCTAGAAACTTCTGCTAGTTGTCTGAAGAAAGCCACATCCACCTCATCCTCCTGGGCTGGTGGTCTATAGCAGACACCCATCACAACATCACCGTTATTGCTCTTCCCTCTTCCCTTAACCCAGCGACTTTCAATGGACCTATCTCCAGTTTCATACTGGAGTTCTAAGCAATCATACAGCTTTTTACACGCAGTGCAACTCCTCCTCCTCTTCTCCCCTGCCTGTCCTTCCTGAACAGTTTGTACCCATCCATGACAGTGCTCCAATCATGACAGCTATCCACCCAACTCTCTGTTATCCCAATCATATCATAGTTTCTTGACTGTGAGAGGACTTCCAGCTCTTCCTGCTTGCTTCCCAGGCTCCTTGCGTTTGTGTACAGACACCTGCCATGATTAGGTGATTACTCTACTTTCTCAGGAGGAATGAGATCTCCCCAGTTGCCCACTCCTGCTTCTCCTTCCTCCAAGTCCCCCACTTCCCCCCAGACTTTGTTCTCTTTTGCCTTGCAAACCTAATTTAAAGCTCTCCTCACTAGGTTAGCAAGCCTGTCTGCAAAGATGCTCATCCCACTCTTCATCAGGTGGATCCTATCTCTTCCTAGCAATCCTTGTTCTTAGAACAACAGTCCATGGTTGAAGAAGCCAAATCCCTGCTGGTGACACCACCTGCGCAACCATGCATCAATGATATAAACTATGCTTAAGTCGCTTCATAAGTGCAAAAATTCTCAGAATGTTGCAAGTGGTCAAATTTTTCCCTTTTTAGCAAAAGAATTTTATATACAGACATCTAGCCTGCAATTTTCAAAGGTGTTCAATGTGGATCTAATGAGGCTCACTTTAACTCAGTGGAAAAAGTGCCATTGACTTTAATGGGAGAGGTTAATTCAAAAGGACTTTGGAAAAGCGTAGTCTATCTTTGGAAGATACAGTCAGAGAGACAACGGTCATTTTATCAAATGTTGTGTTCCACAGATTTCAATGTACATCTCCAACAGCACTCCTTACACACTGATAACACGTGCATTACAGATATATATTATTATAGACTCATTATGGCAGCTTGGACCATGTTCTCCGCCAGCAGTCCAGCTGATTCAGTTCCAGAGGATAAATCCTTCTCTTCCTTTCACCGTGGCAAAATTTGAGCTGGCAAGTGTTCATGCTTTTCAGTTTTAGGACAGGACAAAAGCATTCAAAGAATAAAGCAAATAGCAAAAAAACCCATGCAAAATCATCTGATATTCCAAAATTTAAAAGTTTTAAAGGCACCAAAATTTGTACCTCTTATACCAGCAATGCCCTTCAATCCCAATTCAAGTCCCTCACAGACATGATGCAACTTCTCTCCTAAATCAGAACATAAATCAGATCTGGATTGAAAAACACCCTCCTATGCCCATATTCACCTACTGATGATGACAGCAGTCATTTCCAATAGTAATTACTTTGGTTTTAAAATGTATTCACCTTGAAACACATTAGAGGTTATAATAATAATTATTGTTTTAAGGGAAAGCTCAATACAATTGGTGAACAGAATTGATGAGCATATAAAAAAATAAAATAAATAAAGAGAGAATTAATTAGAGATCTAGGGACCTTATTAAAATCTATTCTTCCTAAAAGTTCCTTGACTTCTTATTGCCAAACTTCTCTCGATAAGCTAACAGTACTTTCTCACTTTCAGGGTAACAGTTGGTGGGAAAACTTAAGGGTGTTTAAAACTGTATCCAAATGCATTCAAGATTAAAAAAACTGGCAATTTTCCAAGGGAAAAAGATTAATAAGACTGAAAACATTTACATCCAAAGCTGAGACAGGATCTTGTTCTTCTATCCTCAGAAGCTGGCTTCTTGTCAAAGTTTCATCGCTTAAAAGAGACTCTCAGGGGGGAAAACAGTTCACATGGCTGAACTTCCTATACAAGTGCAAACCAGACCAGGATAACAAGAACACACAAACCAACAGGTAAATCTGCAGCACTTCCAAACCCTCCGTTCACACTGATGCTGGGGGGAAGAGCATCAAAACTTCACTGTGTTCAGTCACAGCTCACGGAAGCAGCCTGGTCAGCTAGTTTAAGAAATTCACTCTGCTTTCTCATTAATATTCTAGACCAGGCACCATCCAACTACAGCGACTAGCTCCTAGCTATTACCTTGCTACCACTAAAAGAAGTGGAGAAGGGTGAACATGAGACATAGACCCTGCCTCTTCCACACTGGCCAGTTGAGATGGGTCTGTGAAGGGAAACCGCAGGGGCAGGGAGGGCATGGCAGACACGGCATCCTTTCCAGTTGGGCGTAAGTGCTGCACTGAGCTATAGGGCTGTGCAAAATGGCACCGTTCCATTTCGCCTTGAGTTTTGACGGTTCGACAGAACAGTGTTTCATCTCAAATTTCATTTCAGGTCAAAAAAGCTGTTCCGTTCGTTCCGTTGAAACAGAAAGGCTGTTTCGCCACTGTTTTGAGTTGCGCTGGGGACGGGGAGTCAAACCAGCTAGGCTGACTTCCCATCCCCAGCACTAGATCCCCCAGCAGGGCTGCTTCCCCGACCCCCATTTGATTGCACTGGGGAAGCAGCCCCACTGGGTTGCATCCCGCCCCTGGCGCAATGAAGCGCAGAGGTTGGGGAAGCAGCCCCACTGGGCTGCCTCCTGCCCCCAGCGTGATCAAGCACGGGGGCTGGGGAAGCAGCCCCACTGGGCTGCCTCCTGCCCCCAGCGTGATCAAGCACGGGGGCTGGGGAAGCAGCCCCACTGGGCTGCCTCCTGCCCCCAGCGTGATCAAGCACGGGGGCTGGGGAAGCAGCCCCACTGGGTTGCCTCCCGCCCCTGGCGTGATGAAGCGCAGGGGTTGGGGAAGCAGCCCCACTGGGCTGCCTCCTGCCCCTGGTGCGATCTAGCATGGGGCACTGGGAAGCAGCCCCGCTGGGCTGACTCCTGCCCCCTGCCAGATCTTGCGCTGGGGATAGGAAGTCAGGCCAGCTGGACTGATTTCCAATCCCCAGCCTATGGTTGAAACGTTTTCACTTTCGAAACATTTTGATCAGCCTCATTTTGTTTTGAGGCTATTTCGACGGCCTTTGTTTTGTTCCGATTTTGTTGTTTCAACCTCGAAATTGGTCGAAACAGTGTTGGAATGAAACGGCTGGTGAAATTTCGCACAGCTCTACTGAGCTATGCTTCCAGATACATGGTACCCAATTCAGGCTGTTGCCATGGCTCCTTATAAAGCAGCTCACCATGATCCACAAACCGGGACAATCATGCAACAGTCATGGACTCCTTCAAGATCATTTCAGGCTGGATGTAAGGAAAAACTTGTTTACTGCCCAAGCCCCCAAGGACTGAATTAGGCTCCCACCAGAGGTGGTACAAGCTCCTACTCTGGACTCCTTTAAGAAGCGTTTGGATGCTTAACTTGCTGGGATCCTTTGACCCTAGCTGACTTCCTGCCCTTGGGGCAGGGGGCTGGACTCAATGATCTCCCAAGGCCCCTTCCAGCCCTAATGTCTATGAAATCCTAAGAACATTTAAAGATTTAAGGCCATATCATGCCAAGTATCACCTCTGTTATAATGACACAATGGATGGGAAGCCCACGTAAAACAGATCATTTACAACCATTTACCCAGGCTATAACTGAACTGCACCACTAACCAGGCCTCACCAACATATTGTCACTGATCAGCTTCGAGAGATATCCCTGATATCCAAAGGGTCCTTACCTCAATTTTCCAGCCCTGTATAAAACACTTAGCATCTCTGTAATTCCATGAGTTTACACAGTGTGGTAAGACAGTCTTTCAGACTACAGCTTGCTTCATCTCCCTCTTCCAGTCTGATCTGTGCCCAACCATCTATGCACAGAACTGACTATACCAACTTCATCTCCTCCTTTCATATGCTGTGAATATCTTAAGAATTATACCAACTATATCAACTAAAATAAGTGGAGGAAAATATTAAAACTTGAGGCTTGCTGTTTGGAGTGAAGAGTAGCCAATTCACAGATAGCTGACATTTTTTATTATTTTTTTGGCAACCCCTCCTTATGCAAGTCTTTCACTACTGCCTGAAGTACACATCTCTTCCCCAGCGCCGTTTCCCTGCAACATGCACAATCTTAGGAACCTCTAAGAATGACAGAAGCTTGGGATTTTGTCAGGGAACTGCAAGCAATTTGCCTGTCCCAGGCAGAAAGCCTTGTAGTTCAGATCTTATACCATCAGGCTCTTTTCTCCACCCAATGCATTTAGGACAAATTTAATATTAGCCTTCAAGTGTTCGGAAAGATACTGCCAGAGTGGATTTTAGCTGCCAAACTAATCTGTCTCAATTGAACATGTTTCAGAATCTCGTGTCTTGGGCAAATTTGGTTTTTTTTCTTTCCAGAGGGATAGCAAATGGCACTTCCTTGATGCTAGGGGTAACTCCTGACAACATGTTGAGACCTCGCTCCAAAGCATTAGGACTAAGATCATCAGCAAAATGGTTGTAAAGATCTCTCTTTTAGTATGGCCATCTCATTTAACTGCATCTTGGACCGCTAACTCATTTGAACTGAAATCTGCATCCCTCTCCAAGTCAGAGCAAACAGGAAATTTCAGGTGAAATGGTTTCAGTTTAGCAATGTTATTCGAAAGTGAAAAACAGAATGAAAATGTTGGGCAAGAGAAAATATTGGGCAAATTTTAGGCGGCACAGCTCAAGATACACACCCACAGGTATATCTGAATATAGCTCTTGTATTTTCTGCCTCCTGGGGCCTGTTTTTCATGTCCCTGGACTATCCAGCGAGGGTCACTCTTAAGCACACCCACCCTACTTGTGCACTCCAGGTCCAGGAATGCATTGAGGAAACCGTGTCGGGAGCATCCTATTCAGCTACTCAAGTGCACTGAAGACAGAAGTTTTGAGACTAACCAAAGGGAAAATACCTCTAGGCAGCCTCACTGATGCATTTCTGAGTTTGACAAATGCAAGTATGGGTGAGTGGAGGGGCCTGCATATAAGCCCCTCTCCCTGGCATACTATATCTCCATGCCAAGGATGTGGTATGGTCTTACCCATTGAGACTAAAATGAGACATGTCTTCAAATGCCTGGTCTTTCTTCTTGAGAAAAAGCCCGTTTTCCCATAGAGGGTACAGGGAAGGGCTTCCGGAGTCCCCTCGTGTTCCCTTGTCCTGCATTTGCACATTCTTGTAAGTTTTGAGTGAAGCTCAAAGCCAAGATACCTTAGCCATCAAGTCATCATGAAGGACACAACGAATAGCAAGGACCTCTCACCACGAACCGCTCATTTCAGAACTTGGGCGGGTACCACACACCTTCGCAGCTTCTCTTCCTTCGCAATTTAACAAATATTCATTGAATTGCCTTCCTTGTCAATTGTGGCCGACTCTCTCCCTCTGTCGTGACATCAGCTTTCCGTTCGTCTCTCCTCTCCTCTGTTCTTGACTTTACACAGAGATTAGAAGGCATCAGCTGCTGTCGTTTTTCTCAGAGTTTCTGATGTCTGCACTGCCAGGCATGCAGGATGTCTTAATTTTCACAAGTCCCTCTTCTGTTCTTGTCATTCAGTGGTAACAATTCTCTGGGCTTTTCAAAAAACTCATTTAAAATCTCAAACAATTCCCAACCGTTTGTCCTTTTTGCTTTTGATTTGTATTGTTCCCAGAACTCTGCCTTGTCTTGCCTTCATGTGTTATCTTCCCCACAACATCTTTGTCTTCTTTTAACCTCTTCTAGCATATTTAAGATTTCAGCTGTTGTCCACAGTCTTTCTACTAGGACAGGGAGCACTTGCCTTGCTACTGCAGAGATAACATCCTTTTGTAGATATCTCAGCAATCCATGCCTTTCCTATGACTAACATTAGAAAGGAAAGCAACAGAAATTGCTTGCTGCCTGTGCAAGCTGTTCAAATTGTTTCACCCATTAAACAACTGACAATGTTTTTACTTCTTCACCATATTCATAAAAAGAGGGAAGGGAGAGCAAAGCATTTGTGAAAGATCCGATTTCCTTCGTACTGTAGAAAAAAAGAATGGGGTCCACCAGCAAACCATTTCCACACGGGGCAAACGGCATAGATTGAAGTTGCTATACCTAGCACGCAGAAAAAATGCTGTTCAAAATTAAACTAAATATTTTTAAATCATTTTTGAAAAAATAAAATTGCATTTTTCCCCTCGTAAAGGCTGACATTTTTCAAACGTTTTAACCAGCTCTGTTGTTTGCATCCTGAGCTATTTTATATGGAGAGGCTTGTGTAAAAATCAAAGTGCATTTTTCACCGGAGTGGGAGCATGAACAGCCATTTTGTACAGCAATTTTCTTCTGGTTGTAAATAGTCATAGGAAGGGAACTGACTTTGGGCTGGCAATTAGATGTAGATCTCTCCATCTTTAGATCAACATTTCAAATCCGGAACAGCTGAAAGTCATTACCAAACAAAGGCTGCTTTGGTCTTCCATGTGAAGCGAATGGGTGACCTCAGCCTAACTCTGACTGGCACATTTAATAAACTTCTCCCCCGCTGTTGGCAAGACTTGGTCAAAAAAATTTCCATTGAAACTCCTTCCTCTTTGAAAGAGCGTCTAGCTTTTTGACCAAGCAAATTCTCTTGGCAAGAGCCATCTTTCCTTGAATATCCACCCCATCTCCTTCCCCTTGGAAAAACTTGGTTGGTTGCCTAAATTAAATGTATTTTTAGGGGAGGGAGGGGGAATGTTACCTGGGTGCCTAAATTTTCCACAAGGGAAAATCTTTTTTTTTTTTCTGTTATGAAGAGCAACAGCAGAAGACCCTGTTCATAGACCAAAAATAGGTCCCACTGGAGCTTTCATAGATGTGGGCATGGTGAAGTCCAGCCTTGTTGTCTTAGAGATGATTTTAGCTGATAACTGAAGAAGGGACAGCAAGTAATTTTAAAGCACTGTATCACTACCAAACAAATGGCCAAGGCAGACATGTAGATCCTGAGCCTTCACCAAGGTCCAACACAAAGGATTTCATCTTGGGGTGTGGCCATGCTCATCCTCAAGACTCATAAAAAAGCAGCAGCTATGTCCGAAAGACACCAAAAGCTCCATTTACTCCAGGGTTTCTGGTTCATCAGCCCACCTTTGGGAAGGCAGGCCTCAGACTGTACAAGCTCCAACAAAGGATAGAAAAATCCCACCCCTGGCATGGAAGCAGGCATAATATGGGTGTCCAGATAAGATACGTCCTCCCTCTGGCAGCAGCTCCTGGAACCACAGCAATAAACCTTCCTCACTGGGAGGACAGGTCACCAGTATGCAATGATACAGTTGAGAGAGGAAGGTGTGCACCTTGTACCACTTATGGTGATGAGTCCACACCACCGGTTGCCCACTGCAAGCAGTACCTCAGACCTCCAAACATCTATAAAGGTCTGAGAAATTCCCACAGCTGCGCCCCATGCCGCAGAACTTGCCAAGATTCAGCACAGCCCTTGCACGTTGGGAGATGATAGTTGTAAGTAAAATAAGAACAAACAAGGGTTCTTCTCAGCTTTCACTCCAGATCCTAGCTTTAACTTGAGAAAATTCAATTAGTCTCTACCCAGAAGCAGCTTAGCTGCCATTGTTGGCAATCAATGGTCCCTAAATGCTGAGAAACTGGCAAGTGTTCAATGTGCTGGCAGAGAGTCTTTCCTAATTAAAGATGTCACTTTTCCAGCTAATTTAAGTCTGCCATCTCTTTAAACTACCAATTGCCACAACAAAATATGAATACGAAATTGACTTTCCATGCATCTGTTTTAGCAAAATACTTCCTCTGAGTCATATGCTTCAGCTTAAATGGTTTAGGTCACTTGTTCGGAGGAGAGATCACAGCTTCGTCCTACCTTCTAAATAGGCTTTAAATAGAGACAAATAATGGAGAATACAAAAGGCGCAAGGTATGAAATAAGTGGCCTTATTCATCAGCAACCATTTGCTTCCTATGTTCACCGAATCACATAATGTACCAAGTCCTATATTGATTTAATAAAAACAGCGCTGTAAAGGACATGCTTCCAAGTTTGCCTATTTGTCTAAACAATGTATTTATCTGCATGTGGTAGAGAGGTACAATGGACCCCATTTCAGATGGAGAAATGAGTCATGAAGGCAACTAAGGGCATGTCTGCACCATGACAGCAACACATCCCAGACAGGATGTTCCCAAGCACCGTGTCTCCGGTGCGAACGTGCCAGACCCAGAACTAGGCAGTGGAGGACACTCTGGGGACATCCTTATGGCTGCTTTGAAATACACTGGAGACTGAGCTCTTGCAAGCAGCTACAGAGGGTCACCCCAGGGCATCTTCACCAGCATATTTCTGGGGTTGGCACATGCATGCTATAGCATGGCCTGGGCTTTGCTATGGTGTAGATATGCCTTAAATGACTTGTTCACGGGAAGAGAATAGGCTGTGCAAAACAGCACCGTTCCACTTCGACTTCTGGTTTGACGTTTTGACAGACCAGTGTTTCATTTTGAGTTTCGTTTCATTTTGAAAGCACTCATAGATTCATGGATTCATAGATGTTAGGGTCGGAAGGGACCTCAATAGATCATCAAGTCCGACCCCCTGCATAAGCAGGAAAGAGTGCTGGGTCTAAATGACCCCAGCTAGATACTCGTCTAACCTCCTGTCATCTGGCAGGCAGATTGGGGCAGATTGGGGGCCCACAACCCTGGGAGGAGTCCAGCACAGCCCCACAGCCCTCCTGGGGGTCCAGGCGGGTCCCCGATCTGCCTGGTGGATGACAGAAGGCTGCTGCTGCTGGCTGGGACTGGCACTGAAGCCAAGTAAACCTGGCTTCGAAACTTGAAAGGTTTCAAGATATTTAGAACGCCCTTGTTTCATTTTGAAACTATTTTGAAGGCTTTTGTTTCGTTTCAGTTTTGCCGTTTCGAAGTCGAAATGCATCGAAACAGCTTTGAAATGAAACACCAGGCAAAATTTTGCACAGCCCTAGGAACCAGGTCTCCTAAGTCTATGCTCATGGCATATTCACTGACGCTCTTCAACTCTAAACTGCCGGCATAAGAACTTTGAACCACACCTGAGCAGAAATCCCAGGGTCCCACAGTCATCACAGGCTATGCTGCATTTCTCAGAATAGCTAATATGATCTGACTACACTAACTCTACTCTTAACAACTGCTCCAATTGGCCTTATTCAGCAATATTTTAATACAGAGTAGCAGGAGGGGAGCACAAAGGGATTCCCCAGCAGAGAGCTGCTTTAATCAAACCAACTCTTACCTTTGCTCACTCCTCCCAGTCTCTTCCTATTTCATGGTCCATTTGTGAATCCATGTGGAGTGAGCCATGTTACACTGCTAATTAGGACAAAGTTACCAGTGCCGGCTGCACGTCTGAACTGATTTCCTTTTTCCAGAGCCAACAAGAGGGTTAGAAGTGAGAGCTGATCAAATTGGATGCACTGAACACAAAACACCCCATGAATTTTGCTCAGTTTCTTATCAGTCAGGAACATTTGGAGGAAAATCTATATGCTGTCGAGAAATATTCAGAGAATATCAATAAGCAAACAAGTGGCAGCATTTGGACGACTCACAAGGCATTCACAATGTTGGCATAATCAAAACTGATTGCCCAAGTACCGCAGAGGTAGACCATCTGTATTCACTTGTCAGCTCTTTGAGGCATGGACTGTCTGCGCGCATAATTCGGAGCCCTGATCCTTGACTTGGGGCCTCCAGGTGCTGCTCCAACACAATTATAACTAATCCAATGCAGAGAGGTGCGTTTGAAACAAGGCGCGTGTGTCTGGCGGCAAACATGTTTATTCAATGGACTCCCCCAGTCAGCATTTCAAAACTTTGCAAGCACCGTGGAGTTTGAATATGGCTAAACAGAACCCAACCCTTGATGGCTTTCCTGGATGCCATACCTTTGACTGAGAGGAGGGCAAGGTCAGTTGTTTCCACCTTGATATCCTCTACTCTCCCCTCCCTAAAGCCCTGGAAAGGTCTCTTGGCAAAGGCAGGACATGCACAAGAGCTGAAGTAAGGAAGGGACAGGCTCAGAGACCCTTTGTATTGGGGACCAATGTGGGAACAGGCTGAATACATATTATTCCTTACTTCTTGTTCCAGAGGTGCTTATTCCTGGAGGTGCCTTCTATTTCCATGCCCCTGTCTGCACAGTGAGGGATGTTCATTTAACATTTTCCAAGTCAGCTATGGCAAATTGCAGGATGCTTCCCAGACCAGGTGGAAGTTCTGGAGACCAAGAATTGCCAAGGGGCCAAAGCGTTCACTCACTTTGCTGGGAACCCAAATCCCCCCTTGCAAATCTCACAAACTCCCAACTGGCGATAGGCCAATTTCCCTGATGGACTGCAAACCCCTCTCAAACCTCAAGTCAAATTTTAACAGCAGACTGCACAGGCATGTTCACACAAGGTTTCTTCTGCTCGGTGAAAAGGGGCCATCTAGCCCAGCTCTGAGCAGCAACAGCTCCCCTGGGCGACAGCATAACCTGCTGTACCCCCCCAAGGAAGGTCAAGAAAATTGGTTTTAAAAACCAAAAACTACCTGGCACTGGAAATAACATCATGCAGAACTCGCTTGTGAATTCAGCCTCACGATCCTTCTGCCCGAGTGAAGGTATTTTTCACTTCTAGAGTGTCCTTCCTCCCTGCACGTGGATGTCAGAACTGAAGGAAATCACACGATGGCCTCTCACCCAGAAAGGACAGCTTCGGTTCCAGTAAAGGTCTCTCTGCAGGGTGGCACACAGCCCCGGCTTTCAACAACTCGCATATTAACAATTGAACAGGAGCAAATAAAGACAAGAGAGGAATGAATAATCTGCTCAGAGACCCTTGCTCCAGTACAAGTTTATGAACCTTTGCACTGCTGCAGCAGTGGTGGGGGCACAGGGCAGGGATAAAGTGGTGCCCAGACCCAGGACTTCCATAGCGCAGGGCTCAAAATTACCCCATGAGACAATTTTCATAACAGGGCACGCACACATATGCTCACATAGCTTTGCCGCACACTGAAAAACCATCAGATGACCTTTGAAACCATTATATTCTTTGCATTAACAAATTGTGGGTGTTCTTTTAATGTGCCTTCTGAATTTGTACTCTTCAGGGGAAAGGTGGTAAAACATTAATCATGTGAGCAAGAAGTGTACTCTTTTGAAACGAGATAGGAGAATTTAACCTCATTGCCCTATTCCAGGACCAGGAACATTAAAGGCGGGCAGGGGGAAGGGGAGGTGCACAAACATGCCAGATATCCCAAGATCTGCAATGAAAAAAAAAAGTTAGAGAATTAAGAATCGCTGTAGAAAGAAGATAACACACACAGAGCAGTCCAGGAAAAGAAGGATTCAATTTAGCCTTTGTTTAGTCCATCATTTAATTATGCAAATAAATGTTCAATGAAAATGTCGACCTCCAGGATACAGCTACTTTGCAAGTATTGCAACCACACTAGTATATATACACATCCCACATTTTAAGTCAAGACTAGTATCCACAGCAAATACTTATTTTGTAGCGTGAACTATGCATGTGCACAGTAGCATAAGGCAGGGTAGATTTGCATCTTATAGACCAGAGATGCATAAGCTTCCCTAAGCAGCTACTTACTTCATCGGATGCTATGAAGGAACTGCAGGCAGCAGAACTGCTAAACAGAAAGCACCGATTCGAATATAAAGGATATGGAAGTGGGAGGAAAAGGAGAGGGCACCTCTGAGAGAGGCTGTGAGTGGGTCCTATCCACCGTGCATCTCTTAGGTTTCTATTTAGAAGCTCTGCTTCTTGCGGTCCCTTCACAGCATCGAACGAAGTAAGCTGCTGTTCACAAAAATATAATGCATCTCTGATTTAGTCAGTCTATAAGGTGCAAACCTATCATGCCTGTCTTTAGACAAACATGGCCAACTCCCGCTCTCTGCACAACAACATGGCAAACCCTGACCAGGAAAACCTGCAGTGTCCACCTTTGCCCAATCTCCAGCATCCCCAATTAGAAAAATGATTTGACCAATGATATAAATTAAAGAGAAGACAAACATTTAGAGATTGAGCGCCACACGCATCTGCCTTTTTCGCAACATGTGGCAACTCCTTTAGAGTTAAATATTCATCTCTTTCCATAAAGTTTGTTTCTGCATAAGACTCCAATTCAGGCAGCGCTGTATTTAAATGCGTGTGTTATAATGCCAGGTGGGACTCAGGCTATCTCACATTTTACTGGCAAGGTGCTGCCTAGTCAAAAGTTAGGAGGCAAGGAAAATCCGGCGCTATGAAAAGAGATATTGGCTCTCTTCCCACCAAATCAGTACTGAAATGATGCTCTAGCATGGTAATTGGAGAAAATTGCTCCGATGGAAAAGTTCTCTTGCTTTGGCGTAAAGCCAGATCCCGAGGTAACTCTCTCCTATTCATTTAATTTTTCCCTGGGAAGGCGAGTTCTGAGAAATGTGATACATTTTCTCCCAGGTAAAAAAAAAAAAAAAAAGAGCTTCTTTATCCAAGCAGTATAACAGAGCAGGCTGGGTGAATGTCAAAACCTCTTTGATTGGGGGAGATAAAGAAAAAAACCCGCTTTGTATGCAATAGCTCTTTTAAGCAGCCACTGAACAGTGCAGGTGCTTCTAAAAAAAAAAGAGCAGCTGGAAAACACCCACCAACAGCAAGCCTTTTTCTCTTTCCTTAAGGTGCCCAGCCTGCTCATCATTCTCCCTCTAACTCCCCTTCGCTCCCAAGAACACGCTAGGCAAGCAAAGGGGCCAGGCTGCGGGGCAGCTGCAGCCGGAGTGAAGGTACTGAAGCAAAGTGCACTGGCTCCTCCCCAGGCTACGACTAATTTATTTCCTATTCATCATATAGAGCTGGAGGAGCCTTGTGACATGCTATCCATAACAGACACACACGCTAGAGGTATGGGAATAAGAAACACATCATGGGGCCCTTCGCATCGGCATCTTTTAATGTCTTCATTCAGCTCTGCCGGTTGCAGCGGTTCGCTCTGTCGTATTGAATGAGGAAGAAAAGGGAAAGGAGGGTGGAAAAAACTCAGCAACAAAAGAAAGCTTCTTTGTGGGCAAATCCACAGTTTGCCACCTCCAGCAGAATGGGGTTTGCTGCACTGCTGGCACCCTGCACGCCGAACAGCTATACATCCATGCAGATCCATGGAGTGAGTGGGATGGAGCAGCTCATCCCTGTTAACATCATCCTCATTTAAAGATGCGGTTTTTAAAAAAGACAGCCTGTCGTCGTCAGGGATGAAAGCTCAAAACTCCTAGCCTTTGTGGGTGGGCTCATCCTCCGACAGTTTGTGCTCTTGGCAGGGACGGCTTTGCTTGTACAGTTCTTCCCTTCCCTTCTGCTTTTAGAAACGTTACACAACGTGCGCAGCAAAAGCAGGTCGATACAGCCATCGCGTTCCCTCTGAATTGAGCATGGTGCACCCTCGGGAACCGCAAAGGGTGGGGACCCCTGGGACTTTCTGGGCTGGGATTCGGGAGAATCTCACTGGCCTGCTATGCAGCCTCGGACAAGTCGCCTTTCCCTTCTCCGCCCTGGGTCTCGCAGAGTAACGCTGTAAGATCTCAGGCAAGGACAGTCCTCACGCTACGTGTCTGCGTGGTGCCAAACACAGAGGGGCCCCAAGCTTAGCCGTGGTCTCTAGGCACTATTATAATCCAAGTCAATAAGAATTACTAATTGAAATTCATTAAGAACTTGATTAATTAGCTGTCATTGCAATTAATTAGTAAGTTTAAACAATAAGATTGCTCCTACTCCACTTCTCCAGTTCCAGTCCCTGCTGCAGTACATATTTGCAATGGCAAATGAGCCTGTGTATTAGCAAAAATCACTCCTATGGTTTTCTGTTATTACAGATGATTTTTCCTCCTTAGTTAGAACTAAGTCAAGGCTCAATCTGCATTTACATTTTCTGATGTCCCAGTGTGCTACAGTTTTCTAAAACACCAATTTAGGAGCCTAATTCCCATTTGAAAACACTTCGACTCCTAAATCCCCTCTGCAAAGTTTACAACCTAAATCCCCTTTGCCAAGTTTACCAGCTGCTAGTTCAGCTCATTCTGAAGAGAAAAAAAATGAGTCAGAAAAATGTGGTTCTGGACCCAAACTCTTAAAACGTGAGAAAATTCAGTTCAGTCTTTGTTCACGTTGACCTCTCACGAAAACACTGATAACTTCAAGAGGTCAGACACCCATTACCCATCATTGTACAGTAAGAGTCCCTTAACTGGAAGCATTATATACTGCTGCTTCTTGCATTTCAGCTTTTAACTCGTCTCTGATCTGCCATCTGGAATCCCCGATCTTGAAAAATACCGATCAATTACTGCAATCACAAATTCTCTTTATAAATAGCTAATTGGATAGCTGAAATGTCATTAGAATTACATTTCTTATACTGATCACATTGTAATACATTTCCTTTAAATTCTAAAAATGATGAGTGTGCTCTGAAGAAAGGAGCGTTCCTAATAGAGGGATTCCAGCAAGTCATAAAAATACAATTATGGACCAAAGGAGTTTAGAAATACTGCAGAACAATGGATATTTGCTGTAAATTATTTTTCAATATATTCACCGAATGGCATAATCAGCTATATTACCTTACTAGCAAGAAGCAAGCAGCAGCATTCATCTACAGAGCGTGACCACGAATGAGTACATAATGTAATATGAATGTATAACACAAACTAAAATAATCAGTTCCATGGTCATTCTTGTGGATGGAGGGAAAAATTGTATGGGGGGGGCCTGAAATAAATACATTTTAAAATATATTTGAAAATATATGCTTGCATCTCTTCTGCCTTTCCAAACAATTATTAACTACATTTACCATATGCCCGTAATCATCTCTTTAAAATATTCAAAACTAAACTCATTTTAAAGGACCTTAATAGTAAAACAACTTGCATTTATAAACCAGCAATGCTATCGAGGGACATCAGAATTATTGCTGAGTTCTGCTTAAACAGGTAACTGGGTACAAAGTTTAAACTTGATGAAGTCATTTCAGAGGCTATGACTCATTTTAAAGTTAGTTGGGCACCTAAGTTTCTTCTCTAAACGAGGCTCTCAACTTAAAAAAAAAAAAATCTATCCATGGTACATTGAAAAATAATGCAACCACCCAGGTGAATTTCTGCCATGATGTTTTTCATCGTTACAGTCCAACGCTCAAGGGTGGACAGGGGCCTTGGTTATTCTGACCAACATAAGAAAGACTCCAAGCATGCAGAAGAAGTCCAATCCTATGTCGTCACAAAGCTGGACTGCGGGCAAGCCATGAGCTGTCTAAGCTTCACTCCCAGAGGAACAAGTATTTTCAGGATCAAGTCCCATTCATCAGCATCAACCTCTCTTTTGTCAGTGCGTGTCAGAGCCTCGGTGTTATTTAAACACAGTTTCCCTATATTTATTGCTGAATTACAATCCAATAAGGAAGCCCACTGAATCATCAGGCATTCGCGGGATAAAAATTCTGCCGAGTAACAGCGTGCCCATCCCCAAGTGTCCTTCAGACAGCAGTGAAAAATGAACCAGTCTGCAGCCCACGTATCCCAGAGACATGAGTTACCTCGCTAAATCGTTCTCTGGGCAAAGAGGGACAACGATAAGAGTCTTACAGGAACAAGAGAGAGTTTTCAAGTCATAGGCAAGTTCACCGTATCGGCGTACTTAATTGCGCTAAAGGAATTACCCGAGCTTCCAAGTATAAATATCCTTAGCAATATAAAGCAATAACTTCAAGAGAAAGAAACCTGTGTGTGTCACAGCAGGAGGCATAGGAGAGGAAGAAGGGGGGAGTATATTTTTTATTATGTATTTTTTTTAAACGAGTAACCCCCCCCCCTTTTTTTTTAAGCGCTCTGCAGATTAATTTATGGTAAGAGAACATACAAAATGCTGGTTAGTGTAATTATGCTTCGTGAAATGAATATGCCAGTTGGCATTTGAAATAACAGGAGCATTATTTACCTCTCTCTATTGAAGGCTGAGCCAGATGCTTAGCAAATAGAATATAGTTTAATTAAGTGATTTTTATCTAAGGAACTCTGATTTGATAATAAGTAGTTTAAATATCAGCTAGTATTTTCTCATTTCAATCATTTTCTATTATTATCAACAATAGCCTGGGTGTTATTGCAATAGTAATTTCTCAAGTCAGTGGAAAGAACTTTTAATATGTACTCATAATAATACTGTTGTATGGATCAGATTTTAATCTTGAAAGCAGGCTGTGCATCCGAAATGAGGACTCGTGAAGTGGAACCTGGTTCTTACTATGGACGCTGTTGGCTGTTCCTGAGATGTTTTGCACAACTAATAAATATTAAATATACCGGCTGGGTCGGTAAACACTGGAGCCCTGATCTAGCGGATTGAACTTTAAGCAGCTAGAGTCATTCCATTAGATCAGATCCTGTATCCCTCGAGTTAGCAAGCACATCCTCCTGCGAACCGTTTTATAAACCAGTATCCTCAGACCGTACCAGAAGGGTGGCTTAGCCTGCAAGATCATGTCCTTAAAGGGATCAGACCGAGGGTTCAGTTGGGCACACAACCTCTACTAGTATTGACTATAGGAGTAGGTAGGCAGCAGGGCCCACAGGCTGACTACCCATTGGGTAAATTCCCTGGGGTAGAAGTATTAAACTAAAGATGGAGGAATAGAGAAACAGGGCCTATACTTCCCAACACTGCTGCTGGAAAAATTCAAGTGGCAGGAGCTTCAAAAAAAAAAACAGAGGGTGGCAAGTGAGTTGGAAGGAGACCGTTTCTATTTACAATTCCGTATTTGGAGACAATATATTTAGTTAACAACTAGCGACGAACCCAAATCAATCGTTCCCTTGGATTTTGAAACTGAGATCGAGAACAGGACTTCACACAACCAGCTCCTGTTTTGAAGCCCTAACGTGGCTAAAAAGGCAAAGACCCCTTCGAAAATTCTGTCCCTGGGCATTTGCAAATATATTGAATAGAGATGGTGCCAGTAGATGGTGCTCGAGAGCAGATAGCGTAGTTCCTGGGTTTTGTAGCACTGAAAACATTTCTTGTGCACTGCAAACAGCTCGCTCTGTGTGGCTCCTGACACCAGCTTTTAGGCACTTTCCTAAAAGGACAGGGTCCGATCCATCTCACTGAACAATTCAGCAAGATAAAAACCCCGAGTCGCTTCATGAACCAGTGAGCACGAGCAGATACTTCTTTGTGGAACTCTTTGCCAACCCGCTGGCTCAAACTTTAGAGCCAGATTCCCATCGGAGAACGGCACAGCAGATTGCTGTTGCAAAGGCTTCATCTTCCCATGCATATGGATCTCACAGATAATAGTGTCTGTCTAGAGAACCACCTTGGGGCTTTCAGCTGAGAATAGGGGCTTAGTCTCAAAAAGAAATCTATTTTGTCTGTCACATACATACATATGCATGCACGCATTTACATGTGTGCGCACGCACGCGCTCTCCATACATCCATTAAACAAATCAGCGACCACAATGCCTTGTTTAAACACCATAACGGGTTGTAAGGTTCAGAAAGACTCCAAACCACATAAAATGATGCTTAGTGGGATTACTTCCCAGCAACGTGTGGCTACAAATGTAAGCTGATTATACATTTTCATGACCTACATCTGCACATAAGAGAAGTGCCGATGCATTTTTCTCCGCCCTTCAACTAGAATAAAATCAATTTGTGTACTTCCCAGTGATGGACTCCAGGCTTATGCTTTTCTTTTCATTTTTTTAACGAGATAAGAGGGAAGAGTACAGCAGCTGAAACAAGGTGGAACTGCTGAGCTATAGGGATAGACACAGTGTAGAGTCAATGGCATTCAAAGCACTAACAGCAGGGATCAATTGAAAAAAAGGTAGCAAGAAGTGTGAATCTGAAGGGAGATGCAAGGTCAAAGCAGCTGGTGGGAAAAAGCTGAGTGATAGAGCAAAAAAACCATTCACATTCATAGCGCAGCATTCTTGCAGTAGTTGGTATGCTCCTACCTCCCTCCTGCTAACTTATTGCATGCTGCTTACAACCAAGAAAGCTTCATAACGAACAGCACTAATTATAACAAGGTGTCATCCATTACAACTGCAATAGCATTTCTATTCTTTACAGGCCAAGAGCAGGAATTGTTGTACTGTCCTGCACACTGGATGCTTTCCACTGAGGCTGTATAATGCAAGGATACTTCACTTCTTTCTTGGTTATGAAATCAGGAAAGCAAAACAAATGTCATCTCACACACAGAACAGTTGCATGTCTTCACACACATCACCCTAAATTACTAAAGAAACAGTAATGCCAAAAGTAAAGCTGCTACAAGGAAAAAAAAAGGTCTGAAAACAGCTTCTATGTTCAGACTTGAAACTTTTTTTTTTTTTAATGATGATTGTAACATTATTAGAACACAGCACAAAAGCAGCATAACATGACCCGGGTGCTAACTCAAAAGTTAAGTGTGCAAAGATCTGTAATTAATCCAATCACTATTTGTTACTCTGATTTGCACACTGCTGGGAGAGGGAAGAAGCCCAGCATTTACAGGGTTACTATTTCAAGTATTAAAATCTCACTGGATCTTGGAATATTTTTGATGTAATTGTCCAACCTTGCCAAAAAGGTTCTAGTACTAAAGGCAAGGGATAAAATGTGCTGGTTGTAGCATGTTTTCTTCAGAGCAGATTAAGAGCTGTTCAATAGAAGTATAATAGAATCTGTAAATCTACTATGACTTGAGAGCAGTGTATCTGACATTGAAGATACAGAGCTGTCAGACTGGAGATAACCTGTACATTGAACAGTAGGCATCTAGGTATAGATCGTATATCATCTGACACCGTTGAAGTAATAAAAACAAATTTAAACCAAAATAAAATAAAGCAGGCCATACCATAAAAGTGACCGAGCTGTGTATTAAAGAGGAATCCACATCCATTAGCTGCTCAGTTTCGAAAAGTAAATAATACAGCAATTTATTCTTTAAATTTGGTACCGTAGCGAAATACTGTAAGACTGCTCCCAATCCCACACCAATGAGCCGTGCCTATTCCTTGGGAGCAGGTGTCACAAGGGACTTACATGCTACAGATACATTGAATACTTGGCCTCAAGGAGTAGATACCAGCATCAGGCCAAGACCAGACCTTGTGTGAAAGTATTGCATAGAAGACAGGTTAGATATGCACCTTATAGACTAACTAAAATAGAGCACAAGTTTTCACGAACCTGAGTTCATTTCATCAGATGCTGTGAAAGGACAGCAAGGAGACCAAATTGTTCAAGGTCTCCCCCTCATGACAACAGGCTCTTTGCACAAGTGAAAGAAGTGAGATTTGGCCCGGGAGGATCCTCTGTGATAACTCCTATCCTTTACCCCTGATGACCTGAGCCATCAAAGCTCCATTCACAATACTCTCTCTAGCCAAAACACAGCTCGCTTCTATGCCAGACACCCATAGCAAGCATGAGCTAAGGGAAGTCCTTGGTGAGATGTTCCCACTTCCCCAAGTGACCACACTGCATCTGTTACCAAAGGATGCCTCTCCTGACATCTGAACCCCAAAAGGAGGCAAAGTCCCACCGTCTCAAAATATACTAGTTTTCTAGCACGCTGCTCATTTCCATGACTTCTGTGTACTTCCTTGCAATGCTTGATCCTATAGGTGACAGATATTGTTGGATGAGATCGTGCAAACCTTCCGCAGGTAAGATTTTCACAGGTGTTTATGACAGTTTGGGATGGTGGGGGAAAAAAAAAGAAAAAAAAAATCAAGCCGTGCATGGTCTTTAACTTCAGTGCTGCCATGTAACTACCTCCCCTACTTCACAGCAGGCAGACACTCTCTTACTTAAATTATTTTAAGATCCTGATGATTTCTGAGCACAATTGCAAATACAACAATGCAGCGAGTAGGCACATGAGAAACTTCGATACAAAGCACTATTATTTCCCCAGTGCCAGAACCCTGGTACCTTCTGGTTGTCAGCTAAATAAAAGTGGAGTTAATGCGTAGTAACTGGGAATATTAACAGAAGACAAGAGACTAATCAGATAATGGCAAGTGCCAATATTGCAGGAGACAGTGAGAGTAAGATGCTGCAGTTTCGGAGGGGGAGTAGTAAGGACCTGATAACCCTCCCACAGCGCTAGATTCCACAGGCAAGATTCATCACTAATATTAAATACGATTTGGCCGGGTGCAATTACTGTTTGAATTTTTTATAGCTCCTCTAGCAGCCTTGCACTCTTTAGCATTTGCTGAAGCTTCATTAAGGTGGAGGAACGTTATAGGACTATCTCCTGCAAGCTATAGCAGGAGGGAAATGTAGAGATTTGAGTCAATTAATACAACATTTCACTTAATACCTGGAGTGTAAAGAGGGATTCAAGGTCTGATCAGCTGAACTGACAACTTTGCTCTTGGATTAGCAAAGGAAGCGCGATGCTGAATAGAAACAGGTTTTAGTTAATTTCCTAATATTTGGAACTTTTCCTAAGACGTCAGCTGTTTTCACATGAATTCCAAACGAACTGCAAATCTTATTGCATCTGGCAAGATTCCCATTACGAGGTGTATAATTTTTTTTTTCAACAAAGAGGGCTCTGGTGAGTACACAGATCGGTATAAGTCAGCGAGGTATTGACCCGTTTGGATGTCAAGTCATTAGCACAAGCAGATGACTTCAGAAATATCAGAGAGATAAAAGTGACACCTCGCAAGCAATGCAAAAGAGATCAGTATCTAAAAGGGTCAAGGCCTTGTCAGAATATAAAATGGATGGTTGGTACATAGACTGTAGTACATTATTCAGATTAGACTAGGGAGCATGCATTAATTTTAACTCATTGCTAAGGACTGCAAATCTTAAGCAGAAATGGCTGGGGAAAAACAAGATCAAGTGTTAGGAGCAGAGTGTCATGTAAGAACCCCTGACCATCCTGACAAGATAAAGCAACCAATGAGGCAGCGATGGAATACGTCAGACTTAAAGGCATGCTTGTAATCTGGATAATATGATGGCAGAAATAGTAGTTCACTCATGTTCTCTAATGTTTGCAAATGGCTTGCCCAATTTCTGCCTGTAGGGCATTGTCTCTGCCATCCACAGATATGAGAATGACAAACTGCTGCAAGAGCTACAGAAATGATGGCTGTTGAGGCACCGGTAGCATCCCAGCACTGCCAACCGTGGTGTTGACTTGTCAGAATTAGTGGAGGTTGTAATTGGCAACTACCAGACCAGCCGGATGGCCAGAAAGAGCTCTTGCTGGGAGTGGAATACATACTTAGCTAATTTAAAAGACAAGCAGGTGTACTCTGACAAATACTCCCCCCGCCCCTTTCCCATCTCACAAGGCATGCATGCAAAATGCTGCTTTCCCTTGCATTTCTATTATTTTATCTTTTTTAAATTACTGCTTTACTTGGTTTATTGCCTGCCAGTTGGCCGCATTTCAGAGCTACTCCTGCCCACACATTTAGAGAAAAAAAAAAAAAACTTAGAAAAATCCAAACAACACATACAATCCCTGGTAGAAGCTAAATAACTCCAATCTTGGTCTATTAGAAGTGTTAGTATGCCGGTACAGCTATTCAAAGAACAACCAAATTTTACAGACAGGTTCTACAATGCCTCTGTCTACTGCTTGTCATTCAAGTGATTTCAAAGTCAGTTTTGTGTTCGTGAGAATAGCATCACTGGCAACTGCCATCATCTTTCTACAGAAGAAACACAGCACAAGGCAGGTTTCCCCATATCAACCTGTCTGATTCCTGTGCCGTAAACCCAACCCATTCTAAGCAGCGACTGGACTATGCTTCTCTTCTTACAAGTGGTTAGAAATGGTAAGCAGTGGTTAGAGGACAGTGCCAGCCCTTTGTAGGTAAAAACACCCGCTGAAAAAGCTTGAATATAGCCATTATGGCTAAGTACAGACAGTCAAAAAGCCTGACGCTGAATAAATTCAGTCTTTGCAGATTAGTCTAAAATGCAAAGATTAAACTGAGAAGCAAGTAAACAGACACACACTTTTGATTCAGGAAATGCAGCCACGTGCCTGCAGTGGCCCAGGCCAGAAGCCTGGGAGTCCCTCCCTGCTCGAGCGGAGGGCGCGTGGCCAGGCCCCAGCCCAGGGCTAGCACACCGAGGCCAGGAGAAGGGGTGCTTTAAACCTCCACCATGGCTCACATGAGACCCCAGACAGGCTCCTGAGAGTGGGGGGGGGGGGGTAGAAGCTTGGCAAGGGCTGCCCCTTGGACCCGGCAGACCTGGACTGGGGTCCCGTGTGGGCCACAGCATTAAACCCCCCCACTCCCAGCATGCAGGTCCCGGGCCAGGACATGGCCATGCTGCCCCACCAACGAGGAGCAGGGGGAGAGAGTAGCAAAACCCTCAAGCAGGGAGCAGGAGAAGAGTAGAAGCATGTCAGCCTCCCACCCTGTCCCACCCCCATGCAGACCCAAGCTGGGGTCCCATGGACCATGGAGGGGGTTTAAACCTCCCTACCCAACTCAGCCTGCCAGCCCCAGGACAGGGCATGGCCATGCCCCATCACCCCACTCTTGGCTAGAGGGAGAAACCCTGGCTGGGGCTGCCCTCTCCTGCTTTGAGTGGGACGAGGGGGGGGGGGATGAGACTGGCAGGGGCTTCCCCCTCCCCCCCAGACCCAGGCTGGGGTCCAGGGCCAGGAAAGGGGTTTAAACCCCCCTCCCCCACCTCAGCCTCCCAGCCTGGGGCCAGGGCATGGCCATGCTCCCCACTCCCTGCTCAAGCTGGGAGCAGGGCAGGGGGGCAAAAGCCTGGGAGGGACAGACCCCCCCCCTCCCACAGGCAAACCCCAGCTGGGGTCTACAGCCAGGGAAGAGGTTTAAACCCCACTCCCCTGCCCCAGCCGGCTAGACCCGGCCACGGTCTGTCCATGCCCCCTGCTCTTCACTTGAGCAGGAAGAGAGAGAAAAAACCTTGGTCGGGGCTGCCTCTCCCCCTGCTCAAGCAGGGGGAAGGGAAAAAGACCATGGCAGGTCCCCCCCTCCCACACAGACCCCAGCTGAGGTCCTGTGGGCCATGGAGGGGGTTTCAAACCCCCTCCCTCCCTCCCTCCCTTTTGCCTGAGCCTGCTGGCCCGGATCCAGCATCTGGCCATGCCCCCACCCCCTCTGCTCCAGCGGCGAGTGGGGAAAAGCCTGGCAGGTGCTGCCGAACCCCTGCCAAACAGGCCCCAGCTGGGGTCCTGTGCTGGTGGGAGAAGGGGTTTAGCCCCCCCTCCTTTACCTCTGTCTGAGCCTGCTGGCCCGCACCCCTGGCCCCTCTGCACCAGTGGAGAAAAGTCTGACAGGGGCTGCTATCTCCAACCAGGTTTGCCCCCAACCCCCTTGTCAGCCAGCCCTCACTGCTCCAACTAATTCTGCTCTGCTGAAGCAGCCAGCACAGCCCAGCCCAGAGCTGCAAACCAGGAAGGGGTCTGGGACAGAAATTCCATAAACCAGTTTGACCGAAATTAGTTGAGTCTGATAATACATTCAACCAAGTTTATCTTCAACCAGTCTGGGTATTTTGAAACTGGTTTATGCACACTGAACATCTGTTCTGTTACAGGTTTAAACCAGTTTATGTGTAACTTCTGTTATAAGTGAAGCAGTTGCAATCATGTCACTTGTGTCCACAAAACTCATTAGTCCCAAAGGACATTACACAGTGCACATGGTAACACTCATGTCCTAACTAGGGTTGGGTCATTTTTAAAGGCAGCTTCAAGGGGTAAAATAGGTTTTATTTAGCAGATGACAGTTGAGAACAAAGAGGGATGTGTGTGCACATATGCCACATGGCTCATGAACAAGAGCAGACTAGTTAGGAGCCTACCTGAATATATATTCATCCCAGGCCATCACCTCTGAGCATGCTCTCTCAGCAAATGTGCCAGTGAGTGCTGATGCAGACAGAGACTTTTCTCAATATGCATTTTTTTAAACCAGCTATTACCCTGAGTTCATTCACAAATGCTGCCAGGCAACTACATGCAGCAACAGCCTGAACCAGAGGAAGAGGTATGGTTTCAGGTAGGACACAGTGCTGGAGCAAGCTCTTTGCTGGCTGCTCAGGGTGATCTCAGTCGGAAGGAAACTATAAGGAAGGATGTCAGCACAGTTGTGCACAACATCCCCATACCCTGCCCCTGAACCTCTATTTTCCACCCTGGAACCTAGAATTCCTGCCATGGACCTTTTCCCTGAGATTTGTATGCTCTCTGGTGAGGTTAGAGCTGTGCCAACCCCATCTGTAGTGCACTCGGCAGTGAGTAAGTGCACACTGACACTACCAGTGCTTCAAGCGGCACAGGACATTTTGGCTCCAATGGTATTTTGGGAGAGGGTGGCAGTTAGGACAATTTTGGTGGATTTTGGTCTCCGGCAGCTGATATTGCTAATTGTGCTTGATGCAAATTATTTATGGCTTTTGGGCTGTACTGACCCACATTAACATTGGCTTAAAAGTAGGGGACATTTTTACATGAGCAAGCGCCGGGAACTTTCAGAAGTGCCCAGCGCTGTGACCAGCAGTTGTATAAGCGGCGAAATATGCCACAACACTGAGAAAATGGCAGCGGTGTGCTTTTGAACTAAAACACAAAGTAAGTGCTATAGTTCAAAAGCGCGCACGGCGCAGCACAGTTCACATCAGCTCACGTGTGGAGCAGACTTGATCAATCCATGGCAGATCTCCGGCATGTTGCGGGACAGAAAAGGATGCGTATAAATGCCCAGGATGACCATATGTCCTGGTTTAGCTGGGACAGTCCCGGATTTCAGAGGCTGGTCCCGTCTGGCTCCTGAGAATTATAACGGGCGTCCCAGAAAAGCAGGGGGACTGGTGTAGCCTGGCTGGGAGTTGGAGCGGCATGGACCATGTTGCAGGTGGGCAGGCAGTGGTGCCTGCCTGCCATGCAGGGGTGCCATGTGGGGGTAGGGACGTGCATGTAGGGGTAGGGATGCGTACTGGGCAGGTAGTGGTGCCTGCCTGCCCAGCACACGTCCCTACCGCCGCATGGCAGCATCCCGGATTTCCCAATGATGCCCTGGATGTCCACATGGTTGGCTTACTTAAAAGTCAAAGGTTCTCTCTTCTTGCCCGTCCTTTCATTCTTTCCGTAAAAGGTTTGATATTCTTAGCTTACAACTAAACAAGCTGCCTCTCTCCTTTCCACAGCTGGGACTGATGCACCCAAACCACTGAGACACTAATAGAAGGAAAGGGCTCAGCTTCCCTCCCTCCCCTTCGTCAGCAATTTCCAGCTCTCCTCCGTTTGACAGAGCAGGGTGGGCTGTATATTTGTGCAGCTTGGTGAAGGAAGAGCCCTGAGCTCTGCAGAGTGGTTTCATATCTGTTCCTCTCCACTGAACTTCTAAGCTGCATCAGAGGAGTTTGAGATTATGTTGTCATAACTACATCTTTGTGTCTGAAATGAAGTGTCGGCTCTTACTCGCTGCTCTTTTTATTAGATAAAAATCCTTTCAAAATTGGGAAATTAATGGTGATGTACCAGACTTACAGCTGCCTAGATAGACAGAGGAACCCTAGAGGTGTTTGTTCCAAATTTCCTTTGCTAGTAATAACCTTAACAAGAGCCAAGCGATCAAAAGGTGTCAAAATGTTTCATTCTGCGCGCAGGTTTTAGCATTATTATTTTCTATTATTATTATAGTTATTTGCTGATGAACATTATTTTTATGACAGTTATTTTCTTATGAAATACAATAACAAGGAATGCTTTTTTTAAAATGCTATGGGGGCATCAATCTCAAACTTGCTTTTCACGGATAGTTTTAGACCCCTTTTCAACAAACACCAGAACACGAACTCCTTTGCTTGCCAGTACACGTCAATATTTGACAGTTTCCATACAGTAGGATCTGAGATAACAGAGCTTCTGCCTGTAATTAGGAAGGAAAGGTTGTAAACCTGCAGTAGGTGTTGGAAAATGTTGCCTCTTTCAAGACAGGTTACCGTCACGGGTTTATTTTTGTTGGAGGGAAGGAGGGTGTTTGGGGTTTGTTTCTTTATAATTGAGCTGCTCAGGGAAGAGAGAAGGGGAAAAAACAGAATATTCTGTAAAATCCAGGCCCATTTTTATTAAAATTCTGAATTAAGAGATCTACTAGTCATAGCCATCCTCAAATTAATGTTTAATTTCATGTTTAAACCACATGGGGTGGATTTTGCAAATAAAAAAAAATAAATAAAAATAAATTAAAAAGACCATTTTATTTAATGATCTGGAACATTTCAAGATCTTTGGATGACAGCACCAGAGAGCCATAAACACCTGACTCTGGAATCGGGCTGGATCATATAGTAACTGTTTTACCTACAGCACAATTCAAGAATTGTGTGAAAAACTCCCTAGGATGTTTAGAAAGACTCAGGAGTCACCGCATCCCCACTTCATTTCACTTCTATCTTCACCTTTCCTATCAGTTATTCCAAGAGTGTGATACTCCAAATCAAGTCTGACCTGGAGCCAGGTGTCACAGATTCCCTACACACACCAAAAGTGTTTTGAATACCCTGTGTACATACACGTGCATGTTAAATGGCACACACATGCAATGCAGGAAACCCAGGTGCCAGTCCCATCAGCACCAGGTTATTGTCTGTCCTGAGGTTGCTCGGTCTCAGCCTCGCACACAAGAGGTCTTCACTTTCTAGCAGGGACTTGACCTTAGTTCCCCCCATCCTAAGGCAAATGATCTCGTCACGAGGCACTGGAATCGGTCTCTGTCCAGCCCAATCAATCAATATTTGATTGAGAGCCAGTGGAAACAGCACCAACAGGAAAAACCAATACACTGAGACAGACATAGCTTCCCTAGCCCAGGGGTTAAGGGAAGCCACCTGAATCTGGCTTGCACATCCCAAACAAATCCTTACTCTGTCTGATTTAGACCATAAACAGGTGTTCATATACACAGGTTACTGTAACCAGGGCTAGTTTACTTCAAGGTACATGAACTGCAACACAGCAGGTGATATTATATAGTAGGCATATAAATTATGCAATCAAAGTACATGATTTTGAGAGCTGTAAAACACCAAGTTTCACATTTGACTTCCAGGCCAAACTGCTTTGTCTCTCTGTCATCCCACTATCGTGCAAAACCCCCCCTGAGCTCTAGCTCTATTCCTATCTATCCTCAAACAAATGTACCACCACGCTAATAGGCACAAGCTACTTGTTCAGACTAGAAAGCTGTGCTCATGGTTTAGGTCCAAATCAACAAAAACCATATTATAAACGAGCACTTCTTAAAATACTCAAATGGAAAACACCTTGTGTGACCTTGCGCTTCTGGCACCAATATAAGAAACAAAGGTGGCGACGCTTTCAGGCTCACATGCACCAGTAGTCATTGTTGAGTCCCAATGAAGCTCTCTCACTTACAGGCTACCTCCGGCAACCAATTCATTCAAATGGGGCCTAGGACTCTGCAACCTCTGCTAAGATGTGCACCTAGGACAGCACACACAAGCAAGAGTACTTGTGTGATTACAGTTTACAGGTAGAGGCACAACGAGCAATTTGTGCACCCCATGTAGCAACACCAATGGCCGCGGCAGCTGCTATTCTTGTGCCCCCTCAAAAAATTGGTGCCTGGGCTAGTTCCCCACTCGCCCACCCCTAGTTACACTTCTGCTTCCAAGACATTCCTGCTGATCGCATGTCACGATATACAACCTGGCTGTGTGACACTACAAATGACAAGAAGCATTTAAAGCCACACTAGTATTAGGGCCAGCCCATCGGATGGACAAACTGGACAGCTGTTTGGGACAGCAGCGCTCTTACGACTGATCAGCCAGCAGCGACTCCGGACCTGCTCAGCTCCAGGACTGTGGGGAAGGAGGTGGCAAAGTGTATTTTGCTCAAGGCAATGAACTAGCTAGGTCAACCCCTGACTTATGCCGTTTCATTATTAATTTGTTGGTGTAGCCATCAAAGCACTTAAAGCCTGAAGGGAGTGGTGTTATTCCAGTGTCAGCGGCTGGGAAACTGAGGCACTGATTAAATGTTATGCTGAAAGCTACACAATGAGCAGTTAACTGAACTGAGATTGGACCTCACTTCCCTCTGCTCTCTCTTCAATCTAAAGTAAATTGGAAGGTAAAAACCTATGAAGTAAATCAGTGATCATTTTTTTTCATGCCTTAGTTCAGGAACAGCTTTTAGACAAGGGGTTTTTGAAAAGCGTTCTTCCTAAAAGATGGTGTATGAAATTGTTCAGCTGGACAGAACTGGTGGCAGCTTTCAAAACTCTCATTTCTATCCGCCCTTCCTCCACAGAAATCACTTTGCTTGGTAGGTATCAGATGGGGGTCTGTCAGCAGACAGCCAAGCCGCAGCGTAGGTTGGCTGTGTTTTTATTAGCAAGAGGCAAGTTGCTGGAAATAAGAAGCTGGTAGACTATAAAGAGCCATGTCAGGTGTTTTCAGTCCACGCCTAAATTTTAGCATAAGCATTACTATGTAAATATGCTCCTTCATCCACCCACAAATCTATCTAATCAGGAAGACACAAAGGAAGGACCCCGTTCTATGTCCTTGTGCAGTCCCCAGCCCCGCACTCCTAGAAGACTGCTTGAGCATCTTCAGTGGGATTTGGACTCCCACTTGGGAGAGCAGACTGAATCCCACCATCCCAGCAAAGCAACAGCTGGGACAAACAGCTTCTTCTGATGATGTGCATGTGCCTTGCATGGAAGAAGTGAGACTTTCACCAGGCCAAGGGGAAAATCATGCCAGCTAGGATACAGAATGAGCAGAGTTCAAATGACCGCCTTCCTACTATTGCCATAGAGCTGGTATGTGATCAATTAAAGAAATTGGATCATACAAGTCAGCACGACCAGATGAACTTCATCCGAAAGTGCTGAAGGAGCTGGCCGAAGTCAAAGAAACCCTGGTGAATCTCTTCCAAAACTCATGGCACTCCAGGGAGGTCCCTGAGGATTGGAAGAGGGCCAATGTTGTGCCCACTTTAAGAGGAGGAAAAGGGAGGACCAGGGTAACTATAGGCTAATTATCCTCATTTCTATCCCAGGGGAAATCCTGGAAAAATTCATGAAGGAGTCTATGTGCGATAGGCTTGCAGAAGGCAGGATTCTGAACAACAGCCAGCATGGCTTCGTCGTGGGCAGGTCTCGTCTTACCAACCTCATCTCTTTTATGATCAGATGACTCGCCACCTGGATAAGGGAGCGGAGGTTGACATTATATACCTCGACTTCCAAAAAGCTTTCCATCTGGTATCCCACGATGTTCTTGTGAGAAAATTGGAAGACTGTGGGCTTAACCGCTCAACAGCCAGATGGGTAGGAAACTCAGGACCCAGAGAGTCCTAATGAATGGATCTGTGTTGTCCTGGCGAGAAGTGCCCAGCAGTGTCCCTCAGGGGTCGGTGCTTGGTCCAGTGTTTTTCAACATCTTGATCAATGATTTGGATGTGGGGTGAGGAGCTCACTGGCCAAGTTCGTGGACGACACCAAGTTATGGGGAAGCGTGGTCACACCTGAAGATAGGTTGCAGATACAGGTGGACCACGACAGGCTGGCAAGTCGGGCAGATCAGAACCAGGTGACGTTCAACATTGAGAAATGTAAAGTGCTCCATCTGGGAAAGAGCAACCCCCTGCACACCTACAGGCTTGGCAACGCCAACCTGACCAGCACCACGAATGAAAGGGGGTAATAACTGACCACAGTATGAACATGAGCCAGCAGTGCAACGCCGTAGCCGGAAGGGCCAACAATACCCTGGCACGCATCAAACAGCTCATCTCCAGGAAAACCAAAGAAGTGATTCTCCCACTGTATTTGGCATCGGTGAGATCACAGCTGAAGCACTGCATCCAGTTCTGGGCACCGCACTTTAACAAGGATGTGGTAAAGCTTGAGAGAGTTCAGAGAAGAGCCACCTGTCTGATCAGAGACTTGTGTGGCAAGCCATGCGAGGAAAGGCTGAGGGGCCTGGGACTTTTCAGCCTGAAAAAGAGAAGGCTGAGAGGGGACTTGGTAGCAGCTTACCACTACATCGGGGGCATACATCACGGGCTTGGTGAACAACTGTTCACCAGGGCACCCGAGGGGAAAACCAGGAGTAATGGTCACAAACTCCTGGAAGACCATTTCAGGCTCAACATTAGGAAAAACTTCTTCACAGCTAGGGTGTCCAGACTGTGGAATAAGCTCCCTCCAGAGGTGGTGCAATCGCCTACCCTGGAAATCTTCAAGAGGAGACTGGACTGGCACCTTGCTGGGTCACTTGACCCCGTTGTCTTTCCTGCTTGGTGCAGGGAGCTAGACCCGATGATCTTCCAAAGTCGCTTCCAGCCTTACAATCTATCCATCTATGAATTTTAAAACCGAGCAAACAACCTTTTTTCAAGTTCCTAAAGGGAACTGTATTTTGGAGGCTTTGTAAAAGAAAATATGAGCACATGCTAATTGAATCTTCTATCCTCAAAGATGGAAAGGGAAACCAATTATCACATCCGCTCTCCAGGCTGCAACACCAGATACCCAGATGCAAAAGAGGGGTTTCTCCAGCAGCGCCTCAGCCAAATGTCTGTTGTTTTTGCACAGTCAGTGGTTGACGGAAGTTTGCTCAAAGAGATGGTGTGGGAGTTAAAACAGAATACAGCTGGCATTTTAAGCAGAGCTAGTTTGCAGGAAAGTTTCCAAGTGTCTCTGGGGACAGGAAGAAAGTGCTTTTGACAAAAGAAAACCCCTAAAAATACTAGAGAAAAGAAATCAGTTGCATCACCGGGAGTGAAATCCTCCCCTGCAGCAGAGAACTTAAACACGGGTGCAAATGTTTTGCCGAACTGTGGCTCACGTGCACATTTTTTCAGACTGAAAGTGCCAACGGGAACGGTATTAAAGAGAAGAAGAGACTGGCAATCAGCTTCTTCATAGGTCCTGGGAGTTGACAGCACATACACTTACCCTGGCTATCGACTCCTGTGCTAGCTCCACTTCAAGTAAAAAAAAAAAAGTGGGTACAGCTTATTTTTGAGCAATCTAATGGACTAAACGTAAAGAGCTCCTCTCCAACACCAACTTCAGCTGTGGCCCGGGTCACAGAAACTTTCTTCTTTGGTGTGTCTAACTCTTGAATGAGAGCACCTTTTACAGGAAAGTCATGGCACTTTAGGAACTGTTTGGAAGTAAAATTCACCCAGAACTATCAAGAAGCTAAGTACAGCAGCTCCTCATCTGCTTATTTGGACAAGTGTTTTTTGCACCCTTGTATTAACAGCTGCAATGCTAAAGAGACCCCAGCAAAACCAGCTGAACTGAGCTCCTTTCAAAGTAGAAAAAACAAAACCCAAAAGACACTCTAACACACCTTTTACAGCAACCAGGTTTAAGGCTATCCCAATGTATTATTGTCCTGCCCTCTTGAAAACCAAGGGTTAACACCATACATAGTGCTGAGAGCAGAATAGTCCAGTTAGCTCTCCTGTGGGTGGCAATTTCACAGGCCTGTGTTAAATTGCTAAGCCCAGCGCTGCACACAAATGGAACCACTTACACGTGTGGGTGTGCAAAACTAGACTTCCAGCTTGCTGATGGCCAAATAATGCACTTAGGGATAATAGACTAATGCACAGACTCCTAATTTATTCAAATGGATTTAAAATGCTCCACATAAATACTTTTCGTACAGGAAAAAAAAAATGAAATGCAAAATCCTGCCAGAGTGATGAATGCAATATAAAAACTAAGAGAAGGGGAAGGGCGAGATCAGGGAATATACAGAAATCATCCTATGAACAGCTATATGAGAAAAAACCCAAACAAACATAATTGTGAAATACAAAACACTGTTTCATCACTGAGATGGAAGAGGGGAACTTATCCCATCATGTCTATGGAAAAGAGCTGACTGGTTCTTCATGGGGCTGCAAAATGGGCGCAGAGGTTTACTGGTTTGTTAGGGCACTCAAACCATGAAAGGGGAGAAAAAACCAGTTTCATTCCCTACAAGGGCAAGGTGCGCTTTACAGCAGTGGTTCTCAACCTTTTTCGTTCTGGGATTCGTTTGCCAAGATTGGGTTGGGACAAGCCATCACTCCCCCCTGGCCCTGCCAGTGTCTGACCCACAGTCCACTGCCGGCGCCCCTCACCCCCAAGCCATAGCCCCCTGGCCTTGTTGATGCTCCTAACCCCTGAGCCACAGCCTCCTGGCCCTGGTGGCACCCCTCACCCTCAAGTCCTCTCACCCCCTGCGCCCCTGGGCCATGCTGGTGCCCCTCACTCCCGATCTGCAGTCCCCTGCCCGTCCCCAGCCCTTTGAACAGTCCCCTGGACTTCCATCCCCTGCACCCCATACACTTACCTGCGTCCAGCAGCTCGGGCTGCTCCCACGACCCGGCCTTGCTGCATGCTGGCCACGTGCGTCTGTGCACGCAGATGCGCATGCACCTGCTGCCTCCAACCATCCCAAGCAGCACCTGCAGGCTGGAACACTGCCAGCCTGCAAGGGGAAGCCCACACTTTCGCAGGTTTTTCTGGGACTTCCTTGTGACCCTTTCAAATAGTCTTGTGACCCACTTTTGGGTCGCGACCCACTGGTTGAGTAATGCTGTCTTAGAGACCAACTCATTCCAAAAAACCATAAGCTTTCATAGGCAACAGGCTACTTCATCAGATGGTCTAAGATGCCACCCTGACCTGCCTCCTGCCTGACTTCATGCTAATGCAGCAACCTAGACATCTCTCTTCCCTAGAAAAATGACTGAATACACATAGGCTAAGTACAGACAATCAAAAGGCCCACGGCTGAATCAATCTGATCTTTCCAGATTAGTCTGAACTGTGTAGATTGAACTGATAAGCAAGTGAGCAGACATTCACTTTTAATTCTGGAAATACAGCCACATGCCTATGGTGGCCCAGGCCAGAAGCTGTGGGGGAGGGAAGAGGGGGGAGGAAGGTGGGGACATGCTCAGCTGGAGCAAGCAGATTGGGCCAAGGCTAGCTCTCCCACCCAGTGAGGGGGGATTTGTCGGGAGGTGCAAAGCATCCTGGGATGCTGGGGGACTGTGAGTTAACTTAAATCTGGAGGAGATATGTGACAAAAGTTCAATAAACCAATTTAACCTAAATCAGTTAAGTCTAATATTGCATCCATTCAGTTTTATCTTAAACTGGTTTCAGCCCTGTTGAAAGCAGTTTATGTGCACTGAGCTTCCACTGTGTTACAGATTTGAACTGGTTTCTGATCGCTTATACCGGTTTATGTGTAATTTCTGTCCCTAGCCATATAGATTGCATGTCATATTGATCTTTTCTCATACACATCCCCACTTAACTCTATGAATTCAAGAGGAACATGCAGGTGTGAGATTAGCATTCCCGCCACTGACATGAGTTGAACATTTCTCTCAAACAAGTAGTGCCAGACAGAGAATTTGCTTCACTCTCTTCATGCCTTGCCTAACTGATGCGAGAGTCTAGTCGTTGTGTCTGCATAATACACTGTTTAAACAGTGACAGATTTCTGTGATATTCTCATTTATGGGATCCTCCTTATAAATAAGACATTTTTTCAAGCTTTGTTCATCGTGGAGGGTCACTTTCAAAGTAGATATAAGTAGAAAAAACAGCCCTGTCTGGTGCAATATTTCACTACCATAGCACTGATTTTGAAAGGTGCAATGAAATCCATAATTTAGGAATCAGATTAGGTTTAGTTCTTAGCTATTTAATCTATCTGCTCTTTTCAAAGGAGTTGCAATTTAGTGGCCTCAAACTGCTTCAATTAGTTATTTTGCTGTGTGGGTCAAACTGACGTCAAAGAATTTTGTAGAAGCAAATTGTAGAGCCAGGTAGGAGGCATTTTTTACTTCTGGCCTTGAATATTCTGAAGACAAAAATTGACAAAGGATATAAAGTGTTTAAATAACATGCTGCAGTATCACCTAACCCAAAACCTATTGGAAACAGTGGAAAGACTGAATTTTCTGTAAGCTTTAGATCAGATACACAGATACGCAGATACCCAATTCATATCTCTGAAGAATGCATGATATTCGGGTAGTGACACAGAATACTATGTACAGCTACTGTGTCTAGACCATGGTTATTCTACAGAAATCTTTCAGTATACTTAATCTTTCAGAATCGGTGTAGATAGACTGGCGCTACCAGTGAATTGAATTGCAGTGAAAGCAGGGTGATAGCATTTTACTGGAACCTGGGCCACAGAAGGATTATAAAAAGATCTAACGCAAGTGTCTAGAGTGGGGACTTATGCATAACCATAAATGCCAGAAGACAAACACATACCAACTCAGATGTACCCACAATATGAGTAGTTAAACGGTCTACGCCAGCTTCCTTTGCCCATGCAAACGGGGGGGGAGTCAAAGTTAACTGCCGACTTCAATAAGCTTTGAACGAGTCCAAAGTGTCTACTATTACAACTCGGGCGTATTTATTACCACAGGCATATTTATTTACTTCCTAATGCAGTAGTTTCACTGAAGTTTATAGGGCTTCTCATATTAAAAAAAAGTATCCATTATCATTGCAGACCCAGATTTAGACAAAACCAACCTTTTTTTGGATTTACACTTGGCTAATTGGAAGCTAGATGACCTTGTCTCATCTTGATGGCAATTCCTTTCAGATGTTTGCTCGTCTGTGACAACTTTTAGCATCCTTATGTGGACAACTCTGAACCCCCACCCCATGCCCCATGTTTTACACAACGTATTTTAACACAAGTAAAACTAATTGCGCGCACACACATTCAGATTACTGCATTTGCTTTACATTTGCAACACGCGATGTGCAGAAGCAGCAACACGGTTTGAATGCAGTAGCACTAAGCCAGAATCTTTTGAGTTATGGTCACAGAGCAGATGACAAGTCACCCCTGGCGGCAAACCCCAAGAAGCTGGCTTCCATGGCTGCGGGGAGAACTCAGCATCTGAAATGATCAGGCTCGCAGTTTCTGTAAAATGGGAATAATGCTTACATGGGGGCCTTTCAGGGACATCTCACCTTCAGAAGGTACACTCAGGGCTGTACCTGCAAAGCAGTATTTTCCATTTCTGAAGATTTCCAATGCACTTTTATGAAGATGAAAGATAGCATAAGGAACAGACAGTTGGCATTGTATAGCACTGGAAAATACTACTTAACAGAACATGGTATGTTCACACCACTGTAGTTAAGAAGGCTGTGACAGCATTTCAATGATAAACCCCACTTTTTGAGAGGGAGACAAAATTGCAGTTCTGAAGAGAGATTGAGAAAAAAAACCTGAAACAAAACAAAAGAAAGCCTAAAATACCCAGAGGCACTATTGATTTTGAAAAATACATAAAAGTATTGGAAAATAAAAGATTACTCATAATGTGTTGTGACACAAGTGTACTTTTTAGTTAACTAGTTTTGCATGCAAGTCTGTGCAATTTTCTGGGTTGAAAACACTGTAGTTGTTAAAGGAAAAAGGTCAATGCTTGACAGTCACTTAATATTTTACCTTGTGAGCGGTGTTCTAGCATCCAAAGTACTTTCTAGGTTTTCAGCAATACTTTATGGAAAAAATGCAAAGGATTGATCAAATTCCAGTGGTGTCACAGCAGCCGCGGCACTGGGTTGGCTCAAGCAGCTGTGGGGGGTTAATGCAGCTGTTGCCATCACCCTGCCACCACTGAAACAGGTCCCCAGAGGGGCTCTGTGTCCTGAAATTTGGTGGCAGGCTGCATGACAGCTCTGTGGGCTGGATCTGGCCCAGAGGCCATGTTTGACACCCCTGGTTAAGGGTAAGCAGTTACAGGACATTGCCTGTACCATATGCAAAGGGCCAGTTTCTGATGAAAGCAGGGAAAATGGAAAATTTGATTATCAGAAGTCACCACGCATGCATGCTGAACCCATTAGCCCTGTTTTATAACTGGACAACAGTCTGACCGGTCTCAGTCTGAACTATTCCTGCCAGAACAAGAACAGGAAAGTTGTGTGGACCAAAGAAGCCATTCTCTGATCTCAATGGTACATATGCATGCATACTTGAAGACCTCTTTGCCCTTGAAGTCCTCTTTGCCCATAGCCATTTTGTCCCTTGGAGGTGCCACCCTTGGTAGCTCTGCCAACCAGTCTTCTTGCAGTTTTTTTGTACAAGACAGATCTGGGCCCATTGTTTGGGCCATTCAACGCCCAGCTCAGATGCAGATTAAGATCTGAGACTGACACGGTGGTACAAAACAGCGACTCTCCCTCGTGGTAAACCAAGCCCATTCCTCCAATATAAGGAAGACTTAACTAATTTCCTATACCCCTGCCCAGCAAGCCAGGCCAGTTCAGCTGCACTGAATGGCTCACTGAGGGATAGCGCCAAGGTACACCACTTGCTTGTTCTATTCTCTCTATGGTCGTATACTGCTCCTATCACCGGCTAAACACCTTCCACCACTAGCTTAATTAGGACAGGGCACCTGGGGCAGCTGTCCCCATCCCCATTGCCAACTTGTGTGCATTGAGGTCAGGGGGGAGGGGGTAGCAATGGAAAAGTAATAAGCTGCCACTTCAAGCACACAATCATGCTGACAGCATGGTGGCAGCTGGAAACCACCACTGCCTCCATGTGCCCGGGGCACCCAGCCACTTAGTTATGCCTCTGCTTCCAGCAAATGCGGGAAGTCACACAACTAACCACGGTCTGGTTTTACCCGACAGTTTACTATTTATGCTTAAGCATTCTGATTACTTCTGCGGGCTCATCCTGATCTACGGGTACTGTGCAGCAGGAGGCTGAGGGGCATGAAGTAGCATGCATTTGAAAGAAAGGAAGGAAAAATCAGGCCAACTGCCCCTTTTCCTTCATCCATGCCTTGTGTCTAGTCTACAAGAGCTGGTTCCCAATGGCCTGCTCATGTCAGACAAAGGTAAAGGCCTTGGGACAATAGGCGGCACCACTACCTTGCAGGCAAAATTACATCTCCGACGGTTTGAATGTTCCTACTCCCACTCGAACAAAACTAACCACGAGATTTTAAGCATGCGAGAAAACCCAGTTCTAAACTATTCACCAGAAGGCAAAATAGCAAAGAGGCTTGTATTTCTCTCTGCTGAACACACACGTTTCAAGGTGAACGTGCACTGAGGAAGGTAAAAGACACTGAAGCCGTCATCCCCGACTGCTTTGATGAACTGCAGTTATTCTTGCCTTTCATTTCCCTCCAGAAATTAATGAGGATTGATAAAAAAAAAAAAAGTGGTAAGTAAAGAACAGCATCCCCTGAATAACAACAGTTTCCCTTCTAGTCCGAGGATAAAATAATTCGGCATCCAAAGTTTAGCAAGCAATGGACAAGCTGTTTACCAGGATGTTAACATGCCCTATTTCTCTTAAACACCCATGATTGGCACAACCTTTAAAATTTCCTTTCCAATCCGATGTAAGTTCTTCTGAGCATTTTTTCTCCTAAACTGGACATTTCATTGTGGGACAGGCAAGCCTTGGGCAATAGGGTTGTTCTAGATACAAAATAGAAACTCTACCTCTCCTCCTCACCACCCCCATCTATGATTACTGTATACTGTGAAGTGGACTTATAAATACAATCATTTCCTCCAGCAGAAAAATGGAAGGGGGTTGTTTGTTTAAGTGACTTTTGATATTTGAGATGCTTTTTTTAAATCCCTTTTTTAAAACCTTCCTTTTATAACCTGTTCAAATTTAGCAACATCAATTTTAAGGTACGCTTTATAGCACTTTCAGGATGATATTTAAGTCCTTATCAAGACTTGGAGAAAATCAACAAGGAACAAACCTCAAACGCTCAAGTTGCCCTAAATGTTCAGATGCTTATCCACACCTCCATTTTCAAAAGCCACGCTGGCTAAAATGAGACAGTGTAGAGCAGGGGTGGGCAAAACGCGGCCCATGGGCCACATGTGGCTCACCAGGCCATTCTATCTGGCCCGCAGGGCCCCTAAAAAATTTAGAAAATTAATATTTATATGCCCCTGGCTGCCTGTCATGCGGCCCTCAATGGCTTGCCAAAACTCAATAAGTGGCCCTCCACCTGAAATAATTGCCCGCCCCAGTGTAGAGGGCCTGATTTTCTGAAACTCTGAATTCCAGTCCTAAAGGGAACCTCTCACTAAGCACTCAAAGACTGAAGGCCCCAAAGTCAGCGGCCACTTTTCCAAGTTTCAGACTACAACCTTAACCAAAATTTCACCAGCCTACAAGCTGTGGCAGAAATCACACGAGCAACAGGCTTGCAAGATCTCTTAGAAGTCAAGAAACCCAGAAAATGAATTCTTCCTGCAACATGTAATGACTTCCATTTCCAGCTGCAAGTTGAAAATACAGAGGAACAGAAATTGGAAAAAAATTGAATTCATGTACAGTATATGTGGGCAGTGGGAAAAACCAATTACTGCTCGTTTAAGTTTGGAGTAGGTTCTAATTTTGGTGTGAAGTTGGAGCCAAATCTTTGAATGAAGCCATATAATGGCATCATGATATTTCCTGTATAATCATCTGTTTTCACACACACAAAGTGCTGCTCAGTGTTGGAAAGGATTTTAAACTGAATTATCCATGACTGCTCTTAAATATATTTCCTTGGATGATCCAAGGTCACAAACCACCAGGGTACAGCAATAGGTATTACAAGTTGAATTGCATGTCACTTGGTGCTGCAATGCTTTTCAATCCATCTGAATTTTTTCACAATAGTTCATGGTTTCTGAGGATTATTATGATGATTATTATTAGGACTGAACTAGTACTACACAACATACTTGATGAACATCACTTCCCCCCTTTTTACTAACTGCTGTGAACCGATCGTGAAATTCTCTGCGCATTCATTATTCAAAATTATTCAACTATTTTGTCAGCAAATAATTTGTGGTTTATAGGTCAGTTGACTAACAAATTATGACTACTACAACTATGTAATTTATTTAATTTAGGTAATGTATACAATCAATTTAATCAACGCACAGAATATTTCAATTTGTACATTTATTGTAATATTCTTAGTTGCATAAATCATATATTCAGGAGACTGCTAACAGCAGCATGTGATGCATGAAATTATCTGAAACAACAGGAAGTAGGGTCAAAGGGATATTTACAAGTAGTTTTTCTTTTAATTCTATCTTCTATGGTTTATATCTAAGAAAATTATGTCAGCAACAAGCTCTGGGAGGTCGCTTTTCGTTTCCTCCTCCATTCCGTCATTAAACGACACTTTGAGATAGCAGATGGAGAAAAGTTAATAGCAACCAATCTGACCACCATATGTAAGAGAACACCTTCCCAAAGCCATAATTTGGTAGGTAATTGCAATTAGTGGTTACCCGAATCGATCCAAAGTAGTATGGCAATCCTCTCTGGTTACCTAATGCTTTTGATTTTATTGTTGGGTCAGAGAGAAAATTGTAATGATGGCAGGCTCAGCTATAAAGAGGACATCCTCTGGGACTTAGCAGTCGAAGAAAGCAGACAGAAATTAAGGGTTTATCTAGCAGATTCTTGTTTGTTCATATTTAATGCATGTTGGGTTCCACTGTAATTGGGGATAGTCTCAGGATTATTCTTAAAATGATAATACAACATCCTTCTCCTTTGGTAGGAGTAGAAGGGGAAAAATAATCAAGCTGAGAGTTATTTTTTTTTATGCTAATGTGGCTTTTCCTAATGAAATACCTTAGCTAAAACTGGCGGTGGTTCAACCCGGCCCTAATTACACAGCATCAAGAATTCCTCTTCCGACTGAACATAATGCAAAGAAAACAAAGACAACTGTGCACACAAGTCATTCATCATAAATTTTGATCTCTTCACCTGTATCAATAAACCTTCCTGCTAGCAAGACTCGAATTTTTTGCACTGGTTTGCACCGGTGACAAGCAATGGCATTAACTCCTACGTCTGAAGCAGCAGCATTGGGCAGGACCCCCAACATGCGTTTCAATCCCTTCAGAGGTGGCTTAGTCATGAGGGGAGACCCAACCACCCAGAACATCTACAGTGAGATTTTAGTTCAAATTTCATCCCATTGCCTCAAATGTGGAGCCGTTTGAATGTGCAAGGTTTTGCTCCAGGCTGATCTCTCATTATTAAAGAGATGAATACTTTGCAGCTGTTGGATACATCCACCACCCTATACTATCTTTTAAAAATAGTAACCACCACAGAAGCGTGGCGTGGGTGTTTTCATCAATACGGTTTTAGTATGCATATCAGCTGGTACCAAGCTTTCTGAGCTAAAAAGTACAGGAGATTATCCCTAACTATCCAAGGAAGTTAATATTTTAGAGGCCATTATCCGGTGATGTCTCTATCTATTATCAGCACATGGACATAGCTAATATTTTGTACGGTGATGGTGGGTGAGAGCTCTGCACCAGCCAGAGACATCCATGGTCTCTCTAGAAACGAAGCAACAGAGGCAACCTTCACAGCATTAGGCTAGGAGAAAAAGATGGAGGCTATACCAAGGAAGCAAGACTCAGGGTGGGACTGCCCTGAGAAAGGATCTTGAGTCTCAGAAGGCGAGATTAAGGAGTGACCCAACTAGTTCTGGACTGAGGTACCCTAGAAGCAGCTAAGGACTGGACTGGATATCAGATCATCTTATTACTCACCGTGTTTGTCAGTAAGGACAAGCTACCAGAAGGGGAGCACGTTCGTTATCTACCCAAGGCTCATGGGATGTGTCTACAGGGCAAAGACCCCCATCTACATGGACTCCAGATTAGCGGGCAGACAACAGGCACACAGTCGTGCCCGTCACCACTCACTGGCGTTAAGTCAACTTCTGGATTTAAAGGCAAGCAAGTATTTGCCCCTTTCCCAGCAGAAGCAGCAACTTGTCCAAGGTCACCTGAGAGTTCAGCGATAGAGGAGCAGAACCCAGCTCCGGTGCCATGCCGGTGCCCCCTGAACTGGAGCGCATGCCTCTATCCAGAGGATCCCTCTTGGACAATGACAAAGAATACCTGGCATGTCTTGCAAAGACCGAAGTACTTTGCTACTCCATAACCTTTCCCCCCTCTCATCCTCTTCGGACACATTTTAGCAATACATATAAGGTAGCATGGATTATGGCAGGGAGCAATGAAAATCTCCTAAACCTCCCTTCCACCAGGTGGTAGGTTTCCAACACTGGACTCCCCCAAGTGGCCCCCAGTGTGACCCTGTGATTAACAAACACCCCGGCACGTTTTCATTTCAGACTGTTCTTTCCTTTTGCATTTGACTCTTCTCCCGTTCTGCATGAGAAAATCTGTAATTCTTACTAAATGCCACTATGCATTGGATTGTTATTAACGAGCTCATTATAGCTGTGAAACATGATTTCCATTACATAACTCTCTTTCTCAATAGTACAATAGAATACCATCCTGAGTACCTTATAATGCCCACTGACCTACCTATTCCCTTGTAACGGAAGCAATCATCTCTGATGTTGCCCTTTATGAATTTTCCAGCTGTCTTGAGTCATTAGCATACTGTTAAGTGTCCCCGCTCTAACAGCGAAAATGTCCTATTCTGCCACTTCATAAGTAGCCTCACTCTTCATTCAGCTCATCATTTAATCAATGCTAATTTTACAACACTGTGATCTGCTCGTGAAATGAGCACAAATGATAACAAGTTCTCTGATTGCCAATGTTTTCAGAAATTTTATTTCAGTGCCATATTTTTCATGTAACACCATAAGACAAGATCTGCATCGGAACTCGACGTGCCGTTTCAAAAACTGCTGTAATAGCTGTCTGTAGATCAGGAGTCTACTGTTTTTCATTTCATTCGATTCAATGAAATGGCGTACCTAAAAACAAAAAGCTAATGCCACTTTGGGACAGCATTCCAGGTAGCGGCAAGGTAGAAATCATTAGTGACCATTTGGGGTTTGCATATTTCCATATTGCCATTTTCTTTTATTACTTATTGCATGCATCATTTCTGCAACTGCAGAACTCAAGCACACAGGGGTTTAGTTGATTTTCATTAGCTCAGGGATATCTGAAAAACGACTAAGGTTTTTAAATGACTGTTGTTCAGTAATCACTCAGAGCCAAGGAGCTTCAAGGGTCCTTCCACCAGCATCCGAGGTCTAACTTGGAGAAGGCAGTGGATGGGAACTCCAGAGATCTGCATTCATTTTCCAGGTCAGCCTCAGGCTTCCTGTGTAATCAGCAGGGATCTGGGTTTTACATTTGCTACAGAAAAACACGGTAAAAACTGGATTTTCTCATTTTAAGGAGAAAAACCCAGATTTCTCCTTTAGAGGAAAAAACCACAGGAAATGGTGGGTTTCCCCATGCAGGCTGGCAGACTTCTAGCTTGCAAGGGGCTGGGGAACGTGAGACGAGCGATCAGCAGGGGATGCCCTGTGCTTGTGCGTGCTCACACATGCACGTGGCTGCCAGGCAGCCTGGAAAGTAGCTCCCACAGGTAAGTTCAGCAACAGGGGTGGTGTGCATTGAGGCCCCCATAGTGAGGGAAGGAAGGAGGGAGTTAGGGAGGGCTGGGACTGGAGCGGTGCATGGGGGCCAGAATGCATGGCCAGAGGGCCCAGGTGGGGAGCAGGAGGGAGCCACGGGTGGCTCGTCCAGAGGGGGAGCCCTGGCTCCCCATCACTAAGCACACTCCTGGGGTGGGGGCATAGAGGACACATGCTCCCCAAATTTGTGCAGGGGGGATGGGGGTTGGCTGCCTGCTGTGGGCTTGGGGCTCCTGCCCTGCTGCCCTCCCCCCCGGGACCAGCACAGCCAAGCAGGTGAGACCTGGGCAGGGAAGCTGGTTGCTGCCACTGAGAGCTGCATGCCACCATGGCGAGGCAGTCCCTGCCCAACCAGCAGGAGCATTGGTGGCAGCATGGGGTTGTGTCCCTCACTGGTGCCAGGCGGGCACTGGGAGCCTCACCATGGCGGTGCGGAGCTCCCAGTAGCGGCACCAAGCTTCCCTGCCTCACTCTGCCCTGCTGCACCAGGTCTCTCCCGCTGGGCTGGAGAGGTCCCGGGGGGAGGACAGAAGGACAGGGAGCCCTAAGCCCACAGCAGGCAGCGCACCTCCACCCGTCACCCCCATGGGCTCTGCTCTGGCCATGGCGCCTGTGGGGGAGGTGAAGTCAGACCCCCTGCTCCGCTCCACCGCAGCGGCCGCCACCTCCCATGGGTGGCAGCTGCAGTTCAGGCACTGCTGGGGGGTAGGGGGCTGCGGATCCAGGTGGGGGGGACTCTGGGTGGGGAGTGAGGGGCACCAGCAGGGCTGTGGGGCTGTGGATCAGGAGTGAGGGGCAAAGGCATGGGCAGGGCACTGGCATATCAGGGCTGCTCAGCACCACAAAGCAGCAGGGGGGACGGCTGCAGCTGGACCATTGTCCTAGTGAGCAAAAGGAGCAGGGGGAGCTTTGATTTTCCATGATAAAAGACCAAAAATGAAACACCAAAATGTAGATGCATTTAGAATTTATTTTATTACAGTGATTGAGGCACTGGTAGGCTTCCAAACTGCTTGAAAATTATAAGTATATCAATAAAACATGGTATTCAACTGATACCTATATACCTGCTAATCCTGGACAAGCTTCTGTGCTACACCCATGTCCCCTCATCCACTGTCTGTCTTCCCTTTTTAATACTGTCCACTCTATGGGGCAAGGAGTGTCTTCATACGTGTATATCTAGTAGTGTAAGAGTGATGTTGTAGCCATGGCTGCCCAGAAATTATGCAAGATTTCTTAGGGTTATATCTTTTATTGGGCCAGCTACATAGTTGGGACAAAAGTTAGATTTGTACTTCTAAGTCTACTAGGCCCCGATCATGGTTGGGTGCCTGGGTCCTACTGGAATACAAAAAAATAAATAAATAAATTGTATGAGGAGCCCTAAAGAAGGAATGAAATAAGGCTTCATGTCCAAGCCAAAAATCAAGGGAGAGTAATGAACCTCCTCTTTACAGGATTTTACAGCAAAGAAGGATAAGGTTAGATATTCAGTAAAGGCTTATTTGTTATGCAGTGAAAGAGTGAAACAGGCTAGCAAGCAAGGTTGTGATCATCAATGTTAAAAAGAGGTTAGACAACCATTTTTCAGGGGTGCCCTTGGTACATCTGACTATCTTGGTGCGGAGTTAGATGACCCTGAGGTCCTTCATGCTGTACATTTCCAAGACAGAAAACTCTGGATAAAAAGCACTAAGTAGAACCTATCATCATCATTTGTACTTCAAAATGAATATGAAACCAACACAAGTCATTTAAATATGAAACTCTAGTCATCTAAGCCTAGGTCCTAAATCAGATAATTTCCTGAACAAGGAAAATTGATTACCTAACCAAGAGGCCACTTGGCAGTTACTTTTAAACTACTTGACCAAATTACAACCCATATGGTCATTCTGAAAGCAAGAAGCTCCAGAAACGTTTAACGCTTTATTAGGCTGTGCAGTTACAGGGAGCCTCCAGCATGTTATGAACTTTGCACACACGCTCCAACCTGAAAGCGTATGCCCTCGAGTACACTGTTGTGACAGCGGGTCGCTGTTGAGAGTTTACACGTCAAAGGCTCAGGCCTGCCTTTTAGTTAACTAGTCTGGCAAAAGGTGCTTTTTGAAAAACAAGGCAAAGCAAACTTTACTGGAGGAAAGAGGTATTTAGATTGAGGTCGTTTGCTTTGCCAGAATGAGCCACAAGTAAATGTTCAAGCCATTAATCAGGAACTGCATCTCATTGCAGTTCTGTTGAGCTTATTCTCCGGCAGGTATAACTCCTCTGTCTCTCATTCAGTGCCCAGTAATGGGATCATTCTGCGGGAAACCATCTCCTTTTATTCCACCCGAACAGTTGGACATCTGGACACAGGAGTGAAGTTTAAGAACAGCTGAAATCATGCAGGCCAAGAATGGAACCACTATTTAATGTGAAAGTTGATACATTTATTAAATGGATTATGCCATTTAGTTTCCTTTGGTCAAAGAAGACTGGAGTCAGTGACCAGTAGGGCCTTTTCAATCCTGCATCTTTCTGCCACTATATATCTTTCCAATAAGCACAGAAGAGAGGGCCGAATTGGGGCTCCGGACACTTGGTCTGCCTGTACACGTGCTTGTTTGCATCCTAATCAAACACGTTAGAGCAGACGCAATGAATCAAGTCTGCTCCGTATCCATAAATGTAGGGTCGGAGGGGATCTGAGCAGAGCATCAAGTCCGACCCCCTGCCCTGGGCAGGAATGAATACTGGGCTCATATGACCCCCCCTAAGTTAAATTAGAGCGCCCCAGCGTTGCCTCGCTGTCATGTGTATTACGCCCCCATGCATTTTAAAATGGCCACTGGGGTGCTTTATACAAACCTAGTCAAATGAGCTTTAGAGAAGACATCCCACAGCCATTTAAAAATGCGCAATGGGGGGCAGGGCTTAATACATGTGACAGTGAGTTATTTTAATTAGAGCAGCTGTCCAGGAACTGATCTAATTAACCCCCCAACCGCCGAGCACATGTATAGGCAACCTTGAGGTCTGTTCTAGGCCACAGATGTGCTATGTGACCTCAGGCAACTTGGATCGCCTCTCGACCCCTCCCACCACCTTCTTCCACACACACTTGTACTTGTACAGAGCCTAAGGCAATTAGGCCCCATTCTCTACTCCTGATGCTAGCTGCTACTAGAACAAAAAAAAAGCAGCAGCAGCAATTACCACCTGCAGGTATGCATCACTCCAAAAGGAGCATGTACTGGGGAGCACGCGTTCTGCACAACACCACAATCAAATAATTCATGCACTTTCCCAAGGCAAGAGGGAGGTAAGGGGGGGGGGCAAAAAACAGGTTGCTTACTGAATCTAGCTTCAGCTAGCTCAGCCACCTGTGTTCATGCCCGTCCGCCCACATTTACCTATCATATGTTGTATCTGAAACATTAAATTTGCCTCAATTTCCCCCCCCCATCTGTCAACAATTTAATGAACGCCGATTATATGAAGTCTAGCCATTTTGCCAGCTGACTGTCAGCAAAAATGATGCTTGTATCAGTCCACTGGGCAACGAGGTAAAACCGCCGGTGATGACAAGCAATTGGTACAGTAAAATGTAAAAGCCCCTTAGAAAATACAATTCTAAGCACCAAAAATTTTCCGAATATAGCACACTGAAAGAAAAAGCAGTTTGTACATTTCTGCCAGTAATAAGGTGCTCTTTCAAAGCCTAATTAATGCAGCCTTAGCCCTTTATGCTCAGTGTTATGCCGGTCATAAACATGGTTCAATGTTCAGGAAACCAATACCTGATTCACCTCTGGTTAAAAGATATCACATAAAAAGTCTTAAATACACAGGTATCCTTTGCAGAACAGCTTTTCCCAATGGCCTTGGTACCTACATTTGTTTAACAGTGTCACAGAAGAATAAGTGTTCAATGGTTTTTAGCTTTCTAAATTGCCCATTTCAAGGCGGTAGCTGTGCTTTCCCATTTCTGGAACACTGCAGCACTGCAAATACATTAAAAAGCCTTTATATTAATAATCTGCTCTTACATTTCCAGGGTAATACGGTCCCCATAGAAACCATCTATCTACCCTCCCTGGAACGCCCTTGACCCTAACTGCATTGGTTATGTCTGCACCTGCAATCAATAAGCTAGCCCTGGTACTGGCAGTATGGACTAACTTTGACATAATATTTAGCACCGAAGAATTACCTCCATCAGGTCATTCAGTCTTGTAGGCAAAGGGTATTATTGACCATTCCCAGGTACCAGAGTACAACATTACCCATAATAAAAGCTACTGTATTTTATTGGCTCCCTTGCTTTTTTGCTTTCTGTTACCAGTAAATGCATGTTCAAAGGACTAGGTCTATACAAGGACCTATACTAAGAACCCATCAATGCTCCCACAACATCCATCCCATCCAAACCTGACATCCATAACTTGTGCATTCTAATTTATCAACTTTTGGTTCTCTGTTCAGCAATTATTATGGGCTCTTCAAGTGGTGACAGAACAGCATGTCCTGTCCTAGACCCACTATTCACCAGTGAGACCCCTCACTGCTGGTACTGTTGGATGAAACGTTCTCTTATCAACTCACCGCATCGATTAAACAGTTGGTAACCAAGGTTTATCAGGACATTGTTAAAGCCAATTCCCAACTATATCCTGATGCATGCTCTCTCTTTCAGTCTAGCATTTTCTTAAAGGAATCCCAGAGCATGCAAAAGTTTCTTCAGCTTCAAAATATCAGTAGAGCACCTAAACATACGTACTGTTAAATCAGGCTTCCTTCCCTTCGCTGAGTCTTCCACCCTTCTACTGACGCCACCCTTGATCTAGAAAACAATAATCTCTACTATCAAAAGACTGTATTTTGTTATTCTGTCTCTTATCTTGGGTACCATGCCAAGAAGGAGAGTGCCTACCACTCAGTGTACATATCAATAAGTATTTTTATGTGAGAAAGTATGAAAACTTTACTGCACATGCACATTCACTGGCTAAGCAGAGAACATACGCCTCTCTCTTCTAAGCAACATGAACTGTGACCATCAGATAGTTGCTTGTATGTGAACAACTAGTCAGTATACCCTGGTAGGTAATGTATATAGAATTGGGCTGAATGCACCTCATCAGCAGGGATCTGGGTTTTCTGTTTCCCACTGGAAATAGAAAAACCCGCGAGTTTTCTATTTTACCCAAGAAAGACGCAAATTTTTCATTTTAACAGAGAAACGTGGATTTTTCTCTTTTGCAAAGAGCTCTCTGCAGGCTGCAAGGGACTGGGGGGGAGCGGGAGGAGAACGGTCAGGCAGAGATGCCATGTGCATGGACATGCTCACGGCCACCGGGCAGCCTGGAGAGCTGCTCCCATGGGTAAGTCTGGCAGGGGGAGAAGGACTGAGGCCTGCATAGGGAGAGAGGGAGGGAGTTGAGCAGGGCTGGGCTGGAGCTCTGATTTTCTATGATAAAAAACCCAAAATCAAATACCAAAATTTATAGCTACTTAGAATTTATTTGACTGTAGTAATTAAAGCACTGGTAGGCTTCCAAATTGCTTTAAAATAGTAAATATATCAATAAAATATTGTGTTTAATTGATACCCATACATACATACATACATATACACACACACACATACATACATATGTACATACATACATACATATACACACACACACATATGTACATACATATACACACACATACATATGTACATACATATATATATACACACACACATACATACATATGTACATACATACACATATATATATATATACACACACATACATACATATGTACATATACACATACATACACACACACACATACATACATATGTACATTATATATATATATATATATATATATATATATATAGGTGCTTCACTTTAATTGCAGATTTTGGGGGTTTTATCAGAGAATTTGCCTTTTTTTTTTAATCAGGGAAAACCAGGATCCTTGTGTCATCAGGAGTTTGATCCTGATTGTCCCTTTACAGTCATTTTGGGGAAGTCTGAGTTAGCCCATCAAGAGAATGGGGCCAGAAAAAATCATCAGATCAAGAAGTAAATTTCTCAACATATGGAGAGGCGTGTGTCTGCCGTGTTGGCCATTCTTACTAGCAGACCAGAGCAGTTCTTCCTATAAAACGCTAGCATCTAATTCTTTTGGAAGAGATTTTTTGATTTTTTTTTTAATATATACATAGATATATTGATATAGATATTGATATATTTATAGAAAAGAGTGGTTTTGTATGTAAATTACCTCATTGGTAGCTTGCTCAATTATAATTATATAGATATAGATATCTATACCCAAGAAAGATATCTATATATATATATATATATATATATATAAAATTGTATTTGAGCAAGCTACCAATGAGGTAATTTACATACAAAACCACTCTTTTTTTTTTTTTTTTATTAACCAGACCTTAATAAAAACAGCAGTAAGGTCAGAGTCCAAGGTAACTGAATCTTAGCAACTCAGAAAAGGCTGACATTCTGCTCTTAATTCCTGCTGGGGGCCATTTCTTTTCATATCTGCTAATGTGAAGGACAGGGTGTCAACTTTAATTCCGAAATCCCTGGCTGTTGTCAGTTTGTGTCACAGTGTTAAGTGGTTTTGATTATTTCATGTCAACATGGTTTACTTAAAATGTTTCCAGTATTTGCATTTGCTTGCCATTAAAATTGATAGGCAATTGTTTTGGTAAATATATTCTTATTAGTAGGGGTTAGGAAGGCCACACTGCCATTTCCCAACCGCTGATGAGGTCAGCTGTGTTGGAGCATTTTAGCCCTGATCACAGCAAATGGATGCCATCATCACAAAATCTGTAAAAAATGTAATTCCAGTTGGTACTGTTAGTCGCTCTCGTGGGCAGTCTACAATAGAAGCCTCTCCCTGAAAGGGCAATTTCAACTAAACTGTTTCCAGAGAGGATTTCTCCAAGACAAGGTTGAGACATGCTGCCAGGTCAAAAATCAACAAGCTGGGAAGATGCACAAATAACTTCCTTTGCCAGTGCTGTCTAGCTGATGCCTTTCCCTAGCAACACAGTAAAAAAATGTGTACAAGTCTTCAAGCATTTACCATGTTTCAGCAAATCATCACCAGTGTTTGCCCAAAACACACGACTTTTACTTACATGACCCTTAAGTGATCTCGTTTGTTTTTTGAGAAAGTGTGACGGCAGGAGCCTACTGCCCTCATTCAGATACATGATACAATGCGAAGAAATAAGGGACAGTATTTGACTTATTTGCCTCTTTCTCTCATTAGTTGCTATTTCTATGAATGGGATTCAGAATCATCTCTGAACTACAGGACTTTAAACTACTTTGGCCTGCGGCCCAGTATGCCAGGTACATCTGGTAAAACGTCTGTCAAATGCCCACCTGGCTCAAGGCATGACAACCACTCAGTTGAAGCACAAGTTGCTGGGTTAGATGAATGAATCGCTGAGTGAAATCCATGGGGAAGTCAGACAATATGGCCTTTCTGCCTTTACTTTCCACCTCCATACCACAGGCATCAGGGTTGGTATTCTTGATTTAAACCAGGGACAAAAATCATTTATATCTTTTTCCAGAAATTTGGGGACATGAAAGCAATACCAAAAAAGCAGTATAGCGGTTGAGAAAGAAACTACAGAAAACAGGACTTGCTTTTTATTTTATTTTTTTAAAATGAACGCAAAGTTAATTAATGAATAACCATGTCTTTAATTGCTGAAAGATTTAATTTAGTCCATAAACACCTGAATCATAGTTAACACTGGAGGATCTTTGCACACTAATTCATATCCAACCTCAGAGAGCTGTGCAGTCTGTTAAGCCTATTCTTCCTGTTAATATTTGTACCTGATTAAACTTCAATACAGGTGCACATGGGTTAGTAATCACACTTTTATATTTTGCATGTAGATTAGTCCCATTTGAATCTGCATAAATTTGTTATGCATCACTGCAAAAGTGAACGCTCAAGCAACTTTTATTTTTATCTAATCAAATCACAGCTTAATGAAAAACGAGTGACTGAGCTCAAAAAGGTGCGTTACAATGGGCTTGAGGGATCACTGGTGCTGGGAGCATTGGCCGTTCACCAGGGCGGTGTGCCAGCCTCCCAATCCTTGTCATAAAAACACAGTTAACATCAGCCCAAGTCAGCAGATCAGTTGTTCCCTCTTCATTGGGATAGAATAGATATTATTTTACAGTCTCCTGCCACAGATGTACATGGGCAAAACAGGAAAAGCCTTCAGGAATGGGCCAGAAATCTGGACAATATTCTCAAACTTAAGAGGCTACATGAGAGTCCTTCCTCTTGCATGGAAATGGTGAGTCGCAGGCTCTTTGTGCCATAGCTGCTCCGCTGTTAAAATGAAGATCGTCTCTATTTCCCAGGGATGCTACAGAGTGGCTACGTTCAAGCCTCTCAGATGCGACGGTAAAGGGCGCCACTTCAGCACCTCACCTAGACGAGTAAGACGGACTTTTTGCCAAATTATAGTCTCATCAAGACGGAGCAGTTCATTTAATTAACTAAGATTGTAAGTCACAGCGCACCATGTTAACTTGCCTACCGCAGGAAGTAACAAGATGAGCCAACACCTTTTCTTTTACTGCTGAAAAACTGTTTTAAGTCATTTAATATGTAATGAAACGTAAAACCATTAAAGAAACCCCCGCGCTGCACTGGGCACGTCCCGGCAGAGCTGTCAGATTCAAGGAGAGATCTGGCGCCGGAGTGAGTTCTCCAAGGTGCTGAAGGCAGTTGCTTCTTTAAAAAGTCCTGAATCGCAGCTTTTTGCACAAGAGAGCATAAGCATGTCGTGCTTACGGCCTTAGGAGGGAACAAGACAGAGACCGGCAGCGACCTAGAGATAAGCGGTGGCAAAACTTAGTGATGTGATACGGGAACCCCAAAGGCGATCACAAAAAGGATATGCTGAGCTCTCCAGATTGTACTGACTATCTGGCAGAAGGCAACTGAACTTGTATCACGCTCTTTTGCAAACGTGTTCTCACCAAGGACAAATTTGTGCCAGGAAAGTATTCCACCCCTCCTATTTACACAACGCCATTTCTGCCGTGTCCGAGTGCCTTACAGTGTAGCATCTTCATTCACGCGACATCCCCATAAGATCCGGGGCTGCTCTTGACTGAGCTTTGTGGCGTAAGAGCATCCAAGATCTACCGACTGTCCTCCTGAAAGTCCAAACGGTCACGGCGTACAGGGACATTTAAAGTCCTACGTGAAATACGGATGTTACATATGCAAAGGAGATTTTTACATTTTAATTTTATAAAAGAACTGAACTAGTCATGCCATGATGCATCTGACCACCTTTCTAGGAACAAAACATGCAAAAAACAAAAAAAACAAAAAAAAAGCCGGGGGTTGGCACAAAGATATACTCCTGTTCTGGAATCAGAAAATGGACAAAACCTGTTATGTATTGAGACAGAGTGGCAAGTTAAATCTGCCTCACTCCACACAGCTATAATCACCACCAAGGAATAGATTCAAGGCACTGAAGTACAGCAAAGCTAACAAGCAGCTACAAGTTTTGTGCAGTTCCATAAGTGATAATTCTCCCTGATGAGAAAAAAAAAAGTCACTGCTGTTCCTGGCACAGTGTGATCTCCCAGCAATGGGACAATCGGTGTGTGCCCCGAGGGGACGGGCAGGGCACTAGAATGACTCATGGCTAGAAATATTTGCAGAGAATCGGAGCCCTGGGTTCTTCTGCGCTTGCTGAACGACGACCTCAAATATGCCCTGCTCGGAAAGAGTGCCCCCTGAAGCAATACCCTTCACTGCTGCTCGCCCTCCTTCCATATGGATTTCCTGAAGAGTTATTGAAAAAAGCATTGGCGAGAAATTAAATTAAGGAACACGAACGTGCTACAACTGGCAATAAACAAGTTCCCCCAAAAGTGAGAGAGGGTTTGTCATCCTCGTTCGCGCTGCATTTCAAGGTCAATTAAACTTGCTAACAAGCCACTTAGCTACTGCTAGGCTCCAAGCGTTGTACCGTTCTGAACAGAAACAGGAATGGCTCCGATCGACCCAGATGGCAGGCGGCATTTTAAAACGAGACGAACTCCATCCCAAGATGGACGGGTTGTACCTCTCTACAGAAACCAAAAATGCTACCAAGGACTTTACTGAGACAGAACAATCCATCTTGCGTCCACCAGCAAATCCTCTGCCCTTGTGTCTCAGCTGAACCAGGGAAGTAAATGCTCAATAAAAAAATAAGCCTACAGATACTTTTTTCTAGCCATATGCTTCTCTCCCCTCCACAGACAACCTCCTCGGGTTGTTCTGTCTGGATTGCCAAGCATCACGCAAACAGATGGTGGGCTGAGGAATAAACATGCATGTGATCAAAGCCAAGGGCAAAGTTGCTCTCGCTTGTGGGAAAGCCTATAAAAACTGCCTCTTGGGGAAAAGAGCCTTCTCCTCCCATGTAAACTCCGAGGAGTTCCTCCACGACTCCTCAGAGAAAGCCAAAATCAGTCTCCTTTAGGTAAAAAGAGCCCAGTGAGCACAAACAGCACACTTACCTGCACAAAGCCATACCAGAGCACTCAAAATACCAAACTCAACACGGACGCAACTTGCACCGCCTGACCATTCACTGAACTGGATCCTTGCATCACAAATGCAGAAAAACCAACCCTGCAAGCCAAATATCCCAGAAAAAGGCTTTGCTAGATGTAGGCAAACATGCAGTTATACAACTCTCTTAAAGGATGAAATACAACTTTTCAAAAGAAAAAAAAAATCTCAAAAGCATCAGTTTCCTTCCATATTTTTAAATGACACCCTCCCTCCCATTGAATTTCTCACTTCGCATTTAAAAAAGACACGTTACCTTCCGCCCCCACCTCACCTCTTCTCCTTCCATTATCCCACTGGAAAAACTGGAGGGTGGAAACACAGCGGAGAAAACAAACGTTTCATGTCAAACCAAATCCCAACTTGGACCGATTGAAAAGTTGTATAGACTTGAGTGCAAATAATGCAAAAAAGGAAAAAAAAATCAGTTAACATTGTTGAAAGGATGTTTCTTTCCATTGTTCAAATTCCTTGTGATGCTTTCAATTTTTTTGAATTAGGCCCAGGTTTTACACCCTCTTTAGGCTTGCCAACAGCCAGCCATTAGACAACACTATTATGACACATATTTGAAAGCTCCCTTGTGATTACGGCTGGTTATCATCTATTCCAGAAGCCATGTAACTCAATAGTTCTTTCAGTAACCTGAACAAACTATTTACATCCAAAATGGTCCATCTCACAAAGTATGTTTTCCAACATCAATCATTTTGGTGACCCTCATTTTGAAGTCTTTGAAATGTGAGAACTGCATCCCGCCTCTGTGCGCTAAAACACAGAGACATCTAACAATTAAAAAGTGTGCACCATAATCTGCTCCACCAACTTGCATCACACGAGCTCAATTTGTCTGTTCTTTTGACATTATTAGAAACACATGAATATTGTCAGAGATTCTATCATTTTACTTCTGTGAAGTCATAATAGGAAACAAAAAAAGTGATGTGACATTTAAACTGGCATCCTGAGTCATTTGCTGAGACAACCTATTTTAATAACAAAAATGGATGCTAGTGGCAGAATTCTACTTCCTTTTGAAAACGGTGTTTGTTGCTTAGTAAAAATGGACTAGAAACTAGACGAATCCGTTAAATCTATTTGCATTGTCCAGGTTGAATACCATGCTAAAATATGCCACCGTCACCGCCGCTTCCGAGCTGCCCAGTAGGGCAGTGGTGGCAGCGCAGAGCAGATGCAGGGCAGCCTGGCGTGGCACAGGCTCCGGGTAGCTGCAGTGGGCACCTCCCAGCAGTGGTGAGGAGGAGAAGCCGCTTTTCCCTTGCACCAAGCAACAGTTTCTGTCCCATGCTGCCGCTGCTGAGCACTGACGGACAAGTCCAGAGCAGGCGCAGAGCTGTACAGCGCGGATCCCCACTAGTACCATGGGCCGGGGCCAGCAGTGGCAGCAGCCAAATGGAGCCATCGCCACCTGAGCTGCCTAGAAAGGCAGTCCAGGTGCAGAGCCGCCCCAGCCCCACTACGTGCCTGCCACAGCTGGACTGTACCTAGCCTAGGTGGAACCAAGAGACCCCCTGCGGGCCGGACAGGGACCCGCCGTGGGCCATATTTTGCCTACCCCTGTCTTAAATTCAGAATCATCTTAGATGCAAGTAAATATGGTATATGCATTTTTTTTATGCATTTCAATTACTGCTGGCTGTTTACTTCAATAAAAGATATCATTTTGGAACCAAGAGTTCTAGTTTTTTGTACGTCTACTTTTAGCAAGGCAATCAACCTGGACAATGAAAATAGATTTGTTTTGTTTCTAGTTAGTTTTAACTAACTAGAAACTAACTAAACTAGACTAAACAGTAAACACCAAGGGACCTACCGCGGGCCGGAGAAAGACCCGCCACAAGCCAAATTTTGCCCACGCCTGCTATAGGCCCTGAGCAGGGTTGAAACCCTGCCCTCCCTGAAGTCAATGAAAGTTTTGCCACTGCCTCCTTCAAGGCCTGGATTTCAACCCCGATCTTTTCCAACTGGATCTTGCGGGATACTGTGATGAGCTACAAAATAATTGGTTCATTTTGAGCAGTGTAATCCTCTTTGTATAAAACACCCTTTCAAAAAATAAAAAAAGGATTAACGGGGGGGTATAACGATAGAGCATCCCTTGAATTAAAGGATTAGAGAGCAGCAATCTGAACTTGCAGCTAATTGGGAGGACTCTAAACCCAGGTCCAAACATTCGTTCTTTTGTGCTGCAGTACCAGGAGGAGTGAGCCTGTATGTGAGCGCGCATGCCTGCTCGCCATGTGTGCAACTTAATGGCTTTTGTTGTAGCTAAAGTGATCGCTTTATGCGGTGCTGATTTTTGGAGAGCCATGCACAAGGGCATTCAACTGGACATCGCTGCTTAATAACCCCAGAGTCGCAACTGCAGATGTCTACATTAACACAAGGTTTGAGAGGGTAGCAGATGGTTAGGAAGCTCTTACTGAGAAGGCTATAACGATTTCCAAAGGTAAAACAGCAAGTAGCTTTTATGTATAAATGATGTTCACCATATGGTAAGCGTGATTGAATATTTTAGACAAAAAAAAATCAAATTATTACAGTTAGATTGAATAGAACCAAAACCGATTAAAAGTATGGCTGAGTTTTATGATAAGTAATGGAATATGCTCATAGAAATAACGTTAATGATGTTTGAAAGGGGAAACAGGGACACGGGCCAAATGAATGAATGTTCTTTAGCACTAGATACAAATCCCATTACAATTCAACTTGCTTCTTTGAAGATGCACCTAGAGATGAAACTGACATTTCAAGGAATTAAATGCAAGAGAGAGGTGCATTCAGTACAAAAATCATGTTATACTGACACTAATTTATGGATAGCGATTACATGCTGTAATGTTTCGGGGGCCACAAATGGGTACATCGCTTTGTTTTAACTGCAAAAAGCTGTCTTTCTACACAAGTACACACGTGCTTATTTGATCATATCACATATATTATGCACACACATGTATATTACATACGTACATACCACGTGTATAATATATATGATATGGTGAGATCAGTCAGATAAGCATGCGAGTGTTTTTATAAGAATATGGAGTGTGCACACCTGCATGGGTGTGCATACAATGAACACATAAAAGTGGCAAATTAAAGAGGAGATGTTTCAAAAAAGTACAAACTGGTATTGCTGACTTCCAAAGCAAGAACACTTGCAAACATATAAGAATCACAGTTTCAGCAGATATCAATCACAAAAACCGCTATTACTCGAATACATCCTTACGCTCTGCACAGCACTGGGTGGAATATGCCTGGGCAGCCCATGCAAAAGGTATGGGCTAAGGAAGTCATTTCATGTTTTGAAGACACAGATGAGCACCACACCACGGTCACAGGCATTTGCAGAGGAGGCAGGAGTGGACACCAGAAGCAGAACTTTTACCATCTGCTTCTACCTAGGGAGCAGGGTTTAAATCAGCAAAGGTAGCTGATCCTGCCTATTCCTTGAAAATTTTCAGTTAAACTGATGACTAAGCATGGCATGAGTCGCGTTACATCGGATTAGGTCATGTTGAGAGATTAACATTCTCTGACGAGTGAAGTGACATGTACCACTGAGTATCACCTATGGTATTTAAAGAAACTCTGTTCTTTTAGTAACCAACACAGCACGTGTTGTATCGCAGGCCGCCAAATCAAGTGCCCACCTATGGATCAGAGTATCTGCTTCCTCCCAGTGTAACGGTTAGGGTATGTGGCATCTCTCAGATAACATAAGTAAGCTCACATACATAGGCTGTTTCTTAGAGGCCTTATCACCCTATTGTATTTTCCAAACACATAGGCTTGTGAAGAAAATGGGTGAAATACTGTTTCCAAAGTCACTACCAAAATACCTCTTCAGTTTTTTGTTGCATGAAATGGGCACAAGAAAACCCAAAAGCCACAGACAATTTGCCCTGCCCATTACAAGCATGAAAGTCAGCTGAGGTTGGTCAACAAACAGGCCAACCTACCGAGAAAAGCAGAGTGTGAACCTGGTCCGACTTGGGGGTGTGAAATGGAACAAACTTGTCTGGGATAAATTCTGCTTTGGTCTGTAGGATTCACTGAAAGCCAAGGTAAAACTCATGGCATACAAATCAAATGCAGAGAAAAATGCTGGCAAACTTACTTGGGAACCCACATCATAACGCAAAATGCAAGACAACATAATTTTTGCATTGCATCATCTCTTACAGCATGGCTTAACGTGCACTGGAGTGTGTGGAAAGTGCATCCTTTGTTAGACAGGAGGTCAGACTAGTGATATGCATACCTTTTGGCCATATAAATTAAAAATCCATGAACACCAGATTCTGTGGTGCTTCTGGGCAGTACGCCTATTAAGAATGGATAACAAGTATGTAATTTCTCTGAGTCTTTTTTTTTAAGGAAAAAAAGAAGAGTCAGTCAGACATGGTCAATCTAAAAGGTAGATGGGAAAGCAGAGTTTCTGCTGAGACAGGGGTGTTGTGAATTGTGTCTTTTTTACTGAAAGGGTGGTTATAAAATATCAAATTACTTTAAACAGGGCAGAAATGTGATACCATCTAGGCCAGCTGCAAAACGATTTACATTGTTCATGGTTCTTTCACATTTTTATTCTCCTCTCTCAACCGCCATCCACAAGCAATCAAGCATGTCATGAACTATGTTAAAATGTAATGGGGAAGCAGCTGTATTGAAAAACACAATAAGACAAATTGTCTCCAAATGAAGATTTAAAAGTTCAGTACAACACCTAACCCAAGTGTGCACAAAGAGATAGACGATGACCATGCGGCATCCTCAGCTGCTGTTTAACATACATTTCTAAGGTAAGCTTATTTTAGGATGATCTGGGCAACTTCATCTCTTGGGATGTGGGGACACTCAGCACCCAGACGAATCAAGCCTTGTTTCAACAGATGAGTGCAAGCAAATGCCCAAATGCCTACCCCACTGAGTTTATAAATCAATACAAACTGAATTGGGCCTTCAATGTTCATTGGAGTCTTGCCACTGAAGCCGGTGGGAATGGGATGAAATTGTTAGCTTCAAAATAAAAAATATGAATTGTGATAAATGGAGAGACAGATAGATAAGAATGATTGCTGCTTTCATGTTTCAGTTTTTTAATCCACTGATGAATTTCATGGACAGGGACCCTGAAATGCCAAAATTAATTTCTCCCCTATGGTTGGAGAAAGAGAAGGACAGGCAAGAGCTCATGAAACTAGTATTTAGAAATAAACTTCAAACAGGCCCAAGTATTCTCTTTTTGGATTTGTTTTTTTCAGTTTTTAAGCCAAATTCTATTTATCACACGCGATATTCCCAACAAATAAATACTTCTCAGGTATTTCCAACTGAAGCAGAACAGCAGGAGCATCCCATTAAAAAAGATGACAAGGAAGCAACAGTTGTAATACACAGCCAATCTAATGCTATGCATCCGTATTGTCGTACCAGTGCCGTATTAATTCAAACAACAGGTAGTGAGTCATTGCTATACTGAGTCATCCCTACCCCAGGGTCCCTTGTCAATAGTAACACTTGATACTAAATCACACACACAATCTCTTCTCTCGCTTTATTAAAGTAGAGTTTGACAATCATGTGTTCTTTCTTTTAAGCAGCCACTGCATCTGCAAATTTCTCTCTGGTTGCATTAGCGTAATGGTAGGCAGCAATCTGCTGTCGCCTTTATTTATGTGATAGTCATCCCAGTGACTTCTAAGCATCATTTGTAGAGTGGCAAACCTGGAATAAGACACCTCTGATTAGTGCATTCAAGAAGGCAGCCCCCAGCAGTGTCTCTTTCTAAACCATTCAATTCTGAAATGCTGCACAATGGTAAATAACTCACACCCCCAGAGCAGTGTTTTAACCAAAGCAAGATCATCTATGAGCCTCTCCCGGCTAATGGGCACACATTATGCAAGAGGTAACTGCAACTGCTGATTTTTTTCTGCCCAATCACGGACTAAAATGAACTAACCGTTCTTGGGCTACGGACCACAAGCCTGAGCTCTGCTGCTCTCAGATAAGTGGGCTACAGGAGCATGCCCCGTCCTTCTCAGTGAATCTTGAATTCATTCCTGCCCAGCACCACAGCTTCAACAGAAGGGGAGGAGAGCACCTGGACCCAAGAGCTTCAGGTGGTAGTTAAGGCAGTCTCCCATGAGACAGCTTGAATTCCCCTGGACAAAGAAATTAAATCAACACTTCTCCCACTCCCCTGGCCCTGAGAGATATTGCTTTCAGCTGGGTGGAAGAGGCAAGGAAAGTCCTACCAGTTTTCTATGCCTCAGCTAGATCCACCTGTAAAATGGGCACAGCGGCGTACAGTAAGATGGTGAAGTGTGAACACAGCGTGTTTAGGAAAGCTTATCATTGCTCATGTAAGGAAAGGGGGTGGAGTGGGTAAAGTAGCTGAACTTTATCCAGTTGCAGAGGAGCATGGTCATTATTTTTACAGATCTTCAGGTTTTCTACAGGCTGATTCAGGTTTGCTAGAAGCTGAAAGCATACCAGAGCCAGTCCAGCATACAGCAAGAAGATTAAATTAAAAGTTTTTCTGCACCTTCCTATTCTTCCATAAACAGGTACTAATTAATTAAACATTTTTATTTGCAGTGTAGCAGTACCCTGAGAGCCCACTAAGAAAGGAGGTTCATTGTACAGCAGGAGACAGAGGCTGTTTCGTATAAGCATGACAAAAGGGTGGGAAGGGAAACAGAGATGCTTGGACACCTCACCAGTCATTAAGGACCAAAGCAACTTAAAACCATTTTTATATTGGTTTTGAGTAAAACACTCACTCCCTACAACCCTTAAAACATCCTATTTAAAACAGTCATCTCCATCTTTTGGGAGTCACAGTGAATCGTGGTTCTAGAGGTAGTCTTGGAATATGTTAGCTTCTGGATATAGCTGAAGAGATTCAAGATAGAAGTTTTAAAGGAAAGCTCTTCCTTCTGAAACCCAATGAGAAAATTCAACCTATAGAGGAACATAACTTCAGGATGTCAAAGTTTTGCCTCACTGACACAGAGCAGAGGTGAATATTAAAGAACATACACTATCAAGCCCTTATACTTGTAATGACTTTATATCAACCTACATACATACATATATATATATATATATATATATACACACACACACACATTATACACACACATATATGTGTGTGTATATCTATCTAAACACACACACACATATATATTATATTATATATATATTTTATATATACATATATACACACATACACACACACGCACATACACACACACGCACATATATATTATATTATATATATATATTTTACATATACATATATATACACATACACATATATATATATACATATATACACACACCCGCACATATATATTATATTATATATATATTTTACATATACATATATATACACATACACATATATATATACACATATATACACATACACACACACACGCACATATATATTATATTATATATATATTTTATACATATATATACACACATATATATACACATATATACACATACACACACACATGCACATATATATTATATTATATATATATATTTTACATATATACACATACACATATATATATACACATACATACATACACACACGACCTGTCAGAACTAACTGCTTGTAAATGTAATTAGTGTGAAAAAACTAGCTTTGAAGCATGTACCAAAATGCAATTAGCCAGCAACTTGGGGTTGTTTGCATATTCTAGTGGGTACTTATATATATATATATATATATATATATATATATATATAGACTAGACTAGCATATATAATATATATAGAGTACCCACTAGAATATGCAAACAACCCCAAGTTGCTGGCTAATTGCATTTTGGTATGTTCTCCAAAGCTGGCTTTTGCACACTAATTACATTTACAAGCAGTTAGTTCTGACAGGTCTTACATATCTGCCAACGTCCCTTTATAATCAGTTAAATTATTAACGATCAGCTAACGTGTCACTCCCTGTGAAGGCACCATATTCTGACGGGAGCATTTCCCAAGGAGTAGCAGCAGATGGGCCACATCGCACCTTGGCAAAGTAGGAACAAGGGGGCTCTCTGCACAATGCTCTCTTGGTGTCCACTGGGGAGAAGGTGATGTCGAGGCAGGGAAGTCGGCCGCTACACCAGCACCACCTTCTCTCCCAAAAGGACTGAGGAGCCCTCTGTGGGCTTCAGGGCCAGCCACAGCCCCTTAGTAACAGGCAAAGTAGGGGCAATAGAGCAGGTATGCTGTGCATTTTTCCCCACAAATGACCAGCAGAGAATAGGCTGTATCTGTGCATTGGGAGCCTAGATGATTGTTGGTTGTAGTACATTTTCCGGGCTTCCCTGGCCTGTGGAAGAGCCTTCTTGATAGGCTGATGGGAAAACACCTAGCCAAAAGTCGCTATGCAACTATACCACTATAGGAACTAAAGTTGAGGCAGTTGCATAAAGAAGTTATCCTCACAACTACAGAGATGCGGCCACAAACAAGAAGTTGCATTACTCCTCCAAAGTCGGAGAGAGCGCTAGAATGAAGAAATACATTATTTAAGGAAGTGCCATTTGAGAAAAGGCTCTGGGAACTTCACCATGGAGCTAGTCACTCTGGTCTAGGCCCAGGGCAGCAAATAGGCTCATACAGATTACAATGAGTCTGTGCTGTCAGCGCTGCCCTGCAATCAATACCCAAGTTAGCTCAGCAAATCACTCCTTCGGTTGTCGTGTAGACACAGCTTTCATACAACAGGCTCACAGTGCCAAACCCTTCCTTGAAAATTTGCTTAGGCTGTTTTGCTCATGCTATTTTGACTGTCAAATGATTTCAGAATCCAATGATCCTTGGGGGGGAAAAAGCAGTTATTTTGACTAACTCCTCTTCAAATAGTTACCGTGTTACTGCCCTCCCACTCAAAACGCACAAGTTGATTAGAACATATGGATTGTCTCAACACTACCAAGAAACCCTTTTCAAAACTAAATGTTGAAGTTCTTCCTAGCGCATTCATCATTCACTTGGGACAAGTACTCCATGCTTTGCTCTCAGATTTAGTCACAGCAGCATCTAGTAGCACTCAAGCTAGGACCCAAGCACCTGAAAACCACTTCTTAAAGATTCCTGTGAAAGAAATTACTAGGTTCTTCCTAAACTTCAACTTACCAAAACTGTCCAGTTACGATTCCTATGGGGAAAAAAACACTTCACGTGTTACTTTCTTCTTCATTTTGACGGGGTGAAAGGGGGAGGCAAAACCTCACTTCAGAAAAATACTGACTGGAACATCAAACAATTGATTTTGAATGGTGTAGGCTTTGTTCATTTTCACATTTTTACATCATGTCAATCTGCCAACAGTAGTAACCCAATCGTATACTACTGCAAGACAAGCTGTGAAACCATTCAGAACAATATGAAAACAACCTATACGCTAAAAACAAAAATCAAAATAACTAAGTAGAAATGTTGAGGCAAGAAGCTATTCTAAAAAAAAGTCTTCTTTTTCTTTTTTGTTGCTTGTTTGGTGGAAATCATAGAGCCATAGAGAAGTAGGGCTGGAAGGGACCTCCAGAGGTCATCTACTCCAACCCCCTGCCTGAGACAGGACCATCCCTATCCAAACCATCCTATACAATTCATCATGTAAACTCTTTGCAAGACTGCACTTGGGCAGTAGTAACCAGCAACACACTTATAAGATGGGAAACTCCCTTCTTGAGAGCACGGAGGCAAAAAGGGATCTTGGAGTCATTACTGACTCCAAGATCAACATGGGCCGACAATGCAAGGTCACGGTCGGCAGGGCTAACCAGACCCTATCGTGCATCCACAGGTGCATCTCAAGTAGGTCCAAGGAGGTGATCCTCCCCCTCTACGCAACACTGGCCAGGCCACAGCTGGAGTACTGTGTCCAGTTCTGGGCACCCCGCTTCAAGAGGGATGTGGACAACATTGAGAGGGTACAGAGGAGGCCACCCGCATGATCCAGGGACAGCAGGGCAGACCCTACAATGAGAGGCTACGGGACCTGAACCTGTTCAGCCTTCACAAGAGAAGGCTGAGGGGGGACCTGGTGACCGTCTATACACTCACTAGGGGGGACCAGAAGGGTTTGGGGAAGACCTTGTTTCCCCTAGTGCCCCCCGGGATAACAAGGAATAACAGCCACAAGTTGTTGGAGAGTAGGTTTAGATTAGACATCCGAAAGCACTACTTCACAGTCAGGGCGGCTAGGATCTGGAACCGACTTCCAAGGCAAGTGGTGCTGGCTCCTACCCTGGGGGTCTTTAAGAAGCGGCTCGATGCCTACCTAGCTGGGGTCACTTGAGCCCAGTTTTCCTCCTGCCCAGGCAGGGGGTTGGACTTGAAGATCTACAAGGTCCCTCCCGACCCGACTTCTATGATTCTATGACTACTGTCAACCCTGACAACACAAGATATAACACCCTAACCTCCCACAGGTAAAGCAGGGGAACCACAGTAGCCAATCTTCTGCCTCTATCAAAAGAATATAATTATCAAGACATGCTCAAGAGATCCATGGGAGAGGAAGGAAAGCACCCCCCAGTCCATACCAATCTGACAATGGGGTAAAATTACTTCTTGACCCCAAATATGGCATCAATCTGACCCTGAGCGGAGGGGCAAGACCACCTCTGGCTCTGGTCCCAGCAGGAACATTGGCACACCCCAGTCAAAGTCCCTAGCAAACACCCAATGCCTATGCAGAAAGCTTAAAAACACCCTGGCGTGTAGAAGAAGGGCAGAAAGGGGCAACCAGCAGAGCCCAGAAGTATGGGAAATACACACAATAGAGCAGGAAATACCTACCCATAGCAGAGCAGGGAAATTAAGAAAATATCTGGTTTTGTTCTGAACTGGAATCAGAACTGAATTTTAACATGTTAGATTTACTCACAAAATGGAAATTCAAGTTTGGCAAGCTCCACTGGGGACCTATTACATGGGAGACCCAACTACATTCCCAGCAGCCTGTTCCTCTCCAACATGGGAATAAGCTGCTTGGTTAATCCAAAAAGAGATGCCTCCACAGAGCACGAAGAATTGGATATCTGAAGAGAGAAGAGGGATAGGAAGATAAGACGGACCAAATTTTGTCCAAAACAGAAATCTTTCACATATACATGTAATCCTTGCTGCACATTCACCGAATTTCTTTAGGTAAGTAAAGGCAGAGGATGTCTTAACTAGTCTCCTCTGACTCTCAAAAAATGCTTGTTCCAGGTTTGGGGTCAAAATTCAGTGTGAAAGAAGCAACAGGCAAGCCATATTTCAGGCAAGCCATGTTGTCATCTAAATCTTCCTCTCTGAGGGCACCTCAGATTAATCAAGTCTGCTGGAGTGTGCTAATTCGAGTGTCACATGTAATTAGAGTGTCACATGTACTCAGCATCCCCGTACTTCAAAATGGCAGCAGGGGCACTTTAACTAAAGTTCGTTCAATGAGCTTTAGTTAAAGCACCCTTGCCATCATTCGGAAGTGCAGGATGCTGAATACACAAGATACTGTGGGCGCTTTAATTAACGCGGCTCTTGGGGGCCACTCTAATTAAAGCACCTTGCCCCGGAGCATGTGTAAAGGCACCCTGACTGATCAGAGATGGGACATTAGGTGTTCTTGACATGGTAAGCTCTTCAGAGATGATGATTTGAGGCAGGGGAATAGAAGTTACCTAATTGTCAAAAGGTGCCAAAGCACCTGCAGAACCTAAAGACTTAAAATGGGAGCAGGAGCTGTTCATGAGAGCTGACTCAGAAGGGAAAATAGCCACAACTCGCAACCTGCCCGAGATTCCCCTGTCTGAACCCCTACTTTAGAATCGCAGAAACCGCATAGAAAGATCCCAGAGCAGCACCAAAAATAATCCTAAAAATAAAAGCAAGTCAGGAGGACAAACTCCCAAGCAGGAAAGCAGAACTACCATTAATCGCATGCCACAAACAACAACACCGACAACCATCATTAGGCAGCTCCCCACCAAAGGACCCAAAACCTCCTCGCAGCTGGCATTTCTGGTGCTCCAAGCTGCTATCTAGGAGGAAGCAGCATGTGAATAAAACATACAAAAAAACCCAACTTTTTTTGATTCTTATAGATATTGATGCCAGTCACCTGTTTCACTCAGTGAACCAAGAAAAGTAAAAACACTGAGATGTACTGAAAGGAACAAGCTTAAACAAGCTGAGGGCAAAAAACCCCCAAAAACAAAAAAAAGCTTTTTATATATTAATTACACTCTCTCTTTTTTGGCTCCTGCCTGTAGCAGTTGATATAACGAAGACAGCCACATGGAGCCCACAGGTCAGCAAGGCACTGAGATGCGTGAACAATCCCATCGACTTTCCATGGTCAAGACCAAAGCCTTCAAGACCGAGGAGAATCTCCCCAAGGTAGAAATGTCTGGGGTGATCCTGCGGGCTTTGTTCATACAACCCCTACACACTTCAGTAGCCACATTGACTTCAACAGCATAACTCATGTGAGAAAGGCTTCAAGAATTGTGCTGTTAATTGTTGCTCAAACCTCTCTTTCTTCAAGCCTTTAGAGGCCCACCTTAAACTTGGTGCAGTCATTCATGCTAAAAAAAAAAAGGGGGGGGGGGCATTTTGGTTTGACTCTACCCAGGTGTAAACGAGCCCTCGCTGTGCGAGACCCTAGAGACATATCTTGCCAAGTCCAGCTCCAGGCGCCCGTCCCAGCTTTCAGTGAAGTCAATGAGAACAGCAGTGGCAGAGCAAAAGTTATGACGGAGGATTGCTTTTAATATTGCAATCTGTTTCACAGAGATGGAAACAGCAATGCTAACAAGTCTCTTTTTGGGAGCTCTTCTCCTTAGGTACATGACAATATTTCCCCCGCTTTTTGCATTTTTAACCCTGCCTTACCCTAATTGCAACTGTCAACAGCCCTAGGCAGGACACTGAAATGTTTTATAAATGCACGTCGGGAGTGTGGAAAGCCAGGATTTTGTGGGGTGCTGTACTTTCCTTAAACTGGGGAAAACATTCACCTCTCCTCCTCCCCCAGCATACATGCTTGCAATAAAGTGTTCAGTCTGAGATTTCCACGTGAGCTCACCAAGCCTGAGTCCCAGCCTCAGCAGAATAAAAATAAAAAAGGGTCGAATGCAAGCTGTAAGCATGAAAGAAGCAAACGGCACAATGAAGACTTGCAGTTGTGAGCCCACACTCACTGGTCCTTGCCCTTTTCTTCTTACAAAAAATGCCTTTGCTCCATTGCTGGCCATTGTCTATCTTGACTTCCTTCTTCTAACATACTGGACACCACTTGCCCATTCATTCTGTTGGCCTGTTCCACTTTACAAGGGTCATGTACAATATCTTCAGACAAAAGTCTCCACGAGCCATCTTGCCTCCTGGTGGCTCTCACCACCAAAGCAAATGGAATCTGCGTTCCCCATCAGTGATCACGGGTTAGACACCCCCTCTTGTGCCCGGTCCAAGAAGCTTGGAGTCAGGAGCACAGGACTAGAAAGGACCTCCTGAGTCACCATGTCCAGGTCACGGGTAACTGTTTGTCTCTAAGAGTCCACAAGAGCGTCCATTCTGGTTCCACTCCCACAGTACTGTCACCCTGACCTGGGGACAGCCCCTTGGCAATAAGGAAGGCCTCCTTGGCACTCTCTCCAGCTGCAACAGCTCCTTTGGATCTGGATACCCCCGTTTCTGTTTCCAAAATGCTAGCCAAAAATATAGTCGTGTTATTTGCTTGAACTTGCAGGCTTGTCTAAACTTTGGAAGTGGTGAAAACAGCAAATGGGGAAGGCAGTAGGCTGCCTTCAAAGAAAACGATGAAATATCACATTCAAGGGGAGTAAGATCTGCTGTACAAGGATAACTGTGAGAGTAGCTTTCTGCCTCCATTTAATAAAATGCTCGTGTGTGTTTTCTTCCAATAGGCCCGGCTGCCTCCTCCTCCTGTCCTCACCGGGTTTCAAAGCAGGAAACAGCAAGGCAAAATGAACAACTCCCCCAGTGCACGAGCACCGTTCCAACCACCTATGAGGTCTGACAAAGGCAAGTTACTTCCACGCTGTGCTAACATCCACACACTAGCAAGCTTAGCGTTTCCTGAACATGTACTTTGACGTCAACTATTCCTGCATCAGAATTAAGTACGCTAAGCACACAGAGTAGCTGCTGAATCAGACCTTCAAGCTGACTACCAATTTAAGTGAAAGTACCTATGCATATGTGTTGAGAATATAGGAAATCCTGTTTGTCTGCTACCAGAAAGTTTACCATAAACTCAAAGGCAGGCTGTGAATGAGTCATAAAAGATATGAGAGGAGCGCAGTTCCAGCAAACCTGTTACGGTTACTCATTACGGTATCAGTCCTCCAATATATGCAGCATCTACCAATACCTAACACTGCGTGTGATTACTCGGTATTTCCATAATACCCCAGAGAAGACACTACCATCCCTCCTCCCACATATTTACACTTTAAAGCCCCAAACCAAGATGCACATGGGATTTCTTGAGTGCTTCGCACTGACTTTGTGGCTAGTTACTCATGTATACAATTCTTTGCAAGATTAGGACTTTAGAGTATATTCCATTTCAGGCAGATGCTATCTTTCTGTTTATTATGGGAACAGCATTGAGCAAGCTGTTGTCAACAGCAGTTTAATAAGCCATTACACATTATGCTGCATTTTTATTACTGGGGGGGGAAAAAATTGTAAATGCAGGTCAGTTATTCAAACAGGAATATCCTAGCAAAGATTTTGAACCAGGAGTTTGTACTTCTACGAACAGGTCTCTCGCCACCTGGACGTGGGAGAGACAGTCGACATTATATACCTAGACTTCCAAAAGGCTTTTGATCTAGTAACCCATGATATCCTTGTGGAAAAATTGGAAGATTGTGGGCTTAACTGCTCAACAGTTCAGTAGGTGGAAAACTGGCTGCATGGTAGGACCCAGACAGTTCTCATGAACGGATCTGTGTCGTCCTGGTGAGAAGTGGCCAGTGGTGTCCCTCAGGGGTCAGTGCTTGGACCGGTGCTTTTCAACATCATTAGCAATGATTTGGATGTGGGGATGAAAAGCTCACTGGCCAAGTTTGCGGACAACACCAACTTATGGGGGAGCGTGGTCATACCAGAAGACAAGTTGCAGATACAGGCAGACGTGGACAGGCTGGAGAGCTGGGCAGACTGGGACCAGATGAAGTTCAACACTCATGAGTATAAGGTGCTCCATCTGGGGGCAAACAATCCCCAACATACCTAAAGGCTCAGTGGCGACAATTTGACTTGCACCACGGCCAAAAGGGGCCTAGGGGTAGCGATCAACCATTGCATGAACGTGAGCCGGCAGTACGATGCTGGGGCCAGCAGGGCAAACAACATGCTGGCATGCATTAACCGTTGCATCTCATGCAAAACGAAGGAATCAATACTCCCACTGTACTCTGCACTGGTGAGACCGCAGCTAGAGTAGTACGTCCAGTTCTGGGCACCACACTTCAACAAAGACGTGGAAAAACTTGAGAGGGTCCAGAGAAGAGCCACCCGTATGATCAGGGACTTGCAAGACGAGCCATACGAGGAGAAGCTGATGGACTTGGGCCTCTTCAGCCTACAGAAGAGAAGGCTGAGTGGGGACTTGACAGTGGCTTGCTGCTACAGCAGGGAAGTACATCTAGGGCTTGGCAAACAGCTGTTCACCAGGGCACCCCTGGAGAAGACCAGGAGCAATGGATACAAACTCCGGGAAGGCCGCTTCAGGCTCAATTCCAGGAAAAACGCCTTCACAGTCAGGGTGTCCAGACTGGAATAAACTCCCTCCAGAGGTGGTGCAGTCACCTACCCTGGAAATCTTCAGAAGGAGACTGGACAGTCACCTCGCTGGGGTCACTTGACCCCAGTTGTGTTTTCCTGCCTAGTGCAGGGGGCTGGACCCGATGATCTACATGGTCCCTTTCAACCCCTGACAGTCTACGAATCTATGACTCCAAGCCAAAGTCAAGGCAAAACCCCATCTCCCAAGTTAATCTATTTGGCCAGAGGGACTATGTATTTTTTTCCCCAGGGAAACTACCATAATGACCACAAATCACAGCAGCCAGCTAACATATTGGTACTAACCAGCTTTTACTGCAGATATCCATAACCCGGTATCTAATATGTATTTTATACAAGCTATTCCATTATAAAGACAATGGGGAAAAGTTGTTCCCTGAAAGCATTGTTTATGAGCCCCAGTGACACTTACCCTGGCAGGGACGATCTAGCAATATGCAGACAAGGGGACTCTGCTGGAAGCAGGGACCCGACAGAATCTTTCCTTCATTTAAGTGTTGGATATTTTGCCAAGGCTCCCAAGACTCCCTAAGGCAGCAATTCATCATAGCAAAAACTATCAGACAGATTCACTGGCTTGGTTTCCAGTCATGCTTAGCTCCTGCAGTTCGCATCAGCTTTAGTAAAGGTGCAGGTACTTGGGCCCAGATTTTTAAAAGATACGGGGGCACCTAAAGCCCAAGGATTTTAAAGGTATGCAAGGGGACATAGTTAAGTTGTAGGTATAACCTTAATTAAACATGTCCTGCACTTATAACGTGCATAATAATGCAAGCGGGGATGAAAGAAACAGCAGAGTGTCATCACATAACCTGTGCAAAGTTAAGGCTGTTGCCAGTGGTGCCCATTTTTATTTTAAATAGTGATAGATTTTTACATCTATATTGTGACTAAAAGAGAACTTCTTAAAACAGTATTATGATATCACTGGTTTAGTTATAGGTATTAAGATCTTACAAATCCTTAAGGCAAGCTGAACCTGTAACACATTCTTCTTACACCAAGCTATAGCGTACCTGGGATTCCAGTGCTATGCAGATGGCTTTACTGAAATCCAAAACAGGGGTTTTGTAGTAAATGAACATAAGCAAAATTATGTGTTTTCAAGTTTGCCTTGCTGTGGTTAAAGCAAAAATAAAATAGCTTGACGTATCTTGACAAGCCCTTTAAGAAGAGTTCAGAAACTTTGAGTCTATTTGGAGAAACTAAGCAGGATATTAAAAGAGGCATCTTTAAAGAAACCTTTGAGCATTCGAGGCAGATCTCAGACATGAAGGAGCTATTGTGACTCTACTCTCAAAAAAGGAAAAGTGCCTTCTCTGTTTAAGTGACATCTTTATCTTGTTAAAGAATGGTAATTAATTGAGCTTGGTTTTCTAGACTGCCAAGTGTTCTTAACAGGGACACCTGGATGCAGTTTTATGTACTGGCACTAGGTCAAGATGACACTTGTGAAAGAATTGCAGGTCAGGCTGGGTCTCTCCAGGCTGAGAAATTACTTCCTAAGAATGATGCCTTCCAAAAGGGATAATTGCATTTAATTTTTTAACCTAAATTGGAAAGCAGAATGCGGAATGAATACCTTGCTTTCCCTCTCCAAAGGAGTTCACTTTGATTAAGAGAGGTCATTAGTCTCTGATCTAGCTGAAAAACAGCTTCGGGGGCAACAGTGCCTTGGGGGTTAGTAGAGACCAGTACTCTGCAAGAGTAAAGGGCAATGAAGCTTCATGGCAAAAAAAACAAAAGGACTGGGAAGCAATTTAAAAAGAAGGAAAGAAAGTTTTAAACAGGACTCCTAAGAAAGCAGTTTCCAACTGTAACCTGGGGGTAGGAAAAGCAAGGTACCAAAATGCTACAGACCTGCCAGAGGGTCAGAGCAACAGGCAGGTGACTACTTGAGAGTCAGATACAGATTTGCCTGTATCCCTTTTCCCAATAGATGCTGAAAAGGCAAGCAAGACTGCAGGTTTGATGCCATACTTCTTAGCATTTACCCCTTAGTACCCTAAAGGAACAATTATAGAGCAGCCTTGATTCCTATCCACCAATGGCTTCTCAAATTATAAAATAACCATTTGTGGTATTACACTCTTCTCACCTGGAGGTAACAAAGATTCCCCAGTGATTTTTTTTTTTAAGTTCAGATTATTAGTCAGGATTCATATTTTATTGCTACAGCCCCCAAAAATGCTTTAGCGAGCCTAAGACACTGCCTGTCCCCAAATATTACTAGTCATTTATACTGTAATAGCACTAGGACTCCCAGGCATAGACAAGAACCTATCATACTTGGCAGCTTATCAGCACAAAACAAGACGGCTTCAACCCCACCGGTGTTCAACAAGGTTCACGGGTCAAATGAAGATATCTAGAAACAGACCCTCAATTACTGGTTTAACTAGCCAACATCCCAACATTTTATTTAAGTTTTTTTTTGTTGCAAGTAAGTGTTATATATGGACAGTTCCAAATCAGAAGGCACCAAGGTATTCCTTCTTCGAACCGTATCTAATTGGGAGGTTTTCCAAGAATAATCATTGTTGGGTAACATATTGATTTGTTTCTCAGAAACGTAAAGATACGTAAAGAATTGGAATAGGGGCTTTCCCAATGGTTGGCCTTGGGAATAACAATGATGTATTACTTCGGTCTTGCAGGCGATAAAGTTCATTTAAAATTCAAATGATTCCTTTGGAAACAATAAACGATCAATACACAAGCACAATAAACAGTACAATAAATGAGCACCAGCATGTGTAACGAAATGGTCAAATGTGGGGTAAAGACATGGGCAGACAAGGTTCCCTGGGTGAATTTGATATCTTTTATTAGACCAACCCAAATGGTTGGAGAATAGTTACTAAGCAAGCTTTCGGGTTCAAAAACCCTTCATCAGGCTAAGGACACTGCAGCAGTCGGTGTGTGCTCTTCCTGGATGGGGTGAAAAGTAAAGAAGCCAGGGGCTGGGCTGGGCTGGGGACTCAGCTGCCAGGCAGATTGTAATGTATCAAAAAGCCAATGTCTATGTTCAGTCCCTGATCTCTAGTATCCAGGAGGTTGATGAAATGGAGCTCATAGGCTCGTCTCCGGGAAGTGTTGTGTAAGCTTCCCTTGAGGATCAGGACTGAGAGATTGGAGAGAGAGTGGCCCTCCTGTGAGAAATGTGCCCCCACCGGTAACTGGGTATTTCTGTCTTTGATGGATTCCCGGTGTGCGTTCATTCTGGTGCGCAGTTGTTGTCTGGTCTCTCCTACATATCTTCCATCAGGGCATTTGGTGCATTGGATGAGGTATACTACATTCCCGGAGGTGCAGCTATAAGATCCTGGGATGCTGATGGCTCTGTTGTGGGGTGTAGTAATAGTGGGAGTGGTGGAGATGTGTTGGCAGGTTTTGCATTTCTTGTCCTGGCACGGTCTGGATCCTTTTGGTGTGTTCTGGGGCTGAGGAAGTTTGCTTCTGGTGATGAGGTTGGCGAGGTTCGGTGCTTGTCTGAAGGCTAGAATGGGTGGCTCTGGGAAGATCTTTTTAAGAATAGGGTCTCTTTCTAATATGGGTTGCAATTTTTTGAGGATTTTCCGTACAGATTCAAGGGAGGGGTGATAGGTCATAACCAGCGGTGTGCAATTTGTGGGAGTTTTTCTTCTGTACTGCAGCAGTTCTTCACGTGGTATTCAGGTGGCTCTTTCAAACGTGTGATCTACCTCTCTGGAGGAGTGTCCTTGCTGGGTGAAAGCCTTTTTAAGATTGGTGAGGTGGCGATCTCGGGTGTTCTCTTCAGTACAGATGCGGTGGGATCTGAGGGCTTGGCTGTATATCACAGCTTTTTTGGTGTGTTTCGGGTGATTGCTGGTTCTGTGCAGATATGTATGTTGGTCTGTGGGTTTCTTGTATACTGTGGTCTGTATTTTACCCTTCTGGATACTGATCCTTGTATCTAAAAAGGAGATGCTGGTGCTGGAGTATTCTAAAGAAAGTCGGATGGAGGGATGGTGACTGTTGAATTTCTGGTGGAACTCAATCAGAGATTGCAGGTTCTCACTCCAAATGATGAAGATGTCATCAATGTATCTTAGGTATAGTAAGGGTTTGATGGTGCAGTTCTTGAAGAAGTCTTCTTCCAGGTGGCTCATAAAAAGGTTGGCATGCTGTGGGGCCATTTTAGTGCCCATAGCTGTTCCCATCATCTGGAGGAAGTCTTGATTATTAGAAGTGAAATTGTTGTGTGTGAGGATGAAGTGTATAAGCTCAGTAATATCTTTGGGTCTGTATTCTGGGTTGTAATCTTGTTCCTGTAGATATGTAAGGCAGGCTTGGGTAAAGACATGAGAAGATGAAGATTTGGAAACAATAACGTGGCATCCAAATATTACACTTAGAGGGCTTTCAAGTAGCTGCATCAAACACATTATGCTCCAATTCATCATGTGCTGACCTATTTGCTATTTAGCATACTGTGGGGACTGTGTACTTTTAGGGAAGTACCCACTACCAGATCTACAGGCTTGTGTTTCTCTCAATAAAGTAGATCCAGGTTCCTTAAAATTGCACACAGATGTCATTTTCCTCATAACAGAGAGAAGGGAGTAAATCTCCATCAGTTCATCACATCACCTTTATACCACCCTCTGGGAAGTCTTCAGTTCTCCATAAGATTTGGGACACACGCAAAAAAATGGTCTATAAGCACGTGCTTAACTAATAACTGACTTCCTCTCCTCTAGCCTGCATTCATGGTCTTACACATTAATTACCCTTGGCACCAAGAAATTGAAACAAGGATTTAATTTACAGAGTACAAATACCCATTAAGTATCCATTACTTAAATAGTGCTCGTTGTCCATTTACATTTCACGATAATCACCGAGTGGCAAGTAGCACGATTCCTCCCGGGGCTCCATTCTGAAGCCATTTCATGAGCCGACCTCCTGCTGAGGTCAGTGCCAAATGGACAAGGCAACAAGAATTGTGTTGTTATAGCCTAAATAGCTACGCTTTGCTACTGGATGTGGTAGGTAACCACCTAATTAACTTGGAGCTAATTTAAAGCAGTGGAAGTTTTACACAGTCAGGTGGAATAAGAGAAAGTATAGTATCCAGTAATATAAGGGAACATGAAATTACCAAGTGCGCACCCTGGGTCACATTAATCCCTACTGGAGTCAATAGATTTGGACTAGAGTTACACCAACCACATGGTTTTCTCCCAGTCAGCCCTATTGTGTTACCCTGCAATTAGCTTGTGGTTCGAGTTCATAAGTGTGCACTGCAACTTCAACCATTACTGACATTTCTTCTCTTTTTTAAGCTCAAACCCTTTCCTTTTAATTTGTACATATAGTACCAGTAAATTACAATCTTTGAACAGTGTGGCATCCATTTCCTGTAGCTTGTAAAGAATTTCCTCTCTTGTAATCCTGCCTAGTAAATCCCTAACTTTTTTACCTTCTCCTTCACGTCAAGCCTCACATGGCTCTTCTCTATTTTAGAGGTTCATTTTCCCCATGTTAAAGCAAAAGGCCATGCTGAAAGCTTAGCCCAGTTCTTTAGATGCCACCCCCGCACTCTTGGTTTAGCTAAGACCACTTTTGAGTTCATCCCCTCTCAATAACACCGGTGTCTATTTGTATCCCACCTGCAACTAGAATTTGCTATAACAGTTTTGTCAGCACTTTGAATCCCATCTTCGGAAGCTGAATGGGGAATATGGTATTTCTCTGTTCTGCCATAAGCTGCACCCTCAGACAGAGGTCTCAGAGCCAGCTCTAACAGCAGTAAAGACCACAGAAGGAATGCACCCACAATTGACAGACTTAAATGAGACTAAATATTACTCTAGAAATATGACTGCAGAGCAACATATGGACTCTTAGCTCTCCAGAATTCATACATGATGCAATCTTAGAGAGTTGTAAGGGTGTAGGTTGTAGCCGTGTTGGTCTAAGGACATAGGCAGACAAGGTTCCTTAGCCTGATGAAGGGTTTTTGAACCCAAAAACTTGCTTAATAACTATTCTCCAGCTATTTGGGTTGGTCTAATAAAAGATATCAGATTCACCCAAGGAACCTTGTCTGCCAGAGAGTAGTAAAGCACTAACATACCTGCTTCAGGAGCAGCATTTGTGCCAACTTAAAAAAAAAAAAAAAAAAGGGATGGGGGAGAAAGATTTGTCATAGTTCCTGTTGAGGGTAATCTACTTTAAATTAAATATTAAAATATTCCATACTCATGAGTGTTTATGAAGAATAAAGGACTTACCAGAATAGCCTGTGTATCCATAACATACCAACCTATGCAAAGGATTGCAATGAAAAGAAAGTCCTTTGTTGTTCACTAGAAACATAGATTCACATAACAGTAAACTTGCCTTTGATGGGAAGCCTAAACCCATTAAAATAAAAATAAAGTAAAATACATGGAGTGAAGCTAGACATTAAATTATATGTTTGGAAATGTACCCTACTAACCTGCCCGGGAGTGGGTACAATGAGAAAGTATACCACGAAGGACCATTCAGGACACATCCAGAACCAAAAGGAATATGTGAAGTGAATGCAATTGGACTTCATGATTCTCACACAAAATGAATTTAGTCTTCATATCAGAAAAACCCCAAACACTGAAAGGATGAAAGACAGCATGTTGCTCAGCTTGATAATCACTTCAGAGATACTAGTGATGATTGACAAACAAGGCTAAATTTCTTGAGGGACCCATGTTTTTAAGGTTAAAATTAACTCAAAGTAATTAGCCAGTTTACTTTTAAATTCTCAAGGGGAGGGAGGGGAGCATGCAGAATTTCATGTGCTCATTTACAGACACACACACCTCCAAGGACAAAAAAGTGCCCATTTAGGGCCTTGTCCAAAACACAATCAAGAGCAGACACTGGACACTACAGTTCATTTTACTGGGCATATTGTAAAGATGGATTGGAAACAGTATTCCCTTCCCAAGAAAAACTTGAGATTTTAGATTCTTCCCCATCCAAACAGAGATAAGAGAATTTAAATTTTTATTTTTTTATAACCCAATGATCATCAAAAAGAATTGAGTCCAAGTCAACTGAAAGTTAAATGACATGTTTTACTTCCCCCCCAGCACACACACACACACACACACGTACGTGCGCAGTCAAATTTAAATAAATGAATAATGATTTTTTTTTTCAATCCAGTGGCCAATTTGGATCAAAAGAACATTTTGACAAAAGACTGAAACACTTCCTGTTGGCCTAACCCAAAAGGATATATTTCTTGCTTTTGACTTGGAATTATTTAATGTTTTCCAAAACTCCCTGTCTTTCCTCCTCCCTTCCCCATCCCAAAAACACTACTCAAGTTTTTTTAAGTTAAAAACACCTTTTCACTTAAAAATGAAAAAAAATTAAATGCTGATTCATTTTATCACATTTTGCTTACTCCTAAGAGCCCAAGCACATACAAACTTCCCAAGTGGCTAGCTACTTGATCATAGAAATGTAGGAAATGAGGGTTGGGAGGGACCTCAGGAGGTCATATCTAGTCCAACCCCCTGCTCAGAGCAGGACCTCCCCAAACAGATCATCCCAGCCAAGGCTTGGTCTAGCTGGGTTTTAAAACCTTCAGGGATGGAGCTTCCACCACCTCTCTTTGTAGCCTATTCCAGTGCTTTACTACCCTCCTGGTGAGAAAATTCTTCCTAATATCTCATCTGAACTGCCCTTGCTGCAACTTGAGCCCGTTGCTCCTTTTTCCTTCATCTGCTACTACTGAGAACAGTCTAGCCCCATCCTCTTTTGACCTCCCCCCTTCAGGTTGCTGAAGGCTGCTATTAAATCTCCTCTCAGTCTTCTCTTCTCCAGACTATATAAGCCCAGTCCCATCAGCCTCTCTTCACAAGTCATGTCCCCCAGCCCCCTAACCATTTTTATTGACCTCTGCTGGACTCTGTCCAATTTATCCATATCGCTTCTGTAGTGGGGACCCCAAAACTGGACACAGGACTCCAGATGTGGCCTCACCACTGCTGAATAGATGGGAAGAATCATTTCCCTGGACCTACTGGCAACATACCTACCAATGTGCGGTACACACCATCTGACCATAGTTTGGATCTACCACACACATCATAGGCATGATCCCTAAAGACAATGCAATTTGACATGCAGGGAGCAGCTATTTTGCTGGCGTAGGGAACCACATTTAAAAAAAAAGGGTAGTCAAGATTGTTAACTCACAGTGTGCCTCAAGGAAGGGGAGACAGTATTACACCGGGCTCCCCCTCTCTCGCGCCAGGGGAGATAGGAGAGAAGACACTGTGCTAACGGTCATTGCCAGCGACAAATGACACCCTCTGTCATGCTGATCTGGCACATTAGGGACCGACCCAAAATTCCACTACCATGCAAAGGACATGGGAAACGGCTCTGGAGTGAAGTGGTTTTCCTCTTTTCCTCCCCAATACCACCTTTCCTCTCTTCTTCTCCACTACCATCACCTACCACCTCTTCCTCTCTTCCTGCCCACTACCACCTTTCCTCTCTTCCTCCCCACTACCGCCTTTCCTCTCTTCTTCTCCACTACCGCCTTTCCTCTCTTCTTCTCCACTACCATCACCTACCACCTCTTCCTGCCCACTACCACCTTTCCTCTCTTCCTCCCCACTACCGCCTTTCCTCTCTTCTTCTCCACTACCATCACCTACCACCTCTTCCTCTCTTCCTGCCCACTACCACCTTTCCTCTCTTCCTCCCCACTACCGCCTTTCCTCTCTTCTTCTCCACTACCGCCTTTCCTCTCTTCTTCTCCACTACCATCACCTACCACCTCTTCCTGCCCACTACCACCTTTCCTCTCTTCCTCCCCACTACCGCCTTTCCTCTCTTCTTCTCCACTACCATCACCTACCACCTCTTCCTCTCTTCCTGCCCACTACCACCTTTCCTCTCTTCCTCCCCACTACCGCCTTTCCTCTCTTCTTCTCCACTACCATCACCTACCACCTCTTCCTCTCTTCCTGCCCACTACCACCTTTCCTCTCTTCCTCCCCACTACCACCTTTCCTCTCTTCTTCTCCACTACCATCACCTACCACCTCTTCCTGCCCACTACCACCTTTTCCTCTCTTCCTCCCCATTACCACCTCCCCACTACCGCCTTTCCTCTCTACCTCCCTACTACAGCCTTTCCTCTCATCCTCCCCACTACCATCACCCACCGCCTGAGAGGACAGCACCAGGGAAGTCTCTCGTACTCCCTCATAGGCAAGCTTGATAGTACTTAAGATTTTTAGACATTTCAGCAGTGAGAGGCCCTGCTCTGAATAAAACATTAGCAAGTCCTGCCCATAAAAGCATCCAATGAGAAAGGCAAGAGACGTAAACAGGATACTCCAAACAAACATCATTATGTTTGGCTTTGAGTAACTCTCTCCCTCTAGACTGTTAAACGGGTGAACCGGCTAGCAAACAAATAAAAAGCTTAATGCAAGTTCATTCCTTCAGGAGAATTTTTCTGGGAGCCATAAATTATTTCAAGTAGTTATCATAATCTCTTACCCACAAAGAAAAGTGAAAATTGTAAATATCTTTACAGAAAAGGCATTTTCATAAATGTATTTATCAAATTACAGTACCAACAGCAGAGGGAACAGTGAACTCAGTCATGAAGAGTAAGAGCAGGTTTGCCTTATTAATATAGCTCTGTGCCCGTGTATTTTAAATACCTCGGAGCACAGAACCATCTGTGTGTATTCTACTAATGAGCTGCTGCTTCAACTGAAGAAGGCCAGTCATCTAACACTGATTAGTCAGATGGAGACTGCTTAATTTCTAAGCAATTAATAAGACTTTTCTCACACATTATGTTAAGACTCCTTCTCGTTAGGGTTAGTTACCTAGTAAGGTGCTGGCTTAATCTAATGAAAGTCTCTCAGAAAAAAAATATCAAAGCAAACACAAAAACATGGTATGATCCAGGTCAGTGCCCCAGGCAGGATCAGAACCAGAAAGTCGTAGTGGCACATCCAGGTCCCAGCAGCTTCTCATGAAGGGCAGCAGCCACAGCAGCACTTCTAACATAGCACGGTCTAATGCAAGAGGCTTCGAAAAGGCAGCAGAGGCAACATGATGGGGAGATTACTGGACGGCCAGATCCTTGCTCCAGCAGCACCCAATTCCTAGCATCTCTCCACATGCCATGGAGTACATGGCCTCCAGCATCCTCCTCAAAAGGTTGAGTGTCAGGAAATCCCAGCAATCTCTTTCCAATTTCCTCTAACAAATTTCTAAACACTTTGCTAGCTATACAAATGGGTTGTCAGATCTGCGCACACACTACAGAAACTGCTTGCACAGTGTTTTCCCACAGACACACATCTTGGTTGGAAACGTCTGCCCCTGAACCAGTGCTGCGAAGCTCCTCTGCTTGTGCCGTTCACCTTGAAACTCCATGTCCCCGAGAGCAACCTGATCGCCCATCATGGCAGCGGGCTGCTGCCATCTCCCTTAGCCCCACATCTGATGGACGCTGTTCACAGAGTAGAGCCTTAAGGATAGCGTGGCCATATTATTTTTAAGGAAATCCAGGATACTGCCCTTCCCACCAAGTCAGTGGCACCTAGGCAGGACAGTCCTAGGGAAGAGCCTGGAGCAGTCCCCCAAACATGGGTCCCCGCCAGCAGCCAGGTGGGCAGGAGAGGAGGGAGGGACCCCCCACTCCCCTCAGGGCAGGGGTCCAAGCCGCCAGGCCCCAACACCCCCACAGGATGCCCTGCCCTCACTTGGGCTCTGCATGGCATCAGCCGCTCCCTGGTCCCAACTCCACTGGGCTGTGAGCAGGTGAACTTGCATAGTAGAGATGGTCAAGGCCAGCCTTAGGGGTGGGCAACTGTCCAGGGCACCATGGTCGGGGGGCATCACACACACACACACACACACACACACACACACACACACACGTGTGAGCAGCCCATGCTCACAGCAGGACTCCCCCCATACCCTGCTCTGACCAATACAAAACATTTTTGCTCAGGAGGAGCTAGGCCAGGCATGGATGGACAGGGTGGCACCAATCCAGGACTTTTGCTTTTATTTTCACCAACTAGCTGGGATGCCAAGACAGCCTAAGAAATCCAGGTCTGTCCCAGCCAAACAGGGACATACAGTCTTCCCAGTTAAGGGGTTAGTCATTCATGCAAGAATAGAATTCCTTCCTCTTTTTCTAAATATATTTCTTAATAACCTAAACAAAATTTAAGGGGATCAAAATTCCCTTTTAAAGGTCCTTGTTGCAAAGTGTTGTAGTAAAGCACAGAACAAGTACTAAATTATCCCAGTAATTACATTGATAATGCACAACCTTCGCGTGCGCAGGAAAGCCAATAAAGGAGATATGACTTTTACAAGTCTATTACACATTGGCACACCAAAATGGCAGTCCTACCTAGAGAAAAAAAACCTGGTACTTGCCTTGCACAATGCTCAAGACCGAGCCAAGCAAGAAGAGCAATGAACCTACCATGAAGCAGAGCCCTTACCCAACACTGTCGGTAGGTAAAACAAGTGGACGGATGGTTTAGGGGGTGTTACTCAGCTCCTGCAACAGGACGAGAGACAGCTCTTTACTAGGATGGCATACTTTAGGGAAAGCCATGGACAGGAATTTGTGGCTGTCCCAGGTGTTTCTCTTATTGGCAGAAGACTGTTTTATTCTAATAGCAAATCCAGCCAAATTGGAGTCTGTAGTTGTGTTGCTGGATTCACTTACCCTCTAGAGGCTTTACTCCATCACAGTGCCTTCGGTTCATTTAGTAAAATGGAGGTAATATATTCCAAAGAGGACGCCTACCAATCCCAAGAAGTACTCACATGGCTCACTGCCCTAGGCATTTCACAGCAAACCACAAATCTAATAGACACCTTTTACAGCGGATTTGTGTAACTGCAGGCTGGAGATCCAGTTCCTGCCAAATCTCCACTTCCCCAAGCGGTAAGAGAGCCTCCAGCAATCCAACTTCTTGAGAGGACGATGGATGGAGCATCTTATTTATAGACATACTTCTGTGGGGAATTTGATAGAGATCCCTTCCCTGCTAGACAGAGTTTTACTCCTTCATTCCACATTTGTAAAGGACCAAGACACTTAAGAAACTAGGGGGCTGAATTCAGGTTTTTCCTCTAGCTCACTAAGTTGGAGATAGTTTTAGCAGTTGGCCCAAGGTATGTGCAGCAAACCCTGAGAAGGAAAGAACAGATTTAATCACCCAAGCCCAAATAATACAAGCAAAATACTGTAAGTAATAGGTTGCAAAGTCGTTGTGAATAAGAGTTGTGTTGACCTAAATCAGAAATGAGCCAAAAAGCTTCAGCTCTCCATCTGCTCCAATAAAGCTGAGAAGCCCCATTTCTCAGCCTGGTTTCCAATTTAGTTCTTTGATTTGCTGACAATTACAGATGTCATTTGGAATGGAGACATGGCATCCCAAATGTCATGTGCGATACTCATCCTGATTTCTAGCTATATTTTTGGTTGTTTCCCCAAAGCCTGTCCAAATAATTGGAACTTCCTTGACTCTGCAAAACTGGGCATATTGAGTGTGGCAAGGCCACACAGGGAGACAGCAGAAGAGACAAGTGAAAATTGGGATGCCCTGTTTGTAAGATTTTTTTTTCAATTTGGTTTCAGCCCAAGCCTGTTCTCATGGAAAAGAAATTTCAAAAGAAAAATTGTTGTGGAACTGCCAAAACCTCCAGGCTCCAAGCTCCAGCTCTGTAGCAAGGAGTCAGGAAACGGTGGGGGATCCATCAGCTTGGGCTCTCCAAGGTAGACTGAGGAGCCGAAGTCTCAGTTTGAGCCAAGGCTGCCAGGGTTTCAGAGCCCAAGCTCCCAAGCAGGGATCCTGAAAGCCCTGACAGTTATCAGTCCCAAAGGCACAGGTTCTGGAAGCAAGTAGGGGTCTTGGCCCTTGGGCAGCCCCAAATCCTGTTGCAATATTTCCCAGCTTCTAGTCCTCGTTCTACAGCAATGAACCTAGAAATCTGTGTGTGCCTGGCTTCCTTAGGGACACATGCCCTGGAATATGCTGCGCCTTCCATTCACAATATTTCCAGGAAAAAAAATATTTGTTTCTATGGGTTGGATTTTTCAACCAAGCTGTTGCACTAGAAAAACAGTGAGCCAGCTCCAGCCAGTACAACAAGACCCGATTTCTGGCACTTCATGCTAGAAGATGTCTCAGGATGCAACTTACAGTCCCATCCTGGTCCATATAAAACCTGGAAGCATCCAAAGGCCTAAATGTGGAAGGTGAATGTCTCACTTCCAAAAAGTTTAGACCAAGTTTATAGCTCGAGTTTCCTCCTTCTCACCTAGGACAGCAATTCCAACCACAAGGAAGGTTCTCCTTGTGTAACCCACCCAGCGTAAGGGTCTTTGCCTCAGAGACGAGACAAGCAGAAGTTGAGAGCGGACCATGGAAGTACGAAAAAGTGAAGAGAAGTGGCTTGTTCAAGGTCATGTAGCAGCTTTGTGACAGAGACGGGACCAAAATCCTTGACTCCTCAATCTCCCTTTATTCACTGGCAACATGTATGCTAGCATTCATATTATTCAACCCCCACTTAACAGTAGGATACTTCTCCTGCCATGAGTCAGTTGTGTTCTACTGAAACCATTCATTTTCAAGCCTAAGCCAGGCATGTTTTGTTCCTGCTACCTAGATTTCACTTGGCAAAGGTTAGAAAAATTAAGCAAACAGTTGTTGTATACTTTCTTCTATTATATCAGAAAAAAGCAAAGGGTGTTACGGGGCAGATAAGTAAAGAAATGTATTGGAAAAGAAAATAATTATTCAAAAGTACAAAAAGGTCATCTTCTGTTTCTAAGAGTAGCTACTGGTTCTGAGCATGTCCAGTTTGCACAAATCCAGAGCTATAACTGGAGCCGACTGGACATGGAGGCACCCAACATTTTTTTGAGAGGCAGGCCCAGCGTGTCTCAAGCGTGGGCACTCTTGAAAATTTTGTACCAAGCAACTTGCCAAAGGTCACTGGGGACGCCAGCAGAGAGCAAACAGCATTTCCTCCAAGAGTCTCCGTGGTTGGGAATTGTTCGCTACGTGCATAATCTAATGTTTGCCGTATTAAAATACTAGTCTTATGTACTTACTGTGTAAATTATATTTTTCAACACACTGGACAAATAATTCATTAACTGCTCAACTGAAAAAAGCCCCAATCCCCAATTCTCTACTTTCCAAGCAGATTTGATGCATTTGGAGTCTCAGTCCTGTATAATCCATGCCTTTCAAAACAAATACAAACACCTGAATACATAGAGCACTGAAGTGCCCTTGGATAGAGCCATTTTAAACTATTTGCATATTAATATTTGAGAGAGAGAAAAAAGGGTTTGGGTGGGGTGGGAGGGATGGAAATTCAGCCAAACCACCATGCTAGTGGCAAGCAGATGATATCGCAGCCGCTGGCTTGAGTGCCTGGCCACGTCGTTACATCTCTGGCTTCTGGAACAACTAAGCCAAGTAAGGCAAATGTTTTTTCTATCCTTCAAGAAAACTCTTTCCTTCTCTCTCTGCCCTAAAATGAATATTTCTGGTACCAGCACTAAGAAGTCAGCAAGAACGTGACCTTCTAAAGTGTGGAGACCTTTAAATGAGGGAGACTTGTCCAATGGCTAAAGCAGTACGTTAGGATTCTGGAAACAAATGGTTTAACCTCCAGGCAGTCACAGGATTGTTGGATAACTTGAAGCAAATGTTTTCACCTCCCTGCCTCAGTTTCTGCATCTGTGAAATGGGATTGTGATGCTTTTTATTCGGAGAGCTTAAAATTGGACATTAATTATCAAAGATGGCTGAAGCTTCCTAAAAGCCAAAGACTCCCACCAAGACATGAAAATACTACTTTTTGGCAACAACCTTCTTAGTACACCACAAAGTACAAAATATGTTTCCCTCTTGTGCTCATCAATAATAACGTCTTTAAAATTATGCAAGAGTTCATTTCATACAAGAACACTGATCTAACCCTAAACTCAGATGAGATCAAAGTGAAACGGTTATAAAGAAACGCTAGACAAGAATTGATGGTGTCACACAAGATTATACCAAGTGGCGAGTCTCCAAGGTCATTTTAAATCCACATTTTTCCCCAATATCAGTACTCAGGAAAGGAGAGGGTCAGTCATATTCAGAAAGTCTGCATGCTCTGCTCAAAGTGGCAACTGAATATGGATCACAGACACAAAACTTAGGCAAGTATCACTACTGAATTGTGTCCCATCAGACCCTTGCATTTTGGGTTTGTTGCCTCAGTCACATAGCTGCTTGGTAAAGCTTTGATTTCATTTCTCTTTCTATACCTGGGATACCTGATGCACACAGATTAAAGGCCAGCAATCCCACTAGCCACCCCCTGTGCCATGAGGAGAAGGAAACATCTTTAAAAAAATCTGGCTTCTAAGTGACTTGCCATATAACACAAAAGGAAACTTGTTGAAACTGCAGGGAGAAAGTTTAAAAATCAACTAATTTTAATGCATCCTCCAGCGGCATCACATCACAAGAGGGTAAATGAAAAGCCAAGGTGCAACAGGGCGCAAAGATTGTTTTTCAGAACAGGTCTAGGTGGCTCTGAAGCCTGGAGGATGAACTGAAACCTTCATCTGAGACCTATGAAAACTCTCCAGGGTTCGTGAAATGAAGACCTAAGGACACAGTGCTGGTCTCAAGCTTTCTGGTATTCATCAATAAGTGCCATGATTACAACCGCAGCCGAATGAACTCATGCTCTTGTTTCTTGTATTTGGGCATAACAGCAAATACATGCATGTCACTGTCCCCCACGACTCGCCGACAGACACCCCGACGGAAAAAGGAACTGCAAACAGCCCGTGCCTGAAAACACCACACAAATCTTTGCCCACAAGCGTCTCTCTGGCCTGTCTCCTGTGTACTATATGTCTTCCTGTCAGCCTATTACGAGTACTAATCATGCTTCTTATAGAGAAAGGATCGATTGGGTTTGAAAGGGTTAGAGATAATAAAATGATAAAATGTACACCCTTGAGGTGACACTGCATCTTGGATCAATTTAGCTTTCAGCTCATAGACAGGCAATCATTTCTACTTTAGTAAGTAATAGCAGGTACCATAATAACAGAATCTCATGCAGGACTAGATACCAGCAGTGGCAAAAAGTACTGAAAGAGTCCCGTCCCTCTGTCACAAGTCAGCAACTTGAAAAGATTTAACACAGCACTTCCTTGGGAGTTTCAGCGGGAGGCTCAAGTTGATTCTATTCTATTTAAAAAGTAAGTTATCTGAGCAAAACTGCTGGAAAAAAGTACATTATCATATTTCTTCATTTCCTCACCATTTCCTTTAACCATTTTACACCCTCCCCTCTCCTGTAATTTTACTGCTTATTGCTTTGAAAGCGCAGTCACAGAGCAGACTCCACATAAACCAAGACAGCATCTCATCCGATATATTCTGGGCATCCGTTGCTTAAAAACTGGAGGTGAAATGCACGGATCACAGCGAGTGCGACTGTCGCAGCAACCAGCAGAACCTCATTCTTTAGACTCCACGGACAGACCCACGCACGAGAATTAATCCTCACAGTGGCAGCCCCTAGATCTGTTTCAGCAGTTATCGGTTCTGCAGTCCCTGTGAATAATACATGGTGTAATATTGCAAGATCTGTCTTAATAATGCACTCAAGGCACCAAAGAGCAGGTTGATTTTAGAGTTTTAGGTGTTCTGACACCACAGTCCAGATTCTCAAAAGGTATTGAAGCACTTGCATCTCAGTATGAGTTTCAAGAAGTACTGAAGTGCCTGAGATGCATAGGCCTGGTTCTTCTAAATCTGGGCATACAGAACTAATGGGCATTTTTAAAAATGGAGTTTAAATGGCTTAGGTCGCACAAGAGACACAGCTGGCAACAGCTTTCTGTGACATTAAAGTAAATAGCTAACTATTAGGTGTTTGTGCAGCTCTGTAAGCCTTCCAAACCTGAAGTACATGGTTCCTGCCATGAAAAACATTAAAAAAGTAAAGAATCAAACTCTTAACTTCATGAACGGGCCTTCCTCACAGAATAAAACTGCAACTAATTACGAAAATTACTCATGTGAGTACGGCTGTGTGATCAAACCCTCCTTCTAGACAAATCATCATAAGCAACAGCCAAACATCCCTGGTTGAAATCCTGGCCCCCTGACACCACTGACTTCAGTGGGTGCAATGTGTGCGTATGTGTATGCTCGTGAAACGATACTTCCCAGGTAAGTGGATAAAGGCTGTGCTTCGGTAGGATTGTGACAGCTTAAGTACATGCCCCGATAGCATAACTTTTGTTTTCTAGTGACATGTTGGCTGTAGGCTAGAGTTGGTCTTAAACAAACAGGGCAAACCCTATTTGCTTAAATGGTCCCACTGAGCATGATCTGGTCCGGCAGCAATAGCCTGACCCACAGAGAAGTAGGCTAAGGTGATTCCAGAAGGAAACCCCATGCTGTTCAAGGAGTGCTTTGGCTGTCTTCAGCTAATTGTCTGTTCACTCGCATGCCAGATGCTACTGTGGGGCGTTCACTTAATTATTCAGCAGCTGCAAGTAAAATATTAAACAAACCCATTACTAATGGACAGCTCAGAAGGAAGTGGCAATTTGAACAGAAGTAACAGCTTTCATAATGCGAAGCAAACAAATGCCAGAGAAGGGTCAAGATTTCTGTTTTACTGTGGGAGCACCAATTAGAAAGGCCAGGAGAAGATCATCATTTTGAATTGGACTGTACACCCCAACAATCCTCTGCAAAGTAACTTTATGCTTGCAAGACATGCATAATATACCCCCTGCTAAGTGTAGCTAAGGCCCAGTCAGTGTTGTATTTGTAAGCATTTTCAAATGCCTACTTTCAAGGCACTTGAGCGTCTGCATCCGAGTCTCTTGCTGTAACTGCAGGCCCACTCGAACCTCTGGACATCTCCTACACATCTTCAGTCCTCTCGTGCCACTGCTTATGCCAGAACAGACTTCAAACTCCACCCCAATACTCCTCATATATTTGAATAACCAAATGCCAGGCAAAGATCCGAACTACAGTTTCACTTATGTCAAGCAAATGTCCTAACCACTAACTTCTTGGCAATTCTGGGGTGGGCCTCTCTCATCAGAAATTCTGTTCTGGACCCGAGAGATTAAAGTTTCACTGAAACTTTCCACCAAAAAAAGAAAGAAGCATCAGCTTTGTTTCTGACCAACAGATATTTTCCAATGAAAGTGTTTCATCACAAAATTTCCAACCAACTCTAAGACACAACCAGTGATTCACATAGCACCAGAAACCATCACCTTGTGGTTTTGCAGATCTTTTTCATACCCATCTTCAGCAATAGCTAAACATTAGAAGAGGAGTGATGGCTTTTAACTAAGGTTTTGATGCACATTTTTATTCCACATTTTTCTCAATTGGCTTTTCCCAGCCTTCAAAGCTCCTACCTTTGCATTTTACAGCACATTGGGAAGCTCTAATGGTGTTCATTTATCTTCATTCATAACCTCCTGTAGCTTTTCTTTAGGGAAAAATGCCTGGCTTTAATTTTTAAAGTCCAATTTTTAATTGTTTTAATTACACAGTTCATTTTAAGGAGCGCAAAAGAAAAAAAAAAGGAAAAAAAAAAAAAGAACTTGCTTAAACAAGCTCAGCATTTATCCATGTCAGGGGGAGGTCATGAAAAGCTTTGAATAAATTATTTGATTTTTTCCTCTTGCTGTTTCTACCTGAATCTCCCTTTCCCCTTCCAGACAGAGTGCTTAAATGTTGCCAGCTGTCACCAAGATAGCCCTGCCTAGCTGTAAGGATGCTTTGTATCTGGAGAAGGCAGAGGTGCAGATTCCCATAACGAGGTGCATGGTTTCGCAGGTGACTTTGCTGGTAACCCACAGAGAGTTATCAGATCATGTGAGCCTGGCTTCTCCTCCTCCTTTCCACGTGATAGCAGCTAAAGAGATGAGAGGTGGCAGTGGAAAAACAAAACAGACAGAATATAAAAAGAGAACACCACATTTATGTACCAGCCTAAATATTTTTCTTTTTTTTTTTTTATTGCCAGGGCTGTGAACACACACATCAGCATTAGGCAAGAAGTGAGAGGTTGAGGTTGGCATTGGCATTGGCAAAGGCTACATTGCCATGCTGTTCTCCACAAAAAGACGGTAGGTGTTACAGAAGGTAAAAGAAAGATAAGGGTCTCCTTTGTTCCCTGCTCCTCCAAGATCTGGAGGGGTCTGATCTTGCGTTTCTATAGGGTCCCAGAGGTTGTCCCGGACTATAAATGCACAGAACACTCTGAACTAAATTCTATAAAAGCGGAAGGAAAAAAAATTAATTGGTGATTCTCGAGGAGACTTGTGAAATTGGATTGTTCCCAAGAGGATAAGTACTTCTCTCTGGAAATCAGGCCCTGTTAAGATCTCCTATCTTAGGCACAACTAATCAATGTTGAAAATTTACGCCTTTGCTTTAATGTAACACAATGGTTGCGGCTGCCCAACAGACTGAACAGTATTCAAGAGGCTCAGGTACCCAACTCTCAGAGCCATTTCCAGACGTCACAGAATTGTGTGCATTTGATCGGTAAGGAAAGGGTCTGTAGTGTCCAAAGATGTGGTCTGTACCACATAGACTGGTTGCAGGTTTCTCCAAATGTGTAAAAATGTTTAATGTTTTGTATATATAAATTACTACTTTGAACCCAGTTTTGTAATAATCGGAAGCAAGATCACATTGCAACAGGAGTATGGAGGCATAAGACGTGCTGAAGTTGAAAGGTGTTAACATTTCATATTTTGGCTCAGTAAATACACACAAAATAATAAAAACATCAATTACTAGCTGTAATTCCAGTAGTGATTAAGTCTAACATGTTTAAACAGAATCTATAATCTGGAGCCATTTACTTAGAAATGCTATTATTTTTAATTAGTTTTACATTCCCTGCTATGACTGTTCAAAGCACTACATAAAGGACTAGGGGAAAATAACTCACTCTATCAGATTAGCAAACCCCCCTGTTGGCTGGCACTTAACAGCGCCCCTATCCTCCGTTTTATTTGGACAATTTTCACCTTGTAGCAGGTTGCAAGCCTGCCTGGGAGGAGGTGAGATAGGCGGCAAGCCTCAGAAACTGCTGCCCAGCTGCAGGCAAACAAGGCGACTACAAGCCTGCTTAGGAAGGCTGGCCAGCTGATAGGGATAATTGGCTGGCCACAGGAAGTAAAAGGCTCCCAGGAAGGGAGGCTGGGCACAGAGGAGGTGAGAAAGCTGAAAGACAAGAGCCTCTCCCAGGGTCCATAGAGAAAGGACCAGACATTTGGTCTGTGGGTTTAAAGACCCAGACAAAGACCCGGAGACTCTGTTTCCGGTTACAGGTTTCAGGCTTGCAGCCTTCCTCGCTGTCTGGCCCTTTAAAACTACAGGCCAAATGTCTGGTCCCTTCTCTACGGATCCTGGAAGAGGTGCTTGTCTGTCACCTTACAAGCCTCCCTTCCTGGGAGCCTTTTATTTCCTGTGGCCAGACAATTATCCGTACTGGCTGGCCAGTCTTCCTAAGCAGGCTTCCAATCACCTTGCTTAGCTTCTGAAGCTTGCTGCCTATCTCACCTCCTCCAGGACAGGTGTGCTTCCCACCACACACCTGTCAAACCTTTTTTTACTATTAGCACTCCAGTGAAATTACTCTCAGTATCTAACCATTTCTTCCTAGCCAAAGTTCAGCACTAATAACTACATCCTCATCTCCCTAGATTGTCTCAGCCTTTGACATGCTCTTCTGGAAATGTCATCCTCCCTAGGCTTCTGACTGTCCCCTCCTAAGTCTCCTACTGCTCTAATTAGTTTTAGATTGATCCCTCCGCATCCCCACACCCTGCCTGTCACTCAAGCCCATTCCCTGGGAGCCATCTTCAAAATGAATATCTCCCTCCTGGATCCTCATGGTCATGCTGTATATGCACATCTAAATCTTGCAGATTCTTTCTGCTCGGCATCTCAAAAAACTTGGTCTTTCCTATGGACCCATGCAGAAGTAGCTGTGCCCAGGCTCTCATCTTGCATCTCATCCTCCTGTTCAACTAATACAGTCTCGTACCATTTAAAACCATGCTGCTGAAGAAATCATTTTTCTAGCTTGTCACTTTGACTATATCAGACCATCACTTTGCAACCCTCTACCGGTTCGACCTTCTCAGTCACATTACACAAGCCACGTATCTTTTTTTTCCAGACAACCCCTACCCAACCCACCATCTCTCACTCATCAAGAGTGCCGCTCCCAGCTCTGAGCAACGCACAATGGCACCCTCCGGCACCCTCTTCTTACATTTTAAAATGGGAACCATTTTGCTTTGTCCTCTCCTGCCCCTCACCCTTAGAAGAAGCAGCTCTGCAGAAACATATAAAAAAACCAAAACGCTAAACCTTCCCTAGGATTATTCTTTGCCAGGAGGCCTACCAACAACTTGACAACAGTTAGTCTGCCAGTGTGCTATGGCTAGTGGGTATCAGACTGAATAACATTGTCTCAGTTTCCTTGAACACCCATCTGTCTGTATCCATCTGCTGCCTCCTATAACACAATCCAAGTATAAGACAGAATTAAGAAGAAGAGTGTGCTGGACACCTTTCCCTCAATATGCCGTATTCTGACAAATATACAACATTCACTGAAACCCCAAGTGTATATTCAAGGAACAATTCTTCACGTGTAAAAGGTCCTTTATTTTTTCTCCTGGAGAAAGTTATCAATTACAGTTCAAAATATTCAAATTCAACATAGAAAAGTGTGACTCACACACATCTCAAAAAGACAAATACAATTGATAATCTCTTCCACATAGCAACCTAAAATATCAGCTACCATAAGTTCATTTTTCTTCCTTCCATCTTATGCTCAGTGCACGCCAACCCAGGTAAATAAAAAATATAGTCTAGCATGTAACATTTAGCTCTAGATAGCCTAATATATTCAAGTTTTTTTTTACCCCCTACCAATATTCAACCTGAATTCAGATTGATAAAAATAAGTTATACCTTGAGGAATTGGCAAAAGTCAGTAAAGTGACCAAAAAAATCAATATACTAAAGCATAATTAATAATAAACCATCAGCTGGCAGATATAGTAACCAAAAGATTTGTGATAGATAGATAGATAGATAGATAGATAGATAGATAGATAGATAGATAGATAGATAGATAGATAAGACACTGACAATATCCTTCCCTATATTAGTCATCCAGGGTCAATTGCAAGGCATAATGCTGCCTAGTCATACAAATAAAATCCTTCACTTAAAAACATTGGCAAAATTTTCCATTTAAAAAGTATTTCCCCATATAATCACAGCACTAACTCTCTCATAGGCTTCAGACCAAGTCAATGAAGCCTGTTTTCAAACTTGAGCCACAAATCTATTATTATGGCCAAATCCCAATTACCTAACTTCAGCAAGACAGCACAGGACACGTAGGACTAGGCCCTTAAGGTGAAAGTTATATAGAGATTATATGATAGCTCAAAATTTACATTGAATAACATAACCATTTACACTTTCGAAACCATTAAAAGAAATCTGCCTAGCATTTGGCTGTTCCAAAAATAGATATTAGCCTTCTCCAGAAATCTGTACAACTCCATAATGAGAAATTAACTGCGTTTCTCCCTGAGAAAAGTGCATTAGCTAAACTTGAAATCAACAGACACCCGCCAAGTCATTTGTTTTTACACAAAATGCTATTGCTAAATCTCTTAGCTGAAAGATAGAGGACAGAAAGCTCATTAAGACGCTTATGTTCATATGCATAGCATGCAATTATTGCAAAAAAATGTAAGTAGTATATACATAGTCAGCCTATGAGTATACACTGCACATTCAACTGTCATTAAACAATGTACATACCAACTTACTACTTCTGCCTTAAGGCCTGTCTATATGTGGAAGGAACAAGCTGGGTTCCAGTTTAAGGCCCAGCCAGTATTCCACGTTAACTCCCCGTACAGACATTTCCACAATGACATCAGTGTCTCTGTGCTTGGAGTCGATGCAGGACAGCTGTAGTGCAATAACCATTTGGGGCTCTTCTAAAGGGTCCTTAGATCTTGAGGCCTAACCTTGCTATCTCCCGTCCTGTAGGAATCCCTTCATGCTCTGATTTTGATACAAAGGGAACATCGTATCTTGGCCAAAGGGTAAAACACTAGGAGTAACTTTTGCCTTGACTGACAGCTATTTGATTTCAGTGTTTTCACACAGACCTAAGCCAACTCTGCCCTACCATCTTGAAAAGGATACGATGAGTCTTGTTTGCATTTACAGCTTGGCCTCTTGACCAAACACCGGGAACGCCCAGATCTACATCTCACTTCCTAGTATGTGAGCATTATTCCCAATTAACTCCACACAACTGCTAAGGGCAAACAGAAAATGTCCACGAGGACAAGGGTACATGGGGAGTTACTATGGAGCTGGTGACTTGTTATCTGGGCAGTTACCACCGAGTCTCACCCACTTTCCCCTTGTATGCCCAGGCCGCTAAATGCAGACAGCCCTCTAGTATAACTGAGAATTTGACCAGAGAAGAAAAGTTATCAATGAACTCAGTAATGATTTTGCAGAGCAAATCATTTTTTAATCATTTCGGGCTTTACAAAATGATTACATTCCCACATAAAACAGGCCATACCTAAAGAAACCCCATGACGATAACAACATAAAGTTTAGCCTATTGCATAAGCTGGTGGGAAACAGATGCAAGAAAGGGCATAGTCGATGCAACAGGAATATCTAAAAGGGTCTGTGGCATGATCACAAAATCCAGACTTAGATAAAAAAGATATTCTTCTGTGACTTACCAGAATTTCTCTTTGACACCAGCTTCCAATTTGTGCTGACTACAGTACAGATCACAAGAACCAAGAGAATGGGAGGCTTCATCTTTCACTCTCTTTGACAGCTGAAATGCAAACATAGTACGAAGTCTGAATCACAGCTCTTTGCTACAACAAAGCAGCAGCTACAGCTGAACATTTCTCAAAGAACCATTACAGGGCAGGGGCTTACACTAGTGACTTCTGGGTTTATTTTTATGCAGAGGTAAGAAAACATAATTGTTCAAAGTAACGGTCTATGAATAATTGATCTCCAAATACCAGACAAAAGTTTTGAAATAACACTCAGAACATTTATCACTTTGCTGTAAAACTGAGTTAGACTGCGTGTGCACTGTTTCCAAAATATAGTTGTGATAGATTTTGTCTGTTCCAGCCAAGAGAATCTGATAGCCAAAGATGAATCGCCTCTCATACCGGGAGAGAGAGCCTTTTAAACTTTCTTGATTTTCCACATTATATGGCAAAAGATAAGGGCAATTATTCACATAATTCCTCTTAGAAATCTTATTTCCCCACTGGTTACATTGTGAGAGATATTGCAATGAATTAACGCTATTCCAACGATTTCACCTATAAAATGAAGTAGAGGCAAGTGAATGAAATGCAGAAGTCAATGAATGCGAGTCCCTGGGTTCTAATTTTAAAAAGATAAAAATTAGTCTCTCTGGTGACTTTTTACAGTCTTCTTTGTATTACTGACTCTAGAAAGGAAAAAGGAGGCTGGTCTGAAATTGCTGTTGGAATGCAGTGCAGTTATTGAATCAAATTCTGCTTTTATTTAAGAGTACAAAGTCACTCGAGAAAAATGTAACGGAGCAGAATTTACCTCTACTACGGTTATAAAAACAGGTCTATTAGATCCCAACCCAGCAAAAGCCCTTAAAAGTCTGCTTAACTATAAGCACCTGAGCAGTCTTGTGGGCACTCAAGGGGCCTAATGTGCATGGCTGAAGTCGCTTGTTTAAGTGCTTTGATGGAGCAAGACCCTAGGAACTCATAATTGTAGCAAAGCTTCCTGTTGGCTCCTGCAGGCCTTGAACCAGGGCCTTTATTCTCACATAATAGGGGTGGGGGTATTTTTGATCATCTAAATCAATAGGTAAGAATTAGGGATTAAAGGAACATTGAACATTTTACAGACTTATTAAAAAAAAAAAAGGAAAAGAAAAGGAAAAGGAAAAGGAAAATATGCAAAACTGCCTACACAAACAGTCAAGCTACAGGCAAAGGAAATAAATCTTTCCCTTAAGTTCACACACCGTAAGTACAATGTTTGTCTGGATAGTCCCCTATGGTTTGAACCACCCCCAGTAGGGGACCAGCAGAGTTACTGCATGAGGTTCAGCACATTCACTTGAAATGATAAAGTAGCAAAAGGGAGTACAAGGCCTGCGATTCCCTGGAAATCATACATTTTAATTTGAGTTTATTACATTATATCTTTTCCCCTTGTAATTTTACAACCAGCCTACTGTTGTGTGAAAAAAATGTAAGGGACCATGTATAATCACTTACATGATGGCAATTAAGCTGCTATTCAATTATTTCAAAATTACCACTTACACATTAAAATCCCTCCCTCCCTACTGTACCATAGCTATAAATATGCAGTGCTCCTTTCTCCCGAATTCTATATTCCCTTGAGCACTTTATGCCTATTGATTCCCCAGGGTTACAGTGTTAGAGAACCAAAAGGATACATGGAGAATTATAAGAAGTGAAGGCTGTCTGACAACGGGTAATGAAGGAATTAGTATTCATTTTTCCTTAACCTCTCCTTGGAGTACCAAATCCTGATACAAGTAGGGCCATCTTGACAAGAGAGTTTTTTTTTTAAGAAAAAGTAATTGAACTAAATCTTTTGACAGATAATTGTAATGATGATGTTATGCTAGAATGATTTTCGAGTGTAGCTTTGCAAATTACTTTCCCCACTTTACTTGCTCTCTCCAATTCTTTCCGTAGAGGTAGGTAACTCAGGTCCCTTTTTTGTGCTGATTTTTTTTTTTCCTTAAACTAACCACACTGCAGCAAATAGCCTATTAAAACCAACGCAAATTCCACTTAATGGCACATTATTCATGCTAGAGAAACTGGGCAAAACCCTGGCCTTAGTGAAGTCAGGAGAAGCTTTACCAGTTGCTTCAGCTGGAAAGGTTTTCAACTTTGATAGATGTTTGCTAATCAATCTTTCTACCCAAGAATAATGAAGGAAGATTTCTATAGGTCATTCCTGTGACCCCTTCATGAGCAAGTAGCACTTTTAAGAATGCCAATGCAAAATGCACACGACACTAGTGAATTTCCTGATGGTATCATCCCCAAAAATACTGATTTCAGTGGCAATGCACCAGAAGGTCAACATGGTTGAAAAGTAATGTGGGTGGACAAACTCCGTTCGTTTGCAGGGAGAATAAAAGGGAGAAGGGAGAGAGAAAGAGAACAAAATTGCATATGTCTGGATGATAACATTAAATTTTCCCTCCATTCCATACAGACTTACTACTATCTGATTTCTTAGGAATGAAAATGTACAACCAAAGTCTAAACACCCAACACTTAAGGCCAACTGTTTCCAAAAGAGTTCCCCATTTAAGCTTCTTGGATGTTCCTTTTTGTCTGCAAGTCAGCAGTTTTATGAAGAACCATATTGAAGGAGGAGTGCAAGATGCCTGGAAGGAAACCAAATCTTAGTGCGAAACTCAAAAACTAATACTTTAGATCGTGTCTTGCTCCAGCTATGACCCGTTTATATACAAAATGTTCTTTAAGCTGAGGCTCTCATGCTGACGGGAGAAGTTAAAGTGTGTTGGAAGGGGTAGCACTAAGATTTGAAGTTGGAAGCTTAAGTTTCACTTAAAGCAAGTGTTCAACCTCTTTGTGAGATACTATTATAATAATTGATAAGGCAATGCGTTACCTACAGTGCACTAATCTACATTGCAGTATAATTCAAAACCTTAATTGCAACCTTGGCAACATTAGCAAATATGTAGACCTGAGGTGTATAGAGATGCACTGAGATAATCTGAGCAGGCTATTTTTACCTGTCCTTTGGGGGCATAACTCAGTTCCTTGTAGTGATGGAGAGTTCGTTGCTGTCAGCGGAAACCTGTTGCTTCAGCATTAGCTGACAGCAGAGAAGTCCTGTAACTTGGTCTTTTACTCTTTTTCTTTTTAAACATATTTATGGGATAAAAATGCAAAAATCCACCATAAATATTAGATCCTGAGGCTGAATTCCCTCTCTTCTGTCCATGTAAATGTCAGCTATTTCATTGGGGAAATCCTGCCATCTCTGCTTTCCCCTTTTACAGTACGGATCAGTGGCTGACCTTCAATAAAAATAAGTTAACCCAGATCCAGTTGGAATCTCATGTCCCTTCTCTTCTCCCTAATCAGGGTTGACCTGGATAGAAGTAAATTTATCTTCTTATGGGGAAACTATATTGAACTTTAATTGCCTTGTCACAGCTAATATTTCCACAAATTAGCACAGTCCAGTTTAAGATGCGTGTTAACCACCCTCGCCTATCTTCATTTCAGCTTTTTTTTTTCCTACTGTGCTTAAGTCTTATGGCTAGAAGGCCCCAAGGGGAAGCCACCCACTATCCACTCCTCTCTTGGTAATCCCAGAGACCAGCAGCCCTTAGAGTTTCCCAGAAGGGGCATCATCCTGCTGTTGCAATGGCCATCAGCAGCCCTTGTCCCCCCGTGGCACGTTGCAGAGGATGTTTGCTTTGTTCTCAGGTGCTTTACAGCTGTGGTACATGGAGGCACTAGAGCAGATGTCATTGCAGCTTCTTCTGGGCAGATGTTTGCACATGCTTGTCTGCACTCACAGAGGACTGGGTTTGAGAACACAGGAGGTGCCCTCCAAGCTTACGTTGAGGTCTCTACCAGTGTCTGCTGGGGTGCAAGAGGAAACAACCAACTGGGCAAAGCTTTGTTGCTATTGCATAACAGCTCTGAACATTTTAACCGAGACACCACCAAGGTCCTATATAAATGGGGAGAGTTGGATTGGTATAAGAACAGCAGTCTAGCTCAAGGTTCCTGGCATGATTGCTGCCATTCCTAAAATGAATGCAAAGATTTGCTTTGGACCAGTACAGAAAAACCCATTCCCCTTCCACCCCAGCCAAAAGCAGCAAGAGTACAATTTGCCAAGTAGAAGCAGGTCTGCCACAGGGGCCAGGATTAACCCTGTTCACCACTGGCCCTGCCCTCATGGCTAGGGCAGACTAGGGCAACAGAAAATAATGTCATTATGGGCACAGCCTAAAGTTTTACACTGATAAAGCACTGGTATCCTGGGCAGACTGCAAAAGCACAAGCAAGCCTGCATAGATGTGATGGGGCACAGCTGAACAGCAGAGCCAAGCCAAGCAAAGCAAGGGCCAGCTGCTACATTTTGGTGAAAAGGTCTCATCTCAGCGTCCTGCCTGCCCCTAGCAGGTGTTTCACCTGATGCTGTTACAGAGGAGGGTTTCTGGGCAGGGACCCTCAAGGAGCAAAGGCAGCTATACTTACAACTCACGGGGCAGACCAAGCAATACTTCTCCAGGGCTGGGCATGGACTTGGCCTATCGCAAGACTCTGCCAAGCACAGACAACAGTGAAGGGGACACAGGGCAGGTGGAAAGCAGTTTTACAAGAACATGCGAGAAGATGACTATATCTATGACGACTGCCAGGCCACCCTCAGGGCTGGGAGCCCTTTCTCAGTAGCCGCATGCAAGCATCATTTGTATTTTCTGGCTTTTCTCAAGATTATGCCCCTTACCTCCCAAGGAACTGTTCTGCATTCATATAGAGCTTGCCTGGCAAGAAAGTACTGCCTACCGCCGGTGCCCAGAGGAGTACAAAAAAAGAGGAGAAAAAAAAATGTCAGGTTTCTAGTGAAGGCTTGCACTGATATTAATGGTTGAGTGTTCCAAAGGAACGCCTAGCTAATTGAACCAACTCTGTTGCTGCCAACAGTTACGTTTGTGTGAAGAAAGTAAAGGGGAAGCGGGAGGGGGGATTTCTGTAAAACAGAGGGGTTTTGTGGCTAGAGAAGATAATCACACCTGCCTCTCCCTGTTCTCGGTGATTAAGTCGGTATGAAATAACTGATACCCCTCCCTCTTCCCCCCTCCAACCCCTCCATCATACCATTTGCGACAGCAGACCCCAGATTTCAGGCAGCTGTCCAAATCAGAGTTGTAAGCAACCAGCAAGTGGAGAACTGAGCTGCAATGCAGTATAAATATACCTCATTTACCTAATAGACTCCTTCAGTCTGATATTCACCCCCCCGATCTATACTGAAACACTGAGTCCTATCTTCCGAGCCCTGTCCCACCACGCCCAGGCAGGCTTTGCAAAATAGTCTCTGGTTTTCATTCATTCTCCCCAGCTCCAATAACTTCCAAGATTCAAAAGGGTCCCGAGTGAAACGAGTGGGAGAAGTATATTCAATGCGAATAGACTATTAATATTCGGTGAGAAAGAAAACCAGTGCAGGCTATATCAGGCTCCAAATCCTGGTTTTTTTCATAAAATGAGGTTGTGTTCTAATCTTCAGAGTTATTAATCTCATTTTTAAAGGACTTGTATGGGTTTGGTTTTTTTTAAAGGGCTTTTGTACTTTGTTTTTCAAATGCAAAGCGCGAGTTGCTGATGCTCCATGAGGCTTTGTGGATACCGGTTTCTCCACAGTATTTGAGATGGGGAAGGTGCTCATTAAAAACGAGAACCCACCTCTTTGGCAGTTTCCAATTGTCAGGTTTTGTTGCTCAGAAATCTCAGGGAAATAAATTACTGTTTTCCCACACAAAGCATGAACTGGCAACACCAATTCTTTTGTCTTTGTGCTTGTACTCCAGATAGTGATTTATGCTCCATTCCTTTTGATGTTACTTTCCCAATTTCTAAGGCTTTTAATTTTAATGAGAATTTTTCTATCAACCTGCTCCTCTTTTTGTTACCCCTACCAAAAAACTTTGAGCTGCATAAAACTGAAATCTTTTTGATCCATCTCTCATTCCTGGTTTCCAAGGGTCTCACTGCCTTCCAATATACCATATAAAGGGCCCTCTTTATTAATGCCCAATTTTTACTAGGGGAAAACTGATATCAGAAAAGCCTGGAGTTTATATATGCCCACTAGAGCTGAAGATCTGAATCATGCAGCATCCTTCAGTCTGTTGCTCAATGAGCACTGAATAAGATTTCATTTTTGCCTAATTCGCTGTGCATCTCCAACATCTTAACCAGGCACTTAAGTCCTCTCAATATGCAGCGCACGTAAGTAATTCTGTGATAAAGTTTGGATTTAGCATTCATACCTCAGTACCTGAAACTCCACGACGCTACTGCTCCGCTGGGCTCAACCCCATGACTAGGTTAACATCTGGCAAGCTCAGATTCTCCTTTTTTCCTCCCCCACCCTGTCTATAAGCAATTATACAGTAAAATCAGTACTAGGCTATCTGGAGGTTCAAAAGGCAGGTGACTTGGAAACATCGAGTGGCAACAGAAATACAATTGTGCAGTGGAAAAAGCTATTACAAGCTGAAGGGTGTAGTTATGCCACCTGCAGTTTAGTAATATAAATGGACAAGGACATGTCATATTGGTGCTCTAGGTTTTGCTCTGGCTCCATTTAAGTGCTAATCTTTCAAAGCTACAAGGAAGAGCTGGAAGGGTGGAGAGCGTAAGCTTTACAGAACCTTAATTCTGTGACCCCTTCAAGGCCGAACGGCTCTTCAATGATATCGGTGGGGTGCCACCAATATCACAGTCAGTCTGGAAGAGGCTTCAAGAGAAGCGTATTGCATCGCTACTCGGATGTTCATAACGGCTGGTCCCAAACATAAAAATCACTCCCTTTTTTGGAGAGACTTCTTCAGTAACTGTCTACATTTCACTAGGATTAGTGAGTTCCTCCACCCCCACCACCATAGCCACTTCTTGGGCTTTACAGTTAGCTTTTCTGTCTATAGCTTTACTTTCAAGTCTCATTCTTCTCTCTCAAACCCACATCTCTATCAAAGCTGCAACAGAGCAGAATTGGGTAGCTAGCATTTCATCACCCAGACCATCACAATAAATGTGAAGAGTGTTCTTGCTACCAGGAGGCCTGAGCTCACTGGTTTCAGAAAGAGGAAACACAGCTAGGACTAGAAGACCACATTTCTAGATCTGGTAACATGGCATATCCCGTGGCACTGCTTATGTGGCTATTAGCACCAAGCCTTCTTCTTCACTGATTTCCACTTGGGGAGATGTTCACCCCAAGCCTCCAGCTTTCAAGAACACTGTCACCAAGCCTTCCTTTTAAACTTCTTCCTGGCCACTTGACTTAGCAACAGTTCTCTGAACTGAAGCTTCCTGGAATAGTCATCTTCTTAATAACTCATCCAGAACTCATATACTTGTTTCACCTGGTATTTCCCAAAATATCTTTAGGTTGTTCACCTTTTATTTTGTGGCTCTACATCATCACCACCTCCTCCCCCCTCCACCCTGCCCCGGCCCCTCTATCCTCCCACCCCCACCCCGCTCCATCCTCCCACCCCCCATATCTCCTTCCAAGTCTGCTTGTTCAGAGAATAAGCAATTTCTCTCCACCTATCAGGCTCAGAATAATTTAGGCAGCAAATAGGTTAATCAAAAATCCAACATTCGCTCAAAAAGACAGTAGATGAGAAGTGCTAAGGATGAAGCCCTCCAGTCTTTCAGTGCCAACTGCTATTAACTTCAGGAGCAGTTTCATTTCAGTTAGAAATGAGCATGGAATCCATTATGAGACCTTAGAGACAGTTTTTGGCATCCAGCTCACTTCTCCATCCCTTGCTCTCACTCCAGCTATCCCATCCCCACTTACCACTTGTCAACAGAGGTTGTGAGAGAGCAGTTCACCATCTCTAAGGCTAAGGACAAAAATTGCACATAAACTGGTACAAGTGATCAGAACCAGTTCAGATCTGTAACACAACAGAAGTTCAGTGCACATAAACTGCTTTCAAAGTGGCCAAAACTGGTTTAAGATAAACCTGGATAGATGCAGTATCAGACTTAAGTTAAATTGATTTATTCAGCTTCTGTCCCAGATCCCCTCCAGATTCAAGTGAATTCACAGTCCCCCCGCATCCCAGGATGTTTTGCACCTCCCCTGCAAACCCCCACCGTCTCAGGGTGGGCAGGTTAGGCTTGACCCAAGCTGTCTGCTCCAGCCAATCAGGAAGTTGTGCTCTAGCACACACCCCCAGCTTCCAGCCTAAGCCACTGCAGGCATCTGCCCGCATTTCCAGAATCCAAATGAATGTCTGTTCACTTGCTTATCAGCAGGGATCCGGGTCTTCCATTTCCCATGGGAAACAAAAAAAAAGTGGATTTCCCCTTTTAACCAAGAAAAACATAGATTTTTCATTTTAACAGAGAAGCACACGGATTTTCCATTTTTGCAAAGAGTTCTGTGCAGGCTTTCCAATTCCTCTGTAACACGGTGGTCTGGCCCTTTAAGAGGGAGCAAGAAGCCCTGTTAGAGAAGCCCCGCTGCGGGCATTTTGGGCACCTATACAATATTGGACATCAATTAATCGAGAGTGCTGGAGCGTGCTAATTAGCATGCTCCAGCAGCCTCCAGCATCCCCACACTTCAAACTGGCAGCGGGCGCACTTTAACTGAAGCTCATGCAACAAGCTTTAGTTAAAGCACCCCTGTCACTATTTTGAAGTGCAGGACACTGAATACACATGACACTATGGGCACTTTAATTAGAGAGCTCCGAGAGCCACTCTAATTAAAGCGCACCCTCCTCCACCCCAGAGCAAATGTAAAGATGCCCTTAGGTAATTAGGGAGTTCCCCACTAGTAGCCTAAAGCCCTAAAGGAGAGAGAGTAGAGGGAAGCAAAATGTGTAAATCAGCAGTTTTCAGGCAGGAGGTGAACTGGGACCCAAATACATTTGCTGCTAGGAAGGGGCCACACTCCTTTCCTGGGCCAGAGCCAAGGGGCTCCTTCCTACTGCCTAGAGAAGGGCCGAGGTTTTTGTCTGTTGGTTTATTTGCACATTTGGTGGAAGGACTGTGATTTTGTATTTGAACAACTGGCTGTGGCGCTCTGTAGGGAGCAAAACCAGCTTGCAAGCCAGCATGCTCACCAGCCCACTTACATCTCCGCAGCCCCGAGCATCCCCAAACTCAGTTCACGGAAACGTTGGGGTCCAATGTGCCTACCACCGCATGACAGCTACTCCCCATGCAGGTAGCACTGCCATATTCACCGGGCTTTTCAATCACTCTCTTGAGCAAGGCTTGCCCTTCCTAAATATTAAATATTCATCTTGCAATTAGTTCTGCTGCTGTTAAAAGGCTGCTGCAGCTCAGGGACCACAGCTACATTTTGTGACAGCCTGGAGGTTTGTTTTCTTTCTTAACCTTACTTACACTGTAGATGTCTTAAAAAAAAAAAAAAAAGAAATGGAAAACTAACATTTGGATTATGCAAAACCAAAGTAATCAAGACCATTTCCACAAAAGAACAAGTTCTGTTAGCATTTCTAATTTACCTTGGGCATCAAATTGAACAGCAAAGGTCAAATTTAAGCCTTTTTTCCCCCTCTGCAACACGAAAATTGCCATTCAAAGCTCTTTCAAATCATCCATCCCTTAACCTACCAGATGTGACAGGGCAAAGTGCAGCTGATACTGCTGCTTCTCAACCACATGCTTCTTCTGAAATATGGCCATTTGCTTGGAAGTGCCCTGTAAGAGCCACAAGTTTTCAGCTTGTACCTAAAAGCAGAGGTTCCCATCCTACCTCTCCTTAATAGGATTCGATTGCAGTGGGCATTTTGGGTGTGTAAGGACGGGAGTCTACTCTAAGACTCAGGAAGCCCTTCTGTATGGCCACACTAGAACAAAAGAATAGGCTGTGTCAGTCCCGTGGGGCTCAATCCTGCCAGGCACTGAGCACCTCCACACCACTCCAGTTAAGCCCAAACACAGAACTGCTCCCAGGCTTATGGACTCAGATAAGGGATTTGCTGCACTGGGCCAGTATCTTCCATCACCAAACCCTAAAGGAACCGAGTGCCAAGGGGAATGGCACGGGCAGCTTGTGTTCAGCTGCCTTATTAAGACAATCAACTTTACAGCCATTACAGCTAAGCCCTATCCCCATTCTATCTGGAAGAACACATGGCAGGAATAATTGCATTATAGCCTCATGCCTTTGCAGCCAGGACTGAAATACCTAACAGCTGGCAACACATTGAGGGGCTTCTTGTCCCTACAGCAGATTTTGAGGCCAATCGGGTGAGGAGGGTGTTAGTCACCTATATTGGATGGCTCAGGAATCAGTGATCTCATCAGGAAATCTGTAATCTCTAGGAGGCTAATGCAAATCCTTATGCATAGCAGGAGTAGATATTGCTGGGATATTATTTGTTGCTGCCAAAGGACTTCACTTCCCATCTTAATCAGTTAGCCCTTCTTCACAGGGAAGTCACAAGTAGAGAAAAGCTCTCCGTCTTAGGCTAAGGCTTAGGTCATAAATTTACAAAGCTCCAAAGAGAAACTAAATTGGATTTTAACTTGGTGGTGGAGGAGAGTAGTTGTCCCACATTTGACAGCACCGTCTCAAGTCCTCAGCATTTCAAGACCCCACAATACTAAATGGAAAAAATGCACCAAGTGTTGTAATAGCTCTCCTGAAGGTGTCATTGCTGAGGTAGCTCTCATTCTCTGTGTAATATTCCTTGTCCCAGTTGCTGGAGTTACTAATGTCAATGGAAACCTTTCCAGCAACAGAATGGCTTCAAGATCATGCACTCAATTTTGAGCAGAGCATGTAGAAACACCGACCAGGCACCAATGCTTTCTTCGTAGGACACCAGTCCACTGCCCAAAATAACATGCATAAGGATTGCATACGAGATAGGGATGAAAGAAGGCAGCAACAAAATAATGGTGTGGAAAGTAGACAGAAAAAGCCCTTTGCCCAAGCATTCAGTGAAAGGCAGCAGAGCACACCTGGCTTACGAAGGTTTGAAATTAGTGTCCAAATACCCTTTGCTTATGCAGGCCTACTCCTATGTAAAAGGCTTGCTCGATTGTAGCCCAATGATTTTAAAGATTCATTGTAAGAAATGCCTCCTGGCTGCAAGAAGTAGAAGTAGTTTTGGTCATATTAAAACATCAATAATAAAACTCAACATGACAAAAAAGCTGTTGAATTATACTCTACAGAAAAGGCCCTAGGGGAGTTCACATGAAACCTTCTGATCCAAAAGTTGCCTATTAGAGTCTTCATTTATAGCAATGACTGAAATGCATGAAACAGAAGGCTCAGATTTAATATCCCGGATACTTTTAAACACTCCCGTCTTTATAGCATCAGGATACTAATAAAGAAATGTGCACACTAGAAGATCTTGTCTGAACCTTTCCTAAAGCAAGAATCTGAGTAGCTCATCTGAGCCCGTCAGCAAACAAAAGAAACCAAAGCCATCTCACATTATCTTGTAGTAACTACACTGAGCCTCATGAGTTTGCAAACCAGCTTTGCTTCCCTGCACATTAAAAAAAAAAAAAAAAAGGGAAAAAAAATTATTAGATCAAAGGTAAAATTGTGGCACCTCTCTCCTAATTAACTTTCTACCTCCTCGAGTCCACTTTTCTCCACCTCAGTCATAGATACCTTTGGGTACTTCGGGAACCAAACGTTTGTCGCTTCCAACTGCACCCAAGATTGTACCTGATTAGACGCTACCGAGTTCATTGGAAAACTCCTGGCTTGTCATTCATTCATTTATTTTTCCAAAAACCTCTGGCTTTAACTTGATCTAGCTTTCACTAGCTATAACCCTTCTTCTCGTGCGTCACCTGTTATATAAATAAGCTTGTCTTGTGTCACAGCTTTTAAGTTTGAGCAACCTAATCATTTTACAGACTTTCAAAATGAAATACAGGTTGTGGGAGGAGTGCTACATTTGTACTTCAAGCAAGCGCCTCTGGTTTATGAGGTCAACATAATGGACCCATTAATTTACAGCCATTTTTTCCAGAGTGGGAGCTATTAATATTCTACATATATTTACTTCTGCAGAATGTGGCTTAATCAATACGATACCTCAGGCAATGTGAAATACTGTAGGGTACGTAAAAGAAAAGATTGTCAAACTCAAGAGTTTTTATGTCCACTGATTGGGTTTAACCATCTGGCAGGTCAGAGAGGTTCTTAGAAGATTACTGAAAGGATGGTAGGAGACAGAAAGCCTTCAGCTGTTCAACACTAGGGACCTCAAACTGATGTATGTCAGCTTTACAGATGCAGTTAAATTCTCCATCGTGGAGGCTGTTATGCCAGTACAGTTTAATTAACCAACAATTATCTCCGCACAAGGAGAGCTGTTGCTTTACCCTTGCATAGTACTAGGCAAATAGTTATAGGTTTAATCCCTTAGAGAACTGACTGTGGAAAGCAGGCTTTGAATCCAAATTGCAACCGAAACGCCATCCCCTACCATCCTTCTACAAACCATTCAGGAGCAAAGGAGTTTGGCTCAAGCAAAGGACAGTAAAATTGCCAAGAACATCAGGTACCGCGAGCAGAACTTTCAGATTAAAAAAAGGAAGAGATTCTGCTTTTATCAGCACCAGGGAGATTCATGCCCTCTGCCCTCACATCGATTATTAATCAGAAGGCTCTGAATGGCACAAACAAGAGCAGAATTCAGCCAGGAGAGAAGACACTTTTGCACCTTTTGTAGTTGTGCCAAACCCGGTCCCCAGAACAGCTGCTATAGGAAAGCAAGTCAAAAATGAAGAGACAGTTCAAACTAAGGAAGGTTGCCATCCTGTACGAGACTAAGCCCCTTCAGTCTCAGTCACTAATCCACTATTCTCAGTTCCCATTGCATGTAGTGGGAGCTCAGAACCGAGCCACTCAGCCCCCCTGCGGCAATCAAGCCTTCAGAATAAATGTCTGTCTGCACACTGGATTTTCCCCTAGTTTTATGCTGAACCTATCGCTAGACTCTTACCACAGTCTTTTCGAGGTCCACTTTTCACAAGGTCCCCGTAGCAGGTTGTTCAGAATGTCAGTACTGCTCATTTTATTGGAGTCATTCCCACTGCCTTCACACCTCTGATATTTACATAATAATGGTATTTACACAACTTGTGTTAAGTCGAGCCAGCATTTGTTCATACACATTAATGAAACAAGTGTCAAGAGATCATCATTCTGCTTACAGCATGCTTGGAATTTTCTGCCTTGATCTTCCGTATAGCCACATGGCTCTCTCCTGAACGTGCAAAACTCAAAAGTAGACAAGATTAGCAGAAATGCTGGCGTGCCAACTGTCGTTCTTCCTCTTGGAAACACACTTATCAGTTCAAAAGAAGAGAGTCGGGCCGTTTCACTTTGCCGTTAGCCAGAAGCAAGTCACTGTCATTAGGCACCACTACTCTGCAATACACAGCTTCGCAAAAGCTGGGGGCTCCAGTCTGATCCCAACCTGAGCAGCTGGAGAGCTCTCTGGCAAGAGCCTGCACTGACCAGGCAGTGAACTCACAGCTCCCGGCACAGGCGCAGCACAGCCAAAGGTGGGGGGGGGACCATACCCCCTCCGATCCCATTCCTGGATCCACTGCTGCACAATAGAGCAAACGTCTCTGTTGATTTTATTGGATCAGTTACCAAACACTTAGGAAAACACTGAAGGCAAAATCATGAAGTCAAGATTTCCATTCACTTTAATGGGACCGGGATGTCTCACTTAGTTTTTAACCCAAGATTTAAACACAGCCCCCTGAGAAAGAAGTGCGATGGTGAACCATTTCTTCACATTGAGGAACAATTTGAAAACTTAACTTTTCTGTACAGGATTAAAGGCTTTCTGTTAAACAGCTTCTTGCAGAAATCGCATTGTTTGAGGAGGGCTTAGGGATGATAATGAGCCTGGTTTCTCTTACAGCTCTTAAAGGCTGCTTAATAGTTGTTCATGCTTTTGCATCCCTTGATATTTTCCAGCTTCTGCTTCAGTTTGAAATGAGAGATTACTCAGAGCCCAAATGTATTCGAGAGCAGGAAAGCCCTATACATTATAAATGCTTTATTTGTACTAGTCAGAGTAGTACCCAGCTCAGAATGGGTTTGCATAGGTCTTCCCTGACTAAAACAGTGCTCGTGACCTGCCTTTCCCATATGTCTACCCGTGAAACCAGTGCTGCTTACGGGAGGGGGTCAATCGATTAAGTCTGTTGATCAGTTAAGTCCTGCCTACCAAATTCACCCCTGTGCCACACAACCTTTTAAGTGACAACTGAGACTGTTGAGAACACAAGTAGAAAAGGCCTTTGAGAGTATTAAAAAGATTTTAAATTTTTTTTAAAATCTAATGAAACAGGAACAAAGTAAAAGACTACAAAGAGAAAAGTTTAAGGTTCTTTTCAAACCAAATTTTTCTTCCTCTGCCTTTGCTTTGGGGTGACAGTGTACAGCAAGTGGCAATCCTGTATATTTTATAAGTCTCTTCCCATGCAAGTGGTTACAGGCTTGATTTCTGTATTCTGAGAGAGAAACATGGAGCATCTATGTTTTAGGGCCGCAGAAAACAAAACCAACCAGAACCATCCTTCATTGGTCCTTGGAAGTGCCAGCCGAAACAAGAATTAAAACTTTAGGGAAGACTTGGCTCCTAGACTTCTGCTCTCTGCACTCAAGTGGTAACTAGTCTCTTACTTCTTTCCGCTATTAATGCATTTACATGTTTTACAACCGACCAGTTCAAAAGCTCATTAGTCCTTTGGTCCTTTATGCTAGTCTCAGAGAATTCTGGGAAACCAGGTCTTAGTACAAGTATTACAGTTCAGCTGCTAAATTTGTCGTGCACTATCAATATATTTAACAAAGCTGTAGCCAACAGTCTATGTACAAGGTGTGCAAACAACTTGCATGTCAAAAGGCAGAAGACAGCAGTTCTAATGAACAGCAAAGGCTTTGGGGCAAAATGCACACAAGCTATTCTGGGACGGTTGCAGGAAGAAGCCTATACCCAGGACCTATTCTTGGGCTGATCCAGCTTTGAGAGATCATCACATTTTAGCCTGGGTTTTTTTTCCCACTGCCGCTGTCAGAAATGATGCAGAAATGCTTGGAAAGAAGAGGATTTGCCTTGGAATAAAATAGCTAAAGATCCAAATCCTGTGTTCAAGATACTGGCCACACACACGGGTCACAGGGGGCTTGGTTAGAATTTTCCCAGGAGAGCCAAAAATTTCCCTTTAAGCCCTGTATCAGATCACCTGAACAAGCATCACAGGTCTTCCCTTATCCACCATCTCCACATTCCTTCAGGGTGCCTGCAATCTCTGGTCAGATTATAGTTGCCCCCTGCCGCTCTCTCCTCCTCCCACCCCACGCAAGAGACAGGCTCCTTGCATTCCTGCCCCTTCATCCCAGGAGGAAGCTTTGAGATCTGCATTCACTGCTGGAACGGAGCCGCACAAGAGCTGAGCACACCCTGATCTGCTCCAAACGCAGAAATGCTGCTCCCAGCAGCTCAGACAGAGCTATATTTGGGTTACTTGAGATTTCTAGTGTGCACAGGCATGGGCCCTCTGGCTCCCAGGGGACAAAGCTTGATGGCCGTGTACTTGTTTTCAGCAGAGGAACAAATAGTTTCCCTGCTGACAGAACACTTAAAAATAAATGAGCACTTCCATCCGAGAGTCAGGCCTAGGAGCCAGATGATTTTGTCATGCCCTGTCCTGGCAGAACGTCCCCCTGGCAGCCAGCACCCCGTGCTGTGCTGTCTGGGGTTCACAGAGTGCTCTTAAGTTTCCTTCAATCTAATTAAAGCTGCCTCACTGGTATCCATACCATGGTGGCGGCACGCTCCACGGAGCACAAGACCGAGCGTGCCCTGCCCATCCACTCCGAGGCCACAAATCGGCCGAGGAGTCTGTGTCGGGCCCGCAGAGCCCGCACTCGGGCACAATGTAGACCGAGAGCCTAGGAGCAGGCACCGAGGGTCAAGCCTGGAGCACCTCATGGCTCTCAAATACATCAGTGGTCCAGGGTTGATGGGTACTCAGCCCCATGCTCCCCAGAACAAAACTGCTGCTCCGGTATAGACAATGCCCGCATCTCTCCCAAAGCCTCTCCAACACAATTCATAGCAGCTCCACCAGCTCTTCACAGAAGCCCCATCACCCAACAGGCTCACAAGTCGGTGCTGAGTCCTCTTCCCCACGCTCCTCGGTATCTTAAGCCCACCACGTCAGAGGGAACATCAGACAAAGTTTCTGCATCACGGCAGCAGAAAGTTCAGGTACGTCCATCCCCAAGGCAAAAAGCCCTTCCCATTTCCTCCCACTCACCAGAAAGGAGGCTGTCTTGGCACAAGCCCAGCCCCGAGCATGGTGCTGGGGACACCCCAAAGCATCCTCACACTGCCTTGTCTCTGGGATTAACACAGAGGGAACGGAAGCAGGTGGGTGAGGCTTCTTGCCCTCTGTCACAATGAAGCTCTCCATGCCAGGATGCAGACATCCCCGGAGACTCGGCAAACGTGTCTAAACAGAATCACTCCTTAGACAGCACAAGAGAGATGCAGCTGCTGGCAAAAACAACGGAAACCTTTATAAGTGTTTTCCTACCACAAGTTTCTTCACTCCTCTAAGGTGTTCTCTAAGCTTAGGCCAGGGCTCTCCAAGGGGCTCAGCATCCTTCTCCAGCAGATCCTGGCTTCTCCTCTAGACCATGAGACCTGTCCCCTCCAACGCAGGCCCAAGTGTCAGAAAAAGTCCCCTCTGCTACAAGAGCGATCACTCTCCGTCCCATCAAGATCCGTCCCCTGCCTTCAAGGGCTGCCTGAGCTCTCATATTTTGGGATTTTAAGATAGTTTTCAAATCTAATAGTTGCTCTCCTGTTTCACTCTGCAAACCCGAGTTGATTTCCTGAGGCTTCGGCCATTTCACTGTCCTCAAACGCTCGTCCCTGAGTGGAAGTCACCATGGATTAACCACCCCCAGTCTGCGAGACACAGCACACAGCACGTGGGAATTTCCACATACACCAAAACATTCAGGCTGCAGCCAGTTGGGCACATCCGCCAGAACAGATACACTGCACGTGGGCAGATAACCCAACTTGCAGGCTGTATACAGTATCCTCACATTTCACCGCTACTTGCCAACAACTTGCCAAATTTCAGGTGCCAAGATAACATGAAACTGGAACCATTTCACTAATATTCAGGTGGAAAGGTTACATGCATCTAGCACCCGCATGAAGCCGCCTGGTAGGAGTTTCTAGAGGTCAGCCACACTCATCTCCAAGCACAGATCCCTTCCACTGGAGTCATTCTCCTATCGGGCTGGAAAGGGAGCGGCCTGTAGTCCATCCCCATATTAGACAGAGGTTGTACACGAGCAAAGACTGCCACTAACAGAAAGCAGCCCAGCCCTAAGTGACGGCAGGAAGATGAGGCTCTGAGTGAGGCAAGATGCTCCGGGATAAATCCACAGCTTTTTACATTTATGGCACCCAAAGAGTTCTTGAGGAGTCACTTACTCTTGGGGAAGTCGCCCACTTTGCACCGCTGCCGACGACTGCACCGAGCACAAAGCAACAAAGAATCAGGTCTGCCGCAGCTACAGAATCAACTGCCTGGTGTCCGGACATCGAGATCACGTTGCCACCCAAGAACCGGCGTAGGTCTCGCTGCATTCACTGCTTCTTGGTCTACCAAGAAGCCCCAGAAGCTTTTGGTGTCTGTCACTTTCCTTTCTATAGCCGTACACAAAGCATTTGTTTAGCTGTCGACTCTGACCATAACTAATAGCCAGAAGGACCTTGCTACAAGCTTATGGATGTCTCCATTCGCTTATCTGTACACGAATGTCTCACTTTCTCCTGAGCCGACTCTAAGTTCAGGCTGCTGCCTGGCAACACAGAGGGACTCGGAGAAGCTGGGAAATCAGAGTAGTTGCTGGCACACTTCTCGCACATGGATTCCTGGGCACAGGAAAACAGTGCAGAAGGGGACAGGCTGAGATATTTAGTAATTACCTCAAGGCGCTGCTTCTGCCCTGGACTCCGCTCGTTTCCTACCCACTGGCACATAACGTAGCAAATCCTGAACATCAAGAGGGGGCGAGGGGGAAGTGAGAAGTATACATTTATAAATTTCCCGAAACGTTTGCTTCTTGCTGCTAGCGCTGAAATGTTTGAGACAGGTCCTGTCAGCCTATTCCACTTCTAGTCCATCATTGCTTGCACGTTAAAATCCCTCTTGAAATGCTTATGGCAAAAGCACTTTTTGTACCTGCCTCTCTCGGGAGAGCGCTCCTGTGAACGCACTCAGACACAAACTGGCACAAAGGTCATTTACTTAGCATTAGCGGGACCCTTTCCCTTGGGTTTACATGACGTTTGCTCGGGCTCTGTAATCTCCGGACATCCACCCCATGCCCCCAAGTCCGATTCTAGAAGAAATGCCCGAATGCACACAGCGATTTTCCAGCTCGTGACAGAATAATCACTTCCTACGACCGTTGTGTTTGGGTTTTTTGAAAGCGAAGCAGCAGGGAAACTCGATGCAGCGAAACAGCACTGGAAGAACGCAGCCTCCCTATCGCACACCAACATTTCCATATAGGTGGCAATAACAATCGCATTTGTTTCAGTCAACGGAGCACTTCTTAAATTAGCCCACCAAGCAGAGATTTACAGGGGAGCGTTTCCCCCTGGCCGCAGCACTGAAACCCACCGATTCCCAAGGCTTTCCAATGGCAGGGGTGAGTCTCTCCGAATCCTTCATCCCATCCCTAAACGGGGGCCTCTGCCAGAAGCAACAGGCCCCTCCATGGGGAGGGAGCACCTGGTGCAAAGTCGGCTGCTTTTTTCATGCTTCTTTCCCTTCTGTTTAATCAGTTATGAAAAGGACCCCGAAGAAGAAAAAGGTACAGAAACAGCGGAGGAACCGGCCAAGACTCTCAGAAACAGATTTCCCATTGGAAACCCCTTAAAAAACAAGTTACCGGTGCAAGGGGAAGCAGGGGGAGGAAATAATCCGCCTAAACCTAGACTCTCCGAGTGGGAATACAATACAGTCCAGCAATACAATCCCCTAAAAGACCCCAAAGCAACCAGTGCCCCCACCACCCCCCCCCAGCCCGGCTGTTAGACTTGCCTGTAAAGCACGGGGCGTCTTAACACGCATCTCTGGGGCAGCCTGTCGTTCTCCTCTTGCAGGCAGCTCCCAGCACGTCCAGCCCGCCCCGCCGCTCCCCTGCCTCTCGTCCAGCCCCGACCCCGGGCAGAAAGCGGAGCGCCCCTCCACCTCCACCTCCACCTCCACACTTCGCCCTCAACTTTGCAAGTCCCGGAGGGGCAGGGGAAGGGGAAGGGGAAGGGGAAGGGAAGGGGCCCGCCTCCCCTCCGCCGGGCAAAGTTGGAGGCTTACCGCTGCGGGCGGGCGCTCAGCATCCCGGGCGCGGGCAGCGCCGACTTAGCGCGCGGCCCGCGGCGTGTGTCCGTGCAGCGCCGCGCCCCGCGGCATCCTCCGAGCGCCGGCGGCGGAGTGGCGCCAGCCCGCAGCGCAGCGCAGCGCCCGGCCCCGCACCGCACCGCACCGCACCGCCGCCTGCCTCCGTGCCGCGCGGGGCCGGCAACCGCGACACTGCGGCGCCCTCCAGCGGCGGCTGCTCGCAGCGGAGCGGAGCCCGGGCAGAGCCGGGGTGCCTCTTGCCCCTCTCCCGCACCGTGCGCCTGGCATCCATCCCCCGCCCCGTGGCCCTTCCGTGCAAGGACACCCTGCAAGTCCTTCCCTTTGCGCTTTCCGCCTCCTCGTTCCATTCCTGGTCTCATCAAGAATAGGCAGAGAGGCTCTGATCCTCTCCCCCCCACACACACACATACAAGCAGCCCCAGGCTTCCTGCCCCCCACCTCCAGTACAGCTTGAAGGGCTTTGCTGGGAGCGGGGGTTGGCACACGTTGGGAGGTGGCGCGGTGCGGAGCCGCTTCTGCTGGGCACAGCTGGTGTGAAGCGGTCCTTTGCCCCAACTCTCAAACGATGGGGAAATCAAACCCAAGCCTCATCGGACCGGAGCGCACAGTGCTGGCGGGGAGGAAGGTGTTAAGGCCCTGGTTTAAAACTGGGCATTTCTGGGTTATAACCTCAGCTCCACCACATCATACAGCTCCCCTATTAATGACCTCAGGGATGTCGCCAGGGGAATGCTAGGAAGGTTTCCAGTCAGACGGTGCTGAATGCCTGCAAGAAACCAGTCCAGTTAGGTGACAGTCTGACAGAGAAACCAAGTGTTTTCCACTCTCTTGCATAGTTTGCAAGCACTTCTACTGTGCCCAGCTGGTGTAAAGCACTACCAGCTCCCCGGGAGTCGTGGTCCTTTACACCAGGTCTGAATTCGGACCCAGAGGTGTTTTGGCTCCGTTCACAGATAGGAAGACAGTAAAGCCAGCACAGCTGGTACATGACTGCAATCTGACAAGCGCTCGGACATACTCGCAAGCACTTGCATTTTAAACCCAAGAGGCAAGTACGAAAAGTGCACAGCCCAGCCCAGCTTTTGCCGGATGCTAGAAATAGGCATGACTGCCTGCCTTCCACACAGGATGGGCGCCAATGTTTGCTTATTTTCCCAGCTGCCAAGAAATATCCTCGTCAGAATGTGGGGCATCAGCAAACTTCTGCAGAGAGGTGAAGACCTGTGTAAATGATTTAGTTAAACAGTGTCTCACAACTTGATCTTTTTGGGTCAGACTGAAAAAAAAAAATTCCAGGCTGATAACAGAGCACACCCATAGTCTGTCCCCTATTCCTGAGCAAAGAGCACATAAAACAGGACACGTTTCTATACTTCTCAATTGCTCCCTGGCATTGGTTGCACGCAGAAGCTGTAGTGGTTTCATTTCAATGTAAACCAGTGCCGACCATTCTAGATCCTCATTTCAGATTGAGTGGCTTTCCTAAGGGATTGACTTAAGCTAAATAGATATGTCACTCTCAGACCAAAACAATAGCGTCTGCACCCAGTTTGAGACCAGTTTGAGTAAATCAGCCTGCGAGGCGTCTTGGGTTAAACCTAGACCAGGTCAAATTTCTTCCCCAGTGCCCTTGGTGGCCTTCTTTCTGTTAATGAAATGACACATCTACATTTTTACCACTTGGCAATGTTATTTTTAGGCTTCTGACGCTTTTCCATTCTGTTTGAAACCTCTTAGAATAGCTCCATTCAACGTTGCACTTCTGTGTCGCACCGAGGCTCAAATGATGTCAAACACTGTGCTCAGTAACCGCGGTTAGACAAGTCGTTGGGCTCCACTGCTCTGTGCAAAGGGAGGGCAAACCGCTGCCAGTTCTGACTGAGTAGCATTTTATGCCAGTTTCTTGCAGCCGATGTATTTGCATTAATGTTGTACTTGGAAGCCCCCCTCCCAAATAAGAATCCCACTGTGGTCAGGGCTATTTGTACACAGATTGCAAGACAGTCTCTGCTCCCAAAGAGCTTACAGTCGCCAATGAAAACCTCACTTCCACACTAAGCAGATCTTCCATTCATACATATCAAGAATCCTTTCTGTTTGCTACCAGGTAAGTGTTCCCTGCCTTTTACTCTTAACTATGGAGGAGAACGAGGCAGGTCCTGTTCTGGCTCCTACCTGCCCCCAGATCCATTACTGATGCTTCTGTTTCTGAACCTTTGCTGCTAGTCATGTAAAAAGTCAACCTGGCCTAGCTCAGCTTCCAGGTCCTCAGGCGAGCACGCAGGACCGACACTTAGAAAAACCATCTTGTTACCTATAAACGGAACGAGTCTGGTCCAGGCATCATTTTGAGATAATAAAAGGGAGTCCTCGAGTGTCGTTTTTACAGCCACTTTTCAGAGTATTTTAAAACCTCATTTGACTCCAAGGGTTGCACTGGTATAACAGAGGGCAGAACTTGTCTTTAGATATAAACGGCAGGCTGAAGACAGTAAAATAAGATCATCTTTAGCAAGCCCAGCAGGGCTGCATGCCCACAAACACAGAAAGCCATTTTATATACAGTAAATGAGCAAAATGATTGTGGTGCAGCAATGTGACAAAAATCAATAAAATAGCCAATTTTTAGTGCCTGAATAAATCTTTTACCTAATTAGAAAGAATCAATAGGCGGCCAGTAGCCCTTACTTCTCCATGTGACATAAACTTCTTACTGGGATGCTAATACCTTTACTGCAATTTATAACTTCTGACACTTCAGCCACTCTTTCATTTCCCCTGGCATGATGATAGTATAGGAGAGCTATTTTTTAAATTATTTATCAAGTCACTTATTAAAGTCACTTTTTAGCTGAATTAAGAAATTAGAAGTGTAGAAATAAAACATCTCAGACTTTGAAATGTTATGCAGTACAGTGAAATCATATCTAATACCTTTGATTTATACTTTAATTTTAAATGAACAAATAAAACAGGATCATTAGATGTCTCTTAACTTTTGACAATAAATCAAAAATACCCTAATTATTATGATACATTATACGATTGTATACATTATGCACATAAATGGGGGGAAAATCTACCACCCATTGAATTTTTTTAAGCGGCTTAATTTCCCACATTCCAGTCTCATCTTAGCCCATTGTAGAAAACTGTCCGTTTCCCAGCCCCTAGTAATATGGCACAGCTGTAGGTTTTCACACAGGCTTACTGGTGAATGAAAAGACACAATGTATTTTATTGAACTAAAATACAGAGCAGAAGAGAGCAGCTTCCCACAAAGACTGTAGAAAGTAACACTTCCTCTCCCATGTGTTGTGCCTGATGAAGTCTTACACATATTTAAGAGTAATGAGCTCTATTTTGGCATCAGTTTTAGAGCTTTGCAACTGGTGCCACCAAAAAGCCCCAAGTGAAACGGGAACCCCGTTGTCTTCTGCACTGTTCACACCTAGCGTGAGAGACAAACCCTGCCCCAAAATCTACATAGATGAAACAAGGAGAGAGAAAGTACTAACAGGTATCCTTCTCTTCTGGACTGGGTACTGCTGAAAAGGGGAGATTACGTGTCTTAGCCAATGTCAAAGAAATGTATGGCAGAGCCAAAAACCTAATTTAGATCGCCTGAGATGAAAATCTGCTGCCTAAACTGCAAAACCATCCTCTGAGCCTTAAGTTGCTAAATCCTCCCATGTTTTCCCTAATACAGGGGTGGGCAAAATGCAGCCCGTGGGCCAGATGCGGCCCACCAGGCCATTCTATCTGGCCCATGAAGCCCATAAAAATTTAGAAAATAAATATTAATCTGCCCCTGACTGCCTGTCAGGCAGCCCTCAATGGCTTGCCAAAACTCAGTAGGCAACCCTCCACCCAAAATAATTGCCTGCCCCTGCCCTAATGCATAATTCCCTATTGTGTGTAAAAGGTCCTGACTCAAAGCCCATCTAGTCAGGGAAAAAAATCCCACAGATTTCAACTGCCCCTAGATGCAACTTCTTAAACCCTTTCATTCTAATAATTGATCAATGCATACGCTCTTATCCAGAACCTCCCCATCTTCCTACAAATCCACGCTCCCAAGTCTGGTTGACTTCCTGACTGTTCTTTCCTGGCAGGTTTTGGCAAGTTGTGGCTGGAAAAGGTCCTAAAGATGCGCTTTATTTTTAATTATTGAATCAGTTAAGTATATGCTACCCTCCTAGAAAAATCTCAGGACAGTTTACAATAAATTAAAGCAAGATAAATTATAAAATCAGATAAAATGTAAATATGGGTAGAACAGCATGTAGTAAACAACACTCCTCAAACAGCAGTCCCAAACTTAACCCCTCCTGCTGAAAGCCTGCTTTAAAAAATGGTCTTTCAGCACTTCCTGAAGATGTCCGGGCTCAACTTTAATGGGTTGCAAGGGGGAGAGCTTTGGAAGGGAAATCACCAGGGAAAGAGGGAGCCTCTGCCCACCTTTATCTGTAGTAGCCACAAATCTGATCATCAGTTTTCAGGAGAAACACAGGGTGTGTCTACATGTGCATATTAATGCAATGCAATAAACTCAAGCTACCCATTTTGCAAGTGTGCCTGGGACCACAGCACATTGAGCCAGGTTGGAGCAGCCCTGGCTGGCAGAGGACACAAAGGGCCAGCTGGCCAGCCTGGGGCTGCTCCAACCTGCCTCAGCATGCTGCAGAGGGGCTGGCTGGGGCACAAGGGTGCTTTAGTGCAGGGCTAGACGGGAGGCAGCTCCACATTGAAGCACCCTTGTGCCCTAGCCAACCAGGGCAGCATCTACACATGCATTGCTGCAGAGTAAAAAACTCCACAGCAGGATAGTATTTGTATTTACAAGTACTATCCTGCTGCAGAGTAAATTCATTTACTACAGCCTAAAAGGGGTGCACGTGTAGATGCATGACATTTACTGTGAAGCTAATTAGTCTGCCATGCAGTAAACGTCTCGTGTAGATGTGCCCATAGAAATACATTCTGCTGTTCATGGAAGGTATGCATTTCTAGTGTAAAAGAGCAGTAAATGCCCAGGTGTGACTGTTTTAGACTTCAGAAATCACTTCTGCATTTGACTTTCTCCAGGGAGCTTTTTAAAGTAAAAAAAAAAGGTGTACTCGTCCAAGCAGTAATCTTATTGGTTACTAACAATACACAGAGGTAGCTAAGTTTGGACTAGGGTGCTTGAAAGCTAGAAATACAATAGTAAGCATTTTACACGGACAGAGTTTAGGTAGAATGACTTCTTTGCCTGAAAACATTTACACTAGAAGTTTGAAAGCCCTTCAGTACAGGATGACATGCCAGGCATACATCAGAAGCAATACCTTCACAAAATATGGGTGCTAAGTTTGTAGAACAGGTTTTTAAAAGGACAAATGGCTTTACTGCTCAGTAGCTATGATGGGCTTAATTATAAACTGACCCAATTTCTAACTTTTGCCCCAATCCTGCTAAAATGTATAGTAATAGTAGGGCTACCCCCATGTGTAACTTTACTCAGATGAGTACGTGTGGGATCATGTACAGAATATAAATCATATAAACTGTTAATACAAAGATAAAATATACATCCATGTCCTACTGAGGATTTCTCAGACAGGGTTCAGGCAAGTGTTATGCTGGGGGACTCATTAGAACCAGATCTATGAGCAGTTCAAAGGTTTAGTCATTTAGTGTAGGATTAGCAAGCCAGTCAATTGACTGGTCAAATATTGTGGACTGACTGGTCAATTGACTGCGTATTTTTTTGACCGGTCAAAGATTATACCAATTTTACAAAAAAACCTATACTTATTTGCAGTTTTCTTGATGTCAATATTTTTGACACATTTCTTAATGGAAAATTCATGTTTTTTCTGTGTATTATTTGGACCTATTGGCAATTTTTTTACAATTTTTGCCCAATATTTGACTGGTCAACTGGCTGAAATTTATTTGACCAGTCAAATACCCAACCCTAATTTAATGCCATTGGTGCTCACACTTGTATTGGATGTTTAGATTTTTTTCAGTGAAAAGCAAGGACAAAGTACTTTTTATATGCAAACCATTTTGGAATTTTAGTATAAAATAATGACAAAATCATTCTTTTGAGAGGGGAAGGAGACATAAGACTTCAAACTGGAGTTAAGACCACTGATTTTCCCAATGCTTAGCCATTTGGAGAACTCACCCACTTTGGGTATAGTACGGTAGCATTGCAGCTGATCATTTTTACTTGGCGTATCAATTGTAGTTGCAGAAATTCTGTTATGGAAAAAAGTTTTGCAATCTCATCTTGGACAATTCCTTTGGTATTAAAATCAGTGTATAAAAAGCCAAGGTGCGTTTCTAAGCACTAAAGAATTGTTGCAGATCTCAAGCACAATTCATTTTAATATAAGAGTCCCACAATTTCTGGGTAAACTATCCTAGGCAACATCCTAGGAGGTGGTAACTTTGTCCTGCTAGCTGTGACAATAGATTTTTTTGAATACCTTATGTTTTAAAAAATCTAGAAATTCAAATATGCTAATCTTGATAGTCACTCTATTCTTCTATATGGATTTTTCCCTCTCTTCCAGTGTTTCGAGCAAACCTCAAACTAACAAGTCTTTGTTTACTTATCGCATTGCTGCAAACACAGGAACATTGAGTCTGTTCTGGGAGATGCTGCAATTTTCCATTCCAGTTCTGCTCAAAACTTAATTGACAGCTACTACATTTTAGACCCCATGACAGATCAAATATTGTCTCTGAAGGATAGGGATGTAATAAAAGTATAGTATGACACACGGGATTGCAAGTAAGAAAATGAATTGTATTTCCTCACGTAAGCTTTCTGACACTGGTTAAGATTTGAAGTGGGAGACTAATGGATTACTTTTAGTTTATGGCAGAATTGAAAAAATATGGAGAAAAAAAATTAATTTGTGTCAAACGGAAATTGATGATTGAGAAAAAGAGATGGCAAAATGAGGAACTAATGCATTCATTTTGGGCTAACCTGAAACATTTTGTTTAACCTCAGCTGAAACAGTCATCTTATCTCCAGTTTATTCGACCCCCTTAAAAACTCATTTTTAAACTTAGGTCCATTTTGAAATGAAAAGTTCCAAGGTTCAGTATTTTCACTTTTTTTTCTGTGCTATTGTTTTTGAGCCTAAACAATTCACCAAATTCAGCCTGAAGTCACAGACAATTTTGGCGCGCAAAATGTATTTTTCAGCAGTTTTATTAATTGCTGGGGAAAAAAACAACCACCCATGGTTCAACTCTAGTTAATAAATACTTTTGATACATGACAAGGGTCCTGGTTCACCTGTGATATTGATTTTGTATGAATAATTGGGAAGCTAATGGACTGTGGAGTGGACGCCTACACGGTCAGGTGGATGGCCAACTGGCTTAGGGACCGCACCCAGAGAGTGGTGGTGGATGGTTCCTTCTCAGCCTGGAGAGAGGTGGGCAGTGGGGTCCTGCAGGGTTCGGTCCTCGGACCGATACTATTCAATATCTTCATCAGCAATTTGGATGAGGACGTGGAGAGCACCCTCTCCAAGTTCGCTGATGATACCAAGTTATGGGGCAAAGTTAGTACACCGGAGAGCAGGGAGCAGATTCAGGCCGACCTGGACAGGTTGGATCAATGGGCAGAGAAAAATAGGATGCAATTTAATAAAGATAAATGCAAGGTACTCCACCTGGGAAGGAGGAATCCCCCAGCACACCTATAGGTTGGGGAGTGTCCTTCTCAGCAGCTCGGAGGCAGAGAGGGATCTTGGAGTCATAATTGACTCCAAGATGAACATGAGCCGGCAGTGTAACGAGGCCATCCACAAGGCCAATCACACCCTGTCGTGCATTAGCAGGTGCATGACTAACAGATCAAAGGAGGTGATGCTCCCCCTCTATGCGACACTGGTCAGGCCGCAGTTGGAGTACTGTGTCCAGGTTTGGGCGCCACACTTCAAGAAGGACACGGGGAATCTGGAGAGGGTCCAGAGGAGGGCCACTCGCATGATTAGTGGCCTTCGTGATAGACCCTACGGGGGGAGGTTGAGAGACCTGAATCTCTTCAGCCTTCACAATAGAGGGTTGAGAGGAGATCTTGTGGCCGCCTATAAATTTATTAGGAGAGGTCAACGGGGAATAGACGACGCGCTGTTTACTAGGGCGCCCCAGGGAGTGACTAGGAATAATGGATGTAAACTAGTTGAGAGTGGATTTAGGTTAAATATTAGGAAGAAATTTTTCACAGTAAGGGTGGCCAGGATCTGGAATGGGCTTCCAAGAGAGGTGGTGCTGTCACCTAGCTTGGAGGTCTTCAAGAGAAGGCTAGATAGTCACCTGGCTGGGGTCATCTGACCTCGGTCCTCTTTCCTGCCAGGGGCAGGGGGTCGGACAAGAAGATCCATTGTGGTCCCTTCCGACTCTACAATCTATGAATAATGATGAAATAACAGAAGAAGGAACGTAATGTAGATAACTTTATATTGTGATGCACAATCTTAGTTTTAGTTTATCATGCAAATACATGGCATGCATATGTCACAGCAAGCTGTGCTGGCAAAAACTGCTCAAGGAAAGTAGCTTATTCCAGCTCTTAAGCTCACACCCTGCCTCCTACTATCAGTTTCCAAGTTGCACATCCTGAGCCATCCAACGTCCTCCTTCCTTTCCCTTCCTCTCACCCCAACTTCCTCTCTCATTATCATACACACATCTCTACTTCAGTCACAAGAGCCCAGATTCTGAAAGGTGTTTAAAAATCCAACTCTCACTTACTCTCATTGACTGATGGTTTGGTGCCAACACAACTCACATCAATACTGCATTATATGTAAGCAGTGAGATGACTCTCCAAGGACAGGCTGTTAGTTTAACTACCTCCTGCCGTTATCTGGAGGCAACATTTGCATGTTTAAAGTGGAGTTTAATATGCTTGTCTGTACGTGTGCCCGATTTTAAAATGGATATACTTGTATGCTATTGTAAGCAAGTGTGTGGGAGTCCCGCTTTCAAGCGAACCAATGCTCTTCACACAATTTAAAGTTCAGGGTTAAATGCTGTAGCCTGGAGTCTGACTCTTTCTAATGCTTTCCAAAAGATAATTGAACTTTGACCTGTGCTTCAGCCAAGAGCTGAACTGACACGCAGAGAAGGAGAGTTGGGTCCACATCCCGGTTATATTGTTATAGCAGCCCTGCCAGCTTCAGGATACGTCTAAATTGCAGTCACAAAAAATGACTGTCGTGCAACACAGAGATAGCATTTCACTAGCTCACTCAGGAACTGGTTAGTACCCAAGAAGCAGGGTAAATAAGTCCACCCTGAGCAACATGCTGTGGTAGTTAAACGGCTGCAAGTACCAAGCTGGTGCAGATGATTTCTAGGCTTCAGTACCATCACAGAAGTGAATGGGCAGTGTATACAGACCCTCAGACAATGACAAACCTACAGATGAGGTTGGCTGAGAAAACAGAGTTAGCCTTGGTTCCAGCACCACTGTATGGGAACTTGCAGCAGAGCCACACACAGGCGTGGGTGAACCAGGGGCCTGGACAGTAAGGGGGCCCAAAAATGGTAATTTTTATTATTATTATTATCATCATCATTATCTCTGGCAAACGGGGGCCCAATACTAAAAGTTCACCTGAGGCCACCAGGAGTCCAAGTACAGCGCTGACATGCAGTATAGGCATGTGGATGGAAAGCTGGATCCCACTTCCCTCCCCACCAAAACAGGTTTTTAAATGAGTTTTTTCCCATCCTTGCTAAGTCTGGGGTGGGAAGGAGGGATGCCAAACTCTCGAAGCATAAGACCAGTCCCTAAACTCTCTGCCCTGAACTCTTCCTGGTGGGACATCAAGTGACAAGCCACGTAACCACTGAAAAGTAAGCAAGTCACTCTTCAGTAGAACAGATTCATCTTTTCCAAGTGCCTGGTAATATTGTTAGCAGTTTTAGAAAGCTAATTCACTAAATTAACCCTTTCCAGGGCATTACACACACCAGCTGGGCAAAATCAACCTGCTCAATGATAGAGAATAAGAAATCTCAAATGGCAATGGAGCATTGGAAGCAACTTTGTGTGGTTACTTTTAAGTGGAAAGTACCTTTCAGAAAGAGGATTACCTACGGTCATGCATTCAAAGGGACTAGTCAAGGTAACTTCTGGGCACTAGAAGTTACTCAGAGTATCCGGGACAGAAAAGGCCCTTCTGTTTTTTTGGAGAGTTGTACTCATGTGGAGCCTCACGTGCACACCTAAGCTGATACAGATGAAACGCATTAACAGTTCTTAAATTTCAAAGAGCCGTCGTTCTAAGTAATTACGTTCTGACACAAAATTTTTGAATCACTTTAAGCAGAAATTGGTAACTCAACCATTGTACAGATGAATCAGGAGCTGCAGTCCATGTTAGCTTGACAAAAAATGCTGTCTAGCTTAAAAATCCATTTCTCGTTCCAAATGTAGCTGCTTTGATGCCCACAAAAAACCACCTTCCAGAAGTTAGTTTTCAAAGTGTTTTATTTAAAAACTTCCTCACATGCCATTGTGAAGCATGTATATCCTCTTACCTAGGACATCTGTAAATGAACAGGGTTTCATCTGTGATTCAAAGATTAAAGCAGAGAGGTTTTCTTTATTGACAACATTACATTGTTTGAATGTGCTTAAACCAGGTTTGTCATACAAGCTGTCCACGTGCTTTGGATCACAGATGCAATTAGTGTTACCAAAGAGAAAAAAATTAACCAACTCAGTGGAACAGGAGCTAATGACTTTAAAAAACAATTTGATTTCCAAAGCTTTTGGCTGATGGTAATATTTTAATAGATGAAAATTGCCTTCAATTTCTGTTCAATGTATTTCAAGTTTGAATGAATTAAAAATGCCAATACTTTGCAATATCAGACACAACAGAGCTATATTACTCTGAAACTGAAAATTTCCATTCAAGCTGTTTTCTTGCATTTGTGCAGTTAATGTACGTGCACGCGTGTGCACACACGTCCGTCCTCGCCAGAGCTGGGTGAAGTCTTCTCTTCTGGGTCCAAAATTCAGTGGTCACAATTCCAAAGTCAGCACGAGCCCTGCATTTTCTGAATGGATCACCATGAGCTAAATTCTGTTTTGCTTGAATTGACCCACTGTTTGGGGCAATGCACAGCACTTGAAATGTCAAAGAACTGAACTGCAAGAACTGAGCTGTCTTTACCTAGTGACTATCCATGTCTTTCCAGAAGCATTTCCATGTCCTCCAAAGAAGGAGACTTGCCTGCGACCTGAAGCCTTAGAGCTGCAACCCCACTTACAGGCCAATCATTTATGCAACCCGCATGGAAGGGTCAGTATTGCTGTTCCTATTATTCAAAGCGGGCAGGACTTAACTTTTTCTCAGCTGGTCCTCAGCAGCCATCCCTATGCCACTGCTACCCTATACACTAACCATCCCTATACACTGCTACTGTGAGAGCTAGCCTGGGGAACTGTACCCTTGAATCAAACAGGGCTATGCTGCTTCAGTTCAGCTTGCATTTGCCATGGGGTAATTGCAGACAGTTACTGTGGAGCAGCTGAGCTGTGGTATGTCCCAACCTCCTGTAAAATGAAGGCACACAAGAGAACTGTTTGCCTCACATCATGAACTTAAGACCATTACTAAGATACCTCAGAGGAAAGAAAACTTCAGAGACATACACAAGTATTGCTGAGTTAGTATTGATGACTTTCCATGTAATCCCATTTTGCCCTTAATAAAGGTCTCCTTGTTTTAACCTCGTCCCTCCCCTGACTGGGGACTTGCAAGTGGGGAAGTATCACCTCCCAAGGAAAGCCAGGGAAGGTCATTTTAGTTCTCCAGGTTACTGAGGGTGGGCTGAAGCCCGAGTTTAGTTTGCAGAAAGAACCTCCGAAGAACTGGATCCAGCCCTTCTCGCAGAAGAGTTACACCAGTCTTAGAAACAACGGTTTCCTATGATGAAATAGAAAGAAGCTTAAACAATCCTCAAGCATGTGTTTGGTTCTTTTAATATGCTGCTCACACAACCTGGGCTTTAATTTCATGTGCTGTAGTTGTCAGGGTGAATATGAATTTCAACTCAAACTGCAAAGTGATCCATTAATGATTGTGAGCACAATATCCCATGTTCCCAAAAGATCTTAGATCAAGGTTTGGAGGAAAATAAAAGACTTTAGAATAAGACACTGATGAAGCAATTTTCAAGGTATGCATTCAACTGTTTGAATTATGTTCCTGCCATTAAAATCTATGGTGGAGAATAGCTTTTAATGGCCCCTGTCAAGATAGCTAGGCATACCATACCTTGACATTAGGTCCAAAGTAAAGTGTCTGCCTTCAGGACTCTTCCTGTTTAAAGGGCTTTTATTTGCATTAAACAGCTCATTACAGATGCTCAAGAATATGAAAAGGGAAAAAAGCAAATGTGTGATTTACTAAGAGACTTTGAGCAAACAAAAGGCTATTCTATCAGTTCAGGCAAGCTACAAGCACGGGAAGAAAATTAGTCAAAGCTGCAGGGGGAGGGAAAAAGGGGCTATGCGACAGTCGTGGAATTGCTATGTGTTCATTAAGAGGAATACTTTCTAGGTTTGTCTGATAGGAGGCGATTCACCAAATGATTCAAAGAGGTTAACTCAGGCAAGGGTTGTCCGCATGTAGGCGGCAAAGTGGAAAGTACCTTCAGAAAAAAGACCCACTTGCCCGAAGGTGAAGGACAAGCTAGATGGTTTTGTCACGATTTCAGCTCTGACATCCTCATTTAACTCAAAGAGAGAATTGGTCAAAGTTGGGAGGGAAAATACAGACTGTGGACACAGGAATCAGAGATAAAAAGCTTCCATGGGGCACAGAACTTGTCTGGCAAGGTGGCCACATTTGATGGGCCTTATAGAGGCATTAATTTGTTCACTGTGATAAGCACATGCTTTAGGGCTTTGCTGGCTCCAGGCTCCCTGCAAGACTGAGCCCACTGTGTTTGCCCCTAGCACCACCATCTGCTTCCAGCACCTCCAACTTCACATGGTTTCCTTACTGGCTCTAGCTACCACAACCGAGCTATACAACTGCAGTTATATTAGTGCATAAAACAGCCCTGAGACCTAGACAAAGAAGCTCAATGCAATAGTGGTTGGTGATCATCTGTGCCATCCTACCCTAAAAGCCCCCTATTAGCAGGCTTGCCTGAATATCAGTTCAGACAGCTGAATCATTTCGGTTCTACCGCTGAATGATTTACATGCCAGTCCCTTCAGCCAGAGCACAGGCACAGACAGAAATGACAATTTTTGCCTAATCTGGCCCATGAAAGCGTTCTACAGCCATGACCAAACATAAGTGCATGACTTCAACATGCTTTAAAAGGGCCCAATCCCATGAAAATCATTAATGAGGGTTCAGACGAATGTGCTCCAAAGTGGAGTGCCCTCAGTAACTTATGTCTGCGCGTGCCAGGAGCAGGGCTGTCCTGCTGCTGGTGCTGTCTTCAGAATGGGAGCGGGGGAAGCGAGCTCATTCTGGGGGTTGCCCAGTTGGCGCTGGAAGGTGGGGTGGGTAGATTGGAGCCCTGAGGTGGGGGGGCTCCAATCCACACACCCCCACTCCAGTGTGAGTGGGGAACCCCCAGAAAGAGCTCCCTTCCCTGCCTTCTCCCTGCTCCCATCCAGACTCAGCACTGGAGCTATGAGAGAAGGGGTGGAGCTAGAGGAGAGACGCTGCAGAGATACAGCCTCTCTCCCTGGATCAGCCCCAAATTGTAGCTGATCCTCCACTCACACAACCCAACAGCTAATGTCTGTTGGCTCAGGAGGATCAGTCTAACTCATGGCACTTTCTACAAAGCACCATGCATTAGACCAGGGAGCTGCATTTCTGTCTGCACCTCATGTTAGGAGTAGGAAGGAGACTTTTCAAATTCAGAGTGGGCTAAATTCTCACCTCATCGATACTGCCACTGGTAAGAGCTATAAGGCCTAGGTCCTTAGTGCACTGACGTCTTCCCCATGTGTAAGTGGGCTGAGAAGGTGTTGTTGTGGATACCTCCTTCATCCCATCCCTGATGTTGTCTTCTCACCTGCCATCAGTTTGATGTTTCTTATCTGAGTTAGTTCTCCAGGGAAGAAATTACCTCGGACCACCAGGTGGGACTGCTTTATGGGGCTCCTCCTCCCCTGCACCCCAACCTCACCGCATTCCTATCTCTGACTCAAGAGTAAGTCCCTCAGTGCTATCTCTCCCTGGGCAGAGATATTTTTATCCCCTGTCCTCAAATTGAAATAAAAGAAGAAGAAAAAAAAAGAAAGAAAAAGGCTGAGTCTATAGCTCTCTACTTGCCCTGGGCTCTTCTGGGGTGAGCCAATAGGTCTGAAGTCCAACACAAGAAAATAGACTCAGCTGAGGCAAAAAAAACAGAAAAATCCCAAAAAACAGGCAGCAGCAAAAGAAAGAAAAACAAGGAAAAATAAAACTAGTCATTGTTCTGGAACAGTTCTGCCCTTAGGGGGGCTGTGTTTGCTGGATCTTTTCTCTCACTGCTTCCTGGCACGTACTTATTGGTGGCGTCTCCCGACCAGCCAACCTTCTTTAATCCAGGCTCTCACGTTGGGACTCCATTCAGTAGAGATCCTCCAACCTCCTTTGCCTTCTTCCCTGAACCTCTGCCCTGCTGAATCCTTTGCAGGCTGGCGTCAGGGAGAAAGCTTCCTGGTGTCTCCGGTCTGCCCTCGCTGCCCCTCTCTGGGGTCAGAAGTACCCGGTGCAGCTCCCCTTCCTAATCCAAAGTAAGCATTCACTCCAGAAGTGCAGCGTGTTGCCGCACGTGTCGGCAGCAATCCTCCATTCTCTGTGGTGAGTGCAGGAAAGTTACTCCTTTTTTTAGGGGTTCCTCTTGCCTTACAAGGCTTCCCCTGACAGACACCAACCTGAACCAGAGGTAACTGAACCCTGGAAAATCAGGGGCCCCAAAAGCTCACAAGTTACTTGAAAGCATCTTTTTTTTTTCTCCTTGTGCCATTTTTCCCACCACAGATTTCTGCATTTCTTACTGTTGTGCTACAAGTGTAGCTGAATCCTGACAAGACAGAAATTGGTGCGCACCCAGGTGGTCATTGTCAAGTATAATAATTGCCTGTAGTTCACAGTAGTTCATTAGTTAATTCCCGTAGGACCCCGCAATGCAAATGGTCCAGACCTGCTGATCTGTATATATTTAATTTTTCTTCCAAGTACTCCCTTGCCAGCCCTTCATCAACCCTTATACTGACATCATTTTCATTACCACCTACATCCCCACTTGCAGCCTCTTTATTTTTCTGGGTATAGAAGTGCAGTCCAATAGCACAGCTGTTGTAATAGCATTGTGGATCCTGCCTGCCTCCTTTTAAAACGGAACTGATTTTTTCTCATTTCCACCTCTCAGGCCTGCTATATTTGTAAAAGCCCTTGGGCACTTATCTGCTTAGCTTTATTTAACTGCTGCAATGCAATTAATTCCCTAAAAGCCGTACCGTCTCCCTTCTGGCTACAATACTTTTACTGAAGATCACATTGGCTGGGTTTGTACTGTCTCCCTGCTGAGCCCAGAGACACAATGTCTGAGAGCAGTGACAGAGCCTGAACTCAGGACCCTACTGGCTGTCTGCACTAACTAATGGCTGTTTCTGGACACACACAGAGTGGGAACAAATGGACAGGACTTATTCCTCAGAAATAGCCCTGAGTTTGGCAGGAGGGCCATATACACATGGTCATTGCATGTATATTATCTAGCATTCACCTCTTATCCTTTCTGTGCCTAGCATTTCCCCTGCTTGGCCTCTGTGTAGATATCTATATTTAAATTGAAAAGAATCCACTAATTACTTGCCATCCCTTTGTCCTGCGCACAGCTCTAAACAATTAACTTTTTCCACAATACAAAGGTCAAGCAAATACTCCTCCATTTCCTTCAGGGAAATGTTTCTAACTAAAAGGTCCTTCAATCCTTCTTACTCAAAAAAGGCTGAATCTCACAGTTGGAAATTTCAGGATTTCCTTGTCCTTTTGGTGTGGGTAGCAGCTGCAGGACAGGGCCTTTATTACATGAGACTGTCCTCTACTGACCTTGCAAGTCTTATGGACACTTAGGGTCCCTCTACATGTTCAGGTAAAGGTGTGATGGGATCTAGCGCATGATCCACACATGCATGACAGGAGGCATGATTGTGGGAGTCACATATTAGATCCCACCACGCTTTACTGCCGGGTCAGTTGATGGGGCTCCCAGCCACGGGGGCTCTGGCTACACAAAGTTATTATGTGTATTTTGTGAAATAACTCTTGTAGCTTAGTCCTCTTTTTATCACGCCACTAATTGACTGAATGTGTGGCTAGGTGACCACTTAAGTTGTGACTAACTGGTTAATCATGCCTTAAGTGTGACGTGTAGATGCAGCCTTAATAATGCCCAGGCGGCCCCAGCTCCCACGTTCCCTGCTGAAAGCAGTGGTTAGAGTCAGTGTAAAAATCAGCATGAGAATACAATCAAATCAAGAGCCTTTGTGGTAAACAAAGAAGAAAATCTGCCTACAGAAAGCACCTGGAAATGATCTGTAGGAAATGACTTCCCATCATTGTAGAGGTGGGTTGAGAAGACAAGATATCGAAGATCTGAACCTTTGGGCAGTGGTAAAATTACCACATTTACTCGAATAGACACTGAAGCCCCTCCTCCCCCATCAGCATGGGGAAAAAACTCTTCTCATCTTATATTCACATACCAGTAAATGCCCCCTGCCCCTTCATTAAACACACTGATTATCATTAAACTGCTGCTAGAAGCAGTATGTGCTTAGTCATGGAAACCAACTATGCAGACCATGCTGAGCATGCCCATAAAACACTTGGCCCACACTGGGCAAACACACTGATAGAAACCTTTTTTTTTTTTGGTATGGCCATCAAAAAGAAAAAAGAAAAAAAAAGCTCGCCCAGGTGAGAATGAGCACTGGCCCAGGTGGTACTGCAATACCAGGCCAGGATTCAGAGAAGCTGGAACAAACTCTGGCACCCTCCCCTGATACCAAAAATGCATGCCATCTGAATAAAATATAGAGCCCGTTGTTCTCAATCCCCTTCAATGGCAACTTTTCTAATGTCATGGTGAACCATTACATCCACTACATTTCAGCTTCTTCTTCACTCTCACACCTGAACACTGCCTTTCTTTCCCATTTCCAGTGATTCCTGTTTCTTCATGACCCTTAAATATCTGGCAAACATCACCAAACTTGTATGTAGCTGAGAGACTCTGCAACCCCTTCTCTCAGTCTGTCGCGTGTGAGTGCTGTGGCCGTGCCCTCCAGGCAGCCCTGCACCTCATCTGGAGGGTCCCAGGGCTTTTGTCAAGAACACCTGTGGGGGGGGGGCAATTAGCACATGGATCCCTTGTTGCAGGGGGAGATATCTGGAGTACACGCACATACTGAGCAGGGTTGTGGGGTCACCATGGCTTGAAATGCTGTTGACTCTGCTGGGGCCCAGCCCAACAAACTATATGATAAGTCATGAGATTTTGGGCTTTGGAGTGATATGATGCACAGTTTGTACCATGTGTAGGTAGGTACAACAAAAGGGATGCTCCAAAGTGTGCTTATGGAATACCTGTGCTACAACTTGTGGCAGTCTGCAGCAAGTTAAAATGCACCGATTCTGGACAAGCTAACTCTATAGGTTTCTATTAGGGCTGTCAAATGATGAAACAATTTGATCACGATTAGTTGTGCGATTACAAAAATTCGTCACAATGAATTGCGATTTTAATCACACAGCTAAAAACTCAAAATTATGTGCAGATAAATGCAAAATTTTGCAAAATTATGCAGGTACTTTGTATGGTTGGGGCTGTGGGTGTGGGCAGGGGGTGGACTTTGTAAAGGTGCGGCACCCACCCCCTGGTCGCACGTGTACCCAAACCCTAGACAGTCCCCAAGACGTGGCCCTCCAACCCCTGCCTCCCCCAATACATTTACCTGCATCCAGCTGCTAAGTCTGCTCCCAGCATCCTACCTGGTTACTTGCAGGCCGTGTGTGTGTGTGTGTGTGTGTGTGTGTGTGTGTGTGTGTGTTGACAGGCAGCAGTGAGGAGGGAGGGGCTGCTTTTACCCCAGCACACAGGCAGGCACACACCAGCAAGGGGAAAGGGCCACTTTTCCCCCCACACCAGCAGCGACTAATGTGCATGAAAGAAATCAACTCAAAAACAAATTAACATGTTAATCGCATGTGTTAACCGCAATTAATTGACAAACCTAGTTTATATATAGATGCCACATGTATAAGTTACTATGGGTATGCTAATTGCAAAGTCAGTGTGTTTTTTTTTGGTCCCTTACATTTCAAAATGTCAAGAAGGGGAGGAGGTTTGGCAACTGCTGCATTTCTGACTCTAGCCTTGAGTCTGGTTCAGGGTCAGAGTCAGACCCACAACAGTCTCCTGCTCCCCTGCTTGTGCTCTCTAGCTTCTGCCCTCCCCTGTGTCCCTTCCCCACTTCCCTTACTATCATGTGTAGCATACTTACACATTGTGCCTGGGGAGGGAACAGACCCTGAGCAGGGTCTGGCAGTAAGAGGAGGGCAGGAAAGCTGTAGGGGGGAAAAGTATCAGGGGGCAGAGGGCAAGGGAGCTGCTGTAGTAGTGGGAGGGGATGAATTCAAGATCATCCTCTGATAATTAAATTCTACACCTGGCAAGTAACAAATTTATAACAAATTCATAAATTTTCCATGGGTAGAATCTAATTATTGGGGGGTCATCTTATATTCAGTGTTGTCTTATAGTTGAGCAAATATGGTATTGTACACCCAGATCTTCCACTGAGTTAAAAGCAAGGCAATGCAGTGTTCCTGATTCATAGCAGCTTAGGATCCTGTCCTTATCTTGCTGGGGATTCCCTGATGCCCTATGTATATGGGCTAACCTCTAGTAGTCACATCCCGTCTAATGAGTTGGACCGTAGCATGTGGTAAGCCCAGGGTCCTTACACACATAACACTTGTATGATCTTCATTACCGCAGAAGCTATAAAGGCAAAGAGCCTATAAGATCACCTAGTCCATTCTCCCTGCTAGTACAGGATGCTAATGCACTGTCCAAAACCAACAGGGCTCTACCACTTCTTTTAGGAGACACCATACAGACTAATACCATGCTTTACACCATTAGGATTTCTTTTCCGTTACTGGCTGTTTCCTCCCCAGGGAATGCCGGATTGGCCACTTAGCATGTCGTGTCATGCTTTCCAGCAGGAAATTTAAATTGCACATATCTAATTAGCAGAAACAGGGATAAACAAGCAGATTGTCTTCTACAATTATGTGCACGATGCCTTTGGGGTTACCATTTAAAACTGCAAAAAGACAATCAAAGTGGGGGGAAAAGCCACAAACATGGGTGTATAGCAGGTAGTTTACCTTGACAACCATTTTTTAAAAAGCTCTGCCAAGAGCAAAAGAGGTGATGTTATTTTTGGCACATTCATATACTTCAATATTTTTCAGCCATCTGTAAATAACATTTACCTGAAGCAGCTGTACATAATTAAATGACTTCCTATGTGTATTGCATATGCCCATCTGTGTGGAGAGAGAATAACTTTCTCAAAATTAAGATAGGGTCTGGAGACGAGGACATAGGGGCTGTATATATTTTTAAAGCTATCCCATAGGCAATTGCTGTAGAAATCCAGTTAAGTCAAGCATCCGCTTCTTCCGTATGGCTTGACTTACTGAAGGAAGCATTGTTTTACCTGGACAAACATTGTCACTTCTCGTAGCAGCTTAATAGGTTTGTGTAAATATTTGAGCTTCCATAAAGGGGCAAGAAAGTCATTCCATATCATATTTAAAAGGTAAATAATTGTCTTGTTTTTGGAACACTTCAAATATTTGTACTGCCTGATGGATTAGATAACTTCTCCTTCCGGAGGGTTATTTTTTAAAGGATATTACTAATTCCAAGTGAACAGTGAGATGTGGAAAAAAAACCCAGTATTTCCCATTTGTAAGTGTATTAGCATGAATTTTATCAACATTCATTATTCAACCACATTTGGAAAATAAAATGATAAACAGCACCAATACATCCTGGTCCCATGGCAGCTCTGTGTATAAACTGACTGATTATAAAACATGACCTGATGTCATGAATGATTTCTATTCAAAAGCTTCTCTAACTCTATCCCAGCCATGAGGCTGATCCAATAAAAAGGTATCATCCACAAAAATCCTTACCCCCCACTGAGTATAAAATACACACTTGATCTTGTTCTGCTCTCGGGGCATGTCCAAGCCCCATTTTACAAGGCAAAAACCTCTTCAGGAGAAGGACCTTGTCTAATTGTGTATACTGTGACCATTATGATGCTATAGAAGTAACGATTAGTGAAATGTAATTTTAAATGAAAACAGAGAGGATGTCCACATAGATCTCCAGTGCGCAATAAGTATCATCAGATTATTATCAGCATGTTCTATACCACGAACATGAGACATGACCTGAAGTCATATCATGCCAAAAACACTCCAAGGAAGAGTTCCCCTCAGATTTCAGTGGAGCTGACAGTCGCAATGTGAAGGCTGTCAGCATCTTTGACATCAATAGGCTTTCGATCACATTTTAAATCCAGATTGACTCGGTGCAATGCAGTTAGTCCAGATTGCAATTGATGGGGCTGATCACGGGGTTTCTAGGACTCAAAAGAAGATTGCAAAAAACCCAGTCCTTGGTGGTTACGTGGTACCTGTATGTTGTCACAGAATTTGGCAGTAGAGGGGCAGTAATATAGCCAAATTCCAGAGAGCTTGTTCAGAGAAGGGATGGAGGAGAAACTGTACAGGCTTGATCCTTCTCTGCACTGACTGACTCTGCTGCTGGAAGTTGCTGATGGACAGCAGCTGCCACCACCAAGCGGCTGGGCTGCGGTGACATCCAGACGCTCTGCTGGGTCCACTGCAGCCGTTATGCCAGCAGGGGCGCAAAATGGGTCTTGGAAGCACAGGAGGGCCTCCGTGGTCTTCTGCCAGGTGCTGGGTGGTGGTGGCAGAAGCCTTCCTGCGGCTGGAGAGGTGGTGTAGGTCTGGTGGCAGGGAGAAGGAGCTCTGCTCTTGCTGCAGGGGAAGTTGGAGCGGGACGTATTGTGTCACATTAACACTTCCACGGTCCAATTCCCCCAGACTTCCAGCTGTCAGGTACAACCCAATGCCATAAGACTAGTGACTGAATCATGCGTATGACTGAAATCCCTACAGATGGTGTCAAGCATGGAAAATGATATAATCATTGCAAGCAAGAGCAGTATGAAAAGACAAGGTTAAACCTGCAGTCATTTTTTCCAACTTCCAGTGATAGCTAAAGATAACTGAGAAATGTCATGCATTAGCTAGTCCCAAACTCTTCTTACATGTGCTTTAGGCATATCTAATACTATCATTTTCATTCTGGTGTCAAGGTTCTTCAGGCAAAAAGTGGGAAGCACAAGCGCCCAGTGGAAGGAAGGCGGATGCTGTTATAAAAGAAACTCTGATTTCGACATACTTTCGCCAAAATCTGCTTCCTCTGGTGACAGTTTCAAAGCCAGTGCGGGAGAGCCTAGCGGATTCTGTTCAGCTTTGTATCTCAACCGAACCCATCAGCTATGTCCTGATTACTGATAGTCCCTTCCAGCCCTGTGATTCTAAGAAATTTTTTCCATGCCTTCTTTTATATCCGTGTCCTTCTCTTGCTCCCTTTGGCTTTTACTGGGGCCTTTATTTGACATGAGATGATTTATACACTGATTTTTCCAGCCTCTGCAAAGCAGCAGGGTGAGGTACCAGCCCAGAAGCACAGCTAATAGGAAGGATCAGGTGTAATTACTATTTAGAGGGTGGTAGCCTCTAAAACAGGGGTGGGCAAAATGGCAGATCCCAGCAGCCCCTGCCTGTGTTGCTGTGGCTGGTTTCCATGGAGACCCCAGCAGCAGCAGGGCTATGACTGTGTGTGGCCAGGGTTCCCATGGAGACCAGCCCCAGCTGCGCTGGCAGGGCATGCAGCAGGGCAGGGAGCTGCTCTGGGCCCGGGGCTGGGCTCTTGCAGCGGTGACAGAGTGGTCTGGAGCTAGGGTGTATGGGCAGCAAATCGCAGCTCTGCCCTGGCTCCGGACCACGCTGTCACCACCACCAGATCCTGGCAGTTCCCATCCCCGCTGCATGCCCTGCCAGCACTGCTAGGGCCAGTCTGCATGCAAACTGGTCTCGTGCTGTCCCAGCCCCACTACTGGGGTCTCTGTGCAAACTGGCTGGAGCAACGCAGACAGGGACTGCTGGGAAATGGAGTCTGCCACGGGCCCAATCCAACCTGTGGGCCGGACTCTGCCCGCCCCTGATCTAAAGGCAACTACCAAGCCAGGCCCCCTTTATGCTTCAGCCATATAATACATGACAGTCCTATGTCCAAAAACCACTAAGTTAGATCCTGGAGGAGATTGCTCCTGTAGTAGTTAAGAGGAAAGAAAGCTTCTGACTTATGACATGGGCTTGATTTGCTGTGGAAGTCGCTCGAACTGGAGCTTGGTCTATCATTTCGTACTTCCTTTACAGCAATCCAGTGCCAGAAATCCCTCTGCCTAGACAGCCCGAAGAAGACACCACATATGAAACATCCTATCTCCAGAAAAGGTAGGCTTGCGGGCTTGTGCTGTCCGCAAATGGTAAACTTTTTTAAAGCATCTAAATGAATGAGGAGGCTCCGGTTCTGATGGAGCTCTTGAAGGAAACACCCCAAGTCCTACCTTCAATTTGCTGGGAACTTTGCTCTTTTTGCAGAACCTGGCCAAGCTCCTGAGATAAGAGGACACCGATAAAACATGATCGTGGGGACCTGACCTTCTTCTCAATGGGGCTTAAAAGAGAAATAAAAGAATATGACGAGTAAACCTGCAGCTGGACCCATAACTGGGTCAGTGAGAAGAAAGAGACCAGCCTGCGTTCAACCCAAAAATTATCCACAGCCCTGGGTTGTTCTTCTATTAAGGGAGTAATAGTAATTACTGGTAGCAGTTATGCAGGACTTTATTTTCACAAGTAGTCAGACTTGAACTGAACGTTACTGTTGACAGCACAGCCGAGCTAATGCAGAAATCTCACCCCTCTTTCTTCAGAGCACATTGACTAATCAGTCTGAGCAGAGAGGAGAACAGACAGGGATGGTCTCAATAATTATTAGTGGGAAATACCTGGAACATATGAGTTAATAATGGCTCAGGAAAGTCATTGTCATGCATGAATACACCATCTCACGGAGGCGGCTGTAGCTAATTCAGCCACAAATAAGTCAGCCAATTCTTTGTATGCCAACAAGAGGAAGAACCCATAAGTAGCACAGCAGCCCGTGAAGCAAAGTCACTCGCATCACAGTACTGTTTGTTGTTCAGGCTCTAGGCCTGATCTTTCATTATACCTGCAAGCACAGCTACACTTTCTCTCTGTCCCATTGATTCCAGAGGGACTAAGCATAGGAATGACTATATTTTCAGATTGAATTGTTAGAAGGATCAGGCCCTAGATCAGTGATTCTCAACCAGGGTATTGTGCTACCCTGGGGTGCCTTGAGATGCTTTCACGTGTGTCACGCAATGTTAGCACTGTTTGGTGTGCAACCATGATTCACAAGATAAACCCAGAGATTTCACATGGGAATCCATAGTTGTGGTTTTTCTGAATTCTTTGCAACAGAACAACCACTCTATTATTTTTCTGCCCTCAAAAAAGAGTGGCACTAAGAGCAGGCATTTTCCAAGGGGTGCCGCAAGCCTATGCAGGGGTGTATTGAATGTCAAACGGTTGAGAACCACTACCGTAGACTGTAATTGGTCTCCTAGCTCCGTAATGATGGATCAGTCTATGACAACAGTCATAATGATGATCCACTGCCTGTAGGACTCAGCAGTGTTGTAGCAAGGTAGGGGCCAGCGGGGCAACCGCCCCAGGTGCCAAAGCAAAGGGGCACCAACAGGCACTACCTGGGCAGGACAGAGCCACAAGCGGCCCATTTGGGGGGTGCGGAGATAGAGGAAGTGCGGCTCCTGATGCTGTATGCACTCCTGGGCAAGCATGGGGGAGCGAGTGTCCCCTGGATCTGTGTGTGGGGCGAGGGTAGGTTGCCACTGCAGGCTTTGCCCCAGACACCAAACTTAGTTGCTACAGCACTGGGACTCAGGAACCTTTGTTTTCTTCCATATTTTTATTCTGATATTGTGTGCTCTTTATCAATCTGTAGTATACTTCAGGGATATTAATAAATCAGAAATGATTGTGTGGGTTCCTAATAGGCAACCAGAAATTGAACCCAGAAGATTGTAGGCTACTGTCCATAATTTCTGCAATGTTTAAGGGTGAAACGATCTTAATAGGTTTTAAAACAATTACTCTGTTATAAAGTTGTCCAGTTCTTGGCTTTGCATATAAATTTCAGGTTGGCATATCCAAACCACTGGGACACATCATTAAAAAAGAGTAGTAAGGGCTGATTTACAAGACATTATGAAATGGTCCATAAACTTTAAAAATTGACTGTAGCTCTTGGAAATATCTTGCAAGATTGAAGACTGAGTTAGCTATTCAGGAAGAGACGGAGAATGGAGAATCAGTGGTTGGGGAGTGGAGGGGGGTCAGAGTCTGTGCCAGGAATAAGGGAAGGAAAAGCAGTTAATTCCATATTAGAGCAAATGCATAAAACATTTATCACACAAAATGTTAGTTTAAAACAGTAATTAAAATCAGTTTTCCCTCTATTCAATGGAGATTGGTTATTCATTTAGAGTTGATGAAGCTTCCCTAATTTCAACATCATTATTTCTATGTGCATATCACAGAAGCCATTATATTTTAGATTCATTAAGTAACGTTGCCTGATTTATTTCTGTTACTTTCAATCTCCTGTTTGCAAACCTTTGTTCTGAACATGACAATTTCATTTTAAAATGAATCTTTTAATGACTGTCTCCTGGAAATCTTACATTTGCAGTATTGGAAAAATCAGCCTCAAGAAATCCGTACAAATGAATTCTTTCTGAGTGGGATCATTATCACGCTTTTCTTTCTGTAGTGCTTTTACCTCTAGACTCAATTGAGCTATAGCGTGGCTGAGCTAGAACCTCTGCTATACTCTTCTCATCATCAGCTCTTTTAATTCTGCGTTTCCCTCGCTTCGAGCAGAGTTCATAAGAGCTACCACAAAACGACTGTACTACTTCCCTCTTGAGGACATTGTAGCTGAGGGCCAAGATAGCAGGCCTAACATGTATTTCCACTCTAGCAAGCAGCCTAAAGGCCATTCTGAGTTCCCCCTTGTAACAGAAAACTGCCTTGCTAGTTGAGGATCTATTGTGCTCCACCCTGAACTACAGCATGCCATGCCCATACCCTCTTTCCTGGAAAAGGCAGCTGGCAGAGAGACAGCAAAGTTGGCTTTCCACACATGAAGAGTCCCATGTCACAGGCAATCCTCAGCTGCTACTATAAAGGCAACTCTTTTTGCAGTCAGAGCCAGTGCCGAGAATTGAACACCAGGGATGTTAGCAGTGAAAGTCCCTGACAGTGGCTGAGATTTTTAAATGAAATGAGTCAGATGAACAGTTCCATACTCCTGTCTCTGCTGTCGCTGAACATTTCACTAACTCCCTGCTCAGTCCACTCCCCATGCCAGTCACAGGAGGAGTACAGGATTTGCATTTTAGTTAACAGATCGTAATAATGCTTGCTGAAAAGAGCAATCGAAACCTTTCACTTCTAAAATAAATTAATTTCCAGTAATTAACATGTGGCTCTAGAATGAGGAAGACTTAGAAAATTGCTGCCATCTATTGATGAAAAGCAAGAGGAGACTATTTAAAATCTCTTCCGAGAGCAGCTATGAAATTCAGTTTCCTTCGGTGTTTTCAAGTGCAAGTGCTTTTACAAACGGGCTGCAGCATTGTGGGCTGATCCCACAATTGAACCCGCCACATTGAACTCAATGCAGCTGTAGAAAGGGCCTTCCCAGCAGATCCACTATAGCTTGAGTAACCCAAAACATAATCCTCTTTTTACTGATTTTAATTCTGATTGCACTACAGAAACCGTGCGAGAGAGAGAGAGAGAGAGAGAGAGATCTGGATGCTGTTCTCTCTTGTGCACCATTCACACAGTTGTTTAAGTTCCAGCCAGTAACAGCTGTGAAAATTCATCAGCAGCAATGAAATTACTTAGATGGAACTAAGGGTTTCACTTTGCTATAGTGAGTTGACACACAGTAGGGGGAAGGTTAATTTGGCCTGAAGAAGTCTTATTACAGCTGATGGACTGACAGGGGTAACGAGAGCTGGTTTAAAAACAAAACAAAACAAAAAAAAAGGTGGGGTTAAAAAAAGTTATTTCTTAAAAAAAAAATTGTTTTTAATCATCAAATGGACTGTCAACATTTCATGACTTTATTTTCTCCATGAAAAAAAAAATCAACATGATGGCAAAATAGATCAAATATTAAAATTGCAATCACCTTCAACCAACTTTTTCATTAGAGGAAAAAACCATCTTCAGTCTCAGAGTGGAGCCAGGATTAGTTCCTGTCTGGTGTAAGACCTCAGTGCAATCGTGCTGATTTACTGACTCAGTCTTCAGGACAGGCAGTTAGAGAAAATGTCATTTTACTTGTAGGCAAATTGACTCCATTTTGTCTGGAAATCACACAGTCGAATATAGAGACTGCCATCCCTGTTTTTCAATCACTTCTCTGAACCTCACTTTAAATATCTCCCCAGACATACAGACTCCAGTCTCCGCACTGGTGGTACATCTCTGATCTTCAGTGAAATCCTTTTCTTCAGTCTCTATCAACACCTGATCCTGGTAGCTATCATAGCGTTATGTGGCTCTTACTCTGAAGGTTATTTGAAAACAGATTGTTTGGTTGGTTTTATTTTATTTTGTTTTTAACCAAATAGAGTTCAGTTTCTCTCATTTATAACAAGCCAAATGAATGGGAAGACCAGTTCATTGCTGGCCGTGGGGAGATACTGTAAGTGTTATTGTGACAGGAATTCATGGACTAGTATTGCAGCAGAAGAACGTGTCTGCCTGCACATATGCCTAAGAATGAGGGAAATATAGAGAGAGAAAAGTAGTAAACAAGGCCTATAAGGAGACATAAGAACTTGGCATCCTTTTTATCAGTTTATTCCTGCTAAGATAAAAGGAAAGTGTAGCTCTAGTAGTTTGAGCAGGGACCTGCAAATTGGGTTCTGTTCCCAGTTCCTCCACGTCCTTGTCCTTCATCTCACCTTGGGTCACTATAAAAGGATATAACAGCAGTGGCAATGCCTGCAGTGAAAAATGCTTTTCCTTCAAAGGAGTGATGTCAGCTGTATCTGCCTCTGTCCCTCTAGTAGCTGTCTAGCCTGTGGCCTTTTTTTCTCCTGAACACCTATAAAAAATTAACCACCCCTTCTTCCCCCCCAAGACACATTATTATTTAACCTCTAAATACCTCCTGTATTTTCAAATGAGTGCTGTCTTTGCAACCCATGCATGGCTATCTCATTCATTTTGCCTTCTCTTAGTCCTGGCTTTCCTCTTAGTCCAAATATCCTTTCCCTACCTAAGATCTGGTCTGCACTGTACATGTGAGCATCTACACTCCAAGTTCCCCTGCAGCAAGAGCAAAGCTCCTTCTCCCTGCCGGCAGACCTACACCACCTGTCCAATTAAAGGGAGGCTTCTGCCACCATGACCCAGCACCGGGCAGAAGATCCATGAAGGCATGCCTGTGCTTCCCATTTTGCACCCCTGCTGGCATAACGGCTGCAGTGGACCCGACAGAGCCACCAGAAGCATCTGGACTTCAGTGCAGCTCAGCCGCTTGGTGGTGGCAGCTGCTGTCCATCAGCAACTTCCAGCAGCAGAGTCAGTCAGTGCAGAGAAGGATCAAGCCTGTACAGTTTCTCCTCCATCCCTTCTCTGAACAAGCTCTCTGGAATCTGGCTACATTTACTGCCCATTTCTGCAGCTGGTCCCAGACAGTAAAGAGAGAGTTGTATGGGAGGTGTTGGCACTGGATTTACAATCCAGATGCCTTCTTCCAGGGGGACCCAAAACCCTCAGACCAACCACAACCTTTCCATTCAATAATAGGCAAATTTATTGATACATAGTGATAACAGGAAAAAATAATGCAAGCAATTCTATAGCTACCAATCCTAGGACTGTTATCAGAGTCAAGATACACCTGGCCAAGATGTGAGCTTCACTTTGAGGTTCTCTCTTGAATGTCAGATGTCAGCAGCATGGAGGTTGGAGGCTGAGGCCTGCCCCCCCACCATGGGGTGGATGAGATGCCCTCTGTCCATGGTGGTCTCGGGACCCTCTTGGGGACCCTCTCTCAGGGACCCCTCTGGGGGATGGGGACCCTTTGTTGCTCTAAAGTCTCTGCTTTTGTATTCTTTTTCCCTCCTGATGACTCTTCATCTGTGGCTATTGCTGACTGGTTTCTCTGTGGTCATCATACTTTCCACATTCTGTACTATCAGTATATTCCTTTGTTTCACAAGCCCATCACATGCACACATCTTAATTTAGTCTTTCTGGGCTTTTTCCTAATTTTTCCTAATTGGGTCTGTTCCCCCAAAACTGGAACTCTCAGGCCCCCCACTCCTGAGCCTTGTGAGCTGGTGCCACCTTATCTCATGATATGGAACAGTGTGGTATACGCCCACAATTGCCCAGCCTATGTGTCTAATCCATTGGACCAGCTGTGGAAAGGGGCAGTAAATGTAGCCAAATTCCAGAGAGCTTGTTCAGAGAAGTGAAATACCATTTTCTAGCCATCAGGAAGTGTGGAGGTGGCATTTAAATAAGTTACATTACTATATCTGCTCAATGGATCTACTCCCTTAACAAACAACTGTTCTGTCAAGGGCTTTGCATTTAGGTGGATTTACTGCTAAAATAGTACCTTGTGAGGAGAGCAATTTATTAAGTCTTGCCTTCAGCAGTTTCCACTTCACTTCAAGCCTGCAAGGATATGAGACATGCTTCAACATCTAAAATGCAAGAGCTTCTCTTTTACAGCAGTTGTTATGTCCTTTGGGCAAGACTCTGGTGTGCACAGGAGAGGAATGAACAAAGAGCAGTCCAGGAGGAGAACCTAGCAATTTCCTGTACAGTCTTCCCCCAAGGAGAAAGGGATTTGGTTTCTGTAAATTCTAGGAGGTGTCTGCCTTCAGAGGCTGAGGCCATGTAGCACTGCCCCAATATGCTACTCTGGGTTTTCCCTTGGAACCATCCTCTCTCAGACCCATTCTGTATAGTTAAGCTCCCTGGCAGCTGCACGCCACTGGAAATGGAGACAGCCACGGTGGCTTCTCCCTAGAGTTGCAGCAGGTCAAGAGGGCCTGGTGCCCTTGGAAGTGGCCTGGTCCATTTTCTAGGACTGTAGATAAAATGACACTTACCAAGATGGTGCTGCAGAAATATCTCACCTTTAGAGACCCAGTGAACTCCACCTCCTGAGCATGTTTGGGTCCTTGGAGATGAACAGAGAAGCGGACTGCTTTCAGTGTTGTCTCCCGAACCTCCAGGAGATGCGATAAAATGCACCTCCATCCCAAGTGTGTCCACTTTGACATCCCCATGCTACACAACTTCCTGCAGAAGAAACTAGCAGCAAAAGGAGGTTAGTAAGAAGAGAACAGCATGTGAAGTCTCCTATTGCAAGCTAAATGAGGCAGGGACACTAGTTTCAGACTCCTTTTAGAGAGCCATGCAAAATTGGATCCTGAACCTGATTAGGAGTCTGGTGTGCTACTACAATTAAATTAATATTGAAGTAATCTGCATCTGCAACACAGGTCTGGGAGCCAGAAACCTGAGAAACCTAGTCCTTGTTCTGCCACTAAAATATTCTGTGACCTCAGGCAAGTCCTTATTTTCAGCTTTCCCCTCTGAGAAGCAACATTACCTATCTCACAGAAATGCTGTGAATGTCCAATGTTTATGGCTTACACGTGCTGAAGATAAATGTTTCTTATTAAGTTAGTGTCACTACCCCAGTGTCTCAGATAGTTACTTGGACTGTGTAAGCTAACTGATCATTATGGTCATTCCAAAGTTATGAAGTTAATTTCAAACCTCCTCTAATGCCTTGATAAAAATCACATTATCAAGCATGTTCAAATCTCTAAACCAGTGGGAGCCCTTGGATAGCGATCTTACACTGAGACAAATGCTTGATTCTGCTGCAATAATTTGGAATATTATCAATGCTTTATTCCCAAATTTTAGGCTGTACCGGCCACCATACAGAGCCAGTAATAGGATTACCACACTGTATTGCTGAGCCTAGCAGTGGATAACTTCCTACATCTCTATGGGACAGGACTAGCTTTGTCAGGAGGGACACTGCATCCGGCAGCAGAGAATTCATCCCTACAGATAAGGCCAACATAAAACTTGTTCAGGACAGGTAGGACTGGGAGTGCCCACAATGCTCACTGCTGCTGTTTGGGTTGGTGGTTTTAACACCAACTTAACTACAATTAAAGCAACTATGAGCAACCCGACTGTTGGCTGATCTGCAGAACACAGCAGGCATCAGCTCCTTCCTGGCAGGGAGGTTAGGAAGAGTCTAAAATACAGTCATTTTTCTCCTTCCTCTTCATCTGGAGAGCGGTTTCTCTGTCTTGCACGCCAGTCCTGCCATGTGGTATGAGGCAAATCTTAGTGGAGTGGCAATTAGAAGGCGTGGCAAAAGGAAAGGGATCATTTTCTCAAGAGCCCTCCTGTTTCTGATATACATGCTCACATGCTGCACTGGCAGCATAATCATTCCAGGCAGCAATTCAGGTCCACCTCTTCTCAAATGCTTTAATTATGGTGCTAACAAGTGATTGGTGATGGAGCAGAGACATCAATTTCTGCCAGCCCTGAATCCAGGGATCTTAAGATGTCAGATCAATATAAAATACCCCCATGGCCATTAAATAATGGAGGTTACAATCTGGGAGGGGAGTGGGGGCGGTGAATGGATATTGAGCAAGCATCTGCTGGCTTGAGGACCGGGTTTGAGAGCGGACGCAGTCGTAGCACTGCCAATGGGCACACCACGTTGGGATAGCTCTCTTTGCTTGGCAGCTGCACCTACCGCTCCTGTGAGCACATGCAAGCACATTAGACTAAGCAAAGTAATTGGGCACCTGTTAATGTTTATAGAGGAAGACAGGTAATAGCTCCCTGTCTAAAATATTTTATTTATGTAGGAACGTCGCATATAAACAAACAGACAAATCTATTCCACCGCTTGCTGTTCTCTTCAAAACACTGTTTCAAACCAAAGGGAAAGTTGTACAACAATCCAGGTGACTCTCAAAAGATGCAAGGCAGGGAACGTATGATCTTCTCAAGGGCCAGCTCTTGGCCCTACCTGAGCCGGAGAACTAGAAAAGACCCTTACTTGGTCAGATCGCTGTTCGGTTTCTATGGACAAGGTGGTGCAACGCGGGATTAGTTTTTCCATGAACAAACCAGTGCTTGTGTCAGATAACAAGTGGTCTAGGTAGCAATTTAGCCCCTATCCTTCCAATCCTGCTACGAATCAAGACCTCTAACACAGTCCTAGGTACTGAACAGATCGGGCTCAGCAGCCCATTTCCACATCCAGTTAAACAGGCTTAAGTCCTCTGCTGAACTGGGGCTGTAATACATTAAAAAAAACTGTAGCATTTTCATTTGTTTTATCCTGACACAACCAGGCACCTGATGAATGTTTCCCCAATAGAAATAAAAGCCTTCTACATTTCCCTCCGAGGAACATATTCACAGTCTTTTATGGACATAGAAATCAGCCTAACGGAAGCATTTATGTCAGGTTATCCTACAAGGAGCATTTCAGCTGTATTATCCAGAGAAGAACATCTGTATAATATTTGCCTGGCAGGGAGAAAAAAAGAAACCCCTCTATTACATTTTCCCAAAAGGAAAATTTCTATAACCTTTCTCTGACAGGAAAGTAATAATTATCCACACAGGAAAATCTCAGTTGCATTCCCCTGACAAGAAAAAAAACTTTCTTTTGTCCTGGAAGCAAAACCCAGTAAATGAAACGCTGGCAGATTTCCTTTGGTAACAGAGCTGAAGAGGAAGGAAAATGTTATAGTCCAAATAGAGCACGTAGAGTGCAAATATCACAGCAAAGCAAACTGCAAATAACTTGCCAGACCCACACCAGAATTAAAGTAACTATAAAAACCTCACAGATGACTAGGTACCTTGAGCTATCCAAGGCTCCAAAACCTGTGATTTTCCTAATAAGTGCATTAACATAACTAGCTGCTGTTTACTAACGATAAGTCTTCTTAGCAAGTCAGTGTCATTTGTTGAGAAAGAAGGAAAATTTGGTGGGAACAAAATAAATATCAAAGAGGAACTAAAAATTAGTCTGTATACCTATGACTGCTCCTAATTGGTCCCCCTTTCAAAGCATCCCGCTTATGTAGCTGGCAGGAGGAGAGAGCGCGCGGTGACAGAAATGGTATAAGAAGCTTTATAATATTAAATCACTCTAGAACAGGAATTCATGTATGGCGAGCTGTGGCAGAGTTAACAGTATGATAAGATGCGGGCAAACGCTGTTTTCTTTCCTCTCTCGTTATTGCTATCCAAGTCTTCCTAATGAAATCAAGAGTGCCAATCCAAGCTGAGAGGTTACAGGTAGCCACCACGCATGAGATTGATGCTGGAGGGAGCATGCCCTGAACACAACCTGCTCATTCACCGGGCTCCGCAGGGTTGCTGATTCATTCCCTGGTGTTCATCAGCACTGTCAGGTGTGACTTTTGGTTTCAAAAAGGAAAATGGGAGGCTCTGTGCAGAAGGTAGGATCAAGTGCTGGCTCTGTGCTCTAGTGAGCTCGTTTAAATAATTTTCCCATTCTTTAAATGGTGTGCCTAAATCAGCTGTTTATGAACCTCATGGCCAGAGGGGCAGGTATAGAAGCCATCTCCTTGCTCTGGAGCACAGTAGCATGGGCAGGTGTTTTCACACAAGCTATTTTGCTCTGCTGTTCCTGAGGGATACCTCCCTCTCTCTCAATTTTTGCTGCACTTGTATAGCTTCTCAACGCCAACCAAGTGCTCTTCTTAGAAATCATAGAGGAGCAGGGCTGGAAGAGGCCTCTATAGGTCATCTAAATCCAAACCCCTGCCTGAGAAGATCATCCCTATCCAAACCATCCTATACAAATCCATAATCTAACCTCTTAGTAAAACTACCATCAACCCTGACACAACATAAGACAGAACACCCTAACCTGCTACAGAAAAGCAAAGGGACCAACACGCTGCTTCTGTAAAAGCTTGTTAATATACGCTCAAGAGATCCCAGGGAGAAGGCCATGCCCCCCGCTATAAAGGAAAGCAAAAACAGTCCACACCAATCTGACCATAAGATAGCATTCCTTCTGGACCCCAAATACAGGTTTCCCTCGCTTTATGCATGTTCTGTATGTGCAAATTTGCTCTTATGCGATGACCCTTTTTATACCAAAAATGTGTTATACACAAGGTAAATTCACTCTTATGCGATCGGTGTGGTGGAAGCCCGCAGTCAGCTGCTTTGTGCAGTGCACGTGCACCAAAATACAGTCTCCTGTGTAGATCTGTGCTCCTCGCTTGATGTCCGCGACACGTGTTTCTGTAGCTGTCATCCCCGTTATGATAGTGCCCTGTGCTTGTGTGCACTGTCTGCTGTTGGTGAGTACCAAAATTGTCTTGTAAAAGTGCCAGAAATGGGTCTGGGGATCAGTAGAGTCATGGTCTTGGAACGCATTTCTATTGGTTTCATTGTAAAGTGGGTTCTCTTTATGCGAATTCGAGTAGGGCACCGTTTGCCAGGAATGTGTACACTGCATAAAGCGAGGGAAACCTGTATGGCAACTGGCCTGACCCTGAGCTGAGGAACAAGACCCTCTAGCCCAGCGGTTCCCAACCTCGGGTCATGACCCAAATGAGGGTCACGGGGGCAATGCCGGCAGCACCACACACAAAGGATGAGCCATGCAACATGCTCCCGCCCCTGAGCTGCCACCGCCACTGCACTGTGCTCCCAGCAGTGGGTTGCAGCAAAAAAAGATTGGGAACCACTGCTCTAGCCAGAAACCTCTCACTTTAAGTCCCAGAAGGGCCACCCCAGACAAAATTCCCAGCCTTGGTTATAGCCAACACCTAAGCTAGGGACAGACATTACACATAAACTGGTTTAAGTGATCAGAAACTGGTTTAAACCTGTAACAGAAGAGATGTTCAGTGCACATAAACCAGTTTGAAAATGGCTGAAACTGATTTGAGATAAACCTGGCTGAATGTAGTATCAGACTTAACGGATTGGGGTCAAACCAGTTTATGCAATGTCTGTTCCAGACCCCTTGCTGGTTTCAGATAAACCAGACACCACCATTATCCCATCATGCTCTCTGAGCTGGGTGGGGCTCTCTGATCCACAGCAGGACTACCCCCTACCCTCTGCTCCCTGGCTGCAGCTCTGGCAGAGACTTGCAGGCACAGAGTGTCTGCCTAGCTTCTCCCTGCTAAACACGAATTATTCCCACTGCTCCCTGCCTTATGCAGACACCTCAGCATTAGCTAGCAGACCACATGTCTGCCCTGCTGAAGTCTGGCCACGCCCCCCTCAGCTAGTCCTGTACAAGGGAAGGGAGGGCTGCTCTAGGCCCCCCCACCCCCGGTTTCTAGCCTGAGCCTCTGCAGGCATGTGCCTGCATTTCTGGAATGAAAAGGGAATATCTATCCACCTCCAAATCGGTTCAAGTTTTGCAGATTAAACTATCCTGCAAAGATTGAATCAATTCAGGCTCAGGTTTTGTGAATGTCTGTCCCTACCCCTAATGCCTCTAAGGAAGGCTTAAAAAATTGTTGCATGTTTCAAGCTCACTTCCATCCAGTGGCTGGCAGGGTCCCAGGGAGTGTGAAGTAACACTGTAGACAGCTCATTCTGGGGACTAAAGCCCCATCTATGCAGTTGGTTGCACATGAGTGCATAGTTGTGACTGCATGCAGCTCCATTAACAGAAGCCCTTATGCAGGACCTCCACATACAAAAGATCATAGCATCAGGGCCTAAAATACTACCTATTCAATTGCCCCATTGTATTAGGGGGCCTATATCTGCTCAGTTTTGCAACCTGTGCAACCTAATTGCCTATTTCTAAGCACTGGGAGGTCACATTTAAGAACCCCTGACACTATAGGTGTATAAAAGAGCAGTTCAGGATAAATAGAGACCATATGGGGCCTTACAGCTGTCTTAGCATTTAGACCCTGGAATGTGTTTTGCTGCATCTGCTTAAAGGCTTGTTTTGATGAGTGCATCAATGCAGGATACAGACTTAGCAACAAGGATGCCTACAGCTGTCTGTGGCTTTTAAATTTTGTGATAAACACACCACTCTGACCCACATCAAGTTCAAAGAAACCATCACAACCAGATACTGACTCCACTGATCCCTTTGAGGCAGCAAGAAAGTATCCCTCCCCCATCCTCCAAAAGCAAAAAAAATAAAGGAAAAAAAGGAGCAAGCCAGTATTTTCTGATCAAACTGTAAACCAGGCAACCAGGCAACTCAATTAACCAACAAATCAAAACCCCAGTATCACCAGGAAATGACTAAAAACTCTCAAAAGAACCAGTTCTGTGGAAATTCCTTAATTACTTATTTAACCAGAAACAATTAGACAACCAGCTAATAATAGGACTTCTAATGGCAAGACCTACATCACTCTCAAATTCAACTGTAAATGATTCTCAGCTCAATTCATTCCTTTATGAGTAGTTGGAGGGTAATTACTCCTAAACTAGCTTTCTATAAACACCTTTTACAGCACTTTAATTTTAACTGTCTTTCCAGCTCCAAGTAGGCAGGGTTTGCGGCAGGCAAGATATTACTCAATTTTTATCTGCCTATGCTAAAAAGTTGCCTCACACTTGAGCAGTTTATGTGGGTATTTTAGTGCCATAAGTGCTGGTGACTTATCTGGGCACCTTTACACCATGCTGGACTGTGCTAGGGAGCACTGTTGTGAACATATGACCTGTCCACTCGCTTCTGTTGAACACATACTGAAAAGTGACGTGTGGGCACTTTTTGGAACACACCCAGTGCCATGCTTAGCTAACATGGTAGAGTGGAGCAAGTAAGCAGAGCTCTCTCACACAGTCCGTAATGGTGGAAACATATTCTCCCTGTTGGCCCTGACACCCAAACCACTGCAACAACTGAAAAAAAATGATGTCTGGTACTTATACAAAGTTATGCCCTTACTTTACCTTTGTTTGTATGCACTCATCTCAAAGGAACCCAAGGTTGTTGAAAAACATCACTAGAGAGGACTGGTATACCATGGTTTTGACAGTGTTTGGAGCACAGAGAGGAGGGGGTGTCCTGCCCCAGGACCCCTGCCTAGGAGTTGTGGAAGGAGAGGAATCAGGAATTCATTTCCTATTTTATATGCCCAGATTTTCAAAGGTATTTGGGTACAGAAAAGAGTGGTGCCTCACAGAACTCGCTTGTCCACTGCCCACTTGACTTCTACCCAATGGCTACTGAAGTCTCTACTGGTGTGTAAAGAAAATTTGTGTGGGGTGTGGCAGGTGGAGCTATGCACTAGAGCCAGAGTCCCCGGGGTCACAACCCCAGGACCCTGTCAGGATAGGCTGGGAGCCTTAGGATACTTACTGGAGCAAGAGCAGCATAAGCCAACACTTACAGGGCAGGAGCAGCATAAGCCAATGCTGCGTTGGCTTTTAAAATACCTGTCAATCAAGTTTGGTGGTGCCAGGCTGATGATGTCAGCCCCTGGCACCACCATGGGAAGTTTAAAGGGCCCGGCTAAGGCTGGGCAAAGGGGGTTATGGCCACCGGGTGGGAGCACTTCAGGAGCTGAGTAGCCCAGGATGCTACAACTCTGGGGGTGACTATGGGTGAGCCAAGCCCCATGGGAGCTGGAGTGAGGCAGTGCTTAGGAGTTGGGAACACCCCAACAGCAAGGCTGCTCTGGACAGGCTACCTTTCTTTTTCGTACTTTCATTTTTTTGTTTGCAGTTTGAGGACCCACTGTACTCAAAGATGAGACAAAGAGGCCAAAGACGGCTGGCAGGAGAAGTTGGCCAGACCCAAACCCCAAAGCTCAACCAGGTGGATTGGAGCAGGCCAGGACCGAGTCTGAAAGGCTTGCTTTATTGTTTTGATCATTAATGTTTTGCTGTCAGAGCTGATGCAAGGAATGGTGAAACACTCTTCATTGTAGCCTGGGCACTTTGACAGTGAACCAGGCACTGGGATAAGCCTGAGAAAAATACAACGTAGGGCCAAGCCTCAACAAGCTGGGCCAGAGGCCTGACAAGCCAGTAGCGAACAGCACAAACACTACACGCACAGCTGGCGAGTGGAAGGGGTGTATGGGAGGTGAAGCCCAAGGTCAGCCGCACTGGACACGTGAGTACTACCAGTACCTGGCAGGAGGGTACACCATTGAACTCCTCCTTAAAGTAAGTTTCCAGCAAGACGTGGCAGACGAGCAAGGGAGCCCTGCATGGGATCAGGGAAGCTCACGAGACCAGAGTGTACAGCGCAGAGACTTGACAGTCAGACTCTGAGGGCATTTTTTAAAGTAGCATTCTTGTATTAATGAAAGGAGTTGGTAAAGACAAGCATTTATACATGTGCTCGGGCAGGGGAGGCAGGGCACATCAGTGTCCCCATGCTTAAAAATGGTGGCAGAGGCACTTTATCTAAAGCTTGTCATCTGTGAGACACTGGAGGCTGCTGGAGCATAGTAATTACCACACTCCAGCAGACTCGATTAAACGAGTCGGCTCCAATGTGCTGGAATGACAGCATGTTGGAGCAGCTTCAGTGCTCGTATATAGGCACCCGATGACTCCTGAGGACCCTTCCAACCCTACGATTCTGTGCCTCAAATGAAGTGCTTGAGCACAGAGCCCTGATATTTGGTTTCATGGTGAGCCTATCTGACATGGCTTTTTTATGCCGTAAAGCCCCAATACAGTAGCCTTTACTCTGTCAAGTGCCCCATTCAAGCAAAAGAATCCAAACAGAAGTCTATGCAATAAGGGCCCATATTTCCATAAGGTCATGATCATAACATCTGGCAAAATAATGGCTCACCACTCCACCAGGTTATTTATTCCTTTGATTTCTGCTAACGTTCCTGTCGAATGCGTATAGATTTATTATTTTAATTATCTCAAGCTTGTAGAGATTTAAACATCTGTTATAGGTGTTCAATAAGTATTAGAACAGCAATCAATTTCTCCTTAAGCAGAGGAGTGATTTATGGTTTACTGTGTGCAGCTAACCTCAATGTAGTCAATACCAGAAAGATATTTCGAAAGGAAACAGGAGGCTCTTTAAATTAGCTCCTAATTAATTCTATTTAGGCTGTCTAGATGGAACATAACATTACAAAACCCTAAAAGTCTTTTAATTACCAAATTGGTGCATTTTCATCAGGTCTTTGATTGCCAAAGAAACAACATTCTGTCTTCCTAACATCAAGACGGCAATTTATGGATTATCTGTACAGCTCACATTAAACATTTTCTGTCCCACAAGGACTTCATGTTTGTGTAATAGATCTATTAGCTAGTGATGATGATGAACCATAAAAAAAGGTTTGGCCCAGGGCCTTGCCCAGCATTCAGGATTTAAATCATATTGGAAATTTCAAGGGGAAAGCTTTTTTGTAAGGTTGGGCCTGGGAAGAAGGGAGTTCCATTAACAATCCAGCTTGTGGAAAGTATAGAAGAGTGATCTTGGCATTACAGCCTTGCATGCTTAGCTTCCTTCCTGACTTAAATCTGTGAATAATAGGGCTGTGCAAAATTTCACCGGTTGTTTCGATTCAGCACTGTTTCAACTAATTTTGAGCTCGAAACAGTAAGATTGAATTGAAATGAAGGGCTTCAAAACAGCCTTGAAACAAAACTAGGCTAGTAGAAATGTTTTGAAAGTTTCGAAATGTTTCGCATTTCAAAGCCAGCAGCAAGAGACAGGGGAGAACCAGGGCTGCGCTGCCAGCACCAGCCAGGAGCTCAGCCCTGGCTCTCCCCGCATCCCGCTGCCGGAAGCCGATAACAGCGCAGGGAAAGGGAACTGGGCTCAGTTCCCCACCCCAGCGTTGCGATCCAGCGGGGGGCGCTGCGATCCAGCGGGGGGCGCTGCGATCCTAGCTAGGCTGACTCCCCACCCCCAGCGAAACGTCAAAACAGCATCAAAACAGCCTTTCAGTTTCGATGGAACGGAACAGAACAGCTGTTTTGAATCAAAATGAAATTCGAAATGAAACGCTGTTCCTTCGAACTGTCGAAACTGAAGGTGAAACAGAACGGTGCTGTTTCGCACAGCCCTAGTGAATAAGTATTAAGCTGTAGTGCAATAGATGAATAGGCCTGCTTTAGTGGAGGCTGAGTTTTCTCTCAGTAACACTAGTGTATGTCAGAAGTGACTAGTGAAATCGGTCAATCAAGTGATACCTCTAAAAACACTACAAGAAGGAAATCCGGACCAAAATGTAAAATAACCTTTGGATCTACTTACCCATTAATCTCTGTGCTGTTGGTCTTGAACAACCAGCCCACAAAGATTGCCTAGCTAATGTACTCAGACCTAGATATCCTAATACAAGAACGGGGTAGGGGGGCGCTAGTTTGAACAACGACTAAGTGATTAGGGAAGCTGCTCTCCTTGCAGCTAATCCAACACATGTGGCCTTTAATCAGGAGGAATAACAGTTTGTTAGCAATTGAGGCAAACAGCATGAAGTTGAAAGCAAGGGACTCCTGTGGCCTAATGTCCCTTCTTCCTCTGTCCTTAAAGTTCTGGTGAAACAGCATTTCCACTGGACTGGGACTTTACTCAGCCGGGGAAACCCGTTCAGGATCTATCCCAAGAGAGTTATCCAGAGAATGAATCAAACTGAGGGTGAAGACACTCAGACTCTTGAAGCACAGAGGCGGAGGATGTCTATGATCTGTTATTGTCACCTTAGCAGCAGGGATTCATACAGAGGCAGTATGAGACTGGGTGAGGGTGAGAACTGACATTGTGTCCTGAATACATTAGGCAAGAAATCCCTAAGAGGAATCACATTGTAATGCACGCTAACCAGACATGGCTAACCAGAAACTTCTGCAATACCATTTTGAGCCACTGCCCTGGAAAGGAAAAAGAAGATTTTTTTTTAAAGTAGCTTCATTGTATGCAAAACAATAAAGCACCACAACAATAATAGATGCTCACCCATTCTCAACAAGTTTGTCCTTGACGAATTTTAAAAGATTAAAGAGGCAGAAGTTAAACCAGCCGAGAAAGTGCAGAATGCATTAAAGGAGGCACAGACTGTACTGTTCTCTTTTATGAATTTTGGAGGGGAGGGTGGAAGAGAAGAAACAAGCTCAAGATGAAATTGAAAAAAACAACAATTAACATCTTTTGCGAGTTGAGAAATGAAACCTTGCCAGTGTGGAATTGACTGATTATTTTTAGTACCTGGTAAAATTAAGACTTAGTTTTGGAAATAGAAATTTTCCCTACCAGCCCTTCAGAGTGAAGAAATGCAAGAGCTCAGATACCTAAGGGGCAAAAGAAACCAAACCAGTTCTTGTACAGCAAGGTATTTGACCAGCTCTGTCATGAACCAAGATTTGATGAGCACACAACTGCATTTCTGGTCTAGAACAGTGGCCAGCAACCCCTCCAAGCCATAGGCCTTTTCAACCCAGCTGGGGTCCCATGCAGGCTGGAGGCTTTGGCAGCATTCTGGCACTGGGGCAAAACATGGGGGAAACTGGCACCAGTATAGCCACTGCTCCCAGCTTCCCAGCCTCAGTGCAGCTCCTCACTGCCCAGACCTAGTGCAGGCACAAGCAAAGCCCCGTGATGCCGAAGACCCCCCTGCTCCCCCCCAGCTGATGCAAACTTGCTGATGAAACCCCCTGGCTCCACGGGCCAGATCCAGTGGTCCTGCAGGCCCAGTTGCCACCCCCTGGTCTCAAATCAGATCTGAAAGAAGGCCAAAGCACTTAAGTCCACAGAAAGCTTGACCAACAGAGGAGCTAAGACAAAGATTAGTATTACCTTACTGACTCACCAGGTCCCCTGGGAAATGGGGGGTTTAAAGGAAGGAGCAGTGACTTTGTAGATCAGAGCCAGGTAGGTATTCCTTGAACAGGAGGCAAAATGGAAATGAAATACAGAGATGCCTTTAAGGCAAACAGATCTAAGAGAAAGCCAGGCAGACACAAAGGGTTAATCCATAACGTTTGAAAAATCAGCGACTAAAAACCAAATACTAGCACACTAGGGAATTCCATGCTATTGATTTGCACATCAGAAATCAGACACCTGGTAGCTTGACCTGTCCCCTGTAGTTGTAGGAATACTGTTTTCTCTCCCACATACCAGACTTCACTAATTTCTGCATCTAGATGTCAAATCACAAATCACAGAGACTCAAAAGCAAAGAGCAACCCCCTGGCTTAATAAAGCCACCAGCAGTTCCAAAAAGCCTTTTGCTTCCAGCACATTTAAGCGAATGTGAAGGAATAAGCTGAATGCCTTGGTTGGAAGAAAGTTAGAGCTGGGATGTAGAAACAAAGTCTAGTTATTTGCACAGGTTTTAAGATACCATAGGAAGCACACATAGAGTCAATGGAAAAAAACTCACATGGACTTCAACAGGCTGCAATAGAATCACTTCCAAAGTGCTGTGGCACTCTACAAAATGAGCATGAAAAACTTGAACTGCTTTCATCTAACAAATTTACTCAGGGAGAGGGGGGTATAAAAACCCAGTATTCCTACAAGGCCAAATCTTGATGATCTTCTCCAGTGCTCAGGGGGACTACAGTTTGGCTCAGGTACAGAAAATGCACTTCTGCTATTTCTGTGTAAGTTGGAGCAGAAATTGCGAGGGATGCTGGGAGAAGAATGGGGAGAAGGTCCTGGGACCTGGCAGGATGAGCAGTGAGAAGAAGAGCACCACAATACTGGGAAAGTGAGCCAGGGCAGCCCATGAGTCATGGAGAAGATAAACCTGGAACACCCTGATTTCATTTGTATAGCCCCCTGCTTCAAGCAAAGTGGATTTTTCTCTGGTGTGACTTTTGCAACTGCATTTTTGTAACAAGCCTGGTGTCTCCCTGTCAGTGGGGAAGAAAGAATGTGAAATTAGTAAAGGTGTGAAACAGAGACTTTACACTTAGCTTTAATGATATACATCAATTTGCATACAGATTATGGTATTCACGCCATCTAACGCTTTGTCTAGTAGAAATTTGCTGCCTCATTTCAGTACCGAGCTAGAAACACATACTTAATAGCTCATAAGAAACAAATAGGTTCTGTGAGCTTTAAGTGGATGCTGTTGCTATATGCAGATGTCAAATCTAAAATTACACTGCAGAGAAAGCATGCTTTATCTTTTATGAGCAATATATGCTAATTGGAGGGCAAGAAATAAAAAGATATGATCTTTTTTTTACTTGGAGATAAGGAACTAGGTCGCAAAGCAGGTATGACCCTCTTTGCACATGAAAAAGGATGCAGAACAAGCAGGATACGTATGGTTTAGGATCCCACGCTTCAAATCATTTGCACTGGCATTTGGGGCTGAATCTTGAGTCAGACTATGCATAGGGGCATGAGGCATTCCCTTCTGCCCCAATGTCATGCACATCACAACCCTAAAACAGCAGTCACCTTGCTGCTATTCCCCTGCTGATGCAGCTGGTAGGCAAATCAGGAAATTATAGCTAAGTCTCTGAACCCTATTTTCAATCCCTGCTCTGCTCCCAGAGCCAGGAAACTATAGAGTACCCTGCGCTCAGAGTAGACTGTAAAGTGCCAGCTTAACTACTTCCCTCAGCCTTCACAGGTGCTTGGGAAGAGCTGTACAGGAGGTCCCATTTCTACAGCTTTACTCTGGAAAGCTCTAGGTAAAGCCCACCCACGAGAGGTACAACTGTGAGACAGCAACTTAGCACTGCTGCCCCTCAGCCTTGGTACTCCCAAAGAGCATCCCCTCCGAAGTTCAGCCCCTCGCTGGACAGCACAACACTTCCAACTGATGTGTCACATTTACCATAGAGACCAAGAAACACAGGGGCAACATTGGAGACTGTGTAAAAATCTTTTTGCACCTATGAAGCAGAGGTCTTCATCATACCAAAACACTATAGAGCACAGCAAAACAAAGCAGCATGGGAGGCAATTAATGCCCCCCCCCAGCAAAGAAAATCCTGCCATAAAGCCCACAAATGCAAACTCAGTGCCACAGTATACCAGTCCATGGACCCAGGCAAAACCATACTGGTATCTACCCTGTAAAGATGGGAAGGGGGGGCATCTTTATTAGGGAAACAGGCCAGCCCTCCAGTCTCCACTGTTGCTCCAAGAAGAAGTGCTATGGTGATTAGGAAACCTCTTCCCCTCCTTCCTCCGCTCTGAAGCAAGAACGACAATACTACGCAAACAAGCCTCCAGTCAGAGCCTTGGTTTTATCTTTTTGTACATTAGGTCATAGCAGGCTATTCGCTACAGACCATTACAAGCACCGACCACCCAGGTCGCAAGAGATGGGTCTCCACTATATAAGCCCTCCTGTTCTAGCAGAGCGGTTGAGTCGGGCCTCTGCCCTCTGCTGCCTCTAAAGGCCAAAATCAAAGCCCATTGAAACCAAGGTAAGAGACCTCTATGGATGCGGGACAGACCCCTGCAGACCCTAGGAGCTGCACCACGGACTTCTCCAAACACAGAAGAGTCACTTCCACAGCAAGCACCGAAGCCCAGCCTTGTATTCTGCCTGGGAATAGGCAGCAGAGAGATCTTTTGGAAAAACATAATAGGCCAAATGCATGTCTGGCATAACCCCCCAGAGACCATGACTCACTGGAGACTCTGTCATTGATTTCAGGGATCTCAGGACCAGGATTTTACTTCACCCACTGGTTGAACACGAGGATTGCTTTCAAGCCATTCTGCACTGAACTTTCCCAACCACGAGCATTTCAAGAACAGACAGCTCTGAGAGGAACCACCCTGCCTTGGCTGTGCTCTCTAATCAGCTGCCGTTGCTTTTGGTGAGCCAGTCTAACTACCCATAAAGTAAATTAGTGTCTAATTGACTCGGATAATAGCTGAGGGCACTCAGCACCTCATAAGATCCTCACAGCCAGGTGCGAAACAGGGCTTTTTTCCCCGTTCTGGCTAAGGAAAGGGATGTAATGACAGAATCTAGTGGGTTGTCAGCTCCACTCCTCAGACTTTAATGTAGCTCAAATAAATTATATTGAATAACAACTTAATTAGTACTGAATTAGATCATTAACTTTCACTTTCTAACTGTGTTGTGATCGCTAGCTGTTGTGGAACAGCTCCCTGATTTGCAAGCGTACTGCTTAAATACCCTGTTCATAGATTCATCTGTGCTTTTGCTGGTTCTGGGAAAGAAAACTGTGAATCAAGTCTAAATGATTTAGCTGGCTGAAGAGATACATCTCATTGGAGAGCGCAAAGAGTTAAAATCACTCCTGGTGACACAGTGCGCAATCAGACATTTTATTTCTGTAGTGAAACACACTTTGATATATGACATTCATAAATATGCAGCGTTTTGATATCTGAAGTTATTAGCAGAGAAGGCGAGCTGGGGCTTGATCCTGTGCCTATTTGGCTTGCTCCCACATCTCCCTTTGAGGTCAGCAGAACTTCTGGCTGTACGTGGACCACAAGATCAGAGCATGGGCCTTTTACTATCGGGCATCTGAAGACATAGCAAAACAGAGTCTGGTACTGACCATTAGCTCATCCCTTTGCTGCATGGCAAGTACCACATGCCCCTGGAAAGCAAGATGTAAAACTATACGTGCCGATCATTTCTTTTTCCTTCTCCTCCGTTCTCTTCCCTTCTCCCTCTGCTGCTCAGTTTGTGCCTTTGAAAAACAAAGGGAGACTAGGGAGGACAAATGATGATTGTGAGCTTACTTTGTGAGCTTTGTGAGCTTTCCCAGTGGTTGGGCTTCAGGCATCCACAGGAGTGACACTGGTGTGCAGAATGAGATGACAGACAGATGAAGTCAGAGAAGAAAGACACCTTTCAAAAGGTCCCACGAGAAGCAAAAGCGACAACCCCAAACGAGAAGAGCCAACAGGACAGTGGCTTAGGACACTGACCTAAGATGTGGGAGACCCAGGATCAAGGCCTCACTTTGAATCAGGTGAAGCAGAGACTTGAACTAGAAGTCTCCATATTCCCAGCTGAGTTCCCAAACCACATGCTTACTGACTCCACTGAAATGGAGCTTTCTATCTCACCCCCCCTTCCCCTCCTGCCCCAAAGAATAATCTTCCCATTAAGTTTAATGAAAACCTCTAGGTTCACACTGTGTTAACTGATCAGACTAGACTAAAAAAAGGGGGGGTGATCAGATAATTCCTGACTGGCTCTGGACACAATGGGTGATATACCACCTGAAATCCTTGGCATGCTTCAATCCCTCCACTTGCACAATACAGGCCACCAGATCCAAACTGCAGGGTGCTGTACGTGGTTTACTGGCAAATTGTGCACCTCAGCATTAAGGGTTGAGGTTTTTATTATCTTAAAAAGTTAGTCCACTGGTTCCCACTGGCTTCTAGTAGAGCCTCTGGGTCCTTTAGAAATCCTCATTCATAAAATGCACCTCTTTGCTGCTTCCTTCTTTTAATCTTATTACTAGGCGCTCTCCCTTTTACAACTCTACCAGCCAAGGCTGTTCTTCGTTTCCCACTTCACCATTTGGTACCCACTGTTCCCATCCGCCATCTTCCTGGATCCCTCCCTAAAACGAGTCAGCTTGCCCACCACACCACACAAATACAGCCATGGTGCTTTTGGTTCAGGATGTGGCATATGCAGAGCAGCCTGGGACAGGAAGTTTACAGTACTGAAGCCTTTATTTTAGCTACTGGAGTAAATGTCCTTCTACCATTAAAGCATGCTGCCTCACTCCCTTTCTGGCATCTTCTATCTACAACACCTCCCCACAATGCTGACTTAGCTTTTCTACTGCTTACGACCAAAGTTGTTGGTAAATTCTTTGCTCTTTCACAGTGCTATGGCTCCTACTTTCTGAAGTACTGCTGTTTAAAGTGTTTAGCACTGTTCAATGTGTTTAGTAACAATTTGGACACTGGCACTGAAAGCTGCTCAAGCAAGTTTGCAGACAACACAAAATCGGGAAGGACTGTGAACACATTGGAGGATGCGAGTACAATTCAGAAGGATCTTGTTGGTTTGGAAAGCTGGGCTGGAGCTAACAGGATGAAGGTCAATGTGGACAAATGTAAGGTGCTGAACCTCGGGAGGAATGATCAAAAATGCAAATATGAAGTAGGTGACACCTGGCTGGATGGTAGCACTATGGAAAAGGGCTTGGGAGTCTATGTAAACCTCAGACTCAATATAAGTCTACAGTGTGGTGCAGCTGCACAAAAGGTGAATGTGGTTTTTGGATGCATCACTAGAAGCATTGGGTGTAAGGCACAGGAGGTGATAATGCCTCTACTTGGCACCAGCTAGGCCTCATTTGGAGTACTGTGTGCAGTTCTGGGTTCCACATTTTAACAAGGAGGTGGAGAAGTGAGAAAGGGTCCAGAGGTGGGCAACAAAGATGATCAAGGGCTTGGAAGGCAATTCATAGGAGGAGAGGCTGAAGGAGCTAGGCATGTTCATCTTGTGGGAAAAGCACTTAGGGAACATGATAGCAGGCTTCAAATACTTGAAGGGCTGCCATAAAGAAGAGAGAAAGCACCTTTTCTCTCTTGCTGCAAAGAGAAGGATGTGGACCAATGGCCTGAAGGTGCAGCAAAGTAAATTTAGATTGGATATTCGGAAAAACTTCTTCGTCGTTATAATAGTGAGGCAGTGGAATAGACTGTCGAGGGAAGTTGTGGACTTGCCATCACTGCAGGTGTTCAAGAAGAGGTTGGTCAAGCACTAGTCAGGAATGCCCTAGGCATGGGTGATCTACCATAGGTATTTTCCATGCTTTGGGGCTTTGTTGATTATTCCTACCCGCACCCTCACCCTTCTGCTACATGTGTCAGGGTGTTTTTAAGCCTTCCTTTTAAGCCTTGGGCATTGGCTACAGCCAAGACTGGAAACTTTGACTGGACTATGCCAATGCTCCTGCTGGAATCAAAGCTGGAGGTTCCTGGCTAGGGGGTCTTGCCCCTCCATTCAGGGTCAGACTAATCACCATATTTGGGATCAGGAAGGCATTTTACCCCATGGTCAGATTCATATGGACTCAGGGGTGGGGTTTGCCTTCCTCGGTAGAAGGGGGAAGGCCCTTTACCCAAGATCTCTTGAGTGTTTCATAGAAGAAGTAGGACATTGGCTGCCATGGCTCCCCTGCTCTACCTGTGGCAGATTAGGGTGTTAGGTCTGTGTTAGGTCACCTTATGCAGAGTTTACATTATGGTTTATGATAGGGATGATGATTTAGATAGGGATGGTCCTGCCTCAGGCAGGGGGTTGGACTAGATGACCTCTGGAGGTCACTTCCAGGCCTACTTCTCTATGATGCTATGAAATGCTGCATTGTGCTGCACTTTTGATGTTACTATCTGGCTTAATTGAGCTAACACAAGCCCTGAGAGATGTTACCCTCTTCACTCAACATGCAGTACAAATAATTGAAGCATCGTCTTTTATCCATGCCAGGTCACCTCAATAACTATCACATTAGTTATAGTTGGCGTTCTGCCCCAACGAGAACTATGTTTAGCTGTCATTAACTTTCCCCATGCCACTGTTGAACCTTCTCAGGGGAAACGATAAATATGACAATTGTTTTCTATGTAATACGTTGCTGAAGCAGAGGGAATCTGGGGCCCCAGTAAAAGCTGAGATGCATACAGCATACGAGCCATAGAAAATTGTTTGATATTTGTAACACGTTCACCAAAAGGGACATGAACTTGTCATTCAACTTGCTGGTAGCCTGGTTTAAGAAGAAAATCCAAAAGACTGAGATTTCATATTTCCCTACAAAGATCCCCATGGAGCCACTCCCTACACATAGTTTTTTAAAATAACTTGAGAGGGAAGTTGGGTTTATCCAGCCACTTGTGGTATGCCAGCATATGTTCCAACCATTCAACACTGATCCAAGCAGAGATGGGATTGAACACCCTGCTTGTTGGAATATATTGTCTATACATCCAGAATGAGCAGGTGAAACCCAGCAACTAGGACAAATTATTACAATATTTGTATTTCCCTTCCATAGTAACATTTCAAAGTTACAGGCCCCAGGGTGGCAGGCACCATACAAATGTGTGAGAGTGTCTTTGCACAGAAGGCTTTATTCTCTAAGAATAACATAGGAATAACATATTCTCTAAAGATAACACATAACATAGGAATAACATAGTCTCTAAAGATAACATAGGAAATGGTAAAAAGAGGAAATAGGGGCACTTTAGCTTCCCCAACTAAAGATCACACAGCTGATGACAGCCATAGGAGCCACATCTCCTGATTCCCAGTCCGAAGGTGCAGGCTTTACACCATCCTGCTTCATGTGGTGCTAGACTTTTCAGTGCATCCATTTCCTAACCAAGAACCGCTTCATAAAACAACACAAAATAAAGGTGTCAGGGCAACTTCTTCAACCACTTGGCTTAACAACCGCTTATGGGAGCTCATGGGGGTTTTTTATCCTCACCATCATAGATTTAATAAGGGTATACTGTCTAATTATTAGACAGTAAAGTGGATATTCAATCCGTTCCTCTCCTGAGCTGCTGCGGATAAGCAAACTTTATAGCATAAGCAATCCTAGCACCGTAACCGTGCAAGTAAAGCAAGCCTCATCTCAGAGGGCCTGAAACCTCCGAGTTTGCTCTCAGCATCAGGCAACCAAACAAGGAGCACGCTGCACTGCTTCTGTGTCCCACAGTTCAGTCGAGCTCAAGCACCCTTAAAGCAGAAGTATTTGGAAATGGAAAACCCCACACAGTTGTCAGAAACCTTACAGTAAGCAAATGTCTACATCCAGCTGGCCCTAGTGTCTCTCCTGACACTGAAACACAGCTGCAGATTAAGGCAGACTCCTGTTGTCAAGCACAGGTGCCCAAAGGAGTGAGAGCAGCCATCGCAGCAGAAGAAAAGAACCTGTGTAGTTGGCAGAGCTGCAGCTTCTGCATCTTGCCTCTGTTACGCCCATCCCTCCCCGTCCCCTCCCCCTGCCCAGCTGTGCCCCGACCTCCTAATGACTGAACCAACAGGTGCTATGTCTTGCTCTGCGTGACTCTGCACTACTCAAAGCAGAGGAAGTGTCAGAGTCAAATTACAGCATTGCAGTCAAATTAAAATCTGACTTGAACCCAAGAAAGTGAGAGTTGAGGTTGATACCGTAACCAGCCCAGGTGCCATGCCTGGGCTTTATCCCTCTGGAAATCAACAGGGAAGCATTGCCTAACTCTCAAAAGCTCCTTTAACAGTACTCTGTGTTAGGCAGGAGGTCAGACTAGATGATAGCTGTCCCATTTGGACTTCAAACCCATTAATCCCAGCCAATAGTAGCTAGGACTGAATCTTGTGAGGGTCTGAGTGGTCCCAGCATCACTTGCCTGAGCTGACAGCTGAAGATATTAGAAGCTTGCGAGATGCTCCGAATCTTGAATAATCAGACCCAGATGGTTTTATGACTACAAAGAGCCTTCACAGGGCCACACTTCTGAGTCCCATTGACTTCTTCTGGCTGTGTTTAAACATTAATGAATCAGTGTGCAGTAGGGCTGTGCGAAGCTAAGGGTGGTGATTTGATTTGGAGGAGATTCGGCCCGATTCGGTGGTCGAACCTCTGAATCCGAATTGAATCAGGGGACCAATTTAAAGGTCTGAATTGATTCAAAGCTCTCCGAATCTTCAGAAAAGATTCGGAGAGCTTTGATGATTCGGGCAGTCCCCAGCACCAGCCAAATCTCTGAATCAGATTTGGCTGAATCAAATTGGGACAGTGATTCAAATCACTGAATTGAATCATTGTCCCCCGAATTGGCCAAATCCAAAGCGAATACTAGCCATTTCTCACAGGCCTAGTGTGCAGGGCTTTTACTAGGAAGGCAGTGGGTGTCTTATGACCAGATGTATTGCTGACCAAAAGCAAAGCCTGGGCTATAATCTGACTAGGGGAGTCCCTTGCAGCAGGCTATTCCTGTTATGTTATTTTTTAAATCATTTATGTCTGAATCTTCCAGTCCATCCCTACCCTCCCTACCCTCAGCTGTACAATACAGTGTGGGAAAAATTAAATGTAATTAACTTTTCCCTTTCTTAATTTTTTTTTAATTTTAATTAAACATTTCTCATTTGGAAAGCGGATGTCAGGCTGACAAAGAGTAACAATGAAGGAAACATGCTTGGGAGATTGAGATAGGAGGATTCTGATAACTTTAACCACTCCATTAAAGGGGGCAAGGGAAGGGGGAGAGCTATTTTTGCACCGGCTAAACTTCTGCTATTCCAAATCACATTTTCTACTATCATGGCAAGAAGGGGAACATTATGTATGGTCTCACAGATCAGATGCTAAACATAGGCTGGCATTGTTAAAAGAGCCCACAGGAGTTATGCAGCTAACTCCCTATACAAATAAGACCTGGGCACCGTTATATCTTTAAAAGCAACATCCAAAGAGCTTTAAGGCTGCTTTAATTTACAGCCCAGGCCAGTGGTTCCCAAGAAGCTATTCACTATTTGAGAAGTGGCATAGCCAATAATCACTGTTTTATGTACTTTTCCATGTTAGGAAACCAATTTATGGGGAGCCTATAATATTCTATAAGCAAGATGCATTCATTTATAAATGACCACAAAGCATTAATGAATCATTTTGGTAAAGGAGAAAATGCGTACTAAGAAAATGTTAATGTAGTATGTTCATCTCTTGCTGTTCACAGGGCTGTAGAATATACTTTCCAGTTTGGTGACATATCTTGTACTTGAGCAGTGGGGGCATCATGCTCTAGTAATATAACCATTGCAAACAGAAACCTCAAGATCCAAATGCTGAAAAGAAAAAACTAAATATAGTCAAGGTCTTGCATATGCAGGGATAGTTCTCCAAGAAAAAATCCCTCTGTTTTTACATTTCACCATACTTTATAACAAAGTTGCATGCAGTTCTTATGCCCTAGATTATAAGCAAAATGTCCAAAATACCCTTAAAAATGAATGTAGTTTGCAACCTTCATTGCTGAAATGTACAATCACACATTGCTTAATATCCCAAAGATTTGTAATGGAGTGTTGTATATAAAAGAATGGGCTAGATCAGTGTATGTATACCTACCTAGGCATTATCCTATAAAAAATAATCTCTCAAAATAACTGAGCTTCTGGTGCTGGTGCAAGATACAATTCACATGATTTTCTGTTTTGATATTCTAACAAATGTTCTTCCCCTAAAGCACAGGAAAGATGCATGGTGAACAACTTATATAGGGCATATGGTACTGAAATAGCAAGCTGATAAGTCTTTAACAGCTTTTGACAGTGGTAAAAGATCAATTATTGCACCATAAATATTAAAAAATTCCTCCAGTCTTTTGTTGGAATGAGCATATATGTAAACGTAAGTGTTCCCCTCCTAATAGCAGCCCAACTTCCCTCTGAAAGCCATGTGTGACATTAAATTAAATGCGCTATTACTATGCGTTTACATCTCCAGCTGTTAAAGATGAGGGGTGGCATAATTTCTGAACCCAATAGAACTGCACAGTCTGACCTACAGGGAAAGCGTAAAAGGTGAAATAATTTTGTTGCTCTCACAGTAGCATAAGGATTCACTGTGAATGGTGAAACCAGAACATGGCATTATGACAACCACAATATTGAGGACCTGTTCCACCAAAAGTCTGATCTCTCCATATCTCTGGCCTCCTCACGGACTGGTTATGGTGTCATCCCAGTTGGAATTTCTAAACTGGTCATTTTTATCAACACAGCACCCCAAAAAGTGCGATTCAAGCCTTAGATTTCAAAGCACACGCACACACTGACTTGGATTGATAATCGAGGAGCAAGTCAGCATCCCCACTCCAATCACTGTCGGTAGACAATGGTGACATATTGTTACTAATGAAATTCATACTGCACATTGCCCTTTTACGGTGCCTTCATGATTGAAATGACTGCTAGCGGTCCTGAGACGGAGCTCAGATAAGCATCTGAAATGGGAAACTGGCAAAGATCTGCATGTCTGGATGTTGGATCCATTGCTGAATTACCCATAGGTTGCTTTCATTTAGGCCACTCATCATTAATTAACAGGTACACATTGGTGGATCACCCAAACGCACCTCACTGGGCTGCCAGTTGCACTAGGTCTTGTTCTGGGAAACTTACTGTCCAAGGCACTGAGCACGGTGAACACTTCCACTGACTTCAGTGAGACAGACATTAGCACTTTAGTGGAGATTAGGTCTCAACTGTGCCAAGTGCTACACACACACACGCACACACTGGAAGTGCAGGGCTTGTTGCCACTTGCAATTTAAATGGACCAGAAAAACAAAGGCAAGAGGGAACGGAGCGCTTGGAGCGGGTGAAAAGCAAAAGCATCCATAGAAACCACAGTCTTCTGTGCGGTGGTCTAGTGCAGCACCCTTTAGACTGAGCTGGCTCTCTGCTGCTCAAATGATGCTTAATGCCTTCCTGAGCTGAGCCTACAGGCCTGTCACTACCACCCAAAGTTATGCGTCACACCCAGGAGTGAGGTTGTGGAGCACCTCTGGTCCGACACACTCAACCCTAGAAATGGGGCAATGCAATCACCTTGATGCAGCCCTGGGTGGGCAGGTACTAAGACAGAGCCCCTCCAAGCAGACCTGGAGCACATGCTGGGGGCTGCTCTAAAGCAGGACATTGCCTTACGTCAAGTAGGGCGGGGTGGGGGGCAGTAGACAGGATGTGCTCCATAGAAGCAGCATAGACGTGTCCTAAATGACATGTAGCCGCCAGTCTGCACTTACACCTAGGGCTGGTTGCACAGGCAGTATGACCTTCTCCAGGTCCCTCTGCTGAAGATATTCTCAGTGAGCCATTTCTGCCCCTTTCCTCTGCCAGCAAGACACAAATGGGCCTTGATCTCTCTCAGAAATTGTCCCACTTGATCAAATTAAAAATAAGGCACTTAAAGAACAATGAAGAGGCTGGATTAAACCTAAAGCAATGTTGTACAGGATACATTTTTGCCTCCAAATACATGTACCTTAGGGTTGCATACAATAACATACCTGCCTTCCAATGGGATTCGTTTCTTCTCTCATTATGCCAGGAAGACATCCACAGCCTTGCTTTTCAGGTCCTGCGTCTTCCCTGTTAGGCTTTGAATTATCTTCATTTATCATCTCACCAGATACTCCTTCCAAAATGGGGTGGTCAGGTGCTGCTCATGACATGGCATTTGTCAGCAGGCGAGGACTGTGTTTCCTGGCTTGGTTGGGCAGCTTCAGTTCCTCCTTGGTCCTGATCCAGGTTTCTGACATCGCTTGGAAGCAGACACATCCACAATCGCTGCTTCTCTACTTTTCTTTGGTCCTTATCACCCCAAATAAGCATAGTGCTCCCCACTGTTTCCAAGGGCTCCTTGCTGGTTGTGCTTGCCTTGAGACCATCGCTGTCCTGGTTAGAAACATCAACCTGAAGATAAATCCATCTGCTCCTAAGAATTACAAGCCCAACCTCCTTATGTCCTTATCCTCTGTGTCAAATCGGAGCCAAGGTTCAGATTTTGCAGAGGGTTCCAGATGGCAGGGGCGGAAAGACTAAAATCTATGTTAGAGCAGGGGGGCAGAGCCCAAAAGCAATTCCACAGCAGCCAGCAGCAGCAGGGGGAAAACTGAATCAAGAACAAGCTGACACAGCAGAGCTCAGGAAAAATGTGTTGCCCTTGAAAAGTGTGTGAAATGGAGAAATGGCCAGTATCTACCTGCTAATGACAGGGGTTTGGCAGTCCTCTCTCAAAGACCAAGTTCATTGCCAAAGGGAAAAAAAAGCCAGTCTTTTATTGCATGGAAAACAGTGAGCAGGTTGAAGATGGGTGAGCTGAATACTCAAAAAGGGACGGCAGAACAAGAAGGGCTTTGGGACAGCTCTCCTGCAGTTCCCACCTGATTCCATTTTGCCATTCCCACCTCCATAGAGGGGCCACCCCCCGCCCCAGTCAAGATCCAGCAAAGCAACAATTTAGGAAGGTGGAGACAGCCCCTTAATACCTGTTTACTAAATGCATGCGAGTTGATGCCCAGCCTGAGAACCTCTTCTATGCCCAGGCTAGTGAGCTGGGGGTTTGGGGGCTGTCTGAACTCCCAACAGAGCCTATGGACAGGTGGGCATGAATGAAAGAGGGGGGGCGGGGGCAAATGCACCCACCCTAACTCCAGAGGCTATGGCTGCTTGGAAGTGAGAGCCTTACCCAGGATCAATTGTGGGAGGATGTCTGTAGCATGTCTAGGTGCATGATGGAAAGCAATCATGGAAAACCACCACCTGAAGGACACCTCCCAGGTGCCACGAGCAGCAAAGAGCAGTGGAGGGAGCCCCAAACCAGCAAGAGCACAGACTGAAACTGGGCTGGAGATGGAGCCCCAACACAGCCCTTGTCAGCTTTCTTTTTAAGTTGTCTGGGAGGCGAAGGAGACTGAGGGGCCATGCCCGGCTGAGTTTCAATCTGTCATCGGTGGCTCTTAGGACTAGTTCCTGTTTCTTCAGAAACAAGCAGGGTTTTTTCTTCCTTATCAGACTTGTGTCATTTGTTAGAACGTTTCTGCCTGTCTAACTCCGAGTCATTCATTTCCCTGGCTTGCCTGTGTCGGATTTTTTTTCCCCATTTTGTTTTTTTAAGAAGATTTAGTGCTCGTGTAGGTCCCAGATTGACAACCTTGGGAAAAAAGTCCTCCATTTGACCAGCCCAGCCCTGGCACGGCAAGCTTCTCTACACAGCCTCTCCTCCACTTGGCAGGTGTACTATTTTGGGGCCACACAAGAGGTCAATCTACACTGCCACCCTATCACTCAACTCCATTTCCTCCGAGACTGACAACGCATGTGCTAGATGGTGGGATCTGGTTTTCCACAAGGAACTGGACTGAGATCACCAGCTCGTGATGTGTTGGCCACCAACCATCCAACACTTAAATCGGGAACAGCAACCCCAAAATCCCAAAGAAGGGAAACATCCTGCAAGGAAATGAAGCCATGGCTGAGTCAGCACAATATGAGCCATGTGTTATGCTTCCACTTTTTGCATGGATGTGGTTCTGGCAATGCCCAGTGAGTGATGGGACATGGCATGCTTCTGCCTACCTTGCAAGGGGCTTAGGAACTGAAAAGTGAACCTAAGTTGAATCCAGGAATTAAGGAGGATTTATACTACAGCTCTTACAATGCCAGGGTCCTCCTCTTCCCTCTGAAATGCTTCTTGTTTCTATGGGCCTCTCTAGACATTCAGGTAAAGGCGTGATAGGATCTGAAGTGTGACCCACACAGTCATGTGCATGGCAGGAGGCTGATTGTGGGATCCAGCATTAGCTCCCATCACACCTTATTGGCAGTACAGGGGGAGCCTGGGATCACCACCCTGGGCTCGCCCTGCACTGGCAAGTAAAAAGCTCCTACAGCTGCGAGTCCCATAGCCGATGAGACTCGCAGCTGTGGCAGCACCCCCTGGCCACAGCCCCAAGGCACCGCCACATGAGGTCATTGCCAGGACTGAGAGTCCACACCTGCAGGACTCTCAGTCCTGGCAGCCATGGGGTGCCACCAGGAGGGACAATCCCCTCGGCTGCAAGACTTCCAGCCCCAACTGCACATGGTACACCCCTGTGGCTTCAAGCTTAGTCAATTGAAAGGGCTCTTAGCCGCAGGGGCAGACCCAGCCCCTGCAAAGTAAAGCTGGATACCAACCAGTTATAACGTTAGTACACATTTTCAAGGTCTAACTTTAGAGCTGGCTGGAACTTTTAATGGTGTAAGAGGTACTTAGCACATAGAGCTGCTGACAGTTAATTACACAATTAACCAGTTAATTGCACAATACCTGTAACATGTAGAGGGGGGCCTCAAGGCCTACAAGGAAATTCCTGCCTCTCACTGGGCACATCTACATGAGATGTTTAATCAATGTTCAAATTACACTTTGACTCTTGGAGGGGTCTGCAAAAAAAATTGGGCTGCCCATCACGATGCCTTAATAAAATCGGAGAACCCCTCCCAGGTTAAGCTTTTCAAATCTTACAGTGGAGGCTCTCATTTCTTATGGGGGGAGTCATCCCCCCCCACCCCCCAAGATTGTCTGTAATTTGAACCCTGCGCTTAAATCCCCATTGGACTAATTCTATTGAGCATTAGCGCAGCTGGCAAAAACTGTGCTAATGCGTAGTAGAGTAGTCCAATGGCCATTAAGCATCGCACAAAAAGCGTTCATCTGCACTAACGTGCAGTAGCTTTCATCCAATGGGCATATACAAATCCCACAAAAAATATTTATTACTGTGCATTGTTAGTACCTGTTATTACAGCACATTCATGAATGCGTAGTTGTGCCCACTCACTCACTCAAAACCCTTAGCACAGACATGGGATTAGCAACATTCCCTAAGGTTAGAGCTATTTTCTATCAAACTTGGAAGAATGGGAGGCCCAGTGCGAACGCCCTTCAATTAGGCATCTGTCTTTTACATTACGGGGCCCTCAGTCTGTGTTTTTGATGGCTGTAGGGGTGATAATAAGGCACAGAGAGAGAGGAGATTTCTAAAATCAGCAGGGCCCAGACTAGGCCTCGGTTAAAGTCAATTCCTTGTATTCCAACTGAGGAGTGCCAGGGGACCAGCACAGATCATGGCGATCTAGTGATGTGGGAATCCAGTGAGGTATGCAACTTATTAAACCAACTGAAATACTGAGCGCCTGCCCCCAAAGTGCTTTTTGTCTAATAAGATCTTGAAGGTTGTGTAGGGGGAAGAGAGAGGGAAGGGGGTGTAATATTCTTGATTACAGTGAACTTTTCCACTTTGAAAAGAGTTGAAATGAAGCAGCTGTCATTTTGAAAAAAATCTCAAAATCTTATTTTGAATTTTATTTTAATATTTTTTATTATTTTTACATCCTTGCATGTCATCAGCTAAACAACTACAACTGGCATGTCATGATATGACATGATTTCACAGTTGAAATATGTTATTGGTATTATAAAGAATGAAGGCTCAAAAATCTGCTCTTTTTTCCAAGATGAGGGTGTCTCTAGTGACCGCAGTTAAGAAAAAATGTGACGCTTCAGAAGTGCCTGCTTTATGTCATGCCACAACACAAAAATAATACAAAGATAAAAATGAGAACAATACAATGAAATTCAATGCAACATTATGAAATGTTTCCATCTAAAAATGCACAGAATTCCTGTATCAGCACCTTCAGCCTCCATGCAAGTCAATGGGAGCTGTGAATGTTGAAAACCTTGTAGGTGTGGGGCCTGGGATCCAAGCTGGTAATGGCATTTTTCAACAACTTATGAAAATTTAAGTCAACCTGCTATTATCCCTCAGAACAGCTTCCCTGGGTTGTGTCCTTGGCAACAATGTATCCCATTAAAAATGCAGGATCATAATTTTTAGACACCAAACCACTCAACCAACAAAATTAATTTTGCATGAGCAAAAAGTGATCAAACAGGACTTTTTGCTGTTTCAGGACATTGTGTTGGTTTTGTTTTTTGCTTTTCTTTTTCTTTTTTTAATAAAAACGTGTGTGAGTACTACATACAAAAAAACTAGAACTCTTGGTTCCAAACCTTTTATTAGACCAACTGGAAAATCACAAGAAAATTGTTCTTTTCTGCAAGCTTTCGGGATCAAAGTCCCTTCATCAGGCTCTGGGAAAAGTATAGATGGTACGAGATGGTAAAAAGTCCCCAGAGGTAGGAAATAAACTTCATTTTTGCACAGAGGGAGCTGGAGATGGAAGGCTGTCCCTATGGGTCCATGAGAGTGTCTTGGTGAGCTCTGATGTGTTGATCAGGTAGAATTCCTTCCCTGGAGGTGTCAGATGGCAGGCAGGGAGGTAAAAAAACTTCCTTGCTGTTCCGCAATGAAGTTTAAAAGCCAAAATCTGCTAAAATTCAGCATCTTCCAGGTTTCAGGAGTGTACTTGGTAGTCGTGTTTGTCTGAGACATATGAGAGTACTGAATGTTGGTCTGGTCTGAGAGTACCGTGTTGGTCTGGTCTGCGGGGGTACCGAATGTTCACAGCAGTGAGGAATGAATACGCCCGCCATGACCCAGTCAGGTGTTTCCACCTATCTTTGGAGATGTCCTAAACACTTGATGCCAAACTCATGCTCACCTGTAAACTGGGAATCAGGATCTCTTCTCAGGGGTCCAGAGGTTGGGTAGTGAATCACTGTGCCACCTAAATGCAAGAAGAGCACAACTGAGGCCAGCACTCCACTCCCCCCCTAACATTAAGTAGAGCAAAACACAGGGAGCAAGCTGCCAGCAGAGGCATTTGAGCAAACAGCATAACTCACAGAAGGAAAAGCTGAAAGTGTTCGGTGCCACGACAAGAAAGGACTGTAGGAACATATGCCACCAAGAAAAGCAGTTTTAAAGTCCCCCCGAAAAAAATCACGGTGGGCTGCTAGTAGAACCAAGCCTCCCAGGATTTCCAGGCTCCTAGTGACAGAGCGAGGCCTCACAGGCTCCAGGGATCTGTGGATCACTGCTCCCAGCCGAGATATCGGGTTCCAGAATCCCAGGAAAGCAGCAGGGCAGCTAAGTGCCCTGGGAGTCTGGGACCCCCGAGGTCCCTGTCTGAGGAAAGCCAGCATACCCAGGAGTCCCAGATCCCCTGAGCTCCAGCCAGGGGACAGCGAAACTGACATTCTTGTCAGTTTCAACACCAAGAAACTTACCCAGGAGCCCCGAGATCGTATTATGTTTCAGAAATGCTGCATTAGAGAAACGAATGTTTTTTTCATTGCGATCTGATTCAGACCAATACCAACATTTTTAATAATAATGAACATTTTTTGTCACCTAAAAATCCTGCACTGGTCAGCTCTCGTCGATAACCATGTGTCAGCTCAAAAGAAATAGGCTTATGCTGTTTGTTCTATTCCCCTTTATTGAATCATGTTTACATACTTGTGAGGCCAATAGGGTGGTTGCCCTATTATATTTAATCTGGCCAAAGCAAGTCCATGTATCAATTTTAATCAACAGAATTAGCAATTGATTGGTAAAGTTCTTTCTTATCAACCTAGCAGGAAATGCAAAAGCCATTTATTTATTTTACAGTTTTACAGCAGTCAGGCTACCTTTATAGATTTATGCCTCACTTCCATGCTTTATAACAGTCTCAGAAACATTAGTAATATCATCTAGGCAGCAGCAATAAAATGCCAGGACCCTTTACCATCTGCAGCTCTGTCTGACACCAAATCAAATAACTGAAGTGAAATGTAGATTCAAGGAAATAATGGTGTGAGGTGTATGAATCAAAGTCCTCTGTAATATCTACGCTACTGATGCCAATATATTACATCCCTATTGAGCCAGACCAAGTGTTTTTTTTCCTGCAAGATGTAATAGTAGAAATGTAGCTTTGGATATGAAATGAGATTGATACAGCCCCCTGCGTTGATCTGTAATGTTATATTGCTTTGTGTTGTTGGAGTCCGAATCGGTGTTTCTTTGCAAATTTGGGAGAATATTTATCTGTCTTGATGCAATACATTCTAAGGTCATTCAAAGACACATTAAATAAACCTCCAAGATATATACATGGACAGGGACAAAGGGACCAATCTCACTCCTGTGAGAAGCAGCCCTAGATAGCCTCATAGTCTCTTTCAGTCTCTGCTGGAGGTTGGCAGTAGAGTAGCGATGGGTGCAGAAGTCTCTGTTCAGGTTCCACTCCAGATCTGCTGAAGTCTGCCCGGAGTCAACCCAGGGAGACGCTGCCCTCCTGGATTGTATAGATTCCTGTTAGACTGAACAATGGATTGTGGTTCCACTTGGCCAATGCAGTCATAAAATATCACCGTCTACTCTGCTCTCCCATAGATCTTGGTTAGTCCGATGCAATGGAGTGAAACTAAAAAGGCTGTCAAATGCAAGCTAGTATCTGCATGACATGGACACATGCATTAGTCAAAAAGCATTGTATTAATTAGCAAGTGCTGCTTCCTGCCAAGTACCCCATCCAGAAACTTGTTCCAGCGATATCCCTGTCGCATTCAGCAGGTAAATCAGCCTCTACCTGACACTTAGAACTTTTGCTATTAGCAAGCTCCTAATGTGACAGCACACAATACATTTGCTGCCTTGAGCAGCTTATTGGTGCAGCAAAGAGCCCTACATGCATGGTCCTCGGAGAATGGTTAGAGTCTCACCTTTCAAAAGTAACATTAATGTATGCCTGCTGCTACTGTCCTCACACTCTTACAATTACCGGTATTCAGCTACTGAAATGACAAGTGTGTAAACCAGACTCAGATCTGAACAACCACAACACACTTTAGTCAGCTAAGGATCCAAGACTTGCTGTAGGTTCAACTTGACCACGTGCATAGAGTGTCACATTTATATGAGACTCCCATCCCTTTCAAGTAAAGCAGTCCTAAAAACATTTGCAGAGGTATAAAAAATAAAATAAGAACCTGAGGCCCCCGTCCTTACAGGCATGCTTACCTTTACTCATCAAAGTATTTCAATGAAGAACAACAGTTCACTCCCATGTGCAAAGTTAATTGCAGCCTTTGGATCTGATTCAAAATCCATTTAAGACAATAGGGATCTTTTTATTGACATTAACAGGCTGTGGACCAGACTCCTTATGCCTTCTTTTAACCAAGTCCCTTGCTCACACTGATGAGCACTTTGGAGTAAAGTTCACACAAATGTTAAGTGTTTGCCAGTGTGAGCAAGAGCTGTACAATCTGCCCCCGCAAACTTCAGCTGTCTCGCACAAATAGTTCTAAACTCTCCAGGTAACATTTTCCCTTCCTCTTTCTAAAGGCTGAAAGATGACAGTGAAATTACAGGCAAAACTCATTGTTTTATAGAGCCCATCCGTGACAATGATTTATAACTTAATAGTGGATTCCCCATGAGTACTTAATAATATAGATTAAACCCTAATAAATGTGTTTCCTGCAGGTTTAAGTGACTAACTCTATGATCTATTAGGCTTGTCTCATAATACATGCAATTTTTCCTAGTAACTGTGGAAATTTCTAAAGAATTGGCAGAGTCTGCCTCCAAAGTATTACAGAAATCCTTTTACTGAAGGAATTTCTTACAAATTAATTCCAGCCTTGGATATAAAATTGCTTAATTCCATATCCTCAACTAATATCTCATAGAGATGTTAACTGCATGTTTTTTTTTAATTACAGGGTTTTTCTATGGAATAATTTGATTATCCTTCAAACACTCTGAACTGTTAGAAAATTAAACTCTTAAATACTCTTCAAACATTATACCTAATAATGTCAGGCTCCAATTTTATATTTTATTTTCTAGTTATTTTATCTATTTCAATTATACATTCGTGGCACATAACTCAATGTATTCTGTGTTATTCCTCCAGGCTCCAACCAGTATTTTGTGTTGATCAGTAAAGGAAAATCTTAACATACAGCTGCTTTTACTTAACATCTGTCAAAAATCCAAAAGATTAATGAATCGAGTGCTGAATAGCATGTCCAAACATCACAAGGCTCTGCTAATGTTTTGATCAGTCTGGAGCAAAAGGGTATTTAAGAGTCTCTCCAACAGCTAGAGGGTGGGAAATAATCACATTGAATAAGAAGCCCAAATTCACTTGACGGGTAATGAAATTGTGCTGAATATTGATTCAGGGCTCTAATAAGCTCAGAAGTTCAAAGCAAACACTGGAAGGCAAACATTTCCCCCTCTTCCTTCAGACAAAACTGTAGTACTACCCCAAGGTAGGATTTATTTTTGTCCTAAATACATAAGATTATACAGGAGTTTCTGAAGCGGTGCTATTCCATGGTCACTTTAAGACGACAAATTTAACATTTAGCTAGAACTTCAGCCAGCCGAAGAGCTACAGAGAGCAACTTACACCCAAATAAACAGACTCTCTTTCTCTCCCGTGGGTTTTCAGAAATGATGGCAATTTTCATTCTTCTTTTTTCAAGTCTGCAATTAAAGGCAGCTATGGTTTGTCCTTCATTCCACCCAGCCAAGCCGCGGACTCCAAGGACACTGCTCCAGCGCCTGTTTTGTGGGGGATTTTCATGACACGCTGACATTTGAGAGAGTTACCCTTTGTGTTTATAGAAGTCACTTGAACTGATGTGATCATCCTTCCCCAGGAGCTACTGAGACAGGCTACCTTTAGGCAGAAAACAAGGGAAGTCTTCTCGGCATCGGTGGAAGTTTTGCCTGATTAGGGCATTTAATCTATGATGGACTGACGAGGGAGCCCTTTCTAATGCTTTGCAACTGATAGGTAATGAGAAGGTGAGCTGCCTCTATTGTATCGGTGGGGATATATTACACAGCAGCATCAGTAATAAGGCTAATGTAGAGCAACCAGACAGGCACTTAGTTACTGAAAATCATGCATGAGTGGATGCCAGGCTTGTAGAAGTGAACTTTGGAGGCTGGGGTTCTCTTCCCAACTCTACCCACGGCCAGCTGGGTGACAGCAGCTAATAATTTATACCTCAGCCACTTCATTTCTAGTAGGAGGACAATGATTTTTAACTTATTTTGAAAAGTGCTTCAAAATCAACCAATAAAGAAATGCTCCATAAAAGGTAGGTCTTGTTACAGAGATGCTGCTGTTGCCTCTAGCATTTAGGCCATACACGTTGCAGACCAGCTTTTAATGCCTTCTCCATGCTCCTCCCTCCTGCAAACTCCGCTCCCCGCTCTGAGATCCACGGTTCAGCTTTGCTTCGAACAGTTTTCATGGCAAGCATTGTGCAAGCATTTGCTAACATGTGCAAGCATTTGCTAACACGCCAAGGCCAAAGATGCCAGAAGGGATCTGGCCTTTGCCATCGGACCACTGTGTGCTGCTAGGATTTGCAGTTCTTGAAGGGTGATGTTCAATTCTTTGTTTTAATGTTGTCACTTTGCAAGCCTCTTCAGGAAACGTTTGCTTTCTGTCTGAGTCCTTGCTCAGACAGTCAAGATATCAGCCATGGTAAGTCTGGAGCTAGTCTGTATAACCAAAGTGTATGAGTCTTCAAACCAATATCCGACTTGTTTTTTTCTGGTGGGAGACTCGTTTCTACCCTGTTCCTGCTTCCTCTCTGTTGGGTGGCATCCTGTCCATGCTCTGTATCACTACCTTTCCTACCTTAGGCTAGATGATGGCTGAGGCTTGTTCCAAGTCCTCCTGGTCCTGACTTTGGGCCCCATCTGTCTGTAAGCGTTGGCTGCCTGCCACTGCTGCACAGTCAACTTTGCTTTTTCCTCTGCTGCTGTCCTGAACCTGCAGCTGCCTCATATGACCTGCATCCCATTGCAGCTTGGACTTTTGCCTTCTGCAGTTGCTTTGTGTGGCTACTTGGTGATTGGGCTGTTCGCTTGCGTGTGGCAGCTTCAGGGCCTTGGCTCCTTTGCTGTAACGGGCTGTTGGTTTTGCTTGGCATTCCCTTATATTGCTCATGTCCTATCTGTTATCATTTCACCAGGCTGCAGCAGACTATCCTTCACGTCAAGCTGAGCCCTGGCTCTCCAGCCTCTCAGCCCCTGTGCTAGGGTTACTACGCTGTCCTTGGGTGAACATCTTAGGATCCCTATCTGGCATTGCTAGACCATCATATCAGTCTCTTAGCTATATTTAATGCCAACTCAGCTTTCCCATTGATTTGTGAGCACCCCAAGGAAGACGTCTTCTGCTCAACTTCCTGTCTTGCACTGAATTGTTTGAATCCAGCTGCAGAAGCACCAGGGCTCTCTGATGGAGCAAAGCCCACCCGCTGTGCCATACTTAAACAGCACCTTCAGCATCAGGATCACAGGTCTTTCCTGGAGCGCTCTCTTGAGAGTCCATCACCCAGAAATCAGAATAAACATCTATGGTGATAGTGCAGGTCCTGTCACTAAAGGGGACCAGGTCAGTCAGCATTTACCTTCTACCAGGCTCTGGATGGGATTTTGTGCCATTACAGAGTCTGCTTCTGTTGGGGTCTACTCAACCCTTGGCACACCTTCTGTATATGTGCTGCTGGGCTTTCATGCCTGGCCAACAAACAATCCCCAGGCTAATCTCAGGTATACTCTCATTCCAAAACGCAAAGCACCCATCTGTCTCAGTGTGTCAGCTGGGATTACCATAGCTGCTGGAATTACAATCCAGTTCCTTTCAACAAAATCTTGCAGATGTGCTCATCCCTCACTTGATAGATGAGGAAGCCTTCCTGTGACACTTCATAGATTTCATAGATTTCATAGACATTAGGGCTGGAAGGGACCTCGGAAGATCATCGAGTCCAGCCCCCCGCCCAAAGGGCAGGACGTCAGCTGGGGTCATAGGATCCCAGCAAGATAAGCATCCAGTTTCATCTTGAAGGTGTTCAATGAAGGCGCTTGAACAACCTCCGGCGGCAGGCTGTTCCAGACCTTGGGGGCTCGGACAGTAAAGAAATTCTTCCTTATGTCCAGCCTGAAACGATCTTGTAGTAGTTTGTGACCATTCATCCTCGTCATCCCTTGGGGCGCTCTGGTGAACAAACGTTCCCCCAGATACTGGTGATCACCCCTGATAAACTTGTAGGTGGCCATCAGATCACCCCTGAGCCTGCGCTTTTCCAGGCTAAAGAGCCCCAGGACTCTCAGCCTGTCATCGTAGGGTCTGCTTCCCTGACCTCTGATCATGCGCGTGGCTCTTCTCTGGACTCTCTCAAGCTTCTCCACATCCTTTTTGAATTGTGGAGCCCAAAACTGGACGCAGTACTCCAGCTGCGGCCTCACTAAGGCCGAGTACAGGGGGAGAATGACGTCCCGGGATTTGCTTGAGAAGCATCTATGGATGCAAGCCAGCGTTTTGGTCGCTTTACTAGCCGCAGCATCGCATTGCAGGCTCATGTTCATCTTGTGGTCAATGATGACCCCCAAGTCTCTTTCTTCCATAGTGCTAACCAACATAGCACTGCCGAGCCTATAAGGATGCTGCGGGTTTTTCTTCCCAAGGTGGAGAACCTTGCATTTATCGGCATTGAACACCATCAGATTTTCATCTGCCCACTTGCTGAGCCTGTCCAGGTCAGCCTGGATCACCCGCCTGTCTTCTGGCGTGGATGCTTTGCCCCAAAGTTTGGTGTCATCGGCGAACTTGGCCAGTCCGCTTCTGACTCCAGTGTCCACATCGTTAATGAAGATGTTGAACAGTATGGGTCCAAGGACAGAGTCCTGGGGGACCCCACTGGTCACAGGACACCACGATGAGTGACTTCCATCAATTACTACCCTCTGGGTCCGACCCCGGAGCCAATTTTCCAGCCAGTGGATCGTGGGGGACCCAAGGCGACAATTGGCCAGTTTCTCCAAGAGACGATCATGGGACACCAGATCGAAGGCTTTTTTGAAGTCAAGATATATGACATCAATCTCATCTCCCTTGTCCAGGTGATAGGTCACCTGGTCGTAGAAGGAAATGAGATTGGTCAAGCAAGACCTACCCGCAACAAACCCGTGCTGGCTATCCCTTAAGATGTTGGCGTCGGCCAGTCCATTAAGGATGGCCTCCTTAATAAACTTTTCTAAGATCTTCCCCGGGATAGAAGTCAGGCTGATGGGCCTATAGTTAGCCGGATCCACTTTCCCCCCTTTCTTGAAGATAGGCACCACGTTGGCCTTCTTCCAGTCTTCGGGCACTACACCAGAGCGCCAAGAGTTTTCAAAGATCCATGCTAGAGGCTGGGCTATGATGCTCGCCAGCTCCTTGAGTACCCTGGGGTGAAGATTGTCAGGGCCGGTTGACTTGAAGGTATCCAGCTTCTCAAGATGTTCCTTCACAAAGTCAGCATTAATGGAGGGCAGGGAATCACCCTCACCCGGACTTCCCGGCCCTGTAGCAGGCACAGGTGTCCCATGGGGCTGATGAAAGACCGACGCAAAGTACCTATTTAATAGGTTGGCTTTTTCCTGGGCGTCAGTTGTCAGTTGCCCCATCTGGTTCAGCAGGGGTCCAACGTTGCCCCTGCTTTTCCTCCGGCTCCCCACATATCTGAAAAAGGACTTTTTATTGTCCTTGATGCTCAAAGCTAGCTGGAGTTCAGTTGCAGCCTTGGCTTTCCTGGTCTGTTCCCTACAGGACCGGACCAGTGCAGAATAATCCTCCTTGGAGGTGACTCCCATCCTCCATCCTTTGTAGGCCTTTCTTTTTAGCCTCAGGAGGTCTGCTAGGTCCCTGGAGAGCCAGGGGGGCTGCTGTGCCCTCTTGCTGCCTTTCCTCCGAGATGGAATAGACTTAGTTTGTGCATTGAGGATTGCTCCCTTGAGGAGCAACTACTCTTCTTGAACTCCCCTCTCCCTGCGGTCACAGTCCCTTAGGGCCTCACTGACAAGCCTCCTGAGCTTGTCAAAGTCGGCTTTCCTGAAGTCAAGGACTTGCATGTTGCTGACTGACTTGCCAGCTTTTCGGCGGATGGTGAAGGTGATCAGCTCGTGGTTGCTGTCACCCAGCTTCCCATCGATCACTAGGTCGCCGACTAGGTCCTCCCCAGTAGCCAGCACCAGGTCGAGCAGCGCTGTGCCTCTCGTTGGCCCATAGACTTCTTGAGCCAAGTAGAGGTCATCCACGCACGAGAGGAAGCTCTGCAACCGCTCAGATTTTGCTGAGCGATCCTCCCACGAGATGTCTGGGTAATTGAAGTCACCCATGACAACCATGGTCCTGGAGCAAGCTGCCTCAGCCAGTTCCTGGGCAAACTCCTGGTCTAGCTCAGGACTTTGGGTGGGAGGTCTGTAATAGACTCCCACCATTGTGTCCCCTGTGCCGTGTTCCCCACGGATTTTAACCCAGAGGGTCTCCAGCCGTCCACCCTGGTCGCCAATATCGGCTTGCAGGGACGCGTAGCTTTCCTTAACATAGAGAGCTACACCCCTGCCCCTTTTCTCTACACGATCCCTCCTGTACAGGGTATAGCCATCTATCCCCGTGGTCCAGTCATGAGTGGAGTCCCACCAGGTCTCCGTGATCCCTATGACATCGTAATTGTTTGCAGTGAGCAGGAGGATGAGCTCCTCCTGCTTATTCCCCAAGCTCCTGGCATTTGTGTACAGGCAGGCAAATGCCCCCTGGGGGGCTCCTTCCTTGCCCACAGATTTTACCAGGGCTGGGGCTGGGGCGGGCTCCCTTGAGTGCCATGATCCGCTGGCTTTGCAAGATTTGCTCAGCGGGCCAGCAGTGGCGGTCGTGCCCCCGTCCCCCAGCGGGCTTAGTTTAAAGCCCGGTGGAGCAGGTCAGCCAGTCTGGCTGAGAAGAGCCTCCTCCCTAGGGGAGAGAGGTGGAGACCATCTCTTCCCAGCAGCTCGCTGCCTCTCTCGCCAAAGAGCGGGCTGTGGTCATGAAAGCCAAAGCCTTCCTGATGACACCAGCGCCGCAGTCTTTGGTTGACCACTTGTTTCTGGTGATCTTGCTAACCTGCAAGTAGGAATACGTTACTGGAACATTTTGCTGGATTTCTTAGAATCCCCCACTAGAGATGTCAAGATACTCTAGCGTGTTGGAACAGACCCAACTGGGCAGGCCATGGAAAGTATATCTGCCACCAGCAGCGACTTACCTGGGCAGTAATGGATGGATCCTCACTTCATAGCACTGCCATCTCATAACCTGCCTTGTAGTCACTTAAGTGCGCCCTGCAGTAGTGTCTTCATAACGCTTCCTAATGGCTTGTGATCAGATTGGACGTCCATCACGTGCCTAGAGGTAAGCAGATGGGATTGTTCCATTTTGAAGAGCCCAACCAGTAGTTCTTCTTCTATCCAACCATCTTGTCCTCCTTGTGTCTGTCAGGAAACTATCAGCAAATGCCATAGTCTGCTGGCTTTGCATCTACGCTGCTCCCAGATCTCCTTCTACAGCACCATGCTTTTAGCTCGTGCTGCTTCTCAGGGCTGTAGTAAGTACTTTCCAGCTGGTCTGTCCAGGCCTCTCCCTGGTTCTTAGAGCATTCCCTTTACATCCTTTGGCTTGGGGGTTTCCTTAGTGGCTCTCAGTTCTTCAGAGTCTCTCAAAAGGGTCTCTTCTCTAACTTAGAAGACCTCAGTTCTTATCAGTATCAGCTTGTTTGCCTTTAGTCTATTATTCTGCCTCTCATACTTGTTCAGGAGCTGCCATTGGCTTGGTATCATGGCCCCTGATTGCCTCACATCATCTGCTTTATTCTATATTACTATTCCTTGCCATCTACTCTATTTTTCTGATTACCTACCTTTACTTCCTCGACAAGGAACAATAAAAATCACAGTCTCCTTATATACAGGGTCAACTTATAAATCAATTCCCTGACAATTGAGCTCTCGTACCAATTTTTGATTGACCCTTGTGGAAACAACTAATAAACAAGGGAAAAGCAACTTTCCCCTAAAACTGAAGCTGAAATCACATGGTTGGCGCACTGCCTTCACCTGCTCCTGCCACTAGCAGCTCATGTGTGGGAAGGGAGTAGCAGTGGTGGCCGGGCCATGGCAGTGGCGTAGAGCCTCAGCTCAATGCGCAAGAGCTGGCAGCAGGAGGAGGTGAGGGCAGCACAGCCCCCCACTTCCATTAATCTTTGTGTTGCTGGTGGCATGGTGTTACTCCATGGTGGCACAGCTGGCATGGGGGTCCCAGCGGTGGTGTTAGTGCTTGCGGCAGCAGCAGCAGCAACAAGTCTTGCTGCCCTGCTCTGCCCTCCTATGCTGGGTCCTATCCGCTGGGCTGCAGAGGCGGCCTGGTGCCAGTCCAGCCAGGCTGCAGCCCTATGCCCCACTGTTGGTGCACAAATCTATGGGGACACATGTCAACCCCGTGCTCCCCAACACATCACCGATGGTCAGGAACCCCTCCTGCTCCACACACACAGTCCCCTTGCCCCACACACACACCCTGTTCTCCATACCCTGGGGGGGGGGCACTAAGGGCTGGGGCAGCGGGCAGCAGGTCAGAAATGAGGGACACCAGCAGGACTGGTGGGGGAAGTGGGGAGCTGTGGCTTGGAAGTGAGGGGCAATGGCATGGGCAGGGGCAGGGCACTGGCATATCAGGGCTGCTCAGCACCACAAGGCAGCAGGGGGCACAGCCACAGCTGGATCTGTGTCCTGGTGAGCAAAGGGGGCAGGGGGAGCTCTGATTTTCCATGATAAAAAAATCAAAATCAAATGCCAAAATATACAGGTATTTAGAATTTATTTTATTATAGTGATTGAGGCATGGTAGGCTTCCACATTGCTTTAAAATTGCAAATATATCAATAAAACATTGTGTTCACCTGACATCTATATCTATCTATCTATAAAAAATGAAACAGCGCTATATCTATCTATAGATAGATAGATAGATAGATAGATAGATAGATAGATAGATATAGCGCTGTTTCATTTTAATCATGGAAAAATGTGGATCTGGAGTTTTTAAATCAGAGAATCTGTGATTTTTTTTTTTAAATCAGAGACTGGGATTTTTAAACAGAGAAAACCAGGATCCCTGGCCCTAAGTCACTAGTAAAAGCTTCTTTTCAGTGCTCTTTTCAGAAGTCTGTGCATCGCCTAGCACAACGAAGGGACCCAGAGTGATGGGAGGAACCCTGGGCGCTACTACAGTTAAGTAAGAAAAATAATGTATAGCTGAAGTATCCCCAAATGCCCCCAACTTCTTCTTCCTCGCACGCACCGTGAGAGCAGTACACACAATTCATCTGATCAGCAAGATACATCACCGCAAGGAACATCGGTTGATTTGAAGTGCATAGTAAGACATCCGAGAATCGCACTGAATACCTCTCGATGAATTAGGTCCTAAATTAAGTTGCTACTCAGAATATATATCAGGTAACTGACAGGTGCTTCAAAACTTTTTCCTCCGTCCTCCTTAAATATAATAGATACATGCGTTAACAATTGCCTCATTATTTTTCCCCCCTCGTAAAAAGTATCTAAAGATTTCAGAAGGGAAAATGAGTCCTCTTATTATAGCCCTGCACAGTCCAGTCAGGTGTGACAAGGCCAGTATTTCAACAGATCATTTCAGCAGAGCAGAAATGTTGACTGTTGTTAGGATGCTTCTTTTCTTTCTTTTTTTTTCCTTTTTGCCTCCTCCTCTCCTGCAGCAGGAAGCCTGATTGCCTTTCCAATTGGCGGTATATTAAAACCTGCATCTAGATCTCAGTGTGAGACTCATTACAGCTGTCATTAGACGAGCTTTGATCTTCGGGAAAAAAGAAAAGAGAACTGAAAATATTTGAACGTGTAAAGCTTGTCATTAGAACATCATTGTCGAACGGCTCCAGAAATGAGGTCAGACGGACTCTGCTTTTCCTTCAGCTCAAATCCAAAAGGAGGGAAAAGAGGTAATGGAACAAAAAGTGCTCAGGAATGACCAAAATCCTGGTGCTAATTGATTCCTCACGATATGCTCGTCCCACATGTCAAAGTGATACCCCGACAGCTGTTCGCTTCCCGCTTCCCTCTACCTGAACATCGTATTGATCATTTGGTTATGAATGCATCCCCAGCTATACACACATGCACGAAGAGAGAGAGGGAGAAAGAAACAGCCAGAATACATGATGGGACAGGGCAAAATTTTTATCAGTGTGAGTTCTGGATGGCCACATTACTCACAAGCAGCAACGCTGAGCCGAGCCGATTCCCAGGAAGCCTTTATAGCACACATCACCATCACTCATTCTGCGGATGCGCTCGCCTTATAAAAGAGCTGCTTGAGAGCTGCTTCATAGCATTTTTTAAAAGTGTCTAGAGAAAGGAATTTTTCCTATGCCTCTGCTTATATAAATGCATCTGGCCTGATTTAAAATGCAGAAGGAGGGAACGGATAGCTAATACAATTGTGAAACTTTAATGAATGGGGGGCCAGTTTTGCTATTCCGAATAATTCTGTTTCAAACGCTGAACCTTGGGCCCAGTTGCTGCTTGAGGCAACGAATTTGGTCTTTCCCATCACGTGGAGCTCCCATTTCAAAACTCAAAGCATCAGATATCAGACCTTAAGCCTGTCGCTAGCTTGGGACAGACCGGGGTTCACCCTGAGCCTCAGACAGGTGTAATTTGGAGTCAAAGGAAAGTGGGAAATCACCTGGAAAGAGGAGGAAGCCTTCGGAGACTTCATTCAGAATATAAATTAGCACCGAGCTGCATGTAGGAGTACAAGATGGTTAAAGTGTATTTGAACTTATGTCACATAAACAAACACAGACTCTTGCTTTTCCCTCATTTTTATTTTAAAATTGAGCTGATTCTAATAGCATCCAGAAATACAAACAACTAGAACACTAACTGAGCTTTCTGGAGGGAAGTTCCTTCATTCACAGCCTTGGGAAATGCTGGCAGTGCTGTGCCACAGAGATGATTTGCAAAGTCATTGCTTAAAGTATGCCTGGCTATAGCTGGGGCTATTACAGCTCACGATTGCTAAACTCATTCCTGGGTGCCTGAGTGAGGACCCCAGGTGCAGAATTGCTTGTTCTACATACAAAAATCATCTCCATTTTATCTCTTACTAGCTAGAGGCCTTAATTAGAAAGGGGTCACAGTTGCAGAATTCAGACATGGATTCAGAAATGACCCCAAAGAAAGCAAGGATTGGGATCTGCAGCTGGGGTTTGCCCATTCCTGAAAGAGGTGGCAGCAGCAACATTTGGAGACAGCTCCAGGTTCAGGGTCAAAGTGGACAAAGGGGGACACCTTCAGCTGTGTGACAGCCTTGCTCTTCTTGCAGTTCCTGCTTCTGCAATCCACACATGCTCAGCACGGCATCTGCAGATTCACAGACGTTTGGGGCTGGAAGGGACCTCGTGATCCTCTTCTAATGGTAGCTGGGACACCACTCCATCATGGTGATGGGACAGAGCCTTGACTAACAGTCCTAGAGTTTTTTATGTCAGTTAGGAGCCACTAGAGGTGTTGCTAGAGTCAGCAATCCCACTTGCCCATGACTATGCACAGCATGGCATGAACATTTCTTAGGACTAAAAACCTCACTGAGCTCCCACTAAAGTAGTGCACCTCCAAGTGACTCCACCAACTTATCGCTACATACCACAAATCTTTGTGCCTTTTGGATAAGGGATGATTTTTTAGTTAGTTCTTTTGATCATTCACTGAAGCAACAAGGGCTCCTTCACTGAGAAAGACACAGACAGTTACGTAAGTTGAGAGAAACTCCTCAGATGCCTTGACCAACATGAACACCCATTACATAGCGTCACTACTTAAGCCAATGGACTTTTACAGATGTGCACAGCAAGTCCTACCGTGTGGGGTCACCTATACAGACTCACTGTCCTGCAGATATAGCATTACATGCTCAGCCAAAAAAAAAAGGCCACCAAATAATAAAGTAATGGTGTAAACATCTCAGAAGGAAACAAGAGCACAGCGCTGTCAAACAGAGACAACCAAGCCAACAAGCCCAATTCTAAAGTGCATCAGTGGAAAAAACTAACAAACAATCTCACCATATGAGTTATTTTGATCAAAATCCTCTCTATTAATCTTGTGGTCAAACCTAAGAACATGGAAGAAGACCAGGGTCTTTTTGTGCTAGATGCTCATGCAAACAGACCCAAGGGCTTCAGGATGCCTATCCAAATACTTCAGGAAAGTTGTACTTCCTGGTTCGCATTTTCCAACCCAAACACTCAGTTATTAAACAGAACTTAGAGTAGAGATGCAGAGCTGGGGGCAAGCAGCTCCTAGGCCCAGTGCTGAGCCACGTCTCGGCTTCATTTAGAGTCTCTCCTCTGCTGAAGTGATGAAAAAAGGAATTTACATGGAAAGGACCACGCACCACAGACAGCAAAAGCCAGAATCTAGCATTTAAATAACTGAGCTACCCAGTTGCTACAGCTATCTATCATGTATGAAGCACTGACTGCCAGGGCAGTATCTGGAACAGAGAAACAAGGTCCAGACAGGTAGAGGGCCACAGCTGGAAACATCCCCTAGAAAGATGCTTGGGCTTGCGACAGCTTTTACTTTAACTTCCTGAACAGCTGATTTTTTTGCAATGGCAACTCCAGGCCAACACCACTTCTTCCCTTCATTTGTCCATCTGCAACGCTGCAGAGAATGAGTAATCTGCAGCTTTTATTCCAGCAGCCACTTTGCATGAAACTCGCTTTTTTGCAATCTCCTAGCAGAACCCAGGTCCCTGGCTGCCGGGAGATAAAATGTGCCACTACTCCATCTGCTCCTCATTTGCTGAATAGTCTGCACAGCAACATGCTGCTGAGCAGAATATTCCAAAAAGAAAGACACCACTCAGCCCAACAGATATGGCTTTTGACAGAGCTGGAGCCTCTGCTCATTAATCATCCTGGTTTGCTGCTTACAGTACCTGGTGGAACCGTTAGGACTGCATCCCCACTTCAATATTTTATGGTGCGATCATACAGTAAGACAAACTCCACGTTTGGTGCAGGGATAGGGAAATGGAAGCAGCAGCAACAAGCTCCCGATGCTAAATGATTCCATATTACAAGACTGTTCCATAATTCATATGCAATGGCCCTTGGTTACTGGGGCGAGGGGAGATGTCTATCCAACTGCAGACTGTACCCAGCAGCTGCGATCCTCTGTATTGTCTTAAAGGGGCATCAGAAGGCATTGAAACTATACTAAGCCATAGAGGGAGGCACAGCAAACAGCTTGGTCTGATTGAAAAAGCCACCCCAAATGGGGTCCCTCTCGGTGCCTGCTTACCACAGGGAAAATCCAGCCCCGTCCTCCGAGGGCACAGAATGCCAGCTGGCTTCCGCAACAGCATGGTCCTGCTCCACCGAGGAAAGGCTTGGGGAGGGAGCTCTGTGATAGGGGTGCACTCTTTGTGCAGCTCCGCAGAGGCTCCCCGCCCTACATGGAGACCCTGGAGGTAGGACTGGCCCAGGCACTGCTGCAGTGTAAATGAGAAGACCTTAGTGAAGTCACCCAGTGTAGCGAGGACAAGCCCGCAGAGTGCAGAGCAGCCGTGAAGTCACACTACAGCCACTGCTGCCTTCCTCTCAGCATCCATCTGAAAGCCTGAGCTTAGACAGTGGCTCAGCCTCCAGGTCCCAGCCCTGCAAATACCTCCAGTCCCCACCAATCGTATCAGGAAGGTACTGACACCCTAGCAGATCAGGGCAAAACAGAGCACAGAAATTTTTAACCAGGCCAATTCTGAGTGGACAAAACCATCCGAGCTTTCACAGACAGGCAGATCCTGGGCAGCTTCCCTTCTGACATCTTCCCGGCCCATGTACTCTCATCGTGTGATGTCCTTACATTGCAGCACTCTCCGGTCCAGCTGGTACACACAGCCATCCCCAAGGAGATGCCTCTACAGCATAACACAGTGCCTTACAGAGGTATCCTAGCTAGCTGGGAATGAGCTAGGGCTTATTGCTGTCACTGTACCCAAGGCAGTACTTTGCAGAGAGAACCAAGCTAGCACTGTAGAGCATCAGTCCTGTGCTCAATCTGGACTAATTAGCCCTTATGTATATTGAAGTAGGACCATCCAGCTGCTAAGTGACCAAACATCCCATGAGCTGCAGCAGTGGAAGCCACATGCCCGTGGGCCACACTAGGGCAAGTTATGGGCCCTGTAGATCCCAAGTGTGCAGATGCCCCCTTCCCTCCCCAGTGCACCATGCACCTATTCCTTCTCCCTTCCCCACACCTGCCAGTGCAGCCCCAGGGCCACCCTCAGCTCCGCTGTGCAGGGCCGGGCAGTGACAGCTGGAGGAGGGAAGGAGAGTCGAGAGACTCTGGCTGCTGCTGCCGCTGGAGCAAGGGGAGGCCAGGCAAGGAACCTGGGGGCCACCACTTAACCCCTCACAGACCACATGTGGCCTGCAGGTCACCAGCTGGACAGCCTGATATTAAAAGTCCAGCTGGTTGGGAAATCAAGCTACCATGTATCTGGAACAGCTATTATTACGCGGTTCCCGGAAATCTCTGCTTTTCAAACCAGCAAACGGGCCAACCCCAAACCACGTTATTTAGGAATGTTTTTGAAAGAACTGACATGCCCGGCAGTGGCAAAAATACAGTTTGAACATGTATTAACTCCATTAGGAAGCTCCATCCCACTGCAACTCTACCTGCTATGTGCTCGAGCAGCTCCTGCGACAATAACCAACCCTCGTGTGTTTGAAGAGTATCAGACGGGCATGTCAGGGTCTGTCCGCACATCAGGTCCTATTGTCTGTTTGATTTATATCTCCCGCCTGCTGGAAGATTTTTTTCCTTCCCTGGAAAAAAAACCAAACCCCAACACCAAAAACCTCCAGCCGGAATCAGAAAGCCAGGTGCCGTGTCTTTTGTTCTTTACACAACGAAATATGAAGGAGCCAAACAAAGCACATTTGGATTCCAAATAACCGTGTTTGCTAATTAGACACCACATGCCAGCCCTGAACATTGCTGCTCTGGCTGGCTGGTTTCTGAGACACCGAACACAATGAGCAGCAGAAAATAACTCGCTAATTATTTAAAAGGATATTACCCAATTTCTGTAAACTACTGAACCAAGCATCTTCCTTTTCGGCAATGATGGAAGAAGGTAAAGAAGCCCTTCCAGCTAGCTCACACATGAAGGAGAAGTGAAAATATGAGGGGTGGAAGGTATTAATCTGGACTGTGACTACACCCAAGATGCAGGCAACAATGATACAAGCCAGGGATAGACCAGTGATATACTGCTCATCTTCACTCGTGAAGCTCTATAGAGAAGCAGAGGGGAGGACAAATGAACCTCTTCTGTTAATTCCTCACCTGAAATGTGGCTCTGTGCTAACTAATATCACGTGCTCAAGCACCCAATGTGGATAATATGCACAAGTTAATATACACAGGTTACAGGGCAGATTTTCAGCTGGTACACGCTTTCAGAGTGCCGCTGAAGCCAGCAACTTCACAATTTCCCCTGGCTAAGATGCACCCATTGAGTCCCTGCTAACCCAACAAAAGTATATACTAAGTTTCACCCTGAGACTCGTTTACATCAATCAAATTCCATTGACTTACAGCTTTATTGACGGCAATCTTTTTTTTTAAAGGATCACTTACTTTTAAATACAAATTATGATGCTATATATTAAATTGCCATGAGGAGACTCTTTGTGCCAAAGGGGCAGCCCGTATTGCTTCTGGGGAGCACAGGGAGCCTAAGCAGTGTGTTGGGCCAGTCATTCGGTTCACTGGCCACCACTGGGATGACCGGCAGTGGTGCGAAGGCGTCACCCACAGCATCCATGGTGGGAAGGGCCTGGTGAGCCTGGAGGTAGCCTTCTAGGGCGGTTGCTGCTTCCATCGGGAGGGCGGCCCTAACAGCCCGCAGAAGCCGGCCCGCAGTGCGGACAGAGCGCAGTGCCAGCCGGGCAGCCAGGGTTTCGGCTGACAACCAGCCCGACTGAGCAGGGTCCAGGAGGTGCCCCAGGCAGGTGGTGTGCGCCTCGATGAGAGCGGCCACGAGGCTGAAGAAGTGAAGAATCTGAAAACAAAGTGATAAGACTTCCTAAGAAAAAAACCCACATTTCCCCACTTACCCTTGCCTAAGGTTAGCACCAATCCAGGAACAAAGACATGCAAATCCTTGTGTTTGATGAAGAGGTTACTAGAGAAGAAGAAAAAGGAAAAGTTCTTCCATTTCACCCAAATCTTTCGGCCCAAAACAGGGCCGAAAACAGGCCCAAACGGAAGCAAGAAGCTGCCTTAAGATATTTCCTCAAATCCAAACCTTTATTGAACAACTTTGTGATAAACTTATGCCCCAGGTCGAGGTTGGTGACATAAGGACCTTTAGAGATGACAAATACGGTTTTTGTGACATCAATTGAAATTTCCTAAAGGGAAATTGACACTGAGAAAATATTGCAGCATATTACAACTCTATTAGGATCCCGACAAACTCACAAAGGCCAAAAATAAATAAATCCCCAGCCAATCTGGCTCGGCTGATTAACCAATTTCTCAGAACGGGAGCTGAATTGAAAAATAAATGTTTCAGGTCAACCTGAAACTGAAATTGTCTGGAATATCCAGCAAATTGAAACAATTAATTTGGGGTTCAACAAGAGGTTGCATTTGACCCCAAAATAAATTGTTTTTGTTTTGTTTTGGGGCGTTGTGTAATAAAAACCAAGGGTTAGCATCGTCAAAGGATGTATGTGCCGTTCACAAAATGGGACGGGATAAAGCAGTATCCCTCTTCTGTTGAATAGCTCAGGCATTGGGGAATCTACTTGGGCAGATAGTCAGGGTTCAAATCCCATCTCTGCCTTATTCACAGCACTGGTTAGACTCAGGTTTGCCCACTGTTAGGCATTCCCTAATCACTGGACTGTAGGGAATTGCTGAATGTGGTCCATTTTATTAACCCAGAGAGACCAAGTCTGTCTTCATGGCCCAGCAATGAGGGTGTTCACCTGGAAGATGGGACTTCTGGTTGTGGTACAGGCTCCAAACACACCTTCAGTCATTGGCAGCAAATGGAACACCTGCAATGGGACAGAATGAAGAAGACCTACCCCAAAATACCCTCTAATCTGGTGTCTAAGATATTCACCATCCTGCTGCAGGTAAAAACCACGCAAACTTGATATGCTATCATCCCTGAGCCTTTCCTGGAGCAACAAACTAACTCAGGATCCAACAGAAACGCCAACTAAAGCCCCCTTCCTAGGTTTGCTACCTTAAAGTCTACTTGTCTGTTCCAGATCTCAAGGCCTTCTCGCAAACAGCTACTCCCAGCTCTCCAGTAGCAATGATGGAGTTCAACAAGCCACTCCTGCTGGCGTGAGACACCAGAAATTCACCACTGGCTCTTTGTGAGCTTCCCTAAACTGTTAACAGGACCAGACTGCAAAACAGACCCTATCATATCCTTCAAACTAGTGCATCTGAGAAACAAACCTACCGACTCTTAGGTACGAGTGCTCCTGAAGATATATGCACAGCCAAGCCTGGTGTGACAGAACAAGCCTAGCTGGTTTTCAGCACCAAGCTGCGCAAGAATTCCTTGGAGCGCTCACACTGGCATTGAAGAACGGTCAGCAATTATCCCAACAACCTCACCCTCCCACAGGAACCTCCCGGCCCCACGCAGCAGGCACTCACAGGCATTTTGTTCATTTAGCTGACTTTTTAGGAAATGCAGACTAAGTTACTTCTTAATGGAGACGTGCAATGCTCTGAAAGGGAGTCTTTAGAGTGGGGAGTAACAAGGGCTATTTATAAAACCAGCCAGAGTCCTTCCCCACGGAGGTCTCAGTGTGACACTCCCTACAGCCTTAAGCTTCAGCTCCGGAAACACAGCACCCAGTGAAGCATCACGGAGAGGCTTCTTTACAATTAATGGGCAATATTGTCCCTGGCTACTTCAGTGGAGTAACAGCAAGGATTCACTTAGCTCTGTCCCTCACACATAAAAACTGGGGGATCTTGCAAAGCAAGCACTCAAAAGATAGCTGGCGGCAGAATTAAGATGGCCTGCGTATGCTATTGTCAGACCCCTGCTTCGTTCAGTGCACAAGATAGACTTGTTCTGGAGAGGATTAGGACTGAATTTTCCAAATAGCAATACATCAGCTGAGAACAAAGAACTGGTCTGGAAACAATCAGCCTGAAAAGTGACAGTTTGGTAGTTATAAACAACTGAAAACAGTGTCTTATAATGGGAAGTATCAGGTGACCATAATAATATTATAGCTCTTTTCTCCGTAGATCTCCAGGCACTTTGCAAAGGAGGTCCGTATCACTGTCCTCCATTGTCAGACGGCCGTTTACCAACCCTGCTGGCAATACCGTATCCCAGAATTGGATGAAATTGCATACTGCTTTGTCAGCCCTTGCCTGTAAGCTGGGGACGGCGATTCCTTCCCTTGGCATGTGTCAGCAGGCAGTGCATCTGCTTCCCTCAGAAGAAGGATTGGATCATTCCTCAACTCATGCCCACTGCAGGAAGTAAGGACCTTTTCTTCCCTCTCCTAAAACCGGGACAGCCAAACCACGGCATGCATGGGCAGCCTCGGTGTGTGGCACGCGGCGTGTAGATCAGGGAGGGAGCAAGGAGAACGGCAGCAGATAGCGCAGGGAACAGAAGGCAATGCAGCAGCTCAGGCAAGGGAAGGGGATGAGAGTGGCACTCGGGGAGGATGCAGGGCTAATTAATGCAACATGCCAAAAAGGTTGGCCGCCACTGTCCTAGAACATCATTTCTATCCCGACTCTGCCTTTTCCCTTTTCAGACAATAAGGGACTGGATATATCCAGACAGACAGAAATGGCCAGCTGGAAACAAATGCACATGAATGCAGTGAGCCGGCTGGCTTAGCTCTGCCCCACCTCCATGCTTGTGTTCAGGCTGTTTCATCTATTTGACATTATCCATACAGCTCATAGACCCTTCCACCACCTGTTATCTCTGGAGGCAGCTTTACAGTTTGGCTGTATCTTATTCAGCCTCTGCTCTCTGTAATACTTCTGGGACACAGGCAGCACAGCCCCGTGGCTGGGACCACGGGCAAAGTGGGTCTCACCTGATGGATTCAGAAGCAAGGTCAAGTACAAGGAAGCACAACAGCAACTACACTCAGGAACGTGCGAGTTGAGTAGTCTGTGCTCAGATGCCACGGGTGGGCTTAAATAGAGGACCTGTTGCTCTTCCCAGCCAGTCAGGCCGTGAGTAGGTAAGTATAATCATCCTGACAGATCCCCAAGCTGCCAATCTGATCCAGTGGGGCTTATTGATACGGTTCCTAATAGAGCCTCCAAACCTGGTACCAGCTGTACATTTGATTATAGTTGTACTAACCCCAAGAAAACAACCAGCAAAGGAAATGATGAAGCAGGAGAGCAGGATGCAGAGTTGTCGTGTTTTAGTCGAGTCGATTAAAACGAAAACCTGTGCACACTTTAAAAACAGTCCTGGCCTAAGCTCCAGGCAAGCTCTAGGGGCAATCAGCAGTCTGCAGAGAATAGCCACAAGTGGTCTATAAGCAGTACTCTGCACTGTTTGTCACTGTGCCAGCCATGTAATTCTGCAGACTTGTCTTAGGACATTTCAGCACAGATTACTCTTCACTCTGGAAGAGTTTTTGCAGTCATGCTATTCATCCATGACCTCCCCTACCAGGTGCTGGAAGAACAACAAATATATCTTCCCTTCCTGGGAGGAGAAAAAAAAAAGGAAAGATTTAAGATAGTCAGCTGTTCCAGCCTTCTGAATGACAACAGCTGCTTCTGCTTCTAGGACTATGATGGAAATGCAGGGCAAGTTTGTCCACAGTGAAAACGGTCGCTGCCTGAGGTTCATGGATCCACACAAATAAACTGGAAGATTTCCAGCAAGTTTTCAATGCAAAGACTTGTCCATTAGGAAAGCCACCTCCACAGTCAGCACCATTGTTAGCACTCAGGGAATGACTGGCCACGTTAGGGGTAGCTGTAGGAGGCATGCGCTGCTGTTGCAGATAAGTGAGACTTCTGTTTCTAACCTGGCAAATCTATTATCTTTCATGAGTACAAAACAGAAAGAAAAAAATCAGTAAAGTATTTCTGAAAGTCATAATCCCCATGTAAGCAACTGATCAGAGCTTTACAAGCTTTATAAGTGCAACAGCTTTCATCCCAGGCACATTTGGCTTTCCACACTCACAAGCCCATTGTCAGGGCTATTCATCCCCTAATCCTCACTAGGTGGCCTGTTCAGATCCACTAATCTTTGGAGCTTTGAGCATCCGCAGCAATGGTATTTCTCTTTCACTCACCCGATCACGCTCCTTCCATAACCCACAATTTTAATTGGCTTAAGGCGTCCTGCTCACTTTGTCCTCCAGAGCCTGAGGCATCTTGGAGGACCTTATTAACTTAATGGTCAAACAGGGGGATGTGGATGAGTTTCAGGCAAGGGGTTTTTTACTAGAGGAAGTCCTTGTAATTCCTCCAATGACACACTGCAGGCTCAGTCCTGAAGAACATTCTCGCATGAAAAGTGCAAATCATTTCACTGGGTTTAATTAATCAAGGAGGACACTTGCAATTCTAATTAGCAGCAAGCTTCTTACTGGAAAAAAATAACACCGTTTGGGGTATTGCACTCACTGCCATTTCAGTAAAACAATAATAATCAATGAGATATTTCCATTGTACCATTCTCCCTCACCCCTACCCTCACCCCACCACCTCCACTGGCCCTTCTAGCATGTGTAAAGAAGAAGGATATCAAACATTTTTTTGCTCAGGAGGAAGACCTTGACAAATGCTCCTTCTTAGTCATCCTCAAATCTGCCAGCATCTCAAATTACCTGCCACACACCGTAACGTGTTCCATGATTTGAATCAAAATGGACAAGAACTTAAAAAAAAAACCCTTTTTTTGCAAAAGCTCCCTCTATCTTTTGACCAGTCACAGTCAGCCCTTCTTCTCCACTAAAGAGTCAGGGGCTAAACAAAGTTGGGAGACTTCTGCTCTACCGTACAGAAGAAAGTGTCAATTCAAAGTATAGGCAAAGCTGCTTTCTCAGCAACCCTTGAGGGTTAACCCCAGCAGATGCTAATATTTAATGGTGACTTTCAGAAACCATAAAGTGTGATCCTGCCCTTCTCGCCCAAGCAGCACTCCCATTGGCTTCAGTAAAAGATTTGCCTGAATGAATTTAATGTCATGTGAATGAGATCATTAATACCTGGAACTGATACCGAAAAGAACGGTAATCACCCATTGGACTTCTAATTTAAAAGGAAAAGAAAACACAGATATGCTTTTGAAAACATTATAAAAAAATATTTATGTTGTGGACTTCCTGTTAGAATATTTCTGTGCTTTGCATCCATTTGGACGCAGGAATAAATCAATTTATTTTTGGAACCTGAGTTCATGTTTGCTATTTTGGACCATGCACTGCAGGAAACTGCATGGATTAAATGCAATACTGATACCTTTTTTCCGCCCCCAAGGCACGCTTATTTCTGTACATCTTGTTCTGAACCTTTGAGACCTGCCACTGCCCAAGTTTGATCTAATGATATTAAGCTATTTATTCTAGTGGGACAGCCCAACTATACCTATACTATGCTATACCTAAAGCTGCCTTGATATTTCCATTATAAGTCATTAGTTTGGAACTTAAATTTGCAAACTGGTAGATGTTTTGGCCTTTGTCCAGCTAAATAGTTAAGAGAAAGTTCAATATGTTTAAATTGGACATATTCTTAAGTTTAGGGTGGAGTCAAGGTCCAAACACTTTGCTAGATTTGGGCTCTATTGTCCAGGATTCAAACCCTATCACAGTACATGATGGTCTCAAGATGCATGCTATGCTATATGCAAAAAATGAGTATTTCTAAAGGCCTGAGCCAACAGGTTCAAATCAGGACCCAAAATTGAGACTTATATCTTGGCTTTGGGCTCAACTCAATCTAGTAACAGAAACTGGTTATGAAATTTGAATCTTCATCCAAACCTCATTCTAGTCTATGTTGGCTTTGAATCAATCACAACAGAAAGGACTTTCACTCCCCCTCACCCTCTCCAGCTTTGCATGATGGGGAGGTAGCAAGTGAAATGGCCAGCCTGGTCACCAAGAGCCCCACCAGTCTAGCAAGATGGTGTTGGTAACAAAACTGGTATTCAGAGCTGGAATATCATATTCCTGATGTAAATCCCTAGGATTCATGCAACACACATTAGTCCACTTCCAAAGACCTCACTTGCCAGCAGTCACTCTGAAAAACAGTCACTATTCCAAGAGTTCAAAGAAAACAGTTATTTTGCAACTAGGCACTGTCCCGAGGTCCTCAAAGGCAGCATAAGTGCAGCCCCACCTGCTCCAAGGAATATGAGGGTGTTTAAATTATTGACACTTAGAGCCGTGTGAGTTAATAAAAAAGGTTTCAGATAAAGAACAAATCAGCTAAAACTCCTCCCTTGTAAACTTGGATACATCTTTGTAGCACACAGACTAGCTGGAACTATCTTCCTCTGACAACAGGATGAATAGTTCTGGTCCAATGCAGAGCACTACCCCATGTCATTCAGGTAGTGCTCTGCAGTTTCATGGGATTAGGTCTTCATGAATCAGTAAAGGAAGGACATTGTGCCCATGAGTTATTTTGATCGGATACTTGCACAAAGCGATCATAATCAATCTGCCTTTAGTGAGCAGCAATTCCCTCAATAAGGGGCATGTCTACATGTGAAATTAATGAGAAGCAATTAACTCTAGCGCATATTGTGCTGGAATTTATTGCTCCCAGGCGCTGTGTTTACACGTGTACTCAGGACCACAGTACGTTGAGCTGGGATGGAGTAGCCCTGGCTGGCAAGGGACCCGGAGGATCAGCCTGCCAGCCCAGGGCTGCTCTGACCTGGCTCAACATGCAGTGGCGGGGCTGGCTGGGGCATGAGGGTGCTGTAGTGGGGGTTAGGTGGCTGGCATCCCCCACAGTGAAGCAACCTCGTGCCCCAGCCAGCCCCATCAGCATCTACACATGTGTTGCTGCACGCTAAAGAGCTCCACTGTTGGTTAGGACTTGTATTTACACGACCTAACCTATGGTGGAGTTAATTAGTTTCCTGTGGCCTAATAGGGCTGTATATGTAGGGTGTTTATCAAGGTGCTGTGGGAGGTGGGGGGTGCTTTAATTAGAGCAGGTCCAAGAGCCACTCTAATGAAAGCACCCAAAGCATCACTTGTATCAGTAGCCTCACACTGAAAAATGGCGGCAGGGGCGCTTTAACTAAAGCTTGTTTAACAAGTTTTAGTTAAAGCACCCCCGCCACCATTTTTCAGCACGAGAACACTGATCCAAGTGATGCTGGAGTCTGCTGGAGCGTGGTAATTACCACACTCCAGCACACTTGACTAATCACAGTATTACAGCACGTTGGAGCAGCCTCTATGCACGTGTATAGGCACCCGTAGACTCTGAGACTTTACTGTGGAGCTAATTAAGCAGATCCAAAGTAAATGTCTTTTGTAGATGCACCCAACAAGGAGCTAAAATTATGAATGAGAAGAGACCTAAGCCCAAAGAAGACTCTAGAAATGACCCCAGCAAAAACTGGTCTCTTTAGAAGCTGGCCCAGATCAGTAGCTTCCATGAAAAAAACTGCGAGTGAGGAAACGTTAAATGCTATGAAGTAAAATAGGCAAGATCTAGGGTTGCAAGATTGACCCATGCTCATAAAGAAAGTCTAATCAAAGCTGGGGCTCGACCCCAGGTGTCCTGTGTCCCAACTCAATGTCCTATCCATGAGGTCACCTTCACCGGGCACCTGCAAACTATCAGCTGGGACCTTAACACCCTGATAAACCTAAGATAATTGCCTCCATTTCAGAAGTTAGAAACACACCAGGCATTCCTACTGTGCCAGAGAGTGCTTGCTTAGTGTGGGTATCACTCCCCCACCACTAGCTATTAGGGCCCCAATCTATTTTTTATTGATATTCTTGACTGGCTTCTTAAGTGTTTCTAAATTCTGTTTTTGTGGGAAAACGTCTGTACAAACTTCCAGAGGACTCTCGTTGAATTGTTCACAGATTTGAATATGCCATCAGACATCACCTCCCGTGCTTCAAGACACCAATATGCAGTTGTATTAAGTAGTCTCTCTAAAGCAGTAAGAGGCAGGTTCTTTTATTAGCTCAGTAATGTGGTATTCATCACTGAGCATATTCCTCCTCTTTGGGTTTTAAAACCAACCACGGAAAAGCCAGGATTAAGGAGTGCTGGGGTAGTGACTGAGAACGACCAAGGGAACGGTCGTGGTTGTCCTGCAAGCTCCCTTGGCACCTGATCCAAGGACCACTGACATCAATTCAAGCCTAATCGTTGATGCCTAGAGACTGTGAATCAGGCCTTCATTGTGGAATGGGGATGATTACCCTTCAGTTCTTCTCAGCCAAAACCACCCTGCCAGTGCCGATCTAGGGGGTACAGCGGGGTTGTCGCACTTTCTTCTGCCACCACCGCCACTGTCCCCAGCTGACCTGGACACAGGAAGAGCCGCAGAGCCCACTCCAGCCATGGGCTGCTCCCAGCCCTCTGGGATGTCAGGGAGAGTGGGCAGAAAGCAGGCACTGGAAGGAGGAACCTGTGCACTACCACTGCTGTTGTCGCCAGTGGATCCTGGCACCCCTCGCTGCGACTCCCCACAGTCCCCAGCTGGAGCTGAGCAGGGGTGCCCCCCAACTCTGGGGCTCCTTCCAGGTCCCCCCCTGCCTGTGCTCCTGGTCCCTACCCAGCTCCCCAATGTCCTTTGCCAGCCTGGGGGGCTCCCCACTCCTATACCCCTCTCCATGGTCTCAGGGGCACCACACCTCCCTCTAGGAAATCCTGAATCTGTCCATGCACCCTGTTATCCATACCTATTCCTACCACACCTTTTAGTCAAGAACCCAGCGATCTTCGCCATTTTCCAAGGCAGCATCTATGTCATGGCTGGAAATCAGCCATCCAAGGTTGGGTTATATCTCCCTCATGTTTTCTGCAGTCTGGGAATCGTCCTTTCTGCTTTATTTTTGTTTCGTTGTACTGCAGTGGTGCAGAGGGCCCTACCTAAGTGAAGAGCCCACTGTGCTAGGCCTGATGCAAACGCAGGACAGGAGACAATCCCTACCAGGGTCATATTAGCAGGGTCTAATTCTGCAGCTCCAGACTTCCAAACTGCTTTGTGCATGCTATGCTGAACATGAGATAACTTCTTTTCCCTTCCCAGAGCATCTTGAATGTTTGATTAACAGGTACAGCAGCTAACTTTTCAACCCAACACATTTTCCTCCAAAAAAGTATTCTTCCCCTCTTCATGAGCTATATAAACTCAGTTTATTCGTAATGCTTTTATGCAAAGCAGCATCGGATTAATGACTGGTGCACTGCATAATGCTTAATTGTATCATACCTCTACATATTCTGGCGCTCTTTTTTCCATCCCTGATATTTACCCTAAAAATCTTCTCTCCAGTTGAATAACTTGGGCTTGTAACATAGGCTTGTAACATAGGCAGGGAAAGGGAAACTGAGGTGCACAGGAGTGAAATGACTTGGCCAAGGTCAAGGAATAGATCAGGGGCAGAATCAAGACCACTGCCCACTTTTTCTTCACCCCCAGTTCACTGCCAGACCTACTCAGTCATGATTTGAAAGGAGGGAGAAAAGCCATAAAAAGAGCAGACACTTCAATCATGTCTTGGAACCAAAAATAATCTCTCAGGTGGTCCCAGCCCGAAGTGCCACAGCTACAAGAATGAGGCTCCTATTTCATGCAGCAGAAAGAGACTCCTTGAGAAGGTCCTCCCTTGGGAAGAACCAGGAGGCAGTGCATAAAAGTGACCTTGCACAGAAGAGTGCTGAACGTTAGCCCATATTGCTAAAGGACATGGGAACACTGGAAGTAACATGAAAACTTCATTACTGCTGCCTTGTTAGACTTGTCTGAAAAAAAAATGATAAACAAAGAGAAGGAGAGAAAACTCCATGGAGGGACAAAGAAGAGAAATGGAGGGAGGCATCATGAATCAACATTATGATGCAGAAACCATTGCCTTATAATTATTACAAGAAATACTTGGGGGAAAAAAAAACACTTTAAGTTAATGTAAAGATTTTCTTAGCTGGAAAGGAAACAGCATGGCGTTAACACCTGGGTCTCATTAATATGCATGTCAACCTGTTTCCAAGATAAATAACAGCATTCATGTAAACCATTTAATATAAATACTGTCAGAGAGAGATGTACGCTATCCAATTCATGCTGAGGTTTTAATTTAAGTTTGGACCATAATTTGGCCTGTTTAAATTGAGCATCCAAAAAAAAATGCAAGTTTGCTTTAGAGTTACCTTAATCCTACGTAGCTGTAACCAGTGCCAGGTGGCCATGAAGTTTAGACCCAGACCCCAGACGTACCCAAAGTTCAGAGGTGTTGTATATTGTGGGTGATGGAGGAACTTCAGAGTTTGGGTTTGGTGGTTGAATTTGGCTCAACTCTTCTTGGCCTCTTGAAGGGTCAGATCAAGTGTAGCTCTTCTGAAGCTTCCCCAGGACCGCTTCTCTGGACATCTAAGCAGAATGATGGGGCTGAACTGCAAACCTTCCTCTGGACTTAGGGAAAAGTATAACGCCAGTTCTAAGGTTTATCACCTAGATTTCACTTAGGTGGAATAGTGGCCCCAGTTTATCAAACTAACTCACCTGATGTGCACAGCAAACTGCCTCAGCTGATGTGCTTCCCTGGGGAAACTCAAACCAAGAGCAATAACCTCAATCCCCCCCTCCAGCCATCTGTCTCACGGGGAGGATTACTAATCAAAGAGGGAGACAGAATACTTTGTGTGCTTCAAGATGCTTCAGTAAGGTGTCATTGCCTTCAAACAGCACCACCCCTGCTCCCATCCCTTGTCACATCCATCCCACTTCATGCCTGGGCTCCCCCCACGATGACAGCCTCACAAGTGCCCTTCCTCTCCCTTCCCCAACATCCATCTCTAGTTCTTCCTCCACTGCAGACCCTTCTCCTTAAATCACATCCCTGTCTCAGTGCTCCAAGCATTTTCTCACCATAAACCTAGTCCTTCCACTTCCACTGCAAGGTCTATATATCCCAGCCCAGCTCAGTATTACCCCATCTCTATTCCAGCAGACAACTTTGCATCCACCTGCCTTTCCCAAAGGGTTTGTCATTCACACTGCAGGGCCCTCAGCATAGAGGCTGATATCCAGTAGGCCTGTGCAAAGTGGCTAGTATTCGCTTCGGATTCGGATTCGGCTGATTCGGGGGACAGTGATTCAATTTGGTGATTCGAATCACTGTCTCGAATCGATTTGGCTGAATCAGACAGGCCCATCCCTCGCCTACTCTCCCAGCCCCTCCCCCATGGCTGCCCCACCTTCCCCAGCTCCCGGCACTTGTTAAAAAAAAGCCCTGACTCAGGGGGTGCTGCCAGGTGGGGGGTGATCCCTGCTGCCCCCCACTGCTCCACACTGCATGGGGGGCTCTGCACAAGCCCCCTGACCCCGCCGGCTCTCCCAGTCCCCCCATGGCTGTCCCGCCCGCCGCAGTTCCGGCCCTTTAAAAAAATAAAACAAAACAAGAAAAACCCCGAACTCACTGCTCCTGCCAGCGGGGTGCCCTGCAACATGTGGGGAGCTCTGCACAAGCCCCCCAAAGCCCCAAGGCTGCTGCAGGAGCAGTGAGTCCCAGGGCTTTTCTAGGGTTTTTTTCTTAAAGGGCCAGAGCCACATTGGACAGTGCCGCCATGGTGGGGTGGGGGTGGGGGGCTCATGCAGAGCCCCCCATGCAGTGTGGGGCAGTGGGGGACAGCAGGGATTGCCCCCTGCCTAACAGCACCTGGTGAGCACTGGGGCTTTTCTTTAAAGGGCCGGGACCTGGGGCAGGTGGAGGTCAGGGGGGCTGGGGGAGCAGGCAGGGGATGGGGGCTGGCAGGGGTCCCCCCATGTTCTGCTCCCTGCCCCCTACTTACCACATCTGAGGCCAGTTGCAGCTCCCTGCTGCAGCCCCCAGGGACTGCCCGAATCATCAAAGCTCTCCAAATCTTTTCTGAAGGTTCAGGGAGCTTTGAATAAATTCGGACCTTTTAACTGGTCCCCTGACTCAATTTGGATTCAGAGATTTGTCCACCGAATCGGGCCGAATCTCCTCTGAATCGAATCACCATCCGAAGCTGGTGCAGGGCACAGCCCTAATATCCAGCACAGTGCAGGGCACTGAACAACCAATAAACACAGCCAAAGGGGTGTTTCCTTCTTTGTCCAGCGGCTGCTTAGGTTTCACAGATCAGATTAATCCCTTGCTCAGAAGCCTACTCTGTTCATATTAGCGGGGTCTCCTTCTGCAACTCCAGACTTCCAAACTGCTTTGTGCACGCTACGCTGAACACGAGATAACTTCTTTTCCCTTCCCAGAGCAACTTGAATGTTTGATTAACAGATGCAGCATCTAACTTTTCAACCCAGCATATTTTTCTCCAAAAAAGTATTCTTCCCTTGTTCATGAGCTGTATAAATTCAGTTTATTCATAATGCTTTTATGCAAAGCAGCATCAGATTAATGACTTGTGCACTGCATAATGCTTAATTGTATCATACCTCTACACATTCTGGCGCTCTTTTTTCCATCCCTGATATTTACCCTAAAATTCTTCTCTCCACTTGAATAACTCAACAAATTGCAGTGTTGTACATAATACAGGTAATAAAGCACTGGCAAACTTCACAGTCACATTAAGGTAGCCAGCTACCTCATAAACATTTGTTTAGCAATGATTGATAGACCATTATTAGCAGGCAAAGTGAAATGCTATAGTGAGTTATTTGGACCAAATCCACTAAGTGCTTACATTTATTGAGGGGGGTGGAAAGAGCCTTGGAGCACAGTCTGTCCACAAATAAACCTACTTAAGTGAGACAAGAAAGCTCTCATTAATGCAAAAGAGACTATGTATTTCCAGAATAAGCCATCAGCAGAGAAACTTTTGTGTTCCCAGCCTCTCGATAAAGAGCTGGCATCTGTAGTGAAACTCAGTTTTGAAACATTAACTTTCTCAAACAAGGAATAACAGTTCACCACTTCCCTGGAACATCTTTTAGAAACTGTCCAGTTTAGGGAAGCATTTGCAACAATGCAAGCTCTGAAAGTCTGAAAAACCTGCCACTTCAATGCAAGGCTGAACCTGTTCAGCAAGTCTGGCTATCTAGGGACAGAACCGGGACATAAAGCAGTTTAAACCTATAACAGAACAGAAGTGATCAGAAACCAGTTTAAACCTGTAACAGAACAGAAGTTCAGTGCACATAAACCACTTTCCAAATGGCTGAAACTGGTTTAAGATAAACCTGGATGGATATAGTATCAGACGTAACTAACTAACCAGTTGATGGAACTTCTGTCCCAGATCCCCTTCCGATTCAAGTTAACTCACAGTCCTCCAGCATCCCAGGATGCTTTGCACCCCTGGGCTGTGCTGTCTGCTCTAGCAAGCAGGGCTGGCTCTGCCCTGCCCCCCTGTTTTCACAGTAAAGCCTATGCTGTCTAGCCTCTGCCTGTCAGCCCAGCGTGGCACTAAGCCCTGCAGGACCATATTGAGGGGTGGGAAGCGGGGATTCCCTCTCTGCACCAGGGACATGGCTCAGGGGACCCTGCCAGGGGCGGGGACCCCCCTCTGAGGCAGGGGGATCCAGCAAGCCCTGGGCTGGAGGGACTGTTCCCCACTGGGAGGGGACAGTAAGGGGGTGTGGGACACGTGCTGGGCAGCCAATCAAGGAGGAGCGCTGCTCGGCTGCGTTAGTGGTGGCCGGCAGGCTGGGAGGTGTGCTTTAGTGCCTCCCAGCTACTGGTACAGGCCACTACAGTGATCTGGCTGCCTTTCCAGTTTCAAAAGGATACATCAATTCGCTTTATTATCGGTTCAATCTATGTATTTTACAGAAACCTGCAAAGATTGAATCGATTTAGCCTGGGTGGGGCTTTTTGATTGTCTGCACCTAGCCTAAAAGACAGTTGCTTTATAAGCTATTCATCACCTGCCCCAGATGGGGCACATGGATACTCAACCTGCCCCAAGTTTTGTCCCAGTTATGTCTGAGAGCTGGAAGGGACCTTAAAAGGTCATCTAGCCTGAACCGCTGCTCAAGGAAGGGGCATTCCTGTGTAAACCCTGCCAGCCAATTCACTGCTAACTCTGGTTTACCAGAAGACAAGACCATACACAGCCAGTCTCTCCTCGCTCCTAATCCTCCCTTCCTAGGTGCATCCCCTTCCTGCTATGCACTCACGGCTGCTTAATACAGATGGTCTTCATTGTGGGGTTCCTGTGGGCTTCCCTCCACTTTGACCAATCTAACACATCTCAGCAGGTTTTTTATTCCTTTCATCCTATGTGCAATTAAACTCCAAGGGGATCATAGACAGCCTTGGAGTGTGACCATCGTATTTATGTAACCGTTACAGCATTACCTTGTTCCCCTGCGATGCTATAACAGCTGAGTGTGATCTATTTGCTCTGCCTCAGGCCCTTAACTTCAGGAAACAGTCAGCCTCATTTGATGTACTAGCTAAACATTGTATTTGTGAAGTCTACATTAAAAAAATTTATGGAAATCCCATTACGGTGGGTAGCTCAGAGCACTGTGATGCATTCAGTGCCAAGTACTTATACACTGAAGAACAAGCAGATTTCAGACTAATTCTTGGCACATTGAACATTCAGATACTTGCCGACATGCTGACAACTTAGGTTTTTTAAGGCAGCAGCTGTAACCAGGTGGGAAAAGTTTAGGTATGTGCCTATGATTTGGAGATTTCTGGGTAGTGAGAATCAGAGTGAGGGACAATATTTCACTTCCTAGCTCTCTGCATTCCCATATCAACATTAGAGCCCCTGTTTGCTCACCTTTCTACCTAGAAATGCTGCAGGCAGGAAACTCAAAGGCAGAATTTCTCACACTGGACCCTTTGGCCTACCCGACTCAGGCAGATTCATAGAAGCTGTGCTGGTAGGAGACTCCTATAAAGGGTTTCCTCCTTTCACAATAACCACACCATGCCTCACTCATGGATTCCCCTGGACTGCCCAGAATAAATTATATCTCAAGGGTCTAAATGCTCTTCTTCAAAACTACAGATTTCAACTGAGGGGTAGAGGGAAATAGAGGGAAACTTCCATTGAATTTTGTTCCCATTTTTCAACCCATTCTACTTTCCCACCACTGACAAAAGCATTGGAGCAATGCTGCCTTTCTCCTCTCCCAGGTACAAGCAGGGGCTCTGTCACTGGGTACAGCTTTTACTGTTCACTATATAAGGACAACCAAACCTGCCAGATGCTGTTTGGACCATCTGTAGATGAAATGAGGGGCATGTGTGCACAACACTTTAAAGCAGGCTAAATACTTTTGCCCCGCTTTAATGGTGTCGGTGTTTGCACAACTCGGAGCCGTATTGCGCATTAATTCCAGCCTCTGTAGGAAATTTGGTGGTGTAATGTGCCTTAAGTGACTTGGGGCGCAGCAAACTAAAACTCCTTCGAGGAGTTTTAGTTTGCTGCCCTACAGCCATGGAGCGAAGCCCCAGGCTCTGTGCAGCTCGGCGGCTCTGCAAGAAGCCCTGCAGGCAGCCTGGCAGCAGCCCAGGAAGGCAGGCTCCACCCAAGAAAAAAGGCAAGCCTGATCTTTTTTTTTTCCTCCCTGGATACTGCCTGCCTGCCTGAGCTGCCAGTGCTTCCCCCCACAGCTGCAGTGCCCCCCAGGACCGCCCAAGCTGGGTGCCACCTGGGTGAGGTGGGGGGCTGCCACTGCCACAGAAGGAAGCACCAGCCTCACCCCACACACACAGCCCAGGGACCACTGAACCCATCGGGGGCTCGCTGTCCCCTCTCCGCCAGACAGGCAGGTAAGTCAGCAGGGTGTGTGCACAACATGGGGGTTTAATCAGCCCTAAATTGAAGCGGTGTTTTTTAAAACCCACCGCTTCAATTTAGGGTCCCCATTTCCTCTACACATGCCCAGAAGACCAGCTCTGCTTTGTGATGGATGGGTGTATTGCTGCTGCCTGCCAGATCTGCCTGGGGAACAAGGGCTAAGGGACTGGAACAGAACAGCAGGGCAGTGCGAAGCTTTGGGTGGTGATTCGATTCGGAGGAGATTCGGCCCGATTCAGTGGCCAAATCTCCGAATCCAAATAGAACCAGGGGACCAATTTAAAGGTCCAAATCAATTCAAAGCTCTCTGAATCTTTGCTGAAGCTTCGGAGAGTTTTAATGATTCGGGCAGTCCCCGGTGGCTGCAGCAGGGAGCCGCAGCCACTCCAAGCTGGTAAGTACTAGGGGCTGGGGGACAGGAGGAGGGGGAAGGGAACCATGGGGGGACCCCTGCCAGCCCCCTGACCCCTGCCCAGTCCCTCAGCCCCCCCATTGCTGCCCCTACCCCAGCTCCCAGTACTTTAAAGAAAAACCCGGAGTCAGAGGAACTTGCCAACTCACAAGTCATCTCTTCAGTCTGTAATAGGTTAATCTTCTGCATGAGATTCACAGCTGGTATCAAGGTGTGGTAGCTTCACTGCCCTCATGCTTGTGGACAAACTGAGCACCTGGCCCTCAACATCTCAAAAACCAGTGACCTCAGCAGGAAGGCTGAACGGGCATGAGGGGAGGGAGGCATTCCCTGAACCCCACGACAAGCACCCTTCTTCAGGCAAAGGGAGAGTCTGTTGGTGGTCTGTGTGCTTTCCTGGGTGGAAGGGGAGCCAATACGCAATAGAAGCCACTGGAATGCAAAAAGGACCTGCAAAATGAACAAGGAAGTTATCAAATACAACTGGGAAGAGATTATTCTAGCTAACTCCTAAGGAGCTAATATGCAATTAGCTCAGATATATGCAGATGGCATCCATTCCATCCAGGAGAGCACATAAAACACCAGCAGACTCCCCTAGGCCTAAAGAAGGGTGTTTGTGCCTGAAAGCTTGCAAAGGACAATTTTTCCAACTATTTAGTTGGTGTAATAGAAGAGATCACATCTACCCAAAGAACCTTGTCTGCCTGTGGCCTGCTAGGGACACAAACACTAGCCCCACCGTCCAATTTAAATAGCTTGAGCATCTCTTCCTGCACTCAGAGAGCAAGGATGGATCATCCCTGGCCCTCCCTTCTTCACCGCATGCTGCTGGGAGGACCAGTCAGAACCTGACCTTACACGTGGGACCGTCTCACACAAGCAAACTCCTGATCTGTGCATTACTGTTGATTCTCTACAGTCACTATGGATGGGTTTGTTTAAGCCAGTCAGAGGAAAAGCTTTTAAAACAGAAATTCTCCATCAGCACAACGTGTCGTCACTGGAAGATGATAACATCACTTGTACCTGAGAGACAGGCCTCCATAGTTCAATCACTCTTGTGATGCTCAGGAGTGCCCGCTCTGGGGATAACTCACTTTCACATCCTTCTAGCCGGCTCTCTCAGCACTGTCAGCTCCTGCCTAAACTGAAACTTCCTCTTATTGAATGACTCCTGCAAGGTAGCAAGTTCTCTCCATGATCTGCGGCCTGTATCGACTGATGCTTTCTGTAACTCGGATCCCAACTTTGTTTTCTCAACCTACAATAGCGGAGGATCAATCCTTCTTGGTGGCAGGAAGATGCTTAAATAAGAACTAATTTTTCCACCCACCGCTCCCTGCACGCACACACCTGGCCTCCATCTCAGCTGAAATCCTTACTCATGCCTTGAGCTCTTGAGAAGATGCAGATGCGCTTTGCAATGTCACAAACCATTTGGGAACTAGTTCCGCTGCGTCCTCTCTACCGCCTCCCCAGCCTGCTCATTCCAGTCTTGCTCTCCTCTTTGTCTCCTCTCTCTCACCTTCCCCAGGTCAAGGCTGCCTTTCTACTTGCATTGCTTCTAAGCCACTGGCCACAGCTGTGCGAGTGGTTAAAACAGAAAGTTTGTAGGAAGTTGCCTTTCTTTCTGAGCAATGTCCTGACTCGGAGACTTCATGCTATGCCAGAAGCCGCTGTGGTGACTAGGGCTATTCTAACAGTCCACAGTCTGAGACTATCCCATGATACATAAACCCATCACATTTTTCAAGGGAAAACATTAAGGAGTCCAAGCAATTAAGAACCAACCAAACCAAAGGAAATGAGGAATTGTGCAGGCTACCCTGGGCAGGGCTGGATGCATCATGTGGTTTTTGTCATGTATGCAAGTAGTGGAGTCGGACTGAGGCAATCTAACTCGATTTAACTGGGTTCGAGGATAAGTGACTCTGTGGAACAACTGTGCAGGTTCCCACTTTGCATCAGGGAAAGCCAGCATAGATGGATAAGGTGTGAAGAGCACTCAACAGGAGGCATAGGGTCACTAAGCATCAGTTACTGGGAAGACTGGCAAGGCTGAAGTTAGCAATAGCAAACAACCAGGGAAGAAAACAGAGGGGTAAAATGAATAAAAGATAATGCAAGATGTTCAGACAAATAATAATAAAAAATTCAGGTCCAGAAGACACTTGAGTACTATGAGTGAAGTCATCGGCCTGGCTCCGAGAGAAACAGCAACCAAGCTAATTTATCGACAGAGCAAAATGACATTTCCTAAAACAAGCGAAGTGAATTCTTTGCCTCTCTGCTCCCAGAGAAGAAAGGGAAGCCGACAGAAAATGATGCATCATATGTTTCCCAGTGTGACAACAAGAGGTGCCAATGAAGAGGCTGGCTATGGGCTCTTTAAACCCTGGCAGTGCTACACAATGGCCAGAGGCAACCTGTTGCCATCAGAGGAATGCCAAAAACAGACTGCAGAGGCAGAGCCCCCTTTGACAGCTCACTTGGAGCTCGAGATGCAATCCAGGCTTTACCGTGCATCCACTGCCCTACGTCTTAGCATCATCCTGCACACCTGTGCAATCTGCATCTAAACCTCTCCCAAGTGATTCAGGACCCTTGGTGACAGCTAAACCCTGCCTGGACACAGGTGCAAGCATCTAGACAAGCAAGCTGCACAGGGGATCAGGAGCTACTCTTTCCCATCTCTGATCCCAGACAAAAGCACTCAGGCCATGCTTTCAAAATCAATGTGAAATTCCCCCTGAATTGTTACAGCTGGGATACCGATGAGGAGGTGAAGATTCACTGACTTCTTCCTGCTGCACAGCCTTCCTGCAGCACTCGGAGACTATTTTTTTGCTGACACCTGCCAAGAGCTGAAGAGACTCACTCCTCCCCTCTTCACCCACCTCGCAGACCACGAAGAGGGTCATCCTGTTGTGCAAGCCAGTACCAGTTTCCAGTTTTCAAGAAATAACAGGGCACAAATCTGTGATGTCTGCCAACTTCAATTAACTTGCATATTCTTTTTGTAACATTTCCCCTACAAAACAGCAGCTCTAATGCCTATCGATTATCCGTTAAGTGTCGCTAGCATGTGCGGCCCTGACAACACATTATTATTACTCATTTGTCATGCCCAGAGACTCAGTGCCTTCCTTCAGGGACTTCATCCCTCCATTCATCCCCTTTCAATGCGAAGATTCACATCAAGTTCAGCAGGAGCTGGGCTAGGCTCTCTCCCAAGCAGGCTGACAACATAAATCAGACACAGGACGCACTGGGGGACCCAAAGGATTGTTCAGTCTTAGAGCATCTTTTTTCCCCTTTTTTAATGCATAATGGGTCCATGGCAGTAGCATTAAATAATTTGTACAGAGTTATCAATATTTATTTGCTGACAAATTACCCCAAGTGAAGAACTTGTGTGCAAGGGAGGGAGAGAAAAGAAAGTGTGGCAGATCTGGCAGGGCCTGTGAACCAGCTGAGGTTCTACTTTTAATCTATAGCTCTCTGCAGCCAGAGATACGGCAGTGCCAGAGACTCCTTGTTACGTGAATAAAAAGGCCTTCTGGTGCTAGCAAAGTGCATTAGGGAAGATATGTCAGCCCTGCATAATGCTGGTTGTTGGCTGCTTCCAAGACATGTCATAACAAGTAATCAAGTAATTAGAACAGCCATTGTTATTTGCAGTACAGTAGCACCCAGAGGTCCAGACAAGTCAGATGCCATTGTGCTAGGCACTGTAATGCACATAGCAAAGGGACGGCAGACTGCAAACACAACAGACCAGACATGGGAGGGAGGGTGTATTGCTGTGACCAGCTTGAAAATAGGGAGCAGACACAGAGATTTGCCTTTAATTTTACCAGAAGTCTGCGACAGAGCCAGGAATCAAACTTACATGTCCCAAGTTACAGTCCAAGGTCTTAATGGTAATTCCTACAGTTTCCCCAAAGAGCCCCGAGATCATGGCCCTCATTGCAGTCGGTCAAAATCCTTGGTGCACTTAGTGGCAAATGCAGGTGTGAACACGTATCCTTGGTTCTCAATTCCACCACAATCCTAGGGCCAAGCAGGATTGTTCCACATTTTGAAGGAAATGGTGATTGTGTGGACACAGTATTCCTTAGGTGTCCTCAGAGCATGCAAGTTAGAATAGTTTCTCATAACTGTAAGGGGCAAACATCTATCCCTCCCAGGCATGACAGCAAAGGAAGGGCACGCAAGGCGTTTTGACATGTTCCATCACTTCTGAGCCCCATTGATCAGTAAAGCAATCGAACGGACAAGATGGAACAAAGCAGAGAAGCATAATAAAAAAGATCTCATCCCTTTTGCTCTCCTTTGCTTCAGTTCCCAAGGGATTGGAAAAGCTTGTGGATATGGTAGTACACAGAAACCAGCAGCTCCATGTGACATAACACCATTTGGAGCCACCAAAAGGCACAACTACAACCAGCCTTCCAGATCCATTTAACTGAATGGGTAAAGCAGCAAGATCTTGGAGACATGCTAATTCCTACTTGTGATGCAGTGTTTGAGAGTTATAATATGACACAAGTCAAGGCTGTTTCCTCTCGCCAGGCTGACTGAACCCCTTGGAAAGAAAACAGCTTCTGCCTATCCATTCTACACATGCAAGTAAATACATGGCACAGTATCAGGATGTTACCCAACCTTGCAAAAGGTGATTTAGCCTGTAAGACCTTGAGTGGGTAAAAAAATGAATGTGTGAATGCAGTGTAGGATGCACAGAAATTGGGTGCTTTCTGTTCAGCAAGTAACTTGGAAGGAGAGAATGGCATTAAGTCTTGATAGAAACTTTGGAGGCAATGGTCAGTACAAAAAAAAAAAGAGAGGAAGATGCAGTTCAGTTTAATACAAATAAGGTTGGAGTATTAACTATATCCCTAAACAGAAAGACTGGACCCTTACCCTTCAGTTCTGCACCATGCCTTTAAAACAGCACATGTGCAAGTCACTGTTGTGTTGAGGGTTTGCAATGGTGAACTTGCAAAGCTCTGCTAAAAAGTGGAGGAGAGCCCAGAACCATTTGACAAATGCCCTTGGTCACCTGGCACAGGGACATGCAACACAGAAATATATTTTGACTCAAATTTGTACTTAGTCTTGTTTAAGTCTGTATAAATTAAGCTGTGTTTATGGGCATATTACTTACCTTGTATGTTCTGTGCTTCCCCAGAATACAGGACTTTAAGGTAGTCTCAGTACCAGAAAACTCATCTGAGCATTGACTCTTCTGAATCAGTGGACTCCTCAAATGATGTATTTTGGAGTGTTTCTTGCCAACCTGAAAGAGAAATTGGCATTGCTATGTTCCAAATGACTGGGAGCCTCATATATCGAAGCACTGAGATTTGATACGTACATAACTATGGACTTGATTGAACTTGTCTGCCCTTTTGACTTAATCCAAATACATTGTCTTCAGTGGAAAAACTCCCATTGACTTGAATGGCCTTTGAATCAGCCTTTAACAAGTATCCACGCAACTTCCCAAATCCTGTGCCAGTGTGTCAAACCTAAGGTGCATTTCTCAGGTCACAGTTAATCCATGTAGTAAGGTGAAGCTCTGAACAAAAATGTAGAGGGGCTATAATTCTAAAGAAAATCAAAGCGATTGCTCTGGGGATATGAAAGATAAAGGAAACAGAATATACCTTCACTAGCCACACATTCCAATCACCTAGACAGAAATACAAAGAAAAATAAGTATTCAGCTGTGTGCTTAATGCCACTGGAATGCAAAAAGGAACTGCAAAATTAATAAGGAAGTTATCAAATGTAACTAGGAAGAGATTATTCTAGTTCACTCTTAAGGAGCTAATGAGGCCATTTTTAGAGCACAGTACACAAGGCAAATCACTCGGATACAAAAGGATAGTACAGAGATGGGGAAAGTACAGCAAAGGGCAGGCAGCAAAACACAGGCACTCAGGAAGTTTAGTTATTCTCAAAGGTTGTAAAACCTGGGTCTAAACTTTTTTAGAAAATAGGAAACTCTGGACCTTGTCCTGAGCGGTGCTGAGCCTTCTCAACCCCCAGCATCCTCAGGTACCTTCCCATACTGGCCCCTAGAAGCATACACCACGCTGCAGGGAAGACGCTGCAGAACAGTGCTACGTAGGATATGTGAGCAAACAAGGAGGCATTTTTTTTTCCAAGCCAACCAGTGTAAAGAAAGGCAGGGGCTGTAAGTCTGCGCAGGGAGAATATTAAATTTGATTCCAAGCTGCTCAATAATTTCAAGCAGGCAACATGCAAGGACACACCAAACTGATGGCAAGGCAAATGGATCAATGCTTTATTATGCCCTAACACCTGATAGCTGAAGTGCAGAACGACGCTCTTCAGCAGCGCACGGTTTTGCCACCGCAAACTTCTTCTTTCCAAAATAGCACAAACCTTTTCCTCACAAAACCCTCGAGCCCTCGTAACCATTGTCCCTGCACTATGCTATCACCCTTTCAGCAGCAGTAACAGTTAAGATGGGGATGCATTAGAAGATCCAGATCAATTCTAACTGAAATAGTCCCTAGCAAAGGAAAGCGCTTTCACAACCCCAGAGTACCTTCCCGGCATCCTGAAGTATCTCTGCCATTGGGACCCATGCCCTCAGACAGATGGACCTGGGCATCAGGAACAGACGAGCTCTGAGGCCCCCACACCAGACCTACAGGGCCTCTCCAAGCAACGGGTGAATTGTAACTTGGGTTCCCTCGGAGCCAGGGTAGCCCCCTCCCTGGAACATCTCCCTGAGAGTATTTGGGGGGTGGGAATCCGTAGGAAAGCCCAGGCAAAGATAAAGGTCCTGGGATAGTTATGTGGATGAACATGGCTTTCCATGGATGGCCCTTGCTTCCCAGGGCTTTCTACAGATGTCTTGGTATGCAAAGATTCGGAGGACTGAGCCCCATGTTTCATCCCACCAAGGATGATGAGATAATTCAGTGGAAACCCACCTGTTTCCTGGTCCTCTGTCTGGAATTTTCCAAGATGAGAACAACTCCAAGGCTACATTTTTTTCCTGTTCCTTTTTGATTAAATGTCTGGCTCTGATGTGGAAAGCAGCCCCACTGGGAAAGTACTGCGGGGCTCTGTCTTTACTGCATCCTGGCTCAAGCCTTCCCAGCTTACAAATAAAAATGACGTTTTCTTTCCAAATATCCCTCTCAAATGTGACACAGTCACGACAGGTTGTCGCTGGCATGTTTATCATCGTGGCTAATGCATAACAAAGATATTAGAACAACGATAATGAACAGCGTGTAGGCGATGCACAGAGCGGAGTAGGACCTAGCTGTCTCTTCCATCGCTGGTAACTCTACAGTGTAGGCAGACTGTAGTAAGTAAAGGTTGAGGTCTGAATAATCATGGGGAGTTGTTGCAAATTCTGCTGGGGGGAAGGCAGCCACCTTCCCCGCACATCAGGCTCATGGGCAAAAACTCCATTCCCCGCCAGGTCCCTGTCCTACAGAGTGACTTTTCTAACTATCGCTGCACTTAGTGGAAATTACCTCTTTCCACGGAGATGCTGTCATTGATGGGCATCTTTGTAGCAAACTCTCCTCATTCATCTCAATATTCAGCATTACATTTTGACTAAGCAATTTACTTCCTCCTGTCTCCTTAGCCCTCTCTGGTCCTCAGTGCTGTTAAAGGTTAATTCCTATTAGTGCATGAATGTCATCACCTAACCGAACCGCCTGTGTTTTGATTGCCTTGTCAGTGGCCAGGATGAGAAGAGATTTAACGGTTATTTTTGGCACCATCACATCTCAGGCTGACTGTCAACTCCACAAATATTCCAATCTACTGCACTGTTGTTCTTATTAGCCCGTTAACTATCCCAAATGAAAAGGGGCCTGGTTGAAATGGCACTTTCTAGCCAAGTCCGTGGGACAGCAAAATGATGGATGACTGGCCCGAGGAGCCGACGTTCCTGAAACAGCAGCAGGCGTGCAGATCCCCCGTGAGATCACTGCGAGATTAAGGAGGGACAGAGGATTCAGAGCGGAAACCTCCATGAAGAGTGATGTTATTTCCCCATTCTTACTGCTCAAAATAGCTTCTCTTGCAGTGGGAGGTCAGTGTTACCAGAAGTGACACATTGTCACTGAAACATGGGTGGACTGGCAGCCTGCTTTCAGGTTTTCTTCCCTGTCGTATCCACTTCACCCTCTGGTCTCTGGAGCCATATGAAGACAGTGACTCTGAGCAAGCCCCGCGCCAACCAGCTGGTGAGCCCAGAGCTCACTGCTTATGTGGAGCTCTGTCAGGAGCCCATGCTGATCAACATGGGGATCCTTGCCCATGCATGGCACTGCCAAAGAGAAAGGTGACTGCACCCCACTTGCCCCGCTCCTGGATTCACTTCTGCCAAAGGCCCTTCTGCATGCTCAATAACCCACATTTCTGATGGGAGAAGGAAAACAGCTCGGCAAACTGAGATGGAGCATGACTAACCCGAGGCAGGGTGATGCCAGTCCTCATGGCCCGGGAAGCTTGAAGAAGAGCAAGCAGTTCACTAATTCACATGAATTTAGCACTGTCCAGTGGGAAGTGCTGTTAGTGCTGCCTTGTTCTCACATCATACCAGTGCAGGCACAGCAGCTGGCTAGGAGACAAATGCAGCCTCTGCTACTGGGTTATACAGTTCTAGTCTACCCTGGTCCTTATACCACACTCCTGTCCCTCGTACCCATGCTTTTCTCATAGGGCATTAGTAAAATGACAACCGAGTAAAACAGATGGTCATTCTTCTCACCACTGCCCGATTACCAAACACCCAGCGATGCAAGTTTATCATCATCATTGAGCGCATCTACACGAGACACTTTACTGCACAGTAGACTCATCTACTGCACAATAAAGTGTCACCATCTGCACATGCAGGGCATTTACTGCACAGCAAATTAGGCTACTATGTGGTTAGCTAGTACCTGTAAATACAGATACTAGGTTAAGTATGTTCAATTCCAAGGCTTTTGATTCCTTAAATTGTGAAGGTGTGGACCATCCTCCAACACCTTGGATGCCCGCTGAAGTTTGTCACCATGCTGAGGCTCCTGCATGATGATATGACCATCACTGTCCTGAATGGAAGATCAGAAACCAACCCCTTCCGCATCTGGATCAGGGTCAAACAAGGTTGCATGATCACCCCCACCCTGTTCACCATCTGCCTGACCATCATCATCCACTACATCCAAGATGATCTACCACCCGACATCAGTATCCAGTATCAACTGGACAGGAAGCTTTTCAATCTTGGGTGCTTCCAGGCAAAAACCTAACTCACAACCAAGGACATCCACGACCTTCGGTTTGCAGACGATTGCTGCGTGATGGCTCACTCTGCACAGGATGTGCAAGCGACCCTATATCTCTTCAATGCTTGGTATAAGAGACTTGGCCTGACCTTGAATGTCGTCAAGATGAAGTTTCTCCACCAACCCTCCCCAGGCCAGCTGGACATCCCTCACACCATCTACATAGACAGGGAGGCTCTGGAGTACGGGGAGCACTTTCTGTATCTTGGCAGCCACCTCTCTCAATGGGCTACCATCGATGAAGAAGTCCAGCACTGGGTCAACTGTGCCAGTCCCGCCTTCTTCAAGCTGTGACAAAGTGTCTTTGAAAATAGAGACCTCCGGAAGATGATGAAGGTCCTGGTTTACAAGGCTGTCATACTGACCACCCTCCTCTACTGCAGTGAAACCTGAACCATCTACTGACACCGTATTAAAACCCTTGAGAGCTTTTACCAGCGGCGCTTGCATCGAATCCTGGGGATCAAATGGGAGGACTGCCAGACCAGTGCGAGCGTCCTCCATGAAGGTGCATCCACCAGCATCAAAGCCTTGTTCTTGAGAAATCAACTCCAATGGACGGGCCACTGTGTCTAGATGTCTCAGAACCACCTCCTTCGCCAGATTCTCTTTTCCCAGCTCTCCGTTGGCCAACACTCAAAGGGCGGCCAAAGGAAATGGTACAAAGACACACTCAAGGTCACCCTCAAGCACGGAGGCATCGACACCAATGGCTGGGAGCCATTTGCTGAGGAGCAAGTTGCTGACCATTCAGTGTGGTGTCACCTGGTCCACCAAGGTGCACACCACTTCGAGGCCCGACAACTTGATAATGAGGTGGAATGGCAGCAGTAGAGGAAGAAGGAAACTAACCCAGGGCTGCGAATCCCACTCCCCCGCACAACAACATGCCCCCATTGCTGAAGAATGTGTGTATCCAGAATCGGGGTCCTCAACCACCTGAGAGCCCACCAAGCCTGATGGACGCCATCCTCAACTCCAAGGGACTGCCGACAACAACTGCGCAGTAAATTATGCTACTGCGCAGTTAGCTAGTACCTGTAAATACAGATACTAGATTAACTGCACAGTAGTTACTGCAAAGTAACACTTGTTACTCATTACAAATTTGCTCCTGGTCAACCTAGCCAGCAGGGGACCAGAGGGGAGAGGGGGCTCTCTGTCCCCTGCCCTGGTGCTCCTCAGCTCCCAGCTCCCCCTGGGAGCCGATCAGCATGGGGACCTGAGAGGTCTCTGCCCCCTGTCCCAGCGCTCAGCGTGGAGCTGGCAGCTGTGGAGGGCAAGCGGAGGTTGGAAACCCAGCCCCTATCTGTCCCTTGAAGCAGCTACTGCACAACAAGGAGTTGGCTGCTTGAGGGTTTGGGCACAGGATGGGAACTCAGCGCCTGCCAGCTCCACGGAGCAGCCAGCTCTGCACCAAGCAGGATAATTGCCAGCAAGCCCTGCTTCCCCTGCCTGGCATGGGGCTCACTGGCAGCTGCTCCACACCCAGGACAGTTCCTTGGAAGCCCTGCCTGGCAGGATCCTCGCTGGCAGCTGTGTTTTCCACAGGGCATGGGACCAGGAGAGCTCTGCCCACTACAAGGGCATTTACCTCCCAGCCTGGTGCACATCAGATCCTCTCCCAATGTGCAAAGGTCTGGGAGACAACAGCCACTGCAGCCAACAGAGCTCTCCTGGCCCTGTGCCCATTGGGACCTGTCCTGTGTCCCTTGCTAACCCCCAGGCTAGCACCCAGGGTACCCTGGCTGCTGCAGCAGGGACAGAGCAGGGCAGGAGCATCCTTGTACTGGCATGCCTACTGCAAATTAATAGCATGGTTAGACACACACATTAAGTATTTTCATGCCACCCTGAAGCACGCTAGGTACTAACAGAAAGACACGAGGGTGGAATATCCAAAGAACACCGGAGTTCCAGTTTCCAAAGTGACTCAGGAGCCTAAACACCATTGGCTGCGGAGCTGAAAAGACCTCCATCACTTTGGAAAGTAGGACTGAGGTGCTTTGGAAAGTTTTGCCTGTGGCACCCCCACACAGGACTCACAGCACAGTGCTGCCAGGAGTAGAGTGCCCCCACTTGCCCTTGGGCTGAAATAATCTTAATTAAGTGATTTTCTGAGCAGGCTGTTAAAGCTGTGGCTAAGAGGGGTTTTGGAGAAGACAGAGGTTCCAACAGCAACGAAAGCTAGAAAGGATTTTTAGTAGGTGTCTGCTTGGCTGAGTTCCTAAAGAAATTATTACTTTAATTATCTTGGGACTGTATTTTAAGTGATAGGCGAAGGCACCTAGAACCTTGGAATGGGTGTCTTCATATTGTTTGTAAAGTAAACGCAGAGACTAGCTGCAATGGGGCTCCACACAGGGCTGAGGGGTCACTCTAAGAGGAAACCTAAGTGAGGACACTCATGGAAGCAAGCAAGGATGATGTATCATCATATTTGCTTTGTTCACATGTGTGCTTAATACCCTGGATTATTCACAACAATATATGATAATGTAGCTTGTCAATATAATGAAATATCAGTGACAAGAGACCTGGCTACCCCTGCCTTTCCTGAGCGCAGAGGAGACTGTGCACCAATTTTGGTGACGCTCAAAAAGGCGGGTGTGATGGAAACCCAATCAACCGGGTTAAATGGCATCTCACAGACACATAGGCCTGGAAGGGACCTCGTGGGTCACTGAGTCTAAGATCAAGTTCTTGTCACAAATGTGTGGTACATGCTCAAACATCCCCGTTGCACAGGACTGGAGCTCTGAGCATTTTGTACCACATCACATTTCAGAGCTTCTCCCCTTTGCTGCAAGCCCCAGCTGAAAATACAATGCAACATGAGAGGGAGAAGCCATGAAAACCTGGAGCAGAAAGCAGAGCAGCGGGTCCATTACCCGACATGCTCTGCGGTTTCCCATGGGAAACCATAATCTACCAAAACGTCCTCATGGAAACGACTACTGACATCCCATGCTTGCACCAGTCTTGGGCCTTGTGACTGCCCGCTAGCCACAGGCAGCAGGTGCCAGGTGAAGTACCGTCCCGCTGGAGATGTGCATTCAAACTTGCAGGTGGGGGTGACATGTGCGGACAGCTGGTGACATCTTGTGGCCAACCTTAATATCACAGAGGAGAGTCCCCTTTTATGGACCTCGTTTACTGAGACGATGCTGGTGGGACGACTGCATCTATCCCACCGCGTACGGGCACCTTGTTGCATGTTTCTTGCAACGCATGTGCACTCCTCCTCCCCAGCCCCAGGTGTGCTCTGAGCAGTTTGGAGAGGCAGCATCAGCTTCCCTGAAATCAGAGTTCACCCTTTGAGTCTCAGCTTCCATCTTCCACCAAACTGGGCAGCTTCACGGGTAGCGACTGCTTTCTGCCTCAGCAAAATTAGTGGGTATGTGCGTCTGCATGTGCACATGTGCCCACTCTCTCTGCCCTTTCCCCATCAAATAGTCAGAGCTGCTCAGATGCATGTCATAGACCCTACTTCTTTGAGCCAACAAGGCCTCTCGCTCCGTTCCAGTGCTAATGGCCTGTACTCACAGAGTACGAGGTCCTGAGTTGTACCCTTGTTGTCCCCATAAGGGTCAGAGTGGTCCTGGTTTACTATGAAATCCTTGGTGGTCCCCCAGATCTTCAGGCAGCTGTGGTTCCCCTCCAGTCCCATGGGGCTCTAAGTGGGTGACCCAGTAAAGAATCACCCTTAGATATAAAAGATGTCACATGGTTTCTACCAGCATCGCTGCCCCAGGCACCAGCCCACTTCCTGTCTTCTTAGCCCAGAGCCCCCTTCTCTACCCTTTGCCCACTATCTGGGATTCCTTAGAGCTCTGCTTCAGGCCATAGGAAGAAAAATCTCCCAGGACAAGGCCTGATATGAAAATTAAACAATTAAGATCTCAAATTGCAGAGCATAGTTAAAAAAAAAAAAATCCCTTTGATTTATTGTGCCTGATTTTCTGCCAGCCCTGGAAATGACCCTATTCATCAAGCTCATGCTTATTCACTCTGACAAGGTTCTTCCAGCAGGATTTTTTTTTAACGTACATAGGCTTTGCCACTCAGGAGGGGGCTGGCTGTATTTTATGGCGGTGCGTAAGCCTTGTAGCCGCACACAGGTGAGCAATGCCTGTTACCTTAAGGAGAGGTTAAGGTTTTAAAGCCTGACACTTGGCTAGAAACAGCTTGAGGTCACTCAAGAGGAGATTGGATATGCATCTAGCTGGGGTCATCTAGACCCAGTACTCTTTCCTGCTTATGCAGGGGGTCGGACTCGATGATCTATTGAGGTCCCTTCCGACCCTAACCTCTATGAATCTATGAATCTATGCATTCTGCATCGGGTTCATTACACCAACACCCTTTAGTCTAAAGCCAGAAGCCCAGCTTTCTAGGAAGTTACCCTCCCTTTCTTACTGAATGCAAATGATCCCTGGATTATACATATGTCCATATTTAATGAAGTACTGCAAACAAATCCAGCCTGTCTCCCTGGCTCATCATGGCTAGGGGTTGCCTACATGATGCTGAGCACACCAGAAGCAAAACAGCAGGGCAGATACTGTCATAGCCTATGGGTAAGATGCCACATTAGTGAAGCCTTGAGTTGGAGGCTGCGGTGCTTGTTTAGCCCACAAGTAAGATGACAATGATGATGATGATGATGACAACCCTATGCTGGGGCCAGGCTGGACCCTGGCTGAAGTAAGTGTTGCACTAGCCTAGAGACAAACATGAGCAAGACCCACATTTAAGAAAAAAAGAGGAATGATTGAAAACACATCATCTCAAAATGCATCACCATGTCATTCCAAAGCTCCGCTTGTCCTTGCCAAGACATCGTGGCAAATCAAGAGACTAAATGTAACGGGTGGACTGTGAAACAGAGGGATCTGAATCTCATTTGAAGGGGAAAAAAATCAAAGCAACCTGAACGGCAGCCTCATTCCTGCCACCCCCACGATGCGAGCAGTGCTTCCACTCCGCTCAGAGTGATGGATAACATTGGTTTCTAATGGATCGTTGTCTAGAGATCAACCACCTCAAGTCCTTGGACCCGCAGTAAATTAAATGTTTAATGCTGCTTTTGAACTCTAGCCTGAAGCCATTTGGGCAGTAAATCTGAGAGAAAGAGAGAGTTTAAACCTGCTTCTGTTTTTATCATGCAGAAGCTCAGCCAAATTTCCTCCCAGAAGCTTCAGTCAGGATTTCCATCATCCTGTCAGGAGCTCCCTCTAAGTGTCACAGCGGCCGGTTCCTCGTGAGCTGAGGATTGTGGTTGTGCGCTTCACCCTGCGGCAAGCTCCTGGGCTCACCCAGCGATATGCCGGGATGTGGGCATTGGCGTTTCTGACTTTGCTTCATGTCCTTTCGTGGAGTTTTAAAGGCAACCGAGGGCAAAGAGAAGCCCTCGGTGGGTAAGACTCCACTCAGTTTTCAAAGAGTTTCTCCTTCTTCCTTAAGGAAAGATTTGTGGCAGGGCCTGTGTGGTCAGCCGCATCCCTAAGGCTGGACATGGACCTTTCAAGGTTGCTAAAGCATGGCAAGAGCCACAAGATGTATATTTTTTGTTCACATTTGCACTCAAGGTGGAGATATTCAGGAGAGACCCAGCTCACTAGGGAGCTCATGGTTTTAGACTGGTGTTTTACTCATAGTCATAAGTTGTCAAGAGTCTCAGGGCTTATCTACACTAGAAAGCGATAGCTTAACTCTACAGGTACCAGAATGCAGTCCATCAGCATAACGGTACTTTTTAACAGCACGGCTATTCTTGAGTGGACAAGGAGCAATTGTACCAATGTACATCACCTTTATACCAGTATAACTGTGCCCTTCCCAGGGTACTTACTGACAAATTTACATAGGTGAAAAATCCCACGCTTCAAGTAGCAGCAAAAATACACGTAGACCGGAGCTAATGGAGTTAGGTGTCCACTGAAGTTCATGGGGATCGAGTGCCTAACACCATCAGGCCCCTGCAAAAATCCCAGCCCAGATGCATACTGGGCTGAACTCCTTTTCCTTGGGGTTGCATTAACACAAGAGCAGCTCTCCCTTTACCAGTTCACATACTCAGTTGTAGCATAGCCTATTCATCTGGCATATTTCCCACTTGCTCGGGATGGATCCTTTGGTCTGATATAGGAAAAAGCAGGCTCCAAGACCAAGGTGGGCTCTTACTGAGGATCATGTAGGGTTGTAACTATGCGTTCTGGGAGAGGACTGTGCCTAGGTGGCACTGGGAGGGAATCTGGGCCACTCGGTAATGTTATCTCCCTCCCTAAAATTCAAGCAGAGCTGCCCACAGATGTTTGTTCCCTCCATACAATCTATGCAGGCTTGTCTGCGGCTCCTGTCACCTTATTCCAGCACCACCATGGTGGTTAATTATGCATATCTTGCTCCATGCCCTCTACCACAACCACAGTCCTTTGTGGCACCAGAAGGCAACACCTCTGACCACAGGGATGGGGGGTGCCCAGCTGACTACTTCCCATTCTCCTTATTATCCCCTGGTTACTTGTGTCATAGAAATCACCTGTGTCACTCAGATTATATTCTCCATGCTGTTATTTGCACCCTGAGTCTGTGTCTCTCCTCATGTCATTCCAACTTGAGGATTTGAGTCCAACTTAGACAGAAAGCAGGTTGGAGGTTTCCCCGGAAAATGATGTTCATCTCTTGAATTCCTCCCTGCTTGTTAATCCTGCCTTTCTCCAGGACCAGAAAATAGCTTCCTCAATTTTTGTGCCAATCTTGTAAGCTTTAATCATTGGAGACCCAAATAGCTTTTCAAGATCCTTCGTCATTTTGTCTATTCCCCCTGAACATCTTAAAGTAACTCAAATGACACTGCAGCCTGATGGACCGGGGGCCTCAGGCTGGCGAGGTTATGGATTTATGGTTCCTAAAAGCAGTTAAATGTCATCCAACTGAGAGTTCAGGGCAGCTACATCTTCTAGGGTATAAAAAGAAGCCTTATCACATTTATAAATTGCTGTAGCGACTGCTTGATGTTACAGACAGCCAATTTCCAAAGGAGAAAGTCAGCATGAAGAGCACATCAGAGAGTCAGCAGGTACCACAACAGCCAAGTTTGCTTAAGGATATGATCCAAAGCCCACTGAAGTCTTGTAGAAAGACCCCAATTGACTTCACTGGGCTTGGGATCAGGACTTAATTTAGAAAATGGAAACCTTATTTTTTTTTAAAAACCCAACCAACACTGTTGACATCACTGCTCATGTGCATAGAGTTGAGTGGGCAAGTGTGCATGTACTGGATCAAGGTTGCCACGAATATCTTACCTTTAAGATGTGCATGGAGATGCTCAGGATATTTTTCTTGGTGACTGTCTATGTGCACCCCTTGAAGCTGAACGCCAATTCTGCATTCGTCGGCAAGCCCAGCTAGGAACGCCTGGAGCACAGTTTCACCAAGTGCTTATCTGCACAACTGCAAAACCAGTACCATCAGTTAGGGAAAAACAATTTCCCCCGGCAACTAGAGACAGCCTAATTGCCTAATCTGACAGGTTATTAATGGCTCGAGTCAACAAAAAGTATAATGAATGTTGATAACCACAGGTAGTGTGGACGCTTGGTACAGTCACTATCACTAGAAATCACTCTCACGAAGAGCTGCCACTGACTACAAGACTAAATTGTCTAATCTCTGTGGGTTTCATTTAACAGGTTTATCAATGTGATAAACAGACAAACCAGCATGTTAGTCCATTAAATGGAGCAGTGGAAGAGGCTAACAAGATGGAAGATATTTACTGTATTTATGTTCCAGGTCAACATAAGCTCAATCTGCTTCCCCCCATTGTCTTGAACATCCGTTTCCAGTACTCTCCCTCAAAATACAGCTGTTCTGGGGAAAGCTAGCACTCGCACCAGCTGTGAGGACAAGGGTAAAAAGGACTCTGCAACAAAACTAGCAAGGAGAATCAGGGAGCACAGTGTCATCAACGATTTCAGGATTTCATGGCAACTGCTGCCAGGCCTGGGGTTTTTTTTCCTCTAAGCCCTGCTTCCCAGCGTTGCACTATTACATGGGAATGCTAGATTTCATCTTAATGAAAAAAGGACATTTCTAGCCCTCATGGCGGCAGAAAAATCGTAAAAATACAAACGCTAAAATCCTCAAAACCAGATTGCAAATAAAAAGAACCCGCGTGTTTTATCTGTAAAGCTTCATGATGTTTAAGTTATCTTGTGATCGACTGGTGCCCAGCCCGCAGTGACTGACTAGCTAGAGGCAGCAATCCATGGATCAGTTGAGAATGAGGATAATGCACTGAAATCTTCCTCACGGTACTGGATGCCCTGAAAATGCAGTTATTTCGCATTCAGGAGGTCTGACGTTCGTTCATCCCTGTACCTGAGGCCAGGGCCAGGTTTGGTGGCTTCATACCATCCTCACCTAATGGAAAGTTTGTCACTGAACAGTTGCCTATTTGCCACAAAAAGAATGGATTTTGTATGCATTTTTACCTAATATCTCATTTTTGAAAAACATATGTTAAAATTTTTTTTTTTTTTAATCGACATCGAATAACTAAATTTAAGTTGCAATTTTTAGCGGGGTCCTCTTTTCTTCACTTGCTGCATCTTCTCGGGGAGGGAAATGAAGGGAGAGGAGTCAGAGATGAAAGGCTGAAACCCTGAGCTAAAAATAACCAAAGTTTTTTTCTAAAAAGGGAACATTTAGTTTCAATTCCCTTTGAAATTCTTCATAGAAACACTTACCATTTCTTACCACCCCAGACATCTTCTTTATGCCAACCGTATGCTGTGGTTTCACAAGGTCACATCCAAATTGGAGCAGCTCCAGACCAACGGTGGACTTCTCCAGTACCGTGCTGCATAGGAAACTTTGATCCCTCAGTCCCCTGCCATCCCACAGAGAGCAGAAATACTGTACCACCCTGGCCTCCACAGGGCTCCTGGAGCCTATTTCCTCACCCTGGGTGCATCTACATGAGACGCTTTACTGCCTGCCGCCGGGGTGGGCTCTGCCACCAGAGCCCAGGCAGGGACTACGTCCTCTTGCTCCCGCAGCAGGGAGCTTCAAGCTCCCCCACTTTGAGAGTGCAATCAGGGCACAGGGGCCTGGGAAATCCTTCTCTCCCAGCACAGGCCCCGCTCTCATGGTGCTGGCACTGGAAGATCCTCATCTCTCGGTCGTGGAGCTGATGCTGGGAACTCCCTGCTGGCGGGGGCTGGGGAACCTGTTCCCTGCCCGGCTCTGTGATCATGGAGCTGTGTGGGGAACAGGCAGGGGGGCAATCCCTGCCCTTCCAGGGGCTCGCTGCTAGCTGCCCCACTGGCAGCTTGGGACAGGAGGCTGGGACCTGCCCCACCTCTGTAGCTCTTTCCAAGTCCCCTGCTCCGATCAGGGAGCTGGGGCCGAGAGCTCCCTGCTGCCAGAGCAGGGGGACATTGTCCCTGCCCCAGCAGCAGGCAGCCCTCCAGGGGCAGGGAGCAATGTCCCAGCCCTGGCCAGGAGACAGCTGTGCTCTCTGCCAGCCCCTGAGCTAGCATCCAGGGCCCATTGCAAGGCCCCAGGAAGCAAGCCATTAGCAGCAAATCTGCTCCTGCTTCCCAACACATACGAACACCTTCCTGGGAGCATTTACTAGCAAGTGTAAACTGCTCCCAGATCTAATGCACGTGTAGACACACCCCCTGAGTCCTGGATTTAATTCTACCTGTTCATGATATGTTCCTTTCCAGTGTCTCGTGGCAGATAGCATACCCCCACACTTGTAGCTAAAACAGGATGCTTCAAAAAGCGGTACTCTGGTAGAGTTAATATACTGAGCTTCGACACATGGCCTATCAATAATCAAATCTTTGAGTTGCTGAAATACTCAATTAAATGCATCTTGAGGCTATCGACTACATGAAAGCACCTCCCCACAAAGGTACAGTGTGTGGTTTCTATTGAGCTGGATGCATTTTGGCTAACATATTTGACTGACGTCTCCTATGAAGAACCTCAGCAGGAGAATCCTCCATTGTAATAAGAACTTAAGCTTCCTGAAATGGCAAGCAACAGTAGCCCCTGGTAATGATTTTGCCTGTGCTAATACAATGCTCCCTCACGTCGCATAAGGCCCTTGTGTCACAGCCCTCCTCCTTGCAGTTGTGCACAAAGCTCCCATTTGGGTTCTTGCTCACATCAGGAGTACAGGGGATCAGAAAACAAAATGTCAGCCGCTCGGAAAAGTTTGACATTTCAAAATAAGTTTCTGTCCCAAACTGGGATGAAAAGTCAGACTCTCAAAGTAACACACAGGAAGAAATTGTTCCACAGCATTTAGACTGGGAAACAGCTACATGACTCCATCAGAACAAAGCACTTCAATAATGTTGAGATATTTCATTTGGATAATACTCAAATATTATATTCATTAAGCTAGACTGTGATGTGCTACGCTTTGTCCTATGTCTCAAACCAAAGCAAGACAACAGAAGCAAAATGCTTCTGTTCAAAGTAAAGCTGCACTGAAATCAGCATGTTCCTGCAAAACACCTCAAAGCGTAGGTAGAAAGCAGAATACATTTCCAACTCTAAGCAGGCATTCTCAAAAAACCATGAACATGCCCAGTACAACAATACAACGACTAAAAGCATGTCTCCTAAAGTGCAGGATTAAAGATTTGTAAATCTGATGCAAAAAACAGGCAGGGATGTTATCATCACTCAATGCTGAGACTGCAAGTGTGCCCAGAGATCACCCAAGCCACTCACTCCACGGTGCCAGGTGCTTTACAAACACAGCCTCCATCCCTAAGAGCTAGGGCTGGGTTTTGTGTTAGTTTAACTGGTTATATCTAAATAAGAAACTCACTGAAGAGCCCAAAAAGAGCTGATCGCAATCAAAATAGCCTCACATTGGGATAACTTGTCCTAGTCAGAAAATCTGTTCTTGTTGGTGTATCCCAGAATCTCAAAATGATTTATAAACAGCAGTTTAACCTCTTGAGATGCCTCTGCGGCAGGTATTTTGTCATTCTGCAGATGGATACAATGAGGCACAGAAAAGTTACACAAACGTTGCCCCAAATCACATAACGAAGCAGCATTCAAGGCAGGAAGAGAACTCAGACTCTTCCCTCCCAATCCCCTCTTCTAACAGCTGGACTAGAAGAAAAGGAAAAAACAAGTAAGACTATATGGGTGAGGAAGAAAGAAGCTAGTACGTGTCACAGCTGAGGCTGATGGAGAGATACATGCACAGACCTTTACTCTGAGATCACAATAACCTAGTAGGGTGCAGACACTCAAATATAAGGAAAGTTTGTTTAACCAAATAATTTACTCCATAGAGGTGCGATCCTGCAAGCATGAGTGACACCGGCTGCAACACAATGAAAGGAGGTGCTCATGCTCTGGTGTTTGTAGGCTTAATCACTATATTGGTCTGTTATTGTATACAGGTCCAGACTGCAGACTGTACTCATCTCTGAACTCCTTCTCCACACTTCATACATGACATTGCTGTCCCCTCAAGGGAGGGATCACAGATGGACGCAAAAGACCCAGAACCACAGCAGAATCCCCAAATCCACTGAAAACAAACTGCCAGAGGTTCGATAAAACATTTGAGGGTGAATAGCACTCAGCGGTATTGGCTAAGCAGGTGCTAGACCATTCCTTTTCCTTGAAATATAAGCCATAGTAAGGGAACCGTACGCTTGTGTTTGCTCAGAAGTCCACGGCAGGTGCAGTCGGCGCTCAGCCTGCTGCCCAAAGGCTTGTCTTCTGATCTCACGATGGATTTTTTGACCTTCTTACCAATTAAGTCAAAGAAGGGCAAAACTATTCACTGACAATAGGATGAAAATGCAAGCATCAACACGCAACTTCCACTAATGCTAGTGGCAGGCTAGATTAACCCTTCTGGGCTTTCTTTACCTTTCATTCATGCTTTCCAGCATTTTCCACAAGAGGGAGCACAACAATCGCCTTCCTTATACTTTCCATCTCTCACAGCTAGCTGTTTTTAAGATGCTCTGTTTCTTCATTATTGTCCACACCGGGCACATCTACACAAGACATGGATTGCATAGTTGACTAATTAGCTGCACATTAAACATCTCAGCATCTACACACGCACCCCTAATACGCTGGAGTAAATTAATTTACTCCTCAGCAGGATCGTACTTTTAAATACGAGTATTATCCTGCTGCAGAATAAAAACCGCAGCAGTGCACTTGTAGACACTGGAGGGGCATGAGGGTGCTTCAGTGCAGGGGCTGCCTGCTAGCCCTGCACTTACGTTCTCTTGTGCCCCTGCCAGTCCCTCTGCCGCACACTGAGTCAGGGGGCATGAACGGCGCATACCCATGTTGGCTGGGGTCACAGCTGTGCTGGCGGTGGCAGGAGCCCAGTGGCAGTGAGTGGGGAGCTCCCACAGACACCACCAGCACTGTCAGCAGCAGGGGGTGGCAGCGAGCTCCAACCGAGGGTCGGCAACCACCCACAGGTGCCGCCAGCAGTGTTGGCAGCAGACAGCAGGGATTGCTGACCACCCACAGATGCCACCAGTGGTACTGGCTGTGGGGTGGCAAGTGGCGACTGCCCATAAGGGATGCACCACCACACTCAGGGGGTGCACATGCACCCGTGTGCACCCCCCTATGCGTCATCCCTATCAGGGGGACTCTTGGGGTGGTAGTCTGACCTTTGGGGGCCCCTACCAGCTGGGGTTGCTCCTCCCCAGCTCCACATGCTGTGCATGAATAAACTGTGGAGCTTATTGCTCCGGAGTTAATTGCCCCCAGGTACACATTCAAATGGCACACCCAGAAGAAATAAACTCCAGAGCAATAAGCTCTACAGTTTATTCATGCCGTGTGCCAAAATAGCACATGTCAATGCACCCAGTGAAAGCCAGAATAATCTGATTTATACAGCACCCTGCTGAGTGGGCTGCTCTACTGGCATCCAAGATGACGAAGTCTCTTCCTCTAGCAACTTAATATCTAATGACCCTCCAAACCACCCCTATGCAAAACTCCTGGTGCCATCAACAGGTAGCAGCATTCAGGATGGTTAATCCTGCCCTAAAACCCATCTACCTGAATGTTAAGGCATTTCTGTTTTCATCACAATAGTAAGACATGAGGTGCACCCTAGAAAGAGATAACTATAAGTGCAGGGTTTGTGTGTTAGGGGCAAGAGGAAGATGACTAGATTTCTCTAACCACCCAAAACATACCTTGACCCCCCCTAGCAATGCACATCCCTAGAAATAACCCATAAAACAACATTCCCATGGTTGTCCCGTGCTAGGAGCAAGCCTTTTGTGTGTCAGAGAGTTTTATTACAACTCAGTTGTCTTTCTACAACACCTTTTTAAACTTCTAAGATTTCCTTTTAATGCTGCCAATCTGAAAATAAAACAGTAAAAAAAAAAAAAAAAAAAAGAGGATAAAACTCAGATCCAAGTTTTTCCTAATGCTCTTGACTTCACTTTGCTGGAATTGCTATGCAATCATAGAAAAGTAGGGCTAGAAGAGCTCTCAGGAGCTCTAGTCCAGCCCCCCGCTCAAGTCACGTTTGTCTCCAGCTAATTCATCCCAAGCAGAATCACAGAAAGGTAAAGTGAGGACTGAGTCCCAATTCAACAAAGCACTCAAGGAACTGCTAAAGTCCCAATGACTTCAGTGGGAATAGATTTTATTCTATGCTTGTACCATGATCATCACCATAATACCACATGCTTAAAGTTAAGCTTTTGGTTAAAATCCCTGATGGCTTGAAGCCTTAACAATATACAGTGCTTGTTTCCCTTGATAATAAAATGTTGTCGTGTACCTGGCAAGTTGATTGATTTAAGTTAGCCCTAACTGGTACACACAAAAATTAAACTAAAAAAGACAAAATTAAACTATAAAAGCCTGTTCTTTTTTTTTTAAATCTGTGAATTCAAACAATATACTCTAAATGCTCACTCCTTTTTCCTAGTGAAGTTTGAGAGGGAAGCATGAGCTAGACCACATTTTGTTATACACGTAAGATGTTACAAGCAGCTCTCAGATACTACAAGTAACGTAGGAATGTGCTTGACTGGGGTGGTGTTTTGTCCCCCTTTGGGCTGACATGGCTTTAAATTAAATCAAGCATTAAATAGGTCCAATACTCCTTTCTGTGCTACTGGGGTGAATCAGAAGTGGGCCTGCTGACATCAGTTATACATGTGTAAAAGGGATGGGAATCCGACGCAAGTCCTGGACTAGCCCAGCAGAGGGAGCTTACAAAGCTAACGTGGAATTACTGTGTGCTTTCACAAAAGGTGGCACCTGACTAACTTGTTCTGTTACTCTTTAAGGGGCTACCCTTGTCCTACCTGCTGCCTAATTTCAGACTAATATGGCCAACCGCTTCTCTTTTAAGATTATAAAGAGGCATTAGTTACTCCAAAATGCAATGCGTCTCATAACACAGGCCTCTGACTAATGCTATCGTGCATCCTCATTTCCATGAACTTCCCCAACAATGAACAGCGTTGCATGGTTCATGGTAATGCATGAATGGACTGATTATGAAGGGAACACAGTTAAAGGCATTCAGCTGCTTGATACACAGTTTTGCATTTAACTTTATCGGGTAAATGCAGGACAATAGTTTTCCCGGACAACGAGTGTTATAACAGTACTATCAAGGTTTGGTGGCAATTACCAGTGAGTACTTACTAAGCTGGAACCTGGGACATGCTGTTAAATCCCCTGGTGTGCCACAGACCTCTCATGTAGCTTGGAGCAAGTCCTTTTCTCCTTCCTTGGATGAGTAATAAAAGCACAGGTTATGAAATTATGATGCAATTGATGCCACAGTAACAAGAGAAGAACAGTCAAGAGTTACCCAAGCACTACCATTTACATCAGTAGGGGCCAACTTTTTTGGCAGATGTGCCACAAATTAGCCCTGCACCCTCCTTGAGTGCCACTCTGATCCCTTTCCCCTGCCTGAGCTGCCGCTCTACTGCCTACCCCTTCCCTGATCTGTCATGGGCCACACACCTGTTGCAGACTGGCCACCCCTGATTTCTCTCTCCAAACACCAACATCAGTGGAACCGTTCCTGATAAGAAAATTAAGGACATGCATAAGTGTACTCAGGTTTTACATAGTATTTCAAAGGGCATAGTTATACCCTGTTCTATACCTAGGGAACACTGGAGAACCTAAATTGCCACTGTGGTATAACACCTGGGAAGTGATTTTTTTTTTTCCTATTAACCATTACAACTAGCTAACTCGTACACGGAGAAAATGACTAACCATCAAAACAGGAACAGATTTTCAGCACTTATTGTGAAGAAAAAACAGGGTTATTTTTAGGACTATATATATATATATATATATATATATATATATATATATATATATATATATATATAAATATATATATTATTTATGCTTCCAAAATAAACATTTCATACATATATATATATATATATATATATATATATATATACACACACACACACACACACACACACACACCATATATATATATATGTATATATGTTCATACACACACATATATATATGAAGTGTTTATTTTGGAAGCATAAGTAATTTTGCAAATCATTAATGTGTCAGCATCAGAGGTGTGGGTGCTTTTCTGTGGGACTTTTCAGCAGTAGGTCTCAAGACACTTTACAAAGGAGGCATCTCCATTTTACCCAAGGGGAAACCAAGACACACAGCGGCAAAGCGACTTGCCCAAAAAGGCCAGTAACAGAGCTGGGAATAGATCCCACTTTCTAAGTTCCTGTGTTCTCAGCACAAACACAGCCGTGATAATAATGATCTTATAACAATTTGGTGATGGTACCATTGCTTCATGTTTCTGTCTTTGCCAGTGTGTTGCCATCTCAGAAGAGAAGCATCTCTACTTTAGCCAGGTTTGCTTAACTGAAGAGATCATTCTGCCTCTCCGTATCATAGCCATATATACATAACACAATATAGACCATTGGTATCATCTTGGTGGCAGGAAAGTATTGCCCAGAATTAGAGTTCCTAATTTGCACTACTGTAAATGACCATCTTAGCTCATGTCTACATCATCCATTTTATGACTGCCCTACCTCCAAGGGAATCATTGCAACAGAGTAGATACTAGGAAGCCTACCTACAGCTCTGCAGGGCTAACCAGCTTCACAAGCAAAAAGAAATGGAGTCGTTTCATTCTTCCTTGCACGCATCCCCCATTTGTCATCCTGGAGTTAATCATCTCTGTTCAGTACCAGGACAACTGGCATGTGGAAAGTCAGGCTAGCACAGTACATGGGCAATGACTGGAAATGCATTTCAGGCCAGGATGAAGACACGTTGGCAGAACTGTAGAAAATACTTGTTCAGATGTCCCCCTACACTCTACCTGCTTCTAACTGGTGTCATTAATCCCTCTCCTTTTATGAGACTGCTTCTGTTTTATTTAAAAACACACAGATGAATGTACAGTAGAGACCTCACCGGAAGCAAACCACAACAAAAAGGCAGCGAGAACTCACGAGTTGTACCTCACCTCAGCAGGTTTCATTTTCCACATCGAAAACGCTCTTGCCATGGGCTCATTCCCATACCAATCCTCAGAGAAAAGAGACTGGCTCTGCCGAGCCAGCACAACCTGCCTAAGGAAAGCAGGTTGCACTAGAGATCCTCCCATGTAGACATTACCATTGGTCATCCTAAAAGCCAATTCTAATGGCAAAAGGACTTAAGCCATTAACAGATCACAAACCAGCAACTATAACTCTCTCATCGTTACTACCATGGGAAAGACCATCTTTTCTTACATATGAACCTTGTCTTTTCACCAAAAGCAGCTGGTGAAAACTGGGGCACATTACATGCAGGAAAACCAGATCCCCACACATCCAGACATGTGGCAGCAGTGAAATGATGGAAGCATTATTTGCCATGGCTCTGTGAGGTACAGCAATGAATGCTGCCACCACTGCCCTCCTGCTACATTTCCAGACCCACGGGGAGTCCCTCATCTGGATGACATGGCCCCATGCACCAGACTGAGCCATCACGCAGGATCAGCCCATGGCCAGGATTGTGTGCACCAGGTCAGACCCGGCACATGGCCCCAGACCCAGGGCACAGGGTTGGGCGCACTGCACCAGGTCTGACCCAACACACCGGGTTGGACTGAGAGTCCCATCCAGCCCGTGGAGCCAGCAGCAGGCTTTCTAGCTCCTGCTACTCAGTTTCTACAAAGAAAATTCCTTTTCTTAATCCTCTCTCTCAAACAAGGTGTGTATTATATAGAGGCGGCATGCTGTACACTAGAAAATATGGTAATTCTCCCACAAAATCCAGCATAGCCCAGAGCATTGCAAAAGAGCAGCAAATGCAAAAATAAATCATTGGTAATCATACAGAGATGTCCTTAACTAGCTCCTCTGGCTCCCTGTCTTCAAACAGAAGGCAGCAGCCTGAGCCACTTGCCACACAAAATTGGGCCAAAGGATCGATCTAATTCAAACCATTTTTCTAGAGTCTGCATTCATGAGAAGGCTTCTGGATTGACTATGGTTAGCAGAGGAGCAAATCTGCCTTTCCCAGCCAAAGAAGCAAGCGGCTGCCAGCTTGAAGGCAGCAGAAACAGCTCCAACAGTAACAATACATCTAAAATACAAACAAGAACGTGTACATTATAGTTTCATAGGTGTTGGGGGCGGGAAGGGACCTTACAGATCATCCTGTCCAGCCCCCCTGTTATAATTAAAATAGGTTTCAAAAACAAGCAAAAGTGGTCACATGAGCGATGCCATTGTGGTCTGGGGAAAGCTCTCTACACTCTTGTATATGTATAATCTTAGCCTTTCCGTACCGTCTTTGTAAATCTCTTGAGAAAACTCAAATCCAAAAAGAAATGGAGAGAAAAATATGCTAAAACATGCTGCTTCTGAAGATCCAAAAAAGATGAGTTTGAAATCTGAAATGTTTCTTTCATGGATACTAGTTAAAGTTGTTTTCTTCCTTCTTCCTCCTATGAATACTCGAACTGAAAAGAGTAACTTGTAGCTGAGTATACAAATAACGATGCTCTGGTACAAGAAGCAATTAAAGAAAGCTAAGAGCCTTGTCTCTGTTTAGCTTCAAAGAGTAGCTATGTTAGCAGGCAGCAGAAGTAAGCTATTATCCGCAAGGTAGGCTCTGGCCTGAGAAGTATGTGGGACACCTGTCCCATGGGGCTCTGTCTTGCAGGTCTTGTGTGCTCAGAGCTCCCACGGAGGCTCACAGACATCTTAGGCATCCACAGCCCCCAGAAGTGGATCAATAATAGAAAAGAGAGGGTTTGTCTACCTAATGGCATGCCCCTACCTAGTGACCCACCACGCAGCTGGAAATCCACCAGTGACTCTGCTCTAGGCTGCCCTCGCAGACCAATGAGGTGAGACTGCTAAATAATCACGTGACTCCAGGAGCAAGGACTCGAAGACAAAAGTACTGAGGTGAGCAATAAAATGACAAGGGCTGGCAATGCTGCAAACAGCTCCTCGCAGATTATAAAAGCCCAGTCAGCAGTAAAAGACCCGTACGATTAGGTTCTTCTAGACCACTGCTTCAGACAGATCTTGTCATTCATACAGCTGTCTTTGATGACCAAACTCCTTCGAGAACCTAATGCAAAAAAACTAGCAGGGTTTCTGTAGGCTCCGCTTTGTGAGAGTGTGTCAAGTGCCTTGGCAACAGGACTGCAAAGGTGGTAGAAGAGTCCTGAAACACAGAGTGCAACCAGGACTGCACACAGATACCCAGAAAAATACTCTGCTACAGTCCTTTTTGTCCCCACAAGTCATAAATCAATTATACTGTAAATCGCTTCATCTTATGATGGTCCAGAATTAGCCAGCAGCATGCCAATCTTTGCCTCATTTGTATTGTAATGGATCGTATATTGCACTCTTTAATATGCAACATATGCAGCACAAGATGGAAGAGGATGTTTGTCATGCATAGTATAGCTTCTTTTCCCAGAAGGCAGATGTTTTGATCACTTTACAGTATCTGGAGGTGTTCACCTAACCAAGAAGACAAGCCACATATTCTGGTTTTATTACAGAAGTCTTACGGCATTGCAGCCTTCGTTGATGTAAATCCACCCATCAATATTGACTTCAAGGGAACCACATCCATTTATAGAGCTGTCCCATAGTGCTCCATCCTGCAGTTCTTGCACACGCCGAACTCTAAGTAAGGCTCACACCCCTCACCTTGGGGGTACACGGTCAGCAGAGCTGAGCCAGCAAAATGAAGGCCCAGCAAAATCTAGGCCCAGATTCTCTAAGATATTTAAAGGACTGATTCCTAGTCAGGCCCCACTGGGGAATAGGAATGTAAGTCTCTTTGAGGAGTTAAGGTAATGGAGATCATAGGACTCCAAGCAAAGTTGCTTTCAGTACTGTTAATAAAAGTATAAGTTGGGATCCCAGTCCTGAAAGGTGAACAGGAAGTACAAGTGATCAGCACCTCAAAATTCAGGGCCCAGGAGAGGTTGGCCAATGTAGGTTCAGAGTACATCAAGTTTGGCAATAGGATTTTTGCTACGCAATTATCCCCTTCCAATCATAATGACCTTTTATTTTAATTAAAGTTCATTTCTATTTCATAGACACACAACCTCCTTAGGCTTGCTTCATATTTAATTTATTACATATGCCTTACATGTGATGTCGTACATTGTGTCTCCTGATTTGCTGGGAACTTCTCCAGCCACTCGGTTAGAGATGATCTTTCCTTTGGAAGCCACAGTCACTCTTATCAAAATGCTGCTTTTCTTTTTACATGTATAAAACTGGTAAAAAAGACAGATACACATGCTCTATGTGCCCTCAATATACCCTAAAATGTGTTGTAAAGGCTGTGATTTCAGATGAACCGGGCAATTTCAAGTTCTGCCCCTACTACCACACATATGTTTCTCTAATGCCTGAGAGAAGGCGAGCCTTGCATTACATCTGTCTTATTTTATCTCTTTTGGGGGAGGTGGTGGGGGGTGGGGGTGCAGAAAGGAGAAGCAGGCAATCAAGTAATAAGGATAGTAATCAAGAAAGGTACAACTACAGTGGTAAATTCTTGGGGACAGGGATCATCTTTACACTGCTTTCCACAATGGTCCATGACTGGTAATAGCAGGTTCTACTGCTATTCAAATAATAATTTTAAAAAATGTTAAGTTAAACATCATGGTCCATCCAACAACATAAGGGTTACTCTTTGAAAACTGCCATTCATATTGGGTTTCAAATCCCAATAGAGATGAAAAGTAAACGGTATTTTTATCTCAATATATTTTACTAAGAGAGCTTATCCAGCTGGGCAATAATTTATACAATTACATTTCTCTATAATGAACATATCGTTTGTTTAGTGACAAAATGAAAGGGGGGGGGAGCGTGTGGAGTCTCCCAGCCGGTGGAATGGAGCAGCAAGTTGTGATCAACCAAAACTCGAAATAGGATTGACCTTTTCATCAAGACATTTGTTATTAACATCTATTTTTATCCCCAAGAGAAAACACCGATGCAACAGCAGAGCACACCTTCAGGAAGGAAAACAGCTTCCTGGTAAACAACTTGGGACTGTCAGCCTGCTGAGAGGTAGCGCAGGAAAACATGATTAGCAAAGTGCGTGCCAGGCACTGGATGACGGCTGACTTACAGGAGGGTGAGGATCCTTCTGTAGTTCAGGGTTGGGTTTGTTGCCAGTTAGTTCTTAGGGAAGAATATTACTTGGCCACTGACTAACACATGACGTATGTCCAATTTGGGCATCCACGGTGAGATTCAGGAGTTTCCCGGTGGGCAGGATGGACGTGTATGCTGCTCACCGCTTGGAAGCACGATGCATCAAATGGGTTCAAAGAATAGCAAGTTCCCCAGCAAGAGCTCTGGGAGGGAAGGGACAGGCTGTTCCCAGCACCCTACCCAGAAGCACACACAATGATGAAAAACTGGACCTCTGACCCAAATCCCACCAGACTTTGTGGCCAATAGAAGCTTGAGAGATCCAGCTTGGTCCAGCAGGTGCCTGGGTTGCAGAACCAAGTCAATTGATACCATTCTGGAAACAGCTATGATAGACAGTAACAGACTGTACAATAGCCAGTGCATCCCAATTATGGCCCCAAACCAGATCCCCATATGTTTGGGGCCATAACTGGGCCCAACCTATATAGAGAGGAACTCTATATAGGTCGATTAAAAAGCATCTACCCCGCCCCACCTTTATTAGGGAACCAGCGCTCAAGACAAAAGTCAACTCAGAAAAACTGGAGTTTAGTCACATTGTACTTATTTGAGTGTGTACAAAAAATGATATTCCAGGTTCTAACATGACAGTCTACACGAACCTCTGAAATCCACACCAAGCCTCCCTGGTGCATAGATCCATGAGGAGACACGTCTCTATGAAACAACTTGGTACACCCTGGCTGCAAGTAGGATGGAACGGTAGAGGCGATAGAGCCATCTTCCCCCTTGAAACACATACCTACCCATTAGGGCTGTGTGAGGCTTCGGACCGTGCATCAGATCTGGAGAAGCTTTGGATGCTTCGGCGTCTGAAGCAGCATGTCTGGATCGAAACACTGGCTTCGTTAGGCTTTCCAAAGTGGTTCAGAAAAGCTTCGGAGCCGCTTCAGAGACCCGGCCATAGGGTATAATGGGGAATCAATTAAATATCTATAACTGAGTTGGTTTTTTTGTCTGATTTCGATGCAACTTGGAGGAGTGGTAGGCCCTGGTGAGGCCATGAAGCTTGCCAAGTTTCAAGAAGATAGATGCAGGGGTTTGGGGGGAACTGCACCTCAAGCTGCTGACAGGCAAAACTCATGACATAGATGCCCCTGTGTGTATTAAGGCACAGCGGGCTGAAAACCTCAGGGGTGGTGGCCCCTGCTCAAGCCACAAAGCTGCAGGGATGGGGCCACCATCCCTGCAGCTTTCACCCTGCTGCGCCTTAACACACACAGTGTCACCCATGTCACGAGTTTTGCCAGTCAGCAGCCAGAGGTGCAGGGCCCCAGAAGCCAGATTCCCCCGATACCTATCTCCTTGACAGCTGGCAGGCTTTGTGATCTCAGCAGGGGCCACCACCCCTGCAGTTTTCATCCCACCGCACCTTAACACACACAAGGTCATCTATGTCACGAGTTTTGCCTGTCATAGATTCATAGATGTAGGGTCAGAAGGGACCTTGCAGCTCTTCTAGTCCAACCCCCTGCCCTGGGCAGGAGAGAAAACCAGGCTCCAATGAGCCCAGCTAGGTAATCATCAAGCCTCCTCTTAAACTCCCAAGATAGGAGCCAGCACTACTTCCCTTGGAAGTTGTTTCCAGATCCTAGCCACCCGGACTGTGAAGCCTTCTAATGTCTAGTCTAAACCTACTCTCTAACAACTTATGGGTGTTATTCCTTGTTACTCTGGGAGGTGCTCGGGGGAACAAGGTCTCTCCCAATCCCCGCTGGTCCCTCCTAGTAACTTTATAGACAGCTACCAGGTCCCCCCCTCAGCCTTCTCTTGTGGAGGCTGAATAGGTTCAGGTCCCATAGCCCCTCCTTGCAGGGCCTGCCCTGCTGCCCCCTGATCATGCGAGTGGCCCTCCTCTGGACCCTCTCAGTGCTGTCCACATCCCTCCTGAAGTGCGGCACCCAGAACTGGATGCAGTACTCCAACTGCGGCCTGACCAGTGTCACATAGAGGGGGAGGATCACCTTGGCCCTGCTTATGATGCATCTGTGGATGCACGACAAGGTGCGGTTAGACTTACTGACCGTGTCCTCGCATTGGCGGCCCATGTTCATCTTGGAGTCGATAATGACTCCAAGATCTCTTTCTGACACCGTGCTTTCAAGAAGGGAGTTCCCCAGCCTATAAGTATGCTGCTGGTTCCTACTGCCTAAGTGCAGCACCCTGCGCTTGTCAGTGTTGAATCCCATCCTATTCTCATTTGCCCACTCCTGTAACCTTTCCAGGTCCAGCTGTATCCTGTCCCTCCCTTCTAGTGTGCCCACCTCGCCCCAAATCTTGGTGTCGTCTGTGAATTTAACCAGGCTGCTCTTCACCCCTTCGTCCAAGTCGCTAATAAAGAAATTGAACAGCGCTGGCCCGAGCCCTGGGGGGACTCCACTGCTCACATCCCTCTAGGTCAAATATGACCCGTCCACCACCAAGTTGAGGTTCAGTTCCCCCACAAACTCCTGCGACTATCACCTTGAAACTTGGCAGGCTTTGTGGCCTCACCAGGGGCCACCACTCCTGCGGTCTTGACCCCACTGTGGTGTAACGCATAGACGTGACGTGAGTTTTGCTTTCAAGAATTTGGGGTGCAGTTCCCCCTGAACTCTGCACCGATCTTCTTGAAACTTGGCAGGCTTCATGCTCTTAGCAGAGGCTACCACTCCTGCAAGTTTCATCCAAATCAGACAAAAAAATAACAAAGTTATAGCTATTTCATTGATTCCCCATTATACCCTATGGCTGGATCTCCAAGGCGGCTCCGAAGCCTCAGAGCTGCTTCGGCCAAATCGAAGAGAAAACCTGGTCCCGAGATCCAGGTCGGATCCCTGGCATCTGAAGCGGCTGGATCTGAAGCCAGATTGAATAGCTGCCTATTCACACAGACCTACTACCCATGCCCTGTCCTTCAGTAAGGCTGTGGCTCAAACAGGGGATTTCTGGCACGCACATAAACAGAAAGGACTTCTAAATCCAGATTTCTTTGACATCTCGGTCCCAGGTGACGGACCACCATCAGTCATTGGTACTAGAAGTTTAGTTATGCGGCTACGGGCACTCATTAGGTCCTACTGGAATTGCATTTGCTGCTAACAGTCACGCATTTCCCAGCACAGGGGATTGCTGCAGTTCTAATCAAGCTGTAACGTTACAAGATGAAAGACTCCATTAAAAACCATCACCCATACCAAACCTTGTCACTCCAAGGGAGCTGACAGCCAGAGCTCCCTCTGTTGTGACACAACGGCCTGTGCTTGACATGTTCTATACCGTGGTCGTTCTGACAATGTAATACATGTTGAACTTACAGGATCCAAAAGAAGGGAAGAGGTCCTGGGAGCAACAGCCTGGGGGTATGGGTGAGAAGATCCAAACTGTACTGCCAGCTCTGTCAAAGCCTTTGACATCAACCCCCTCCATCTCGGCATGCCTCCTTTCCCATAAAATGGTGATGACCCCATCCACCGCTCTGACAAGGAACAGGATAAGCTTGAATTGAGGTCATCCAACCTCGGATGGAAAGGGCTACAGAAAGGGGTCTGTGAAAAAACTGCTTCTGCGATCAAAGAAATGAATTCCAGGGCTGGCCCGACAGGCTAACCGGGGGGCAGTAAGTTGCTTCTGGCCAGAGACTGGAGGTAGTGGAGTGGTTGTGGTCAGAAAGAAGGTGGGAGGAGAGGAAAACTAAAGAACATGTGATTTATTCATGAGTTTTAAGGCAAGAAATGATGCATTTAGCCTGACCTCCCACACAAGATGCTGAACCCGTGAGCCCAGGAGTGTATCTTCCAGAAGAGGACAAGAGATGGGGGATTCATCCCTCCCCTCACTAGTTGCCTCCAATTACACCAATCACACAGTTAATCTCAGTTCAAAACATGTGCCTCCTTCCAAGCTGTTCACCTGGCTGCAAGCAGGATGGAGCTGTCCATCCCAGTACAGCCTGTGCATCCCAGTTATGACCCCAAACCAGGGGTCATAACCAGGGGTGTACCAAGTTACCTGCCTTGCAGGGGCACCATGCTGCGAGCTGCCTTTCTCTGCTAAATCAGTCTTTTTGTACTTGGTTTTCATCCCTAGAGAGGCACTTGCACGTGTGGCTCAAGGCTGTAGCAGAGCGGACTAGAAACACAAAGCTGCAGCGAGTCTGCATCTGGCAGTCATGGCTGAAACCATCAGGAGGAATAGGAACGACAGCAGGACTGGGCTGCTAACGGCCTGCTTTTTCTTGGGGAGGGGGCCCAGGTGCCTGCAGCCACATAGCCAAACTTTATGGACGACAGCAAGGACCAAAATGCCGACAAAACCAGGGCTTTTAAGTCCTACACATTTAAGATTTACACGCATCCCTATTTGAGCTACGGCCTTACAGAGAGAGAGGGCATGGGTGGATGCAGAGGCAAGTGCAGGGTTTGGCAAAGCGCTGCACCCTGCTCCCAGCCAGGGGTGAGAAGACCTCAATGGGTACTTTTCTAACGCAGGTAAGTATCCCCCATGCCAGGGAAGCTTCCGACCATGCCCATGCCCATGCCCGCCGGGCGACTACGAGGGGAGGCGGGACAGGCGGCGCGGCAGCGGAGGAGCGGGCAGGGGTGCAACCCCCTTGCCCACCCCTGGCTGGAGGCAGCAGGCCAGGAAGCGGAGCAGAGCGGGGCAGTGTGACCCCACCGCAGAGGCGGGCGCGGCTCGGGGTCTTCCCCTGGCCGCTGCCGCCGGCCGCGCGTGCTGGGCGGCGCCGTCGGGGCAGGGCCAGCTCCGCCCCGGCAGGAGGAGAAGAAGGAGAAGGAGAAGGAGGCGGCGGCGCTGCTGCCCGCCCCGACGGCTCCACCCCGGCCCGGCCCGGCGCTGCAGGCGCCCATAAAGGCGTCGGGGGGGCGGCGGTGCGGAGCGCGGTGCCCGCTCGCTGCCGCCTCCTGCACGGCAGCCGGGGCCGCGGGCAGCGCAGCGCAGCGCGGCGCGCTGGGGGGGGCGGGCGCCCCGGCACAGCCGCCCCGGCCCGGCCCCGAGGGGGCAGCGGGGGGCCGGGGGGCCGCGGGCTCGGCGGCAGCCGTCCAGCCGGGGCCGGGGCCGGCCAAGAGGAAGCAGCGGCGCTACCGCACCACGTTCAGCAGCCGGCAGCTGGAGGAGCTGGAGCGCGCCTTCCGCGCCTCGCACTACCCCGACGTCTTCGCCAGGTACCGCCGCCGCCGCCGCCGCCGCCGCGCAGGGGCTGGGCCCAGCCCGCGGCACCCGCGCTGCGCTGCGCTGCGGCACGGCCCCCGCGGGACGCCCGGCTCAAGGGGACCTGGTCCCGGTTGCTCTGGGCTGGGGCACGCACCCCGGGGGCAGCCCAGCTCCCAGGGACTGGAGCCCAGCTGGGGGGCGCCTGGTTTTGCCCCCGTCCTGGCCAGGCGCCATCCCAGGGCCAAACCTGCCTGGCTTCCCCTCGCCTGCGTCTGAGCCCACGACAAGGGCAAGGCGGCCGAGGCATTTCCAGCGCATCCAGCACTGAGGTTTGGAAAGCAGAGGCTTGAAAGACCTCAGCAGCTTCGGACAGAGCCAGAGCGCGAGCCTGGGGGTCGGCGCGTCCCCAAGCGAGCGGCAGGGATCGGAGGCTGGCTCTTTACGGGCAGGCAGGGTGACTTTGCGCCAAATAGGCTAACTCGGGGGGGTCCCAAAATAGTATGCATAGTCCTGGGGTGGGGGGCACAAGACATCTCTGGGAGGTATGTGGGAGAAGTTGTATAATGACGGATGTAATTTTCATTATTATAATTGTAATTCATAATAATAATGAAGGGGTTAAAATACCTAGGGGCACGCAGGCAGGTGGTGAGTCTGGAAGGCGGCACATGATTCGGAAAAGTTTGGAAGCTCTGGACAAACTAAGCCAGCGGCGCAGGGCAGAAGGCTTCATAAGCAGCAGGCTTATTTCATCAGGCGCTGTCTGTTTACTAACACTTACATGTGGGGACAGGGAGGTTGCCGAGGTGCCAGGAGAAATCCAGGCACTAAATCACCTCTGGCTCTTCCTTCTGCAGAGAGGAGCTTGCCATGCGTCTGGATTTAACAGAAGCAAGAGTTCAGGTGAGTAACGGATCCCGAGGACTCCCAGGCAGCTCTGATTGTGCACGGTGTATTTTGAAACAAATATTCTGAGCTTTGTCTTACCTGGGTTTTTTAATTACTTTTCATAGTCCTGCTGGCTTTATTTTGTTTTCCAGTTCACATTGATGGAGGTCTTTTGTTGGTATGCTCCCTCCCTTTCCAAAAGCAGAGCTTTCAAAATGAAATGTCGTAATAGATGGTCATATTTGTACATCTCGGCAAACATTTAAAAATACGCTGTTCTTTGCCAGGATGATTTTAAAATCCATATGCCTGTAGCTTTCCAAACATAGAAGAGGATTGAAAGAGTTGAACATATTTTGTTTAAACCATTCCATGTTTAAGTCAACGTACTGAAAACAAACCAACAAAAAGTCTGTAGATTCAAAGTAAAGATTTGATACGTTGTCCCTATAACTTCTTCCACTGCTTAATTTTTTTTAGAAACAGAAATGAGGGTAGTATCCTATGAAAGAATTAAGTTCAGTTGGAAATTTTCTGGCTGTTGTCAACATCTGTTGCAACTTCAATCCTGTAAAATCTACCTTTTCAATATTTGGTGTAAAGAAAAGAGACCTATCCTCAAGGTAACCATTATTAAAGTTAAGGTAACCATTATTAAAGTTAAGACAGGAAAGCTAAGCGTAATGCTTTACAGTCAGGTATTTATCACTGGTCTGTAAAGGTCCATCAGCAAATTCATAGCATCACTTCTCCTCAGTCTGTCTTGAGGACTACAGATTCTCAGTGCAGTTTTTTTTTTAAGCTCCAGAATCTAATGCACTAGGTGTTTAACACAAAAGTCACAGTGTGAACTAATGATTCATCGCTGTTCTTATCTAAATATTTAGCTATGTAGTTCATAAAAGCATTTACATAGTTTTACCTTCCCCCAGTTTAACCTAGGAACAGCAACAATATCTTTTCTTAAAGATAGATTAAGTAAAATAGCGTGGTCATTTTCAATATATATGTTATATATTCTGAGGCTGAGATGAAAATACCTCCCTGATGGAAACTTTTGGCTTGGGTAGTCAGGGGTTTACTGATGGCATTTTTTTTTCCGGATCTTCCACTACAAGCAAAAAGACTCGGGAACAAATCTTGTATGCTGCAGTCCTCCTCAGAACAGAGACTGCAATTTTAACATAATGAAGAATCACTTGAATAGCCTTTCCTAAGTCTAAATGCTCCTATTTAACACAGTATCTTTTAAGAAGGTATTGAAACTGCACTTCTTGCTTGCTTGCCCAAGATATGTACCTTGAGTACATAGCAAGCATTAGCTCTTGATCTTTTTGAAACTAGATTTAAAAAAAAGAAAAACCATGAAGAATCCAAATTAACACACAATCAAGCTGTAATAAATACAGCCCGTACTGTATATTGGATATCAACTGCTTTGCTTTGCTTGTCAATCTGGCTATGAACTACCGGTCTGATCTGGCTCCCACCATCTATTCTTGTTCATCTGTATGCACACAGTTTGTCCCCTTACTCGCAGGGTTGTTTGATTCTCCTACTACTGACTGTATCTTGGGCCAGCCTTTCAGCTTATGCGATTCAGTGCATCACTGAGTGTTTATCCCACCTGGCAATCTGGCCCCATTAATTTCTTTACCTGTCTGTAATGCTGGGTTTGGGACAGAGAACTTCCCACCTTCAGGAAAAGTTCTCCGAAAACATGCACGTCCCTTACAATACTCAGTCATTGAATTTGTGTGAATAATATTTGTCACGCTTGAAATCAGCTCCTCAGTTAAGGTCCTTGATGGACTTGAAGGAAAGCAAGTACTCTGCTGGACCCACCATGCGCATTATATCAAAGGTTACTAATAACTAAAATAGCTCAGTATGCCATGGCTATACCTTGCTCCCTCACATGGAGGCAAAACTATTAATCCATCCGTTCCCACCATCCAGTGCTCGAGGGCACCTGTAGGATGCATCCATCTTCCTGGTGGCACCAGGAGAAAATGGGAGTATGGACATATGGCAGGTCATGGCACTCCAGTTCTCGTGATTCTTTCACAACATATTGGTTGTACTCAGTGGTACAGCCACGTAGGAATCCTAGCCATGTCCATGGACAGGGAGGATGCTCCAGTAGTTTGAGCGCGAACCTGAGTCCCAGGTTCAGCCCTTGTCTAAACTTCTCTTGTGACCTTGGGCAAGTTAGTCTCTCTTGCTTACCTCATTTTCCCCAAGTTCAACAGAGAAATAATTGCACTTTTCTACTTTATACAGGTGTTGTGAGGCTAGATGCAGCACAGGTAGTGAGTCACTCAGCTATTAGGGTTGCTAGCTGGACTGTCATAAAAATGAACATCAATGGTATCCTCTTGACCTGCCCCAAAGTCACTCTACAAAGCTAACTTAATGCAAAATTATCCCTTGTGTAGCTCACTAATGCAAGACACCTGTCCATTTAGCACCAGAGATTTGCTTCTCTGGAAAGCACCCCCCAGCCCATAAATCTTCCAGAAGTACCTGCAAGCACACACAAAATGGGTCTTGGACGCTAGGATTTGTTTGTTCCACTTGATTTTGTTGTTGAGCCTTACGTGAACTAACCCAGCAACAAAGGAAAAAGGAAAAACTAATACTAACTACTCACCATATAGATTCATAGGAAGATGCATCCTGGAGTCTTGTCTTGAAAGCATATGCAGTGGACTCTGTGTTGTTTCATGCCTTGACAATTTGGAAATCTTAGTATTTGTGGGCTTTCGGTCTGAGTCAGTACTCTGTTGACAGGTTTGTGCTTCTTTTAATGGAGATCACTGGTCTGGGGAGAAAGATAGAAGCAGTCATTAAAACCATTTATCTTAACATGGGAAAAGTTAGGAACATTACCTGGCCCCTTCAGCACCCTGAATCTTATAAAGCATTACTTTATAAAGTTTATAACTTCCCCAGCTATAGCAGAGAAAGAAAAATACTCATTTCTAATGTAATAAGCATTACAGTGAATTGGCCTAAGCATCCTTGTAATATTGTTTGCTAATGATGCTGAAATCCATGAAAGATGATGCATTATGGCTAGTCATATATACAGCTTTTCTACTTGCCAGTTTCCCATTTTCAGTGGATAACTTTAAAAAAAAGTCTCAGTTCTGATCTTTGTTTCATTTCGGTCTGAAAGTATTCTTGTTTACATGGGTTTTTTTAAGGCATTTAAGTCTTCTGAGGTCTGATGCCAGGGTTCCCCTCTTAAAATTATATAAATGTAAGTTTTGAGTCGATATTAAATGCCCAACACATTTCCATTTGGGTTATGAAGAATAACCAAATTTTCAAGTGAAATGTCCAGTACAGGAATACTGTTTATAGGATAAGATCTGAGTCTACAACTCGTCCTCTTTCCTTACTGTCAGATGTATCTAATGTGCAATTTAGGAGGCATATAGCCAATGAGAAGGACATGCTTAGCTAAATGACAGCATGAGTTTGTGCTGGTGTGCATAGGTAACTTCAAAGACGTGTCTTATTCTTAAAATTTGAATCTAAACTTTTATTTAAAGGCAGTTTACAGTCAGGAGAAAATGGAATAATTTATTGTGATGCTTTGGTTGAATATAGTCTGAATGATATTTAAATTAATATACAGACTAAAGCATGGAGAGCCATCAATGTGTACAGTATCAGTTAAAAGTAAGATGTGTTTCATGTCATTGAGGGTCTTGCCCAGATCAAGTGTTCAAAGTTGAGCTCTTGAACCTAAATAAGCTCTTCTGTGCTGAGAATCTAAATCCAGCTTGTTAAATACAGTATAAGACTAAGAATCAATTGAAATCACTTGGACCAGTCAGAAATGCAGTGATATTACAGTCCCAATACATATCACCGCAAGAAATTATATGGCTTAATGGAATTATTTTGGCATTAAGGTTAAAAAAAAAAAAAACAAACCTTTTTACTCCATATTATGTTTATGTGGGAATGAAAGAAAATTGCTTAGATTAACAATAGCCTATTAATATAGTCTATATATACATTATATATTATGCAAGTGTGTGTGTGCACTCATAGCGCTAGGAAAGGGGTACAATTGATGGATAGGGTAAAAGCAATAACAGAGTGAAATGTTCTTCCGCTGATGGCTCAGGTCTCATCACAGTTTTCTTTTCTTTGCCTTTGTAGTCCTTTGAGCTGCAATAAGATACTCATTTGGGCTGCCATTTACCATGCTTGTTGGCACAGGATTGATAATCTTTACTAACCAATAATCCTTGTAAACTAGCCATTTATCTGCAGGTTAGCAGGTGACTGAAGATGAATTAAGACTAAAATGTGCCTGTTTTTCCTGTTCCCCTCTTTTATCTGTGTTAAGACTTCTTCAGCATTTCCCTAGTTGAGATTTTCCCCCACGAGAAGTTTGACCTTTAGCAGTCTCTGGTATTTGGCTTTGTGTTACCAAGATTATTTGCTCGGTACTATTGTGCCAGGTTCTGTCATTGTCTCCTCCTTCATTCCAGATGCCAGACTCATTACAGACTGACCTGAACGGTAACCTAAACACAGTCCACAGTAACAACCCAGGCTAGTTGTTACAGTTACAACCGAATCACTTTGTGTCTTCACTAGTCTTCCACAAAATATTCCTAACTAGACTTACAATGCGCTCAAGTCACTAATTGCTATTTTAGGTCTCCAAGGACAAGCATTTGGAACCTGTATTGTGCAGGACCCTGTTTTATGCTTATATAAAAAGTTACAGGTTGTCGTTCGATTAAACTTAACCCAGGTCTGTTCCCACTGAGCTCTGAGAGTTGCTACCGACAGCGGTGGTAACAGGATCAGGTCCATACAAGTAGGGCTGCTATATCGTTTGCCACTGAAATCGGTGTGAGCTTCTGAAGAAAAAAGTCCTGTACAAATGAGAAGTTCTCTGCACTTTTTTTTTTTAATATTTAATTAGGCATCAAAATACTTTTACAAAGTCAAGATTACTATAGCTGAGATCACAGTGAGCCAGCGGCAGAGGGAGGAATCTAGTAGTCCTGACTCCCAGTCAGCTCTTCTCCAATTGCAAGAGTATAATTGCTTTAATGCTAGCAGACTAATACAAATAATGATGAGCGTCTTGTAATAGGACTCACGTATTTTTAAAAACCAATTACTCTCTACGCACAGGAATGTTTTGATTCACTTACTTGCAGTAGTTTCATGTTGCCGTAGGTGGAAGGAGTAACTATTAAACAGAGCAGGCTGAAAAAATTAGCAGAACAATTTTCTGTTGAAAAAACATGTTTCTGCCAAATCAAAAGTTTGTAGGAATGTAGGTTTATTTTTACTGAAACTCAACACATTTCAAAAGGATTCAAATTAAAACGGGGCATTTCATTTGGATTCGTCTTTCAACGTGTCTTTCATTCTGCATGTTTTGATTTTGACTAACTCGAAACTTGTGTGTGTTTTTCAATTTTATATGTAATTTTAATGTTGAAACAAAAGTTTTCAGCAATCTCTATAAGGTTATTTTGATATTAAATACTTCAGAATTGACCATCCCACAATAAGCTTCCAGATGGTTGCTTTGGGTTTTGGGGTTTTGTTTTGTTTTTTAATATCCTCATTAGGATAAAAAGGGAATTTCAGACTCTCATAATTTTGCATGGGACAAATTCAATTTTCAAAGAGTTGAAATCCTTCTCTATATAGATAGTCAAACATTCTCAGCATCGACTCCCAATTAGGATATTCACACTATACTCATGAGTCATTCGCAGAAATGACCACTTTGAATCTCAGTAGCAGCTAAATTAAAGACCTAAGGAATGAGATGATGGACCTGAATGAAAACCCTTCATCTAAATGCAAGTCTAGTTTGAGTTTGAACATCTCTGCCCAAAGGCCTGAGCAACAACACTTAAACATTTGAGTCAAGTCGGATTATCAGTTTAAGGTTGAAAGCCTTCATATGTGACGTTTGGGCTTAAAAACCTACTTTACAATGCATATGCAGGGAATTCTGTTGTGTACTTCCTTCCTGGGACCCAGGAAAGAGTACTTCAAAAACTGCCAGAATTACAACAAAATGAAGTGTGGCATCAGTCTACAGCATAGGTTGACTTACCCGGTGCTTAATTTTACTAAGAATGTTAAAATATACTTGGCGGGTTAAAATAGTGGATAACACAGGATCATGACAAATAGTAAACTATTTTTTATATCAGCAAAAGTATGACACAGTATTAACTACACAGTCCCATGTGCCAGGACAGGCTGGGGACTGACTGGCTAAGCAGGAGCTTTGCAGAAAAGGACCTGGGGTTCGCAGCGGACAATCGGTGGAATGAGCTAACAGCGTGCCCTTGTGAAGAAGGCTAACAGCACACGGGGAGAAGTGATTTCTTCGCCTCTATTTGGCACTGGTGAGGCCATATCTGGAGTACTGTGTCCAGGTTTGGACCCCCCACTGCAGAAAGGATGTGGACAAACTGGAGAAAGTCTAGCAGAGGGCAGCAAAAATAGTGAGAGGCCTGGGGGACATGACTTCTGAAGAGAGGCTGAGGGAACTGGGCTTATTTAGTCTGCAGAAGAGAAGACTATGGGGGATTTAATAGCAGCCTTCAACAACCTGCGGGGGCGTTCAAAAGAGGACGGAGCTGGACTGTTCTCAGTGGCGGCAGATGACAGAACAAGGAGCAATGGGCTCAAGTTGCAGCAAGGGAAGTTTAGGTTGGATAGTAGGAAAAACTCTCTCACTAGGAGAGTAGTAAAGCACGGGAACAGGTTACCTAGACAGGTTGTGGAATCTCCATCCTTTGAAGGTTTTTAAGACTGGGATAGACAAAGCCTTGGCTGGGATGATCTACTTGGGGATGGGTCCTGCTTCGAGCAGGGGGTTGGACTAGATGTGACCTCCTGAGGTCCCCTGCCAACATTCATTTTCTATGATTTCCTACCCAAAGTCCCTTTCTGAGAACTGCATGTCTCCATGTTCTGTTCATTCTTGGTTATTGAAGGTTCAAACAATCTGAATTTCTCTGGCACGACAGGTAAATTCATCAATTTTACATGATTATATATGACAGATAAGCAAGGCAAAAAAATTCTCAAAACTTTTCTTTTAAAATCCTTCTCTATATAGATAGTCAAACTTTCTAAACCTTTAAACCATACTCCGTCTGTGCTAACCCATTGTCACATTCATGATTACGTTACTTCTTAAAATTCACGGAGTGAGGCAGCCACTATTGAATTTTTTGTTGCATTTTGCTTCTTCAGTTTTGGTAAAGAGTTGCATGAAGTAGCAATTCAGTTAGTAGCTGTTAGACTCTAAAAATTCAAACTGGTCAACGGGTTGCTTGTTAGGACTTCTTGACACCACTCTTTGTTCCAGTCTAACATGCTTGTATGCATTACTCCTATGTAAACTGAATGTTTGATATGAAGTAACTGCCCTTAAACAATAACTCCTTTTCTGTGTGCACGTTGCCTACTCTGATTGACAGAAGCTACACCAACAACAACGTAGCTAATCCTGTAATCTGTCTCTCCAAGGTCTGGTTTCAGAACAGAAGGGCAAAATGGAGGAAACATGAAAAAACAGAAATTTTAGGGAATGTTCCCAGTGTCTCCTTGGCACATCCCTTGGGTCTCTTCTTGGATGTTCCTTTAAGCCAGTCTCCTCTTCTGGACCACACATGGAGATCACTCCCGCTGTCCACTCTAGCTGTACCCTCTGTATCACCAGCTTTCAGCCCGGCATCCTTAGGGCCTTTTGGACTCAGCAGTCTCACCTGGACCTCTCTCTTCAGGAATCCGATTTTAAATCCACATTTTGGAAGGTATGGAGTCTCTCAATTGCCCCTTAATAACATTTATTTCTTTTAAATAGAAAACTGGTTGAAAAAGTCATCTTTTTATAGGAGGAAATAGTTGATCTGTGCCGTGATGAAGTGAGTTTCGGTACTGAAATTAACAGAAGGAACTTGCTATAGGGACAAGACAAGCTGTATTTGGTCCTACGTTAACCAGTACCCCAAACTGAAGTCTGCTTACGGCACAATGGGGTGAAATCCGGGGCCTGTTGATTCTGGGATCACGGTCTTCATGACTGACTTCTAATGTGGAATAGGCACAGATTTCCTTCTGATCTTATATTCACTGGTGCATACTTGCACATCTTAATATCTTCGAGAGCAGACACAGATATTAGCTCACAGTAGCTCTACCAAATAGAGCAGGGGTGGGGAAAAATGCGGCTGGCGGGTCAGATGCAGCCCGCCAGGCCATTCTATCCGGCCTGCGGGGCCCCTAAAAAATTGAGAAAATTAATATTTATCTGCCCCTGGCTGCCTGTCATGCAGCCCTCAATGGCTTGTCAAAACTCAACAAGCGGCCATCCTCCCAAAATAATTGCCCACCCCTGAAATAGAGGAAGATGCTAGACATTCCCACCCAGTAGATGAGAACATGGGAGCAAAGGAAGAGGTTGCTTCATTTTAAATGTCAGGGCCACAGTCATACAATTAAGGTTACTGTTATTGCAGACCATACACCAGCCCTGCCCCACTGCAGTGGGCATGATGCCATAGGCCACAGTAAGCCCAAGGTTAAGGTTGGCTGTTTTCCCCACCTTGAAGACTTGGGGGGAGATATTCATCTGAGTGCATGTTGCACTCCGACACGTTACACCAGCTGAGGATTTGCTCCTAGCTTTTGCCTGCCCCCAGGCCTGAAATGTATCCACCAAGACCTGCCGGTATGCTGGCTCGACACACAGACAGCCGACCCTCTCTTCTAAAATTACAGCCTGTGCCACAGCCTCGGATTAACAAGCAGCACTTTCTGCCACGCTGATTTATGCTGCTTTTCGCATGAAATAACTTGTCACAACAAATCTGTTGCACAAAGGCCTGTAAACTGTTCCTTTATTGAGGTGTTTTATTGTTGTTTCCATAGAGCATGCTGGTCTACAGTGTTACGAGGCTTGTTTGAGAGGGATTTAGCATGCTACCATATTCTTACCATGTCTTACTCTTCTCACTAGCCCCATGCAATGCAGGGCTCTGAATATCAAGCTGCATCCAGGGTTTAGGAAGGAATGTCAAAGGCAAAGCAGAATTGAATCCCATACTAAGTAAAGTTTGCATTTGCCAGAAAAAGTAGGTTTGGGGAATAAATCAAAGTTGCCGTTAGAAAAAAGAAAAATGAACTCCTTCAGTACATTTTTGTTCTGAGGTTTAGCAATAAAGCTAAGGCTAATTCTGTAAGTAATTCTCAGCTTGTGTAATATTAGACTTTTTTTTCCCCCCCCCAAATACAGGTTCCTCAATGCTCTAAATCCTCTCATGACAACAGCGTCAGTAGTAATGAAAGCTCCCGGACCCCCATCAGACCCTGCTCTCACTGCCTTCACTGATCCGGCAGCAATTGAAAGGAAAACGTCCAGCATTGCAGCACTAAGACTCAAAGCGAAAGAACATTCAGCACAAATCCCTCAATTAAACCTTATATCCAGTCTTACAAACACTAACAAAGAACTTTGTTAGAAACTTTCCCCGCGGACTGCAGGCGCGCAGGAGAAAGCAAATGCCTTCTCCCATAAGTCCATGCAGCGGTATAGGAACACATTAAAAACCCCACTCATCCGTAGTTCCTCCGTCTTCAAAACGGACCCATGGAAATTAACCCTGCCAAAAGAAAACGGGCTCTGTTTTTATATGCTAAAGTCACACGATGTCATGGCAAACAGGCCACGGACATCGCGTCTATTCGGTGAATTTCTGATATGACAAAAAGGTATCAATCTGGAATCGACTCTTTTACATAAGCAAGTATAATATAAAGGAGTTTGCAGCGAAAGCTCATGGGACACCAGGCATAAGTAACAAAGGTTCAAACCGTTGTAGTAAGAACGTTAGTAGCTTTCAAAGCATTGTGAGCAATGATGTCTGGGGAGGAACTCGGCTGCAGAAACTTAGCCCTGAGATCAGTACATGGTATGTCCTTAACTTGAAGATCACGCTTCATGTTGAAGTACAAATGCCAGTGAAATTTCACAAAGCTGACAGACTAAGCAGGAATGAGGGATGGACTATTTTGAATATCGGTTTTTGATTCTGATCTAGGTTTGTACAAAATGTATCTCATTTCAAACTAAAATAAACGGATGTTTGCTCATGTTCAACGTGGCCATGTTTTAATAACAACACTTTAGCTTTTGACTGTGGATCGCTTTGTAAATCCAGCCATGTGTTCTGTAAATGGAAGTTCGTTATGTGCCGCATGTTGTCAGTAATTCGATAGAGAATGGCAAGTTGACATCAGTTTTAACTATGAAGTGGCTGAAGATTTTAGCACAGCTAATAGCAAATAAGCCCAGACCATTACGTTTGCTCTGACTAGTTGTACATTTCTCAAAGTTCATGTTATCCCTTAGTCTGTTCGGGTTATCAGTGGAATTATTAAAAAAAAAAAGTCATTTCAAAGTATTATTATTGGGGGGGAGGGGAGGCGGTAGAGATTGAGGACCTTGTGCATGAGTTCAGTTTATAGAAATACTGCGCTCCATCCTTGCTTTAGACAAGCCATTTAACCTGTGTGCTGCAACTGTCCCACCTGTCCTGTGAAAATGGAAACTTACTCTTGACCTTTCAGCCTTGCACGGCTTTCTAAATGAGGGTAAGTATTGTTTTCCCCATTTCACAGATGGCTTGCCTACCTCACAGGGCTGTTGTGGGGACCAATTAAATGTTCATAACACTTTGCAAACATTAAAGAGCCAGAAGTGCTAATTGTAAGTTGCTATTCACAGCAGAGAGTCAGAGGACTGAGGGGCCTTCAATCTCCTTCCCAGAGGCTCATTCACACAGGTTTTGAGGGTTGCACAGGGGTGAACAAGGTGCAGAATCTCTTACTGCTGCTGCCTGTGGCTCACCTGTTATTCTGAGACCATTTGGATGCACTACGTTCACTTACTGTCCAGAGAACGATTCAGTTCCCCTCGAATTTCCTGCTCTATCAATTGAGGCCAACAACTCCTAAATTACCTAACCTGTCCCCTGTAGCAGCCCCGATTGCATTGATTCTGAGCCAAGAGCACGGGCCATCTACCTTCTTCTATCTCCGCTTTCTGAGATGTCTCTAAACCGTAATTGTATCAAAATGCTATATGTTACACAGGCACTTGCACGATCATTCAGACTGGCCAGTTCATTTCCTCTTCTTCTGCCAAATCTGCTGCATCCTGGCTTACACACTTGACTGCAGGAGAGTTGTATATAACTCCATGTGGTGTACATGTATAAAGGAGAAAGCAGAAGAAATTTTTCAATAACTACTGCTGGGGAAGGTGACTCATTTCACTTCTACAAAAGCAAACTACTTGAGCCGAGACTGGCCTCACCCTGGGTCAGCCAGCAGGAGACTGTAGGAGTGATGCAATTTGTACCTTTTTCACAACCCCCTGAATGCGGTCCCTTCACAAGAGCTCCAGCCATCGCCTCTCACCCCTTTTGCTGCTAGCTGGCATCGCAGCACATAACCCACTCCAACTCCGGCCATTTGCTGAATTAGCCTTTGTAAAGTAGGTTAATAGTTTGAAAACTGTCAGTGCTCAATTTGCGTGCCTTTCCGTGCCGCCTGCTCTTCTCCAATTAATAGCAGTGTGGTGAAATGCTAGAAACTTCTGTTCAGATCCTGTTTGTTCAAAAGAAGATGGCAAGACATGCCGAAGAATGCTAGACATATTTGATATTACCTGTAGCGAACCTGTCTCTCATCCACTCAGAAGAGAAATCTGCAATTAAAAATAATCCAACTAGTCTTCTCAAAAATCATCATTAGCAGCATTTGCCCACAAAGTAATTAGCATATAAAAATAGCTTTTGGAAACGACAGTCCTGCATTTCAACATAATGGGTGAAATCCCAGCCCCATTGCAATCTGATCCTCAATGCAACAGGGCCAAAATGTAACCCCCTGGGTCAAATTCACCCACGTCATTCCATTCATCTCAGTGGTTACAAGGAGGAGTTTGACTTCTGAAGTACGATACACTTCCCCGGTGCATGCAGGATTCTGCATAAATGCTCATAACCATTAGGCCAGCGTGCCTTTCGCAAAAACAAGCACAGCCCAGTGCCAAGTTACTTTGCTCACGGGACTTGCAGTGAGTACTTAGGCATAAGTGTTTGAGAAATGTTCACAATAAAAAGAAATAAATAAGTGGTAAGGAAAACACCCTTGTAATGGGGTAATGGGAAGGTAAATGCTTCCCCATAGGAAGTAAAACAAAAGAGGAAGTTAACAGCATTTTTCTTTGAAGTTCAAGGCATCTTGCTGGTTCTGTAGCCTGGAGCATTATCCTCCTCTCTGGCTACTTGCATGCAATTACATTTGGCTGCTAGCTACAATGAGCTGCAAGGCTCTCCTCCATCTATCTGCAGTCAGAGTCAAGCCAGCCAAAGCCCGGAGAGACGGGTTTCCCTAGGGTGGGTCGGGATTCAATCACCCAGTGAACCCCAAATTATTTTATCTAGCTCCTGCCCTGAATTGCTTGTCCATTACTACCTCGCTCCTTTATTGTGCTATTAATCCACAGACTGTAAAGGTGAGTACCAATATGTCGCGATACATGCAAGGAAACAAAGCTCTTGGGAGGTGAAACCAGCAGTGCAGTTGGGTTTTTTTGTAGAGATGGGAAAAATCTTCACCTTTTTAGATCTTGCCGTTATGATTAAAACACTTTCATGCTGTTCCTGTATGCGGGAATAGCCCCAGACAAGCATCGACAAGGCCCCACTTTTGTCCTCAACGCCCTCCTACCACTCTTTTCTACCACAAGGCTTGCAAATAGCTCGGTTGCAAATAGGCAGCTGTTTGGCTCAAGTCACTACCTGTCCTCCTGGCCAGCATCACCCACAGGGCGTTCATGCTTCCTCCTCAGACCCACCTGTCAGTGATACCTTCCACTTGCACCGTGAGCTCCACATGGGTCAGATGTCTGCATAGCACCTCATGCAATTGGGATATGCCAACACAAAAAGTAATTGCAAAGACTAGGTGCTATCTTGGGGATTTCTGATAGCTGCCAATCCACATGGGTGAAAAATGGCCTATCACATCTCCATGGACAAATCGAGCCTAGTGAAAAGCGGGGTTCAGAGGTGTGGTGTACCATCACATAAAACACACACCTTTTTCTCCAGTTCAAGAGAAGCTAGAAACTTCACTAATATGTGAAGGGCCAAGCACTACATTATTCACTTTAAGATCAAAGCAAAAACAAATGTAACTTTATGGCAATGTGCACTAATTTGCTAGGTTATATATTAAGTTTAAACTAGGCAAAAAATAGACATTACCAGGAGCAGCTAACAGTCAGTAAAACTGCAGAAGAAAGGATAGTTTGAATAGTGGAACATCAAGATCATTACAAAGGAGAGAGAAGGGGCATTAACACCTGAGGAACGAAGAGAAATTAGCAGGGGTGGGTGGATGATAATAAGCCATGAAGTCAATTGACTCCCTCAGCACTGTCTGAATAGAAATGCTGCTGCCCGTCCAGGCAGTGGGTTTTGCAGTTTGGGTGGAGCAGCATGCAAAAAGGTGGTGCAGCTGCACCATGTTCACCCCCCAGGGATCGGCCCCTGCACGTCTCCCAAAAGGTACGGTTCCAGAACTTGCCTCACTACCATCTTGCCTAGGTTGGAAACCGGGGAAAGAACTGATTTAAAAGCTGATTTAATTTTCTCTGCTTTAATGAGCCTTGCAGAAAGTTTCCACTCCTCTGTGGGAAGCGAACAGCCAGCTGTGAGAGCTAATAATAATATGGAAGGCAAGCTGGAGGTACAGCACTTCAAACCAGTGTAGGAATCAACACACATCTGTAACCAAAACCACGCAGGGTTTGGGACTCTAGGGCCTACCTGTGACTATTTAACTCAATAAACCCCAGAGGGGGATGGCCTGCTTTAGCTTATTACCCTCTCCTCCACAGCATGGACAGTAGGGGATTAAGCACAAACAAGATGCATACGCTGCCACTGAAGTCTCATTTGAGAAATACTGGGGTGCCTCCTCTCAGTCACCGGGGTGGATATAAGGACCTGATCCAAAGTCCATTGAAATGACTGCATCAAGCCTCACCGGATGGTGAACAGAAAGCTGCAAACACACACCTCTGCTCTGTAAAGAGTGCCTGCTCTCCTCAACACTGCTGCTTTGATCGCACATTTAAGGCAGACTGCCAGCCCTGCGGTCTGGGTCTGGACGCAGAGCTGCACCCGCGTCCGCACTCTCCTTGGGAGCCATATTTTATTATTTACTTTTGTCCCTTTATTGCAATGCAGTGTGAAGAACAGCCTACCACATGCCAAATGGGTCAGTCGTCCTGGGGAAGGCTTGTTGCTCTGGACATATCAATTGTTCGCAAACCCTCTATTTGCCAAAGGGAACAAATCCTATAGTCCATACATCAGCAAAACTCTCCATGACCTAGGTCAGCAGTGCTGAAAGTTTTGGCCTCGATTCAGATGATTGGTGCAGGGCCGATCCACAGGCCAGATCGGGCCCCATACTGCCCTTGCCCACCAGCCCCGCGCAACAGGATTGGGCCCAGTGCCAGCCTGCATGCCCAGTCTAGCCCCCGGGGCCACCTGCGGGGAGCTGAGTGGGCCGGATGACAGTGCTAGGAGTGGCCTGTGGGCCGGGGCAAGCACCCCTGATCTCAATACATTTGCACATATCTGCTCTATGCCTCTTCTTTGCTCTAGTATTGAAGTCTCCTGTTGACAGCCTAATTCTGCTCGGGGTGACATCCCTGGGAAGGGTGCTCTGGACTTCCCCAAGGACTGGAACTGCCTTCTGGTTTTGCTTTGTTTCCTCTGGATGCCAAACAAAATGCTGTAGGAGAGACTCAAAGCAGTGTAGGGAACTTAGGCACATCATCCCTTTATCTAAAACCTCCCATGCCCACTTTGAAAAAGCTCAGCTTTGTTGCTCTGTCTTATTGCCCTCTGTCTTGCAATCGGTGTGCTCGGAGAGTTTCGTCTCCCAATCCTACAGCACACTGACAGCTCTCACATCATAGCTGGCAAGCGTTTCTATTGGATTTCTCTCATCTGGCTTTAAAAAAAATGTGTAATTGTCAATTTAGTTTAACTTGTTTTCGACCCAAAATCCAACTCTGATAATGCAAGAGTTGGGGTAAATTTCCGTATTTCCAGTGGCATGATATTATCAGAACCTTGTCTACAAAGAAAGAGCAATTTCATTGTAGGAAAGAAAAGGAGGGGAGAGAGAATAATAAGCCAGGTGTTTGAAGAAAAGACAAAGGAACAAGCACAGTGGGGTGTTCTGACTCACAAATCTGTATTGAGCAAGAAGTATTCATGAAGAAAATTAATTTAAAAAGTATGTAGTTCAGGTTCTGAGCCCATAAGTCCTTTCAAAAACAGATTAGTGATTAAAAACTTTTTTATTCTAGCAATCTCTTAAACAATTAGTGCAGTAATTGGAAAGGGACTACAAATTCAAATATAGAGGGACATAAAAGAGTTTCCCCATAGAGCTTTTCCTTGGTTTTGTAGGCTACTGCCATGCACCTGCCTTCACCATCCGTGGGGTTGAAACGCTGAAGAAGTACACTGAATAGGGACACAAATGCACCAAACAGCAATACCATACAAATTACTTAATTCATGTAAAGTCGCGGTAATTGTATTGATCGTGAATGGCGGGACAACTCTGTTGGTTCAAGCTATATTAAATGTAAACCTCCAGCTTGCCATGTGGTCCCCTCTGAAAATGTATAAACCACTGAGCATGATGTTATTTAATACTACATTAATTTCCCCTTTTCTTCCTCCCCCCTACTATCACAAGGAAGTTAACAGCCTGGAGGGATTTTCACAGAGTTTCTTCACTTCCAGACCTTGCGCTTGCATTTAGCAGTTTATACCTCTGCTCTCCTGTACGCACCTTTGAATCACGGGACTCAAGGAAAACGTGAAATAAACTGAAAGAGAGCAGGACATCCGTTGGCCTGGGGGAAGGAGTTTCCATTCCCAGCCCCTAAAAGTTTTGCTCGAGTATCTTTTTTAAGGCTCTGAATCGCCTTCACCTAGTGCTTTTCTTCCCCCCTCCTCTGCCAATATTTGGCCTGGATCAGCAGGTGTAGTAATGAAATGCTGCCAAGGCTGTTCTTGCCGTGCTTCTGGCTGGGATCTTAAAATAAAAATTTGCCCTTATGAAACTTCCTGCCAGGTCTGCAGCTGCCAAGATTTGGAAAAGTCTGAGGTTCTCCAATGGCTAGGTGAAAACCAAGCGTAAGCATGGAGTTAACAAACTTGTCTCGGCTCATCCCAAACAGCGGGTATTTGATGACCTATTCAAGACCAGTGACTAGCTACCATCACAACCTTTCCCTGCAGCATGAAGATGCAGAAGGTGTCCCCCACTCCTATAACGCAGATTTGGGGGATAAAACTGCAGTGAGGAGCCAGCCAGACTGCAGCCGGCAGCCAAAGCAAGCAGCTTGGGTCGTTCTGAGAACCTCCTACAATTTGTTTTCTGCCCTCCGTGGACTGGCTGTTGGCTTGGACCCACTTCTTCTCCTTCCCTCTCTTACCCCAGCTGCAATCCAGACCAGCTCACCTGCACTCCTCACTCCCTTCCCCTTTGCTTTTGTCTCCATTTAGCCGAGTCCTTCCTAGATAAACCCCCTATCCCATACTGCGACGCTAAGAGGGCTTTTGAGATAGTGGTCACCTACCGAGCTATACCTGCCTGCAAAGTGGCTTTCCCCACTAGGCAACAGCTTCTATCCTACTTCCTTTTGCACACTTTTGGTTTTATAGGCACCAAGACAAATTGCGCCAGCAACTCAGTCAGCTTTGCCTTATAAACCAGAGGGAAGTCAATGAGGGTGTGTGGATGCATCCAAAGACCCAGTTTGTTCCCACTTAAATCCCTAAAGGCTTTAGTATTGCCTTCAAAGCCCACTCACACTGGTATAGAAAGGCGCTGATTCGCAAAGGGCACAAATACACATTTTAAGTTTAGTGTGACGTTATGTAGCTAATAGAGTTGGGGCTAAATTGTCATTCATCTTCTGTATTCGACTCCTGGATTTGGTGGAATCAGTCTAGTCTTAACTCAGTATTTAGAGTATATCCTCTTCTGACTTCCTGTCCTCAAGGAGTTTACACACATTATTAGCCTTCAGCTCTCCAGGGAGTAATGCAATTTTGATCATTACCCTATTCCATGGGTAAGGAAACCAAGGCACAGAAGCGAAGGGATTACCAAATATCATATCATGGCCAGTGGAGGAGTCAGGATATGAGCCCAGGTGGTCTGTTTACCAGTCCTCTATTCTAACTACAAAGCCTGTTTCTGCCTCTGCCCCATAACTGTACTAGGAAATGCAAGGCAAACTTTCCAACACCCAAGCTGTACAGTCAATGACAAATCAAAGGATAACTAGGAAACAACCGGTTCCCAACTCCCAGAGGGAACATTACTTTCTGACTATAAGAGATGTATGATGATAAAACTGTTCCCTAGGGAAGCTCTTGAATCTTCTTTACTGGAGGTTTTCAAGAAGGGCCTCGCTGTGATGACTTAGGAGCCCTATATCTGTGCAGGGGGATGGGACTAGATGACCCTTGGCTCCCTTCCAGTCCTACAATTTGGAATTAGCCTTTTTTGTGGGCTGAAACAGCATTTTTATAAGCAAGAAAGTAATCAATACATGATGCTTGTGGCAGAATTTAGAGACAGATTTGAGCTTGCAAAGCTGTATTGCTAGAATAACATTTTACATTAAACACACGCACACACTTTATGGAAGCAAGAGAAAAAAACAAATTTAAAAAACTACCTTATCAAAAATGATCTGCAGAAAAACTGGGACAAAATACTTGATGCAGCTGTTACAGATAAAAACTTAACAGTCTTTGGTGTAGTGACATTATTGTGAACTAAAGCAGAAGCAGACCAGACAGCCTGAATTACAGTTTCATCTAGTTCAAAAGGGTTGCTAGTAAAATGTATTTAGGTGATCTGCTAAAGAAAAAGAATATATTGCATCTTGTAAGTACCCAGTCACAGCTAGAGATTTTGACAAAAGTTGACTTTCACACGCAATTAAACAACATAATTTCAGTTTTCTAGTTTCAGGGAAGCCGATCCACAGACTGCCCTATCTCCAGGGTTATTTTGTACTGATCAAAAATCATGGGATTAATGTTTGTGAAAGAAGACAAGAAAGGACGGCATTATTATAGCCTTATTATCTACATATCCCAAAGTGAATAGAAGGAAAAGAAAGTGAGCCAGACTGCAATGTGAATGTATGACAAAAGAGCCTCAAACCTGCTCAACACCAATCGTCAGAATCATCCAAGTCTTCTCAGAGGTCCCTCAAATTCGGCTAGCAGGGAAACTGCGAACTGCAGCAAGTACGAGTCCTTTCCTAATGTCTGAGCTGTGGTTCTGCAAGCTTTCTGCCTTTTTTGAAGAGAACAATTCAGGGCTCCGTTAACTAAAAACTGGGTGAGGTCAGGGAAGAACAGTCTAGTAGGTGGGACCCTGGGGTCAGACTGATACTCAAGTCGAATTGCCAGTCAGCTACAGAGCTTCTGCTGGGGAGTCTTGGCTATGCACTGCTCCAAGCTCCATTCTCCACCTGTGAAAGGGAAAGAAATGGTTGCTAACTCAACAAAGGAATCACAAGGATATCATTTAATCAGGTTGCAAGGGCCCAAGTACTCTCGGAAACTGAACAAAGGCTGGGAGGGGGGATGAGACTATGATTTGCTAATGAAGGAACCTGGAACTGGTCTGAAGAATTAAAACTGGGACTGGAACAAGTCAGGCAAGTGGAACTAGGGGAAGTCAGAGGTTGTGGGGAGAGAAGACTGGAGAAGGGATCAAAAGGGGAAGAGGGGGAGAAAGGGGCAGCAAACTCTATGCCCCTCTCTCTCACCATCCCTCTGATGCCAGTAAGGCCTTTACCAAAGCATCCCATCCACTCCTGCTGAGGATCCATACAGAAGATGACAAATGGTGCCATATGATGGCATGTTTTCCTTTAGTTTGCCTTGTTTATAGACTAGGAGACTGCACACAACAACCCATGCTAAAAGACCACTAAGGTTGCAAAGTTGGAAAATGCCAACTTTTTGCATGCATGGTAATATGATTTAAAATTACCTGGTCACACACTATCGTGTCCATAAAACTCCTGCATCGTTCAGTACGCAGAAGGGCTCAGTACTGATGCACCAACTAAACAGAAAGAGGCATTCGTGTATACCGAGAGAGTTTCTGCAGAGCTGGCATTGCTCTCAATCCACTGCAAACAAGGAGAACCTTCTCCAACTTGCATGAACTTTCCATGCAAGTATTAAATTATATTATCCATAGGTGTAGGTAGAGGGGAGCCCCTTTAAGTGATACACCTACCTACCCATCAACTTTCAGTTACCTGATGTTGATTCTGTAGCATGTTTAGACAGCGCTCACAGATGGAGTCTGTTGAGGGGGGGTTTCCCCCTATATTAATTGCCCTCTGGGGACAGAAGGCACGTTGGAATGATGAGATGAAATGTTTAAAGGCAGAACATATTTCCACACTGATGGAAAATGCCCCCAACTCCTACTAATGTCAACAGGGACCCATGTACTCCATCTAATTTTGGATGTGTGAAGACAAAATCATTTTGACGCTGACATATCAACGAAGAACATTCAACAGCCTCAGCTATATCAGGACATCGAGCCAGACTTGGGAGCTAGTAAAATAAAGTGGGGTAATAACCAACGTGCTTAATCCCACAAAGTTATGTATTGATGCTATTAGCTATAAAGGTATCGAGGATTTTTTCTGGACCACCAGGTCTACAAACAGTATCCAGGCAAAAGGGAAGCAATGGCAAACTGACAAATTCAAAAGAAACTCAGAAATCACTATTTCCATAGTTTTCTCTGCTCCCCTAGAACGGTCCTCTCATGTCGAGAGACTCTGCAAGAGAGAATGCCGACCTTCAGCTGGACTTTTGCAGAATAATTTCTTCTCTCTTTTTCACTTATTGACATAACTGTTGGACACCAGAATTAAAGGTCTACACTGCAAAATTTACTTAACAGACTCTCGTCAGAAACCCAGTCTTAATTAAGTCATAGCTGCAGAGCCATAGGAAAATGCATCTTTCACAACTTGCACCAATATTTATACTTTCCTGCATAGCTTGCCTGAAAAGAAAGGTTTTGGGATAGCAACATTTTATTGCTCTATGCCTTTAACCTTGAGGAGGTGTTACATACAGGTGTTGAAGCCTGATAGCTAGCCACCAAGAGGAGAAAACAAATATTCTGTCCTATGTTGCTATTTTAATATGGAAAGGTCTTACATACAATATGGTAGATTCACAGCAGGTTCCCAGAAAATATTGCATCTTCAGTGCATACTTTCAGTAAACAGGAGACTTGAAGAGGAGAAAAAAAATGGATGTGCCAAGCAATCCAAACAAATTTTAAAATAATTTCACGAATGGTTTCCCTTTCAGCAGGATAAAAAAACTCTGGTTACTCTCTAAAGCACTTTCAACTGATAGCTTACTTATTAGACAAAAATTAGTGTCTGATCAACCATGAAAAAGATGAGCCATTATCTCCTACAAGAGTGATCAAACTGACATCAGCTACTGTACATCTTGACACTTACTACATAATCAAAGTAAACTTTACTATATGGGGCAGATCTAATGTACCTGTCAGTTTATCACCTCCTCTGCTCAGATGCGTCTTGTGTCACCTATGAACACAGGACAAAACAAATAAATAAATTGCAATGTTATCTCTCCTAGCTGCTCACATGGTAAATGGGGATGGTGTTTAGTATTCAGTAATGGAGTTAGGAGTAATTTACTGAGAGATAATTTCTTTTGGACCTAAAATCTCCTGCCTCCTGTAGAGCAGACAAATAGAACTATCTAACAGGAAATGGGGCATGATAATACTGCTCTTTAAATAGAGCTAACAAAATGGAAATACAGTAGGCATGCATTACAAAATATACATCTAACAGTTATCAACCCCTTTGATGTTTATAGCTATTTGCTGCAAGAGATTGTATTAGCTGCACGGGTCTATTTTCATGCAAGGAAAGTTTAACATGTTTTTAAAAGCACTTTTAGAATTTAGGCAAGGGCAGGTCACTGCCATCAGGCGTAACAGGGCTGCAAGCAATGGACTGAGATGCTCCACATAACCCATCCTGACCTCGCCAACCTGATCTTAGAGTGGGCAACGGCTAAAGCTCTGGAGGCATGAATGCTCTTCCTAGCTCAACTACTGACAAACAGTGTAACCCTAGGAAAGGCACTTCCTTTCCTTCCCCACCCTTCACCTATCTAGTCTTTGCAGGTTAGAAACCCTTTGGCGCCCCAAGCGTGTATGGTCTGGGATGGTGCGTCTAGCCAGAACTGCGATATACCCGATGTCAGTACTTCCCGTGCAGAGGCCAGACTCCCCGTGTGCTCGGTTATCCTGCAGGGGATACCACATGTGCACCCTCAACTAATCCTTCCTATAGAGCTGGCCGGTGGGTTGTACCCCAGAACTCAAGGCAGAGAAGGTGTTATGTGGTTCGACTAATCAGCCGTGCCCCTGTATTGCAGATCCACTAGAGAATCCAGTATCAGGCATTAGCATCTTAGACATCCCTTCTGAGAACTGGTCTCCTCTATCCCTGACTCCATGTCTGAGGCTTTCGGTCCCGTTACATGCAGTTCTGCTGAAGCCTGGGGGCTATCCATTGACTTACGCGGCGTCCTACGTCATCATGGCCACACTTTTGTTGCAACAGGGACTAAAGTCTCGCCAACTTCTCTTCAGGCCGGTTTCCCTCCTTTGAAATCACCCACCAAGGACGTGAAGCCCAGCATTATGCTACAGCGGCCTCTACCCTTGGCATTTCCACCCACAGAGGTGTGAAGGTGCCCAGAAAAATCGAACCTAAAAGCAGCCCGTTGTCCATGAGTGCTGAGCTCAGTTTCTTTTCAGAGTGTCTCTTTTGTCCTCTGGTTTGGTGTCACTTCCCTCTCCACAAAGTTTTGTGTTGCAACAAAAGATTTACAGATGCCAAGTTCTCTATGAAGCAGGAGGGGAAGGGGGAATCTCTTCAATTGAAGATACTTTCAATATTTTGCTTCCCAAGTAGCTATAATTGCTGGGGGGGTGGTGCGGGGGAATACATAAATTAAACACAAGGAGCTACTGAACCAAGAGTGATTAGTATTAGCAGAAAGCTTTCAGGGCTTTTTCATCTTATTGATTCTAAACAGAATAAATCCGTAAATGATAATAGAGCTCAATTTAAATTACTTACAGCAAGTGCTGCTTTTCAGCCCTTGTCAGACAATCATGCTGTTCATTCAACTCCATTTTGTATATACAAAGCAAATTAATGTGTATAAAACAGTCGTAATTCAGGCCAGTCTTCAACAAATGTATCTTTTGTGACACACAACTGCCTCTTATTGACGCCGTTTTAATTAGACATATAATACCGCGTACATTTTCTTCCCTAATTCTAACCCCTAATACACCCACTTCCTGAAAAAATTGTGGGCCGGACACATACAAGTAACTTTTCCCCCGCTATGTAAAATTTCTAGAAACTATACCAGTCTAAAAAGCAAAGCCCTGATGCTGCTGGTTAGACACAGACTGGGATTGTCTATAAATATTAGAAGGAAAAAGAGTATACACTTCTCAAGGCACTTCAGGGAAATGGCAATATGTTGATGATGCGATTATCTTAGCACATTTAATGGGTGAGGCTTGGTCCTGATTTCTCTCTATCAGAGCGGGTAGATATCCCTCTCAAGATGAAGTCAGAGGGCACTGCAGCATTTTTGCATTAACATGAAGCCCTTCAGCCTATTTCATGAGCAATTTAGTTCGCTATCTTGGAAGAATTTGTAAATAAATGTTACTCTGTTGAATTGATCGGTCTCTAGTCAACCCACTGCTCCAGTGTGCTGAGCTCTCCAAGTCCCACGAAGCCAAGGCGCTGCCTCTTCAAAGGCACAAGCTTATTCCAGGGAAAGGAAAGCCCTGCCGACAAGGCACAAAGGGTTACAGCAGACGCTCACTCTCCTTGGGAATACCGCAGCCTAAAATAGCTCCCCGCACCGAGCACTGTAGCTTGCTCCTTGCGCGCAGGAGGGCCGCGGGGGAAACCTCCTGCCGCTGCGTGAAAAGAAACGTCTGGCGAGTCTGCTTTGTGGACAGACTCAATCTCAATCTCAGTCTCAACCCAGGGTCTCTCGGTCCCTACCTGAAAAAGCAACTTACCCCATGGACAAATTCAATAAAGCTGAAAATAGAAATGTTCTGCTGAAATTTTTTTTTTTTTTGTTCTCCTGTAAAACTCAATAAATTAACAAGTTATGACCCCCCAAAAATGGTTTGGGGCTCAATTTTCTGATGAAAATGAGTAAAAAAGGATATGTCCAAGGATGGTTTTCATTTGCTTGAAAAATCCCAACAATGTCAATTGAAAATTTATGAGCAGCTCTATTCATCTTTTCTACCTGGAAGTCAAGTTTAGGACTTACCACCAACCTCAAGTAGAGGAGGGCTGCCTGGGTTTGAAAGGTCCCAAAAGAGCTGTAATCAGAGGGCTACCATAAGGCCCTTCCTACCTATGTAGCCCTGCCAGCCACAGGCATTACATTCCCTGGGCACTATTCATACAACAGTCAGCAGCAAGTCATTCCCAGAAATGACCCACCAGCACAGGAGGAAAAAAAAAGCTCCAATTAAAATGTTAACAGTGATTCCAGGAAGCAGAAATTCAGGGAGGGACACAACAATATGGTTCAAAAATATGCTACAAGGTACCTGCATTTGGCATCTAATGCACCTCCACCAGAGTTTAGAAACTGCAATACAAATATACATATACTCTCCAAACCTTGAGAGCAGTAAAAGGAAAGAAACAAAGAATTTAGAGGGGAGAGGACCATATGGAAACCAAGTGTGGGGACGAGTGGGTGGGCAGGGTGGTGGAGGCACGTGCACAACCATTTCCAAAGCTGCATGAAACAAATCTCAGTCAAGTCTGAGCCCAAGAAAAACAGAAATGCAAAGAACAACGATCACTAGGTGTAAGGTCCTTTTATTTTGTTCTTCAAGAGCTCTGATCCAAATCTCACTGTTGTCAACAGGAATCGTATTAACTTCAACAGGCTTTGGATATGGGGCATTACAGATAAAGCCTAACCCCATCAAAAGGCAGTGGCAAGACTTCAGTTGATTTCAGCAGAATCAGGATTTCACCTAAGGATGCACTTTAACTATTGGTTGTCATTTTATTTTCTGGCTCACTTTTCTGCTCCCACCACCCTCTGATGTTCCTTCTCAGAGTGTATCTCAGCTCTCCCTGAGCCTCTCTTCGCTCTTCCCCAGGTACTCTGTGCTAAGAGTGGGGTTCCTTGGGGATAAGAAGTGCATGCTAGTAAGAAAGCACTGGGACACAGGTCTTTTAGCAAAATGGTTAGAGGGCAGAGGGAGCTGGGCTTATTTAGTCTGGAGAAGAGAAGATGGAGAGGGGATTTAATAACAGCCTTCAACTACCTGAAAGGTGGTTCCAAAGAGGATGGAGCTGGACTGGTCTCAGTGACGGAAGATGACAGAGCGAGGAGGAACGGGCTTCTAATATCTAACCTTTCTCAGTGGGAGAGTAGTAAAGCCCTGAAACAGGTTACTCAGAGAGGTGGTGCACTCTCCATCCTTGGAGGTTTTTAAGACCTGGCTAGACAAAACCCTGGCTGGGATGATGCAGCTGGGGATGGTCCTGCTCTGAGCAGGAGATTGAACTAGAGGACCTCCAGAAGTCCCCTCCAACTCTCATTTTCTATGGTTCTATGAAAAGGGCATCCTTGATGTCCGAGATGCATGTAAATAAAAGCAAAATCCTGACATTACTGAATCAGCTACACTTCTCACCGGTTCAATGCTCCCATTTGTTTTAGATGATCAGGTACGATATGTCAGGCAAATGTACCTGTTCACTGCAATGGTTCTGTATGGAAGTGACCTTCCTTTCCCTCTTTTAGCTTTCCAATTTTTTTTTTTAAAGACGGCTGCTAGGCTCAGCAATGCAAGTATATGATCACTTGTGGAAGTTAGAAGTAATGGATGTTTAATCTCTAGGGGAAAATATTTAGGATGAGCACTGGGACATATTTACTAAGGAGTTCACTAATTCAAATAAATCAAGTTAAAATTACAGACTAGACTGTCTTCTGTCACTTTTCTGAAAACCTTCCATTCAGAAAAAGCAAATAAAAATGGTGAGTTCATTTGTCCTTCGCCTTTTGCCTTGAAGTGGGGCTGACATTGATGTTGTAGTGAAAGACATTAGTATTTAACTACTTGAAGAAATTCTTATTACCACAGTGTCCCTCTAAATTGCTGTAATTATGTTCGCCACATAAGTTGCTATTAGCAACTGTAAAAAACTTGTATTACTGGCTTGAATTGAGCAGAGGGTTATTGTATCAAATTCTTTAGCACTTCAACCATTCAACAATGTTTGAAATAAAATTAAAATTTTGTCTCTGACAAAGAACTTTTCAGTTCCAAAGAATATATTGCTCATTGTAAAAAGACCCCAAAAGCCAATACAGCTGAAAAGCAATCACTGAGTTTTACTGTATGAGAATAAAACAAATCCTTCTTGGCATACTGAACTTGCCCTTAAAATGGCATTTTTCTAGCTTTCTAACAAAAGTAAGTGAGTATTGGTCTGATTTTCCTTACGCCTATAATAAGATCCTAAATCCATTGAAGTCTCTATGAAAGGCAAGGCAAATAAGAAGGCAATCTATGATCGGTGTACTTCATTTTTCCAAATCTGCAGCAACATGAAGATCTAGAGCAGCGAATTATTTTATCTTTTTATGTTAGAGATCATAAAGTTATTTAACAACGAAGCTTGCAGATCTGTTTCATCCTTCTAGGACATAACTGAAGTGCTTTTGTAAGTAATGCCAGTAAATATCAAAGCAATGCTTTTCTGGAGGAATGGGTGATCTTTCCCCTCAAGTTTGACATAGTAACACACTTTAAAATATAAAACCAAAAACTCTTGGATCACAACCGAAGCTAAAAATAACTGGGTTGAATTCATACATAGATAGATAGATGCTAGGGTTGGAAGGGTCCTCAACAGATCACCCTGCCTGGGCAGGAAAGAGCGCTGCAGTCAGATGACCCCAGCCAGGTGCCTGTCCAGCCTTCTCTTAAAGACCCCCAAGGTAGGGGAGAGCACCATCTCCCTTGGAAGCCCATTCCACATTTTATAACAAATAGATGGAAGTCCAATAAGGTGATAGATTAATGGGTGGAAATACTTGTTCCTTCAAAATATCCACAATGAGCATTACCAACATGTTCTAGATCTTGGCAGAGGAGTGAAGGGGTCACATGAAAGTTTTACTTTGTAGGCTAATAGACACACTTTGTGACACTGCTTTTCATATCAGCATGGTCAAATAAGCAGCTTGAGCGAAAACAGAGAAGTCCCATCAAGAACTGAATGGGGAGACTGCCAAGTCCTGTTCCCAGTCCTGCTCCATTTGCTATATGTACAGAGCAGCTATGGACCATTCCCTGCCTCTGTTCCTCCAACTGGGGCAGGACGTTACTAGTCGCCGACCTTGCATGGGTGGAGGGAGACTCCACTCTCACCTTGCAGATCCCCCGAGATGAAACTCCTGTACAAGAACAAACTATTACAAAACAACACACCGCTGCCTTAGTGACACAAGGAAACTCAAGCATCAGAAGACGAAACTCCCTCTCGCACTAAAACATATCTTTGCTGCCTGCTTGTTTTGTTATATAACATCTCTTTCTCCCTGTCTGCAAGTCAAATGAGTAGTCTTGAAGGGAGAGGAATACAAAGCTCATTGTCTGAGCACCACAACAGCTCAAGGAGCGGTAAAGGTTTTGATATCAAACTCCAATTTTAAAATTGTTGCATTGGGCAGGGGAACTTTATTCGGTACAGCGGCCTCAAGCTGGTCCCCCAAGCACCTATGGACATGAAGAGCTTTCAACACATGAAAAAATAGCATGTGCTTATGTGTTTGGAGGTCCTTATTTCTGCCCTCACCCTCCCCCTGACTTCTGAAATGCAAGGTCTCCAACTAATCCCATGTTTCTCCTGCTATTGGTTCCCTAGGGCAGTTCTGTATTTAGAAACTCATATGTAGATCTCTCTTCCTAGGTAACAGAGCATCACTCCTTTCCTTTTTCCTCATCTGTAATTTGGGAAACAATTTTCTTTGTGCTCAAGCCCCTGTTTATAAAGAAGCCATTTGTTTTTCTGGCCCTTCGGAGCTGGGCTCAGTTCAATTATTGTATTTTTTCCCTTACCACATCCCAGATCTCTGAATGTGGGTGGTTCAGAGCAGAGAGATAAATAGAGTTATTCCATCGAGCATTTTGTCACTTTGTGTTCTGAAACAAAATTAAACAGTTAATGATTTATGTATACAGACCAGGCCTTAATGTCTTGATGTCATCTTAGTCATGAGACGGCAAAAGGCCCCATTTTGTCAAACAAACATAGATTAGCTTCAATGACTCAGATTACTTTATCCAAACAGTTCGAGCATTTTCAGCATTTTCCTATTGATCATCACTAAGCTGCACATAGAGTGGTTAAGTCTTAATTGAAAAGCTGAAGAGTCATTTGATTCCCAACCTGCTTACTTGAAGAACAGCAATCAACAGAAAACGTAGCACCGGTGTTCAAAAGCATCCGCAACCAGCTCTGGGCTCTTTTGAAAATGGGGCCGTGGCAGACAATGCCCTTCTCTACATCCAGTGTCCAGGGTTGCCATTATTTTTACAGTATATGATGTTCTTATTAATGTTTGATAGGGTGGAGCCCTGAAATTGTGCGAGAATTGCTGCTCTCTTTTCTAGCCGTAGAGTGTATTGTGCCTGGTTTCCCAATGCTTGACTGTTCATCCCTAAATCACAATGAAGACGTGCTTATTCCACCAGCACACGGCTTGTTGAACTTTCTGCACACAATGCAACGGACCATTGTTACAGCAACAATAATCCTCCTCCCCTCTCCTCTCTATATGCTCTCTCGTGCTGTGGATCGCTTACACTATTATTTTTATGCCATTTATCAAGGGAAGAAGCTTGTCGACCAGCTGTACAAAATTTGATGGACAGCTCAAAAATGTATTTGCCTCCCCTTTTTACCAGGATGAAAGCCAGTGATATCTTATTCTGCCCTCAAAAAAAGAAAAAAAGTATTGACCCCAGATGAATAGAATTTGCAAAACTGTTTTAAACAGAGCCGTGCCGGCTTTTGAAGTGTTTCTATTCACGGCTTCAGTTGATGTGAAATGCAAGGGGTGCTGTGTAAGAGGTGCAATTATTATTTATTCTTTGCATTGAAGCAGTACCTCAAAGGCTTCTGTGAAGATCAGGGCCCTGTTATGCTAGCCAGTGTGCAAAACCCCCAAGAAAAAACAGGCTGCACCTTGGAGAGCCAAAAGAGAGAGAAAAAGGAACAGCAGTCAAGTGACTTGCCATCAACACACAAGTACGAATGCAGCCTGGCCCAGAACACCAGGCTCCTGGTTTGCAGGCCACCACTTGGTCTACCAGGCTGTGCAGCCTTGGGTAAGATGTGCTACAAAACTTCGTAGTATATTCCAAATGCTTTGGGTTTTTTGGCTGTAGCCCTTGCATTCCTTTGGCTCCCAACTCCTCGTTAGTGCACTAATCATTAGCGTCCAACAAGGTCCCCTCACAGGAGTTGACAGAATACCCTTCCATCAATTTAGCAAATCTCCCTTCTCACCAGTATATTTCTAGACATGCAAGAACATAACAGGATTGAAAGAAAGCACACAAGCGAGCATTAAAATCGAGATGCTGATGTAGCAAATCAACCCAGCCCGCTCAAGTTTAAGAGTTGACAGAACTCGTTATGTTACAGGTCTGAGCCTAAAATGAAAACTAAATTTAAATATTTAATGGCAGGTGGAATACAGGTTTCAGGAAAAATCCTTTCGACATTGCAGATGCGTGCTAAATATTGCCAACATTGTGACTAGATGAACTGGCATTATTAAATTTGAAGGAAGACGGTAGCCTGTTAAAATCAATTGGTTTTTTTGGCCCACCTCTGCTTTAGCAAAACCTCTGACATCACAAGTCTTTAACAACTGTGTTGTTCAGACATGTTCCCAGTTCCACATTGACAACAAGGCAATTCTCTGAACGCACAGAAGATAAATGGAGTTAATGCCACTAAGCAAACATGACATTTTTGTTGTACTGTAATCATGGATGAGTCACTAAGTAAAATGATTAATCACAAATCAATGTTACTAGGCTCATTTAGAGATGATTCTCCCTTTGCAAAGCAGGTAGAAGCTCTAAATTTATAGGCTAATGCGTTTATTCTAGCTGTAGCAGTCTCGTTATTGGTCTTAAGCATCAGAGGCTGCAGGAAATTTGTGTGCAATTAAGCTAAAGTGATGACCTCCTTATACACATTTTGGCACTTTTTTATCTGCTAGGGTATTGTGCAAATATATAAATGAATTGAAGCATTACATAGAAATTACGGTTAATGCAGTACTAAGAAAAATAGGCATATTCCAGAATTTTAATACATATGCCAATAAGGTATTTAGAACCATAAATTACACTCATTTTATCAGTCTGCAAATGGATTTGTACGAAGACTGGAGTCTTCGGTTGACTAACATTTGTATCTTCAACAAACAGCTTTATGAGATAAAACCTTTTGGGAGGAAGTGCATGGATTTGTGAAGAGTAAAGCACACCTACGCTTTAAGTAGCTTCTATTTGGTAAATAAATTAACTTTACTTGACATATTTATCCACAAATATGGGGACATCTTTCAGGAGACTTAAAAGACAGTCACTTTAGTGCCGCTATACATTTATTCTCGGGCTTAATTAAAATATTTATACACACACACACCCCTTTCATCTACTACCAAGCAAACCAATATAAAACTGTTTCTGGATATATTATTTCTGTTTCTGCAAAGGCAAGTATTTAGTTCAATGGGAGATTTTTCAGCCCCCAGGAATGCTGCATAGGGAATCAAGAACCTTTTCTGTTTTAAAGTTGTGTAATGAGTATTTTGAAACAAAAGGGAGCCAAACCACACACAAACTGTCAGCAATAACATTTTTTTTCAAATGCACAGCTCAATAATTGTTTGCATGATGCCACTGGCTCTAATCAGCAAGTTTGCTGCTAGAAGGAACCCCCATTTGTTGTTGATGACCCTCAGGAGGTTTGGGATTGTACGATAAAATGCAAGAAACAATTTAGGGCACTTTGAAGGCCCAGGCTGGCAGTGTCCAAGTCGTGCAAGGTGAAACTCGTGCTCGTGGAACACCCCAAGACGAGAAGCAGGAGTTATTTGGGAAGATCTTTCACTGGACCAATGATATAGCTGGCAGAGAGATTAGACAAGCTTCTGAGTACAAAATGCCCTTCCTTGGGTCTCAGGTTTGTGCGCCCAAAAGCACCAAACCTGCACTACACCTTTGCTAAAGAGGTGACATTTTCATTAGCTGGACTGAAAACCTGGACTCACTCATTGACTTCCACCTCCCGTTTAATTACCACCCTTCAATCAAAGTCTCTCTGAAACATCCCTACACTAACATCACCTTTCTAGACACCGTGATCTACATCTTTCTAGACACCCGTACAAACCGCTATATACAGAAAACCCATGGGCCGCCACACCTATACCTACAAAATGAACAATCATCCTAAATACACCTAAAAAGTGGTGATCTACAGTCAGGCCTGCAGATATGACCACATCTGCTCCAAGAAGAATATTTGTGACACCCATCTTGCCCAACTGAAACCTGCCTTTACCCAACAAGGACACTCCAGCAGAGAAATAATGCATATCTTTGAAAAAGCCACCTGAAGCCACCTACTGTGATACAAGGGAAAACCCCCATTGACCACTCACCTGTGGTTGTCACCTCCCACCCCACGTTTGAACTTATAAATAGGATCTTACAGCCTGTTCTGGAAGGAGACCAGACCATGAAAGAAAATATTCCCAGCCCCTTGCTGCTCACCTTCAAGCAGCTCCCTAACCTTGCTGTCCTCAGACACAAACTTTGTGCAGATCAGCAAGCACCTAATGGGACCCAGCCCTGCCTTACAATAAATGCAAGGCCTGTCACCACATCACAATCCAGGGATCAGACACGTCTATCCCAGAATGGGGTCTACATCTTTCAGAGTCCAGAGGACTCATGGCAACTACGTGGGTGAAACTATGCACCAGCATGAAAGATCACTGGAAAAAGACAAAGGAGAGAGACACTAGAGACATTTATAGACCTGCTTTGGGACATGGGCAGGATGCTTTAGTTAGCAGGCCACGCCAATTAAAAACGCCCAAGCATTATGTGCATTGGCATCCCTGCACTGAAAAAATGGCAGCGGGGCGCTTTGAAGATCGTTCGACAAGCTGTAATTCAAAGCACCCTATTGCCATTTTTCAGCACAGGGATGCTGATACAGGTGATGCTGGAGGCTGCTGGAGCGCAGTAATTTCCATGCTCCAGCAGACTCAATTAATTGAGTCTGCTCCGTCACGCTAGATTTACAGGGCGTCAGAGCATCCTCCCTTCATGTAAGTGGCCTAAGACCAATGTTTCCCAACCAATGTGCCACGGCACAAAAGTGTGCCATTAGAAACGTACAGGTGGGCCGCAGAACTTTGCCGTGGCAATGAGCTGCAGTAGGTATGAGGCTGAGGAATGTCTTAACAGGTGTGCCACAGAAAATTTTTATTAATGTAAGTGTGCCTTGAGCTGGAAAAGGCTGGGGAACACTGCCCTAGACAGAGGCAGGAAAACATTTTTCACAGAATAACGGCTCCCTGTCTGCTCTCACAATTTGTGCTCAACGGAAATCTAGCCAACACCTTTACAAGATGAGCACAGGGACCAAAATGTATTAGCCTGCTGGACACCAAGTACCAGAGACTTAACATAGACAATGACTTTGTGGCCCATTATAATCTACCCGATGTTAACCTCTGCACTTTTCAGCAGTAACAGCCCTCCTGAACAACCTTGTTCTTCCATTATCAGGTTTTACGGCATGTCTCCTGCCTACCTACTAATTTCTCTTATATCCATTTTTTATTTACACTTGGAGTTTTACATAAGCTTTTGTTCCATCTGCTATTGAGCTTTATTGTGTCTGCTCCTCTCCCAGAAGCCTTCAGAAGGATACTGTGGTACATGGCAGCTTGCCTGTGTTTATCCCCACCATGCAGTTAGTCCAATAAAAGAGATAACCCACAAGAATTCTTACTTCTGCAAATAAGCCCCATGTTCACGGATACAAACACATCTTGCAATTATTCTAGCTTATTCATTTTTTCTTCATCGTGATGTGTACTCTGTAAAAACCTGGCTTTAGCACTTGACTGACCTTCCTTAAAGCATGCACAATATTATATGAAGGGATTTAATATATAATCTCTCTCTGAAGATCAATAACTCCACCATGCAGTATCAGAGCATTTGGGGATCAGTTCTTAATAAAACATTCAAGGTCCTCCTGTACGGTCAGTCGAAAAGGGAAAACCACCACAAAGAGGAAAAAAGGCCCAATCCTAACAGGAGGCAACATATGAATTAAATGGTAAGATTCACATGCCCGCAGACTTCTGCAATGCACAGCACCTGCACTTTCTTCTGCCATGTGCTGTTCAGCAGTAGAACTTGGAATCGGTGTCTGGTAATGCAGAACTGTTTGGGTTGGGGGTTACATGGTTTACATTGCTACCCTAAAAAGTATTCAGGGCAGCAACAAAGCCCAGAGCCTCGCTGCCTCTGGGATGGCTGAAATGAGATGCCGACGGCACTGTGATATTCGGAACAAAGGGCGTGTCAAGCGCAGCATGTGTTTTCAGCAGGAAGTGCTAGCCAGCAGATGGTGAGCAATGCGGCCGGTGCAGCAGGCTGCCATAAGCGACTTGCAAACTCTGCCTTGCGTAAGAAGCATCCTTCGTGCGCAGAACACATCTGCCAGCAGCTGCTCGCACTCCGCTGTTACCCTAACTCCATCTGGGTCCGCAGTCAGCTGGTTCCCAAGGTGAGAAAGAGGGACCGTTCTTTGCACTTTCACACAGCTTGCATCAACAAGCTCAGAGGTTATGCACGCACAGGCTCTTTCAGGCATCTCCTTAAAAAAAACCTCCCCACCTGAATTTTCTTTAGTATCCCAGAAGAGCTATGTAACCACATTGGGAAGGGAGGAGAGTGACTGGTGCACCTACAAAGTCCCTCTAGAGTACACAGTCTTGCTAATAACCTGCAAGCAGCAGGGCCTTGACCTCCTAGCCTAGGCTCAACGCCATGAACATGAAACATGAACACAGTCTGCACTGTTCTTTGCATCACGGAGAGATTTTTCATACTACCTGAGGACACAAAGTAGAAAGGGGGGAGGCCTTGACTACTGAGCAAGCTCAGCAGATGTAAGCAAGCTGTTTCTCCACGTCACGCACCAGGAGTAGTCACAATGTGGTTCAGTCTCCTGGCCCAGCTGTATTGTCCTGGGTTTTGTATTGAAGGTACCTGTCCATTCAGAACTGGGGGGAAGAGTTCGTTGACATTGGCCACAGCAGTTCTGAAAGTAAAATTTTCATCAGTGTTGAGTGGTACTAAATGTGAACCAATGACAAATATGTAAAGCAGTTAATATATTGCACGTCTTCCCTCCTCAGCTTCAGCCATGAAATGTTTCGATTCATGATTACGACAGGCATCATGGAAAATATACCAGGAATAACATCCTTTATAAAACACCTATGAAAAAGAGACTGATGCAAGTCACTTGAAATGTGTCAGTTTACTTTTTAAAAGATAGAATGAAAAGACACCCTATTCTCTATAGCCGTCCTTCTCCTACTAAAACATTTTAGAGCATGAGTTGGCAGCCTAAAAAAGTTGTTGCTGTGGTTGTTTTTTTTTAACTGAGGAACAAAGATGAGGAATGGACTGAAGAATACAGGTTTAAGAACAAGTCTGTTGTATTTTTAGATAATATAAACACAGCACTCCCTCTAGTGGAAACCAAGGGAGGTTTAAACCAGGTAAAAATGTTCAAATAGTATCCCTGACATTTATTAGCAACACCTGCAGACTTACCTCTCAATTTACCAATTAAAACATAGCAATTGATCCCCCTTTCCTCCTAAACAGGTTTTGTAGTAGTAAATTATGGAGCTAAAAGTAAAGTACAGCGAGACAGTATTGAAAATAATCCCATGCCACGTCAAATCACCCATGCTGACAAGGTTAAGTTTCTTCACCTTGACCCAAATGAACAGGAGGGGGACAAAGTTTCATGCAAGTCATCTCCAGAGTAGGTCACCACAGCATGCACAAAGGAACCCAAACCTGATCTGCTGCACCAAACGTGTAGGAAATTACATCAGCGGTGTAGGAAGTTTTTGCCGTCAGAATGCAAAGAAATTGCTTCCAAGGGACCTGTGCTCTGGGACAGGTATTTTCTATTCCATCTAGTAGTTACCCTTAGAGATGGCCCCCGTCGACACCTACACAGTCAGATGGGTCACAAATTGGCTGGAGGACCACACCCAGAGCGGTGGTCATTTTCGACCTGGAGGGATGTGGGCAGTGGGGTCCCCCAGGGCTCGGTCCTCGGGCCTGCACTGCTCAATATCTTCATCGGCGATTTGGATGAGGGGGTGAAAAGTACCTTGTTCAAGTTCACAGATGACACTAAGATGTGGGGGGATGTGGGCACACTAGAAGAGAGGGACAGGCTACAACTTGATCTCAACAGCTTACAGAGGTGGGCAGATGAGAATAGGACGGGTTTCAACACTGACAAGTGCAGGGTACTGCACCTGGGGAGGAAGAACCAGCAGCATGCCTACAGGCTGGGGAACTCCCTTCTCGTCAGCACAGAGGCAGAAAAGGATCTTGGAGTCATTATGGATTCCACGATGAACATGGGCCGCCAGTGTGGGGACGCGGTCAGGAAGGCTAACCGCACCTTGTCCTGCATCCACAGATGCATCACGAGCAGGTCCAAGGAGGTGATCCTCCCCCTCTACATGGCACTGGTCAGGCCACAGTTTTGGAGTACTGCATCCAGTTTTGGGCGCCGCACTTCAAGAGGGATGTGGACAGCATTGAGAGGGTCCAGAGGAGGGCCACTCGCATGATCAGGGGTCAGCAGGGCAGACCCTATGAGGAGAGGCTACGGGACCTGAACCTGTTCAGCCTCCACAGAAGAAGGCTGAGAGGGGATCTCGCAGCCGCCTATAAACTTGCCAAGGGGAACCAGCAGGAAATGAGAGAGTCCCTGGTCCCCCCGAGCACTGCCGGGGGTAACAAGGAACAATGGCCGTAAGTTGACTGAGAGTAGGTTCAGGCTAGATATCAGGAGGCATTACTTCACAGTCAGGGTGGCTAGGAGCTGGAACCAACTTCCAAGGGAAGTGGTGCTCGCTCCTACCCCGGGGGTCTTCAAAAGGAGGCTAGACAGCCACCTAGCCGGGGTCATTTGACCCCAGCATCCTTTCCTGCCCATGACAGGGGTTCGGACTAGATGATCTGCTCAGGTCCCTTCCGACCCTACCAACTATGAACTATGAAACAATGCTTAGCCTAGAGTCCAACCTAAACTTCTCCCTAATTTGGGCAGGGTCAGGTTGAGTGCTCTGGTCCAGTCCCTTAGAGAGAGAAGCCCGGGTCAACAAATTCTTTACTGGAGCCATCTTTCCCCCAAAGTTCAGGAAGAAGTTTGCATCCAGCTCTTGCTAGAACTCACGTGAACGTGGCTCGCTGTGTTGAACCTGACACATTTCTCATTGGGAATGGAGGGAATACAAGAGATCATGTAAAATAAGCAGAAACCAGAGAAGGGAGTAAGTACTGCACACTTGATTCTGTTACAGCTGCACTGCTGATGAGCAAGGCTTTGTGATGCAGCTCTCACTAGTCATCCATTGGCAGCTGTCTCTACCTTAATGGGCTACCACAACTGTCTTTTAGGGTAACCTTTTGACATCCATTTGGCAGCTTCAAATTGTGCAGTGAGGTGGACTGGCCTCATTAGGAAACAGCTCATATAAACACTTTCCGCTTTGTGAACTTTACTAACTCTCCATCTACTTCCAGCTGTATTCAGTTGTATCAAATCAGTCCTATATGGAGGACTTCTTACTATACAGCCTAAGGGAGCCAAATTCCATGGCACGTTCCATGAAATACCCTTCCTTCCCACCTCCCTAGACCAGAGAAAGGTCACACATACTAATGTTTGTCAGACAATTATTCTCAGGGAAGAGTATTCTCCCCGCCAAGACTCAACTCCCTTTCGCAGACCTCAGCTCCCATAATGCTGTGCAGATGGTCCCACTCTGAACCTCATTCGCTTACATCAGGGGTGGGCAAAATGTGGCCCACGGGCTGGATGCGGCCCACCAGGCCATTCTATCCGGCCCAAGGGGCCCTAAAATATTTAGAAAATTAATACTTATCTGCCCCTGGCTGCCTGTCATGCCGTCCTTGATGACTTGCCAAACTCAGTAAAGTGGCCCTCCGCCCAAAATAATTACCCACCCCGACTTACATGCACATGGAAGCAGAGGAAGGCGAATTCAGATGCGGTGCTGTCCTCCAGTGAAGCATCCCATATTTCTAGATGTAAACTGGAGATGCGAGCTTCAGCTCCTCAACCTCCCAGGTGTGAGGCAAGGAAGTCTGATCCAACTCTGTCCACTTCATGGGGACGAGAGGCAGTTGGAAGCAGACAAGAGGCATATGGCCAACTCTCCCGTCAGAAGGATAAATGAGGCCTTCATGTTATTTTTTCCAGCTGCCTGTGCACAGGAAGGCACTGCTACATGAATTATCCTCCTGGCATTTTTCAGAGTTTGCTACCTGATCCCAGGGCTAGGAAAGGCACAAGCACACAAAGTTACTGAGAGGTAACCCAGCGTGGGGCTTTAACACAAGTCAGGTGCTGGGGCATAACTGCCTGCAAACATGCTTTTACCTGACAATGGTTGTATTCAGGCCAGGGCAAGTGAGCTTTCATTTACAGCAAGGTAAGCACTGAGCAGGCTGATGGCAGCTCCCTGGAGCTGCAGGTGCACCATGGAGTCCCACCCTTCTTCACCTCATGGAAACCTGCTTTCACGTTGGGTGTGAGGACATGAACATCTTCAGTTCAAGGGGTGAAGGCCAGAGCAAATTTGAGAGCATGCTGGAATACAACTCAGCTCTTCAGGGATGGCTTCAATGCAAAGGGCACTTGGGTGCTCATCACCGAATTAGCCTAACCAAAGCATGAGCAGCTGCACATGTTGCGGGACCTGCACTCATGCTGGTTTTGCTATGGCTTCAGAGAGATCGCCGTTTTTTTGCTGTACTTAGCTGAGCCATTCGGATTCTTTCCCAGTGAAAGATCTGTACTACCCAATTCCTCCCCTCAAGGCATAGGGAGAAGGTACCAAAGGACTCTCAGCACTCACATAGGTTGGGTTAGCAGGCACTCTCACTATACAACGAGTGGTTACCAGCCTGCACGACACCCTCATTTATACCTTAACCTTACACTCCATGACAGGCCAGTCAGCCTGAGCTGAAAGCACCAAACTCGGGTCAGAGGCCTGCGAACATAGATGAGAACCAACCTGGGGCGATACCCAAGGAAGACTCCAAGTCAACTCAGCAGTGAAGACACTGGTGGAGAGACTTCCTGCGTCTATGCACCACTAGAACAGTGGAGACGAAACGTTAACAGGCCTTTCACGTATTGTAAGTGCAGGGTCTTACGCCATGTAGCACATTCCCCTTGCTCCACCAGAACTCAAAGAGCACCGTGAGAGGTATAACCATTTTAATCAAGTAGGCATTTTAGCATTAAGGATTGCTGAGCGTCGTTTGTTCCAACTCCTGTGAAGGGCAGTTTGCGTGTGCTGCCTTTCTCATCTGCCTGAATACTTAGGCAATGAATGCAGAAACCCCACATCAAGCCACCTACGTTTAAAATAAGAGACCACATACTCGGTTTCACCAGTGTCTCTTTACTAGGTTGTCATTTTTAATTCCAACCTGTACCTCAATGCTCACAGGACTATTTTTAAATACAATGAAGAGCTCAAAATAAAGTGTCAGCCACCAGTGTTGCAGCTCTTGTTAAGTTCTTCACAATTTCAGAAGAAAAGTTCTATAAACATTGTGGAGAGTAGGTACAGAAGGTACAGAGTACCATTTTATGTACAAAAGTGCACTGCAGTCATACGTTAGCCAGAAACCTGACCTTGATTTAACAATTCCACACAAAGTATTTAAGACTACTTGAAGTAGATTCTTTAAATCTGCCTCCTTGCTTTGGTTATGAACTGTGTTCTCAAGGCTCCAATATCACTGACTTGGGGAGGGAGGAGGGCCCAAAGAAACAAAAACAGAATAATGAAAAACAGAGTTGAAATGTTGAACTGTGTTCTGAAATGGTTTAAAGCTACCTGCATCTATCTCCTATCGAGTTGTCATGTATTCAGATCCAACAGCCAAACAGTGTCATTATAATAATGCAGCTAATAAACGGAGCATCCATTCTCTCACACCTTATGCATACAAGCCCAGTTTAATAAACAGTCCTCGAAGGGCTTTCAAAACCACATCAGTTGGTCACTCACAACAGTGACAGTAAAGCCAATAAAGCAAGTGTTGGCCGTGGAAGAATCAGTTGAGGAAAAAAAGCATTGGTATTTAAAGGCCAAATATCAACTACTATTGAAACTTAAATATCCCTGTAGGGAAAGTAATGGCTTCAGGACACTTGAATTCAACTTAGATTAATAGTAGGTATTGTAGAACCTGCAATACCTTTAAGTGCTTCTCTACATCTAATATGTACATTTAAATATGTAACTCTGTATGCATAAAAATTTAAGCAATCTTTTTTTTTTCCCCCCCCCAGAGAATGATCTCCACAGGTTTTACTGAGCAGAATTTAAGAAAAAGTAAAGTTCACACTAAAGGAAAATACTGAAACCAACAAAAAAAAAAATGGAACCATATCTTTGCTTACCATGTGCAGTAAGCTTTCTGTACAGAACCCTGCTTTATCATCCTTCCATCCATTTAAATTTTCCCAGACAGTTACAGGAAAAACGCAGAAAATATTTCAAACAAAAACAGAAGATGAAATTAATTATACACACAAAAAGGAAAGGGATCTGTCAGGCAGCTTTCTTCCTCATTTTTGAGGGTACTAAAAGATTTTTTCCTATTCTTTACAGTTTTCTTGAAGTTAAATTTTCAGTGCTCCTTCTAAGCCTTTTTAGAGAAAAAAATTCCCAAGAAAGCAAACCGTTACTATTCTTGACATCGTTTTAATGGATTATGTTTATATACAGCTGATAAAAAGCTTGATAGTTTACAGTGCCAGTATACTGAAACCAAAATACTAGCAGAATTTCCTTCTGCACCTCTACATTGGCTCCAAAGTTTAAGTTTCCATCCAGAAATAAAAAAAAAAGGTCCAAAGCACTTAAAATTTTAACAGTTTGGCTTCGTTTTATCTCCAGGGTGTCAGTCCTACAAAGACTAGCTGCATATATTGGAGCAACCAATTTGTAGCTGTAGTGACTAGCATGTAAACAACAAAATGTTAGTATTTTTATCAATTAATTAAAAGTTTCATAAATTAGACTTTGACATCGGGGCAAGCATATGCCAAGAATGACAGCATACATACAGAGCGCGTGGTAAACGAAGACCCAATAAAACAAATTACAAGAAGTCTCAGTCCTGAAAATGCTGGTGTGACGACTTGCAAGAAACAAAAGCTATGAAGGGACAGATGTACGCAGCATTCTTGTTCGTCACATCCTTGGTGCTCGAAGCTCTTTTCCTTCATACACAATCCTAAAAGCATAAATTAGCATTTCAGAGAAATAAAATTACTCAGAGTCTGATCTTCTGGGGCACTGAGTACTCAGCTCCTATAGAGTGGTTTCCTAGGCAGAGTTAAGAAGCCAAAGCATTGTGATACACAAAATAGAGAACGTGGAATAACTAGTGTGATGGAAGGACCACGCTGTTAGAAACAACCAAGATGTAAACGGAGGCTAAAGAGCTATAAAAATGTTTAATGCAGCATTTTTGGCACCACCTTAAGCCACTTTCTTTCATCCTTTCTAACTACCAACATTGTATTATACAAGGAGGACCGTCTAGCAAAAATTGCCAGAGCCTATTCATCCAAGAAGAGAAGTCAAAAAGTTAAAACTATTTAACTATTCTGCTTAATTCAAACTGACACCAATGCATGCCAGGATGGAAATGCTATTTCTCCTCCTTTCATTTTGTACTGTACTGAAGCGGGTAATAAGCAAGTAAAAAGGAGATGCGCCTCATCGAAAGGAAGGTCCACTTCTTGCTACAAAAGCTGAGGATTTTACACTTTGAAAAGTAGACTTGCTGCGACAGAATAATGAAATGACACTTTCATGCCCCACTGCCCTGAGATATGGCACTCTTCTTACAATTCATTTCACAGACTTTCACTGCTCAGTGCTAGCCATTGCGCATTTGTTCTCCAGAAAAAGATTCACATTTCAAAGTGACTGAAGAAAATAAAGGCTGCCATGATCTGGGAGTGATGTGTACACAGACTACGTGCAAAGTTTGGTGATGAATGCGTCAACTTATGTCACCCTTTGACATTACAAAAGGTCAGTAATTGGGCCCTGAAATTAGCAGAATCAACAGCAATACAATTTTATCTCCATCTCAGAAACTCAAGGTTTTTGTTAGCATGGATTTACTCTGTTTGATTCGTACTTAGCATTATATGAGATTACTCCAATTGGGGGGGGGGGGGGGTAGTAACCAAAAAAGAGCCTCCCAACTGTCATAAGGGACCAGGGTACTTGAATGATGAGAGAGAAATAAACTAGCCAGTATATGAATGATAAATACAATTAAGGTTACACAAAGTTCTCATTGCCACTGGAAACAGTGAGTAATCACAATTGACTCCAATTTTTGAAGACTTAAAGGAACAGAAGATTTCATACCAAATAGTTTTGGCTGTGGGCCTCTTATTGAGGCCCTTTCCTATGACACTGCATAACACTTAAGGAATAAGCACACTTAGCAAACATTTCAGATCTCGGATGCATTTTGCAAGAACTTGCAGGTGCCCTCATGTTCCATGATTTGTAGTCAGAGCAGTAATATGCTTATGTCACTTAAATACTTCCACAGATGCTGTAGCAGGCAGCTCTCCGACAGGCATAACTTCTTACTTTTGGCTTCCACTGATGGGTGAGCTCAAGTGCAACATTATTGCTTATGTACTTCATTCCCAAATGACTTCTCCCAAACTTAGTTTTGCTAGTCCACTGAGCCTTATGGGAAAATTAAGTCAAACAATAGCGTCCCTACTGTCAGAACTAATTTAGGACCCTGTCCTCGATGCACTTTATGCCCGTGAATGGTCCCCCTGAATTTATGGGGCTACTCACATATATAACATTACTCGTGTGCATTCGTAACAGGGGGCACTGAGCCCTCTCCTTCAGTCTTGTTTTCTGGGTCCACATCAGAGGTAAAGAATTTGGTTGTCAAATCAAAGTGATAGGTTCTCTAAAGAAAATTCATGAAGCACCAACATATTCAGAGAAGTCACCTTTCCAAATTCAGAACCAGCAATTCTAGCCCCCTTTCACCTCTCGTAGCTGCATTCATATGAACTAGTAACAACTGAATACAAAACAAAAATACCAGTCCTACAACAAATATTCCCATAATGAAGTCAGAACTCATTTTATAGATTGTCAAAACAGTAAGACAGTAACATTGTTTTTACTTCTGCTCAAGCAAGTCTCCAAGAGAAATCAGCAATGGCATTAAGGATGTTCCATTACCTTAAAACTATCCTGCAAGACAGAAAAAATAAACTGTCAACATTTAGTTAAAATGCAAAACTGCATTAATTGGGTTCTTTTGCCAGCAGCCAAAGATATTCTAAGTCTAGTTCTGGCTGAAGAAAAAAGCAACAAGTTTACATATCACTTGTTCATAGTTCTGCTACAAGTAACATTTCTGAAGGTTATAAAAGATGCCCTACATAACTGAACGGAAAATATTAGTACACCTAATACATGAAGACATTTATTTTTTGGCTTTTTTTCCTTTTAAGAATAAGACTGGGATACACTGAGTAACCATTAGTAGCGCCATCAGACTACCAAAGGAATTAAAAAAAAAAAAACTAATAAAATGTTAAGCTGCAAGGTAACTGTTTATAGCGTAAGTTTGAATACTTGAAGAGCCACCACTTCTGAAACGGACTGCTTCTACGTTGATATTGGCAACATTTGCATGATAGGTCCTTGTTGGTTAGAAGCGTGTTCCTGCTTACTGTCCCCATGACGTCATCGTTTTTAAATCACAACCATCATTGCTAAAAATATATAAATGTACATTGCATACAGTATTCCAATTTTGTATGGAGCGAAGCCAAAGCAAAGTATTCTCAGAAAAAAAGATCCTCTTTCCACGCAAAATACCCTTCCTACTTGAAAAAGTAAGGGAAGACACAGAGTAAGATAAAACAGGAGATTGCCAGAACAAGAAGGTTTTGTCCACCTTGAAGTTTGCCTTTAGGTATCAGTGTCTTCAAATAAATGTGAACCCTATCAACAGAGGAACCTACTTGAGAGCAAAGTAATGTAAGAGTCTAATTCAGTGGCTGTTTTAAAAAAACAATATATTTTTAGCAGCTTGTTAAAGTCACTGAAACCTCAATTGCAAAGTTAGCCTGAAGAAGCCAAATCACTCAAAGTTTTAAGCGTTCAAATTATCAGAATTGCACCTGATAGGGCATTCTATGTATATTATTAACTCATCACTAATCAAAATTTTGGTCAGGAAATGGATGTAAACAATATTGATAATACACTTAAGGCTTAGAAAGAACACTGATAAATTCACCCCCGTCACATTAAAACATCCACATCTCCCTCATGGTCCTCCTCAGTCACTTTTAAAGAGAGCACTTCCTCATTGAGGAACAATCCACTCAGTCTTTCCTTACGAGCCTGTCTCTGCTCTTTCAGCTGTCTCTTGCGTAAAGCCTTTTGCTGTAGCTTTCGTTGTTTAGAACGTTTCTGTCAAAATAAAGACAAATGACAAAATGAGTTCTTGCGCAGCTACTGGAATTCATTAAAAGCACAGTTTTATGTAGCATCTCTTTTATATAGTATCACATGGGAAGAGCAAATAAAATAAGCAGGTTGGTCAAACCGAAAGACCACGTAGAAAAGTAGAGGTGAGTAGCCTGAATCAAAATCAACTCTCCCTTTAAACTGAATCTCCCTCCTCTGCCTTCACTTTGAGAGAGGGGGAACAATATCTTCCAGCTTCATTACAATGAAAAGTGAATATAGCCAGTTTGAGTCTGTGGCTTATTAAAAAAACAGTTTTAAAACAGCAAATGTGAGCAACTTTAGTATAGGATTCTAGTAAATGTACGTTACCTATAAATTAGATTCTACTTTGACAAGTGACTACAAAAATGACTCCCACACACTTCCATTCTGTACATGTATTCAAAACTTTACTTGCCAGCTTTAGTGACAACACTACCCTAAGTCTCCTGGTTTTGTAGCCATGCAGAGCCAATGCCATCAAAATGGAACAGAATTGTATCTAGTTCAGCACCATGCATTATCAGGACTACTTCCTAAGTATCGGTTAAATACATTCAGTCTTATAAAGCAAGCTTGCAAGTTGAAACAATCAGACTTGAAGACCTTTATTACAGGAAGGAAGTCATGAGAATGCAAAAATCCCAGTTTGATTCAAAGACCCAATTGGATTTGCTGAGCTGGAAAAATGAACCCTCCCCCCTGCCCACACACGCGCATAATTGCACTTATGAACCTATCACATCTGAAACTGAAACTAGAGAGAAAGCAGTGGTCTCAATACTGCTTTTACAGAATCATTTCTCAGCTTCTAACAACAGTGAGACTGCTTAGTAGGCAGCAATATCTCTACAGGAAATGTGTTGGAAAAACAATTTAAAAGAAAATGCAAAAAATTCAGATAGAAATTCTATTTGTCACAAAGATTGGGATATTCTTCGATATTCAAGGATCACACCCCGGAAGATGACTTTCCAAAAAGAAGCACGTTTTTACCCTTAAAAAATAAAGCCAATTTTAGTTATATATATATATATATATATATATATATATATATATATATATATATATATATATTATTGAACAAGCTAAATATATGTACACATATATAAAATGTGTATGTATTTGAAGATGGTAGAGATTTACAAAACCAGATACGTGTGTGTGTGCCCATACATGTACGCATATACACGCTCTTATGAATACTTACCTTATTCAAATAACCTTAAGCGGCTGAAGTAGATAAGACCTGCCACAGGCGCACATTAAAATACTCTCTTGTAGAATAGCTGACGATGAAACAAATAAGCACAACCTTTTGCTCTTTCTTGTCATGTCACGAGCACTGCCCATTTCAACTCAGCCAAGTATTTTCCACAGGTGCCACAATGCCTGACACCCTCTTTCCATACAAATACCACAATCACTTCACAGAAAAGACCAGAACACGTGTGCGCAAGATCTGAGACTTACTTTCGAATCCCGGATTCTTTCTGCCGCGCTCGTGGATAAGTTACTGTCACTATGGGCCCGACTCATGTTGGCGCTGGAGTTTGAAGCAGAGTTGCCGGCGCTAGAACTGCTGCTGCTTGCTGAGCTGACCATGCTGGCACTGCTGCTGCTGGCGCTTGCACCACTCACCCCACTGGTACTCGCAGAACTGTAGCTGCTTCTCTTCCAGCTTTCCCTTGCTGACCGCTGGCGAGGACCATGTTCCTTGATATAGTTTCTCACCTTCAAAAAAAGAAGCAGTCAAAGTAAGGAAGGCATGTTGGGACCGCGTTTCCTTGAGAAATCATACTCAAGGAAAAAAAATCGAGAAATCGAGAGGTAGGCAGGCGGTCATGTTAGTCCGAAGTCAGGGCAAAGTGGCACCATAGAGACTTAACTGATTCAGAGAGGCACAAGCTTTCGGGGGTAACAGCTTAATCAGATGCTATGAATAAATGCTGTACAATTCATTCAGAGCTAAGGATCGACCCAAGGCATAGCAAGCAAAACGGATTTCTGCAGAGCTGATTTCGCGGCCTTTTCGTGATTAGCCCACCCCTCACTGCTGATTGGCAGAGAGGGCTGTCTGGCATGCAGCCCCACCCCTTGCCACCAATTCGCTGAGAAGGCTGTTGTGCAACCTCACCCTCTCCACTGATTGGCAGAGAAGACTGTCATGGGGCCCCACCCCTTGCCAATGACTGACCAAGGGGCAGGGCTGCACAATGGACAGTCCTCTCAGCCAATCAGCGGTGCCCACCCCCACTGCAATAGCCGCTCCCTCCACAGGCTGCGAGACTGGGCTGTAGCTGCCACAAGCACCATTGGCGCCAACTGCAGAGCCAGCGGTTTATTTTTTAGTCCCCCCCCCACCCCCAGATTTCACAAGCAATGCCCAATTTCATGGTTTTTTCAAAATCCACAAAACCGAGAAGTAGGTACATATTCACAGCATCCGACAAAGTAAGCTTCTGCCTCTGAATTAGTCAGTCTATGAGGTGCCACTCTGCCCTGCCTTCTCAATGAATGATGTTATACATTTCATCTGCTATTAATTACTAAGATCCCAGAAGAAAAGCTAAACTAAGGATGGTTAAATGCACAACCGGTTCATACTGCTAACACTTAATTTTAGTTTTCTTAAGAAAAGCAATCCCCTCCCTAATTAAACGGAAAATTTTTATATGAACATTAACTAGAAAGGGGAAAGCATTTAAGTATGATGTAGTAGAAAGCTCTTAAAAATCAAAAAAAGTTAACACCAAAAAAGGAAGGGCTGCCAATAATACAAAGACTTCAACCCAACTGCTTTTTAACCAAAGTTAGAATTATTAATTAGAAAATTAATATTTATTTGCTTCTAGCTGCCTGTCAAAGATGACAGGAGCCAGGGGCAGTAGGACCCAGAGAAAGCTAGTGGCAGGATCCAGCAGCAAGGTCTGCCCAGCCCTGGCCCCCCAACCAGAAACCCCTGCCTAACAGAGGCTTCTGGCCTGGGACCATGGGGCTGTTCCTGCTTTTCTGCACCAGAAAGGGAACTGCAACCCTCAACAGTTTGCCAAAACTCGGTAAGCAGCCCTTCGCCCAAAGTAACTGTCCGCCTCGGCTCTAGTTTGACCAAACTAAAATAATCTGTCATATACTTTGAATGGTTACATGTTCAGTATTTCTTCTAAGCCTTGAAGCAGCCATTACTTCAGACTGAACACAGTTATACAGTCAGGAAGGCCAGCCGCCATGAGACGGCTGGCTTGTTTCCTCCTTGTTGCATCCTGAAAACCTTTGAGGCAATCTGAACGTCATGATTATTCTTGACTGCCTTAGCACCCCCTCCTCTAAGCAGCTGTAAAAGTTAATAAGGAAAGGGAAGAAATCCAAAGCATACTACCCTGTTGGCCTCTGCATTGCATCTTTCTATATGCCAGCAGTTCCCAAACTCTGACAGACTGCGCACCACCAATTTAAAATGATATAACCTTAAGTACCACCATCAAATTTTTCACTTCAACCTTATGTCCCACCAACAAATTTTTGTCATGTAAAGTAATTATAATAAATCTGTTAACGTGTACCACTGACAGGTTGTCTGCATCCCACTGGGGGTACCTGTACTACAGATTGGGAACCACTGCTATATGCAATCAAAGTAACACTTGGAATTTATATAGACAAAAAAAACAAAACAAAAAAAAAAAAATCAGGAAAAATGACCACTTATGTTATACACTCATTTCACAATTTATGGTTTGCTTCCCAATTTAATTGTAATAGTGCATCATTTTTCATTACACTATTGTATTTCCCCCTTCACATTACTGAATTCAAAAACTTCTAATAAAATCCCTGCAAAATTTTTCCCTAAAATAGGTTTAGTTAGAAATCCATCAGATTAGAGGAATTACATCACCTCTTACAAGAAATCTATTTGGATTTCATATGAACAAGTCCAAATAACAGATAAGTAAAAGGGTGAATTACTCTCTCCCATAATCAAATATTACTCAATATTTTCTTTGAGTTTTTTTAGTATAGCTTAATTTAGTTTTTGCATGTAAATTAAGGCTACACTATGAAGATACATGCAGATGATGAGTTTAATCACAGGAATAATTACAGTGCTTAGAATTACTCGTGCAAATGAAGTTATGCTCATGAGTAAGCATTTGCAGGAATAAGGCTGAAGCCTCGAAAATTACTCAGCGGATATTTTGTTTAAAAATGTTTAGTATTATATGCCAATACTATCATACCCCTGCTCTCTCATTCATGTGTTTTCAATGCCTTCCATATAAGCCTTAAGCATTAAACTTACAAAGAAAATAGCCAAAGCTGATAGGAAAATATTGGTCGCAACCCCATACATTGTTTTCCAAGATATGAAGCAACATGCCCCGCATACCACGAGGCAAGGGGTAACTCAGAATCAAGAAGAAAACAACGAAGAACAAAAAATAAAAATAAAAATGTTAACCTACCTGTTTCAGTTTTTCATCTGTAAGACAGTTAAGTTCAATAATAAACTCACTATCTGTTGGTGAAATCTGAGCAGTGGGATCAATGATTTTAATGATATCAAGTTGCTCTCGTAGACCCATTTCAGTACTGACTTTCCGACTCAGGTATTCAATATATTCAACCTAAAAAACAAACAAAAACAAAACCAGTATCTTCTGAGACCAAAGAAATACTCTCAAATGTTGCACACTTGGATTCTTTACTCAATGTAGCCAAATATAAATCACAGAAAAAAATTCAAAATGAAAATTAGCCTTCTCCAGATGTAATAAATGAGGCCTTCACCTCTCGGTAGTCACTACCCCACAGAATTTTAAATTAGCTGTAACACACAAAGCTTTTCTTAACTAGCAATTTTGTTAAGCCTCAAGTCTTCTGTATGGTCGCTGTGGGTCTCAGAAACACAGCAAAGTAAGTCTTACCTGTTCATCATTTGTCATTGCACTCCATGGGAGTTCATCAAGGTTCCTGTGCTTGTTTTTCTTTTTTGGAAGCAGACAGGGAGAGCTGGGAATACTAGGTATTACATCGGAAAGTACATCACTCCCACTTGTAATGTCGCTGCCAGGCAACTTGTAGGTATGCAAACAAAGAAAGAGAACAAAACTTCAAACAATGCTAGGTAGGAGTAGTAAAATCAGTGCAGAACATGATGTTGAATAGGCAGAGTTTAATCTCTCAATAGATGCAAACTAACTGCTTTATAATTATTTACAATCCCAAAGTACATAATTTCATCCCATGAACCATGTGCAGCACCCAAGTCCAGCAAACTCAACTTGTGTTGCTACCCTAATTGATGTTTTTTATTTTTTCATTTGCATTCAGGGAAATGGCAGAATTATACCACGTCACTACTTCCTACCCATTTACGCAGACCGACATGTTTTCTATTAGAGCCTCATCCAATAAGAACAGCCAGCGTTAGGAACCACAAAGTGAATATGCCTTACTTGTATTGGAAAACTTCTTCAAATGTGAGAGAACTGGCTATTTATATAGCTCAACAAAATGAGCTACAAGCTGGTTCAGCCAGCACTCTGGAGCAGTACCAGAACAGCTGGTTCCAAACACAAATTCCCATCCCTGATGGAAACCCATCCAATTTCACCCCGTGAGGTTTTACAGGGGGGGAACAGCCAACTGCAAAACGCTGGATTATTGTCACAAAGCTAATGAATTCTTATAGGCTCTAATAAGAGCTTTGGCCCTTTACTGATGAAGGCTATTATTAAAGCTCCTCTTCGCGAAGCCACAGTGCCAGCTGTACTCCAGCAGCATCTGATCAAGCCGCTGCCAATAATTACTGGCCAACCTCTGTGCCTCTGTTTTCACAGGGAAACCCTGCAGGACTCATCCTAATCCTAAGGATGCCCTCCACTAATGACAGCTTTCAGGTGGGCATGCCTCATCTCAAGCCTTTCAGGACACAACAGGATTTTCTTCATGGAGCTTATTTTTTTTGTAGAGATTCCTAATATAAATGGCCAGCCTTCCATTTTTTTCCCCCATTTATGGCTGCCCACCTCTTGCAACCCCCAGACTAGATCAGTGCACCATGCAATAATTGGGACTACCCTTGAAAAGCAACTAGGAGCAGGGGCAGGCAATTATTTTGGGTGGAAGGCCGCTCACCAAGTTTTGGCAAGTCATTGAGGGCCGCATGCCAGGCAGCCAGGAGCAGATAAATACTAATTTTCTAAATTTTTTAGGGGCCCCACAGGCCGGATAGAATGGCCTGCTGGGCTCCATCCAGCCCACGACCCGCATTTTGCCCACCCCTAAACTACAGCCATCGGTAAGCATAAGAAACAGCATGAATCATGGCCTCTGCTACTCGCTTCTAAATGCCATTCAGGGTAGCATTAATCACCCGAAACTTAACTGTTCTCTGCCATCATGTGATTTAATGCTCAATGCCAGCCAATTTAGCTCAACTTTCCATCATAGGGGAGTCCCAAAGCCTCTAAAACTTACTCCTTCCACAATTCCACTACAGTCAGAGTTTAAATATGCTACCAGGCAGTGCAATACTTAAACAAAATTAAAAAACAAAAACCACACACAATATTAAGAAGTAGGGGAAACAGTCCAGTCACTATTATAAGAAAACTACAACCCCACTGCTTCATAAAATAAGGTACTTGAATGCCTAAAGGGCAGCAATGCAAAACTCTAAAACTCTTGGTTCAGAGATGATACCTTTTATTAGACCAACTAAGGTAATTTTTTGCAAGTTCTTTCTTATATATTGTTTTTTGTGATTTCTTAGTCGGTCTAATAAAAGATATCATCTCTGAACCAAGAGTTTTAGAGTTTTGCATTTCTTTTTGTCTCAGACCAACCTGGCTACCACATACATCCCTAAAGGGAAGCAACACACACTTGTAAAATCATTTTAGAAACGTTTCTGCCATTGGTTGAAATTATTAATGAGTTTATGGATTAGATTTTGGCTTCACAGGTTCATGTGTTAACAACATGTCAGCATGTGAAGCATACAGATAATTACTTTCTGGTGAATATTTTCCACTACTAAATAAAATCTAAGTTTTCTCTTCTGAATGCAAGCATATTTTGAGAAAGTTCATTTCTAGATAGGTTTCTCATTTAATTGTACCCTACTCAGTAACTATACAAGACAACTGAATTACACTGCTATAATTTTTTTCCTGTGAGCAACAGCAGAATTTTAACTAGCTTCATTTATACAACCACTGACATGTAATTTCCAATTGCACCTCTACTTAAAATGTGATGGCTGAATTACTCACTCTCAGAATTTGCTGTATAAGGCTGTAACAATAATGAAAAAATCTTCTCCAAAGCTCTACAAGTCCAGTCAAGTATGTCTCTACTAACAAATGCTTATAAAATGTTTCTAGCCATTAATCAAAAGAAACCCTGTTAGCTAATCAAATGACTAGGAAACTGCTTCTTTCTAAAATTATAATCCCACTGTTTTCCATGCAATTAACATTTCACAACTCAGTGAAGAACTGAGTCATCAGAATAATTTGGGGTATTTCTATAAACTGCACTAGAAAACTTACTTTGTAGAGGGGTTGTAATCAGATATCTGAATTCTAAAGCAATGGGGAAAAAAGATGGAGCTAATTTTAGCCAATGCTACTGTAAATACATATGGTCGCCTGCAGTTTCAATGCAGCACAATATCTACCATATTCCTAATTTAGAGTGTTTACATTTTTATCACATTTGGAACAGACTGTATATTTTTATGGTACTGCAGAGTATGACACAACCACTCCTTGTGGCAGCTGAAGGAGGAATATAACGTTTTAAATTGATGAATACACCTACAGAAGAACAGTATGCTCTATAAATTTCAATTTTAAATAACTTTATAATGGAATGAATGTTAATACATATGTACCTAAGATGACACGCAACATGCAAAGCAAACCACACACTGTAAAGGTCCCATCAGATTGCATATAATAGACGGGGGGGATGGTATAAAAGTAGCACAAATCCTGCTTTCACATTCTTCCTAGTTTGGGATTATAGAAAACAGAGATGGTCTGAGTCCCAAGAACCTAAAACAACAGAAGGCAAATAGAAAACCCAGGGACATTCAACCAAATGCTAGCTCAATTCCAGTGGAAGAGCCAACATTCATCGCACTGATCCTGACAGGTCCAACATTTATCACCAGGTTCCATCAGTGCGTCAAATACAGCAACAGATATTCTACCTTCTGGACTGCAACACACCTAAAGATGGCTAAAACCAAATATCACTATAATATCTAACAGCTCTGTACAGAAAGCTGACTAGGCATTTTAGCCAAAGAGTCTAAGCAAGAACTCTGCAATCAAATAGTCCAACTGAAACATTTCTTTTACAATGAGATTCTCAAAAACGTGTCCTTGGCATTCATTATCTATCAAAGAACCTCAACAGTCACTTGAGTCAGAACTGTTTTGTCAGCCATAAAAGTAGCTTACCTGCCATTCAAATTCACTGTCTGACCAATCCCAGTATGTGCTAATAGAAGAGGAGACATCACTGCACACACTACCTTCTGGGAACAGATCAAAAGATGTGAACTCCTGATCATCCAGTAGAGAGTAGCAGTCATCCTGGTCACCAGCTGACACGGATGAAAAGAGCTCTTCGCTGCACTCAGAGCTGGCAACACTTGTTCCACAAGAAGTCAAGTTCCACCTGCAAAACATGCTAAACAAATCAATGGCAGCTCTCACACAGTTTTCCCCTAAAAAAAACACTTTGTCCTTCAAAAATACACATTAAATACCTATATCTGTAACCATTACACACCGGTTTTGCTAAAAGAAGTTAGTTCAAGCTGCATTCACAATCAAGGAAGAGTCAAGAATGAACACACAGCCAAAAAAGCCAGATGTAATTTGTACATGTCCTGAAGACTTGCGTCCTGATGTTTCAATCAGATTTCCAATCAAAATGTACTTTTAAAATTTTACCATTTATTGTTTGTATTTTTAAACATATATAAGGAGTTTGATGAGCAGAATTAAAGACAAGGACACTAAGATACTAGATGAGGTTTAGCTTGCAAGTCTCACGTTACATTTGCTTAATATAGTAGTTAAAAGCACGGCAACATGGGGCTGTGCAGGGCAGGCAGGAGACTCCAGCGCAGATCTCTGCTCCCTGCGTGGCAGGGATTCCCCAGCTCTCCAATCATTCCCCTAGCTCTTCCCGGGAGGCACAGGCCCCCGGATCTGTGTGCTGGGTTTCAGCAGGCTGCTGCTGCTGCATGCTGAGGCCAGCAGCGGCAACGCAGTCTTCCCGGTGCAGGTTGTGCCACGCAGCTGCTGCTGGCCCCAGCCTGCTGAAACCCTGCATGCAGATCAGGGGCCCACGCCCCCCGGGGAAGAGCTGGGGAAACGATCAGAGAGCTGGGGAATCGAACTGGGAGCTAGATGTCAATATCAGAGCAGTCCTTCCCCCCTCCTCCTTAGTTTTTGTTTCCCTGCAAGCCCAGCTCTAAAACTCCAAAATTCTCCGAAACATTCCCGAAACGTTTCAGAGCCTTCCGATTCACTTCGGATTCGGTGTTTTGGGCACCAAAACAGCCCAAAACACCTCCAAAACAAAACGGCTGCCGAAATTTCGCACAGCCCTATCAGCAAGTAATTCTCATGTTTGGAGGCCATGTAAAACCAAGACTTTCAATGGATAGGTGAGGAAGAAACATCTGAGAAACATTTATTTAATACTAGCAAATTGTCCATCAAGAATGACCGGGAGGGGGAGGGGAGGGGGGGGTCCCGCTCCACCCCTCTCCCGGCCGCAGCCACTCCACGCCCCCTCCCGGCCACTACTCCGGGTCCAGCCCCGCTCCATGCCCCCCTCCACACCACTACTCCGGGTCCAGCCCCGCTCCATGCCCCCTCCGCACCACTACTTCGGGTCCAGCCCCAAGTCTGTCTCGCATCGTTAGGTGTGGAAATCTTTCTTTCTTTCTTTCATATGGCTTTAGGAGAAAGAGCTGTTGTCACAGTTTTAACTCCAAATTCTCCAGCCAGACTAATGCCTTGCTGGAAAGCAAATGTGACTCATGGATGTCACCCTCACACTTGTATCTGGGGCAGGATGTTATGTGCGCCATGGTTTGGTCAGGGTTTCCACAGCCATAGCCAGGTGAGGTTTTTAAGTGCCACTTGCACATCAGGTAGCCACGCCAGCTATGTCCAGTGTGTATCCTATTAAGGGTTGTCCACATGCTCCGTGGAAGGCTGAAGCCCAGTGGTTGCATTGTTGGGTCAGAAATAAGGTGTTTATTTAGGAAAGTGTTTTCTGCCCAAGCTTTCCTTCAAGGTTCTTCAGTGTTGTGGAATAGGAGGTGCTTGGTTCATGTCCAAAAAGGTTTTCCTGAAATCATGTGACGAGTTGGGAGATCTGGAAGGTCTCTGTGGATGGGAAGGTCCAGATTACTATTGAAATGCATTATTTCTCTGTACTGTGTGTTGCTGCATCTGGTCAAAGCGAGGGATGAATAACGTTTGAAAGTACCAGTAGCCACTGCACTGGAGTTGATATCCAAGTTCCAGGGACAGTCCTCATTACTGAGTTAAGTTGTGTGGAAACAGGCTGCCTAAACAACGCTGAATGTGCCATTTCTTACAGGAAAGGGCTGCGTTGTGAAAGCACTGCTACTGTTTCCCATGTGCACACTCCATGTACCATATTTCACGGTGTACAAGTCAAAGTTCGATGCCAAAATATTTACCCTTAAATTTCCACCTCGACTTATACACCATCTCAACACAAATCTGGACCCTGCGCTGGTGCTGTGCTGCACCCAACCCACGGGGAGGCGGCATACTGGCATCTAGGGGCTTCCCTGGCACTGACTGAAGCCAAGCTGCTGCCTCCCCCTCCGCCCATGCCCAACACCCTGGAGCCAGTCTGGGCGCCCAATCCCTGTGCCTGTCAAGTCTAGCCTGGGGACACTTACTGATGGCCCAGTGGCTGCCCCACAAGTAGAACTTGGCCAGAGGAGTGGAGCCACTGCCTGACAGCGCAGGAGCCACCACACGGCCACCAGCTACCAGCAGTCCCAGGGTGCAGAGCAGCATGAGCAAGCAGCCCGCTGTCAGCAGCCCCAAAGGGCACAGAGCAGGACCAGCAAGTGGCAGCAGAGTGGTGGGGTCAACTTATACACCAGATTTACAAAAAAACTAACTTTTTAACAGGAAAATGGGGTCAACTTATATACAGCACAGACTTGCACACCATGAAATACAGTACTCAAAAAACTGGATGAAGACAAGAAAGGAATTCAGAAGGTGTTTGCTTGCCAAAGCAGAGCACCTGCAGCATAAAAAAAGGGTGTCACGTGATGATTACTTGAAATTTAGATACACGGCCCTAGAAGACAACAGGGATAATGAGCAGCACACCCAGGGAACAATGCTAAGCATAAAGTGGTTTCATTAAATCAAGACAAGCTACACACTAGTAGCCTGAAGATGTGACGCTCTAACTCAATAATGACTAATTAACTGGGTGAGGAAAGCTAAAAACACGCTGAGTTAAAAAAGCTCAGAAAGCGATAGGTACATCAGAAGGAGAGAGATCCATCAAGAGCTTAAAATAAGTTTTTGGTTTGTCCAAATTCATGCATGCATTGATCAGAAATACACAAAACTCCTGCTCGCATCACATTTCTTTTTATAGTAATAAAGAGCCCGGGAACAGCAAAGAAGTAAATGAATTCCCACCGAGCAACGCATCGCACTTGCAAATACTTATGTTGCTAGCGTGTCAGCTTTCCAGTATTAGCTACTAAGTTAACTTATTTTAATGTAATTCCAACCAAATGTTGCCTTAGCCTGAAGGCATTTACAAAGCGTTTGCCACTTTTACAGGAAAAACCCTTGTCAACACAGGGAATTAGATACTTTCTTGCACAGGTGGGGAGGGTGGGGGCGACACACACATGACGGGACAATGGACGGACGACGGGACGAGACAGGACACTCTTTTGCAGCTTTTAACGTTAGAACCATCACAGCTATTTTGGAGTCGCGCGTGGGGCCTGCGGGTGTCCTGACGGGAGGTGGCAGGCGGAGCGCCACGTCCATGCAGAAGTGCACAACGAGGCTCTCGGTACACGGGACTGGGGTTCCCCCACGCCCTGGTCCTGGACCACGCTGTCATGCCAGGACCTGGGTTCAGGAAGGCTTGTGCTCTACCTGTGCATGGTACTGAACAGGGCTGTAAGGGGGGATCCCCCGCCTCGCCCATCTCCTCCACCATGAGGCACTTGGCCTCCCCCCAGCTCAGTCTGCCCTCCAGAGTACGTCTCCCTGCCCCCGGGGCCGCATCAACACTAGTGCAAAGGGCTCCACCAGCGACACCCCCCCCAGTCAGTGCCCCCTTGAAGGCTCACACCTGTGCAAAGAGCAAGAGCAGCTCAAGCAACTGCCTCCCTACGCCCCTGCAGGGTGGCCTCCATTGCCCCTTCTTCACCCCCTACACTGCAATGGTCCAACCCGGCCCCCCGACACTGCAATGGTAAAACCCGGGCCCGGCCCCCCAGACACTGCCATGGTTCAATGCAGACGCGACCATGCACCAACCCCCCGGCGCTGCAATGGTTCAACCCGGCCATGCAGTGACCACCGTCGCCCCCCACATGCTGCAATGGTTCTGTCCAATCGAGTGCACCCCGCTCCTCCCCGCAGCGATGGTTCAGCCCGGCCGGGCCCATCCACGCGGGGCGGGCGGGCGGTACCTGCACGAGTGGAAGCGGCGCAGCGGGTCGGTGCGGTGGCAGGACGAGAGCTGGCAGCCGAAGTCGCTGCCGTCCAGGCAGCCCTCCTCGCTCAGGCTGAGACCGCCGCGCGGGCAGGGCTCGTCCGGCGCCAGGAACTTCTCGTACAGCTCCTCGGTCATGGCGGCGGCGCTATCCCGCCCGCCCGCGGGCCACGGCGGAGGCGGGGGCGAGGGTGCCGGTGCCAAGCTGCCTCCGCCGCTTCCGGCTCGGGGGGGAGGAGGGGCGCCCCCTGCCGCGGCGGCGGGGAACAGCGGCCGTTGCCGCGCGCATGCGCAGTGCCCGCCCCCGCGCGAGGGCTCATGGGACGTCCCCCCTCACCCCCCCCCAACATGGCGGCAGCGGGCAAGACGGCGCCGCTCCCTTCCCGCTACGGCGGCCTTGGCGGCGGCTTCCTGGGGGCGAGGCTGCCCGCCGCCGTGGGGGCCATGGCTCGCGGCCTCCGCCAGCTGGACCGGGACACCTTCCGCCGGCTGCTCGCAGGTACGGGCCCCCGCGCGGCAGCAGCGCAGGAGCAGCCACCGCTGTGCGAAGCGGTGTGTGTTTATTACGAATTAAACCGAACATAACACTCCCTGAGCATTTATTTTTAGAAATGTGCGCAGGCGCTTTGTATGGTTGGGGGTGGGGGGCACGGCTGGGGGTGCGTGGGGATGGCGTGTGGATCGGGAGCTGCGAGCCATCGGGCCGGGCGGTCTTGGCGTCCAGCCCGGCCCCAAGGCGCGCGGCTCTGGGTCCACGCGCTGTCAGACCGAGCCAGCCCGCTGCCAGGGGCCTCCAGCGGGGAGCTGGCGGGCTCGGGCCTCCGCACGTGGCTCCGTGCTGGAAACACCGAGCCGGACGGCCCGGCCCAATGGTGCACAGCCCACACCCACCCACAAACCCCCCCCCCCGCACTCGCCCACATACACACCCATGCCCGCCCGCAAACCCCACACCACCACATATCCCCCCCCGTGCCCACCCACAAACCCCTAGCCAGCCACACACACACCAATGCGCACCCACAAACCCCACACACCCACCTACACGTTCTTCCACACCCACCCACAAACCCCAGGCCCAGCAACACACACACACACACACACATACATGCCCACCCACAAACCCCATGCATCCCCCCATGCCCACCTACACATCCCCCCATGCCCACCCACAAACCCCATGCCCAACCACACACACACACCCATGCCCACCCACAAACCCCATGCATCCCCCCCATGCCCACCTACACATCCCCCCCATGCCCACCCACAAACCCCATGCCCAGCCACACACACACACACCCATGCCCACCCATTAACCCCATGCATCCCCCCCATACCCACCTACACATCCCGCCCATGCCCAACCACAAACCCCATGCCCAGCCACACACCCCACAGCCCTGCACATCCCCCCACACCCACCCACATATTCCCCCATGCCCACCTACAAACCCCACGCCCCCCTGCTGTCCTGCAGGCAGGAGCTCCCCTCCCTACTTTCCCAGCTGTCCAGTCACAGAGCTGTGTGCCTCCACGTCACGGAGGCAGAGGCACAGAGGCCACTGTGGTTAAATTATACAAAATTACGCAGTTATGCATAGTCATGCCTTTTATGCGCAAAATTGCATGGGCGCATCATAATTGCATCATTCCCCAGGGTGTAACTTAGGCTTTGCTTGTAGGGACCCTGTGTTAGCAGCTGTGAAACTGGCTTTTTGTCATAGCAGCACCCAGGCTAACAAGTAGGAGCTTGCACAAGGCAGCCGGGCAGTTTCAGGGCTGCCAGTCCCTCAGCGCCAAGTCCTGAAGCACGTTGGTATGCTCATACTCAGGGCAAGTATGTGACTTCTCAGCCTTGCAGCTATGCACTTTAACTGACTAAGCTGCCCTCCCTGAACTCCTGCTCTGGTTCAGCAGCAGTCTTCTTTCTCGTGTCTCCAACCCAACCTTTCTATAATGGTCTGTTCCCAATATTCTGCCCAGGCCACTGCTTCTGGTGTTGGTGTTGCGAAATTTTGGGAGGGGGGTGTGTTGTGGTGCTATAGAGAACACATTCGTTGGTTGTGTAGAGGCCCCGTGATTTCATGAGAAAGTTGCTCTCAAGTGTTTCAGGCTCTGCCTTGTGTGCAATTTGTAGTTGGAGCCGCATGCTAACTCCTCACGGGGAGGAATTCCTCGCCAACTCCATTCAACAGCTTCGTCCCCTTGTTTCTCCTGTTCTTTTTGCCAGAGTGTGGTTGTGGCTGGTTCTGGCGTGGTCAAAAAGAGGACAAAAAGCTATTTCTCAATGAGAGATGACAGCGCTGGTTGATGTCCATATAGCAGGTGGTGGTTGTCTAACTCTTGCACCTGCCAGTCAGTCACCTGCTACTTTCCTCCTGCGGTGAGGGGGCGCTGTGCCATATAGCACATAGGCAGGGAACAGGGGTGGGTTTTAAGCAGCCTGTTATAATTCTGCATGTATCATTTAGAGCAACGTCAATATGTTTACTGTGAACAGCAGTGGTAAAGCTTTAATGGTGCATCCAATCTGCAGTGAATCCTTTCTACTGCAGGGGGAGCAAGCAAACAATCTTTCAAAGAACCTTAAAATGAGATGGTGTAGACAGCCTCCCCAGGCTCCCTAGACTGCTGGTGTATCTCCACGTACAAGCAGTGAAAGCAAGCTGTTGGAAAACGAGCAGAGCAAGCATGAGTCTCCCCGAACCACCTCTGGCTTTGGCTGGCATATAAAAAGCTGCCACGTTCTGCAAGCCGCAGTTCTGTCAAAGGACTGGCAGCTCATAAAGGCACAGTAGGTTTTCGAATGTATTGTGCTGTGCTGAGTCTCATGGTTAACTTCCACATGACAAACCTGTAGACAACCCACACATCATACTTGGGGGTTATCCCCCAGTGGTATTACAAGGCACATTAAATAAGTAATTTCTCTGTGAGCACACAGGAAGGACATGTGACCCCTGACTCACTGGGTATGCATTCTTGACTGGTGCACTATATGTTATAAAAGAGAACATTTGAAGACAAAAGGTCACACCGTTCAGCACTGGGAAAAGCAGTTTTTCACTTGTTGGATAACTCGTTTGCATCTCATTATTTGTTAGATTAATTGCTGTCTGTTTGGCCTCAGAAACATTCCTAGACCATATCTAGAGGAGAAAAACAGGCTGTGTTGTTTTAAAATACTAGCTCTTGCTGTGACTGACAAAATTTTGGAACAAGGTGTTTCATTTCTAGATTGGACAAGTTGGGCTTTAAAAACATGCTTCCTTGATCACAGGCCGATAACACATTTTAAGACTCGTTTTATTTTCCTAATCTTGCATGTAGGTTCGGAGAGATGATATCAGAAGAGACACCTTTGCCATTAGTGTGAATAAGAAATCTTTCTAAGCTACTTAAGCAAAAGGGGCATCTTCCCCCTTCTCTCTTACAGGCAATCTTTAGGGCCAAGCTGTTTTCAGGCATTGTGGGAAACCTTTTAGAGGTGCTGGCAAATCTGTATCAGGTTTGTCCTGCAGATAAATGTGGAAAATGTCACTCTCCAGCTCTGACCTGGAAACTTTTGTTGCAATTAAAGTACGTTTAAAAGCATTAAAAAGGAAGTATATTTATCCAGGAATAGAAGCTGGTGGTGAGCAGAATCCATTTAATACCATGAGAGAGGGTGGCAGCTCAATTTAAACTTTTTTTTTTTTTTACCTTACCATGGTCCTAGTCTTAAGATTCAGTAATGTCTCCTCACCATTTTTACTCTTTCATGTTTTATTCAGAAGCCTATATCTGGAGCATTATAAGTCTCTAATTTAAGGCCCTAATCCTGCAACCAGATCCATGTGGGCAGACATTTATCTTTCCCAGTGGTGCATCATGTGGTTGCAAGAACCTGCCCACACAGTTCACATTGCAGCAAAGAGGCCTACAGGAGAGGCAGAAAAAATGTATACACGCCCATCTTCTTTTATAAGCCATTATGTGTATGGAAAATGTGGAAAAATAATTACATTCTGAAGGTTGAGGGGAGCCCAGAGCAGTCCAGCTACCAGTGTCTCTGATGCAACCTAGCAGTAGTACAGACTGCTCTGGAAATGTACTTGGTATTGACAGAGCTGAAGAGGCAAAAGTTTACCTTGTTCTTCCCCTATTCAGTCTTTAACCTCCATTGAGATTGCAACAAGGGTATCACTTGTGACCCAATCCTATCAGAATGCTGATGAAAAGCAAGTTAGTTCTCTCAGTCCCGCTCCCAAGGAAACATGAGCTGGGGATAAGCCAGAGGATATGAGTGACTTGGTAGTCACTACACGCTCAGTCAGGTCTAAGCTGGCCAGCTAGCAGTAAAATCTCTGCATCCCTTCTCCAGTTCCTTGAGTAACCATCCTTTCCCACTGCATATCTGACAACTCCTTTCTAAAATGCCCCTCCTACATGATCAGCCTGAGCTGCCCTTGCAAAGTTTTGAGGTCAGACTGACCCAGCAGACGATGACTTGTGCTTGCAAAGCCTAGGAGTAATAGCTTAATAGCAGAGGGGATAAAGGCTAGCCTTCTCATCCAAACCAAATTTCAGACAGTATTTGTGCTTATTCCCACTCCCAGAGTTTTCCCTTCTTTAAATGAGTTTCCTGTTCATTTCTTTGTTGCAGTAACTGTAAGTGCATTGGAAGGAAATGATTGCAAAGACTCTGTGCGGATGATTGCAGAAAATGCCGATTTGTCAGAAGAGCAGCTTGCTGTCCTCATCTCGGGCATGTACACGCTCCTCAGAGAAGCCTTGCGCCTTCCTCTACCAACTTTCAAACAAGAAGTAAGTACTAAGAGTACTTGGTAAGTATTTGGCAAGTTCAGGTTATGTCACTTGTGAATTACTGTATAAACTCCTAAACAGGGGGACTTAGCTTGCAAAGGTTGCTCCAGGTGAAAGTAGGTAGGAGGAACACTGCTAGGAATGCATTTACTGTTGCTGATCTTTATCTTGTCATTCTGGTTTTTTTTAAAAAGCCCTGAAAGTCTGGATTTACCAGCTGCTCTTGCAGCACAGCATTTAGGTTATGGGAAAGATTTATGCGTTTTGTTTTCTACTTTAATATCTTACATTATGGTGCTGTCATTGTGCTTATCTCTTTTGCTCTGTTGTATTGCAGCCTCTCACTTCCCTTTGGTTTTAATTTGTACTTTCTCCTGGCATCTGTTTTCTCGGCTTCGCAATAATCATTTATATCCACTAAATATATGCCAAACTGTGCTGCCAGTTTGCTTTTCCTTTCTTTGTAGGAAGGCTGGTCCACTGCAGCGAGAAGCATCACATACAGGCACTGTCTGTTGTCCCACTGTCAGTTTGAACAATTGTCCCTGCCTTGTTCCCACCATTATTCTTTATCACCTTGTTGATTTATTTCTATTTTCTTTTGTAGCTTTTAACTTAAATTTTGCCTTTTCTTACGTGTTGTTTTCTGATTTAATGTGCTGCCTATTAGGCCTGTGCGAGTTGGCAGCAGTCCCATCTGGCTTCAGATATGGCCGCTTCAGATGGCTGCGATCCAATCCAGAGCTCCGGACCGGGTTTCTGCCTTGATCCCGCCGAAGCAGCTCCAAAACTTCAGAGCCACCTCTGAGATCTGGCCGTAGGGTATAACAGGGAATCAATTAAATATCTATAACTTTGTTATTTTTGTCTGATTTAGATGAAATTTACAGGATTGGTAGTCTCTGCTGAGAGCATGAAACCTGCCAAGTTTCAAGAAGATAGGTGGAGGGGTTTGGGAGGAACTGTACCCTAAATTCTTGAAAGCCAAACTCCTGTCACAGCTGTGTGTTACACCACAGGGAGGTCAAAACTGCAGGGATGGTAGCTCTTACTGAGGCCACAAAGCCTGCCACGTTTCAAGGAGATCCATGGAGGGGCTTGGGGGGAACTGCATCTCAAGCTGTGGACAAGCAAAACTCATGCCATGGGTGACACTGTGTGTGTTAAGGCGCAGCGGAGTGACAGCTGCAGGGATGGTGGCCCCTGCTCTGACGCCTGCCAGCAGTCAAGGAGATCGGTGCAGGGGGGTCCTGGGGCCCTGGACCCCTAGCTGCTGACAGACACAACTTGTGCCAAGACTGTCTTGGGGCAGTTAATTGTCTGTATTGATTCTTTCCTCTCCTTAGCCTGGTTTTGTAGGTGTTAATTGATTCTTGTTAAGTCGTTATCTAGTAGCTAGGTCTTGTGTATTGAGCTGGTCCCGGAGTCCCTCAGCAAGTCTTGATTCATTGATTGGTAACTGGTAACACAGTAGCTTAGCAGCCAGGCCAGCAGCAGTCTCCCCCCTCCCCGCCCCAAGCCAGAGAGTCAGTCCCACAACCACCCATGGCACCACTTTTGCCTGTCCGCAGCTTGAGGAGGCAGTTCCCCCCCCAAACCGCTGCACTGATCTTCTTGAAACTTGGCAGGCTTTGTGGCCTCAGTAAGAGCTGCTACCCCTGCAGTTTTGACCCCCCTGTGTTGTAACACATAGACGTGACAGGAGTTTTGCTTTCAATAATGTGGGGTACAGTTGCCCCAAAACCCCTGCACCGATCTTCTTGAAACTTGGCAGGCTTTGTGGCCTCAATTAGAGCCACCACCCCTGCAGTTTTCACCCTGCTACATTGTAACGCCTAGATGTGACATGAATTTTGCTTTCAATAATTTTGGGTGCTTTTCCCCCCAAACCCCTGCACCTATCTTCCTGAAACTTGGCAGGCTTCATCCCCTCTGCAGAGTCTACCACCCCCAAAAATTTCATCCAAATCGGACAAAAAACAACAAAGTTATAGATATTTTATTGTTTCCCCAGTATACCCTATGGCCGGATCTCCGAGGCGGCTCCTAAGCTCTTTGGGAAGCCTAAGGAGGCCAGCGCTTCGACTTGGATGTGCTGCTTCTGACCCTGAAGTGTCTGAAGCTTCTCCGGATCTGAAGCTCTGTCCGAAGCCTCGCACAGCCTTACTGCCTATATTAGCTGTCTGGTACCCTGTTATCTGCATGTTCTCTTATCTGTGCACAACCAACACCAGAAAGTGACCCGTCATTGTGGTTGTAATGTGGTTATGTTTTCAGTATTCAGAGCTTATTTTTTGCTACCACTATTTTGGTCTCACTGTAAACACAGGCCACAAAAGTGTTTGTAAGAAAAGGAGCACATAATTACTCCAAAAGGAGTATTATTAGCTAGCTAATAGAGAAGGAAAGAGGCTGGCCTTAAAACTAAAAGGTGGAGTCTTCAAAAGTTTCCAAGTGGTCTAAGAACAGAAGTTCCACACATAGTTGATTTGTGCTGCTAACTCACTTAGGCATGTCCAAAAATCTTATCCAGCCAGCATCCTTTCCGCTGTTTCTGCCCTAATACAATTTTTGGGAGAGCTAGTAAGCAAGTAAACACTTTTGTTCTGGTAAAAATGTTAATAGTTGATCAGTTTTCAGTTCCACCTGGTATAACATGGCTCATTCTTCATCTTTACAGGTTTTCAAGGAAGATCTGAAGGATCTCAGGTTTGTCCATTTATTCACCTATTTTGTTTTCTGTAATTGTTCTTATACCTGCTTTCCTGAAGCGAAACACACTGCTGTCATCAACTTTGTCCATGTTTATATACACATTATATGTAATTTGCATATTATACTTTTCCCAGTGAGGTCATAAAAAGCCAAGAGAAATAATCAGATGTTGCACAAGCAAGCTGTGATCTGACACTGATCTCATGCAGTTAATTTCACGTGCTGGGCAGACAAAGTGATTTATTCTTCAGTATAGGTTATGCAATTGTGACCAACCCCAAAATGTCACCACCTCCCCACGTAGGTTTATTTTTTTGTTTTATGTTTGGTAAGACAATGACACTGATTCAGGAGCTGAGGAGCTGGCCTACTTTTTTTGTTTGTTTGTTTGAAAGGACAATGGTATAACACTCGTGAAATCCTGTGCATTATCTGCCTGCGATTGCTTGTGCTAATTAGCCAGCAAATCATAATGCTTGTCACAAAGACTTAACCAAAATCTGCATTGGCCTATTCAGAGTAGTATCTCTGTATAGGTCAAGCCCTAAAAGCTAGTTCTCACAGCACAGTAATGATCTCTCTGTTTAGTTGCTGAGTATGGCAATGTAGAGGAATAAGAGAAAATGCAAACTACGCTCTGTTTTTTATACATATATTTTGTGCTGCTATGTTGTGCCTGGGTCCTGGGTGCTTTACAGATGTTCACTCAGCACTTTGATCTCTGCCCTTTCTAGCCTCTAGTTGCCAGCAATCCCAGCTTGGTCACTGGAGTCCTGTCTACCTCGAAGATCTCATCTAGCCTCCAGTCTATCCCTCAATTGTATCTTTTCAGCTCCCAGACCTCTGCCATCTCCATGCCACTCTGTGTGCTTGGCACCTTTTCATCAAGGCCAACTTGTAGCCCTTGCCCCTTTGGACATTTCAATAGGTCCATTTTAAAAAAAAGAAAGAAAGAAAAATACAAAGCTCTGCACCCTGGTGATATTTGACTTTCCAGTCCTGGATTGCCTGCTGTGTCAGGCAGCACAGAATGAGCTTCTTCTTTATTTTATGCAGTGAGTGCATTCATTGTGTCAAAACAATAATAATGAAAGTGCCTTCTCCTCTATTGGAGGCCTCCCTCTGTGAAACCTTCCTGGGTTATCATAATTCAGTCTCAGAATCAGGAAGGATCAAGGGGTACTGACTTCCAGGCTTCTGCTCTCTCCATGCTGCTCCTGCCTCCTTGTGCTTTTCCTCCCACTAACAATTTAATCATGTTGTTAACAACAGGAAGGTCTTTGTGACTCAGCCCAAGCGTCTCTTGTTCCAGAAAAGCACAAGAATAGTGATACACGTATCTTGTTGCTGCTGTTAACCTGGTTGGCAGAGCCTTAGAAATACCCCTACCTGTTCCTTTATGCTGCCTTCAGGCCTTGAAATTGATGCTGCTCATCAGTCTCTGGCACCTTCCTGTAATTCTAATAAGCTTGGGCCAGCTCAGTCCTGGCACTTTCAGAATGATGAATGAATTTTTTTCTGAAAGCTGTTGCTGCTCACCATGAAGACAGTTTGTTTTCTTTTTTAAACTGAGCAAATAACTTTGTTCAGCTCACAAGCAAGTTTCAGGCATGCTAGCTCTTTGCACACCTCTGATTGATTGGCATGGGAATGACATTCCCTGTGTACCTTGCCAAGAGACAAATTGCCTATGTGCTTTCACGGGCTCCCACAGAAATTTCTCCATCTGCACTGGCTCTCTTGGGGCGCTGAGCCAAGATTTTCCAATAGCACCAGGATTATATACATGAGGAAGACCTGTATTTGACTGAGAAGTTTGTTTCCCTGCAGTGAGGCTGAAGAGTGTTTTGGCTGGAAACAGACAAGCAAAGGTCTTGAAACTGAGCAGGTTAGCAGCTGCCTTCATGCTCTTTAGGCCCTTACAGTTGGTCCTGGCCTCAGCACTTCTACTGGAGGAGACGGCAGGGTGAGCGAGCCAACGTACAGCTCATTATGTTGCTGCTGGTGGCTTCCCTGGTGGTCATCCAGTATTAGCACACCAAACATATACGGTCTTTGCAGCGGGGACAGTAGCCGTCTCAGTTTTTCTATCAGTTTTGCTTGGCAGGAACGGAGGCTGTTGCATCAGTGGGAGTGAGGCAGGGAAGGTTCTTGTGTGCAAGCTGGCAGGCAGTCTGGGAACATGGGATAAAGGCGTCCTCACAGTCTCCCGCCTGTCTGTCAGTTCCTCCTCCGTGCATTGTTTTTCATCAGATGGTTTGAAAAATGATCACTGTCTTCATCTCTGCCTATGTGCTGTTGGACCAAGCTATTCAGCCTGTGACTGGAGAAGCATGCAAGCTGCTTGATCCAGTGCTGGAGTTCATAGGCCAGTGGTTCTTATTAAAATAATGAGTTATATTGCAGAAAGAATGCAACTGCAAAGGTGGCATGGCTCTGACAGCGTGTTTGTGAGGACTACTCAGTGCTCTGAGAAATACTACTGGGGCCCCTTGCAGAGAAACAGCTGGAAGAAGGGGTTTGTAATAAGTGACTTTGTTTCTCATTGAGATGTAAAGCATGCAGTGCCTGCACAGATCAACAGGCAGCGTTTGCATTGTGGGGGTCATTGGCAAGAACAAAGTGCGTATCCAGCCAAACAAAAAAAAAACGTTTCTCATTCCACCCTCTTCCGTCTTGCCCCATTTGCCAACAATGGCCTGCCTGCTAGTATAAATCAGCCTTCTCCTGTGTCTCCTTTAAGAAGTGGTTTTAAACTCACCTTTTCCATTAAATTCCAAGCCAAGGGCCATCTTCCCACTCTGGGAAAGTTGCTTATAAACATTTGCCTTATCTTCATCTCTGCAGACACCAAATCTGAGAGTTGGAACGTTTCCTGTTTGCTTTGATCATCTGCCGTAGGTGGCCCTGTATCAAGCTGTTGTGTAAATGATTACTGCCTTGCTCTCCATGAATATGCATATTATTAAGTGCTGTGACCCAGTCTCAGAGATTCCATTTGGTTTCTTTAGGTGCCCTTCTTTGTAATTCTTCCTTTTTTTCATTCTAAGATGGAAGTGACATTGAAAAGTGGTGTTGGTTTGGATTTTTAAAGCACCTGGTTTTGGGCTAGTCCTGCTCCTGCTAAAGGCATTGCTCAAACTCTGTAGAAGAGTTAAGCAAGTGTTAAGCACCTTTGAAATTCCTATGTGCGGTATCTAGCCGTCCGCTGTATTGACTGAGGCTGTCCAAAGTAAAAGGGCAGGTTGGAACAGGTTTCTGAAGGTCCTGGAGAGGAAAGGTGGTGGAATTGTGGTGGAAGGGTTCCTTTCAGTGGGAGTAAACCAGACTATAAATGATTTACTTCAGAACTTTTGGCAATTCTAATCCAAAGAAAATATTAATTAAATGATTTTGAAGAGAGAGGAGAGTATATCTGTGGTTGCAGAACACTTTAAGTATTTATCTCATACTGTTGACCTTTTCTTTAAGGATACCAGATGATTTCATCGCAGACTTTGCCAGCGTAGTCTTTGGTAACAGGTTAGTATTTTTATAAATCCACTTGTAGCCTCTGATCAAAGACCTAAAGGTGTGTGACTAAAATTGTATCCCTGGTGAAGTCAATGGCAAAAGTTTTCAGTAGGGCCAGAGTTTTAACTCTGTAACTCAGACTCTGCTTAAAGTAACTGCTTATGTTTGTTAATGGCTCTGCAGAAAGCAGCTTTCCTTGTCATATTTTAATCCTTCTGCAGCAACGTTCAGTGATATCCCACAGATAGCAGCAGTCCAAATACAGAAATACCTATGCGTGTAGAATTTTTTTAGAACTCCTGACTCCAGTTTTTTCAGAACTCCTGAAACAGGAAAGGTTCAGTTTCCAGTCTCTGTAGTCTCTACCTCTTTTGTTCAATATGATTAGGTTTAGACAGTATCCTATCATTTACGTTATAAGTTCCATGGATTTCAGGGGTTGCCTTTACTTCTGTGGTTGGTTAGTGAGGAGCACACATCTGTAGCAAAATTAAAAATGATGATTGGGATTTTCAAAGCACTTCAGAAGATTCAGCCACAATCTGGCCCTCTGCTTTAATGGGAGAAGTGTAGTTAAATCTCCTTTGCTACCTTCAAAATACAGCTAGTATTATTCGTAACTGGGACCAGATGACAAATTTCCAAATTTTAGCTGTTGGGTAGAGTGGAGACCATTAGTTCTTTTGAAAAACCCACGATGATTTTAGTTTTGTACCTTTCTGCCAGTCGGATCTCCTCAGATTTCCTCTCACGTAACATCTCCCAGTATTTGTAAATGGCCTGAACTTGCATATGTGATCTTCTCTGTAAGAGCTGTGGACTGCTGCATTTCCAGAGCTGCTGGCATTTTTTGTTTTCTCCTAGAATATTTATTTTTTTCCTTTAGGCTCTGAGCTCAAAGTAAGGACTTCCTAGGAGCAGGAATAAACCTTAGTTGTCTCTTCCTGGCTTCAGATTGCTGCCTGAACAATGCTATGTTAGAGGTGAAATGTTGCAGGAGAGGAGGCATTGGACCATATGCCTAGCTACATGTTCTTTACCTTCTCCCATTGCTTTGGAGAGCCTAGTTTTTAACTACCTAGAACAGAGGAAGGGACTTCTCAGACCTTGTATGACACCTAGGCAAATCTACTGCTGAGTTCTATGTATTCTTACTGAATTGCAAATGCGTGCGAGACATTTCAATGGGAATGGCCTCAATAGGGAGAAAAGTATCAGCATTTTTGGTTGAGACTCGATCTGAACTGGATCCTTTAGAGGAATCTGTTTTGGTTGAATTGTCTCTCTTCCTGAGGCCTCTTGCCCTCCTCACACAATTTTTGCACATGCGGTGGCAGTTCCAAAACTTCTAAGAATTTAAAAAATTCTCTTTATGCACCTACAGCTTCAAGCTGTGTAGATGAAGCAGGGAAAAGAGCATATCACATTGGACTGATAAACTTCAAGAAAACTGCTTTTGAGAGGGCTTGGCATAGATTCTTCATCTTCTGATGTTTGTAGCAAACAGCACTGTTTCATTTTTATCCAGGCACTGAAGTGTGAGGTCATGGCTTAGGGTGCATCATGTAGTCTTGTATCTGAGCCAAGGGTGATTAGGTGCTCTCATACAAGAGCATAGTCCAAACCAGGCTTCATGTACACGGTATGCCTGAGTGCCCAAGTCCTGAATGAGCTGTCCAGAAGCTGCTGTTTATTAGTATTTACCTTGATGGGCTAGTCACTACATCTAACTTCTGAGACTCGTGTCAGACATTCCTCTGCTATACTTCTATGATGTGTCTGGAGTCAGGAGACCTATTCTGCTAACCTATCATGCTATTGCTCTGCCCATGTTGCCTCCTAAACTGACACCTGTGTAGCCACCCTAGCACTGTGCCATGAGCAGTTTGGGAGACAGCACTTACTAGCCCAAGCACTGCTCTGTATGAACGTGGCTGTGCTACTTGCAATTCAGGGGGTAGCACACGTGGCCTAGCATGGCACTATCTGGCATAGTAGACAGGCACTGATGACTCTCCTTTGTGTGCTTGTGCATGATGTCCCAAGTATGATATGGTGTGTTCCAGTTTGCACTGGGCTGCCTCACTAATATGCTCCCAGTAGTTTCTGTGGTCAGCATTGTGAGCTGAAAATGCTTGGGGTTGTTGATGCATAATTTCTGCCAAAATTATATCCATCTAACTCAGTTATAAAAACAGGAGCCCCACTAGGAGCCATGAAGCCTCTCTGAAGTTAAAGGTGTCTTGATTAGCAGTCTTTGCAAACTCTGATTTCCGTATCATTGCTGAAGCTCCATTCCTTTCCCTTTGGCTGCTGCATGTGTTCTGTCACCTTTTCTGTGGTGCTTAACACATCTGCTTTTCTATTCCAGCTGCAATTGTCATGGGAGGGAGGAGTTGAGGGCATCAGTAGAAACTGAGACAGAGTTGCAGGGTTAATTTATATTTAACAGGACCCATCCCAACTGCTGGCTGTAGGGTGACAAGTAAGGTTCTGGCAGTCCAGAACAAAGCTAAAGCTCTGAACTTGGGTTGAAATTTCCAAGACTTCTGGACTACTTTGGTTCGCATTATGCCTTTACCAGCACTCACTATTCCTTCTCTCTTCAAGCAGCTACTGCATGACTGATTGAGAGATCCTTGGTTGACTGAATTGTGTTCAAAAAGGAGAAAAGGATTAGCAGCATGACTATTGTAGAGGTATTCTTCCCAACTAGACAATTCCCTGCAGCAGTCACTGCTGAGAGAAAGCCCATTCCTTTTATTTAATCCTGCGATGACTATTTCTAGGCTCTGGCTCCTCTTGGTTGCACCCAGCTGTGTTGACCTACTTCCTTTTCACAAGCTGAACATGGGTAAGAGCCAGCTGAATTATTTTCTCTGCCTTGCTTTTGTCCAGGCATGAAGGGTGTGTCTCATTTTGGAGAAAGGGGAAAAAGTGGCAAATTCCTTCCTCTTTACAGTACTTGCTCTACAGACTTAGGCCTATCACTATTATCCACCTCTATTTGATGGCTAATTTCTTTGGACAAATTACAAGCAGACATCATTCAAACTGTACATGTGCATCCAAGGATAGACCATGCATCCAGAGCCTTGTTTGTGAAGAGAGGATTCCCTCCTGAAATGAAGTCTGTAATTAGATTGTCTAATGCCATGGATAAAAAATGTGCCAGTCTTTATCTACCCCCTCTGCTGCAGTAGCCTTGAAATGGCCTGTAAATAACTTCCATAGGCACAAGGAGATTGTGACGTTCCAGGGGGGAAGAGTAGGTAACAAGAAATCCACACTAGCTCTCCAGCAGTCCTGTGGAATGACCTCATTCTCAAGATGTTTCTCTGCATCTAAAAAAGGAGAGTCGTTTTGTCTTCATATCAGATTTGGCTTGTTTACTTACCCTGAGCTTAAGATGCTATTAAAATTTTAAAGGCTGTCATGCATCTGAAGTGTAATCACTGTCAACTGCATGTTCTTCCAGAAATAAACTCGGATGTAATGAGTTAGACTCCTGCTGCATAATGCCACGTGTGAGAAGCCAAAACCTTCACTTACTAGAATAGTCATAAGTCATAAAATCTGTTCTGTGCAAGTGTTGCACAAGGCATTTAAATCCCATCCACTTGACATGCTCAAGCAAGAGCCCATAGATGACATTCCGCTACATGCTTCAGACTCTGCCCAGATGTCAGGATTATCCCCTCCTTATGTAAACCTGATGTTAATTGACACTAGGCACCCTTTGCTACTAGAGCACAGTGTGTGGCTGCTGATGGGAAAGCACAAAGGGGGGCTGATTCATCTTAATTGTTATGCCTCGCTGCTTGAATACACTTTTTTTTTTCCCTTTCCTGTCTGCCAGCACTGACCTCACATGGAGATAAAGGTATATTTGCAAAAGCATCCCAGCTGGTTAGCAGTACCTTACCCCTTAAACATGTATTATTCCCACTGTGATTTCAACACTGGTCTTTCTGGTGGCCATATAACAGAATGTTACTGTGGCCTTGGGCTCCTGGCATTGCATACAGCAAGTCAAGAAATGCTTGGTTTTAAAAAAAGCTCGTGTCTAATCTGAGTGCCACAGGCAGTCCCTTTAAAGCCCATGAATTTGTTCAGACTGTTGTGAATGATGCTAGACCAGAGAGTGGAAACATTCAGTCTTCATCCTTGCTGAGGGATTTTATTTTCCCTTTACATTTCTGTCTTGGGCATTTGCATTTTAATTGTCCTTTTCTGTTTTATCTTTCAGGCGTCCTGTTCTTGAAGCCACAACCCTGAAACAAGCAAATAGTTTGCCAAGAGTCAAAGACTTCCAGTGGAGGGTGGATGTGGCTATATCTACAAGGTAAAGGAAAAAATCAATAAGTTGCATGACATCTGGAATGGTGTTCCAGATCGAAATGTAATTCTGGAGCATTTTATCAGGACTGAGCTATTATGAGTAAGTTGCATGGTTAGGTAACAAGCAAGTCAGATTTTGTATGTGGCTTCTGCTGCTTCTGTTTGCATCATTTGCTAATGTAGCCTTGCAATTTTATGTTTCATTCTAATTACTTTTGTTTCAAAAGTGTTCATACTTGTAGCACTCCTCTCAAGCTTTGGGGCCTCTTCCAGTATTTTTATAATGTATAGTCATTAAGAAATGTAATTAGTTTGCTTCCAGACCTCCATAATATTGCAATCCACTGCTGTCCTTCCAGGCTGCTAACTGTACCCTCTCTTCTCCCCAAATACCCATAAAGTAAAATGATCTTTGCAGCCTGTGCAAACGGTTAATGACTCTGGGTCCTCCTTGGCCAGCATGAAAATAAAATAATGTTTTTTCTTTTAGGTTAGGGGCATCCTAGACCTAGCACATCAGCTTGCTGCAGTTATGGTAATGTGTGGTGCAAGGCAATATAGGATGTCCTTCCAATAAGCTGAATTCATCAGTTTGAGGCCTCAAAGCTCAAGGCCAGTGCTTTGTCCTTTTATAAGGAAGACCACGGACAAGCCCTCAGCATGTCCTGTTAACAATCAGGCTGTTTGGCTGCATCCTCTGACTAGTGCCAGGGTGTTGCCCCAAGTGGACTGCATTACAGTCGTGTTAATCTCAGGATATCAAAGGTATGGATAGATGTAGTCATTCCTCTTTTGCTCCCTTTACCATGCACAAGTGGGAATGAGACTTTCCATACTAGCCTAAATTGCATGCTCATTTACACCGAGTGGCCCTAGCAGCCATTAGTGGAGTGGGTACAACTCTCTCTCTGATCATTTCCCTGAACCTCAGCCAGTCATTTGAGCTCCTGCCTCCTGTAGATGTAGGGTCGTCCATTCAGCTATTCCAGTGGGATACTTGGTATTATTTTCACAGTGCTGACACTGTAGCTCAGGTTCCCCTCCTTCAGGAAGCCTGCTTGGCTCACTGAATGAGAGCCATCCAAGCAGAACACTTGCACGACTAGATGCAAGCTTGCTCTTAGGTGGATAAACAATCAAATGTTCCCTAAGTCCTCCCCCGTATACAGGAGGAAAGCCATTTCGGAATAGTTACGTCTGTTCTTGCTAGGGACTCCAAGGCCTTGTGAACAGCACCTCATCGTTAGCCGCACTGAAGACAGCTGGCCGATCTTACTCAGCATGGACACGTTGTCTTTAGCTACAGCCAGGGAAGAGATAGCAGCTGCTTTTTCAACTTATATCTCACGTCCAAGTCTAGCCCAAGCCTGGTTGGGCTCAGGGAAATTGGCTGCTAGGCCATCACTTTCTCGATGATGATTTCCCAGAAGTGGGCAGTCCAGTCTCACTCTGCAGCTGAGTCAGTCAGCATGATTTGAGCTAGACACCTATAGGGCATCACCAAGAACCTAGCCGCCTACCCTTCATGAGGAGACGCTAGTGCCTACCACCAGCAGTAGACAGTACCGTCCCACCACTGTCCTCTATTCACCAAACCCACGTCTGGTCTCTCGTACTTGGGAGCAACCCAAAGTGAGCAATATTGGCAAAACTCAGCCAGAGAAGGGGCCTTGTCCAGGCAATCCCCTGCACCCATAGATGTAGCAGTTTTGAATCCAAGCAGCCTTACTTGCAAGCTGTACAGAAAACTCCTGAGAGGTGTTGGTCACAAACCACTGGCCAAACTGAATTCTAGCTAAGCTGATAAGGCATGAACAAGTAAGCAGTGTTCTCAGGTGCGTTCTGAAAAACCTCTGCTGTGGTATCAGCATACAGGAATTTTTTTCCGTAAGACAGCAAAACTTGCAGCCTTTGCCTCGGTGCCTTGAGGGCCACAGGTAACAGCCTGACGTTTCTCTTTCCAGATAAATCTGAGATAATGTATTTTCTGTTCTCTGTTTTCCTTTTTCATTTTCCTTTGCAATCAGCCTTCCTTTAGGAATCTTTTTATATCATCTGGCAGCAGCCTCTGCTGAGAGGTATTGCTTCGAGCTCCGGTGCTTGTCAGTACCTGACCTGGCTTTGGCAGCATCTGCTGACGGAACCAGCCCAGAGATGACTCATTCCCCCTCTTGCGGCCATCGATTATACTCTGGTGTAAAATAGCAAACCACAAATTTAGCATGGTCTCTGGGCAAACTTGGTGGCCCAGCTTACACTTTGATTGAGAGTCCAGGAGGTGTGGAAGCATTTCTTTATTGCAATAGTGCATGCTGGCTTAGTGCTACTTAGCAAAATGGGACCCAGGCTGTTTACCTGTATAGTTTATTCTAGTAGCTTTGGGCCACTCTCCCATAGTTGCAGGCCTGTTGAAATCAGCGGAATTACGTTTTGAGTTGACTTAGCCTTATAATCTGTAATGATTACAACAAATTTTCTTTTGCCTATAAAAGTGTTCCATTAGTCTACTACTCCAGCGTTTAAGTTAATTCAGTAGGACTCCGTGTTCCTCTGAATAATTTGGGGTAGTTCATATAAAATATGGTGCGCTACTGAACCTATTACCCAATAACATTCTATTTTGCGGCATTTTTGCTCTTCAGCATCTGTCCTACTCTGCAGTTATGTTCTGATTGAGATGAATTCTGAATGAGGTTATTGAGGTGCGGGGGAGGGATCCATTTCAAACAACTTTAATGGTTAACTTGTAGTCTTGAGCTCTTATTGCTGGAAATATGCACTATAGTAATGCTAATAACATACCTAATTTCAGCTCGCTGGCCCGTGCATTGCAGCCATCCATCTTAATGCTGCTGAAGCTTTCGGATGGGGAAGCTCATCGTTTTGAAGTAAGTGTCGTTAACCTAATGGATTAAAAAAAAACAACTTCTACTTTCTCTTTAGAAAACTGAATTGCTGTTAAAAATGTTAGTCTTCATAAACAAAGCACTGTCGTGGGTTTGTTTTCTTCAGGATATTCTGGGTTCACTGCACTACACACACAGCGTATAACAAACACAAGCCAAAATTATTTCATATCATGTTTTTTGGGCATGGCTTTTAAACTTAAATTGTTAAAAGAATATCAATCACTCCAGCGCACTATTGTATATCTGATGTGATTAAATCTTTATGGTTTTATTATCAACTTTAACCTTCAGACATGATGATTGTTTTTGAGAGCTGGAAAATTACTGAGGTAGTTTTATATAACACTTGATGCAGTACTGACCATGCTACCTGCTACCACGCCTGTTTCCCTTTTATGGCAAAAGTAGCCTAATTTTTTTTTGCTCTGTAGCACACATCCTGCTACTGGAAAGCCACAAGAAAACTGAAGCCTTTTTACTTCAGCTGATACAGTGGCAGTATCTGACCTTTGTATATAATGTCTTGCCTGAAAAATGCCATGAGTTTGTCCATATTTTTTCCCTTTGAAATAGAAAGCTACATGCTCTGTAAATAACACTGTGGCACACACAATAGTTCAGCATTTTCCAGGCAAAAATGCATTGTTAAATTTGAACTATTCAGAGCTTTTGGCATTAGTCCATACATTAGTAGTAAGTTGGAGGAAGAGGAAATGCTCCGGGTAGTGGATTAAATGTGTGGATTTTACTGCGTATAAAAGAAAAACTGTTTTGCAGAAAAGGCTGTAACATAAAACTGCTTGGAAAGGCAGAACTGTTGCTAAACTGGGAAGCATTGAGGATGTCTTTTCACAAAGGATGAAAGTTTACCCCCCATTCAGAAGGCCCAGAGAGAGAGCCCTGAACTCTCAGAAGAGAGTTTGCCTGGGACTTAAGTGGAGCATGGACTTTGAATGTCCCCCTACCAGAATAAATGAGCAGGCCTAAACCTTACTGGTTCTGTCTTTCTTCGGTTCCTGGGCTTGGACCTGCATCTGGAGCTGATATTAGACATCAAAAGGGGCTGTTGCGAATACAGCGCCTTGTGCTTCTTTAAGAATAGTGGCCTCCTGTAGAGGAAATTAGATCTGCTACCAGCTCTGCCCTGGGCGAGCAGATTGCTGGGCACGCTTACTCATTTTGAATCCTGTCCTACCTGCTGCCACCCATGGAACTGGCTGCATCTGGCATTTCTGTAACTGGCCGATGTTCTCCAGCACAGGGTACCATATCTGAGAGTCAGGTCGTGTCTTGGATCAAAGTACTGCCTTTCAAGCAGGCAAATAAACCTTCTTAGTCACCTTCCCAAGCAAACTGGCTATGACTGTCCTGCTTATGGAAGCTTATTTTTTTGGACTAGAGTATCAAGACAATTCATTTTAGGGATTTTTACACCCAGGAGTGGTGTCTTAAAATCTGCATGCCTCGTGTTGCATGCAAACAGAAGTCACGAGCCCTTTGGTCTATTGACCTGTCTATCAAGTCACATCTGTTGACACCAAGAGATTCAGTAAAGCTGCAGGGGCTGCAGAATTTTGCACTGTGATTGAAGTGGAAAGAATGTCATGCTTTTACAATCAGGCTGCATGAGAGTCATAAATTAGGTGTCAGGTTCCTCTAACTCCTTTGGTGTCCACGCCAAGCCTGGCAAAAGCATGACAGGAGACTCCATGCATAGGAGGAACTTGTGCTTGGGGCATGTCTCCTCTGCTGTCACAAAAGCAGGGTAAATCAGCCCATGCTGAGCTCCATGCTCCAGTAGCTAGACTGCCACCAATATACAGGGTAGCTTAGGTGCTGTGACTGCAGTATAGACATACCTCAGAAGGACTTAGACATATTTAATAAACGTCTCTTCCCCATTAGGCTGCTTAGACTTAGTGGTAAAGGAAGAGGTGCAAACAAGGCCCAAGGTGGGTAAGATCTGTGCCACCAGATACAGGCACGTCATTCAATCAGTCTTGGATTCAAGGTCCCTGTGTTTTGGATGTACCAAATGTACCTGTTTGGAAATCTGCATATTTCACCAGAAATTTGCCATCTGACTGTTTTGTGGAATGGTGTTTCTGTACTGTAGTCCTACAGTACTGTCCTGGGTGGTGTTTGGGAGTGCTTTGCCTTGCCAAGTGCTTAAACGAGATTTTGTCCTAGTACTGGGTAGCCGTGCCCACGTTTCACTGTACTGTACTTGTTAGCCCATGGGTTTCATTACATGTCGGTGCTGGATGACGTATGTGCTGACCATTCATGGCAGCCAGGCACCACTTCTGAATTTGGCTCTGAAGCTTCTCTCTTGGTTGAGATAACCTGGGCATATTAGTCTCCTCTCATGTTTGCCATGAGTCTGGCAGGAAGGAGAGTACAGTGATGGGTAGATCAGTCCTCTAGGCAGAGCTTGGTTATCGTGAAGAGACCTGTGCAGTGTTTCTTGTTGCTCTAATCCCAAAGGCTGGCCTCTTTCCAAGGTTTCCTCTTCTGTTGCACCTGCCGTAGCTAATCATAGCTGTCCTTAAGTTGCTCTGATTTTGCTGTGATGTTGCAACTGCCTCAATTTTCCCATGCTGTGCTCTAAAGAAATGCCCCATGCTTGCTTTCCAAGTATTCTGCCCCTGCACACCAAGGCAATAGTACTTGGCTTGTGGTTGGTCTTTTTTTCAGTTGTGGATGCGCTGGGGTAAAGATTGTTATCCGGTGAATAGATTAAATGAGATAGAGAGCTTTGGTTCATGCAACAAGTCACTGGCAAAGCTGGAACCAAAACTCAGGTCTCCCGAACTTGGAATTCTTAGACTTGTACAATTCTTGAAGCCCTGTAACTTATCAACAGGACCCACACCATCGTTTGAATAGGTCCTATGCTTGGCTGCTGATGAAGGCACAGACCAGGGTGGGAGCTACCTTTCTTTTTCTTTACCACTTAAAATTAGCAAAGTTCCAGCCTTAAGCCATTAAGAGCACCCAATGTTCTCTATGCAGAGAAGATGCATTGGGCAAAATGCCCTTCCAGACTTGCACGCTCTGGTAGTGGACTTGGCGGGAGATGGGCTTACCCTGCCTAGGTCATGGACAGGACACAACGGTCCTTTTACTTAGCAGCGAGAGCACAAACCCTTCTTTTCAGTTCAGAGATTAGAAAGCCAGAAGGGGCTTGTGGTCGTGCAGTCACACAAGTCATAAGCTGTTCCTAAGTTAATTCCCATTTGACCAGGAATGTATCATAGAAAAACATTCAGTCTTGACTTAAATATTTCCAGTGATGATGAATCCATCTCAACCATTAGTAAGTTGCAAAGATTAATCATAGGTGCTGTTAAAACTCTGCTTTATTTTTTATCTGAATTTGTCTAGCTTCAATTTCCTACCACGGTGTCTTGTCACACCTTTGTCTGCTCAGATTGAGCCCTCAGCTATTAATGGTTGCTATAATCCATGCCAATATGCACCTTCACTACTGGATCTTGTCCAGAAGGCCCCCTGGCTCCCACTTTGGTCCACCTCTAGCCAGGCACAAAACTTGTCTTGTCCTTCAGAGTCCAGAGCCTGCTACCACGCCACCTGTTTCACTTCCCCGCTCTTGTCCTTCCAGCCAGTTTTTTTCTTCCAGGCTTCTAGAGTGTTGAAGAGGCTTCTGCTCTCCCTGTCGCCTGGGATGCAGACACGCATCACCTGTGCACTAGGAGCAGCTGGGGAACTTTGGTCCCAGCATTTCAGGTCCTTTTAGATTATCCTCTGCAGAAAGCTGATGCTGCCCTTCAGATCTGCAGCCCCTGCCTTGTACATTGTGTTTAGGCAAACAGCCTCACTGTCATTTCACTTTTCCTTTAGTGTAGCTTGTTTTGGGAACTTTCTTTGCTATGAGTCATTGCTTGTGTGCATTTCTTGATGCTGTCTGGAGAAATTCTTCAGCTGTGCCAAAAAGAAAAGGGACCCCACTTGCTGCAGGATTTTCCACTTCCCGCAGCAAAATTCCCATGGTTGGCCTGACACTTAGTGTTTTTCACCAGCTGTTTTTCCTCTCTGCACTGTGCGCAATAGCAGTGTTGTTGTTGAGAGGGGAGAGCGTAAGAGCCACAGCTGCACCCTGACTCCCACCCTCTCCCCAAATCAGTCCTCAGACTCCTTTCTGTGCTATCACTCCCCTTGTCTTGGTCCTTTCCTTTATCCATTTTCTTTGCTTTCCAGCCATGTGTGGTCCCTTGGAAAAATAGGATGCTGTGATTTGTTATATCTTTGGGAATATATGAGCCTGATGGTGTTTTTCCCCTCTCCCCAGTTGCCACAGAGCATTTGGTAAATGCATATGTGAACATTCAGATGTTATGTAGAATTGTATTAGCCTCCGATCCTTTGCTTAAAACCTGCAGAACTGCAGTTTCAAAGTATATATTAGACTGATGTTCTAGAATATTTTTATATCCATATGCATGTCTTAACCAGATGAATTACAAATCTAATATAAATCTTCTATATTTCAGGTGCCGGTTGCAAAGTTTCAAGAATTACGGTATAACATTGCTCTAATACTGAAAGAAATGAATGATTTGGAGAAAAGAAGTGTTCTGAAAATCCAGGACTGAACCTTTCAGCTAGTGAATGAACAGAGCAAGTCTGAAACCCTTAAAGAGAATTGTGAATTGCAAAATGAAGAACCAGCACCATTTTGCATGTCTGTATTGTAACATTAACATTTCTAACGTTGCTGTAAATATTTTTCAATTAAAGTGTTAAAAGCCTCAGCTATTGTCTCAGGATTTATTCTTCTTCAGAAATAAATATACAAAGTAATAATCCCTGTTTGTGAGGACTTTTGCATGATTCATCAAAACATTTTTTAAGTAACTGTCTTAAGAGATGTAAGAACCGTTTCTTCATGATTATGATTCATTGCTCTAATTATTTTAGAAAGCTTGCTACCGGAAAGCTTCATCAATATGTATCATAAGAAAAGCTTTGCAACATCCCAAATTAAAAAATGAAGAAAAAAAAAAACCCTAGCTGAAAACTAGCATGACAAATATGCAATTGATGGTTCCATATTAGTCAGTTTGCTGTTTGTGTTCTCAAAATACATGCATGCTCCATAAATGACTGAGAGGCAAACCATCTTAAAGGGTAATTTAAAGACAACTGGGAATCTGTGGAGAAATAGAGAAGAAATCCTGGTGCATGGGAGTGCAGAAAGCCTGTGAGAGCTTTCAGGTGGTGGCTGGAGGTGACCAAAGGGGGTCGTAACTTGGTGGATTTCCAAGCGGGGATTTATGTTGCTTGTTTCACATTGTCCTACCCCTCTCAGGTAGCGCACAGCCCCGAGGATGAAAGTTGGCAGTACAGTAGTGCCTCAGATCCTGATTTAACACATAAGGACTTCGCAAAGCATGTGTGTAACTCCCCTTTGGACTCAGAAGAAGCATAAGCATGTATGTAAGGGTTTTTCTGAATGTATGTAACGGTTTTCCCAACTCTGTGGTTAAGTGAGCTATGGTACTGGAGAGGGTGTGGAGGCTGGGCAGCAGCATGAAGAGATCACCACCCGTAAGCTGTGGATGGGATTTATCAACCTGTCAAAGGCCTTTTGTACAGCATTTATCACAGTTTTTAGGCACTAGCTTGAGTTAGCTGCCTACTGATCTTGTCGCTCAGCAGTGCCATCCATTCTTCTCTGACCCTTTTGTATGATTGCAGGCGTCTCCCTTATCCCCCTCACTCCCTACAGAGATATGTAGAATGCAGCTGAAATTAAACTCATGGCACTTCAAGAAGGCCTTTTTCCCTCCCACAGGTGTTTTGTGTAGGAGGAGAATGATTTGGCTCTTGGTTTTTCAAGAATGACAATAGGCATAAAAAGACACTTAGTGTGGTGTTGGATTTGCTTCAGACTGCAGTATTATTTTAGACAGCGTGACTTTCTGCTGAAATGAATCAAAGCAGATGAAGATGTCAGGATAACATTTGGTTATCAAAAGCAGGACTCAGCGCAGTTTGTTTCTCTCACGAAAGGAAATGCATGCATTTCTCCCGTGCTGATAACTGCTAAAGGTCTGATTGCGGCATTTCGTGGGTGGATGGGTGGGAAGCTCATTGTGCTCTGAGGATGCCTATGTCTGAGCAGGATGTGTAGTTGTTTTCACAACCTATTTCTATGACAAATATAATTACCATGGTCAATTTACCATGCTGTTGTGAGCTCTTCTTCCAAAATGGCCAGCGTGTTTTTTTCCCCCCTGCCGGATGCCACAGGATTCTAAAAGCATAATTTTCTAGAAGCTGCTGTCTGTCTCTAATCCTCTCTCATATGAAAAATCCATTTGCTTCCCTGGGACATGACATTTTCTGGAGGATAAGGTGCTTCTTAAAGTCTTGTGCCTGTAACGTGCAAGAAATCTCAGAAAATTGATAGCAAGTCTTTCCTACCTTATGCTAGCTAGGAATTCAATTCAGGCTGTGAGCGTATAAACAGTAGTCACAGGCGGCAGGTTTGTTCCAGCTTTTCCATCGCAAATAATTTGTCAGTACTTACCCTTCACCTGATCATCTCAAACTGTTGCAAGTCAGCCACGTGCCGCAGGGTATTTGGCTTTAGGCTCATTTGTCAGACGAGTAGATTGTACAATAGAGGGACATTAACTGTGCAAAGGTATAAGCGTGTTGTGGGCAGGACTGAGACTACACCCAAGTCCTGAATCTTGATCCTACACATCAATATCAGATGCCAGTTCTTAAGTTTAGATCCTCCACTCTTTGTTTTCTTCCAGGCTAAGCCACAGGTAGCATCTCAATCAGCACCCAACTGTTTTCTTTCCAGCTGGCTGGTGGGACACCTTGTAATGACTCTGCCTGTCTCAGCTGGTGGTTGATGCTTTTGAAGAATGTCCGAGTGGAGAGAATGTACCTTTCAGGAAGAAATTTGTTTGAGGAGATGAATCCCAACGCTGTTAACCTTCTGAATCCCAACGTTGTTAGTAAGAGTCCAGAAAAAAATGTCCTGCAAATTCATGAAACCTAAACACTCAGTTGTGCTGTTATTTGCCAAGCAGATCAATCAGTCATGACTTCTTCATAAAGAAGGTGCATCTTCTACCTGTTATGTCTTGCCTTTATCCACTTAGGATCCAACTCTTCTGAATCTTGAACAGATACCATATCAGCTCCTCACCAGAACTATTATAGCCTTTGGATCAGGCCAAGACAGGTAAGACCAGATGCTGAAACATAGAGAGAGGCTGTGTCTGTGTGTGAGAAGCCTGACCCCCTAAGACTTGGAGTGGAGAAGAGGAGGTTGGGGGTGGTGGGGTATAGATTTGATGTCTCATAAATTTGATCTGTCCCTTGGCTCTGCAGTTTAAGATTGTTAGGGAAATGATTTTATTACATCTCAAACAAAAACAGGCTTCTACAATCCCTTCCCAATATTTTCCCTCTGGGTTTTAGATATAAATGCCTTCTAAACTGGAAACCTTTTTCAACCGAGCTCATTAGCAAAGTCCTTTTCAATACCCATGTCATGTTTTTACAAAACTATAGTACAAAATGTTATTCTACAACTGTTCAAGATATTTGCAAAGTGTTTTCCAGTGGCCAGAATCAGGATCCAAAGTATGTCAGTTCTTTCTCTACTAAATTCCTTTGTTAGCAGTGTTTCTGACAGCTGCAGCATACCATGCTTAGATCCAAAGATTAGTCCTAATTTGGGGTTGAGGCCTTGTCAAACTTAATTCTCTTGTAGCATATGACTCTCCTGGCCTTGATATGATCTTTGTCTCATCCACAGGTAATGGGCGATGCTCAGTGGAAAACTATAAACCTTAATCTGAATTCTGATTTTACTTGCATGTTCACAAGCCATTTTCTGCATGTTCACCCTGTCCAATGCCGTGAAATATACTGGAGTCCTCATTCAAGAATGAGGAGCAGTTGGCCAGGTCTGCCTACTCACATAGGTTCCTCACCTGCATACAGGACCTGCACCTAACACAGGAGGTATGCAGTCCTGCTAAGGGAAATGCCTTACTCGACTTGGTGCTGACCACAGGGGAGGACTTGGTGGAGGATCTGCAGGTACAAGGTAAAATATGAGACAGTGACCACCCATTGATAGGATTCACTATCCGGCAAAAGGCTGGGAAAGATAACTAGTAGGGCGGAAATGCTACACTTCCGGAAGGCCAACTTCAACAAGCTCAGGAGATTACTTAGAGTGGGACTGAGGGGTAATAGCATCAGTGAGTTGGGAGTCCACGAAGGGTGGGCGTTCCTAAAGGAACTGATCCTGCAGGCACAAAGGGGTACCATCCCAGTACACACAAAAGGAGGCAAAAGAGCCAAGAAACCCTCTTGGCTGAGCAGGGAAATCCAGGAGAGCATACAGGGGAAAAGAGAGGCTTACAGGCTGTGGAAGCAGGGGACAGCCACCAAGGAGGAGTATACCTGTTTGACTCATGCTTGCAAGGAAGTGGTGAGGAAGGTCAAAGCAGAAACAGAACTCAGGCTGGAAACAAAGATTAAGTGTAACAAAAAGTCCTCCTTTAAGTACATAGGGAGCAAGAAGAAGGCGCAGGGTAACATAGGACCACTACAGGATGGACTAGGGCAACTCATAACAGATAGGATGGACACACATAGGATGGACAAAGTTTCACTCTTAAAGGATTTCTTTGCATCTGTGTTCCTGGACACAGATACAAACACACCTCCCAATGAGACTTTAGTGTGGCTTGAGAGAGATGCCAATCCACGAGCAATTAGCACTGACTTGGTGAAGGTGCACTTGGAGGGGTTGGACGTATTTAAGTCAGCAGGCCCCGATGATCTTCACCCAAGGGTACTAAAGGAATTGGCCAGTGTCATAGTGAAACCACTGGTGCAACTGTTTGAGCACTCGTGGCACTCAGGACAGGTCCCAGAAGACTGGAAGAGGGCCAGTGTGGTCCCTTTTTTTCAAGAAGGGGAGGAAGGAGGACCTGTGTAATTATAGGCCGGTTAGCCTCACCTCTATACTTGGCAAGACCTTAGAAAAAATCATTACGGATCACATTTGTGGGGGGCCAGCAAGTAATACAATGTTAAGGGGCAACCAGCATGGGTTTATAGCAGGCAGATCCTGCCTGACTAACCTGGTCTCTTTTTATGACCAGGTCACAAAGTGCTTAGATGCAGGAGTAGAGGTAGATGTTATTTACTTGGATTTTAAAAAGGCTTTCGACACAGTGTCACACCCAATTCTTATGAATAAACTAAGTAGCTGTGACGTGGATTTTTTCACAGTCAGGTGGGTGGATAACTGGCTTATGAGGCATACCCAGAGAGAGGTGGTGAACGGGGTGGTTTCTACCTGGAGAGATGTGGGCAGTGGGGTCCCCCAAGGCTCTGTCCTTGGACCAGTGCTGTTCAATATCTTCATCAGTGATTTGGATGAGGGTGTTGAAAGCACTCCATCCAAATTCACAGACAAAACCAAACTATGGGATATGGTAAATACACTAGAGGGTAGGGAGTGAATTCAGGTGGATTTGAACAGATTTGGGGAAAGGGCGGATCAGAATAGGATGCAATTTAACAAAGATAAGTGCAAAGTGCTGCACCTGGGGAGAAAGAATCACCAATGCGCCTATAGACTGGGAAGTACTGTTCTAAGTAGCGCAGCGGCAAAAAGGGATCTCGGAGTCATAGCCGACGCAAAAATGAACATGAGTTACCAATGTGACGAGGTAATAAGCAAGGCTAACCGCACGCTCTTGCATTAGCAGGTGCATCGCGAGCAGGTCTAGGGAGGTGATACTTCCCCTCTGTGCAGCACTGGTGAGGCCACAGCTGGAGTACTGCGGCCAGTTTTGGGTGCTGCACTTCAAGAGGGATGTGGATAACCTGGAAAGGGTTCAGAGGAGGACTACTCGTATGGTTGAGGGCCTGCAGGTAAGATCCTATGAAGACAGACTGAGGGATCTGAATTTCTTCAGCCTCCGCAAGAGAAGGCTAAGAGGTGATCTCGTGGCTGTGTACAAAGCTCATCAGGGGGGTCAGCAGGGAATAGGGGATACTCTGTTTACCAGGGTGCCCCTTGGGGTTACTAGAAACAATGACCATAAACTGAAGGAGAGCACATTTAGATTGGACATCAGGAAGAAATTGTTTATGGTGAGGGCTGCCAAAATATGCAATGGGCTTCCAGGGGAGGTGGTGCTTTCCCCTACCTTGGAGGTGTTCAAAAGGAGATTAGACATGCACCTGGCTGGGGTCACTTGATCCCAGCGCTCTTTCCTGCCCAGAGCAAGGGGTCAGACTCGATGATCTAATAGGTCCCTTCCGACCCTAGAAATCTGTGAAATCTATGAAGAAGTTTGCTTGGCCACAGACAAATATAACGTTGAGCAGAGCTTTCTTTTAAGTGAATTGGAAAATTGTCATTCAGTTGACACTGAAGTGGTTCATGGAAACTTGCCAATGTGGTTAATTTTTTATGGAAGCCTAAATGATTGATTTCTATGAGCACTTTGATTATTTCAAGATGATCTAAAATTAAATATATGTATATAGATTAGATTGAATATTTTATTTGAAATTAAACATCTGAGAAAATTCTATTTGGAAATATCCAAAAGTTCCATTTCCCAAAAAGTGTTGGCCTTTCCTTTCCTATCTGGAACAAAATTTCAAGACAGTGAGATTCCCCAGGGAGCAGAAACTCCATTTCTCCATCTCTCTCAGTTTGACTGTATCAGAGGAGTTCACAGGGAAATCTGTCTTCATATCTCACCATTCAAAATGGAATTGAATGTGATGCTCATTTTGTTTGGTCTTGAGGTCTTGTCAAGCTGATCACTAGTCAGTCATCAATTAAGATAGGTGCTTTGCATGAAAAGGCCACTGCTGCTTTTTTCATTACATGCTGTTTATGGATCAGTAGGTAAGAAGGACCATCCACAGGTTTACTTGTTTTCCCAGTTGCCTTTAATGCTAAATCTTCTTCTTTGCTTCAACCAGTATCTAACAATTAAATGCGTTATATGTACATTGTCCCACTATTTTCTTTCCTCTCAATGAGTGGCATAATATATTTAAATATAGGAACTCAATTTGATCATTTTTTCACTGCAACTAATATTTTGCATAAATAACAGCACTGAAGATCTTACCTGAGAGTGTAGTTATGCAGCTCAAGAGGAGGAGGAAATCAGAGACATAGAGGATGGAAGGTCAACGGCAGATCAAGTAAAGAAACCAATGTCTGACTCCTCCTCCATGAGTCAGGCAGCTCTCCGTCAGGTGAGTTCTTTACTCTAGTCATTCAAATTCATTTCCCTGGAGGAAAAAAAACCAAACTGGTTGAACTCTAGGAGTCATCAGTAAAAACTATTTATGCCTACAAACTGCTACAAACTGGGCACACCAGTCATTTGCAAATACATCATTTGGTCACTCATGACATGACCGGCATTTTCATCGAACACCTCTGGACTACTTTGAAGTCATTGGGAGTTTTGCCATTGAGTTGGGAGGGTCAGCATTTCCCCCCGTGTCTTGAATGCAAGAGAAAAAACACAAGAAAGTTTATATTGGGTTCATGGTCTCAGTTATGGAAGAGATTGTAAAGTTCAAGAGTGGGAGTCAAGCTCTCAGTGTTTACTAGACTGGTTAATAACTACTTAAGGAAAATCTGTGGTTTTAAAAGCAGCAACTCTACCTTCCCTCTTAGAAAAAGCATATCAGGGAGAGAGGTTTTTCAGAGTGAGTCAGCTGCTGGCTTCATTTTTTTTTCTGTTTAAGTGCTGAATAAATCTGATCTGATCTGATGATCAATGCAAATTGGTAGGGACCCCTCTTGTTTCTGCTTCCTAAGCAGAAGATACACTTCATGACCAGCTGCTGCTCTGAATCTATGAATAATTATGAATGCTGGGCTCAAGCTGTACCTTCGGGACATCTTTATGCAGGAAACCTTGCACTCTTGCTCAGTGTCCTCTTGATTTGTTGAGCTGTGTGTGGTTTGCTAAGGTTTTTTCTCTGTAGGGCTGTGCAGAGGGTTAGGACTAAAAATCTTTGATTCGCTAACTTTGCAGTAAATCTGGAGTAACTGATTAGCTTTAAACACACCTGGAAGTTGGACACTGAGGTGGCCAACCTGCGGCTTGTGTGCCACAAGTGGCACAGGCAGCTTCGGTGTGTGGCACAGGGAAAAGGCAGCACAGCATCAGATAGGGCTGGAAGCAGAAAGCAGAGCAGCAGATCGGACAGAAAGCAAAACAGCTGACTGGGCTGGGGAAGGGCATTGGAGTTGTTCTCAGGGAGGGTACAGGGCTAATTTGTGACATGCCTGCCAAAAATGTTGCCCCCCCCCCCCACTAGACTAAGTAATCTCCAGCTCTTATTTCTTGTCGCACATCAGCGGTTACCGAACTAGCTAGCCGGACAAAGGGGCAGAGGCCAGCAGGGGGAGCACCACATGGGATTCAGGGGGTGGATTTATTTCCCTCCAAATCAAAAAACTGCAGCTCCCAGAACTGGCAAGAGCTGAGATCTGTGCTCAAAACTGCTCCGTCCCTGCACCTGTTGGTGCAGAAATGTCCCCCAATGTCCATGTTGTAATTGCTTGTTCACCCAGCGAAGTGTCCCAAGCGGCTGGAGACTTTCCCCTGTCCTAAACAGAGCTCCCAGATGCTATGTTCCCTGATGTTCAGCCTCAGTGTGTTTTTCTTCCCTAACTTCATCTCATGTGTCCTAGTTGTAGGCTTTCCTAGAGCTATTTGTATCTTCTTGGTGCTTATATAGAACATTATTTATACACTGTTGGGATGGGTTGTCCCTCCAAGCCACGATTACATCACTGCTGGTAATGAGTGGTTACATCACTTTCCCTCCTGAAGCCAGCTTTGACTTGGAGCAGTTTTCAGGACACTGGTTATAAAATCAGCGTTAGGAAAATTGCTGAGATGTTTCCTTGCTGTTGCGAAGCACTTTGTTTTCCTTAGGTTTTCTCCTTTGCTAATAATAACATTTGTGTGAATCTTACTGGCTAACAACCGCAAAAGCAAGCAGCAGATGCTCAGTTTTTAACCATCTTGTTTTTGTTTCTAAGTGTAAAACCTGTTGCATACGAGCTTGGGAACCACTGTTTGATTTAAACCACTAAGTGCTTTTGCCTCCACTGCTTTCTGGTAACTGTGCTGTACTCCAGCATGAGTAGCTAAATTTTTCTGGTGGTAACACAAACTTACTGAAATGTTTTTGGCTTCCCCCCCCCCCGCCCAGTTAACACTTTTTTTTAAAATAACTTCCTAAAATCTGAGCATGTTTTTAAAGGAGCTAGGAAGACCCCTGGCCTTGCATCAAAGACAGCTGATTGCAACTTCCAGCTCTGCTACAGATCATCAATGATCTGGAAGATGGGATGGAGTGCACCCTCAGCAAGTCTGCAGATAACACTGAGCTGGAGGAGGGGTATTAGATTATGCTGGAGGGTAGGCTAGGATTTGAAGAGACCTTGACAAATTGGAGGATTGGACCAGAAGTTCAATAAGGATAAGTGCAAAATCCTGCACTTAGGGTGGAACAATCCCATGCACTGGGGGCTGACTGGGTGGGCAGCAGGTCTCCAGAAAAGGACTTGAGGTTCACAGTGGACCAATAAGCTGAACAGGAGTCAACAGTGTGCCCTACTTGCCAAGAAGACTAACAGCATACTGGGCTGCATTACTTGGAGAGCTGCCATCAGATGGAGGGAATCACTTGAGAATCACTTCCCCTCTGTTCTGCACTGGTGAGGCCACATCTGGAGTACTGTGTCCAGTTTTGGGCCCCCACTACAGAAAGGATGTGGACAAGTTGCAGAGAGTCCAGCGGAGGGCAACAGAAACAGTTCAGGGGCTGGGGGACATGACTTCTGAAGAGAGGCTGAGAGAACTGGGCTTATTTGGTTTGAAAAAGAGAAGACGAGAAGGGATTTAATAACAGCCTTCAACTCCCTGATGGGTGGTTACAAGGAGGATGGAGCTGGACTGTTCTCAGTGGTGGGAGATGACAGAACAAGGAGCAATGGGCTCAAGTTGCAGCAAGAGAAGTTGAGGTTAGATATTGGGAAGAGCTTTCTCACCAGGAGGGTGGTAAAGCATTAGAACAGGTTACCCATAAAGGTTGTGGTATCTCCATCCTTGGAGGTTTTTAAGACCCAGGTAGATGAAGCCTTGGCTGGGATGATCTAGCTGGGGATGGTCTTGCTTTGAGCAGGGGCTTGGACTGGGGCAACCTCCTGCCAACCCTCATTTTCTGATTCTAATGCTGACCTGCAAGGGCTTGTTGGTGCAGGACCACTCGGGGACATTAATTCTGAATTCCCTTAAAGCTTGCACCCTTAGTTGATGTGTTAGACTTGTGTTTTTTTCAGAATTTATGTAGCCTTAATTTACCTTCATTTCGACAGCAGAAAGAGAGAGAGAGAAGCTCCAGCAGGTACCTTCAGATACTGCAAGGTAAGAGCATGCCTCCAGGCAGGGGCCAGTACCTGCCATTGCTGTAGGTCCCCACTTAGAGCTACTTCCCTACTTTACCTTGTTGAGATATGCCATTTGTGTGTCTGTGCCTACTTTTATTCAGAATGCCATTTAATTTAGCTTAGTTCACTTTGAAAAATGAAGTAAACAGAATCAAATTAGGGGCACTTACATTTGGAATAAGAGAACCAAACAGGGCTTTAGCATAGTTCAATTAACCCACTTAAAAAACAAAATAATTCAAATAAATTTTCTTCAATGTCCCCCATCACAGATGTGACTTGACCCCACCTGTCTGGACTATAAACTCTCCAAGGCAGGGGAGGTCTGTTCCTCTATCACTGTGCACACAGCTACACCCCTCGCCCCCCTGCAAACAGGTAGACACACATGTGCAAACAGGTAGATGCACACACACACACACACCTGTCACTGTGCAAATTGCATTGGTGTGTGTCTGTCTAGCTGTTTGCATAGTGACAGGTGTGTGTGTGTCTACCTGTTTGCATTGGTGTGTGTATGTCTAGTTAACACACACACAGCTGTCACTGTACAAACAGCTACACACACACACCAGTGCAAACAGGTAGACTCCCCCCCCCCCCCCGATGCACGTGTAGGGGTTTGTACTGTGCTGGAAATGACGGGGGCACCCAGCGGGGACGGAGCAGGCGGTGCTTGGGGACGGGACTGCTACTGTCCCGCCGTGAGGCGACGCGGGGCAGGTCCCCGCCCGCTGCCCTGGGCTCGGCAGGGGCTGCGCTGCTTCCTACCTGCCAGGAGCGTCCCCCGGGTCCTTGGCCCCTCTCACACCTTGGGGCGGGGCGGGGCGGGGCCGCGGGCTCCGAACGTTGTTACAAAACCGCCTGGTTTTGTAACCATTCTGCGGGCGCTGCCCAATGAGCGGCGCGGCTCGGGGTCACGTGGCCCCGCGCTGTATATAAGGTTCGCAGCGCCCGGGCGCCGGCAGCGGCGGCGGCGGCGGCATGGGGCGGCCGGGCGGCGGGCGTGGGGGTGGCTCGCACTAGCGGAGCCGCCGGCCCCGCCCGGCCCGGGCCGGCCATGGGCTCGCAGGCGGGCAGCCCGGGCCCGGAGTGGCGGGCGCTGCTGCAGCGGGCCGACGCGCTGGCGGGCGGGGGGCGGCTGCCCGAGGCCTGCCGGCTGTACCAGCGCGCCTGCCGCCGCCGCCCGCTGCGGCCCGAGCAGCTGGGCCGGCTGGTGCAGGGCCTGGCGCGCCGCGTGCGGCGGCGGGAGGGGCTGGGCGGCGGCGCCCCGCAGCCGCGCCACGGGGACGTCTTCAGGTGCCGCAAGTGCCACGGCTTCCTGTGCGAGCCCGTGTCGCTGCCCTGCGGACACACGTTCTGCAAGCGCTGCCTGGAGCGCGCCGGGCCCGCGGGCCGCTGCGTGCAGTGCCGGGCCGGCGCCGAGCTCGAGGGCGAGGGCGAGGCCGGGGCCGGGCAGCCGCTGCGCGTCAACGTGCTGCTCAGCAGCCTGCTGGCCAAGTGGTTCCCGGGCCAGGCGCGGGCGTCGCAGCTGCGGCACGAAGGCAACGTCCTGTACCGGGAGCGGAAGCCGCAGGCGGCGCTGCACAAGTACAACGAGGCCGTCAGCTTGGGTAAGCGCTGGAAGTAGGTCAGGGGAGCAGCGCGTTGTGTAAGGGCCGGCCCTGCCCGGCCCCTCCTCCGCGCCGTTGTGTAACCGGGGAGGCGGCCGGACCCCGGCCTGGGTGGCTCGGGTTTCAGCCCGCTGCAGACCGACTCCTGTCCCGTCCCGTCCCGCACCCCCGGCTGAGCCCCCTGACCTAGTTTTGGAGAGGGATCTGCCTCGCAAATGGTGTTGGGGGCAGCCCCAAAGCTTGGAAAGCAGGTGCTTGCTCCAACGAGGTCCGCACCCAAAGAGAGAGAGTTTCCCCCTCCGGCGGAGCAGTGCAAGATGCTGCTCCGCACCGCGCAGGAGTTGCAGTAATGCGGTGCTGAGCTCAGCCCCGTGCTGGTCCCTACCCGGGTTGTGCAACCAGAAGTTTTGTTTGATTAGTTGTACAGCCCTCCCCGCGTCCTCTGAATCTAGACCTTAACTAGGAATTGGCTGGTTAAAAAGAAGGTAAACATCTCATTGTAATGAAGGATCACTTGAAAGAAGGAGGAGGAAAAAAAAGACTTGATTCTTAATCTGGGACCAGGCTGTGCCTAGGTATTGCATCACGTAGCAGGGCTGGGGTGAGGTAATATTTATCTGATCCTGGTAGTTCTCATTTAATTTCCTTGACTGATGATAGGTTCAAAAGACCCCGATGTGTCGTTTTCAAAGCTTTGATCCTAACCCCTTTGTAAAGGGAGCTAATTTAAATTCCTGCCTTCCCTTTGGCAATGTTATAATTATGTCATCTTTAATCTTTGTTCATGGAAATTGACCAAAATCTGATCCTCTGCCTAAGCGGGTAATGTTTGCGAGCTGCTGTGGATGTTCTTTCTGCCGTGTTTCCATCGGTTATGTAATACAAATTGCACCTCTTATGGCTAGAATACCCGAGAGAGCTGCTGTGCCTGCTTGAGTTCTTGGTTGTTTAAATAATACTTGCTTTTCTGATACATATGCTTTTTCCCTGATCATTTTAGAAACAGGGTTGTAAAGAACAGGTCCATGTGCTATTACAGTCGTTATAACAAGTCAATGTTTGTATTGCTTACAGCTCCAAATGACTACTTATTATATAGCAACCGGTCCCAGATCAACTCTACGTTGAAAGCCTGTGAAGATGCACTGCGTGATGCAGAAATGGCATGTAGGCTCCAGCCATATTGGTTGAAGGTAAGTTTTAATGTTGAAATCTTTGGCTATCCCAGTGCCATGGGAAGGAAGAGCTGACCCGGAGAGCTGCTACAACACTGCTAACACCCTAGGCCAGTAGACCAGCACACCATGGAGATCTGACTGAGGTCGCTGAGTCAGGAAAGGGCTGAAGTAAGGAGCAGTGCATGCATTTACTGTAGTCTGATCCAATAATCATAATTGCTTGTGATCTTGGAGGAGGTCAGATCTACATGTTATGCCAGAAGTTGAGCACTGTGCTTCCTTCTGCTGTCTAGAACAGGGGTGGGCAAAATCCAGCTTGCGGAGGGATTTTTGTCCAGCCTGAAGTAGGTGTCTCCGTCCTGCTCAGCCCAAGCATGGGGGCAGCCTGGGTTGTGCGTGTGGCCAGAAACATCACCCCGAGCACGCAGCGGGGGTGAGGCAGCATGGTGACCCCGGCAGCCCCAGCAGCAGTGGCTCCTTTCAGCTGCTGCCGCTGCTGGACCCAGCTCTGCTGCCCAGGCGCCCTGGCCCATCTGCTTCATGCCCACCACCACGGGCAGGATTTACACAGGTCAGGTGGATGGGAGGGGGCTCTGGCTGGGCAGGGGGCAGTGCCCAGGAGCAGGACAGGCAGGTGTGGCTGGGTTCACATGGCAGTGACAGCGTGAGGCCAGGGCCTGAGACAGAGCCACAATCTACTTCCTGCATGTCCCTGAGACAGGCACCGGTAACGGGGCAGGGGTGAACAGATTGTGGCTCTGCTCTGGGATCCAGCCCTGTGCTGTCACTGCCCAGTGATCCCAAGATCCCCCTGGAGACCATTTGGTTCCCACATGGACAGGGCATGTGGCCAGGCAAACGGGATGGGGCCATGGGCAGGCAGGGAGCTGCATCTGGGAGCAGGGACAGGTGACCTGCCAATCCTGCTCCTGGATGCTGCTCCACACCCACCTGCGGCCCCATTGCAGGCGCCTGGCTAAGCATGGAGCAGAGCCACTTGGGGAGTTTTGGTGAGTGGTTGTGGAGTGGGGGGGTACTGACCTGACCCGCGACAGCTCACCAAAACTCTCTGTGGCCCTTGAGCCCAAATAATTGCCCAACCCGGTCAAGAAGGCAGCATTGAGAAGCAGAAGAGGGGATTAAAGTGTGGACTTGGGTTCTCCCAAGATAAAGGAGGGTCCTGAAAAGTGACCGGGTACCAGCCTTCAACTGGGTCCAGATGCTGTGAACTTTCACGTGTATGTGGGAGGCAGGGAGGTGATATTCTCGCAAGAGAAGTAAATATGGAAAATGTTCGTGTTGTTTCTAGCTGGAAGCTCAAACTCTGATCCTATGTTGGTAACCCAGACTGTTCTAATGCTGCTTTGTGCCTAGTTTTATTTAAACTTCAGCACAGTAAAGTGTTTTGGTTCTTCACATTTAAACTGTTGGTTTTTTATCAAACGGGCTTTAAAAAACTGATAAGAGAAAAGAAACTAGAATCATGGACCTGTTTTCTCTCAGGGTCGCTTAAGGAAAGGACAAGCACTAGCTAACCTGGGAAAAATAGAAGAAGCTTTAAGAGAGTTTCTCTTCTGCCTTGCCCTGGATATTGGGAACAAGACAGCCAAGTCAGAGGCTCAGAAGGTGAGTTCCTTAGATCTTGCGCAGCTTCACTGCTTTATCATATTGATAATTGCTTGCTCTTAAAAAAGAAAGCAGAAGTTATTACGTGGAGATGGCTTGGAGAAAACACGGTCTGCAGTGCTGTTCCTGTGTGTTCAAATTGTTTTGTGTTCGTTGCTGTACTTAAGGCGCAGCTTAAGTGACAATAGCAAGAGAGCCTCTCCACCCCCAGTGGGTAGACAGTCTGATTTGTAGCTTTGAAATAAAGAGATGTTAAAAATCAGTGGAGAGTTAGTATTGCTAAGAGGACTCCCAGACTCCCTGTATTCACATTTCCCACCCTCGACAGGTGCTATCAACTGGAGAAGAGGAGGGAGTATCTAGTTAATATTGTATCAACTGATAGACTAAAAATAAAGAGCAACACCATTAGAACTCCACTTGGGAGCAGCATCACTCTTTCCACAGCCACTAATGTGGCTCTGAGCGCAGCACATGGAGAAAGCATGAGAGGAAACAGAGGAAACAAAGGAAAAGTGCTATTTTAAAAACTGCTTATGAGGTTACTAATAACTAACGATAAATAGGCAATACGACAGATCTGAAATAAGCCTGTTCCTGTAGCAAACAAAGTTAAGGGAGCGTCTGTTGTGTTTTTTCTTTAGAGGGATACTGCCAAGATTGCTAATCCTACTTTAAAAGACTTCTAGAAATTGTTCTATGTGTTAGCTCTCGTGGCTTCCATCCGTGGTGTGTGCGCTTTTGTGTGCTTGCCATTTTTGTTTTGCTTAAAGCAGAGCTGCCCAGCTGATGGCCTGTGGGTTACATGCAGCTTGCAAAGGGTTCATCTTTCCACCCTCCCCCACTGTTGTTTCCCCTGGCCACCACCACCACTCCTCTCATCACTCCGCCACCACCGCAGCTGGGCTCTCTGGCCTCCCACTCCCTTCTCTCTCCAGGCTGCAGGACAGCCTGCAGTGCTGGGGGAGCCTGAAGCCAGGGTGGGGGCACTGCCCAGCCACGCTGTGTAGGGAGCAGGGGAGCGCCATCTGCCCATGTGGTGCTAAGGGAGGTGGATGGGGAAGGCATGACCCTGGTGGTGCGGCCTCTGGTGTGTGGCCCCCAGCTGCTAAGAAGTTGGCTAGCCCTGGTTGAAAGTAATCTTTGTGCCTATAATCAATTTCTGCAATAATGGTCATTGCAGTGAAAACCAACCCACACCTTACTGTCCTGATATGAACTTGCACCAGTTTTTCTACCCCACATTTGGTTGGGTGGATTTGGGCTAAAGAGAAAGGCTCTCAGATGAGCGCTGTAATGAGAAGGATTTTCTAAACGCTGTGGGTGAAATTGTTGGAATAAGCGCCCGTAACTATCGGTGTGCTCCAGACAGTTGACACTTTTCAGCCCTATTCTTCCATGTTTTGTGTGCAACTCTAGATGCAATAGTTATTGCGTTTTCCTGACTTGTCAGCATGTTCCTTCCCTAAAATGCAGTCTCATGCATTGTCATTGTATCAAGCAAGGCTCTCATAGTGATGACGCGATGCTTCCTGTGTGTCAGAGCCAGAAGATGTAATAAACTGATACATTTCTAGATTCACACTCAAAATAGCCTTTGCCAAGAAAGCTATTTCTTTCTCAGCAGTAGGGTCCTGAGGATAATCTAGGCTCTTTGTTATGGGAAGAACTGCTTACATGGAGAGTCTATCAATGATACAAGTATCTACTGGATTACTTCCAAAGCTGTTTGCATAACAGTGACATGGCTGCTTTTAGCAAATCCTTCCAATGCAAATCTGATTTTTTTTTCTGCTCAGTGTAATTAGTGGCCTTCATTAAAATTACTCTTAGGAGAGTCTGATCCTGCAGCCCATACTCACATGAGGAATCTCTTTTGACTTCCAGAAGACTATTAATAATACATGATGTGCCGTCTTCTCAAACATCAATGCTGCAGGATCAGACCAGAGGCATGGTGAGACTATTGTGGCCTTTTAAAATGCAGGGATTTTTTTTTAACCCTGCTTATTTGATATTTTATATCCGTGGTCATTTGGCAAGTTGCGCTACACTAACAGCCAACAATTTTGCTACTGGATGTTGGAGATTCATTTGTATTGACATGCAGAGGCCCTGAATGGTTTTCATCTCTGCAACTTTTTGCTGTATTCCCACTCTTTCTCCCTGAACACATCCCCCTGTTTGCATAGTGAGAGGCATTTGATCAAGCCTGGACCTGTGGGAATGCCCTCAACTTCAAGTGTCTCCAGTGGGAATTATGGCACTCAGCATTACCTTGTTTAAGAAACCTATTACATGCTTCCAGCAGTAACTGCGGGTGAGGTTTCAATAGAACTCTAGACTTCAGAACTAATGGATTTTCATAAGTATGTAAGCATTCCCCTAATAGCACATTGGCACATTTAATTCTGAAAATGAAGCCTCTGCTTTTTGAGCCTACGTTGCACCACCTTGTATGTGTGTGTCTGTTTTGTTTCCATCCTAGACCTACTCAGTTGTTTGCCAGGACTCCTTAAATGCTTTTGCAAATCAACGGTGCTTCTTGCAGCTGTTCCCCTCCCCGCAGTCCCCGCTCTTTCCCTTAGAGATTGCAAGGGAAGAACTAAGTAGTGAAGTATTCTGTTTTATATCACAGCTTCTACTTAGTTTATTTTCACCCATCCCGGGAAATGCTCAGGAGCACTTACCCGATATCCTGCAGCTGTTGTCACCTCACTCTAGATTAAAGGGGAGCCTTCTAAATTCAGTGGGATCTGGAGGCACCAGCCATAACCTACAAAGGTTGCTCAAGGTAAAGCTAAACTCTGATGTGAAGTTCTTACTTTTACTGTGTGTTTATGTACAGTTTGGAGAGTCTTTCCCTCCCTTTCTCCCCCTGCCCCCCACATCTGGAAGAATGAATAATGCATTTTCCCAGATTTGTTTTTGCTGAGATTCAGAACATGTGTTATCAACAAGCTGAACAGCTGTAGGAATGGAAAATGCAAGATGCAGCAAGCTGCTATTTATGGATTCATTTAAATGATGCCTAAAAAGGAAGGTCATCTTAGAATTCAAAAAAGAGTGCTTTATCCTTATATGGGCTGGGTCCCCTCCCTCTACTTTTTTCTAGTCTGTCATAATTGCCGTAACTATTGATAAAATCAACAAAAGTTCTCAGTTTTCCACGTTTATAACAGAGAAGGACCTCTATTGTGAAACTTGGAATAGAGATACCTCTAACCTTTTGAGAGCTTCTGATATAAGAAGGTTTGGCTTGGGCCATACCGGTGATAGGCCAGCAGTGGTATTCCTGTATAGATTTGGATCCAAATTCATTCCAGTCGGAGACTATGATACAGCCCACTATAAGGAGGTGGGATTTGCATACGTTTGATTTGGAGACATAGTTTGCTAATACTTGCAGATGCTAGAACCCAGGTATTTGCATCGAGACCATCTTTAGAGCATTCATATCTGGTACTCTGAGAATGTACATGCCTTTATAGCTGTAGGATAACTTTTTACTAATCCTTGGAAAATTTAACTCTGAAGAGACCCCAACCAGTGGTGGTCTCCTGCGGAGGCATTTTGATCTTACTGAAGACAGACTTTTTAAATGGCCATCCCATCATGAGGTTGGTTATTTGTGGAGAAAAGGGGATAATTGAACCCTTTTCTCCCTTGTGTATCCTGCCTGGCCTGGCACCACAATGGCCACATACCATTGTGGTGCCTAAGAACTGACCTCCAGCGTATACATTTAAATTCACCTGGGAAATTGGTCCCTTTATTTGACTTGAAAAATGGTTAGTGATGTTGGTTAGGTGCTATTTCTCATGACTATTATATGGCAATAGTAGGATTAAAAAGTACTCTGAAAAAAGTACCAGGTTTATGACTCGTTCTAGCCAAAAAGCATACATGCCATGAGCCCATTTTAGCTATTTGTGCAGACTTTTAGGTGCATTTTTTTTTTTATTACTTCTGTGCATATGCTTCTCCCTTAAAATAAGTCATGTGGTGCTAGTCTCTGAAACCAGAAATATCTGAACCTAAAATCAGCCAGATGGATTTTTCCGTAGGTTAAGTAATAATGACTAACAGGCTGAGTCTTCAATAAAATTCTGCCTGACTCAAGTTTTATGGTCAAGTTATAAAACCAAAGAAATGTTACCGTGAATGTTATCAGCTTGATAGAAGGGGAAGACTGCTCTGGTGGGAAAGGGGTTTTGATTGAAATTAAGGCCCTGATGCAGCAGTTCTCAGTCTGTGAGCCACTGGTTTGCAGAGCCTTTCCTGGTGGTCCACAACATGGAAAACATTTTGAGAGCCGGGCAGGAAAGTGGGTCTGTGAGAAGAGTCTTCTCTTGCAAAGTTGTCTGCAGAATGAAAATGTAAGGGAGTTGTGCTCCTGATGTATGATCCTCTCTTTCATCCAGGTAAATGTGGAACACAAAAAGAGTTTTCCTGCTCACGAGGAACAAAATGTGACTAGTTTGAGAAAATCAGTGCAAGTGACGGAGATTAAAAGAGACTGCTCAGAAGATGAGAACACACACACCTCCGTCCCGGAGTCCACCTTTCTCATTTCTGAGAAATGCAGCCTTTTAAAAAGAAAGTGCTGCTCTGAAGACATGAGAAGTGCTGAGGTGCCCTGCAAGCGCACAAAGAAAGGTAACCTGTTTCATTCAGTGAGGGAGGGCCTACTCCTGTTTTCATGAAGTTGATGGGAGTTTTGCCTGACTAGACAGCTCCAAGCTTGGACTTCAATTTTCATCTCTTTCCTATTCCTGTTCCCCCTGTAAAAATAATTACACTAATAAATCTAGAGAGGGACAACAAAGATTAAGCCTACCAGTTGCGTGGTGAGTCCCGTGACAACTACCAGTGCCGTATATGGTTAGGTACTAGTTGATAACAGTAATATAATCAAGTTTTAAAATGCTGTATTTGTAAGGCACAGATGCTGGAATTTTTTTATTTTTTTTTTTCCTAACATCACCAAGATCATGGAAGCCCTTGGTTTGATTTTCCTGCTGTTCAATGGACTTTGACTGATTGAACAGGAACATCTGGCCCTTTTGCATGCTTCCAACACTGTGTGTGGGGTTGTGGCCGCACTCTGTCAACACAGGACCAAATTCCACTGAGGCTAATGGAGTCCGGCCCACTTCTGCCAAGATTAACTTGTGCAGCAAATTCCATTTCGTGATTCTAACATTTCAAAAATTGCTTATAAATAAATGCAGTCCTTGATCACAGTACAGTTAAAAATCAGATGTATTTGCAAACACATAATAAAGCATTGTCTCTGAAATGTTAAGCGGTTCCCCCCACTGTCTGGTTATGTATTCTAATACGATTTTTTTTCCACAATTATATAATAGGCACAGTAGATGCCAAGGGATCTAATGCTGGGCACCACATTTCTTTTGAATTTGTGGATCCATCTGACCTGGATTGCTCTTTGTGCATGAGGTAGCCATTATTTTCTCATGGATATGTTTAAAGCTATATCTCTTCCACTGATACAATCTACAAACATTGTCTAATTTACTTGGCTATTTATTTTTCTGATTTAGAAACTGGGGCTTTCTGTATAACGTTGTATCCCATACCATGCACACTTCTAATTATTTGGTTCTGAACAGTGTTTGTGGATAGGGATCTTCTGATGTCCCAGGTGAGAAATAGTTTGTGCTTGGCAAAGGACATCCAAGTTTGTTGGGTTTAAATGCATTGTGGAACATAACTGAAAGATTTCTTTTTACCAGCTACACAGACTCCCATCCACGTATTACACAGAAATCCACCGCTCGTTCTTGGCAGTTAGCGTAACTTAAGCCACGTGCTTTTTTTTTCCCAATAACAGAAATATTTGACAAGTAAATGTCTGTATAAATGCTTAGTTTGCATGTGAATAGTGTAGTGTAGCAACAGCAATATTAAGGTCTTCCAGGCAAACAAAGTTCACTAGTCAGTGGTTGATTGGCTCGTTTTGCAGAGAGGTGGGAACACCCTGGCCTCAAAAAAAACCTGGATTTGGGGTTGGGTTTTCTTGTTTGAAAAGGTAGTTTGTCCATGCTTAAAACTGTTTCAAAACAAATTGAAATAGCCTTAAAAAAGATGTGGTGAGACTGTGTTGATTTTCTGCTTGGAACAAACTGTTAAAAGCAAAAGGATGATCAGAAGTCTAGGATATAGCCTAAGCCATGTGCTCCAAAACCTTGACTGCTGCCAAGAAAACATCTCTGTTCCTTTGCACCCCCCCTCAGTTCCCCATATAATTAGTTTAGTTGTTTTAATAAAACTGTGAGGTTTTTTGCAAACTAGTTTTCAGACGTATTTAGTACAATTAATTAGTCCTGCTTATTTGTATTCCCTGTTAAACCAAAAATAGCCTGAATCATTACACCTGAGCATTAAGACGACTTAAATATAAAAACCTATGTTAAAAAGGAACCTGTTGCAGGGCCTCTTTCTTGCCAGTGCTACTAATGCATGTTGGTTTCAATAGTTATTATGTGTTATGCAACTCAGATATACCTTATCTAAGACTTAGCAATTGTGATACCTTGGATTAAATGCCTACTAACCTACTGACCTATTAACCAATTAACTGCAGGAGCTATTATTAGCCCATTTAATTTGCCCAAGTAGCAAAGCTGTTGTATCCAATTCAGTGGCATACAAAAAGCAGAGGCAAAAATAAGGGAGTCTCTCATGAAGGAGTAAGCATTTGGTTGCTGCTGTATTCATAAGCCTTTCCATATGATATATATATATATACCCACCTCTGGCTTGTGCGGTTCAATCCAGCTCTGACAGCAAAACTCCACTCCCATTAGCTGCTGTAAGAGCTGGATCAGGACTATGTATTCTGACAAGCATTTTCCTGTTCTGTGCCATCATTTGACGCTAGCTTGGTCCAAGTACCTAACTAAGATGTTAAATATGCAAACTTACTAACTGAAAGGTATTTTAGAATTTTGTATTTTAAGTATTTAAATGAAAAGGATATTTGTTAAATAACTGATCTAGTGGAGATTTGGATTATATAACTGACTAGCAACAAGATTGCTGTGGCCTTTGGATACTTTTTTCATATGCTCCCCTGTTAAATGTCAGTATTTATAGCAGCTAATGAGAGGTGATGAACTGGTTATGACCATTTTTGTTAAGAGCTAATTATTTTCTTAAACTTAATTTATGTGATGCAGCAATTAATAAGCTTAAAGTTATGAATACAGCTTCCACACACACACACACACAGAGTAGCAACCAGGTTTACCTTTTTGGTTAAGAAAACAATTATTGTGGTTTAAGAAGTGACTTCACTATATCAATTGAATTATTTTTTTTTTGTCCAACTGAATTGCTTGTTAGGATATAACATTTAGAGTGTTTTACTTGGTTTTTGGTTTGTTTTGCTTTTCCTATTTTGATTTTTAAATCAAAGGGAATGGTTTGGAAATATCTCCCTTTTTAGTTTGAGATGTTATTGATATACAGAAGAGAGAAATCTTTGTAACGTGTCTTCATATTTTTCACACTTGAATGCTTGTTACCTGCAAAGGATCTCTTTACAATATATAACATAAATTTAGCCAAAAAGAGAGGCAATTAATATGAAAATAACTTTACAGTGAAAGTGATGAGAGTTAAGATCCTAAATAGCTTTTAAAAACAAGGGCCTCCGTGTATAGTATTGTTTTGAAGGGATATGAATCTTTTGTGTATTTATATTTGAGGGCATTCAAAGGTAAAAGCTCTGTATTCAAACCAAATTAAATTTCCCAATATTAGATTTAGCAATGATATTTTTCATTTTATTAAATTGTATGTGTCCTAGCAGTACAAACGGTCCTGTTCTGTGTTTGGCTGGGTATGTAAAGCTAATCTTGCTGCCGACTGAATGAGTAATGGTTTTCAGAATCGGGGCCTTTATTTTTAATTCTTCCTTTGAAGGTCCTATCTTCTACTGACTCTCCTCCCCCTCGAGACAAAACCTGAAATTCTGGGCTTGCTGAGATAAGTGGCAAATTTTCCACTGACTTCAGCAGAGCCAGGATTTCAGCCACCCCCTTCCACACTGGCTAGGCAACGGGGAACTCCCTAGTTAACTACATTCAAAATTCAAGGTGGGGAGAAAACGATAAGCAA